>NC_137280.1:72672500-75072500 GCF_054371585.1 Giraffa tippelskirchi | reverse complement strand
TGAGTCTCGGCGTCCTCATGTGCAGATGTTCCCGTTGGGGGCACAGCAGTCCGAATGGCTGGAGGAGTACAGGGGCAAGCCACAGGCTGCGGCGGTCCCTGCCCCAGCTCCGAGCACCTCACGCCCTCGGGCCTGAAACACTGCCCAGCGCCGGGCTCACCCTAAGGTGATGGACGGCAGACTCAGGCAGGGCCCCGGGTTTTGGTGAGTCTTGTGGAACCCTCCCTGGCGGGCTTCTTGCAGTGAAAGCCAGGGAGCAGAGAGCAATTTCTGTGCCTGGTCACCATGCCAGGCTGTCAAGAGCTCTGAAGAGCTGTGAGCATGGCGCCCAGGCAGGATAATGTGTGGCCTCTCTTGGAAGACATGGTCTTCTTAGAAAGAGGGGCTAGGATTGAGGGGAAACTGAGGGAGTCTGGTCACAGGTTGATCCAGATTCTGGATGCTCTGAGCCCTGACCCTGGTCACATGCTGACACTGACTTTCATTACATGCTGAGCCCTGACCCTGCTCATATACTGAGCCCTGAGCCTGACCTCACACTAAATCTTGACCCTGGTCCCACACCAAACCCTGACATCAGTGGCTCACGCCATCTGAGTCATTCCTCTTGTGTGCATGGAGTGGGTGGCTTGGGTTCCATTTTGTCTTTAGTGTTTTTCCTTCAGTCTTTCCTTTGCGTATGGTTCTGGGCACAAACAGGACAGGGAAGATCAGAGAACCGGCCAGAACTTGTGCTGGTCACTCCATGATGATGTTGGTGAGCCCTCTGCAGAACCCCACACTTCCACACCCTGACCCCATGCTCTGTGCCACCTTCCCCAGGGACGTTGCTGGGGCCCAGGACTTGCTCCACCTGGACACCCTGCCCCTAGGGTGTCCTCGGGCGTTTGGTTTCCTTCCGTAACAGCTGAAGATGAGGGAGGCAGCACAGGCCATTGTCCTCATCTGAATCCCCCTGGCCAGATGGGCTTGGAATTTAGGACTCTGAATTTAGAGCCAGTACGGTGCATGTGTGAGGTTCCACTGAACACCCCAGGGGGAACATGCTAATATGTGCAAGTGTGCATTTAGCGGTTCAAATGAGCTATAATGAGCTTCCTTTTGGGTCATGTCTTGCTGGCCAATCTCAACCCACATTTTGGCTTTCTGGAGTGTTCAGAATTGGACTCGGGTTGTGTGCCCTGGGGAAGCAGTGGTTCCCAAGTGCCTGCTGTGTGAGGCTGCAGGGCTTGGAACCTCTTGGCTGCTCTGTGCCTCCCTCACTCACTGTTGTCCACTCACACAGGGTCACAGGGGTCACTCAGTCCCTCCCAGCCAGGCAAGGTCCTCAGTTTCTCCCCATCCTTGGCCACTGCTGTCACTCACACAGGGGGAAGCCCTCACCAAGCACCCCCCATCCCACCTCCTCCTGCTGGTGAAGATTATGGGTGAGGGGGCAGGGTCACAGGTGACCCACGCCTGGTGAGATGCCCACAAGCTGGGGAGAGGACAGGCAAGGCTGCTATGGGAACCCTGCACCAGACAGCACCCACAGCTTTTCAGCTGGGTCTGACATTGTTTTCCTTTCGGATGACAACGTTAGTGACCCATAATGTCAGGGTGCTGGGGCCCCCAAATGCACGTCTCCTTTTTGGGCAGGAGGCCTCTGTCTACTGCCTCTCGGGGCCCAGGGGGTCTGCCTGGCTGGTAGAGCCCTGAGGCTCCCTGCGGTGTGGTGCACAGCCCTAGGGTGAGTGGATCTGCACCACCACCCCCCCCGCCCAGCCCCCGCCCCAGCCCCACAGGTCTCTGGCCAGCTCTCTGTGGAGGCTCAGGGTGCCCCCTGCTGGAAGCACAGGAGAAAGGCAGGACCTGGAGCATCCACTCGCTCAGCCAGCCTTTCAGAGTTCAGGCTGAGAAGCAGGTGGGCGCGAGCCCCCAGGCCTCCCCAGCCCTCCCCACCCAGGTGGAGGGCCACCAAGGTCTGCGAAGACCACCGCCAGCCCGCCAGGGTCCTGGTGTGCATGCCGCACAGAGGAGAGACATGCAGAGAGGACTTGGGTTTTTAATTCATTTTATTGAAGAAAAGAAAAGGAGAGAAAAAATAGATTCCCCACCCCTGTTTCTTCCCGGAGTGGGCTTCTGCTCCTGGCCCTGGATGGCGTAGAGGAGAGGGCTGTGCTCTCCGCCTGGGTCTGGGAAGGGGCACCCAGGCCCTGGAAGGGGTTGGGGGGGGGCTGGCTGCTTCCGAGGGGTGGGGGTGTCTAAAAAACGGTGCCAGGCCGGCCAGGCCAAGCAGGCTGGTCCTCTGCTGCAGCAGCTCAGGCGGGCATCCCCGGGGATGCTGGCCGCACCCGGCCTGGCCGTTGTCCGCGGCTGTCTGCCCGCCTGCCAGGGCTGGGCCTGAAGAGGGCAGAGTCTGAGGCACCTTCGGCCTCCAGAGCCCTGTGCCCACGGGGGCCGCTGTCTCCTGTCCCATCTGGCTCTGGTCCCAGCACTGCGGGCCTCTGCCTGGCCGCCGTCCGAGCGCCCTGAGGCTGGGGTGCGGGCCTCGCCCACCACCCACGAGCGTGTCTGTGCCCGTCCTGCGGCAGAAGCGGGCAGAGCAGCGTCCCTCGTCCGTGGCCCGGTGCGTGGCCGCCGCCCGCCCGCTCAGACCTCGGTCTGGAGGTCGATGATGTCCTGGCCCACCAGCGGGATGGTGGCGCCAGACTTCTCCCACTCTACGCTCCGCAGCTCCAGCGGGGACGGCGGGAGCGGCTCCAGCTCCTTCTTCACCCAGGCGGGCGGCCCGTGCGCTTTCCGGAGGCTCTCCCAGGGCCGCTTGTTGGGCGTCTGCTGCTTTTCTGGCTGCTGGCCAGTGGGCAGTGGATGGATGGGGACCCGGTTGGAGAGACGCAGAGCAGATGGGCCGTGGAGAAAAGGAGGCAGGCCGTGAGGAAGGGACCGGGCGGGAAGGTGCAGGAGGCAGGGAGACCCCAAGCACAGAGTGCGCAGCCCGGGAGCAGAGCCTTTCTTGGACCGCACAAGGGCGGCGACCCCCACCACTGGGTAAAGGGCGTGGGAGTGACCTGCAGGGAAGGACAGCCGGAGGCCCCTACCCGCTCAGCACCTCTGCCTTGGCTTCTGCCCGGGGCTGGGGGGCAGCCTTGCCCAGGCTCGCCCAAGACAGGGTCAGCCCAGCACGCTGCCTACCCTTCCAGCTGGCCCTGGGACTGACCCATCCGCCTGCCCTGTCCCTCCAGGGTCTAGCACGGGCTGGGCGAGACCAATCCTCGGGAAAGGCTGAATGAATGAATGAATGAAGTAGGACCAGAGGAAGCAAAGAAGGGCATACCTAAGGGCTCACCTAAGGGCTCACAGCCCTGCCCCACTCTCGGCTCCGCCCCAAAGGCCCACCCACGCCCCACTCTCGGCTCCGCCCCCAAAGCCCCGCCCTCCAGACCTTGCTGTCTGGGCCCAGCACATCCTTGTCCTTCTCCGCGTGCTGTAACTTTCGGTTCAGGTCCTGGAACATGTCCTGGTGCCGCTTCCGTGTGTGCATGATTTTCTGCAGGAGGAGGCGAGGCAGCGAGCCATGAGCCAGGAAAGGGGCTGCCCTGGCCCCGCCCAGACAGGCTCCTGGGGACTGGGCTCCCGATGGGGGGCGGTCCTTCTCCCCAGCCCCTCCCCGCCTTCTGTAAGGCCTGGGCCTGGTGATGGGGACAGGGTACACCAGGACCCACCTCAAAGTCCAGTTCCGCATACCGCGATTTCCGCCGCTGTGGGGAGAAGGGATTGGTGTACACTGGCAAGCATACCCTTAGATCCCCCAGACCATGAGCTCCTGCCAGAGGCTGAGGGAGGCCAGGGACACCCTGTCCCGGCCCACCCTCGTTCCCCGCTGGGCCCTGGTGGACACACCTCCGACTGCACTGAAGCTATGGCTCTCAGTACCCTGGGCCCATGGAGGCTACTCTGCCCGGAAACACCCGGCGCCCAGTGGGGGCTCCGGGAAGAGGGTGGATAGGAGAGCCGCCGGAGGGCAACGACAAGCCCAAGGCCCCAGAAGGCAACAGCAGGCTGTGGGTGAGCCCTCACGCACCTTCTGGCCCATCTCACGGCCAGCGCCAGGGCTGGCAAGGGTGTCCAGTTTAGGCAGCCCAGGATGCGTTCCCAGGGACAAGGAGACCGCGACACAGGGTTATAGCGCTTCTGGACGGCCATACAACTGGAACCCCGGGACTGAATCACCCGAAGCACGCGCCAGGAGGTGGGAGCCCGGACTGCAGAGAGTGGGGCTCCCCGAGGGTGCTGGGCCTGGCTGGCCCCCCCAACCCGAGCCCTTGTCCTACAGGCTGAGCAGGGCTTGGGGGTCAACTCCAGGTCTCAGGCTGGTCTAAGGGGGGGGCGTGCTGCTCAACCACAGAAGGGGCTGGACTCAGTGTCCAGGCTGAGGGCTCCTGAGCCCTGTGCGATCAGCGAGACCACCATTGAGGGCGACCACCTGACTAGCCATCTCTTCGGCACAGACAAGACCGTGTGGGCCTGGCAGGCCCCAGGAGCAGGGCTGGAGGGAGGCAGATGCTGCCCCCCCAGGCGGGGCCCTGACACACGCCAGGAGGGCAAGGGGGAGGCAAGCTTGCCCCAGTCCAGGCCTCGGGTTGCCATCCTGCCAACAGGGCTCCTTCCCACAGAAGAGACGCTGGCCTCCCAGCTTCCCAGGCCTGGGCTCCCTGAGGCTGGCTGCCACCCTACCTGGATGCCCCGCACCCCCAGCTGAGCCGTCACCTAAACCTGCAGCGCCAACATGCCCGTGCCTTGCCCGCTAGTTTCCCCTCATCCTGGGAGCGGCTCCCTGGCCCCCCTTACCTCCAGGGAGCTCACGGACAGCGTGGAGACATTCTCAGTCTTTGTCACGGGTCCCGTGCTGGGCCCCTGGTGGGCAGCAGGCTCCCCGGGCTCCCCCAGGCCGGGGGGTGCCGGCTCCAGGGGGGGCGGCGGGGGCAGGGGCTGCTGGGGTGGTGGAGGTGGTGGGGGTGGGGGCGGTGGGGGCTGGGTGGGGGGCGGCTCAGGGGGCCCGCTGCCGGGGGGCTGGCGGGAGGGTGGGCTGCGGGCCGGGAGCCCGGCATCGGGCGCCATGCTGAGATGGATGAGGCGTGTCTGGGGCATCTGGTCGATGTGGATGCTGTACTTGGGCTCCTCTGGGGGCTTGGGCCGCAGCGTGGCCGTGGCCGTGGGCAAGATCACGTAGCTCGTGTCCAGGGCCTTCTCCTGGGCCCGGCTCAGCTCTGAGTCCAGCTTCTTGAAGATGTCCCCGTCGCCGACGAATGATGACTTGGGTGCCCTGTCCTTCTTGAGGGTCAGCGAGTGGTTGGGGAAGTCGGGCAGGGGCCCACCCGGGCAGCGGGGCGAGCCGTGCAGGTGCAGCTTGGACACATTGGCCGGCAGGCTGTTGAAGTTGGAGGGCGCCTTGGCGTGGGCCAGCTTCAGTTTCTCCTCCTCTGGCAGCGACGTTCGTTTGAGCGTGCCCGTGATGGTGGCTGTGCGGCAGGCTGCAATGTCCTTGTTCAGCACTGTGGGGACAGACAAGGGGGTCAGGGCGGCCGGAGCGGGGTGGCGCCGGGCCCCCCCGGGTCTCAGCTGCTGCCTGATCTGGGCCCCTGCCGGCCCCGTGTTTGGTGCTGTGGCAGCTGGCGCCCCTGTGTGCCTTCAGTGGAGGCTGGCACACAGGGGCGCCTCCCCGCAGAGGACAGACAACCGCCACCCACAGCAGCTGGCGGGCGCGTGGGGGCAGCCCGTGGCGGCGTGGCACACAGCCCCACTGCAGGCAGGACAGCACTCCCAGCCTCTTTGCTTTGCAGCTGCGGGACCAGGCTGCCTTGACCTCCACCCGATCTGGGCTGCGGCATCCCCACTGCCTGCCTTGTCCCTGCTGGTCTGTTTGGCTTCCACTAGCCCATGGAAAACGCAAAGCGACAGGCAGAGCTGCCCACAGCCCACTGAAGCACAGTCCTCGGGAAACCTGCTCTGGACGTAGTGCCCCCCTCTCCACCCCGATGCTGGCACTGGCGGTGGACAGGCGCCCATGTCACACCCTGGCCCAGTGCTCGTCAGCTGCTTCCTGCTTCCTCCTCTGAGCTGCCCAGACCAGTGGGCACTGGCCCACCCTGGTCCACCACCTCCCCAACAGCCAGAGGTCCCAGGCCCCTTCTCTTCTCCACCCCTTGAGCGCCAACACTAGCACCCAGTCTGCAGTCCTGCTCTGCCCCTGGTCCACGCGGCCCAACCAACCTACCAACTTCCCTGCCAAACCTGCTCCCCGCCACTTGCCTCAGGTTCATGTTCGGGAAAGGCCCCCTCACTGCCTCTCCCGTGCGTGTCCCTCCCCTCCGGCTGTCCACCTGGAGCCTGGGTCTAGCCCCGTGGGCCTCCCCTGCGCAGATTCCCTGCAGGCCTCCTGGGCACTCGCTGAGGCCCCCATCTGCCCTGTGCTGGCCTGGGCAAGCCCCTGTGCCCTGGCCACTGGCTCGTCTCGAGAAGACAGGCCAGGCTGGGCCAGGTTACTAATGACAAACAAACTGGATGCTCACAGAGGCCAGCTCCACACACTGGGCCCAAGACCCCAAATGCCCCCAACTCTTGGGGTCACCTCTCAGGGAAGCTGGCACATGAGACGAAAATGGAGCAGGAACCAAGCCAGAGGTCACCTCCTCCAGGAAGCCTTCCTGGTGTCCTTCTGGCAGCACCTGACACTGCCCACCCAGGGCTGGTCCCACCCCTCCCCATGGCTGTCTCTAGAAAACGTGCTCCCAGATGTCTGATGAGAGAGGGGACAGAACCAGCTGGTCCTGCGTAGCCCCAACACCTGGACAGCTTCATTAGGCAAGTGATTCTGTTTTTGCACTTGCTTCCTGGAAGCTCATCACCTGACTAAGGCTTGCTGTTCCCACTGACATCCCCCTCACCTGGAAGCTCGACCAGCCCCACCTCCGTGGATGGACTAACAGTGAAGGAATGAAGGCAACACAGAAGGAAGGCCCATGAGGGAGGGCAGGGGGCAGGGCCACTCCGGGCCTCACAGAGCTGGCTTGGCCATACTGCCCCACAAGAGGGACCGAGGGCTGAGGATGGGGGCATGCTGAGGGCGAGGAGTGGGCCGGGTTGGGGGCAGGGGGGCCCCAGAAGGTGCTCTCCAGTGCTGAGGGCTCCCCAAGCATGGACGCCCCTCCCCTGCCAGGCCTGAGCCTCAGGACGGCTCTCTGAGCCCGCCGCTTCTGCCCTGGGGACCGTGCGGGCAGCCTCGGGGGAGTGGCCAGGGGATAGGGGCATGGAGGTGGTTGGTGGGTGTGATATGAGGACAGACAATGGACAGACGCATGGAGAAAAGAAGAAACAGTGGGCCCAGGCCAGGGCCACCTGTCGCTCTCACCTGTCAGGCGCTCACCTGATCTACAGGCCAGATCCACGTCCTTCTCAAAGTCGGTCTACAAGACAGAGACAGGCAGAGTGACAGCCTGAGGGCGGGCAGGGCAGGGCAGGGCTGGGCTGGACTGCTGCCCTGGCACCACACTGCCTGCAGGCTGGGAAGGAGGGCCGCCCAGGAGCTGCAGCCACACCTCGGAGTGGCATGTGTGATGCTGTGCGTGTGCAAGTTCCGCAGGGCCAAGGGTGTCCACAGGCTCCAGGGTGCCCGTGGGCTGATGTGCTGACACAGAGCGAACCTGTGTGCCCCTGCGGGCCCACGTGTGTGGCTGCGTGCCCGTGCGTCTGTGTGTCTGCACGCACCCCCACACGTGAGCATACTCTCCCTTCTCGGGGGTCTGATCAGGCACGGCTCGCTCACACCCTAGGCCTCCGGTCCATCCAGAGGGATGGGACACACGGAGGGTCCCACACTGGAGCCCCTGCTGCCCCCTACTCGTGTGTCGGGAGGGGTGGGCATCTCCCTTGTGGTCCTCACCACAGCCCTGGGGATGAGGAAGTGGAGGCCGGCTGGCCCGGGACAGGCACAGTGGGGTTGGGATGCAGGCGTTCATGCCAGGGTGGGACTTGGCGCCCTTGCCACAGAACTCGCCCTGCACGCCCCCCAGGCTAGGAGGCGGGGGAGGCGGAAGTGGGTGGCCCCTGCCCCGCCCCCAGGGAGCCCCTCGGGTTGGGGAACCCGGCTCGGGCCACCCAGGCAGGGCAGTGGCCTTCTCCCAGGCCTTGGGGCCCCGGGGGATGGAAGGGCCCTTAGTCAAGCCTGGAGGTTCCTTCCTGGCAAATGTGGAGGCCAGGTTGTCAGAAAGCTCACAAGATCTTTGTCTAGAGGTCAGAGGCCAGGAGAAGTGTCAGGGGATCCAGGACCTGGCTTCCGCCCACCCTGAGCCCCTGCCTCACCCTTGAAAATGCCTCCCTGAGCCTGGCCGTTAGCTTCTGCCAAGGCCCTGCCTGCGAGGTGGCCGGCACCCCGAAGACTGAATGAGCATGTCCCACCTGCCGGGGGCACCCAGTGGGCAGCAGGCACCGAATGACAGCATGGAGAATTCACCCAGGACGTTACCAAGGTTTGAACAGGTGGCTCGGTGGGGCTCAGGGAAGGCTCCCTGGAGGAGGCGACACCTGCAAAGTGGGCAGCGGGAGTAGGCAGGGGTGTGCAGTGCCTGAGACTGGACAATACGTGTAACACAAGAGGACCAAGGAGTCAGGTCCTTAGAGAATGTGATTGAACACAAGCTCACGGTGGGGCGGGGGGTGAGTGACGGGCAACGAGAGGCGTGGAAGGTGTACGGAAGGGTGCAGCAGTCCAGCGGGGGGCCAGACACCCAGAGGGTGGTGTCCGGACAAAGGGCACGGCCGGTGCCAGAGGATGAGCTCGGGGCGGACACTCATCCTTTGACCCTGTCCATGCCCCCGGACTGGGGGTTTCACTTCGGCTAGACCCCAGCCTCAAACTGGGCTCAGAGGTCCTCCTAAAGGGCTGCTGGGGCCTAGCGCAGGCGCCGGTGGGGGCCGAGAGGGGCTGCCTCTGTCCCGGCCCCAAGCCCTACCATGAGCTGGGCATGGCCGTTCTGGAAGGAGCCCCCCGAGTCCCCGTTGCCCTCCTCCTGGCGATCCACCACACGGCACTTCACAGCGTCCTGGACCTGGGGACGGAGAGCAGAGAAAGTCAACGGCCTGCTACGCCCCCAACGCCAGGAGGGCAAGTTCAAGTACAGCAGGCGGGATCTCGGTGAGGGGCGGGCCTATCACAGGCCACATGGGCCACACGGGCCACCATGGCGGGGGTGGGTGGGAGCTCTCACAGGGGCCCCTGCTCGTCTGTGGGCCGGAGCAGGGGACGGCACACGGGGAAGCTTCAACAGCAGCCGGCCAGGGCCCGGCCTCTCTGACTTCTGAGACCTCCTCTATGCCTGTCCTGGGGTGACAACTCAAAAAACACGGAGCTCTGGGCCCCTCAGAACACGCCGCAAGCCCCTCTGGCCGGAATCTGTGGGTAAAAGCCCACCACCGTCGGCCTGAGTCGGCTGGTGTCCAGATGTGTCCTGAGTAACTGTGGCCTGCACGTCCCTGGATGTCTGGGGCCGGCTGGGGTCAGGCTCTCACTCCCTTATCACCAAGAATAGTGTGCTCTGTGGAAGGGATGAGCCATCACGGCCTTGAGCTCTTCAGGAGGGAGAGAGAGGGTAGCTGCGAGTGAGGGGCCAGGGGAGCAGGCAGCAGGGAGCCGGGGAGCAGGAAGCAGCCAGAGGAGGAGGAGGAGACCCACTGAGCCACGGACACTGCTGGTCTGCGCAAGTGGGAGCCATGGCCGCCACCTCTGCCTGCTGCAGACAGCACCAGGTGTGGGGACAGCAGTGAGCAGAGCGCCCGTCCTCAGGGTGGTGACACTTTGGAGGCCACAAAGGGGAGCGCAGGGAATAAACGAAGGTGCAGGAGGCTAAAGCACAGAGAGTGGGGTGGGGTACGTACGGAAGGCTGCCTGGAAGAGGTGTCCTGAGTTACGGTAGGGAGAGCTGGGAGGAGGGCTGTCAGACACTGACCCAGCACACACCCAAGAACCCGTGCCCACGGACCCTGGCCACAAAGCCTGTGCTACTGTGAGGACTGGGAGAGCCTAATCCACACGGCCACATGGCTGGTCGTTGGCAGGGCGGGGTCTTGCTGGCCTCAGGGCCATAGACACTCAGAGCACACTCCCAGTCTCACGCTGGCCGACTGGACAGCAAACAGCTGCTCGGCCCTGCTGCGTGCCCAGCGGGGCAGGCCTGGCCCAGGAGACGGCAGACATAAGGGTACGGAGGACACGCTATCCCCTGGCAGACGGCCGCGGGTTCCCCATGTTTCGTGTCCTCGCCCCACGACCCAGACTCCAGGGGTGGCGGCGAGGACCCTGCTCGTGCCCATCGGGACATCCTGTGCCCACGGGGCTGGTGTCCGTGTGCCCCTCCTGGCCCATTCTCTCCAGCACGGCTGAGCGGGCACAGGCAGCCGGGCCCGCCCCACAGGACCCCGGAGCTCACCGAGGGCGGGGGAGGCCGGCCCATGGGTCCTCCGGCCCAGCCCTGCAGGCGCGTGTGGGGGCTTCTGACCCCACCTCTAGTGTCCTAAGAGGCGGCCGGAGCCAGCCAGCCGAGTCCATGCCAGCCCCCGTGAGCCCGCCCTCAGGGAAGCCAGCCCTCCACGGATGCCTTCACCTGAATCCACCTCTGACTTCCGCCCCTGCCCCCTCAGGGACACAGCCTCTGTTCCTCCATCTTCGGAGCGCTTCCGTCTCTACTCATCATCTCTGAGGCCCACAGGCTCTCTTCCTGACTCAGAACGTCACTCTGTCGTTGCTGCCCATCTTGTTTCGTAGACGGTGAGGCGGCCGAGGGCCATGAGCCCAGACCACCGCAATCTCAGTCCATCCCCGGTGAGTGGGCACGAGCTACTCTAGGGGGCTGTCCCGAGGCTCCCTAATGTGAGTATGTGGGGGGCCAGGCACAAGTGGGTGCTGGGCTGGGGGAGCAAGGTTCTCTCTCCAGGGCGTCAACATGGGTCCGTAAGGTCACCTCCTCCTGGGCCGTCTCTGGCTCCAGTGTGGGCGGGTCCGTGCCTGTCTCAGGGGAGGCCCTCCTTGGGGCCTCAGGACTAGAGAGTGGACATGCGGGACCAACTAGACGCCTGCAGGTGGTGGGGGCACCACTCCCATGGCAGAAACGTCGGGGCTTCGCCCTGCTGTCTTTCCTGCAGTGGGAGCCCCTGGAGAGGGGCGTCCCCATCTCCCTCAGGTGTGAGCAGGGCAGAGGGTGGGCTCGGCTGTTCCCACCAGGGTGGCCCCGTCTCAGCTGTGCAGGCCCCCAGGCCAGGGCCTGGCATCCACACCCAGACAAGAAGCTCCAGGCGGGGAGGCTCAGTGTGCCGCGCTGGCTCGGCAGACAGAAGACGGATCGCCCCTCAGGATCTCAGGACGTCCCAGCACAAAGGGATACTCCGGCCTGGCCTCCCAGGCTGCCCAGCGTGCTCACTGCCCTCCGCGAGACCCTGGGGTGGGCTCTGGGCCACTGATGTCCGATGCTGGTGTGTCACAGTCCTGCCCCCCCCAAGACAGGGGCCTGTCCCCTCCGTCGTTGCTACCAGCCAGGAGACAGTCAGGCCAGAGTTCGGTAGAAACCTTCTCCTGGACCTTCCGGAGAAGCCCAGAAAACGCCAGAACAGGGGTCCCAGCTGCCCCGGGAGCCATTCCCGTCCCTGGGCCCCCACCGGCCGGAGTACAAGCCCCACTTTGGCCTGAGCCAGCACACGACGCCGGAGCACCTTCTACGAGACACTGTTGTGTTGACTGAACCCCAGCCGCATGCTGGACCCAAGTCCAGCCTCTCGGAAGAGTCAGGGCCCAAGAAGCTGCCCCTCCCCACCTTCCTGCCTCCTTCCAGAACCTTCTGGACTCAGGGAGGCAATTTCCCAGCGCCTGGGGCAGGCTGACCGCTCACCCCTGGCCTGGAGGGCAGTGCGGGCCCCTGGCCCCGCCGCGGGGCCCGGGGAAGGTGGGCGCCCCCCTGCCCACCTCTCTCCGCAGGATGCAATGCACCATCACGATGACGAAGCCCTCCAGCGAGTCAAAGACGGCGAAGAGGATCTGGAAGAGGGCGGACCTGCGGTCGGTGACGGCGAGCACGGCGGACATCCAGGTCAGCGCCAGCAGCGGCAGCACCACACAGGAGCTCCACAGTGAGGCCCTGCGGACGCGGTGGGCGTCAGGGCTGCCTTGGACCCTGCTGCGCCTGCCCAGGGTGGCCTAGGCCGCCTCCCTTCCGGGCCGGACCCTCGCTGCGCCTTCCCCCCGCCCACCCTAGAAACACGCCCCCACCCAGCCCGGCTGCCTCCTCTCCTGGGGAGTGGACTTTGCCAGCAACACCCCCAGCTGGGGGCTCACAGGGCAGCTGGGGACTCAGGACAGGGGTCCCAAGTGGTTGGGCGGCAGTGAGGGCTGGGGGGAGGGGTCTCTGGAAGATGCCTGACCGTCCTGGAGGCCCCAGGAGGGAGACAGGCACGCTGGAAGGAGGGGAGAGCTGGGGGAGGAGGGGTCTCCCAGGGCCCCCAGCCCCAGCCAGGACTGCAGGAGGGCCACAGGGGAGGCGTCTGGCCAGGCCTCTGGGTGCTGAACAGAGACAGAGTTGGGGTCTGCGGGGTTGGGGGAGGGGGGACCAGAGGACTCCTCAGGAAGAAGGAAGGAGCGGACCTGCGAGGAGAGAAGACAGACGACAGACAGACAGGGCCGGATGGGGAAGGGACAGGACAGACAAACAGGAACAGACACGACAGGCACGTCCCCCTCTGGGCGGGCCCTGCTCTGCCCTCCCCAGGGGAGCAGTTGCCCTGCTCCAAAGCCTTCATCCCTTCCTCCAGGAAGTCCTCCAGGAGCACCTCCGAGGCAGGTCTCACCCTCTGCACCACCAATGGGCTACACGGGTGGTCACTCTGGGCTGTCTCCTTGTCCCCACAGTGAGGACACTGAGTCAACAGGCTGTGTTGGGACAGAAAGCGTGCCAGCAGGATCCTGGGGTGCAGTGTTAGGAAATCTGCCTGACTCCCTGTCCCCGCCACTATTACCACTCTTAGGGCTGCCAGGCCCGAGGACCGCAGCCAGGGTGGGCTCTGCCCCTGGGCCGATGGCTGCCCACAGGGGCTCGGGCAGGACTCTCTCCCCAGGGGCGGGGGCGGCAGGGCCTCGTGGGCCCTCCTCCCTCACGTGGCACCCAGTCAGAAGGGGAGGCAGGAGCAGGTGGGGCAGGACCACGGGGCGGGCACCAGGGGGAGCTGGTGGGAGAAAGGCCAGGGTCCAGCTAGGTCCCCGAGCCCCAAGCCAGCAGGGCCTCCACACAGCGAGGTGAGATCCGCCACCAAAGCCGCATCACCCCTGCAACGGACCACCCCAGCCCCGGGGGACAACTGCCCTCATGGACCCGGACAGGGCACGGCGGCCACACCCGCCCCCCTGGGCTTCCGTGTCCTCCCCCAGCCCTGCTCACCAGTCTCCAGGGCCCAGGGCCCCGCCCCAGGGTCAGCCCGTGTCTCTTCCCGGGGGAGCCCCTAAGCCCACCCCAGGGACGGCCCCTCGCCCAGGGGCACATTCCCTGGGCACAGCAGGTTTCCAGAGCTAGACCCTGGCCTCTCTTGTCGCCTCCCCTCACAAGCCCCCCCGACCCCTGGCGCACAGAACAAGGGGGCCGGTTGGAAGCCCCCAGGCTGGGGACCTGCACCCGCAGGCTTTCTACCCTCCATGCCTGCCTGTCGTGCCCACACCTGGCATGACGCCTCACGGAGCCCATGCCAGGGCCCTGTCCCCGCCTGGGCCTGTCTCGCCCCCAGGGTGGGCCGGGCCCTGCGGTCTGCCTCCTCTCTTCCACTGCAGGCCCTCTCCAGCCGGACCCCCGGGCACAGCCACCCCCTCATGTTCCAAGCAAGAGGGGCAGGGCCTCCCCCACCGAAACCCCTCAGCCTGTTGTGAGTCATCTTCCCCCGGGGCCCGAGGCCTGGTGCTGCAGCCGGCCGGCAGATGGCCGGGGCCTGGGGACCCGTGAATTACTCAGATGCCTGCAGTCCATCCCCTGCAGTTTCTGAAGCATTTCTGCCTCGCACTGAGGTGGGGTTGGTGGGGGCGTGCAGGTCCAGGCGTGATCGCTGGGCAGGGGGAGGGGCAGCTGCACAGCCACCCCCGTGAAAAGTCAGATGCCCCTGGGGGAGGGGGCTGGGCGTGAACGGGGCTGGGCAGGCCCACTGCCGCTGACTTCCCGTGTGACCTGCCCAGTACGTCCCCCAGGTGTCTGGGGACAGGCTCTCAGCACAGCCCGAGTCACAGCTGAGGCTGTCCTCCACCCCACGGGCCGGCCTGCCTGCAGAACAACGGAAGGGCCCAGCTGAAGCCTGGGTGTCTGGGCTATGGACCCCAGCATGGAGGAGCAGCCCAACCCCCTCCACAGGACTCTGCGTCTCCACCCCGAGCATCCTGAGGCCGGGTAGGCTCTCCCCTAGGAGGGTCCTGGGGACCTCTGTCTTCAAGGACCAGACGACCAGACGCTCCTGGGTCATCTGAGCCCCCGGCTGCACTGCCCCTGCCCTGCTCGCGGCCCCTGGAGGTGGCCGGGGTCAGCAAACAGGCCAGCTGCCCCAACACACCCGGTTTCCACAGGTGCACCGGCCTCTTGCACTTACACTGCGACTCCCGACCGACACATGACTCCTCCCACACACACGCCACACTCCGCCACACTCAGGCAGAGCACGGCGACCCTGACGACGGCCACCAGCAGACCGTGTTCTCGCAGCCAGGGGCCCGGCCCGGCTCCCTGCCCTCGGGCCCAGCTGGTTTCATGAGGCCCTGGAGGACGGAAGGGAGAAGACGGGCCAGGCAGGGGTGCGGCACGCAGCATGGAGACCGGGGGGCTGCCAAGGCCCGGAGGGGACAGCAGAGATGACACAACGGACAAAGTGTGAAATGGACGAGATGTGACTGTGGGGCGCAGAGCCCGCGGTGGGCAAGGGGCAGCACTAACATGGTGTGACTGGCAGCTTCAGAGGTGGCGTCAGCCTCAGAGAGGGCTGCACACTCGGCACATTTGGGGGGGCACCCGAGGGGGGCCCGGGGCAGCTGACTGCAAGTGAAATTAACAGACTAAAACGAGAACAAAACTGTTCTCGCGGAAACAGGTAGCGGGAGCGGGAGGGGTGTAGCCCCAAAACTAACCAGAAGGCGTCCAGCCCAAGCCTCCCCAGGCCGGGGGACAGGGTCCAGGGGGCGAGGCTCCAGGACAGCAGTGAGGATGGGGGGCCAGGGGTCCCTGGGTCTCTTTCCACCTGCCAGGGGGCAGGGAGAGCCGAGTGCAGGCTCTGAGGCTAGGTGCAGCTGACCTCAGGGCAGGGCCAGCCCGGGCCCATGTGCACCCACATTCAGCACAGGGTGACGCGAGCTGCCCACATTCACACCAAGAAGTGGGACACCTGGACGAGGCTACTGTCCCCACCCTCGGGTCCCCCACGTCCAGCACGACCAGGCGCTGCCCCAGCCAGAGAGAGGGATTCGCCCGATGGTCACGGGGGGCACCTGTGAGCTACCTGGGCAGCGGCCCCCTGGCCAGCACTGAGCGTGCGGGGTGCTGGGGTCAGGCCCACAGGCGAGTCCAGGGGGGCTTTCGAGCCCTGGCACCTGCTGCACCTGGGGAAGGCCCAACGGGGCAGGCGGCCTGACCTGACTCCAGCCCTGCTCCAGCCACCCCCTGCCCCCCCACCCCGGACCTCAGCCTCGGTCTGCGCTGCTGTGAGATGGGTGCAGGACTGCGGACCCTGCCTCCTGAGTCACTGCAGGAAACAAAGAAGTCAGCGCCATGGGGCGGATGGGCCTCAGTCTGGCAGCCTCGCTGTCGCCCTGACCCCGTGCGTGCCCTGAACAGTGTGACCCGCCGTTCCCGGAGCATGTGTGGCTGACGCTGTGCTCTGGGACAAGCCCGCCAATCCCCGCTTCGCAGACTCAGAGCAGAGGCCCAGGCAGTGCAGGGCCCAGCCCCACGGGCCCTCAAGGGTCACACGCCTCCCCCGGAGCAGGTTTCTAACCAGGACAGAGCCCACCAGGGACCCACGGGGAAGGGCTCCTGAAGCTCTGTCCATGGGGAAAGCAAGAGCAGAACGAGGTGACAGAGAGAGACAGAGAGACAGAGACCAGGCAGGACTGGCACAGAGGGGGCTGGGGAGGGCGTGGACCCCCGCACAGACACCAGCCAGGGCAGAGGTGAGGTGACGGGGGCTCGGCGCTGGAGTGGGACAGGCCCCGTCCGTGATCCCAGGGGGCTCCCGCCCCTCACAGCTGGAGAAGCATCACCCCCCCACCATGGGCCTCTGCCCCAGGCTGGGCACCGCAGCCCCTGGGCACTGCCCTCTCGGGGCTTGAGGAGCATCCTGCCTGGCCCCGCACCCTCCCCGTGCAGGAGGCACCGCAGGGACGGGCGGCCGCGCCGGTTCAGGTTCAGGGCCAGCCGACCACGGAGGGGCAGGGAGAGGCCGGGTGCACCGCCCTCCACCCTGTTGGCCCGGGGTCTCAGGAAGCAGTCGCTTTCACGGCCTCTGAGAACTTGTGAAGCCCCTGCTCTGTCAGGGGCTCCAAGCCCCCATCTCCCGACTCGCTTGGTAAGGGCAGGGGCTCCGGGTCTTCCTGACTCAAGGGGGGAGCAGTGCAGCTGCCCGGTCCTACCCTGCCCGCTCCTTCAGCTTCTTGTCGGTGATGCCGTCCTTGGACACAAGCTTGTTGAACACCAGGATCCCAATGACCATGTTCACCTGCGGGGGCGGGGAAGCGGGTGTGGGGGGGTGCCCGCAGGGGCACTGGGGCCGGCCCCCTAGCCCTGGAGCAGCGCGGGGCTTCGCAGGGCCCCCCACGGGTGAGGAGAGGAGCTCCAGGGAGGACGCGAAGCCCCTGTGGGGAGGGGGCACTGCCAGCTCCACCCAAACTCTGGTCCCTTTGCCCTGTCGTCCCCTCCCAGAGCCCCAGTCCTTAGCGGGGTTCTCCACACCACATGGTCCCGCCAGACCCCCATGTCGCCCATGTGACGGGTCCCCAGGCCCATTGCCACCCCCCTGGGATCAACAGCAGTTTGTGAAGCCAGGATTCCATCTGGGATGGAGTCCAGAGGTCAAGCTGGGGTCGGGGTGAATCTGCCCCTGCCCAGAGCGGTCAAGCACGCGAGGAGGCTGGCGGAATGGCCCCACTGGGTACCTGTCCTGCGCAGACTGCAGAAGGGCCTGCGGGTGACCGCCAGTCCAGCTGTTGCCACGCCCAGGCTCACCCTGTGCCCCTGTCCTTAGCATCCTGGCAACTCGTGTGCGTCTCATGAACAAGCTCACCCAGCTTGAGCCTGACCTGACCCCATCTTGGGACACCCCATCCTGGCTCTGCCTAGGGCCACACTGCTCTCCACACTGGGCAGTCCCTCAGAGATCTTAGCACAGGGCCACCGCCCCACACGTCTGCCCTGAACCCGCTACCACTGGGCACCTGCCCCGGGAAGTGCTTCTGGCAGCCGAGGCGAGTCTTGTGCTACTGCTCATACTGCCGCCTGTGACAGAGACAGGCTGTCCCTAGCGTCCCCAGCGGCCACCGGGCCCTGGTCTCCCCTCTCCCCAGAATGCCCTCTCCTCAGGCTTCCACTCTGCAGAGAGGCTGCTTGACCTCTAGCTAGGTTCCTGTGTCTCAAAGACTCTGGGACTCCAGGGGTCCCTGGACCCATGACTCTAGGCCCAGAGATAGGGGAAGGCCGACTCCCTGGGGCCCCCTCAGCTCCAAACACACATGGCCACAAACACAGCCGCAGGAGTGTCCCTGCCTCCTGTCCTCTGGGTGACAGCGGCTTTCCTGGGTGACCTCGTTTTCTGCCATGGCTGGGGCAGGGGAGGGCAGGACACCAGGGGCTGCCACCCAGCCTGCCGCAGGCGCTGGGTTCTCCTTTGCCTGCATGTGCCTGTGTTACAAGTGGAAAAGACCCTCAGGCTGGGAAAGACTGAAGGCAAGAGGAAAAGGGAACGAGCAGGGATGAAATGGTTGGGTGGTATCAGCAATCAATGGACATGAGCTTAAGCACACTCTGGGAGATGGTGAAAGACAGGGAAGCCAGGTGTGCTGCAGTCCATGTGGGGTCGCAAAGAGTTGGACACGTGAGCAACCAAACAACCAGCCCGTGTTACAGGAGAGGGACCAGGCAGCAGTGCACACCGGGTCAGGACCAGGCCTGCCCTCCAGCTGCACTGCGGGAAGCGACGCGGGGGACTCCTGCCTCTGACATCCCCCTTCCCCGGGCCCTTAGGAGGCCAAGCCCACTGACCAGTGGCGTTGAAATGCAGAGCACGCGGCCTCCCACCCTGCTAGTCTTCCAGACTAAAGGAGCGGGCTCGGCTGGCGCTGGGGGCAGGGGCCTGGGGGCCGCCCACGGATCCTGCCTACCAACTCCACCTGCCTGTTGGCTCCCCCATCTCCTGTCCCTTGTAGGCTCAGCCTCCCCTGGGTGCCCTGGGCCTAACTTTCCTCTACCACGTCCAGTCTGCGCTCCCAGCCTGGCTCAGGTCTGACAACAAGGCAGTGAGGCCCAGCCCGGAGAGAAGGACCCTGCAGAGCAATGCCCTTTCCTGGGGGCAGGTGGGGGAGGAGGGCAAGATGGGCTCAGATCTCCAGCCTCTCCCTGCTCACCCGTAACCCGGGGATGGTAACCCTGTGTGCCTGGGGCACTGTCTCATCCTCACCAAATGGGAGGGGAACCTCAGAAAGGAAGCGCTGGGCAGTGCAGGGGCAAGCAAGGGAAGGGGCTTCTTTCCTCCAGTGAATGACCAGGCGAGAAAAAAACCCCGGCGTGGTCACATCTCTGCTAGCCTGGTCATCCGTCTGTCCACCATCCCCTCAGGGTCACTCACTCAAACCCGCACAGGCCTCCCAACAGGTTCAGAGCCGCCGCGCGGCCATCAGGCAAGCTGTGCCCAGAGAAACAAGAGGCCGCTGGCCCAGCCTCTGCACCCGGCTGCTCTGTGGACCCCACCGGCCCCTGGTGACCAGGGCGACCCTGATGGGCAAGCAGACACAACTGGAGGCCCGGCCCTGGGGGAGGCGAGGGGCTCAGCCGGGGCCAGAGGGGCGGGGGTCCGTACCAGCACGACGGCCGCGGCCGGTCCCACGAAGGCGTAGAGCAGTCCGCCCTCCAGGGAGAGCCAGCAGCTAGGGAGGGAGGCAGGCTTGTTAGTGGCCAGACATGACCCCACCCAGGCACAGGCCGGGCACCACCAGCTTCCAGGCGGACAGGTGCCCAGAAGGGGCAGAAGGAAGTGAGGACGTTGCATGTGATTGATTCTTTGGCTTCGCAACTCGAGGGAGCCCCCAGGCGGCTGGTAGGTGAAGTTCACAGGTGGAATCGGTCCAGAGCAGGGGGTGCCGGGTGCCCTGAAAGTCCCCCTCCCCCGACTCTCTCCCCAGGCCTGGGCTTCCCAGCTCGCCCCGCAGACCCTCCCCAGCCTCACATGCAGACCCTCTCTCTTGGCATCATGTTAAAATGTTGGGCTGCGTTCCCGGCCTAGAGGTTCCTCCTGCCCACTCAACCCAGGCAGGCCCCGAGGCCTCAGTGTCGGGCCTCCTGCTCACGGGAGGACCTGGGCCTTCCTCACCACCACACTTACTTCCCCAAGTCTCCTGGAGACCAGCCAGGGGCCCCAGGAGCCCTGAGTCCAGGGAGGGCTGCTCTTCTTCCCACATGTTCTGTTTCATATGCCCTGAGCTTCCATGCTATATGCCAAACACACTCGTCTTCATCCTTCAGAACCCCACTGCAACGTCCCACCTGCTCCTGATCTGTCCCCAAGCCGGGTAAACTGGTATTCCTTCCTCTCGGCTGTGGGGTCAGTGTCCACATGTCCTTCCTGGTACTTACAGTGCCTCCCTCCCCTAGGGTCCTCAGTCAAGTGCAGGGCATGCCTGCCCCAGGGCCCAGTCACATCCCAGCCACCTGGGCTCCCCAGGGAGCCAGGCCTGCACAGCCCCTCCTCCTGCCTCTCACTGCCCTGTTCTTCCTCACATCCACAGCGGGCTGAGCCTTCAAAGCCTCAGTGACTTCATCCATGAGAGCCCCTCCATCTGCCCCAACCCCCGCCACAAGGGCCATGTGCTATGCTGAGTCTCTCAGTCACGTCCGACTCATTGCAAACCACGGACTGTAGCCTGCCAGGCTCCCTTGTCCATGGGATTCTTCAAGAATACTGGAATGGGTTGCCATTCCCTTCTCCAGCAGATCTTCCCAACCCAGGGATCGAACCCAGGTCTCCTGCGTTGCAGGCAGATTCTGAGCCACCAGGGAAGCCCCAGGTGTCATACAGACTCCTGAAGAGCTGGATCCTTTGTCATGCAGACGGGAAAACGGAAGCTCTGAGGGGCTAAGCAGCTGAGGACATGGGGGCTCCTACCGCCCTGGGTCTGTTTCTCTCCAGCTTGCTGCCCACGGACAGGAGGAGCTGGAGGACTGGGGGATGGGGGCTACCCCTGGGCCTGGCCTCCAGCCCCCAGGGCCCCCGCTCTCGCCAGGCCTTGGCGTTTTCAGCTCTGAGATGGGTGCCCAGCCAGCCTTCACCTTCCAGGGTGGTGGGAGGGTCTGGGGGAGCCGTGCGGCCTCCACCACGTCCCACCGCGCCCCAACTCACTAGTTCATGGTGCTGTACCCTCTGGCCTTGGTAAATCCCACGGAAATAGCCACGACCAGCGCAGGGAGCCCTAGGGGAGGAGCAGAAAGAAAAGGTGTCGGGTGGACCTCCACCGTCTAAGGCCCAGCTCTGCAGGTGGGGGAGTAGGGGGACAAGGCGCCTTTGAAGCCCCTGAACAGAGAGTGACACTGAGCACATGAGAGAGGTGACACGAAGTGGACAAGGACGAGAACCCACAGAAACGGGTGAGGGCTGCCAGGTCAGCAAGTAAAACAGGATGCCTGGCCACCTCTGGACTTCGGATAAGGAAGGAAACATTTCCATTGTAAGTATATCCTGGACATCGGCTGGGATATACTCATACCACAAGGTTATTCCTCATCTGGCACTCAGATAGAGCCAGGTGATCCCCTGGAGACAGAGGCTGGAGAGGACACTGGAGGAGGAGGCTGAAGGTGCAGAGGGGTGGACTAGGAGGGGGCCAGGTTGGGGGCACCCCGCTGCCCTGAGGTGCTCACCCCAGCCCAGGCACAGGAAGCGCTTGCGGACGAGGCGGTTCCGCAGGCGGCCCGTCACGGCCATGTAGGACTGCCAGGCCTCGGTCAGCACCCAGCAGAAGGAGGACAGGAAGAAGAAATGCAGGAAGGCGGCCACCAGCGTGCACACCACCTGCGAAGGTGGGCAGGCGGGAGGGCGCTGGCTTACCCGGCCCCGGGCCCGCGCTGCTTGAGTCCCTAGGCAGGATGCCACCCAGGGCTCACCCGCCCCACCGCTGCAGATGGGCTGTGCGCACAGAGGCCCTGGGGCGTGCTTGCCCGACCCCACTCTCAAGCTGCCAGGGACAGACACCCCTCTCCCCGGCTTCCCCACCCACTTGCAGATACCTCAGAGGTCGCCAGAGCCCAGCCAAGAGCCTCAGCCGGAGCCCACCCGCTCATCAGCTGGCGACCCTGAGACCACACCACAAGGCACAGACAGGCTCGGAGGGCCTGGGACTGACCCTGGGCCAGCATGCTGGAGCTTGAGCTGGTCATCTCAGAGAACCAGTCCCACTGGAGACTCCAGACACCCAGGTGACAGCCTCTCCAGGCTGAGCCATGGGGCTGCAGTGGCCACAACAGTAAGGGGTCTGCAGGGCTCTGCCCCCACCTCAAGCGCCCCAGGGCTGGGGCCCTGCCGCAGAGCCGCCCCATCATCGCCAACAGCCACCCCCCCGGGGCACTGGGGCGCAGCAGAGGCTGCTCACCTTGTTGCGGGTCTGGGTCTGCCCGATGAGGATGAGCGCGTTGGAGGAGATGATGGACAAGCAGAAGTTGATGAGGATGACAGAGCGCTCCGAGCGGATGTACCTGTGGGCGAGGGCGGGTGGCTTGCTCGGTGCCCAGCAGGGTCCCAGCTCCACAGGAGCCGGGTGCCGCGGCCACGAAGGCCGGGCTGCCTCCTCCCTGCGGGGCCCCGGGGCTCCACCACATCCGCACTCGTCCTCACATCATCGCCTCGGCAGGGGCCACGGGGTCCTGACCACCCCGCACGGGGAGGGAGGTGCTTTGCAAACCATAGCGGCCGCAGGGGAGGGTCCTGGCCGGGGTGCCAAGCAGGCCACAGGGGGTCAGGGCAGACGTCTGAGGGGGGCTGGTGGGAGGGGCGCCGAGTTTCAGGGTCACTGGCCCTCTGGTGCCTCTGCCCTCAGGCAGGATGGGGTGGGGGTGGAGCAGGAAGGCATGGGCACCCCCGCGCCGCCCCGTGGCTGCATCGACCCCTCCTCGCGGGCCTCAGGCTGCGGTCACGCTGCCCTTGGAGCCGACACACTGGGGATTGGGCTGGACCCAGCAGGTGCGGCAACCTTGGCTTGACCCTCGATGACCCACACTCCCAACCCCTGCGCCTCGGGGCCTGCGGGGAAGGGAGTCTGCGCACACACACCCCACCCAGGGCTGGTGAGGGCAGGCGGGGTCGCCCCCACACTGCCCCACCCCCGGGGACCAAGGGACCAATGACGGCCAGACAGCACCCGAGCGCGGGGGTCCGGGGTGGAGAGGCCTTGCGGCCTGCGGCGGGGGGCTGGCAAAGGCTCCCACCGGACACCCGCACCCAAGCTCAGGGAGCGGCCTGGCACATCCAGGTGACGACAGACCACGGACAAGGAAGTCAGGGTCTCGGGGCCCAGCAGTCACGGGACAGGGTGCTCAGCTGGGCGGGTCCCACTCAGAGAGTGGGAGGGAGCGGGCCCGGCTTCTGTGAGAGGCCTGTGGGCGCCGGGCTGGGCAGGAGCAGGAAGGCCCGGCCCCCTGGGCTGCCCCCGTGCCTCCGCTGGCCACCAGCATCCAGGGAACCGCAGTCGGGGGGGCTGGGGGGTGACAACGGAGGTGATGGATGGTCCCAACTGGGAAGGTGAGAGGGAAGGACGGCTCTGGGTTCCCAGCCCATGGCCGTCCTGATGGAAGAAGGGGCAAGGTGGCCCCAGTCACTCCTTTCTGAGGACCGCTCCCCACCCCGGGGCTGCAGTCACCCCTCCCGGGGACCTCCCCGCAGTCACCCTTTCCTGGGGACTGCCACCCCAGGGGGCACAGTCACCCCTTCCGGGACCCCCCTCGCAGTCAACCCGCCACCCCCCGCGGTCACCTCCACACGGAGACGTAGATGATGATCAGCATGAGCAGGGTCAGGGATGACACGCCACAGCCCACGATGAGCGTCACCGACGGCGCTGCCACCTTCTCCATGTTCTGGGGGGGCGGACAGAGAACAGAGTGAGGGGAGGGCAGACCTGAAGGGGACACCGGGGGAGCCTGTCCCCCACCTCCGCACCCCCAGGAGCCCCCGCGCCCAGCAGCTCCCAGCCGCCCTCCCGCAGCGCCCTGAGCAGCCCTCAGCCCCGGGAAGTCCCCGGGGAGGGGTCTCATCTCCCGCCAAGGGCGGGATCTCTGTCTGCGCCCCACACTGGTATAACCACAGCTGTGGGGCAAGCCTGGCCATAGCGCCCCCCATTTCAGGGAAGGGCCCCCCCGCCCCCCGTGTCACAGGCGGGCTCACTGAGGCAGCAGGCCCAGCACCCTCCACGGGCAGCTGTCCCTGACCCTGTGGCTCTGCAGCGCCAGCCGAGGGCAGGGACCACAGCTCTGGGGGGGGCTGCGGCCCCTCAACACCAGCCAGACCCAGTCCCCCCGGACACCCACTCCACCCGGGGGGCACCGTGCACTCGCCCAGCCCTCCTCCGCCAGGCCCCGTCCCTCCTGATCCCGCCTAGCCCTGGCCCTCCTGATCCCGCCTAGCCCTGGCCGTCCACCCCGGCCTATCCCAGGGCACCTCCACATGAGACCGCCCCCACGCCGGGCGCCCCGAGTCCGCCCCCAGACTCCAAGCCTGGCCCCGCCGCTCCGTCCGCCCAGACGCCGGACAGGCCTCAGGCTCTTCTGGTCTCAGCTCGTCCCCTCGCAGGGGGCCTGGGGCAGCCCTGAGCTCCAGCCGGGCCCTTCCCACATCTCCCTGTATGCACCCCGTGTGAGCGGGACCCCCAGGCGGGCAGCCCGCGGGTGCTTGCTGAGCAAAGATCTTGGTCCCTCTACGTCCGGATCCCAGAGACAAACCGGGGGCCCTGCAGCCCCTCCCACCTGCCCCCCAGGCCAAAGGAAGGAGGGGGTGAGTCCTGGAGCCAGGGCAAGGCCCGGCCAGGTGACAAGGGGCGTCTGGTGGGCGCCCCCGCAGAGCTGACCCCTCCGTGCCCAGGCCCAAGTCTAACCTGGCTGACCCCGCACGTGCAGAGCAAGCCTCCCGCTCGCCTCCTGAAGCCATGGTGGCCCTTCCTGACCCCGGATGGGGCCTTTCACCCTCCTCGGGAGTCCGTGCTCTGGGGGCTCCTGCACAGGCACCCCAGGGCCCACCCCCTGGGCGCAGCTGCTTCCACCCACTCCATCCACGGCCGGACGGCCCTTCCCCACACCAGGGCCCCCATCCCGAACCACTGCTGGGGGCGCCTGTCTGTCCCCCGAGCCTGCTGTCCTCACATCTGGGAGCCAGGCCCAGCACAGACAGGCGGTCAATGTGACTGGCTGGACGAACGGAGCCCGGGGAGGCAGGCTCCTGGAAAATCAAGAAAGTTGTTCAAGGTCAGCCAGGCCATCCACCATCCCTGGGGGCTGGCCCGGGTGAGGCTCTGGAACCAACTCCTGCGTTTCCACACGGGGAGCTGGAGGGCCCTGTGGAAGGGGGCCTCTGGGCTCCAGCCAGCGCCCTTGAACTTGCTGGGCAACCTCGGGGCCTCAGTCAGCCACACAAGTCACGGGTGGCCGAGCAAGTGGCTCCGGCCCCGACCTCCGCAGCCATCTGCCTCTATCTGCCCCCATCAGGCCTGGCAGCCACACACCCACCAGCTGCCCACCTGACCGCCCACGCCCTCCTCCTCTCCATCTGGCTGGTCCGTTGCTTCTGACAGCCCTAGCCCTGCAGGATCTCAACGGTGTGGGGAAGGGACAGGTGACAGAGTGGTGGGCAGGAGCGTCAGGGACCCCAAGGCCTTGTTGGGAAGGCTGGACCGGAGACCTTAAACATGAGAGACGGGCCCCAGCCCACGTGGATGGCAGGCAGAAGCAGGCCAGCCTCCTGCCGGAAACGGGCTCCCTAGCCAAGCTTTGTGCCGCCCCAGGGCCTTTGCACCTGCTGGTCCTCCCCTCAGTGCTCTTCCCCTGACCTCCACATGGTTAGCTCTTCTCTCAGCTTAGCTGTCACCTCCCAGGCGGCTCAGATGGTAAAGAATCTGCCTGCAGCGCAGGAGAGCTGGGTTCGATCCCTGGATAGGAAGATCCCCTGGAGGAGGGAATGGCAACCCACTCCAGCAATCTTGTCTGGAGAATCCCATGGACAGAGGAGCCTGGCGGGCTACAGCCCATGGGGTTGCAAAAAGTTGGACACGACTGAGCGACTAACACTTTTTGCGTTCCTCGCAGTGAGGACTGGACAATCACTGTGAACCGGTCCCTTATCTCTCCGCCCATCCTCTTGCCTTTAGTTTCTGCAGGGTACCGGCCCCCACCCCACCCTTTACTCCTTTGTAGTTCACATGGTTACCGTCAGTTTCTGCCATGTGAACTCTCTACTTCCAGTCTTCTCCCAAACCGTCACACACCTTACGCACCCGGAACTCCGACGTCTTTCCTAAGGCACTGTCCTTACCCCAGCTCTGCTCCAGCACCACACGTGGCTCACAGCCACCCCCACAGATGAGCCCTGACTCCAGCACTGACCGTTTCCTGGTCCTGGTCACACACTGAGCCGTGACCATGGTCAGGCCAGCTACACAGTTCCGGGCACATCCCGCAAGCGACGCCACCAACCACTGTGCCCTGCAGGCCGTTGAGCACATGCCAGGCCGTGTGGATGCCGCCAGTACCTCGCCAGGTTTGGTCCCCGGCCGGCCTTGCCCCCTCAGATGTGACTCAGAGCAGTTACTCAACCTTCCTGTGGTCACAGCCTGGCACAGGCCATGGAGCCGGGACCTGGCACTCCGGCTGCAGGCAGGGCTGGGGGTGGGGGGACGCCAGGGTCTTGTCTCCCTTTGCTTCCTCCCCCCCAGGATCTAAGCTCTCCCTGGGTCCAGGGTTGTGACCACAGCACCCCTTCTCTACCATCCTCTCTGGGGCCCTTGGTCTGGACTCCAGCCCCGAGACCACTCTGCACCCCAGGAGTGCAGCCTCCACTGGCTCAGACGGACCCCATGCCCAGCGCACAACCCCCACTCTGTGGGTGCAGGCAGGCAGCGCCCACCCCCATGGCCCAGCTCCCCACTGCCACCACCCCCTGCCAGCTGGGTTGTTGTGCCTTCACACTTGTGGGACCCTCTAGGACCCCCAACCTTCTCATCTGTCTCTCTCACCGCCCAGCCGCCCAGCTCCACTGACCTCAGCACGAAGCTCCGTGACCCGCTCCCCCTTCGGGCAGGCCCTCCAGACCCAGACCCCTCCCCTGCCTCCTGCTCATCTCTGCCTTTCTCAGCCTCCCATGGGCCACAGCTGCTCCCTCCTCCCTGCCAAGCCGCTGTGAACTCCCGCTCACTCCCGCTCACCCCTCAGGGGCCTGCTCCACACCTCCTCTCGTGTCCCGAGCCACGCTTGGGAAGGAAGGAGGCTGGTGCAGAGCCCCCAGAGCGCCCCTCTCTCCGCCTGGGCTGTCTCTCCAGTAGACACTGTGACCCCTGACGGCCCAGCCCTGGGCACACAGGGGGGTGGGCTGCCCGGAACAGCCTCCCCCTCGCTCTCAGCTCTTCCCCATCGGCACCTCTGGGGTCACCCTCACTAGGGCCAGAGCAGGCTGGGAAAAGCAAAGGCTCTGATGGCAGTGGAGCACGAGGTGGGAGGCCCTCTGAGCCACACCCAGGCCTTCAGGGCAGCACGTGCCCCAGCCCGCTACTCTGCCATCTGACAGAGAAGGACCCTGAAGCTCACGGCGGCCCAGCAGCCTGCCTTTGGTCCACGGCCGAAGGGTGCCTCTGTGGCCACGGAGAGCTCCCGTACCGCGGGACTCAGCTGCCTCTTTTGGGACGTGGGGACAATGTGTCCAGCCTTGTGTGCAGACCAGGCCACCACAAGCCCCTCTGACTGCAGCTGCTCCCCCACCCCAGGCAAAGCCTAGAGCCCTTCACAGACCAAAGCTCTGCATTCTGTCTGTGCACCCTGGCACAGGGCCCTGTTCGCTCACCCTTGGGAGCGCCAGCGCCAGGTCAGATCTTCCTAGAAAGGCCCCCTGGGCCTCACGCTCATCCCTGAGCTCCACTAGCGTCAGCCACCCACCTGCCCCTCACCTAACACGTTCTCCCTGCTGGGCGGCCCCAGACTTGGCAGGAGACCACCCTTCCAGGATACGGGGGCCGAGCCCTGCTCCAGGCCTGGCCCAGGAGGGTCCCTGGCAACCGGCGAAGCCCTTGCAGACACCCTGAGCAGCACGAGGCCACTTCCATTTTCCAGGAGAGGAAACCGAGGCTCAGAGGGACTGAGGGCCAGTCTATGGTCACCATATGTGAAGGACAAGCCCGTGTTTCAAGATTAGAGCAGCACTGACCTCCCGCGGGCCAGACCTCGGACTTGAAGAGGGGATCTGGGCACTGCATCCTGCTCCAGAGCCCCTCAGCGTCCCCACCCCCACCCCAAGGAAGAGCAGCTCCCAAGGCAGGCCCTGGTCCACCTGCTCAAGCTGCAAAGGGGACCCAGGGAGCCCCAGCACAGTGGGCTGCTTCCCTGTGCAGAAAGTCACCTCTTCCAGGAGGCCCCCCGCAAGGCCCTGGCTGCTGTCCTCAGGGCCAAGCCCCCAGAACCAGCAACAGCTACAGTTCTGTCACGGGGATGGCCTGAGGGGGACAGCACTCTGGGATCTGGGCCGAGAGCACAGACCCAGGTCCAGCAGCGTCACCCCAAGATCCTGAGCAAGGCCCTGCCCCCGCCGTGACTTTCCTGCCGCTCGATGGAGGGGTTAGAGGCAATGACCTCTAACATCTCACCCAGCTCCTACCCTCTAGGGGGTCCTGGCTGACATTGCCCGCCCTCTCCACGTCCCCGAGGACAAAGGAGGGGGCAGACTGCTCTCAGAGAGGCCTGGAGCCATCCTCCACATGGTAACTAGGGTTCTGTGATGGGGGAGCTGTGCCACCCCCATCCGATTAGGGCCAGCTACCCCAAACACCCCCAAATTGGTGTCCCCCTCCCTGTCTGTCCTCCACATCTGCTGCCTGAGCACCCTCCCACGCCAGGCCTGGGGACTCAACAACCCTTTCCCTCCTCCCAGGGCCTAGTGACCCGGCTGGGTACCCCGCTTTCCTGGGTCCAGTGAGTGAAACTTGGCCCTGGGCAAGAGCACCCCCCAGCCCCGGTTGGCTGGGCCCAGCACCCAGAGCCGAGCCAGCAAGCTGGCCCCAGATGCCGTCGCCATAGAAACTGGCAGCCCCCACAAGAATCATGGGAACAAAAAGGAGGCCCCTGAGAGGATGGGGCCTTCCCAGGGAGGGCTGCGGGCCTGGGCCAAGCCCAGCACCCTCTCCAGCTGGGAGCCCTACCTGGTGACGAAGGCGCCTCTGAAGACCAGGGTCCATTTAGGGTGGGTGGGGAACGCCTCCAAGGAAGGTGGCAGCTCCTCCCCCTCCCAGGCAGGCCAGGACCCTGCCATCTGCTGGGGGAAGGACCCTCACCAAGTGACAGCATCGCCCCAGCTGGCTCTGTCAGGCCATGCCTTCCTGCAATCCCAGCGCCCGGCGGGGGCTGCCCATCTCCCCTGAGCACCGGCTCCCTCCAGGGTCCTAGGCCCCCAAGGAGAGTGCAGAAGACTCACCCATCAGTCCCTCCCAGGGGCCCCAGCCTGGTTCCTTCAGGGCCAGTCCCCAACTCCACATCGCCACCCACTCGGGTCCCACCCGCCCTCTCCAGAGGCCCGAGCCTCTCTGGCCGGGCCACGGGGGCATCGGGGTGCAGCCGCCCCTCCCCGCGCCGGCCCTGGCGGCGACCGGCCTCCCCGGAAGCCCCCTCCCCGCGCGCCCCCGCCCGCCCGCCTGCCCTCCCGCCAAGCGCCCGGCCGGGGTCTCACCGCGTCGGCGCTGAGCTGGGCTAAGATGGCGAAGGTGGAGAGCCGGTCACAGAGGCAGCGCGTCCGGAGGGCGTCGAGGGGCACCGTGCGGCAGCCGCGCCACGACCAGGGCCCGAGCTGCGGGGGGGCGGGGGAGGAGGGTCTGGGGGGCGAGACACACGGGGGGAGGGGAGACAGGGGCGGCGTGAGCGGCGGCTAGCCGCGCCCCGGCCCCGCGTCCCCGGCCCGCGCCCGCACCTGCGCCCGCCGCCGCGCGCGCCCCGCCGGCCCCCGGAGCCCCGCGCCCCATGGCCGCCGCCGCCGCCGCCGCCGAGCCACGGGAGAGCGACTCGCGGGAGCGCGGGCCGGCAGGGCCGGCAGGGCCGGCGGGGCGCCGAGCCCTGGCCCCGCGCCCGGAGAGCGCCCCGCCCCAGCGCCGGGCAGGGAGGGGCGCGTGGGCGCACGTGGAGCGGGGCGCCAGCCGGGGGCCGCGGCGGCCTGCGGTGCGCGCGCGGGCCGGGCGGGGTGAGGGGCGCCCTGCGCCGCCCGGCCCCAGGCCTGGTGTCGTGCTGGTGACCTTGGGGCCGCCCCGCCCCCACAGCCACCTCCCGGGGCCGGGCCGCGTAGGCCAAAACGTGCCCCCTGGCGTCTGACCCAAGGCCCTCCTGCTGCCTGCTGCTCGGGGTGGCGCGGGTTCCCTTGAAACTAGCACTTGCTAGGGCCTCAGTGCGCCGGACTGAGCTACTCTGCAAACCAGCCGCTATCTAAGTTCCTCATCCCCAGGCCGGCCCACTTGTCCGCAACATCCAGCGAGGCACGCCCGCAGAAGGTGCCCATGAAGTGTCTGCACCAGGGCCCTGGACCTGCAGGTTAGGGGGCTCCAGGCTGCCTGAAGAGGTGAGACTGAAACGGTGGTTCAGGAGCCACAGCTGGGAGGGGACTTCTGCCCCTAGGGCTGAACAAGCCCCTTTCCTCCTGCTCACAACTCAGACCCCGAGTCTGCCCCAGGGAAAATTCCAGGTGTCTGTGGCCAGGGTCTACCCACGGCCAGCCCTACATCCCTCAGCCCCAGCCCCAGCAGTTGGGAACTGCAAGGAGCCTTCCAAAGGCCTCAGCCTGCCTCCCCCACCCCAGCCCTTCTGTATGGGGTGAGTGACTCCGCCCTGCACCCCTCGCAGGGAGCCATGACTCCCCCACACCGCGAGGGCCTCTGCTCGACACCCGGATGCAAGCCACCACCCTGGGCTACCTCCTGGCTGCGTCACCTGGGAAGTCAGGTACCACCTGAGCTTCAGTTTGCGCATCTCTAAAATGGGGAGGGGACAGTCCAGAGGATGACACAGGGCACCCGTCCAGCTGCCCTCCTCCCCAACACCTACATGAAAGCTTAGGAAAGCACAGGGGCTCGGCCGCGGGCATCCCAGAACCCAGAGCAGCTTGTGCTGAATTTGAGATGTTACACAATCTCCTTTCTGAGCGTCAGGCCCCAGGGGAGGAGGGACACACTCTGGGCCTGCTGGAGGCCCTGGAATCTGCTCTTCTCTCTTCACTTCCCCCACAGGGAGGGACCTGCCCCCATTTTACAGAGGAGGAGAACTGAGACCACCCACAGTGACAGCTAGGCAGAGGCCAGGCCTTGGCTCTGAGGGGTGCATCAGGGCTTTGTGGCCCCAGAAGATGCCTCCCCACCCACACTGTCTGTTCATCTCTGAAATGCAGGGAGGGGAAGGGATGTCCCTCTCTTGGGCACTTTGGGCCCGAGCCCGTGGGGGCCAGAGTTTGGGGGATCCAAAGCTCTTCCGTCTTAGGGGCCCTCCAGAAGGAAGGCCATGGGAGGGTCCTGGGAGCTTCTGCCTCTTTGGCTCCTGAGCCTGCCCGCCTCGGCCTACCTGAACCCCGCTAGCATTCGCTGAGCCGAGTGGAAGTCAAAACCTATCAAGGCCTCGCTAGAGACCCTTCTCCCCTTCCTTCTCTGGAAAAGAAGACCTCAATAGCCACAGGACCAGAAAGAAGACCTGGGTGATGGAGGATGGTGAAAGGGGGTGTGGGGCCCTGCAGAGTCCTGGGATTCCCAGCCTGGTCCTCCCGCCCCCTCGGTGGCGGGTAGCAAGGCCTCACTCAGCTGCCCTGGGCCCATCACACCCCGTCTCCCTCATCCCCCAGCGTCACACAGGACAGGGGTGCAGAGTACTGAGCTTCAGCTGCCTCCGGTCCCTCCTATCCCTGGAGCACCCTGTCCACACCTGGGGTGGCGCGTGCAAGCCACGGACCAGACCCCAAACGGCCAAGACAGTGGAGGCCAGAAGTCCCAAGACCCCGGGCACTCGGGGGAGGTGGCCTCCTGGGGCCCTTCCAGCCTGGGGACAGCCCCTCTGTCTCGCTCATGCTCATCCACAACATTGGCCACGTGCCTGCTCCTAAGAGCTGGAGTCTGTGATCAGCCGGGCCGTCCCGGGTTCAAATCTCAGCTTTAATCTCCGCCGCCCAGGCATGGACGCTGTCTCAGCCCTCCTCCTCTGAATGGAAGGGGGGACCCTGACCCCAGCTCTTCCGCCTGCTGAAGGCTGTTAGGAGGGTCGGGAGAGGACAGCACCCCCAGGCCTGGGGCGAGGGGAGCTGGGCTGGCCAGGACCAGCAGCCTGGCAGGTTCCCAGGCGGCGCTGGCGGGTCTGCTGGGCACCAGGCTGACAGCTGCCGGCCACCTCCTGGGAGAAGGCCAGCCCCAGCTGGTGCCTGGCCCCACAGGGCTCCTGCCATGGGCACTAATTAGCTTATCAGCCTCCCAGAGGAGGGGAGGGTGAGGGGCACTGCCTGCTGCTGACGGGCTCAGCCTCAGACCACGGAGAGCATGAGGAGGTGTCCGCCCCGGTCCTGGGAGCCGGCCGCTGGGGCGAGCATCCTGGGAGGCGGGCGGCTGCTCGGCTTGCCCAGACCCTGCAGGACTGCGGGCGGGCCCCCTGTGCCTCCCCACACTGGGGCCCCCCGGGGTCCAGCGGGCCGGGGGGAACATGCCCCGGCTCCTGACACAGGGACGGGGACCCACTCCTTGACTTTGCCCCACCTCAATATTAGTAGCTTCGTGTGCATTTTATCATGTAATCTTTGCAGTAATCCTTAGCTCAGCTGTGTAGGTACAGAGACCGCAGCTCAGAGAGGGGGGGTGATTGCCTGAAGCCACACAGCACGACGACAGAAGGGCCCAGATTCCAGTTTTTTATCTGTCTGGTCACCCCGTACCCCCCACAAGGCCTACACCATCTGAACCGCCAGGCTCTGAGAAGTGAGTCTGAAAGGGGCCCTCAAGGATGGCGTATGGCCCGTCCTGCCCAGGGCGGCGCCTGGTCAGTGGAGGCTCCCCAGGCCGTTAGCTGAGCTCTCTGGGCTGCACTGCGCCGGACGCAGCAGAGGACCCGCTGGAGCAGGACAGGTGGGCGGAGGTCCCTGACGAGAGGATCCTCGCCAGCATCTGAGGCACACCCTAACCTGGAAAAGGTTGGGCACGCTCGGCCCTCCTCCTTCAAAAAACCTCTCGGACACATCCTCGGACATCCACCACTTCTGGAAGTTCTTCCCCACGTCAGACAGAAATCCCTGCTGTTGCTGTGACATTGCTACCATCTCTGCAACACAGGCAGCTCGTTCCCTGATCGCGCTCTCCCCGACCACTCCGCGCGCCAGAGACCACTGGCCACCTCTTCACTGAGCTTCAGAAACTTGGACTATCTGGGTCACAGAGCCAGGCCCCCCTTCCTGGGCCCAGGCCTGGGGAATCTAGGTCAAGGACACCTGCTCCACCCCAGCCCCCAGGTCCAGAGCCAGAGAAGGAGCGGGAGCTGCGGCCCCTCCCGGCCCGAGGGGAGGGGAGGGTGCAGGGGCCCTGGGCCCCTCAGAGTAGAGCTGCCAGAGAGAGGCTGTCTCTGCCCCCATGAGACCAGGGCCTCCAGGACACGGCCACGCCTGCCTCATCGGACCACAGCCCCTAGGACAGGGCTGTGCCCCCGCATGCGCCCGTGGAAAGGTCCAGCACTGCCCACCCCTCTGTGGGCTGGCAGTGTGTCTTCCCACCCTGGTCCTGCCAGACCCCATGTCACCAAACCCAAGGGACAAATTCCCGTTCCCTTTACTTCAGACCAAGCCAGCACCCTCTACACACAGCCTCTGCCAAGCGTCCTGACCCTGAGCTGAGACCTGAGTTTCCCCTGGCTACCCTCAGCCCCCGGGCGCCTTGGGGTCAGTCCTGAATACATTCTGCCTCTTCCCTCCACCCCTGTGCCAGCCTCACCCAACCTCGCTCCCTCGGCAGCTGGCCTCCTGTTCCCGCCTCCCCCCCCCGCCTGCTCCAAGTGGTCCTTGAGAACGTTCTCCCCAGTGGCTATCTGCGGCCTGCACGCCCGTCAGCTGGGCCTGGCCTGGCCAGCTTGTCCCCCACGCCCGCAGCCACGGCCTGTGCCCTGGCTCTCACAGCAAGGCCATCCTGACCTGAGACCTCCGCCAGCGGCTGGAGGGTCCTCCCGCCCTGCCCGGTTTTCCCACCGCATGCGATGGTCCGATGCTCCCACTTGTGTCCTCCTCTGAGAAGGTGGGAGGGAGGCCCTGCTGGCTCTCCCTGCTGCCCACACCCTGGTAGGAACGGAGCACCCCGCCGGGACTTGCTGCCTGGCAGTGACCCCCAGGCCCCTCCGCCCTGCATCTTACACCTGCAGACCCACGGGCATCGGGCCTGCCTTGCAGATGTGCGAGAGTCTCACTGCTGCTCCCTACCTTGCGGCCACCACCCTGGTGGGACGCACCCCCCCAGCCTCCACCCTGCCCTCCACCGCCTGTCTGTCTCCCGCCATCATTTGAAATATGCTGGGACACGCTGTCCTCTGCTCAAGACCTCCCCCAGCTCCCTCCTCACTCAGGGGCCCACAGCCCCGGGGACTGCCCACCCCCCCAGCACGCCCTTCCAGCCACACTCAGACCACGAACTGCAGCGCCCCACAACCCCGCCCAGTACAGTCCCACCTCACTCAGCACATGGGCAGGAGCCCCACCTTATCCTGGTCCCCAGGTGGGCTGGGTCAGAGAAGGGAGCCTGGCTGCCAGAGGGGAGTTAGCTGGGCCCCACCCAGCCCAGGAAGCCCCTCCAGGGAACTCCCCCAGGGCCCAGGGTGGATGGGAGGAGGCTCGGCCTGTGGCACCGCCCTGGCCGGCTCCCTGCGGGGAGGTGGGGAGCACGGGGGGGGGGGGGGGGGGACTGGGGGCAGAGGTCTGTTCCCACCTCTGGGCAAATTCCCTCCTCGCCACTTAGAGCTGCGGTGCCTCCTCTGTGAAGTGGGCACCAGTGCCGCCCCCCTCCCCCCCCGCCACATGATGTCCGAGGAGACCACAGGCACACCGTGCCCAGCACAGGGGCCCTGCCTGCTCATGGCACATCGGGGACGGTCATGGAGAGCCCAGCCTGCCCACCCACGGAACCAGGGCCTTCACTGCACTCAGGATGCCTCCTGCCAGCCCACGGAGCAGGTGCTATTATAGGACTGTGCCTTGGGGTCCCCTGGGGTTTGATGGGCTAATTCATACTGGAGTGTGAGTGACTCATAGGTATCCTCCCACACAGCAGAAAGACGCCAGAGTGGGCACAGACCACCCCAGTGAGGGAGCAGGGAGTGGGCAAGGTGTCTGCAGGCAGGAGCTCCCTCAGCCTGGCCTTTGTGCCCCCCGACTACCCATTCCAGGCACACCCCCTGCGGAATCGTACAGCACACATCCAGGGTGCCTACCTCCCACCGCCCCCCTGTTGACTGTTGACCCCCTATTGACCGCTGATCCACAGATCAAGGCTTGTGCTGAGCCGCCTCCTCCAGGGAGCCTGCTGGGATAAGCAGTGAGTTCCTAAGTGTTGCACTTGGCTCCTTCAACAGGACCTACCCTGCTGCCGTGCTGGTGCTTCTTTTCTGGGTCCTACCTCAGCCAGCGGCTGGAGCTCATAGTGACTGTCAAGCCCTCCTCATCCCCAGCCCTGGGAACCCTGCTTGCATGTGCCAGCCCAGAGGAACCACCTGTGACTCAACACAGGCGCCTCTCCGCCTCCAGGTCTCGGGTCTTGGCCAGTTCCTCTGACCACACAGTCATCTGTCCCCTGGATGACTCAGCCGCATCCTTCAGGGCTCCCCTGAGGCACTGCCGTCTCCAGGAAGCCTCCTCAACCTCACGCTCCATGCCCAGCCCCCGTCTCCCCATCTGGCCACTGGCCTGTGAGAACCCCCAGGGCAGGCCCAGGTCAGCTGCATCCCCTCTTGGTTCAGAGCCTGGGGGACCCCGGGGGATGGATATGTGGCACAGCAGCCTGTGCCCCTTCCCACGGGCTGCTCTTGCAGTGCTGACAGTGTCTCGGGCTCGCTCAGCATCCATCGGGCAGTGACCGGGGCCTCTGGGGCGTCTCAAGTTCCCCACAAAGCTGTGATGGTCATCTCCTGGCTCTCAGCTGGCACTGGCTCCCTCTGAGTCGGGGCCTCCGGCCGCAGGCCCGTCCCAGGCTGGGAAACCAGCCGTCCTCAGGACCTGGTGGTTCTTCACTGACTGACCCACCCGCCTGGGCAAGGCCACCAGGGCCCCTGGTGAGTCTGGGGCCCTGAACTCCCCAGCCCTGCCAGGAAGTCCTCTGGCCTGGGAAGGTTGGGGTCCTGCCAGCCTCAGCCCACCTGCTGACCCCTCCCAGCTCAGAGCTCTGCAGTCCACGAAGTCTACCTGAGCCTCTGCCACAACTCAGACCTCCGCCTGCTGCACCGCTGGTCCAGCTCTGTCCAGCCTGTCACCTGCCCTCGCCAGCCGAGGAGCCGTTCCTTGACAGCCCACTCTTATGCTCCAGGCTGGTTGGTCACTCGCTTTCAGGACGCGAGTCCCTCCCTGGCCTGCTCAGGCCCTGTGCTGGGCACAGGCACCTCCACGGCCGCTTCCTCAGCTCCAGGAGATACCAGACCTCACCAGCCTCAGCCAGCCCAGCTTCGTCTCCTCCAGGACATCCTCTCCTCTGCCCGTACTCCCAGTCCTCTCATCTCCCCGGGCTGGTGTCTGACCCTGTGTGCTGCGGTTGGCCTCGAAAACTGTGCCATGGGCGAGTCCTGGTTCCTGGGAGGGGCTTCAAATCCCCCAAAGAGCTGAGACCACCACCACTACCCCCTTAACTGTCACCATGACCTCCACCCTCATGGCTCCCACTGAAATCACCACCAGCATCAGTAACATCACCACCAACATCATCGACAACACAATCGTTACCTCCACCACTGTCACCACCACCACCATCAACACCACCATCATCACCAGCATCCCATTATTAACAGCACCACCCGCATCAAGAATGACACAGTCATATCACCATATCACATCATCGGACCATCATTACCACTACATCATCTCCATTTGTTGTTGTTCAGTCGCTCAGTCGTGTCCAACTCTTTGAGACCCCATGGGCTGCAACACTCCAGGCTTCTCTGAACTTCACTATCTCCCATAGCTTGCTCAAACTCATGTCCATTGACTCGGTGATGCCATCTAACCATCTCATCCTCTGTCGCCCCCTTCTCCTCCCTTCAATCTTTCCCAGCATCAGGGTCTTTACCAATGAGTCGGCTCTTCAAATTAGGTGGCTTCAGCATCAGTCCTTCCAATGAATATTCAGGACTGATTTCCTTTAGGATGGACTGGTTGGATCTCCTAGCTGTCCAAGGGACTTTCAAGAGTCTTCTCCAGCACCATAGTCCAAAAGCGTCAATTCTTTGGCGCTCAGCTTTCTTTATAGTCCAACTCTCACATGCGTACATGACTACTGGAAAAACCATAGCTTTGACTAGACGGACCTATGTCGGCAAAGTAATGTCTCTGCTTTTTAATACGCTGTCTAGGTTTGTCATAGCTATTCTTCCAAGGAGCAAGTGTCTTTTAATTCCGTGGCTGCAATCACCATCCACACTGATTTTGGAGCCCAAGAAAATGAAATCTGACACTGTTTCCATTGTTTCCCCATCTGTTTGCCATGAAGTGACAGGACCGGATCCCATGATCTTAGTTTTTTGAATGTTGAGTTTTAAGCCAACTTTTTCACTGTCCTCTTTCATCTTCATCAAGAGGCTCTTTAGTTCCTCCTCACTTTCTGCCATTGAAGTTATATCATCTGCATATCTGAGGTTGTTGATATATCTCCCAGCAATCTTGATTCCAGCTTGTGATTCATCTAGCCTGGCATTTCATGTGAGGTACCCTGCATGTAAGTTAAATAAGCAGAGTGACAATATACAGTCTTGACATACTCCTTTCCCAATTTTGAGCCAGTCCATTGTTGCATGTCCAGTTCTGTTGCTTCTTGACCTGCATACAGGTTTCTCAGGAGGCAGGTAAGGTGGTCTGTATTCCCATCTCTTTAAGAATTTTACAGTTTGTTGTGATCCACACAGTCAAAGGCTTTCGTGTAGTCAGTGAAGCAGATTTTTTTGTTTTTGAATTCCCTTGCTTTTTCTATGATCCAGCATACGTTAGCAATTTGATCTCTGGTTCCTCTGCCTTTTCTAAATCCAGCTTATACATCTGGAAATTCTCGGTCCATGTACTGTTGAAGGATTTTGAGCATAATCTTGCTGATGTAATAAATGAGTGCATTTGTATAGGGTAATTTGTACATTCTTGGCATTGCCTTTGGCATTGCCTTTCTTTGAGATTGTAATGAAAACTGACCTTTTCCAGTCCTGTGGCCACGGCTGAGTTTTCCAAATTTGCTGGCATAATGAGTGCAGCACTTTCACAGCATCATTTTTTAAGATTTGAAATAGCTCAGCTGGAATCCCATCACCTCCACTAGCTTTGTTTGTAGTGATGCTTCCTACGGCCCACTTGACCTCACACTCCAGATGTCTGGCTCTAGGAGAGTGACCTCACCATCGTGGCTAACTGGGTCATTAAAAGCATCACCATTGCTACCACCAATGTCATCATCAATACCACTACCATTTCCACTCCATCACCACTACCAGCAACACTATCAACACCAATACCACCGTTATGTTACCAGCAGCAGCATCATTACTACCACCTTCACTATCGCCTCCACTACCAACACCGTCATCATTACCAACACCAGCAGCAACAACAATAACATGACCCTTACTACCACCATGGTCATCACCACTGCCAATCATGCCATCAGCAGCAATACCACCGTTGCACCAATATTATCACCACCACCACCATCACCATCACCACTACCATCAATAACACATCATTGCCAATGCTATCACTCTTATCGCCAATACTACCACCACCCACAGTACACTCATCACTACCACGTCACCACGGTTTCTCCATCTTTTTGGTCATCACAGTTACCTGATCACTGAGGTCACCAGCATCACCTCTGCTGTTAGCAGTGTCACCATGACTGCCATCACCTCTGAACCAGCACTGTGTCTGTGGACTGACCCTAGCTGGGAACCCCCATCACCAACATTCAACCCACCACGTGGGCACTGTGTAGGCAGAAACTGTCTTGCAGGAGGCCTCACCACCATGCCCGTCAACCACAATAGGCTGAACCCAGGCAACCTCACCATCACCATCATCTCATCCTCCGTACTGCTGACCACACCCCACCCTCCAAGGTGAATCTCAAGGTCATTCCATCAAGGTCATTTCCAGGCCAGGAAAGGGTAATGGTCACCGCAGTCACTCCGCTCTCCCTGCTACCGTGGAAGCTTTCCTGTCTCCTGCACCTCTTGCCATCTGCATCCTGAGTTGGTTCTCTGCAGACAAGAGGACGTTAGTCCCTGCCAGTACCACCAGCAAGCCACTGAGCAGCCTGGGGAGCTGGGGTTTCAATTAAGACTTTTCTGCCTCAGGAAACTAGCAACTGCATACCCCAAGCGTGGGGAAGCAAGCGGTGCAAGGGAGGAGGATCACCTCACACCCTCCAGGCCCATCTCAGTGGCAGGGACCCCCAGTCCCCTAGCCCCCAGAAGCTGTCTCTGTTGCCCTAGGCAGCCCCTCTTGGAGCCCCCAGATCTCAGTGGAGGAGGGAGGTGAGCACTCTTCCCACTTCTGGGCACTATCCCATGCGCTCAGGGCCCAGAACTGACCTCTCTGATGCCCCCTCCTCCCTGAGGGCAACTCCAGGCTCTTCCTTGTCCCCTCATCCCCCAGATCAGTGCTGGTGCAGGAGGCAGGGAGAGGGGGTAAGGTTCGAGTGGCCCCTCCCAGCTCCCCTGACCACAGGCCACTTGACCAGGGACAGACCATGTGGTTGGTCCACCTGCCCCTCCCCACCTCCAGCAGCTTCGCGAGCACCCTGACATCCTCCCGAAACCGAGCCATCCAGCACTGCCCCTACCCGCATCCAGCAGGTCCTGGGAGCTCAGGGTGGGCCACACCGTGCCTCCCCTGACGTGCCAGCCCCGACCCCTCCTGTGACCACCACTGACTCAGGCACTCAGACTCACGGGGCCACAGAGGTGGGAAGGCGCAGGAAGGGAACAGCTGGACTTGGCCCAGTAGACCCATGGGCCCTGACTCCGCCCAGGAAGGCACCCACCACCCTTGAGCACTCTAACACATGTCCACGTGTCTGCGATGCTCCCTCTCCTGGCAGGGCCCTACCCCCTCCCAGTGCTCCTTCCAGCAAGGAAGTGAAAGCAAGCGGGTGGGGGACGGGGAGACCCAGGCCCCGCCTGAGACAGCTCACACTCTGCTGGGGGCTCACACTCTGCTGGGGGGCTCACACTCTGCTGGGGGCTCACACTCTGCTGGGGGCTCACAATCTGATAGGGGGCTCACACTCTGCTGGGGGGCTCACACTCTGCTGAGGGTCTCATACTCTGATGGGGGGTCTCACACTCTGATGGGGGTTCACACTCTGCTTGAGGGGTTCACACTCTGATCAGGGGCTCACACTCTGATGGGAGGCTCACACTCTGATGGGGGGGGCTCACACTCTGATGGGGGGGCTCACACTCTGATTGGGGGGCTCACACTCTCATAGGGGGGCACATGCAGATACACAGAGTTTTGGCAAATGGGAGTCAGAGCTGGGAAGCAGGGGACCTGGGGGGCATGTAGGAAAACAGGAAGAGAGGCCTCCAGAAGCAGGTGGCTTTGAGGCTGGAGAAGAGGCACAGGGACCAGGGACAAAGGCGCCAGGGGTTCCAGCTGGCGCCAAGGAGGGGAGTGGTGAGGGGCCCGTGGGGCGGAGGACTGCAGCTTGGGGAGCCGGGGGCACTCACTGCCCCAGGTTCTGAGCACAGCTGCTGTTCCTGGGTCATGACCTCACGGCTGTCTGTCCCCTCCAGGTCCCAAACTCAGCCGAGACGGGCAGGCCCGGACTCAGATGCCCCTTGAGGAGGGCAGGCTCAGAGCAGGCCTCTGCCAGCCTCCCTGCTCCGCAAGCACACAGTCCGGGGGAGGCTCAGAGAAGGGAGGGGTGCTGGAGAAGGGGCCGGGGCTGAGTCCAGAGCAGGGGCTGGGGTGAGTGGTCTCGCTGCTGAGAGCAGCACGGCACTCCTCCCCCGGCCCAGCTCCCCATCCAGGTGGGGGCGCAGAGCACGACCCCACCTCCCACCCACGCTCATGAAAGGCCACCAAAAGGCCTTCTGTGTCCAGCCGTCTCCCCCCTTCGCCTGCCCCCCTCACCCGCCTTCTCTGCCCCCATCAGGAACCAGACGGCGAGATTGGGCTGGGAACCGGCCGCTGACAGCGACCTGGGGACCCTGCCAAGTCTCGCTTCCGCTTGCCCCCCTCGGCCTGGCCCCTCACTGCCCTCTCCAAGGAAACCAAGGACTTCGGGGGAGGGGCAAGGCTCTTAAAGGGACCAGGGCATGCACTTGGGCAAGGACCCCAGGAAGGGGCCCGGGCCTGGGTCCTGAGCGTCCCAAGGACAGCTGCACCTTCAGGGGGTGGGGAGAGCCCGGACTGGCGCACCCATGGGGCACCCGAGGCTCGAACAGAGCTCTGGGCCTTGGTCCTCAGCCCAACTGAGAAAGCTGCGCGAATGGACGCTGGAAGGTGACCGACTGGGGGTCAGGCTTTGAAGAAGACCCTCCAGACTGGGGGAGTGCCCGCTCTCCACAAGCCTGTCCCAGCGTCTGCTCTCCCAGCTCAAGCCCCAGAGTGTAGAGGTGCCGGGCGCCCACTAGTTAGGGAAACCCCCAACCTGACTCAACAGCAGCCTGCTGCAGGACTTCTCAGAGCCTTTAGAGCTGACTCGAGTGTGGAGCCAGAAGCACAAGACATGGTGGGCATGAAACCCTGTCCACCCTGGAGCCCGCGTGGGCCTGTTATCGGGCACAACACCTTCCGAGATGGGAGCACAGCACCCAGACCTGTCCTGTCCTGACGTCTCCACGCTGGGGCTCAGTCACACCATCTTCAAGTACAGCCAGAGCAAGTGACTTCTAAGGCCTCCCCACTCTGACTTCTCTGCTCTGTGTAACGCTCAATTTATTTTTAAAAAGGAAACGGCAAAACATTTGCAGCTTCTTAGAAAGACACAGGGAGCTGTCCTTTCAGAACCACTTATGTGAACTCCGGGCGGGCTCTTGGCCTTCGTCAACCCCGCCCCCACCAGCCCATCCTTCCTGAGCCCCCACCCCCACCTAAACATTTGAGAATTCTGAAAAGACCCCTTTTCCCTCCCTAATAGCCCTGCCCCCAAGGCCCTCACTGCCACTGGCCAGGCTGGCAGAAGGGTGTGGGGGCGTGGGGGGGCGGCCTTGAGCCTCGCTGTGAGCAGTCATCCCAAGTGTAGACACTGAGCCTGTGCATGCAAGGGTGTGTGTGCAACTGGGGGCGAGGCAGGTGGAGGGTCTGCACTGTGGGTGGAAGCCTGACTCAGACTTTCCAAGAGGAGTGTGTCATGTGCCTGATGGGTGCATGTGTCTGCAAGAGGAGGCGGCCCTCCACACACGACACGTGGAAAATTACATGTTACATGTGAGCACACACAAGTGACACCGGGTGAGACGCTGCGTCAGGGCTCAGAGAGTGACCAGGGCCAGGGCTCTGTCACGGGTCAGAAGCTCACTGCTTCTCAGCTGAAGGTCACTAGTGGCTCTCAGTTCCCACTGACCCCTCCCCCCCACCCACATACACACAATTCTGCGGACATGAAACCCTTTCTCATCCAAACACATACAAACATAGGCCCACGCCAGCACAGACATGATCTCTGGGCACACCGGTGGAAGCAACCTGGGGCCCTGGCCCTGGTCCCTGCTTCGGGTCACCTGGGAAACCGCTGGCTCCTCTGGCCCCTTTTACGCAAAAGATGGCCTCACCTGGCCATGGAGGGAGGTGCTTCCGGCACAGAGCATGGGCAGGGAGAGCCAGCTGCCTCCCTCCTGCCCCAGGCCCCCACCCCATCACTTCTGGGCCCCAGGCTGTCCAGCTCTGGGCCGGAAGCTTCGGTCCCCGCCCTGAGCTGAAGTACCAACCTTCCAGAGCCTCGGCTTCTCCAGAAGTAACAGGCAGGGCTCCCAGGGCCACCCCAGGACTGAGCAGGGCGCTCATGGGCGCATGTGTTCTGGGGCACCTCCAATGCAGCCCAGCTGTTGGCACCTCCCCCCTGTCCACAGGGCCCTGGGTCCGGGCACAGAGGCCTTAACAGTCCCATCTATGCAGGGTGAGCAGGAGAGGGCAAGGGAGGCCCGGGCCGTGGGCAGGCCCCCATTCCTGAGAGAGGAGGGGCTAGTGGACGCCACGGCCAGAGGCGAGCGTCCCACGCCTGGCCACTGGCCGCCCCCATCCCCGCTCTGCTCCTACACGCAAGCGGGCAGACTCCTCCTCAGGGCCACTCCCAGGGGGCGGGATCTGCCTCGACCGTGCCCTGGGGACAATGACCTGACACTCACTGGGCTGGCCAGACCTCTAACAACCTGCTGCCCTCAGAGGGCAAAGGGGATGGATGGGTCCACCTTTCTGGAAAGCAATTTACTACCAAGGCCTTGAAGTTGTCCAGGGATTTGATGCCAAATAAATAATTAGAAATGCGAGCAGAGCTATCCAAGGGCAGGGCTGCTGGGTGAACCAGGCACCCCAGGGGTTCCGGGCCACCTTTGAACAGCCCAGTGGGAGGGTTTCTGGACTGTGCTGACGTCAGGGGCCAGACAGAGTGTACGGCAGCCACATGATGGCCACAGGGGCCAGCCTGGGAGCACGTGAGCCCTCGTTCTCGCCTTTTCTTTTTCACCCTTTTCTGTCAGTCCCTCTTGTGCAAAGTTTATGCCACTCGCGAAATTCAGAGAAAAACAGTCTACGGCAACCAAAGCCAGAAGGCTGGTTTCCCGGGGCTGCGGGGTCTGCCCCAGCACTTCCCCAGACCCTGTCCTCACACCCTGGAGCAGGCAAGGGCAGTGAAGTCTACGCATGGGCCTGCACGCTCCCACCACGGGGCCTTTGCACTGTCTGTTCCTTCTGCCAAAATGCTTGTCCCCAGACACTCACATGCAGTGCTGAGCAGGCCTCTCTCAAACACCACTCCAGAGAGGCTTCTGTGAACCTGCTCTCAGGCTCCTCACCCCACCTGCCACTAGATCCACTGCTTCCACTTCTTGGCACGTGGCGTGACCAGACAGTTTCACAGGGATCTGGATGTTCCTACTTTCCTGTCCTTCCTCACTGGGGACAGGAGGAGGCTGAGCACCAGGACCTTGTAGAGTATGTTTTGTCAGTGGTCAGGAATCACTGAAGAGGGATGGGTGGGCAGGTGGGTGGATGGGGTGGATGGAAGAGAGGATGGGAGGATGGGAAGATGGGTGGGTGGAGGATGGATGGGAGGATGGATGGATGGGAGGATGGATGGGTGGATGGATGGACAGATGGATGGATGGATAGGAGGATGAATGGATGGGAGAATGGATGGATAAGATGGGTGGGTGGAGGATTTTGATGGACGCATGGTAATCACATCCCTCCCCAGCAACTTGCACAGGTCCACAGCCCCTACAAACTGCTCCTTGCAGCCTCCCTCCCATCCTGCGCACCTGCCCCTCTGGCTGCTCACTCTCATTGGCCATGCCTCACATTCCTCCTGTACCTTCCAACCTCCACACTTTTGCTCAAACTGCTTCTGCCAGAGACCCCCCTCCATCCTCTGTCAGGAGAACGTGTCCTCCTCACATGTCAGCCACTCTGAGAGCCTCCCCTGACCTCACAGGACACACCTCCATCATTGCACTGCCCACGGCATGAGGGACGTACCCTATGGCCCTGGGGCCGGTCTGAGGGCTGGCAGTGCCAGGGCTGAGAGAGGCAGGTAGTGACAATGACACGCCACTCTCTGACCACCTTCTCCCCAGTGGATAGCAAACCCTTTGTGGGGAAGGCCGAGCCCCCACCAGGCCCACCTGGTCCATCAGGATCCAGCCACCAAGCTCTCTCCTGCCCAATCTCCCCAAACTCTGACTCTCCTTGCCTCTGATGGCTGCCCCTGCTTTAGGGCCTTTGCACAAACTCTTTCCTGTGACTACATGAGCCCCGACCTACCTTCCCTTTTGCCTCCCTGTGTCTGGAGGAACCCTGCTCTGGGCGCCCATGCAGGGTGCCGTGACCCTGAATCACAGCCTGGCCAGTGCAGCCCAGTGCCCAGCCCCCATCATAATGGGAGCAACAGGGCCTGACACGGGCTGGTGCCACGTGCCAGGCAGGGAGCTGGGCCCGAGACCCCAAGAGTCCCGCCTCTGCACCCCATCGGTCCCCCTGGGTCTCACCCAGCTGCCCTGCTCTGTGGCCATGCCCTTTCCCCTCACCTGGCCTGGGGGACCCCCGCACCCCTCTGGATCCGCAGCCATTGACCTCCCTAGGAGGGGGGGAAATTGGATGGGTGGGCCCCTGCGCCATCATTGCTGGTCCAGGCAGGGAGAGGCCGTGCCTGACGGGGGGCGCGGGGGACGGTCAGCAGACGGCCCCAGACCCGGAGCCCACATCCATCCCTCCTGGCCGCTGAGCCCGCCCCGAGGCCGCACAGCCGAGACACTTACGCGTCCGTCTCGTCCCACAGGATGCAGGTCTGGTTGGTGGTGCCCTGCGAGAGAAGGTGGAGTCAGGCCATCTGCCCGCCCTTGACCCCCGCCCGAGGTGGTGTCCAGGCAGGGTCCCGTCGCCCCGCCGGGTGCCCTGCCTCCGCTGCTCCCCAGAGACAATGTTTGCGGAGGAGAAACTGAGGCCCAGAGTGGGGAAGAGACCGGCTCAGCCCCCAGCCCGCTGCACGGCCCCGGGAAGCTTCTGTCCCTTCCCTGGGCAGGGCTGGGCAGCAGTGGCCGCTTCAGCTTAATACAAAATGGCCATGGGGAGAGCCTGGGGCACCGACAGAGCTCAGCAAGCACCCCTGCCCCATAGGCTGTGGGGTGATAACGGGGGAGGGGCTCCCGCCTGATGAGGGAGGGGCCTAGGCACAGAGAGGCTGAGCGCTGCCTCGTCCTGGCTAGGGAGCGGGGCGGCTGTGAGCAGGCTCTTGGTGGTCGAGGGCGTCTCAGGCCTGAGGGAGAGCCTGGGGAGGAGGGCATGGGGGCCTGCAGGGGGCAGGGGTGTGTGGGGGTTGGGGACATGGCAGAGGATGGCTCTGTCCTCACCAGGGAGCGGCCAGGCCGGCAGGGCGCAGGAGCAGCGGCCTCGGACCCGGTTAGGCTGCATTCAGCTCCTTTATTCCGTGCCATGCGACCCCGGGCAAGTCCCTGAAGCTCTGCCAGCCGCTGTCCTCGCCTGCCGCTTGGGCGTAAAGGAGCTCTCTCTCAAGGCTGGCCAGAGGCCGGGACGTGTGCGCACACGGGGACAGGAGGACAGATGTGCACACGGAGGGTACTCACGTTGTACATGTGGGCGAACTCAATCTCCAAGGGTGTGAGCAGGGAGCGAGGTGGGGGCTTCACCGTCACGGAGATGACCTTGGAGTTCAGGACAGTTGTGTTCCTGGGGGACAGCCGGTGGGCCATGTTGGAGTCAGGAGCCCCTCGCCCTACCTCCCCCAGGCCTGGCCTCCTGGCCCTCCACCCCTAGACCCGGCTTCCCCAGGCCCCCACCTCCCAGACCTGGCCTCCCCAGGCCCCCCACTTCCAAACTTGGCCTCCTCAGGCCCCACGTCCCTCAGACCCAGCCTCCCCAGGCCCCCACCTCTCCCAGACCCAGCCTCCCCAGCCCTCTACCCCTAGACCCGGTCTCCCCAGGCCCCCACCCCCCAGACCTGGCCTCACCAGGCCCCTCACCCCCAGACCTGGCCTCCCCAGGCCCCCACTCCCCAGGCCCAGCCCCCTTGACCCTCCATCCCCCAGACCCAGCCCCCCCAGCCCCCACCTGTGCCTCTGATGCCCACCTCTGCAGAGCCAGGAAGCTGCCCAGGTTTCGGTAAAGCACAGTGCCCACCACGAACACAGATGAGTCATCAGCCTCTGGAAGATAGCACTGTGGTCGCCCTCCTCCCACCACCCCCAGGCCAAGGCCCTGCTGGGGCAAGAGGAGTGTGTGTCCCCCCTGTCACTCCACCATGGACACAGCACTGCTGCGGAGCTGCGGTACTTCCTGGGTCCCCCTGAGTGACCCCTGAAAGCCAGGGGCAGGCAGGCATAGTTTCTCTTCCTGGGAACTGGAGTCGCCTGCTGTGTGACACCAGGGAAGACCCTCTCCCTCCCTGTGATGAGGGGGTCCATCCAGCCAAGATTGCCTGGTGCCTCCCAACATAGGGAGGGCAAGGAGGCCTTCCTGGAAGAGGGGGCAATCTCAGGAACACTGAGATTGTGTAGAAGAAACGGACACCACCCTATCCCTTGATGCAGCACATCAGACTCCAGAACTTCTGGAGTCGGGCTGGGAAGTTCCTTGGGGGGACTGAGAAGTTCTAGACCCTAGGGAGTCCCTCTGGCCCCCTGAGGCCCTCACCTGCCAGCCCCGTGGAGAAGACACTCTTGGACACAGTGACCCTGTCCTCCGGCACCTTGGCCCAGTCGCCCGTGGCCCGCCAGCCCTTCATGGGGAAGCTGATGTCGGTGGCTCCGCTGGCTGGGAGCTTGTGGATACTGAGGACTGTGGCGGGGTGGGGGGCAAGAGACAACAGCAACAGACAAAGGGAGACAGAGACAGAGCGGTTTCAGGGTGAGGAGCCTTGGCCCTGGGACGGGAAGCTGGGTGGGACCATCACGGGGCTGCTCCTGGCTCACCGCGCATGGGGTGTGCAGGAGGTACATGGGGTGCACAGGGCTTTAGGGCATTTGGGTGCATAGGGTACAGGGCTATGAGTATGTGACTGGGGTGAATGGGGGTGTGGAGTGCACAGTGGGTGCACGGAGTGTATATGTGTAGGGTATACAGGTGCGACTGTGAGTGGGGTGTAGGGGAGAATGGCGGTGTGAAGGTACATGGGGTGGGAGGGCAAATGAGGGGTGACGGAAGGAGTCTGGGGCCTCTTTGGTGACAAAGGGTGGGCCCTGAATGTCCACTGGCTCCGGACAGGCTCCCTGGAGGTGGAAGGTCAGGGGACTTGGCCCGGGCCTAGCCCCCTTCCAGGGGCCATGGGTGGTGCTGGGTGGCCGGGGTCCAGCCTCCACAGCAAGGTCCAGGCCCGGGGGCTGAGAGCTGAGGTGGCCACCGGGCATGCCTGTCACCTGTGGCCACAGAAGAGCACCTTTTCCGGCCACTCCCATCTCACCCGGAACAAGAGCCCCGTCAGCCCAGTGAGAGAGGGACCCAGCCTGCAGCCACTGTTGACCCCGCCTCCAGGGGACCTCCAGGCCGGGGTCTCCCCACCTATAGGAGGACGCTGCTCCCACTCCCCTGGCCTCAGGAGTCTCCCCAGCTCTGGGGTCCTGAGCTTGAAGGTGAAAGGCGGGGCCAGGGCTCCAGGAACTTCTAGCTTAGCAGGCATTCATCCCTGCCCGGGCAGTCCCTGGGTGCGTGCCAACGAGCACAGCGGGGCACAGAGGACATGTCCCCAGAGGCCCAGAAGTCTCTACAGGGGCGGTGACCATCGCTATCCTTGGTGCTTTGTGGACCACCGCCGGGCCCGGCCCCCACCCTGGCTCCCCACTATGACAAGATTATCTGGGGAGCTGCCCTGGACAAGTGTGGCCAGGAGAGCTGTGTAAGGGGATGTGGTGGTAATCGTTGAATGCAACTGCTGGAGGTCCTCGTGCAGACAGTCACTGACAACCTCCCAAGTCCAGGCCTGTCTACTGCTCTCCCCACCCGCTCGAAGCCTGCACTACTGCCTCCCCATTTGAGATTCTGTCAGTGTCGCCAGGCCCCTCTGACAAGCGCTTCTGGGAGCAGAGCATTGCCTTCAAGGCTGCCTACATAGCCTTTCCTTCAAATTTCCGCAGTCCCAGCCCAGTGGGTACTGGGGACAAGGCACCGTGGGCCCCCGGCCCCAGGGAGGTAGAAGCTGTGGCTGGGGCTTTCTGCTGCATCCCACGACTCCAAGTGTCCAGGGCCTGGCCTGGGTCCAAGAGCCCCCACGCCGACCCCCTCCCAGCATCACATCTGACCATCGTCAGGAGACAGGTCTGTGCACCTGAGGACTCGTAGATCATCCTAGAACCTGGCCCGGGGGTCGTGCCGGGGCCTGTGACCAGTGCCTGTTTATAGATAAGGAAACTGAGGCTGGAGGGCCCCATCCAGGTGTGCAAGGTGAGGCCTGGGGGTCGGGAGAGCGAGGGCTGGGCTTACCCAGGTTGTCTGTCACCTGGTACGCGTCCCGCAAGTCTTTCATGCGGAAGCCGATGACGTCCACGAAGTCCTCCACTAGCCGGAAGAGCTCCTTGGCATTGGGGCCCATCTGGGGACGGGATGGGGGCGGGGTCAGGGAGCCTCAAGATGGTGGGGGGCAGCCCAGCCAAGAATCCACCAGAGCTGAGTGTCACCCAAGTCCCCTGCCCCCCAGCAGGGACACAGCCTCTTGCTCCTCTGCCTCCTCCCGCCTCCTTCCCTCATCTGTTCCCTCCTTGATGGGGTCCTGCCGGTCACTCCCTACCCCGCAGGGCTCTGGACCTGACTTGGGAAGCGGAGTGGGACCTGAGTGTCCACCGCCAATTTGTGGATGAGAACACTGAGCCCAGAGGGACTGCTGCGCTCCGGCCTATGGCTGGGTGTCTAGCTGGGAGGAGAGCAGGTGTCTCTGGGCGCTGCAGCCCCAGGCACAGGAGTAACGGCAGGTCCTGGTCAGTGTCGGGGGGGAGGCAGACCGTTCTCTCCAGATGAGAAAGGACTGCCACGTCCCAGCCCGCACCCTACGGCCAACACACTTTTCAGACCCCTCCCTAAGCCCCGTGCGGGGAGCCTGTCATCTGACGGACGGGGACGCTGAGGCTCAGAAGGCTAAGTGACTTCCTGGAAGAGGCCAAGCTGGGATTTGAACCCAAGACCCCACCCTGAGCCGGCCTGGGGGATGGGGAGGCACAGAGACGTCCACAGCCATCCCCAGGTGGGCAGGTGTACCAGCTGCGCCTCCTCCCACTTGTCCCGGTTCTCCTCGGCCAGCAAGTTGCTGATGATCTGGACAAAGTTCTGGAAGGAAGAGGAAGAAGGGCCAGTGAAAAGGCATGTGTGCTCGGCCTCTGCGACCCCAGGGACTGCAGCCACCAGGCTCCTCTGTCCACGGGATTTCCCAGGCAGGAATACTGGAGTGAGCTGCCATTCCCTTCTCCAGAACAGAGAATAAGGCACCAGAATCCTGGCTCAGTGTGACCAGGGGTCAGAGTGTGACCGGGGTCAGGGCTCAGTGCAGGACCTGGCTCAGGGTTCAGTCTGAGGTCGGGACTCGGCCGAAGGCTGGGGTGGAGAACGGCCCTCCTTGGCACCCACCTGCACATCCCCAGGGGTCGGGCTGTAGTACGCCCGGCGGAAGATCTCTGTCATGTTCCTCAGGACGTCGATGGTGGACAGCAGGTCCCCACTGTAGCTGGTCCCGTCCTGGGAGATCTCCACCAGGGTCTGGATGACCTCGGAGACTCCTTCCCCAGGCAGCCCACGCTGTGCCTTTGCCAGGTGTTCCCGAGTCTAGGGAGACAGAGGGTGTGGGTGCTATGACTCTGCAGGTACCAGGGATCTCCCATGTCCAGAGGGTCCTCTGCAGCCCCCAGCCATGCTGACCCGTGTCCACAGAGTGTGCCACTGGGGACGCATGGTTATGTCTGAGGATGGAGGGTAGAGGCGAGCCCTGGAGTGATGGACAGGGTGGGGTGGGAGACCCTGGGGCCCAGCCTCACCATCATCTGGATGTTCCGGTAGTCAATGGACACACAGCGGATGTAGGTGGGGGGCTCCCAGTAGGCAATGCCCTCTTCATCCAGCTCACAGCGTCGCAGGATGAGGCCTGTGGAGATGGGAGGTCAGCTCCATCTCCCGCTTCTCAGGAGGATGCCCACATCTGCCTCAAGAGCCCCACCCACCTAGCCACAGCTCCCAGGTGCCTCTAGCTCTCTGGATGGGACCCCACAGCCCTGGAAGCAGACACTCGCCCATGGTCGCATTCCAGGAGCAGAGCTGGCATGGGAGCCAGGCCTCCCTCGAGTTTTTTACATTCAAAACATTTCTGAGCAGATGCTGCCAGCCAAGCACTGGAGCCTGAAGGAGCCAAACCAGCAGGCATCCTACCTATGTGGAGGTTGAACCCTGGGCCAAGTGACGGGCTTGAGAGTTCAGCCCAGGGCTTCTCCCGGAGCCCCTTCCTACCCAGAGCCCTGGGAAGAACCAGCAGCCCACCGCTGCCTGGCTCCACCTCTGGGGTCAGGGGGCCCCTGATGACCCTGGTGTGCTGCGGACACTGGGCAGCCTTGGGGCTGACTGGAGTCAGGTGTGGACAGCCTTGAAAATAGGCACAGCCTATGACCCAGACCTTACTTCCAGGGAGCCAGGCACAGCAGTGATGACCCTAGGGAACTGCCAGGACACTGTTACCCAACAGGAGCCACGGGGCAGGACAGGACACCTGGTCCACAGCATGGTGCAGAATGAAAATGAGGGGTCACACAAGCAGACAAAGGCTAGAGAAATGACACCATCCTGTGACTTGTGCAAGATGCTACCCAGAACATGTATTATTCTGTAAACAAAACAGGGCAGGTGGGCGACAGCCACGGCTGGGAATACACAGCCTCCACCACAGTCACCAGCCTTGTCGGGGGGTGGGGGGTGGGGAGCCCACAGCAAGTTTGTTTTGCAGAAAGAAATGGAAGTTCAGGGAGGATAAGTACTTCCTGAATGTCACACAGGACACAGGGGTACAAAACAACACACGCTCCTATCACTCCATCAGGCTGCATGGGGATCAAGACCACTGTGTCCAAAGCCGACTTCCCAGTTACTGGCCACGCAAGCCCAGGGCAAGGGTGTGGACTCCGTGCCTCTGGTTTCCCACGTGTAAAGCGGTGACATCGTGGAACATCACACTAGAGGGCTTCATGCTACCACTGGCTCTGGTGACTTAGGACACGGTGGCCCTGGGTCCCCGCCCGCACCCATCTGGCCTCGGTGTGCATAGGGCTGCCTGGGCGGGGTCTGGGCCGTGTGCCCTGTGCTGACAGCTCTTGGCGGGCCTCCAGGGGCATCTCGGTGCCTCCCACACACCCCGCAAGGAAGGGACAGATGCCCCGCATCGCCCCTGCCACCCCTGCCCCCTCGGCCCTCACCTGTGGCATTGCGGGGACACCGGACTGCAGCTACCTCTCCGGCCGGGGTTTCCTTCCAGATCACAGCCCCGAAGTTGTCCTCGTCACAGATCTCGTGGGGCTCTGCCAAGGCCCAGAGACGTGAGTTGGTGGGGGGAGTGCAGGGAGGGGCACAGAGCTGGCAGCAGGGTCAGGAGGGCCCAGATGCCATGGGACATCCACCCTCGAAAGGCGGTCGTCCCCCAGCTACGCCCCGAGCGTCTCCCCCGCCACTCAGGATACGCCTCCTCAGGGTCCAGGTGTGGGGTGGGGTGGGGTGGGGACACTCACCGGGACACCGCTGGGCGCCACACTGCCGGTATTCATCCTGGGGGCCCTGGCAGGCCGCTCCCCCGAAGAAGGGCCCCAAGCAGGTGCGCTCCCGCCGCTGCGTGCCACCCCCGCATGTGACGCTGCAGCCGCCCCAGGACGCCCAGGCCTGCCACTTCCCATCCACTGCAGGACACGGCCACACACGGAGGCACAAGGATGGGGATGAGGGGCGTGCAGGAACCACGGGGACACAGGGACGGGGAGCCGGAGCGGAAGTAAGTCGACACCAGGGAGGGGAAGGCAGAGCTCAGCTTGATACAGGATAAGACAAATGCCTCATGTGCACTGGCCCCCAGGATCCCTCCACCACTCCCACATCCCTGGGGCCTTGTTCCAGGGCCCTCCAGCAGCCCCCAGCCAGCCAAGTGACTCAGGACCGCAGGTCCCCACCCGCAGGCCCCGGGGCATGGCCTGACCTGGACACTGTTGCAGGAAGCAGTCTCGCGTCTCTACCCAGTGGCCCTGGCACTCAGCACCCCCGTACGAAGGCCCGTTGCACTCGCGCGTGCGCTGCTGCCGGCCCTGGGAGCAGCTGGCGGAGCATGTGCTCCAGCTGGACCACTCGTTCCAGTTTCCATCCACTGCCCGGCCCAGGGGAAGAAGGGGACAGGAAGCCAGTGTGAACAGCTAGGGCCCACACCTCACCTGGGGCACAGATGTGAACACCCCACAAAGTCTGAGGCATGGATGTGACACCCAAGGAGGCCCCAGCACCCTAACTCCCCTGGTGCACCAGTGAGAACGTTCCAGGTTCTCTGGCCTACAGCTTGATCACAGCCTGGGGTTCCAGTCTCACCTCTGAGGCCCCAGCAGGTGGGTCTGAGTGGGCAAAGCTGGGCTCCGGGGGCTGGCCGGTGGCCCACTGGTCCTTCCCTCCCCTTCCCTGTCTCACCCCACCCAGCGCCCTCCCTCTCACCTACCAGGGCACAGAGCGATGTTGCAGAACTTGGTTTGCTTTTCTGGGCCCTCACAGGGGTTGCCTCCAAACTGGGGCGGCCTGCAGGTGCGCGTGCGGTCCCGGAAGCCACGACCACAGGTGCTGGAGCACAAGCTCCAAGGCGACCACTCGTCCCAGGCGCCATGCACTACGGAGGGAACATAACGCTCTGCGACCTCTGTCCGGCCCAGCCACAGCCTAGTCCCCTGTCCCGGACGCCCCGCCCCTACCCGGACGCCCCGCTCCTACCCGGACGCCCCGCCTCCATCCCGACGTCCCACCCCGACACCACGCCCCTACCCAGACGCCCCGCCTCTACTCCTAACGTCCCGCCCCGACACAACGCCCCTATCCGGATGCCCCGCCCCCGGCCCGGCGCCCCGCCCACCTGGACACACGGCAGAGTTGTTGCAGAGCCGCTGCTCCCGCAGGGGCCCGCTGCACTGCGTGCTGTAGGAGGAAGACACGCAGAAGCGCGTGCGGGTCTGCCAGCCCTCGCCGCAGGTGCTGGAGCACACGCTCCACGGGGACCACTCCTCGGCCGCGGGGTCACCTGTGGGCCCAGACCTACAGCATCACAGGCCTGCTGCTGCTCCCGTACCTGCGCTGCGGTCAGACCCCCAGGTGGGGGCAGCAAGGCCCGTGAGCTCCCCCACCTCTTTTTTTTTCTCGACAGGCCCCTTCGCCTCACACCATTTCTCCTAAATCCAGTGTGCCTGGAGACCAGCGCCTGGCACCTGAGAGGTTAGTCTAATTATGGGAAATTATTACAGTCATTACTTAGAATCAGCAGCAATTAATAACAACGTACAGTATTTGCCCAAAGACCTAGTCCCTTGGAACCAACTTTCCCCCCATTCCCAGTTTTAGTGCATTTGCTGTCAGCCCCACCCAGACGCTGCCACTCACCTGTCTGCGGGGCCGGGAACCCAAACTGCTGCAGGTCGTCCCCCAGCTCCTCACGCCGCCGGGCATCCGTGGACCGCAGGGACTGGCTTCGGGAGTTGGTGCGCCCGGCGGCTGTAGGGTGGGTCCAGGTAAGCGCCCAGGCCCTGGTCTGCATCTCCCGCCCTGCAGCACTAGAAGGGCGCTCTTGGCCCTTTGTCCCTCAGTCACAGTAGGGCCCAGGCTTGCCAGCACCAGGGCCACTTGGTCCCACTGGGCAGCTGAGAAACCTGGGACCAGGGCACCCTGGTCTGGTGCCAAGCCCTGTCTGGTCCAGACTCCCCTGTCCAGCGCCCCTCCCTCTCTTCCGCGGGGGCCCGCAGCATCACCCGCAGGGCACCAGGTGTGGATGGCTGCTGCTGTGCTCTCCTCAGCATCCCGCCTGCGGTCCTGCTCCCCGCAGCCCAGCCCAGACACCACAGGGCCCTCCCCAGTCTTCTGAGATGAGCTCCTCTGCCCAGGAAAGTTCATCGGGGAAAAAACAACCCGAAGAATGACAGTCTCATTATAACTTGATTTAACTTTATGGAAGTAGCTAAAATATGCATAAGGTCATTAGAGAGCCTTATTAGAGAAATACATCCTGGAGGCAACATGCAGCTGGGACAGGCATCTCTGGTCAGGGCTGGGGATCGGGGTGGAGGGAGAAGCCTTCCGCGTGCACCCCAGAATTCCCAGTCCGCAGGTGCTAAGACAGCCCCACCCAGTCTAACACCCGGTCTCGCCCCTCCTCCTAGGCCGTTACTTCTGATGCCACCCCGCCTGGACCAGGAGTTGGCCCCGCCCTTGGCTAGGCTCCACCCCTCTGACCCCCGCCCCGCCCCAGGTCCCGCCCCTCACAGCCAGAGCCCGGCCTAGCCCGGCCCCAGCACAGTCCCTGGTCAGACCAGACTCAGTCCCCCGCCCTTTCCCCACCCGGCCCTGCCCGAGACCCTTCTTCCCCCGCCCCCACCCCGACTCCGCCCCGTCCCACCCGTCCGCGCACTCACGGCCGCAGGCCTTGCGGTTGCACAGGCGGCCCTCCTCCAGCACCCCTTCGCAGCCGCCGCCCTCGATGCCCGGCGCGGGCAGACAGGTGCGCGTCCGCGTCTGCAAGCCTCCCCCGCAGTCCCGCGTGCACTCGCCCCATAGGGACCACAACTTCCAGCCGCCTAGTGGGAACCGGAGGGCAGAGTCAGGGCCGGGGTCAAAGGGCTGCGATGTCTTTCAGGCAGTGTCTCGCAGGGGTCTGGGGGTAGAGCGGCCCCGAAGAAGCCTCGGCGTCGTAACCAGCGCAGCGCCCTGGAGGTCAGCCAGGAGGCGAGAGTGGGGCTGGATGAGGTTAGCGACGGCGGGCGAAGCATAGGCGGCCGGCAGGGCAGGGAGGCGCAGAGGTGCGGCCCCAGATCCCTCCGGGGTCTCAGTGCTTTCTGGCTCTGTTCACAGGCTCCAGGCCAGGGTCTCCACCGACTCTGAATTGAGGCCCCCAGTGTAGGGGCTGGACCCAGAGCTGGAGCCCCAGGCAGGTCTGAAGAATGAGTGAATGAAAGGCACCCCGCCCAAGGGCCCAGTAAGGGGGGTGGGGGCAGAGGGGGCTCTTCTACTTGGCACAGAGCCTCAGCCCCTGTGGATCCCCTCCCCATGGTCCTCAGTCTAGTTTCCTCTGAACCTCAGTTTGCTCACCCTCCCCCATGATCTGTGTGTTCATTACCCCATCACTCAGGGACACCAGAGGCCCCACACCTGGTGGCCTAGTGAGGACTCACACCCTGGGCCCCGCCAGGCCTCCTCTCCCCTAGACACAGCAGACACTGGCCTCCAGGCCCCTCTGGCCACCCTCCTTCAGCCCTCTCACGAATCTTCATCCCAGCCCTGTCCCCTCAAGCATCATGACCTCATGTCCCTAAAGGTCTGAGCCCCTTGGTGGCCCCAGTGCCACCGAGGACACTAACAGCCTCCAAGTACTGGGGAGTCACTGAGGCGTGAGGAACAGGAGGCCAACATCTTGGGCGAGAGCTGGGCTGCTTTGATGGGTTCAGGGAGGGGCCGCTTCATCAGGCATTCAGTCCACAGGCCAGATAGCTCCTGCCCTGAGGGACTCTGGTGCTGCCATCCCTCTTGTCCTCAGGAATTCCAGGGCCCTTTGCTCCCAGCACAGCAAGGTCAGGGCAGACCCAGCAAGGGCACGTGCAGGTCACCAAGCGCCTACCGTGGGCTGAGTGCCCTGCACGTTGCCCCTGACATGGCCCCCAGGAACGGGGCAAGGAGATGGCACGGCCAAGGCCCGGCACTGGGAGTCACTCTGGAGCTGGGCCCCTGCCCAACTTGGGGCAGGAGCAGGGGAGCCAGGCTGGTCAAGGGCAAGTCACACCTGGCCCGGCAGGAGGGTCCTTGTAGCCTCTCAGAGCCTGGCCTCTCTGGGGAGCTCGTGGGGTGAGAAGGCAGACTGTGCAGATCCCTAGGGTGGGTGCTGGAGCTGAAAGACGGGGTTCACATGGTGGCCCCAACACCCACCGCCCTGGGATGGTCAGGTCCACCCCGCCCTGCCCTCATGCCCTCCACCTGAGGATGAGGGCGCTTCTTCCCAAGTCTGCCACCTGTGATGGCAAGCAGCAAGAAATGGCGGGGAGACCACAGGTGTGGGGTCTCAGTTGATGCTAGAAAATCCCACATTGTGTGTGTGTGTGTGTTTTGGCACACAGCCCAGCATGTGGGCTCTTAGTTCCTGAACCAGGGATCTAACCCGAGCCAAGGCAGTGAAAGCGTCAAGTCCTAACCACTGGCCGGCCAGGGAATTCCTCCAGAGAACCTGCTTTGATGCGTAGCAAGTTGGGCATCCAGGTGCTGGGTTCTGTGGAGGGCCACTTGAAAGGTGTCAGCTGTCCTGCGCCTGTGCTGGGAACTGACCAGCAGGGGGCGCCTGAAGCAAATCAATGACAGGCAGGGGAGTGGGCCCAAGTCGCCCAGTTCAGAAGGCAAGGCTCACTCACCCTCCAGGCCCCCAAGCCATCAAGGATCTTTCTCTGCCCTCACAGAGCGCCGCCTCCCAAGAATCTCACCTCCCCTGGAGCCCCGAGAGGCAGAGCCTCAAGGGCACACAGAAGTCAAGCCTCCTGTCCTCAGATCTGCCCTGCAATTGGGACACGCAGGTGGGTGGGGCAGGTGGGCAAGCCAATGCACCCTGAGAGGGGACTGGCAGGAGGGGCCAGCTCTGACCTTAATCATGTGGTCTGTGGGTGGGCATGGGCCCTGCTGTGCCCCTCCTGCACACGCAGTGCAGAGGGGCCCAGGGAGGACCGTGCCAGGGCTGCAGAGTAGAGGCCGGGCTGAGCTTTGCAGGGACCCTGGTTCCAGGGGGCCAAGGGCCCTGGTTCCGAGCCCCTCCTGGGCCTGGGCTTGATGCCCTGTGCTCCCACCAGGGCATCTCTGCCCCCATTGTCCAGACAAGAAGACTGAGCCGGCCCTAGTGACGGATGCTTATGCTCCCCTAGTCAGGAGGGGCTAAGTAGGTTGTTGGACCTGGCCCCCCACCCTTCAAGGACCGGTGCTCCCCCAAGGCCGGCCCTCAGGAGGCATCCTGGGCAGTGGAGTCCTGTCTTCCCCACTTCCTGTCCCCCTCCCCGCTCAGTACCAGATGCCTCAAGAACCTTGAGTCCCAGTCCACCCAGGAACCAGGTATGGACCCACTTACAGCAGAGGAAACTGAGGCTCAGAGAGGGGTGGTCCAGACAGTCAGGAGCCAGTAAGGCTCGCCCCATGCCACCCCGCAGGACGATCTGCCCTGGAGTTGTGGAGGCAAGCAGGCTTGAGCTTCACCAGGCAGGTGGCTCCAGGTCCCCAGGGCTGGGTAGGAGCCAGAAGCATGGAGGCTACTACACAACTATGACTTGGATTTCAACGGCAAATGCCTGGGTCCCAGGGATTTGGGATGTGCGGCCAGCAGACCAGGGCCCAAGGGAGTGGGTGGGGGCCCCCAGGACAGCCCCCCTGTGCACACTGCCCATGAGTGGCTCTGAGGGCCTGACGGGCCGAGGCTGCCCAGAGGCAGGGCCCTCACTGCCGCCACTTCAGGCGCCTTCCCTCCGGCCCAGTGGTTGGCAGCAGCCCCACAACCACACCCATTTGATAATGAGGGGAGCTGGGACCAGACCCCGATCAGATTCTAAGCACTCCCCCTGCGGCCCTCAGACAAGGCAGGCTGCCAGCACCACTCGAGGCCCCCGGCCTGGGGCTCCAGGTCCTAGTGGTCTCACCGGCTGAGCCCCCATCCTGTCACACTGACATGAAGGGACGGGGAGGCTGGAGTCCAGGGGGCAGGCCTGGCCACAGGGACACGGCAGGCCCGTCCTGCCTGTCCCCCCTTGCTGCCCCAGCTCAGCCCCCATGTGGAAGCCTGAATGACGTGGAAGCTGGCAGTGGGTGGGAGAGAGAAGGTGTCCAAGCCAGGCTAATCGGAGGATGCCACTTGGTTCCCATGGCAACTGCTGCAGAGCTCAGTCTTTCAGGATAGACTCAGGTTAGGCTTCGGCTGCCAAAACACCCACTATTTCAGGGCTGGTTACCTTGGTGACCCAGGTGGTGGGGACATGGTGGGGGGAGGGGAAGGAGAGGAAGGGTCATATCAGGAGAGGCCAGGCAGGGGGTCCACTGGCTCAGAGGACAGACTGCCCCCCGGGCCCAGCCCTGACCCTGCTCACACGCTGATTCCCGATCCTGATCACACACGGCCTTGATCCTCATCACAGGCTGACTTCTGAGCCTCGACACAGGATCCTTGTCCCATACGGAGCCCTGACCGCTGATGCACGCTCGGTTAACAGCAGCTGCTATCTTTGTTATCATTTTTACTGTGTGTTGTCACACGTGGCTGACACCTGATAAATGTCCGTCAGGCAAGCACAGCCACAACCAGGGAATCACCCAGGCAGGTCTCCTGGGCCCCGCAGAGCTGGGCACAGAGGAGCTCAGGCCACCCTTTGCTGGGTGGCCATGGGGCTCTTGGGCTGGGTGGGCTTTGAGGGGGCAGCAGAGGAGTGGGCAAGGTTGGGGGGTGGGCTGCCCCTCCAGGCCCGGAAAGAAGCCGTCATTCTTCCTGGGCTCAATGCCCCCTCTGTCTGGAAGCCTCATTTCCATCTCATTAAGGGATGAATAGAGCCAATTAATGGCCGCTAGACAGCCTTGGCCACCCAGGAGAGCGGACACTCGGTGAGGGGGCTCCAGGCCTCCTTCCCACCCCGGTGCCCCAGTCTGGAGGCTGTGGTCGCCCCGGTTCCAGGGGGTCCCTGTGCCCCAGGGGGCTGGGATGAGGGCACTCAGGGAGGCCCTCTTCCCGCTGGGCCTCCCCACCTCCTGGGTCCCCTTTGGAGGCAGTCTGCACTTCCCGTCTCGTCCAGCAGAGGTCTCCCTAGTCCAGCAGGTCAAGCAGCACCAGCCGGTGGATCAGCTCCTGCCCGTTCCCGCCCCGCCCCTGACCGTCAGGCTGGGGTCGCTGGCAACCACAGCGCAGTCCAGCCCCAGTGAGGACTGCAGCCCCCAGAGTCAAGGCCTGTCCTGCGGCAGGCAGGTTCTTCCTCTGAGCCCCTTGCATGGATGTGCAAATGAAGGCCGCAGGAGATGGACAGCTCCACTCCCACCCAAACCACAGCCCCTCTCTGGCCCCACAAGTCCAGAGTTAGTGCATCCTTCACCAAGGCCAGTGGCTTCCACTGTCAGGGCCCGAGAGACCAGCAAGTCGCCCAGCTGCAGAAGGCACTGTGGGATCTCAGGACGGGGCTGAGAACCGCAGCCACTGTCCACAGGCCACTCTCCAGAGGAGGAGGACAAGGAGAGTTCCTCCACGCACGACAGAGGTGCCAGACCATACAAGCAGATACTGTGCGTCCCCATTTCACAGAAGGAAACTGAGGCTCGGCAAGTCAGTGATGGGACCCCGTCTGCAGGGTTAGTCAGGCAGGTGCCCCCTGTCCTAAGAAGGGTGCCTGTTACAAGCCCAGATGAAGGCCCGGATCCTGCCTGGCTTTGTGCTTCGATGCTGGATGACCTGGGCAGGTCTCTTCCCCTCCCGGAGCCTTGGCTACACAACTCACAGCCCTTCCCCGCTTTGGGGGACAGCGAGACCCCAGCAGGGCCACAGCTCCCAGCCTCCCAGACACAAGGTGGTATGGGAACTCCCCTCTGGACGGCCCCCCTCCACCCCCCATCTGCTCTTATGGTCTCAGCCTAGAATGCCTGGAGGTTGTCTGCCTGGAGCCGGAAACCTTGTTTTCCAGGTTTTTCTAAGTTGGCCCTTGTGCAAAACAACAGCTCCCCGGGCTGGGATGAAAACCTGGTCCTGGCAGGGAGGCCCTGACCCTTCCTGCTCCTGTCCCCCCGTCTCCCCAACACATTCCTGGTCATCCCTAAGCTCCAGAGACACCCCCTTCCCCCTGGAGTACCTCCTCCCATCACAGCCCTGCCTCTCTGCACACTGCAGCCCCTGGAGAGCGTAGCTGTGTGGCATTTAGGGTGGGAATTACTCCAAAGCCCATGGGGTGCCAGGGCAGGGGCGCCCCAGCTGAGAGCAGACAGGCCTGGAGGCACCAGGGCACTCAGCCTGGCCCCTAGGCCCAGCATCCCTGCCTTGCATGCGCTGGGGATGTCACACACTCAGGCTCCAGCCCAGCCCCACCCCACCCATGCAGGCACTTGGGGGAGGCACACATGTGCACATGCAGGGTCATGAACACACAAGGGCGCACACATATGCACAGGGACACGCATGCACACACAGGAGAACACAGGACACACACACACAGGGACACATACACACAGGGACCCACACATATGCACAGGGACACACACACACACACACACGCCCCCAGCCCCCAGGATGCCGCTTTTTCATTATCTTACATGTCGCTTCTGCAATAAAATTCTTTAATTAAAACATGAATATTTAAAGCAACCCTTGAGAGAAATGGCCTCATCTCACCAGAGGCAGAAAAACGCAGAGAGACTCTGGGAGGGGGCGGGAGCGGATGGGCTGGGCAGAGGGGTGGCCAGCCGGGGGCAGGGAGCGGGTGCTCTGGCCTGAGGAAAGCTTGCCAGTCGGACGTGTGGCGTGGCCATGTGGCGTTTGGACAGGCCGGGTGGGGCAGGGCTGAAAGTGGGCCATGGGCTGGCCTGGGCTGCCTGCTTGCTCTGGGCCTCGCATGGCTCCCTTGAGCCGGGACGGAGGACACGCCCTACCTAGCCTCCCTTGCTCCGTGTGGGGGGCACGGCTCCGGGGCACAGGCTCCGCAGCACGATATGGGGTCCGGCTCAGCTGTGTGTCTTCTGAATGACTGCTAGACCTCTCTGGTCCATGGGCCACCTCGCCCCTACACACACACACACACACACACACACACACACACACACACACAGCCTCTCAGCTGAGCGCTTGCAGAAGACCCGGGTGGCCAAGAGCTGCTCTGCTCCGGGTCTCCCCCTTTCAAACTGTGTGAGCCTGCCAGCGGCCTGGACACCTCTGTGCCTCCCTCCACTCAACACACATTCATCGAGGGCCTGCTGCTGCCAGGGGCTGGTCCACACACGGGGCTTCGTCAGCGAGCAGGGCCACCCCCCTGCCCCGTGGTGGGGACATCCTGGCAGGGACAGAGTAAGGACACGGGAAATTCTCTGGTGTTCATGGGCGATACCGTGTGGGAAGAGAGGGAGAGAGAGTGAGGGGACATTGGGGCTGGGGCTGCCACCACGTGCCATCCGGGAAGCCTGTGAGGGAGGAGGCATGTGGAGAGAGTGTTCCAGGCCAGGGAGCACCCCAGGCGGACGCCCTGAGCCGGGAGGCAGGTCCTCACCGGGAGCCACCTGGGCAGCTGGGAAGAGAGAACTGGTTAAGATGCTGCGGCCATCGCTGACACCACATTTACTCCCAAGGTCTCAGAAGCATCAGGGCCTTCTGAGTCCAGGGCACAGGCACAGGGTGTGCGCTGCCCCTAGGTGGGGGTGACCACCTCCTGTTCCCGCCGCCCTGCCCCTGAGTCGAGCTCCTCACTTCCTGGTAGCAGCCCCAGCCCGCATGCTCTCCAAACTGTCTTCCACGAGGCAGCCAGCCCTGCCATAGAGCCTTGACTTGAGCTTTGTCAAGAGTGGCACAGAGCCAGCCTACACACACACACACACACACACACACACACACACACACACAGTGAATTCGAGTACATACCAGTGCACACGTCTACATGCTCACACACACGCATGCACAAACACAATGCACACAGATACCTGAGGCACTGTACACCAGCATGCACATGTATACACGCCAGCCATGCACACATGCAAACACTGACATGTGCATGTGTGAATGTGTGCACACAAACATACTGGCAGTGCCTGTGTGAATGCACACATACATGCCCTACACACACACATACTTGTACACATGGATGCGTGAACACACACATTCGCATAACACACTGAACACACATACTTACCTGAAACTGTGCACATATGCTCACGTAACACACCACACACACACGTGCACACAGATGTATGAGTGTAAGCATGTGCACATGTGTGTGCACACACGCACACCTGCCCACCTCCTTCCAGCACCACATGCAAACATTCCCGCTCTCAGAATCTCTGCTCAAGTCCAGAGTTCCCACATAGCCCTCTTCCTCCTCTAATCTGTCTCTGCCTGCCAAGCCCTCCAGATCCTCTACCTAATAATAAACATAGATATTGACATTTTATCACTGATGTTGCTTTTGCTCAGAAACACTTTCACCCCAGTTCTCATTCTTCATGACAACCAAGGAAAGAAGATGTTTTACTCTTTCCATTTTAAAGACAAGGAGCCTGAGGGTATTGGCCCGGGGACACAGCAAGTGCAGGGCAGGCCAGGATTAACTTGAACCTGACCCCATGGTCCTTCTCAAATGACATTCCCACTGGATGGCCTACAGGCCTCTCATAGTCAGGTCCCACTCTGACCTCCGTATCTTCCTCCCCGCCACTTCCCCACCTCAGCTGAGGTCCTCACGCCCAGCCAGAAACCTGGGCATGGTCCAGCAATCAATCTCCTTTCTCCACGCCCACATCCTTGGCATCAGCAAGTCCATCAGCTGCATGCCCCATCCCCCAGATGCTCCCCTTTCCTCCCGGCCAGGCCAGCGTCAGCTCCCTCCTGGATTTCTGCTCTGAGCCAGACACCACATTGACAGCCCCAGTCCTCTCCCCGCTCTGCTTAAAGCCCCTGTGGCCCTTCAGCTCTTAGGAGAAGAGCCAAACCCCATCCGGGAGGCCTGGCCACCTCTGCTCCCTCCAGCACCAACAAGGTGTCAAGCCCCACAAGCTCGCCACTCATCACAGTGGCCCCGCCCCCTTGACCTTGTCCTGCAAGCTCTGCACGGCTCCAGCTAGACCAGGTTATCTCCCTGGCACAGTCACTGTCCCGGGATGCTGGCAGAGGACAGCTCTTGTGCTGTGGCCTCCAGTGTGGGCCAAGCTCCAGGGCCATCAGGCCTGAGGCGACTGGACAGTCCCTCAAAGCAGTCAGCACCTTGCTGGTGAGGACACTGAGGTTCAGGGGACAGGTGACCACTGGGGAGCGGCCAAGCGACGCACGTGGCCAGGTCACCATGCCGCCCAGCCCTCCTGCACCCACCGGCCTCACAAACCAGCCACCACCCCCTCTGCTCCGTTCTCCTCCTCCCCACCTGGAGGACCACTTCCACCACCATGCTGCGGGGGCCGCCCATGCCAAGGTCACAGCGCCCTCCACCTGGTCCAGCCCGAAGATCAGCCCTCGCACCCCATCGCTGGGAACGCTGACCCAACTGATGGAAGGAGGGGGTTTCCCGACGGTTTCCTGGATGCCGCGCCCCCACCCCCGGGGGCTCTGCCTGCCCCCTCCCTCTTCTCCTCTCCAGCTATGCTCACTGCTTCACGGAGGTTTCTAATCTGGGCTCCACGGCCCAAACCCTCCTGCCAGGCCCTTTGTAACCCTCCACGGAGCTGCTCTTATGCCTTGAAAAACGTTTTTCTGAGGAGTCCATCAGTCTCCCTGGCTTGGGAGAGGCCAAGAGCCCTGGACACATCACCTGGCCCCACGGGGACCTGCCCGCAAGGACGCCCAGCCCAGCCTGGCTCCCAAGTGCCTGGTACGCTGTCCCGTGTCTCCAACTGTGCAGATGGTGAAGAGCTGTCCCCTGTCACTGCCGCCCTGGGGTCCCATGGGGGGCTCCCCTTCATGTGCATGCAGGGTCTCCCTTCTGCCCCGCCCCTGTGGAGCTCTGCTCCGCGTCCCACCCCCTTGATGGTACCAGCACCCTGATGGTACCACCCCGGCCCCGTGCTGGTGCCTGTCTCACCAAGGACTCCAGGCTTCCTAAGAAGGTAGGACTGGCCGAGCACATGCCCACCCTCACCTCTGCCCTGCCCTGCCTCTGACCCCCACAGGGCTCACCTGCACCTCTCCCAGAATTCCAAACACTGCCCCACTCTCCGGACCAAGTGACCCCAAGTGACCCCTGACCTCCAGGTGACTGGCAGTGCCCCCCCCAGCCCTGCCCCCTGCGCTGTGTGGTCAATGCCTTGCTGCTCACTCACCTGGAGCGCCGCCCCCGCCCCGGTCCTGGGTCAGGCTGGTGAGGCAGTTCTCGGGGCCACCAGCCACACCATCCCTCAGGCAGACGTCCCCGCGGGGGGCCAGGGAGCCAGAGGCAGGGTCGCCGGTGTCCCCGCCCAGGCAGGCGCAGGGGGTCTGCATGATGCCACACGGGTGTGAGCTGCGGCTGCCGGCCAGACAGGCATCCAGCCAGCGGCATAACATCTGGCAGGCGGCCCGGCTGGGGTTGCGGTTGCCCACCACCAGGTACTCCACGGAGAAGTCGTCGCTGGGCCCCGGGGGCCCGTCCCGGGGCCCCAGGGCATCGTCCTGGGGTGGCCGCAGGCGCTGCATCTGCAGAAACTGCTTACTGGCCTGCAGGAAGGCCAGGGGCGCCGAGGGGTCACAGAGCCGCAGCACCTCGTCAAAGCTCTCCACGCCCAGGTAGGTACGCGTGGATTCCAGGAAGGAGTCGAACTGGTAAGTGCGGACGCGGGCGGGTCCGCTGCAGGTGGGCGCCTTGGCCACCTTCATGTAGAGTGTGTAGCGGCGCGGGTCCGGGTTGCGCAGGGTCCAGGAGCAGCGCGAGGCGTTCGCTGGGAACACCGCGGCTGCCGAGAAGTAGCCAAAGAACTTGCCCTGCACCAGCGTGGCGCAGGGCTCGGCCCCGGGCCCCGCGGCCGTACCTGAGGCCGTGCCTGCCCGGTGCGCCAGCAGCAGCAGCAGCAGCAGCAGCGGCCCAAGGATCCAGAGGGCACCCGGGGCGGCGGCCTGGCCCCTCATCCTAGCTCGCGGGGCCGCCGGGGTTCCGCGGGCTGGGCAGGCAGGCGCGGGCCAGGCCTGGACATGCCAGGGTCCGGCGGCGAGCGGGGCTGGGCCGGGCTGGGGGGCGGGGGCTCTGGGTAGGGGGGCAGAGGCGGCTTCTGGGCACTGAGGGGGCAGTGGCGGCTCCTACGGTCCGGCAGCTTGGCACTCGCCTGTGGCCTCGAGCAGCAGCTGGAAGAGAAAGAGCAGGGGGCAGGGTTGAGCCCCTGGGGAGGGCACACCAAGGGCAGTGCCCACCCCAGGCTCCGAGCCTCCATCGCTGGCCCTGGCCCCATGCTCAGGCACCTGATATGCCCACCTGCCCGCGTGCCCACCTGCAGGGGCAGAGAGCCAGGGGCGGGGGCACTTCCTCCCCAACCAAGCCTGGGCCACCGGCCCAGGGGCCTTGACTGTGCCCATCCGGCCAGGCAGCCTGGCAAGGCTCCGGGGGCTCCAGGCCTGCCCACCAGTCCCATCTCAGCCGCAGAGGCCATCCTGCTGCTGGGCCTCCGTGGCCTCTGGGACCCCCCCCCCACCCCACCGCAGCACCTTTCAGGGAGGGATCTGCAAACCCAGCCAGAGGAGAAGCAGGGTGGAGGGCAGAGGACAGAGGTCGCCCCAGGCCTCCTGCAGCCCCGTCTCTCTGAGCCTTGCCCGGGGCAGGCGCAGAGTTCCCCCACGTCTGCATCCTCATGGCAGGAGTGACTGGCTCTGTGGGTGGGGAGGGTGGGGTCAGACCCGGGTCTGGCTTTGACTGACATCCATCTGCCCTGTGCCTGGCGCATACTGCTCAGCCTCCTGCCTGTGTTCCTGCCAGGGAGCCGCCCTCTCCCCCTCCCTGGAGTCACCTGCAGCCCCCGGGGACCAGGCCTTGGCCTGCCCTGACCCCTGCCTGCCCCTTCAGCCAGGATGGCGCTGTTCCCTTCCTTCATCTCACATGAGGAAACCGAGGCTCAGATGGGGTCACAGTGAGGGGGCAGGAATACCCACACTTGAACCCTCAGGGTGCCCCCCAGACTCCTGGCCCTGGGGTCCCCTGCCCTGCTGGAGGAGTGGGCCTGGCTGCGTACCACCCACTCACACCTGGGGGGTGGGGGCGGGACACTGCAGGTCAGCGGGGATGCAGCAGAGCCTGGGCTCAGAGGCCAGCACCGCCCCTCCTGACCCGCCTGCACGTGGACCCTGGAAATTTCCTTTTGTCTGCAAACCTCACCTCCCCAAAGCCCCTGCTGGGGGTCACCCCCCACGGCAGCTGGGCGGGTGGGTGCAGGAAGAGCTGCAGCAGCCCGCCGAACCCCGTGGCCCAGGGCGGCCCCTCCGCTCTGCTGACCGCGTGCACGCCGGCCGCCTGCCCACAGGGACGTGCTGCTTCTTGCTGCCGGGCCCAGCTGGCTGGCGGCACAAGGTCGGCCACCGCTCTGCAGTCCCCTCCTGCCGTCCTTCCTCACAGGCCATGCAGGCAGGGCAGGGAGCTGGGCACGGGCGGCCTCGGGCTCTGCGCCAGCCGAGCCAGGGTGGCCAGGCGTGGACGGCCCCCCTCATGGCTATGTGGATGCGGCCACGCCCCTTACCTCCCAGCCTCAGTTTCCCCATCTGTACAGTGGGGGTGCAGCCTCACTCTCCCAGTATAAGGGAAGCACTGGACCCGCGGATTTACCCAGAGATGGGGCAGGAGGGTCCCCAGTGGAGAGAGAAGCAGGGAGGGGGCTCCAGATCACCGAGGATGGCCCTTGGGGGCTCTGCAGTGGTAAATGCTGGGGAGGGAACTTGCAAACTCTTTGTGCTGGTCCTCTGGGCAGAACTGGGCAGACCCTGCCCTTGGCCCCTGCCTCCAGGAAGCCCCTGATCCTTCCACACCTCCAGGCCATCCTGGGCCAGCCTTGGGCCCAGCACCGCAGAGCCCCATAGCCATGGACTGAGGCTGGGGCCGGGGTCCTAGGGCCAATCCCAGAGCTGGGAGGCTGCCTGCGGGGTGGCCGTGGGATTCGACACCTCACCTGAGCCCCTGCCCCAGCGTCAGCGCCCCCTCCCCTGGCCGTAGGCTGGGAACTAAGGCAGCCGCCAGCCCCCTAGCTGGGGTCCCAGCCCTGGGACAGACACGGTCTGATGCCCGGGAGAGTCCCTGGTGGATGTCGGCAAAGCCCAGCGGAGACCCTCATCACAGTCTGGCGCCTCCTCCAACAGCCCCCCTACCCCACCACTCAACAGCCAACTCAGCCTGTCCCATCCCCCTGGACCCAGGGTCTAGGCCACCCCAAAACTGCATGCCAGCCCCTAGAGGGGCCTTCCTGGGCCCTGCCCACCCTCCCCCCGCCCCATCCCTGCTCTTGGCAGCCCACTCCCAGCTCTCCCATCTAGAAAGTGGATACAGCCTGGAGCAGACACTCGGCCTGCATGCTGGTGGTGAGGGGCTGGTGAGGCACGGCCGCCTCCCCCTCCTTGTGGCCTCACAGGCTTGGACGGGGTGTCAACCTGGCCCAGCGTGGCGGAACGCGTGGGAGGACCTCCTCTGCCAGACACTGTCTTCTCAACCTGGAGGACTTCTGTGTAGAAGGGCGTGTGGGGGCCACAGAGGAGCCACCTGGGTGGGGGCCTACAGTGCTGGATGTCCGAGCCAGGGTCTGGGCCTGGGTCTGTGGGGCAAAGCCCCTGCCCCCTGAGAGGCCGGGCACTGCCCCGGGTCAGGCAGACTGCCCTAACCCTGCCCGTCCTGAGGTCCCCGGGATCCCTGCCAGCCGGCCCTCATCCAGACCGGCTCACGGTCAGCGTGTCCGGGGAGTGAGGCCACCCCTCCTGTGCCCCACACAGTGGGCAAGAGGGGACGGTGAGGGTCACAAACAGGGCAGGACCCTGTTCAGAACTGCCCCCTAGAGGGTGGCAACATGAGAACCTGGCCCAAGAGGAGGAAGGGGGCAGGTGCTGGGGCCACAGGAGGAAGTGGTCCCAGGCCAGCCGGGAAGGGGAGGAGGAGGGCACTTTTCTGGCCTGGACCCTGGCCATGTGGGAGGTGCCAATGGGGGCAGGTAAGGGGCAGGTCAGGGCACCCCAGGACTGAGGCTCCAGTGACAGCCTTCAGCAGGCTCCTGGGGCTAGAAGATGGCCTAGCAGAGCCCCCCGTGGGGTTTTCACAGAGGGCTCCACAGCGGGGGTCGCCGGGGCAGCCAGAGGGCCAGGCGTTCTCCAGAACTCAAGGACTCCATGCTCTGCTGGCCAGAAGGCGGTCCCAGCTCTGAGCCCGGGCCCCACAGAGTGGCCTGGTCCGGCCTCTTTTGGCTGGATTCGGGGCAGAGCTGGGCAGGAGGCCCAGGCCGCCAGCATGGCGGCCCCTGAGCCCGCCAGCGGCCACTCACCTGCACCTGCCCAGACCCCACCCTCTGCCCCGCCCCTAGAGGCCCACATAGGCTTTCCAACAGCGGGGCCCCCCGCCCCTGTTCACTGCCTGCCTGAGACGCTCCAACAAGGCCTTGGATAAACGGCTCCGAGGCCGCTCGGGCCGGGGCACACCGGTGTCAGGCCCCAGGTCACAGAGCGGGGTGGAGGCCATTCCAACCATCTCAGACTGGGAGATCACAGTTGAGAGGGGGTGCGGCCCGCAAGGGAGCCCCTGACCCCCCCGGCACCCCGGGGTAGTGTCCCCAAGGGGCGATACCGGGCAGGGTCCTGGGATGAATGGGGTCAGCCCCTGATCTTCACTGGGGGGTTCCTCTGAGGGGGTGGGGGGCACAGGCACGGAGAGATGGGAGGAGGCTTGTGTGGTGTCTGGGCAGGGGGCGTGGGGCAGTCAGAGAACAGACAGGGCCTCAGAGATGACCAGACCCCCAGCTTGAGCAAGTGGGCAATGGGCGGTGGGGACCCTCGCTGAGCTGGGGAAGCAGATGTGTGTGAGTATCTGTGTGTGCATGCATGTTCTGTGTGCACACACGTGTGTGTCTGCAAGGCCTCTGCACACATGCGCACCTGTAGCGGGCTTGCACGAGGCTGACGGCAGGAGGAGGGCTCAGTATGTGTTACGGGATGTGTGGGTCAGTGACCGGGGAGGGGCTGGCCGGGAGGGGGAGCCCCGGGGAGCCCAGGGCAGGGCCTCCGAGGAGGCTCCACATCCCTCCCTGCAGATGACCGCGTGGTGGCTCATCTGAGCCGGCCCGTGCTCCCTGCCCTCAGCCACACCCAGAGCCCAGGCCTCCCCTGGGGGTCAGACTGCACAAGCCGACTGACCAAAGGTGAGGGTGGAAGAGGCGCGTGGCCTCAGTGCCGGTCCCTTCCCTCAGAAGTCCTCATGGGTGGCTGTCTGCCCGAGGCTGCAGGCCTCTGTCTGGTCTGTGGGTTCACATTTCCTGACCGGGGTCACTGCGGAATCCAGCACGCACTGCCCGTCTTGGGTTCCAGTGATCAATGGGCACTCAAGCCCCGTCAAGTCCCTGCCTCCCCAACCTGCCTGCTGCCAGGAAGCCCGCGAGTGCCCGGCCCCACTGCTTTGGCCAGCCTCTGCCCCGAGCCCACCGCACAGCCTCTCGGAGCCTGCGGGGCAGCCTCTGGGTGAGGGATGGGGGACCCCAGAGAGCCGGCCACGCCAGATGAGGGAGGAGGAGCTGGATGAGAGAGGACTGACCGCACACCGGGCCAGGTCTTGGGTCTCAGGGGACCCCCGCGAGGCAGGAACAGTGTCAGCCCCATGTCACAGCTGGAGGGGTCACCAATCTGCTGAGGGGTACCCCACCCACCTCCCACCACGTCTCAGATGCATCCACACCCAGGTGGGCTGTCCAGCCCCCGCCCGCCATCAGAAGCCGGGGCTGCCCTGGGTTCCCTGCCCACAGGGGCGTGGTGTGCCGGCCCGCCAGGCTCCGGGATTCTCCAACCGCACCTCCATCCCTGGGCCCCCGCGCTCCCCTCCTGGCCTCATCGTCCCCTCCCCGCCCACCCCAGGCCACCAATGGCATCCCCAGATGCCAGCCACAAAAGGCGCTCTGTTGTCCCTGCCGGCCCCCTGAACAGTGCCCGCCTGTGTCCTGGAGAAGGCTGCCCTGGGGGAGGGGCGGGGGGCATCCGCGGCACGGACGGCGGCCCGCGGGCTGGTGGGTGGGCAGGGCTGTGAGAGGCCACCTGAGGGCGCCTGACCACCCCGCCCTCCCCCGTGGGGTGCCCAGGGCCCCACAGGTCCCTCCTGGGCATTGGCAGTTCAGGCAGCTAGTTTCCCGGAGGCATAGGCAGCCCCACTGGGCGACCCCGGTCACAGACCCGGGACAGCCTACCCAAGCGGTCTCGGGGGCGAGGGGCCACCGGGAGGGGCCGGGAGCCGGGGCAGGCCACCATTTATGAGCAGAGCCAGGGGTGGTCTGCCAGGAGAGCCTGGCCCCCCAGCCCCACAACCACCACCTGCCCCCACTCCCAGCCCACACGAGGCCAGCCAGCTCACTGAGCACCCCGGCTGACTTCTGGGGCATCCCAGGCCTGCCCCAAGGGGGCCCGGCCGTGTTGTTCTCCCAGCAGAGAGGCGGAAGCAGACCGGGGAAGGGTCCCTAGGTCCAGGGGAGGGGGCGCCGGGGCGGGGCTGGGCTGCCAGTGGGGAGGCTCCTTCCTCTGCCCGCCAGCCTGGGCACCAGGGCCGCCAGGGGAACCTGGCTGGAAGCCAGGCAGAGCCGCTCCGGAGGAAAGAGAAAGGCGGCCCGGCCGGAAGGTCCAGTGCTGGGGGCGGAGAGAGGAGCCTTGTCCTGGACTGGCTCCGCTCCAGGCCACCCCATCCAGACCCTCACTCTCATCACGCCTCTCTTTCCCAAGAGCCTGTCACCCCAAGCCACTTGCAGGCCTGAAGACACCCCGCGCTCCGAATTTGGGCCTGTGCTCACAGCCGCCCCACTCTGAGCAGCCCTGCCCCGCCCCCACCCCCTGCCGGGCAGACACACGTGGTTCTTTGGGTCACTGGCAAGGTGGCTGCCCTGGAAAGCATTACCTGAGCCTGCGGGGCCTCCCAAGAACAGACGCACCCTTGGGAGCTCCCACCACGTCCTGCGACCCGGGCACATACATGCACACAGTGCCCTTGTGTTGCACAGACACACTCTCCGGAGTCCCGGGCGGGGACAGTGACAGCGTCAGTCCCTTCAGCTGGGCGTCCCTCAGGGGCAGGGAGCTCTGCCGAGGAGGGGAGGCTGGCTGCGACCTGTGTCCCTGCCTCTCCTCTCCGTGTCCCCCTGCTTGGTACCGAGAGGAAGCTCGTGCTCCTCGAGGGAGACACAGCGTCCTCGCCCGCTCAGCTGCTGGCCACGGTGACGCCCCGCCCACGCCTCACGCCAGGGTCTGTTCCTGGGGTTCCCAGCAAGAGGGGCTCATCCAAGGTCAGCGGTCCAAGGTCACACGGGGAGGGTGTGGGGATGGTGGCAAGATCGGAAGAGGCGGTCAGGGAGGGCCCTGGTGGCCGGGCTGACGACGTGGAGGTCCCGGGGGTGTCAGGGTGTCCCCGACAGCATGGGGTAGTGGGAGGGGCGAGAACAGAGGAAGGGGTGCTTAGCCCAGACACGCTTCAGGAAATCCAGGTCTCTGGGCTCTCGACATCCCCTGACCCGCCCAATGTATCAGGACAGGCCGTCCTGAGAGGTACCTGAGTACTTGGTGCTCAGAGGTACCAAGGCTCCCGACACCCACAGGCACCTTCTCTCCTCTCGCCAGGAGGGCTGAGGTGCGGGAGGGTGACAGAGTGTGGGCCAGGCCCAGCGCCACCACCAGCTGCACCCCAAGAGCTAAGGCTGGGCGGGGCAGAGAGGAGGACAAGCTGACCTGTGGCCCAGGGCGAGCTCCGGGGGGAGGCTGGCTCCACGACCAGGGCTGGGCCGAGCTGAAGGGACCTGTGCCCTTGCGGGGTCACACAGGGACTGGTGGGACCCAGAGGGTCAGGGCTTGGGCTGGGGGCAGGGACAGCGGGCTGGATGCAGCACTTTCTATGTTCTGACCTCACTTGCATCCGTCTGGACAACAGGGCTGGCAGCCCCGACTGCCCAGGGCGGCGCCTACACTGCCTGTCCAAACTCTGCAGGCCAGTCGGCAGGGAGGCTCCGCCGGCCCAGGGCACCAGCTCCAGGGGGTGGGCCCCGGGTGGGCTCCCCCGGGTGGGCCCCCCCATAACCTCCTGCCCCCCCAGTGACTTGGCCAGGCCACCTGGGCCATGCACAGAGCTCCGAGGCCCCTGCCTGCCAGCTCCTCAGGTCCTCCGCCTGTCCTCCCACCTCGGGGACCCCTCAGCAATGTCTCAGCTGAGACTCAGCACCCCCAAAACCGGCCACGCCGTGGGGGACAGGAGCAGCCTGGCTCTCATCTCGCCATCCATCGCAGCCTCTGAGGCCCTGGAAACCGCCTGCCCTGGAGGCCCGTCTGGTCCCGCAGTCACCCAGTCCGTACCCCCCTCCCCAAGTGAGCCCTGGGGGATGCCCACAGACCCCACAGGCAGGGACGGGCAGGGACGTGCTGGAGAGCCAAAGGTGAGGGTGGGGGTGCTGCGGGGGATGAGGAGGTGAGGAGGAGGAGGTGTGGGGACAACGGTGGGAGTGAGGGTTGGGGATGATACGGTCGAGGGGTGAGCCAGGGTCCCCTGCCGCATGCAGACGGATTCCATTTCTCTAAAGCACTTACAGGACACACACGGTTATGCTTGTAAAGGCACAGAACATTCTGGAAGGATAGCGGGGACACGTTAACAGGAGGACCTGGGGTCTAGGGTGAGGAGACTCCCTCTGCGCTCTAGCCTTTTGGGGCTGCTCCCATTGCTTGTCCCTTTCCAGGTGCGTGCGTGCTAAGTCGCTCAGTTGGGCCTAACTCTTTGTGACCCCATGGATGGTAGCCCTCCAGGCTCCTCTGTCCAGGGGATGCTCCAGGTAAGAATACTGGAGTGGGTTGCCATGCCCTCCTCCAGGGGATCTCCCAGACCCAGGGATCGAACCCACATTTCTTATGTCTCCTGCATTGGCAGGCAGGTTCTTTACCACTAGCGTCCCCTGGGAAGCCCAAGCAGAAATGAATTAATAGAAAAAGGGGAGGGGATGGAGGCTGCGGCAGGAAGGAGCCCCGGTTCCCGCTATCCTGTGAGCCAGGGGGACACTGGGTGCAGGGAAGGCTCCGGATGCTCCGGCAGAAAGGGATCCAAACCCAGGGATCCGAACTCCTCTACGGCCACGGCCATGGGTCCCGGGTCTCCTGCCGCGTCTCGCCCTGCAGAGGAGGGCTTGTGCCTCTGTGCTCTGCCGCTGAGGCCAAGGCTGGAAGTCAGTGGGAAGCTCTTCCCCTCTTGGGCCTTGCTTTCCCAACAACGTAGGGTGGGAAGAGGGGTTCCCCCGGCACCCTCTGCCCGGTGTCCTCGGAGCAATGCCACGGCCCCAGGCATGAATGTCCTCCACCACGGGGCCCAGCTTCCAGGGCGGTGCACACTCGTACTCTGCGCTGCGTTGTGGGTCTATTTGTGGTGCACTCTGATAGGGGTCTTGGGTGGTGTCGGGAGGACAAGAGGAGCCTGGGGTCCAGAGTGCTTGTGGGTGGGGGCTGCCCCCAGGAGCACCTACCATCTCTTTGGCCATTGGGGCTGGTCACCACGTCAGTCTAGGACCACCTCCGCCCTGGCGTAGTCCCCCCCCCCCACTCCCAAGACACAGCCCAAGTCCTACAGGGCTCTGGGTTCCGGCTCCCTTCCCTCTGAAGCCCCAGTCCTGCTGTTCATCTCTCCAGCTCCTGCACACGAGCTGCCTATGCCTCACACCTGCCACAGGGCCTTTGCATGGCTGCTCCCGGAAAGACCACCCTCACCACCCCACCCCTCTTCTCCTGGTTTAGCTGCCATTCTCCATAGAGGGCTCTCAGAGACCCCCACCTCTGGCCTCCTGCAGGCTGCCGTCCACCCCAGAGCCCATTCACTGAGCTGAGCAGTGTCTCTTTCCTTCGGTATTCCCACTAGCCTTCACATGGGGGCACACTCTCTGCCTTGCCCAAGCTGCACTCCCAGTGCACGTGTGTCCTCGTGGGCACCTGTACTTTCACTATGTGTATGCAGGTAGGCTATACACAAGAGTATCTGGGCCATATGTCCACCCGGAAATCGCAGCTCTGAGCAGTAGCACGGCCGCAGCCACGCAGGCTGGGGGCCAGAGAGTTCCAGAGGACAGTGGGACAGTGTGGGTCAGCCGGGATGCAGGAAGCTAACCAACCCTCCGGGTTTAGGGTTTGCGGGGGCACCGCTTGCACACCGCCACAGGACCTGCCGCAGGTAAAACGTGGTTAGATTCAATCCTGCCATCCCGGGCGCACACTGACACAGATCTGCTCCGCGCACGCACACACGTGTGGCAGTCTGCGTGCCTGCCCACACAAGCTGCCAGCCTGCCGGCCGGACACGCACGTGCACGCGTGGCACACAGGTACCCAAACGCGCTCCTCATGCTCGTGCACCGGGCATGCGGGCACGGCGAGTGCGGGGAGACGGCTGACTGCGCTCGGGCCCTGACGAGGGAGCCGAGGGCCCGCCGAGAGGCGGGGGCGGCCGGGCTGCGGGGATGGGGCGGGCACCCGGGCCGCGGACAAGACGGAAGGGGCGGGCAGGCGGCCGGCGGCGCGGGCGCCCTCTCTCGGCCGCTCGGGGCAGCGCGCCGCCCTCCGCCGCCGCCACCGCAGCCCCGCGCCCGCCGCCCCGGCCGGAGCTGGAGGAGTCCTCGGGGGGCGAGCTCGCCCCCAGGACACGCTCCCGATACGAGCCTGGGCCAGGCTGGCCGGCCAGGGGGCGAGGATGCCGAGGGAGGTTGCCCGCGCCCTGCCGCTCGTCCGGCCACGCCGAGGCCGCCTCATGCCTGGCCCCGAGGCCGCGCGTCCGCAGGCGCCCAGCTGCCTCCGGACCCGGCCAGCCGGGACGCTGCGGGCCCAGCGCATCGGATGTCTGGGAGAGCGCCGAGGGCCTAGGCCGGAAGGGCCCCCAGAGCCTCCCCCTCGCCCCCATTTCATGGACGCGGCCACCGAGGCCGGAGAGGGGCCGGAGCCTGCGGGCGAGGCAGGGCCCCCCAACTTGGCTGCGTCCCCTCCCGGCCCTGGGTCCAGAACAGAGCGGCGTGATGCTGAGGGCGGCCAATCCCCTTTCCCACCCCCGCGCGGGAGCGCGGCGGGGACAAGCGCCCTTCCCTAGGATCGGAGGCGGCAAACTCCGCGCTCGAGCCTCCGCGCCGCGCCCGCCGGCGGAGCCGCGCGCCGCCCTGGCGCATTCCCGCCGGCCTCGCTCTCGGCCTCCCGCCGCCCGGGTTCCGGGACTCCCAGGCCGGCCCCCCGCCCCTTAGATCCAGGCGCAACAAGTCTCAAAGCAGAGCCGAGCAAGAGCGAGCGAGCCGGGAGGAAGGGCGCGGAGCTGGGCGCTCCGGGATCCCGGAACGCGCGTAACGTCCGCCTCCGGGGACGCGGCGCGGGCGGCGAGCGGTCCGAGCTGATCGGCGGGCGGCCCCCACCCCTTGAGCGGCCCTGACACTCCGCGGGCGGGGGCGCGCCCGGGAGCCCCCACCCCCTCCTTCGTCTGCTTGACCTTGCTGGGGTCCTCAAAGCCGGACCCGGCGGCACCCGGGCGTCCGGACGCAGAGTTTCGCGGCCGCCTGCGGGGGCGAGGGAGGCTCTCCCTCGACCTCTCTCGCTGCCTCGGCGGCGGCGGGGGTCGCCAAGGAATAGAAGGCTGCAGGTTCTAGGAGACGCTATGGCCGCCTCCTCAGACCCCAAATACACGGTATTCCACCTCCGGATATGAAAAGAGACCCCGGCCTCCCGTTCGCCCCCACCCCGCCCGCGCGGCCGCTGCTTGCAGGGGGCGTGTGTTTGTGTCTGTGGGGGAAGGCGCTGGGGGGTCCCCTTAGGTCCCCAGGGTGGGTTGGGAGCGCAGATCTCCCAGCCCCCTCCCCAACACGTTCGCCAATTGGCTGCCTGGGGCGGGGGTGAGCGCCCCCTGCCCACCCACATACCTGCACACGTTTCAACTCCTCCGGAGTTGCTGCTAAGGAATTCTCAGCCCTGACCCCGGGGAATGAAAGGGACGGGAGCGCGCGGAGGGAAAGGGCGCTGAAGCAGGCGTGGCTTAGGACTCGTCTGGGTTCATCCTGGCTCCCTGCACGCCAAGAAACTTGGAAGCCGAAAATAAAAGTGGGGAGGGTAAGGTGCCCAGCGGGCCGGGGGCGGGGTGCCGGAACGGGGCGCTCCTTCTGAGCTGCCTGGGAAGTGACCCAGCGGGAGCCGCCGCACCCGGCAGCGGTCCCCGGGCTCGGAGCCGCATCCTCTGACGAGCCTTCCCGGCCACCAAGCTTCGCGGCGATTTTCAGCTCCGCCGTGCCCTCCCGAAGCAGGCCCGAGGCACGCTGTGCCCTGCCCAGGGGGCCGCGGGGATCAGAGGGAGCGGGCGGCCGGCCGGGCCCAGAGCCCCAACCTGCCTGGGAGGGGGCGGGGGCCAGGCTAGTTCCTCGAGACAGCCGCGCGGCGGCCGACGAGGGCCGGCGGCCTCGGCCCACTGGGAATGGGGACCGAGGAGTGCCCGGCGCCGGCCTCGCCGCTTCGCGTGGAGAGGGCGCAGGGCGGACTCAAAGTTCGGATCCGCTTATCCTCGCGGCCTGTCCGAGCGAGTGGAAAAGATAAGAATGCTACGAGTCAGGGCGTTCGTGTGTGTGTGTGTGTGTGTGTGTGTAGGGTGTGTGTAGGGGGCCGGACGTTGCTAGGGTAGCCCTCTGACCATCTGGGGGCAAGAGCACCTCCTGGGAGTGTCCGCCGCCGGTGCCGCGTCTCCCGGAGGCTGCGAGGGAGAGCCTGTGCGTGCGGGGAGGACATCTCGGGCCCCTACAGGGGTTTAGGGGCTCTGGGTGTGATGAGGGAAGGGGGACACACCGGGGTGTCTCTCCTGAACCTACCTGGGTCAGTGTGTGGCTGCGGGGCACCTCTGGGGCTCCCGAGACCCCTGCTAGCGCCCGTGTGGGTCGGGGCCACAAGGGGAGCGCCTTCCCCAGCCGGCCCTGGCTCTGTGCATGTGACAGGGAGGGCTGTCTTCCTCAGCCCGGCCTGCCACCCCGGCCAGGCTGCGGGTGTGTGGACTCGGGGGAGCCGAGCAGCGCCGAGGAGCCTCTCCCACGTCCAGGTCGCCCCCTCCTCAACCCTCCCGGTGCGGGCGCACGGAGACCTGCCAGATTCCGCCGCCGCCGCCGCCGGAGGAGGCAGGGGGCGGGGGCGGGGGGGGTGGTCCGAGCTCGGAGCGCCAACCTCGGAGCTACGAAGCCCCAAACGGCGAAGTTAGGAAGTCCGGGCGTCCGCCCCTCCCCCGACCCCCTCCCACCCTCGCTGCGCCCCCTCTCGCCGCGCCCCCAGTACCCAGCCCCCCAACCAGAGCCTTCCTTACCTTCCCCGAGAGCAGTGGCCCCGCTGGCGAAGACTTGATCGGGCGAGTTACAAATCCCCAGGAGCGCCCCGCGTCGCCGGCGGCCGAGCCGGGAGCCCGACCGGAGCGGGGTCTCCTCCTGCCGCCGCCGCCCCCGGCCCGCTCGAGGCCTAGCCGGGACGCCCCCGGGAGCGCACTCGCCGGCGCGCGCAGGCCCCCTCCCTTGCCCCCGCCTGCCGGCGCCCCCCGGACGCCCGGGAGGTCTGAATGCCCGGGCTGCGGGCGATGCGGGGCGCGCGGGCCCGGCCCGGTCAGGACGCGGCGCGGCCGCCTGTGCTCCCAGCTCGCCGGCTCCACTCTCGTTCCGCCGGGGCCGCCGCCAACGCCGCGCCCGCCGCTCCCTCTCCGGCCGCAGCCGCCGCTAGGCTCCTCTCTCCTGGCCCGCTCCTCTCGCCTTTTTTTCCCCTTCCTGAGGGGGGGGCGAGCCGAGCCGAGCCGGGGGCGGGGCGGCGCGGGGAGGGGGAGGAGGAGGCCGAGGACGGCGAGAAGGAGGAGGAGAGAGGCGGGCTCCTTCCCCCACCGGGCTGCCGGCGCTCCCCAATCTCTCGCTCTGAAACTGGATCCCGAACCGGGAGCCAGAGACTGCATTACGGATTACATCAGGCTTTCTAGAGCTTCCAGATCACACATGAGAGGGGAGCGCGAGCGGGGGGCGGGGTGTGGGGGAGGGGAGAAGTGGCGGGGCGGGGGTAAGGATAAACGCACACACGCGCGCACCGGGGGAAGTCCGGCGCCCGCCCCATGCAGCAGCAACACCAGGAGTTGGGTCTCAGCTCTCTGCCTCTCCCGGGAGCCGAGGAGTGGCTGCCGCGGGCCGACTGGGCGAATGGACGGGTGGGTGGATGGACAGGCAGGGCAGATGGATGGAGGGAAGGAAGTTGTATGGGGTTGTGCCCCGACAGGGCCCAGAGGTGCCAGAGAGGACGGGCTGGGTGGAAGGGCGGATGAGGTAAGTGGGTTTCCATCGAGGAGGTGCGGGAGGGGATGGATGGAAGGACAGATGCCTAGAGATGGGCGGTTTGGTGGATGGAAGGATGGAGGGTGGGTGGATGGATGGAGGAATCAGGTGGAAGAAGATGGGCAGAATAGGTGGGGACATCACTGGGTGGATGGCACCTGAGTGGAGGGCTGAAGAGATGGCTGGGTCATGCAGTTGCAAGGATGGTGCATGGATAAGTGCAGGAGGGGTGGGGGACGGGTTGGACTGGAGATGGGATGAGCAAAGGGCAGAAGACAGAGGCCGAAGCACAGACCCTGGACCCCATCTGTGAAGCTCAGAGGTTGGCGGACATGGGAAGGGCCAGCTTGAAAGGCTCAGGTTGGGTTTGTCCAGTGTTTCCTCAGGGGGCTCTGTTCAGAGAGGTGCTTAGGGAGGAGCCCCTCTTCTCTTCTTGAGAGAAGAGCCCCAAGGGTTAGAAACAGCACTTATCCTGAGGGGCTGTCCTCAGTCGTTTCATCCACATTCATATCCTCCATGCATCCACCTTTGACTTGGTGACAGTGGGAACATCCCAGTCCCATATGCAGGTTTTGTTTTTCCATAAACTGGTGGAGACGCCCCTTTAGCTGCTTCATCTCTCATCTTAAAGTGACCATAGTCCCCCTTCTTCTGAGACCTTTGGCCAGATACCCATAGGGGGCCTCCCTAAAACGAAACAGAATCTTGGAGAAAGGACCTCAGGGAGATTACTTCAGGGCCCTTCTCTACTAGGACGTTTATGCCTCCCAGCCCCTTGCTTCTTTTTCATAACTTGCGGTCCACTCTGAATGCAAAATCCTCTTTGAGTCTTCCTGAATATGCAATCCTATACACACTTCTCGTCTTAGCAGGCCACCAATGCCTTTGCGGCCCAAGCCCAACATCTGGTCCAACTGTTGGCTTTTTTTAGCTTCTTCCCAGAAGGCTCCATCAGGGTGTCATCGCTGTCACCATCAACCATTAATTCACAGTCGCTGTCACCATTCTCAGCCTGAACGTTAGCATGCAGCCCTGCACGGTTCTCCCCACGGCCGTCACCGTAACCCCCAAGCTGGACCTCTACAGTGCCATCACCAGCCACAGCACGTGGCTCACCTCATCAGGGGCAGCTTCGTGCAGACCAGTCCCTCTGGAAAGGACAGCCTGTGGACTGAGCCTCAGGGCTGGTCGGTAGAGCTAGGGAGACACAGAGGGCAGAGGAGGCCCCTTTCCCAGTCCACCCCCAGGGCAGCTGTATCCCTCCCCCTTCATCCCAGGGAGAGGACCTTCTCCCCAGTCTTTGAACTGAGGGAAGAGGCAGAGGCGGTGCCCCTGGGAGGCTGCCTCTGAGGACCCCTGGCTCCAGCTCCCACCCTTCCCGGCCCAGACCCTCAGGGCCTCAGCCTTTGCTTGGCTCTTCTTCCTGCACTAGCAGCCCGTGGCCACCAGGGGGCCTTTGCTATTAGGCCATGGACCGCGCCAAGAATGCCCGCAGGTCTGAGTCCGGATTTCAGCTGCTGCTTTGCCACCAGCCCTCCTCCTGCCCATGGCAGACGGTAGCAGCCATCCCGCGCTCCTCTGCTCTGGGACCCCCACCGGGGGCTCCCAGGGCAAGGCTGGGGTCCCCTCCACTCAGGCCATCTGGTGCTAAGTGGTGTCCCCTGAGACGGGACTTCTCAGCGGGGCCCTGCCTGCCCCTCCTCACCTCCCTCCCCTCTTTGTCCTTTCTAGAAAAGAGTCTCCTCACCCCAGTTCCTGATCCAGACCCCAGACAGTTCCCCTTCTGGAGGCAGAGAGGCCGCCCACCGCCCCCTGCTCCTCAAGGAAGGAGCAGAGTCAGCAGGGCTCTGGAACTGCGGCGCAGGGAATTCTACCCACTCCCCAGGCCCGTGCCCAGCTGAAGTCCTGAAACAGAGTGGCACGGGCCCCACTGTGGCTTCGGCAGCCCTGTGGGTGCATGGGGACCGTGACAGAAGGGGTTGAAGGTTTCCTGTGGCCCAGACATCCCAGGATTCTACACTTCTGAGCCAAGGGCCACTGTTCCTGAAATGTGCTCCCAGTTTACCTCCAGCATCTTCCACCAATGCTTGTACAATCGTGACGGCTCACACTCACGTGGGGGTGGGCCCCAGCTTGTAGAGTCCAGGGTGGGCTCAGCACAAGAGGTTGAAACTGATGGACCCCTGCCAGGGCAACCCTGTCCATCTGGGCACCAAGTCCTGGAACCTCTTCACCCAGCCCCAGAGGGAGCATGATATTAACCTTCATGGGCATAAAGCAATCCCTGACTGCAGCCGTCAACTCACTGACCACTGATCCTATTCACACACTGAGCCCTATAACTGGTCCTGCTCTGAGTCCTGACACCAGTCACACTCTGACCCCTGCCCCTGGTCACACACTGCGCCCTGCCCCTGGTCACACTCTGAGCCCTGCCCCTGGTCCCACTCTGAGCCCTGACCCTGGTCACACTCTGAGCCCTGACCCTGGTCATGCTCTGAACCCTGACCCCGGTCACGCTCTGAGCGCTGACCTTGGTCACACTGAGTCCTGACCCTGGTCCCACTCTCAGCCCTGACCCTGGTCCCACTCTGAACCCTGAGCCTGGTCCCACCCTGAGTCTTTACACTGGTCCCACTCTGAGCCCTGCCCCTGGTCACACACTGAGCCCTGACCCCGGTCCCACTCTGACCCTTGACCCCGGTCACGCTCTGAGTGCTACCTTGGTCACACTGAGTCCTGACCCTGGTCACACTCTCAGCCCTGACCCTGGTCACATGTTGAAGCCCCAGCCTGATTCCACTGAGCCTTGTCCTCATGGCCCTTTTACCCATTCAGCTCTTTATTCCGAAGCCTGAGTGTACACGCTAAGGCATCCCTGAGGAATGAGAAACAGAAACTTTGTGTGTTGGGGGGCCTAGAAGGACACCCAGTGGAGCAGTAGGAAGCCTACCTCGGGGTCCTATCTATTTCCAATCATTCTCACATAGGACCGGCCCCTCTCTGGGGAAGATGTGAGGGTTTACCTGCAGTCGCGGGGAGAGCTGGGATGGTCTAGAGCTGAGCCCCCTAAGTCCTGGTCTCCCCACCCGGCCTCCTGGGACAGAGGCAGAACGAGGGCCTGCAGCACCTGGCACCCCTTCCCCGGCCTTCAGAGGCCGCCTGGGGGCTGGCTGGAGGGCACAGCGCAGGGGTCCCAGCCTGGGGACACCGTGGCCCTCTCCAGCCACTTGGTGAACTTTGTAAGCTAGAGGGTGGGGGTGGGGTGGGGGCTGAGCAGGATGAGTAATCGGCTGATTCACATGCATGTAATTAGTTGTGGATGCAACATGCCAACGTCAGCCTCCCAGCCGGGACACGCAGTGTCCGCGCTGCCACTCAGCAGAACAAGGCCGCTCTGCCCTCCGGCTCCCCTGCTGCCCACCTGCTCAACCCTGGACCGTCCTGGTACGTGACTGTGAGGAGACGGAAAAGAGGAGGGATGCCTGGGGAGGAAGCGAGGCCAGGCCTCCCAGCTCCTCCGGCTAGCCACAGGCTCCATGGGCCCCTCCTCCAGGAAGCCCCTCACCCTCTGTTCATCTCCCCCTTGTCAGGCATGGCCCCCGAAACACCCCAGACATCTCAGACCACCTGCAAGCAGACAGGCCATGGCCCTCCCTGGGCACAGTGACAGTGACCAACCCTCCACTAGGGGCCCTGCAGCCCCCGGCCAGCCCAGAGCTGGGTGACTGGGTGGCTGGGCCAGCATAGGTGGGCCCGGGCAGGTGGTCAGTCAGCTTCCATTCCAAGGCATCCATAGTCCTCTGCAGACCATCGTCCTGCCCCAGCCCCAGCCAGGTCTGGACACACAGCAGCGACCCAGCTGGGGTCTGTGTCCTGGAGATCAGGTTCAGGGCCAGAACCAGAGTGAGTAGCCGGAAGCCAGCAGTGAGAGGGCCCGGGGGACCAACCTCCACACCCAGCCTGCTCAGGCTGCTCACTCCTGGGCTGGGGGCACCGGGGTGGGGGCGGGGGCAAAGGGCAGAGAAGGCTGGTCTCCAGATGGCCCTACAGAGCTGGCCAACAGGATGGGTGGTGGCCATATTCTGTGTGGGGCTGGCTGACCAGCACATCCACCACTGGCCACGTGTGGCCCCTGAGCACCTGAAATGTGGCTCGTGTGCCCGAGGAACTGAAGTTTTAATTTTACTTACTTTTCACTGGTTTCACCTTAAACAGCCACGTGTGGCTGGTGACTGCCCTGCTGCATGGTGGCCTGTCATCCCTGCAGGGGTCTGGACTCGAGGAGTCCTGAGGCTCCCCCCGGGGGAGGGCTCCGAGCCGTAAGGGGCCTGAGATTTGTCATTAACTGAACTCCGATGAGCACATGACCTGTGGCTCCAGGCTCCACCGCAGAGCTGGTGAGCCTCCTGGCACCTCCCCTTCCCCACTTTGGGGCTCCAGGTGAGAATGGGGAGTCCTCAGGGCAGGTCGGCGCAGTGGCTGCAGCCAGACCGGGGGCTGGTTTGTATCCTGAAGGCCCCACCTGCAGGCTGTGTGACCTCAGGCAACTTGCCTCCTCTGTGCCCGCTTCATCTGTGTGCCGGGGACAATAATGGTACCCCCGTGTGGTCTTTGTCAGGATCGAGTGAGTAAATCAAGGCGGGCCTGGCACAGATGGCCAATTCCGATGGAGGTGCGGGCTCCACGTCAGAGCCCCACTTTTCCTGCTCTCTGATGCCAAACCTCCTGGCCAGCGCCCAGCTCCTGCCCCCTCCCTCCTGCTTCTCTGCACTGACTCAGTGCAGCCCGCAGGGTGGGACCCCTGCCTCCAGCCCCTTGGGGTCAGCAGGTGTGACGGTGGCAGGTGGCGGTCGGCTGCCCACAGCTTCATTCCCCTCTGGCCCCAATGCCTTGAGCTCCTGCCACCTGCCTTGCCATGGAACCAGTGTCCTGTGGACCACTGTGCACCCCCTCAGTGTGGCCCTGCCCCGTGGGCCCTCTGGCCACCACCCACGCCTGGGCTGAGCAATGGGCCTGGGGCTGGCAGAGCAGAAGGTGGGGGGGAAAGCTGCCCGCGACTCCAGCAGTTATAACCCTCGCCCTTTGGAAGTTCCTCCTGCGCCTGACCTTAAGCCCTCTTGCTGCAGCCTCCACCCCGGCCCTCCATCCGACCCCAGCTCCCCACCTCTGCCTAACGCCAGGCGTGCCCGATGTGGAAATCTCAGATGGAGGGGTCCACTTGGCAGTTGGGGCGAGGGACACCAGGATGGAAAGGTGGAGGCCCCCTGGCAAGGCGCTTTCAGCCAGACAAGGCGATTTCTTCCCTGGATGGTGTCAAAGCCCAGGTGATGCTGGGGTGTGGGTACCCAGGAGGGGGCCATGCCTCCTGAGCAGGGAGCAGATGGGCAGGGGCAGAGTGGGGGAGCGGCCAGTCCTAGTTTGGACTCTGCTGAGCCCGCCTCAGGGCCGGGACTGCCCTTCTGTGGGGAAGGCGCAGAGAGGTGAAGGCGCCGGCAGAGCCCATCAGGCAGGACCCAGGCAGACTTCTGGGAGGAGGGGAAATGGGTCTTCTGTCTGGGGGACTCAGGACCAAGTGCTTGAAGAGTTTCTTCCACCTGGCCCTCAGGCCTCAGTCCTCGATCTGTGCGGCCAGCTGCTGCCCGCAGGCCCGAGGGGCCCACAGCCCCGGCCCCAGATGCCTGGTTTCCTGGCCATGGTGCTGAGTCCTTGGTCTTCTCCCGGGGAGCCCAGGACACTGAGCTTATGTAACCAGAGTGCCCTGCCCAGCACCCCTTGCCCACCCTGCCCTCCTTGGGGAGGAGGAAGCCGGGATAGTTTCGGGCTATTTTCAACCACCCGTTCTCACAACTCTCGGGTGAGAACTGGGCGTGATTTGCGGGTTTTCCTAACACCCCCGTGGGCAGCAGGGCCGAGGAAATGCAGGTCAGGGAGAGGCGAGGAGGCACCAGCCCATAACAGGTGTTGCTGCTGCTGCTGCTGCTGCTGCAAGGGTCCCGGGCTGGGGTGAACTGGGGAGCCCTTAGGGTCTCCGAGACCCGGCAAGTGGGCAGCCCGATGGGCATGCTCCCCACATGTCCGCAGCAGCCATGCTGGCCAAACCCACTCTACTCTGTGTCTCCTTCTGCAACCTCCAGGGGCTACAAGGCGTGGTGCCACTCGGAAGCAGGAAATCTCGTGGCTCAGAGAGGGGGTGTGACTGGCCCGAGCTCACACAGCCAAGATTGACACCAATGTCTTTCCTCTGACCAGGTGGGACCCAGGGTCATGGACTTATTCTCCAAAGGGGAGGATCTTCAAGATTGACAGTGCAGGCAGGGAAGGCGGGTCCTTATGTGTAGCTCCTGGCTTGAACCCCGGACACTTCCACAGCGCTGTTTCCAGTCCACACAATCCTGACTGAGCCCCAACCCTCCCTGGTCACCCCTGAGGATGACCATCCACTGCAGCCACTTGGCGGGTTTTCTTGGACCCCTCTTACGGGCTGGCTTCCAGAGCAGGCCGGGCAGCAGCCGCCCGGCTTCCGTCAGTCCCTCCCTGGCTGAGCGAGCCCTTGGGAGGGCGGACACGGCGCTGCTCTGGGAGATTTCAGTGGACGCAGATCAAGCGTTGAATAAACAGTGCAGTGAAAATCAATACAGACAATAGTAGAGATCACAGAGCCGACAGAGCCAAGGCTTGAGGTGGCCTGGCGGGCTCTGTACGCTCACCCGCCACACGTGGTGTCCAGCGGGCTCCTAGCGGCATGGGTGATGAATCAGTCCCCTTGCCCCTCTGGGTCACAGGCTGAGTTCTCCCCCACAGCCCAGTGCCCTGCCCAGGTCCCTGAGACAGGCACACTCCCCCACTCTTACCGCCTCTGAGGGCCAAAGAGGCCCTGGTGTCCACAGATAACCAGGATGCCACCTAGGTCTCCACATGGGTCCTCCCCCTGGGCCCCGAAGTCCCATCACCATGGCTCCACCAGGAGGCCTCACTAGCTCCAGCTGCCCCTAGGCAGGAGGCCTGGTCTGGGCACCGCAGGACACTCCACTGCATGGACAGACAGACAGGCATGTGAGGATGGCAGATGCACAGTTCCACACCACGGTCTCTCAGGGAGTGGCCTCTGACCCCCGGTCCATCCGGTGACTCCCTGGCACTGTGAGATGGGACTGGGGGCGTGGGCTCTTGTTGGTCTCTCTCTCGGAGCCCAAGTGCTGGTGATGGAGACGGAGTCTAGGGCCTGCAAGAGCCCCTGTGGAAAGTGGTGGGAGGGAAGAAGGGAAGAGCGAGAAGGGGGTCGGGAGTAGGACAGATGCCACATCTGAGATGAGGGAGGGAGGCTGGCACCTCCGGAAGACACGTGGATACCATGTGGAGCAGAGATGTGGCGAGCACACTGACCTGCTGGGTTCTCTGTCATGGGTGGAGGTTTCCAAGCCTTTCCTTCTGCCCGGACCCCGCAGCCCTGTCCCCCCACCGCCTGTCCTGAACCGGACCAGGGCAGGGAAGCGCAACCAGGGCTGGGTAGGGCTCTCCCAGAGGATCCTGGGGAATCTGCATGTTCACTTACATGTTGTTTGCATTCCAGTCAAAGATGGCATCCATCCTCCAGCTCCTGGAGTTGGTTCCTGGAACCGCAGCAGTCCCAAGACCTGGCCAGTATGTGGTTGCTGGGAGGGGGGCCAAGAGAGGGAAATGAACTTTATATGCTGAGAAGAAAGAATAACAGTTGCTCAGCACTTTAAAATTTACATAACACCTTCAAATATTTCAGTTTATTTCACTCTCGAAACAACATTGAAAAATAGACAGGTCAAGGAGCATAATTCTACTCTTAAAGGTGGGGAAACTGAGGCTCAGAGATGGCAAGTCAGTTGTGCAAGCTCACATGACTCACAAGGACCATGGCAAGGATCTCAGTCCTGCACATCCTCCCTGCTCTTCCCAACTGACTCCTCAATAGGCTTGGCTGTTCAACTGCCTGCCCTTACTGGCATGATCCTCTACCCAGAACCTAATAAGGGAGGAGAGTGGTGGTGTTTGTGGTGGAGATGGTGATGGAGGTGGTGATGGTGGAGATGGTGCTGGTGGTGGTGATGGTGGAGACGGTGATGGAGGTGGTGATGGTGGAGATGGTGCTGGTGGTGGTGATAGTTGAGATGGCACTGGTGGTGGAGATGGTGGAGACAGTGCTGGTGGTGGAGATAGTGCTGGTGGAGATAGTGCTGTTGGGGGAGATGGTGGAGATGGTAATGGTGGTAGAGATGGTGCTGGTGGTGGCAATGGTAGAGATGGTTCTGATGGTGGAGGTGGTAGTGATAGTGTAGATGGTGCTGGTGGTAGTGGTGGTGGAAACGGTGCTAGTGGTGGGGATGTGGTGGTGGAGATGGTGACAGTGTTGATGATGGTGGAGAAGGTGGAGATGGTGGTGATGGTGGAGATGGTGCTGGTGGAGATAGTGCTGTTGGGGGAGATGGTGGAGATGGTGATGGTGGTAGAGATGGTGCTGGTGGTGGTGATGATAGAGATGGTTCTGATGGTAGAGGTGGTAGTGATAGTGGAGATGGTGCTGGTGGTGGAGATGGTGGTGGAGATGGTGCTGGTGGAGATGGTGACGGTGGTGGTTATGGTGACATGGTGCTGTTGGTGAGATGGTGACAGTGGTGGAGATGGTGGTGATGGTACTGGTGGTAGAGATGGTGGAGATGGTGGTGATGGTGCTGGTGGTAGAGATGGTGCTGGTGGTGGAGATGGTGCTGGTGGTGGTCACGGTGATGTTGGTGGAGATGGTGGTAGAGATGGTTTTGCTGGTGGTGGTGGAGATGGTGGTGGTGGGGGAGATGGTGGAGATGGTTGTGTTGGTGATGGTGGTGGTAGAGATGGTGGTAGTGATGGAGACAGTGGTGGTGATGCTGGTGATGGTGGTGGTGGTGATGATTCTGCTAGTAGTGGTGATGATGGTGGTGGTGATGGAGACAGTGGTGGAGATGGTGCAGGTGGTGATGGTGTGGTAAGGACAGTGGTGATTCTGATGATGTTATAGAGAATAGGTCTGCCTGGTGTGGATGACTCAGGAAACCAAAGTCAAGAATCTGTGAGCCTCTTTCCTCATTGTTCTGGAGCCAGTGGCTGGCTCTTTGAAGCCTGCGTCTTTCTGCCTGTGGCTAGTCCACTCCCCCACACCCCCCTGCACCTGGCGCTCCAGGAGGTTGGGGTGGTGCTCCCCCCTCAGTGTTTTCCCCTCGCACTGTTCTCCCAGACAGCCCTCTCGGGCTGTGCTGCCTCTCTCAGTGCTCGGGGCCTGGGGCATCCTTACTGCTTCGTCCATCTCGGCCTCTAGCTCGAGGGGCTGCCTCACTGGACCCGTATGTGATGAGCAGGTGCCTGAATGAGTCCAGATGTGGAGATACAGTGAGACAAGGGGAGCAGCTTCCTAGCCTCCGGGAGCCCCCAGCCCTCTGCAACCCTCTCCCTATCCCACCCACCACCATGTCCGGGGCCAGTGGGCACCTGTTCCTGCCCCTCTCTGCCCTCATGCTAGAGCCTGGCTGTGCAGGGCATTTGGGGCTCTGTCAGTCCCAGGTTCACTGCCGTGTCCTGTGCACACACACACTGGCACACACACACAGACACCGAACCCACCACTTAGGCGTGATCACACACACCCACCTCCACACACCACCCGCACGCAGGCCTGGATCACGTTGGTCACAGAGCAGAGCCAGCCCAGGTCTGCTCTCCTGAAACCAGGATGTGCTCACCCTACCGCACCCCAGGGATCTTCAGTGCACCCTGGCCTGCACCAGGTAATGCCCCTCCTGATGGGTGTCACCAGCTGGGCTCATACTTTCTCAGGGAGGGAGCTGGGGCTGCAAAGAAGCCTTTGAGAATCAACCAACTTGAGTGTCCCTGGGAGCTGGTGGGCACAGTGCTTCAAGGAGAGAGAAAGGGGGACCCGTGGCCCTTGGGCAGGTTGGGGTGGGTCCCTGAATGCTAAAGAGGGGCTCAGATGTAGACTCGGTGGCCTTGGGAACCAGCCAGCCAAGATGTTTGCAGGGGGTCCAAGAGGAGCCCCACTCCGAGGTGGCCACCCTTGATGGTCAAGGCACCCCATGGGTCCCCTGCACCCCTGCTCCCTTTGGGGGACACTGCGCCCACCTGAGCCTCCAGGGCTGCTGAGTCGTCAGCATTCCATATCTTCATGCTGCAGAAGTAACGGATGCCATTTCTCTTTTAAAACATATATAACTTATGTAATGTTATGTAAGTATGCTGATAAGTATGGGGGCAACACAGATGGGGGACCCCGGCCCAGGACCTAGCTTCAGCAGAGCTCAATGGAGATCAATGCCTTTAGGGGGAGAAAGCCTTGCCAACGTGGGCGAGTTCTCTGTGGCTCTCCCAGCACGCAGGCACCTCTTCTGCCCATGTTGGACTCAGTCATGCGTCTGCGTCTTCCCTTACATCTCCAGGCCGCATACACCAATCCTAACCATGCCCGTCATGTGCGTGATGACACGGGTGGGTGGTGTCCCAGGCTAACTCCTTTCAGCGATCAGCTCGACTCTGTCTGCTGAGTGAGCACACGTGATGGTTGTAGTCATGTGCTTCCCCGTCTTCCCGGCTGTGAGGTGCTCCACCCTGGAGCAAGCCTCTGGCTTTTCACCTGTCCTCTGTCCTGACCGCATTCCCAGAGCTTCTCTTTGCCCAGATGTGGCTGCGTGGACGGGCTTCCAGCAGTGGCAGGCTGCTTTCTCCGCATCAAGCTGTGAAGCCTGTCCTGCTGGTGACCCCTGGGGGGCATGGGGTGGGCTTTCTCCAGGGCATGTATCCAGGAAGACAAGATCTGGGTCAAAGGGCACGTGAAGCTTGACCTGTCTAGCACCCGAGGGGCGCTGGCTGTCACCTCTCCTGTCCTTGGTGCGGGTCCTGCCTGGGGGCACAGATGGGCATCTCCTGTGGTTTACGTTCATCTTTCTCGGTCCTTCAGGTGACCCCGCTGGCCTTGGAAGCTGAATGGTAAGGGACAAGGGAAAGGTCAGCTGGAGCAGGTCAGTGGAGAAGACCTGGAGAGACTCAGACCTGCTGCTCGGGGGCCCCAGGAGTGGTAGGAAGGTGGGGGGCTGCAGAGGCCGGGCCCTGGTCTGGGTGTAACCTGGATTCGGCTCCTGCTCTGAGCACTGGTGGGAGCAGCAGCTGTAGGGCCTGAGAGATACCCGGGGTGGGGGCTTGTCTTCGTGCCCACCGTCTCAGCTCTAAGCTCCCAGCCTTCCTGGTTCAGAACCCCGTCTTTCAACACAGTTCATTCCTGCATCCCTGGAGCCCTCCTTTCTTGCCAGCCAGATACTCTGTGGACGAATGACCCAGTGAATGAATGAGTGAACGAACAAACCAACTAGCCAGGAAGACTCCACTTAGGAGCCAAGATGTCCAATGACTTGAGGACATTAAATCACCTCCAGCCAACAGCTTAGAGGCAACGTGTGCCAACAGGCCTTTGTGAGAGCGGGGGTCTGGGTGCCCCTGGGCGAGCCCTCCAGCCCGGGCAGAGCCGGGCCTGGCCAGGGGGTGCAGGGCTGGGGCTCTGGCTTCCTGTCCTCTTGGGCTCCCTTGCTGCAGGCAGGCCAGGTGCCAGGCCAGGTGCCACCCCTCCCCTGTCAAGCTTGACGCGTGGAGCTCGGTGGGTGGGGAGAGGAGAGCAGCAGACCAGGCTGGGGCAGGGATGGGGGGTATCGAGGAGGGTGGCAGTGACCTCTGCGTGGTCTGAGAGCGGCTAACCCGGATGAGGCCCACCCTGCTGACCAAGCCCGGTGGAAGGGAGGGGCGGTAGGAAACACCCACGGAAGGGAAGGGGCAGCCGCCTCCCGCTGGGGCTCCTCTCCCCGTCGGTCGACAGGCCCTCCCCATGTGCCGGACCAGGCCCTGGGAGGAGGCAGGGAGTGACTCTGGATGCCTCAGGCTAGCTTTCCAGGGCCCGTGCTCACGGCCAGGAGCCACCTGTGGGATTCCTTGTGGTGTCCTGTGGCCTCCCTGGGAAGGGCCACCCCTGGGCCAGGATGCTGCTGGCCCGTCTCGGGCCTGCCTCCCGGGCACATGGGCCCTGAGCCCTCTCTCCACGCAGCCCCCTGGCGGGGCAGGTGGGGGGCTGGCATGCCTGGTGGGCTGGAGTGTGACTCAGCCGGAGATATGTACCAGTGAGTGGCGGAACGTTGCCTGCCAGATTAAATGAGGCGCCTCAGAATTAAAAATACTTATTTATTTTAACCGGTCGGGGTGTTCGGAGGGAGATGAAAGGGAGGGGAGATGAAATATTACAAATTAGATAATTAAGGCCGCAGAGAGGCTCGTGTGCCGGGTTGGGAACCAGGAGGGTGAATTCCCCACTCCGCGCCAATTCAGAGGGAGAAAAAGGAGTGAGACGCAAAGAGGGAAAAAATAAACAAACAGGCAGCCCAAACCCAATCCAGCCAGCCAAGAGGGTTGGGTACTGCTCCGTTTGGAGAGGGGACGGGCAGCCAGCTGAGCGGGCCTGGGTGAGGGTCAGCGGGGCCTGAATGAGGCCGGGCACCATGTGGGACAAGCAGGAGCCCAGCAGGTCCTGGCGAGGCGCACCTGACACTGGAGCAGGGCCCAGCCAGCTTCCATCAGAGCACGTGTGCTGGAGGACCTGAATTCCAGGGGAGAGCTCTGGTCCAGGGAGGCATGTGACCCCACAGACAGCCGGGTGCTGGGCTGACAGAGCGGGGCGCTGGTTACCAGGGCGGGGCATGGCACAAAGGAGATCGACAGCAAAGGTGGCTGGTGGTGAGGACTGGGTGGACTCAGACGCTGGCGTCCTGGGATGGGAGCCCTGTGTGCACGTCTGTGGGCAGGCAGGCTCAAACGCCAGCTCCAACCCCTCAAGCTCCTGCGGCCTGGGGCCAATCACTTCATTTTGCTGCCGTTCGTGTTCCTTGACCTCCCATTTCTGTGGTCAGATTCTTCCCTGAGGCCGGGGATGGGATGGAACGTGGCAGGCGGGGCAGGGCGCTGGGCGCTGGTGCCCTTGGTGGTCAGAGGGCAGTGTGGGTGATGAAGTGGAGGCTCCATGCTGGGGTCACCCGGGGCCTGGCATGAGGGGCTGCGGGGTCTGGCTCCTGCCCAGAACGGGCGCAGAGCCCAGCTTCTCAGATCAGGCGAGGGAAGGGAGAGGGGCTGGGGAGCCTGCCTGGGGGGTGCCTCAAGGCCAGCGGGCCAGGCTGTGTGTATGTGTGTAGGGAGTCCGGTCTCAGCACAGCCCACCCACCCCATCCCCAGAACCTCACCGCAGCGTGCACTCTGGCAGTGCCCCAAGTGCCCTGGCAGGCGATGTGGGTCACAAATGGGGCCAGGGCTGTGGAACTTGTCCCTCCTGGGCTGACCTCCTTTGTGCCCACGGCGCCCGCGACCTGCCGGCCCCAGTTTTAGACGCGTGAAGATCATCAGCTCCCCAGGCCCTGAGAAGGTGGGAAAGGCTATTTCCCAACCAATACAAGGAGAAACAACCCAGGACTTCTCCCTGCCCTGGCCCCTCCCTTCCCTTGGAGGCCGAGCGCGGATCTGAAGGTGGGGGACGGTTCCCTCACCTTCACTCCCTGTGGCCCCCTAAGTGTGGCATCCCTGCCTCTTGGCACAGCCAGCGGGGCCTGGACCCACCTGGCCAGGAATGAGGAGGGGCTGGGCCCCTGAGAGCCCCGCAGGCACTGAGATGCCCTGGGTCCTGGGAAGGAGCCGTCCTGTCTCTTCCAGAGCTGAGGTCGGGGTGATGACAGCCACACAGAGCACTCTGAGCACCAGTGCCATGGTCCCTGGGTCTGTGTGCCTGCCTCCTGCCCAGGGGAAGCTTTGTTTCAGGAGACCAGGACAGTGGGTAGCGTCCCAGCATTGGGTGAGCTGGGACAGGGCCGCCCTGATGGAAGGGCGTCTTGTGCGTCCACACCAGCATTGCCTGCTCTCCTCAGGAGAAGAGAGCCAGGAGACCTGCGGGGAGATGGGCACCCATGTCACAGATGCATATCGAGCGGTGATGCGGCCTGAAGATCTGGCCTGAGCTGGGGCACTGTCTGGAAGGTAGGAGCTGAGCCAGATTCCCTGACCTCTGCCCTGGCCATGGCCATGCCCGAGGCTGTCAGGGACCCCGACAGCCCGGCCACCGTGGGGCGTGAGCGGGGTGGGCAGTACACTCCTCAAACAACCAGGCCAGTCCCAGCCCACCCTGGGTCACCTTCAGTGCCCTCTGTCATGGCTGATGCTGGAGGGTGAGCAGGTATACAGGCAGGTGTCTGTGTGTGCAACCCACGTGTGCATGTGTGTGTGCTGGTGTGTGTGTGTGCACAGAGCCCGTGCATGCACACATGCACCACACCTGTGTCAGTGTGTGCACCCACAAGTATGCACACGGGGGCGTGGCCATGGGTATGGCGCACCGGTGTGCACACACAGGTCACACATGAGGGCACTCGTGTGTGTGAACATAAACACAAACACAGGACGTTTGTGTAGACCTCACGGGTATGAGAGCATAGGCACGTGGGTTTGTCATGTGTGTGCGTGCCCGCCTGGCCTGTGCATGTGGCACATGGGGGGAGGAGGGAGCAGTGGCAAGCCCGTCTGCCCTGGAGAATCTGGGGGGCCTGAGGAATAAAGCTGCTTGAATTGTATAAAGGTCATGCTGTGCTTTTCACAGCTCCAGGGAAGGTGTGAGGTGCTATCTGCAAAATTTAAATTGGGCCGAATGGAGACTGGCAGTGTCCTGGGCTTGGCAACCAGGAGACACCAGCTCCGCCCCCATCTGAAGGGCTGCCCACCCCATGCCCAGCCCCCATGCCCTCGCCCTACTGTGGAGTGCCCTTATCCCCTCCCCGAAAGTGCTCCTCCTCCTCCAGAAAGCCTGCCCTGTGTGCCCCAGGCTCCTTTCCCTCCTCAGGACCCTGTCCACACAGGACAACTGAGCCGCACGTCTCTCTCACAGCATTTGTCTCCCCCATAGTATCTTTTGGGAAGGTTTCAGTGGACTGTAACAGAAATCCATCTCAGCTGGCTTAAACCGTAAGGGGAATGATTGACTCCTGTAAATGTAGACAATATGGGTTTCAGGCAAACTGTGATCAAGTTTCCAGCTCTGCTTCTCTGCAATTCTCCTTGCTTTGCCTTGTCCTCATGTCTTGACTTGCTCTTCATAATGGTCCCCTTCACAGAGCAGGATGAATCAGCATCCATATCCTCACCTGCAGCCCACACAGTCTTCCTCATTACACATCTTGTACCTCATGGTGCAAGGTAACTGCTTGAGCTCCAGCTGTTGCGTCTGTCTTCTGGTTAGCAAGAAGGCAAAGCAGAGAAAAGAGGTCTGCTCTGCTCTTTTCAGGCACTTCCCAGAAGTTGCTCACATCACTTCCCATGAATCCTGTTGGTCAGGAAGTAGACTTGAACTACCCTGCAGTAAAGTCTTTATTCTGGCAGCTACTCACCTGGCTGCAGATCCAGGGCTCTGTTCCGAGGAAGCAGGGGCACTGGGTGATGAGGGCCTGGGCCCGGCAGCTACAGGAGTGCTGAAGTGATCCCAGCTCAGGGCCTGCCCTTACATCTGCGCTGAGCCCTCGGCCAGAACATGACACCCATCGGCAAGCAGAGCCGTACCCACCGTAGGAGCGGTGACCCAGGGGTGACCTCCCTTGGTCATCCACAGATCAGTAGGGGGGGATTAAGCCTCCCAATTAATTAATCTTGTTAATTAATTAACAAGATCCAGGTCAGAGGTGACGAGGGACACTAGAGATGGTCAGACATGTGCCCACTCTGGGCAGGGAGGAGGCAGCGTGGGCCAAGACAGGGAAGACCCCCATGGCCGGGCATGGGGCAGACCACCCACTGGGAGCAGCCACTCAGAGGTGGACCATCCAGATGTGGAGACAGGCTGGCCCACCTCGGAGGAGGGGGCGGGCATGGTGTGCAGGATGGCGCTGCCCCCCCGTGCCTGTGCCCACCTGGTGTCCGAGGGCTCATTGTGGCCACAAGTCCTGCAGAAGGGCCTGGCCTCTGCCCAGCGAGCCCCTGGCGGCCTAACCCGCTGCCTGAGCCGCCCGCCTTATGCCCTCCTGCCTCGCCCCAGATCCTCGAACCACGGGGGCCGTTCTCACTCACTGGCCATGCAGGGAGCCAAAGTGTCATTTAATTAATTAACAAGTCCTCTCCTGCAGCGGGAGGCAGTTTTTAGCACAACCCAGTTTGATGGCTGCAAGTGGAGTCATTGGCAGCCAGGCTCCCGGGCCGGGCTCCCACTCAGAGGCTTGTGGGTGCCCCACCTCCAGTCACCCTGTGCCGGCGGAGGGGCAGCTGAGCCTGAAGGAGCCCCTGCACGGTTTCCAGGCCCTCCCAGCATCGCCGCTGTCCCCCTGGCCCCTCCCCTTTGGTGGTGGACAGTTGGTGCAGAGCGAGCAGAGGGTAAAGCAGAAGCAGAGGAAAGACCAGCTGTGCGTCGGGAGGGGGTCCCTTGGCTTCAGGCGGCCCTGGGTTCAAATCCCAGGCCTTCCTGTGCCCACTGCTGCCTCCAACTGGGCCTCAGATGCCTCACCTGTGAAGTGGGGTGAAGGTGTCCCCTCACGGGTGTGGCGTGTCAGTGCCCACCAGGGAGCAGCACACAGTAGGTGCCCAATAAGTGCCATTATCCATCTCTTATGTCCACTGTAATGGGGCGGGGCGCCGCTGCCCTCAGAGCACCAAGTCTGGGAAGACGGAGCACCCAGAGGGAGGAGGCAGAGTGGGGGAGACGGGGAGCCACAGATGTGGGGTCATGCTGGCTGAGGGCAGTCTGTCTCAGTGTCATGGCAGTGATGGGGCCTGCAAGCTGGCCCACCCAGAGTGCTCCCGAAGCCCAGCCATCCCAGCTCTAAGGCCCTCAGGGTTAGGGTTAGGGTTAGGATTAGGGTCAGGGTTTGTTTAGTCGCTAAGTCGTGTCCGACTCTCTGCAACCCCATGGACTATAGCCCACCAGGCTCCCCTGTCCATGGGATTTTCCAGGCAAGAACACTGGAGTGGGTTGCCATGTCCTCTTCCAGGGGATCTTCCTGATCCAGGGATCAAACCCACATCCCCTGCATTGCAGGTGGGTTCTTTACTACTGAGCCACCAGGGAAGCCCAATAGACTTATAGGAAGTTGCAAAATTGGCACACAGAGAGAGGTCCTTCATCTGGGAATGTCATCGTTTCACCTTCATTCCTGAAAGGTATTTTCCTGGACATAGAAGTCTGAACCGCACTTGGAAAACAAGTGTGCTCCTTCTGTCTGGCCTCCATGGTTGCTGATGAGACAGCCAAAGTCATTTGGATAATTTTTCCCTTACAAATAATTCATTATTTTTCTTTCTGCTTTCATGAGTTAATTCTTTGTCTTTAGTTTTTAGCAGTTAGATCTTGACGTATCTGACAATGAATTTCTTTGGTTCACTGATCTTCCTGAACCTGTAGGATTAGGTATTTTAACTAATCTTCAGCCATTTTTTCTTCAAATGTTTTTTCTGTATCACACTTTCTTATCTCCGAGTCTGTGAATATTAGACCTTCTGATGGTACCCTTCTGGTCCCAGAGGCTGTGTTTTTCTTCTCTTAATCTCAGCTCTCCACCTGCTCGTAGCAGAGACTTTCAATTGACCTGTGTTCATGTTCACTAGTAATTTCTTCTGTCATTGCCATTCTTCTATGGGACTCCACCCCTGGGTAATTTTACCTTGATTATGTATTTTTCAGTTGTCATGTTTCCGTTTGTTTCTTCTTCATGTCTTTGTTTGCTGAGGTTTCTATATTTCTTTTTATTTCAAGAGTGTTTGCCCATACTTACTGGGACATTTTTATCATGGCTGCTTTTAAATTTTTGTTTGATAATCCTAACATTTGTGTTATCTCAAGTTGGCTCCTGTTTATTGTTTTGTTCCATGCAAAACACAAGTTGTGATTTTCCTGTTCTTTTGTATGCCAAATTGTTTTGGATTGCATCCTAGAAATCTTGAATATTACTTTATAGGCTCTGGATGTTGTCTGAGTTCCATGGAGACGTAGATACTTAGGCTGGAGCAGACAATCTAACCAGTCGTGTTCAGGCTGCAGGCTCCGACCAATCTTCAGGGGATGGGATTCCTGTGTCAGGTCAGAGTTTAGAGCCTTTTTTCAGATCCATCCTGTGTGAGCATCCGGCAATCGTTCTGGACTTGGGCAGTGTTTACCCTGTAGCTCACTTCTCAGATTTTTGGCACACCGTTTATCGTCCACACCCACTTAGCTTGACCCTTGGCAATCTTACACAAGTAAGGGTCACTTTCCCACGCCCCTTCTCTGAGTTCTCTGATCCTTCATTTCCTGGGATGCCTTCCTCTGGTCTTTGGCCAAAGGGAGGGGTTTTCATTAGAATGCTCTGCTGTGTACTTCCTAGGACTGTGTCCATACCCAGGACCAAGTGGAGTGAGGAGGGGGTGAAGGAAAAAAATGTGAGAAAGAACTGGCATTCTTGAGAGCACATCTCCTAGTTGGAGAGGGCATCTCCCCTCCATTGGTACGCTGAATGCCTGCGGGCCCACGGCTGTTGCTGAAGCCAATCTGGCCACTATGAGGACTGCCTGGGGGCTGGGTGTTGGATGACAGAGAAAAGAAAAATAATCTGGGCATCTCTCCACCCTCTTCCTTGAGCCATAACTGGAGGGATTTTCTCTGAACTCTTCTGGTGGCTCTGATGCCTATTCCAGACTTCAGCCTGCCTTGAGTCTAAGCTGCAGGACACAAGGGACAAGGCGGGGAAGTTGCCAGTGAGTTGAGGGTGCTTCAAAGTCCAGTTTTCTTCCCAGGCACCTGCTTGCCTTCACTTGCCAGAGTCCTCACACAGCTGCTCTGCGTGCCACATTCAGTGAGGGGGTGTGCGTGCCTGCACCATCCCACCTAGAACCGAACCCCAGAGACTTTGACACCGATCTCCCCTCCCCACAGCCTCAACCACCAGGGGGTCTGTGCACGTGTGCTCAGTTGCTTCAGTCGTGTCCCACTCTTTGTGACCCTATGGGCTGTGGCCTGCCAGGCTTCTCTGTTCATGGAATCCTCCAGGCAAGAATACTAGAGTCAGTTGCCAGGCCCTTCTCCAGGGGATCTTCCTGACCCAGGGATTGAACCCACGTCTCTTATGTCTCCTGCACTGGCAGGTGGGTTCTTTACCACTAGCGCCACCTGGGAAGCCCATTGGGGCGCCCACCTGTCTTCAAATGGGAGAAGGCAAGAGGGGATGGGTCCCCCCATTTAATTATCTGTGTTTCCAACATGGGGGAGTCACAGACCCTCCATCTGGGACATGAGAGAGGGTCTAGGCTTGATCTACCAAGCCAAGCATCACCCCACGTGCAGAAGGCTGGGGTGAAGCTAACTGGGCCACATGATGGGGCAAGCAAGGTCCAAAGCCATCACTGACCACTCGGCCGAGCACGGCTCCCCATCTCTTGAGTCACTCAGAATTCAGGAAGGGCGGGTGGGCAGGAGTGTCATTATCTGACCTTCTGAAGATCTGTGGACTCTCCCCACACTGCCTAACACTAACCTTCCCTCTTCAACCCTCGAGAAAAGCCTTTATCTTCCTATGAGATGCTGGCCCTCTGAGCCATTAGACTGCTTTCTAAAGGCTTATTTATTTTTGGCTGTGCTGGTATTTGTCGCTGCACGTGGGCTTTCTCTAGTTGCAGCGAGCGGGGTATATACTCCTCACTGAGGTTCACTGCAGTGGTTTCTCTGGCTGTGGGGCACAGGCTCTCAGTGTGCACGCTCTGTAGTTGCAGCTCTCAGGCTCTAGAGCATGGGCTCAGCAGCTGTGGTACATCGGCTTTGTCACCCCAAGGCACATGGGATCTTCCTGGACCAGGGATCGAACCTGCGTCCCTGTGTTGGCAGGCAGACTCTTAACCACTGGACCACCAGGGAAGCCGTCTGGAGACATTTGTTCCAAAGTTCTCATCCTCTTCTGTCACTAAAGGGGATGGAAGAACCAGCCTCTGTTAGGTGAACAGCATTCTCAGGACTGCGAGCTGGTGGGCCTCCCCAGGGTGGGGGAGCGGTGAGGGCAGATGGGGCCACTGTGGGGCTGAGTGGTGACGCCTGCCCTGCGGAGGGGACGTGGCCACCACACACAGCAGTGACAGCGGGGCTGGGAGGTGTCTGTGGTCCCACGGTGGCAGCAAGGTGGAGTGGTGGTGGAGCGCAGGCCGTGGCTGATGCTGACGGCAGTGTGGATATTGGCGCCTGGGCCCAGCCGCGGGGATCCCCTCTATCCCTGTCACCACCACTGCTCCCCCAGTGTGTGAGCCCAACTTTACCTCAGCCATGTCTGGCCCGTGGGGTTTGGGCAGGAGTTTGGCTGAAGCCGCCAGGCTCTTGGTCAGAGGATATGGTCTTCTGCCCGCTGCCTCCTTCCTTGGCTCCCCCAACCCCTGTGCGACTCAGGAGTCGGGTGAGCTGTCACCAGTAAGACTCCGACCCAGTCCGGGGTGGAAGCAGGGTCCCATCCCTGGGTCCTGAGAGGCTGGCCTGCTGGCAGTTCACTGTGGAGAGTGGACTGGAGCAGCTCCCGGGGTGGGTGGGGGAGAGGCTGCGCTGGGCGCCTCCATCCTGGGGGCGCCAGTCGGCCCCGCAGGAGCATGGACGGCCCTGCAGAGCTGCCCCAGCCTGGGGTGAGGGCTCGGCCCCTGCAGCATCCACCCACAAGGCCTGGGCCGTGGGCTGCCCTGCGGTGGACGTGAGGAGGCTCCTTCTAGCCAGGCTGGTGGCACAGAGCGAGCTGGCGGCAGCTGGCAGCAGTGCTGGGGAGCTCGTGCCTGGCCTGAAGGAGAAAGGGGTGCCCCCCCAAAGCCATTGCAAGCCCCAGGACCTGGGGGAGGGGCCAGGCCTGCTCACCACTGACCCTGCTCCTCCCTGGCTCCTCCCACGGAGCTGGATTTCAGCAGCAGAGCTCAAAGCTAAAGTAGATGGTGATAGGGAGGGAGGTGGGAGGGGGGTTCAGGATGGGGGACACATGTACACCCATGGCTGATTCATATCAATGTATGGCAAAAAACACTACAATATTGTAAAGTCATTAGCTTCCAATTAAAATAAATACATTAATTAAAAACAATAGGCAGTGGGATGGAGCTGGAAGGGAAGCTTCCTGGCTGGGGGCCGGGGGCGGGGCCTTAGACGGGGCGGGGCCACAGGTGCCTCCTCCACACAGAACCGCCCTGCTGCTTGTGGGGGACTCGCAGGGGGAGTGACTCGGAGGGCGTCCAGACACGGATGCCGAGGAGGACACGTTCCCAGGCACCCAGGTTCCCAGGCGGGACCTGAGCACCGCTTCCACGCAGGGCTCCAGCCCCAGGGGAGACCTCCCGCCTCCAGGCCAGGCGGAGACCCAGCGTCATCCAGGTGCAGCCCTGAGCCTGGTCTGAGCCCCGCCTTGCTGGACAGTCCAGGGGTCCCGCCCTTGGCTGCGGGGAGGCCTGGGTAGGAGAAGCAGAGGGGCGGCGGTTGTGGGGAGCAGGGTCTGAGCTGGGCACCCGGTTGCATGACGTCCACCAGCAAGTCCACACTCCGTCCTGAGCCCACACGCTGCTGCTCCCTCCCCTCTGCGCCCAGCCCGACTGGACTCCTGGCAGGAGAGGCAGGGCCCACAGTGCCTCGGTGACTCCTGCGGCGCCCCCTCACTTTATTTTTATCCCGTCGAGCCCTATAAACACTGCAGTGATCACTGAGTACAGTCAACGTGCCCAAGGCCTCCTGCCGCCAGTGCTGCCCACCCACTTGGTGGGCACCCAAGGCCGAGGGGCAGAGAGCTGAGGTTCTGGGGAGGTGGGGCAGGCCTGGGACGGACCCCGGCTCCCCTCTGCTTGGGGCATGTTGGCACTGCCCCTCTTGCTTCCTGGTTATGGTGCCAAGCAAACAGGATGTTTTCTTTCCCTGGAGTCTCTGGATCTCAGTTTTCCCATCAGAGAAATCGGAGTGACAAGCTGGGTGGAGGTTGTATGTGGTTGTCTCCCCTCTCCTGATGCCACTCCTGGAGGGAGGGGACAGGGGCTTCTCTGGCTTCAGTCTCTGCTGCCCCTGTGCTTGGGTCAGGACCCTTGGTGAGTATTTGTTGGGTGAGTGGATGGATGGATGGATGATAGATGGAAGGATAGATGGGTGGGTGGGCGGGCAGATGGATGGAAAGTTGAGAGGGTGGACGGATGAATGACATGAACTAATGGCCGCAAAGTGCTGAACATGAGGGGCTCGGTGAAGTGCGCGGGCCACACCGCTGTGCTTTATCGGGGCACTCCCGCCTTCACCTCCAGGCAGCTACTCCTCTCAGATGGCAAGTCCTCCCTGGAACTGTCAAGATATGGAAGGAGGAAGGGCTTATGAACTCACCTGGCGACTGGTGGGGGAGTCCCAGGCGGGGGGGGGGGGGGGGGGGCTCAGGAAACCAGAAAGTCAACGTGGGTGGTGCTCCCCAGCAAGGAGACTCTACTCTGCCCCCTAAGGTGGTGGTGCCCCTAGGCGAGAATGTGTGGAAATGCCGAAGTGGCTTAGGACACGGGGACACAGGGGGTTGTGGTTGGGCTGGGCCTTGGTCCTCCCTGATCTCACCACAGGGACCACCATTCCTGGGCCCAGCTGGCCCTTCGGAGGCCTGGGCGCGTGTCCCCGTGCTGGACCCTCACTCAGCTGGTAAGCCTGCCTTGCTAACCACCCCACCTTGATGGAAACAAGGGAGATGCCTGGGTGGCCTGTTCCACCGTCAACACCAGGATAAGGCCACCCAGTAACCCTGTACTGCCTGGGGGGCTCCAGACCCTCATCCCGCGGCCTTGCAGTCCTGAGCGCTCCCTGCAGTTAGTCTCAGGAAGCAGCCCACTCTGGTCCAGCCTGGATTCCCTTTCTCTCGACCTCCTTCACCTCTGAGGGGCCAGACATGCCGTCTGTTCTTGTGCCAGACACTCCCAAGGGTAAAGGCGCACAGGGCCTGCTGGCCCCATGGAGAAGGCCCCAGCCATACCCTCAAGCCCCCTTGTCCACCTGTTTTCAGAGCCCACAGCTCAGCCAGGGGGCAGGTATCCAAGAGGGAGAAGGGACAGTCAGGGATCTGGGCCTGAGAAAGAGAATTTTAGAGCTTGAGGAGTTGTGGGGACCCCAGGGAAAGGGACAGAGAGCAGAGCCCCCAGCCCTGGGGACCTGGGCAGTCAGCTGAGAGAGAGACGAGCACTGGACTGCTCGCCAGGAGCTCAGGCTCCAGTGCTGTGAAAGAGCAAGTCCCGGGCTGGGCAGCTTGGAGGGGCAACTCCGTGGCAGGGCCAGCCTTGAAGGGTGGGGACCGACTGGGCAAGGGTGAGAAGGCGCACCTGGAGAGTTGGTGCTGTGGGCTTGGGTCGGCGTCCTGAAGGCACTTGGATGTGATGCTGGGGGATGGTGGCCCAGGAAGGGCCTTGAGTGGGAGGTTCACGCTGCCAAATCAGACCAGGTGTGTGAGCTGACAGAACAGGGGCACTGTGGAGCCGGTCCTGGGGAGGGTGCTCCCACTCCGCCCTCTCACAGACCCCCTGCATTATCCCGGAAGGTGGGGCTGGTGGGCTTTCCGCCCACACACAGTACTGTCATGAGGTTCAGCAGCTCACTGGGTTGCAGGGAGGGAGCCCTGGAAGCACACAGTGTTGTGATTTTGTAAAATGTTCTCGTTGAGGTTTACCTTTGCGCATTAGCATCTTGTAACCGAGGTTCCCTGCACACTCTGGTGGGGGTGGGGAATAGTGCACTGAAATCAGTTCTTGACTCTGAGTGTGAGAGTGTGTGTGACTGTATATGAGTGTGTACGACTGTGTTTGTGCTGGTGTGTACAGGGAGGAGAGGAGGGGAGACAGGGGAGCCCAGACAAATCCCCACCGGTTAGAGAAGCTTGGACAGAATGCAACCCAGGAGGTGGACAAGGTAACCCACGGTAGATTCAAACCAGTCCTGCCTGGCAAACTCCTACTCATCCTTCAGCACCCAGTCCAAACGCTCCTTCTCTGGGAAATCTTTCCAACACCCTGGGAAAAATGTACTGTTTCCGAATGTGACCTTCTAACTCAGAAGGCCTGCAATGCAGGAGACCCAGGTTTCATCCTTGGGTTGGGAAGATCCTCTGGAGAAGGGAATGGCTAACTGCTCCAGTATTCTTGCCTGGAGAATTCCAGGGACAGAAGAACCTGGCGAGCTACAGTCCGTGGGGTTGCAAAGAGTTGAACACAACTGACTGACTAACAATAATAAATAACAACAGATTTAGGGTCCAGTAGGTGATTCTTCAGAGAAGGCAATGGCACCCCACTCCAGTACTCTTGCCTGGAAAATCCCATGGATGGAGGAGCCTGGTAGGCTACAGTCCATGGGGTCGCTAAGAGTCGGACACGACTGAGCGACTTCACTTTCACTTTTCACTTTCATGCATTGGAGAAGGAAATGGCAACCCACTCCAGTGTTCTTGCCTGGAGAATCCCAGGGACGGCGGAGCCTGGTGGGCTGCCGTCTATGGGGTCGCACAGAGTCGGACACGACTGAAGCGACTTAGCAGCAGCAGCAGCAGCAGCAGCAGCAGGTGATTCTTTGGGCCTGTCTGAACCCTTCTGCTCCTCTGAGAGGGTAGCACCCACATGATGCCTGGCACTGGTGCTTGGCACCGCCCAAGACTCAATGATAAATCAGACAGGACACATGCTCACACGTGACCTGGGGCTCCAGAGGCCAGGCCCGGGTTAAGGGCTGGAAAGGCTTTGCAGGTGCTGGCCCACACAAGCCTCACATCAGCCCACAGGGCGGGCACACCGTGGTCCGTGTTGCAGGCCTGAGGAAGCCAAGGCTCTGAGTTGCTGCCACCCTGCTGGCCTGTGGTAGAGCCAGGAGGACATGCTGCAGGGTTGGTGGGAGGCTGGGCAGCCGGCGGCCGTGGCCGCTGGTCTGGTGGCCCAGCTGGAGAGAGAAGAGGAACAGGGAGGGGAGAAGGAGCCTGTTTGTCCCTAAAAAGAGACCCAATATCAAAAGAACAAGGTGCTGTGTGTGCAGAGCACCTCCAAGGAAATCAAGGGGCTTGCAGGCAGGAGCTACGCTGGTCCCGGTGTGGGTGTTCCTCGGCAGAGAGAACTCACCACGCTACCCAGAGGAACTCAAAGCAAGGGCCCAGCTCCGGGCGCCCTGCCTGGGGGTGAGCCAGACCCATGCTGGGTGCCGGGATAACCCCGACCTCTCCCTGCCCCTTGCTGTTTACTTGTCTTCCTCACAGACTTGCCAACTCCTTACCCCAACTCCCTGGGCCCCTGGGAAATGGCGCTGGGCTGACCATCTGGGCTCAGGGCCCTGCAGAGACGGTGCCTTCTCCTCTGCCCATTTCCTGACCTTGACCTCTCCTCTCACACTCGGTCACCTGCGGATGAGATGGCCCCTTGCCTGGGCCTGTTCCCTCTTGGGGCTTGTCCGGCGATAACTGGGGGCCCTCTAACCAGTGGAGCTCCTCCACGTCCTGGTGACAAGGAGGGGATGCACACAGGACCACGGGGCCGGCTTATGGCAGCTGGAAAGGGGTGTCCTTCACTGCTGCTCCCGGTCTTGTGTCCGGGCCAGCCAGGGGGCCACCAAACTGCCCAGGAGGCCACAGAACGTGTCTGTGTCCGAAACAGAGAAGCAAGTACCCGGAAGCGCTGGCTGCCTTGGCTGGTCCCCAAGGTGTCCCCTCCAGTGTCTGTCTTCCCACTCTTCCTGCTCTCTCCTCCCACGGGAGCACCGCGGGTTGCCCTGCAGCCCGGGAGTGGCCGACATGCTCACCGCCCTCCGGGGGTCCCAGCTTCACCTGGGTCCAAGTACTGCTGAACAGGGTGTACACCGAGCATCTGTAATCTCCGGTGGAACTGCGTGCCATGGAGTGGAAGGTAAGAGGTGCTCTTCAACCCCACGGCCCATGATCTTATGGCCACTACAGGCTGAGAGCCCCAAGGGGCGCCAGGGTGTGACGCGGAGGTAGAGCCCTGGCTGGGTGTCACAGAGAGGCCTGGGCCCCCAGAGCCACTGAGGCCCCTTGGGATCTGTGGGTGTCCCTCCCCAGCAGGGCCAGCTCCCTCCCCCCGTCCCCCGTGGCTGAGGGAGAGAAGAGGTAGAGCAGCTGGTGTGGTCAGGATGGAAGGCTACCCTTCAAGATTTCCCCATGCTAGGCATCCTCGTTGAGGGGGCCTTCCCTGACCCCCAGCCCCCTTTGGGTCCCCACACCCCCGTTCTGCTCCTGTATAGCCTCCATTCAGTTTCCCATGCACATCTGTGTGACTTGCAGCCCACCTGCTAAACAAACCACAAGCACTGTGACAAGGGCTGTGTCTTCACAGAGACTGCTAGGTGGGCCCCATCGTCCCCGTCTTACTTGGTGCAAGAGCCCAGATCGGGGCTGGGAACATAGTCCTTGGGAGGAAGACGTTTCCTAACCTCCCTTGCAACTAGAAGTACCCAAAGGACCCAGTTCTGGCCGAGCAGAGGGGGTGGTGTAAGTAGGTTATGGGGTGTACAATATCTAGGAAGTGTCCTTAAAAGGATGGGATTGGAGATGAGTGACTTTGTCCAGTTCTCCTTCCTGCTATTGGAAAGCAGATGTGATGGCTGGCACTTACACAACCACCCTGTGCCATGAGGCAGAGGGCCCATTGAAGATTAGAGAAGCAACAAGATTAAAGGAGTCCAGGATACTGATGATTGCGAGGTGCGCCCTCCCAGCCTTAAATACTATTTGGACTAGAATGTGTAATACTGAAAGTACACATTGATCTTATTTAAGTCACTGTTACTGGAATTTTCTGTCATTAGCAACCAAATCTAATTGTATGGCATCCCCAGGGCTTAGCATGTTGCCTGACACTGGAAATAAGATTGTTGAATGAATAAGCGATAACAAACAGGATAAGATTTGGCAAGAGGAGTGGGGACGCTGTGCCAGGTAGCAAGCCTGTGTGGTGGGTGTGGAACAGACAGATGGCTCCTTGGGGCGTGGCGATGTCTCCTCCCACAGGGATGGAGAAGAAGCAGGCTCTGCTACTTCCTAGGAGGGGCGGCTAACTCTTCCTTCACAGAGGATGTGATTAGCAAAGATGACACTCAGATGCTCCTGTTGGGATTTTCTTTTACTTTTTTTTTTTGCCACTCCTGCTCGGTGATAAACACCTTGGGAGGCTGTTACGAGTTTCATGCTGGAGTCAGTTTGCTAAGAGCCTGGGGCTGTGATGAGACTGGTCTTGAATGGTTGGGGGCAAGATTCTTCTCTTGGTCAGACCCCTGCGAGGTGCTGGGCCTGTGCCAGAACTTTCCCAGCACACATCCCCCTGTGACACTGCCCCCCACACGGGTGACAGCGGGGCAGTGGCATGCCCCCCCACCTGCTCCTCCCACGCCTGCACTCTGGCACTCTGCGGCCTCAGAGGCTCCCTCATCGACGCTTTGGAAAATGTGCCCAGAGGAGGTGTCACTGCTCAACATCACCCAGCAACACAGGTGTAGGTGTGATGATAGAACAGACGAGGCTCTGTGGGGACACTGAGTGAACACTACGCCCCTGTGCGTGTCTGAGATCAGCTTTAGTGGGCGCTGCACAGAGGGTCCTCCGGAAGCGGGGCACAGACGAGGATGCGACGCACAGATATCTTGTAGGGGCTGCAGCAGCTTCCTCCCTCCGCTCTTCCTTTGGGGTTCTCTTAGACGTCCCCTTTACCCAACCAACCTCCTGGTTCTCCCAGAGGGAGGTCCTGATGGCGGGGCCCCTGCTACTGCTTCTGGGGAGGCGGGAGGGGCGCTAGAGGGCTTGCCCCAGACTAAGATGAAGCAGCAGGTACTTAGCACTGGCTCTGGGCTGGCCCTGCTCGCACCAGACCAGGGTCCCCAAACTCTGGGATCTAATGCCCGATGATCTTAGGTGGATCTCATGTAATAATCATGGAAATAAAGTGCACAATAAATGCAACGCCCCAAACTATCCCCCTCTCTCCCCAAAAATTGTCTTCCACGGGTCCCTGGTGCCAAAACCGCTTGGGACGCCGCTAGACTACCCTGTTGGGGGTGGGGGGCTGGGTCGGCAGGAAGCACACTCTGCAGGCGGTCGTCCTGGAGGAGGTGTGGTCCAGTTTCCCCTCCTTCCCTCCACCCCCCAGGACGGGGCGTGGCCCCGCACCCTCAGCTCCACAGCCGGGCGCTTTGGAGACCCGTCCCCACAAGGCCCTCCGCGGAAAGGCTGTGGTCTGCGCTCCCGCAGGTGCGGATCAAGGCGTGGCGTCCAGGGGCGCGGCTCCTCTCGGCAGTCCCCATGGGCCGTCCTAGACCCGGGCGCCGACCCTTCTGTTCTCGGCTCTCGAGTTCAGGCCCTACGTGGCCACTGCGTCGCAGCGGCTCTGCCTCTCAGACCGTTGAGATCTGGTTGGGCCTCCGAAGCGAGCCCTCCCACTTCGTGTCTAAGTCACCCTGCTCTGCAGATGGGAAGACAGAGCCTCGGAGAAGCGAGTAAGCCGGCCCCGAGGCCGGTGCTTGATGCGCCGTACTTTGGGGCTCTGGAGGACCACACATTTCGGCGTCCGCAAGCGCGCCCGCCGGGCTCAAGCTTTCTGGCCCAGTCGGCCGCCGTCCCGGGCCGTTTCCGCTGCCCGCGCGGGACCCTCTGGGACTTGTAGTTCCGGGTCGGACACCGACCTCGGCGCGTCCGTGGCTCTGCGGCCATTGGCTGGGTCGAGGCGTCGGGGCTGACGCGACGGGAGGGGGCGCCTCGCCGCGCGGGAGGGTCGTCACGTGATGTTTGGGTCCTGGCTCCGCCCCCCGCCCCGCCCCGCCCTCCTACAGCGCACGGAGCGCTCCCGCGAGCCACCCAGGCCCAGGTGAGGCGGCTGCGCCCGGCGGAGCCGGGCCGGCGGCGGCGGACCGGCGGGACGAGGCTGGGTTGGCCCGGGGGCGCGCTCCCCTATGCGGGGGCAGCGGGGGCGGGGCTGAAAGGGGCGCGCGGGGCCCGCGGGGCGGGGCGGGGCGCGCGCGGTGCGGGCGGGGCCTTCGGGAGGGGCGGGGCTGCCATGGGCTGAGGTCTGGAGGGGGTGGGGCCAGGGCGGGGCTGGTCTCGGGGGCGGAGCGCTTGTCCAGGGGCCTGGGTGCCCACTTGCTGGGCACCGGGGTGGTCTTCATCGCTCGCGAGTGGGAGGCAGCCGTCGAGGGAGAGCCCGGCCCCGCGCGCCTCCTCTCCGGGCCTTCCTGCCCGCCCTCCACGTTTGGCTTGAAAGTGCCTCCTGGGCACCGAGGATGAGGGCTCTCCCTCCTGTCCACCTGCTGACCCGCGTGCTGCCTCAGTGGACGCCTTCCGGGGGCCTCCTGTCGGGAGACTCAAGTCTCACTCATGCCCTCTGGGCTCCATGCGCGCCTTCCGGCGTGGCGGCCACTAGCTAGCGAGGCGTAGGCCTGGAACACTGCGGGCAGAAAGTTCTGCGGGTGGAGCAGCGGGACTAGAGGAGCCTCCGCCATGGCAGCCACGCCTGGCTCTCTCCTCCCCTGCCCTCTTCCTGCCTGCGTCTTGGTTCCTGGCTGGATGGCACCTCACCATCCTTCCAGTGGGTTTCAGCCCACTTTCCTGACCACCCTTTCCTATCACTACCCTGATTCAGGTCCCTTCCCTTTTCCTTCCCAGCGCTTCATGTTTTGTGTTTGTCACTTGTTTGCTTGTTTTCTGCTTTATCCTGGGTCCCCGTGAGGCAGGGCTTGCGATTGTGCCTCACTATAGCCCCAGTGTGGACGCAGTGTCAGGGTGAGTACCAGGGGAAGCATGTCAGTATTGCAGTGCTTTGGCCTATTACAATGGTACTTCCTAGTGGCTCAGCCTCATACATTGCAGGTCCTCAGTCGAAAGCTGGTTTAGCAAATGCTTGCCCAGGAATGGCTGTGGGAGAGTGTCAGTCCAGGAAGGCTTCCTGGAGGAGGTGGAGCTTCCTTGCCCCCTGCACATTCCTCGCCTTCTCTGTTGGCCTGTTTGTCCTGACTGTAACCCCGCTGCCTTCCCTGGGTGCACCTCTGCAGGCCCTGAGGTGGGCGCCTAGACACGGTCACTGCTCTCTGGGGGTTTTGGGTCTTGTGGGCAGACAGGAGTCCTTAAGTCCCCTCCTGTAAGGTGATGGTTGGGACCTGGTTCCTGCCTGCTGCTCCAGCCACATCTTCCACCACTTGCTTCGTGTGGCCCGCTAGGGCACAAGCTCTTACTTCCTGCACATCTGTGTCTTTTCTCACTGGTATGAGACTGACTGTGCCTTCCGCTTAGAATGCCTTGTACTCCGACTGTCCCCTGCCTCCCCTGGGTCAGTTCACTCATGTCTGTGCCCATGGCTCACAGCACACAGCACCCTGCTTGTTACTGAGAGTGTTCTTGCTCTCTGACTAGTGTTTGGACTAGTGTTTGGGAGAAGTGACCTGTTAGACCTGTTTTTTTTTTTTCCAATGCGCACAGGCATGTCTGTGTTTGCTGGGTTTGTTTTGATTGTGTTATTTGCTACAAGAGGAATTTAATCTGGGTGGCTCAGTCTAGCCATAATTCTTTCTGTTATTTGAATTGTGATTTGTGACATCAGTCGTAATGACGGACTTGCTGGGCTGTGAAGGTGGTGGCCTCTGAGAGTTGACTGTTTTCTGCCAGGACACCCAGTGCTGCTTGGCTCCTAAGTGTTCGCTGAATCCGTAAATGGAGGAGTGGATGATGAAAGACTAAAGTGGAGGGAGAGTGAACAGTTCAGAGTGAAGGGGCCTGTTCTGCCTCCTCCAGCGATGTTGCCCTGGGGTGTTTGATGCTGGTCCTTGCACTTGTCCCTGCTCTCTGCTCTGAATGTCCTTGTCCTGCGTGGGTGCCTTAGGGCAGAGGAAGCAAATACCACTCACAGATTTTCTTGAACCCAGACATGAGAATCAGAGAAGAAATGTGGATAAAGTAACTGTGTAGGGCAGTCACTCATACCACAAATATTAGTGCCTACTATCATCTGGGAGACATAGAGTGAACCTGACATAGAACATTCCTGTTGCCGTAATAAATAGGACCGTTTTAAATAGTGATAATTGTCACGAAGAAAATTAAATGGAGTGTTAGAGTACTGAGCACTAGTGATAGGAGGTGAGTTGGAAGTGCCGTTACCGAGGTGTGGGCGCCGAGGCCCTGGGAGGGGCTGTGGGAGTCAGGGAGTGCCCGGGAGGCTGGTGTGGCTGCCCCCCTTCTGAGCAGCCCTCTGGCTCCAGAGAGCTGGCTCCGGCCTGCTTGTGAGGCACACTGGTGGGAACACAGGAGAACTGACCATTGTCACCCTCTTCGTATTGTCGCCGTGATGGTTACCACCACTTATGGACCCCTGGTGTCTGCCAGGCACCTGCTGGACTCCTTGTATTCCTAAGATCAGGACACTTCATAGGCCTGGGTAGCTTATCCAGAGTCACAGGCCCGTGAGTGAGCAGCCGGGATTTGAACCCAGCCCCCTGGCTCCCCAGCCTGCTCACCACTCTGCCGCCCCGCCCGCCCGACACTCCTGCTCTGCTGCCTCCTGGAGGACGGATGGGAGGGTGCTTACACCCCAGAGGATGCCCTGTCCCTTGGAGGACGCCTTTGGTGATGGTGCTGGTTACCCTGGTAAAGACTTAATCCTGAACTTCCCTCAGTGTTGAACTGATGTTCTCAAGGAGAACCAGAAAGTGTGTTTTTGGCTGGGGTCGGGGGGAGGCCGGCCTGGAACTTGGAGTTCTGGTTCCCAATGTGGCCGGATGAAAGGAGGTTAGAGTGGGCCCACCGCTGGCCGCGGCTGCTCTCCAGGTCCTCTGGAAAGGTGTCCAGTTGTTGAGTCAAGCATGTTTAGGGCTTTGGGGCGAGGTGCTATGCTCAGGCACCTGCCTGTCTGTGTCTGTCCTCTGATGCCCAAGCCATACCCTGGGTGTGGCTGGTGGGGGCGGTACAGACTGCGCCTGCACCAACTTGGAAGCTGGATATTGGGGGTGTGGGGTGGTGGTGGGGGGTGTGATGCTGGCTGGGAAAGACGGAGGGCAGGCCCCTCAGGAGATGAGGGGGCATCGGAGTTCTGCTCAGGAGTCAGCGCCAGCCGGGGGCAGCCCCCTCCCTCCCGCCCAGCCACCTCTGGCTGCCCTCCACCAGGATTCATAATCCATTTCTGCCAAGTGTTTGGAAAGGGACTCATTTTACACTGTCAGCCCGGAATCAGTCCCTCCTACGTTAGCCCAGCAGCCTCCACTGGCTGCCCTCAGCTCCAGCTCTCAGTGGCCGTGCTAACGAGCAGCTGGATCCCTGCCCCAGTCTGCCCTCTTCCTGCTAGGGTGCTAATGAGCCCGCGAGGGTGGGAGGTGGGCCTGGGCTCCAGAGCCAGGGTCCAGAAAGGCTTCACTCGCAGGGCGGATGTCCCAGCTGGTCCCTGCACTCCCTAGTCCCCTCTCAGCCTCCTGGCTCTTCTTGCCCAGGGGCCAGTCTGCAGCATCAGGCTGCTTGCTGCACTCGGCCTTCACAGCTCTGGCAGTGTGACCTGGACGTCTTTTCAGCCTCTGGTCGACCTGCTGGGCTGACTTCTCGGCTGCCCAGACCTGTCCTCTGGGGCCAGCTCTGCTGCCCCACTGGCTAGAATGGCCGGGCGCCAAGCCCATCTGGTCTTGGAGCTGCCGGTCAGAGCAGGGAGGCGGGGAGAGGGGGTGTCTGTTTTCCTGAGGCCGCAAAGTGCAGGGTAGGCTGGGAGCAGGACCATGAGTCCAGCCCCAGAACCTGGGCTTTGTCCACAGTGTCATCAGTGTGGGGTTGTGGTGAGCTGCCGGACCAGTGGTGGGAGGGGGGCCCCAGAACTGGGGAGTTATAGTCACTCCAGCTGCCTGCTCCCTCTCCCTTCACCCAGAGCAGCTCTGGTCTCCTCCGTTCCATGTAAACTCTCTGGGGATGATTGTGTTTGAAGAAAGGATCCTGCAGCGGGAAAGCTCTAAAGCTGGCTTCGCCCTTGTTTTACGTTTTACGCGGGGGAAGGGGTGGTCGAGGCCAGAGCTGCCTGCTGCTGTGGGGTGCAGCCTTGTCCGGCCTCCCCCTGTCTGGCAGTGTATGCTGCTGCCCACCTGTTGGGGGGCTTGTAGGCCCGTGGAGGAGGGGCTCCACAGGCAGCATGCTGTCGGTGTTCTGTCTTAAGGGCCAGGGCGGCCATCTGGGCAAGACAGAAGTCAGGCAGGCATGGGTGGGGTTGGATGGGTGGAAGTCCTAGCGGTGTCAGGTAGGTCTTGCTGCAGTAACGAGCATCCCCCTGGTGCCAGCAGCATCAAACCACAAGGCGGCTTGTGCCTTGGGAAGGCTGCCCTTCCTCCCTTTGCTTCCCCTTTCCTCCTGGGACTGCTCTGTGCCCAGAGAGAAGGTGAGCCCTGCGGGGGCTGCCCTCCTACGGTCCCCATGTTCCAGGAGGCCGGCACTCAGTAACCAGGTCAGGCTGAAGGTGTCCTCTGTTCTGTCCACCTGGCGGCCTCGGGCATGGACGCCAACAGCCCCGTGTCTTCTCTTTTTTCATTATTAAACTTTATATTTTGCCACGTTATGTGTTCACATTGTAAGAACTGATTCCGAGCCTCCTGTGTGCCTTTACCCAATTTCTTAGGGAGCTGTAGCACAGGGTCACACCCAAGATACCAGTGAGGATGCAGTGGAAATACAGGCTGTTTCTGTCATGTGTATGTCTTGTAGCCATACCTACCTCCCTGCTACCCTTGCCCTCCTGAATTCCTGGGAAGCCTCAGCCTGTCCTTTTTTCTTATGTCATTTCAAGAATGTTATACAAATGGAATCAGATAGTATGCAGCCCTTGGGAACTGGCTTTTTTCATTTGGTGTAATTCCCTGGAGATTTCTCTTGGTTGACACATGTATCTGTACTTTGTTTCTTTTTGTCACTGGGTCTTTCTATGGTGTGAATGGACCATAGTTTAACTGTCCAGTGCCCTTGTGCTTTTTGGAAAGTTTCAGTTCAGTTGCTCAGTAGTGTCTGACTCTTTGAGACCCCATGAACCGCAGCACGCCAGGCCTCCCTGCCCATCACCAACTCCCGGAGTCCACCCAAACTCATGTCCATTGAGTTGGTGATGCCATCCAACCATCTCATCTCTGTCGTCCCCTTCTCCTCCTGCCCTCAGAATTTCCCAGCATCAGAGTCTTTTCCAATGAGTCAGCTCTTCGCATCAGGTGGCCAAAGTATTGGAGTTTCAGCTTCAGCATCAGTCCTTCCAATGAATACCCAGGACTGATCTCCTTTAAGATGGACTGGTTGGATCTCCTTGCAGTCCAAGGGACTCTCAAGAGTCTTCTCCAACACCACAGTTCAAAAGCATCAATTCTTCGACGCTCAGCTTTCTTCACAGTCCAACTCTCACATCCATACATGACTACTGGAAAAACCATAGCCTTGACTAGACGGACCTTTGTTGGCAAAGTAATGTCTCTGCTTTTTAATATGCTGTCTAGGTTGGTCATAACTTTCCTTCCAAGGAGTAAGCGTCTTTTAACTTTATGGCTGCAGTCACTATCTGCAGTGAATTTGGAGCCCAGAAAAATAAAGCCAACCACTGAAAAGTTTATATAGTTCAATAGTAAAAACGTATAAGGAAGGGACTTTTCTAGTTGTCCAGTGGGTAAGACTCCACACTGTCAACGCAGGGTCAGGGAACTTGATCCCACATGCTGCATCTAAGAGTTTGTATGTTGTGAATAAAGATTCCCCCATGCTGCAACTAGGGCTTCCCGGGTGGCACAGAGGTAAAGACTCCGCCTACCAATGCAGTAGATGCAGGAGATGTGGGTTTGAGCCTTGCGTCTGGAAGATCCCCTGGAGGAGGAAATGGCAACCCACTCCAGTATTCTTGCCTGGAGAATCCCTTGGACAGAGGAGCCTGGTGGGCTATAGCCCACGGGGTCATGCAGAGTAACTGAAAGATTGTGCATGCCGCAGCGAAGAGGATGATCCTGGGAGTCGCAGTTGAAACCTGGTGTAGCCAGGTGAGTAAGTGCATGAATCCAGAAACACACATTAAAGAGATATAAAAGGAAGCTTGCAGGAGAGAGGTAAAGGTTTCCCTATCCCAGCTGACCAGGCCCACGTCTCCACATGTGACGCTGCTGCTGGTCTATGACCTGTCCTTCCACATATATAAGAATATGATTATCAGCCGAATACAAAATCTATACTCCCGCACCCCACCCCGACCAAAAAGTACTAAAGGTCTTCCCTTGTCAGTACAGAGAGCTTTGCTTTTCCTTGTCGTCAACTGCAGAATGGTTCGAATATGGATGTGTCAGAATCAATTTAACATAGTCTTTTGTTGATAGAAATCTGGGTTTTTTTCAGTCTTTGAGTATGATAGAACGAATGACTGGTCCCTGTGTCATCTGATGCGTGTATGTAGGATGTATGCTCTGGGTCAAAAGACTCAGACTTTCCTCATTAGGACACGCTGCCATCTCCCCCCACCAAAGGGAAGCCCTGATCCACACATCCTCGGGAAGTTGTGGGTGCCTGTCCCCCAGCCGCTCCCACGCTGAGTGTGATCAGGTTTCAGAGGGGGACATTCTGCCTTGCCTTTATGATGAATGAGCTTGGTATCTTTTTATGTATCAAAGAGCCATTTGTATTTTCCTTGTGAGCTTTCTGTTCTTTGACTTTGTTCGTGTTTTGAAAGCCGCGTTGTTGATTCTCTTTTCCCTGTCGATTATGGACATGAGCTCTCTGAGTGTCAGCTGGATTCAGGGCATTTGCTGCCGTCTTTTGTCGTCCTCACTGTTTTGCCACTTTCGTGCCGTCGGATCTGTCAGCTTTCATATGTGGCACTTGGATTTTGAGTTGTAGTTGATGAAGGCTTCTTTGCTTCAAAGTTAAAAAGAAATCCTGTGTTTTCTTCTCATTCTCATTGATTTGCTTTTAAAGTTTTTATTCATTTGTATTTTATCCTGGCATATGGTGTGAGGTACGGATATGACCTTAATTTTTTCCAGATGGTTTATTGATAGTCCTGTCTGGGTTGTTAAAGAGTCCATTTCTTCCCCCATTGGTTTCAGGGGCTAGCTTAGCCATGCTCCAAACTGCCAATTGTGTTTAGAGTTTAAAATTATGTATTTATTCGGATAAGAGCACTTTATCTAAGACCTGCACAGCTGTGTGGCACAGGAGCGGCCAAGAGGAGATAACCCATGTCCGAGGTCAGGAGTGGCGGCCTTGAGGAGATTCCCCACGTCAAAGGTAAGAGAAACCTAAGTAATATGGTAGGCGCTGAGAGAGGGCATCGGAGGGTGGACAGATTGAAACCACAATCACAGAAAACTAGTCAATCTGATCACATGGACCACAGCCTTGTCTAACTCAATGAAACTAAGCCATGTTGTGTCAGGCCAACCAAGACGGATTGGTCATGGTGAAGAGGTCTGACAATGTGGTTCATTGGAGAAGGGAATGGCAAACCATGTCAGTATTCTTGCCTTGAGAACCCTATGAACAGTATGAAAAGGCAAAAAGATAGGACACTGAGATGAACTCCCTAGGTCAGTAGGTGCCCAATATGCTACTGGAGATCAGTGGACAAATAATTTCAGAAAGAATGAAGGGATGGAGCCAAAGCAAAAACAACACCCAGTTGTGGATGTGACTGGTAATAGAAGCAAGGTCCAGTGCTGTAAAGAGCAATATTGCATAGGAACCTGGAATGTTAGGTCCATGAATCAAGGCAAATTGGAAGTGGTCAAACAGGAGATGGCAAGAGTGAACATTGACATTCTAGGAATCAGCAAACTAAGATGGACTGGAATGGGTGAATTTAACTCAGATGACCATTATATCTACTACTGTGGGCAGGAATCCTGTAGAAGAAATGGAGTAGCCATGATAATCAACAAAAGAGTCTGAAATGCAGTACTTGGATGCAATCTCAAAAACGACAGAATGATCTCTATTCGTTTCCAAGGCAAACCATCCAATATCATGGTAATCCAAGTCTGTGCCCTGACCAGTAACGCTGAAGAAGCTGAAGTTGAACGGTTCTGTGAAGACCTACAAGACCTTCTAGAACTAACACCCAAAAAAGATGTCCTTTTCATTATAGGGGACTGGAATGCAAAAGGAGGAAGTCAAGAAACACCTGGAGTAACAGGCAAATTTGGCGGAGTACAGAATGAAGCAGGGCAAAGGCTAATAAGAGTTCTGCCAAGAGAATGCACTGGTCATAGCAAACACCCTCTTCCAACAACACAAGAGAAGACTCTACACATGGACATCACCAGATGGCCAACACTGAAATCAGATTGATTACATTCTTTGCAGCCAAAGATGGAGGAGCTCTATACAGTCAACAAAAACAAGACTGGGAGCTGACTGTGGCTCAGATCATGAATTCCTTATTGCCAAATTTAGACTTAAATTGAAGAAAGTGGGGAAAACCACTAGACCATTGAGGTATGACCTAAACCAAATACCTTATGATTATACAGTGGAAGTAACAAATAGATTTAAGGGACTAGATCTGATAGAGAGAATGCCTGATGAACTATGGACGAAGGTTTGTGACATTGTACAGGAGACAGGGGTCAAGACCATCTCCAAGAAAAAGAAATGCAAAAAGGCAAAATAGCTATGAAAAGAAGAGAAGTGAAAAGCAAAGGAGAAAAGGAAAGATACACCCATTTGAATGCAGAGTTCCAAAGAATAGCAAGGAGAGATAAGAAAGCCTTCCTCAGCGATCAATGCAAAGAAATAGAGGAAAACAATAGAATGGGAAAGACTAGAGATCTCTTCAAGAAAGTCAGAGATACCAAAGGAACATTTCATGCAAAGATGGGCTCGATAAAGGACAGAAATGGTATGGACCAAATAGAAGCAGAAGGTATTAAGAAGAGGTGGCAAGAATGCACAGAAGAACTATACAAAAAAAGATCTTCGTGACCCAGATAATCATGATGGTGTGATCACTCACCGAGAGCCAGACATCCTGGAATGTGAAGTCAAATGGGCCTTAGGAAGCATCACTACAAACAAAGCTCGTGGAGGTGATGGAATTCCAGATGAGCTATTTCAAATCCTAAAAGATGATGCTGAGAAAGTGCTGCACTCAATATGTCAGCAAATCTGGAAAACTCAGCAGTGGCCACAGGACTGGAAAAGGTCAGTTTTCATTCTAATCCCAAAGAAAGGCAATGCCAAAGAATGCTCAAACTACCACACAGTTGCACTCATCTCACACACTAGTAAAGTAATGCTCAAAATTCTCCAAGCCAGGCTTCAGCAGTACGTGAACCATGAACATTCAGATGTTCAAGCTGGTTTTAGAAAAGGCAGAGAAACCAGAGATCAAATTGCCAACATCTGCTGTATCATCAAAAAAGCAAGAGAGTTCCAGAAAAACATCTATTTCTGCTTTATTGACTATGCCAAAGCTGTTGACTGTGTAGATCACAATGAACTGTGGAAAACTCTGAAAGAGGTGGGAATACCATACCACCTGAACTGCCTGTTGAGAAACCTGTATGCAGGTCAGGAAGCAACAATTAGAACTGGGCATGGAAGAACAGACTGGTTCCAAATAGGAAAAGGAGTACGTCAAGGCTGTATATTGTCACCCTGCTTATTTAACTTTTATGCAGAGTACATCATGAGAAACACTGGGCTGGAAGAAGCACAAGCTAGAATCAAGATTGCTGGGAGAAATATCAATAACCTCAGATGTGCAGATGACACTACCCTTATGGCAGAAAGTGAAGAAAAACTACAGAGCCTCTTGATGAAAGTGAAAGAGGAGAGTGAAAAAGTTGGCTTAAAGCTCAGCATTCAGAAAACTAAGATCATAGCATCCGGTCCCATCACTTCATGGCAAATAGATGGGGAGGCAGTGGAAACAGTGTCAGACTTTATTTTTTTGGGCTCCAAAATCACTGCAGATGGTGACTGCAGCCATAAAATTAAAAGACACTTACTCCTTGGAAGGAATGTTATGACCAAGCTAGACAGCATATTAAAAAGCAGAGACATTACTTTGTCAACAAAGGTCCATGTTGTCAAGGCTATGGTTTTTCCAGTGGACATGTATAGATGTGAGAGTTGGACTATAAAGAAAGCTGAGCACTGAAGAACTGATGCTTTTAAACTGTGGTGTTGGAGAAGACTCTTGAGAGTCCCTTGACTTCAAGGAGATCCAACCAGTCCACCCTAAAGGAGATCAGTCCTGGGTGTTCATTGGAAGGACTGATGTTGAAGCTGAAACTCCAGTACTTTGGCCACCTGATGCGGAGAGCTGACTCATTGGAAAAGACCCTGATGCTGGGAAAGATTGAGGGCAGGAGAAGAAGGGGATGACAGAGGATGAGATGGTTGGATCATCACCGTCTCGATGGACATGAGTTTGGGTAAACTCCGGAAGTTGGTGATGGACAGGGAGGCCTGGCGTGCTGCAGTCCATGGGGTTGCAAAGAGTCGGACTGAGTGATTGAACTGAACTGAACTGAACCCTCTTCACAGATTGAAGTGCACAGTACAGTACTATATACACAGTACAAGTGCTGCATGCACAGTACAGTACTGCATGCACAGTACAGTACTGCATGCACAGTACAAGTACTGCATGCACAGTACAAGTGCTGCATGCACAGTACAGTACTGCATGCACAGTACAGTACTACATACACAATGCAGTACTGCATTCACAGTACGAGTGCCACATGCTATTGTCCAGGTGCAGCACTGCCAGCCATGCTCTGGAACTCCGTCGTCTTGCTTCCCTGCAGTTTTCTTCCTGGTGATTAGCAGCTCCCCTCCTCCCCTGCCCCAGCCCCTGGCAACCACTGTTCTACTCAGTGGTTCTCTGAATGAGACTATTTTATTTATTTATTGAGAACAATGTGTATTCATTTATTTTCTTTGGCTGTGCTGGGCCTTAGTTGTGGCAGCTGGGATCTTCCTTGTATCATTATGGATCCTTTCTGTGTGGCTTGTGGGTTTGGTTTCCCTGTGGCATGTGGGATCTTAGTTCCCTGAGCAGGGATTGAGCAGCTTCTTAATAGCTGGACCACCAGGCCAGTCCCTGGACTGTCTTAGATGCCCTATACGGGTGGAGTCACATGATGTCTGTCCTGTGTGGCTGGCTGAGTTCACTTTGCATGATGTCCTCAGGTCCGTGCGTGCTGTCGCACATGGCAGAGTTTGGTTCTTCTGAAAGTCTGAAGCATGTCCACCGTGTGGACCTCATCTCCTTCATCTGCAGATGGCACTGAGGTTGTCTCCATGCCTGGGCTGCTGTGAATGACCCTGCGGTGACCATGGGGGGCATCTGTTGGAGATCCTGATTTTAATTCTTTCAAACAAATGCTCAGAAATGGCATCACTGAATCGTATGTGTTGTGTTAGTCACTCAGTCATGTCCGACTCTTTGTGACCCCGTGGACTGTAGCCCACCAGGCTCCTCTGTCCGTGGAATTCCCCAGGCAAGAATACTGGAGTGGGTTGCCATTCCCTTCTCCAGGGGATCCTCCTGGCCCAGGGGATGAACCTGGGGCTCCTGCATTGTAGGCAGATTCCCCACCACTGAGTCACCAGGTAAGCCCTTTGGTTTGGTTGCCAAGTTGTGTCTGACTCTCTGCGACCCCATGGAGCATGGGTAGCCCACCATGCTCTCCTCTGTCCGTGGGATTTCCCAGGCAAGAATACTGGAGTGAGTTGCTGTTTTCTTCTCCAAATGCTCAGAAGTGGGATTGCTGAATTGTATGGTAGTTCTGTTTTTAGTTTTTGAGGAAGCTTCACGCTGTTTTCCGTATCAGCTGTGCCATATTGCATCTCTGCTGTCAGTGTACCGGGTTCCAGGTTCTCCACATCCTCGTCAGCATTGACTCTCTCACTCTTGCTTGTTTTTGATCATGGCTGTTCTGCCAGGGGTGAGGTGACGCCTCACTGTGGTTTTGATCCGCGTTTCCCTGATGATTAGTGATGCTGAGCATCTTTTCATGCTCCTCTTGGCTCCTTGTAAGTCTTCTTTAGAAAAATGTCTGTTCAAGTCCTCATCCCATTTTATAACTGGGTGATTTATTAGGTTTTTTTTTTTTAAGCTATTGAATTGTAGGAGTTCCTTTTATGTTTTGGAGATTAACCCTGTATTAGATACACATCATGCTTTACTTATGATGGATGGTCTTAACAACTTTACAGTTTTTGATTTTTCATGGTGTGAAAGTGATACGCATTCATGTTTTGAGTGCTGAATTTGCTCTTTTCCTGTACCAGTAATGCAGGGTGGATGATGCTCTCTCATGATGCTGGGCAGTGGGCAGCATCCCGTCAGCCCTGAGATCACAAGGGTGCGCAGCCAGTGCCCTGACAACGTTCTGTATTCATTTTCAATACAGTGTTCAGTCTGTTACATGACGTAGTCCATCTGTGCTGTGTCTGTGCTTAGTTGCTCAGTCTTGTCTGAGTCTTTGTGACCCCATGGACTGTTGCCCACCAGGTTCCTCTGTCCATGGGATTCTCCAGGCAAGAATACTGGAGTGGGTTTCCACGCCCTCCTCCAGGGGATCTTCCCTACCCAGGGATTGAATCAACATCTTCTGCATTGCAGGCGGTCTTTACCAACTGAGCTACCAGGAAGAGACAGTCTATACTTTAGTATAAAATAGGCTTAGTGCTAGATGGTTTTGCCCACTTGTAGGCTAATGTGATTGTTCTGAGCATGTTTCAGGAAGGCCAAGCTAAGCTGTGACCTTTGCTGAGTTTGATGTATTAAATGCATTTTCAATTTACAGTGAGTTTATCAGGATGTAACCCCATTGTGCGTCGAGGAAGATCTTCCTGTAAATCTCTCCTCCAGTTCCATGGATGCCTTTTCACGCCGATGGTTACTTCCTTTGCTTTGCAGCAGCTTTTTTGTTTGTTGTAGTCCCACTTAGCCGGAGAAGGCAATGGAAACCCACTCCAGTACTCTTGCCTGGAAAATCCCATGGACAGAGGAGCCTAGTAGGCTGCAGTCCATGGGGTCGCGAAGAGTCGGACACTACTGAACGACTCAGCAGCAGCAGCAGCAGTCCCACTCAGCTGTTTTTTTTGTTTGTTTATTTCTGTTACTTGGAGCTTTTGGTGTCATATCCATGAAATCTTTGTCAAAACCAATGTTTTGAACCTTTGTCCCTGTGCTTTCTTCTTGGAGTTGTACAGTTTGGGGTCTTCTGTTTAAGTCTTTAATTGACTTTGAGTTACCATGCGTTTGTGGCGTACGATAGGATCCAAGATCATTGTCTTCCAGGTTCAGTTCCAGTTTCCTGTTATCATTTGCTGCGGGGACTGTCCCTTCCCCGTGTGTGTTCCTGGCACCCTTGGCAGATCCGCCTGCTGTCTGTGTGTGAGTGTATCTCTGGGCTCTCCTTTCTGTCCCGTTGGTCTGTGTGTTTGTCTCATGCCAGTGGGGCAGTGTTTCAGTGGCTGCTGCTCTGTACTGTATGCTGAAGTCAGGATGTGTGATGCATCCAGCGTCACTGCCCTCTCAGGATTGATGACGTTTGCTTATAAGCTGTTGCATTGTCCCTGTGTGCAGTTGTAGTCTCTATTTTAATTATTAAGGCCTTATGCTGTGTTTCAGTATCTCAAAGAACTCATTGCTCTTCTGTCATAATATTTTTTGCTTATTCTAGGTTATCTTTACATATGAACTTTGAATTAGCTTGCCTGTTCTTTACTCAGTCCCTTCACCAGACACACATATACATATATTTGCATCCCTAAAACCTGATTGGCTTTGGATTGGAATTGTGTTAAATATGCAAATTAGGGAGAGTGACATCTTTATGACATTGAGTCTTACTTCTTAAGGTGCTGTGTTTTCTCAGTTGCTTATTAGGTCTCCTCTTCTGTAATGCTTTCACATTTTCTTTATTTGCAGGAATTTATCTATTATTATTGTTATTATAATTTTTTGCTGCACCGCATTGCTTGTGGGATGTTAGTTCCATGACCTGGGATTAAACCCATGTCCCCTGGAGTGGAAACACGGAGAGCGTCTTAATCGCTGGACTACCAGGCAAGTCCCATGTCTTTTAAAATGTTGTGGTTAGGAGTCTTTTCTTCTGCATATCCTCTGTTTATGTATGTACATATGACTACTCTTGATTTCTTCATGTTATTTTGTCCCGTGCTGCCTTGCTGAATTCTGCTATCTTTTAGTTAATTTTCTTGGGTTCTCCAGGTATCCAGTGTCAGCAGCTGCAAATAGTGATATCTACCCTTCCCTTCCAGTTTTTGTACTCTGGGCTCCCTCTGTCCCTGACCGTGTGAACAGGTCTTCCGGCATTCCGGGGAGCAGTCATGCTGGTGTTGGTGCCCCCGGTGTCTCCCCGTGGGGCAGATGTGGGTTTGGAATGAGACACATGCCTTCCATGTGTCAGGGAAGAGCCTGTCCTGCCCATTTCATTGAGCATCTTATTTGTAATAAAAATGAAGAATTGTTGTTGAATTTGTTAGTTGTTTTTTTTAATCACCTATGGGATGATCATGTGACTTTTCTCCTTAGACATGGTCATATGATGAACTATACTCATGGTAGTTGCTAACGCTGAGACATTCTTGAGTTCCTGGAATGCCCTTCACTTGGTCTGATATGGAATTCCTCAAAGGTGCTGCTGGATACTTTATGCTGGTTAATTTAGCATCTGTGTTGCTTTTCATAAGTAAGCTTGGTCTGTCATTTTTCTTTTTTGGTGTGTACTTTCTTTTCGGTTTTGGCACCAGGGTTGCACCTGCTTCATAGACATCATTTAGATGTTTTCTTTCAGATGTGTTTGTAGAGTTGTTGAATAGTGTTGAACTATATGGGGTTGCAAAGAGGCGGACACAGCTGAGCACCTGAGCGCACGGCTCCTGCACATGTGGTCTGTGTGGTGTTGGAAGAGTTTGTGAAACTGTTGGGACCCGGTGCTCTTCTGTTTTGTTTCTGTTTGAAGAAAATCCTTTAATATTTTTCTTTCTTTTTTGGGGATCAGGTATAGATGTTTTATTTTCCTAGAAAATCATCAGTTTCATCCAGGTTGTCAGATTTATTCATGTAGACTCGAGGGCAGTTATTGCTTACTATTCTCTTAATTTGCTTGGTTCCTGTGATTATTTCCCTTGTTTTCACTCTATGTTTTTTCCTTGGTTGGATTGGCTATTTGTTTGCACTGTAGGGTTCTTTCTTCTTCAAAGATTCACCTTTTGGATATTTTTATTAAATTAATTGTCCTTTTTTTCTGCTTCTTAATGCATCACTTTTTGCTTATAGTTAATTTCTTTTGCTCTCAGTTTATCTTATCGCTCTTTTCTCTGTTTAGATAATTGATTGATTTGTTTCTGTTCTTTTCAAAAAAGTGTTTAATACTTAAAGGCTCTTCCTTAAGTTCCAATAGTGTGTTTTCCTTATCAACGCTATCTGAGAGTGCTGTCATTTTGGTTTGTAGGCTCTTTTTCTGGTCCAGGAGTTGTTGAGGAGTAAGTCTTCAAAACATCTTTTGATTTCTTGGTTTTGTTGTTACTCTAGTTTTAATTTCATTTTGATCAGAGAATGTCAGTTGTTCTTTTTTGAACTTTTTGGGTTTCATGAGATTCTTCTTGTGTTTCTAAGACAGAGTCAGTTTTCAGTTTTCCACAGGTGCTTGGAAAGGAGATCTGCTCTATCTTCCTGGTGTCAGCGGCCCATGTGTATACTGGTCAGTGTCACCACCTGACTGTGCTGTGGATCACGTATGTCTTAATTTTTGTCCACCTGCTCTGTTGTTAACAGAGAAGTGAATTGCATTCCTGCACAAGTCTGTTTCTGTCCCTTCCTCCTGTGTCTCCTGTGACTACTGGCGACCGTGGGCAAATATCATTTTTATCCTTAATCCCGCCCTTTGTCTCATCTCCATGCTACCCAACTTTGGGGTCATGAAATGCTGCCCACCCCTCCATTTGCCTAGTATGCCTTCACTATGCTTCTGCTGTCACCTCCTGCTTCCTTCATGGGTGTTTCTTACATACACATGAGGTTGGATTTGCTTTGCCATCTAACCTGAGAATCGTTTTTTCTTTGACTGGAGAAGTTAAACTCATTGACGTTGTTGTTGTTCAGTTGTTAAGTCATGTCTGACTCTTTGCCACCCCATGGACTGCAGCATGCCAGGCTTCCCTGTCCTTCACTATCTCCCGGAGTTTGCTTAAATTCATGTCCATTGAGTCAGTGATGCCATACAACCATCTCATTGTCTGCCTACCTCTTCTCCTTTTGCCTTCATTCTTTCCCAGCATCAGGGCCTTTTCCAATGAGTTGGCTCTTCGCATCAGATGGCCAAAGTATTGGAGCTTCAGCTTCAGCATCAGTCCTTCCAATGAATATTCAGGGTTGATTTACTTAAACATTGACTGGTTGGATCTCTTTGAAGTCCAAGGGATTCTCAAGAGTCTTCTCCAGCACCATAGTTCGAAAGCATCAATTCTTTGGCACTCAGTCTTCTTTCTGGTCCAACTCCCACATCCCTATATGACTACTGGAAAAACCATAGCTTTGACTATATGAAACTTTGTTGGTAAAGTGATATCTCTGCTTTTTAATATGCTGTGTAGGTTTGTCATAACTTTGCTTCCAAGGAGCGAGCGTCTTTTAATTTTGTGGCTGCAGTCACTGACTGCAGTGATTTTGGAGCCCAAGGAAAAAAAATCTGTCACTGGTTCCACTTTTTCCATTTTATATTTGCTGTGAAGTGATGGGACTTGATGCCATGACCTTATTAATTTTTTGAATGTTGAGTTTTAAGCCAGTTTTTTCACTCTCCTCTTTCACCCTCATCAAAAGGCTCTTTAGTTCTTCTTTGCTTTCTGCCATAAGGGTGGTGTTATCTGCATATCGGAGGTTGTTGATATTTCTCCTGGCAATCTTGATTCCAGCTTGTGATTCATCTAGCCTAGCATTTTGCATAATGTACTCTGTATAGAAGTTAAATAAGTAGGGTGACAGTACACAGCCTTGATGTACTCCTTTCCCAATTTGAAACCAGTCAGTTGTTCCATGTAAGGTTTTAACTGTTGCTTCTTCTCCTGCATTCAGATTTCTCAGGGGATAGGTAAGGTGGTTTGGTATTCCTGTTTCTTTAAGAATTTCCATGGTTTGTTGTGATCCAGACAGTCAAAGGCTTTTATGTAGTCAATGAAGCAGAAGTAATTTTTTGGAATTCCTTTGCTTTCTGTATGATCCAGCGAATGTTGGATATTTGATCTCTGGTTCCTGTGCCTTTTCTAAACCCAGCTCGTACGTCTGAAAGTTCTTCGTTCACCTACCATAGTGCTGAAGCCTAGCTTGAAGGATTTTGGGCATAACCTACTAGCATGCAAAATGAGTACACTTGTGCTGTAGTTTGAGCATTCTTTGGCATTGCTGTTCTTTGGGATTGGAATGAAAACTGACCTTTTCCAGTCCTGTGGCCCTCCCTGCAGGCCGTGGGGCAAGGCGGGAGCCACCGGCCAGCCCTGCATCAGTGGGTGGGCAGTCAGGGAAGGGGTTGCAGGGAGTTGTAGTGGGTTAGGGGTTGAGGGCAAGCTCTCCTTTCCCCAGGGGCTCCTCCAGCTGGGTCTGCGCTTTCAGCTCCTGGGCACAGAGCCTGGGTTTGGGGGTCCAGCCCACACCTCCTGCCTGTCACTCTGGGCAGTGACACTTGTGATTTACCTTTGCCGTCTGCAAAAAGGGGGACCCGCATCTTCCTGTTGCCACTCACCCCTCCTGTGGGAGGGGTCTTGTCCTCCTTAGCCAGTTAAGTTGCTGAAGTTACTTCCATGAAAGCAGCAGACAGACCGCAAGCTGTGTCCCAGTCTCTGACTCCTCAGCATGGCTTCGTCCTGTTGTCTGTGAGGAGGGGCTAGCTGTGACCTGGGGGTCACCGTGGGGCTGGCGGCTCGTGGAGGACACCCTGCTTCCATAAGGGGGGGCTGAGGAGTGGGTGAGGGCGGGAGTTTCCTGGTGGTCAGGGTGGGGGGTGACACTGTCCAGTCATGCTGCTGTTGGTGCTGCTCCTGAGGGTGGGTGATGTGACCGTGGGCAGGTGGGTGAGGCTGGGAGGAAGCCGCCCTCGGGACACTTAGGTGGTGATGGTGGTGGTGCTTCCAGAAGCACGCCCAGCTCCTAGCACATGGAGCCTATGCCTCCCTGCTCCCTCTGTGTGCTGGGGGCTTCCCCGTGGGACCCAAGCCTTCGAACACTGGGAGCCTTCCGTGAACTTAGTGAGTGTGCACCTGTCTTCGCCAGGGACAGTGAGGGTCTCCTCCCTCCCCACAGGGAGAAGGAGCATAAAGTCTCTGCCTTTGGGATCGAGGTTGCAGGTATGTGCCTGCCCCGTTTCCCTGCAGCCGGCGGTGCCCTCAGCAGGCCTATTCTCAGGACACCACTGGGGTCGGCGGCCCCTCCACCCTGTGGCTCCCCACGAAGGGCTGGGCAGAGTCCCGGGGCTTCAGCTGTCTCGTCGGATGACCTTGGCTGTCCTTGCGTCGCTGGCCTCTGCTGCGGGAGCTGGGCTGAGACACCCAGGCATGTCCTGCGCTCCGGTCTGGTGTGTCCGCTGCCATGGCCAAGTAGGGGGGCGGTGCAGCACAGGCTTTGTCTGGAGACAGACCTGGGTCTGGATCCTACCTTGTCTCAGGTCACCTGGGCTTTCTGGGCAGGTTCCTTCCTGGGCATGTTCCTAATCTCCCTGAGCCTCAGTCTCCTGTCTGTGACATGTAACAGCAAAGGCTCCTTCCCCACAGTTCAGTGACATGATGGCCATGGGCTGTGAGTCCCGGGCCTGCTGGGGCCTTGTCTCCAGAAAGCGGGCTGGCTCCCCTCCCTAGTGGGGCATGCCCGAGAGGATGGGGCCCCCAGCTCCTGCTTCCACCATGACCCTCCTCCACCCCCACGCCTCCCCCTGGAAGTCTGGGGTCTGCGGGGGAATGACTCCTGGCTGCTGCAGCTGTGCCGTGGGCTGTTGCCCCTGCCCTCTTGACTCAGGCCCGGTCTCCATGCTCCTTGCCTGCCACCATCCTGGGTGAGGGCTTGGCTGATGGGCAAGCAGCAGAGCGGTGGGCAGAGCCAGGCCCCGAAGCCAGGCCTCCCGTGGCCTTTCCCGGGAGGGGGGGAGGAGGGGCTGGGTAGGGGCGATGTGAGAGGTGGGGCCGGGGAAGGGCTTGTGTGCCCAGCGTCCCAACCACCCTTTGGTGCTGTCAGCAATCCGTGCTTCTCCGTGGCTGTTCTGGGCACTGTTCTTGGGGTGCCTGGGGCGCCTGGCTGGTGCTTTGTTTGACATGGAATCCAAGTTGCTATAGCAACACTCCACTGCGTGTCACTGCAGCCCCCGGCCCTTCCTCTGCCTCTGCGCACACAGGCACACATGCGTGGGGGCCTCGGGGTCTGGCCCAGGTATGCGTGCGTGAGGAGAGGTGGCCCGGCCGGCTCTGAGTCTCAGGGTCTCCTGTCAGCGGTGGGTGCTGCAGGGCTGGAATGTGGACAGAGCAGTGAACACGCCTGTGCCGCTGAAGCGCTTCCAGGAGTTAACTCTGCCACATGGAGAAGTAGGTCTGTGGCATTGTCTCCTTGTCACAGATGCCAGGAGGTGCAAGTTCTCTTAGCTAGGAGGTGATGAGCCAGGGACTCCCAGGGTGCAGGCTGGTCCGTGGCCAGGGGCCACTGGATGCCCTGCTCGGATCCAGCTGCGGCTGGGTCAGGGGTCAGCCTGGGTTCCTCCCGGGCCAGGGGTTTGGCTGGGGATGAAGACCCATCTGTGGACAGCTGGGCCTTCAGCCTCCACCAGGCTGCAGAAACTAACAAAGTGACCTGAAAGCAAGTGGCTGTGCCCGATTGCTGAGGCTTCCTGGGCAGGCTCCTGGCCATGTGCTCTGCACACATGGTTGTCACCAGGCAGGTCACATGGCCCCGGGTGGCCTGGGTGTGGCGTTGGCATGCCATGGGTCCATATGCCAGCAGACTGCCTGAGGATCTGCTGTGCGCTTGTCCAGCCTGGGCACAGTGGTGACCGCGGCCGCATGCCGCCCTGGCCTAGTGGAGTGCCACCTGCTGGCCCATGCGTCCGGACCAGCAGTGCAAGCGTGTATGTTTGCTGGGCTCAAGGACCACGTTTATCTTTCCTTCTTTTGATCATAAAAGTGACATGTGGGCCTGGCAGAGAGCTTGGGAGGCCCCGACCCATACCAAGGCAGTTTGTCCGCCACAGCCTCCTGTGAGCCACCCTCCCCTCTGGGCAGCTCTGTGATGGACTCGCATGCCCTCTTATATGTTAACAGAGTGCGCTTTAGTGAGGTCGTTCTTGATGGTGTGCGGCCATCCCCACCTGATTCCAGAGCTTTTTCACAGAAACCCTGTGCCCCTGGCGACCGCGTGCCATTCCTACCTCTGCCCTCCTGTGGCCGGGCCACGTCCAACAACTGTGGGTTTGTCTCCCATGGATGGGATCCGACTGCGTGCTCCTCCGTGGCCGCTCCCCCCACCCCCTGTGGTGTTTTCGAGGCCCTGTGGTGCATTTCCATCGTTTCTGGGCCATGCGTGTGTGCAGGTGGGTTGGACGTGACCCTCTCAGGCGCCTTGTGTCCCTTCTGCTGTTGCATAAACACCATCACCTGCCGGGCTCTGTCCTGCTTCTCGTGTTCACGTGTGGGTCCTGCAGGTCCTGTGTGTCACTCGTGAGAAGCCCGAGCAGACGGAGGACTCCAGCATGTCCCCTGCCTTCTTGGTGTGTGTCTGGGCTGCCTTCAGGAATGGGTGACGATGACCAGGTGCCCAGGAGTGGGGTGACCCGGGCGGGGGTAGCTGTGTCCTTACAAGAAACCTGGTGGTGGCTCCTCCATCCCCGTGGCCGGGACACGCACCCCTCAGGGCAACTGTGTGTCCTGTGTTTTTCTAGCGTCATTTTTCCCCTTAGTGTCATGTGTGAGCATGTCCCCCACCACTGAATATATCCTTTTAACACTATTTAAATTCTCTGCGTCATACTCTATTTAGATACTTAACACGATGTATTTAATTCTTTATTGCTGGCTATTTTGGTTGTTTCTGGCTTTGTGTTTTTTATTTTGTAGTGTTCTGGCTTCCCGAGTGGTTCCTGTCTGTTCCTCAGCGCAGAGCTCTTGGGTGCAGGGCGTGGTTTGCTGGGGCTGGTGCAGCCCTGCCTCTGTGCTCTCCCGGGGCGCCAGCCCCGGTCCACGGGGGCCAGGGCGTGCTCTCGGGGGTGGTGGGAGGCACTCCGGCTGTGCTGTGATTTTTTTTTTGTTTTTGGCTGTACCACCCGTGTGTGGATTTCCTGACCAGGGATGGAACCTGTGCTTCCTGCAGCCGAAGCCCTGAGTCTTAACATCCCGACCACCGGGGAAGTCCCTGTGCTGTGACTTTGGGTGGTGTCTTCCCGCTCAGCCTGTCACCCTCTGGGGGCCGGGAACCCGGAGCTCTGGGTGTTTGGGCACCTGAAGGCCCTGTCCTGCGTGGGTCTGTCTCGCTGAGCAGTCTATGGGGGGTGGCGCACCTCGGGGACTCTCGCAGCCTGCCTGGGCACAGCCCCCCTCAGCTGCCGGGCCCTTCCTTGCCCCACCATTCCGCCTCCGTCTCAGTGCCTTCCTCCGTTTCAGGCATTTTCATCTGCGAGAACCCTCTAGGGACCTGTAATCCATGGATTTCCCACTCCTAAGTGATGTGCTTGGAGCCAAGTCCCCAGTGACTGAGCTCCGGTGTCCCTGGAATTTGTGAGAGTCTCGTGCAGGCTGTGCCTTTAGACGAGCAGCAGTGGCTGGGCGGCATGTCCTGACTGCTTTTCCGTCCCGTGGGGTCGTGTTCCTCCCTCCTCTCCCTTTGTCTCCCGCTTCCCTCCGTCTCCATCTGGACGGGTCGTGGTCCCTGCTGGGCTCCGACAGCCGTGGGCTCAGCCCAGGTTCTTGGACTCTGGATGGTGGGCCCGGGGGCTGGTCTTCTCCCCGCCCGTCCTTGACTCTGCCCAGCTTCCCCTTGCCCAGCTTGTGGTCAGGAGCGCGGGCCGGGCCCCTCGCTGTATGGTGGAGGGAGGGCCTCTCCTCCGAGGGGTCAGTGCCCCTGTGCTGCCTGGTGGTCTTGGGGTCCCTACCCTCAGGGTTGCCCCCCTCTCACCTGCCCAGGCTCCTGCAGGGGCCTCGGGCAGGTCCTGGGGGCGTGGCCGAGGGCAAGTGCAGGCGGAGCCCCGAGGCCGCCCTGGAGGATGCGGTGCTGAACTGTATTCAGGGCCCACATCCTGGTTTCTCGGGCGAGTTGGGGGTGAGGTGTTGGGGTGGAGTCAGGTTGTCCGCTGCCTCCCTCATGGGCAGGTTGTGTGCCCACTCTCCTGTCGGTGTAGGCTTGGCTGGGCCAGGCCCTGTGCTCACAGGCCTTTGAGACCTCCCAGCTGTCCTTTGAAGGTGCCTGTGCCTGGCCTGAGCCAGCTCCCAGGGCCTTGGGTCTGCGCCTGGCGGCTCCTTCAAAGACCAGATGGTTTTCTTCCCCAGGGAGCCGTGCCCAGTCCCCAGCCTGGTCTGCGTGCTCCTGCCCAGTGCTGGGGGCCTGCCGGCCTTTTCTCTGCATCCCAGAGAAGGAGAGGTCTTAGTAGACTGGTGAGGGAGGGGGCTCTGGGGAACGCTGAGGTCCAGATGTGGAGGGGGGGAGCTGCCTGGAGGAGCAGGGGGAGGACCCAGACTGCAAGTGGCCATGGTGCCAATGTGCCCGTTTGACCTGCGACAGGCGGGAGCATTCCCCCCGTCCTCCACCTCCCACACCCATGGGGGCCAGGGTCATGGAGGGCCTAGTTCCTGGAGAAGAAGACGAGGTGAGGGGGCTTGGACGGAGCAGCGGACCCGTGTGCGTCTCTTGTTTCACAGCGTTTGACTTGGAGTCCTCCCCAGGAAGCCATCCCTGCACGCGAGTTCAGGGGAGCGTGTCTTTTCTCAGACTGTTTTCTTTCTCGTTTGGCGCAGGCTCTTCTTATTATGTTAGGCATGAACTGCTTTTTTCCCACGTGGCTAACCAGATGTCCCAGCACCATTTATTAAAAACTCTATCCTAAATGTCCATACGTATATGGGTTTCATTTTAGACTTACTTTTTGTTCCGTTGTTCTGTGTTTTCCTGCCCGGTTTTAATCGTAGAGACTTTCTAGTGTGTGTTACGATCATGGCGTTGAGATAGAGCTCACGTACTCTACAGACCACACCCCGACGTGTGCACTCCAGTGGTTTTCAGGGTCCTCACAGAGCAACCGTCCATCATTGCCAGCAAAGCCCGGACCTCTGGTCATGCTGGACCAAGCCCCACCCCCACGAGCAGTCAGCTGTCCGTGTCCTGTTTCTGCGGACCTGCCTGTTGTGGGCGTTGCACAGAAACGGGGTCGTTGGTGTGTGGCCTCTGCATCCGGCTCCCCTCAGTCAGCGTGACGTGTCCAGATTCACCGTGTCGTAGCAGCGTCGGCCCTTCCTTCTCTGGGTTTTTTAAGGCTGGAGGATACAGTGCTTCTTATCTCCTTGCTTGTTTGGTGTCTTCCCGTGTGGACGCTCTTGGCTGGCTGCTGTTTATTGGAAGGGCAGAACGACGTCTCTGTAAGCAGTGCCGTCCTGTCCAAGGATGGGGTGCTATCCACGCGATCTGCTCCGCCTCGGTCGTCGGAGAGGCCGCCATCTCGTGTCACCTTCGTTCCTTGACTTGTCCTCGCTCAGGTTGCTGCTCCAGCCGGGCGTCTGCGTGGAGGCCACCGCTTCCCTCCGCTGAGTTTTACGTGCTGCTGCTTTACCCAGCTCGTTACTTCTTGGAGCTTTAACTTGTGTCAGCATTTCCGTCGCCGTGGTGCTGTTGGTAGCGAGCGTTAGTCCCCACTTCCGTTTTCCACGGAGCAAATGCTTGTTTTAGGATTAGCGGGTGTTTACCATTTTAAGAAATATTTTTGACTGTCTTCATCAGGAATTCTGTTGATGCTGTTCTTAGCGTCCGTGGGGAAACTTGTAGCCTTTCCCTTGGGTGGATGTGGTGTCATGTTCATGGGTTCCTAGGGCTGGACGTGCCCCACATCCCTAGAAAGATGAGCAGGTCAGGACTGAGTTTTGCTTCTTGGTGTGGCATTTAGTGTCTGGCAGCATATTCATGGCCAGTGCTGGGGTGTAACGTTCCCGTTTATTGGACTGCGTTCATCAGGTTTCTGTATTAGTGTTACTGTACATGCCTCATACAAGGGTCCGGAGGTTATCCTGCTCCGTCAGCACCCTGGAATAATTTATGGAGCTCTGGAAATACTCGGCTTTGGAAATGTGGCAGAATCCCCCCGCAAAACCATCTGGTCCTGGCTTTCTGTGGGGTGGTTTTTATGAAAACTTTCTATTTCTTTTATCTAGATTTGTCTCTTGAAACTGTCTCCAGGGGATCACTTCTGCTGAACTTCGTTTTCCTCAGATATTATCCATCCCGTCCATGTTTTACAGTTTATGTATATAGAGGTTTGAAAACAGAGTCTTTATGAGTTCTTAATGCTTTTGTTTCAGTGATCTGCCTCCCTTTTCATTTCTGATACTGTATATTTGTGGCTTCTTCCCTCTTTTCTTGACTAAGTTAGCTCTTGGTCGTCTTTTTTGTTAGTACTGTATGGAAAACAGGATTTTAATTTTTAAATTAGTTCTATTGTTTTTGTTTCCTGCATCATTAATACTATTAATTTTTATTTATATTCTTCTTTCCTTGTGGTTACTGTTGACTTTTTTGCTCTTTTCCAAGCTTTTGAGTTAAGAATGAAGTCCATTTGATTCCTTTTTTTTTTAATGCATGAAATGTTGAGCATTTTGACTTTTTTGTCTGGTAACTGCTTTAAACATGCTCTGTTGATTTTCATAGGTGATATTTTCACTGTTTTTTAAAAGAATTTCTTCAGTTTAATTTTTTTTCTTTCTCCAAGAGTTGTCTAATAGATTGTTTTTGAGATGGGAGGAACTTCTTAGTTTCAGAAAATATTTTAAACACTTGTGTGTGTTATCTCACTGCCAGTGCCAGTGTGTTAGAGCTGGTTCTGGTAGCTGTGGGGTCCCGGTGCCCCAGCTCACGAGCTTGCTGTGGCCCCTCGTTCATTTACAATTTCTTTACTTCCTTTTAGTAATGTTCGTTTTTAGTTTTCAGTATACAGATCTTGCACCTTTCTTGAATATATTCCTAGGATTAAAAAAATATTTTAGTAGAGTTATTAATTAGTTTTGAACTTAAAACTCCTGGACATAGTAATTCTAGTTTTAAGAAAAGTCACCATATTAACAGGAAGCCTTCTGTTCCACCAGCTTCCCCACGTGTAACCGTTTTCCCGTGTTCACTTCCTTCCCTCCCTCTTCACGTTCATGTGCACGTCACGTGTACTTCTGCACTGTTCGGCGAGCTGCAGACACGATGCTCCTTGACCCCCAAATGCAGACTCTCTTATGTAACCACAGGGCTGGTGTCGATAGCAGGACATTAACACTGGCCAGTACTCAGCCTGAGGGTCTGGCTGGTGTTCCCGGGAGGGACCTTGTGAGTGAGCCCAGTAACACGTTTCTCCGCAGAATGAAATCCAGGATCACGCTTGGTTTTGGGGTGCCGTCTCTTTGGCCTTGAACCTGGACAGTCAGGCCCTCCGTCTCTCTGTCTGCCGACGCTGACATAGGAGAAGCCTGCAGGTCAGCTGTTCTGCGGGCCGTCGCTCAGCTGGGCGTGTCTCCTTTGCTTTCGGCAGGAGGGCCTGGAGAGGCCGCTGTGTCCTCCTCGGTGTCCGGCGGCCGGGGGCACGTGAGGTCTGATCTGTCCCCCACCGTGTGACCCAAGTTCTGGGGTTAAGCCTACGTCCGTGAAGTTTCTCCTCTGCAGAGTTGTTCTTTCTCCACTTTTAATTAGTTTCTTGGGGAAGGTTCTTTGAGGCTATGTGAACATCCTGCCGTTTATGGGACTTGCAGCCACCAGTTCTCAGGCCCGCTGGATGTTCTTGCCTGAATGAGTTACTGTCATTCCTTGACCTGTCCTCTCCTGTGTTGCTCTGGTGACTGGGGTTTTCCGTATGAGTCTGTCCTCGTAAGGATGTTGGTAATTCCATCCTTCCTTTCCTAGTTGTCAGCGTCTGCTCTGAGGAAGAGTTTTTTCCTCGTGTGTGTTTGCAACCACGTGGACTCATGGACTTTCATTTCACTTCCTTGTTAACGCGGCTATCATAGGGACCTGCCTGGGGGCCCAGTGGCCAAGGCTGAGCTCCCAGTGGGGGTGGCCTGGGTTCTACCCCTGTCAGGAAACTACCGCAGCGAAGATGGAAGACCCTCTGTGCTGCCCCCAAGACCTGGCACAGCCAGAGAAATCAATAAACGATAGATGTTTTTTGGAGGCTATCATAAATAAAAGTTATAATCTTTTATTACCATCGTCTTTTTTCATGCTCAAATTGTCCCAGAGTTGGCCAGCGGAAGGAAGCCTTTCGGGCTGGCCTTTGTGCCCTTTGGCGACGGCCCCTCCTTGCTTTGATCACTTCCTTGCTCTTTCATGGAACAGAATGATCTAGGCTTATCTTTTACTCTCTCTGCCCCAGTCCTGGGATCAGCCATTTCTCCAAGTAGTCTTAATTCCTGTCTGTGAAGAATGGTGTTTTGTAACCGAGAAATGTGTGCTGGGTATGCTCGTTGCTCTGGAGCATCACACCGTCTTAGGGGACGAGGCTGGGAGGGTGATTGTCATGCTCACAGCTGTGTGAGCGAGTGGCCCACACACATCTGTGCGCGGTGCAGACTGAGTCCACACTCAGCCTGCCAGCTCCAGTGGGCGGGGTGGGTGCTTGCAGGGGGCCCGGTGGTGCAGGAGGTGTGGCCGTGGGCTGTGGGAGGACCGGCAGAGAGTGCTGGGGCAGGCATGGGGAGGCCTGCAGCCACGCAGGGAGGCGCCTTGACCTCGACCCGTCTGTCTCTGAGACCGCAGGTGAGTTGCTTCCCCTGCCTGAGTTCAGTTTTCTCATTTTAAAATTTAGGGTCTCAGGGACTTCCCTGGTGGTTCAGTGGCTAAGACTCTGCGCTCCCCATGTAGGGGGCCTGGGTTCAATCCCTGATCAGGGACCTAGATCCCACATGTCGCAGTGAAGGTTGAGGATCCCACATGCTGCAACTGAGACCCAGCGCGGCCACATAAGCAAATAAATATGAAAAGAAAATGAAACCTACAAAGCCCTGGCATTTGACTTAGACCAGGAGTACCTGGCGCAGCAGCCTCCGTCCTCGCCCCGGCCCAGGGTGGACACTTGTCGTCCTGCGAGGCCCCCCGTGGCCCGGACGTCTTCTCCCCAGGACACGGCAGGCGTGGGGCCCAGTGTGCTGGGCAGCCTGGTCTCCAGCGACGTCCTGCTCTTCGTCCTCAGGTCTCCCAGCTGCTTTGGCTCCAGAATACTCCCATCTGAAGCCACTTTGGCGGGCTCCTGAGTAGCAGTCAGTGGAGGGAGATGAGCCCGTGGGTAGCTGTCCACAGGCTACCGTGGGAGGCGTGGGTCTAGCCCAGGGAGGGCTCTGACATGGGGTGGTTCATGGTGTTCTCCGGGCCCTTGGTGGGCAGCAGCCTGACCTGCTGGGCCTGCCCTGAAGAGGTGTGGGCGGGGCTGGGTGTCGGTGTTGCTCCTGCTTCGTCCTCCCCGAGGGCAGCGCTTCAGTCTCTAAGCAATGCAGCCCGGGGCCTCCCGCCTCTCTGGAGCTGCACCACCGGCCTGGGTGGAGCAGAGCACAGAATGCAAGCAGGGCAGGGCTCCCCAGCAGCCTCCTGCAAGTGGGCATGGGACCAGGTGAGCGGAGGGCATCTGGGTAGAGGGGCAGGCCATGGCCGGCTCTCCCTCTGGCCCGGCCCGCAGAGCCTCTTCCTCCCCAGGCCTGCCTCCTCCAGGGAGCCTCCCCACATGCCTCACACGGAGCGGGCCCCGCGAGGCCTGTGGCCACTCTTGACCCAGGTCAGGTGTTTAGTCTCGTTGCCCCGACCCCTCTGCCTGTTTTGGTTCAGTGAATCGCAGAGACTTCACTGCGCAGGAAGAGTCGCATCCCTTGGAGTTGGGCTGACAGACCTGCCATCTCAGCCCTACAGGCTGGTCCCCTGTCTGTGGTTCCAGGCCTGGCGTGTGGCCGGAGAAAGGGTGACCGTGTCTGGGGGGGGCTGGGCCATGACGGCGAGCGGGCTGCAGCCCACGCCAACCCCTAGGCCCCTCGATGCCTGGAAGCTGGCTCCACCAAGGCTGTGTGTGCTGGGGAGGGGAGGAAGGGGCGGGTGGCGGGGAGGTGGTGGCAGGACCGAGCCCTGTGGTTGGCGCAGGGCCGGGCGGGGAGGGGAGACCCAGAGGAGGCAGGGGGGTGACCCCGAGGCGCTGGGGTGAGGGGATCAGAGGGGCTGTGGCCGAGCTCGGCCCTGAGGGTGAGGTCCCCAGGCTGTCGGCAGGGACGCGGCCGGGGTGCAGGTGGGAGCCGAGGTTCTGGAGGAGGGGACTCCCCGAGTGGGTGCGTCAGTCCCCAGCCTCTGACCTGGTGCCGAGGCCCCTCCTGGGGTTGCAGACCAGGGCGGCGGGAGGTTTGGGCTCGGTCTGGAGGAAGGCTGGGCGCACCTCCCTCTGCGGACCCGGGGTACCTCCTTACCCGGCCCCTGGGGTTCCTCTGGACTGGGTGGTCTCGGGCCTCCCTCCCATGTGTATGGGGCCACAGGCCCTGACACGGCTGACGTGAGGGCAGACAAGGCCTGAGGGAGGCTGGGAGACCACACTGTCGGCCCTCGGGGGCTTGTGAGTGTTCGGCTGGGAGCAGGGGTGCGGGGGGCCCTCAAGTGTGAGGACACGTGCCTTCAGGGTGGCCTCCTCCACATGCCTCCTCTTGTTTGACTCGCCACCCTCACTGGGGCTCCCTTCCTGATACCTCCTACGGGGGGAGACTGGGTCCCAGCTCAGGACAGGGGCACCTGGCCAGGTGGGGCAGGCCGGGGACTGGACCGTGTGCTCTGCCGAGGCTGGATGCGTCCGGGGTGGGGAGCACGCCTGCTGTGGTCAGGTCTATCACCACGCTAGGAGGATCTCACCAAGGCTCCAGCAGGAGTGAGATGCTGGGCACGGTGCAGCCCCGACAAGGGGGTCAGCTCTCCCCTGCAGAGGGGCTGCCTGGTCCCAGTGCCCTCTTCCTGCTTTGGGTTAGCTCAGGCCTCTGGGAGGCTGAGGGCAGGAGGGAGAACCCATCCTTTTCCTCTCTGGCCCCCGGGGTACCCCCTCTGGCCTCCAGGCCTCAGCCGTCCCTCAGGGGCAGAGGCTCACAGACGAACTCCTGAAGGTCTCTGACATGGCACCCTGATCCACCAAGGGTGGGCGTGCTGCCCCGGTTGCAGAGGAGAAAGCGGGACCAGAGATGAGAGAGTGGCTCGTGCTGGCCCCGCTGGGACCCGCTCTCCATCCTTGGGGGTCCCTCCAGCGTAGTGTGGGACAGGGCCCATGCTGGGACGCCCCCATGTAGACAGTACCACTCCTTGTCTGCTGCTGTGGGGGTCAGCCCTGGTCTTGGGGGCCCCTGGCCTCTGCAAGCCCCAGGCTGGCAAGAGAGAGCTGCAGGCAGAGGTCACAGGGCAGGGCCCGCCCTACTGTGGCCTCAGCACTGGCCTTGGAGCCGGGTCATTGGCCCCCAGCCTGAGCTGTGTCCGGGTGCCCCTTCCAGCCTGGCATCTTATGGTGTCTTGCTGGCCGGCCGCTCCCTCCTCCGGGGCCTGGGGACTTTGTCTTGCGGGCAGGGCTGCATTGCTGGGGCGTTCCTTGGCACCCCCGCTTCCTCTGGTGCCCAGGGGGCAGGATCTGGGCAGTCTAAGGATAGACAGCTCCCTTTAGGCTCTCGCAGTGGGGCTGACATCCAGGGTACAGCCCGGCACCATTGTGAGCCGGGGGCTTGAGGCGGAGGAGGCTGGCCGCCCGGGTGGGCGGTCACGGAAGCTGTTCCGGAGGAGGCCTCCTGGGGAGTGGGCATCGCTCCCTGAAGTCTGGCCGGCAGTTTTGAGGCAGCCTTGGGCTCCTGTTCGGTGCCCCAGCCCGGCGGTGTCTGCCGGCCCTCTGGCCTGGCCCTGCTGCAGCTTCCGCCCACCCGCTGGGCTGCCAGTAGCTCTCCTCTTCCCGCAGTGGCTGCCCGCTGCCCACCCTTGCAGTGGGGACACCTTGGTGGAGAAGTCGGGGCGTGAGCTGGCTGTGGTGGGTGGATGGGAATGGTGGACAGAAGCCGAGGGCGCAGCCTGGCACAGGGCATTTGAGGGTCGGGGGGAGCCCCGGGGGATGGGTCCGCTGGGGTCTGGGCGCCCAGGCCCTTGAGGCCCAGAGCTCTGCCGGGGAGCCCCGGGCAGCAGGTGGAGGACACGCTCTGGGCGTCCTCCGGCCAGGCTGACTCTGTGGTCCCTGTGGCGGGTGGCCTCCATCTCCCAGTCTCCGGGCAAAAGCCCAGGCTGTGGGAGACCGCAGACTAGATGAGGGGGCAGGCTGCAGGTCTTTCCCTCCATCTCAGACCAGGACTGCCCACGACCCCTCGGCTGCCTGGATGTTGGTGGCAGCCCTCGGCCTGTTTCTGCCCCTCAGGCAACATGTGCTGGTCCCTGCAGTCCCGTCCAGCTGCCCACCTGTGACCAGGTGCAGCGTGCCCCCCTGGGCCAGTGGGTCCCGAGTGCACCCACAGCCTCCGCCCGTGGCCGAGGGACTGCCTCACACTTGGTGCCCCTCCTGTCTTCCCAGGGCTGCCCTGCCCCTTCTTCCAAGCCGTGGCTCGGAGGCTTGGCCACCTGCTCCCTGCTCCCACTTGAGCCGTGACCCCTGGGGACCTGCAGGCCCCCAGGGTCCCTGAGAGCTCCTGCTGAAGCCCTTGCCACCCACACGGTCATATCCCTGGGGCCAGCCCTCCCGTCCACGCTGGACGCCGCGTCTGGCGCACGGCAGGTGCACGGGTGTCCTCCTGGTCCCCACCCGCCCCGACTCTCGTGGCCGCGCAGGACAATGCTGGGGCCCCCCTGGGGCTTGTCAGCTCAAGGCAGACACCCCTGTGGCCCGCAGCTCTGTTTCCAGGCGATCCTTCTGGAGGAGGATTTCACTGGGATTTTGCAAATTAAGCTTTAATGTTTTAAAAGTCTCCACGATGAAGTTTAGAGACAGAAGGAGTGCTGTGTGGTTTATTCAGGGAGAAGTCCCCCCACCCCCGCCAGCCGCGTTCCTCCTGTCCCATCAGCTGCTTTGGGTGCTTCTAGGAGGCCGTTGACACTCTGAACAACACACTCATGTCGCTCTTTACTGCGTGATATTGTTTCCACGTTTAGACATTAGTTGTTGACTTGCAAGGTGAGGGCCCAGTGGTCAGGCTCCTGGATGGGGTGGGCGGAGCCGGAGTGAAACCTGAGTTCCAGCTCTGACCACCGCCCTTCTCCCCCGACCCCGTGTTTTTTTTCCTCTGCAGGAAGGTGCAGCCCTGCGTCCTATGAGAAGATGTCTTATGGATCCATCGCGGGCAGCGGCGGCCTGGGGAGCCACGGCCCTTTCGGGGGACCCTCCCGACAAGGCTATCAGCCCCTAGGTAAGGGCAGCGCGGACGTGTGTGGGGGAGCCAGAGGTGGCAGGGGGCGGGTCTCCACTGTGTTACCTTGGTAACCATGGTAACCATAGATGGATTCTGTCCTTCTGACTGGCCCTGCCTGTGACCCTGGATCGGGGGTGACCCTGGCCCTGGACAGGCCAGGATTGTTGGTGCTGGGTCAGCACCCGGAGAGAGCAGAGTGGGAGACACTGCCCTGCCTGGGGGTGCATCCAGGCCTCCGTGGTGTCCTGAAGAGTTTGCAGGCGCTGGGGTGCTTGGCGGGCGGCCTCGTAGGTGCCTGTGGAGACCAGGTGCTGCGTGTGGGGCACAGCTGGGGAACGGAGGCCCGTGGGTGATAGGCGGTGTCCTGGGCTCCACAGGGCGGGTCTGCTTCTGGTTTCTGGGTGCCGGGCCCCGTCCTGTGGGCTGGCTCTGCAGTCTGCTCTCCCCTCAGCTCCTGTCCCCTTGCAGAGGGGTTTTCTGCCAGACCTGTGTCTGGGAAACTGACTTCGGGTCCTTGGGGATCCCGGGCAGACCTGAGACTCAGCGTGAGTGTGTGTGGGCGTGTGTGTGTGTGAGCCCGTGTGAGTGTGTGAGTGCGTGTGCTCACAGACTTGAAATGTGACACAGACTCCTGGGGCCTGGATCCCACCACCTTCCCCGTCCCGGGGTGTGGACTGCAGCTTCCTGGCTCGGCTCGTCCTCGAGGTTTTGCTGCCGTGTGTAGTGTCCTTGGGCAGACCCTGTGAGCGTGTGTGTCTCTTGACTTTGCACGGTTGAATCAGTCTGCGACTTGCTGGCTTTGCTCCTGAGTCATGGCCGTCTGCTTGGCGGCCCTTTCCTCTCCCTGCTCTGGGCGCTCAGTCACGTGCGTGGCCGTGGCAGACACACCTGCTCCACGGGTGAGGGGCCGTCGGAACGCCTGTTTTGGGCCCTGTGTTTGGTGCTGAGGACCTCGGATGCTGGTGCTGTTGGGACGGCTTCCACGTGGGGGTGGCGGTGGGGTGGGCGGCTCAGCACCTGGTGGTCGTGCGGACCTGGCTCCGTCTTGCCAGCACCCGTGGGCCTGGAATGGCGTCTTCTGGTTTTAGTTCACGTTTCCCTGGTATCTAGTGGGATCAGTTTTTCCCACGGTCGTTGGGCATTTGGGTCTCAGGTTAACTCTGTGTGTTTCCCCTCCAGTCTGTCTTGTTCTTGTCAATGGGCAAGGTTTCTGTGTGTCTTCGGAGGTACCGTGTCCACCGTGCTGGCTTTTCCTTGTGGAGCTACTGATGAAAGCAAGTTTTTAACTACAGCACCTCTGTGTTTATCAGTCTTCCATGTCAAGTTGTGCGTTTTTCTCTTTAATAAATTCTAGCACAAGTTTAATGGTTTTGCCTTTACTTCCTCTGAAGCTTATACAATTTGTTTTTCATATTTAAGTCTTGCAATCACCTGGAATTGATTTTTGTGTATGGGGAAGGTGGAGTGTAATGCATTCACTACTTTTCTCTGTTGGTGTAACAAATTGTCCCCGGCCCTTGACTGAAAATTCCCTGTCTACACACCTGCAGTGCCAGCTCTGTGATAAACGCATTATCTATGCAGATTCTCTTGGTCAGTTTTTCTATTTCTGTGTGACGTTGCACCCTGATTTTCACAGAATTATAACTGTTGGGAGAACCAATGGCAACCCAGTCTAGTACTCTTGCCTGGAAAATCCCATGGACGGAGGAGCCTGGTGGGCTACAGTCTACGGGGTCGCGAAGAGTCGGATGTGACTGAGCAACTTCACTTTCACTTTTCACTTTCATGCACTGGAGAAGGAAATGGTAACCTACTCTAGTATTCTTGCCTGGAGAATCTCAGGGACAGAGGAGCCTGGTGGGCTGCCATCTATGGGGTCGCACGGAGTCGGACATGACTGAAGCAACTTAGCAGCAGCAGCATTCTAACTGTTGATACTGTTCAGGGCAGGTTGCTCTATTGCTTTCCCTTAGAAGCGTCCTGGGCATTCTGGCCTTTCGTTGCTGAATGGATTTCAGAGTCCCCCCATCCATCACGCTGGGCTGAGATTGGTCCCCATCCCATGTTAACGTGTGAGACTCAGCCATGCTGTCCTCACCAGTCAGTTCTACCCATGAGACCATAGGTCTCTCTGTTGACAGGTCTTTAATATCTTTCAACAAAGTTTGTAATTTTCTCCTTAAATATTTTACATATCTTTCATTAAATTGATTTTAACAAAAATGAAAACTTTTTTTTTTTGCTGCTTTTGTAAATAGTACCATTATTAATGGGACAGGTGCTTCCCAGGTGGTGCTAGTGGTAAAAACCCTGCCTGCCAATGCAGGAAACATCAAAGACGTGGGTTCAGTCCTTGGGTGGGGAAGAGCCACTGGAAAAGGAAATGGCAACCCTCTCCAGTATTCTTGCTGCCTGGAGAATCCCCATGGACAGAGGAGCATGCCCACAGGGTCGCAAAGAGTTGGACACGACTGAAGTGGCTTAGCACGCATGCACATTAATGGAACATAGTACCCATTCCAAGTCTTTGTTGCTGGTGTACACACGCACGCACAATTGGTCATTCTAGGAAGGAAAGTGCGGAGGTTTTACTTAATATTTACATCTTCTTTCTGAATGTGGGAAATTCCAAACAGAAAAGTAGACACAGTGGTGTCATGAACCCAGCACCGGCCCGCTGGGTGTGGGGCTGGGTGGGGTTCATGCCCTGGGCCGGTCCAGTGTCACCTGCGCTCTTGTGACCCCCTCCCCCCAGACGTCAGCACGTCTCCTGTGTGAGCATCTCAGGGCGGGTCTCCTTTCTGTACCCAGATGTCGTCTAGATGCAGCTTCGGCTTCCTCCCACCCGCGAGTTCTAGGAGCCCTGCAGAGACATGGCGAGTTGGGGGCTGCTGACGAGAGGCACATGTCGCAGTTGACGGTGCCTTTTCAGTCTTTCCAGGCCTCTGGATGCTCCCCTTTTAGTTTTCTTTTTGTCCCTGGATTTGATTTCTTGAAAAAGCCAGCTTTTCCCTGTGGAACATAGTTGAGTTCTGTCCACTGACGAAGTCACTGACAAAAGGTCCTGCCATGTTGCTGAAGTCTTTTTATTAATTGTTATAATTTGTTGAGTCTTGAGTTTTCTGTATAGAAAACTCTGAATAATGACAGTATTTTCTTCTTCTGTTTCAATGCTTTTATCTTTTATGTATTTTTGCTTTCATCCTGAGCCTGCCAGAAGCTCTAGTTCAACTCTGAGTAGAAATGGTGATTGTGGCCTCTCTTCTATTATTGTTATTTTATTTTCTATTATTATTATTGTTATTATTATTTTATTTTCTATTATTATTATTATTTTTTTAGGCTGTGCCGTGCGGCATGTGGGATCTTAGTCCCGGTGATTGTGTTCTTTGTAAGTTTTTGGAAGAACAAGACTGCTCCTCTCTGGTGTCTGGGATTTCGCTGTAAAGCCGCCTCCCCCGGGAGGGCCTGGAGCTCCTCTATGGACTGCCCATCACTCATGCCATCTGCGACAGCTGTCCAGGCTCTCTGCTTCTTCTTGGGTCAGCTTGCTGTGTGTCTGTGGATGTGTGTCTGCTTTTCTAAATGTTCACATTGATTGAAGTGGCGTGGTACGCAGTCGCGTGCTGTTGTCCAGTAGGAATTGGGCAGCATCACTGTGTGGTCAAGGGCACAGCCGTGAGGGCAGTGGCCCTGGTTCTGACCCCCTGCTCTGCCGAGTTCCAGCTGGGCCCCGACCACCGGGAAATGGATGGGGTTGGGCTCCCCTCTGGCGTGGGGGAGACAGAGTGAATTAACAGGCTGAGCTCTGCTCTTGTTTCACTAGCGTCCTCAGCGCCTGGATCACACCCGCTTTTATTCCTAATGTTGTTTAATTGTTGCTCCCAATTTTCTTGTTTTGCCATCAATATCAACAGACTCGTGGCAGCTTTATAAACCCCTCCAAAGGGCTGACTTGATTTTCTGAATCTCTATTAAAAGCTAGTTTTAAAATCTGATGGATTTCTTTCTGCCCACATTTTTACTGTTTTCCCCCTTCTTTCTTTGAGTCGATGCTGTTTCATTTTCCTAACTCCTAAGATCATTCATATCCAGTTTTTATTCATTTCTGATTAAAGCATTACCATTATAAATGTTCAAATAATCATGGTTTTAGTTGAATCTCACAATTCAAAAATATATAGCATTTTAAAATTAATGTTTAGTTGTAAATATTTCATTTCCCTTGTGAATTCTTCTTTAACCCAGGATTTATTTAGAATTGTAGTTCATTTCCGAACATGTGTATTTCTTCCTAGTTGTCTTTTGAAACTGATTTCTACATTAATTGCATTTCTGTCAGAAAAGCATCTGCATTTGCTGACAGCTGTTGAGACTGGGGCTGCTTCTGGGATGCTGGGTGTGATTCTGGGGGTGACCAGCAAGGCTGCCAGGGAGGCGGGCTGGGGCTCCAGGCCAAGACGGAGGGGCCCTGCTGAGACCCCAGGTGTGGGAGCAGCTGTGATCGCCACTGCCTGCCGTGTGCCAAGCCCTGCGCTTTATGAGTTACTCGGGGACCATCAAGTTAATTATGCAGAGCTTAGGGTGGGCTCTTGCCGTAAAGTCCCATCACAAGTGCAGCAAAAAGCCAAGTGGGATGTTACTATCATGTAAAGAACTCACATAAATGGAAGGAAAGCCCCCAGATCTGTGTACAGATGGGCCAAGTCTGTGAAGAGAGAAGGGTGGCTCTCAGCCCTTGAGAAGGTACCTGCAGAGATGGATATGAACTTGGCCCTTCTCCTGTGGCTTGGTGGCTGGGGGTGGGGGGTGGGCTCCCTTGCAGGGGAGGGCACCCTGCTCCCTGCCTCCTCCGGCCCCCTCCTTCCATCTCTCTCGGCCCAGCCACGTCTCTTCTCTGTTAGGGAACCATCCAGGGATACTGGCAGAGATGTTCGCCGCAGGGGATGTGAGGCAGAAATGCCGTTGCTGCCCAGCTCAGGGAGATGGTGTGATGGGCCGTGTTCTGGGATGGGGCGTGAGGCCGTCCTGCGGATCCTTGGAGAGTGCTGGACGCCCACCCATGTCCCAGTGGGATGACGGACGGACATGGCAAATGAGGCAGGTGAGCCCCATCTGGGCTTCTCCTTGCCTGAGACCTCACCCCTGAGTGTTGATAGTGTTTGGCTCGTGATGCATGGTGGTAAATGATCTTTATTGTTTTCTATAATAATTGTCTGCCTTTGCATTTACATTGTCCCCCTAGAGTTCAGAGTTCACATGGTTCTGGAGAGCAGACCAGACTGGCCCCCCCACGGGTGTCTGGGGACCTGGTAGGGCATCGGGGGGAGGTGGGCCAGGCCTGGACTTGCGCTGACTAGATACCAGTATGGCGAGGGCATCGAGCACCACTGGCCACCCTGCTCCCCACAAAGCCGGTGGTGACCCCGTGGCGGGGCCTGGGCGGCTGCGCCTCCTCCTTACACAGTGCTGTCCGGTAGCAATCCCCGAGGCCCGGCTGTCTGCCTGCAGGGGAGCCTGGGTGGGCATCTGGGGAGGAGGCCTTGCCTGCAGGCTCTCCTGGAAGCCCTGGGGGAGAGGGGCGTGTCAGGCCCTGCCCTCTGAAGAGCCCGGCCCTGTCCTGGACCCGCAGACACGCTCCACACGGAGACCTGTTCTGCAAAGAGGCTGCTGCTGCAGGAGCTCAGTGCTGAAGCTCTGGACTTTGCTTGCCCCTTGACATGGTCAGACGTCTTCTCCACGGCAGGCTTCTGGACAGTGCCCCCTCCTGAGTTCCCGGGCTCTGTGTGTGGTCTCGGCCTGGCACCACCATCTCTTTTGATCCCACAGAGCTTTGCACAGGAAGCAGCTTGGTTCCAGAGGTGTCCGTCTATCTTAGGTGTCCGTCTATCTTAACAACACGTGTCTTCGGGCTCAGGAATTCTGGCAAACCTGTCCAGGAAGTGTTTCTGAATAAATGAAAATTATCAGAGAGGAAACTGTGTCCTCCCTGGGGGCCCACCATCACTCCTCAGCTTGGCAGCAAGTGTCAAGGGAACTGATTTTGTTTTTATTTTCACTTCCGATACACCATGAACGGTTGTTCTATAAAATACAGTGGCATGATCCTGTGCTGCTGGTGCGGAGATGTCAATTGCCATGAGCGTTCCCACGGCCTTATTCTCCATTTTTGCATGTTGCTGTGCACTGGTCAAAGTCCTGGCCTGGTTGTGGGCCACACCTGAAGCTCTGCTGTAGGGAGTTTTGTACTGGCTTGGAATCACCTTTCAGAAAAACCTGGGTGCAGAGAAAGATTCAGAATATCTGAAGTTCTGGACATGGTGCTGGATTTCAGCAAAAGGGGTGTTTGGGGGGTGTGGCAGTCAGGGAGGGCTTCCTGGAGGAGGTGGGTCTGAGCAAGTGGAGCTCTTGGTATGGATGCTTGGAAGGCCCGGTGCATCTGCTGTCCTGCGTGAGAGCCTTGCTCCACCAGAGGTGCCCCAAGCTGGGCAGAAGGGCTTAACTGAGACTGTCCCTTGCTGTCTGTAGAGTGCGCAAAGTGTTGGACTGAGTACGGAATCCGCCATTTCCCCTGCCCATCGCCAGAGAGCAGCCCGCAGGAACCCTGTGTGGGTGAGGATGGGGATGGTGGCCTTGGGTCCGCTGGCACCCTCAGAGGCCCAAGCGCCAGGAAGCAAGGTACTTCTGCTGGGATGCTGGGTCTTGGGGGTCCCAGGGAAGGCCATGCAGAGATGCCAAGCCCTGAGGTGGGAGGTCAGTGGGCAGGAAATGGACTCCCAGAGGCTTTGGCCGAGGACGCTGTGGAGCTAGAGCAGGGGTCCCAGCCCGTCTCTACCCTCACCTGCACTAACCCTTTCCTTCCCCAAGGACAGCTGATGGCGTGGCGGGGCTGGACCAGGGATGTTGCCAGGCTGTCAGAGCCCTGTGGGCTCCAGGGAGGAGGCCAGCACTGCAGGACTGAGAGTTAGGGGCTGGCCCAGCTCCTGTGGCCCCTGAGCCCAGAGCCTGCATCTGCCTTGCAGGAGTGGGAGGGCTGGCAGGGGAGTGTGGGGGCCTTGGTGTGCCCTTCAGGGGGACCCTGGGTGAGAGGGGCAGCCATGGGCAGGACTCACCCAGCTGGGCAGGAAGGCAGAGGTCAGCGGCGCCCGAAGTCTTTTTGGTCAGGGTGTCTGGCGCGTCAGCGGTTGTTGCTGGCAAGCCCTGGCCCTGGCCCCGGAAGGCCTGCTCCTTGTGATGGGTCGGCCGCCCTGCCTTCTCACCCCTTGCTCCTGACATTGGCTGCCGAAGGCAGTAGGGCCAGGGGGGCCTTTCTGGAGACAGATGGCCACCATGGCCCAGAAGCAAGGTCCCTCGCAGCTCAGCACCCAGCCAGGCAGCAGCAGGGCCAGGACTCAGACCCAGGCCTCTGGACACCCAGCAGGGAAGGGGCCGTGGGCGGGAGCAAGTACTGTTCTGAATCAGAAGCCAAAGAGGAGGCTCCCTGGGAGCCGCCACTGCCCTGGCCGGGGCGTTAAACACCCGCCTTTTGGTGCCTTTCCAGGGCCAGGGGTCGCCCCCAACGGCAGTGGGATGCCAGAGCCCACCTCACTGCCCGCTGGCCCGAGGAAGGACCCGGTCGCGAGGGCCCGTGGCCATGTGGCCACCACCACTCGGGCCAAGAAGAGGAAGCCCAACTTCTGCCAGCAGGAGACGGAGGTGCTGGTGGCCAAGGTCAGCAAGCACCACCAGCTGCTGTTCGGCACTGGGCTGCCGCGGGCTGAGCCCGCCCGCAGGTACCATGTGTGGAGCCGCATCCTGCAGGCGGTGAACGCGCTGGGCTACTGCCGCCGTGACCTCGTGGACCTCAAGCACAAGTGGCGGGACCTGCGGGCCGTGGTGCGACGCAAGCTGGGCGACCTGCCGGGGGCGGCCCCCTGCCCCCTTCCCGCCAAGCCGCAGGTCCTGGCTCTCACACCCCTGGAGCAGGCCGTGGCCAAGACCTTCTCCTGCCAGGCCCTGCCCCCCAAGGGCCTTGGCTCTGAGCCGCCCAGAGGTGAGTTCCTCGCCCAGCTCACCCAGCAGGAAGCTTGTGGCCACCAATGGCCGCCGCCCCCCCCGCCCCCAACCCGTGATCTCTGGATCCTTCTGTACTTCGTCCTTGGCTTCTTCACTCCTGCCGCCCTACGGGCCCCGTCTAAGCCCCGGGCACCCAGGGTCTCGTCCTTCCCTCAGGATCGCAGAGGGGAGCCGGGCGCAGACAGGATGCAGCTCTCTCCGCAGGGCACCGAGTTCCCGCCTTTGGGTCGTGACCCAGAGCAAGAAAGACGTTTCCTCCTGGCAGCGTCCCTGCAGCACTGACCCCGGTTCGTCCCTGGTTCGTCCACGGTTCTCTCTGTCATCTGGTTCAGCGTCCAGGAGAGGCCTCGCCAGGGCTGCGCTGGCCCTGAGGCATCAGAGTGGGCAACTGGGGACCTGAGGCCCCCGGTTACCTCCATCCTCCCGGGCAGAGCCCGTCTTGGCCTTTCCGGGGGAGCATTGCTCTTGTTGGGCTCAGTGCTCAGTGGCAGTGGCTGGGGTCAGGGCAGACCTGCTGCCTGGTGCCCAGAGAGTGCTGGGACTGCGCTGCGTGTGTTCGGGCACCGTCCCGACTGCCTGTGGTCCCCGCGGGACGGCCGTCGTGGCTGCAGCCATGGGGCCAGGAGGGGCAGGGCGCCCGGTCCCCGCGCCGGGTCCTGCTGCACGGTCACGTCTCCTGCTGCCCTGGGCTGGGCTGGCTGTATGGGCGGCGGTGGCGGCGGTGGCGGCGGCGGCGGCGGCGGCGGCGGCGGCGGTGGGTGGGCCCTGCCCCCTCCAGACCGACTGGCCCACACTTGCCCCCAGCCCGTGTGAGGTCCGCGGGCTGCTGTGCTTCAGTGCCGGCTCCCTCCCCGTCCTGCTGTGCTCAAGGACTGACCGACCAGAGGTGTGGGTGTCAACAGCTCGTCCCTTCTGTGCTCAGGAGGGCACACTTGGCAGTTCGTGCCCCATCCATGTGGGGGGCGGGCTTCTTGCCGGCTGAGGAAGGGTGTGGGAATGTCTGTGTGTGGACACGCAGCCTTGCTTTACTGGGGGCTTTGGATAAATTCCTGAGTCGGATTGCTGGCCCCACGTGAGAGTGAGTTCAACTGTCAGAAGCTGCTGCCCCGTCATCCACAGGAGTTCAGGCCCCTGCGTCCTTGCTAATGATCATGCTGATTCCTGCCTCCCTGGGCTGATGGGGGAGGGCCCTTACTGCACTGTCAGCCTGCTCCAGGCAGGGGCTGTCTGTCCGTCCGTCCGTCCGTCCTGCTCACCCCTGCGTCCCTCTCCTGGCCCGTCGTGTGCAGCCACTCACTCTTGATTCTGGAGGTAAGGGATCCTCCAGACCCCTGTGTTGTCCCCCTGTGGTCCACGCTGCATTAATGCTTGAGCCTGGTGGGTTTGGGGTCGAGGTTCCGTAGGTATTCAGTCCTGCACTGTTGGTGGAACCCGGAATGACCTGGCACCCCTGTTCTCGTGTTTCTCTCGATCCGTGTCAGTGCTTTTTCAGCTCACAGTGTCTGATTACAGAAACTATAAGGCCAGTCTTGAAGTGAGTGGGTGATCATTTCCTCCTCCTGTTTTCTGAAATAGTTTCTGTAGAATTGGTATTACTCTCCCCTTAACTGTGCGGCCACCACCCGAGATGGCATTCTGTCTTTGTGGGAAGAGTGTCACCCACGGTCCCTTTAGCAGCCTGTGCCTCCTGCTCTGCGGCCGTGAGCTCCGTTGTTGGGTGTCTTTCCGGGGGCTTGCGCATTGATCTCAGTTGTCAGAGGTGCTGGCCCCACTTGTTCCTGAAGTTCCTGTCGTCCAAGTGTCTGTAGGATCTGTAGTGAGAGCTCCTCTTTCCTTCCTGTTGCTGCTAATTTGTGTCTTTTCTATTTGTTCTCAACTAATCTGGCTGCAAGTCTATTAGTTTTATTGATTGCTTCAAAGAGCCAGGTTTTGATACCATCGATTTTCTCTACTTAATGCACGCCAATTTAATTGATTTTTGCTGACCTTTAACGTTTCCTTCCTACGTCGGGGTTAATCTGTTTCTGTCGGATCATTGACTTGGGACTTCTTTTCTAATGTAAGTATTTATTGCTATAAATTATCCTCGCCGCATTACTTTATTTATACGCATTTGTATATGTTATATTTTCTTTCAGTTTACAATATTTTCTAATTTCCTTGCTGAGTTTTTTTCTTTTACTAATGGCTATTTGGAAGTGTGTTGCTTTTCAAATAACTGTCTATTTCCAGGTCTCTTTCTGTTATTGATTCCTAGTTCTGTTGTGGTCAGAGAATATGTTGTGCATGATTCCAGCTGTTTTCAGCGCATCAAGACTTGCTTTGTAGACCAAGGTGTCGGCAGCCTCCGTGGGCTCCTTGTGCATCTGATGAGAACATGTGCTTAGCTGCAGTGGGGGAGCATCCTGGAATGTCACTCAGTCATGTTCCTGGAGAGCACTGACGGACAGCTGATCCGTCTGCTTGTCCTGCTCCCCTGGGAACGCCCAGCAGTCTCTATTCCACTGATTTGTGCTCTGTGCGTTTTCAAGCTGTGACATGAGGCGCACCCTGAGGGTCTTTTGTCGTCTTCATCGGTTGTCCCTGGTGTTGTCATGACAACATCCGTCTGGTCCCTGGTTGGACCTGTTGTCCTGAGTCCTCCTCTGTCTGATGTCAGTGTGGCCGCTCCAGCTGGCTCATGACTACTGTCATGTGACGTGTTGTTCTCTTCTCTAATGTATAGGCTGTAACTTCCTAGAATGCGAAGTCAAGTGGGCCTTAGAAGCGTCACTACAAACAAAGCTAGTAGAAGTGATGGAATTCCAGTTGAGCTATTTCAAATCCTAAAAGATGATGCTGTGAAAGTGCTGCATTCAATATGCCAGCAAATTTGGAATACTCAGCAGTGGCCACAGGACTGGAAAAGATCAGTTTTCATTCCAGTCCCAAAGAAAGGCAATGCCAAAGAATGCTCAAACTACCGCACAGTTGCACTCATCTCACACGTTAGTAAAGTAATGCTCAAAATCCTTGAAGCCAGGCTTCAGCGATATGTGAACTGTGAAATTCCGGATGTTCAAGCTGGTTTTAGAAAAGGCAGAGGAATCAGAGATCAAATTGCCAACATCTGCTGGATCATCAAAAAAGCAAGAGAGTTCCAGAAAAACATCTGTTTCTCTTTATTGACTATGCCAAAGCCTTTGACTGTGTAGATCACAATAAACTGTGGAAAATTCTGAAAGAGGTGGGAATACCAGACCACCTGACCTGCCTCTTGAGAAACCTGAATGCAGGTCAGGAAGCAACAGTTAGAACTGGACATGGAAGAACAGACTGGTTCCAAATAGGAAAAGGAGTACGTCAAGACTGTATATTGTCACCCTGCTTATTGAACTTACATGCAGAGTACATCATGAGAAACGCTGGGCTAGAAGAAACACAAGCTGGAATCAAGATTGCTGGGAGAAATATCAATAACCTCAGATGTGCAGGTGACACCACCCTTATGGCAGAAAGTGAAGAAAAACTAAAGAACCTCTTGATGAAAGTGAAAGAGGAGAGTGAAAAAGTTGGCTTGAGGCTCAACATTCAGAAAACTAAGATCATGGCATCTGGTTCCATCACTTCATGGCAAATAGATGGGGAGGCAGTGGAAACAGTGTCAGACTTAATTTTTTGGGGCTCCAAAATCACTGCGGATGGTGACTGCAGCCATGAAATTAAAAGATGCTTGCTCCTTGAAAGAAAATTTATGACCAAGCTAGACAGCATATTAAAAAGCAGAGACATTACTTTGCCAACAAAGGTCCATCTAGTCAAAGCTGTGGTTTTTCCAGTAGTCACGTATGGATGTGAGAGTTGGACTATAAAGAAAGCTGAGTGCCAAAGAATTGATGCTTTTGAACTGTGGTTTTGGAGAAGACTCTTGAGGGTCCCTTAGACTGAAAGGAGATCCAACCCAGTCCATCCTAAAAGGAAATCAGTCTTGAATATTCATTGGAAGGACTGGTGCTGAAGCTGAAACTCTAGTAGTTTGGCCACCTGTTGAGAAGAACTGACTCCTTGGAAGAGACCCCGATGTTGGGAAAGATTGAAGGTGGGAGGAGAAGGGGACAACAGAGGATGAGATGGCATCACCGACTCATTGGACATGAGTTTGGGTAGACTCCAGGAGTTGGTGATGGACAGGGAGGCCTGGCGTGCTGTGGTCCATGGGGTCACAACAAGTCAGACACGACTGAGCGACTAAACTGAACTGGGCCTGTTATGTCTGGCGTGCTGTTGAGTTTGCTTCTGTGTCGTCTGCCATCTCTGCTGTGGACTGAGCGGTGGCAGCAGAGCTGTCCCTGAACTTAAGGGGACGATGGAGAGGCTCTGCACCCGAGCCCCAGTGTGGTCTGCGCTGGTCACGTGGGGCTGTGGTGTGCAGCCGGCTGTAGATGGCCTCTCTCTTGTGTGAAAACCCGTGTGCTTAGGGATGAATCTGCCACTTTGATAGTTGCTTTGTTTCCCCTGTGTTCTTGTTTCTTTTTTCTCTTCTCCTTCCTTCCTTCAGAGTGACTGAGTGTAGTGTAGAGTTGTGTGTGACCTCCGCTGTTGGCTCATGGAGGTTTCTGATGGCAGTGGCTTGGAGTGAGTGACAGGTGTTTTTAGTGTCCCCTCACGGCATGGCCTTGCTTCCCCTGGGTGTGTGAGCGCCTTCCAGGTCTTCCATCTGCGTCCCCTGCACACACGCTGGCTGACACGGTGTTCCTGGCGGTCCCTGCCTCCTGACTAGACCAGGAACGAGACAGGATGTCTCTGTCTGCCTTGTGCTTGCCCACCGCACCCTTGAGCTCCTCCCGCATATCCGGGGCGCCTTTGACCTGATGAACTCCTGTTAACATTTCCTGTCCTGCATCTCTGGCAGGAAGAGCTTCTCTCAGTGTTTTTTTGTCTGAGAATCAATTTTATTTTGCCTCTGTTTTTGAAATGTATCTCCACTGGGTATAGAATTCTGGTTGACTGATTTTTTTCCTTTCTTTCAGCACTTAGAGGTGTCATTCTACGGTCTTTCGGCTTCCATGGTTTCTGAGGCTGGCTGCTGTTTTCCTGGGGGGTGGACTTGGCCTCTTTGTCTTTCCCTCCATCCCCTGCTGAGCATCGCAGCCCCTGTTCCATCTCTGAGGCTCTGCCAGACCGCTCGGGGCACAGAGCTGGAAGGGGATGACTCTGAGCATAGTGGCCCTGGGCTCCTGCAGGCTGCACAGTGAACGTGTGACCCCCTTGCCTGTCTCCTTGCAGCCACCCAGATGGACCCAAGTGACCTCCAGGAGCTGTTCCAAGAGACGTCGGCCAACGTCTTCCGAATTAACTCCAACGGTGAGTCTGTGCCCGGGTCTTGCCCTGCCCTCGCTCGGGCTGCCAAGTGTATTGCAGGGGGGTCAGGGTGACATGGGGCAGTGGGCCAGCCTGTCGGGTGCCCTGTCCCAGCCCAGGTGACTCAGGACCACAGGCGGGGGGCAGTGTGAGCCCAGTGCTGTGGTCTCAGGCCGGGCTGTGACCTTGTCTGGCGCCCCCTTGGCCCCCATCCTAGTCCCCCATCACGCCTGTGGCCTGCCCCGGGGAGCCTCCATCAGACCAGCAGGGCCCACTCACAGATCACCAGGGCCGGGGGTGGGGGTGAGAGCCACACCCCACGAGGTGTGGGCTTGTCCTCAACCCCCGAGGGACTCGGACGTGGCCGCAAGGCAGGCAGGGTTCCCTATGCCCTCTGGCAGGGGTTGGTGTTTGCCCCGAGCCCTGAGCTCTACCAGGTCAGAGAGTGCTGACCCCGAGAGGACAGCAGCCCCCTCCTCAGACCCAGGGGAGGCCTCCTGGAGGCAAGTCCCCAGAGCCCCTGAGCCTCACGCAGGCCTGGGCCCTGCTGGAGTGGGGCTGACGCCCTGGGGGTCGCAGGCTGGGTCCCCAGAGCCCCTGAGCCTCACGCGGGCCTGGGCCCTGCTGGAGTGGGGCTGACGCCCTGGGGGTCGCAGGCCAGGTCCCCAGAGCACCTGAGCCTCACGCGGGCCTGGGCCCTGCTGGAGTGGGGCTGACGCCCTGGGGGTCGCAGGCCAGGTCCCCAGAGCCCCTGAGCCTCACGCGGGCCTGAGCCCTGCTGGAGTGGGGCTGACGCTCTGGGGGTCACGGGCTTGAGGCCTTGGCATCCTGGCTCCAGCAGGTGCAGGGTCACTCTTCGGCCTCAGCACCAGGTCCCTGGGCAAAGGCAGGGTGGGCGGCGTACCCGAGTGTGGGGACCGCCTGCTGGAGCCCCGGCTGCCCCTGACCCTGGCCCCCTTCTCTCACAGTGACCTCCTTGGAGCAGAGCCTCCGGTCCCTGGGGACGCCAAGTGACACTCAGGAGCTGCGGCACAACCTGTGAGTGTGTGTAGTGTTCATGGCTGTACACGGGTGTGCCCTGCACCCCCGGCACACCACCCTCTCCGCACACCAGCCCCACAGCTGGGTGGGCTCTCACGGGTATCACTCCAGCAGGGGCTCAGCTGTGTGCTGTGACACCCATAGAGACATACCTGTGCACAGGTGTGCCTTCAGGTGGCGGGGTGCATCCCTTGCTCACCTTTTGCCTCACTGACTGGCCCCACACTTGCATACAACACACCAGAGCACACAGAGGGCCACACACGTGTGAACACACTTGTGGGGACACCATGACACAGGCTGCCGTCGGCACGGCCAGCGTGTGGGTGGTGGGCACACAGGCTGGACAGAAGGGGGCTGTGTGCTTGGGGCGGCCTCTGGGGGCCCCTGGCTCTTCTCTCAGGCTGTCTCGGGCTGGGTCAAGCTGCTCTGGGGTGAGGTTCCGCTCCCTCAGGGCCTGGGCTCTGGAAGAGAAAGCAGGTCTCTGCAGGGGCGCAGCCTGGCCAGCATGGCCAAGGCTGCCAGGCCCTTCTCAGGGCACCCTGGTGGCCACCCTGGAGCCCTGCAGGCTGTGATCCCAGCGTGGCTTGGGGTGGGGGCCCCCTAAGGAGGAGGCCTGCATCTGAGTCCTTGTCCCCTTTGCCTGAGCCATCCTGCGTGGGAAGGGGCACTGTGGGTGGTGGGCCACAAGAGCTGGGAGGGGCACAGGCTGCTTTCAGGGCTGTGTGTCTCTTCCTGGCATCGGCATCCACGGGAGATGCCAGGGCCTCTCTCCCAGGCAACCTCCATCCTAAACCTGTCCAGCCCAGAGGAGGCTCTGGGGCCTGTAGGTCCTGGGGAGGACGGGTGCTTGGGCAGAGCTGAGCCCGGTGCCCCAGTGGAGGGACACAAAGACCTATCCCCCGAGCACTGTGCCTGGACCCAAGGACCTTCCCGGTTCTGTTCCATGGCCATCCAGCTTTGCTACCCCTCCGCCACCTCCTGCTCTGTGGGGCTCCTGGGATGAAGGCTACCTTGTAGTCTCTGGGCTGTGTAGACCCTCCCCGATACCCCCGCCATTGCTCTGGGCCAACCGAGCAGTCTGTGGCCCCCAGAGGAGAACCCGTCCTGTGGTGATGAGTTTGATGGCCGGTCCCGAGGAGCAGGAACCCCAGGGATCAGTGCCTGCAGATGGCAGGCCTTCCCCTCGCCCCTTGGCAGGTCTCAGCAAGTGCTCGCCTTCAGCAGCCACCCCGACCTGCCTGTGACCCTGAGGCCCCTGGCCAAGCCCCTTGCAGAGCGCCTTACGGTTGGGGAACCCCAGATGGGCGCCTGGCTGCACACCAAGGTCTGGGCTGATCACCTGTGGGCTCAGCGTTTTCTGTGCTGGTGATTCTTGATGCTCTGGAATTAACGATTATAGCAGCAGAACAGGAATCCCTTGGGGCGGTACTCAGCCCTGCCCTTGGCTCCTTGCATCCTGCTAACATCCTGGGAAGGAGGAGGGCAGGTAATGTTATTCCCATTTTACAGAGGAACACTCTGAGGCTGAGACTGGACACATGGCCAGGCTGCCTCTCTCAATGGACAGTCAGGCCAAAACTCACCCACCCATCTGTCCACCCACCCACCCGTCCTTCCTTCTGTCTGTCCACCTGAGGAGACCGGGACCACCCCTGCCCATTCTCGGAGTCCAGAGCGATGCACCTGAGGGCCCTTGGCAGATTTTGTGTGCACTTCTGTTGAAAATTTTTCTTTGAGTTTCTTTTTTGAAGTAGCCTGCATTGTTTTCTGATTGTGGAAATAGCATATGCTCCCAGTGGGAACTTGGACGCCCGGGACACTGGAGGAAGCGCTGTGAGAGTGTTTTGGTGTTTGCTGCCAGCCTCTCGAGTCCATAGGCGTTTTGTAGAATTGCATTTAAGTGAATAGTGTTCTAGAGCCCACTTTTGACGCTGGGGGTTGGGGGTGCGTGTGCCCCCTTCACACACTGGGAACATGCCCCTCAGAGGTGCAGACTCGCCGTCCAGCGTGCAGGGCGCTGAGCTGAGGTGCTCGGGCTCCTCCGTCTTCAGCATCGGGAACCACCGCAGGAACGTGTGGGCCGTCTCTGTGCTGCTGCCTGTCTCTGGATTGGGCCCCTGGGGTGGTGTCCCTGGGCTCAGGCGGATGCTTTTCCCCACCTTGGCCCAGTGGCTGGAGGGTGTCGTCACCAGTGGTCTGGAGAGGGGCACGGGCCCTTCCCTGGGCACCCCCTGCTCCCCCGCAGCCACAGCTTGCAGGTCCCCAACCTGCTTAGCGCCTTCCTGCGCCCCCAGCCCTCTTACCCTTCCCCCCCGTGGGGTGGCTGCGACCAAACTGCCTACCCCGCTGGTCCTGGCCTTCCAGAGCCTTCTATGACCCCTGCCCTGGGGGAACCTGTGTATCTCCTGGACCGTTAGCATTTACAGATGACTTGAGACCAGTGCAGGGTTTTCAAGTCTGTATTTGCTCCATGTTGACAGTTGCCAGCTCTTTTATTTGGCCAAGAAAGGACATTAAAAAAAACCAAGTACACAATCATCCATTGTGCCATGGATCTGATCACAGGAGAAAGGACAGTCTTTTAGATTGAATAAGTGTAGGTAGCTTCACAAGAGCCTCACGGGGTTGAACCTGTTTTTCTCATCTTCCATGAGGCAGGAGTGGGCTTGATCATTTCTGTCGCCCACCACGAGTGGCCCTGTGCCGCTCCCCAGCACGGACTCCCAACTGGCCGAGGTGGCCTGGTCAGTGATGGTGGGGCTTGTCAGCGTCAGCCCAGGGCACTGCTGGGCCCCTCGGGAAGGGCTGCTGAGTGGATGGTCCTTCCAGGAGCCCCAGACAGGAGGTCTGCCCCGGGGCCTCAGCTCTCTGCTGGACCGTGTCCAGCCACATGCTGAATTCCTGTCTTCTGCTCCTCAGTGTGGCCTGGCTGGGCCCCTTCCTGGTCAGGGGTCAGCTCCTGCACCCGAGCCTCCAGCCCCGCCCCCATGGCTGCCGCTACCCATCACCCCCTTTGTGTGCGGTGCCACCCCTGGCACGGCCTGCCTACCCCACCCAGGCTCCACCTGTAGCCAACCCACCCCTCCTCCTGCAGACATGCCAGGCTGGGGCGCTGGGCCCTGGGCTGTCTGTGTGTCCGGCCTCAGAGCCCCTCCCTGGCCACAGAGGGTGTCAGGTGGGAGTTCAGACTGATACTCCTTAAATACGATTATGCCACTTCTCAAAGGGACCATCCTTTGAATACCTTGGCACCTTTTCCAGTACTTACTCGACCTCTCCACATGGGTGCATTTGGGGTTATTCTGTTTCACTCATCACTGTCCCGAGACAGTGCTGTGTTGTCTCAGTCACTGAAGATTGTGGGCAGTCTGATGTCAGCATGTACATCCTCCAGCACTGCCCATCTTTTCTGAAGTTTCTTTGGATACTTCTGATTGGTGGGTTCTCTGGCGGGTTCTCTGGCGGGTTCTCTGCCCCCGGGGCCAGGCCAAGGCCCTGCCCTCGCTTGGGCCTGTGAGTCTGCAGGACGCCTGCGGACGGGGTCTGCCCAGAGTCATTCTGCCCACAGGGCCTGAGGTCAGCCCTGAGTGGTGAGGGTCTGGCCTTTTCAACCCTCCGAGGTCACACTCAGAGTCATAAACCGAAGGTCTGGGAGAGACCCTGGGCCCGGGCTCCCCGTGTTCCTGGGTCTGGAGGCGGGCCTCTCCCTGCGGCCCCCGGAGGGATGAGCTGTCCTCAGTGCTGGGCCCAGGGCCGTCTCTGCGGCCACCCTGCTTCCTGGGCCCCAACCAGTGCTGACCCCGGGGGTCCCTCCATAGGGAGGGCTCATGGCTGGGCCCCGGGGGTGCAGGTGCTGAGTCTTGTGTGCAGGGCCCCTGGGGACTCTGACCTGAGCTTACGGCGTCATGTCTTCCACGCTGCTCACCTGCCCCCTCCGGTTGCTCCCTCTCATCCACCCCTCCCAGGGCCTGTCCGTGTGTCCTTCCTCCTGTCTGTTCCCTATTTCCTCTGCCTGGCTTCTCCTGTCTTGTGCGTTCTCCTCTCACCCCACGAGCCCCTGCCCACTCTGCTGCCTGCTGTGTCATGGCCCTTTCTTGCTGCTCCTCCCCATCTTCTCCCCCTTACACACCCTGTGCTTGCTCCCGCCAGGCACACAGTGCAGCAGGAGACCAACCGCACGATTGCAGCCAGCGCCAGCGCCCTGAAGCAGACAGCCGAGCTCCTGCGGGGCTGCCCCCGGGTATGTTCCCGGGGACCGGAGGGCGGCAGGGGCCTGGGCACAAGGTGGGGTGACGGATGCTGAACACGTGGCCGCTTGGGCAGAGAGTGTGGGCTCCACCATTCACCGGGCAGCAGCACAGGCTGGACAGCGGTGCGGGTGCCCAGTGGCCCCAGGTCATGCGCCCTCAGAGGGCAGGGCTTGCCGAGCTGGCCTCACCGACTGTGGCCGGCCTGCTGCTGCCCCTGCAGCTCCTTCCTGCCTGTGGGCTCGCGTTGGGTGCGTGGTGGCAGTGAGCGCTGGGTTTGGGACTTGAGATGCAGGGCCTGGGGAGTGTCTGCGGCCCTCCCAGAAGCTGATGGGAGGCGCTGGGGGAAGGAGGGGCCCGGGAGCCTATGTCTGAGTCCTGGTCCCAGGGTGCTGGGACTGACACAGTTCCATTGGTGCTGACGCTGCCTGGTGAGAGAGGAGGGCGGGGGCTCCTGGTGGCCCAGCCATGCCAGGATCTAGAGGGCGGGGGCTCCTGGTGGCCCGGCCGTGCCAGGGTCTAGAGGGTGGGGGTTCCTGGTGGCCCAGCCGTGCCAGGATCTAGAGGGCGGGGGCTCCTGGTGGCCCAGCTGTGCCAGGATCTAGAGGGCGGGGGCTCCTGGTGGCCCAGTGGTGCCAGGATCTCTAGAGGGTGGGAGCTCCTAGTGGCCTGGTGGTGCCAGGGTCTAGAGGGCGGGGGCTCCTGGTGGCCCGGCCGTGCCCAGATCTCTAGAGAGTGGGGGCTCCTGGTGGCCTGGCTGTACCAGGGTCTAGAGGGTGGGGGCTCCTGGTGGCCCGGCCGTGCCAGGGTCTAGAGGGCATGGGCGCCTGGTGGCCTGGTGGTGCCAGGATCTAGAGGGCAGGGGCTCCTGGTGGCCTGGCTGTACCAGGGTCTAGAGGGTGGGGGCTCCTGGTGGCCCAGCGGTGCCAGGATCTAGAGGGCGGGGGCTTCTGGTGGCCCGGCTGTGCCAGGGTCTAGAGGGTGGGGGCTCCTGGTGGCCTGGCCGTGCCGGGATCTAGAGGGCGGGGGCTCCTGGTGGCCTGGCCGTGCTGGGATCTAGGGCCGGCCTGCCTGTCCCCTCATCTGTCTGTATGTCCTGAATGCTGGCTCTGTGTGCCAGGCGTCATTCTGAAACTGAGGTGCAGAGGTGAACAGGAGATGAGGTCTCATTCCATTGGGAGGGCAGAGGCCATGTGTGAGTGCTGAGGTGCTGGGGCGGCGGATGGCCGCTTTGCTGCCTGCGGTTCTGATGTGGGTGTGAGACGCAGCCTCACCTGCGGGTGGGTGCTTCAGGGCTCGGCTCCACCCTCTACGTGACCTTCAACTCAGGCCTGAGACCTCCTGAGCTGTCAGGTGGGGGTCGTAACATCTCTCCCTGGACTGGACAGGCATAGCACATGAGAGCAGCAGGCCTGGTCAGTGCTCACGGCGTGTGTGTGTGTGTGTGTGTGTGTGTTGGGTGGAGATGGTGTCCATCGTGATGCTCGCTGTGTCCCCAGAGCCTTTGCTGGCCTTCGAGGGGATGGAGGTGGTGGCTCTGAGGTGGTAAAGTAGACGGGGTGAGCCCAGCTCTAATGACAGAGGGAGTGGAGATGCCCGTGAGGCTGGGGGTGGGTGTGGTGCAGGTGCCAGGCTGGCCGGGAGGGGCCTGGGAGCGTACCCAGGGATGGAGGTGCAGCAGGGATGGAATGTGGTCTCGGCCGACTGTTGAAGCTCCATGGTCTCTTTGCAGCAGGAGCGTCTTCAGCTAGATCGCCTGAAAACTCAGCTGTCAGACGCCGTCCAGCGCTATGGAGCGGCGCAGAAGGTGAGGCCCCTGCAGGCGCCCTGAGCACCTGCCCTGGGCCAGCCTGGGACAGTCCTATCCTCCAAAGCAGACCTTTGACAGTTGCAAGGACCCAGCTGGTGTGACCTTAGTAGGTGTGCAGTGAGGGATGTTTTCCTCTGGAGTGCTGCCCAAGAGGGTCCTCGCAAGAGCCCCCTGGAGGTGGGAGGAGAGGTGTCTCTGTCCCTCTGTCCCTGCCCAAGTGTGTGGAAGGAGGCTGTCCAGCAGATTGTCCCCCGGGGACACCCAGCCAGGCTCCCAGTTTTCCAGAGTCCACGGGCAGCTCCGTTCTCTTGGAGCTGAAGGTGTGCTTCGCTGTTGGTCACTGTCCAGTACTTTGTTTATCTGACCATTTCTTCTCTCTTCCCCACCTTTTCTGTTCTACCCACCTCCCTCCTCTTGTACTTTATCCAACAGAAAATTGCAGAGAAGTCCAGAGCACTGCTTCCCATGACACAGAGGGGTGGCAAGAAGCAGGTGGGTGCTGAGTGTTTACTGTGGTCAGTGGGCGTTAGGGGACAGCATAGAATCCATGCCCTTGGGACTCCAGGGACGGGCAGGGAGGACCAAGGTCTTACTGTATAGCACAGAGAGCTATATTCTATTCATAGATTTAAATATGTATATCAGAAAGGAAGTGTGAAAATCAGTGATCCAATTTTCAATCTCAAGTAGCTAGAATAACAACAAAAAAATAAATCCAAAGAAAATACATAGGAAAAAGCAGAAATTAATGAAATATAAAATAGATGCACAATAGACACATTCAACAAAGCCAAAGGTTTGTTCTTTAGAATGAGTAATAAAATTAAGTCCTACAAGATTAATCAAAATACAGGGAGAAAATACAAATTACTAGTATCAAGAATGAAAATACATATATCATTAAAGCTTCTAAAAATGAAAAAAGTAATAAGATACTATGAGCAACTTTATGCCTATCAATTTGACAACTTAATGAAATACAAATTTTTAAAGAAAGATGTAACTTACCAAGATGTGTAAAAAATCTGGAAAGTGCAGTATTTATTAAAGAAATGGAATCCATAATTTAAAAACATCCTAGCAATGAAACTTCAGACCAGATGGCTTTAGTGATGAATTCTCTCAAATATTTGAGGAGTAAATAATACCAGTTTACACAAACACTTACATAGAATATAAAAATAGAATACCTCTCACCTTGCTTTATGAGGCTAGTAAATTTTAATTCCAAATTCTTATGAGGACTTTGCAAGAAGGAAATATAACAAGAAATGTAACAAGATGTCTTATAAGCCTAGAAGCAAAGACTCCTAACCAAAATATTAAAAAAAAAATTCTTTATTTGACTGCACTGGTCTTAGCTGTGGCATGTGGGATCTAGTTCCTTGACCAGAGATTGAACCCAGGCCCACTGCATTGGCAGCATGGAGTCTTAGCCTTTGGGTCACCAGGGAAGTCCCCTAACCAAAATATTAATAAACTAAGTCTAGCAATGTGTAGAAAGATTATACACCATTCTAAAATGGGATTTATTCTAGGAGTGCAAGATTGGTTTACATTCAGAAATAATCAGAATAACTTATCATGTTAATACAGTAAGTAGGAATATCTTCTTGATCATCTCAATAGACATGGAAGAGCATTTTGTAAACTTCAGCATCCACTTAGGGAGATGCAAAACTTTCCACAAACAAGGACTAGATAGGAATGCCTTTAATCTAATTAAGGGTATCTTCAAAAGTCCAGCAGTCAGCAGTACACTTACTGGTGAGATATTAAAATCTTTTCTCCTAAGAGTGAGGGTGAGACATGGTGTCCAGTACTATTGCTTCTGTTCTTCATTGTACTGCAGGGAATATCCACTGCAATAAGACAGGAGAAAGAAATAAAAGGTGTAGAAACTGGGAAGGGAGAAATCCCCTCACAGACAACATGATTGTGTAACTAGAAAATCTGAATGAATCTGGCAAAACTTAGAATTAATAAGTGAATGTAACAGGATTTCTGTTACCATGTTACTGTGCAAGAAAACATTGTGGGTGCCAGCAAAAGACAATTTGGAAATGATGTTAAAAAGAGACAGCGCTTATCATAGCATCAAAACTAGGAAGAAATCTATGACCAGTTGTTGAAGCTTCTATATAGAAAACTACAAAACATTACTGAAGAGAGATTACAGAAGATTAAATGATGGAGGTGCATGCGGTATTTGTAGATTGGAAAATTCAGTTCTCACCGAATGGTTCTATATATTCAATACAACCAGATAAAAATCCTAGCAGGTTTCGAATAGGAGTGTAAATTGTCAAGCTGATTACAAAATGTATATGGAAATATAAAGGGCCCCAAATAATGAAGACAGTTTTGAAGAACAGAACTGGAGGTTTACACTCCCAGCTATCAGAACACAATATAGAGCTGTAGATATTAAAACAGTGTAGTATTTGCTGACGGCTAAGCTAACAGACCAGTGGGAGCAGAGTCGCATGTAGACAGGGACCCACACTTACATGGTTGCCTGGGTGGTGGGAGGGGCACTGCCACACAGTGGGAAATGCAAGATCTGCACAGGGCTTGATGCCGATCTGCAGATGGCCGAGCTGGGAAAGGTCCTGTTGGGCACACAGCAAGTACAGGTCCAAACACGCCGCCGTCTGGTCTGCGAGTCGGAGCTGGTGGGGAGCAGCGTGCAGGACCAGACATCCGCACAGGCAGCAGCCGGCTCAGGCTGTGTGGACCTTCCAGGCCAGGGCCGTTGCTCTGTGGCTGGAAAGGGACTGGAGGAGTGGGCCCCAGGCTGCCACCCCTAGCAGATCCTTCCCCTCAGCTCGCCCGGCTCAGAATGCTTTCCAGGATCACAGATCTGGATATGAACAGTAAGGCAGTGAAGTGTCTGGAAGCTGCCCTTGGAGGCTGTTGTTCTCCTGCACAGATGAAAATGCACTTACTGTAAAGAAAAGGTGGTAAACTTGACTTTGTTAAAGTCTGTACACCCTGAGAATGAAGAGGTGACCCACAGAACGAGCAAAGGCATTTGCACAACACATATCTGAAAAGGACTTATATCCACAGTATGTAAAGATCTCTTACAAATCAACAGGATTCAGAATCATAAAAGGGCAAACGCCTTGGGCGGTCACATTGGGAACGGGCATTGGGATGGTGGGTGGGCACGTGGATGTGCTCTCAGTGTGTGCTGTTGGAAGCGGGCAGAGTGAACCCACAGTGCTCCATCTCTGCACACCTTGCTCCCACCAGCACAACTGAAAAGAGCAGATGAAAACGGGGAATGTCACATGCCAGAGAAGCTGTGCAGCAGCTGGAGACCTCACGCACTAGATGGGAGTGTGCGTGGTGCCCCTACTCTGGTTGCTGAACATGTCTGTGGAGTGAAAGGTCTTCCTGCCTTGGCCTTGCAGCTCCTCCCAGGTGTGTACCCAGTGGAAAGTCACATCAAAGAATGCTGAACATAGCACAACATGCAGAAGCTGACACCTGGGGGAGAGCCAGCCTGGAGCATTTGTGCTGAGTCCATGCACGGAAGACTGGCAGCAGAAGGGATCGTCTGTGGCCAGCAAGGCCTGGTGACATCCCAGACACACGCTGAGCGCTAAGAGGACAGAGGTCCAAACCAGGCCGAACCAACAGGCAGAGTCAGAAGCCAGACAGTCCTTGGTTGGGGGCAGCGTCATGAACAGGGGCCTGGAATGTCCATATCTTGACCCGGAAGGCTTTCCTTTGATGTAGTTCACAGACCTGTCCATGTGTGATTTGTGCGTTCAATGGCTTATGCCCTATTTCAGTAGAATGTTTCCTAAAGGGGAAGAGAATGGCCAACAGTGCTTCTGAGAAGTTATGAAAGGTGATTTCCAGGAATTTTGCAAGCTGTAGTGGGTGAGCTGACACTGCAGATTCAGCCTGGGGATGCTGCTGCATTGATGCTCCAGAGTTTGGGGCTGCCATCTGCAGGCTGGTGGTCCCGGCAGGAGACGGGGTGCCTGCCTGTTCTCCAAGCCGAGTGCCGGCGTGGCTGGGAGCAGGTCAATCTTGGCTGTGGTTGGTCGCCACCTCAACTGGGTCCTGGCTCCACCTCCAGCCCGGGTCAGGCCCAGCCAGTGGGCAGCCCCCGGGGGCTTCTGGGCCGGCCGCTGTCCCCAGGCAGGGTGGAGCCCATCCAGCTCCAGCACAGCGTGCGGTCCCCAGAGCCCCGTGTCCCCGGGTTGCAGCAGTGGAGACCACCTCACCTGCACATCTGTGGGGGGCTCCTTAGTCGTATGTCCCCCTCAGAGCCACACCTGGCGGTGGCTCCGGTACTTAACACGGGGCCAGGGGAGGATTGGAGCGTCTCACGAGTCCTTTGTTCCGGGCTGTGCGGAGCTCCCAGAGTTGTCCGCCAACTGACCACAGCCTTTGCTGTTTGGAGCAATGAACGACCAGCCTTGGGGCTGCTGCACAGAAGCTGTGTTTCCCAAGAGCGAGACCAGCTCTTGTCCTGACTTCTGCCCTCCCGCCTGGGTCGCAGATATTCCCATGTGGAGCCCTGGGTCAGAGATTGCAAGACAGTGGCCCATTTCCCAGAGCCCCTGGGAGCCCTGGGTCCTGCCTGGCTGCTCACTGGGCTCCGTCTCTGCTCACTGGGCTCTGTCTCTTCTCACGGGAAACTGCTCCCCCTCACCCCACCCCCAGCAGTCTCATTGGGTTGTTGGATCGTGGGCGTGAAACGGACATGTCAGAGCAGGACCCAAGCCCTTGGCCTTGGAGAGAAGAGAAAGCTGTCTTTGTTGGCTGCCGGTGAGCTGGAAAACCATCCCCCGGCTGTGTCCTGCGCTGCAGCCCCAGCATCCTGCCAGCAAACCCTAATCCCAGCTTCAGAGCTCAAGACCCAGACTGAGGCTTTGTGAGAAGACAGGGTGCTTTCTGATCCATTCGGGAGGAGGGCTGGGCAGGACCAGCTGCCTCTCCCTCCCTGGTCCTTGTCCTGAGCCTCTCGGGGAGGGCGGGCCATACCTGTGGGGGCACGCACCCACACCAGCAGGGAGGCCGGCCCCCTTTTCCTTGCGCTTTCCGGGGGCTTCCATGGAACCAGACTCCAGGCGGCCAAATGTGGCACCTGTGCACTTGCTCACGTTGTGCGTCTGACTCGCTGTTGCTGGCCGGCCATGCTCCTGGTTGTGCTCCCACCCCATGCTGGCCAGGCTGTGCTCACGGCAGGGCTGCAGAGGGTGCACCCGTACCTCAGTCCCTGGGTGCACGGCCTGGGCTCTTCCTACGGGAGGTGCCCCAGGCCAGTGGAATCAGCGGAGCTCAGGGCCATGTGCCCTGTTCTAGAGCAGCCTCTGCTGCAGGGAGGGGTGTACCGTCGGGGTCCCCTGCAGGCGCAGGGTCCCCTGTGCCCCATGACTCACTTGCTTGGGGACTTCCGGCGCCCCATGGCCCCTGACCAGGGCTTTCACACGTGCTCCCCCCATCCACCCTGTCCATGGCTCTGGACACAGCCCCATCATGTGGACGTGCAGGCTGAGGTGGGAGAAGTTAAGAACATGCCAGGTCACATAGCTCATCAGCCACAGCTGAGCTCTCCCAGTCCCCTCGCCTTGGGGGCCCAGGGCATGGAGTCCACGAGGGGCGCCAGGTGCTGTTCCTCCTGCCAGGAGTGCGGGTGTGCCCGGTAGGGGTGGGGTGGGCAGACAGCACAGCCCCGCGGTGGACACAGGCTGCAGACCTCGGGTGTGGGTCGCTGTTCCCATCTGGTGGAGGAGAAGGCCAAGGCTAAGTGCGCATGATGGGCCTGGGCCTCTGGTGGTGCAGCTGCCTGGCCTGGACCTGACACGCCCGTAGCCCTGGTGGGGCTGGGGCCACAGAGGGGCATGCGGCCTGGCCCCGGCCAGCCCCCGCCTGCTGCTGCCCGCCTGGCACCCCTCGCTTCCTCTGCCCACAGCGGGAAGGGAGGTGATAATTGCCACCTTGGACGAGGAGAGCTTGTCAACATTTTTTAGATCTTTTATTTTATATTCATCCATCTACATGTTTATTTACATAGAGGCCTCCCTGGCTCTGGGGACTTGGTGAACACATGGTGTGGAGGGAGTGTGTTGGCTCTGGGAGGAGGACAAGTGCATGTGGACGTGCCCCCCATGACCGTGGGGTGCATGCCCACTCTGCTGGGGTCTGCTGCAGCCAGGCCTGGGACAGCCTGAGGTGGCACTCAAGCGGAGGGCAGGGCCCGGTGTCTGCCCCCCATCACGGCAGCCCCAGCACTCGTGGTCCTGTGGCACAGCCCTGCGTGACAGGCTGGGGCCTGGCCCCCCCAGAGCCGGGCTGGGGGCTCCAGGTGCCTGGGGCGGGCCTGGCCTGGCGGCAGTAGGCTCTGCGGTAACGGTGGTCTGTGTCTCAGCAGAGCCCCCAAGCTGCCTTTCCTGAGCTGGCTGACGACGAGAAGATCTTCAACGGGGGCGACGGTGTGTGGCCGGGCCACGAGCAGGCGCTGCTTCCTGAGATCACTGAGGAGGACCTGGAGGCCATCCGACTGCGCGAGGAGGCCATCCTGCAGATTGAGGTGCGGCTGCATGCACGGGCGAGCATGTACATGTGTGTGCACACGGGTGTCCCCGTGTCCTGGCCGTGGCCGCTCTCTGCGCGCCACCAGTGGAGGCTGGGCTGGCCCGTGCCCAGTACACCGAGGCCTGCTCCCATCCGAGCCTGGGGACTGGACCTCGGCTCCCTGGGCCTTGCCTGAGCTCGGCCACCTGGGCCACCTGGTGGAGAACCCAGAGTCTGGGAACCGGCAGAATTTTAGCCTGTGTCTTGTCCCTGCCCACCTGCTTTTACCAGTGGGGTCAGCCATCTGACCTGGGGCCCAGGGCGTGTACCTGGGAGGCACCTGCCAGTCCCCAGGGCTGCCTCCTTCACTGCACACGGAGGTTTCCAGAAGGTGTTCTGCTCTGATTAGGCCCTTCAATGCCAGAACAGTTCCCCGAGGATAGTTGAGCGAACTGCCAGAACTGAACCGGCAATTTGGTGGGGCTGCCAGCAGGTGGCGGTGGTGTTCCTGGGGGCGTCCGACCTTGGGGTGGGGGTGGGGCTGTTTGTTCTTTTCCCTAGTTTGCACATGTAATGCATGCTGGCAGACATTCCTCTAGCCAGGCATGGTCTGTGACAGCTGCCGGAGGTGTGCAGGCCCCTGAGTGGGTGTGAGAGTGTATGAGTGGACATGCAGGAGCAGGTGTGCAGGCGAGTGTGTGAGCCAGTGAGTGTGAGTGTGCACCGGGGCCTGTCTCCTGTTGTGGGAACTGTGTTTATTAGAATGTAGCTGTCAGGCTCCTTGATTCTCTTGGTGGTGGCCCTGAGCCACCGAGTGTGTGTTCCCTCCGCCCTCTGGGCCTTGGTTTTATCTGCAGGAGGAAGTGCTGGGGGCCCGCCTGTCCCACAGCCCCCAGGAGCTGCGTTTCTGGAACAAAGTTTCCCTGAAGCAGCTTCTTTTAGAAAAACAGGAAGTTGGGCAAGCTGAAAAACTGAGTCACTGGCTGAGAACCCGTCGCCGTGTCTGCAGTGAGCAGGTCTGCACTCCTGAGGGTGGTGGACGCCCCCCTTACTGCTGCCCTGCCCCCACTCTGCCCAGTAGAGCCCCCCTCCTCACACCACACTCCGCTGCTAGAGGGAAAGGCGGCGCACAGGCCGTCTCAGAAGACAGGCCTCTCCTCCTTGCCGAGCTGGTCCAGAAAGGACCGGAGACACACAGATGTGTTCCCCTGCTGTTGGCACATGAGACCTGCTTTCCCCGAGAAACTCAGAACAGTCAGGAGCCCCTGCCCCACAACTTGGAGGGGCTGGCAGGCCTGTGACGAGAGGGACTCGCTTCTTCCTTCAGCTTGAGAACTGAACCTCTTAGGAGGACCCTTGGGCGCACCGGGGTCGGGCCGCCTTGGTGGGACGAGGGGCTCCAGGGCTGACGTGGCCTCAGCCTGGCATGCAGGGCGCTGAGGTGCAGGCTCCACCGCAGGGCCCTGGCTTGGGGACATGGGTGGGGTGGGGTCACCCCCAGAAACGTGGGGGGCTCCTGAGCAGGGGCAGGCCCCACTCTGAGCTCCAAGCCCCAGCAGGTCATGGGTTGGTTTGCTCAGGGGGTGGCCTGTGCCTTGATGGCCTCTCATGGCTGACACGCTGCAGGAGGGGACCCCGGGGTAGGGTTAGGGAGGCCCAGGCACTGCCAGCCCATCCTCATCTGAGCGGTGAGCTGCGGGTTCACGGGGGGGCCATGGACAGGACCTGAGGCCAGCCTCGCCATTCCGCTGTGTCCTCACCTGTGTGTAGGTGACATGGACACAGCAGGCGTTGGCTGGAGGGTGATGGCCTGGGGTCGGGGTCAGCATCCCTGGTCTCCTCCCGCCTCCCCCTCCCTCCCTGCCACCCGTCATCTTTGGAAATGGGAAAAACAAACAGATTGTCATTGGCCATCACACAGCCCTCCCCCAGGTTTGCAGCTGTCCTGATACCAGCACGCGGGTCTGGGAGGAGACTAGTCAGCCCGGTGCTTGCTTGTCACAGCAGAGGCCTGTCCCAGGGTGAGTGGCAGCTCCCGGCCCCTCCAAGGGCGTCTGAGCCCCACTGGCCAGGTTTCTCAGGGGTTCTCTGTCCGAGTCTGCAGGGCCAGGCTGCAGTGAGCGGGCAGAGCTCTGGGGAGGGGCTGTGGGAGCAGCCTCAGGACGACACTGGGGCATTTCTCACCCTGGCCGCTGCAGACTGTTTCCACGTGGAAACTGCTTACCACACCCCCACTCTGCCCCACGTTCCCGGGGGGGCATTGGACCCGCATGGTTTATGCACCCACAGCATCGCCAGGCCGAGGGAGACCTGTGGTTCTGGAACCCCTTTGAGGCCCTGGGCTGCCCTCAGGGACCACCCTATTAGCTGGGCGTTGGGGGTGTGGATGGGGAAACTGAGGCCCAAAAAGTGGGATTACAGTCACGACCAGAGGTTGGCTGCCTCATGTCCTTTCATGTTCCTCTCTCTTTTCTGCCTCCTGGCCTGTGATGGGTGTTTTCATGGCGGCTGCTGGGCTGGGAACAGCCTGGCGCTGATGGGGCAGACTGATGGGTCCACTCCCTGCCCCTCCTCCCCCAGGTCACCCTCTGGACAAAATGAGGCTTTGGGTGCCTTGTCCTGACTTTAGGTCCAAGTCTCCACTAGCTGGCTGGTGACCTGGGGCTTGCTGCTCCCCTCGGTTGTTTCTTCTGTGAAACGGGTGGGTCAGGGCACCTGGGCTTGCCGGCCAGGGGTCAGGCTGTGAGTGGGCAGGAGACTGAGGGCTGCCAGGGCCTCTGTTGATTCTGGGCCCTTGCCTGGCTCAGTGGCCCCTGGACCTGCCCACTAGGTTTCAGATGAGGGTGTCTTGCTATTTGGGGGGGTGGACACCTTGAGGACCTCCACCCAACCTCCTGGGGCAGCCTATCCCCTGGCAGCACCAAGTGTCCTCTGAGGCCCCCTGGAGGCTCTCCACCTGTGGGCGGATGAGATGCCCCCACTGCCCTCTTCCCTCTTACCCCGCAGACCCCCCAACCCCCGCCCTGGGCTCCTGTGCCAGGCCAAGGGGAGCTTGGAGCCTGCAGGAGCCTGGCTTGAGGGCTGGTCACTCCAATGGGAGGGCGCTCACAGCACCATCCACCCTCTGGCCAGCCTTGGACTCCCCTCTGGGGCTCCTTCTCCCCGCCCTGATTCAGCTGGTCTCTGGCCTCCCAGCCGAGGGCCCCTCCCTGACGCTGGTCTCAGGTGGGTCGGCACTCGAACCCTGAAACTCCCAGGACCCCGAGGGTCGGGGGACAGGTGCTGCTGGGGCAGTGCTGGCGGGTCACAACCCCTGGCCAGCAGCCCTGCCTGGAGTAGAGAGGAGAGAGAACGTCCGTGTCCACCTCGCTGTCAAGAGGGTGATCTTTACTTGGGTTCAAGCAGCAGTGAGCGGCCAGAGGTGGGCAAGAAGCGGCAGGATCGTGGGGCATCAGGAGGTGTCCGGGCTCCCGGGGAAGTCCTTCCAGGAGCTGCTGCCCCTGCCCACGTCAGCCAGCGGGCGGCCGGCAGCTCTGTCCCCAGCCTGCCCTCGGCCCCTCGACGGTTTGTCCACCAGTCTTGTCTGTGCCAGAGCCGGTGCAGACGCCGCCGACCAGCCCACTTCCTCTGCGGCCGGCCCTCCGCTCCCTGGAGCCTGGCCTGCAGGGGCCGTTCTCAGGGGCCTTGCCCGCCATCTTGCGCGGGTTGCCCACGGCCCGCTCTCAGGGCCTTGCCTGCCGTCTTGCGCAGGGTGCCCACGGCCCGCTCTGAGGGGCCTTGCTCACCGTCTTGTGCAGGGTGCCCACAGCTCGCTCTCAGGGGCCTTGCCCGCCGTCTTGCTTGGGGTGCCCACGGCCCGCTCTCAGGGGCCTTGCCCGCCGTCCTGCGCAGGGTGCCCACGGCCCGCTCTCAGGGGCCTTGCCCGCCGTCTTGCACGGGGTGCCCACGGCCCGCTCTCAGGTACATTGCCCGCCATCTTGCATGGGGTGTGCAGGGTGCCCATGGCCTGTTCTCAGGGGCCTTGACCGCCGTCTTGCATGGGGTGTGCGGGGTGCCTACGGCCCGCTCTCAGGGGCCTTGCCCACCGTCTGGTGCCATCTACAGCTGAGCGTGTGGGGCCCGGGTGGGGTGGGTCCCTCCAGACGTGCAGCCGGCCCGCCGGCCAGTCTCCCAGGGCAGCCCCCTGCTTCCCTGGCCTCAGGTCCCCTTCTCTTCTCTCTGAAGACTACACCCCTCTTTCTTAGTCCTGTGGGGTGCTCAGAAATGGGGAACACTCAGGTGGCGAGCTGGGGGTGCTTGGCAGACAAAGTGGGGCATCCCTGGTCCACTGTGGTGACCCCTGCACCTCAGGCCGAGCTGAGAGCTGGGAGACAGGGTGGGCTGCTCTCGAGGGGCAGGGGTGTGCCTGCGGGTCCCCTTTCCCGGGAGACCATCCTCCCAGAGGGTGGGGACAGGGCCTCCAGAATGGCCTTCTCCTGGGGGCAAGGACCTCTCTGGCCAGCAGCTTACCCAGTGTCCCCATAGCGGCGGCCGGCTTGCTTCATGGGCCTTCAGCGCGCTTGCTGTTGGCCAGATGCTAACGGTGACCCCTGCGTCGCCCCTGCAAGGCCGCACCCGCTCCGCTGCCCCACACGCCCCATGCTCCTGCTGCCCCGTGGCTGGCTCTCGGGCACATCCGCCCGGGTCCTCTGGGGGGCCCTCTCCAGCCCTGGAGCCGTGGGGCCCCACCTCTCAGACCTGGGCTCCTCACTGCCCCTTAGGTGGGCTCCCTTGCCCCTCCCTCCTCAGTGGGGCTGGGGTCACGGGGCCAGGACCTGGCCAGTGCGTCCCTCCTCCCGCCCCCGCCCCCAGCCTGGACCCTGGTGACACTTCAGCAACTTGTTCCCTTTTATTTTCAGGTTTTGGCTCAGATGTTCCACATCTAAAGTTTCATTTCCTTGCATTGTCTAGCATATTGTTTAACTAATTATCTTGTTACTATTCCTTTTCCTGCAGGAGACTGTAAGCCCCATGGAGGCAGGGGTGTTGTCTGTCTTAGTCTGGCTGTGTTCCTGCACCTGCGGGATGCCTGGCACTGTGTGGGCACTCAGTGCCTCTCTCTGAGACAGACAGATTGAGGGGCTGGGTAGGAAGAGATGGATGGATGGGGGTGTGGATGGATGGATGGGGGTGTGGATGGATGGGATGTGGATGGATGGATGGTTGGGGATGGATGGATGGGGTTTAGATGGATGGTGGCAGAGGATGGGAGAGGGGTGGGTGGATGGACGAGGCTGGGTGGGTGGCAGCTGAATGGATGAGAAGCTTCGCGTGTTGGGACTCCACAAAAGATTTGTGTTTTAATAAGAGGGCTCTGTTGCCTGCATGTATGTGTATCTGTAGCCCACACAGCAGCCTAGGAGCGCAAGCACCCCGTGTTCCATGTTTACCAGAGCCGAGGTGGAGGCTGGGAGCAGGCACGTCACTTGGCTCGGCCCGGCGGCTTGTGTGGGGCAGAGCGGGGACTGGCCAGCACCCGGCTCGAGAGTGGGGCCGTCCTGACGGCGGTGCTCTGCCCTCTCTTCCCGGCAGAGGGTGCGGCAGGGCCCCAGAGCCCAGGAGCCCGCCCGTGAGGCCCAGCTCTGCGTCCCACGTGGTCACCCAGCTCTGGTCGAGGGGGCTTCTTGCTCCTTGGAGGACAGGGCAGTGCCGGGTCTCCCCAGGGGTAGGAGGTTGAATGAGACGGGCTTGTGCCCCCAGCCACTGCCAGCCTGTAGCGGACTTGCCGAGGCACTGGTCTGGCCACCTGGGGTGGACCAGAGTCACCTGTGGGCTCCCAGTAGGGTCTGCCCACCAGCCTGCACTGCCCCTGCTCCCTCTGCCCAGCCCGTCTCACCTGAGCTCACCTGTGAGGCCTGGCCCTCCCTGCTCCCCTCCTGGGCTGCTGTGTCACCTGACCCAGGTGCGCAGCTCTGCACTCACCAGCTGCTCTGTTGCCATGGCTACCTGGCAGGCCGAGGGAGGAGGCTGGGGTGAGGAGGGGGCCTGGCCGCTCTCCCAGTAGCTGGCGTGGTAAAGCCGAAGCCCAGGAGGAGGTTGATCTGGCCAGTATCTAGCTATAAATATGGGAATAAATCAATAAACCAAGTTTGGCTGTTCCATTAGCTGAAACAGTCGTTTCTGTAGGTGGATGGTTGCCAAGATCCTAATTATGAGAAGAAATTACGTGGTAGAGAAAAATGCAGTGGTATTTTCTTTCCCTTCATGATTAAACGTGGAGGGAACACACAGGCACACACAGGCATGCGCGCTGGGGTTTTATTATGTCTGTGCAAGGCTGTTATTCCTCAGTGCCAGCAAGAGAAGAGAGAAGATTCCGTGAGCGCTTTTAATGAGTTCTAGTTTTAGAAGCAATCAGGATAATAATTGCATGATTTAAACATTTACTAAGTTAAGGTGTTTTTTTTTTGTCTCTCCCGCTCCCTGGTGCCCACGCCCGGGCACACGGCTCCCGGTCCCTGCCGCCCTCATGTGCCACAGCTGGGCTGCCTGCTGGCCCCGGGGGCTCCATCCCAGCAGTGCTGGGGGCTTCTGGGCTCCCAGCATGGCCCCCATGACCGGCCTGGCCTTGAGCTCAGACCACGGATCTGAGGCCTGGCCTTCTGCCTGGCTCCCGGTCGGTCGTCGGTCGGGCTCGGCATGTCCCCACTTTGCCCTTGACACCCTCCATCAGGAGCCGAGCCAGCTCAGGTGCCCAGCACGGTGACCGTCCGTCCTGGCTGGTTGCCTGTGTCCTGATGTGGCCACTCAGTGTGTGGGCTGCTCCCCCTCGTGCCCACCGTCAGCTCCTCAACAAGCGCACCCCGGGCTCCAGGAGTGGTCTGTAGGGGGGGCCGTGGGCCCAGGAGCGCCTCCACGGGCAGAGGGCCCGGGGCCCCTGGACCGCCGAGGCTGGCTCTCCACTATCGGGCTGTTGTGGTGGGGCTCCCTGCCCCAGACCTTCCAGAGGGCAGGGGCTGTGTGCCCACAGGCTGATCTGCCTGGGAGCTGGGACCCTGAACTCCCCTCCCTGAGCAGCGCCCTGGAGCCAGCCTGGTCGTCTCTGAGATCTCCTAGGGGGTTGCTGCCTGGGAGTCCTGGAGGGGTCTGACCCCAGGCTCGCCTGCCACACTCTCCCCACAGTCTGGCCTGCTCTGCCTGGAGGGTGCACCCTGCTGACCCCCTCACAGTGGCTCAAGGCTGGGGGTCAGGCCTCAGGTGTGCCTGCAGGTCCACCTGGTGCTAGGGTGACGTCGCCCGAGTCCGCCCTTGCTCTCTCGGCCACCAGGCTAGTGGAAACGGGCTGGAGTCCAGGGCCCTGGGACACCCCCGCTCCCCTTATTCCCTCTAAGGTGGCTTCCTTACTTGTTGAACAAGGGGTGCGGTTGCTCTTTATTCAAAAGGATAATTCCAGTGATTGGGGGGCTCTTGAGCCAGGAGAACACCATGACATAGGTGTGCGAACCCCTGAGCATTGGGGCTCCCACTGTCTTCTGCAGAGGTGGGGGGCGGGGAAGCGGAGCTGGAAGGGCTCTGGTCTGGGGCGTGGCCTGGCGGCCTGCATTGGGAAAGGAGCCAGCTCAGACTCAGCCAGCATGCCTCCTGTCCTGATGGGTCGGGGGGCCAGCCAGCGGTTCAGCTCGTCACGGGGAAGGCACAGAGCGGGAGTTATGTGTGGGTTCCCTTGGCCGGAGGAGTCGGGGGTGGAGTCAAGTGGGGAAGGGGTCTCTATAGTAGGCGGTTCCCAGGGCACAGAGCAGGGGCTGGGGGCCCAGCCTGAGCATCTGTTCCAGCGGGTGGTTAGTTCATCCCTGGACAACTCAGAGGCTCATGGGCCTGAGGGCAAAGCGCAGCCCCAGGACAGTCTGCCGGGGACACGGGGCCGCCCTGCTCCTCAGCACAAAAGATAAAGACAGTGCTAAGTCATGTCCAACTCCTGCAATCCCATGAACTGTAGCCTGCCAGGCTCCTCTGTTCATGGGATTCTCCAGGCAAGAACACTGGAGTGGGTTGCCATTCCCTTCTCCAAAGAGGGGAGCCGGGAACCAAGAAGGGTGCCAGTGTCAAAGGTCACGTCCACATCCAAGAGGCCGGTGAATGGAGACTTCCCTGGCAGCGGTCTCTGACGATGACCTTCTGGAGACGGGATGTGGTGCCCTTGGTGTGCCGTCCGGGAGGGTCACCCACACAAGGTCCTCCCCTGGTACTGCGGGCATCTCGGCTCACGCCGGCGGACCGGGTCATTGCTGCTCTGCCGGGCCAGCCAGGAGCAGCCGGCACCCTAGCAGCGGCCATCTGGTTCCAGACAGACCCCATGCACACGCCACCGGGTGTGGTGGGTGTGGAGGGTGGGCGGCAGAGGCCTGGGCGCGACCCCTGGCCCCAGATGGTCAGGCCAGCGCTGGCTCCTGGCCGCCATCCTCAGCCACAGTCCTGACTGCCATCCTCAGCCGCAGTCCTGACCGTGTTCGGGGGGCTGCTTGCTACAGAAACGTGGTGTGGTGATGGGCCCTGGAGGGGGCGGCCCCCGTGTGTTTGCAGCAGTTAGGGATTAGCCTTGGCCACTGCATCTCCCGAAGTGGGAGGCCTCTCCCGAAGCCCCGAAGGGAGCTGGGCTGGGGACCCGCTGTCCCACCTGGGCGGTCCCGGGCTCTCGGGTCAGTGCTGCTCGGACAAGGAGCCCCCGCCACAGGAGCCGTGTGTCTCCATCGGGGCCAGGCCACGGCGATGTGCCACTGCTCCAGCTTCCGCCCCCCGGGCAGGCAGCCTGGGGTCCTGGGCCTCCTGCTCTGCCACCCCTCCTGTCCTCTCCTTTGCTGAGACTCTGTCCCTGTGCCCAAGGGAAAGGATCCACCGCGCGCGTGTTAAGCTCGCCAGCTGCTGGGGCATGAGAGCTCCCGGGAGCGAGCCCGCTGTCCCTGGTGCTGATCAGGTGTCTGGACAGCCGGGGCTGCCCTGCTCCCGGGCAGGCCTGTACATGTCCCAGGGGAGCCCCTTAACCTCTGGTGCTGGCTTCCCTGCCTGCCCATCTGTGAAGTGAGGGTACCGGCGGTGACTTCATGCACCGTGGGGAGACTGAGCACCCTAAAAGGCCCCTCGGAGCCCCCAAGTCCAAGCGCATCCACAGCCAGACTCGGGACCCCCAGGCTTCTGCCCATGGTGCGGGCTGAGTGACTGAGGTTGAGGCTGGCTGTCTGGCGGCCTTGGGGCGGGGACCTGGAAGTGTGGGGAGGTGGGCTTATCTCCCTCAGCCAGACGGCTGAGGCCGTGGCCGTCACGGGTGACCTTGGGATACGGACCTTCGGGTTGCGCCCGAGCTCGGCCTTCCCACCAGCAGCCTTGTCCAGGGAGGACTGTGGGGATGCAGATCCCAGAAGTGGGTCCAGGCCAGAGGCCGCTTGAGGTCCCGCACTTATCACCACCTTCCCGGCTGTGGGCCTGGTTCCCGCAGAGCCGCCGCCTCCGCCGTGTGTAAGCCCAGTAATTGAATTGCGATTGATAGTACATGTCGGTTTAAGATCATGCTAATTGCTTCATTTCCCAGAACACTCCTAAAAAGAAAATGAATCTCCCTGCGATATTTTGCAGTGGGGTGAAATGACCCTGTTGGAAATGAATCTAGGCTGGGCTGCAGGGTGGTGGATAGGGGGCAGGGACGTGGCACCTGCATCTCAGAGGTGTGGAGGAGCCTCCCCTCCTGGCTCTACCCTGGCCACGTGCCCAGCACCAAGGGGGGAGGCTTGGATTTGCTGGGCAGTAGGTGTGGAAACTTGACTTCTAGGTGAACAGCTTTGCCCAGGGTCACCTGGCTGGCCAGTGGAGGAGCCATCTCCTGCAGGGAAGGGGCTCAAGTCAGCGGGGAGAGCAATCCCCACCCTCTCCCTTTCTGAGAGGCCCTTCTTGAACCCCTGTAATCTCAGTGCCCCCAGCACAGCCCCACGCATGTGCTCTGTGAGTGGTGTGCCCATCTCCTTCATCAACATCACTTCTACTTTGTTGGACGAGTGGAGTTAAGATAGAGGAGGTTGGCAGGGAGAAAGCAAGTGGCCAGCATGATGAGCGGGGTGGGAGGTACCCCAGAGGCTCCTGGTCCAAGTTCTGCTTCTTACCCCACTCGCTAGCTTCAAGAAGTTACTTAGTCTTCAGACAGCAGTGGGGCTTCCATCCATCTACCACCTACCCTACGATCCATCTATCCACCATCCACTATTCTTCTGTCCATCCAGCCATCTACCCATCTATTTAGCTTCCATCCACCATCCATCCATCCATCCACTATCCATCCATCCACTATCCATCCACCATCCATCCATCAATCCACCATCCATCCAATGCATCCATCTGTGCATCCATCCATCCACCATCCATCTGTCCATCCACTATTCATCCATCTACCATCTACCACTCATGTGTGTTGGCCATGCTGGGTGCCGGGTGTACAGAGAGGGGAAGGTCGGCCCCTCAGTCAAGGAGCCGAGGGCTGAGGTGTCCGCAGGACTGAGGGCCTGTGGGAGGTGCACGCTGAGCCATCCGCTCCGCACACCCTCTTCTCTCCTCTAGTCAGGCCTGCAGGTCAGTGCTGGGGACACCATCCTGCAGTAGGCTGCAACCTTCCAGGGGCCAGTGCCGGGTCCCTTCCACCCAGTGAGGGAGCTCACGGCCCCGGGATGCTCAGCGTGGACTTTGACCTTCGGGTTGGGAGACAGTGTTTCAGATCCCTGCAGTGTCTCTGAGTTGAGGGGTGGTGACCCTGGGCTCGTTTCTGGTTCTTGGGTGTCCACAATGCTGAGGGCTGTGCCCTTGACCTCTGTACTGCGGCCCCAGGGACCTAACGGCTATCCTCTTCTTTCTGCAGAGTGACCTGTTAGATGTGAACCAGATCGTCAAGGACTTGGCCTCCATGGTTTCAGAGCAAGGAGAGGCCATCGGTGGGTACCCACAGCATCCACCAAGCCACCTGCCCCGCCCGCCCAGGCCGTCCTCAGGGGCCCTGCGTCTGGCTTCGACCCCAGAGTCCTTCCGGCAGCTGCCCCAGGAAGGCGTGGGCATGGTCTGGCAGGGCTGCCGGGCAGACAACGGGGCCTGGGCAGGTTCCGGCGGTCCGAGCCTCTGCTGGCCACCCTCCGTGCCCTCCCCTTCGGGTCGGCCCAGCCCCTCAGGAAGGCCAGCCTGGGGACGCCCCCTGAGGGGCTGGCCCCTGCTCCTGTTCGTGGGGGCGTCCTGGCCACCTGCCCCTCGCCCTGCGCCTTCCTCCCAGGAGCATGTGCGGTGGGGACTTGCTGCGCGGGGAGAGCCGTCCTGCCCCTGTGGTGGCCCCATTTGCTCCACACGAGGGCCTCACCCCACCAGCCCAGCCGTCCAGCCCGTGTGGCTGCAGGGCTTTCCTAGTCCTCCCCCCGTGTCCGGGTGCCCAGGGCAGTGCTGGGCCACAGCCCGTGGCCCTCAGCAGCGAGGTGGCTCCCAGTGCCCAGAGCCACTTGGTTAGCAGGCAGCTCCTGGCCGGGGCCCAGGGCTCCCCACACCCCTCTCCACCCTGTTCCGGGGCTGAGTCGTTGCCTCAATGGGGCCTGAAGGCTGGGGCGGTGCTGAGGCCCAGGAGTGTCCTGCTCCCCAAGAGGCAGCCCAGCCCCCCTCCTGCGGGTGTGTGCTGCACCCCCAGGAGCAGAGCAAATGAGGGGGTTGGGCCATGTTGCCTGCCAGCCCCTCACTGGTCCACAAGCCTGGGCGCCCGCGGGACCCCGCTCCTGCTCTGGGCAGCTCTGGGCATCACCTATCCAGGCTCACAGCACCTCTCCTGGGACCCTCCCTGTCTCCATGCACTCTATCGCCTCTGTGGGTGACCGTCTCAGAGTGAGTGTGCAGAATGCTTTGCACGCTCCAGATGGACACCCAGTTGTTACCTGGATGGTCACCAGATGGTCACTCGGTCCCAGTGATGGGCTGATGGGGAGGGGCTCTCTGCTGGGCAGGGGGGCGGCGAGGACTGACCTCCTCCTGTGCCGTGCCTGCTGGAGGGGTGGGCCCCAGTGCCCAGAGTAGCCACAGCCCGGGGCCCCGCAGCGTGAGGGTGTGGGTGTCCCTGGGACGACGGATGTCGGGTGAGGCCTGCGTCGCCCCCGCAGGGGCGGTGAGGCCAGCCCGCCGCCCTCAGCCTCCGGTGCCTTTCCAGGGTCCAGCAGCGGCAAAGCTTCGTGTGGGCGCAGCTGCAGCCCCGAGCCGGCCGTGGCGGCCCTGCTGCCCGGGCCGGGCCCCCTCTTGCGCACCAAGACGCGGAAGCCCAACTTTAGCCCCCAGGAGACGGAGGTGCTGGTACAGAGGGTGACGCGCCACTACCCGCTGCTGTTCGGGGCACTGCGGGGCCCGCCCGCCCGGAAACACCGCGTGTGGAGCAAGATCCTGCAGGCGGTGAACGCGCTGGGCTACTGCCGCCGGGACCTGGGCGACGTCAAGCACAAGTGGCGGGACCTGCGTGGGGTGGTGCGGCGCAAGCTGGCTGAGCGCCCCTGCGCCCCTGCCATCCTCACACCCGTCGAGCGCATGGTGGCCGAGACCTTCGCGGCCCCGGGCACCCCCGGGGAGGGCCGTGCCGCCAAGCCCCTGCCAAGTAAGTGGCCTCCCACAGCCCATCCGGAGCCTCCAGCAAGGCCCGCTCTGTGTCCAGATGGGGAGACAGAGGCTCCAGGCCAGGGAGGGACACCCCTCGCCCGTGTCACTCAGCCACAGACCAGACCAGGCAGCGTCAGGGGCCCTCAGCCTCCCAGGGTACGCTGACCCCAGAGCCCTGGGCCCACCACCGGCCACCTTTGCAGACGCTTCTGAGCCTGGCGAGGAAGACGGCTCCCTGGCTGTGTCTTCACCGCCGCCTCCAGCTCCTCCTCCTCCTGCTTCTCGTCCTCCTCCTCTCAAGACACTTCTGCAAGCCCGTCACAGTGCCCTTCACCACAGTAGCATCGGCTCCACCCGCAGCTTGAAGCTGGGCCCCACGGACTCTCTCCTCCCCCTTCCTGGGGAGCTGCTGGAAGGACTTTAGGGAGAAGCTGGAAGCAGGACCAACTACGTCCTGAGGGCTGCTGAGCCATCAGCAGGACGGCCTGCAGGGACAGCAGGGGCCATGGACGCCCCAGCAGAGACCCCAGCAGACCTTTTGGGGGGTCTGCACCGGACAGGCGGGGGCAGGTCAGAGATGCACATGGACCCAGGACACGGCCATGCCCTGGGCTGGACCAAGTCACGAGCCTGGACGATGGGACAGGGCCTGCCTGTTGGTCGTTGGGAGGCTGCCTGTTCTACTGGCAGAGCCAGAACCAGCTTTGGGGTGCTGCAAATGGGCACACTCTAAGCCCCAGGGGAGCTGGCGGGGGGCCCGGGTGCTTAGACCCGTCCTGCCGGCCCCCCGCCTGGGTGCAGGGCAGGAGCTCGGGGGCTCTGTTCATCCTGGCGGCCCCAGTGTGACGCTTGGTTCTGCAAGTTCCACCATGAGGCTCAGCTCAGTCCAGACGTCCCACCACCCTGGTGGGCCAGCACTCTGTCTCCCAGACCCCGTGACTCCCAGGCTCCCGCCCTTTGGGGAAGCCAGCTGCTGACCGGTCCCTCAGTGCCCGGGCCGCACCTGTGTTTATGGGTGCTGTCTCTGCCTCAGACCCTGGGCGGTGCCCAGGTGCATGCGTTTGGGTTGAGGGAGATGTGTTCAGTTCAGTTGCTCAGTCGTGTCCGACTCTTTGCGACCCCATGGACTGTGGCACACTAGGCCTCCCTGTCCATCACCAACTCCCGGAGTTTGCTCATACTCATGTCCATTGAGTCGGTGATGCCATCAACCATCTCATCCTCTGTCGTCCCTTTCTCCTCCTGCCTTCAGTCTTTCCCAGCATCAGGGGGTATGTGTGCGTGCAGCCATTTCTGTCTTTGAGTTTTCACCAAAACGTGTGAATTCAGAGGCTCGTTCTCTCTTCCTAAGATTTGGCTTGATGCATGTTTGCATCTGACGGGTCAGCCCACAGAGCACTAGCTGGTCTCTGCTGAGGGCTGTGCCCACAGCTGTGGTCACTGCCCGCTTGTCTGGGCAGCATCGGGTCCTTCTTCTCGGGGGGAGAGGAAACAGTATAGAGAATCGCCCTGGTGCTCCCAGGGGTTCCAGCCCTGTTCCTAGCGGATCAAGGGCCCCGGTCCTGACTCACCCCTGCCCCCTGCCCGTGCACCGGTCACAGGGCAGGGTGGACTTGCAGGTGTTTTATGCGATACTGCCTTTTCACCCCTGGTGCCGCAGAGGGGTGTCTTCTGGTGTCCCCGGGTGGCTCAGCTGTGCTGTTGGGGTGACGTCTTGGGGGCTGTGCCAACACGCCCAGCAGGCCCCTGCCTGAAGTCCCTGGTCCCCACTCGGACCCGCATGGTTGTCAGAACTGGCTGCTTGGTGCCCGGATGCCAGCGGCTGCCACGTGCTGATGTTGTGGGGGGCGGTGGTGTTCCCAGGCCCTGACGGCAGTCTTCACGGCTGCTCTCTTTGTGCAGAGTTGTTCCCAGGCCGCACTCACCCTTTCTGAGGGGCTGCCAGGCCCCAAGGACAGACAGTGCCAGGCTCTCTGTCCTGACACTCATGCGGGCCAGTGCCTATGCTGGATGGGTGAGCGGTGCCCGCCCCTGCAGCCTCTGACCTCTGGAGGCTGGACTCCCCGTTTGTGCCTCCCTCCGCCCCCCGCCCCGGGTGACCACAGGGTCTCCTCTCTGTAATTGCTTGTGTTGTCTTGATTTGCAGATAGTATTGAAGCCGGCCTTGAGGCTGCGTCCTCGCACACAGAGGCGGCCAGTGAGCTCCTCGCTGGAGCCAGCCGGCACCAAGTAAGTCAGCGTGAGGGCACAGCCCTCCGCCCCTGCCCACGCCTGGAGGGGCAGGCCCGCAGGGTCTTCTCTGCGCCCAGGCCGACTGCTGTGGGGGAGGGGAGAGGACGGGTGTGGGCCGCGTGCCCAGGGTGGTCAGCCTTGCCTGCCCCTGGTCTGCACCCTACTCCGAGGCTGTGTCCTGGGCCTCTGCCCACCGGCTCAGCGAGCGAGAGGGCAGGGTTGAAGGGCGAGCGGCTCCCAGGGGCAGATCTCGCTGCTGTGGGCACCGGAAGGGCTGTGGCTGCCCACGCCCAGTGGGTAGCACCTAGCTGCCCTGACAGGAAGCCGTCCTGGAGGGCGGGGCCATGGAGAAGGCCTCCTGGCCTCTCCTCCTCCCGCCGCTGCTGGGCAGGGTGTCGCTCCCTGTCTGCCCCGGGCCTGGCGCAGGGCTGGAGCTGGTGGGGCCTCGTTGCTTGGGATGTGTCGGCTGGCTCCGGGGCATTGAGGACCAGTATCTGACCCTCGTTTGCTTGAGGCGGGGCATCTGGCAGCTTTGGGGACACACAGCCGCGACGTGAGCCCTTGGCTAGGCCTGGGTCCAGCAGGAAGTGAGCGCGGCACTATCCTCCACCTGCCGCCCGTTCCCGCATGCCCCCTGCTCTGTGCTGGGCCCTCACTCATAGACTGTCCCCCCAGAGCCCGTGTCTCCCAGAGCTTGTGGCCTGGGGGTGGGGTGGGTGGACGGTGTGGTCCAGTGACACAGGGCCCTGGGCCCACTGAGGAGGGAGGGCTTCCCAGGGCGTGCCAGGCAAGAGGGGGGGCAGAGACCGCAGGAGGGGCTGCCCACGTGGGCTCAGGGTGCCGCGGCCAGGGGCTGGACGCTGTGCGGGGCCGTGCTGCCGGGGGCAGGGAGGGGCCAGGGAGAAGGTGGACACTGTCCGTGTTCCCCGAGGGCTTTGGTACGGCAGCACTGTGCTGAGAGAGGGGCTCGGGTTGCCTCCGGGGAGGAGGGGCGCAGGGTGGGGCCAGCCACAGGGAGAGTGGCCCCTCCCAGCAGGGCACTCCCAGGCCTCCGCCCATGGGGAGCCTGCAGGCCACCGGACTCCACGAGGACACGTCGTGGGGGCACAGCCTGGGCCTGCTGCTGGCTGCCCCTTTTTTGCGTCGGGACCACCTGACTCCTCAGTCAGGGCGAGGGTCAGGTGTGCGTGACAGCTGGTGCAGCCACCGTGGGTGGCCTGTGTCTGCAGGGCGGGGCTGGGGCAGGGCTGCGGCGTCTGGTGACCGGCTCGGGGCTCTCTGCCCACACAGCCGGCCTTCCAGCGCACTGAGGGCATCCGCTCCCCCGGTCCTGGTCCCTCCCGGGCCTCCCAGAGAGAAGGCACCGGCTGAAACTGACAAGCAAGGCGGACTCGTCAGAAGCCCAGCCTGGCCTCTGCCGCAGGAACTTGGAGCTGGACGTTGCCCGCTGAGGGCCTCACTCCCGAAGCCTCGTCTCAGGAGAGAGGCGACAAGCTGGCAGGGCGGCTGGCTCCCCCCATGCCCCCAGGGGCCACCGCGTCAGAAGGATCAGCACATCCCTGGACCACAGGAGGACGAGGAGGACGAGGAGGCGGCAGCAGGGGTGGCCACCCGTGCCGGGGGCACAGCAGGCTCGGAACCTGGCCTGCCCGATTCCAGGGGGTGTGTGGGCCCAGGGCTCTGGGGTGACGCTGCCCTCCCAAGGTGGGACCCTGGCTCCATAGGTGAGGTGAGTGGGGCTCCGACCCAGGAGGTGCAGCCCATGGTGGCCACCATGCAGTAAGCCCTCTGGCTCCTGCCCACTGCCTGCAGCATGCTAGGAAGTGTTGGCAGGACAGGCATCACGGCCTCAGGCCTTCCACATGCAGACAGGGCTTTGAGACCCAGAAGAGAGAAGGGCTTGCCATGGTCACACAGCTCCCAAGAGGTGGAGCTGGTTTTGGAGCCCAGTATGTAGGATTCCAGGTCTCAGCTTTTCCTGGCGAAGTGCTGCTTTTATATCCACTCTGCCTATCTTCCTGGATGTCCACTTGGTGGATGGCTGGCTGGACAGACAGATGAATGGAGGGTTGGGTGGATTGATGGATGGTGAAGGATTGAAAGGGTGTCAACACAAGTGTGCGGATGGACAGAGATGTGGGTGAATGATGGATGGATGTGTGGTCTGGCTTGAGGATGGATGGCTGAGAGATGAAAAATGGACGGATGGGAAGATGCACATGGATGAATAGGTGGACGGAAGGAAGGAGGTGGGCAGATGGAGGGACGGATGGATGCTCGACCAGCAAACAGATGGGCAGACAGATGAAGGGATGGATGTGTGGGTGGATATGTGTAGGTAGACAGATGGACAGACAGGATAGTGGGTAGAAGATGGCCAGCTTGGGTGAGCAGATAGACAGACAGATGGCAGTCTGGCGGTGGCACCTTGCCCTTGGAGCCGCAAGGTTGAAGTTTTATCTCAGCATCTCTGGAGGACGTCCTGTGCCCTCTGAGTTTTGGTGTCCTGTGAGGGCACTGCTGCCCACCACGGAGGGGCCCCAGGAGAGGCCGAGATAGCTTTGTGTGCAGAGGGCATCAGGCACAGAGGGCGCTCCCCAGGCCTCCCGGCACTGCCTGGGTCCCGGCCGGCGAATGCTCACGTTTCCTGTCTCCCCCTGCTAGCCGACAAGGAGGACGAGGTCCCCGGCTGCCTGTGGCTCCCCCTGCAGATGCTGGATAGGCCGAGCCCGCCCGAAGCTGACCCCGTGGATCCCCGAGGAGCCTTCCTCGCGGCCGCCTCCTCCCCCTCCCCGCCCACCTCCCCGGCCTCGGCGCCCCCGGCGGCCGCACTCCCTGGGCCCCCCCGACCCTCGCCGCCCGCCTCGGCAGGACCCCAGCCCTCCGGGAAGGCTGCAGGGGCAGAGGCCTCAGAGCTGGAGCGGCGACTACTGGATGTGCAGTGGCAGCAGGGTGCCCTGCTCAGCGCCTGGTCCCAGCAGCAGAGCACGCTGATGGCCCAGCAGAACTTGCTGCTGGAGCGGCTGGCTGAGCAGAGCCAGCGGCTGGCCGACGGCGTCGAGGCGCTCACCCACACCCTGGGGAGGCTGGTGGAGGCCCTCCCGGCCCGGGGCGCCTTGCCCGCCAGCCCAGGTGGCTCCCCGGGGGGCGGGACCGTCTGCAGGCCAGCCGGAGCCTCCTCCCATGGCAGCTGCACCAGCCCAGAGGCCTTCTCAGGGATGATCCTGAAGGTGGAGGAGGAGACCTAGGGTCCGAGCCCCATGGGGCCTCGACGGAGCCAGAGAGGACATGGGACATCCACCAGCGTGCCCCTTCTGTCCTGCCGTTACCCATGGGCCCAGCAACCCCAGGGAGCGCCGGAGCGAGGTCTGCTCAGGGACGACGCAGGCGACGGGCAGAGCCCCCCGCCCTCCCATCCTGCGCATGGAGGTCGGGGCGAGTGCATGCAGGCGCAGCATCCCCAGACCACTGCCTGGCGCGTAGACCCTGGAAGTGTGCCTCGGCTGGGCACCCAGAAGACACCCAGAGTGTGCCCTGGAGTGAGTCCTGGAAGCCCCCTGCTCTGCAGGTGTACAGACTGGGGTGGGGGCTGGGCCCCTGCATCTGCTTGATTTTGCCCCAAGGGACCCACTCCCGTAGGCCTGTGGTCATTTCTCTGTTTATGTCCATTATGTGAGATATCTGTGTGCACAAATGTTCCTTGGTACTGGACGGGGTGGGATGCCATTTTATACCTACTGAATTTTTTTGGAAAAAATATTTTTCTTATATAAACATAAAATATCAATATTAAAAAAAACAAAAGCAGAGACAGTAATGAGGGTGATGCTGACAGAAAATGAGACGGAGCTGGTCTGTTCTGGTGGTCTGTCCCCTGCGCTCGCCCGCAGGCAGCCCTCAGCCCTCCCTGGGCTTGCGATCCGCCTCACCTGTGACCTTGGGGCTGTGTGGCCCCTCGGGACGGCCCCAGGAGGCAGGCTTACAGCCGGCGCTCGGGGCCCTTGTGGCCCTGAGGCCGGGCTCCCCTCTGGCTTCCCCTTTGCTTCCTTCTCTAGACTTGTGATAACAGCCTTTTCCAGAAGTAGGAAGCTGAGGTCCTGGCAGGAACTAGACAGCGTGCTGACCCCCGGGCTCCCGGGGCAGCCCGGCTCAGAAGGAGCTGAGCGTAGGGTGGGACCTACACAGAGGGAGGGGATGTTTCCTGGTTTCACTGTTCCCTGCGGAGCCAGTGGCGAGTCAGTAACTCTCATCCACAAAAGCTCCCGATCTGCTTAGTGGCCCATCCTGCCCTCTGCAGCATGGCCAGCGTCCATCCAACCTCCTCATCCCTGTGGTCATACGTCACTGTGTGTTCTCCATGGTGGCCTTTCCTTCTGCCCTGCAAAGCCTGGGTGTATCTCTGGTCTGCTCTTGGTGGATAAACTGCAGGTTAGGGGTGGTTCAGACTGTAAAGAGTCTGCCAGCAATGTGGGAGACCTGGATTCAGTCTCTGGGTCAGGAAGATCCCGTGGAGAAGGAAATGGCAACCCACTCCAGTGCTCTTGCCTGGAAAATCCCATGGACGGAGGAGACTGGTGGGCTACAGTCCATGGGGTCACAAAGAGTCGGACACGACTGAGCGACTTTACTTTTACTAGGAGTCCATGGAGGAAACAGCTTAATGTGGAAAAAACGATGGTTGTAAAGGCTTTGCCGGCTTGCAGGGAGAAGCGAAATAGCCAGGGTTGTCCCCTCCCTGCCACCCCCTGGCCTCCTCAGTCACCCCAGCACTGAGCCGGAGGCGGCTCAGAGGCCGGCCTTGAGATCCGGGATCCCGGCAGATGGATCTTTCTAGGGGAGGGCCCCGCAGGCTTTTGGGGGGCCCTCAGAGGGAGGAAGAAGCATCATGTGAGCGCACAGGCAGCGGTCACGTAGTCTGCAGTGGGCAGGAGGGCCAGCATCGCAGAACAACAGGAGCACAGCTCCAGGCCCGCCGCCGGCTGACTTACGTCCCCCCAGAGTTCAGGTGTGGAGGTCTGCACCCTGGGACCTGAGCAGGTGCCTGTGTTAGAAGTTGAGGCTTTTAGAGGGGATCGAGGTGAAGTGGGACCCCTGGGGTGACTTCCGCCTCAGCGTGAAGAAGAAATCAGGGCAGAGACGCAGGCGGGGGGATGGCTGCATGAAGACCCTGGAGGAGGCGGCCAGCCACAAGCCAGAGAGGCCCCAGGGGGAGCAGGCCTGCCGACCCTCTTCTCTGACCTCCCACCTCCAGGATGGGGAGGGTGGCGGTTGCATTCCTGTTGTTAGAGCTGCCGAGTCTGTGTTACTTGATTTGGCAGCTGCAGCGGGCCCGTGCAGACCCCTGAGGAATCAAGCAGATACCTAACGTAAGATAGTTTCTAAGGAATATTTTAAAAATGAGGTGAAGTCACAAAGATGAGTCATTGTAACATGATCAGAAGTGACCCAGCATGTCTGGAAAGGGCCAGTGACAATTTAAAAGTTGTTCTTAAAAGAACAAAGAACTCGGCGGGGAGCCTGGCGGCATCCTTGGTCACAGATGATGTGTGAGGCTTAGCTGGAAAAATGGCAACGCGATGAGGGACTTCAGAAAGTTAGAAGGGTGACAGAGAGATGAAAGGGTGCAAAGGACCAGAAATCCAGCTTGGGTCTGGGCAGGGTCCCAGGAGAAGAAAATCGAATGAGGAAATGTGGTGCGTGACCCCCTGACTCCCCAGTGCAGACTGAGGGGTGGGGGCTATGCACAATAGCGGGTGGCTCCACATGGTGGGAAACCCCGGCTCCTGAGCGGGAGGCTGGCTCTGGAAGGGGGACAGAGTGACAGCCTGGCCTCCAGCTCAGTCACAGGTTCAGCAGTGGAGGCTGTGGGGAGACCAAGGCCCAGAGGAGGGACTGTCACCTGGAATCAGGCCCCGGGCAAAAATCAGGCCTCTCAGGACAAAGAGGACTGAAAGCTTAAGGGTTTGCTACCAAGAGACTTTGACAAGAAGAGCCTCTGAAGGGTGGACTCAAGGATGGTCCCGGGAGGAAGGTCTGTGATATGGGCAATGAGCCAGGAAGCTGGTCAATAAAGGACTCAGATAATAAAACTGTTTCATATTAAGCAGTGATCTTTGACTGTAATGTCTAATTTGTGTGGTTCAATGTTTAGAAAAGACAGAACAGTGGGACAATGATAGTGTATTGGTTGTAAAGAGTGATTACATTATTAATTTTGGTACCTGTTAGTAGCTGTATGTGGTTAAAAACGCAAGGATTCCTTCACTGAAATTAAAAACTTACACTCTGCAAATGACCCTGTTAATAGGATAAAAAGGCAAGCTACTTGCTGGGAGAAAATGTTTGTGTATCACATATCTGACATGGGACTTGTATCCTGAATATGTTCAGAGCTCTCTAAATCTAGCAACAAGAAAACAAACACTTGAATTAGAAAATCTGGGCAACAGATTTGAGCAGATCCTTCACCAAAGAAGATATATAGATAGAAAAAAGGAATAAGAATGCAAGTAAGCAGACAAAAGTCATTACTGAATACAAAAGGGTGGGGAAAGAGAGAAATTAATATAGAAGAAGACAATAGGATAAATAGAAAACCCGAGGCAAACCTTTGGTATCGTGTCCAGTAAACAAATTAATGTGGATGGGTTAAAAGAGCCCATTAAATGTCAAGAATCAACAGATTGTAGGGAAAAACATTTTTCTTTGCCATTTACAACTAATCCAGTAAAACATAAGGACAAGAAGGTGAGAAAGTGTAAAGAAAGACACGTTGGTCAGAGTTGGGAGAGCATGACTGGCTAGCCCAGCTTCGGACAAGATTTTACGTGAAGACAAACATAAATACTGTCAATATCACTCATATAAGTAAATATCAGTATATTAAATAGGATAGTGTGACCGGTTCAGCTCTTCAGGAAGATGAAAACTCCGTTGTCTCTATACACTTAAGAAACGAGCTCCAAATAGATGGATAAAGCCGGAACTTCCTGCCTGCAGAGGGAATCCATCCTGAGAGTGGAAGGCGTCAGCATGGGCCCAGAGACCAGGAATTAGTGAGGATGCTGGAGGTTTCAGTGATAACCAGCAGTTGACTCACCAGACCCTCAAACAAATAACACTCAGCAGATAACACCCAGTCTTCTCCAGGACGCCTGGATTTTGATCACGACTTAGGTCGAAGACCAAGTGTCAACAAACTTCAAAGAATCAGTAAATGGGTGAAACACTGCAATTACTCAAAAATGCAATTAGGAAAATCCTCTCATTAGATAGCAGCAGCACAAAAATAAAAATTTCCTTGTATGTTGGGAAACATTTTAAACAGTTCTAAATAATTGGGAGGTCGAAGAAGAATAAATCATTAGTGGATATGTAAAAAGACGTAATTGAATAATAATGAAAATACTGCATATCAAAATCTATGGGGTACTTCAAAGGAAATTAATAGCCTTAAATGCTTATACAACAAAAGGAGAAAGGCTGGAAATTAATGAATTAAGATATTAAAAAGACATTAAATAAGAGTAAAATGACTACAGAATAAATCCTGAGAAATTAGAAGATTATAGAGACAAAGCAGAATTTATTACTGACACTCCAATACTTTGGCCACCTGATTCAAAAAGCTGACTCACTGGAAAAGACCCTGATGCTGGGAAAAATTGAGAGCAAGAGGAGAAGGGGGCAACAGAGGATGAGATGGTTGGATGGCATCACTGACTCAATGGACATGAATTTGAGCAAACTCCAGGAGATAGTGAAGGACAGGGAAGCCTGGTGTGCTGCAGTCCACGGGGTCGCAAAGAGTCGGACATGACAGAGCAACTGAAGGAAACAACAAGAGCTGGCTCTTTGAAAAGACCATGAAAATAGACAAACCACTAGTAAGGTTTATCGAACATTGAAAGAACAGACGTTCCAAAGTAATGACAGAATTCTAGGAATAGTCTTAGGCCAACAAGTTTGGAAACGAGGAAATGGACCGATTTCTAGAAAAGTACAATTTGTCAACACCGACTTAAGAATAAATAGATCAGTGGGACCATTAAAGAAACGGAATGGGTCAGAAAGATCCCCCTGCCCTGTGGAGATTGGCCTTTAACGTATGTTCTACCCAACTTTCAGAGCAGAGATCCAGTCTTATACAAATGTTCCTGGACCACAGGAAAAAGGGAAATTCCTAAATATGTAGCAATAGGTCGAATCAGAGATGACATACATTCAGGAGAGGGACATCGTGGGCCCATCTGTCTCGTGGACACAGACCATCAGAGCACAGCATACGCCGACCATGCTGAGTCCTGTGGCCTGCCTTTTGGTGGTTTAGCAGGAAACCCGGAAAACCACTGGCTTTGGGGAAAATAATGTCCTCTCACCCCCACCCAGGGTGCTGCTTCCAGGATGTGGATGATGGACGATGCTGAGCTGAGACTAGACCCCCACCACCACCCGCTCCCTGCCCTTCGGTGGGAACTCTGTAACTGTCCTTGGGCGGCAGCAAACAGTGGGGAATGCCCGTCCTGGCCCCTGGGTGCTCAGCCGAGGTCAGCCTTCTCCCTTCCTCCTGTCCTGCATGCTTTCCACGTCCTCACTGCCCCTTCCCTGCAGGTCTTCACTTAGACCTGTGCTCCTCGGAGAGGCATCCGCGATCCCTACCACACGCCTGGCCACATGCCCTGGGAGTCCTTGTCCTCCTGGGCAGGTGACCTCCACCAGGCTGGGCTCTGGGTGCACCCGGCCCCCAGGACAGCGCCCAGCACGAGCCTGTGCTCTGTCACACACACCGCATGGTTCCTGCACCTCCTGACCTGCCCAGGTGTGGACAGGCTGGGGCATCAGGCACCGGAAGGCAAAATGGGGGCATGGTTTTGATCAGGGAAGATTAGGAGATGCAGAAAGAAGGAAGGTCTCAATGGGCCGGGCCCGGTGTCCGGTGCTGGCCTGAGGAGCGAGGGCATCTGAACTTATCCAAGTACAGCAAAGGGCAGGACTCGTGAAGGGCCCTCCGGGCAGCCTGGCCCAGGCCCGGAGCTCCAGGAAGGACGAGGAGGGACTCCCCAGCCAGAGCCCTCCGTCCTGTCCCCAGTGACAAGATGTCGTGACCTGAGAGCTGCGAGGCCTCGCCCGGGCGGTGGGCATGGGCCCTGCTGCCCTGGCCTGGCTGGGAGCCCACCCTGGGGGAGGGGAGGCTGCCTTTTAATTTGGAGGCGAGCTGGGTAAATAAGCAGCGAGTGGATTTGCCAAGGCCCGAGCCTCTGGGTACCGAGAACACCGGAGAATCTCATTGTCGTGATCACCTTGTTATAGATTCTCCCTGCCATCTGCTGAGAAGTGTGAATGTGAGTTGGGTTCCAGGCGCGGGAAGGGACAGCTGGCAGGGCCTCGGGGCGGGGGGTTAGGAGGGTGACCCTGCGTGCACTCGGGCCCCAGGCCAGGCCCCTTCCCTCCCGACCCTGCTCTGAGGCTCCTCCAGTCCCGCTCGAAGTGGTTGCCCGCAGAAAAAGAACCCCAGGCAAGCATCTAAATCAGTCTGCTCATTACTGGGCTTGCTGCGCCTGGGTGGATGTGCAGAGGTCACGGGCACAGCACAGAGAAACTGGGAGCCCTGCACCCCGCTCTGACCCTCCTGCCCCCGTGTCCTTGGCAACTCAGAGCAGCTTCATGTTGGCTGGGTCTGCGTTCAAGCCGGTGGCCCAGCTTCAGCCGACGCCGTGGGCCTCCCTGCCCCCCACCGGCTCTCCGGCTGGCATGGGGACCAGACCTGGGGGGCACCTGGAGCCCACGGGCAGCAGGGAGCGGCCCATGTCCTGGGCCCGAGGTGGGTGACTCAGCCGGGAACTCCTACAGGCCCCTCCCAGCGAGGCCCCCTCACCCTTTCTCGATCCGGGGAGCAGTTTGCTCAGGAGGTGAGCCTGCCCTTGGGAGAGGGCTCAGCCCTGATTGAGGGCCCCCTCCTGAGTTCTTCCTGCTGCACCAATCTCATGAGTAGAGTTCCCTGTGAGCGTGGGAGTCCAGCTGGTGCTGGCGGCCAGCCTGGCACACGCCCCCGATTTGTAAACCAGGGTCAGGGATGTCCTTGAGGCTGGAGAAGAAGTGCTACAGAGATGATGAAATGCCAGCCCCGTGGGCTGGACCAGGATGGACAATAAATCACCACGGCTTCCCAAGGAGGAAGGGAGTGTCTCTGACGGGCGGTGCGTGCGTGCTCAGTCGCTCAGTCATGTCTGACACTTTGCAACCCATGGACTGTAGCCCATCAGGCTCCTCTATCCATGGAATTCTCCAGGCAAGAATCCTGGAGTGGGTTGCCATTTCCTTCTCCAGGGGATCTTCCTGATGCAGGGTTTGAGACCGCATCTCTTTTGTCTCCTGCATTGGCAGATGGATTCTTTACCACTGAGCCACCTGGGAAGCCCCTGAGGGGTGGTGGGACTGTCTTAAGCTAGAAGTGCGTGCCCCCTGCTTCCCTCCATCCCTGAGGGGTACCTTTGAGCCCCCAAGATGAGAAGAGTCTAAACCCCTGCTCAGATGAACCCCTTGAGGCCAGACGGTGAAGACTCGTCCAAGATTCTGAGACACACAGCCAGCACCGCTCACAGCCTGGGAGGGGCACAGGGCTGGGCAGGCCCTCGGGTGGTGCACGTTGTGTGTGTGTGCTCAGGCGTGTTGTGCTGTGCATGAAGTTTATGTGTGTTCACGTGTGTGTTGTATGTGCCTGTGCAGTGGGGTGCAGAGGTCTGTGCCCCTTGCTTGCCTCCCGGGCAGAGTTGGGAGCTTGATGGGAGTGGTCCACTTCCTGGATGGGGCGCCAGGTGTGCAGAAGGGCTTCTCTGGGAGGCAGCTAATCTGGCAGAGGCAGAAGAGAGAGCCGGACTCGGGACAGAGGAAGGGCTGCATGCCCGGGGCCAGGCCTCCTGCCTCTGCGCTGCCCACCCTGCCCTGGGAGGAGGCGGGGCGCCAGCCTGCACCTTACAGTCCCTGGCCACTGGTCAGACAAGCCCCTCTCCAGGGCGGGTCTGCAGAGAGCCTGGGCCCTGTCCACAGTGCCCCTGACCCCCAGCCTCCAGGCAGCCCTTCTAACAGAGCTTCCTCCTGAGCTGACAGTCCCAGGCTGAGTGTCCAAGGGCAGGGTGGGCAGATGGGGGCGCTGGGGGTCCCGCAGAAAGACGGTGGCCTGGAGGAGGCAGGAGGCTCCCGGAGGCAGCACCTGGCATCCGGCCCAGTCCCAGTGTTGACTGACCGGCTGGCTGTCTGGGGTGCCGGGGCTCACAGAGGATGCCGGCTCATGCCAGTGCCCCCAGCGTCTCCCCTGCAGGACCTTCCTCCCCCTGCCCTACCTGCTCTGCCGCGGGGAGGGCCGTGGGGACCCCTGGCCCCTGGAGAGGAAAGAGGCTCAGGCTGAGGTCACCCCCAGGAGGGGACTGGGCTGGGAGTGGGGAATTGACTCCTCCAGAGAGGTGACAAGGGGACACCGCCCCTCGGCGGGGTGACGGGGATGGCTGCGTGCGTGGGAAGGTCCCTTTCAAGGCAGAAACAATGCAGTTTTGAAGTGGCAGGGAATTTGGGCTCATTTTCAGCAGCTGTATGCAAATTGAATGCAAATGAGCCTGCTTCCCTTCTAGTACCCAGGAGAGGCCCAGGGGAACAGGAGTCTGGAGGACCAGATCAGCCCAGCATCCTGTCCGCATCCATAGCAAGAACTCCCTTCTTCAGAAGCCGGGCCGAGTAGGGGACATTGCTGCTTCTGTAACGTGAGGACGGTCCCTGGAGTCCGACAGACTGGGTTCTAGTCCCAGCTCTGCAGTGACTGCCCATGTATGACTTTGAGCACATCGCTGACTCTCTCTGCTCTTTGTTTTCCTTTGCTGTAAAACACAAACTGGTAATGCTGGTTGCCTGGGGAGCACTTAACACAGTGACTTGTTCTGATGGTGCTGATGATGGTGGTGGTGATGGTGGTGATGGTGTGGTGATAGTGATGGTGGTCATAGTGGTGGTGATGGTGGTGTTGATGTGGTGATGGTGATGAAGGTGATGGTGGTGATGGTAGTGATGGTGGTGGTGATGGTGATCATAGTGATGATGGTGATAGTGGTGATGATGGTGATAGTGTTGGTGGTGGTGGTGTTGATGTGGTGGTGATGGTGGTGTTGATGTGGTGGTGATGGTGTTGGTGATGGTGATGAAGGTGATGGTGGTGGTGATGGTGATCATAGTGAAGATGGTGATAGTGGTGATGATGGTGATAGTGGTGGTGGTGGTGGTGATGTGGTGGTGGTGGTGTTGATGTGGTGGTGATGGTGGTGTTGATGTGGTGGTGATGGTGTTGGTGATGGTGATGAAGGTGATGGTGGTGGTGATGGTGATGAAGGTGATGGTGGTGATGGTGGTGGTGGTGGTGGTGATGATGATAATGGTGAAGATGATGATGATGGTAATGTGATGGTGGTGGCAGTGGTGGTGGTGATGGAGGTAGGGATCAGCCTTTGGTGGTGATTTGAGGATAAGAGCAAGTCCTCCACAACAGGTCTGGGACCGACCCTGGGAGAAGGGAGAAGAAAGTGATCTCTTGTCTGTGAGATGCTTGGATCGTCTGCAGCGGCCTCCCCAAGGTGGGGCTGACATCCTAACTTGTGTCCTTACCCTGCAACCCCTGGAGGTCTCTGTCCCTAAGAGCTCTGCTCTCCACAATGCCTCCACTGTCTCCTTGCCCTTCAGGGCTGCCAGCATGCCTGTCTTAGGGTGGCTGTGACACTGGCCTGTGGGCCTTCCTTTCCAGAGCCCCTGCTGTGCCAGGAGGGTGGTGCAGGTGGGAGGTGGGGAGCACACGGAGGAGACACGTGGTCTTGGCCCCCTCTCCCCCTGCCCCCACCACAGGACACACCCCGTGCTCGGTGCAGACGGCAACCCCCAGGTCCCGCACCTTCCTCTGCACTGCGGCGCTCCCACCCTGCTGTCCTCATCCTGCCTTCGGGACCTGCCGCCCCTGGCCTCTAGCTCCTGGATGGGGGAAGGGGGGTCTCTGCCCTCCTGGCTGACAGCAGGGCCAAGTGCAGCGTAAGTGTCTGGGACCTGCCAGAGGAGCTGCTGAGCTCCCCACCGGGCAGAGTAGGCGGTCAGAGGACGGGGCTGCAGCACTCGGAGCCCCAGAGCGTGGCCAGTCCCCGTCTAGCTTTCATGACAAGTAGCCACTGTTGCCCGTTTTGTGGACGTGGGTCTGAAACTCAGGAAATCCAGCACTTGCCCCAAATCATGCAGCTGGTGACAAGGCGGGGTCAGAATTAAAATCCAGGTCTCTGATGCCCAGGCTTGCCCACACACCTCGAGATTTCTGGTCAAACCAGGCGAGTGTCGTGCTCAAAGGACCCGGCAGTGGGAAGAACCAGGGGGAAATGGCCACAGAGAGATGGGGTGCAGGGGTCTGCGGGGGCAGCCCCCACCCCACCCACCATGTGCAGACAGGGCTTCAGAGTGCTCTGGGAGCCCAGGGAATAATTGGTCTGCCCATCACCTTGAGCTGCTGGAGGTGGTCCAGAGAGGGCGGTGGGCTTGGCTGGGGGGAGCAGGTCCTCAGTGGAGGGATGGACAAGCCTGGGGCAAGGGGGAGGCCTCTAAGCCAGGCCTCAGGACACACGGGCTGCCTGGAGGTTGGCCACAGCCCCAAGGCTTGGATCCCAGAGGAATCCAGCTGGCTGGGCCCTGCCTTCCGCAAACAGATACAGATTGTTTCATTGAAAACCTCAGTGCTGCCAGGCTCACAGGACTGGCCCACGGCTCTCCTGTGCTTTCTGCTGGGAAAAGAGGGGAGAGGGAGGCAGAACTGTAGCCCCTGCAGTGAGAAAGAAGCCAGGAGTATCTGTGTGGAATTGATTGCTGTCCCTGGAAGAGGCTCAGCTCTTACTGCAGCCCCATCCCAGGCCAGCCTCAGATCTGAGGGGTCTGGGGGCCACAGGGATGAGGGGTAGGTGGGCAGCCACGGGGGGGGGGGTGGCCTGAGACTTCCTACCTGCCTCGTCCCTGGCCCGTCCCCGGCCCTGTAGTTCATGTCCCTGCTGCCATTCCTGCAACATCACACACGTGAAATGGCCAGGCAGGCACCCCTGTCATCCGCCTCTGAAGCCCATCCTGCCACAGAGCCTGTCCTTCCTGAGTCAGCATCACCGCCCGTCCAGTCTCCCCAAAATGCCACCTGCCCTGGGAGGGACTGGCCTGGCCTGGGATCCTTGTCTGTGAGGGCTCAGACACTGTCCTCCAGGGCGGGAGGCGCAGGGCAGGGTGGAGGGGGCTTGTGCCCCAGCTCTGTGCATCCACCCCTCACTCAGCCAATCCTCATGCCTGCCTTCCGCGGGGCAGGCAGGAGGCAACATGCCCACTGTACAGAAGAGACAGCCAAGGTGTGGGGGTGGTTGGGGGGCAAGGAAGACCCCTGAATGGGGATGTGATGCTGAGGCCACTCCTGGGCCTGACGTGGGTGTGATGGCGGCAGTGATGACAGTAAGTGACAAGGGTGCCCGCAGGGCTCCTCCCGGGGAAGGAGTGGAGCTTAGAATTGGCCCAGCCTGAGTTCTGGCTGCATTAGTTACTTGCTGTGTGACTTTGATGAGGCCTCGTACGATCTCTGAGCTGTTCTCCTTGTCTGGAAGAATCCCCTTGCCCAGGAAAACTGCCAGTAACGCCCATTGGGAACCCAGCCCAGGCAGGTCCCCCTTCTTGCAGCGAGCACTGTCTCCGCCAGCACCATCACGGGGGCGGAGGGCAGGACCTCAGCCTCAGACTATCCGTGAGGAGAGAAGAGGCCCAGAGAGGCTCAGAGCCTTAGCCTGGGTCACACAGCCAGTCAGGGGCTCAGCCCGGATGGAAACCCTGGTGCCTGTGTCCTGGCTGTGCTCCTCCACCTGCTGCAAATGCATTATTAATCTGGCCTTCCTTGGAAGACAAGCAGCATGTCTGTTTACCTCTTGACAGCAGAGATGGGAGACAACAAAATTAAACCAAACAAACCGCCCAGACATCAAACAAGCTCTCCCTCGGAGCGCGTGCTCTGCAGATGGAAGGACGGGCGTGGAGCGCGGCTGCCGGGACTGAAGATTCCATCCCTCCGGCGAATCGCGGGCCTGTCTGTCTCCAGGGCGGGAGCACTCTGGCCTAACCGATGCTTTCAGCGGGCAGGGGTGCCAGGCAGCCTGCCCGGGGTGGGCAGGTGTCCTGATTGGCAGAATCTGCTGGCCGGCTGTCCTGGGCACATGCGGCGGGGCGGGGTGTGAGCAGCATCTGCGGTCCCCACACTCTTCCCCCAGCCTCCTGTGCTTCCCGAACAGTGAGGCCCAGCTCTCCTTCTCAACTGTGGCTTTTGGGGGGTTGGCTTCTCCTTCTCAGCCGCAACCAGTGGGAACCATGAGCCCCGAGAAGCCCCAAGTGGGCACTGTTGGATGAGTCCTGGAGGTCTGGGGTTAGAATCTGCAGAATGGGAGTCTGAATGAAGTGGGGGTGGGTGAGAAGTCTGATAAGTCTGACCCCATCCCTTGCCTTCTGTGTTCCTGGGTCTTGGCGTCCCCAGCCTGTGAATGGGCCACAGCAGTGTCAGGTGAGAGTGTCAGCACCATGGACAGAGGCAGGGCGGCTAAACGCTGGGTCATCCTTCAAGACTGCCCTCCTCTACAGGCTGACCCCAGGCCAGGGGGGCAGTGTCTCACGTTTGCCAGTCTGAGGGGGCCCTGGGAGGGAAAGGACGGTCACTAAGCACTGTCCCTCCCCTTAAGAGGCTCTACCTGTTCCCCGGTGTGCCTCCCTGAAGCCCCAGGGTAGGAGCTTTGTGCCCATGGAATAAGCAGGGGTGGCAGTTAGGCTAACCCCTGCCTGTACCACAAGCGCCCAGTGGCCCACCCGACCTCACACATCAGTGAGGTCCTGGGCACACAGACTCCGTGTTCCCCACTTCTCTACCCACCCCCCCCAGTACTTCACCGCGGCTTCAGGAACATCTGATGACAGCTTATTAGTGATGCTGTCAACAGGGTTGACAAAAAGGCTCAGAAGAGGAAACCAAAGTGAGGGGACAGCTCTGATCCTGGATTGCTAAGCTGTCCCGATGCTGTCACCATGAGCGAGGCTTCTGCCACGCGGATGGCCAGCAGCGTTGATGGCTGCTTCCCTTTCTGCTGGTCCAGCCTGCACTGCCGTCTGCCGGGAAAGGGGTCTGGGGCTCCACCCTGGTGCCCCCACACCAGAAGCATCAGCACCTGAAGGATTTCAGCTTGCTCCTGCCCTGGGGAGGGAGCCTTGCTATGGCACGGTGTCAGCTGTGCAGAGCTCTCCTGTTCCCCGGATTTGCATCTTCCCTTAGAATGCTCTTGCCGCTGGCAGGAGAAGAGGTGTGAAAACCAGAGAGGAGCGCGTGGCTGCGAGCCTGAGGGTTGCAGGTGGGGTTTGTCAACTCAGGGCCTTCCTGAGTCACAGACCAGCACACAGTCCTCACCGAGCCACCAGCCTCAGCACCAGCCATGCCCCATGGTAAGGGCCACTGGGGCTGTGATGTCCGCTTTGGAGAAGGGAGCGAGAGGCTGGAGAGGCCTCAAGGGCCGCTGAGGGTTACATGGCTGGCTAGCAGCAGGATTTCCAATCCCTCTGTTAAACAGGGCTCATCCTGTTACTCCCTGTATCAGTCAGCGCACCCTGTTTGGCTGAAGTAACAAATGAGCCCAAGGCTGAGTTTGGCTCTTGCTTGTGTTGCAAACCCATAGTGGGATGAAGGTGCCTTTGCTCCTGTGTTTGACTCTGGAACCCTGAATGGAGGGTGGCCTCCCCTTGCCAGGCTCACGGCAGATGAGAGCAGTGGAAGAGTTGAACAGAAGCTTGGAGGGTCTGTTTGGGAGCAGCAGGTGGCCCTTGGCCGTGCTGCACCCCCTGGGCACTTCACAGGCCAGAGCGGGGCTGGTGGGGCTGCTGTGGGTGGTCTTTCAGGGAGGCAGGGAGAGGCCCAAGAGAAGGGCTGTGCATGGATGGTCCAAACCTCCCCCTGCTCAGAATCATGCCCCTACAACCAGCAAGCTGCCTCCACCCCAACTTCCATCATCCTCTCCTCTCATGGCCTCAGGCCAGGCCTGCCCTCCCTGGGGGTCTGGGGACTCACCACCCTGCTCCTCCATTCCCTGGACTTGGGAACTCATCACCATACACACACACTAACCTCAGTGACCTGCTGAGTTTGGACCTTCTCCCTTCTCACCCCCTGGACCTTCTCCCTTCTCACCCCCTGGACCTTCTCCCTTCTCACCCCCTGGACCTGCTCTCCCTTCTCACCCCCTGGACCTTCTCCCTTCTCACCCCCTGGACCTTCTCCCTTCTCACCCCCTGGACCTGCTCTCCCTTCTCACCCCCTGGACCTGCTCTCCCTTCTCACCCCCTGGACCTTCTCCCTTCTCACCCCCTGGACCTTCTCCCTTCTCACCCCCTGGACCTTCTCCCTTCTCACCCCCTGGACCTGCTCTCCCTTCTCACCCCCTGGACCTGCTCTCCCTTCTCACCCCCTGGACCTTCTCCCTTCTCACCCCCTGGATCTTCTCCCTTCTCACCCCCTGGACCTGCTCTCCCTTCTCACCCCCTGGACCTGCTCTCCCTTCTCACCCCCTGGACCTTCTACCTTCTCACCCCCTGGACCTGCTCTCCCTTCTCACCCCCGGACCTGTTCTCCCTGGTGGCTGGGTCCACCCCCAAGGCAGGATGTCGCCTGGCCTGGGCCCCTGGGCCCCGGGGTTTAGGGCACATCCAGGGGGCCTTCCCCAGGCCCTCCTTGTACTTCTCTGCCTAGAGCGCATCCAGCCCTCCTGCATCCCTACATCTTCGCCCCCCAAAGCCCTCCCCTGGCCCTGTCAGGTCTCAGCCCATCTGGAGGAGGGCCTGAGTGCTGTGATGGTTACAGCTACCTGGCTGCAAAGCCCTCACCAGTCCCCATACTGTCATTGTTACGGCCTTTTTCTAATACAGTGTTTGATACTCGCACAAGGTTATACACTTCACATACTTAATGATATAAAGTGTGATGATACGGTAGGCTTCCACCAGCCCCCTCAGCAGACCACTGGGATGACTGCTGGGCTCAGGGGGCAGCTCGGGCCCTCCCCAGCTCACCTGCTGCCCCCTAGCTGCTATGTGTTCATTGTTCAGTTGTGCTTGCTTTGTTATCTCCATAAAAGTCAAGCCAGACTCTCCTTCCTTCCCCAGGGCTGGCTGCCTTTTTGATCCAGCCTAACTTCCAGGACTCGCCGTGTGCTTGTGTGTGGCTCCCGTCCACACATCTCGCTGGTCTCATGTGACACAGTGTGAGTGTTGTCACAGCTCGTGTGTCCACTCTCCTCGGGACAGAAAGATGTTCCCCTCGAGTGTGCGCTTGGTGGGGAAGTGGGAAGGCTTTTTCTGGGTCACCGCCGAGGAGTGGGGCCGCTGGGCCATAGGCATGTGGACGGCTCAACTTGACCAGCGCACTCCCCCCAGCGACGTGTGGGCTCTGCCCGCGGAGTTGGGTATCGTCAGCTTGTCTAATCTCGGCCAGTCTGGTGGGAGTGAGATAGTGTGTAATTGTGGTCCTCATTTGCATTTTCTTGATTACTAACGCAGTTGGAATTTTTATATGTTTATATTTGTATTTCCTTTGCTGTGAAAAGTCTGTTCATGCCTTTTGCCCATTTAAAAACTTGGAGTGTTTGTTTTTGCCCCTCGGTGATTGGCGGGATGTACACACACGTGTGTGCTCTGTGCGCCTGGGCCTGCCGCCAGCATCCCCATCCTCCCCACCTCATGGAGTCTCTTGAGGACTCCGGGGGTCCGTGCCCACTCCTGAGCCCCCCACACCCTGCCTCCGGGAGGTGTTCTCGTTTGTTTTTTTCTGAAGACCTCCAACTGCCTCTTACGTTCCAGCTCTGGTGTTCAGTTGCCTTCACCGCGTCTGAAGACCCCTCCTCGTCTCTCCACCCCCGCTCCCAGTCCTGTGCGGGCTCCGCCTGGTCCCTTCTGGTCCTGCCAAGTCCTCTTCCCACATTACTGCCTCCCTGTGCCCATATCTCCGCTTTTGTGCTGAGTGACACCCTCTGGCAGGTGGCCCCACCCTTATTATTTCTAGAACTGTCCTCGGTCTCCCTGGCCCTTTGCACTCCTGTGTATGTTTTGGAATCTCCTCGTCAGTTTCCATAAACAACCAAGTCAGCATTTTTTATTGGAATTGCATTGCATCTGTGGCTCCAGTTGTTAAGAACTGATATCCTCATGGTATGGGGACTTCCTATCTATGAATACAGTGTATCAATTTATGTCTTTTAAAGTGTTTTAAAATACATTTAAACAATGACTGTCTCCATATATATATACATATACATATATATATATATAAAATATTTTTAAAAGGTATATACCTAAACATATTTGTTTGTTTGCTTCTATAAATGGTACATGTACCAGCATGTTGCTGGTGTCTAGAAATGTGTGTGATTTTTGTGAATTGAGTCTATGCTCAACCAGATGTTAATGTCTAATTATTCCTCATCCTTTGCCTAAGGATCCTGTTAGGTTTCCTTTGAAGATAATCCTGTTATTATCGATAATAACAGCTTTATCTTTTCCATCCTGATACTTAGACCTCTTAATTTCTCTTTCCTGATCGCTGTGTAGGCAGGGAGCCCTGGTGAGGCCTGACTTAGAAGGAGGGAAAATGGGCTTCCTTGTTTGGTTCCTAATTTTAAAAAGGAATGCTTCCAATCTTAGCCTGTGAAGAATGTTAATTTTAGATTTATTGTACTCTTTGTCAGATGAAGGATATTTGCTAAAGGCTCGATAAGAGCTTCTTTAAAAAAAAATATGGGCTGGGTGTCCAATTACATCATGTATATATTTATCTGTTAAGATGATTATTTGTTTTCCTTTTAATCTGTTAACATGGTGCATGGTGTGTGTCACTCTTTTTACGTTCTCACCAGAGTAAGTAATAACAGCAGATGATGATGTGGGTTCACTCTCGCTGATGTTCTGGTTAGCATTGTTGCTTCTGTATGGGCCTCTGCACTCCCCTACTCTTTATGACCTTGTCCAATTCTAATGACACATTTGTGTCTGCTTCATATAAAGCTGAGGGGTGTGTTCTCACTTCACTTCCTCTGTTCTCTGAGTTCTCGGAGTGCTCACAGATCATTCAGGTTCTTTCTTATTCCCAACTCTCTTTTGGTAAGCCACCTGTTTTAAGAGTCTATCCACTTGTCTCGATTTTTTGGCAAGGAAGCTCCAGGTGGTAATAACTTTGTTAATTACTGCACAGTGTCCAGTCCATCTGTGGTCTTTACCTCTCTCATTCCTACCTTATCTGTCCAGTTCCTTTTTGCCCTGATCACTCTTTCCGGACGCTGGTCCTTTTAATTAGCACCTTTGACTCTGTTGTTCTATCTTGTGCTAGTTTCATCTCCTGGTTTTCTCTTTCTCTGCATTATATGGCAGTTCTTCCTCCTAGTGTCTACAGCTTGGTGCTCAGCCCATGCAGTTGCAGCCCTTCTCTTTTTTTTCTGACATAAGCATTTTGAGTCTACAAATCCCCCTTAAAGGGCCATGGTTACTGTGGCTCCACGTAGTGATATATCATATGTCCATTATTGTTCAATTTAAAATAGTTTATCTATTATGATTTTTTCTTTGACCCATGAGTTATTTAGCAATGAATGGTAGGATTTCTAAATGCATGGGGATTTAAAATTTGCTCTTTTCTGTTATCTTCTAATAGTCGCATTTTGTTTAGAGGATTTCTTTTATGTGAAATTTGTTAAGACTTTCTTTATGGCTTAGAGCTTTCCAATTCTGCAAATATTCCATGTGTATGAGAGAATAATGTGCATTCTTTAAATTCACAGACATGGAAAGTTCTATTAGTGTCCAATAAACCAAGCTAGGTAATTCAGATATTCTATATCTTTCCCTTTTGTGGTCTACCTGACATCATAAATTGAGAGAAATCTGTTGAAATCTTATACCACATTGCTATATTTGGAAATTTCTCCCTGTAGCTCTATAAATGTTTGCTTTACATATTCTATGGCTCTTTTTTTTAGGTTGCATACAAGTTTAGGGTGGGTGTATCATCTTAGTAAATCGTAACTCATCATTATGAAGTGACCTTTTCTATCCCACATGATGCCTTTTATCTTAAAACTCATTTTGTCTGCTCTCAATGGGTCTATTCCTGCTCTCTTTTGATTAATGCTTTTACAATATGTTTTCCTATTTTTTTATGCTTTTGATATGTCGCTTGTAAATTACATTGAGTTGGGTTTGAAACTCCATAGTGACTGTCTAGCTCTTGTCCTGACTGAGCTTCAGCCATGGCTGATATATTAGCTCTCGTTTCTCTCATCTTACTTTTTGATTTACACTTATCTTTATTTCTGAAGACTGCTTTTTTAGTTCTAAGTTGTAAACTTTGTATTTTGATAAAGATTTCAAATTTACGTGAATGTTGCAGAGCTAGGACACAGAGTTCCTGCCTCTCCTTAAGCCATGCTTCCCAATCTTTGGCACTTCTTTGTCCTGAGAATCACTTACAGCCACAATGTTGCTCCATAATACCTCAGCGTGGAATTATTGAAGGCCAGGATGTGCTTCTGCATAGACATCAAACCAGTAAATCAACACTCATCAGATGTTACTATCGAATCATTGACTCCATTCAGGTGTCAGCGATGATTCCAATAATGTTCTTAACATCCAGGATTCTATCTCAGTTTCGTTTGGGGTTTAGTCGCATCTCTTTAATCCATGGAGTGTTTAGAAATTAGTTCCTTTTTCTCTTGCAGTTTATTTCCATCTTTCATTCATTTCCCTTGAGATCTGGCTGCAAAGTCTAAAGGCAGACATGACTGCTGGCCCTTTCTGCTGGACACACACAGTCTCTGGATGTGTGAGCTCAGGCCCCTGCCTTGGACCCCCGACATCCTCAGTCCTTTTCTTTACAAACTCTCCAGTGGGATGCTGTGATTTTTGCAGCTGGTGTGAATGAGGATCCGTTGTGTCATGTCCTTATGCACAAGTGGTTCTTTTTATCTCAGATCTTCTGGGCTGTTTCTCCTTCCTGAAGTCACTGTTTGGGACCAGTCTTGGTGATCATGTAGACAGTTTTTTCCTTTTTTTTAGCCACAAGGCATATGGGATCTTAGTTCCCAGACCAGGGATCGAACCAGTGCCCCCTGCATTGGAAGCACAGAGTCTTAACCACTGGACCACTGGGGAAGTTCCACGTAGACAGTTTCTGTTTGTCTTTATTGCCATGTTGCCCTGTTCCCTGCGTCTCTCACACGGGGTGTTGCTCTGTCAGGAGTTCCTTCCAGTGCCACTGGCTCCATTCTTGCTACCGAGGAGTTTCCTGACTGTCCTCCTGCCTTCTTCTTCTTGTTTTTTGGGGTCAGATTTTTCCCTCTGGCCAGTTGAAGAGCTTGTCTTTGTATTTAGAGTTCTACGGTTTTCCCAAGGTGCGTCTAGATATGGATTTTTTCCCTTCTGCTTTATGGCTGTTGGATCAGTGGACGCCTGTGTGGACCTGTCCTGGAAAACCACAGCCGTCACCGCTTATGTAGGCCTGTCCCCTTGCTCCCCACAGGCCTGTTGTCAGCTGGGCCCGTGTTAGAAGCCTCCTTCCGTCTTTGTATCTTTGACCATCTCCTCCCTGCTTTCCAGTCTGCTTGCCTTCTGGGATGATGACTGGTTCACTCAGATGCGTCTCTCTGGTTTAGGCTGGGTCACGTCTTCTGCTGAACTTGTCAGCTGTCTTTCACTTCAAAAACTGTGTTTCTTTCTAGAGGTTCATTTCTTTTCCAGATCATCTGTTTGTTCTTAATAGTCCCTTTTGTTGCCTCTCAATGACCGTATCCTTCATTCTTTAGACGTTTTACTTGTGCATTGCCCCCAGTTTTTACCTGTGCATTGCCCTCTTTGGTTGTCTAATCTGTTTCTTGACCCTGCTGGCTTCCTTGTTTGATGCTGTTTGATGCCAAGTCTGTGACTTGGCTGAGCTGGAGTTGGGGGTTTCTCATCTAGAGAGTGCTGAATTCTACTTGCCCGCTGCCAGAGTGCTACCGCGTTGTTCGTAGCCACATCAGTGCGATCTGGCCTCCCTCCCTGCAGGAGGTGGGGACCGAGCCGTCTGCTGGACGTCTCAGCCCCGCTCACTTGATTCTCCTGCCCAGTTCTACAGGGTCACTCTCTGAAGGAGAGAGATCCTGGGAGACCAGCTCTCCTCGGATGGGGCTCAATGACTGCTCCTTCCAGGGTGCTGCTGGGGAAGGGAGCCCAGCTCACCTGTTCTGATGGGGGGGGTTGGTGTGCAGGCATGGGGTGGGGCTCCATCCCCGGAGGTACCCAGCCTTCAGGTCAAGACGTGAGTCAGCTGGAGGGTGGACGCAGATGGTTCATGTCCTGTGCAGGACCTCGCCTGGCCTGGGGCCCTCAGCTTCTGCCAGAGGAGCGAACGAGCCGGGAGCTCTCAGCCGCCCTCTGGCTCCATCCTCAGGGCATGTGCCCCTGAGCCCCTGTCCTCAGACACAGAGTCCCTGAGTCAAAAGTCACAGTTCTGAAATTTCCCCCCAGCTGAATGTTTCAATAATTACAGCATTTGTAATCCACTTAGAAAACACGGTAGTTTTGATGCTCACACTTAAGAAACAATCCATTCCACACCAATCCATCCAAAATGGCTCTGATTTTGAATAATTCTTTTGAAATGGAGTCTAAATATATACAAATAGATGTTTCTGAAATGTCATGTATTCTGAATACATTTGCATGAGAAGTGGCTTCTGAGGAAGAGAGTGGGAGTCTGATGGCTTCTGAGGAGGGGACGAGGGGGCCGTGGGTCAGACGAGAGGGGCTGGGGGCAAGGGCTGGAGACCGAGGACACAGAGGTTACGGGCCACCGTTCGTTTAAGGTCGGTAACTCAGCTTTCACCATTCTCCTGCCTGGTGCGCAGTCACCCTTCTCTGGGCTTTGTGCTCCCCAGGCCTCGAGGACAGCCCCCACATTCCCTGCAGGCGTTTTCAGGGGTGGGGGCAGAGTGCGTGTTGGTTCCACTGAGTCCCAAGCCAGCACCTGATGCCCAAACGCCCTGGCCCCTCCTCACTTGCCCCTCCCTCCTTCCTCCCTGCTCCCTCCTCCCCCGCAGAGCCCCTGGCTGCTTGAGACAGGGGACTCCAGGGCCCCGAGCCCTCTGGCCCTCTCATCAGGGGATGTGACGGTGAGCCCAGAAGGACCCAGAGGGCCAGGCTGAGGTCTTGGCACACATGGGCCTGCTTGGGCTTCATTGAGCACCTACTGTGCATGGGCCCTGCTGGCCTGGGACGCCTGGGACAGGGACTGCCCTTGAACTGGGGGCTGAGGGGACAGAAAAACGAGCCCGGTGGTCCAGGAGGGGTGCACACACGCTGACTGGAAGGGGCTTCGAGAGGTGTGAGCCACCCTGAGCTTTACAGGGATAGTGGCCTCCCTGAGCAGCTGTGTCTCCACCCTGAGCCCCGCTCTGATCCCCTGCTGCTGTGCCCTTCACTGGGCCTGGAGCCCCAGAGGATTCCTCCAGACAGAAGCCTGGTCCCTGGGGTGGGGAGGGGCCTGGGGGCCTCAGGCTCCAAGTCAGTACCCTCCCCTCCTTGGGGGCCCTGCTTGTCCGGGGCCCTGGGAGCCAGGGCCTTGCTTCTTACCGTGGCCGCACCCCTCCGCAGCCCCGGGGGTGCTCCCCTCGCCCTGCTCAGGCCGGCCCGCCCCCAGCAACTAACCCCAGCCTCGCTGCCTCACCCTCGCTGTCTTTGCCAGACTGCACACTCTGGATCTTCATTCTCGTGGGAAAGGGGCAGGCAGAGGGCAGCAGCTATGTGAGCCCGTTGGACCGACCGGCTAGTGTCCCCTTTCCCTCACTGTGGACACGAGCCTGCGGAGGCCTGAGGCCGTGTCCACAGAGCCCTCCCCTGTGCCCCGAGGCTGGATGGCTGGTCTGCCCCTCTTGCTCATCCTGCTTCTGCTGAGTCCTGCCGAGCTGGGGGCGGCAGTCGCCTAGGGTCATGGTCACCTTCAGCAGCTGTAGCCGGAAGGAGGCAAGTTGTGAGCAGAGGGAAGCAGGCCTGGGGACCCGAGAGTCAGCTCCTGGTGCAGCCAGGGAGCACCTAGGCGGGCATCCTGGAGGTGGTGATGCTGGAGGTGGGTTTTAAAGAGTGAGTAGTTCTCTGAGTGAAGTGCTGCAGAGGGAGGGATACATGGGAAGGCCCTGTGGATGGGGGTAGTCTGAGCAAGCCCAATTCCCAGACCATCACGTGGCCACCCCCTCCCACAGGGGGAGTGGGCCGGGCCAGGCCAGGCCAGGCCGGGACGAGGGGAAGCTGCAGCCTCACTGAAGCTGCAGGAAGCCAGCCAGTGTCCTGCGCTGGGGCAGGGAGGTGGGGCCCTCCCCAGCCAGGGAATTAATTCAACAATTACTGCACCAGGACTGCTTCTGACCCCACGTGGCCGACACTAATTGGGCCCCAATCAAGAACGTAATTCAGGTTAATTGGCTCCCCGCCGCCAGCCCCCATCAGACTCCTTTAGCATGGTGCTGCCGTTTAAGAGTGATTAATCAGCTAATGCTGACAGCCGGGGCACCCAGGATGTGGGGAGCCAGGCAGGGGCCGGTGGGGAGGCCCCTCGGGGTGGGGAGGCAGGGCGGGGGTCCCCCTACCGGCCTCACGTGTCCTGTCCCTACAGCATGCTCTCCTGCTCCTTCCCTCCTGTGTGGTCCCTGGGCATCTCTGTCCCCAGCCACTACTGAGAGGTGTGGGCGAGGTGCGCTTCCCAAGCCTCAGTGTTTGCACGTCTAAGTGGGTGTGCTCAGGCCCCTTCAGGGCTGTCCTGAGAGTCATGGTCAGTGTGTAGCGCCCAGCACCTCTCCAAGGGGACTGAGGTGGCGGCCACCAGGAAGGGGCTGCTCTGTGTCTTGGGAACCTCCATGTGGAGCCCGCTCCCCAGGGGCCTTGCGACTGCCTCGTGGGACCAGGCCCCAGATGAAGGGTGGGGGCTCTGGGTGGTCCACCACCCTTGCTCCAGATGGTGACCTCTGGTCCTGGCTGCCTGGACGTGCCAGTGTGGAGCTCACCACCTCCGGAGGCATCCGTAGCCCTACGAGCATCCTTGTTGAGGCCATCCCCTCCTCCGTAGGATGTGATGGCCTCGAGGGGCCTGTGGCCTCACTGGCCTTTGGGTCCCCACATCCTGGGCCCAGCTCCTGGGGGGCAGGAACAGGGCCCGAGGGTGCCCAGGGCAGTGAGGGCATCAGTGAGCAGGTTGGAGGTGCTCTTGTGGAGTGCCCAGGGCGGGCCTGGACGAGGCCCAAGATGCCGCTGGACCCACGAGCTCTTTGTCCAAAGGCCCCTGGCACCTGGGGTGCTGCTGCTCCCCGGGGTTGGTGGAGGAGATGGGTCAGGTCCTGGGCCATGGTCAGTATGGGCTGCCATAGCCGACCCTGCAGGTGGGTGGAAACAGTGGACATTTACAGTCTCAAGACTCCGGACACCACAAGTGTGAGATTAGGATGTCGGCACGGCCGGCTGCTTCTGCCACCCGGAGGGGAACTCCGCTCCAGGCCTCCCTCGTGGGCTGCAGACGGCCGTCCACGTGCTCACACAGCCTTCTCCCCATGGAGCTGGTCCGGTGAGCCTGCTCTAACCCAGGGGCCTTCATGAAAGCCCATCTCCTGCTCAGGCCCTGCTCTGAGGTCATGGTAAGGCTCAGCATCTCTCTCGGGAGCTCAGTCCAGCCTGTGACCCTGGACCTCCCAGGTCTGTGTCCTGGCGTCCCTGCAGCAGGGGGCCAGGGCAGTGCCCACAGTGTGGGGTCATGAGAGCTTGGTGTGGACGAGGGTGTCCCCTCCAGCTTGGAGAGTAGGGACCCGGGGGTCCAAGGCCCTATTATCCTTCCCACATCCTCTGCCTGGGTCCCTGGGCTCCTCCTGCCTTTAAAAATGGCTCTAGCTCCATGCAAAAAAGGTGCGCCAGTTCTTAGCGCCTCGAGAGGCCCTTCCAGGCCCATCTCCCTTGTCGACGCAGTGGTGTTAACAGGAAATCTCATCATGCCTCCTTAAGGACGTCTCCTCCACGCTTTACCGGAAGGTCATGGATGCGGTCAGGACACCTCTGTTGGGAGCTGGAAAGGTCAGCCCATCAGTCGAAGTGGTGTCCAGGGCAGCTTCCTGTCCCCTGGAGCTCCAGGAGGAGCTCGCATCTCACCGGCTGCTCCTGGGGGAGCCCAGTGTGGTCTCTGTCCCCTCCCCAGGCCCAGCCCTACAGAAGCCGCCTCCATCCCTGTGGGCGAGGCTGCAGGTGCCCAGGGCTGAGCAGAGGCTGGGGGGGCAGGGCTCTGCCTTGAGCCGTGGGAGGGGGCCCCGCGGGCCGGGGCTGCAGAGCATCACGTCAAAGCCTGCCTCCGCCCCTCCATCTGTCCTCACCTGAGCATCTGGCGGCCCCTGGCCCGCCTGTCATCGCCTGCCCGCCTCTTCCCCTTGAAGTCAGAGGAGAGGCCCAGTGTGGTTTGCTGCGAGGAGAGGAGGGACAAGAAGGGGCTGGGCCTGGTGGAGGCTGGGTGCGGGCTGGCAGGGCCCTGGGATGTCCCCCCGGGACCTGTCCTGCTTCTCTCGGGGCCACTCTCCCTCCAGCCAGGTCCCTGGTCTGCTGGCATGGCTCCCAGCTCCGCTGCCTCCCTTCCCCTGCTCTGTTTGACCTGGTGGTGAGGTGTGGAGGGTGGACAAAAGGGGGCCAGGGAGGGACAGGCCTGGCGTAGATCATACCCTCACAGGTGCTCAGCTGCTGTCAAGCTCGAGGTCAGCCTTAAGGTTCCGGGAAGGCTGATACGGGCGGGCCGGGCACAGAGGAGGAGGATGCTCGAGGTGGTGAGCATGAGGCCAGGCTGGTCCCAGCTGGGCTCTGCCTGGGCCACACAGATGGGAAAGCTGGGACAGCAACCTGCTGTGACCGCCTGGAGCCTGGGAGGCGGGCAGTGTGCCCCAGCCACACAGTCAGGTCGTGGAAGTCAGCCCTGCCTGACCCCGGCAGCTGTGTTTCTGATTCTGATTCCAGAATCTGTGTCCAGATTCCCACAGATGGTCCCCATCGGTCCTCGTGTAGGGGCCGGGATGTGTGAGGGGCACTGAGAGCTCGCAGGGCCTATAGGCCCTTCTGTAGGGGGCGTGGAGCATACACGCAGGCCTGCCACGGGAATCCTGAGTGCAGCTAGTGAGCTGGCGGCTCTCTGTCTGCAGACGTGTCGACAGGACCCACCGGTCAAAGTCAGGGAGGCGCTGAGTCCACGCAGCCCGAGGGGGACGTTGGGCGCTCACAAGGTTTCCGAAAGGGGGCTCTCCTGCTGCATGCGACTGTGGGCGCTGTCCAGGGTCCTTCAGGGCCCCTGGCTCGGAGCCCCTTTCCGTTGGAGCCCCTCCCTGCCAGGAGCGCTGTGGGTTTCTGACCCCCCCCACCCCCAGCCGTGGGCTCCCTGAAGGCTGTGTATGATTCACTCTGTCCCCTCCCCCACACAGCTGGCATGCCAGGGCAGCAGTGTGACCTGTGACAATAGCTGGGAAGCGGGGCAGAGAGGCCCGAACCTCAGATAAGCACCACACCATCTGTGAGGCCAGGGCAGGTCATGTAACCTCTCTGAGCCAAGTCCTGGCCCAGGACACAGCATGACAGTACTTGTCCGCAGGCCTGGGAGGCAGAGCTATTCTGATGGCTGGTCTTCAGGCTGGAGTAACACTGAGGCAGTGAAAATGGGGGGTTGCTCATCCATCTGTCACCCACCAGATCTAAGACACCACCCTGAACCAGAGTTCATTCCTGCCTACTCCAGGGACCCCACCTACCTTGTCCCTGCCAGGCTTTTCCCTTCCTCATGGCTGAGTCCACGTTCCACTGTAATGTCCACTCTAGAGCACAGAGCCACCTTCAGAGAGTGGATGGACACAAGGGTGGATGGATGGATGGATTGTTTTGTGTGTGTGTGTGTGTGTGTGTGTGTGTGTGTGTGATCACGTTGGTGATGGGTGGATGGATGAGTGGATGAGTGGATGGAGGGATGGGTGTGTGGACCGGCAGGCAGGTGGATCAGTGGAATGAATGGATGAGTGATGGACAGAAGAATGGAAGGAGTGCAATAGTGAATGGATGAATGCAGGGCCAGCCCCAACATCCACTTGATGGCTCAGGTAAGCTGTCGGGGGACTCATCCTTGACCTCTTTCCCTTCTCTTGAGTGTCCCATCACAGCCAGGTTCTGAGGTTTCCCCTCCTGGTCTTGCCCCCATCCTCTCTGATCCCCCTTCTGCTCGAGGCCTTTGTCCTTCCAGGGATCGGTCTTCCTTCTCCTCCCCATCCTCCTATTTACTTCCTAAGTCACTAACTCTTGTGAAGTTAGAAGGTTTGTCACTAACCCTCTTGAACTGCTTGGTGACCTCCCAGGCTATTCTAAGCTCTCACTTTGCCCCAGGTTCCACCTTGGTCCCTTACCTCCCACCGGCTGGCGTGCCTGGGGAATCAAACCGCCCCCGCAACTCAGGACTTGGAGAGTTAGAACCCTCCCTGACCAGTTCTCCAGCACTGATCTGTGTGTCTTCCCACCCTGAGGCCTTTGATGGTGGGCCAGCGAGTTGTAAATTTATAGTGACCACAACAACATATAGGAATAAGAAAAGTGTCTGGAGAGGACTCCATGGCTGGTATTTGTCAGACTCCATGCTGTGTGCTTTCCATGCATCATCTTATTAAGTCTTCCAAGTGTCTCCTGGAGTCCGTGGCATCATCTTGTACTTCCAGAAGAATCCAAGGTTCCCAGGAAGGGACGTGGCTAAGGAGGAGGGCAAACCAGGAGCCACTCATAGGCCTGGCCACCTCTGGAGCTGCAGGCATCTCACTGGCTCTCCTGCCTCCTTTCCTGTGGGCCTGGGTCCAGGGCCAGCCCAGAGCGGCTCTTGGATGAGTATGCACCATCTCAGGACAGAGCGCCCTGCAAGGGACAAGGTCTGTGTGGGCCTTGGCCTCAGGTGGGCCCAGCCCCCTCCAGTCACAGGCCCAGTGTCCCCCAGGATGGGAGGCCAGGAGCCCAAGACATGACAACAACCTCTGTCTCTCTTTCCAGCTCCGAAGACGCAAGGTCAAGTGCTACCTCCTGGTGGCTGGCGTCACTGTCCTGCTGGTCATCATCCTCATTGTTGCCACCTCTGTCCGAAAGTGATGCTGCCCCGGGTAGGTGCTGTCCCTGCCCCCACACCACCCATCTGTCCTGCTTTTACCCACCCCCATCCATTCCTTTATCCATCACCCACCACTTATCTGTCCACTCATCTCCCCGTCTCTGATCCACCCACCCATCCACTTATCCATCCGTTCATCCTCCGATGTGTCAGCCACGGCTGGGTCCTGCTGACCAGTGGAGAACAAGGCTGAGGGCAGCCCACGTGCCTTGAGCTCACAGCCCAGGGCAGGCTCCCTTGAAGACCCCTGTGTAAGCACTGACTTCCAGAAGGTCATGACTGATGAGTCCCCTGGGACAGTCGTGAGCAGAGTCAGGCAGAGGACCCTCCCCGGAGCTTCAGGGGCTCAAGGCCCTGGTGGCCCCTGATTTTGGATCCTAGCCTCCAGAGCTGGGAAAACACCCCCACCCCACCTGTGGTCATCTGTGACGCAGCCCAGGGCATAGACAGAGCTCCGGGTGTCACCCTTGGGGACGACATGCCTGGTACTTGGGTCCTTCTGGTCACAGTGGTGGGACGGTCATCGTCAGCACCATCCAGCAGGGGAGACTGAGGCCCACGGTCGTACGCAGGGTGCTGCCCTGTCCCAGCCTAGGCTCCGTCACCGGAGGTGAGGGCCCATGACGACGGGGCCTCCCGCGCTCCCAGGCCCTGGGCAGGGATAGTGCCGGCGCTGAGGGACCAGCGGGCAGGGGCCTGCCCTCCGCCCAGGCCTCCCATTGCCCCAGCCGCCTCTCCTCTCCTTTGGATTTCCCCACCCCACTCCTTTGCTCAGCCCTCCGGCCCCCCCTCTTCTGCACACCCAGCTGTGACCCCGCCCCAGGGCAGGCAGTGCTGCATCCTGAACCCCTGAGCCCCTCCCACTGTGAGAGGGAACCCAAGGATGCGTTCTGGGGCCATGCACGCAGACCCCGTGGGAACAGCTGATCCGCCTCCAGTGAGCTCCCTGGCTGGAGCGGCCTGACCACAGCCGTGCCAGTCCCCTGGGGAGACGGAAGGCGAGGCTGAGACCCAGGCCACACGGCCGGCCAGTCACCCCTGGGCTCAGAGGGCAGGAGGGTCTCCAGCTCCTAGCAGCTCACAGATGACCAGTGGGGAGGGCCTGGGGCTGGGGCAGCTCATACACCTATAAAGATAAGCCGGGAGTTCCTGCTTCTAGTCAGAGCCCAGGGCACCTGGGCAGGGGTCTGGGGGTGTGGATGTCTCCGGGCACCGTGGGACCAGGGGAGCTCTGAGCCCATCCCTGTAGAGACACCTCATTTCTGACGCATCACCAAGCCGGGAGAGACCCCACCCCGCTGCGTTCAGGCGCCCTCTGTGACCAGCAGGCCAGGCGGCAGGGGCCTTGGCCCCCGGAGGCCCACCTGCTCTGGGCGGGGCTTCTGCAGAGCCATGGGGCTGCCATCTGCCTCTCTCTTGTTGCCGAGTTGCTCTGAGGACAAAGGCAGATAATGGCTAAATATAAACAGTGCTTTGAGGAAGGAAAAGGCTCTATTCAAATGCAGGGGGTTATTACTTCTGCAGGAAAAACAGGCCCCGGGGGAGGGGCTCACCGGCAGCCTCACGTGCCCATTTCTGTGTTTGTGTGTCAGGCAACGCTCTGCCCTCCATGGGTCTCCCAAGGAGGGGGCCACCCTACATCACCCCCGCCCCCACTGTCCAGGCCACCCCGCAAGGACCCCTGCTGACTCCCGGGGCTGCGACTCCGCTAAGCTCAGTTCTTCCCAGCTGCCAAGGTTTGCAGGCCCATCTCTGCCTGGTCCTTACAGGGGCTGGGGGTTGGGGGTGTGTGGGCAGGGCAGGTCGGGACAGGGAGGCTCTCCAAAGTGGAAGGACCCCCTACCTAGCCCAGCCAGCCTCGCTCACCTGTGAGCCCCTGCACTCAATTTTTAGCAGCATGAGGGCTTGTCTAAGACCAGGGTCAGGGCTCAGAGTGTGACCGGGGTGTGGACCAAGTCTGTGGTCTGGGTTGAGCCTCCTCAGCCCTGGTAGGCACCTCGGATGACACAGGATCAGAAGCAAGGGTTCCTGTCCTAGTCAAGCCCAGCTCCTGGCCCCAGCTCCTGATCTCTTATCCAACTCCCTTGCCCTTCTGGAGAGTGCTGTTTCCAGAAGTACCTCCAGGCCCGGTTGCTTAGAGCAGATCCGAGAGATGAAGGTTTGGGATCAGGCTTGGCTTTTGGGGACGCGATCCCAGAAGCCGGGCAGAGAAAGCTACAGTGACTCTGAGTCCCCAGCATGGCCCAGGCCCGGGCATGCACCCCTGTGATTTCTCGGGATGTGGGCCAGGGCGTCAGGCTGCACGGTGCTGGTTTCCCAGTGCCCGGTGCAACTGGCCGGCAGCAGGAGTGTCCAGGTCTCGGCCGTGGCTCTTACGGGGAGGAGCTGGTGGACCCAGGTAGAAGCAGTTGAGTCCTTGAATCCGGGGGGCTTCCCCGTCCCTCTGTCCTCCTGGGCATCCACAACTTTGGCACCTACACCCTCAGGATCTCTTTGCATGTTTAGCTGTGTTTGCTATGGACCTGTCTGTGTGTCCCTGTGGGGTGTGGGCTCTCTGGGTCTCAAGACCTGGTGCAGGATGGGGGGGTGGCTGGAGGAGGGAGCAGGGGGTCAGGGCAGGCGGGGGCTTGTCCTCACCTGCTCCCACTTGGGTCACAAGGCTGGGCCTTAGCAAATACGAAAGTCCAGTATCTGGGCAACAATCCATGAAGCATTTTTCACGAGCACAAAAATTTAAGGGGCTCAACGGAGGCTTATAGCAAATCATGTTTTTAATGTTTTCTGAAAGCCGTGAAATATCGACCTGGAAGCCATTGATTTCCATTTGGGAAGTGAGTGGTGGGGTCTTCATCTCCAGGCTTCTCTGTGCACGTGTGCGTCTGCAGCTGTGTGTCTGTGCGTGCATGTTTGTGTCTGTGTGTGTGTTTTGTGTGTGTTTCTGTGTGCATCTGCCTGTGTGTCTCTCTGTGCATTTGTGTCTCTCTGTGTGTGCATGTGTGTCTGTGTGTACACATGTGTGTCTCTGTGCATGTGTGTCTCCATGTGTGTGCACACGCGTGAGATCAGGAGAGAGGGACAGACTCCCCTTGAGCTGCTTGCTACCCCTCCCCAGAGGCTGCGGTGGTGGACCGCATATGGCATCCGGGGGAGCAGGAGATGACTGTGCTCCATCAGTAGGAGCTTTAAATGGGAGAACCTCACTTAATCCTCACACAGCCGCACGAAGGAGGTGCTGGTGTGTCCCCATTTTTCAGATGAGAGAACTGACGCATGGAGAGATGAAGAGACTTACCCAGAAGGGGTAGCACAGAGGGGTGAGCCTTCTGGGGTTGGGAGTGCCAGGGAAACGCTGCCCAGAAGGCCATGTGGCCGTCCAAGATCGCACAGCGGGAGTGTGGGGCCAGGCTCCAACTCGGGTCTGAGCGACCCTGAGCTCTGGTGGTGCGGGGACTGCAGGTCGTCCACGTGGCCTGGGCGGTCAGTGACACCGTGCTCAGGGCATGCTCGTGAAGGTGGCTCAGATGACCGCTCTAGGCTGAGCCTGCGAAAGGCCTGGTCACCTGGTGGCCTGGTCACCTGCGATCTGGTGACACTGGGCAGCCCTGCCCGCCCTGCCTCAGCCAGTAAGCCTGCTGGCCAGGGGCACTGGGAGGGCTCCCTGAAGGTCACGCGGCTCCCTGGGGGTTTATGCATGGAAATCTCCCCCGGGGGCCCAGCGCCCGCCTCCCAGAGCCCCCGGTCAGCAGGCAGGTGGGCAGAGACCCCTGGGCGAGGCTGGGGGCAGCAGGAGGAGGGGGAGGGGCTGTGGCCCCCATCATGGCCCCAATCTATGAGGTGGGGGCGTCCGTGCTGCCTCTGCAGTGACTGTGGGCATCATCGGCAAAGGCCGCCCGTGGGCATCATCGGCAAAGGCCGCCGGGAGTCCGGCCCAGGGGAGTCCTGCCCTCCATGACAGGCTGTCTCCTCACCAAGCCGTCATCGTCACAATGGTGTTGCTGTTGTCACGAGCCTGCCCTCGTTTGTGGGGACGGGACTCAGCTGGCCTTTCTCTCTCATGTTCCCACGTGGCCCTCCAGCCAGCAGGGCCAGGCCTTGTCCTCCCGGTTGCCTTGGGCAGGACGCACGGGCACAAGTCCGAGCAGCCCAGAGGTCGGCGATGCCTGTGATTCAGTGAACACCCCTGCCCCTCCCGGTGGGAAGCAGACCCAGCACTGCTCCCAGTGCACAGCCAGGGGAGAGGCAGGCCCCTGAGGCGCTGACGTGTCAGGAGAGAGTGGAAGCCGGAAGGGGCGCAGCTCTGCAAAGAGGGCTTCCTGGAGGAGGTGGTTCTTGAGAGCTGAGGATTGAGCGGTGGTTATAGGCTCCTCCATCGAACAAGGAGGTGGGCACTCGGGGCCGAGAGCCGGGCCAGGCCAGGCCGCATTCAGGAGGTCCCCAGGCTTCCTGGGGCCGCTTGTCAGGAGCAGCATTCGCTCCCAGCAGGCCCCCTTCCCTTTGCATGTGATGGCCCCACCCCTCGGCACCCCCAGGCTGGGCAAAGGCCTGAGGAGGACCTGGCCCAGCCAGCCAGTGGGAATGCCTTCCACCAGGACAAGGGTGGAAAAGAACAAGAGCACAAAAGTGCTGGCAGCCACACAGAAGTGAGAAGACGGGAGGGGCTGATGGACGGTGTGGCGGCATTTGCCAGCCGCTGGGCGGGGCGAGGTGGAATGAAGTGGAGCGTTTTGAGTCCCAGCCTGGGCCCTGCAGCTGAAGCAGCTGCCCCAGGTGCCTACGGGGACTCGGCAGGCTCCCTCTCTGGCGAGCTGGCCACCAACCTGCCCGACCACACACCTCCCCAGAAGCAGGAGTCCCTTGGGTTCCCTGATGACTCCTGTAACCCAGGCTGGAAAGCTTGTTCAGACCCCAGCCCCTAGGCCTTTGTTCCCACCATGGAGGGCGGGGGTAGGGGCGCTTGAGTCCTGTGTGCCCAGCTCCTGGGGAGGCAGCCGTGGCCCTCTGTGTCCCTGAGGCAGCCCCCAGCCCTCACTGTCCCCTTCTCCCCGACCCTCTCCCTTCCCCCATTGGCACTGGCCTCAGATTTGGTTCTGTGACTCCGGGCTCTGGGGCAGCACCTGTCCAGGGGTCACACTGTCCCTGGAGTGACCACTGGACACACAGAATCCCAGGCTGTGCCAGGGCCCTGGGCCCTCAGCGACATCAGGACAGGAGCGAGCGTACCCGATGATGCTCGCCTGGGCCCCTCTGAGCAGGGGGAGGGTGAAGCTCGGTGCCACCCCCACCCCCCATGCCCACCTTGACCTTGGAGTCAGGCCACTGAGCCACCCAGTCCTGTGTCCACTGTGACGACCCCACTCACCGGGCGGCAGAAAGACACACCACCCGAGGCCCAAGGTCAGGCAAGAGCGCGTCCGTGCAGTGGCACGGCCCTGGGTTTGGGCCCCCCCACCGTCTCCACCTGGGCAGGGGGCAGGTCCCCAGCTCCACGCAGCTTTGGTATCAGACCTGTGAGGGGGACAGTGCCCGCCCCAACACAGGGCCGTGTGGACATGCGGGCTCCTGCAGGGGCCCTGTCAGTCTGAGCCCAGCGGGGCAGGTGAGGGCCCGGCCACTTTCCTCCCCTTGCTTCTCCAGAGCCACGCAGGAGGCGGTGGCTGGGGTCCTGCCCTCGGGGACCCTCTGAGAGCAGGGCTCCAGGCCCCACTTGCAAGGCAGGCACTTGGAAGGGAGCCGCCAGGCCTGACAGAGGACAGAGGGCTTCACTGCAGAACAAGGACTTCAAGGGGGCAGGGGGAGCCTCTGGGCCAAAGTCTATGAAGCAAGCATTCTGATGGTCAGCTGCGCTTCACAAGGACGCCCCACCCTGCCCCCCGACTGTTTCCCTGCTCAAAAGCAAGCAGTTTTGCTTCTGGGTACTTCTCAGTAATTGCAATAATAAATTGAATAATTAAGCTAAATCCACAGAAGAGAATTAAATATTAATTTCTAATAAGCTATTCAGAGAGTGTCACCAGGGAGGACCAGCAGACTGTATCTGTGCTGGGTGCTCTCCTGCTCAGCCCCCGAACTCTCCCTCCCAGGGCAGGGCTAACCTACATGCAGCCTCGGTCCAGGGGGCGATGGTCAGTGAGCCAGCCCCGGGGCCTGTCAGTCAGCCAGCAGGCACACAAGACTGGCATCAGGCCCAGCGGTGGAGGAGTATGCTCAGAGGTCTGGGCCTGGGTCCTCATGGCAGCTGAATCACCAAGGGGCTGGGCACACCACTGGTAGAGTGGTGAGTGGATGAGAAATGACTCGTCTGAGGGACAGTGACCTAAGGGATGGGCACCACCCCTTCCCAGACCCTGGTCACACTCTGACCCCTGATCCCGGTCATACTCTGAGCCCTGACCCTGGTCCCACTCTGAGCCCTGACACCGGTCATGCTCTGATCCCTGCCTCTGGTCACACTCTGAGCCCTGACCCTGGTCACGTTTTAACCCTTGACCCTGGTCACACTGTGAGCCCTGCCCCTGGTCACACTCTGGTCATGTGATGGACCTGACTCTGAGCCTGATCCTGGCTGTAGACTCAGCCCTGACCCTCATCTTAAGAGATGAGAAAGCATGGGGCAGGTACAGTGTGTCTGCAGCATGAAGTTGATGGTGAGGTGGGGAAGGTGGTCACTGCAGTTTACGGGTCTAAAGCAGCCCACGGTCCCTGAGACCCTGGGGCTGTTTGGAGCCGGGCACCGTCTTGATGGGGTGGGGGTGTGTGAAGCCCCCGTGGCCCCAGCAGTGACGCCACCCTGAGGAAACGGGGACTGAGGAGGTCAGCCGGGGCAGGAAGAGGCCTCAGCGGCCCCTGACTACTGGGGATGGGAGCAGGGCAGGGGTGCCAGGTTGTGCGAAGCCCAGAAAGACGCGCCCCTCCAGCCCCAGCACCCTGAGAGACAGTCTTCGCACCGTGGACCTGTGAGTGCCCTTCCTGGAGGCCCCACGGACCCCCAGCCCCAGGGAGATCCCAGTGCCGCAGCTCAGCCCTGCAGGCCTCCACCTCCCCGCCCCCAGCTCTTTCCAGATCCCATCAGCGTCCCCTTCTGTTCAAATCCAAAGGTCTTCTCCACAGCCTCACTTGAGAGCTGTGTGGCTGAGGCTCCGCCTGCAGAGGACAGAGCAGCAGGCGGGGCGCTTGGGGTGGGGGGGCCACGTGCTGGGTGGGGGGGTCCCCCACTTGAGACCATTCATGCAGATGGAGACGCGGCTGCAGAGGGCAGGGTGGGGTCTGCAGAGGCCCGGGGGCCAGGAGGAGCCAAGGACAGCTCTAGGCATGTGGCTTTGGAGGCAGGAGAGAGCAGGGCAGCCAGGCTGGACTTCGGGTGAGGACAGGCTGGACAAGGGTGGCGGGAGGGCAGCGAGGTCTGGGGAAGTCTGACCTGGGCCAGGGGGGTCCACACCGGCACCGCGGCCATGGGGGCTCCTCTCCCGGGACTTCTGCCTTCTCACCTGTGAGATGGAGGCTGGTCGTCAGGGCCCACCCTCCTTGCCGCCTTGTGACTCACTGCCCAGCCTCCTGCCCCGAGGGGAGCAGGGACGGGACCCCAGCTCCAACAGCCATGCCCAAGGGAGAGCCCTCGGCTCCCCCAGGAAGCTGGCGTGTTGGGGAGACCCAGGCCCGGCAGCCGGCAGGACCCCTTGCCCGCCGTTGGCTCCCGGGGCTCCTCCCCGCCTGCTCTTGCTGCAGCTGAGCCTGGGGTTTCTCGCCAGGAGCTGACGGAGCCTCTTGTGTTACAGGCTGATGCTGTCACCTGGCCTGCATGGACCCGTAGAGCTTCGCATCTGCCTGCCGCCTGCTGCGTGCCGACCCCCCTGCCTTTGTGCCAGCCCCTGGCTGAGCTGCCCAATAAACTGCCATCATAGCCAGCTACAGGGGCACTGGTCCCCATCTGTCATCTGTCAGCGGGAGGCAGCTTCCGGCTCTGGGACCCCAGAGATGCAGCCGGGGCTGCGTTGGGTGGGAGGGGTGGGAGGGGTGGCAGGTGTGTGTGTGAGTGCACGGGTGAGATGGTCGCATGGGCAGGAAATGCGAAGTGGGGGAGGCCCTCCACCGCCTGGCCGCCCGCTGCACCCCGAGGACCAGCAGGCTGTTCCCCACTCTGTTCCCCCACGCAGCTCTGCGGCCCCTCCAGCTCCCAAAGTGATATCACAGCTTCTCTGCCTCCGGGCGCCCGGCCAGGGGCTGGGCACGGAGAAGGGGGACCCGGGTGGGAAGAGCCCAGCCCAGGCTGCCCGTAGGTCCCCCTCTTCTGCAGGAGGGGGTGCTGGAGCCAGAGAGGCCACCGGGAGCCACCTGGCCTTTTCGGATGGGAGAGGGCGGGAGATGGCCCTGCCTACTGTGGGGAGGGGGTGCAGGCAGAGCCCAGCCCCTCACTGCAGGACTCAGCGTTGCCCTTCCCAGGCCCCCATAGAGCTCAGGACCTTGTGGGCTGGGGGCTGCACACACCAGGCCCCCAGGACAGGCAGAGCCCATGGCCTCAGAATTCCAGAAGGGTCTGCAGGAGGCTGCTTCCTGCTCAGTGGCCTCCCTTGTCCTCCAGCCACACCCCCAGTCCATCTTCCTCTATAGAGGGTCTGAAGCATTCCAGACCCTGGCCGCTTTGCCCCAAACACAGCTTCAGGTTGAACGATCCTGCGAAGCTCTGCGTTTCTCAACACTTTCTTCCCCAGGGCCTGGGAAACGCCCCCGCGGCAGTGTGGGCACGTAGCAGGACAGGCTGGGGTGGGGGGCGGGCAGACCCCTGGGCCGGGATGGCATCCGCTTCCTCAGCTTTGCGGCCGTGGGGCCACTGGCTGCTTAGGCCCAGCGTGTCTAGAGGAGGTGTCGGCTGCAAATTGGATTTTACACCTCCAGCCGAAGGTGCAAGGCCTCGGGTCTTCAGGCTCCAGGAGGGCGGCTGGGGGACCCGGCGCCGGGGCCACACGTGTGAGCACACAGCCCAGCTCTGCTGGCCAGGCCAGGGTGGGCCGCAGAGGGGAGGAGCTCAGAGCAGGGCAAGGCTGGGTGTGGGGGCGGAGGGGCAGGAGATGGCCGGCCAGTCCCCCCGCGCCCCGCCTGGCCGCCTGAGTAGGGAGGACCGTGGCTTGCCTGCAGGGGCTCTGCCTCTGCTTCCTCTCGGCCGCCCGAACTTGGAGTGTCTGGGGGGTGTGGGGGTGTGGGAGGGGCTACCGGGACCCCAACACCCCCTGCTGCCCTGTTGGCACCGCTTGCTGACCCTGGGGGGAGCAGGTGTTCTGGAGCGAGGCATTGGCATGGACGGGCTGAGGGCAGCACGGGGCCAGGAGGAGAGTGCCTGGGGCAGGGCTGGTGGCGGTGGCAGTGGCCACCGCCTGGTTGGACTCCGAGCCTCCCTCTGGAGAGTGACGTGTCAGAGTGACCTTGGGCTCCTGCTATCTGGAGTGGCAGGAAGGTCAAGAGCCGGGCCGGCCGTATGGGTGCAGACAGCGAGTGGCCGGCCAGCGGGTGACCATCTGGTGCCTGCACAGAATGGGCCAGGGCCGCTATGACCAGCAGTACCCACTGTGCCCTCCCAGAGCTGGCAGGATGTGGGGGAGGGCCCCTGCGCTGTCCCTTCCTCTCCTGGGAAGGCCCAGAGAGAGACCAGGCTCCCTGAAGTCCCACAGCACGTGGCAGCAGAGCCAGACTTGGAACCAGTCTCCAAGTCTCCAGGCCAGACGCAAGTCACGGCAAGCCAGAGGCTGGCTGCATTGAACTTTCCTCCTGGGGAGTGTGTGGGTGCTGGGAAGAACCTGGCTTCAGCACCAAGCTGGTGGAAGAGAGGTGTTTGTTCAACACCGGTCACAGCCCAGGGGCACTCACGGCTCCCTCCCCCAAGCCTCGGTTTCCTGTCTATAGAATGGGACTGTTAGAGCCTCCCCCGGGAGGGTGACGGGAGCCAGGCCTCCTGCGCTGGCAGTGCCCTGCCTGCTCCCTGCTTGCTGCAGAAACCTGAGAGGACCCTGCTGTGGGGACCCCCCACCCAGGATCCAGACCCGGCACTTCAGGGCCCCTCGCAAATCTGAGGGGCCGCAAATCTGCAAGAGACCCCGCTGAGCCAGCCTTGGGTGGGGGGCCGCGTCCAAGGAGGCCTTCCACTCTGGGTGTACACTGTCAACCACATACAATCTCAGCAACTCCTCCACTTCACAGGACACAACTCAGGCAGAAAACCAAACACAACCAAACAAAACAGAAGACAAAATTAAAGAAAGAGTGCCTTCCTCTCCCTAAGGGGCTGTCCACCAGGCACCGTTGCTCTTAGATGTTTTCTAGCGCTGTCATGAAGCCATCGCTGTGTCCTGCGGTTTACGGACTCAGTAAGAAGCACAGCCTCTCTAACGCAGCCCGAGTGATACTGGGATGGGGCGGGGGGAGTAGAAAACATGGAGGGAACTCATTAAACAGACAGCAGAGCGGAGAGACTCAGCTAGTGACTTAGCTAGTGCTAGTTATCACGACCGTGGAACAAAACAGCCCCCGACAACACCACTGACCCTCTGGTTAGGCTGGGGCCCTACAGGGACAGCTCGTCTCTGGTCCTGGTTTGGAATCACCTGCAGGTTTGCTCCACCGCAGGCCTGCTGGTCAATGCTGGCTGTCGACTGGGGTCCGAGCTGGGGTTGCCGGCCTGACGCCAGCATGTGGCCCCTCCCTGTGGCCCGGGCTTCCTCGTGGCTGGCCGCTGGTCCCAGGGAGCAGTCCCAGAGGGAGAGCCAGGCAGAAACGGCATCCTATTCTGAGACCTCATCTCAGAAGTCACACAGCATCACCGGCACGGTGCTCCTGGGACTGCAGTGAGCAAGGCTGGGCCCGCCCAGGTTCACGGGGTGGGAGAGAGACGTCACCTCTTGGGAAGAGTGGCAACATGGCCACCTCTGGAAAGTGCGACCTGCCCCCGTCCCCCTTCACTTTCATCCCTCACTGTGCCGTGACTTCACTCTTCGTCAGAGCGAGGAGGGCCTGCCTGCCTGCCGTGGATGCCATGGTAACACACGCTGCTCCCGGGCTCCTCTGGGCTCCATCCATTCTCTCTGCCCTGCCCCCACCCTCCAGTCTCTCACCCTTGGCCACGGCTCCCATGTCCTCTCAGCCTGTTAACTCAGTGGCCCTGGACAGGAGGCCGTGTCAGCCTCACTGCAGCAGAGCCAGTGCTGTGACCGCCGGGGGAAACAGTGCTCCTTGGCACCAGCTCAGGCAGACCCTGGGGTGGACATGGTATGACCCCGTGGGGGAGGTAACTCTCCAGAGGCATGACCTCCACAGGCTCCTGCAGATGCCCCGCCCTGCAGGGCCGCACCCCTCCTTGTGGGCGCTGTCCCTGGAGGGGTTGTCCAGGGGTTGTTCATTGTGCTCAAGGCCAGCTTCTTCAGGGCGACGGGGAGACAAGTAAATCCTTCAGGCAACAGGTGTTGCTTTGCTCTGAAAACGGTTTCTTGGTTGGAAGTAAGAAAGGCTCTGGAATAAGAAAGGCACTTCTCAATGAAGTGGCCACTTGTCTTGATTAGCTCAGAAACATCCGGCAGTCTTGCTAAGCTGTTCACGCATCTCTCTAGCCACTCTGCACCCATCCATCCATCTGCTCACCCATCCACCTACCTATCCATCTATCCATCCATCCATCCATCCACCTACCTATCTATCCATCCACTCTATCTATCATCTACCTATCCATCCATCCATCCACCTACCCACCCATCTACCTATCCATCCAGCCACCCCATCTATCCATCCATCCATCCATCCATCCACCTACCTACTCATCTACCCGCCCACCCACCATCCACCCACCTGTCCTTCTATTCATCCATCCATCCCTCTATCCACCCACCCACCCATCCATCTATCCACTCACCCATCCACCTACCTATCCATCTGTCCATCCATCCATCCATCCATCCATCTATCCATCCATCCATCTATCCACCCACCTATTCATCCAGCCACCCCATCTATCCATCCATCCACCCATCCATCCACCTACCTACCCATCTATCCACCCACTCATCATCCACCTACCTATCCTTCTATTCATCCATCCATCCATCTATCCACCCACCAATCCATCTGTCTACCCACCCACCCATCCCTCTATCCACCCACCCATCCACCTATCCATCCACCCACCCATCTACCTACCTACCCATCCATCCACCCATCTACCTATCTATCCACCCACCCATCCACCTATCCATCCACCCACCCATCTACGTGCCTGTTCATCTGTCCATCCGTTCTTCCACCCATCCATCCCCTCAGCCATTACTCACCCAATTATTCTCTCGACAACTGCATGGTCCAAGCACTGCCTTCTCACCTGGGCGTGGCTCAGGAAGTAAACCAGGACCCCTGCCCACCGGAAGCCCCCAGTGTGGAGGGGGATTCATCCACGAGACAGAGAAACCCCAGTTTCCTGCGGGAGGCATGGGCAGAGGCGGAAGTACCCAGGAACAAAGGTGACCCAGAGCAGCTGGCCACACGCTCTGGCTGGGGGCTAGGACGGCGTCCCGAGGAGGTGACCCCCAAGCGGCAGGCAGGGCAGGAACGTGTCCCCTCACTGCAGTGCAGTCGCCAGGCCAGCCAGTGCAGGAGACCCAGAGCCGACTTTGACCTGGAGTTTTAGTTCTCCTTGAACCAGGTCCCACTCCCTTCGTCATGAATTTCCAATATAAATACCCAAATTGTTTACTTGCTGAAATCAATTGACAAGGGACCAGCTTGTATTTGCGATTCAATTGACTATGATACACTGTATTACAATTACAGTTCGAATGGATTTCTTTTTAATTTATTTTCCTCTTAACGTTCTCCTCCGCCGGTAATTCTGAGACTAATTGTCCTCCCGATCCTCCTCCTCAGCTGGGGAAGGATAATGGACGGCTACCGGGCAGAGGCCGTGCTGGGCGCTTCCGGCCCCGCGGCCCTTTCAGACCGCCCAGGCCTGGGCCCGGAGGGTCCCCCAAAAGGCGTCTCCTTCATCACCAGGTTGAGGGCTCAGGATGGGGGCGCCCGGGAGCCGGGAGGAGGCCCCACCCCCTCCGTCTCTGAGGGCCTCCCTCCTGCTGGGTGCTCCTGAACCCAGGGGAACTCTGTTCCCCCTGGGCCTCAGTTTCCCACTTGTGAGAGGCGCCCTCTCTCCCCACCTCTCCGCCCCCACTGTCCCCGGGCCTTCTTTCTAGTCCTGACGCGCTCACAGGCTCTAGGGGGACCATCCACTCTGGGGTCTGTCCTGGGGTGCCTGGGGGTCCTGGCACCCCGCCCCGCTTGCCAGGAGGGACCATGTGGGCTGTGAATTTGCCCAGTGCTTGACCCCCCAGGCAGCGCTGGAGCAGGGCTTGGATCTTCTCCCACTGGGCCACTGCCCACCTCGGGACGCCTGCCTCTGCTTCCCCCGGGGCCTGCCAGGCGGGCTGGTGGGGCAGGGGGAGACTTCCCAGAGCCCTTCACCCATCCTGTGCTGGTTGACTGAGCCTGAATACCTGCACCCTGCCCTCAGTGGAGGGAGCTTCTCCAGGTGCCCAGGCAGCCAGGTGGTAGCCTGCTGGTGAGGCCACCAGGGCCTGAGAGGCCATGACCCCATGCTTAGTTACTTAGTCTTGTCCGACTCTTTGTGACCCTGTGGACTGTAGCCCACCAAGCTCTTCTGTCCATGGGACTCTCCAGGCAAGAATACTGGAGTGGGTTGCCATTTCCTTCTCCAGGGGATCTTCCTGACCCAGGGATCGAACCCACGTCTCCTGCATTGGTAGTGGGGTCTTTACCACTGAGCCACCTGGGAAGCTCCATGACCCCATGGCCACCCACCCCTTGAACATGACAACACCCTCTGGGTGTGTCGCTGTGTGTACGTGGCTGTGTGTGCCTGTGTATGTGTGTGTGTGTGTGTGACAGTGTCCATCCTCAGAGCCTGATGCAGGGGCGTCCTGGCTCAGGCCCAGCCCGCCCGACTGGAGCCCGGAGCACTTAGTTCCCTCCCTGTCCAGGCCTGTTTCTTATCTGTGATGTGCGGTGTGGATGAGGGACGTCCGCATAGCCTTTCACAGATGACAGATGCTGTCTGACCCTCACCTATGTGTGCAGCGGGGCCTAGTCCCCTGCCTGTGACAGACACGCAGGTGAGGATGGGGGCCCAGACCTGGCCTCTGGCCCCAGCGCGCCCTCCGCCCCTGCCGTCCTGGCGCTGGGGAGATGTGCGGCTCCCCAGGCCTCGAGCAGGTTTCTTTGGCTGCCCTGGGAATGGAGGTGCCTGTAGATCATGTCCCTGTGGAAACCCAGCCCGACAGCTCCATTCTGCACCGCCTCTGCGGAGAAGTTCTCACATGATGGGGGCTTCCTGCTCTTTGGGGGATATATGAATCCTTGCAGAAGGCGGGATGCCGTTTCCATCAGGGAGCCACGTCTGTGAAAAGGAGAATCAGTAACAGAGATGTGAAAAAGCAGGTGGGGATGAGTGGGGGAGCCACGCTGAGCTCGGCCCTGGGAGGTCAGCTGCACAGGCTTCCAGAAAGGTTGGGTTGGGAGGGTGCCCAGCCTGCTGCCGTGGACCCCACTGGAGCTGCCACCAGCGGGATGGCAGAGCCCCTGGGCTGGGCAATCCGCTGGACGCATGGCCAGAGCGGCAGGGCCACAGCTGGGCATGGGGCAGGCTTGTGCCCACTCACTGGGGTCTCTCTCCCCAGGTAGGCCGCCCTGAGGGAGACGGCACCCCCATCGCACACAAACCCCGTGAAAAACTCAGTCTCACTTTGCTGGGGGCCCACCCTCACTCGGCCCTCGGCCTGCTGACCCCATGGGGAGGAGGGTCTGTCATCTCAGTGCAGACGATCGGAGCCTGGCTGGGGTCCTGGCAGGGCTCAGATCCAGCTCTCACACGCCAGCCTGGGGAAGTCATTCTCAACCTTAGCGCCCTTCTCTGTAAAATGAGAAGATAATACCTTTCTCTAAAAGTGTTCTGACGTTGGAATGTGACCCTGGGCCAGAGAGTGAGTGCCCGTCAAGGGGGTAGGTGTGAGACCCCAGGCCTGGGAGACTGGCAGAGGGGGCACAGAGGCCTGCTCAGTGGGGATCAAAAGAGAATGCAAGGAAGGCCCCCTAGGGATGGGAGTGACCCAGCTTGCTTAGGACCGTGGAAGTCCTCCTAAGATCACACTTCATTTCCGTGAGCTGGGGCTGGGAGGCCCCTTCTCTGTGCTCCCACCCCAGGCTGGGGGTGGGGGGTGGTGATGGCTCCCAAGGGAAGCACACAGTGCTGTGAGATGCCAGGGAGCCTGGATTCAATTACACACCAGGGGTTATGCATGTGGCGCCCCGTGAATGCATTGATCCCTCAGAGTGACAGACCGGTTATGAATCGGGTAATAGACCAGCTTGTAAATGAAATATATTGGATCATGCAGGCGGCTGGGCTGGGTGTTGGCTTGAGGGGAATGGGGCAGATTTATGAGCCTGGAAGGACTTGTTTCGGGCTGGGTGGCTCGCCCAGCACCATCTCCACTCCTGGACTCTCACCTGGGCCCCAGGGACCTGGGAGAGTCCATGTCAGAGGGCTGCGTGTTCCAGGGACTTGCCGGGGGTCAGCTGGGTCCCCTCTGATGACCCTCACACCCAGCATTCTGGTGGCACTATGATTCCATTGCCGCTGGGCAGACCAGGATCAGAGAGGTCTTGCGGCCTTCCCTGAGTCACACAGCGAAGGAGCAGACAAGGACCTCAAAGCTGGGCTGACTTGTGCCCCTCTCCCTTCCTGGTCAGCTCTTCTGAGCTAGGTGAGGGTGACACGCAGGAGTGGGGCCCCTCAGGGGGGTCCCAGCTCAGCCCCAGTGCTTGGTCTCTGTGACCTTGGCCTTGGCATATTTCAGATCAGGACAGAGACCCACACAGAGGGTCAGCAAGGAGAGACTCAAGAGCAGGGCTGGGCTTGCCTGAGGGCCTCACTCCCAGAGATGCAAAGACTGGAGGCCCCTGGGGTGGGAGCTGGGGACAGGAAGTGGGCGGTGAGGCAGGTCACTGCCCCCTGCTGAGATGTCTCGGTCACTCCGCCGACTGGCTGTTCCCTAGCTGTCTCCCCCGACCAACCTTCCCAAGGGCATGGAACCTTCTAGAGACAAGCAGAGCCAGCCAGGCTGCATGCCAGGAGCCGCTGAATGAATGAATGGGGTGGGGGTCAGGGAGGGTCTCCATCTCTGGGATCAAGACCCGCCTGGGAGAGAAACAAGGGGTTAGCGTGACCAGGGTCACAGTTGGAATGCGACCAGAGTCAGGGCTCACTCTGCGTCTGTGATTGTGGCCCAGAGCAAAGCACTAAGACGGAATGAAGGGTCCTGGGCCACATGAGATCAGATTTCTAATCTCCTCTGCGCCTTTGCTCCACCTCTTAGCTTAATATTTGACCGAGAATACCACAAGATGCACAGAACTTTCTGGATCTTCCCAGGCCCCTCTGAGACAAGAGCCCTGGGCCCCTCTCCCAGCTGAGGCCTGTGTCGCTGATGGAGGCCCCACGAGCATCTCTAATGAGCACCTCTGGTGGGGGTAGGGGGGGCGGGGAGAGGAACGGGGGCCCATTCATCTCTCTTCATGTCTCTCCTTACAGCTCCACCAGCTTCTCAGCAATCTTTATGGGGTTCAATTATTATATCTTCAATTGATATGAGTGATCTCAATGGTTCTTAATGTTCCGTATTAAATCTCCTGTGTAAAATATCTTTAACGTTCAGCAGGAAGCCCCTAGTCATTGCCAGCAATGCCGCGGCGGTGGAGGCCTTGACAGGGCCACGGGCCCTTGGGTGGCAGCTCGGTGTCCTCGCCCCTGGGCTCCCACGTCAGGGCAGGGTTCCCCCCCCAGCCCAGTAGCTGGAGGAGTCTGGGATGAGACCTTCAGGAAGAACAGAGTCGAGGTGTGAAGTTAGGAGCAAAGCCATGGTGCTGGTTTCCTTGTTTCTGCTGTCACGAACCACCATCAGCTGGCGACTAGAGACAATATCTGTTCATTTGTTATGGCTCTGGAGGTCAGGAATCCCGGAGCGAGTGGGTGTTAGGGTATGACGTCCAGGCACTGGCAGGGCTGGGTCCTCAGAGGCTCTGGGACGATGTTTCCTCGCATCTTCCAGCTCCTGGGGACCCTGCACCCCTGGGCTTTTGTGGCGTCAGTCCGTCTTTGCTTCACCGTCACCCTGGCTCCTGCCTCCCCCTTGTGATTACAAGTTGGGGAGCTGGGTAGCCCGGGCAATCACCCTTTCGAGCCCTCACCACATGGGCCGGGAGCTGCTGTGGGGCAGGGCCCACGTGCTGCCCACTGGGCCTGTGTGCGCGGCAGCCGGGACATCCTGTGGGTAGGGGGTTCTGCCTTCTGGGTGAGGAGGCACCAAGGCTCCCCGTCCTGTCTCCCTCTTCGTGGGCTGGGGCACTGCCCCTTCCCTGGAGCCAGCGCTTGTGGCTAAGGGCAGCTTCCCTCCTGAGATTCCTATGGTCCATGAGTGACCCCAAGATGGACATCGAGGACCTCATCTTGGCAGCAGGCCCTGGATAGGCTCTGGCCCAGATGCCGCACACTCTGTCACCCCAATGTCCTCTCATAGCCTGGTTCTGCTGTACACAGCCCTGCCCTCTGAATGTTCCATTGGGGTGCACCCTTTTCCAAGGCGGAACTCCTATTCATGCTTCAAGATGTGGTCTTGGTGTCTCCTCTTCCAGGAAGTCTCCCCTGATTGTGCCCACCCTATGCAGCTCCTCCCACCCCTTGCGGGGGTGGGGGAGGGACTTCCTGTGAGCTTCAGCCCTTGCCCAAGGCTGCTTTCCCTACCCTGAGCAGCTGCCTGACCTTTTCTGGGGTGGGGGTGCTTTACCTGGTCCAGGTGGGGTGTTGCAGGCAAAGGGCATTCTGCTTGCATGGCCCCATTTTCTCGCGTGTCATTGATACTTCCCATCTCTCTCCTGTCTTCTTGGAACAACTTCAGGGTTTATTGAATCTGGAAAGAAAGGAGCGAGAGAAGGAGAGAGCCGTGTGCCTTGCACAGATCAGTGGTTCTGACAGTTTTATTAAAAAATGGGGCGGTCTGGTCATGCTGTAAAATAAGGCTCCGGGGAAAGAGGCAGGGGCCAGGCTGGAGACATGGAACGAGGAGTCTGGCCGCTTCCAGAGTCGCTCCTGGGGCTCCTTCATTGGTAGGAGGTGTGGATTCAACTCAGATCTCCCATTTGGCAGCTGGGTGACCACGAGCAGCGCCCAGTTCCCCAAGGCCTGGAGCCTCCCTCATTCTCTTCCTGGGCTGGGCAGCCGCCATGCCCCTGGCCTGCTGCCCAGGGTCCCTGAGAAGTGCCGGGAAGGTGTGTGACTTGCAGCCTTTCACGGGAAGGAGCGCAGGGCAGAGGCTGAAGGGAGAAGGAGGAGGAGCTCACATTTCCGGGGGCTACGCTGTGTGCCCGGAGCGAGCCGCTGGGCGCCTGTGACCAAGAGCCCCTGGAGGCAGGGCCGCCCTGAGCTCCCGGGAGAACAGGCATCGTCCAGGCAGGGCGGCTCTGCTCAGGTGGTTGCTGGTGGAGCTGGCTGAGTGGTATGTCTGTGGCTCAGCTTCCGCGGCCCTGCCTGGGGAAAGCAAGGCTCAGACATGTGGGGTCTGGGCCTGAGTCCAGAACACCGGCTGCCTGTACCCAGGAACCCGGGTAAAGCAGAGCCAAGCTCCCACCTTGAGGGCTGACTGAGGCTGAGACAGACGAGCACAAGCATAGAAGGTTCTGGATCAAAGAACTCGGTCCATGGGGAGCCTGTGCCAATGGTACAAGGTGCCATGTAATGCTTACCTGTGCCATGGTAATGTTTACACAGGATGTCCAGTTTTTACACTGATCCTCACCCCAAGCCAATGAAGCAGTGGAGTAGTCAGAGTTAGTGGCCCAGAGAGGTTAGGACACTTTCCTGGGACCACACAGCTCGGGAGACTCAGAGCCTGGGCAGAGGCAGAACCCAGGCCTTCTCAGCCAGCAGTGCCCTCTGGTGCCTGCAGCACCATCCACACTTCCCAGGGCCCCCCCCACACACCCTGCCCCGGCGCCATGAGCCCTCAGCTGGCAGGAGCATCATTTGCTTCCTGCCTTGGCCAGCACCATCCATCATGGCACCTCAGGCTTCTGACGCTGGTCCCCAGGCGGGGGAGGCAGAGACAAACCAATGGGGCATTGCGAACTCTAGCAGCATCCTGGGTATGTTGTCCATAAACCGGAAATAACTGATGTACGGGCTGGCAAGACAGCCAGCAGAATACAAAGGCATTTATGGCTTTTCTGCTTAATAACCCTCAACTCTTCTGGGCAGCTGAGGGGACCTGGGCTCTGACTTAGTCTTTGCAGATGGCGGAGTCCCAGGGTTCCGGGAGGGGAAGGGGGAGGGGGAAGGTGGGCCCCTCCTCCGGGAGCCCCAGGTCCCTGAGAAGCCAAGGCAGGAGCTGCATTGTACGTACGTCGGGGACTGGGGTCATGGAGGTCAGTTCACCCTGTCCATGGGCCGTGCAGGCAAGTTTCCACTGCTGCTGCTGCTGCTAAGTCGCTTCAGTCGTGTCCGACTCTGTGCGACCCCATAGACGGCGGCCCACCAGGCTACCCCGTCCCTGGGATTCCCCAGGCAAGAACACTGGAGTGGGTTGCCGTTTCCTTCTCCAATGCATGAAAGTGAAAAGTGAAAGTGAAGTCACTCAGTCGTGTCCGACTCTTAGTGACCCCATGGACTGCAGCCTACCAGGCTCCTCCGTCCATGGGATTTTCCAGGCAAGAGTACTGGAGTGGGTTGCCATGGCCTTCTCTGAAGTTTCCACAGAATCATAGTCAAAAAAAAAAAACACAAATTGGAACAAAATAATGGTCAGTAGGAAGTGATTTCCTCATTCCCCTGCCACACAGGCAGTTCCTCAGTGTGGGGACGGGTCTGGGCTGTGGCTTTGGGGAGAGAGAGCAGAGCATTTGGGGTGCTCCTGACGGGCAGCTGGGGCCCTGCTGGAGGGGCCCCAGGAAGGCAGCTCCCCACGCGTCTGCCTGGGTTCCTGCTTCCTCCTCCAGGCCCAGCTTCTGGACTTGGGTTTCTCCTCCTCCCACTCACTCCTGCTCCCGTGTGAGTCCCCATCCTCGCTTCTCTGCTCCAGAGGCCAGGGAACATTGAGGAGCCTGACGTCCGCACCCCCACCCAGGGCCTGCTGTCCTGCCAGGGGCTTTGGGCCCAGCTCCCTGGGTCCCTCATTAAGTCACTCAACAAACACATGCTTGCCCCTTTCTGAGGTGGGCCCTGTGTGGGAGGCGGAGGCTCCCTGGGAAATCAGACACAGCCCCCAGGAAAAGCCCCAAGGGGCAGAGCCAGGGAGGGCAGGGCAAGGAGCCCCAAGGCAGTGGATTCCAGGTGGAGAAACCAAGCGGAGGCCCGGGTGGGCTCCCTTCTGCTTCTTTAGAGCCCGACTCCCCCAGCCCGCCGTCAGACACCAAGGCCACCAGGACCTGGGTGTGGGAGTGGGCAGGGCCGCCCTGTCCTCGTGTGTTGGCGCTTGTGGAAGAGAGACGGCCCGCCTCCGGGATAACTTTGCATATGTCTACTGAGACCTGCTGCTCTGCCCCGGGCCTCCAGGGAAGGGCGCACTGTGCTGCTGTGGGGACCAGTGGCTCTGCCTCCCTGCTAGGCTGACCTCCCACCTCTGACCCCTGACATGCTGGAGTAATGCCAGATGGACAAGTTACCCGTGTGGCAAAGACCCGAGAAAAGCAAGTTGAACAAATCTTTGAAGAAATCCTCCCCCCACTCCCATCCTGGCTCTCTCCCTCAGGCTGCCTTCTCTAAATAGAACAAAACATGGTAATTTTATGAACAAATCAAGCCACGCATTATACATTCTTATGTTCTTAAGTTAACAAAGTGACTTTGAATCCATAAAAGGCACCAATGTAAGTATTCCATTTATTTTTGCCTGCTGAATGGCCCTCTCATCCCTTGCCTTCCCCCTACCCTCGGTGGCCCTGGCTGGCACTCAAGGCCCTGGGACTCAAGCACTAAAGGCCCACAAGGTTCAGTCACCTCCATTGTCCCCAAGTCTCCATATGAGTCTTACCAATCCCTTTCCTCCTCAGATACTCGACACCTCTGTGTCCACTCAAAGTGCACCTCACCTGCCCTTCGGTCAGCTGGTGAACTCCTCCCCATCCTTCAAAACCCAGCACAAATGACCCCTGCTCTGTGAGATCTCCTGTTAGGACACTGACAAGTGCCCACCATCCCTTCTTGAAGCCGAAAGGACACTAAGGCTGCTGGACCTGCCGAAGTGCAGACTGGGAAGGGAGGAGCGGGAGGCTGGGGGTGAGGGGTTGGGGCTGTGAGCGAAGGTGGAGGGACAGACCACAGCCTGGGGGTGACGGGCCACCCTGGGGGGGACTGGAGTGTCCAGGCAGGGCCGGGGCCTGGCGTGGTCAGCTGAGAAGAGGTCATGAATGCCCTACGCTGTAGTGACAGCACTCTGTCACCACCGGGCAGGCCCCGTCTTTGGCCTGAGTGCCAGTCCCCGCAGACCCGACTCTGACCTGAGCTCTGCCCTGTGGCCCTCCACTGGTGTGGATGATGTCAACGGCCTGGCCGGGTGACCGTGGGCTGCCCCAGTGGGACAGCGTGTGGCTTGGAGTTCAAAGACCAGCTGTGCCCTGTTGAGCGTGTGGCCCTGGGCAGGACAGACTCTCAGACCCGAGGCTGTGGGTGCCCGGGGGTGATGCTGCCTTGGGGGAAATCGAGGGGGTTCACCCTGTGAGCCGAGGTCCTGCTTGGGCCTGGCGCCAGCCGGGCCACTGGACACTCACTCGGTTTGCTCTGACTCCTGCCAGAAAGTGAAGTCATGAGCCCGGCAGCGCATTGTGCTCACCCCGCGTCTAGGAGTCTGGGGCAAACGTCATCCCTTTGACCTCCAAGTGGAAGCCTTTTTGCTAATGGGGGCGCTGACGGCAGGTGGTGTCTGGAGAGGAGGCCAGGTCTCCAGCCCATCTGGGATGGGGCTGATGTGCGAGCGGGGTGAACGGTGGGTCACCAGGCTGCCAGCATCTGCTGCCCCGCGAGCCGGGCGCCAGCTGACAGCGCATGGACGGCCGCACTCTCCCAGCCCAGGCCGGCTCAGGCCGGCGGGTGGGCAGCCCAGGGCGGGACGGGCGGCCGGGGCCAGTCCTCTCAGCAGGACCAGGCCCCGAGTGCGGCACCTGCGGGCCTGCCTGGCTGCGCGTGTGTGCGAGCATGTGTGCACACATACGTGTGGGTCTGTGTGCATGTGCACATGTGAGTCTGCACATGAGTGTGGATGTGCGTGCCCAGGAGTGTAAATTCAGTTAACCTGCCTAGTGCAGACGTGGTTCTCTGTGCCAGCGCTCCCCCTGCCCAGAGCAGCACAGCACCCTCTCCACCCTGACCGCAGCCATGGTCCAGCTTCATCTAGAGTCTTCAGCGACCGCTCCAGTGGGAGGCAGAGCCTGCAAGTTGATCTTCCCAGGGGGTTGGCCTCAATCGCCTCCCCTGGAGCAAGGTTGGGACAGGAGAGGGGTTAGAACAGGGACACTGAAGGCCTGTGGGGGCCCGTCCCCCTCCCATCTCACCCCCAGCCCTCCACCCAGAGGAGACAAGGAGGAGCCTGGTCTTCCAGTGGGCGGGGTCTGCGAGGGGAGACCCCCTGCTCTGATCAGGCCTGGGGGGGGGGCGGGGGAGGGCCTTTGACTTTCAGCTGGCCTTCAGCTGCAAGTCCTGAGCTGCATGAGGGTCCTGGCGCAAACCTGACCAAGTCCTGAGGGCCCTTTGCTGTCCTGGCTCTGGGGGCACCCATCCCAGCCCCTCAGGGAGCCCTTGTGGCGGGGGTGCCTGGGCACCATCCGGCACTCCTGCATCCTTGGCCCAGACACTGGCCGAAGCACACGCTGCGCCCTGCACCTGTGTGGGGAGTTGCTGAGTGGTGAGCACTTTGCTGAGTCCATGCTCTCACTGATCGTGAAAGAACCGCAGGGTGGACCCGGGGGTGGGGTGGGGGCACCTCCAGGCTGCTCCCTGCACAGAGGTTGGCCCGGGCCCCCCGTGGTCCAGCTCAGGTGGCCTCTGCCCAGCCTCTTGCTAAGCTCCAGGTTCATCCCCTTCTGGAGACACCCTCCGGGAGGAGCCTGACACAGCCCTTCTGTGTCTGACTGTCTTTCTGGGCACCCAGCCTGGCTGTCTCTGTTTCCTGGGTCTGCATCCCAACAGTAGTATTTTTTCTCTCCATAAGGGACTTTATTTACTTGCTAAAAATACTCTCCTCCCTTATGCCCCCAAGGAAGCTTTAGTAAATAATCGCTTCCACCTCCCAGCAGAGAGCTGACCCCCAGCCACCCTGGGGAGACGCAGTGGACCCTAGCCAGCCCTGGGGGAGCCCAGCAGCTGGCATAGGAAAGGAACAGATGGAGGCTGGGGCCAGGCAGGGGCTGCCTGAGCTTGGGACGGGCTCACCCAGCCCCCACGCTGTAGGACCTGGGGCCCCCCTGGGAGTCAGACCCCAGTGTGGGAGGAACTGTGAAAGTGCCCAGCCCAACCCCACCAGACAGTCCAGGCCCTCTCCCAAGTCTCCAGGTTAAACCCTCCCGAGGATGGAGGCCTCCCGGCTCCCCACCCCCACCCCCTGCAGCCTGTTGTGTTAATCCTGTGGTTCCCCCCGGGGTCCCTGCCCATGTGCGGACTCTGCCCTCCTGGGACCGCAGGCAGCAGGAGCTCCCTGGCCTGGCCAGCAGTCCCCCGAGGGCCTGTGTCCCTGGAGGGTGACCACATGAGGGATCCGGCCATCTGCCTTTCCTGTGCGGGAGGCAGGGAGCCCAGCTCCATCTCTGACGTAGAGCTGTGAGCCCATTTGGGCAACTGTCAGTGAGCAGGCAGCCACGACCTCAGGGTGCAGAGATCCCCAGGAGCCCTTTGTCCCTTTGTCCAGCACACCGGGACCAGGAAGAGGGCACCCCTGCCTCTGTGGAGTGTGCTGGCAGTGGGCTGAGAAGGGTCTGCTGAACTTTTCAGGCCAGGCTGCTGGGCACTGGGGAGCCCAGGCTGGGTTGGGGTTCCCTTCCTGGCCCACCAGTCCTTCTGATACTTCTCCCTGGCTGAGGCTCCCTTCCTTTTGCCAGAATCACAGACACCAGCACCCTTGCCCACCCCCATAGCCGGAAACACCCTCCCAGGGTGACACCATCCCGGCTGTGCTGTATCTGAGTACTCCCTTCACGTCCACCCTGGGTCCGGGACGATTCAAGAGCCTCCCTCTGAGACTCAGTTTCATCTCCTGTGTGCAGGCTCCATGCTGGGTGACAACCAGCCCCATCGGCAGAGCCCACCTGGAGGGCAGGAGACAAGGAGACAGGGTGCTGGGCTGGGTGCAGAAAGTGGGGCTCAGTGGGGAGGAGGAGGTAGATCCTGCTCCCCCTACCTGGGGACTCCCTGGGGTGGGGCAGTCACAGAGGGAGCCCCCGAGGGGGAGAGGTGGGCTCCTGGAGGTCTGAGGAGGCTTTCAGAGCCCAGGCTCGTGGGTGGGTGGCAGAGCGGGGGGTAACCTGATAGTGACTCTGGTTCTGGGGTTTAGGGGAGTGGAGAGGGGCCCTTAGGTGGAGAAAGGGCAGGTGTGCGGTCAGGAGAACCTTGCTCGCATCCTGGCTCTGCAGCTCTCAGTGATGGACTTGAGCCCTGGTCCCCCAGGACCACCTCCTCACTTTCCTCTCTTGTGAAGTGGGCTCCTTGGGCTGTTGCTCACCTGAGAGAGTCGGGGAGGTGCTGGCATTGGGGAGCTGGGGGCTCCGCTGACCTGGGGTTCCCTGCTCCTTCTCCTTCAGGTAGAGTGAGGGCAGGGAGGCAAGGCAGGCCTTCAGCCCAGATTGGCAATGGTATTTATTTGTTCAATCATCCGGTCATTCTTTTATTAATTCATTCATTTAAAAATCTTGATTGAACATCTTTGTCTGTGGTATGGTGTTCTAGGCCCTGGGTTTTCTCCCTCTACTGGGAGAAAGAGGCAAGAAGGTAGACAAAAAATAAGCCATCAGAGAGGTGCTGTGAATACACTGGAGTGGGTTAGAGACAGTTGGTGGGAGGACCATGCTACCCAAGGTCTAAAGAGGCTTCTCTGAGGAGGGAATCCTGGAGCTGGGTCCTTAATCCAGAACTGTGAGGTTCTAGTGGGCCAGGCAGCTGCAGGACTCACTGGAATGACGATGGTTGTGATGAGGGTGATGTGTTGATGATGGTGGTGATGGAGATAGTGATGATGGTGATGATACTGATGATGCTGATGAGTGTTAACAGTGGTGGTGATGGTGGTGATGACAGTGTTAATGGTGATGGGTATGGTGATATCATGGTGATGATGATGGTGATGATGATGGTGGTGGTAAGGGTCATGTGTTGATGATGGTGAAGATGGAGATGATGCTGATGGTGATGATACTGATGATGTTGATGAATCTAGCAGTGGTGATGATAGAGTTAATGGTGATGGGTATGGTGATATCATGGTAATGATGATGGTGATGACAATGGTGTTAATCGTGATGGGTATGGTGATGAATATCATGGAGATGATGATGGTGATGGAGATGGTGATGGTTGTGATGATACTGATGATGCTTATGAGTATAACAGTGGTGACGATGGTGATGATGACAGTGTTAATGGTGATGGGTATGGTGATATCATGGTGATGATGATGGTGATGATGATGGTAATAACAATGATGGTGATGATGGTGATGTGTTGATGATGGTGATGATGGAGATGATGCTGATGGTGATGATACTGTTGATGTTGATGATGAATATAACAGTGGTGATGATAGTGATGACGATGGTGATGACAATGGTGTTAATGGTGATGGCTATGGTGATGAATTTCATGGTGATGATGATGGTGATGATGAAGAGAATGGTGAAAGTTAACATTCTTTGACCTTAAATAAGCAGTGGCTCCAACACTTTGCCATGCATTATTAACTCATGTAATTAATCCACGCAATGAGACAGATGCTAGTAGCGATCCATTTTACAGATGAAGAGACTGGGGTCCAGAAATGAGCAGTCACTTGTTCATGCACTGTTCCATGGATTCTAGTAGTGTTGGAGTCGGAGTTTGAACTCAGGAGACTGACCTCGGAATGCCTGCTTTTAACCCAAACTTCTGATAAACCACAGCTGCTCACTTGCCTTCCGAGCTTGTTCTCCAGGAATGCCACCACCAGCAGCCTATCCGTACCATCCTTGTCATTACTGGGAATGGCTAGATTCATCTTTGTCAAGCTTGCACTTTCTCCCAAAGTTTGAATTAATCTCAACATTAATTTGTTGATGGAGTGCCTGCAGTAGGTCGTATAGCATGAGCACCTGTGATATTCTAATACATTTCCAAGGAAATTATTGTAATACGCTAAATGGGAGATTTAAAGTTTACTTGTTCCCCTGCAATCTATGAACTGTTTTATGAAAAAGTCATAACTGAAATAATTGAAGTGTCAGAAAGGAAAAAAAAGGGTAAGAGCCAGTCAACAACTCTGTTATCACTTACCCATCATCCTGATTTTATGTGGTATTTTGGCAACTCACCCATCTTTGAATATCGCTCTGGACAGCGGGAAAGGGCAAGAGGGAGGGATTTCAGGATCACAAGTGACACAGCTCGGGGCTCCGTTACCTGGGCTGAGCCCCTGACTTTATTCAGATAGTGGGTTCCCCACCCCCAGAGGTGTGCAAGCACCCCATGCATGTCCTCCTTTATTAGATGCTGTTGCAAGAGCCATGTCTTCTATGGTTGATGACTCAGGTGTTGACTTAACAAATAGTCACAACCTAAAAGTTGAGAGTTATGTTTTATTTGGTGGGAATTTTTAGGACTTCAAGCCTGAGAGACAGCATCTCAAGTGACCCTGAGAGAATTGCTGTGAGGAGGGGCAGGGGAAAAGTCGGCTTGTATAGAAGTTTGCAACAAAGGGCAGGTAGTTGAACATCAAAAGTATTTTGTGAATTAAAGAAAACCAGATATCTCAAGTTAAGGGGTTTAGCGCTTTTCTGTGTCTGGGAAGGTGTGAGAGTCTGGGCTCACTGAAATCGGTCCACTTATATGCATCTCAGCTACCTGGCCAGCATCCTGTGTGTTTTCACATCCTGAGTTCCCCAGGGCTCACTGTAGGAGTGGCTGCAGCCTGGCAGCTGCTGGATCATGCAGGTATTCTTTCCCTTCTGCAGGAATTCACGTTTGGAGGACTGCAATCCCTGATGACTCTGACATCCTTGTTTACTGATATGGCAGGAAATACTCCACTTCCCCCTGGAGGGTCCCAAGGTTCCTTCCAACCCCGTGTTTCTGGGATTCTCAGAACTTAGGTCTGGTCCAGAGAAGCAAAGTCACTTGCCCATGGCCACAGAGCAAATTCCAAACTGGAGTCCGGACACTGGAAAGTCAGTCCTGGGTGTTTGTGGACAGAGTTCAGGAGAGAAGTGGGGCAGGGTTGTGGTGGGTGGGCTGACGGGGTCAGATGTGGATGGAGAGATAGTGGGGACAAATGTTGAGTGCTCAGGCAGGCTGCGTGTGTGTGCCTAAGCTTTGAAGAGTGAGCTCTGCAATTCACGGGGATGAATAACACATTGAAGGAACATTAAGTGGCGTCAAAGCCAGAGATAAAACTCTGGCCAGGAGCCCAGACTGTCAGCAGCCCGGTTTGGCCTGCAGGCCCAGGGGCCTGCAGGTGTGTCCAGGCCTGGGCAGAGCTCCCTGACCTGAGGCTCGCCGTCCGAGGCTCGCCGTCCGAGCCGGCACTCCAGGTTGGTGGAGGAGGCTGCCACTCGGGTGTCATATTAGCTGATTCTGGGGCCCCTACCGAATTCCCGTTGCCAGAGAGCACACCATTGGTGGGGCTTTGCACGGGAGGCCGTGGGGTGAGTGCTCCCTCCACAGCCCTGTCTGGGAGCAATTCCAACCTGGGGCTCAGTGTTGCCCAAGGATCTGGTTAACAGGCAGTTTTTCACCAGGTGAGCCTGGGTGAGCCCGAGGCTCCCAGGTAACGCTGTCCATCTGGTCCCCAGGCTGCCTGCTGCTTAGCGAGCTGATGAGGGACCCAGCGGGTGGTACGGTTTTTCCTGACTCTCTGCCATGTTAGACTGGAGGGCGTGGGCAGTTTCTAAAGCTGGGAAGAGCGGGCTCGGGTTTTAGGAGTCTGGGATTTGCAACGTGGAGTCTGAGACTGGCTTTTGCTTGGAGGGGCTTGCAGAGAGCCGTGGGCTGGAGCTGTAGGTAGCAGTCCAGCCTCTCTTACTGTGTGTCTTGGAGCAAGTGAATTAACCTCCCTGGAGGTGGTTGCACAATGTGTGTAATACCCAGCTGCAGTATCACCTGATACTGTAGTATAGTAATACCTGAGCACAGTCAACGTGCGGAGAAGTAAACGACTGAGAGAAAGTTCTTGGGAACCTAACGGTGAGGGGGGGATGAGAAACCTTCCTAAGGCTGCCTTAGGAAGGGCTCGAGAGAGGGTCTAGCAGGAAACGGGTGCAGAGCCTGGCACCAGGCCCGGTGTCCAGGTGAGGTCTGGGCACGGCGGGAAGTCTGCTCTGGAGCTGGGGGAGCCCCCAGCTCGCCCCTCACACCCGGCAGGCTCCCTGCACAGGAGGGGCTGCTTCCTGGGGGCTGGGGCCCAGGGCTGGGCTTGGGAAGGGAACCGCTCAGGGCCCACACCTTTGGACACGTTTGGTGTCCCTGCTGCTCTCAGGGAAGCCCTAAGGTGGGTGGGTGGAGGGCACACCTGCCCTGGAGTCTCCATAGATATGCAAATAACCAAAATGCCTTTCTTTTACCTGGAATGCTTGTGTTCTGGCTACAGGGGAAAGATTTTTTTTCCTTCTCCATAAATAAATGGAAGCTGTGAAACTTAATGCAGTGAGAAGAGCTGGGGTATTTTCTTCTGGCTGAACCCTGGGGCGTCCCAGCTGGAGGGCAGCTGGGAACATCCAGAAGATGGGGGGTGGAGAAAAGGGAACCTCCTGAGGACGGGACTCAGTGATGTTTAGGGTCACCTGGTGGCTATACTCTTTCCCAGGGGAGACCCCTTCTGTCCACACTGGCAGGTTCAGGGAAGCTCCCTGCCCAACAGCCCGCGAAGGCCTGGCCCCGTCCAGCGGCCCCTCCTCCTCTGTCTGAGCTGCTGTTTCTCCTCTGAGTGGCTGGATTGTCTTGACAACAGCCCAGAAGTCATTTCTCCCGGGGACCAAAGGACCCAAAGGGCTACTAGTTGTTCAATCGCTCAGTCGTGTCTGACTCTTTGCTACCCCATGGACTGCAGCACGCAAGGCTCCCCTGTCCTTCACTGTCTCTGGGAGTTTGCTCAAACTCATGTCCATTGAGGTAACGATGCCATCCAACCGTCTCGTCCTCTGTTGCCCCCTTGTCACAGAGACTCCATATTCACCCCCGAAGGTCGGTGTCCACAGGCCCCTGGTCCAATAGGCTGCCCCTCCCCTGACCTGTGTGTGTTTGCTGGTTTCCTTTCCATGGTCTATTTCCCCCCCACCAGACTGTGAGCTTCAGGGGGCAGGTCTCCGTGCTGTTGGCTGCAGGGGGCTTGCCTGGAAGACAAATGCAAGATGAAGTGAGTGAAGGGGATCAGTGGACAGGACCCCCTGGGCGGGGAGATTTCTGCCAGCCTGTGCTTGGTGGGGGAGGGGTGGCACCGACCCCCAGGACCCAGGATTCTGGGTGTGGGAGTGAGGAGGATCCAGGGCGGCTGTTTCTGAGTTGACTGACCCTCATTTCCCGGAACCTGCACAGCCACTTCCCCTCAACCCCGTGCCCACCCCCAATCCCCCAGCCAGTGGCACAGTGCTCCTGATGGACAGGACACTGAACCAGCGGCAATGGGAAGTGCTCCCGTCCCCTGGCAACATCCCCCCCACCCGGCAGGCCCCCGGGACCCTTCATGTGCAGCACCCCGAGGCAGGGCACCGTGCCCCCCGTTGAAGTAGGGGCCATCAGTGCTCAGGCCCCGATGTGAGTCTGGCCCAGCTAGGGGGCAGGTCAAGGGGATGGGAAGGCCCTTGGGAAGCCTCCACCTTGTTGCACCTGGGGCTCAGTCCCAGCCTGGAAACGGCCGCTAAGCTGTGGCTGGCATGAGGGTGGTGAGTGTACCAGCCAGGAGTTCACCTACCGGTCCATCTCATGAGCAAGTCAAGACGGGGCCACCAGGACAGGGCTACACCCAGTGGGGACTCACACCCCACAACCTGTGGGCCACCAGTCGCTGCCCTCTGAGCTTGGGGTCAGACACGCCCCTGCAGGAAGACTTCGGGGTCTGGGGCAGGGACAGCCCCTCCTAGGGTTCTTGGGGTGGCCTGTGGTCAGGGCTGCCTCCTGGATGAAGCATATGGGGAGTTTCCTATGGGGCTGAGCCTGAAACAGGGAAATTTGGGGATAAAATCATCAGGAGGGGTGTGGAAAGCAGTGGTGGAGGGGGTGGTGGGCCCTTCACGGAGCAGGCAGACCCTTGTGATGGACCCCTCTGCTGGGTCCTGGGGCTGGCCCTCCACTGCCTCCCTCAGAGCACAGCAGGCCAGGGCTTGGCCCCCTGCCTGTAATCTTGGGGCCAGATCTGTGTGCTGTGCATAGCTGGGTGGACTTGAGGTTGAACCTGGATTTGGCTGCGTGAGTGTGGCCTGAGCCATGTCCATGGCTTGGAGCATCAGCTTCCCATCCTACAGTGAGCAGTGTGTCGGCTGTCCGCGGTGTGACAAGTTCCTGGGTGCACACGGCTTAGATGCCAGCAGTTATCCCCTCATAGGGTCGACAGGTCAGGAGCCCAGGTGCCAGGGCCCGTCACGAGGGGGCTGTCGAGCTGTGGGCTGGGGCTGTGGTCTCGTCTGAGGGCTGGACAGTGGGCAGGGGAGAGGGGGCTGGGGGCTGGACCGTGGGAGGCCTCCAAGCTCCCTCAAGTAGTGTTGGAGGGCTCAGTCCCTTGTCATGGGAGCCTCTGCCCAGCGCTGCCTCCCAACAGGACAGGGGCTTCCCACGAAGAGCTAGAGAGAGAAATCTCAGAAGGGATGCCCCATCTCTTCTGCCCATTTCATTCCTTACAACTGTGGGGAGTCCTGCCACGCAGAGGGAGGGGATGGCTTGGGGCATGGGTACCAGGAGGTGGCCACCATGGCAGGGGAACCTTCTGCCCGGGGCAGCCTCGGTGATCAAGGGACTGTGCACCTACGAGCTGGTCGTAGGGCCAGGGACACGGCAGAGCGAGATGGCCACTTCCAGAGCCTGGTCCTTCTCTTGCCACATCACAGCCTAATTCTTCAGCGGTGATGCCACTGCCGACTTCCCAGGATCGCTCTGGTGCTGTGGGAGACTAAGATGAATGAGATGAGGATCCCGCAGCCAAAATACGAGGAGACCAGGGTTTGCCGGGCAGGAGACAGGGGCAGGCGCTCTGGCTTTGGTGCCCGTGTCCGGCAAAACCATGCACCCGCGGGGGGCCATTCTCCACTCTGAGCCCCTTCGGTGCGTCCAGACTGAAGCAGGCAATTAATCCCCCGCTCGGAGCTCCCCGGCCGAGAATCGAGCGCGGGTGAGCGGGTGTGTGGTGCCTTTAAATAAGCCTTATGTAATGAGGCGTTGTCAGAGCAGCTGACTCTCCGCACACGGGCCTCTTTTAAAATAGATTCTTGTCTTTATATAGCCGAATGCTTCTTGTTTCTGGCTCTGCCATCTTACAGAGGCGCTGATGTAGGTCAGATATTGCTTGGTGAAAATTAATTAATCTATAATTTTATCGAAGGAGGGGTAAAAACAACAAGTAAGCTCTCAGTATGCTCGGCACAGCCTAGGAACCAGCATTCCAGAACGAAGCCCTGGGAAGGAGCCACAAGCATAGGGCCACTCTCCCTAAGACCGGCCCCAGCCCGGCCACATGGGCCTCTCCGGGAACACCAGATCTGGGTCCGGTCCGAGCTCTGTTCTCACCCCTGGGCAGCTTCAGACTCAGCTGGGGCATCAGGCCTGGCAGCCTGCCCCAGGCCAGCAGGGTGGTCACCTCCAGACCGGCTCCGCGTCAGTGGTGACTGGAGGCCTGGGCCCCTGCCTCAGCACCGAGTCCCTGTTCCCGCCGCCCTGTGCTCGTCCCTTCGGAGGCTCCCCGGGGTCTATGTCCAGCCAGGCCTCTCCAGAACCCCCACCTCCAGCCGCCACCCTCTGCCCAGGGGTCACAGTCACCCGAGCTCAGCACATGAAACCCTGAGCTCCGGAGCTCCTCCCGTGGACTCTGAGTCGGCCGCTGGCTGCTCGATCCCCAGAGGCTCAGAGCTGGGCCAACTGGCCCCTCACTTCTGGTCTGTTAGCAGGTGCTGTCCATCCCGTCTTCAGAGGAGACTGGAGTCCGGCCCTGCCCAGGTATCCACGTGGCCCCTCTGGTCTCCCGTCACTGTGGGTTCTCAGCGCCCCCCAGGGTCCCACCAGCACCTGGGTCAGATCAGGTCCCCATGTCCAGAACCCAGTGGCCCCCCAAGTCCTGGCAGCACCTCCTTCCCCCTCCCCCACCACCATCCCCCTCCCACTTTTTCATTTGAGGTCGCAGGTGGGGACAGCCTAGCCCCCAGGATAAGAGGCACTGCCCTTGGAAATCCCACCAGCTCGCCTGCACTTGGCACTGAAGCGCCTCTTCACCCCGTCCTCACCGGAGGGTGACTCTCCCAGAAACTTCATCCTTTCACAGCTGAGCCCAAAGATGTACCCGAGGGGCCGCCAGATCCAGCCAGGACACAGAGCCTCTGCTACTGCTCGAGGCAGCATGAGTGTGGGCTGGACCCGAGGCTCGGACTGAGTGCTGGGATGTCCCCGCGCTGCCCACGCCAGGAGGGTTCAACTACCCGCCTGAGCTCCTGCAGGGGAAGGAGGGCTGAGCTGGGCGCTGGCCCTGCCCACACAGTCCCTTAGGGGTCCCCACCCCCTCTTGGACCTGTGCACCCTCTCCAGGTGGATCTGACGCTCCCATGGGAGGGGCTGTCTGTGCTTCCCCACTGAGCTGTCCTGGACCTGGGCCTCCCATTTGGATCCAGGAAGACCCATTTCATCACGAGCACCCAGTCTCCACTGAAAGACCCCACTTGTTCTGGGTCACAGGGGTCAGGGCCTTTCACAGCAGTGCCCTGGTCCTCCCCCAGGTCTCTTGGGCTCAACCTGTCACCTGCACTGAAACCAGCTTGTGGAAACCCTTGGTCCTGGGTCCTGGAGGTTGGAAGCTGAAAACGAGGTGCAGACACTCACTTAGCGTCTAAACCAGCCTGCCTTGTGCTTGGCGCCTTTGGCCTCATTAACCCTCACCGTCCTGCAGGGTGCCCCCAACAGTCGCCCCATCTCAGAGCTGAGAAAATGGAGGCCCAGAGAGGCGTGAGGGACTGACCCTAGGCTTTGGGAGAGGTTGGACTGGCTGATCGTTGGCTGAGCACCTGCTGTGTGTGAGGTTCTTATGTCTTGATGCCTCACTCAATCTGGGTTCCATCCTGGGGGCTCAGATACGGTGGGTGATGCACTTGCTTGGGTGTGTCTCCAGGTGTGAGTTTTGTGGGGGTAGGGGTAGCTAACACTGGCTTTGTTCTCCAGTGGGTGACCGGCAGCCACAACAGCTTATTGTGGGGGGATTCCGGGTGCTAGTGGAGCAGAGAGGAGGGCTCCTGGCAGGCTGCCTGAAGGAGGTGACCTCTGAGCAGACTCCTGGGGACAGTGGACAGTGGACAGTGGACAGTGGGTAGATATGGGGAATGTGTGTGTATTAGAGGGAGCAAAGGGGCCAGGAGGATGACAGCACTGGACAAAACTCCACCACAGCGGTGCAGGGAGCTGGGATTTGAACTTGGACAGTCTGATCCCAACGTCCCTGGGGCCAGCAGCCCCACCTTCAAAGGAGGAAAAGGTGGTTCTGAGAGGGGCACAGGCTCATGGTATGAGGCTCTCTCTGTGAAAATTAGATCAGACTAGAAAGAGTGCAGCATTAAGAACACGAAAGCATGGCTCCCCCGCCATTCTAAGCCCACTCAGGAGTGTGGAGAGCTGCCCCCAGCTCCTGCAAGGAGACATCTCCGTGAATGCAATTAATCACCTTTCAGTTAGTATTCCGGCGCTTTGTGGGGACATGAAGCAGGCCAGCTCCAGAAGGCAGCAGGCTTCAGATGTGGTTATGAATGTGAGGAGCAGAAATAGAGCCTGGGAGCCAGGCTGGCAACCCCCCAAGAGGGGCCGAGAGTGCAGCAGAGGCGGAACGGAGAGCAGGGAGGGCTGGATCCCTGCAAGCATGCTGCAGAGGGGCTGGGTGTGCAGTTGGAGCCCACAAGTGTTCCTGCTGCGGACTGTCCCTGGCAGGGATGTGGGTTTGCAGGTGGCTCTCCAGGCAGGTTTAGCATCCTGAAAGGCTCTTGGGGTGAAAGAGCTGATGATGGCCTGTCCCCACCACTGCTGGGTGCTGCATTTGGTGCTGTGTTATGGAGCCAGCCCAGGGAGGTGAGTCTGGAGACCCCATGCTACAGGTGATGCAAAGTCAGAGTTGGGGCCACTTTGAGGGGGCAATTTGGTCCTAGGTGAGAAAGGGCACCTGTAAGTGTGGGCAGTGGGGCAGGCAGGCCGGATGTAGCCAGGAGTCTGGTGGCGGCCTTTCCCAGCTGGCTGTGTGACCGCAAGCACGTCCCTCAGCCTCTCTGGGCCTGTTCGTTTGCAAAAGAGGGATGAGGCCTCCCTGGCTGATGAAAAGCAAAGTGAGCGCCTTCTGTGGCACCAGGTGCAGAGCAGGCTCTGATCAGCTCGTACCTTTCTCTGAGGGAGTGCCCTGTGCTGTGTCCCCAAAGCTCTGGGTGGCATGCTGGGGAGGACAGGGTCATGACTCTGGTGGCATTTTAGACCAGACTGTGTCAAGGATCTCTGTTCTGAGGATCAACCTGAGCACCGAAGTATTGATGCTTTCGAATTGTGGTGTTGGAGAAGACCCTTGAGAGTCCCTTGGACTACAAGGAGATCCAACCAGTCAATCCTAAAGGAAATCAACCCTGAATATTCATTGGAAGGACTGATGCTGAAGCTCCAATACTTTGGCCACCTGATGTGAAGAGCTGACTCATTGGAAAAGACCCTGAGGCTGGGAAAGATTGAAGGCAGGAGGAGAATGGGACGACAGAAGTTGAGATGGTGGGATGGCATCACCAACTCAATGGACATGAGTTTGAGCAAACTCTGGGAGATAGTGAAGGACAGGGAAGCCTGGTGTGCTGCAGTCCACAAAGAGTCAGACACAACTTAATGACTGAACAACGACAGCAACCCTTCTAATCAGTATGCAAAAGCACAACAAACAATGAATGAATAAGCCCCCGCCCAATGCTGCTGACGGCTTGGAATTGGGGTCTGAATCTTCTGTCTGGGGGCCATGCCCATGCAGGGGGCAGAGAGCGTGCAGCTCCTGGGTGTCCAGCTCGGGGTGGCCTCCCCGCACCCCATGACTGTCAGCACCTCCTGAGGCTGTTTGCCCTTAATGATGGTCAGGCTGCACCAGGGGCCCTGCCCACAGGGTGTCCTGGACTGGATGGAATCCCCTCAGATTCATGTTGCAACTTGAACCTCCAGGACCTCAGAATGTGACTGTATTTGGAAACAGGGTCTTTGCAGGAATAATTAGATGAGACGAGGTCACACTGTGGCAGGGTCAGCCCTCATCCAGCATGACAAGGGTCCTTCCGAGAAGGGAAATTTGAACATAGACACGCTCGCCCCTTGAATACGAAGAGACCGGGTGAGGCTTCTCCAAGCCAGGGAAGGACAAGGATGCTGGCGCCACCAGAAGCTGGGGGAGGGGCCTGGACACTTCTCCCTCTAGCCTCGGAAGGAGTCAGCCCTCCTCACACCTTGGTCTCAGGTGTCCTGGTCTCCAGGGCCCTGAGACCATAGACGTCCATTGCTTAAGCTGCCCCTTGGGTGGAACTTGGTTACGACCATCCAGGGAGACTGAGATGATGTGAGTTGGCCTCAGAGACCCGGTGGGGAGGGAGGTGAGGAGGGGGGAAGGCCTTGGAGGCAAAGTGGCCCCCAGAAATCAGACTCGTCCAGCAGGAAGTGCCTCCATTTGGGTCAGACCAAGCTCCAGCCTGCCCCTGGCTTGGGACCAGCCCTCAGAAGCAGGGCCGGCAGAGGCAAACCCTTGGTTTACCAGCACTCCCGATAGCTGGGAGTGGGGGGAGAGGGGCAGCCCCCCAGCCAGTCAGGTTCCTCTCCCCATGGCCCACAGTGACCGATCCAGGCCAGTCAGTCAAGTTTCCCACTATTTCAGGAGCGTGCAGAGGCCTGTGCGGCAAAGGGCCAGTGGGTCCCCACCTTAGAGCTCCTTGTGCCTCTATGTTCCGAGGGCGGTGTCTGGTCTTTTGTTCCAAGGACTCCCTTCATCGGTCGCGTTCCAGAACTACTGACAAGTCGTGTGGTCCTCTCTGGGCTGGGACACCTGGGCCAGATGCATCTCCTGCCCTCCGCAGTCCCCGGAGCTCAGCCCAACTCCCCACATTAATTTCCTCATTGCCAGGAATCGGTCTGTAAACAGCAGAGGAGACATCAAGGTCTTTGTCTTCTTTTGGGGACTCTATTCCCTACAGAAATTCTGATCAGGGAGCCAGGCAGTGTCCCTGCTGAATCTCATCCAACAGCACGCTCACGTCTCAATTATTAATTCTTTTATAAATAACTTGATCTACATCACGGCCGCATATTTTTTATGATAACTGTTATATTATTTAGATGTCAACGGCTGTGTGTTAATTGCAGCTGCCGGCAGGAGCTGTCAGCGGCAGAGAGCGCTAGACTTGCTTGTCTAGGTTCAAGGTGAGAACGGCCTTGGCAATCCTTTCTCCTCTTGCCTGGCTCCTGCTCTTTGCCCCTGGTACCCACTTCTGGGTGGGCTAGCCATGGATGGTCAGCTGGCACCAGGCAGGGAGGAGGGGTGTCTTGTAGGGCTGGGCCTTGCTCTGCTGGGCGGTGGGGCTGCACATGGCTGATGGATCTGTACCTTCAGGTTTGTAGGACTTGGGTGTCCTCTCGCTACGAGGACATGGCCTGTGGGTGGCGGGGGTGTCTCCTCCTGGCCCTGGGTGGGGGAATCTCACCTTCCTGCCCGCGGTCCTCGTGGGTGGGCTGTAACCAGCCCTAGTCCATCACCTTGTCCCCACGCCATCCTCTCCATCACCAGAAGGATCTGTGAACTGCACCGTCCTGGGCGCCAGCCACCAGCCACACGTGCCGCCTTAAATTGAAATTAATTCACTTTAAATTAAATTCAGAAGGGGGCAGATGACAAGCGAGGCTTGCATCCTGGCTCTACCATCCCTTCGTGGGTCCGCTCTGACTCCTCCTCTCTCCTCGGTCATTTCCTCTAACATAAGCTGCGGCCCAGTGTAATGACCAGCCCAGGCTGTCGTAAGAGACGCCACACTGGGCAGTGGAAACACAGAAACTCGCCGTCTCCAGGTTCTGAGGCTAGAGATCTGAGACCGTGGTGTCGGCAGGGCTGGGAGCTCTTGGCCACTCCTCTTGGTGTGCAGACGACTGTCTCCTCCCAGCGTCCTCAGGTGGACAGCCCCCTGTGTCCTGATCTCCTCTCACAATGACGCCGGTCAGACTGGGTTAGTGCCGCCCTCACGAGCTGGTTTCCCTTAATTCCCGTGTCCACACACCGTTCCCTCCTGAGGTCCCGGGGTCAGGGCTTCAGCACAGGAATTTTGCTGGATCCGGGTGATCTTTGTGAGGAGGCAGTTCAGCCCACAGCAGTCACTTGGCACCGTTTACAGGGCAGTGGCCTCCAGGAGGTAAGTGACCAGAGCAGGCATATCTGTCTGCAAAGCGGGTACTGTTTCCAGTGAGCACCCTGCCTTCCTGAACCAAAGCCCCAGGAAGTCACTGCGTGGCCCTGAGCCTGTTTCCTCACCTGTCAAGTGGGCACATCATTAGCTGTCTCGCCTGTTTGTTCTGGAGAATAAATGAATGATTCACTAGTTCATTCAAGCAGGTTCTGTTGAAGGGTGAGTGACAGGCTTAGGTGTCTGTCCTTCATGTTGGCTCCTTCCCTCCCTCCTTCGTTCTGTAGAATCCTTGTGATGTGCTCGACCATCCTGGCTGCAGGGACCACAGGCGAGGAGGGGAGAGGGCAGGACAGTCAGGGGTTCTGCCCTCCAGGGATTCAGGGCTGAACCAAAGAGACAAGCAGCACGTACATAGTGACTAGGAGGGTGGGGGTACTGCCCAGCAATTGGTTTTCACAGAAGCCAGGACACAAACAGGTCAGGGGCTTCCCAGAGGACTTCCCTTTATGCAGAATCCAGGCCTCCCTCTGACCACGACATGCTGGTGGTCACTGGCAGTCACTCTGTGGGCCTGAGTGAGACTTTGAGGAGGAGGGTAAACCAGCCACTCTTGGTCCCTCAGCTGGTATGACCACGGCCCAGGGGCAGCCTCTGGTTGCCTGCCGGCCTCCCTGGCCTCCCCTCCCTCTGCAGAGCCTCCCAGGCCCCCCCACCTTGCCCTCCCAAGTCATTTAAATAAATTTGCATGCATTGTTTCCGATGAACCTTGATTTGTTTCAGGAGCCAGACAATCTTAATCGTAAGTATATTCACCCTCCCAGCCTTTTATTGAAGAATTCCATAAATATCCCACCTGTTAGCTCCTAGCTAGCTTTGTCCTGCCCCTCTTCCTACTTTTAATTTCTCATTATCATGCCACCAATGAGGGAAGGGGCTTCTATTTTTATTTCTCATTTCTTGCTTAGCAGCTTCCCTTCTGGGTGAATTCTGGCTTCCTGCCAGGCTTTGATGGCCCCTGGAAAAGAGGGGGGGACTGGCTGGTGACATCTCGACGCCCCCTCCGATGGCAAGTTTCTCCCAGGCAGCTGGCAGGCCTGTTCTGGGCCCTCCTTGGGAGCAGGGCTGGAGGGACAGTGTGAGTCAGCCGCCTGCTTACTGGGTCCAATAGGCCTCTGGTCCGGTGCTGCCGCTGGTGAGAAAACTGAGGCTTGAAGCCCACCCTCCTGGAATCCCAGGCTCTGGCCGCAGAGCAGCGGCTGGCCCCCTGCACCATGAGCCCCAGGGAAGGGAAAACAGGGGCACTCACCTCAGCTAGAAGGGGCTGCCCCTGGTGCTGGATGGGGGCCGGGCCAGGTGAGAAGGTTCACTGGACGTGCCCACAGGGGCCACGGCCTCCTAGGGGTGTTGGGGGAGAGGCTGCCTACGTGGCTCCCCTCCGAGGCTCCCTACTGCCAGCAAAGCCTCTGCTCCCCACTCAGTGCCCAAGGCCTGCCCCCTAGGCTCCTCTCTGCCCCACGGGGCTCCCAATGTGGACACTGAGCTAAGCTGGCCCCTGCGGAGTCCTGCAGAGAGCTGGCCTTCCAGCATCTTCAATTCTCTCTCTGACCCTATGGTGTGGGTGCTGTTGTACCCATTGTACAGAAGAGAAAACTGGGGCTCAAAGAGGCACTGGGCTCAGCCAGGGTCACACCGTTAGAGAGTGGCAGGGCTGTGGGTGCATCTGAACCCGGAGTCTGTGTGCTGGCCACACCCTCACGTGCATCTGTCAAGACCCTGGATGGCCCTGCATGGCCCAGCGCACAGAGGGTGCTCAGTTCACACTTACTGACACACGCACTTGTGTGATCAGTGCTCACAGGGCTTGTGCTTGGGAGTGGGGGACGGGGTGGAATGGAGCCTACGGGTCTGGACCTCTCCTGTCTGAAGGGCCGGCCGCATGTCCTCCCCTCCCATCCCTGGCTTGAGTGTATCTTCCTGCATCTGTTCATTCACGGGTTCATGTCCCACAAGCATCTGTCGAGTTCCCCCATTTGTCCCGCGGGTGGGGAGGGGAGGTGCTGCATCCACAGAGGGCCCAGGCCTGACGCTGCCTGAGCAGGGGACGCCGAGCCAGGGTCGGACAGTGGCAAGGACAGGGGCTCACCCCACAGACAGAGGGGCCTGGGAAGGAGGCCAAGCTGTCCCCTGCTGCCCACTTCTGCTCTGAGGAACCGCCTGTGTCCAGGGTGTGAGAGTTCACTGAACACACCTTTGCATTATCATTGTGTCCCTGGCAGGTGGATATGGGCTTCAGATGCTGAGATCTGGGGCGGCTCGTTGGCTGACCAGGAGGTCACGTCATGCTGGGGGACTGCAGGAAGCAGGACTCAGATGGGCTCCCCTCGAGGGCCCCAGGCTGCTATGTCCAGAACTTTGGAGCCTTGGAGGAACTCAGGACAGAGATGTCGCTCTCCTCCCCTGGATCCTCCAGAGTCTGTCCTTGCCTGCTGACCTTGGACGTTCACTTGGGTTTTCTTTGTAATTTCTGTGAATGTATCCGTGTGGCAGGATGGCCTGATTCATTCTGTCGCTAAAAAAAAACCAAAAATTGGTGCTAAAATATACATGACATAGGACTTCCCTGGTGGCTCAGATGGTAAAGAGTCTGCCTGCAATTCAAGAGACCTGGGTTCGATCCCTGGGTTGGGAAGATCCCCTGGAGAAGGGAATGGCTACCCACACCAGTATTCTTGCCTGGAGAATCCCATGGACAGAGAAGCCTAGCAGGCCACAGTCCATGGGGTCTCAAGAGTTGGACACAACTGAGTGACTAACACTTTCACTTCACTTCTCATACACGACACAAAACTTGTATGGTTATCATGTTTAAGCATGCATTTAATACATTCAAACACCAATAACGTGGATACCATATGAGACGTGCTCACGCTGTCGTGGAGCCCTCGCGACCATCACTGCCCTCCTCAGAGCTTTGCATTTCTGCAAAGTGAACCTGTCCCCCTTCACACTGACTCCCCAGCCCGCTCGCCCAGCCTTGCCACCCACCGTTCTGCTCTTGGCTCTGAAGTGACCGCTTACGGAAGTGGAATCATGCAGTGTTTGTCCTTTTGTGACTGTCTTATTTCACTTAATGTAATGTCCTGAGCGCTTCCCTTGTGGCTCAGCTGGTAAAGAATCCGCCTGCAGTGCGGGAGACCTGGGTTTGATCCCTGGGTTGGGAAGATCCCCTGGAGGAGAGAAAGGCTACCCACTCCAGTATTCTGGCTTGGAGAATGTCCTCAAGGCTTGTCCATATTCAACAGGTGTCAGAGCTTCCCTCCCTTTCAAGGCTGAGTAATATTCCATTTTGTTTATCCATCCGTCCATAGGCAGACACGTGGCTTGCTTCCATCTTATAATTATCATGAGTGATGCTGTTATGAACGCAAGTGTATAAATCTCTCTTCAAAACCCTGTTTTCACTTCTTTTGGATATTTACTCAGAAGTGGAGCTGTTGAATCACATGGTGATTCTATGCTTAAGTTTTTGAGGAACCTCTGTTCTGTTTTCCACAGTGGATGCCTGCTTTCATGTTCCCACCAAAGTGAATAAGGATTCCAATTTCTCCACATCCTTACCAACACCAGTTGTGTTTTTAGAAAATTTTCTTCATAGTAGCCATTTTGATGGGCGTAAGACAGTATCTCACTGTGGTTTGATTTGCATCCCTGGAATAACCCCTGGAGATGGAAATGGCAACTCACTCCAGTATTCTTGCCTGGAGAATCCCATGGACAGAGGAGCCTGGTGGGCTACAGTCCATGGGATCACAAGACTCGGACACAACTTAGCGACTAAACCACCACCACCAGTGATTCGTGCTGCTGTGCATGTTTCCCTGAGCTTATGTCCATTTGCATATCTTCCTTGGAGAACTGTCTGTTCAAATCCTCTGCCCAGTTTCTAACCAGTTATTTGTTTTTGGTTGAGTTGCAGTGGCTGGTGGTCTTGGGCCCACTCTGTGAATGTCAGCCAGGATGGAATGATGGACACCAGGTACCATGAACAAAGTGAGCTTGGGTGTGCAGGTGGAGACAATAATTGGGAGTGGGAGGGGGTGAATTGGGGGCCATTGTTGATAAAGCTGATGGAGGGGGAGATGATGATAGCAGGGCTACCATTGATCAAGATGCACCCTGGTTCACAGAGCAGAACTGACTCCACCATCCAATTCCTGGTTTCACAGAAGCTTCAGAGGGGTTGTGAGTGTGGGATTAAGGGCCTTGCAGCTGTCCCCAAGGAAGGGGGACAGGGTGGTGAGCAGGGAGGTAGAGAGAGAGGAAATATTTGTTGAGCGATGGACTTAAAGAGCTGATCCCTCTGGCTTGGGAAGAAATTACAAACTATCCTATCAAGTGTCATTACTGACTGAGGCTGAGACCAAATCTGACATTCATCTGCCTGCACTTGACATTAAAGAACAATCTGGCAGCAGGATTTGCATAAGTCTCTGGGGGGAGAGGCAGCTGGGGAAAAACCAATAAGACTTGGGAGGGGAGCTCTGGGAGGGCCCCCACCATCCCCATAGGACGTCCCCTTCTGCAAGGGTGGCCCAGGTGGAGGCATCAGGCATGCAGGGAGCCTCTGGAAATGGTGCAGTGTGTCCAGGGCTGGGTCCCTGCTGGGGAAGGGGAGTCCCCCCAGGTGGCAGAGCCAGGACTGGACGCCCAACGGTGTGGCAGGGGAGCCATCCACTCAGCTGGGCGCAGAGGCCAGGGAGGCCCTGGCCATGCTCTGGAGCACTCGGTCCGAGGGCGGGCAGACCCACTGGCTCCCTGGGCCCCCCACAGCCCGGCCCAGAGCAGGGGCTGCTGGTACGACGGTGGGACTGGAGCGGCTGGCACCTGCCTCCTGGACCCCTGCTGACCGTCAGCCCAAGCCCTCCTCTATGGAACACGGTGCCCCTGCCCAAATTTGCAATTTCCGATGGTGTGAGTCTGCCGCCTCCCTCCACACCCAAATTGGGGGTGCTCAGAAGCAGGGCCAAGAACCTCTTCTGTTCCTGCCTGTCCTCCAGTATGACAGAGACCCCTGGGGAGGGGGCGGATCCTCCCAGCCACACAGACTGGACCCCAGAGGCGGTGGCCGGGCTCTGCCCCTGCCTCACCGTGGGTGACCCCCACCTCTACCGGGCCGGGCTCCGAGGGCAGGGCCACGCCATTATGCTCTCCCCAATATTGAAGGCTCGCATGCGCGTTTCTCTGGCAGCTCTGAACACAGCAGTGTGACCACTTCATAAAGCAGGAGGCGTGATGGCTGCTATCGATCAGGGGCCTCTGGGCTGCACTGGGCAGAAGAAAGTCAATTTTCCCCTTCAGTTCAGCTCAGCAAACATTTATTGAGTGCCTACTACGGCCAGGCCTGTGCTGGGTTCAGGGGGCTCCGGGCGGGAATCCAAAGCCTTCCTCGCCACTCTCCACCCACTGTCCGTCTGTCCGTTCATCTGGGAAGGCCACTTGGAGCTGACATCCTGCAGATTTCATCTCCCTCAATCCTCCCACCCACCCACTGGGGCTTGGGGAGCTGGGAGGATCCACCAAGACCAGGCACGAGGAAGACGTGCCCTGAGCATCAGCCAGCAAGGGGGAGTGTTATTCACACAGCACTGGGCCCCACCCGGGGGTCGCCCGGGGCAGGAACATCTGGCAGGTTGACTGGGACCCAGGGCCCCTGTGTCTTGTGGTCCACGCTGCAGGGGGCCTCTGCCTCTCTGGGCATTGCTCATCTCAATGATGACAACAGTGGCTGATGTTTTGGGCACTGAGGGAGCCATCTGAGTGGGAGGAAGGCCTGCATCTCGGCCACGTTACTGGTGGGGGACTGGGCACCCCCAGACCACATGGCCAGGAAGGCGTGGGCAGAGAGGACTCATGACTGGACTCACCCATGGGTGCTGGGTGTTAGCAAGTGTCAAATACATGCTAATGATCACACTGCTCTCTTCCAGGAGCCCTTTCAGCCTGAGAGCAGGACACGGCTCCTCCGTGCCCCTGCCTCCTTATTTGCTAAATGGCTAATAGGTGGACACTGCCGTTGGTGACGGTGCCCAGGCCCGCCTCTCTCCCCGACTCAGGGTATGTGCGTTCCCAGGAGTGGGAGGAAGAAGACCGGCTGGAAGACACTTCCCAGCCTGTGCACATTTAGGGCCACTGGGCTGTGTCCACTGATGCTGCCACCCCCATCAACTCAGAAACCACAGCCCGCTGACCTTGGTGGCCCCTGGTGCACCCACGGACTGCACACCTGCCTCTCCCCACATAGGCAGTCGTGGATGGGCTCATCTCGCCAGACTGGCCCCTAAATCCAGGCTTCGGGCCGTTGGGAGGCAGGAGGGATGGGAAAGAGGAAGATGACCACGGGTCTGAGGTTCCCAGCACTCTGCACAGTCCACTCGGGGTGAGAAACAACAGCAGAAGTAAGAAAGGAAGGAAGCAGCCACTCAGCAGCCAGGGTGCAGCTTCCGGCCCGGAGGTGGGGGCCTGAGTCCCTGAGAGTGAGTACCCTTCAGGTGGCGTCTGGGATGACAGCAGACTGTTCAGGTTGATTTAGGATGTCAGCATTTTTCAAGCTCAGGAAACAGTCGCCTTCTCATCGTGCTGTGTCTGAGACCTGAAGACAAAGAAGCTTTCGATCTCTACACATCACCTCCTTCCCAAGAGAAGGCTCCCTGCTCCATTAATAACTTCCGAGGTGCTTGGCCCAAACCTGTTTGCTGGGCGCGGACATGTCTCATCAGCGCCTTGTGACTGTTCACGTTCTCAGCATCCTGGGAAGCTGGGCAGGGGAGGCTCCTGACCTCCATGCAGGCTCCTTCCTGGACGTAGGTCTAGGGGTGTATTGAGTCCTGCCTGGTGGTCAGAAAAGAAAGAAAGCTGAGCGCTGAAGAATTGATGCTTTTGAACTGTGGTATTGGAGAAGACTCTTGAGACTCCCTTGGACTGCAAGGAGATCCAACCAGTCCATCCTAAAGGAAATCAGTCCTGAATATTCATGGGAAGGATTGATGCTGCAGCTGAAACTCCAATAATTTGGCCACCTGATGCGAAGACCTGACTCACTGGAAAAGACCCTGATGCTGGGAAAGATTGAAGGTGGGAGGAGAAGGGGATGACAGAGGGTGAGATGGTTGGATGGCATCATTGACTCGATGGACATGAGTTAGAGCAAGCTCCAGGAGTTGGTGATGGACAGGGAAGCCTGGTGTGCTGCAGTCCAAGGGGTCGCAAAGACCCGGACACGACTGAGCGACTGAACTGACTGACTGGTCGTCAGAGTCAGGCCCAGCTGACGCAGAACGGGTCTGGGGTATCCCGGTCATTCCCCTGAGTGGCACAGGCAAGAGCCTGTGTGGCTCAGTCTCCCTGGTCTGCACCCTCCCACCTCATCCAGGACATCGTCACCTTGGCGCTCAGAGCCTGCCCTCATCCCCGCCACCCCACCTCCCTATCAACCTGTCACCTCCATGGCGCTCATCGGCCCAGACACGGTAACATGACTGTGAAGTTCAAGTATACCTCCACCACCGTCACCTCTCAGCCACTGGGGGAGACCTGCCCTCCTCTGTGGTCCAGGGAAGGCTGGAGGGGATGCGCCAGAAGCTCTGACACTAGGCCACTGGCAAGAGGAGAGAGTAGGTATGGCTGTAGGACAGTCGCCAGGATGCCTGCCAAGACCGTAGGCCCTGAGGGGCTCCTCCCACCCCAACCAACGACGTGGCTGCCTGGGTGAGCCAGCTGCGCTGAACTGGCCTGGTTTGGGGAGGTGGCAGCCTGTGCAGGCTCTGTGGCTTCTCCACGTGCTCAAAGGATCAGGAGCACCCACTGCCCAGTAACCCTGCTGGCAGAGCAGTCCCCCTGGAGGGTGACCACACACACGACCTGTCTTCCCCATATACACCAGGGCCCGGCCTCACAGCCCGATTCCCCCTGCCTGGCCTGGACTGTGAGCTTCTGGGAGCTGCGCTGTTATTGCTGGTTCCCTGTCTGCCAGGGCGGGGGTGGGGGTGGGCTGGGGGTGCTGAGACCACGCTGACCCAGAGGTGGTCGCATCTGCAGGGACCTCGCCCCATGGCTTCCTGAGCGGCCCCGTCTGCGGGCTTCCCTCCAGGCATTCACAATCCTGGCCAGACACTCAGGACCCTCACCCAGTGGGCCCTGGAGAACCTTGAGGTTTCCAGCTCTTCACTTTTCATCTCCAAATTACTACAAGTGAGTTTTTAAACCTATAATAGAGGCAGGTAAAACAAGCAGGGGAAAAACACCGTGGCCTAACTCCCAGGGTAACCTCCTCTCCCGTTCTCAAGGACAAACAAGTGCGTGTGTCAGCGACATGGGTCCTGACTTCCCTCTGTTTGAATCCTCTGATCTCGTCAGGAAAGCCGTCTCACACGTCTGAGGCTGTAGCTAGGTATCATCATTTTCACGATGAGTGAGTACTCCGTGTCTGGATGTTTCACAAAGAAGCTGAAATGCTGAGGATTACCCAGACATCCTGCATGTTTGACGTGAAGGAAATTGCTCTTGTGACCAATGCGCTGGCGTATGTGTCAACATGAAAGGTGGTGACTGAAGCTCTCACCACATGGCTCCTTCCGGGGAAGGACTGAGATGGAGGAGAGAGGGGGGAAGCCAGGAGGGCTCATCCCTGAGATTTTATTTCTTAAAGGAAATGAGAGAGGCGGAGGACAGAGTGTTAAAGTTTGACCAAGGTGGTGTTTGGCAGAGCCACGGCGGTGGCTCCCTGGCATTTGGTGTGTGGTTTCTCCAATCTTGTTGAAAATACTTTATGTGTCATTTTTAATCACTTCTTTCTGTCCTCTCCCGCTTCGATTCTCGGCTTATACAGTCATACCCACACTCATCTTGGCTTGGGGGTGGGCAGGTTTGCAGGGTTATGGGACTGGCATCGACGTGCCCCCTTCTGTGCGCCCGGGGGGTGGCCTGTCCTCAGCCAGCAGCCAGAAGTCTACAGGGACGAGTTGTGTGGTAGATGCTGGGAGCAGTTCACACACAGGATGTGCAGGCAAACTGGAATTTCAGATCAGTGACAGGCAATTTTTCAGAGTAAAAATGTCCCATGCAGGGACTCCCTGGTGGTGCAGTGGATTCTTAACTGCCTGCCGATGCAGAGGACATGGATTTGATCCTTGGTCTGGAAAGACTCCGCGCACCCTGGGGCAATGAAGCCCATGTGCACCGCAACTGCTGAAGCCTGTGCTCTAGGGCCCGGGAGCCGCAACTGCTGAGCTCATGTGTCTAGAACCCAAGCTCTGCAACAAGAGAAGCCACCGCAGTGAGAAGCCCGTGCACTGCGAGAGAAGTCACCCTGCTCACCGCACTTAGCCCACGTGCAAAAAAGACCCAGTGCAGCCAAAAAGAGAAAAGAGAAAGAATGGCCCATGCAATATTTGGGAAATAAACCTTATTTGTTACTTATGCAATAAAGGATTAAACTTGCCCCTGCCAAAAGGTTTCACCTTTGCCAGCTCCTTGGAGGTGACCTCTGAGACCTTGAATGTCCTGCCTGATGAGAGTTCTCTGTTCCCAGGGGGCCTTAGGCCATGGGGCTGCTCTGTGCTAGTGAGGCGATTTTGGGGGGCCCCTGAGCCACACAGTCTCAGCTCTGCCTCCGGAGGGGCTGGAGTTTGAGGTCAGTCACACAGGTGTCCAGGGTGCCCAGGGACCGACCCTGGTCAGCAGGGCCTCGGAGGCAGTGCTGGGACCGTGGTCGCTGCTGGGAGAAGCAGGGAAGGACCCAGGAGAGGCAGTGGGACCCTCAGCCAGTCCGGCATCCAAATCCTCAACTCGGGACGAAGCCCCCCCCGATTCTCCTGGGCATGTGAACGTGGGAGGGTCAGACCCCCAGGCCCGGTGCTGGGTGGAGCCTCTCCTGGGCAGCCCTGGTTTCCATGTAATCCTGACACTGGGGACACAGATTCTTTCCAGAAAAAGTTCTCTCGGGAAGGAGTCAACAAGGTCTTCTTTAATTAAATATAATTGCAAGATTTATTTATTTATTTTTAAGAAAAAGCAATGCCTAGGAAAAAAACCCCAAACTGCAAGCAAAGTTATCTATTCTGCCTCTTGGTGTTCCACTTTTGTTGTTGTGAATAAGAATGTGGGAAAATGCTCGAGACAAGAAAGCGCATTATTCGTTCACTTGTCCATAATTCTTTAAATCATTAGATGTTTGATGAGCTCTTTTCTCCTCCCTGTAACCTGGAAGATGAAAGAGGACAAGATACGCCTGGTGTCTCCAGACAGGGACAGTGCAGCTGGGGCAGGACAGGGAGAGCCCCTGGGAGGATGAAGTCCTGGGCTGAGGGACGTGTGTGGGTCCCAGGCTGAGGAAGGCAGGGGTGCAGATGTCTGCTGGCCACACCCTCGGGAGCACTTGCTGTCAGCATCTGAGTGCGTCCGCCAGGCCCTTTGCCTCTGAGTTTCTGTCTCCTCCCCGAGGGGACCGCATGGAGACAGGAGGCCGGGCCAGGGGTGTGGCTCCCTCATCAGTATCTGCTGCTCCTCTGGGGGAGGCAGGAATCCAGGGGGCCCCCTCAATGTACCAACCTTGAGAAGCAGAAGGAACCCAGGGTGGAGCTTCTGGGAGGAGGTGAACTTGTGGGGCTGGGCGACCTTGAGCCTGTGGCTCACCCTCACGATAGTTTTCTTGTTGCGGGCTGGGCACTGGGCAGAGAGGTGGACAAGGCTCGGCCCTCGCCCTCGGGGTCTCAGAGTCCAAGAGAGGCTGCAGGACCTGCCTCACTGGCCACGGCCCGCGCTTCTCCACCTCCCTCCGTGCCCCGGCCCCTCATCCCCACCCTGGTCTCTGCCTGGGGCTCCCAGGCTCTTGCTTCTGCCTGTGCCAGGGGACCCCTGCCAAGGACTGGGCATGTGAGTTGCGGCGGCCATGTCCTCACACGTGTGAAGGTCACAGTGTCTGAAGGTGCTCCTCAGGCTCCTGCAGCTATGAACCGGGAGGTGGTGGCTCAGGCTTTGCCTGTGGGGTCCATCACGGTGGGCTCCTGCATGCCCGAACCCTGGGTGGGCACAAGCCAGGATGCGGCTAGGCCCTTCTCCTGCAGCCTGGAGGACCCCGACCCCAGGATGGGCCAGTGTCTGACTGCTTAATAGCATTAACTTAAACCGAAACAAAATAAAGAAATAAAGCAAAGGGAAGACCAGCACATTTGTGTTGCTTGATCCATGAGGGAACAACATCCGGGGAACGATAGCGTCTGCTGCAAACAGGAGGATCTGGGCAGCCTGGCTCTGTTGCTCCACTGCTCCCAAAAGTCAGAGAGCGTGACGCCAGCGTCTGAAGCCCGGTGGACACCAGTTCTGGGAGAGCCGCGTGGTCAGCTGGAGGCCCTCCTCCCGGGGCCCTTTGTCTCGGGGACTACAGCGTCCTCCCAAGGGTCACACTGGGAGCGCCACGAGGCCCAAGACCTGTGCACCCCCTGACATGAGCAGCCCGGCCCTCGTGCCCATTTCCCGGCAGCGGACACCGAGGCTGGCGGGCCCCGGGGGCGGAGGTGGTGGGGCTGCTCCCTCGGTTTCCTGCCAAGATGGGTGAACCTCTCCGGAGCCAGCTGCCCTGGAATGCATGGGCCAAGAGTGGCCTCCACGCTCAGACAGGACTCAGGTTCTAACCATCACCCCCCAGGGCTCCAACCACCGTGATTTCATAGGTGTCACAAGTGACAGGCCCGGGGCTCAGGTGGGGCAGGAGGGGGACAGCCTGGTCTGCCCCACCCCCAGCCCACCAGCCCCTCACTCCCCAGTCCTCCTTTTCCACCTCTGCAGAGACCCTGCCCGCAGTCTGTGCAGCGTCAGGAGGGAATGAGGTCCCTGGTGTTGTCACAGTGGCAGCCCTCTCCTTGAGCTTTGTCTGCATGTCCCAGCAGGGACCCTGGAGGCAGCCCGCTTCCTTGCTGCAAGCCAGCCTCAGTTGCCACAGCCCGTGAGCCACCAGGGCCCTCGTTACTCGCTCATCTCGCAGGCGAGGAGTGACCGCTCACCCTTGCTTTGCTCTGCCTCATGTGGTCCCCCTCGCACCCTCTGGCCCCAGTGCCTTCAGTAAGACCAGAGTCTGACCTCCTTCCCACAGCTCACTGAGACCCTAACTAGGTTTGTGATCATTGTCTTCGATGTCATAACCAGTTTTCCATCATAATGATCAAACAAGGCAACCTGGAGACCCCCTGAGACCCTGGGGACGCTCTTGCCTGAGGCCTCACCTGTGGGAGCAGCCGCCACCCACAGCCGAGCTTGTTGCAGGGCGCTCCTGCTCCTCGCTGCGGCTCCTGGGATGACAGCAGGAGGCCGCTCGCTGAGAAGGTCTTGGCCCCGTCTTGGAGGGGAAAGGGGACCGAGGGCCACATGTGACCCTGGGGGTCTGGCCGCAGGGGAATGGCTGCTGTGCCCGCAGGTCCCTGGGCGTGTGGTTGTGCCAGCTGCTGCGCCTGGGAGGGGGCCGCACCGGGCTGGGTCTCTGTCCCTGGAGCGCTCTGTGTCCCCCTGACCCCGGTGGGGGCTGGAGGCACAGGGCCAGGGAGCCAGGGCCAGGGCCCCTCATGGGCCGCCAGTGCCCGAGGATCGATTAAACCCGAGGGCCTCCCACCTCTGGGGACTTAGAGTGCTTTTAAGAGGCGATTAGTCAGAATTTTGTAATTGCTGCTTCCTAAGTGCTCTCCCCTTGCCTGGCCCTGACCTCCATGAAATTATTTCCAGGCGCCCGGCTCTAAAGAGGAGCCAAATGTCCCAATATTCAGGCACCTCCAGCCTGGCCCTCTGCCCTGGGGGCCAAATGCACCCCAGACACCCCGGAGAGCGGTCGCCCGCCTTAAGGCTAGGGACTTCTGCCGGGGAGTCTGCCCACCCCTACCCCTGCCCCCTCTGCTGACACCTCTTCCTGCCCAGAGTGGTCCAGGCCTGGGAGGCTCACAAGGGAAGAGACTCCAAGAATCTTGCCAGGAGCCTGCTCAGTCCCCATCCCTGCTGCCTGGAGCCAAGGCCCCCAGCCGTCCCGGGGGGAAGTCGGGCCACTGCGAGTGGGCCATAGACATTCCCCCACCCCTGCAGATTCACCGCTGTCTTGTGATGCCTCCGGGGTCTCCCAGGGGCCCACCATGGTCACGCCAGAGTCGGAGCCCCCAAGGGCAGGCTGTGCAATGTTGGAGCTCAGAACGTAAGCACTGTGTGGTGTGAATTCAGGCCAGCCTGAGTCCAGCTGATGTGACCTCAGTCGTCGTGAATCAGACAGCAGACCAGCTGTGTGGTGTGAGCTGAGCCAGGGTGACGCGTGGATGAAGGCAGAGGCTGGGGTGGGGCGCAGGGAAGGGTGAGGCTTACGCCCAGGGGAGAGGCCAGAGGCTGCGACGTGAGTCACGAGAGAGAGGCTGACTCCAGGCACGGACCACGGTCACTGTCCCCCCTCTGCCTGCACCCTAGTCACGCCGCAGTGACACCTCTGTCTCCAGGCCCTCTGATGCCGACGTGGTCCTGCGCTGCTCGCTACATCCACACTCTGCTTAAACATTACCACTTCCACTTCGCAGATGGGTTGACGGAGGCTTGGGAAAAACGAATCCCTCTGTAAGCAAGCATCAGAGCCCAGCTTGAGCTCCAGCCTCCGCCTCTGAAGCCGTGCTCTTTCCCCAGGACCATGCTGCCTCTCACAGACACCCATCTCATCTCCGTGAGGATCAGTTGAATTGCCACCTCCTCCAGGCAGCCTGCTCTGACTGCTTCATTGCTTTTCTGAGTCAAGGCTTATGTCCTGACTCGTATCCTTCAAGAGGTGACAGAGGAGGGTCTCCCCACATGGGCTGCAAATCCTGGGGAGAAGAAGCAGGAGATAAGTCTGCTGTGCTATTTCCTCCCCAGTCCCGGGTCGGTCAGAGCCCCTGTGAGCAGTCCTGCTCATTGGTTGACTGCAGGCCCAGAGTACTGCTGGGCGGGGCCTAGAGCCCAAGGCCCTGCCTCAGTCTTTCGGGGCAGCCACAACCCTTGCTAGGGGCAGGTGGGCTCACTGGACGAATGGACCATGGCTGCAGGGTGATTTTTATCTGGGTTGCAAATACTGCCTGTTCTGGGGGGGCTAAGGCGAGCCCCACATGCAGGTCCTGCGGCCCCCCAGCACTCAGTGTGCACAGCGGGCCAGTGGGGGCCCTCAGGATCCCTGCTGAGGGTGGGGACTCAGGAGCTCTGGAGTGAAGGGACTTTCCTGGGATCACCCGACTTGGGTGGGGTGCCAGGGCTCAGACCTGTTGGGCGTGTGTCCCGGGCTGAGCCTCTCCTGTTGTCTGCATGGAATCATGGAGAGGAGCCCCCATGAGGGGCCCAGGTGTCCGGGCACCTCCGTTTGGCGGTGTACTGTCCTCTCTCTCCCCATGGGAGCTGTGGGGTGCTCCCCACTGTCCCCTGCCTGCCTGTGTGTCACAGTAAACACTGTTTGGATCCAAAGCAAATTGGCTCTAATTAACCAGCCGCCAGATTACAGCTTGGAGGAGCCAGTGGAAAGGATGGTTCTTCCCAAGGGAGGGGAGTGGGGGCTTAATTAGTGTGGCAGCCAGGCCGGCCCCTCCTCCAGACGCCCTGTCTGCTTCCTCCCCCACCGTCTCTTGCTATGAGCACTTGTCCAAGCTGAAGACCTCTCTTGATAAACTGTTCAGCTTGACTCTGAGCAGGCTGTAGGGGGGGGTTGGTGCTCGGGGATCCCCAGGTGGACGGGAGAGGGCCCATTCACTGCCGGCCATGGTTTGGGGCTTGAGAGAGACAGGACAGCATCTCCATCATGGCAAAGGCCATCGACATCTCTTGACGGTCGTCATGACTACTGTCAATCCTGGGGGCATCTCCAGAGCTGCTGTCACTACCACCATCATCGTGGTTACCAACACCACCCCCACTGTCACCATGGTTACTGTCACTACCAGGCCCATCACCATGGTTACTGCCACCACCAGGTCCATCACCATGGTTACTGTCACTACCAGGTCCATCACCATGGTTACTGTCACTACCAGGCCCATCACCATGGTGGCCACCACCCCACCCCTGGGCTGGATGTTCTCCATCTGGCCCTTCAGGTCCACTCTCCTCTGATCCTGTGTCTTGGGAGGCTGACCCTTATGGAATGCATCAAGGAGCTGCGTCCCCTCCTTCTGATGGGTTCTGCCAACACTGGGAGGGGGTGGGGAGGGAGAGGATGTGGAGGAGGAGGAGGAAGGGGAGGAAGACTCTAGGAGAAGGACGGAGGGTACGGCCCTTGGAGGAGACTCAGTCAGAGCCACCCCTTATCCTCTGGAGCTGGGGGAGACAGGAGATGCAGCCAATATCACATCAGACATACTCATCCTGAGAAAGTATCCCTTGACTGCTTGAAATTCAAATTTAACTGAGCGTTGTGTGTTTTAGCATTCTATGTGCGTGGGAGGATATGGGTAGCAGAGTTCCACAGTCCTAGGGGCCCTTGTTCCTCCAGCCCTCTAGTGCCCAGCCCGTCCTGTAGGCTGTGAGTGCAGGCGTCCCCTCCTGCCTCCATCCCCACCCCAATATCTGGTAGGCTCCAACACGCCTGCACTAACCCCAAAGCAGCATCCTAAATATTCCAGCATTGGTGCTTCATGTTTTCCAGAGTTGGGGACTTGGAGGAGCAAGGTGGGGTGGATGAGGCTGGATCACGCTCTTCCCTGGACTCAGCCTCCTGTACTAACCCTTTCAACCAGTTTTGAGAGACCTGAGAAGTGGGGAAGAGGCCCTGGGGAGACCATGGTGACAGAGGTGCAGCCTCTAGGAAGGCATCCCCCTTCTGGCCTCCAGACCAGGGGGACCGTCCATGGCATGGCTGGGCCCTTCCCTCCAGGAGGCGGGAGGTGTGGACAGAGGCCGGGTGGGTGTAGTTGATGAGGGGCCCAGCTCCAGAGGCTGCAGGGCTGGGATCTGACCCCTGAGGGACCGGCCAAATCTCCTTTCTCCTACGACCACCTCCTGTCCAAGCCCACCAGGCCCCTGGGAAATCCTCTGAGCCCTGCCCTGTGCTTCCACAGTGCAGAACCAAACAGCAGCATTCACAAAACCAGGAGTGACAATGTCTCCTCTGTTGGTTTAAGGCATTGAATTGAATTTCGGCTTCCATCATCACCTCTGGTGTGGAGTGGCCTCCTCAGCAGGGGGTTGGGGGGGAGCGGAGGACTGATGAGGGAGGGCTGCCAAGGTCCAGGCTGTGATGGGTGTTCACAACCACAAAACTGTTAGCTCACCCAATCCTCACATTTTTTACCTGGTAGTTGTCATATACCTATACCCATTTCACAGCCAGGGAAGCTGAGGCAGGGATGGGTGAGGGGCCTCCAGGAAGGTCTCCCGGTGGATGCAGAGCTGGTTCTCGGTTCTCTCTGACATCAGAGTCTGCACTCTACTACTTCTTCTCTGAGTGACGAGGGTCAGATCTCCCCTCTCAGGGTTCCTGCCTGGTTCCCAGGGGTCCAGGCTGCCATCTAGGCATCAGCCTTACAAGGGAAGCTCAGAGGTGGCTGGGAAGCAGAAGGCAGGGCTTGAGTCGCTGGTGTGACCGGCCCTGCCACTCAGGATATGACCTCAGGGAGGCCCCCTCTCCCCCTGCAGCCTCAGCTATTTGTCTATAAAACAGAGTGCAGACGGGGTGGGTCTCAGATAAGATGCTGTCTGGGAAAGCAGCTGGCTAACGTGGGGCTTCTCTGCCATCCCAGAGGCTGGGTGTCAGGGGCAGAGGGGCAGGCTGCAGCCTCTGGCCGGGAGGTCAGCTCTGGACGGGGAGTCCCACAGACGTGAGCCCGGGCCACTCTGTCCCCGGGAGCGGGCCTGCACCGCCTCGCCCCTTCCACTCCTCCCCAAAGTGCCCACGGCGTCGGTGAGCTTTTCTCTCTTTGTTACTTCCTTGAGGAGCGGCTTATTATGAGTCTGAGCACCCGGTGATAGCAGTGCTTTGGCTTGTTTTGTGCCGGCCGGCGTAATGCATAAACATTTAAAATCTTCTTGGCTATGCATGAGTGTGTCCTAGAGAAGCAAAGAATAAACACGATTGGGGGTTGAGCTGCCCGTTTCACGCTGCAACAGAGAATTTAAAATCTCTTTCACGGCCGGCAGCTGTCCCTCCTCCTGTGTGTCCCCTGGTTGGGGGTGGGCAGGCTGGGCCTAGGCATGCACGGCAAGCCTGCAGGGACCCTGGGGTCCTTGGCGCCCAGAGCCAGGCCCCTGGACTTGGCCTCTCCACCTGTTCGCATTTGCTTTCTCTTGCCATGTTCTGTCCCCCAGTGTGAGGGACAGAAACAGCCGGAGCTCCCAGCAGGATGATTCGTCAGCATTTTGCGGGTGTGATGGGCACGCAGATTGGCCAGGTGGCCACTTGCCTGCTTTGCCTCTGGGGTGAGCTGCACACACCTGTGGGCAGAGGCCTGCCTGCCTCCCCGTGGGCAGGGCACACGCCCATCCAGATTGGCTCACAGTTTAGATCCGTGGCTCAGGCCTGGAGAGTCATACATCCCTATTCCAGACTCTGTCCAGACCAGCTGTATCAGACTCTCCAGACTCTTAATAGGTCTGCATTGTTAAGAAGTGCCCAGGAGATGTTCATGTGAGTTGGAGCAGAGGATCCTGACACCGGTGGGCTCGGGAGGGTCTGGCAAAGAGGAGAGGTGAGAATCAGGGGTCAGTGAGGACAAGGACCCTCCAGCCTCACAAACCCAAACTCCCTGGGACCCTCAGAAGGTGGCTGACAGGCTATCCCGCTACACCGGGAGTGAGAGGCAGTCCACAGCTTGGTGCCAAGCTGGCCTTCTGGCCTTTGACCAGAATGCTCATTCTGAAAAGTGAGGACAAAAGGAGCCCAGGCCGCCTGCCCGCACCCCCGGCTCCAGCAGCCAGAGGATAGCTGCTCTCCCTGGACCCCAGGTGTCCTGTGCCCGGGGGTGTTTGGCAGTGGTGGGAGTAGCAACTCCTGATCGGCCCATTTGCCGGCTGCCCCTTTGCTGTGCCCCAGCTGCTGAGGGCTCAGAGCAGAGCCAGGCAGGTGGGGGGCATGGGGCATGGACAGCTGCCACTCAGCTAGGGCAGCAGAGGCCACCGTTGGGGACTCTGAGGGCAGGGGGCAGGGGCGCCTGGTACTGGGCTGTGTTGAAGGGACACTGCCAGCCTGATTCTGCAGCCCAGACCTGCCTGAGACCTGATTTGCCCCTGCCTGAGTCCTTCCCTTGTTGGGGCCTGAGTGGGTTGAATGGTGTCCCCACAAATTTACATCCAATCAGAACCGTGGAATGCAAACTTACTTGGAATAAAGGCTTTTGCAGATGTAATTACAGGCTTCCTCGTGGCTCAGATGGTAAAGACTGCCTGCAATGCAGCAGACCCAGTTTCAATCCCTAGGTCAGGAAGACCCCCTGGAGAAGGGAATGGCAACCCACTCCAGTATTCTTGCTGGAGAATCCCATGGGCAGAGGAGCCTGGTGGGCTACAGTCCATGGGGTCGCAGATGAAATTAAGGTGAAGCTCCCGAGATGAGGTCAGTCTGGATTAGGGTGACCGTAGAAACGAAGGGACAGACACCAGGGGCAGTGGCCTGGGCTCTCGTCACACTGTCTGTTCACGGATGGAGAGGGTGCAGGGAAGAATGTCCGCTGTGGGGTGGGGGGCTGTGGGCCTGGCCAGACCTGAGCCTGGACATCGGGTGACAAGCCCACAGCCCCATGGCAGATCACCCTCCACGAGGTGGGATGCAGAGGAGGACACGACCCTTTGCAGCCCTGGGAAGAGCTCGGTGGGGCTTGTGGCCCTAGGCTGGGTGGGAATGGCCAGCAGAAGCAGGGTGGGCTCTGCTCAGAGGGTCAGCGGGGCAGGCCCGCAGGTGACTTGCCCTAGGCTGGTGGAGGAGCCCAAGCCTGCGGCTACTGAGGCCAGCAGCAGGAGAAGCAAGGCCCCAGAGGTGTGGCTGGGCCCGGAGGGCACGTTCCTCCAGGAGGCAGGGCGCAGGGTCAAGGGTGGAGCGGGAGGCCCTGCGGACTGGACCATGGAGGGAGCAGGGGAGGGGCTGGGGCTCCACCAGGATGACAGGGGCCTCTGAGGTGCTGGGAGAGCGTGCAGCCCCAGAGTGTATGTGTGTGTGTGTGTGTGTATGTGCCCATATCTCCCAAGAGAACACGCAGCCCCAGTGTTTATACCACTGTTGGTGAGAATTCCGTAGTCCACGCTTCTTGCGAGGCTCAATGACCAGATATCATTCATTACGCAGCCATCAGTTTAAGCCAGGCCCGCTGCACCTTGGGCCCTCTGAGATGGGTCTATACCTGCTAGAGCAGCAGGGCCCCGCCATCCTGCCCCTACTGGCCCCACCAGTTCCAGTGAATCCTATGAGACTTGCTTGGAGCCCTGGGATCAGCCTCCCTCCCTGTGTGAGCAGGACCCCCAGAAGGTCCAGTAGTGGAGCCAGCCTGGGTGGTCTGGGCCTTTGGGACAGCACCCAGATGTGCGGGGTGGCTCCTCCTAGCTATTAGAGCAGCTTGGCCTCGGGGCTCCGGTGCTTCTATTCCCTCTGCCTGAATGCTGTTCCCTCAGCCACAGCGAGGTGGGCTTGACTGCTGCTGTCCTTGCCCTGCCTGCCTCATGGTCACTGTACAGCCCCTGTATTATAAGGCAGGGCCCAGAGGAAGACGGCCATCTGTGACATGCAGGGCAGACTATACCCGGTCAGCAAAGACGTGTTGGGTCACATGAAGGTCGAGTGAGTCCTGCTTGGTGACAGAACTTGAACACATTGTGTGGAGACAAGTGGCCACACACTCTCAAGTCCCCACCACTGCTCTGACCCCAGGCTGGTGAGGGGCTGGGGGTACCGGCTGGGCACCATGCCATCCCAGGTGGACATCGTTGGCCCCTGACACAGAGCAGGTTGGGGCCCTGGGCCTCGAAGTCCCTCCTGAACAGCGGGGCACCTGTCAGATGCAGGAGTGAGACTTGGCCCTGTGTTCCCATCACTCAGGGAGGAGGGCCCCCTTCAGAACTAAGGAGCCCCAGCGGAGGACAGCATCTCTGCGCAAGCTCTGGGACCATCATGATGTTTCCACCATCAGGCCAGTAGCTGGGTGGGGTCAGGGGTCATGTTTCCCCCATTCTCCAAACCCCAGGAGTCTGTCCAAGCCTGAGTCTCACCAAACCCAGCCTGGGCCCCAGCTCAGGTTCCCCCACCCCACCCAGGTGCTCCTCATACCCCGAGTGGCTGTGCCTTCCAGCCTGACCATGCCCCGGTCCACTGCCGGCCCCTCGCAGGGTCAAAACAGAGCTTTTGCATGACGTGGGGGGCCCTGGGGGCATAAGGATAAGCCAGACCCTGTTCCCACTCTGGGGTTGATTTATCAAGCCTTTCTCATCACTTGTGTGTCACTTCATCTGTGTGCTGAAGGTCAGCTCAGTCCCGCAAGGTGGCTGTCAGAAGAGGGGACCGAGGCTCAGTGGAAGGCAGCGTTGGTCGAAGCTGGCTGGCTCTGGCCACCCCTGTTGCCCGTGGCTCCTCGGATGTCCGACTCCACCAAACACTGAGTTGTAGAGGGTCACGCAGCTTTCTAAGCGGATGGTTGATACATTTGGCTGTCCCGGCTGCCACATAAGGAGTTACCCCTCCAGCTGTGAGTGACTTATGTGACATGTCAACACACCGCCCAGGAGGACAGGGAAACCCCAGCCATGCCACTAATTACTCTTTTCACATGAGGTAATGATTGTTAATGTGCACCGGATCTCATTAATTAATTCCCTGACTTTAATTAACTTCCTGCCTATTTCACCTGACATAATATATTATCACAAATGTCAACTTTGCAGAGTGTTTGCCTCTTGGCACAAAGTGAGATGTGTCACACAGATGTTACGGTTTGATCCTGTGTAGGACAGAAGTCCTCTGTGCAGTGCGGACGTGCCACCGGAGGGACACAAAAATGTCTAGATAGAGTACAGAGATCCCTAAACACCAACCAAGATTTCATCATCATAATCACATTTGTCCCCAGTCAAACCACCATGGCTTCCTTTTGTCCCTCAAACACACTGCTGATGATAAACGCAACAACACAGCACCTGTGCACAGAGCACTGTAATTGGGGGGAATTTTTTAAATTTCTACCATGGTGGCTCCTAGCTTCCACTAGGGTGCGCCAGGCATGGGAGTGAAGACGGAGGACCACTGACTGAGAAGAGTTCCTCCGCTTTTAAACTTGTCGGGACAACCGATGCCTTATTGTTAACAGAGCCTACAGTGAAAGGTAGAAGACGGGGTCATAGTGATGAGAACTCAAGGCTTCCTCTGCTATCACCATCACCATCATCACCACCTTCACCACCACCATCACCACCTTCATCACCATCACCACCTTCACCACCATCACCACTTTCACCATCACTACCTTCGCCACCATCACCACCACCACCACCACCTTTACCACCATCAGCACCTTCACCACCATCACCACCATCAGCACCTTCACCACCATCACCACCATCACCACCTTCACCACCATCACCATCACCACCTTCACCACCTTCACCACCTTCACCACCATCACCACCTTCACCACCATCACCACCATCACCACCTTTACCACCATCACCACCTTCACCACCATCACCACCATCACCACCTTCACCACCATCACCACCATCAGCACCTTCACCACCATCACCACCATCACCACCTTCACCACCATCACCACCATCACCACCTTCACCACCATCACCATCACCACCTTCACCACCTTCACCACCTTCACCACCATCACCACCTTCACCACCATCACCACCATCACCACCTTTACCACCATCACCACCTTCACCACCATCACCACCATCACCACCATCATCACCTTCACCACCATCACCACCATCACCACCTTCACCACCTTCACCACCATCACCACCATCACTACCTTCACCACCATCACCACCATCATCACCTTCACCATCTTCACCACCATCACCACCTTCACCACCATCACCACCATCATCACCTTCACCACCATCACCACCTTCACCACCATCACCACCATCACCACCTTCACCACCATCACCATCACCACCTTCACCACCATCACCACCTTCACCACCTTCACCACCATCACCACCATCATCACCTTCACCACCATCACCACCATCATCACCTTCACCACCTTCACCACCATCACCATCATCACTACCTTCACCACCATCACCATCACCACCTTCACCACCATCACCACCATCACCACCTTCACCACCTTCACCACCATTACCACCGTCACCACCACCATCACCACCTTCACCACCGTCATCACCACTTTCACCACCATCACCATCACCACCTTCACCACCATCACCACCTTCACCACCATCACCACCTTCACCACTATCACGGTCACCCTCACCAGCATCGCTGTCAGCATGCTCATGCATCACCACTGCCATTCCCAATACAATGACCATCAGCATCGCCCTCACATTGCCATCATCTCAGAATCGCCCCATCTGTGGGCAGCACTGCCAGCATCAACAAGGCCATGTCCACCACCACCATCACCATCACTCTCACCTGCATCCTCATACTTCTGCACCACGCCCCCAGCACACCCCCATCTCAGCATGACTTGGGGCCCTTTGTAGGCACTAAGGTTTATGGAGGGGGAAAGCTCACTTCGGTGATGGTGGCTGGAGAAACCCAGAGCTCCCCGAGTTCACCGACGACGCTCCATCCCCACTGCAGTTGCATGTTATTATAACACGTATTATGTGATTGCCCCTCCGTGTTTGTCCGTCACCTCAGCTCTACCGCCCTGCCAGGACCATGGTTGCCCTCTCTTTCGGCTCCATGGCAACACCCCAGTACCTTGGCCACTCGGAGATGGACTGAGCATGGGCCACTGAGGCTGCAGACTGGGTTTTCTCCTCTGTGCATCTCGAATACCCAACACAGGGTCCAACATAGTCAGACAGAAATGGAAATTATGTATGGGTTGGAGCTGGGCTCCATCACATCAGAAATCATCGATAGCATGAATTCCTCAGCCAAGATGGTCATCAGACCCTTGGAGAGCAATGGTGGCTCCTGGCAATGAATTCTACCTCACAAGGGTGGGGGCGGGGGCAGCGAAGTGAGCAAGCCCTGTCCCCTGCAGCCTCAGTGCCAGTAATCAGTCCAGCTGAGTAGAAGCATTTGACTTAATTTCATACCTCAGTAGGCATTCAGATGGAACACGGAACTATCCGCCAGTCCTTTGTTTAGCTGAGACCTGGCACTGTCACCCCTTAAATCATCTCTGCAGGGGACTTCTGACTGTGCAGATGCAAATGCACCCCTGACCCCTTCTCTCTGCGCCACCTGTGCACACACACATCACACACACGCGTGCATCGCATCCTGGCATCATAGTCACACATGCGTCATACATACACACACAAACACACATGCATCACACACATATACACATACTATGCACATGCACACACACCACACGCCTGCACAGCAGAGCCTTCAAGGCCTCAGAACAGTGAGGAGAGAGCCTTGGGGGAAAGTCGTGCAGGATGCAAAGGGCCCTGGGAGCCAGAAGACCTGCTCTGCCCTGTGCATTTGGGTGAAGTTTCCTTTTCTGGACCTGTTTCTGTTTTTTTCCATTTTTCTAAAAATGTCTGTTAGGGGCCGGTTCAGTGCCAAGAGCACTGTGAGTGGGGCTGGGGGACAGCTTCCCTCTTTATGCAGATCAGCTGGTTCCTGCTTGCTTGGCTCCCACCCTGTGGGCCTGGCCAGATGTGGTTTTGAGGTGGGCTCAGGCAGGGCTGGACCAGAGGTGGGCTTGGCGTCAGAAGAGAGGGCACCATGCTCACCAGTAGAGGTGGAGAGTGTGGGCTGGTGGGAGTGGATGGTGACAACTGGCCCGTGGGTTCCTTCTGGGTGTGGCAGAGTGAACCCTGGGCATCAGGAGAGCGAAGGTCAAGCCCAGTGCATTCCCAGAGTCTTTGGGTCAGGGGACAAAAGGCCCTTGGAGTCAAGTGGACGTGGAGGTGGACTGGCTGTGTCGTCAGAGTGGAATTAGCCACTCGTCCCAATTCTTTTCCTGCCTGTGTTTGGAATCACACCCAGTTTGCCCTGCTCCAAACCAGCGCAGGAGCTAGTTTATCTGATAGTGGCTGCTGGCTTGGCCATCGAATGGCTTTGGCCAGTGGATGTTAGCAGACAAGACACAAGCTTGGCCCCTGGGCTCTGTCATCTGCTGTAAGGAAGGTGGACCCAGCAGCCACGGGTCCCAGAGGCACGGAGCTGGCTGACCACACATGGGCTGGGAGCAGTGCCCCCAGCTGGCCTGCAGCCCCAAGAGCCAGGAAAAGGAAGGCTCCTCCTAAATCACTAGCTAAAGGATGGTTTGTTACAAAACATTATCGCAGCAGAAACCTAACTCATACACAAGCTTTTATACTCCTGAGAAAATACTTCACCCTTTCTGAGCCTGACTATCATTGCTCATAAGGGCAACAATATGAGTGTAGCTTTGTTGGGATATGTGTTAGTCGCTCAGTTGTGTCTGACTGTTTGTGATCCCGTGGACTGTAGCCCACCAGGCTCCTTTGTCCATGGAATTGTCCAGGCAAGAATATTGGAGTGGATTGCCATTTCCTTCTCCAGGGGATCTTCCTAACCCAGGGACTGAACCCAGGTCTCCTGCACTGCAGGCAGATTCTTTATTGTCTGAGCCACCAGGGAAGCCCACAATTCAAAGCGATTCTGTTTGAACCTGACTCTGGAAGCGGCTCAGACCTCCTGGAGTTCTTGGCCAGCCGCTGTTTCTCCAGCCTCCGGCTTGGAGTTTGCAGAAGGCTCCTACATCTTCACAAGGATGTGGCCTGGGCAGCCACCCTCGTAGCTGAGGAAACCCGGACCCAGTGGTATGAGGGGAGGTGCCCACACGGTGTGGGTGTCTCCAGCTGCTCTGTGATGGGCTGAAGCGGGTGGTCCATTCCCATCCACGCTGGGATTCTGTGTTTCTCTCTCTGGCTGCAGTAAATGAAGACGTGTGCGGGGTCAGCCAGATGCACAGAACACCTGTGAAATGCACTCCTAGTGCAATTCCCTGCAGTCTCGGGGCACCAGGCTCATCCCAGGGGCTCCTGCCTGGCAGGCAGAGCCACACCGCTGACACTCCACTCAGGATGCGGGAGGCCATGTTCCAGTTGGGAAGAGCCGCCTGTGCATGTCCATTAAAGAGGGGATTTGCAGAGATGGGACCCCGCAGTCCCCCTCCTCTGTCTCTTCTCCACCAGTACTGCTGGCCCCACAGGTCAACTCAATCCAGCCACAGGGCAATTAAATCAGGGTCCTGTCAGGCTGATGGATGAGCCGAAGGGACTGGGCATTTGAACAGCGTCCAGTGAGGACGGGGCTGCACACAGTTGCTAAGTGTGTGTCACCACCCTGTGGACTGTCATTCCCTTCACGACCTTTGACATCCACCACCCGGTGGTGGCCACGGTGCTGGAGACACATAGGTCACTGTCTTCCTGGAGCTGGATGTCTGATGGGGGGCGCACAGAAAATCAACAGAGAAGTCCAGGAAGTGGCTGTAGGTGATGGTAATGCCACAAAGCTGGTACCAGGGGGTCTTGATGGCAGCAGAAGTGGATGGTGGGTCAGCTTAGCACACGTGGTCACCGAGCATCCACATGGTCACCAAGAACCCACATGCATCACTGAGTGTACACGTTCATCACCAAGCGTCCAGGTGGTTGCCGAGAGTTCAGGTGGTCACCGAGCATCCATGTGCATCACTGAGTGTCCACGTGTGTCACTGAGCATCCATGTTCATCACTGAGCGTCCACGTGGTCAATGAGTGTCCATGTGGCCACTGAGCATCCATGTGAGTCACTGTGGGGTGGACAGGGCTCACAGAGGATGCACACTCAGGCTTATTCAGCAGAGCTTGGGGGCTGGAGACGGATGCGGTTGTGCGTCCTTGCTTCCTGTGAGCGCGAGGGGGCAGCGACTGGTGGAGTAGGGGGTCGCTGAGACAAGGCGGGCTGGTGGGGAGGGTGTCCTGAGCAAGGCACCTGCTTGCTCAAACCCAGGTGGGAGGGAGATGCTGCGTCCACATGCCTGGGGATGGGGTGTGCCTCTGGCCACCCCATCACCATGTGCTCTGGGCTCAGGGAACAGCTCTGGTCTCTGCTGTCCACCGTGAAATGGGTAGCATGTGTGTGTGTGTGATCTCCTCCAAGGCCCCATTTGTCCCCAGAGTCTGACCCGTGGTGGTGAGGCGGGGAGTAGGCTCCAGGCCCTGTGGCAGCCTGACTGCACCCCCAGGGTCTGCCACTTGGCAGTAGGTGACTTCCCCGCACACCTGAGCACTCAGGTGAGGTGACCCCCCAGACGCCGAGTCTCCTGAGGAAGGACCAGGGTCGTGATGCCAGCTCTCCCTAAATGCTGAGCAGCTTCGACTGAGATGATGGACACTCAGCCACGGTCCTCAATGACCAGAGCTCGGGGTGCAGGATGGAGACCCTCACGTGAGCAGAGACTCCCAGCGGGAGCAGGGGGAGCACGTGCCCTCTCTGCCAGCGGCCAGGTGGGTGTGTGGAGGGCATTGTACCAGGACACCGTCAAGCCTGTGTGCTTGCCTATCTTCCATGGCTGCTCTGGGGCTGTAGCAGCAGAACTAAACAGTTATGGCAAAGGAAGTCTTGCAAAACTGGGAGCATTTCCTCTGTGGACCTTCACAGAAAACACGAAAGAGCCCTGGTCCTGGGCATATGAGCTTGGTGGGAGGAGCAGGCTCCAGACGGGGTGGAGGAGGGGCTCGTCCCCCTGGAGGAGCTGGGGTTGTGATTCCAGGGGTGGACATTCCGATCAGGCCAGGGGCCCCAGGACAGACTCTGTCCAACCCTGTCACACAGACTTGAGGGCTTGCCCTGTGTCTGAGGCTCTTGGGGTCTCAAAGTCTTTGAAGGTTGGCTAACATGCTGTCCCCACAAGAGGACACTGGACAGTGATTGCAGCCCGCCCTGGCAGGTTCTGGAGCATTGGTGGCCCGGAGATCCCCGCACACCTGGAGGGAAGATGCCACAGTGCAGTCAGGGCACAGAAGTTGCTCTTGAACACTACATGATTTGTGTTGAAATAAATATTCCAGAAGGAGAGATAAAGAAGTCTCCTGAAAGAAGAAAAAATGCTCCCAACTGTCCTCTGACTTGTCCCAGCCACACCCTCCAGGTCACAAGAGAGCCAAGCGTTCTGTAGGGCAGAGGCAGGCAGTGGTCTCTACCGTTGCTGTCAGAGAAGGAAGCCGGCTCATCTTAATGAGGGGATCAGGGAAGCCTTCCTGGAGGAGGGGGCATTAAACAGGGCATTGGTGTTGGGCTAGAATGTTGGTGGAGAAAGATCATAGGAGAAAGGGCATCACAGAGAGAAGACACAGCGTGAGCAGTGGCTCTGAAGTAAGAGGGGCAGCAGGACTTTGGGGGACAGTAAGTGATCCAGTTTTGTTGTGGGACAGATTGGCTGTAAAGTTGCTGTTAAGCGATGAAGTTGGACAGGAAGACCTGGGCCTGGCAGGGGATGACTTCATCAGGCACAGGTGTTTGGTTTAATTTGACAGATAAATAGGAAAACAATGTGCTCAGAGAGCAGGGACCACTACTTTTTAACCTTTCTTTATCCTCAGTACCTGGTACACTGGGGCATATTAGGGGGTTTAATTAGTATTCACTTAGTGGATAGTGGATGGTTACATGGCTGGATGAATGGATGGATGGATGGATGGATGGATAGGTGGGTGGGTAGCTGGAGGGTGGATGGTGGATGGATGGATGAATGGTGAGTGGATGGCTGGATGGGTGGATGGTTGGATGAACGGTGAGTGGATGGGTTGATGGGTGAATGGATGGGTGGATGGGTGGATTGGTGGATGATGATGGTGATGAAAGTTAAGAGGTAGGAATGGGAAAATGGGTGGTGGATGATGGAAGATGAATGGACAAATGGTTGGAGGGATAGATGATGGACAGATACAGGCATGGAGGCATGCTGGGGTGAAAGGGTGGGAAGGCAGGCAATGGGTGGGTAGAAGAATGAATAGATGGATGGGGGGATGGATGGATTAATGGGTAGATGGATGGGTGGGTGGGTGGATGATGAATGGGTGATGATGCACAGATGGACAGATTGGCCGGTGATGAGTGACAGATGGATGAATACATTAGTGTGGCTGGGTGGACGGGTGGGTGGATGGATGTACGTTGTGGATCCTGCAATCCTTAGAGCCAGAATAGATGAGGAAAGGGTGAGATTTGCGGGGGGGGGGGGCTGTCACTTATCAGAGATAACCACATCTCTTCCCACAAGAGGAGTCAAAGATCTTCCACTCAGATGCAGGTTTTCACCTCCACACTGTACTTTGAGGTCTAAGTTTCTTCATAATCGTGTCCCTTTGTATTTGGGATTAGTGTCCTAGGCGTATTGTTTTTAAATCATGGAAATGCTGTCAGGGAAGTTACTTAAGACTTGTGTGTATGTTGTGGAGAGACAGAGGTGGAGGGAGGGGGAAGGAGGGAGGGAGGTGGTGTGGGGTGGCGGGCAGCCCCACGATTTGCCTCCAGACTGTCAGAGGGGAACACTTGGCCTGGCAGGCTGGCTCCTGATCAGGTACTCGGGGCTTGGACCTAGCGAGGCCTCTGTCTGGACGGGGCCGCCTGCCCAAGTGCGAGCTCCCTGCCTCACCTGTGGGCCCTGGGCTGTGGCTGTGGCCATGCCTCCCCCGGGGGCCCCGTCCCTGCTTGGTCTCTGGGTGGCTCAGGCGGTCAGCTTCCTCTCTGAGGACCTACTGTGTGACAAGCAAGCGCGGCCACCGTCCCCAGCATTCGCTGCCTTCTGGGGGCAACCAGCCGCACCCTGATCCCAAGGTGGTGAGTGCCCGCGGAGGGGCCCATGCAGTGTGGCACCAAGGGGGTGGCACCCCGGGAGCCGGGACAGGTATCCCGGGAGTAGAAGGGAGAGCCGTCCGCGTGGGTGCTCACTGTCCCTGGGGAAGGGAGTGGGCGTCCCAGGGGACAGGCAGGCTTGGTGTCCACGTGAGTTTGAGGCCCAGCTGCACCTCTTTGAGCCAGGACCACCTCCTTTCTCTGCCTGGACGGCTTTGGCCCCCCGTTCCCCGAGCTGAACCCAGGGCCTCTCTCCAAGCAGATACACCGTCATGCTTGTAAGGCCAGACAGTCAGGGGACTGAGCAAGGACACAAATCACCAAGCCTGCTTGGAAGGACCTCGAGGCTGCAGGTGCATGACAGAAACCTCCCATAGTCCCGACGGTCTGCTTAGGTATACTTCGAATTCTTACTGAATTATATATGAAGTTTCCTACAACGCTAATGGATGTACTCAATATGCTAACGGAGGGACCATCCTGACCTGTAATAATATTCACTGAATTATGAGAAGTAACAGTTTAAATAAACTGTGTTTTTTAATCATAACAAGCAAGTTCCCACCCTCAGCAGCCCCGTGAGTGTCGGACCGCCCCTGCTTTTTGGAAGAGAGACCACAAAGACATGCTCCTTGGCCCCACGCCACTGGCTGCAGAGGACCAGGGCTGGAGGGTGGTATTCGGGGCCATTGGCGACCAGGCTCCTCCCCCGCGGCACCCTCCAGCCTCACCCTCTGCTCTTCCTGTGGGCTTTTCCAGCGCCTGCCCTTCCTGTCTATGGCGTCTGGAGAGCAGGAGGCTAGTTGGCTATGAGCAGTCAGACTTTCAATGTTTGATTTGCACGAGGCTGCTCGTCATTGTGTTAATTAAAGGTCGATGGTGTTGGCAGCAGCGAGAGTGTGGAGGGAGCATGTCCACTCTGGAGCAGCAGCATATTGGCCTTTGTGTGTCACTGGCCAACAAAGGTCCGTCTAGTCAAAGCTGTGGTTTTTCCACAGGTATGGATGTGAGAGCTGGACCATAAAGAAAGCTGAGCGCCGACAAATTGATGCTTTTGAACTGTGGCGTTGGAAAAGACTCTTGAGAGTCCCTTGGACTGCAAGGAGATCCAACCAGTCAATCTCAAAGGAAATCAGTCCTGAATATTCATTGGAAGGACTGATGCTTAAGCTGAAGCTCCAATACTTTGGCCACCTGATGTGAAGAACTGACTCATTTGAAAAGACCCTGATGCTTGGAAAGATTGAGGGCAGGAGGAGAAGGCGATGACAGAGGATGAGATGGTTGGATGGCATCACCGACTCGATGGACATGAGTTTGAGGAAGCTCTGGGAGTTTGTGGTAGCCAGGGAGACCTGGCATGCTGCAGTCCATGGGGTCACAAAGAGTTGGACATGACTGAGCCATTGAACTGAATTGTTACTGGCTGAGATCCTCTGGGAGGGAGTGGCGGTGGGGAAGGTGGGTGGTTGCTGAGAAAGGAGCAAACACAGCATTTCTGCTAGCTGGTGGCCGGGAGGGGTGCCCAAGAGCCTTCCTGGAGCCAGCCCCCGTCTGGGCCTATAAGGCCCATCCTCACCTCACGTCTCGCCCGGATGACCCTGCCAGCCTGTCCGTGAAACACAGGTGTCCCTCCCTCAGCAGTGTGGCTCCTATGGGGATCTGCACACCTGGCTCCCGCTGCTCGCCCTGAGCTTGAGTCCCGGGGCGGGGCCACCCAGGGTCCCAGCACACAGAGTCCTCTCAGAGTGGATCCCGCCTCACCTGCCTGCAGTTCGCACCTCAGCCCTCTCACTGGATGGCTCGGGGATGGCAGATGGACTGTGCTGTGGGCCAGGTGGTGAACAATGCCCGGAGCACCGGGTTGAGAAAGGTTCTGAGGCTGCGTCTGGGCTGCAGAGGGGAGACATAGAAAGCAGAGGGTCAGTCCCTTCCTGACCTCCGCCTGCTCCAGTCCCTTCCCAGGAGCGTGGGGGCCTTTGGAAGGGCCCCTGAGCCCAGCAGGTGCTTCTGTTTGCAGAAGGACCGGCCCCCAGAGAGAGGAGAGGCAGCCTGGGCCTCCCTATGTGGACTTGAGGGGACAGGCAGGGAGCTCTCACTCCGGATGGGCCCTGTGTGAGGCGGACATGCTTCAGTTCAGTTTTATCTTGGACCTTCTCTCTGGGTGTCTGGCCCAAACCCTGAACACACTGGTCTCATCTGGAGGTCGACAGAAGGGGGAGGAAGACCCCGCCCCGTGGTGCAGCTCTCTTTCCTCTCCCCTCCCCTCCCCTCGGCCACCTCCCTTCCTCTCTGTCCCGCCTCCCTCCGAGAGAGCCGCAGCCTGGCCGTCCAAGGGCTGGGTTTGCCCTCAGATGTGGCGTCCGTGTGGACAGCAGTGACTTCACGGATTAGTCTGTGGCTCCCAGGGTGTGGATTGAGAATGTCTGCTCTCCTCTCCAGGCTGACGGCGGGGGTCTGGATGCCCGTCCCCCGGTGTGACCCTGGAGGAGCACAGAGGGAGATTCAGTGAAGGACAGTGGGCAGGCTGCCCAGGACGGCCTCTCCTTGCTGGGGGAAGGTCCCTGGAGAGGCGCTGCCTGCGCTAGGCTGTAGACCACCCAGTGGAGGGGCCGTGGAGAAGGACCCCTCCCCACCAGGATCAGCACCCAGCGGCCAGCCGGTGGCTCCAGACCTCGGCTGGCTTGTGTCACCCAGAAACATCTGTTGAGGTTGTAACCCCAGCAGCTGTGAGTGCGACCTGATTTCCAAATAGTGACTTCACAGCCATAATCAGTGGAAGGGGAGGTTCTCTTGGACCCAGGGAGCTCTAATGCAAAGACCTGTCCCACTGAGAAGATGAAACTTGGACAGGCAGGCAGGGAGCCAGCGACTCGTGCAGATGAGGCAGAGACTGGCATGATGTGCCGCCGCCCTAGGAGGGTTGGGGTGGCCTGCCGCCACCGGGAGCTGGACTGGTCGTCCCCCTGGGACCCCAGAAGGAGCCCTGACTCTGGACTTCCAGCCTCCAGGCCCCGAGGGAACGGACCTCTGTTATTTAGAGCCGCCCGGTCTGTGGGAATTTGGTGGCGGCCCTAGGGGCCGGTGCCAACCCGGCCTTCACTGCCTGCGGTCACTCTGACCGGCAGGGCCACCGTCCTCGCCGCAGCTCTGTCTCTGTCCCCGTTCCCTCCCTCTCGCACCGGGTGACAGCACTGGTGCTCCGTGCCCTGGCTGGCCTCCGGTGATCCCTGCGGCAGCTTCTGAGCAAGGGATGACGGTCCCCGTTTCCTTCTCCGTCTAAATGGTAACGCAGAGGCTATGCCACTGCCTGGCCCTCCAGTTCCCCGTCTGCCATCTATACCCGGTGGGACCCGCTCCCCTGGGCTGGGACCATCATGGTCGGGTGCTGGGCGTGGGCCGCCGCGGGGCGACAGCATCCATTTGTGTGTCCTTTGTTCGCAGGGGAGATACACGTCCAGATGTGACAGAGCAATATCATCTCGCGGGCAGCTCTCGGATCCCCAGATAAGCTGTCGATCGGACGGCTCCTCCAGTCTCTCGCTATCTGGCTTTATTTCGCTGTAATAGCAGGGAAGATGCAGTTGGTAACGACCCATGACAGCTGCTGTATTGATATTCCCAGTCTTGGGGAGAGAGAGAGGAAAAAAAAAATAAACACTTGATAAAAGTATGATTGAAGATTAATAGTTTTCTGGTGACGATTCACAATGAAACAGGCCGTAAAGAGATTACTTGTCTGTAGAGTCCAATTGCTCCCGGCTGCGGAGAGGCTGGCGTTCAGAGAGGGTGCTGCTGGGCCAGGGGGACGGGGTGCCTCCATGCGGGCCCTCAGGCCAGACCCAGGGCTTGTGGCGGTTTCAGGAACTCTTGGCCAGCGGCTTGGAAGAGTCCCAGCTTGGGGAGGGCAGATGGAAATTGCTTTGAAACTGTTTATTTATTTATATGCCAGCATGTTTCAGAAAGGATTTAAAGAGGCTTAGAAATTGCTTTGTCTAAGAAGCTCCTAGTAATCCTCAAGGCTCTTCCCCAGTGGTGCAGTGGATTCTGTGGCATCAGAGAGCCAGGCGGGGGAGGCTGGGCCAGGAATAAGACCCAGGCCCTGTGCTGACAATAAGGAACCTGGATCCCATTGGACTGCAGGGACCTCAGTGCCATGGGTGGAAAAGCCAGAACTGAAAACGACTCACTCATTCATTCATTCATTCTCTCATTCATTTTTTCATTGGAATCCTGCATCCTATGTGAAATTATGTTCATCAGAAGAAACCAAGAAGACTAGTTACAAACTGGGGCAAGTTATCTTGCTGCAAAAATAACCACGGAAAGGTCAACGTCCTGAATACAGAGACACAGCTTGGACCTCCACCTAGAGGAGACCCCCTTGGCCAGTGAGGACAGGAAGTGGCCTTGGTCACTGGCCATCAGGGGAGGCAGGTCCAAATTCTGGAGGATGTGATGGTGCCGTTAAATTGGCAAAAATTACAAATTGGAGATGAAGATCGGAACGGGATACGAGGACGAAGGGTTAAGCGTGGGTGGCTGCCATGGCTGTGTTGCTGATGGGGTTATGAGGGCTTATTGCATTTTACAAATAACAAAGTAAGTGTATTCATTCCCCGTGGCCACCAAACAAATTGGCACAAACTAGACAGCTTAAAACGACAGAAATTCATTCTCTCCCAGCTCCAGAGGTCTGAAAGCAAGGTGTACCAGACACGTTCCCCTGAAAGGCTCCAGAGGATGGTCCTTCCCGCCTCTCCCAGCTTCTGGTGGCCCCCGGGGTTTCTCAGCCATGGCAGCATCCAGTCTGTGTTTCTGTCTCCACATGGCCTCCCCCCTCCCGGGGTGTCCCTCTGGGTCCACCTCTCCTCTGTGTCTTATGAGGACAGCACCCATTGGAACAGAAGTCGGTGCTCAATTTAGGATTATCTCATTTCAAAATACTTAACTACATCTGAAAAGACCTCTTTTCTGAACAAGGCCCCACCCACAGTTTCTGGGATTTGGGGCATGGTCATTCCTTGGGGAGCATTCTGTCCACTACAGTCAGTGGGTGAGGGAGCAGACTGGGTTGGTGTGAACAGGGATGGAAGCAGGTCACGTGGGGAGCATCAGGCTTGATCGGGGTCTCTTAAATTAGAACAGCCACGAGAGACAGATGGTTCATCTGTCTCCTGGGGCATGTGTGTGAGAGGACAAGGTCGTTCTCCCAGGAAACCGCAGCCAAGCCTCCCAGCTCAAGACCACCTGTCTGGCTGGGTCTGTGAGCCTCCAAATCTCAGGGCTTTTCTGCTCAACCAGGGTTCTCTGTGCAGAAAGCACACAGCCCCCTCAGGAGGCTTCATCCTTCTGTGGGATGTGCTTGTATGTGTATGTGCCTATGTGTTGTATATGTGTGTATTGTGTGTGCGCATGTGTATGTGAGTGGCATGTGCATGTTTGTAGGCATGAGTGTGTAGGTGTACCTGCATGTTGTATTTGATATATGCATACGAATATGCATGTCTGTGTGTGCATGTGTGTACGTATGCAAGCTTGTGTTCACAGTGTATATGTGTGATGGGTGCACGTGTATGCACACCTAGGAACGTGTGTGATGTGGAGCTCATAGGCAGTACATCAGCATCCCCAGCGTGGTGGAGCAAGTCCTGACCGGTGACCCGGGGTCCTGGCAGTGTCCCCGGAGGCCGAGGCTCAGGGAGGCAGAGGGTGGCGGGGCACCTGTGGGGCACAGGTCCCTCCTGGCCTGGGAAACCCAGCTTCCCTCTCCCAGACCCTCATTTATATTTCTTTGTTCTAGTTTATGAATCTTCATAAACTGTCTTAAATCATTTTTGAACAAGGCAGGGCATTAAAGAGATAAATAAATAAAAACCCCATGCTTCCAATTTTAAAACGTCTTTCCCAGGTCCCTCGTTCTGGGAACGATCCATTCATTGCCTCTGACAACTCCCCATCCAGGCCCCAGGCGCTTCAGGGCTCAGAAAAATGAGCTGGTTCAGAAGAAGCTTTCATCGCCCTGCTAACATTTACCAAGTGTCTTCTGACACAGTGGTGGGAAGCGTCAGCAAGTGCTGGAGACGGGAGCTGGGGCCTGGGAGGTCCCGGGCTGACCAAGCGCCTATACCACTCACTCTGCCTCAGCTGACGCTGCAGCTGGAAGGTGATCAGAGATGCCAGGCAGGCATCGCACCCCTGCCCCCAACAAGTCAGTGCTTACCCAGGAGGCTGGGTGCCCACAAGAACTGTGTTCTAGGAAATAGCTTTAAGTCCTCCCTTCAGCTTCCCCAGTGCTGAGAGCCTTCAGAATGGGACTTGGTTTTGCATACTGGAGGCTGGCAGGGCTCCCAGTGCAGAGAAGGTGTCAGTGAAGGTGTTTGCTGATTGGTTGACCTATAGTTTGATTGGTTAAGAAACCAAGAAAGTCACACTGTTAAGTAGAGGCTGAACTAAAAGGTGAGCTAGTCTGTTTCTTCATCAGATAGACCAGGGTGTGTGTGTGTGTGTGTGTGTGTGTGTGTGTGTGTATCAACATTTGGATTGGATCATTTTTTCCCTTACACCGATGTTCTTTTTGGTGCCCCAGACAGAAATCAGTAGTCAGCTCCTTCCATTGTGAGCATAGAACACATGTGAATATGCATGACACTGTCTCAGTTCCACCGAGATTCAAGGTCATTCTCAGTGCATCCCTGGTTTTGGTGCGTCCTAAGTCAGAACTGAGAAGAATTCTGAAATAAATCACGGTGCCTGAAGCCCTTTCTTGAGATGAAGGACCTCTACTAGGTGCAGGCAATACTCTGGCCCCGGCCCAAGCGTTGATTCTGACGTCAGAGTCTCTGGGTGAGTGACGGAGATCAGATAGATACCAGGGACCCGTGAGCAGCTGGAGCTTGGCCACCATATTTCAGGCCCATCCCCACAATTTATTCAGTGGTTTATTAGGGGAAGCACACATTTTGGCTGCATTGTCCTCTGTTTCATGAGCTGGAACCATGATTGTTGGCTCTTCCATGACCAGACACACATGCAACTGTGCTTGGCTGAAGCTATTGGAGATGAGGAGGTGAGATTCTCAAACTTTTGAGGCTTTGCTGAAGCACAGGCTCAGTGGATGTCCATTAATGAGGTGAGAAGTTGGGTATGTATGTGTATGCCGTAAGTGGGTATGGGTTTTTGGTCACTTGGGCTGCCCTTGGAATTGACCTCAGATGGGAGACAAATGATGCTGTAGAAAGCATGTAGGTGAGCGGCTAGGCCTGGGCTCTGGTAGGTCTTGGCTTTGTTTCTCAGCACGATTTAATCAGCTTCTCTCTCCCTCAGTGTCCTCACCTGTGGAAACGGGGTTGCAACCATGACTCCTGTCCGGTCTACCTCATGCTGCTACTTCCAGGACCCTAAGTGCTGTAAAGCATACATGCTACAGAAGTTCAAACAGGTAACATGGGGCATTTTCTCCAAAGATATATCTAATTATGCAGGATGAGGAATAATCAGTGCCAATTAAAAAACCCACAAGCGTTTATCATATTAGCACATGAAACAAGTTTGTGGCAAATTCAGGGGGTGCGGTTGGGGGCCAGGGCCGGTCACTAAGTCAACAAGCCCTGAGAGAGCCGTGGACTCCCGCTTCCCGCACCTGTGAAGGGACGGGTGAAGCTCAGTGGCCTGAGCTCAGGCACATCAAGCTTGCGGGGATCAGGGTTCTGCTTCCCTCTTGTGGGGACAGTCCTCCTTCTGTCTGAATGAAGAACTTGGGGACTCTAGCCCCAGACACCCTCCCAACCTCAACTCAGAGTCATGCTCTCAGACTCACCTCCCCCAGGGGACCCACAAGGCTGGTCACTGGTGTCTCCAGACCTGCCCCAGTCCTCCCACCTGGAGAAACAGGAGACTAAATCTATCTGGTGGGATGCTGAGCACAGAGCCTAAAATGTTAGCAAGTCAAGGCTGCAAGCAGGCTTCTGCTCATCTCCTATCAGGAATGACATGGTTGATAGGCCCTGGAGAAATGCAGAGATGCTGGTGGTCCCATGGGGAGGATGGGGCACAGACAAAGGCCCGGGCAGTGGGTGAGGCTTGCCAGGCTGGGCCACTCATGAACGGCACAGCCTTTGGAAAATTTCCTGGACGCTCTGAGCCTTGGTTTCTTTGTCTGTACCATGGCTGTAGTGGTTGAAGTGTGTCCCTCTTCCAGAAACATCCAAGTCCTAACCCCAGGTACCTGAGAGGATGACCGTATTTGGAAGTAGGTCTCTGCAGATGACGAAGTTAAGATGAGGTCATGGGAGCGGGATGGCCACCACCTGATGTGACTGTGCCATGGTCAGACGAGGGCAATCGGGACACAGACAGGCGGGGGAGGAGGCCGCTGCAGACCAGGGGAAGACCGGAAGGAGGCCTCCACACCCCAAGGGCGCCGAGGATCCTGTCCACGCTAGTGGCTGGGGGTGGGCAGGGAAACACTCTCCCCCGGAGCCCTCAGTCGGAGCCCAATTTGCTGACACCCTGATTTCAGACTTCTGGCCTCTGACTGCGAGAGAATAAATTTCTGTTGTTTCAAGCTGCCCCAGTGGTGATATTTTGTTATGACAGTGCCAGGAAATCAGTGCACAGGCTGCAACCCCAGCCTCCCCGTCGCGTGCAGCTGCTGACCGGAACCGGGAGGGCCACAGGCATCCCTGCTGCCTCAGCGGCTGGTCCACATCCTTGGGGTCTGCCAGGCCATGGTGCTCAGCGGAGTGGTCTTCAGCAGGAGAACAGAGGGGTCTCAACCAGACCCCAGGCCCCCTCTCTCCTTAATGCTTCTTACTGGCATTTATCCACCATCATTTAATCACTCAAAAATTTACTCTGGGTCAGAGCTAACTAATACCAAGATCAGGGAGAGAAAACGCTCCTGGGCGTGCAGTCTAGTGGCGTCAGGAGACAGAAGTGGGTGACCTTCTCTGATGCACCTAGGGCAGCCCATGAAACATACATGGGGCATCCCGAGAGCGGGAGCAGGGCTGTGGAGGTGAGCTGGATGCCGGGGCAGCATCCCTGGAGGAGGGGAGAGTGTGGCAGGCCATGGGGACCAGGAAGGGGCGGCCCCGGAGGCCAGCCTGTGACAAGGGTGACAAGACACTAGGGCTGCAGGAGCTGTGGGTTCCCAGGTGACGCCGAGTTACGGAGGGAATTTCTCGGAGGGCCTCACACCAAGTGGAGGGCTGGGGATCTATGCCTTGGACACCACTGGCATTGATGGGGTGGGGGCTCTGGAAATGCAGATTCCTGCCGCCCCGGAAACCAGTGGTGGGCCCTTGCTGGGACAGACTGATGCTGCTTGGACCGTGGAAAAGACACAGCCTCATGACGCACCCCTGGGATCTGAAAGATGTTCCCCAAATCCCACGTGGGTCTTTCCACGCTGCTTCCTAACCAGTTTCTCCCGATGTTTTTCCTGGCTCTCAGACTTGCACTTTTCATTCTGTCACCATGTCTGGGAGCTGCTGTCTCCCTGCCACCTGTGCGACCCGGCCTTCCAAGAGCACAGATGGCATGGGGCCCACAGTGAAGGATCCACAGGGGTCCCCAGGGGACACTCAGCCCTGAGACTCTCCCTGGTCCCATGTGCAACAGCGAGGGAGGCAGGCAGGGGCGAGGCCTCTAGAGAAGGACCCAGCCATCAGGCCCAAGGGAAACTCGGACGCGGGTCCTCATCACCCCGTGGAGCTGGCGGGAGGCTGGCTGCCATGATTCCCAATGCAGTGGGCGTGGAGCACTTTGCCTCCCTTCGAGAAGGGACTGGGAGGAACAGCTGGAAGTTTCCTTCTGCAGGACAGGTGCTCCTTCTCAAGGGCTGGAGTGACAGGAAGGGGTCTGGGAAAACTGCCTCAGGGAAATTCTTTTTCCCACTCTCTAAGCAGAAGGTAACATTTGTTCATTCTGCTCAGGTTAAATTACCATATTAATTATTCAAGAGACTTAATGCACTCAAACCAGAATCCGTGTACCGAATCCAAGGGGGAACCAGAAACAAAATCGATGGATCCAAAGGCCTTGGCAGCTGACGAATAATTAAGTCTCCTCCCCCTTGGAGTGAGACTGGGAAAGAAAGTTTACGTGATGTGCGGACAAGACAGATTTTAGAGGGATAGACAAATAGCAGGTAGATAATAGACTGGCAGATAGACAGACAGACAGATAGATGACAGATTGACAGAGGGGGAGAGAAGGAGACAGGTTGATAGCTAGATAGATGATAAATAAATAGAATGGCAGGCAGACAGATGATAGATAAAAGACAGAGAGAGAGACACAGAGAAGGGACCTGGGACCAAGTCCAGCTGACTCTCTCTGTCCTGAGACCTGGCCCAGCTGTGTCTTGGGCATCAGGAGTCACAGAACTAATAGGGTTTAGAAGTGACTGTGATTTCACGCGTCTTTCAGTGTGACCCCGAGGGAGGGGCCGGGCCCCTGCAGTACTGGGATGGCTTTCACGCCATCTATTTGTATCCAAATCAATTCTAAGTCAGTTGCAGGACTCTCTAATCAAATCTGTTGTCCTTCATCCACAAGATGAGCTGCCCAGCTCTGTGCTCCTGGGGGAGCCAGGCCCTTCTGGTGGTCGGGCTGCTGACCCAAGGCAGCCAGTTTTCTGATTGGCTCAGTCTGGGTGGGCTTGTCCTCCGTACTTCTCTGATGGCCCAATATTTATTAATGAACAATAGCACAAAGAGCCCAGGCTGGCCAGATGCTGGGGAGACCTGAGGGTGCCCCACAGCATGGGATGTCCATCCCGTCACTAAACTTCCTGGAGGAGCCTGGGAGTCCTCGTGGAAAGTGGGAGTGCTAACGTGCTCATGACATGTCCTCGGGGCCAGGAGGACAGCAGGTGAGACAGCGTTTGAAGAGGGAATGGAAAGGCTGCTCCATTGGCTCAGAGGCTGGACCGGAAACACAGGGCTCACAGAGGCCGGTCCCAGGACCTGCCAGGGACCCTAGGCATCCACTTTCCTCGTCAGAATCTTCAGTGTGTGTGCCAAGCACCTAGTTCACCACTGAGGGGAGAGACACGGTTCCCCAGGACCCCTTGGGCATCACGGGGGAAACCACCGGCCTGGGCTGCAGAGTGGGCTGTCTCCAGAAGGGGTTCCTCCATGCCCTGTTAAACCATCCCCTCCTCTTGGCCCTCCTGGGCCTCCCCCACTCCCCTTGTCATCTCTGCTGGGTTGTCCCCGGGGCACTGCCTTGGAGGCTGGAGGCACGGACGTCCGCCGCCTCTGGGATTGTTAGGAATATGGCCCGGGGATCCACCACCCTGAGTTCCAAACTTGCATCCATGTGGCCTCCCGACTTCCCTTTTCTAATCCTCCATGTCTTCATCTTTAACATGGAATAACAAGCGTGCTCACCTGGGAGAGCTGTTGGTGGTCAAATGATGAAAGTGATAATAAAATCTGCCAGGGCCTTAGCACAACCGTGGCCCAGAGGAGGTGCCTGGTAAGTGTTCAGTCACTAGTTCTTCTCTCACAAGTATTAATGAGTAAATTTACCTAGGCTCGAGAACGTGCCTATTTGCGTTGTAAGACACCAAACTCACACCTGCTCTCCTGTGACAGCCGGGGGCATCCACACTGGCAAAAACTAGCCGTGTGATTAGATCTGGATCCAGCGTAAGGGGAGCCCAGGCCCCAGACCTTCCCAAGCAGTGGAATCACAGGATTTCCTCTCCTCCTAGGAGCAGGAACATGAGCTCTGCATTCCCTCCCCGCGCCTGGCATGTGGGGAGGAAAGGTCTGGAGAAGCGAACCACCTGCCCAAGTGATAGAGCTGGTCTGTGACCCGTGGTCACAGGTACTGTGGGCAGAGGCCCTGCTCTTGAAACAGGCTCCATGGGTGGACTCTGGCCCTTGACAGAGTGCCCCAGGATGTGCGCGCATGGGCAGATGGCCAGTCCTGCGGCAGGTGGCGTCAGGGAGCACTCGAGGAAGGAGAAAGCCTGGACCTGCAGGACGGGAACTGGTGCCATGGGCCACTGGGAACCATGAATCAGCAATTGTATTTCTCCAGTTCTGAGTTACATAAAGCAGCCTTCAGCCATAACTGGAGCCTGCGGAACTCACCCACCATCTGTGGTAATGTTCTGTATTATTTCCATTTTAATTAGAAACAATTGACTACGCTTCTCACTCACCCGTCCTCCTTACCCCTAGCTCAGTGCTTTAGATAATGTCTTTCTTTAATGGCTGCCCCAGGGGGTTGCTGAAGAGGACAGTCGCATCTCAACATGCAGTTGCAGCAGGACAATGAGGAAATGGGCAGGCAGCAGAGGGCGCTGGGGGCTTGCTGTGCCCCTGGGAGGAAGTAGGAGGCAGGGCATGGGGAATTTACACTGTGTGGTCAAAGATGCCCTGTGGTTCCCCATCCTCCTGTACATCACCAGATTTCTGATAAATGTCCTATGGGGAACTGCATGAAAAGCACATGTTTATTCTGACCAGTGCTTGTCCTGGATGTCCTGACTTCGGCGGACTAGTTCTGTACAATTTAGAAAAAAACAACAACCTGCTGACCTGATTTTTTCTCTTTTTACCCAGCAGCAGACACACACCACTGGTAAAAGGCGCCCTATAGCACAGACAGCTGTCCATTCACCAACAACCTGCTTCCTTCCTTTCTGGGGCATAATTAGATCATTCCCAGCTGCTTTTGGTGCCAGGTATAGCCAGGTTGACTTCCCTGGTGGCACAGACAGTAAAGCATCTGCCTACAATGTGGGAGACCCAGGTTTGATCCCTGGGTCAGGAAGATCCCTTGGAGAAGGAAATGGCAACCCACTTCAGTACTCTTGACTAGAGAATCCCATGGACAAAGGAGCCTGGTAGGCTACAGTCCATGGGGTCACAAGAGTCGGACACGACTGGGCAGCTTAACTTCATTTTATGGCGAGGTGACCGTAGTCTAGGTAGTGGGTGTGAGCAGAAAGGATGTGCTTCACTTGGGGTCTGGGGCCCAAGTTATCCTTCCTCCAGCCGGATGTGGACCTTGGGAGGACCTGGGTAGCAGAGCTACAAGAAGGGAGGCTCAGGGGACTCTCCCTGGATCCTGTGAAGCTTGCCTGCTCAGCTTGCCTCCAAGTGCTATGTGAGAAGTCAATCCCCATCAAGGTCCATCCAGGGCACAGGTGGGTCTGTCTGTTCTCTGGTGTTTGTGGAGTCACTTCCACATGCCAGGTGCAGGACCAGGTGAGTGACAGCTGAGGCCAGGGTGTGGGGCCCTGCCCTCATGGAGGCAGCACAGTGGGGAGACAATGAGGAGTCACCCCTGGCAAGTGAACTGTCAGGAGGAAACGCAGGGACAGTGACGGTGGCAGAGGACCCAGAGGCGGGGTGGTGGTGAAGGGCCTCCAGAAGACAGACCCTCCTGCTGAGGTCCGGGAATGCAGAGGAAGGCCCTGGAGGGTGGGCGGAAGGGCACCCCAGAGCAATGAATGGCCTGGAGGCGGGGACACGCTGGGCAGGCTCACAGGCCTGAGGGGAGGGCAGCGTGGTGGTAGCCACAGGGACAGTGGGGGACCGATTGGACGGGGCGGCTGTGGTGTGGTCCTCTCCTCAGGCCACAGTTTGGCATCCGTGAGTGCGGAGCTGACCCCTCAGATGAGCATCGGGCTGGTGGAGTCAGAGAAGCATGGGCTGCACACAGCGTGGTGCCCGGCCCAGAGCCACCGGCTCCTTTCTCCCAGCCACCTGCTCCTGGGAGGGGCCCGGGGCGTCTGTGACCCCCGCTCCTGCCTGAAGCAGTGGCCTGAGGACAACCGATGACTCCAATAATTTCCTCCTTTCCAGCTGCAGGCAGTGATGAATGGGCCCTGAATCCACGTGGTTTCAGGAATCGATACTGTAATATCTTTATACTAGTGGGGAATGAGATGAGGAAGTAGAGCACAGCCTTTGAATCTTCCCTCTGGGCCCGCAGAGGCCACGACCTCTGGGGCTCAATGACTGCTGGGGACTTGCAGGTGCTCATCTGTGTGGGAGGGCGAGGGGACATGGTGGGCAGGGTGTGGAGACCCCGGCACCCAGGGCCAGCCCGAGCAGGGTCTCTCGTCCCGGGTTCTCATCACGGAGAAGGTGAAGAGCTCTGTAAAGTGCCAAGTGACCAGCACATGCATCCAGTTGTTGTGAAGGCAGAGAGCTGAGTCCTGGGGACGGCGGAGCACCCCGGCCCTGGGGTGAGTTCTGCAGCATCCCCTTCTTCGGATGGTGATGAGACCTCAGGCATCTAACCTGGTCCCACTCTGACAGGTGACATCGCTGGCTCCTAAAAGATTAAGTTATAGACTCAAGGTCGTGCCTTAAGTTGGGATCAGAATAATTTTCCAGAACATTTGCTCTGAGCTTCACTTTGCCCACCGAGAGGGTTCAGGAAAGAGCAGCTTTGCTCTGAGTCAGCTTGAAAAGTGCTCTGCCCGTGAGACCAAGGAGTGGGATGTGGTACAGGGACTCACAGGTGGGGCTCTGCCCACGTCCCATCTGTGTCTTCAAGAGGAAAACCGGAACACCCTCCTGTCATAGCAAACATACATCCATATCCGTCTTCTTTTTTTTTTTCCCAGAGCACCTAGGGTGAGAAATCGACTTATTTGCCATTGCACTGAGACTAAAATAAATGACACTATTTCCTGCTCATCTAGTGAATGATGTTTTCTTCTTTAAAAAAGAAGCATCACTGTCTCCTTCTGTTTGCTCAGCTGTGTGGGTTACTCATTTGTTCAGATAAGTCCTCAAAGAGCAGACATCCCAAGCTCCTGGCCAATAGAGTAATCAGAGACCAGCACATCCTTCTGCTGGTCAGTGACACACCCTTCATCACCCTCTGTGGAGAGAGCCTGGGCTCTGACAGAGGGAACTGTGTGCACTGCCCTCCACTGAGCAGGAGGTACCCAGCTTGGTCATGAAGACACAGCTCCTGATCCCAGGACATCATCCAGTCTGATGGAGGAGGCAGTTCCTGATCTGCTGGACAGATGGAGGTGATACAGCCCCTGATCCATAGCCCCTGGCCTGATGCTCAGATGAGAGTGATATATTTCCTCATCTGCTGGTTGGATGCAGGACATACTACCTGCCAAATCTTATGGTCAGATGGGGACCCTCTGCCTCCCCACCTGCTGCTCAGATGTGGGAGACGTGCTCTCTAGTCTTCATGGTTCCCTGGTTGGGGCGGAAAGGCAAGATTCTTTCTTCTGAGAGCCTAGCCTCCCAGAGAAACCACAGCCTCCAGGGGGCTGCACAGTCTTACCGAGGTTGAAGACCCCCTGGTCCCTGCCCACCAGGCACCCTGCAGTCTGAAGCGGAGGGTCAGCACCTGTCCACGGAGAGGCATAGGGATGGCGTCAAGACAGGTGGATTGCTGCTCCAAAGACAACAAGCATCTGCCAGGGCTGAGGAGGTGGTTGCCTGATTTGGTTTTATTGACTCTGGAGGGAGCTAAGAGGCATTTAGCCAACTGGTTGAAAGGGAAAAATCCAGATGTTCTCAGGCACACTCTTGCTGAGCAGCATATGTGGCAGATCCCGGGTGATGGACTCAGTGTCCTTCCAATTCTGACCCTGGGCTCTGGCTGGGGTCCCAAGGGTGACTGGGCTGAAAGACTGCCCAGGAGACACTATGAAGACTGTGATGTGAAACACTGGGATTAGGTGGGGGTGGGGTTGAGGGGAGACACATGTTGTATCTTCAGTAAGAACTCAGGCCTTACCTGATGGGCTCTGCTTGAGAGTATCCCAGAACCCCTTAACCAGTCCCTTTAGAATAAGACCCCAGAACACCCATCCCGGGAGAGCTCAGGGCACGGATGCCCCTCTAGGACTGGAGAATGAGCCACGACCTTCGTCCAATCTCCACGTCCAGGACTCTGACTGGTTTCTGGGTCAGACTCATCAGAACCGCTGTAATTCCTGGACAGTCCAGGGCAGGAGACAGGCAGAAAGCTGAAGCTAAAGTATATCTCCAGGAAAGCATCTCTGTGAGCTCTCCATGGTGCTGAAACCACCTGCCCTCCCTGGCACTGGGTCTGTGTTACAACTTCTCTCCCACCTGGGGCCACTGTGAGCCCTGATCAGAGTGGGTGGCTCTCGACCTGTGGTTGTAGGGCGGTCCCGTTGGACCTCCTGCCAAGAAGTATCTTCCCTTGGCATCCTGAAGCCCCTCAAGTGTGTCTGCACACTGGAATTTGAGGTCATTGGGTCAAAGACCCAGAACCATTTTCTCTTCCCTGCACAGAGCTCTACACAGTGTCCGGAGTCCTTCAATGCTTGGTCAACAGTTTTGGGTGCAGTGGGTGGAGATTACATAGAGCCCACCCGATCCTTGGACCCATTACATTATCTAGACCAGTGAGAGGTGAAAAAAGAGAAACAGCATGTAATAGATAAAAAGAGGACTCACAAAGAGTTTTCCATGGTCTAGTTTTATTTACAATTCACCTTCCTAGTAGACCCTCCAATCTTTGCCTTTAAGATTATCGGAGTCCCCACAGCTTCCTGAGTGTGGTCTGAGGCCCACTGAGGTGTGGTTGTCAGCTTTCCTCTGCAGGTTAGAGGGTGCAGCTGACAGAAGGCTGTAACAAAGCCCAAATGCCAGCATCAACGAGGGGTAGGGTTTCAAGAGCCAGCCTCAAGCATCCAGCTTCTCTCTATCATTTTTGGCCCAAATTCATATTCAATAAACCTGCAGGCTGCCTTCCCCAGTCATCTGATCCAACATCGATCCCCTCCTCCCGAGTGCCCACGGCATCTCGCTTTCTGGAGCATGTGTCTGAGTGCACTATTTTCATATTTATTTTATTCTCTAATTGCTTGAGTATTCATCTTTCTGTGAGATCAATGTCTGATTCATCTTCATACCCTTCATCACCTAGCACAGGAACTTGCTTGACCTTTTAGAAAGTTGCTGAATGAATGAGCAGCTCCTATGACTTCTGCTCCTAGTAATAGTGATAATGAGAGTGTCATAAGGTGCCATTTCAAGTCCATTTTAGCTTTATCATTTCTGTTTGTGCTCCAGAGAATTTCAAGAGGTCTAATAGAGAGTATTCTCAATTTATATAGAGAGCACAGAGAAGTTAAGGAAGCTGCCTGAGGTCACAGAGCCCAGGCAGTATGCTCCCAGAGCCTGTGCTTCCTGAAAAGAAACAAATGAAACCCAAGCACAGTAAATTGGTTTAGTGAGTGTAGCTGTAAGGAGCAGGAAATAAAGTCAGGCCTGTCTTCCTAATAATAGACTCTCATAGAAATCTGAGGCATTATAGATCATCTGGTCCAAAAGAACGATTTTATAAATGAGGCTTTGCACGAATGGGTGATGAGGAACTACACTGCACTTGGCTACAAACAGATCAACCATGAACAACGCCTGGACTTCTCCACCTGTCACCAGGGACCTGCAGAGTCACAGTGCATGGGTATTTGGAGAGCTGGAAGACTCCATGTACATATGATGCCTTGGGTCACTGTGGCGCTTGTGTTTCTAAAATGAAGTAGTCATAGTAGGTAGTGGACCACATTTGCAGAACGTGGTGGCATTTTCACAATTTTTACAAAAAAGCGTGTTCAGCTGGCATATTTGTTAGGTTATGGGTTCCTTTGTACATGATGGAGAATCTGAATTTTGAGTGACTTCAACAAGTGTAAATGCTGCAGCAGTGAGCCAAGGAAGCCCAGGGAACAGGGCACGGGGCACGTTCAGACACGGCTCTCACTGAGCACATCCGCCCTTCAACGTGGGGGAGACAAAGGCAGAGGGGCAGATCTGTCCCCTCTTTCAAGGGCATGAGTTTGCTCCCATCTGAGGATGTGAACTAGTTCACAGGAGCGCTCTGAGCCACACAGGGAGACAACACGCCCTCTTGTTGGGCGGTACCTAGGAGCCGAGAGTGGACACCAGGTGCAGCCTCCCCCACGAGCTGGCCGGCAGGGACCTGCACCATCTCCCCATCGCTCTCATCTGCCCTGTTTCTGCCTCACCTGCCATCCGCGCTATGGTGTCAGATGCCGCAGTATCCCAGTGACCTGGGCAGGGCCGCGGCTGGTCCTCGGCATCCAGACGAAGAAGTGGACATCCAGGGACTCTGGCCTGTCCCAGGTCAGGAGTAAGCCCTGGCTCCCAACTGCCAGGGTGCGTGCCCCTGCGGGCACAAGAAGGGCTTTCACCACTGGGTCCTGGCCTCCCACTAGCCTTTGCAAAGCCTGATGAGCTGACTCACAGTGCAGAGCCTGCTCCTTGGCCCGAGGGCCAGCCTGCGGTGGGCCGTGGGAGCAGCAGAAGGGGCAGGTGCCATGCGCTGGTCTTGACGCTGAAGGCAGCAGCCGTCTCTCCTCAGGGTTTGTTTTATTCTCATTGACCTGTCCCTCACCTCCCTGCCCAGCTCAGATCCAGACAACCCAGGCATCTCATGGGCAGAGCCAGTCCTGGGCCTCTCCGCCAGGAAGGGAAAGGCAAGAGGACAGGGGACATTGGTTGCAGGCCTCTGGTGGTGGGGGATGTGGGAGAACCGGGCCTCTGGCAGGGAATCCTCATCGTCCTTCCAGGCCCAGACCGCACACCCTCAGGGCATCTTTCTCACCCCACTGTGGGAGTAGTTGCAGCTCTCCCCACTTCTAGGTCACATCTGGGCACAGAACAGAGCCTGGCCTGGAGGATCTGTCTGGGACTGAGTGAGGGAGTGGATCAATAAGTGGTTAATGATAGCCTGGCCCGGGAGGATGCGTGCCTGGATGCTGACTGGTTAGCCTCAAAGAGGGGCTCCATCTCCTGTGCGGGGTTTAGTGTTTCGACCTTCACAGTGGACTTCTCTTCCTTTTGAATCTTATTCCAAGTGCATTTGACTATAAAAAAGAATTCCGATTTTAAAAATAGTTGGTTCCTCAGGGTGATGGCTGTGGCTGGCCTCCTCTGGCCCTGATGGCACACGGTCTCCTGACTGCCAGCCCACTCATAAGGGAGCAGTGTATGCCCAGTGGTCAGGGGCCTGGGTGGGCAAGAGATGGGAGTGCTTAAGGAGATATTAAGTCATGTGTCTCAAAGAGATGTTTCTGATTAGTCCTGTGTCATTAAGCATCACTTAATTATTAAAAATTAATAAACTTACAACTGTGTGAGACATGTCTGATTACAGATACTTGAAGTCCATAAATATCTTTAAAGGACCAATTACTGCTTCATTAAGGGACACTACTAATGACAGATCATACCCTGGAGACCCTCAGAGCAGAGCGGATGCACAGCTGGGTCCCATCCCCCATCTTGCTCAGTCCTGCTCCCCCTGGGCACCCCCTGCCCTCAGATCACATCACCTGCAGGAGGAGCCTTCCAGGTGCACCGGGCAGAACACTTGGCTCTCCCATCTTGTCTCTCGACTTGTCATCGGTGGGTTTGCCCCCACCCCCGACCCTGAGCACTCTATCCTGGCTCCTCTCCTCCCCCTTTCTTTCTCTCACCCTTCTTTTCTCCCCAGCTTTATCGAGGTCTAATAGACAAATAAAAAGGGTGTATACTTATGGTTGCAAAACACATTTAAACATTGTGAAATGGTCACACAACCAAGCTAGAGAGCTCACCCATCACCTGACAGGGTCTCACCACTTCCTTCTTTTTCTCTTCTGTTTTGGTGAGAACAGTGAAGATCTGCTCTCTCAGTGACTTTCAAGCACACGATACAGTATTTCCAGCTACGGTCCTCTGTGCATTAGAGCCCAGACTCATTCATTCCACACTAGGACCTGGTGCCTTGACCACCTGCCTGCTCCCACCTCATCCCAGCCCCAGTGACCGGCAGCCTGCCCCTGCTCCTGTGGGTTCGTCATTTTCATATTCCACATCTAAGTAGTATTTGTTCATCTCTGACGTGTCTCAATCCTAAAGGAAATCCTAAAGGAGTACAGTCAATACTAAAGAAAATCAGTCCTGAATATTCATTGGAAGCACTGATACTAAAGCTGAAACTCCAGTACTTTGGCCACCTGATGTGAAGAGCTGACTCATTGGAAAAGACCCTGATGCTGGGAAAGATTGAGGGCAGGAGGAGAAGGAGACGACAGAGGATGAGATGGTTGGATGGCATCACCGACTCGATGGACATGAGTTTGAGGAAGCTTGGGGAGTTGGTGATGGACAGGGAAGCCTGGCATGCTGTAGTCCATGGGGTCTCAAAGAGTAGGACACGACTGAGAAACTGAACTGATTGACTTCTCTCACTTAGCATGATGCTCTCCAGGCCCATCCATGCTGATGCAATAGCAAGATTTCCTTCCTTTTGAGGCTGAGTAACATCCCATTGTGACTTGCATAACCACATTTCCTAGTCTAGTCATCGTGCACGAACACGTGGTTTGCCTGCACTTTTCGGCTCTTGTGGAAGATGCTGTTGTGGACATCCTCTCGGTCAGTCTGTCTCCCCTTTTTTCTCTCCCCTCCCCTCTCTCTCTGCATTAATGTCGCACATGTTTGTGGGCTCCGTGTGCAGTGCTGCTGGGCCTGGGGTCAGGCTCTGCGGCGTTCTGACGTTGGGCACTTGGGTAATTTCCACTTTGACCAGATCTGCTGATGGGGAGGCTGAGACATGACCCGGAGGCCCAGGCGGGTGAAGGGCCCAACCACTGTCACGTGAGTGGAGGGTGCAGAGCCTGGGGGCTGAATCAGCCCAGGGCCCTGCTTAGGGCCAAAGCAGACCCCGTATCAGCTCTGAGCCCCCTGCCAGGTCTCAGGGGTGGAGGACTCGGGCCCCACTGTTTAGACACAGGTGGGTGGACTCGGAGGTGGGAAAAGGCACTGATGTATTTCTACTCCTTGAGGTGGTCTATGCATGTGTGCACACATATGTACACGTGCATCATGCACACACGCTTACTCACACACACAGGTATGACCCTCACCCCCCCCCACCCCATCCAGAGGCCTGGAGATGCTCAGCCAGGATGACCTCACTCCTTTCATGTCTGGAGTAAAATAGCTTCTCCCTCAAGCGCCTTGGGACGCCAGCTCACCGAGCCTGGGCCTGTCCACTGGAGACGTCTTTGGGCCCCGCTGGGAGACCTTAGCTCAATTCTTCTGTGTAACAGGGACTTGCACTTGGGGTCTGCTCTGGGCAGGGGTGCAGGGGACGGACGGGGAAGGTAGGGGGGCTGGGAGGGCGGGCTGCGGTCAGGAGGACCCGTGGGCCTTCAGGGGCACGTGTGGCTCCATCTCGGTCATGTCCACTCCTGGGTGCGCGGTGGCCTGAGCGTCTGTCTGTGGGGTGGGGCTGGAGGTCACGCGGGTGCCGGTCACAGGGCAGGTGGGGGGTTGGGGCCGCCCCTGTGGCACTCGGCGGCCGGTGGAGGGCGGGTGTTAGGTGACCCCTGGGGACAGAGCACAGAGAGAAGCGGATGAGCCAACAAATGAAGCTATTTATGAAAATTTAAAATGTGGACACAAGTCATGGTGTACATTTTGCCAAAGCATAATTGTACAAAAAAAAATCCACCTTAAGCCCATTAGATGATGACCTGTGGGGTGGAAAGGGACAAACAAGGACAAGCAGCTGGAGCGATGGGGAGAAGGGCCCTGCGTGGACTCACACGGTGGGCTGGGCTCCCCGAGATGTGCTGGCCGGGGGCGGAGGCTGGGGGAGGAGGTGACGGCCACCGGCCCCTGGCTGCCTGCCTGCCTGGAGTTACTCAGCGGTCTCCCACCGGCTAGGATCGGCTGGGTGGCCTCTGTTTAGTGCTGACCGTCCTCTCTGGAGGCCAGGACTGGTGGGGCTTGCTCTCACTGCCCTTCATTCACTCCTTTTCCTGCTTTCTTTGTAAATGCTGGACAGTGTCACCCTGAGTCAGGTTGTGTTGTGTGTCGGGGCCCAGGATGGCAGGAGCTCCCCTGCCTGCCCAAGGAGTTCAGAGGAGGCAGTTGAGCAGGCAGAGAGCACCTGGGAGACTGCCTGGAGGAGGCGGCACCAACAGAGTCCAAGCAGTGAGGCAGAAGGGCTGCATAAGAAGCCTGGCTGGGTGAGGGTCCAGGGCTGGGGGCTAAGACTCCACCCTCTCCTGGTTCTCCAACTCTTGGGGGCTCATAAAAGAGCACCAGCCTCGTGCAGATTACAGGAGGGAATGCCTGAGGGTCTGGTGCCTGGTGACCTGTGTGGTTTCCCCTCTGCTTCTGGGGTGGGAGTCCAGGGGTGCTCATCCTCTCTCCTGACACTCTCTCTGCAGCAGCCAACCTCCTCTGTCTGACTGTGAGCCTTAGTCTGCCTCTGCGCCCCTCATAGGCCTTGTCCAGGGGACCCCGTGAACACACCCACAGGAGGCACGCTGGGAGCCTCCCCTCCAACAGCCCAGGTACAGGGTTCCTGGTCCTCAGGTGGAACTGGACACGGCACACAGAGACCTGCTTGCTTCCCTCACCCTTTATCTCAGCCTCGCATCCAACAGGCCAGTAGGTCTGCATGGACTGACCCCACTGGCCTGTGTGTGTCAGCCTTGACTGGCCCATCTGAGCAGCCTCCTCACTGTGTGTCCTGTGGCCTGTTCACCCTACGCTGACATCCTTCCCAGTGGTCTGCCCCCATAGGAGTCCAGAGATGGACTCCAGCTCGGCCTGTGCCCGCCCCTCTTGCACCTCTGTCTCCAGCAGCGTCAGGCTGCTTGAGGTTCTTCCACGAATATACAGAACACAATGGGGAGGGTATTACTCCCCTGAGCTTGTGCACCGTTGTTCCATTTTCTTTTTTGGTTCTTATTCCATTTTCTTGAATGGCTTTATGCCCCACCTGGCAAACTCCTATTCATCCTCTAAAACCCTGCTAACACGCCCACCTGTTGTGATGCCCACAGACAGGGTTCAGTTCTCACTCCCTGTGCTCAGATGGCTTCATTTTTCCTGTATCCTAATTACTTGTTTACCTGCCGGCCTCCTCCATCAGATCAAGGGTTTCTAGAAGGCAGAGTCACATGCGTGTTTCCTTAGCCGAGGTCAGCCTCAGGCCCCTGATCTACAGGTATGTGCCCGAATGGACGAATGGAGGGAGCAGCAAGACGCTCGCGGTTCTGTGTGTGACTCATCCTCTATGACAAGGCTGGAGTGGTCAAGGTCAGGCCTGCTGCTCGTCACACTGACACCATCTCGGGGAAAATGACAGTGTGCCTCCGGAATCACTGCCAGCTCGGTGACCCGCCAGGTTTAGGCAGGACAGCCGCTCAAACTAGGTCAGAGGCCTGGCCGCCCACCTGGTTCCAAGGAGCGTACTTCATGATTGCAGGAAAGAGTTAAGCTTGTGTGTGATTATTTATCCATTTGGCTAATTAGATTTTAATAGGGCCTGCACACTGCACCCTGTAGCGCTGCAAGAGGAATTTGAATGGGCTTTGCCAGGAAGCATGTTGGTGTTGGACACTGACTAGAGGCTGGAGGTGGGGGACAGAGAAGCTGCGCACGGGCAGCAGGGCCTCTGCCAGCCTACCAGTCTCTTCCTGTCACCCCTGGGCCAGCGTTTGTTACTTCCCATCCTCCTTCCTTCCGGGGGCTCCTGAAGACAGTGGTGAGCCGACCTTCCCTTTGGGGGCACATTGTCTGATGATGGAGGAAGACATCAATGACGATGTTGTGTCCCACACAGAGATCCCATCCCAGGGCTGTCAGAGTACTGGACCTGTGTGAACTCATTAAATACTTTCCTCATTCCTTCTCACATCCTACACACCAGGAGATCAGGGCACAGAGAGGCTAAGAGACTGGCCCAAGGTCACACAGCACCAGTGGAAGAGCCAGGATTCGAGCTCAGGCTGCCCGCTGGTGGGGCTGTGTGTTTACCTGCCTGTCTTACTGCTTCTCCAGGTCCGCCAAATGCATAGGGCATGGTGGTGCTAGGGTTCAGACAGAAGTTAGCAGGCGTCCAGATTTAGACTTGGGGCAAGTCAGGGGATGCTTGGACCAAGATCCAAATCTACAGGAAGCTTGTGCAGTCGAGGGGAAAGGAGGTGCAAAGGGCCTGAGGTGAGCGGCCCCTTGGTGAGTAGGAGAGGTGGGAGAAAGTGAGTAAAAGGCTACCTGAACTGGGATGGGGGTGGAATCAGACCAGAGCAGGAGGCCTGGGGCGGGGGGCACTAGGGGCTGCAAGCAGGGAGGACAGTCCTTAGAAGGGCAGGACTGGGGTCCCGCTCACCTTGCTTCCTCTGGAAAGTCCACCTAGGTCTCACTTTTCGGAAGGAGAGGGGCAGGTGGTTGGCTAGCTGGCCTTCTGTGGCCTCTGTCTCTCTCTCCATTCCTGTCCCCGAGTTTCGGGCTGACTCTCCAGGCGTTGGTGCTTCAGCTTCCTGTGCTTGTCCCAGGGGTGGTGTGCATACCACTTCCGGCTTACAAGGGTTTGGCTGGGCCCAGCCACTGTTGTGACATGGTGGGCCCGCCTCTCCCCCGCTGTGCCTTGTCGCAGATTCCACACTGTCGCCTCCCAGTACACAGGGTCTGCCTTGTCGTGCGGCCCCCACGTCAGGCCGCCGGCACTGCAGCCTGGACCCACCAAGAGCCTTTTCCTGCTCTGTGCCCACCCAGAGCCTGGAGTCTGAATCAGGACCTTACCCCAGATCTTGCCACAGACTCTTGGCTCTGCAGTGTGGACCTGTTGTTTTGGATTTCTAGTTTAATTCCATTATGATCTGAGGACCCATTCTGTATGATTTCTATTCTTTCAAATGTGTCAAGGTTGGTTTTATGGCCCAGGACGAGGCCAGTCTTGGTGGATGTTCTGTGGGCACTGGAGAGGAATGTGTGCTCTGAGGTTGCTGATAGAGAGTTCAGTCAGTGTCAATTAGGCTTGGTTGTGGACAGTGCTGTCTGGTCCCACACATCCCTACTGATTTTCTGTCTGCTTGTTCTATCAATTACTCAGAGAGGAGGGTTGACGTCTGGACTTGAATTGTGGATTTCTCCTTTCAGTCCTATTAGTCCTGCTTCCTGAATTGTGAAGTTCTGTCATTAGGCATGTCTGCCTTTGAAGGAGGCCCTTTATTGTTACGTAATGTCCCTCTTTATCTCTGATTATCGTCCTTGTTCTGAATCTGCTTTGGGAGACGTTCATTTACCTGCTTCAGCCTCCTTTGTTTAGTGATTGCTGCTACCTTTCACCATCCTTTCTCTTGAAAGTATCCACATCTTAATATTGAAACCTGGTCAGAATAGAGTTGGGTTTTGCTTTTAAGATCGGCTCTGACAATCTCTGTCTTTTAACTGCTGTGTTTAGACTATTCACGTTTAAAGAGATTACTAAGATGGATTAAAATCTGCCCCTTTGACAGCTACTTTCTATTTGTCCTCCTTCTATTTTGTTTCTCTTTCCCTCTCTTTCTTCTTTTCTGCGTTGAATTGGACACATTTTATGATTCCATTTTGTCCTCTCTGTTATCTGACTATTTATGTCTCTTTAAAAAAGTACTAGTGCTTTCCCAGGGTTTACAGTGTATGATTTTTTTTTTGTACTTTTTTTTTAAAATAAATTTATTTATTTTAGTTGGGGGCTAATTATTTTACAGTATTGTAGTGGTTTTTGCCATACATTGACATGAATCAGCCATGGGTTTACATGTGTTCCCCATCCTGAACCCCCCTCCCACCTTCCTCCCCATCCCATCCCTCTGGGTCATCCCATTGCCCCAGCCCTGAGCATTTGTCTCATGCATCGAACCTGGAAAGGGAACTGAGTCAAATACTGTTATTCAATTTCATGTGTACTGTAAAGATCTGGTAACAGTAGTCCCAATCCCCCTCTCACTTTTTTCTGTTCTGTTTTTCTTTTGCAGATTCTGTATGCGCACAATACCTTGTTATTATTTTTTTCTTAGGCAGTTAACCTTCAGAACTGGGGTCAGTAAGCCATGACCAGTGGCTTGATTTATAAATAAGGGTTTCTTGGCACACAACCCATTTGTTTACATTTGGTGCTGCTTTCATGTTTATTTACATGTTTACATATTTACATATTTTCAAGGGAAGCGTAGAGTGCAGAGTCAGGTAGTTGCAACAAAGAGCATCTGGCTCACAATACCTAAAATATTTATTATCTTTCTCAGAAAACATTTGCTGACTCCCAGTTTAGATCAGGGCTTCCCTGGTGGTTCAGATGGTAAAAAATCTGCCTGCAATGCGGGATACCTGGGTTCGATCCCTGGGTTGGGAAGATCCCTTGGAGAAGGGAACGGCTACCTGCTTCAGTATTCTTGCCTGGAAAATCCCATGGACAGAGGAGCCTGGTGGCCTATAGTCCATGGGGTCGCAGAGTCAGCTACAACTGAGTGACTAACACACACGCTGTTTAGATCAATTAAAACTAAAGAAAAAATAAATTTTATTTTATCTCATTAATTTCATTTCTAACAAGCCTGTAAGTACATTTTTCTGACTGATCCATTCCTTCCGTGAAGAATTTTCTTGGTCATTTCTTAGAGACTCTATGGGCGGTAAATTCCCTCAGGTTTCATTTGTCCGAGAAAATCTCAATTTCTCCTTCATTTATCCATGAACTCTTTTTTTTTAATTGTAAATTTAAACCTGTTTAAAATTGGAGGAGTGTTGTCTAATGTATAATGAGCCCCAGTATAACCATCTCCCACCTTTTACAGAATCAACTCCAGGCCCATTTTATGTGCTCTACACCCTGCTGCCCCCTCCTGAAAGTCATGCACATGATCTCTTCCATGGAGTATTACCATGTGTGTGTAAAAGATAGATAGTGACCGTAAACCACTGAAGGTAAGGATTTAAAAATCCTAAAAAATGAGCAGAGTTGCCCATGAAAAATTAGCAATATTTTCTTAATATCACAAAATATTCAGGCAGGTTTCAATTTCCCTAACTATTACATGACAATTTACTTCAGTCTTGAAGGATTTTTTTGAAGAATATGGAGTTGACAGGCTTTTTCTTTCATCATTTTAAAGATTTTCCCCCATTGTCTTCTTGTATTCATTACTTCTGAAGAGAAGTTGACTGTAATTCTTATCTCAGTGCCTCTGTAGGTAATGTGTTTTCCCCCCTTCTTCAGTTCAGTTCAGTCGCTCAGTTGTGTCCTATTCTTTGTGACCTCATGGACTGCAGCACACCAGGCTTCCCTGTCGATTGTCAACTCCCAGAGCCTACTCAAACTCAAGTCCATCCCATCAGCGATGCCATCCAACCATCTCATCCTCTGTCGTCCCCTTCTCCTCCCGCCTTCAATCTTCCTCAGGATCAGGGTCTTTTCCAATGAGTTGGTTCTTCACATCAGGTGGCCAAAGTATTGGAGTTTCAGCTTCAGCATCAGTCCTTCCAATGAATATTCAGGACTGATTTCCTTTAGGATTGACTGGTTGGACCTCCTTGCAATCCAAGGGACTCTCAAGAGTCTTCTCCAACACCACAGTTCAAAAGCATCAATTCTTCAGTGCTCAGCTTTCTTTATAGTCCAACTCTCCCATCCATATATGACTACTGGAAAAACCAGAGCTTTCACTACATGGACTTTTGTTGGTAAAGTACTATCTCTGCTTTTGAATATGCTGTCTAGGTTGGTCATAGCTTTTCTTCCAAGGAGAAAGCATATTTTAATTTCATGGCTGCAGTTACCATCTGCAGTGATTTTGGAGCCCAAGAAAACAAAGTCTCTCACTCTTTCCATTCTTTCCCCATCTATTTCCCATGAAGTGGCGGGAATGGATGCCATGATATTAGTTTTCTGAATGTTGAGTTTTAAGCCAACTTTTTCACTCTCCTCTTTCACTTTCATCAAGAGGCTCTTGAGTTCTTCTTCGCTTTCTGCCATAAGGGTCATGTCATCTACGTATCTGAGATCATTGATATTTCTCCTGGCAGTCTTGATTCCAGCTTGTGCTTCCTCCAGCCCAGCATTTCTCATGATGTACTCTGCATATAAGTTAAATAAGCAGGGTGACAAAATACAGCCTTGACGTACTCCTTTCTGGATTTGGACCAGTCTGTTGTTCCATGTCCAGCTGTAACTGCCACTTCTTGACCTGCATACAGATTTCTCAGAAGGCAGGTCAGATGGTCTGGTATTCCCATCTCTTTAAGAACTTTCCACAGTTTGTTGTGATCCACACAGTCAAAGGCTTTGGCATAGTCAATAAAGCAGAAATAGATGTTTTTCTAGAACTCTTGTTTTTTTGATGATCCAGCAGATGTTGGCAATTTGGCCTCTGGTTCCTCTGCCTTTTCTAAAACCAGCTTAAACATCTGGAAGTTCACGGCTCACGTATTGCTGAAGCCTGGCTTGGAGAATTTTGAGTATTACTTTGCTAGTGTGTGAGATGAGTGCAATTGTGTGGTAGTTTGAACATTCTTTGGCATTGCCTTTCTTTGGGATTGGAATGAAAACTGACCTTTTCCAGTCCTGTGGCCACTCCTGAATTTTCCAGATTTGCTGGCATATCGAGTGCAGCATTTTCACAGCATCATCTTTTAGGATTTGAAATAGCTCAACTGGAATTCCATAACCTCTACTCACTTTGTTTGTAGTGATGCTTCCTAAGGCCCACTTGACTTCACATTCCAGGATGTCTGGCTCTAGGTGAGTGGTCACACCATCATGGTTAGCTGAGTCATGAAGATCTTTTTTGTATAGTTCTTCTGTGTATTCTTGCCACCTCTTCTTAATATCTTCTGCTTCTGTTAGAAGAATGACAGAGAATGATCTCTGTTTGTTTCCAAGGCAAATGATTCAATATCACAGTAATCCAAGTCTATACCTTGACCAGTAATGCTGAAGAAGCTAAAGTTGAATGGTTCTATGAAGACCTACAAGACCTTCTAGAACTAACACCCAAAAAAGAGGTCCTTTTCATTATAGAGGACTGAAATGCAAAAGTAGGAAGTCAAGAGATACTTGGAGTAACAGGCAAATTTGACCTTAGAGTACAAAACAAAGCAGGTCAAAGGCTAACAGAGTTTTGCCAAGAGAATGTACTGGTCATAGCAAACACCCTCTTCCAACAACATAAGAGAAGACTCTACACATGGACATCACCAGATGGTCAATACTGAAATCAAATTGGTTATATTCTTTGCAGCCAAAGATGGAGAAGCTCTATACAGTCAGCAGAAAGAAGACCAGGAGCTGACTGTGGCTCAGATCATGAACTCCTTATTGCCAAATTCAGACTTAAATTGAAGAAAGTAGGGAAAAACACTAGACCATTCAGGTATGACCTAAATCAAATCCCTTACAATTATACAGTGTAAGTGACAAATAGATTCAATGGATTTGATCTGATAGAGTACCTGAAGAACTATGGATGGAGGTTCATGACATTGTACAGGAGGCAGTGATCAAGACCATTCCAAAGGAAAAGAAATGCAAAAAAGGCAAAATGCCTTACAAATAGCTGAGAAAAGAAGAGAAGCTAAAGGCAAAGGAGAAAAGGATAGATATATCCATTTGAATGCAGAGTTCTCCCCTTCTGGCTGCCGTCGATATTTTCTTAGTTTTGGTATTCTGAAGTTTGAATATTTTGGGAGAGAAGAAGGGTAGTGTATCCTGCTTATTGTTCTCTGAGTTTCTTGAATCTGTGTTTTGATGTCTTTCATTAATTAAAAAAAAATTGGCCATTGATTCCTTACATGTTTCTTTTGACCAGACTCTCTTCCCCTTTCAAGATTCTAGTTGTGTGTATTAAAACATTCAATGTTGCCCCCATGGTTCTTGGATGCTCTGTTCTGTCTTTGCCCTCCTGTGCCCCTATTTTTCTCTTTGTGCTTCTGATTGGGTAACTTCTAGAAATCTATTTTCTGGTTCACTGATTCTTTTCTCAGGTTCAGTTCTACTGATGACACCATCAAAGTTGTTCTTCATCGTTGCCACCATGCTTTCTATTTCTAACATTTCAATTAGAATTTCTTTTGTCTACTGTGTTTACCCATCTGATCTTGCATGTTGTATACTTTTTCCATTACAACCTTTAGCACATTAATCATAGTTACTTCAGTTTCCCTGATGGGTAGTTATAACCTTTGTGTCCTTTCTGAGTCTGTTCTAACAATTGCTCTGTCTCTTTGGAATGTGTTTTGTCTTGCTTTTTGCATACCTTCAAATTTTGGTTGGAAGCTGGACATATTGTTTAAAACAGAAGATACAGAGGTAAATATTTTTTATACTTAGAGATGATTATGCTTTGACTTCTGCTGGGCCTTTAGTGTGCAGGTCTGTGTCAATCTAGGCAGGAAGTGGGCTGGTATGGAGGTTTACTATTGCTATGATTGCTCTTGGTACATTAAGGGATGCAAATTCTGGGGGTGTGGTCTTCACAGGGTTCCTATTCATCCTGCAGCTGTAGCTCTGGTCATAGCACATGTTCCTGAAACACCCCGAGGGCTGGAGATTTTATTTTTATTTTTTCTCTTTTCTTTCTTAGCTTCCATGGGTTTTCATCAGTGCCCTTGATGACAATTTATTTTTGTTCTCCCTCCCACAGATTTTGCACTTTTTTCCTGTAGAGGAGGTGGCTGGATGGATCCAAGCAGAGTTTCAGCATTGGCTGACATCTGTCTCCAGCCAGACCACAGAGGAAACTTTTCCAAGATCCCAGATCTTCCCTGTAAGCACTGGGTGGAATTTGTGGAAGAAAATTCTGGAAGAAGATACAACCCTCCATACATTGCAGCCCCTGGGGGTTCACACTCTCATGGTAGTCCACACTTGATCTCCATCAGTTTATTACAAATTTTAGCCAAATCTTTTCACTAGCATATATAGTGTCTGTCTCAGGTTGGAAAGTTCTTGGGTCCTGTTTCTCCCTGCAGACACCTTCCTATTTCAGATTTCAAGTTACTTGGTTGTCTTATGAGATCTCTTCTCTGGTGGGCTCAACAAAAGTCACTGATCTGCAGTTTTCTAGTTTTTCTTTTTTGTAAGAGTGGGAGTGATGCACTTGCCTGCTCTCTACATCACTGACCAGCAGTCCTGCAGTGTCAGTAAACGATGAAACAATCTAGAAAAATGAAGAAACCAGAGCAGAGTTTATGATTTGGAGTTATGGTGATACCCACTAGAAGCATCAAATCCTGAAATGGTTGAAAATGATTGTCTCAGGAGACAAATTTGGGGGAGTCTGAGTGAGAAGGATCTCTGTTTTCATTTTGTGTTCCTCTGTGCTTTTTTTTTTTTTAAATTAGAAGTCAGTCACAAACTTGCGTTGGTTTGCCCAGGAACTGGTTTTACAAACACACACAAAGAAGTCTAAGGAAATACCCAGATGAGTAGCAGGTAGATCAGGGTGATCCATGAAGAGGTCATTAAAGAAAGATGGATTTTCATGAAGGAAGATTCTCGACTACAGGACATCTCAGAGCCTTGAATTGGCCCCATGCACAGTGATTCCTGAAGAGTCAATAAGTATGCTTGGTTTATCAGAATTGTTTAGTCTGGAATTCCTTTTCCTTTGGGATGTCTCCTGGAATTACTAATCAATCAAAGACTCACTTTGAGAATGCCAATGAAAAAACTGTCTGCGTGCATACTGTTTTTCCTGATTGAATCACTCTGAGCCTCAGTCTTGTCATCTGTTAAGTGGGTTTTAAATGCCTTTGGTGATTGTTGTAGGAAATAGGGAAGTAAAAAATGGGGAACCTGATGGGTGAAGCCAGGTCTGCACATCCCAAGCTTCTGCCCTGATCAGCAAGGATGTGAGATGGCAGCCCTACCTCCTTGCTCATAGGAGGCCCTTGATGAGAACTCGTGGAGGCCAGGTCTTGCTGATGGATCTGGACATAGAGGTCTCTCCTGCATGTTAGTGGGGATGTGCTGTGTGCATGCTCAGTTGCTCAGTCGTGTCTGACTCTTTGTGACCCCAAGGACTGTAACGTGCCAGACTCCTCTGTCCGTGGGATTCTCCAGGTGAGAATACTAGAGTGGGTTGCCATTTCCTTCTCCAGGGGATCTTCCTGGCCTAGGGGTCAAACCTGCATCTCCTGCATTGGCAGGAGGATTCTTTACCACTGAGCTACCTGCAAACAAATCACTGTTGCAGGTACAGGGCCTGTGCAAGCTATTGACTTTCTGCTCCGTGCCCATCCTCCTCGGCTCACATCTGGAGGTAGGGGGCAGAACTCAGTGCTGAGGCTCTGGGAACTGGGTGCTCAGCTGAGAGTCTTCATGGATGGCTCTGACTCAGCCTCTGCTCTTAGGAGGAGGCTGCCCCATCCCTTGTTGCCCCAGTGCAGATGGGCTACCAGACATATTTAATGGGCAGTGGGTCCAGGGTACTATGTCTGCTGGTCACGTTTGCCTTCCCGAGTACCCTTGGCACCTGCAGCTCGAGTACCATCTGCTCTGGGGCCCGGGCCTCAGTGGCCAAGGATGCATGATGGCAGGAGAAATGCAGATGGTGCTAGGAAGGTGCTCGGGATTCAGAGACCAGAGGCCTGCAGCTGCCGTGCGGCCACCCTGGGGAGCGTCATTCATCCACAGCGAGGAAGGAGAGGCTGGGGCAGCTGAGAGTGAAATTGTGTGGTGCACTTGAGCATTCTCTGGCTCATTGACTCCCCTGGAGCCGGCATCACTCCCTTCTGGTAGAGAGCGAGCTTCCCGAAGGCCTAGCTGCTCAGAACAGCAAGACTCCAAATCCCAGGCTGCTTCCAGCCCATGTTGGCATCCTGCTGCCCCTCCTGTCTTTGTGGGAGGAGGGGGACGAGGTAGGCAGAGAGGCTCCAGGAATGACACTACATCTATATGATACAGACTCGATTTCAACAGTTTTCTCCCCGAGTGCCCTTTTCCAGTTTCGGGGTGCAGTCCAAGGTCCACCTCACTCAGCTGCCACCTTTCCAAGCTGCTTCCATCCCATAGTTTCTCAGCCACTCCTTGTTGTTTGCAGCTCTGACACCTTTGAAGTGCAACCCCCTCTCTGGGGAGCTGAATTAAGCGCACCTCCTGGAGGGAGCCGCATCAAAGCGCTTGTGGACATATGTTAGAATAACACAGTAATTAATAAATACCCTGGAAGACATGCTTTGAGGGTTTGCAAATATCCCACTTCTTAACACTACCTTCTAATTTTAGCATTCATCAGTGGTTATCGCCTAAAGCAATTGTCACCGTGGAGTTTTGGTGGAGGTTCTTTTTTATTCTTTCATTTCTCTGTATTTATTATCTGGACTTTATTTTCTTATAGTTGAGGCTTGCCCACTGCTGGCTGGGACAAGGTGCATATTTGGGCTCTATGTGAATGCAGGACCATCTTTTCCTAGGATCCTGTCCAGTGGGTCTTTGTCTGACCTCAGCTAGTTTCTTTACACGTGTTCTCGGTTTCACATGTCTAGGAGGCCTATGGAGACCCCCAGAGTGCTCTCTGGGCAGCCCTTCCCCACTCCATGGACCACTGTGGCCTCCCCAGGCCCATAGCGCTGTCTGCTCACCTCAGGGGTCCTGGGTTCAGCCTGGGTCTCCCTCCCATGACTACCTGGATGCTCGGCCACAGAAGCAGACACTTGTCTCACTTGCCTCCCATCCCAGGGCCCCTGTGGTCCCTCATTCTCTGGTCTCCAGTGTTTTGAAGACCTCGTGTTTTGCCTTTTTCTGTATTGCTTTGGACAGGAGGGTAAATCTGATCCCCTGGTTCATCTTGGGTGCAGGTTTACATGATGTTTCCCAGTCCAGAGTGCTTCCACACGCACCATCCCCACTGAGCCTCGCAGTGCCTCCACTGCGGGCAGCACCGTTTCCCCCAATTTACTGCTGCACACATTTCAGTGCACAGGAGGAGGGTGACTTAGAGTTCAGAGTTCATACACCAGAGCTGGGGGACTTCCCTGGAGGTCCAGTGGCTAAGACTTTGCACTCCCAGGGGAGCTCAGAGGCCCTGGGTTCAGTCCCTGGTCAGGGAACTGGATTCTACATGCCACAGCTAAGAGTTTCCATGCTGCAACTAAAGACCCCGCATTCCAAAACTAAGAGACCTGGCACAGCCAAATAAATAAATAAATATTTTTTGGTAAAGGCTATATATATATGTAAGCCAGAGCAACTGACCTTGGGGATGAAGAAAGAACAGGGACTCATCCTTGGAGGGCAAGCCAGACATTCTGGGGGGTACAGTCAGGAGGAAGAGAGGAATACCCCAGGAATTCATTGCTGGGTGACACACATCTTTTCTGGTTTTTACGTGCCTTCTACTCGACAGGTGTGGGGGCTGAGTCTGCATCTCTCAGAATCTCAGACCAATGGCCCTAAGGTGTCAGAACTGGAGAGAACTATAGTTCTGTGCTCCCTCCCACGCTGAGTGGGGAAACCGGGTCAGAGCACGGCTGGCCCGGAGTCCAGTGGGGCCAGGGCACGGCTCTGCTCCAGGACTCACTCCATCCTCACACCCATAGCTGGTTTGCATTATTTTGCTATGCACTTGTGTACTTAGTCTTTATTTTTTGCCCCCAGCATGTGCATTTTTGTGCTATTAATGTACAATTAGACTCGGCTTCAGAGTTCTTCTTTTATCTGCAGGGCATATGTTTATTTTAGATCCCAAAGTGGCAAACAGAGAGACGATGATTGAACTGTAGAAACACTCTTTAAGATTTTAGCCATAGGGCGGAGGAATCCATTAGGTGTAAAATACGGCAATGTTAAATAAATCATGAGTTTCTGTCACTTGTTGGCGGCTTCATCACGGCAACCTAGGCTCAAAGCTGCTGCAAACCTTTGGTCCTTCAGGGTCCACAGTCCCTGAAGGGGCCCCGGGCCCTCTTGGTGACTGGGCTGTGTCATTATCTTCGTGCCCAGCACCTGGTTCAGCAGAAGCAGTCCCCTGCTTCATGCCTGGTCCCCCTTCCCAATTCCCTTCTCAGAATGTTCAGTTGGTGTTTTGATCTGTAAACTGCTGGAGCCCAGGAGATAGCTCTGGAGGTCCTCATAGGGTTCACCTCCCAGGGCTGCTCTCTCCTCCGACACCACAACCCCTGCTCTTCCTTCAAAAGCTGAGCCGAGGCCTTGCTTCTTGCTGCATCTGCCCGCTGCTGTGACGCTGTGTGACACACGCCCACGTCTCCGCGGCTTCCAGTAGCAGGCACCGGTTTCTGGCTCACAGGCCTGTGGATATCTGTGCTCTGGAGGGTTTGTTGTGGATCATGTGGGTTTGGTTCCAGGTTTGGCCCACAGGCCCCATGTTCTAGAGCGGCTGCTGGGGCACGTTCTCCCATAGCCCATGAAACAGAAGCACAGGAGGTCAAACCAAACGGTGCAAACACTTCCAAGACCTCCCTGATGCCGGATACCACAAACCCACGTGGCAGAGGTTGGGAGTGGACACTGGGGACAGAGTCCAGTATCCAGGCTCCCTGGCCCCTCTCTGAACCTGTACCTGGCCTGACCTGGACCACGGCCTTGCTTTCAAGAGTTCAGTTTCTTCCTAGGGAGGCAAGACTTGCTTCCTGGATCCTTGGGTGGGGGTGGGGGTGGGGCTACTTCCCAGCTCTTCCTTTTTTCTTTTGCTGATAATTCTCCCCCGTGTGTCACTGTGTACTTCTGGGTGACTTTCTCTGGAAATGCAGCCTGAGGTAGGGTTGACGTGGGAGGGAGAGGACAGACATCCTCAGATTCATTAAATATCACCAAATGGCTCTCACGGGGGCCACACTGAATCACCAGTCCCTCTACCATTGGCTGCATGTACCTCTGTTTTCTTCCCAAATTGTTGACATCATCAGCTTTACAGATTTTGCTCAGTTTGTGGGTGTAAAAGGGTGAGATATTCTTATTTTAATTGCACTTCCCTGATGAATAGTGAGGTTGAATGTTTAAAAATACATTTATTGGCTGTTCACCTTCCCTCTTTTGTGACTTGCCCCCCCCCCCACGCCCTTGCTTCTAAACTACTCTGCTTTATCTCACTGGTTGGTAGGAGTTCACTACAGCTTCTCTTTTCTAGTTGGACTTCCCTGGTGGCTCAGAGGTTAAAGCGTCTGCCTCCAATGTGGGAGACCTGGGTTCGATCCCTGGGTCAGGAAGATCCCCTGGAGAAGGAAATGGCAAACCACTCCAGTATTCTTGCCTGGAGAATCCCATGGACGGATTATATATAATATAATATATATATTATATATATATTATATATAGGTAGGCTACAGTCCACGGGGTCGCAAAGAGTCGGACACGACTGAGCGACTTCCCTTTCCCTTTCCTTTCCCTTTCTCTTTTCTAATTCCTTGTCAGCCACATGCACTGTACATCTTTTCCCTATATTTTTCCTTTGTTTATGGAATTTTTGTTGTAGAAGATGTTTTGATTTTAACTGAGTCAAAATGACTCTACATTGAAGGTCACGGGCTTTTTTTATCTCTAATTAATCCTTTCCTCAGGTTTATGGAGATGCAATCTAACATTTTCTTTTGAAAGTCGTGTTCTTCACATTAAGGATTGACTCCACCTGGGATTTATTTTTGTGTCTGTAATGAGTGAGGATCTAATTTTATTATATTATGGAGAACAGTTGTTTCCTGGCTATTCAGTGCACAGCTAAGGTGTTCCACATGAATCCATCCCCTCCCCTGACATTTCTCAAACCCCCACCTGAAAAGAAACTGGTTTCTGGTCCGTTTTCTGTTTCAGGGACACACAGACGTGGCTGCTGTTGCTGCAACTTCTGAAGGACACATCAGCCTTCTCAGTCTCGGCTGTTCTAGACCTTTCGTGCTTCCTTATCCATTTTCTGATTGGCCAGGAAGTTCCATGAAATGCCCATTGAAATTTGATTTTAATGGAATGACCTACAAACTATTTTGGGGGAAGTCCTGTTGCAAAGGTACTGAGTCTCTCTGTTTGGACATGGTGTGTGCGGTGGTCACTGGTGCTAGGCACTGGACATTCCTGCTCTCCCTTCCAGAAATGGTCATGTGGCACTTCCTGTCCCTCTGGGTGAGGCACCTTGGGTGGGAGTGTGTCTCTGCAGGGTTCCCTTCTCCCCTGGCAGGCACCGGGACCGCAGGTACTAGAGGTGAGGGGGTTCAGCAGCCCACAGTGAATCGTCAGGGAGGGCGAGCCACGCACAGGTTGTGTACCAGTGCCAGCGGGTACCAGTTCAGGAAAGCCAGGGTTGAATTTACCGGAATGTTGAAGGATGTTGCTGGTTTAATTCATGGTGCTTTCTCAAAGTCCACCATGCTGGGGATAGCCCCACCACAGAAGTATAAAAATGCAAAAAATCAATACCTTTTCTTTTCCCCCCTGAAGAGCAAGGCTCTTTATTTTGTTTAAAAACCTCATTGTGATTCTGGGATGTGTTAGTCTGTGTGTCGGACTCTTTGCGACCCCATGGACTGTAGCCCGCCAGGTTCCTCTGTCCATGGGATTCTCCAGGCAAGAATACTGGAGTGGGTTGTCATGCTCTCCTCCAGGGGATCTTCCCCACCAAGGGATCAAACCTAGTCTCCTGCTTTGCAGGCAGATTCTTTACCATCTGAGCCGCGTTCTGGGGAGCCCATTGCTAAATACGGGCCGGCACCGCCTGACCACGCTCTTCCTGGATGAAGCCCCTGAGATGCTGGAGTGGTTTTTACTGCAGTGGGGCTCGCCCACACCCAGAAATGGTGCCTCTCCCTTCCATTCAGAACTTCAGTGTCTTCTGAAGCATTTAATGTGTTTCAAGATAGTCTGCCCTTGACTCCAGTGTCCCCACCATCCCCACTCCCCTCGGTGGACTCATGGTTGAAGCCTCAGGACCTTGTGCAAACGTTAAATCCTTACGTTTCGTGCCTCAGTTTCCTTCCTCCTACATACAGGCAGCTCGTCGCTTCCAAAGCTAGGGAAACAGCGGTGTCCTTCTCAAAAGAATCAGCACAGCCATGTGAGTAAATGGAGTGCTGATCTGAGGGTGGGGGGCCAGGGCAGACCCCTCGCCTCTCCCTGTCCCAGCCCAGGAGCCCCTCCCTCGTCCTAGTGGGAGTTCCCACGGCTCTTGCCGTGTCAGCACAGCCCCAAAGCTGCTTGGTCGGCCAAGAGGTTTCCAAAAGTGAAGTCCGCCCAAGCTTTAGAAGGTTCTGGAACTCTGCCCGTGGAGGGAGCAGAGTCCTCCAGCCTCGGGCTTCGTGCCCTGAGGGGGCACCTTGGGCAGGGACACTTCTCAGCTCTCAGGCTCAGGCAGGGGTCCAGCTGGGCCCAGAGCAATTTGTGCAAAGCAAACGTCAAGGGACATTTGGAAGAGCTGGATTGCCAGCACCCATGAGAAGCTGAAAAGCCACGATGGAATGAAAAGGCCACCTCGTGGCTCAGGCCTCTTTTGTAGGATAATCATCTCTCTTCCCTCGATGTACAGCATCTGGACTCGCAGGTCAGCAGTGCTCTGTGCATGGGGAAAACACAGGCACTCTGCTGTTTCCTCGCAGCTTCTGAGTCTCCATAAGCAGCGCCAGCAGCTCGTCTAGTAAGAAATGCGAATGCAAGCAACAAAAGGAGCCAGTAAACAATATTCTTGCTCAGTATTTAGCTTCTCTAAACCTAGGAAGGTTTTTTGCTTTTCCCTACTCACACACAACATAGAGGAGAAAGGATTCAGTGACAAAGAGACAGGAATAAAAGAGCCACAAAAGAGATCACATATCACGTGATGAGAAACGAGCCTGCCACTTCATTTACAGCCACAAAACTGACTCTTAACACACAGAACTTAACATGTCCACAGTCAGCAACAGCAAATACTCATTTTTAACTAAATAGCTTCTAACATATTATTATGGCAATTAGCTTGTTTTGGGCCAAATTATATTTGGCCACTTTCTTCTCGACCAAATTGGTTTTGGCCCAATTACATCCTCCTCATGGTTTCCTGGTCTGTAAAGAAGAGATAATTGGATGTAGCTTCTAAGAATCAGCGAAGGAGATAAAGTCCATGTGCTACCTCCGGGCCTGGCGTATGGCCCGTGCCCGGCCACACCGCCTCCCTCCACACGGGAAGATGGCTCTGGCCTCGCCTGGGATCCTCAGTCATCACCACAAACAGAGGTCCCCTGTCTCCCCTTCCACGTAGCTCCCGGGGCTGTCTGGGGTCACGCAATCCGGCCATGTCTCAGCCCCCACGTTCGAAGTCTGCCCTCCACCATCTAATCCACCCTCCCTACCAATGGCCCGATGATGGAATTCCTCCTGAAAAACCAAGTCCTCATTGTGCTCTCCAGAGACAGGGGTGTCAACTCTTCATGAAAAAATCTGACCTCTGTGAGCCGGGCACAGGGCAGGAGTGGGAAGGTGAGGGGTGCCTGGCAGGGGGCCTGCAGGAGAGGCTCTGTGCGCAGTCCTGCAGAGCGCCCCTGTGGAGGCCTGTGGGCTCAGTGAGGGGTCTGCATCTGGCCCCCCCTGGGCCGGGGTATGAGCATCACCCAGCCCTCACCCCAGCTGTGTCCTGGAGGCCGGGGGTCCACGGCATGGGCAGGTCTGTCTCCCTGGCGGGTGGGCGGCTCTCTCCTCCCTGAGTCCTTGCACGATTGTCCCCGTGTGTGTGTCTGTGTCCTGATCTCCTCTGGTAAGGACACCTGTCACATTTAGTTAGGGCCACCCTCGCAACCTTGTTTTACCTTAAACGCCTCTTCGTAGGCCTGTCTCACACAGTCCCACTCTGAGGAGTCAGGGACGCAGTGTGGCGCCTCCCGCAGGGTCTGTCTGGTGGGCTCGGGCTGGCGGCTGGTGAGGAGAAGCGTGAATGAATCAGCTGAACCTCGGCTCTAGGGCAAGTCCCGGGGTGACAGGCTGACTGTGTCCTGGGAGCTCCAGCTTGGGGCAGAGCCCTGCCGGGGCCTGGTCCGCGGGTGCTGGCAGCGACGTCTCGGTCCACCTTCTCCAGGGCAGCTTGTGGGCAGAGACTGGAGGGCCGAGGCCCGGCCCTTGGAGCAGGAGGTGGAGGAGGCTCCTCTGTGTACTTTCCAGGCCCCTGGACGGCATGCACTATACACAGGCATGTATTTCCCAAGGACGAGCTGTTGCTGAAGGCTCCAGAAGTAAATGAGAGACCTCGGGAATCCGTGCAGAGGCTGCAGCCATGAATCTGCTCCCTCTCTGCAGACCCAGGGACGGCCAGTTTTCTGCAGCTGGAAGAGGATGCTGTGACTGCGGCCCTGGAGCTGTCTTTGTCTAAGGCCTCGACACTATCTATGATAACGGCCCGACTCTTCTTCTAACTCCCGTTTTAACTCAGTGTGGATCTTGGGCTCGAATGTAAAACCCCAAACTATAAAACTTTTATGAAAAAATGTAGGAGAGAATCTTTGGGATATTGAACTAGATAAAGAGTTCTTAGACTTGACACTAAAAACAAAGTCTATAAAAGGAAAATATTGGTAAATTAAAGTTATCCAAATTTAAAACCTGACTCTGTGAAAGTTCTCCTCGAGAAGATGAAAAGTAAAACTATTGTGTGGGAGATTATTTTTGAAAACAACATTAACCAAGCAACAAACAACTTGTGTCTGGAATATAGAAAAAACTGTCAGAACTCAAAACTAAAAAACAAGCCCCCAACCAATCCACGGACAAAGTAGGAAGAGACATTTCACAGACAGAGATATACAGATGGCAAATGAGCCCATAAAAAGATGCTTGACATAATTAGCCACTGGGGAAATGCAAATTAAAACCACTGTAAGATATCACCACGTACCTATCAAAAGTGGCTAAAATGAAAGAGTGAGGACATTAAATTCTGTAGGGGACTCCCAGATACTGAGCGGTCCTACAGCCCTGGGGGTTGTGGAAGGTGGCAGCTGCCCTGGAAAACGGTTCGGTCCTTTCCTTAAACATCCAAGCACCACCCGAGCGGGTGGTGGATGGCACTTCGTGGATGGCACTTCTGGGCATGCACTGCAGAGAACCAACGACTTGTGTTCACACAAAGCCTGCACATGGATGTTGTAGTGGATGTGGGGACTGAAAGCCTGAGTCTATCCAGGTGTCCTTTGATGGGTGACATTCAGTCCACTCTGGCCCTTCCACGTTGTGGGTTACAACTCAGCAACCCGAACAGAGAACAGATTAGCAGTTTCCAGGGGTTTAGGGGATGGGGGAGGAAGGAGGAGGTGGTGCCTAAAGGACTTCCTGAAGGATGCTTCTGGAAAGGTCCTGAGTCCTGTTTCTATTCTGGGTGTGATATTGTGCTGCCATGTTGTAACATGATACTGTGTGAAGGGCACACAGGGTCGCTGTGTTATCTCTTGCATGTGAACCTACAATTAGCCCCCAATACAATGTTTATTTAAAAATCCAAAAAAGAAAAAGAGCCAGTCATGGGCCAGCCACCCTGGAATGGGGAAGACGTGGGATGCGAGGACCAGAAGCGCTCCCAGGGGCCCTCTAGAGTCTGTCCAACACAGGCAGGAGGTCTACATGGGCAGACAGAGCTGCAGGGTCCCAGTTGTGGGGACCTGCAGGAGCCTTGGAGGAGCTGGGGTCCCAGCTGGCATTGGGGGGCCCCTGGTGGACAGTCACAGGTGGGCTCAGCCAGAGGAAATGCAGTTCTGCAGTGTCCGCAGGCGCCCAGTGAGGACGCCTGGGAACCGGCACTAGAACTGCAGCCCTGGTTCCTGTTACTGCGGGGTTCTGGGCTTTCCCCAGATGCCAGGGTTCTCTGAACACTCCAAGGAGGTGGGACAGAGCCCTGCGTGGCAGGAGGAGGGGGAGAGGGAGGATGCACCAGTTCCCCGGCGGCAGAGCCGGCCTCGCGGGCTCCCAGGTGCCCAGGGCTCTCCTGCTGTACTTGGATCCATGTGTGGCCGTCCTGGCATCCCCTGCTATCAGGCTCCAGGGCTGCTGTTACAAAGTGCCACATGCTGGGGGTGGAAAGCAGCAGAAGTTTGTCCTCTCACAGTGCTGGAGGCCAGGCGTCTGAAGTCAGGTTGTCAGCAGGGCGGGCTCCCACCAGAGGCTCCAGAGGAGGGTCCTCCCGCTTCTCTGGCTCTGGAGGGTCCGTGTGGCTATGGCTCCATCACTCTGGTCTCTGCCCTGTCTCCACGTGACCCCCGCCCATGTCTGTGTCTCTCTTCTTCTTCTGAGGACATCAATCACTGGGTTTGGAGCCCCCCCCAGTCCCATCTTGGGATGTTACCTTATTTATATCTGCAATGACTCTGTTCCCAAAAAGATCACAATCTGAGGATCTAGTGGATGTGGATTGGGGGAGACACTCTTCAACCCACTGCATCCCTCCCACCAGCCTTTAGGTTCCCTGAGGCTCTCCTTGGGGAGCCCCTCCTTCCTGCTGGCAGGAGCCTGGGGGAACCAGCTCATCTCCACGCACCGGCACCCCCCAGGGGACAGTTCTCATCTGAGCCCAGGGGTGCTCGTACATCACGGAGCTGAACCACTTCTAGAGCCGATAAAATGTGAGGGCTGCGGAAAAGTGCACTTAGACGTCGCACAAGTGATTTTTTTTAATAAAAAGGAAAGCCCTCATAAAATCCCGTAATTATCCTCTCCCAGCCGTCCTCCACACATTTGGGCCAGTGAATGCCTGCAGGGGAGGGATGTGGTCCCAGGAGCAAGCTCTCGGGGGAGTGGGCACACCTGCCTGTAAGCTGGGGGCGCACCCTCCCTGGGCGAGGCCAGTGCTGCACCCGGCCGTGTGTGTGTTTGCAGCGGTTGAGGTGCATCCGAGAACCATGCTTCACCCACTCACCAGTTCATTCGCTCATTCAATGGCATCCCCTGCGGGGAGGGCCCCTGCGGACGTGGGCTGGAGGAAGTGGAGTGAGACCCTTGTCACAGGGCGTGTACCCACCCAAGGGAGTGGGTGTTTTATGAAGTGCACACCTGAGTTTTCACATGTGTGCATGCGCACTGGTGTGTGCATCGGCGTGGAATGATTTTACCAGCACCTCCTGGGTACCAGGCTGTGTACCAGGCTTCTCACAGAGGTGTGAGCGGGCAGTCCTCTCCCTCCTCACCAGTGTCACAGGCACCGTCTGTGTCCCAGAGGCTCTCTTGTGCCTCAAGCTCCTCACTGCCAGACCGCGTGGCTGGCAGGGGGCTGCGACAGGGAGAGCCTGGGTAGCCCTTCCTGGGTGCTGGGGTAGAAGGTGGGGGCTCACACTCATCAGTCCTGCTTGTGGCTCTCACCTAACCCTCACCACCTCCCTGAGCGGGCAACATTGTGTCCATTGCCCAGATGGACAAAGCGAGTCTGCCTGGGGTCTCAGAGGCAAGTCCTAAGTGCCTACACCAGCTCTGTACCCTGGACCTGTGCCCCACCTCCCGCAGCTCCCTACCTGGGCGGGGGAGGTGGGCAGCCATCCTGCTTCAGCTTCACCCCTCGGCCTTGACCCTAGCTCCTGACCTTGAAGTTGTTGGTACTGTTGGGTTCAGGGTACCAACCCTGAGGCCTTCGGACACGTTTTCTGGGCGCAGTGGCCCATGGTCTTTGTGTACAAGTGAGGAAGCTAAAGGCAGAGAATGGGAACCGAGGCAGGCAGAGACCTCCCCAGAAGCTGGCTCTGCCTTCAGCCTCCAGCCTCAGTGACCTCCCCATGAGATCCAGGCTGGGAGCCTGAGGCTGGCTGTCCAGGTTCAGAGACGCCTGTCCACCACCACCTACCACTCCTGCAGGGCGGCCGCAGTCAGCCCTTAGGCGGGGGAGCGGACGCCCACCCCGGCTTCCCGTGGCGGGGGTCTGCGCCCTGGGGACTTGGAGCAGACCTGGGCCTCCGCTCCACCAGATGGCCTCTTCTGGCTCCTAGCCAGGGCGGGCTGTGGGCCCATGCGGCTGTGGGTCCGAGAGAGCGTCCATCACTCGGCGGGGGTGCGGGAAGAGTCTCGCTGCTCCCATGGAGCCTGCGGCGGGCTCTCTGGGGGGCTAACAAAGCCCCCCCACTCCCTGCCAGCCCTGGTGGATTTGAAACAGGAAAGCTGGTCTCCTGGGACATGAAGGGACATTTCATTCATTTGGCAAAGTGATGTGTTGACGGGACGCGCTTCAGCGGCGAGCGGGGAGATGAAGCTGGGTTGTCGCCTCCGAGCGCAGCCAGAGTCGCTTGCAGTTCTGAGATGTTCTCGTAATTGCTCGTGCTCTCCTCAGGGTCCCCTTGGCCACCCCAACCCAGTGCGGCTGTTGACAAATCCCATGGCAGGCCTCTGGCCACCGGCCCTTAATGGCCTGGCGGCCCGTGCTCTGCACACCTGCTCAGACACGCGGCTCAGAGCCGCGGGCGACATTCCCAAGGCCTGAGGCTGGGCGGGCGCAGCCCAGTCATGGCTCTCACTGAGGGGCTGGGCTCCCAGCGGGTGTGGGCAGGGGCAGCCCTGGGGAACGCCGAGGCTCTCCGTGAGCACAAGCAGGCTGATGTCCTGTCCTCAGCAAGTCCCCCCAAACCCACCCGCTTCCCTCCAGCCCTCCTCCAGGGCCCCGGGCGTCTCTCTGCACAGGGACCCACGCTGGTCAGTCCCACCCCGGTCACTGCCCGTGGGACTCCTTCCCCATTTCACCCTTGGACTGAGGCCCCTCACCTCCCACCCACTGCCCCTGCTCTCAGGCCTTGTCCTTCCGCCTCGAGGGTCTGAATGTGGAGGTCCCAACCCTCACAGGACCCCCAGGGGGACACCAGGGACACAGAAGGACTTCAGAGTGTCAGGCGCTCCTGATGGAGCCCATCAGAACCCCCCTGAGAAGGAGATTTGACAAATACTGTACCTGCCCCCAACAGAGTGGATATTTCCAGACCAGGGGCGGGCGGGAATGCCCTGCCTCCTGTCTGTGGAGGGGTCTGCACAAAGTGAGGCCAGCGCACAGAGATGAGCAGAGAACAGGAGTGGGGCTGCAGTGCCCAAGGAGGTGCCCGCGGCGGGCGGGCCCTCGCCTCCAGGCAGCCTGGTCACACGGCCAGCACCCGTCGCACAAGAGGGACTGTGAGGCCCACTCTGGTGCAGACCAAGTGGGAAAGCCTGCCAGTACTGGGGAGGGAAGGGCTGCGGAGCAAGCTGAGTGGCTCTACAATGGCGGGGGCAGCCACACCTCTCCATGCATCCTACAAGCGGGTGGGGGTTGCGGCAGGAGCGGGCGGGACTTAGAGGTGACCTCGGATGCAGCTGTGATGGCCGACCCTGCTCAGGCGCAGTCTGCACACCCATGGGCCCGTTCCTCCCAGCTCTGTAGGGGACAGAACGCTCAGCAAATACACGAACTGAGAAAGTTACCTCCCTCCTGTCTCCTTAATGCAAGCTCCTGGTAGAAAGTCTGGAAAACCCAGGGAAGGGACATGGTGAGCGTGAGGTCACGTGACCCCGCTCCAGCACATGCCCCGGGGGTTTGCACATGGCAGCTGCGGTCACACGTGTCACAGGATGCCTTCTTCTGGCTTCTTTTATTTATGAGCTTGTTTGTTTTTATTTGTCGTGAAACACACGTAACACCAACGTTACCACCTGAACCCTGTTCAGTGCATATCTCCGAGGTGCTGAGCACACTCACATGGCAGTGCAGCCGTCCCCACCCCCCGTCTCTAGGACTTTTCCATCTTCCCAGACTGAAGTGCCACCCCCATTAACCACTCACTTCCCACCCACTCCCCATCCTGTGTCTTGTCTCTATGAACTTGTGGACTCTGGGCTCCTTGCATAAGTGGAGCTGTGCAGCCTTTGTCCCATGGCGACAGGCTTCGCTCACTGAGCCTAACGTCCTCAAAGTCCATCCACATTGCGCCAAGGGACAGAGTCCCTCCTGTTGTGCCCGTCGTGTGGCTGGACCGTGCTGAGACTCTACCCACCCACTGATGGACACGGGTCGCTCCACCTTTGGGCGTCAGTGAGTCTCGCTGCTCTGAGCACGCTTGCACACAGCACACTCCTGTGCTTGGCTGCCTGCCCCATCCATTCCCCCTGAGCCTCGTCCGAAGTCGCCAGAACCTGGCGGTGGCTCTGGGTCAATTCTTCCACGTTGCATGCGGTCGGGTTGGTGAGTTGCTCCCTGCATTCCTGATTATGAGCAATTCGATGGGCAAATTTGTTCAAAAGCTTGGTTTGCATTTCAGACCATCTCCTCTGACAGAGTCTGTGGTGTAGAATTACTGGGTCAGCCCTTCTGATCAGGATGATGTCCGCCTGAACTGTCAAGTTGCTTCTGGGAAGAAGAGCGGACAATCTACACTCCCCCAGGGCCCAGTGGTATAATTAACCCCCACACACTCGATAGGCAGAAGGGCATCTTGGTGATGTTTCTATTTTCATTTCTTTCATTACTTGGGAGGATAACTGATTTATCTCCATGTGTGTGTCTGGCATTTGTGAGTCCTATTTTCTGGAGTGTCTTTTCATGCATTTTGCTCATTTTTCAGCATGGGACTTGGTATTTTTCTTATCAATTTCTAGGAGCTCTTTATATAATTAGAAGTCAGCACTGCTGTAATTGCTACAAATGTTTCCTGCCCTTCCTTCACCATGTAGTTTTTGGTTATGAGTTTGACGTATAGAAATGTAATTTCTAGTATCAGATCATTGGCTTTGTGCTCCTTCTTTGCCTGTAGGAAGCCCTTACAAGGGTGAGAGGAGCAAATCTCTCTCAAGTTTCCTTCTGGTTAATTCAGAGGTATCATCAGAAATTCAGAGTGAACCCAGGCGGGGGAAAACACTCGGCCCGAATCCCCTTCTGGCTCCCGGTGGCCTGGAGCGGCCAGGGTCCCTGTGTGACATTTAGGGCTTTTTTGCAACTCTGTGTTCCCATGGTTCCCCTAACTCAAAAAACCTCCTGAACATCAGGCCATTTTTCTCCCCCAAGGACTGTTCGACCCTCCCAGACATGGCTTCTGCCTGCCCCACCCTGGGCTAGGGCCAGACCTCTCACACTGCTACCCTTGAACTTCATGAGGATCACTGCTTCTTAATGACTGACCTTTGCCAAGGCAGGATTGCGTGCCAATCCTTGGGTCTAGCGCACAATAGGTGTTCATAAGAAGCCGAGGCCACAATGTGTCTTACGAGGGCTCTAAGCTCTCTTCACAGCGGGCCGTAACTGGGGTTTGTAACAAAGCCTCATTTAGTGTTGTTTTGGAGTCACAATTCTGAAAGTTCCCAGCACACACACACCTGAATGGGATGTTGAGCCTTGTCCTCTGGGTCCAGCTGATGAAGGAGGAGGGGAGACCCTCAAAACTGCTCCCTTTCCGGTGTCCTAACACCCCCTGGAGTTGGTGATGGACAGGGAAGCCTGTCATGCTGCAGCCCATGGGGTCACCAAGAGTCAGACATGATGAGCGACTGAGCTGAACTCAACACCCCCTGGACTACTGTCCTCCCTCGGGGGGGTCCAGCACCTGGACGGTGAGCGGGGTCTTCCTTTGTCATTCTCAGCCCCTCCCCAGATGTCTTTCCAAGTTTGAAAGAAAGTATTAGTTGCTCAGTCGTGTCTGACTCTTTGCAAGCGCATGGACTGCCACCCACTTTGCTCCTCTGTCCACGGGATTCTCCAAGAAAGAATGCTGGAGTGGGTTGCCATTTCCTTCTCCAGGGGATCTTTCCCAACCCAAGGATCAAACCTGTGTCTCCCACATTGTGGGTGGATTCTTCACCGTCTGAGTCACCAGTCTGAGCCCTATCTTTCAAAGTTCAGTTCAGTCGCTCAGTCATGTCCGACTCTTTGCGACCCCATGAACCACAGCACGACAGGCCTCCCTGTCTCCAGGCCACCAACTCCCAGAGTCCACCCAAACTCATGTCCATTGAGTCGGTGATGACATCCAACCACCTCATCCTCTGTCGTCCTCTTTTTCTCCTGCCCTCAATCTTTCCCAGCATCAGGGTCTTTTCCAATGAGTCAGCTCTTCACATCAGGTGACCAAAGAATTGGAGTTTCAGCTTCAACATCAGTCCTTCCAATGAACACCCAGGACTGATCTCCTTTAGGATGGACTGGTTGGATATCCTTGCAGTCCAAGGGACTCTCAAGAGTCTTCTCCAACACCACAATTCAAAAGCATCAATTCTTCAGCGCTCAGCTTTCTTTATAGTCCAAATCTCACATCCATACATGACTACTGGAAAAACCATAGCCTTGACTAGATGGACTTTGTTGACAAAGTAATGTCTCTGCTTTTTAATATGCTGTCTAGGTTGGTCATAACTTTCCTTCCAAGAAGTAAGCGTCTTTTAATTTCATGGCTGTAGTCACCATCTGCAGTGATTTTGGAGCCCAGAAAAATAAAGTCAGCCACTGTTTCCACTGTTTCTCCATCTATTTGCCATGAAGTGATGGGACTGGATGCCATGATCTTAGTTTTCTGAACGTTGAGCTTTAAGCCAACTTTTTCACGCTCCTCTTTTACCTTCATCAAGAGGCTCTTTAGTTCTTCTTCACTTTCTGCCATAAGGCTGGTGTCATCTGCATATCTGAGGTTATTGATGTTTCTCCCAGCATCTTGATTCCAGCTTGTGCTTCCTCCAGCCCAGTGTTTCCCATGATGTACACTGCATATAAGTTAAATAAACAGGGTGACAATATACAGCCTTGATGTACTCCTTTTCCTATTTGGAACCAGTTTGTTGTTCATGTCCAGTACTAACTGTTGCTTCCAGACCTGCATACAGGTTTCTCGAGAGGCAGGTCAGGTGGTCTGGTATTCCCATCTCTTTCAGAATTTTCCACAGTTTATTGTGATCCACACAGTCAAAGGCTTTGGCATAGTCAATAAAGCAGAAATAGATGTTTTTCTGGAACTCTCTTGCTTTTTCCATGATCCAGCGGATGTTGGCAATTTGATCTCTGGTTCCTCTGCCTTTTCTAAATCCAGCTTGAACATCTAGAAGTTCACGGTTAATGAAGCCTAGCTTGGAGAATTTTGAACATTACTTTGCTAGCGTGTGAGATGAGTGCAATTGTGCAATAGTTTGAGCATTCTTTGGCATTGTCTTTCTTTGGGATTGGAATGAAAACTGACTTCTTCCAGTCCTGTGGCCACTGCTGAGTTTTCCAAATTTGCTGACATATTGAGTGCAGCACTTTCACAGCATCATCTTTCAGGATTTGAAATAGCTCAACTGGAATTCCATCACCTCCACTAGCTTTGTTCATAGTGATGCTTCCTAAGGCAGACTTGACTTCACATTCCAGGATGTCTGGCTCCAGGTGAGTGATCACAACATCGTGATTATCTGGGTTGTGAAGATCTTTTTTGTGCGGTTCTTCTGTGTATTCTTGCCACCTCTTCTTAATACCTCCTGCTTCTGTTAGGTCCATCTCGTTTCTGTCCTTTATTGAGCCCATCTTTGCATGAAATGTTCCCTTGGTATCTCTAATTTTCTTAAAGAGATCTCTAGTCTTTCCCATTCTATTGTTTTCCTCTATTTCTTTGCATTGATCGCCGAGGAAGGCTTTCTTATCTCTCCTTGCTATTCTTTGGAACTCTGCATTCAGATGGGAATATCTTTCCTTTTCTCCTTTGGTTTTCGCCTCTCTTCTTTTCTCAGCTATTTGTAAGGCCTCCTCAGACAGCCAGTTTGCTTTTTTGCATTTTTTTTTCTTGGGGGATGGTCTTGATTCCTGTCTCCTGTACAATGTCACGAACCTCCGTCCATAGTTCATCAGGCACTCTGTCTATCAGATCTAGTCCCTTAAATCTATTTCTCACTTCCACTGTATGGTCATAAGGGATTTGATTTAGGTCATACCTGAATGGTCTAGTGGTTTTCTCCACTTTCTTCAATTTCAATCTGAATTTGGCAATAAGGAGTTCATGATCTGAGCCACAGTCAGCTCCTGGTCTTGTTTTTTCTGACTGTATAGAGCTTCTCCATCTTTGGCTGCAAAGAATATAATCAATCTGATTTGGGTGTTGACCATCTGGTGATGTCCACGTGTAGAGTCTTCTCTTATGTTGTTGGAAGAGGGTGTTTACTATGACCAGTGTGTTCTCTTGGGAAAACTCTACTAGCCTTTGCCCTGCTTCATTCTGTACTCCAAGGCCAAATTTGCCTGTTACTCCAGGTGTTTCTTGACTTCCTACTTTTGCATTCCAGTCCCCTATAATGAAAAGGACATCTTTTTTGGGTGTTAGTTCTAGAAGGTCTTGTAGGTCTTCATGGAACTGTTCAACGTCAGCTTCTTCAGCGTTACTGGTCGGGGCATAGATTTGGATTATTGTGATATTGGATGGTTTGCCTTGGAAACGAACAGAGATCATTCTGTCATTTTGGAGATTGCATACAATCCAAAGAGTGCATTTTGGACTCTTGTTGACTGTGATGGCTACTCTATTTCTTCTAAGGGATTCCTGCCCACAGTAGTAGATATAATGGTCATCTGAGTTAAATTCACCCATTTCAGTCCATCTTAGTTCACTGATTCCTAGAATGTTCACTCTTGTCATCTCCTGTTTGACCACTTCCAATTTGCCTTGATTCATGGACCTAACATTGCAGGTTCCTATGCAATATTGCTCTTTACAGCACTGGACCTTGCTTCTATCACCAGTCCCTTCCCCAACTGGGTATTGTTTTTGTTTTGGCTCCATCCCTTCATTCTTTCTGTAGTTATTTCTCCATTGATCTCCAGTGGCATATTGGGCACCTACTGACCTGGGGAGTTCATCTTTCAGTGTCATATCTTTTTGCCTTTTCATACTGTTCATACATGTTCTTTCCAAGGCTGATTCTAAATGCGTTGCCCCACCTCTGTTATTCAGTCGCTCATACATGTCCAACTCTTTGCGACCCCACGGACTGCAGCACACCAGACTTTCCTGTTCTTTACCATCTCCCGGAGCTTGTTCAAACTCATGTCCATTGATTTGGTGATGTCATCCAACCACCTCATCCTCTGTCATCCCCTTCTCCTGCCTTCAATCTTTCCCAGCTTCAGGGTCTGTTCTAATGAGTCAGCTCTTTACTTCAGAGGGCCATAGTATTGGAGCTTCAGCATCAGTCCTTCCAATGAATATTCAGGACTGATCTCCTTTAGGATGGACTGGTTGGATATCCTTGCAGTCCAAGGGACTCTCAAGAGTCTTCTCCAACACCACAGTTCAAAAGCATCAATTCTTCGATGTTCAGCCTTCTTATGGTCCAACTCTCACATCCATACATGATTACTGGAAAAACCGAAATATATGGATCTTTGTTGGCAAAGTAATGTCTTCGTATGCTGACAGCTTTTAGTATGCTGTCTAGGTTGGTCATAGCTTTTCTTCCAAGGAGGGAGTGTCTTTTAATTTCATGGCTGCAGTCACCATCTGCAGTGATTTTGGAGCCCAAGAAAAGAAAGCCTCTCAGTTTGCATCACCCCACCCTTAGCTGCTGCCAAACATGCAGCCCCATTCCTCTCCATCCAGGCTGATTATTACGTATGATTCAGACTCCGTCCGACCCCCAGCCCTCCCACAGACCCTTGGAGCTCTGTCTGCAGCCCAGGGACCCAGAGTGCCTTTCAGGGGCTGGGCCGGTGCCCTTTTGGTGTCCCCTGAGCCCCGGGCTGGGCCTGAACATGGCAGGGGGCCTCCCGGCTGCTGCCCCCTGGACACCTCCTCCCGGCTCCCAGCTAGCCAGACACTCTGGCTGTTTCTGGCGTAGCTGCTCTTATCACTCTGGCCACCCCAGAGTCAGCGCCATGCTTGGCTCCACTGGCCTTTCTGTTCCAGGTCCAGTTGCCACCTACCTGGTTTTCTCTCTGTGTCTCTTCAACTCATATGGGTAAGAAGCCATTGGTCACTCAGAGATTGGTGACCCCAGGTCAGGGATCTGCCCATAGCAGTTAGCTCCGGGTCCTATGTAGGCTACCTTCTTGGGTTCTTGGGGGTAGATGGGGCAGGGGTGTGGCCGGATTCTCCAGGCAGGAGCAGGTGGGGAGACCATGGGGCTTTGAGCTCACCCACCACCCTCCAGCCTCACCCACTTACCTGCAGCTCTGTCTTAGTGGCACATCTGTGGCCTCCTGGCCTTTGGTCTTCTTTTCCCCTTACTTTCTGAGTGACCCTCGGTCTTCACGACCAGCTTGGGGGCTGCCTCTTCGGGGAACTGTCCTCACCTGGAGTCCCCTGTTGTGTGAAGCCCCTGCTTCCTCCAGCCCCTCAGCCCACAGTCACTAAGGCTTCAGGCTGCCTGCCTCCACTGGGCATGTGGGGGACTCAGGGTCCCTGCCAGCAGCTGCCTGAGGCTGAAAAGAGGGGAGAAAAGGCCAGTGGGAAAGAGACAGGATGTTCATCCCTGCCTGCGAGCTTGGAGACATCTAGACGGCTGCTTGATGTCCCTCGGTCTGTCTTCTAAGGCTTAGATCACAGCCTCCATGAGATTACACATGGGATAGTGGGCAGGAAATTTTCATAGAGAGTCCCTTGGACTGCAAGAAGATCCAATCAATCCATCCTAAAGGAGATCAATCCTGGGTGTTCATTGGAAGGACTGATGTTGAAGCTGAAACTCCAATACTTTGGCCACCTCATGCGAAGAGTTGACTCATTGGAAAAGACCCTAATGCTGGGTAGGATTGGGGGCAGAAGGAGAAGGGGACAACAGAGGATGAGATGGTTGGATGGCATCATTAACTCGACAGACATGGGTTTGGGTAAACTCCGGGAGTTGGTGATGGACAGGGAGGCCTGGCGTGCTGCAATTCATGGGGTCACAAAGAGTCGGACACGACTGAGGGACTGAACTGAACTGAACTGAACTGTCCCCCAATGTCTTGTTCCCAGGAAGGGAAGTCCCTTCTGGACTGGAACTGCTTCCTACTGGAAGTGAGGGGCAGAGGCCCGGCCGCACAGTTTCCTGTTCTCTGTGCTCCCAGACCATGACTCCAGACCCAAGGGTTACCTAGTACACTTCACCCTCAATCTCCACTCCACAAACATTGGTGGGGCACGTTAGTCCTCATAGTGAGCAGGAGATCTTCACTCGCCAAACATAATTTAGACAGAAATATAAAGTGGAGGTGAGCTAATGAGTTTTGTATCACCATGTTTACCTGATTCTTGGCTAAAATCTGACAGTTACAAGGTCTCCATGTGTGCCTGCCTGCCTGTCTGGGTATATATATATATATATATATATATATATATATATACATATATATATATATATATGTTGTATTTTGATATTTCTTTACCTCTCGATGGTATTACCAAATTAATTCATAAAATCTCATAAGAGAGCTCTGTTTCAGTTGACTTAGGGATAAGTAAGCATTTACATATAAATTAAATATTTCTATAAGTCCCAGAAACATAAAAACTAACCCAGATGCTTTCCAAGTTTGTGATCTGGGTAAACTTTGATAAATATAATTAGTTTAATATTGCTGGCTTAATAAAAGTTAGTATGTCTCCTGAATTATTACCATGAGCACATAGTTTTATTCTATTTGGGTTTACTAGTTAAAGTAAGGGAATGTTAGCCTCAGATGGTAAAGAATCTACCTGCAATGCGGGAGACCTGGGTTCAATCCCTGGGTTGGGAAGATTCCCTGGAGGAGGGCATGACAATCCACTTCAATGTTCTTGACTGGAGAATCTCCACGGGCAGAGGAGCCTGGCGGGCTACAGTCCCTAGGGTTGCAAAGAGTCGGACATGACTGAATGACTAAGCACAGCGCAGGACCAGATATTTTTAATTATATAAATTATAAATTCAGCTGAAGGACACATGTATAAGTAAAGATGTCATAAAAATGAATTGCTAGATGTACATTACTTCCTATGTATCAAGCATAACAGTAAAAGAAAAAATAAAACATTCACTTTGTAAATTTTTGCTTTCTGATGCTTGTCTAAATGCATATGCTGTCAAAATAGTTAACAGCGGAAAAACTTGAGATGATGGTGAGCTATGTTTAATAACATGCTATGTCTGCCTGAAATAATGTCCAGATCATTCTACAGTGAGATGAACTACAGAAATATTCATTGCTGAGTAAAAATTTATGTCATTATGGGTTCTTATATGGTATTGCTAGACTAAATATATCTGAATCTGTTAATAAACAAGCTCTTTTTGCCACTTTGAAAAAATTGTACTTTAATGAAGCACATGCCTATAAAAATTGTGAGATGATGTATGGATAAAATTTGCTTGTCTGCTACAGAATGCTGGTATGTGACAGACAATTCACAACTGTTTGCCTCTTAGTTTTCTCTTTAAAAGAAAGGTGACATGGTTAAAAAATTATGCTCAATATATGTAAACAAAGCTACCCAAAATAGTGAGGGGCACAACTTTGTATTCTAAGTATACAAGGAAAAATAGAATGTGTTTTGCTAAGGAAAAAAAGAGAGTAATTTTGTTGAAAAGTAAGATGACTGGCTGTTTCAAAATAAGAAAACATAAAAACATAGACCAAAACCTGAATGGATATAGCTGCTGCTGCTGCTGCTAAGTCGCTTCAGTCGTGTCCGACTCTGTGCGACCCCATAGATGGCAGCCCACCAGGCTCCGCCATCCCTGGGATTCTCCAGGCAAGAATACCGGAGTGGGTTGCCATTTCCTTCTCCAGTGCATGAACAGGAAAAGTGAAAGTGAAGTCGCTCAGTCATGTCTGACTCCTAGCGACCCCATGGACTACAGCCTACCAGGCTCCTCCGTCCATGGGATTTTCCAGGCAAGAGTACTGGAGTGGGGTGCTATTGCCTTCTCCGAATGGATATAGAAAGCCATGTTAATAGAAGATTCTTCAAAAAAGAATTTTATGTGTGTTCAAGCTGTGTTTGAATGAATTTGTTTATAAGGTTTTAAAAAATAAACTCAATAGTCTACTGACTATAAAACTAGAGTTTGGTTTTCTTTGTTATAACAACAATCTTTTCTTGGATTACTGGTCTGTCCTTCATAAGAGATTGTAAAAGGTTTTTCTTTACATTTTGAGTAATTTCCATACTAAATAGATTCTAGGTCTTATCAGAATCATTTCCTGTGTTTTGTTTTAACCTTGCTATGTCTTTGATTACTTAAGAGAAGCTACGTATTATTTCATAGTTATCACAGGTCCTACTTAATCGTGTCCAAAACTTTTGGCCTTTTTGACAACTTTCCCAAATCAAATCCTAAGTGAAAATTTGACCTCAAACTGTCCTTGAGATTTTCCAACAGGCTTCCAAAATCTTGAAGGATCTGTTTGTCAACTTGTAAAGAAAGGAATTCATAAAAATAATTTGCTTTACTTATTATGTTGAATTGCCTGAAAAGCATTGTCAAATAAGAACAGATGATTAACCTTATCCCTAGGTTATGTTTGATGGGAAAATGTTATTAGCATAGATCTTTCAGAAATGACTGAAGTCCATAGAAATGCCTTAACACTCTTGTTTTCTATTATATTTCCAGTATAATGTTATCAGTCATCATTACAGCTATTATTTCAAATGTTGCATGCCACAGAAATAACCAAAGTTTCTTTGCAAATGAACTCTCATTCGTTTAACAACCATTTTAGGTCTCTTGTCTTCCACAAATATTTTTTGTTTTACTCTATTCTCTGATAGCATTTGGGGTCAGAGTGCTCCATCTTCATAAAAAGGGACTGTCTTGGAGATCCAAGTAAAGAACCATGGCAGGTGTTCTGGCAGACAAGCTTTTAATATCATTGCTTAAATAACTTTGATATCATCCCACTGGACTGAGTCTGGAGTTCCAGAAGTCTAGTGGAGAAGAGGATGGGCTTATAAAACTGCTAAGCCAGGAGCAAGCAGAACAAGAATTAATTACATGGGACTAAGTGATCTGATAAAGGGTGGTTACAGCTCTTTGAGGGACATTGCTGGCTCTATGATGTTCTATTTTCTGGATATAAGAAATGAAACTTCTGTCCCTTATTTCTTATCTGTACTTGTATCAATGAATAGATTATATATTTTGTAGACAGAAATAAAACATTTATCTTGTCTCACTGCCTGACTCCTCCAGAATTCAAAGCTACTATTCAGTATATTTATTTTCATAGTCTTATAATTATTTGTGAAAGTTCAGTAAGAATCTGTCCTCCTTGAGATAGGACATAAGTAGAAATATTGGTTATATAACAAAGGCTTTGACTGGAAAGTAGTATCTGAAAACGATAACCAAACAGTTTTAAAGAACTAAAAGCTGACTTCATGGACCAATGGTTACAAAGCCCTCTTGGGTACCTGATGTACACGGCTCCCAGCCTTACAGATGAATGAGCGAGGTCACTTCCTGGCAGGCCCAGAAAACTGAAGATATCTTGGAGACCTTGAGAAGAGAAGAATTCACCCAAACCTTTAAGCATCACAGGCAAAATCTAGTACTGGGTTCTCAGCTTGGCTGCTTAGACTTGAGAGACTTAAAAGTTCAATCTGAGATTCCTAATGTAAAGTTCCAGCAAAGGGAGCCAGAAAAGGCTTTTGTGATCTGTTACTATTCTTCTAACATGGGCTTCCCTGGTGGCTCAGACAGTAAAGAATCTGCTTATAGTGCAGGAGACCCTGGGTTTGATCCCTAGGTTGGGAAGATCCCCTGGAGAAGGGAATGGCAACCCACTCCAGTATTCTTGCCTGGAGAAGCCCATTGACAGAGAAGTCTGGTGAGCTACAATCCATGGAGTCTCAAAGAGTCAGACAGGACTGAGGGACTAACACTACTACTATATCATCCTTATAGCACTTTCGTAAATAATCTGGCCAAATCTAATGAGACCAGACTAATTTTGTAAACAAAAATGACATTACTCTGATTTTTGTTGTTGTTCAGTCACCCAGTCATGTCTGATTCTTTACGACCCCATGGACTGCAGCATGCCAGGCCTCCTTGTCCCTCACCATCTCCTAAAGTTGGCCCAAGTTCATGTTCATTGCATCGGTGATGCCATCCAGCCTTCTCATCTTCTGACACCCTCTTCTCCTTCTGCCCTCAATCCTTCCAACAAGTATTCGAGGTTGATTATCTTTGATCAAAAAGGCAGGTGACGGTAGAGATAACTTTTACGTTTCAGTAGAAAATGAAAATCTGCCCTGTGGGTTATTAGATTCTAATCCTATTCATTGCCTTTGAGCTATTTTCACCTTTTTGTAAACTGGATCCTGCCATCTTGCATATTTTGTCAGAAAATGACATTACATTTCCATTTTCCTCCCATCCTCCTGAGTTGACATCACTGAGAACAAAAACTGCCCTTTTCTGGAAGCCCTGCATGCTGAAGCCAGGTGATTTGTTGTAACATCTGAGGATTTATTACCGCACTGGGCAGGCCACTCAGGAAGCTCATGAGAACGTGGTGTCTCAAGCTAGGCAAGTAACTGATGTTATCTGCCACCGTCACTCCACCACTAAGATGCTTTGAATCCAGCATCTGGAAACTGCGGGGCTGTTCTCTGGACTCAGAAAACAGCCCGTTCCAACCATTCATCTGCATTTCTCTCTTTTCATAGAAACTCCTCCCATTTGAAGCCTGACTGCTCTCATCATCCAGCAAGGATCCTCCACTACCAAGTGTTGACAGGGGTTCAACTGCCGCTCCGTGAACAAAAGTGATTGAATGAGAAGTGGGTGTACGTGGTACAGAACCAAGAAGGGGCCTGTTCCCTCCTTGAACAAGTAGTGGGGCTCACAGAGACTCCCTCCTTGACCAGACTCTGGTCCATCTCCTTGGAGCCCTTCTTTCACTAGGCAAGCACTCGCATGTCCTCAAGAGCCCAGTCGTAGCAAGAATTCTACAACAGTCCTACAAACAAGTCGGATTATCTAGCATCCCCTCCCTTGACATCTGATCAAATCCCTGATCAGATGTGATCAGGTCTGATCGGTCTCACACCAGGTCTGATCACATGGCCTGCCTTTAGCAAGAGTCCTGTTAGGTATGTTTCAACAGAAACCACTTCCCATCACCCCTAATGTTTCCTCTTAATAAGTTTCCATCCACTTGCCCCGACTTGCTCCTTGCCTTGCTTCTGCTGCATTCGGAGTTGAGTCTGATTCTGTACTGAAGTTTATTACAGAGAAAAACAAAATATCTGTTTTTAACCCTTTACCTCCCATCCAGCTCTGATTCTCTCTGATACAGGTGTTGGGAAGGGCTGGCCCTGAGCCTGATGTGGGGGAGGGACTGGCTCCAGGCAGGAAGCCCCAGGCGGACAACAGAAAACCCACTGCCTTGGCAGGCCCTCTGGTCTGGTGGCCTCATCACCCCATGGGAAGACGTCCGGGCAGGATTTCATGATGCTGTTCCCAGCCCTGGGCCACGGAGGGAGGGTCTCGGGTGCAAGCTGGACCCCGGGGTATTCATTCTGTCATCTGCACGTGGGATGGGCAGGGCTTGTCTGAAGGCACATGGGGACAGGGACAGCCACAGTGGGACGAGAAGCAGGAGACCACCCTCTTGTTGGCTGCAGCCATGGCACTCCCCCTGTGACTGGCTCCCCACAGCCCTCAGATGCTGAGGCTGCAGCTCTTCTGTCCTCTGGAAGCTGGCTCTGGGGCTGGGTGGGGAGCAGCCTGAGCCCTTTCCAGGCGGGAGCTTAGGCCAACATGCTTTCCTTGTAGCATCTCTTACTCTGGGCAGTTTTCTTGTTTACCAGTGTCTACTGCCTGTCCCGTTCCCTAGAGAGTACACCCATGAGGTCATGGATCTCCAGCATCTTGCCAGCCCTGTGGGCTCTGTTCCCAGGACAGGACCTGATGTGTGTGGACAAGCGGTGATTAGATCTCTCCCTGAGTGCAGACCATGCAGCTCCCTGACCCCCGGCAGGAGATGGAGGGTACATCTTCATGGGGCCCCTGGGCACTGTGACTGGAGAGCTTGGGGCTATGGGAGGGACATTTCATCTGCTTTTGAGACTAAGACAATGTGTAGGAATGCTGTTTGTGTCCAGTCACATACTAATCACAAGTAATTCTTATCTTTCAGAATGGGTCCTTTAGGACCTCCCCCTAATGAGTTTGTTCTCCTGGTTTGTGTGACTTTCATGTTTCTGCAGAATAACAAGGATTTAAAAATTATACAATTTGCACTGGGTATCAACTCAGTTTGGCTTTGGAAAATGTCTCAATTAATTCTTGATAAATGTTTGCCACCTGATACAAATGACTCATTGGTAAAGACCCTGATGCTGGGAAAGATTGAGGGCAGGAGGAGAAGGGGCCGACAGAGGATGAGATGGTGGGATGGCATCAGTGAATCAATGGACATGAACTTGGGTGAACTCCTGGAGATAGTAAGGGACAGGGAGGCCTGGAGTGCTGCCGTCCATGCGGTTGCAAAGTCGGACATGACTTAGCGACTGAACAACAAAATGTTCCCAAAGAACAGAAGAGGTGGCTGGTGGGTCAGGGGTAAGTGTGTGAATTTCCGGTCTTCTCGTGCTTTTATTGAGGCATTTCTTTATCTACTCCTTCACTAGTGGTGCTACAAGTGTCCAGGTGTGTAAGCCTACCATGGATGGGTACACAGGTTGTACACTGCCCAACTCAACAAGTGCCAACTTAAGTGTTCACATAGAACACTGTATGAATCACACTCCTTGGAGTTGAGCAGCAGAGGACTTGCACAACTGAGCACAAGGGTCCTTGTGCCTCCAGGGCCCGTCAATCATTAGCCATTGGTAGACACTGGCCGCGCTCTCTGCTTTTTTCAAGGAACAGTCTGGGGTAGAGGCATGTGATGCAAGCCTTGCTCTAAGACTGGCTGGCATTGCTAGAAAACATCACCGAACACAATCCACAGTGCAATCCTTTGTGTGCCAGACAGAGGGACCTACACGCCTTGCTGGGGCCCGTGTGAGCCCTTCTCCCACGTGAGATTCTCAGGCTGGCCTGGCTCCGCAGCCTGTCCTGGGCTGCTCAGCAGGTAAATGCTGAGCCCATGGACGCCCAGGGCCTGCTCTTCCTTCTCCAGGCATTGCTGATAAATGTGGCTCCGGAGAAAGCCTAGGCAGGGGAGCCAGGATGAATGATGTCACTTACCAGCCAGGTTTTCATGGGTTTATTTGAATCTGCAGGCTTGGGAACAGGGACTGATGGACCCTTACAGACTCCTGCTGTGTTCATTTCCCACCAAAATGAGGTTCACATCCAGGGCTAAGCAATGCGAATAAGTCTGTCTCCCTCTTTTTTGGTTCAGATCAGAGAAAAGAGTTTATAGACGTGGGTCTGTTTTCACACTGATGGATGCAAATGAGGCATGCAGGCTGTGTTCACCCCCTGGAACATATGCACACACTTGGACACATAAGTGTGACACATGCACGCACCATGGATATTCCCTCATACACATGGGCATGAACTTGGTCATGCTGCCAACGGCTTACACGTTGCATATCCCTGTGGCCAGGCATGCACATGCACAGGATAGGTGCACATGCAAGCCCGTGACCAGACAAGTGTGCTCACAGACGTCCGCTCACACTGGCCTTGGGCCACACATGTCCTCCTGCAAAGAGAAACGTATGGCCTCCTGCATGCTTGTGCATGCACTCACACTGCAGACAGACCCTGCTCTCCAGTGGTTGAAGGCCCCCAGAGGTCAAAGGCTCCCAGTGGTCAAAAGCCAGACATTAAAAGCATTCATAAAAGAACACTGTCAGAAGTTCAGCAGCAACACTGATTTCTGTGGTTGTCAGAGTTGAGTAAATAACCCCCAAGAGGCATTTAATATGGGATCTGCCCACAAAGGGCCAGTCCTGGTGAGGAGCAGAAACTGGTATTGCTTTTCAGTCTTCCTTAAAGTGGAGACAGCCAGCACAGCAGTCTTGGGATCTCCTAGCCCATCAGCTGGTTCCTTTTCAGGAACATATATTGCTGTTTCCAGGAAGCCCAACCAGAGCCAGTGAGGACCCTTGAGACCACCCTGGTACAGGTGGTCTCTGCCCCTCCCCACAGCCAGCTCAGAGGCCACAGTGCCCACCACGGATGGCGGGGAAGCATCCCCCCTCCCCATACTCTCTGAAGTCTGTGTTCATCCTGAGTTCATGGTTTGCAACCTCTGGCCCTGGTCACTAACTGCCAGGGCTGACTTGTGTCCCCAGAATCCCTGTGCTGAAGTCCTGACCCCTGGACCTCAGGATGGGGCTGTGTTTGGAGAACAGACCTTTCAAGGGGTGATTAAGGTTGAATGAGGTCATGAGGAAATTGGGTCACACTGGCCCAGTCTGACAGGTATCCTTATTATAAAGGGGAGATCAGGACCAAGACATGGGCAGAGAGATGACTATGCAAGGACACTGGGAGAAGATGGCATCTACATGCCAGGGAGGGAGGCCTCAGGGGTAAGCAGACCTGCTGATGCCATGGTCTCCAGAACCGGGAGACAATATGCACCTGTTGTTTAATTCCCCATCTGGGGGCTGTGTTGTGCAGGCCCTGAGAAACTCCAACACCAGCAGCCCTCCACCCCAAGCTGACCTCCCACCACTGGCCCTACATGGAGGCCCAACACCAGCCGTGGCTGACCACCTGCCACCAGCCATGTGTGGCCACGCCATTGAATCTTTTAGAGAGACTTAAAGAAAGAAATCCTGTCCCTTTGCCCATGTAGTTTCCATTTTCGGTGCTCTTCACTCCTGTATCTGATTAATGTTCCCGTCTGGCATCTTTTCCTTCTGCCTGGAGGCCTCCCTTTAGCATTTCTCATAGGGCAAGGCAACAGGTGGTGACATTTTTGCTTTCTATGTCTGAAAAGGTCTGTTGTGCCTTTGTTTCTGAATACTATTTTTGTTGGGTAGAGAATTTTCAGTTGATGGGGTTTTTTCTTTCGTTCCTTGAAGGTGTAGTTCTGTGAGCTCTTCTGCATCATTTCCAGTGAGAAATCTCCTACCATCCTTATCTTGGCTCTTTTATATAAAATATGCCTTTTTCTTTTCCCAGATTTTCTGTTTAACACGGTTTTGAGTAACTTGGTTTTAATGAGTCATGGTGAATGTTTCTTCTTGTGTGTGTGTGTTTTTTGTGTGCATGTTTGTGTGTTTTAAACTTCTTGGATCTGTAGGTTTGTAGTTTCCATCGCATTTGGAAAACTTTCAACCTTTACTTCTTTGAATATGTTTCCTGTTCTCTCGCCTCCTCCTGGTCTGTCTCTCTTCCCTCTTAAGCACCATGGACACATCCATCAGGCTTCTGGGAGGCCTGGCTCACTAATGCTCTGCAAATTCTTTGACTCTGTGTCTTTCATTCTGGATAGTTTCTATTGCTTTGCCATTAAGGTCATTAACCTTTTCTCCCACCGTGCCTAGTCCATCTTTAATCTGATCAATGTACTGTTGATCTCGGACATTGTGGTTTAAGCTTGAGGAGTTTGATCTGGGTTGCAAACTTACACTGCCTGTAGTCTACCCCCAAAGAGCTGCTCTGTATTCAGCCAAGGGTCACAGTTACAGTTGGCAGGAGGGGGACCCCAGGGACAGGCAACCCCTCTGACTATGTGTTCAGATGGAGCATCATCAGAGGCAACAGCAGAACTGGGGAGCTAGTCAGAGGGCTGCTGCAGATTCCCAAGTGGGAGATTCAGCAGCAGAGGTGGTGAGACAAGCTTGATTTTCTATTTTAAAGTAGAGCTGGAAGGACTTTGAGACAGAGGGCAAGGGGGCCTGGGATAAAGAAAGGCATCTAGCAGGATTTGAAGACTGGAAATTAAATGATGGGTGGATGCCAGCTTCTCATTTAGATAGAGGGCCTCCTCAGGGCGAGGTGTCCTCACCTTCCCCCCAACTCCACTGGAATGGCATCCCTGGCTTCTTAATAAAGAAAGACTCTTGATTCACTGGGTGATCAGAGTTGGAGATGGATACGCAGACCCAAAGGTCAAGAGAAGAAGGATGTCTCCAGAAAGATTGAATTTCCTTCCTCAAGCTTTCAAAGAGATGATCAGACAGGGTGAGCTGCCAGGGTCTGAGAAGTGGGAGAGGTGGTGGGCTCTCAGCATCTGTCTGGCTTCTTCCTGGCCATCTGTCCTCCTTCTCCCCCACAACCCACCAACACAAGGAAAACTGGGGTCCCTCCACCAGCCCTAGTTTCAGACTGGAGACAGGAGGCCCCTCCATCTCTGGTTCCATCCTCAGGACAGTGGTGAGTGCCCACTGGGCCCAGCCCTGGTCTGTCTGAAGGCCTGATTTCCATTCTGAGTCCTGGCCTGGACAATCTCCATTGTCACCAATGTTTATTGAGCATCTACTGTGTCCTAGGGACTCTTCAGATCCAGACAGGATCTGATCCAAACAGGCAGGAAGCCACCCTCAGGGACCATGCCTCAGAGTCATTAGGTGGGCAGACACACAGACACACAGATGTAGCTTCAGGGAGGGAAAGAGGCTGTAAGGAAGACAGAAAGTGGCACCAGGGCTAGCAGCTGGACAGTGGCAGAGTGGGAACTGTCCCAGCCGGAAGGGTCTCTGGGACTCTAGACCTGGGGCCTGAGTGGTGAGGAGTTGCCTGGGGAGACTGCTAACAATACATCTTGTTGTCCAGGCCCTTGGTCAGTAGCAAATCCTGTCCCCAGGTCCATAACCAGATGCTGGGGCCCAATGAATGAGTGAGTGAATGAATGAGTGAACGAAGGCCTTAAATTAACCTCTCGGCTCTAAAAAGGAGACAGTTACTACCCCATGTTCTCAGGTGAGGAACTAAGACTGAACCTGGAGGTTCTGAGCCATCTGCAAGGTCATGAGTAAGGGCCCTTTGGACCCCACGGATGTGCCGGCCACTCCCCAGGGTCTGGTTTCCTGTCACTCCAGAGCACTGTGCCACCTGCCAGTGGAGCAGATGGTGCCTGCTGGAGGCAGACAGCAGGGCTGGCACAGGTTCAGAGCTCAGCAGGTGGCCCAGGACTCGGCCTGGCTCCTGCCATCACTTTGGGAGGCAGCAATGTGGCCGGTGGCCCGTGCCTGTCACTCTTGTCCTCTCAGGCCCTGTTCCCTGGCCACACTGTGGCCACAGCCTCCTCAAGACAGAGCGGAGAGGGAACCGTTGTCATGCTGAAGCTCAGGCCACCCACGACTGCCAGGAGTCACACCCAAGAAGCTGTTCTGAACACGGTCCTCAATTCTTTGCAGCGGCTGGAAGTGCAAGGGTCAGACTGCGAGGCTGGATGGCTGGCTCCCCCCAGAAGCCAGCCCGGGAGCCAGCCTGCGGGGTGCTGCCTAGGTGCCTCCACTTGGGCCCTCAGCCCTGGGCAGCAAACCCTATGGCCACCTGCCAGGGAAGGGGCCCGGGGCTCCCCTCCCACCAGTTCATTTTCCTGTGTGCAGTGGCTCTGTCGAATAAGTGAATGGGAATGTGTGAGCTCTGTGTGGGTGTGTTCATATTTGATGCTCAAAGAGAAATGTCAGTTGGGGATAGTGTTTGGGGACCATTGAGATGGAGACGGTAGTTGAAGCCAGAAAGTGTGACCATCTGTGTGAAAATATGCACAGAGGGAGAAGCTGAGTTTGGACCTGGTGCTGCTGGGCGAGACCCACTTCACAGGCATGTGTGCACATGCCTGCACTAGTGCACACACACGTGTATATGCATGAACGCATATAATACACATGGGTTCACATTTGCAACGCACATGGGTACCTAGTTACACAAGCACACACGTGCATACATGTATGCACATGTAGGCACACAGGGACACACACTTGGGCACACACACAAGCATTTGTGATGGACTTGCTCACATGTGCATATACATATACAAACGCCCAGGCACAGATACATTCATAGGCATACAAGCATGTATGCAGACAGACATGTGTGTGTCCACACTCACATATGTGCGCATACAAGCAGAAGCACACACACATGGTGTATGCCCTGCAGACTCCTGGGATAGCACAGAGGCTTTACCCCTCACCCTGAATGCCGTCCAGCGAGGGTGCAGCCAGCACAGCCCAGGGAACCACAGTTTCTGCTGATGCATTAACCTTGGTCCTCAGTTTCCTCCAGCTCCAACAGCAGAGCATGTACTTAGGTCACTGTGGCAGCCAGCCTCAAGTCTGCCCTTTGCTTGAAGTTCAGCCTCAAGCTGGTGGCACACTTCAGCCTGGCATGCCTGATCTCAGGGACTGTGGTGTGGGCTGACTGTGAGGGAGGGTCCAAGCAGCTTTGAGAGGCTCCCTCTGCTCGGCAGACCCAAGGAGGAACTGGGTCGCAAACGCTGACCATCGCCTGTGCCCCCCAGCCACCAGCGGGTAAGGTGGCCTCTGTCATTGTTCTCTGGCTGCTCCCGAGGACAGGTGTGAGGCCCCCTGGGGCCCTGAGGCCTGTGCTCCCACGAGGCACTTCTCCCCAAGGATGCCTGGGGTGTCACTGCTGAACCTCCTCTTCTGATCAAGGGCATCATCTCTCACTTAGGTGACATGTAACCTGATGTCTCTTGGCTTTCAGCACACCCTCAGGGAGGGACACCTGGTCTGGAGGAGAAGGAAGAGAGGGCACCCTCAGGCCAGTGTTGACTGCCCCGGCAGCCGTCTGCCTGAACTAGAAGGGGGTGCTTCTGAACGAACAGTGGGGCCAGAGATGAACCCAGGGCACATTCCAGCAAAGGTTCAGACAGAGCCCGAGTCTTCTGGGCAGCCTCCCAAACAAAGACGAAGAAAAACGGAGCCACACAAGCTGCAGGGAGTTCAGCTGCCCACCTGTACAGCCTGCCAGACTGCGCATCCCCCGCAACCCCTCACCGGTGGGCAGCTGGCGGAGGGACCACGAGAGCTGACAAGGCAGGTGGTCCAGGGCCGCTGGGCCTGCTGGCCGTCCCGCCGGCTGGCTGGGGAGGGATCGGCAGGGAGGGGTGCCCGGGTCAGGGAATCTGCATCTGAAAAAGATAAATGAAAGCTGGCTGTCAGCGTCCTTCTGCACTGGAGGAATTATTTGTCCCGGAGGAAGGGCAAAACACAGCAGAAACGCATTTCAAACACAAGCGGGAGAGATTGCAATCTCTCTGGAGATTGGAAGGGCATTTCTGTGGTGCACTGACCTTCCTACGGGTGGGCGGCCCCCACCTCGCAGACAGTCCCCCTGGGCTCCCACCGCCCACCTGCCTCCCAGCCCATCCCCCAGCTCCTACCTGGGCTTGGCCGGGGACTGAGGGGCTTCACCGTGTCCTAGCACAGAAGCAGCAGTGAGAGCCAGCAGGGGAGGGTGGGCTATTCCCACACTGGTCACCGCTCTTGTGAGCTCACAGGTGGCTCTGCCTGCGCCTCCCGGGTTTGGTGCTTGCCTGAGCACCTGATCACTGGGGGTCTGGGGACAGTCACACTGTCAGTGTATGACTGGGCCACTCCAGCTGACAAGCGCCACCTCTGCCCAATCCCTGGACCCAACACCAGGTGTCCTGCAGTGAGGCCTCGTTTAACGAGAACTGAGCACACACTCGGTGCCAAGCACTCATCCGGGCCCTTGTGACATCAGTGCAGACGCCCGCATCACAGAGTGGACGAGGGACCAGGACTAAGGCCTGTGGGGTGTGGGAGGGGCTGCTGAGGGCTATGGGGTCTGGGGGTGCAGGGTAGGGGCATCACAGTATGAAATAGGGTGTGTAGGACAGGTGTCTTAGCTGGGGTCCTGTATTGGCCTCGACTCCATCACATGTAGCCTCCACCTGCAGGGGGTGAAACCGCATGTTAATAGCTCAGCATCCATGGTCAGGACCCCAGCTCAGCCTGGCTGTGGCCTCTGCTCTGGGTCTCACAAGCTGCAGTCCAGGTGTCGGTGGGGCCAGCTCTCATCTGAGGCCTGACCAGGGAGGGTGTGTTAGGCCCACCTGGTGTTGGGGGGTCCGTTGCTCAGGTCCTCTTGGCCAAGGCCCTTGCTCACCCCTGATCATGATGGAGGTGGCCCTCTGTTCCTTGGCGCATGGTCTTCCCTCCGAGTGGTTTAGCCAGGAGGAGGGAGTCTGTCAGCGAGATAGAAGACCCACTCTCCTGTGACCTAATCACAAAGCCGTGTCCTGACATGTTGCCATGTTCTGCTGGTTGGTAGCAAGTCAAGCCATTAGGCTAGGCCACACTCAACAGGAGGCTACCAGGGTGCCCGCTCTGGGAGGGGCTGACTGAAGGCCGATTCTGCTAACCCCCGAAAGCAACTTGAGATGGAGGTTAACAGGAGGGCAGCTTTTATTGTCAAGATGTCTCAGGAGTGCAGGCCTCAGAAGCCAGGAGGGTGAAGGGTGGGGGGAGGGTGAAGGGCGTGGGGGAGGGTGAAGGGCGTGGGGGAGGGCTCACACGGACACATGTCATCCAGTAGGACCCCATGGGGCTCCAGCCTCTAGCTTCTGAGGATCCCTGGGGCAGGTGGCACAGAGCTGTCCCCTGAGGGATGGACCCTGCTCCTTGCAGGTCAGAGCCTCCACGCTCCTAGTAGGTCCAGCTCAGGTGCACAGGGTGCAGGGGGCCCCCCTCGGGGATCCTGGGTGACGCCTCGGGCCCCTGGGGCAGAAAGGGTGAGAAGAGATGGAGGGATTGGTGGGAAGCCCAGCTCTGGGCACCAGGGGGGCTCTGAAGAAGAGGGGGCTCCTGTGGACAGTGAGGGGTGCTGGGCCCCCCCCGGGCCCTGAAGCAGGTGTCAGCCCCTCCTGCCTGCAGCCCGTCCATCCCAGGTGGGGACCCGAGGTCTCTACCAACCTGGGATGGCAGAGTGGGTGGAGGTGGAGGGACCACCGGCCCTGACTCTGGGCGGGGACGCACAGCCCCTGAAGGTCCCTGAGCAAACAGTCGGCCGCGTTGCACCGGGCCCGGCCACTCTGCGCCTGGGGGCTGCACGGGGCTGCACAGGCCTGCGGGAGGCTGGGTGGAAGCCAGAGGGACCCAGCTTTGGCTCCAGGCGGGCTGGCGGGCATGGGTTCGGGCGGGCATGGGGTCGGGCGAGCGTATGCTCGTCGCAGTGGCAGCAGCTGTCAGCCGTCCAGAGCGCCAGCCCAGCGAGGCCCAGGGGGGCCCAGGACTCGCAGCTAGCTGCCATTTGTGACCGGGAAATTGGAGACGCTCTCGGCCCCAAGGGCCCCGGGGAGGGGAGGCGGAGGTGCAGAGCGCTGACTACCTCTGCCCGCACCTGTCCCGGACACAGAGAGCTGGCTCAGCCTGGGGCAGGCAGCAGCGGAATGGACTCTTTCCGTGCCTGTCCCCTTCTCTGTGTGGATTGTGGTGGCCCTGAGGCCTGGGCTCCTCAGTGACAAGTGGCTTCTCTTGTTGGGGCAGAGCTGACAGAGGGGCCTCCAGGCTGGGAAGGGCTGGAGGTGGTGGGTCCTGAGCAGGGTGGTCCTGAGCAGGTGCTGGGCTCACAGGGCACTCGGCTCGATGCCTGGGACACGGGTCAGGCAGCCTGGGCAGGGCCGCACCAGCTCTGGGCGTCAGGAGCCAGGGCCAGCCTCTTCACCAGCCCTAGGACCATCTTGTGGACGGCCACCCTGAGCCTACGTCTCACCTCTCTCCTCCAGGGCACCTCCACATCCCCTACCTCTTAAACTGAAGGCCCCGTGAAGGAAGGAAAAACTTTTCTCCCACTTTTTGGCCCATCCAAGACCCAGGAAGATGAAGGGGTCAGTTCAGGGTCACAACAGCCAGTGGCTTGGCCCTGATGGTGGTGATCGTGGTGATGGTGGTGACCTTACATCCAGCAGATTCTCATGGCATAAACGAATTCCTCCCACGTCTGGAGCAAGCCTGAAGCAGAGACACCCCCCCCCCACTCCCGAGTTTCCTGAGGTTGCCTGAGAAGGTGTCGTTTGGTTTAAAGCTCTCAGGGACCATTTCACAGATTCAAGTCTTGCGAAGAGGCAATGCCCAGAGGTCGGCCAACCCACTTCTTGTTTTCTCAATGAGGGGCTGGCTTGGCCAGGGTCACAGAGTCAAGCAGGCCCAACGGGGGCCAGGGTTGAGATCCTGGTTCATGCCCCTCCCACCTACAGTTTCTGTGCGGGCTGCAGCAGTGAGGGGACCCTGGGGACCCCAGGCCCCTGCACCGCGTGTCTCTCCGGCGGTGAGGGGAGGGGAACGGCTTCAGACCAGGTGTGGGGGCCTGATACCTGCTGCCCCGTGGGGCCCGCTCTGACCCTGAGCAAGGCCTCTGCTCCATCCTCTCCCAGACAGGCGTCCTCACCGGTGTCTCAGGGCAGCAGAACAGGGGCCAGGGTCTCGTGGAGCAGGTAGAAGCCAGGCCAGGAAGGTGTGAGCTTGCTCCTGCCCACAGGGAGAGTGCGCGACCAGGCCGTGGGAATGAAGGGGAGTGGGCCTGTCTGCAGGAGATCACACAGAGGGCAGTGAGTGTGGCTGTGTGTAGACTGCGTGCCCAGGCCAGGCTCAGCCCCCAGCCTCAGTGCCCAGCTGGGGAGTGGGGAGGGTGATGGTCGACCTTGAGCAGAGCAGCGCCTGCTTCAGAAGGACAATGCAAGAGCCCGGGAGGCCCAGGTGCCAGCCCTTCTGTGCAGCCCATGGTGGGGCAGCCCAGGGCCTTTGTCCTGGGCTTGGAGCCAGCATAACCGGAAGCAGGGCTGATGCCGGGGGCATCTTGGGTTGTGGCAGGAGTGTGGCCTGAGAGGGTGGCCTGTGGGCCCTTGAGGACAGAGTAATGGGCCAGGCTGAGGTTGCAGGGGCTGCGAAAGACAAGGCAGGCTGAGTGGAGGAAAGGGGAGAGGAGGCACGTGGATTTGTAATTAGGTGCCCCCGAGGGAAGCAGGGAAGGAGCCGGGAGGAGGTGCCAGTTTGCTGAGAGAGATAATGAACGGGGCTTTGGGACCAGCTGGGACGAGAGCAATTAATCTACATGGAGAGGAGGGCAGCTTTGCTAGCTCCATACCTGCACTGCTTACTCTGAATGCTCCTCTAATCGGCTTAGGGGTTTATGCAAATCCGGGTGTGCAGGCGCCCTGATTGGGTTGTGGAGGAATTGTCCAGGCCACCAGCCCTCATTTTCTCTGCAGCGTCCCCGCTCCTGGCTCCTTCTCCCTGATGAGATCCCCCGGCCAGGATGGGGGTTTTAAACATAATTAGGACTAGAGCCAAAGGGGATTTCCATAGAAAAAAGTGCACAGGGCCAGAGGCCAGGCCACCCTGGGACCAGAGCTAGAGGCAGAAGGAGGCTCGCAGTGTCGGAGCAGCGGGCATAGGTGGGAGGCTGAGAGCCCTGCTGAGGGGCCAGAGCAAGCCTCGGTATCTAGCCACACTGTGCTCTGACCAGCGTGGCTGTACCCTGACACCTGACCCTTGTCACACACTGAGCCCTGACCCTGGTCACACACTGAGCCCTGACACTGGTCACAGTACGAGCCTGGACCCTGGTCACACTCTGACTCCTGACCCTGGTCACGCTCTGAGCCCTAATCCTGATCACGCTCAGACCCCTGAGCCTGGTCACACTCTGAGCCCTGACACTGGTCACACACTGAGCCCTGACACTGGTCACATTACAAGCCTGGACCCTGGTCACACTCTGACTCCTGACCTTGGTCACATTCTGAGCCCTGACCCTGGTCACACTCTGACTCCTGGTCACACTCTGAGCCCTGACCCTGGTCACACTCTGACCCCTGACCCTGGTGACGCTCTGACCCCTGAGCCTGGTCACACTCTGAGCCCTGAGCCTGGTCACACTCTGAGCCCTGACCCTGGTCACACTCTGAGCCCTGACCTTGGTCACACCCTGAGCCCTGAGCCTGGTCACACTCTGAACCCTGATCCTGGTCCCACTCTGAGCCCTGACCCTGGTCCCACTCTGACTCCAGACTCTGGTCACACTCTGAGCCCTGACTCTGGTCACACTCTTAGCCCTGAGCCTGGTCACACTCTGAGCCCTGATCCTGGTCCCACTTTGACCCCAGACTCTGGTCACACTCTGACCCCTGACCTCAGTCACACTCTGAGCCCTGAGCCTGGTTACACTCTGAGCCCTGACCCTGGTCTCACTCTGAGCCCTGATCCTGGTCCCACCCTGACCCCACACTCTGGTCACGCTCAGACCTGGTCCTGGTCACACATTCAGCCCTGACCCTCCAGAACAAGACCTGTAACTCATTAATGTCCACTCGTTAATTCCATAGACTTGTCCCAAACAGGCGACCTGAGCCAGGCCCTGGGGATGTCCCGTGAACAAACGGACACCGAGTCCGCCTCTTGGCTCATTGTCCACCTGAGAGGACACACCTGAACAACAGTGTGACAAAGATCCTTGGCAGTACAGTGATCTGCTGGCCCGTGTGCTCTGTGGTCCTCTGGTTTTATGACAAGGTCTACTTATGAGCAGAATTTCCCTCACGGCTGACATGCGTGAGTCTGGAAGCCCCCAGGGGTGGCAGATAGACATCATTCTTTGTCACACTGTTGTTCAGGTGTGTGTTCTCTCAAGTGGACAGTGAGCCAAGAGGGCGAGCTCTGTGTCCACTCGTTCACGTGACATCCCCAGGGCCTGGCACAGAGCACCTGTCTGGGACAAGTTTATGGAGTTAAGAATTGAGTGAATGAGTTGGTCAAATCCAAACCATGATTCTTTTGGTCAAGAGGCTGCTTTTTGCATATGGCAGAGGAAGCAGATACTGTCCTGGAGCGTCCAGGAGGTAAAGATGGGATCCGAGGACGGGAGGTACATGGTGGGCAGTTATGTGTAGTCAGAAGGGCTTCCTAAGAAATAAGCCCCAAGCCACAGTCAGATGAGTAAGACCTAGGGTGTGTGTGGGTGTGTGTGTATGTGTGAGAGAGAGAGAGTCACAGCTGCTGGGGGCGTGGGGAAGGGCCTGTGGGTGGGCCCAGGTGGGCCTCTTCAGTGGGTGGCCAGTGAGGAAGGAACAGTGGGTCCTACACACTGAGCTGGCAGTCAGGTGGCATCACTGCAGATCATACTTCTCCTGGGTCGTCTCTGAGCCCTACCCTTCCATGAAGCATCGGGGCTCAGGACCCTGGAATCTCTGGCTACAAAGGGTCTGTGGAGGCCTGAGGGGCAGAAGGCAGAGGGACGCTGAGAGGCACGAGCCAATCTCAGGCCAGGCGGGTGCCGTCCTTAGCCTCTTCTGCTGGCAGCCAGGAGCAGCGAGCAGTCCTGGTTTGCTTCCAGTGCTTATTTTGCTCTGATAAGGAAATAGTGAACACTCGGGGCATAAATCTTAGAAAATGTTGAAAAGCGTAAGTAAAAACACAGCGATGACTCAGAGTTCCAATTCCACCTCGGAGTCACTATTTCAGGACTGCCCTGTATGGCTGTGCATGTTGTTCACTGTACAAAGGAGCTGAGGGAGGAGGCAGTTTCAGCTTGTGGTTTGTTTAGCAGCCATGCGACCTGAGGGCGGCTACATCCCCCTGGCAGGATGGGAGGCACGGGGGTGGCTTTCAGTTTCTGGGAAGATGCCATGTGGGCTGTGTTCATGCTGGTTCATTTCTTCCAGACTGTCTCCAACCATAACATCCTATAGACACACAATGTGCACACATCTCTACTTTATAAATGTAGGAAGCTGTGTCCACACTGCTGCTGGCCACTTGCTGTCTTCCCTGTGAGATGCCTGTCTTCCTCCGGGGACGACCCTGGGTCGGTTCCCCCTCCCCCACTGCTAGGTACTGCATTGCTTCCAGGTGCTCATTTCCACGAATGCTTTGGTGACAAACACCTCTGCACATGAGGGTTTTGGCCATCCCTGGAACCGGGATTCCAACATGGGATGTTAGGACTAATGACACCTATCTCCAGGCCACTTGCTCTGTGGTCATGGGGCTGGTGAGTCTGAAATCTACAGGGCAGGCCAGTGGGCTGGAAACTCAGGCAGGACTCTTGTCCAGCTGAATTAATTCCCTTTTCTCCAGGAGATGTCCATTTTGCTCTTAAGCCCTTCAACTGATTAGACGAGGCCCACCACACCACAGAGGGTCTCCTGCTTGACTCCAAGTCTACTGATTGTGGCCTCTGATCACCTGTCCAAAATACCTTCAGAGCCATGCAGAGAGTGGTGCTTGACCAAATGCCTGGGCCCCATAGCCCTGCCCAGCCTAGAGGCATGTTCACCTGAGCAGTCATGCTGAAGACTGTTACCCCCATTGTACACTCAGGACAGTCACTCTTCACATGTCTTCACCTGCACTGAGCATCAGGGATTTGACAGTGAAATCAGGGCACATATAACAGCACCTCATGTTACTAGCAGAGAATCCAAGTTTCTTTTCACATATCTCTAGGTCATGAGACGTTTGAAATGGCCCAGTGTGGTCAGACCCTCATGGGGTCCCTGAGCTTGAGAAGAGAGGAGGGTCTAGAATAGAGTCTTGGGTGGGGTTGTGGGGGAGAAAGCTCCCTGGGGCATGGGGAGCAGTGAAAGAATGGGGGCAGACCAGGCATGGACTGATCTGCACGTGTGGTCTGTTCACCCAGTCCTCCTCCCACCCCATCCTGACCATACCCTGGTGCTGAGACGTCTCTGTGTCATGAATTTCAGACAGTTAGGAGCTGAAACACAGGTTCTGGTCTCGCAGGGTTGATGGGGGCCTGCAAAGTGGTGGCACGGGGCCCAGTCCAGACTGTGGGTGCCATAAACGTTGCTCATTGCTGGTGTTTTACTGAGAGAACGAACGGGGCTGGTACAAACCAGATGCCCAGCACATAGTAGGGGCTCCATAAGCCTGGGCCCCATCTCCTCCCCGTTTTGTCTCGAGGCTCAGTTTGCAGTTAGAGCAGTTGAGAGAATTGGGTCAGCTTCTATAATATCTTCTCACTGATTCCAATCACTCAGGCAATTGATACATCATTAACCCAGATCATCATGCTCTTCAATCAACCACCAAGAATAGTGACACTCCAGGCGCCCAGCACGGAGCCCACAGTGCGACAGTGACCTGGCGTTTGCCAAGAGCCCACTCGAGACACCTGGGGTTTGAGGGACGGACAGCCCAGGGCGCATGGTGAGCACTTGTTGGCCCAGACTGCTCAGCTCTCTGAATGTGTATCTGCCCTGAAACGAGATGGTTCTTGTCCAAGTCACTGCTGCGTGCATGCGTGTGTGTGTGTGTGTGCGTGTGTGTGCGTGTGTGTGCGCGCCGGTGTGAGTGAGAGAGAGCGAGCAAAGGTGGTGGGGAGAGGAGGAGCAGAAAGAGAGGAAGGGAGACCCAGAGGCATGGAGAGGGACAGAGAAATAAGGACGGCTCGGCCTGGGGGAGAGGGTGCAGACCATGGGCCCAGGCAGTCCCTGGGTGAGCTCTGACCTTGGCGCATCCTTGGCATGTCAGTGCTCAGGGCCTCTCCCTGTAAGAGGCTCCTGGACTCACCTATAGGCTGCAGCCAGGATCAGACACGACATCAGGAAACACTCAGGTGGAGCAGGTTGCAGAGAGTCTGCTGGGGTCCCTCCTCTGGCTCTTCCCTCTCTTCCCACCTTCACGAATCCCTGTGGGTCAGGGCTGCTGGCAGCCTTTGTGTGTTCAGGTCCAGGCACCACACTGGACGCACCGCCGCGAGGCTTCTGCTGTCCTGAGTTCATTCCCAGCAGAGCCTGATACGCGTCCGTTTCTGTGGGTCCCCCGGGGTGGCCAGGCCCTGTGCCAGGCGTTTCAGTTGTTGCTGGCCGTCTTGGTGAGCACTGTGGTGACCACTGTACTGCAGAGACCCTCCCTGCTCACATGGGCACCTCTAGGGCTGTTGCCAAACAGACAGCCCAAGTTCCGGGAGGCAGGTTATCAGAGCAGCGGCTGCCATCATGCCCTCCAAAGTTGCAGACAAGGTCACTCTTCACATGCACTGTGTGGGTTGAGGCCGTGTCCCTGGATAGTGTCACTGTACCAAAGCACCCACATGGAGTGAAATTGTGAAAGTATTAGTCGCTCAGTCGTGTCCAACTCTTTGCAATCCCATGGACTGCAGCCCAACAGGCTCCTCTGTCTGTGGGATTCTCCAGGCAAGAATACTGGAGTGGGTTGCCATTCCCTTCTCCAGGGGATCTTCTGGACCCAGGGATTGAACCCCTGTCTCCTGCATTGCAGCCAGTTTCTTTACCAACTGAGCTACCTGTCGAGCAAATATTTATTGAATGAGTAAAGGATGGATGAATGGATGAAACTTTGGCCTTGTTTTTTTCTTCATCAACGCAGCCAACATCCCAAGCCAAGGGCTGAGGATGAAGCATGTGATTGCACACATGTGTATACCATGTCACCGCACATATGGCCATGCTGCCTACCAGGATGGACATACCCCAGTGAGAGCTTGGATCTGAAAAAAAAATCTTGTTATTTCATTGTCAAGTAAATAAAGCACTCGGCAAACAGAAAGATGAAGCCCCTTGCCTGCTAGTAAGTGTTTTAGGATCTAATGCAGTTGTTTTCCCGTCCCTCGATCCAGGACATTAAACAGGTGATAATGATGTGGCCTGGGTTGGGTTAGACCAGCAGAACGCGATGCGCCAGCCTTATATCATCTGCGCTCCCTTCCGAAATGCCTCCTTCTCAGGGCAATGATTTGTTATGTCCTGGCTTTTATGGAAAGGATATAACAAGAAAGATCTATTTGAGGGACGTCCCCCTCTCTTTTGAAAAACTGTAATCTAAAACTTGTCCATGCTGTTGGCCAGAGCTCCTTCCAGGAAGTTATGAGGCATAAATTTCTCCTAATTATTCTATTCTCCTGGAAGTAGTGTGGGGCCCACTGAGGTAGACCATCTCTGGCCTGAGACCCCAGGCCTGCCTGGACCTGTCCTGTGTCCTGGACTCCTCTGCTGCCAAGACGGAGGAGCTGGAGGGGACGGCCGGTGGCCAGGGGTCTCAGGTGGGGGATGGACGTGGATGCACTGTTCAGGGCAGTGACTCCCAAGAGTTGCCAGAGGAAGATTTCGAGGCCTGGTCCCAGCTGTGTGACTATTGTGCCCTGTTGCCTCAGGGGGTCCTTCTCAGGCAATTTATTCTCTGACCACTTATGAGAACTAATAATTCTGAGTCTCGATGAGACATGAAGCTCTGGAACGTCATCTGCACCAGACCCCATGTCAGGCCTTCCCAGGGTGTCTGGGGCGGTCAGGTCACAGGGGGCCTGCCCTGTTTCTGGGTCATTGCTGGCCCAGGGTCTCACCCTAGCCCATGTCCCAGTCTGGTTTCTGGGCCACTTGAGTCAGACCTGGACCGATGGACCGTAGCAGCCCAGCGAGTCAGATGGAACTCAGGGGCCGTGGACCCAGCCTTATCTGGAAAAGGGTCTTTGTAGATGTGATGAAGTCCAGGATCTCAAGATGAGATCTTTCTGGATCCAGGTGGTCCCTAAGATCAGTAAGAACGTCCTCAGAAGAGATGGTAAAGGAAATAGGGAGTCCCAGAGGCCAAGTGACGATTGAGGCAGAGATGGGAGGGACCACGGGCGCCTGGAGCCCTGGGAGCTGGAGGAGGCAGGCGGGACCCTCCCTGGGGCCTCAGAGGGAGACCCTGCTCCCATTCTGATGTAGATGCTGGCCTCCAGAACTGGGAGATAATCCATCCATCTAGTGTGAAGCCCACCCGTTTGTGGTCACTTGTTTGGGCAGCCACAGGCAGCTCACATAGGGTAAAAATGGGCCCTGGGGGCGCCTGGTGTGGAGCGCATGGGTAGAGTGCTCTGAATATCCTGAGAAGAGGATGACCTGCTCGGGCCGCAGCCTGGAGGTGGCCACACGGAGCCTGTGCAGCATGTCTGGGGCCTGGGTAGCTGGGGGCCAGCCAGTCCCACGCAGAAGGGTATGGGCCGCAGGCTGAGGGGCCCTGTGGAGCCCCGGCATTCAGAAGCAGGTCGGCTCCCCAGGCTTCGCCAGGATAATGACTGTCCTCATTGTTGAGTCAGGAACTCAGCTGAAGGAAGACCTCATTTAATCGTTACTCGTGAGTGATTCCTGCTATTATCTGCCTCCTAGAGAACAGGCTCAGAGAGGTTCATTTGCTGGCTCTGATCATACAACTGATGAGCGCCGGGGCCCAGGTTGGACAGGAAGCTGAGGCTGTACCTCCAAAGGCTCCGTGGGCTTCCATTCCTATGGTTGCCCCTGGGAAAAGGGCACAGTGGGCCGTGTGGGACAAGTTGAGCTCCATCCCTTCCCTCCCACTCAGATGGAGGAGGCAGGCCTGGGTGACAGCTCCTGGAGCACCTTGGGAATCTGCTCCCAAGGGCGGCACTGTGGACACAGCATCTTCTGGATCCCCTGTATGTCCACGTCCTCAACTGTGGGTCCCAGATCACACCCTGGGCTTGAAGAGTGGCCTGGGCAGCTGTGGGGTCAATGGTGGTCTCTAGACTCACACGGGAGGGTGGGGACACCAGCTCTGCGAGGACGGAGGAGCTAACCCCTAGGGGGTGGGATCGTGGTGATCTCTGGGAGGAGCAGAGCAGTAAACCCAGCTGCCCTGGCCCTTCCAGAGTTGAAGCTGCCACCCAGAAATCAGAGGAAGCTGTAAGTTTGTGCAACTTCCTGCTCAGCAAGGCTGACATGCACAGGGGAATCTGGCATGATGGATGGGCCCCGTGGGTGCTGTTGAGATCCACTCAGAGCGCCAGAGCCAGGGGCCCTGGGCCAACCTTGCTGCTGAGCAGACCACAGGCCTTTCCAGTTGGGCTGCCGCCACGCCAGCCTGGCCCGGTGTCCCTCACAGATGGGCTCCACAAATAGTGAGGATGGCAGGAGTCAGGCGGGCACCACATGTGAGTGAGCGATGGCTCGCCCAGCAGCTATGGAGAACTCGCCAGGTACCCGTCCTTAACTGGATGCTGGAGGCAGAGGCAGGCGAGGCACAGGCGCTCAGCAGCTGAAGGGAACCCTCACCGGCCAGCAGGATGCCCACCCACGCCGCTCTCACGACAACACACGCTCTACGTGCAGTCATGACCGTCCAAGGGCTCTGCCCACTCTGCCTTCTGACTCTGAACTCAGACCAGCCCATCATCTACAGTGCTGCCCCCGCTGTGGAATCCTTCGTTCCTGTCTCATTGGGAAATGCCCCAGTAGTCCCGGCACGTGGCGAGTCTTTAAACATTTGCTGACCTGAATTAAACTTCGGGTGCCTCAACTCCATATCCTCTGAAAAGTGAAAGTGAAGTTGTTCAGTCGTGTCCGACTCTTGGCGACCCCATGGACTGTAGCCCACCAGGCTCCTCCGTCCATGGGATTTTCCAGGCAAGAGCACTGGAGTGGGTTGCCATTTCCTTCTCCAGAATCATATCCTCTAGGAATCTCAAAATGTGACTGTATTTGGAGAAAAGATCTTTGCCAATGTCATTGGTCAAGATGAGGTCAAATTTGAGCAGGGCAGCCCTTTGCCCACTGACTGGAGTCCTTATAGGAAGAGACACAGAGACACTACAGAGGGAAGAAGGCCCCGTGAAGACAGTGGTGGACGTTGAATGATGCCAATGAGGGTCGCCGGGGATGGCGGGTACACGCCACGGCCGGAGGAAAGGCCTGGAAAGGACTCTCCCAAAGCCCCCGGGAAGAACCAGCCCTGTCAACACGTTCAGCTCAGACTTTTAGCTTCCAGACCCATGAGCGACTGCATTTCCATTGTTTTAGGCTGCCCGGTCTGTGGTGCTTTGTCCCAGCGGTGCCAGGAGATGGTAAGAAGACAGGCCAACAGGAAGCCATGTCCGTCGGACAGGCTGAGCTGAGCCGGGTAACAGTCCCCACGTCTCCATGGCCCCAAACCCCCCTCTTTTGTTTCTCAGGCCCCCACAGGTCAGCGGGATGTTTTGTCCACCCTGGCAACTTGGGGACCTAGGCTGACAGGACGGCTGCCACCCCGAATACCCTGCCTGCTCTGGCTGAGGGCAGGGGCTGGGAGTGTGTCCCAGTCCACAAGCACACACTTCCATCTGTATGCAGTGCGAGTCCCTCTGCACAATGCATGTCCACCATGACTAGTCACATGGCTCCACCCAACCTCAGGGGGACGGGAAGGGCAGGCCACCCCTGCCTGGAAGAGAGGAGACCCAGGAATCTGTGAAGAGTGCTAACATCCACCACCGTCGCTGAGGACAGGCAGCCCAGCCTGGCCAGGACTGCTAGGCCACGACCACCATGGTTCTTGCCTCTCTGTCTCAAGTCAGGACTGTGGAAGAGCATGGGGTTGGAATCAAGTGACTCGGTTTTGAATTCTGGTTGTTGTGAGACTTGTCACAACCCCTGGTACAAAGTGATCTAGATCTGACCCATTAGTTCTTATGAAAGGAAGAATGATGGATGAGAGATGGGTGATAGATGAGTATATGGATGGGTGAATAGATGGGTAGATGAGCGGATGGAAAGGTGGATGAGTGGATGGGTGGTTGAGTGGATGGGTGGAAGAGTGGATGGGTGGATGAGTGGATGGGTGGAAGAGTGGATGGATGGGTATATAGATCTAGAGATTGTTTACTCTGAACCAGATGCTTTTATGAATTAACCAATTTAATCCATATGCCTCCCCTGTGTCCTCATAATCTCTAATGTACTGTCAATGAAGTGTAACTCAAGATGCCTAGCTCATGTTTCCAGGGTCACCTAGCCCAGCCCTGTCACTTTCCAGTCCCAGGTGAGAAATTACCCCAAGGCAAGAGCAGAGGGCTCACCTGAAGACCGTCCTCTTCCACCTACCCCCAGCTCCTGGGACTCGACCCGTTTCCCACCGCCCTCTATCAGTCCAGGGAGAGAGGAGGCTGCGGTCCCTGGAGCCTCCGGGGTGCTGCAGCTCCTGCGCACCTGCAGGGAAACGACGATCCCCAGTCATACACCCGGGGTCTCAGAGCAGCTCAGCTCCCGCACCAACTCCTTCTGTCCCTCTCGGGGTCTTTGTGAGAGCCAAACATTCTTCTTCTGATTCCATTCTTTTTGATACAAAGAAAAAGTATTATAAAAAAGCCCAAAGCCACAGTGATTCGTCTCCAACTCATTTCAGAGTTTCAATTATCTAAATTATTGCTTTGCCCTGGCACAAAAGGAAGAAGCTCTATTTTTAAAGTCGCTGGGAGATCAGCACTGGGCTGCCTCCCCGTCAACAATGCACAATAATTTTGATCAGGCGCTCATCACGTTTCAATAGCAGCGACAATGACATTGACCGGGGTCCCCAGGGATTTTATTTTTAGCCTGAAAATCACAGAGGAGGAGCCAGGAGGAGATTTCATGTGGCAGCCTGGGCTTTTGAATGTCTCTTCTGCAAGGCCAGCCAAAAATCGTATTTGGCTCTGGGCAAACTGGGAGAGTTTGAGTGGGAGGGCTGCTTGGCTGGGAGCAGGATAAGCAGTCTGACACCGGGCTCGATGCATCTGTCTGATCCTTCAGCAAACGGCTTTCAGGCCTGGTCGGGAAAAGAACGCTCCCATTGGCCACTCTCCGCCGTGGGACACTTGGTCGGTGATTGTGGTGGCTGTATATTCCCTGAGTCGTAAGTCAGCGCAGCTAATGATGTCATTGAATGGCCACTTTGTCAGTGGCCCCTGTCACCTGGGGAGTAGTTTCCAGCTGAAATGACAGGACATGTCCAGGAAAGGGCCCTGCAGGAGAGAGACAGAGAACACTATGAGGGGTGGGGAGAAGACTTCCCTGGTGGTCCAGTGGTTAGGACTCTACACTTTCAATGCCAGAGTTGCAGGTTCTCTCCCTGGTTAGGGAGCTAAGATCTCACGTTTCATGAGGTAAGGCCAATAAATAAATAAATAAATAAAACAAAAAAACAATAAACCAAAAAAGAAACAAAGAACAAAAAAGAAACACAAATATATAGAGACAAAAAGCTAGGGGGCTTGAGGTGGGAGAGGTAACCAGGGGAGGCCTCATGGAGGAGGCAGCGATCAGTCTGAGCCTGGAGAAGCAGAGCCAGTGTTGAAGGCTGGAGGTGGGAGAGAGGGTGATCTGGCAGAACAGCAAGAGCAACACCTTGAGGCCTGAAAGAGCAGATCGCATGGGCGGTGGGGCACTGAGTCTGAGCCTACAGGGAGGGGGAGACGGGGAGGAGACAGGGTGGAGAATGGAGGTGTCAGAGAGAAGGGGCAGAAAGAGATTGAAGAGGTTCCAAGCCTGGGTCTCCATGTCCCTCCTCATCCCCTGATGGGTTCTCGTGTCTCACACTGAGCACTCAGCGTCCCTGGTGCCGTGAGAACATCCTGATGTCGAGAAAGCTGGGGTCTGCCCTCCAGACCCTTCCAGCCTGGGAACCCTTTGTCCCTGGCCCTGGAGTGATTCTCAGGATAGAGGACGATTCGGCCATGCTCAGCCATGGGACACCTGGCCAGTGATTGTGGTGGCTGTTTCTCCGAGTCAGAAGTCAGTGCAGCTAATTATGTCATTTAATGGCACTTTGTCAGCGTTTCCCCCCTGTTTTATTGAGGCGTAATTGACACATAACACTGTGTAAATTGAAGGTTTATGAAGCGTTGATTTGATACATTGATAAATTGTAGAACAATCACACCAGGAATATTTGCTACCTCCATCTCACCACATTGATGTCATTTCTTTTTTGTACACGTTGCAGACATTGATGAGCCTTACTCCAAGCACAGTGCTGGGGGCACAGAGTTACTCCCCAGGGAAAGGGCTCAATGAGTGGTGGGGTCTAGCTCCCTGAAGTCCAGAGACTCTGATTCAGTCAGCATCTGCCACTGAGGAGGCGTTTGTCTTGACCTTGAGTTGTGACCTTGCATGGATCACAGGGCTCTCAGGACCTCTCGTCCTCACCCCATTTGCCGTGAAGGGCTGTGATGTGTGCCTCCCACAGCCCAGGAGGCGGGTGAGATGGATGCGTGTGCCCACTTGGCTGAGGAAGACCAAGCTGCCTGCCCAAAGGATGCCTGCTGTGAAGGGGAGACATGTTGGGGGAGCTGGGGGAGCATTCGAGCTAGATCTCCACCCAGGTCCTCAGCTTTCTGGGTGGCAGGCAAGTGGGGTAACTGTCTTTGTCCAATAGGATGGAGGTCCTGCCATATCAAAGTGGGTATGACACGGTATGGGGACACATGATCCTGAGTCACTGATGTGCCCGGCACGTCCTTCCACAGCCCAGGAGGGAGATGGCACTGACCAAGCACACCCAAGGCCCAGCGATGAATCAACATGGGGACAGTCGCTCCCAAATTTAATCTTCCTGAGGAGTATACTATAGGGACAAATTAGGGCTGACAGGAGTGCAGCACGAACCCAAACACCCATCCTCTTGCCCTCAGCCAGGCCTCTCTGCCTCTGCTGAGCTGAGGGCTCACTGCCAGCCTTGCCTGCTGCCCACCCGCACAGTGTGCACAGAAGCTGAGGACAGAGTGGGCCGGCTGGTGCACAGGGCTCTTGACCAGAAGGTGCGGGCAGGAGCCGGGCCAGCACCTTAATTCCACCCGGACCGCCTGGCCAGACACGCAGGGAGAGGTTCTCGGCTGAGTCAGAAGCACAGTCTTTAGTTCACCAGGCTGGAGCACAAGGGCTGGGTCTCTGACTCCCTAGCTGTGTGACCTTGGGGACGTAGATGGCCACAAAGGCTGCTCTTCATCTAATCAAAGACACTGCAGATTTTGAGATGCACTCTTTTTCTCAGCATTACTAAAAAGAAAAAGACAGACAACTGCATTGCAAGACGTCATTGGCGTGAGAAGCTGCCTGTTTCAGAGCTGTTCAAATGTGCTCCTTCGACTGATTAGATTGGGGAATAAAACCTCAAATGTATTGGTTTCTAAGAAGTGTTAACATTTCGGGGAGTTTGATGGGCAGATGAAGCCAATATGCTTTGTGGGGTCACCAAGGCCACAAGTAGGACTGAGCGGGTGAAGGTATGGGTAGACAGCCCAGTTTAGTGGAGAAAAAAGTCTCTGGCGGTCAAAACAATTCACAGTGGAAAGGCAGGCTTCCAAGGGAGTGAGCTGCCCAAAGCCTGGAAGTGTTCAATCCATATTCAGTGGAACTCAAGAACTGTGCATACTGCCCTGAACACCCTCAAACACCCACTCCATCCAGAGACTCAGGCTTAGAAACATGACTGGGTGTAGGGAGGTGGGTAGACCAGATGTCTCTCAAAGTGCCTTTCAGCCATGACTTCCCAGAGTATGGAGTTGCCCTTTGGTATTCTTTGTTTGTCTTGCTGTCAGCTGTTTTTCTGGGGACTCGGTGAATGGATGACTAATGACAAGAGACGAGGGGACTTCCTGGGACATGTCAGAGACCGCTATCTGTACTGGGAAGACAGCCGATAATTATCAGCTACAGTTGGCAGTCCACAGGGGACCACACTGAAGGTGACCAGATGGAGAGATGAGGGAGACCACTGGGGGAGGCCTCCCACAGGGAGCCTGGACCCTGGCTCTGTGGGGGACTTGAGTGAGCGACAGGAGGAGCCAGACCACTCTCCCTGGTGCCCCTGTCTTTGGACAAGCCTGGGTGAGGCTGTGATGAAGCTGTTGGGCCCACCTGATCATCAGTTGATTCTGCCCTTGCCCCTCAGTTGACCTCAGTGGTCTGAGCTTCCTCCCCTACACCCTGGCTCTGGTCCACAGTGCCCATCTCTGATCTGTCTACATGACCGGTACTCTACTTCTGTGTGGCTCTTGTCACCAGCTCCTCGGACATGTGGCAGGCAGCTGCCATCAGCCTGAGCACCTGTGGGCCAGGTTGCAGGCAAGACACCTAACATGCACTCTCATGCTTATGGGGTCACAGAGAAGGGAGTCTGAGCATTCTCATCATGCAGAGCAGAGAGCCAGGGCTCAGAGCTCAAACAGCAGGGCTTCTGGCACATCTGGAGAGGCTCCCAGAGCTTGCAGTCCAGCCTGCCGAGAACGATCTTGGCTGGGGATGTGCCGTGCATGGCCCCCAGGGGCCTCTGGGAGCCACACCCTGTGTTGCCCCTGTCATGACCCCTCTCATGCTCTATCTTGCTTCTCTACGTCCAGAGTGCTAGGAGCAGCTGCCCAGGCTCCTGTTTGAGGCCTCAGGTGAGGAATCCAGATGCAGCTCCTCTCCAGCCGGCCAGCTGGGGTGCCTGAGGCCCCCCTCCTCCCTGTGGGCTGCACTGTTCCGCTCAGACCCTGGCAGAAACCGCCACCTGCTGGAAACTCTCCCTGCCCCTGTCCCCGCTCAGGCTCTGCCCAATTGCAAGGCAATTCCAACCTTGGTGGAAGGACAGGCTTTAGTTGTCTTTCTAAAGGACCTCAAACATTCCATTACCTCAAATATGCCTGAAATCTTCGGCTAGATTAGAAGGGCCGCCCTTGGCATTGCTCAGCTCATTGGGCACGTGGCTCCAGTCTCTGCCTCCGTCATCCTTGGCCTTCTCCCCGCAGGTCTCCATGTGACCTTCATGTGTGGACACCTGTCCTTGGATGCAGGGCCCACCCTATTACAGGATGACCTCATCTTTGCTCCTCAGTTTTGCAAACACCCTGTTTCCAGAAAAGGTCACATTCTGAGGTTCAGGTGGATGTGAATTTTTGGGAGGACACGGTTCAGTTCAGTGCACCCCAAGTGTCTGCCCTTCTGGGATTCTCGAACCCCTTCTCCTGGGCCTCTGTGTGCTCTGACCCAGCTCTTAGGGACCCGATTCCCTACCAGCCCTCACACTACCATCACAGCCCCTCTTAGGAACGCTTTCTTCAGTCTGGGGTGATCATCTGGGTCACCAGGACTCGGCCCCAGCACCACATCCCAGGGAGCAGGAGCTCTCAGAACAGAGAGCTGGGGACAGGTCACAGGGAGGTTTCCCTACCATCCGGCTACCTGACAACATGACTAGGGGACAGTCAGGAACAGGTAAGCTCCCCAACCCCCCAGGGTTCAAGCAGAAGCTGCAGGACTGGTTGCCGGCTGGCTGGGGCAGATGAGGGGCAAGGGCTGCGGAAGGGATCTGTGAGTTTCCTGGGAAGCAGACTTGGTGACCGCTGAGACGCTGGGACACTTCAAACCAGACAGCCCCCTCTAGCTCCATCACCAGTGTCACCCTCATCTGACAGGCTTAACTGGGCGCATTGTGATCAGCACCAATAAGAGCAACCTGGAATTCTCTGCACTTTATTTCAAACACATCTTCTCATTCTTGTCTCCTGTGATCCTGCCGACAGCTCCACGGAGACATGAATCTTCGAAGAGATGGTGCCCCCTCCCCCACTGGCGCTCCTGTCTCACCTGTAGCCCCAGGATCTTGGGATCCTGGTACGGAGACTGTCCCGAGGATGTTAGGTGCGTAATGGGGCCTATGGGCCTAGGCTCGCGGTCAGCAGGTGGCCTGAGTCTCTTACCTCTTGGTCTTCCAAGCCCAGCTCATTACCTCTCCTACTTCCTTGCTTCGGAGACCAGACCTAAGTCAGTAATTACTTTCCGGTCAGTTGAGGGGGAATGGAGACCAGGGAAGGCGTTCAAGACCGAGAATCTTAGAGATGGATGCTTCACCCCAAATCAACCACGCAAACCCCTCCTCCGGGGTCAGCCAGGAGCCTCCGGGGCAAAAGCCCCATCAGCTAGAGTAGAGCATCTCGGGAGAGAGAGCCTGACCCGGCCTCTGCCAGAGCGGGGCTGGCCGTGCACACCAGCCTGCCTCCTCCTGCCCCACACGCAGCCCCCACAGAAGCCCACGTTCAAGGTTCCCCTGAGGAGTCTTTGCCTACCTGGTATACTCGTGCATGTGTGCTCATACGTACACACACACACACACAAACCCCGCCATACTTGGTCACAGAATGGCGAAGTTTTCTCCTTTGCCTGAAGGGAAGCTAAAGAGTGAGGAGAGGAAATTAGGCATCACAGGAAAGTGGTGTATTTTTTCCGGGTAATTACCCACACCTTGTATAATCTAATGAGCCGTCCAGAGGCCCGGATGGAACACTGAGGAGCGTTATTGGATGTTTCCTCACAGTTTACCCATGTGGAGGAGTTAATTAATTTATAGGTGGAAATGTGAGTGTGCATGTGAGCATACGGGAGTGTGCATGCATGTGCTTCGTTAGTTTTTCCTCTGTGTGCAAAGCACGGGAAGGGAGCAGCCGTGGGCGGCCTGGGCTCTGTCTACGTCACTCTCATGGGGCAGAGATATCCGGGCTGGTGGTCTCAGTTACTTAAGAGCCGAGATTCATCCACAGGGAGCGTGGGGTGTGAAGGGGTTAGCAAACACTTGCAGATGGGTCAGCCCAGATACCAGGTGGGGACTTTTTCCCATTCGACATCGCAGCATTTTTTAAACTCAGGTCATCTCAATGAGTTTGCTCTATCACCTTATTTTTACTTCAATTTATTCATATTTTTGTTTAAATTCAGCATATGAAGATATTGTATTACTACATAGTATCTGGGAAGTCACAGATCTGCTGTAATTGCTGTAATACACTTCCACATGATCACAACACCTTTACTAGAACAGTGTCTGTGTAACATACAAGCTTGTCTCCTTTAACCCTCCTGACATTTGAGACATGACAGCATTGGACACAGAGAGGTGAAGCCATTCTGACCCATGTACACAGCTGGGGGGTGGCAGGGACCCTGGAGGGCAGGGCTGGGAGACCCTGGCCCACAGGGGTGGGACTCTGACCCAGGTCCAGGGCCTGCCATCCCCTTAGCGGTCTCCATTGGCTTCTATTTCCTCACTTTAAAATCTCCCATGGCTGAAGCCTTCCCATATGCACGGAGCAAAAGCACAGAGATGGGTGCCTCTGTCACCTATGGGAATTTGCTGGGAACCTCTCTTTCTCTCCTGCAGGAAGAGACACACCTGAGGGTGGGGCCAGCTCTCTGCTGCTCTGAGTGGTCAGAAAAACATACCTGGTGTGAGGGAGGCGTTGTGACCCAAGATGTAAAATACTGGCCAGAATGGGGACCTGTCATCCCCAGCCCCGAACCTTGATGCCCCACCACATTGGAAGCAGCAAGCTGGGGCGGAGTCAAGGCCAGCCCGAGCGAGCTCTGAGATGCCCAAAGGCACCCTCTGCTGGAGGCGTCACCCAGGAGGCCGTGGCCTGGGGCGGATGGATGATGCGGGAGAAGTGGCCCCCTCATGCCCCTTCCTGGCCCACGTCCAGACACTGACCAGAAGCCCTGGAGCGCTCGCTCACTCGGGACACAGGGGCCTCACCTGAATCCCCACTCTGATGGGGGAGTGCCAGCTCTGTCCTCCAGGAGGGGGGACAAGGCAGCTTGTTGGTAGAAAGGTCCTCATGGCCTCATCCACACACATACGGGGCACAGCGGGCAGGCCACGCTGGCTGCGTCCTCCCGTGGTCCTTTGCGGAGCCTCAGTTTCCTCCCCCGCCTGATGCTGAGAACTCTGAATCACCGCGAACGGAACCTTCTTCCAGTGGCTTCCCGAGGTGCAGATGCTCCATCCTGCTGGGCCTTCGGGGTCTCCCCCAGGGGCTCCCAAAGATGCTCCACTCTGCCGGGCCAGGAGTCTCCTCTGGGAGCTCCCAAGGCCACGCCCTGAATAACTGGTCCGGGTAACGGCCCTCACCCGCACCTGCACTCAGACCAGCCCACCTCCCCACACCCGGCGGCCCTCGACCCTGACCTGTGTGGCAGCCTCAGCCTTTCCAGCCTTCTGTCTCCACTGTCGCCCGTCACCTCAGTCCCTCCTTTTAGTTGGCAGATTAAACGAAGGATGATTTGCATAGCAATAAAAAGGTAATTAAAATCACCAACACATGAAAAGCCCATTATAAGATTCCCTGGGAAAGACAGCTCCCTTGGTCAGGAAAGACCCAGGAAGAGGCTGGGGGTGGCGAGCCAATTACCAGAGCATGTGAGTTGTCCATTATCAGCACTGAGGATTGCAAATATAAATATTAATTGCTGCAGGGCCAAGTTGTTAACAGTCAACCAAACTCATAAATACCCGTTCACAGTTAATGGTGACGGAGTGCGTGTCCACAGCGGGGCTTCGGAAAGTGCAGGGAAGGCTGAGTCGGACGCCACGGCCTCCGTGTCCCCTCATTCATTCAGATGCAGCTGCAATTCCTGATATCTGATTACCTTTCAAGGTCTGATTTACTGTGTGTCAGGGTATTGATTTATCCATTATTTATGACCACTTAGAAGGACTGTGTGTGTGTGTGTCCAGGTACACACACTGATATAACAAATACATGTATCACATTATTGTTGAGTTGATAATGAAATTAAAGCTCTCCAGGCACTTAGCGGCCAGCAGGAGTCCCCGGTGGCCATCTCCCCTCTGAGGACGATGGCTGCTGTGTCATAATGTCCATAAATGACAGCCCATTGGCCATGAATGAGCACTCAGAGCTCAGAAACTAGGGCGCTGTGTGCTTGCACTTTGAGGAATCTGATGGTGGAGTATTACGTGTCCCTCCCTGATTCTGCTATGGAAAACACACAGATAAATGGCATGAGCTGGAGGCCCCTTTGGTCCAGCTGAACAGAAGACCCCCGGGTCAAGCTGAATGAAACCCGGTCAGTGCAGAAGGAACTAGCCCTGTCTTCCTCCCTCCCTCCTCCAAGTGCCACACCTGTGACTTGAGGCCCACTGACTCAGGCACTCCCAGAGGCTCGTCCCAGCCAGGAAGAGGCAATGGTGAGGCTCAGGGTCCCTGAGATGTACATGCTTTTCTACTGGAACCTGGAACCATGACGTGTTCATCACCCTGGGCTGTGCTCTCTGACCTGCTTGCTCTCAGGAGGAACCTAAGGTGGAGTTCTCCCCATGCTGGTCTGCTTGAGCAAGGCAGTTGTTCGTTCAATAATCCACTCCCTGGGCGATCATTTCCTGAGTGTGTATCACCTGTACCACGTGGCAAGTCCTGAGAGGATGCGAAAAATGAGCCGCAGCTGGTCCCTGATGTCCAGGGGTTGTCAGCCAATACCGGAGACACTCTGTACCAAAATTCATTCATTTTTCCTTCCTTCCTCCCACCCCCCACCCTTCTTCCCTCCCTCCCTTCTCCCTTTCTCCCCCTTTCCTTCCTTCTTCTTTCTTTCTCTTCCCCCTCCTTTCCTCCCTCCCTTCTCTCTCCCCTCTTCCTTCTTTCTTTCTCTTCCCCCTCCTTCCCTCCCTCCCTCTCTCCTTCCTTTCTTCCCTTTCTTTCTTTCTTTCCATCAACAAGTGTCAAGGCCCCTCTGCTATTTCAAATGCTGAGCGTGGGGTAGTGAAATACAATGGACACTTTGCCCTCATGGAGCATGTACTCCAGTGAGGAAAGCAGACAGTTAATGAGGAATGAGTCCAGTGATGGGGCTTCCCCAGTGGCTTGGTGGTAAAGAATCAGCCTGCAATACAGGAGACACAGGTTTAATCCCTGTTAGGAAGATCCCCTGGAGGATGGCATGGCAACCTACTTCAGTATCCTTGCCTGGAGAATCCCATGGACAGAGGAGCCTGGCAGGCTATAGCCCATGGGGTCACAAAGAGCTGGACATGACTGAAGTGACTGAGCACGCCTGCACGCGTGTCAAGTGGTGACAGGTGCTACAAGACAAAGAGAATGGTTGTGGAAGGTACTATTTTATGCATGGTGGCCAGGCAAGGCATCTGACCAGGTGGCTTTTGAATGTTGTCTTTGAAGACAAAGAGGGAGTCGTGGCTGTACCAGGGGAAGGGCATCTTGGAGAGAGGGGCAACAGGGAAAAGAAAACAAGGTGGAAGTGTGATGGGAGAGGAGTGGGAAATGGGAAGGTGATGGGGTGTGGTGTGGAGACATTGTGGGTAGAGGTGGGTGTTTCAGACCGTGTAGAACTTTGCTGGGAAAACCAGTGAAGGACACTGTGAAATACTGACCAGTGAGGTCAGAGGAGACTGAGGCTGTGTGGTTTCTTGGAAGTGAAGTAGACAGTGTGCTGCAGAAGAAGGAGCACCTCAAGCACTAGCAGCAGGCTGAGTGAAATGAGAGCCGAGATGACCACTGGGTTTAGCATCATGAAGATGCTACAAGTGCTGTTTAGTTAAATGGTGAGAACAAACTCTGGAATGATTACAGATATAAGGGAAGAAGAAGTAGAAACAAGTAGAGACAATTTGCTGAAGGGCACGTACTATAAATGTGAGTAGAGAAAAGGACATAGCTCATAAAAATGTAGGGACAATTTGCATGTGTACATACACATGCACACACATAGGAAAGATAGTTATATGTCTTTTACACACATGCACATTTCATACATATGAAAGATATCACAAAATTTTATGATTCAGTGGAATGGAGAAATTTGATGATGCAAGAGATGGAGGCAAAATATTGTGGAGTGACCCCAAGAAAGAGATAAATAAAGTGCTGAGAGAACTTCATTCAGTCCTGCCCCAGGACCCACAGTGTCCCTCAGTGCCCAAGTGGCTGTCCCTGGTGCTGAAAGTGACTTAGCTTCCAGCCAAGACTACACTCAGAGGGTAAAGAATCCACCTGCCAAGCAGGAGATGCAGTTTCGATCCCTGAGTCGGAAGATCCTCTGGAGAAGGAAATGGCAACCACTCCAGTATTCTTGCAACCACTCCAGTATTCTTGCCTGGGAAATCCCATGGACAGAGGAGCCTGACTGGCTACAGCCCATGGAGTCGCAAAAGAGTCAGACATGGTTTAGCAACTAAACAACAACAAAACAAGATTACACTCATGTGTCCAGAGGTGTTCAAACATGATTTGTGGTGTCGAATTTAACCACGTCAGCCTATATGTTTAGTTGCTATTTTACCAGCCATAAATCATAAGCACCATTCAATTTATTGTATTTCATCTGTACTGGAGAGGGTGGAGTACAGAGAAATGGGAAATAGGGTGGGAGAGGCCGGGTTTTTACACAGAGCCCATGACATGCCAGGCACATTGCTAGGCAGTGTTTATAGATGATGTCACATGATTCTCATGGCCACCTGGCAAGGTGAGTACTAGGAATGTCTTTTTTTCCCAATGTGGCTCAGGAAGGTTTAGAGAGTATCCAAATGTGGACAGCTGGGAGAGGGAGGGGCAGGGTCAGTATTTGAATCCAGGTCTAACTACATGCCCTTGTCCACTTGCATGATTAACCACCCACTGAGGGACATATCATTTCTCCCATCTCCTTCCTTAATGGTTTCCCTGCAGTCAGCAGGGGACAAGACAAAGACAGGGGTCAGTCTGCTAGGCCGGAAGAGCTTGGAGAAGGTACAGCTTGTGTGGATCATTGGAAACACAGAAGGAGGTTTATGCAGGGTGTCAAATTCACATCAAAAGAATAAGCTTTCATGAAGTGCAGATAAGGTTAGTCCCTTTCCATACTAAGTAGTGCCAATGATTTTCACCTTTCTGAATTACTTTTGTCTGACTCAGTGATTTATATGTTGTGACAATCAGTGGGGCCTTTCCAGGTACATGAAATGGTGGCCATAACACATGCTGCTCCTGCTGCAAGGACCACAGTGACTGAAGGACCCAGCAGAGGCTCTTCCTGTCCTACCACCATGCTTGAACCAGGTCAGCCAAGCCTCCCACCCCCGTATTTTTCTTTACAGGTGTCAACTCTGCAAAAGAGTTGAGGGATCTACCTGCCTTCATCTTTCTTAATCTTCTTCCTTGATTTTTCACATTCATTTCCCTCCAAAAAATGCCCTGCACATTGAATCTCATCTTGGCATCTGCTTCCTAATGGGTGAAACAAACTCAAGCAGGTAGAGCTAACCCGCAGAGGAGCTTCTACACCAGAAGTGGTTTGTCATCAAGGCCTCACCCAGTGGTATTGTGTGTGTATGCACTCATGTACACCCATAGCACAACCATGACCAATCAATCAGGGATTGAGATTGATTGAGATTGAGAATCAGGGAACCTCATTCTAGATTAAGATTCTTTCAGCATCTATGATGCAAGCACTCCAGTAGTTACCAGAACGGACGTCCCCATCAACTGGCGTGATTGAGTGATTCTAGTATATGTGCTACTGAAGTGAGCACAGAATTGGGTGATTCTAAGGGGAGGGATTTCTAGGCCCTCCCCCTTAGCTTTCTTTCCCCTTTCCCACAAAAAAATGTTGCTCACAGATCCCAGCTTACCAGAGTTGGGTTAAGGTGTTAACTGTCAGCTAACCAGATCCCTCTCTCTGCAAGCCTGTGTGGATAGAGAGAGATGAGGCCCCAGGCGCTTAGGGGGGGAGGCAGCCTGGCCTCAGTGGGGCCTGTGTGTTTCTCTGTATCCACATCTATGAGAAAGGCCTGCAGGATCTCCTTGCTTCTGTGCGTTGAGCCCCGTGAAATTGCCATTCTGTGGGTCAAGAGCAGCTGACTCAGTGATTTCATTCAGTCCTTGATGATAACTTCCTTGAGAATCTTGTTGAGTTGATGAGGAAGAGGTTGGCTGGATGAGGCTTGCACACTCTTGGCCCCCAAACCAGCAAATGCCATCCAGCACAATCTCTTCCAAATCAGGTTTGCATAAATCCTACCCACCCACGGAGGCGGGGACTCACCATTAACCGCATTTCCTAAATTCCACTCACAAAAAGGACCAGATGTTTTCTAAAACAAAAGAGCATTTATGAGACTCCTGAGGACTGTCTTAACTAGGCCAGAAGACAGTACCCAAAGGGACAAAATGAAGCCTGGATTCAGAGGAAAAAAGAAGGAATCCAGTCCCATGGGGGGCAGGATGGAACACACGAATGTGCCTCCTGCCCTGGGGGTCTGGGGCTGCTTGCTGAGATTCCAGTTCCTGTTTCCATTGTCCCCGTTCTTCACCTGAAACTCCCATCCCATCCTCTCCTATCCACTTAGTTGCCTAAATCAGAAACCTGGGTCTCTTCCTTCTCCTTCATGCCCACATCAGCCCCTTACTACATCACATCGACCTCTGAAATGTTTAAGGTATCCATCCACTTGTCTCCAGCCCATTGCCTCCACCCTGGGCGAGGCCAGCCTGGACCCCATCCAGACCATGGTGACCACCTCCTCGCCAGCCCCCCACTCCAGTTTTATCCCCTGTGTGCTTATCCCCTCCCCAAGGTCAGAGAGGCCTTTAAATTGCACATCTTACAGTGCCAGCATCACAGCTTAAAGGCCTTTAGTTTTTTTTTTTCCATTGCTTCTAGAACAAAACTTAAGCAAGGGATCTTGACAAGCAGGCCTTTCTCACCTGCCAAGTTCATCTGACCCACACATCTCCCCCCAGAGAGACCGTTTCCCAGGCACGATGAACCCTGTCCTGCCTGACCATCGATTGCTCTTCTCAAATGGCTCTCTCCCTCCCCTCCCCCATCAGCATCCTTCAGGAACGACCCCAGCCCAAGCTCCCCGTCTCAGAATCCAGTTCAGTGGAACCATCACCAGGGTGTATAAGCGCTCCCTCTCTTGAATCAGCCCTTCGAGGGCAGGCAAGGCCAGGCCTTCCTGCTCTGGCGTCCCTGCAGCTCTGCTCAGGCTGAAGGTGGGCTCGCTCAGACATTACACGGTGAACGAGTGTTGCTATCATTACTGTGGCCTTTTCCCAGTGAGTGAGAGGAATGACAGAATGCCAGGCATCGGGCGGCAGCTTGAGGAGGGACCACGGGGGCTCTGGGCCCTCCCTGGCGGCCCTGTGGTTCCAGGGCCCGAGGCTGGGGTGGACAGCGAGGGCAGAAGGGCTCACACAGGGCTGCATCGCATGCCTCCTCCTTCTCATGCCGAGGTCGGAATCCACCTGTTATGAATATGAAGAGAGTGAGATGATGCGTCTGTCGCATGCAGAGAGGATGGGCAGTGTCCTAGAGGACAAACGACCGCAGCAGGGCTCCTGTGACACAGGCCAGGCACCCTCCCCAGCCCTGCGATGATGCTCCACGGGGAGAGGCACCATCAGCTCCCCTCACCCAGGCGGCTCTGTCTGTCCCCTGAGCTCTGGTCCTCTATCTGCAGGTGGGGATGGCAGTCACCACATTTCAGGGTGGCTGCTAGGAGTTGGGGAGACATCAACCTGGGTTCCTCACTTCTAAGGGCCTTGACATCCCCTGTGCAGCGTCGTAGTGGGGGCTGGAGTGACGTCCATCACACCCACACGTGATGGACCTGAGCCCCACATCTCCGGGAGATTGTGACCTAAGCTTCTAGGTCAGACCACATCAACCTCCTTCTCTGCCACAGCCCAGCCCTTCGCCCACAAAGAACAGCCCTGTAAGTGTTTACTGCCTGCCCCCCCACCGGCCCAGGGCTGATTTGTCTGATACAGCCGGTCTCTCAGAGGCACGTCCTCTCGGCCCCCTTGCACCTCAGACGTGGGCATCTGCTGATGGCCTTCACTTCTAACTAGCTCCGCACGTCAGGCTGCAAATTGGCAAAACTGTCAGACAAGCGACGACAGAAAAAAAAAGTTTTTAATTAGTTCTTCATAGAGATCGGGAAACGTGGTAAAAGAAGAATGCTGGAATCTGCACGTGGTTCTTTGAACTATAATTAGTGTGTTGGATGTAAAAGCTGTAAAAGCCCATTAGCTCCTGTGCTCGCTACAGAAAAGTGCGATGCGAAGAGGCGTGGGGGACGTTGCGTGGGGCCATGGGTGTTCTCATCTGAAGGAGGCGCATCCCCCGCTTCCGGGGCTGGGGTTTACCTTTTCCTCCACGTGCACTCGCGGCAGGCATGCCAGAGAGCCTCAGGAATGCGTGTCCCCCGAGGCCTTCTCCTCCAGCCCTTGAATGAGGACCATAGTTCTGGGCACCTGGGTGCTTGGGGAGCAGAGAAGAAGAGACTTGACCCATGTCCACCTCAGACCCCCTGGAACCCTGGATGGTACCCTGACCCTTTGGGGCAGCAGTTTCTTCCATGGAAAATGGGAACAGAGTTGCTTAGGGCTGGACTTCATATTGAGTCTTTGGCTCTCTTGATGGGGGATCCTATTTAGGTAATGGGGCAGGGGGCGAGGGAGAGAACCAAAGAAGCCCTGATTCACTTGATGTAAGATACTCTGGAGCATCTTAGGTAGTTGTAGGTACTTCCTAGGTGGTTCAGATGATAAAGAGTTTGCCTACAATGAGGGAGGCCTGGGTTTGATCCCTGGGTCAGGAAGATCCCCTGGAGAAGGAAATGGCAACCCACTCCAGTATTCTTGCCTGGAAAATCCCATGGATGGAGGACCCTGGCAGGCTACAGTCCATGGGGTCGCAAAGAGTTGGACACAACTGAGTGACTTCACTTTCTTTCTTTCAAGATACCCCAAAGCATGTTCATCCTGGCAAAGCCACCTGAAGCCCAGCCTCCCTGGGAATCTTTCCTCCTGCTGACGAGAATTCCCTTCTCCAAGCTCCACTATCAACTAGTAATAGTAATAGAAATATTCATAGTAGTTGCAACCAGATACATGGCTTGCTCTATGTGCTAAGTCTTAACTAATCTTTTCCTCATTTTACAGGTGAGGAGACAGGACGGGGATGTCACATAACTTCCTCAAGGTCAGTAAGTGGAGGGGTCTGGATTCAAACCTGGCAGTCTTACTCTGGAGCCCACATTGATAACCAATGCCCAGCACCACTGCCATTCTCTGCATGTCAGCTATAAACCAGGTCTTGAATCAGGCGCACAGTTAGATCACCTATTAAACCCCAAACCACCCTGTAACAGGGCAGAAAGATGGGGCCATCGAAGGTGAGGAAGCTGAAAAAGCTTCGGTGTGGTTTTGGGCTAGGACACGGCAGAGCTGGCATCTGAACTCAGATCTCCCAATTTCAGCAGGTACGCTGCCTTTCACCCGGCCCCAACACTGCACAGTTTGAATTCCACTGTTGTCTACTTCATAACCCTCTCTGGCATTTTATGTAAGTAGAACACACACTCAGAAAGATGCAGGAGTCATGAGTGGACAGGGTGATGAGACTTTACAGAGTTAACTCATCCAGGAAACCAGCCAGGTCGAGAAATAGATCCTTACAGTCTTCCCTCCCATTACCACTCCTCAAAGACCACCACTGCCATTCTAACTTCCAATACTGTACACCAGCCTAGACCTTTAGAACTTCATATAGATTGCATTATGTACTAGGTACTCTTTTGGGTCTGGCTCCTTCCAAAATTATGTTTGTGAGTCCTCCATGTTGTTGCAAGTAGCAATATTCCTCTATTTATGGCTGTATTACTTGTGTATGACTATATTAACATTTATTATCCATTTTGCAATTGATGGGCAATATGATCATTACTCAGAGAAGGCAATGGCACCCCACTCCAGTACTTTTGCCTGGAAAATCCCATGGACGGAGGAGCCTGGTATGCTGCAGTCCATGGGGTCGCTAAGAGTTGGACACGACTGAGCGACTTCACTTTCACTTTTCACTTTCCTGCGTTGGAGAAGGAAATGGCAACCCATTCCAGTATTCTTGCCTGAAGAATCCCAGGGATGGGGGAGCCTGGTGGGCTGACGTCTATGGGGTCGCACAGAGTCGGACACGACTGAAGTGACTTAGCAGCAGCAGCAGCAGCATGATCATTACTAATTTTTTGGTTATCATCATTAGAACTGTTGTAAATCTCCATGTGTATAGCTTTGGATGAATACCTACAGCATTTCTGTTGGGTCAATGTCAAGCGGTGTAATTAATGGGTCATGAAAAGAGGGGTTAGGCTCAGCTTCATTGGATCCTGGTGAACACTGCTTCTAAGTGGTTGTACCAATTTATACTTCCTCTGGCTGTGTGTTTTTAGTTACTTCACATCTTTGCTGACATTTAGCCTCTTCACATTATAAAACTTCAGCCACTATGGGTGGGACTGCTGTTCTGTGATTTTAATGTACCTTTTCTTGGGGCCTAATGAGATTAGGCCCTCTTGTTTATGGCCCAATTCGGTGTTATCCTCGTGAAGTTCCTGTTCAAGCTATTTGTCATTTAAAAAAATTGGATTGTTTGCATGTTCCCTGCTGATTTATAGATGTTCTCTTTTAAATTTGTTCTGAGTCTTTTGATGGACGTAAATTCTTAATTCTAATCAAATACAGTATATTAATCTTTTCCTTCATAGTTAGCAACCACCTTGAGTTCTACAAGGAGGTGGCCTGTGTCGTTTTCTGGCCTTTTTTGTTCTACTTTTCACAGTTAGGTCTAAAATCTAACTCTGAACTGGTGTTTTGAGTGGTTTTTGGACAACTTTTATGTGATGTGAGGTGATGGTCAACTTTTTTTTTTGTCTTTGCTTATCGACATCCAATTGACTGGGCATCGTTTATTGGAAAGATGGGTTTTCCCCACCATACTGTGGGGGCACCTTGGTAAAAATCATAAGAATTTTCTTGGTGGAAAAGTTTTCAAGTACAAATTCATTTTCTTTCAATAGATAAAGGGTTATGCCAGTTAGTTATGCTCTTTAGACAACTATGGTGCTTGTGTATTTAAAGAGGTGAATTTTATCTAAGTATCACAAATTTATTGCAATAAAGTTTGTAAGATGTCCTCATTAGCCTTTTAATATCTACTCAAACTGTAATGATGCCATCTTTGTCATTTCTGATGTTTATGGCTAACATTGTTTTTCCTGTTCAATCTTGCTAGAGAATTACCAATTTTAACGATCTTCTCAAAAAAAAAACCAAAACAAAACACTTTGCTTCATTGATCTTCTCTACTGTTCTTCTCTTCTCTATTGCATGATTTCTGCCCTGATCTCGAGCGTCTCCTAACCTGCTTAATTTCAGTTCAGTTTGCTCCTCTACTGACTCTTTGAAGTAAAAGCACAGAGCTTTGATTTGAAACTTCTTCTCTTTGAATAATGGTCATTAACCCTCTAAATTTCTCCCAACCTACTATTTTAGTGACATTTTTACAAATTCTGATACACTCTGTTTTAATTTTCATCCAGTTCAAAATATTTTCTAATTTCCTTTGGGTTTCTTTGTTGATGCATGGATCCACTTACAAGTGTGTTGTTTGGATTCTAAATATTTGGGGACTTTCCAGAAATCTTTTTCCTATTGATTTCCAATCTAAGTCCATTGTGGTCACAGAACACACTTTCTATGATCTGACTCCTTTTTAATGGATTGAATTCTTGTCTTAATGGCATGAATACAGTCTGCCTTGGTAAAGTTCCATGTGCACTTGAAAAGAACATGCTTTATAAATGTCAAGCAAGTCATCTTGGTTAATAGTGCTGTTCAAAACTTCTCACGTCCTTATATATGTATGACTGAGTCCCTCGGTTGTCCACCTGAAACTGTCACAACATTGTTAATTGGCTAAACCCCAATACAAAAGAAAAAGCTAAAAAAATGTTTTAAAGGGTTTAATGTCTTTACTGATTTGCTGTGCTTAATTCCATCAATTATTGAAAGACAGGTGTTTAAGTCTCAACATTTTTGTGGTTTGCCTGTTTTCCTGTGTTTCTATTAGTTTTGGCTTCATGCATTATGAGTTGCTGTTATTAAGTGCATTGACATTTAAGATTATTATGTTCTCTTGATGAATCAAAACCTTTATCATTCAAGATGAATTTTTAAATCCCTACTAACATTCTTCACTCTGAAATCTACTTTGTCTGATATTATTGTAGCCTCTTCAGCCCCCTAATGCCCCCTTTTTCCATAAAGGCTAGTTCAGTATACCATTTTCTATCATTTTGCTTTTATCCTATTTCTGTCTTTATATTCAGAGTGAGCTTTTGTAGACAACATCAAGTTGGGTTATTTCTGTATCCAACCTGAAAACCTCTGTCTTCTGATTGATGTGTTGAGAAAATTTAAATGTAAAGTAATTATTGATAACATTTGTGCTTATGTTGCTTTTTGATGTCTGTCTTCTAATCATCTTTTCATTGTTGTTTTTCCTTTTTTAAGTCTACATGCTGTGTGTATGTCTAGAGGTTCAATTTGGTTTCTTTCACATTTTCTATGTCATTCCTTAATATGTTCCATCTCTATCTTTTTGAACATGTGGAATATAGTTCCAAGAGCCATTTCACATCCTTGCCTATCACTGCTACAATCTGTGTCAATTCTACGTTACTTTCTATTGAACACTTTTTCTCATCATCTTGGGTCATATTTTCCTGCTGCTTCGCATACCCGGGAAGTTGACTGGATAGCAAATACTGTGAATTTTATCTTGTTGGGTCCTGGATATTTTTGTGTTTCTAAAAGTGTTCTTGAGCATTGCCATGGGATCTAGTTGAGTTCCTTGGGAATATTTCTGCCCTTTCAGGACCTTTCCTAAGATACATTAGGTTGGATCAGAGTCACCCTCAGGTGTGGGACAATTATTCCCTGAGGAATAATTACTCCTGAGGCATAATAATAATTACTCCTGAGAATAATAATTACTCCTGAGGCAAGACTTCCTAAATACCTGATCCCCTGTGTTACGAGGTCTTGCTGTCTGACTACTGGAATGAGAGGAGGGATGAGCCCAATACCCCCTGTGTGAACCTGGGGACTTGTTCTAATTCTCAAGGGCCCTTCTTTCTCCAGCCTCAAGCAGCTCAGCAGTTCCCTCACTGCATTGTCAACTATAAATTGGCCATTTGTGAGCACTTGCCGTCTACCTACAAGGATTAAATCATGTGACGCTGCAGCTGCTGACTTCCAACACCCCCAAGGACCTCAGGGTGGAGAGCAGGAATGAGGCGCTCTGTGCTCCGGGAAAACAAGCAGGACAGGTCTTCAGATAGATATTCTCAGGAACTGATTTTATGAGCCCAATTCTTGTGTCTCCTTATATCTAAAGCACTAAAATCCTTCACAGTGACGATTGTTTCTAGTGACTAGCAGAAGCTTCACGAGACCCGCAGAAATGTTCTACAAAAATATGTGCCTGATTGCATGCACTCCCCCTTCACCAGAATGCATTGACCTTCTCCACCTGCCTCTTGGGAACAGTCTCTCAGAGCTATCTCAGGTGCTGTCTCCCAGGCTGCACACCTCATTTTGCCCCCCCAAATAAAATTTAACTCGCAACCCACACACACATTGTGCATTTTTTTTAAGTCAACAGTTCAGTTCAGTTCAGTCGCTCAGTCGTGTCCGACTCTCTGCGACCCCATGAATTGCAGCACGCCAGGCCTCTCTGTCCATCACCAACTCCCGGAGTCTACCCAAACCCATGTTCATCGAGTCGGTGATGCCATCCAACCATCTCATCCTCTGTCGTCCCCTTCTCCTCCCGCCCCCAATCCTACCCAGCATTAGGGTCTTTTCCAATGAGTCAACCCTTCGCATCAGGTGGCCAAAGTATTGGAGTTTCAGCTTCAACATCAGACCTTCCAATGAACACCCGGGATTGATCTCTTTTAGGATGGATTGATTGGATCTCCTTGCAGTCCAAGGGACTCTCAAGAGTCTTCTCCAACACCACAGTTCAAAAGCATCAATTCTTTGGCGCTCAGCTTTCTTCACCGTCCAACTCTCACATCCATACATGACCACTGGAAAAACCATAGCCTTGACTAGACGGACTTTTGTTGGCAAAGTAATGTCTCTGCTTTTAAATATGCTATCTAGGTTGGCCATAACCTTCCTTCCAAGGAGTAAGTGTCTTTTAATTTCACGGCTGCAGTCACCATCAGCAGTGATTCTGGAGCCCAAAAAAGTAAAGTCTGACACTGTTTCCACTGTTTCCCCATCTATTTCCCATGAAGTGATGGGACCAGATGCCAACAGTATGCATGCACTATCATTTTATTTCCACATACTTTTTAAACCACCGGGCTTCCCTGGTGGCTTCAGCTGGTAAAGAATCTGCCTTCAATGCAGGAGACCTGGGTTCAACCTCTGGGTAGCGACGATCCCCTGGAGAAGGGAATGGCTCCCCACTCCAGTATTCTGGCCTGGAGAATTCCATGGACTGTATAGTCCATGGGGTCTCAAAGAGTCGGACATGACTGAGTGACTTTCACTTTAAACCATCACACTAAATTATTATTTTTGCTTCAAAGTGTTGATTTACTTTTAAAATACTTTTATATTTTAAAACTCAGAAACAAAAAATCACATCCATGGCTTACAAAGTATTCCTAGGCAAACACCCCTATAACCACCTTGAGTTCAAGAAACAGAGCTGTGTTGCCCATCCTGGGAGCTCTGTCTGTAAGCCTTACCTCAACCAGAGCCCTTCTACTCCCCTCCGCACCCTTACAAGTTCCACTATCCTGATTTTCATTGCAATTACGTTTTTTAAATTTTAAAAAAAAGAAAGCTTTATCATTCAAAGGTGAATCCCTGGACATTGCGGCTTACTTTTGCTCAATTTAAAAATATGACACGGCCTTTAAGTTTCTTTCATCCTGCAAGTTTCCCCTACTTCTTTCGGCTCCTCACCATTATCTGTGGGGAAGCCGGGTTCCTTTGACTTGTAGACTTGCCTGCAGTCTGGATTTTGCCGATAGCATTCTCTGTGTGTCCCTCTGTCTTTATACTTTCTGCATATTGGCTGCTGGATCCAGAGGCTGGGTCAGACTCAAGCTTAATCCCTTTCATAAGATGCTATTGGGTGTTTGGCCAGACAGCAGGAGGCACGTTATTTGTGATTCTATCTCTTTGTCATGTGAACAGCCATAGATTTCTAATGAGAGCCCTCCTAACTCATCCAGGGGTGTGGAAGGTGATATTCTAACTCTGTCATGTCTTTTGACTATTATTTGTCAACCAGCTTTTCAAGAATTTAAGGGAAAAGTCATCTTCTTTACCCACATGCTTACCATTTCAGAGCTAGCATTTCCAATGCTCTATTTTTTTTTCCTTTTCCGGGAGGAATATTTATTTTTTGTTCCAAGATAGGCACGCTGGTGAATTCTGTATTCATTTCTATGGAAGTATCTTTCTTTGACCCTCATATTCAAGAGCATTTTGCTGCTTATAGAATTCTAGGTTGACTTTGAATGATGGCATTCCCTGGTCTTCCTGCCTCAGTGTTTCTGGGAGATATCAGCTGCTGTTTTCCTCTCTCAATGCCTCCCTTTAGCTGTGAGATTCAGCAGTTTGGCTAGGGTGTGCCTAGTTGTGCCTTTCTTTGTGTTTATTTTGGTTGATTTTACCTAGTTTCTTGGATTGATAGATCAAGGTTTTACTTACCTTTAGATGATTTCAGATAAAGTGTATTTAAATACTTTTTCCTTCTTATTCTCTGCTACATATGTGTTAGATCACTTATATTATTCTACAGGTGAATGAAATTCAGTTTTTTTCTCCATGCTTTAATTTATTCCATCTCAAATAACCTGTCTTCAAGTACAATGATCTTTTCTATTGTAGAGTCTAACGAATTTTCCACTTGCTTTTAGAGTTTTGATAGCTCTCTCAAACATTCCTTACCTCTTCACTCATTATATACATTTTTGCTGATAGACACTTGAACATAGCTATCATAGATATTGTAAAGTCCTTTTCTTCTAGTTTCATGTCTGGATCTGTTTTTATAACGATTTTTTTTTTAATCTTGCCTAACAGATTTCTACTGCATCTCAGGTCTGATCATTTTTGTTTCATTTTATTGAAATAGAGTTGACAATGTAACATTGTGCAATTTAAGATGTACAACATGTTGACTTGATGTATTTATATATTGCAATATTATTACCACAGTAGTGTTAGCTAACACCCTTATCATGTCACGTAATTACCATTTATTTTTTGTGGCAGGAATAATTAAGATCTTGTCTCTTAGCAACTCGAATACAGTCTTGTTAACTATGATCACTATGGTGTGCACTAGATCTCCAGGACTTATCATTATCTACTTTCAAGTTTGTGCCCTTGTGTCTCCTCAATTCCCCACCCTCCATGGTAATTTTTGTTTTTATAGCTGTTGAATTCTCTGCTGCAGCCTTCCAGCCTTCTAGCTCACTGTTTGGCGAGGCTCCTATCACCTTGTCCTGTGTCTGTGCCGTCTAGGAGTTAGATAGGAGCTTAAAGACAGGGTTGGGGTATCTTCCTAGGTGACTTCCTGCAATCCAGGACTTTCTCCTTCAGTTTGCAGCCTCCCTGGCGTTACTAAACTTTGATATCTGACTTTCCAGCCCAGTAAGATTTCCTCTTGAGCTCTGATCTGACTGGATTCAGCTTGTGTCTTGTGGACTGGACATTCTCTCAGGAAAAAAGCCAGGTGAACAGAGTACTCAGTAAATTTAACCCTCTTATCTCAGGGATTGCATCTCCTCCAGCTTCTTTTTGCCTGATCTTTACTCCAGTCTGTTGCACCGTTGGGGCCTCCTCTCACAGAGTGAGGGTCCTTTCTCCCCACTTGTTTTCTCCCAAGTTCTTTGAGACTCCAAAGCCCTCCTTGGCTTCAGAGCCCTGCTCAGTTGCTCTGGGCATGATTTCTAGGTGCTTACAATCACCTGGGGCTTGGGATTTGGCAAATTCTCCAAGAGAAATGTTTGTTCAAGATGGTGGAATCACATGTGTGCAATTCTCTTTACCCACAGACTTTGGCCCCTCAAGTCCTGACTGCCTGGATGATCCTGAATCTTCTGTGACCTTTTCAGACCCTGGGACATGCATTCTCTGCTTGGACTCTATGCCCTGAAAGGCAAATTACAAACGTCCCCAGAACGGGAGGCATCCCCTTCCCTCCTCTGTTCCCTCCTCCCTCCTCCTGGGGATGATCTTGGCTGTCTTGGGTGTATTCTGATGCCCTCAAACAGCAGTTTCTCTTACATTTTATCCAGCTTTAATGACCATTATTTGTGAGAGTGTTGGTCTGGCACAACATATTCTGTAAGTAGAAAGCATCTGCTTCATATAATTGATTTTCCCCCAAAACCAGACTATAAGCTTCCATAGTCTGGTTTTCCCCATATTTTCAATTTCACACAACCTAATTTTATCCTGAGCACACTCTTGGGGTCCAGCAAACACAATTTTATGTAGAAACTAAAAACGGAAGCAATTACTTGGGTAATTTCAGTAAAAAATCATCTGGGGTTATATTTATCTGGGCTGCCCATACAAAGTCCAGAGAAAACAAGGAGTAATTTGGCAGCTTTTTGGAGTAGACACAACATACAAATATTTCAGTTCTTTGAATAAATGCTATTTGAGTTCTATCATGGCCTATGACATTAGCCACATGAGTTCTGTTTCGTGTGGGCTTAGTTTTCCTAGGAAGATAAGCAAGCCCCTTCTGTGTAAGCACCCCAGACTCTCTAAACTTTGTTGTTACCTGTGCTGGAACTTACAGGAGGTGGTTTTGAGGAGAGGAAAATTTTCATCTCATTGCATCGCCTTCCAAGTTGAGTGAACCTGATCACAGATCCCCTAGTGCCCTTGGCATCACGTGATGGAGCTGTTCTAGAATCAGGTGCTGGTTTGGAATTCAGACCAAATTGTCTAGGTGTGAAATTCAGTTCTCATCTGAAGGGCTCGTCACAAGTCCACACTCCTCTAAGTTCAGCTTGTTGCCATGCACAGGAGACTAGCATCCTCACCTTGCCATGAGATGAGAAAAGGTAATGGGGTGGTGAAGCCAGGTCTGTGCCTGGGGCAGAGATGGGGTCCAGCATACGCCGCTTTTCTCCCCTTCTCTCTCCTGATATCTCACCCAAGGAACCCTGGCATGCTGCTGTCATGTGACCGCCCATTTCTGGAAGGCAGGGACTGTCCCCGCCATCTCGGGCAGAGGGCCCGGGGTGGGGCCGGGGGTAGTGCAGCAGGAGAGGGAGCTGAGCAGCCTTCCTGCACCTGTTGTGACAATAGCATTCGGTGGGCCCCTCTCTGTGCTGGGGTGCGGAGATGCAAGGAAGAAGGCTGCGATGCAGGCCCGTGAGCGCTCCAGGGGGCTGTGGTTACCATAGAAACATAAAAGGAGCTCTAAGGGTACTGACCGCCATGCCGTGGAGAGAAGATCCCACACGCGCCGAATGCTGAAACCAAGGGGTGCTGGAGCCCTCTGTCCGCTGACTGCACCCTGCTCATGGGCCCTTCACAGGAAGGCCACTGTCCCTCCAGCTGAGGTCGCCCACCCGCTTAGGACACAGGACACAGGTAGCACAGAGAGAAGAGGAGAGCAGAGAAGAGTGTGAACCACAGGAAGTGGGAAAACCAGCGGCTCTGCCCTTCTCCCGGACCTCTATCAGCAACTGCCGGTGCCCTGGCCCCGCCCACCTCCAACTGGAGGACACTCCAGCTGTGCGTTGGACCCAATCAGGGTCCAGGACACAGGAACCATCACGGAGTGAGGAGCTTAGCGCGCTCTGCCCGTGGGCCTTGTGGGGAGGGCTTCTCGCCTCTCTCTCTCACCTCCACCTCCTGGGGTTGAATCCTCTGATCACCTGGAAAGCACACCTGGCTTCCTCCAGGTGTGGCTGGATGCAGAGATCCTTGTCTGCCTTCAAGTCTGCTGCCAGAATGAAGAGCCCAGATCTAAGTACTGAATTGAATCATTACAAGTTCTCCCCGCCATCACCTGTCCTTCCTCCTCCCACTCTGGCCCCCCAACCTCCCCCTGAGGCACACGGGCCAGGAGCCACCTCTAGGCAAACTGTATTGGGGTGTTTGACCGTCAGGTGGCTAGAACGCACAGGTCCACCAGGCAGGCTCCTGCCTAGCTGCTCTGGGGGCTGCATTCAGAGGGAGAGAGAGAGCAAGACAAAACAGCAAGGGCTCCCCTCTGCTGCTGGAGATAAAAGGAGAAACATCCCGAAGGCACATTTTATCAGGGATCACAGAGCTCAGAGCATGTGCACCTTTGTCCCTGCCCAGACCTGAGCCCCTTCTGCTCAGGGAGCCTGTCTCCTCCCCAGAAAGCGCTGGGAGGGAGAAGATGGCCTCTGTGGACTGGGCTGTGTCCGCCTCCCATGTCTTCCAGGCGCTGGTTCCCAGTTCTGACATTTCCAGCCACACAGGACCATTCTGCTCTTTCCACTCCATTACTTCCTTTAAAACCTTGAAAGTAGTGAGTATCGCCCCCTCCCATCCTCCTAAACACACACACACAAGCACCCCTACACACGGCCACACATACACACACCATTAAACACCCCCGCACCCCCGCACCCCACACACACACCCCTACACATGCCCCTACACACGGCCCTACACACACCTACACACACCTCTACACACACCCCTACACACACCTACACACACCCCTACACACACCTACACACACCCCTATGCACACCACTACACACACACCTACACACAGCCACACACACACCCCATTACACACACCCGCACCCCCACATCCCACACATACACCCCCCTACACACATCCCTACACACACCCCTACACACACACCTACACACAGCCACACACACACACACATACCCCATTATACACACCTGCACCCCCCACATCCCCCCCACATGCCCCTACAGATGCCCCTACATACACACACACACAGACACCCGTACCCCCTCACAGCCCCCCCACACACCCCTACACATGCCCCTACACATGTCCATACACATGTCCATACAGACACCCCTACACACTACCCCCCACACACACCCATTTCCCCCACACCCCTATACATGCTCCTACGCACACCCCTACACACACACATCCCCTCCACATTCCTACACATACCCCCAAATACACACCCGCACCCCCACACCTCCCCACACACCCACACACATCTCCCCCATACCCCTACATACACACACACACCACCCCCACACACACACCCGCACCCCCACACACCCCTACAGACGCCCCTACACACACTCCCACACACACACCCACATCCCCCCATACCCCTACACAAACACATACACACACACATCTCCCCCACACCCCTGCATACACACACCCCACAGACACACACACCTCTGCACACACCCCTACAGATGCCCCTACACACACACATATACACACACCCACATACACACACCCACACACATACATCCACACACCCACACATATCCCACACACACAACCCTGCACACACACACACACTCCCCACACACACACATACCCACACACACCCCTATACACATACACACACACACCCCACACACCCCTACACCCCCCCACACCCACTCCCCCCACACACAACCACACACACATACCCACACATACTCCTATACACACACACACACACACACCCCTATACATACACACCCACACACACCCCTACACAGCCACTCCCCACACACATACTCCCCCCACATACACACACACACACTTCCCTCCCTGGATCTATAATTGGCCCCTGGACATCCCTGCCCCTCCCCTCTGCAGGCTGTTTCCTCTTCCCACGCTGGGATGCTCTTCAGCTACACCATAAATTATAGATTCATAAAGTGCCATAGATTTGGGACAGGGCTTTGGAAGTCATTAGGTCCAGTGCCCCCATTTTGCACACAGGAGAGCTGGAGGCCCAGGGCTCATGCAGGCCGTGCCAGGACACGCATCATACCCATGGCAGAGTCAGCCCTAGAACTGATGTGGCCTGATTCCAGAAGCAAGCTCCTTCCCAGGGTCCAGGCTCCACTCAGTCTGTTGGTACTGTGTTCCTGGAAGCAGGTCCCAGAGCTGATGGAGCGATTCAGGACCCCAGGTTCAGCTCCTCTTGTGGAGGAGCTTGCGTTTCCCTCCAGGTCCTGTCACCAGGAGGAGAGCTGACTGTGCAGGGGCTGCAGCAAGGAGGCTGTCCGGGCATCAGGGAGGGTCCCCAGGCAGGAGCCAGCCTGACAAGGGGGCCTGACCTTCCCGAGAAGCATCTGCAGCAGTTATAATGACATGAAATAGATCTGAGTAAATAAAGAGACTTCCCTTTGTGGGAGACAGGATGGCTGTTTTCAAGTCTTGCCTCCTCCAATGGGGTTAGAGGCTCTGCCCTGTGCCAAGGAAAGAGTCGTCCAGAGATTCCCCCACCCCGACTGAGACCGGGCTTGGCTGCTTGGCTGCTTTGACTGAAGCTTGTGGACAGAGCAATAGTAGGGGGTGGAGTCTTGCTCCTCTCACCTTCTCTGTCCTCTCCTGTTGGCCATAAAATATAGAACCTGTCCCCAACTTGTCCACCAGTCCAAAGAGAAGAGCTGACCTACAAAGCAGCTCTGAACCCATCCTTCAGCCAGCCCTAGATCACTCAGACAGAGACACGAGCTCCCCAGGTCAGGGGCTTGTTGTGGTTAAGTTGCTGGGCTTTGGACCTTCTTGTTACGCACAGTTATTATAGCATTTGCTGACTGATACAGCTGTGCTCCCAAGTGAGACAACAAAACATTGTAAAGATGTCAACTTCTCCTAAATAAATGTATGAATTCAATGAATTATCTAATTAAATTCTCAAAAGCAATTTTTAGAACTTGAAAAATGAATTCTAAATTATGTATGTAAATAACTCTATGAATAACTTAGAACATTTTGAAAAAGATGAGCAAAGTTTTGGGCGTTGAGGGAAGCTCAACGCTTCCTAGACTTCAAGAGCAAGGTGTGTGAGCCTGTCGGGGGCACACAGTCTGGGAGTGGTGGACAGAGGCATTGGGAAAGAGACCCCGGAGTGTGTGTGTGGCTGATACATGGTAATACATAATCAGGGAAAAGGTAGATTACTTATTAAGTAGTATAAGAAGTGTGGGCAGTGTCTGGAGAAATAAAATCAGCTTCCCACTCTCCACTGTATTAGCTAAATTAACTCCAGAGGAATTCTGTACCTCAGTGAGAATGGCAAAACGATCAAGCTGGTTTTTAAAATGCAGAATGTCTTTGTGGCCTTGAGGTGGGGGGAAGGGCTTTCTAATCAAGACCCTGCTAGCAGAAGCATGAGGGGTTGAGTCCCTGGTAGACATGATCACATCAGAAAGAACTTTTCCTCCCAAGTGAAGGGAGAGAAGGCCCAGCTGAAGTGAAAAGAATCTGCAGTGTTATCAACATAATGATGCTTTAGGGCGCCTCGAGGAGCGAGAAGCAGCAGATAAGAAGCAGGGTCAAAACTGAGCACCAGGTTCCAAGAGGCAATTCACAGGACGGGGGACCCGATGACCATCATGATGGAGGGGGTCATCTGTTCAGTAAACACTGTGAGCTGTTTCTGGTCTGAAATTTGACATGACATCCATCAGTCTGGTTGGTGACATCGGACACATTCTAGTTGAATGCCTCGTGGCGTGGATTTTGGTGTTTATTCTGTCTCTCTCACCAGATAAACACCCAGTGTGTGCTGGGCACAGAGCTGATGCTTGGTCTTGGCTGGGCTCTGGGCATCTGGCTCCAGCTCCCTTCCCTCTGCCAAGGGCCCTCCAGGCAGCCACCACCACGTCCCCTGGGTGGTCCACATGGCCTCCGACTAGACCAGCCTCTGACTCCACCCCTCTTGCTGCTTCAAGGATGCAGCAAGGTCCTCTGGGCCAGTGAGTTAGGTTCAGGACTCAAATTTTGAGGGGAGAGACCTCCACTTACTTTTCTGTTGTATTTGAACTTGAAGAGATAATAGGCAGGTAGCTGCTGGGGCTACCTTGCCCCTTTAGAGTCTCAAAATAGAGCAAACATGGAGGGGAAAAAAGAGAGGAAAAGACCAAGTCCTTGCGCCATCATCTGAGGGCCTGGATCCAGCCACACCTGAAGCAGAGGCATCTTTGACTTTCTAGCCACTGTCTGAGCCAATGCATTCATTTTATCTTTTTTCCCTTTTTTTCATGTAAAGCCTGTTTTAATTTGGTTGCTATCTCTCACAACAGAGAGAGTCCTAACTGATAGACCAGGGAAATGCAAATTTGTCTCCATGACCTACATGGGCTACTGTTTGAGGGTCCAGCCAGGCCTCCATTCCTTGGTCAGGCACCTTCAGATCATGCTTGGGTGTCCAGGGCTCCCTTTCGAACCACCTACAACTTGTCCGTCCTGTTTTGTCTGGATGGGCATGGCAGAAGGTCAGGTCTGTCCTAAGTGGACAAAACACTGGCTTAACGAAAGAAAGCCTCTTAGAGCCAAGGTGTCCAGGAGAGGGAATGCTGCTGGAGAAGTAGCTGGCCTGCCTCCGGGGAAGGGGCTCCATCACAGCTGGAGTGACCTTTATCAGGAGACACAGAGCTCACTGCCTTGGGAGGGTGGGACGAGGTGGCCCTGAGCCCCCAAGCCTGTGTGATTCTAAGAAGCATCACAGCAAAGTGGATGTTCTGCATGTCCTTCCTGCATTCTCTGGATTCCTCCACATGCAAATGAAGCTCCAGCGTGCCCACACTGGCCGGAATATGTCAAAATCAGATGGCTGGCAGCAACGACAGCCCACGAGGGTCCCCTGCTCAAGCTGACATTTTGCAAAATGCTGATGTGGCTGAACATCTGAATGCATGGCCGGCCGGCACGATGTCTAAAGCAGGACAGATGGCTCTGGGCCAGGCCTGGGCTCACACTGGCTGCTCGGCCCCTCCTGCCATCTGCTGTGGCGGCTTTTCCAGGGCTCCCGGAGCCGGGGTCTGTGGCCCCCGTGGGGCAGGGACATGTGGTGGGAGTGGCGGCGTCAGTGGCAAGCCCTGATCCGTGCACGGCCCCTCACAGAGCGCGTGCGTCTGCTCTTCCTGTGAGAACATATTGCAGCCCTGTTTCCAAGAGGATAAATGACACGAAGAAACAGAGGAGCCAGGACTCCGATCCAGAGCTTCCTAAAGCTCACAATCTTGCTGCTCGCTGTGGACAGACGCCCGCGGCACCTGCGCTCCGCCGTCTGGGATGTGCACCTCTCACGGGTGCCGCTGCTGTGCTGGAAGTTGGATCTGGGGTCAGGTCAGGGAACACGTCCCAAGGGAGCACGGGATCCCGGCAGGGCCACAGTCTCAGCTGGAAACGGGCTTAGAGAGGAGGGAGAGGAGAGGCCCAGAGAAATCCAGCCTGGGTTTCAGTGTCAGGAGAGCCTCGGGTCGGGTAAAGGCGCTGTTCAGACTCGGGGCTGTCTCTGCCACCATGACTGTCTGGGCAAGTCACTTCCCCACCCAGGACCTCCGTTTTCCCTCTTCAAATGCAGGGAGGCTAGAAGGATGATCTGTGGGGTCCACTCTGGGCAGGTCATCCCAGGGCAGAGCTTCTTCATCTCAGCCTCCAGCTGTGGACTTCTGGCCAGGATCGTTCCCTAGGGAGAGCTGCCCTGGGCACTGCAGGGGCTGAGCCATGCCCCAGCCTCTGCCCAGGAGATGCTAGGAGAGTCCTCTCCCCTTGCTGTTGACACTGTCACAAGTCTGCTGGAGGCAGAATCGCCCTGGTTGAGAACCCCATAACCAAATGCTCTCCTGTGCCCTGCCTTGGGCTCCCCGGGCCAGGATCTGTATGCAAACCCTGGGCATTAGACGCAGTCTCTGGAGGGAAGCGAAGTGTGTGCCCCCCAGCTGAGTGTGGAGGCTGGTGTGCTCTGGAAATGCGGCCTGGGTGTGACCTCTGGAGTCTTTACTAAGAGAAGTCAATGGAGGGCATTGGCTTCCTGGTGGGAAGCTGAGCCTTCCCTCAGGGCTCGATCACGTTTCTTGACCCCAGAAGGTCTCTTGGTTTTTCCTCCCTCCGACCATCCCTCATTCTCTTCAGAAAAAAGTCTCTTCTGCAAATTGCCACTTTATCTGAATTGTTCCTATCGGGTGTCTAATTCCTGCTGATGGAAGAGGGCTGTTCTGCATGCAATCGCCTGCATTTATTTACACATCAGCGGTGAGCGCAGGGCCTGATGCCTTTGTCTGGGTGACACAGCTGCTCTTTAAAAAAAAAGGGTGTCTATTTAAAAGGCCGTCTTTGGGTACGAGCGGCAACATCTAATTGGCTTCTCGGGGACTTTATTTTACTATTATTATTTGCTCGGGGAACCGTTCATTTGAGCAAACAATATTAAACGACTATTGTCTCTGTCTTTAAGGAAATCATCAGCTGAAAAACAACGCCGAGATGGCTGAGCAGTGTGACAATGGTTCTGGCACAGCCTGGCCGTGGACGGGGGCCTGTTACGTTTCTGATCGATAATAAGCTGGCTCAGGAGCGATGCGCCAGCATCCCGCGTGCTCGCAACCCACAATTAGGTCACAGATTGCCCCTCCCTGGACGACTCCTCCACATGCAGTGCGTTCTCCCTCTTGTGAAGTGGAGGCGTGGAACCCAGGGGAGGGGCGGGTGGGGGGGTCACCTCACCCTGGTCCCTTCCGGGGGGCCGCCCCGGGGCCCTTCCCAGACCCAGCGAAGCTGAATGCCCAAAGGTGAGGCCTGCAGAGCTCGGTTAAAGTTCTGCCGCATCAGCTCTGTGAAGTGGGATGAGGGTGACCCCACCCAGCAGGACTGCCCTCAGGGCCACACGTGTAAGTGACCTGGACAGGGTCTGGTGCAGGGCGGGCGCCAGGTGTCGCCGTCACCGCCACCATCTGCAGGTGGGCGCACGCACCTGGCTCTGGGGGCTGCGGATGCCTGCCAACAGTAACCACGAGGGCAAGCTGGGGAGTCCCAATACGACTGTGCCCCGGGGGTGCTGGAGACATTCTCAGTCGTCACATCTGGGCTGGGTGCGGCCGTGTCTCATCCTACAGTGACAGGATGGCCCCTGACATCAGTGGGGTTGAGGGTGAGGGCCCGGGGGAGGGGACAGTAGACAGCAGGACAGAACACAGGGGGAGGGGTGGTCTCAGGGTCAGAGAAGGCAGGCTCCCTGGGCCAACAGACGCTTTTGGGGTCTGGATCTCCACCTTTCCTGCCCCTCTCCACAGTCATGCCCAGCCCACATGGCCAGGCACCGCTGGATGCCAGGCTCTCCACCCCGTGGCTCCCTAACTCCCACGGAAGCCCCGGGAGCCCGCCGTCTGGACTGCAGGGGACAGCTGCACGCTTTTTGCACTGGGAGGTGGAGGCTCGGTGGGTCACCCCAAAATCCAGCTGACAGGCTGAGGTGACCTGGGCCCATTGGCCTCTGTGCTGCCCTTTTTCCACTTCACCCCCTTGACCAGCCTTGCCAGGCCCCAGCTGAGCCCCTGCTGGGGACTCTGGGGTGTGGGATCAGGAAGATGAGCAGACGCTGCCATGGGGGGGCGGTGGGCAGGCAGGTGTGCCCTGAGGGCTGCCTGCAGGAACCCCTGAGGCTTCTCTGCTCTTCCGTCTGCCTTTCTCTGTGAAAACGCGGCTTCATCCACACTCTGCAGAGTGCCAACTACCCTGGAGCTGGCCCTGTGGTTGATGGACATCTAGGAACGACGTCACCAATCTCGTCTATGATGACCAGCGGCTCACACAGCCTGGGAGCCTGCATGACCCACCCGTGAGCCATTGGTAAACCTGCGGGGGTGAGCCGGGCCAGCTGGCTCCACCTGTCAAGAACCTGGGGCTCAGACCCACGGCCAGGCCCACACTCCATCCTAGGCACCGGGCAGTGGGGGGAGCAGGGCCCGGTTCCCCCAGGGTCTGGAGCGAGGAGGTGAGACACCCCTGCAGACAAGTGGGAGTGCGTCTCAGCTCCTCAGCTCCTTCCTGCTGGGCCTCCTGCTCTCCTGGCCTGAACACAGGGGAACCCATCCCAGCCTCTGAGGCTGTCAGTGGAGCCTTAATTAGAGGCCCCCACAGGGGACACGCACACAGAGCAGCTCTAACTTCTCTGTAACAGCGTCTTCGGTGAGTGCGGGAAAGCCCCAGGGCGATTTTCATCACCATCCTTGGCGCCAACCCGCTGCCAGCTGCCTCTTGGGAGAAAACCTGCTGCGTGGGAGGCTGACAGCAGGTGGGAGGCCGACAGCAGGTCGGGCCTGGGTGCTCCACCAACACCTGGGGAAGTGGGACGAGTGGAGGGGCCTGGGTTCCTCGGGGGGGCGGGCAACACTTGTCAATCAGAACCCCGCCCTGTTCCCCACCCACAGCTCAGGTCGGAAAGGGGCGCTGCAGGTCAGGTGCCTGGAGGAGCTTCCAGAACCGTGGACAGGTGCACACATTCTGCAGAGTAGGTAATAAAAGTCAAGGAGGAACTGAGCTGGAATGAGTCTTGTGGAAGGAAAACATAACATTTCAGAGATAATTTCATAAAAAGAGTCATCAGGCCAATATATCACCATGTTGATTTAACTGCGAGGTTGGAAATAACCTATGCTTTGATGCTTACTGAATTGTGGAAGCCACAGCCTCCCAAGAAAGGATCTAAATGTTACAGACGCGTCTACCTCGGGTGGCCTGGGTCGTGCTGACACAGATGGCTCCGGAGCCAACCCAAGGGCACCTAGGAAACGCAGGTGATGCAGACTGACCATCTTACACACTGAGCCCTGGGTCCCAGATGAGCCAACGCCGGGGCACCTCCTGGGATGCAGGAAACTGGGCACCAGCCATCCAGATTCCACTGGCCATTTTCTGAGCACCTCCCATGTGGCTGGATGGAAGCTGGAGGCTAGAAGACAAGTCAGGAAAAGTCGAGCCCTCGAGGGAGCCCAGGCCAGGAAGGAAGCCACAGGGAGGTGGGAACTGACTTTCACGCCTCCACTGTCCACCTGGCCACTCGCTCCCTTCCTTTCTCCTCCTGCTTTCATGCTCACACAGGCTGAACCTGCTCTGTCGACTGTGGCAGCCCGGGGCCCATGTGGGTATTGACCTTGTGTGGACCCAGGCACGGGCCGCACATGCGACCTCCCCCTGCCGAGACACCAGCAGGTTAGTTGGTGGACGTGGTTCTCGTGCTGACCCCAGTTACACACAGGGGCTTGGGAAAGGAGATGAAAATTTTCACCCAAGGGCAGCCCTTGGAGGTTGGTTGAAGGAGCCCGCGAGGTAGATGCCAGGCTCACGTGTGCCTCCATTTCAGACAGTGGCCAGATGGAGCCTCAAGCATGGACACCTGCCGACCGGGTTTCCAGGGCCTGCTGGGCACTCAGGCCCTGCTCTTCCAAGGACTGCAGGCAGGCCTACCACGCCCCGCAGCAGGTGACCATCAGCATCTGGTGAGTTTGGAGAGTGGAGCCCAGTGTTCTGGGGAAGCACTCCATCTCTGGGTGGCCCTGAAGGCTGGCGGATACACTGCAGTGAACACCCAGCAGTGTGGCTGGGGGGTGGGGCAGGGTCTGGGGGCACAAGAAAGAGAATGTCTGCCAAAGAATGCAAGTGCTTGCAATTATGCAAAAATATGCAGAGGTGTGTTTTGGTATAAAGAAATTAAAGGTTTTAAATAAATTAATTCATCATCTTAAATGTTTTATGATGTTGTTTGAGAAATTAGGGCAAATCCTGAGCTTAGGGTCTGTTTGCTGAAATAAGCAGAAAATATATATAAAGTTTTATCTCTAACAATGATTTCTCTCTGTACCAAATGGCCCTAGGTCTAGTTTAAAAATCTGAGAGTAACATGGCAGTTTTTATGTAGTAAGATGTTACAGTATTGTGCGTGTCGTTTTATTTTATTGCATACATTACATCAAAAGTAACATTTAACATCTCTGGACGTCCGGTTTTCTGAAGCACCCTTGACTTGCTCTGCTTGTGGGAGCATCTTGAGATGGTCACCTTATCAGAGGACCTGGGTGGCCCAGGGAGCAGTGGCAGACGCGAGACGGGGCATGTCCCTGTGTGAGTCCTGATGTCTTTCCACGGGCAGAAGATCACAAGTTGTCATGGAGTTGGTCCTCAGTTAATGCATAATAATTCTTAAAAACATAGAAGTATGTCAATTAATATTACTTAGTGTTAAAACTTTAAAATAATTCTTAAAAATAATGCTCAGACAAACTTTTCAAGTGGCCAAGGGTCCCCTCTGCCCATCCCCTGAGCCACAAGGCTCAAGAAGGGGGGTTGATGTCCAGGCTCACCCTCCGCCCCAGCCACAGTGAATGTCCATCATTGTCCCTGGCCACACATGCAGACCAGGGGTCTCAGAGGGAAGGGACTTTGTGCATCCACAGTTTTCACAGTGGCCGTGAGTGTCCATGAGCGGCATTGAGCCTGGAGTCCTCTGGGGTGGGCATGGTTGGGGCTCCGCCACCCTCTGCTGGTCCTACTGGCAGACTTGGCCACTTGGACCATTAGCCTCATTAAACCTGGCTCAGAACCAAAGAGCTTTAATTATTCTCTCAGGGGAAACTAGCACCCCCCTCCCCACCACAGGCCCTGCAGAGGACAGGCAAAAAAGAAAAGAAAATGAAACACCACAAGTCTGTCAGGCTCCCAATGAAGACAGACTGCTGGCACCAAGGGGAGCCTGGTGTGAGGAGGTACTGAGTGTGGAACAGACTGGTTCAAATTAATTGGTTCAGCTGTGACCTCTGGGCCCCGGGAAAAGTTGGGAGTGTTGACTATATAGAGTGGAAAAACCCAGCCAGGTTCACACAGTAATTGGTGGTGAACTCAGCGCCACCTGGGTGGTCTGTGAGCAGAGCCTCCTGTGATGTCTGTCTGCTGAAGGGGGGACCTGGGAGACCAGCCGCAGGGGTGTGAAACACGGGGGGCTGGGTAGACAGAGGGGAAGGGGAACCCATGGGGGGCTGGGGAACCACAGGGGAAGGGGGAGCCACGGGGGGCTGGGGAACCACAGGGGAAGGGGGAGCCACGGGGGGCTGGGGAACCACAGGGGAAGGGGGAGCCACAGGGGGCTGGGAGCCATGCCCCCAGCAAGGTGCCAGCTGTACCTGGTGCACCTGATCGGCATGGCCATCCACCCGGCGGCCTCTCACAGCAGCCACAGCGCCCCTGTGACTGGGCTGAAAGTGCACGCAGTCACTTCCCCGTGACACGTGTGCCAGTGTGATGACTGAGACAGCTCTCAGGAGGCACTTGATTTGGGGGCGGGTGGGATGAGTACTTCCTCCTGCTCTGGGAGTTTGGGGTCGGGGGCCTCCTCTCAGTGACGAGGCCAGGAGCCCTGCTGGTGCCCACTCCTTTACCCGACTGCCTACCCACCCCCTCCACCCGGATGTGCAGGGTACCCTCGACTCAAGCCCAGGACCGACGTCAAGGACCCCCGTCCCTGATGAGGACGCCCAGCCTGTCTGGGAGCTCAGGTCAGCGCACCAGCTCCTGCCCTCCCCGCCCCCCCCACTGAGACTGTCGATGCGGAGCTGATGGCGTTTGTCCTAAGTGCCAGTCTGACCTCTCGGGTCCACCACCCCCGCCCTCCTCCCTGACCACCCCTCGGGCCCCAGCGCAGGCTGGCTCTCACCCTGTTCCCTGAAATGCCGCTGCCCTCCTGGATACTGACCCTGGCTCTCTGTCCGGGAGCTCGGGGACAAGCTGACAGCCCCAGAGTCCACCCCACTCACCATCTCCAGGCAGATTCCTAGTGTGTCCTGCCCAGAGCACTTCCTCTGACCCATTTGGGGTCCTCATCCTTCATTCATCTCCCTGGGAAACTTCCTTGAACCGCAGAATAGATTTGCTTCAGGCATCTGCCGTGTGCTCCCCTGCCCGCCCACCTTCGTGGCTGCAAGCCCAGCCTTACCTTTGTCCCTTTGCAGTGTAATTCTTTTCTGACAGAATGCTGAAAGATGATGTATTCATTCTTGAAATAAAATAAAGAGAAACCTAACCGCTGGGCATGGGGCACTTTCTCTAATTTTGTTTAGGGAAGGCTAAGCCCTTGTGACCTTTCTTCTCTGTTTTCTTTCTCTCTAGGAAAGTTTTCTTCAATTGCACATTTGATAATTGCTCACGATCCAAGTTATCAGAGTTCTTCCTTAGAAACATTTCTATGTTTTGAAAGCTTGTGTTTCTAGTCTCCGTCCTCACTAGCAAATCGTTTCTCATGTAAGATTCAGGTATTTGTGTATATATATATAGTTTGTTTTTTTTTTTTTTGTAAATTGCAAGGAAGCCTCTCAAGGTGGCCCCAATCTGATTCTCCTCCATCTCATATCTTTCCTCCCTGTTCCCACACAGTCCTTAACGCTGTGCTTCGGGCTTCCCTGCAGCCTTAGCTGTCTCCCCTGCCCTTTCATCTCAGCTCATTCTCTCCCCATGACTGGCTGTCTCCTAATTTTGAGAGAGCCATGGCATTTGGCACATTGCCAGTTTTCTAGGATGTTTGATCAGTAACCCTTTCCCCAAAGTGTTCTCTTCTAGAACTTTGAAGAGGATGCCCTTTATTAATTAAAAGAACAATCACAACATGTATGCACAGAACATGCATGAAACACATGCACACTTAAACAGCCATGATGAAGAGTTCACAGAACCACCATGGAGTTTAGGAGATAGAGTATCACTGGCCCCTTGCCACTCCATCCTCCCTCAACCCAGAGGTCACTATCGCCCTGGGTTTTGTGAGTATCTTCCTTTAGTTTGACCATCTGTGGGTATGTCCTAAACAACACATAGCTTAATGTCACCAGCTTTGAAGTTTATATAAATGGAAGCACACAACATGTAGTGCTTCCCTGGTAGCTCAGTTGGTAAAGAATCCACCTGCAATGCAGGAGACCCTGGTTTGATTCCTGGGTCAGGAAGAGACCCTGGAGAAGGGATAGGCTGCCCACTCCAGTATTCTTAGACTTCCCTTGTGGCTCAGCTGGTAAAGAACCTGCCTGCAATGTGGGAGACCTGGGTTCAATACCTGGGTTGGGAAGATCCCCTAGAGAAGGGAAAGGCTACCCACTCCAGTATTCTGGCCTGAAGAATTTCATGGACTACAGTCCATGGGGTCACAAAGAGTCAGACACGACTGAAGAGCTTTCACTTTTCACAGAACATGTATTCTTTTTGGACTTACTTTTTTCATCAACACTATGTTGTGAGATTAATTTTTGGGATATTTACAACCACAGCCCAAGCTCTTAGAGGATCCTTTGCATGAATTTGCCACATTGTGCATATTCTATTTATTTGGATGGATAACTGGGTAGTCAGATGTGGGTCTGGTTCACCTGTCTCATGTTCTAAGCTTAGAGACTCAGATATGGAATTGGCAAACCATAAGGTAGGGCCATGTTCAGATTTATTCAGGCTGTTTTGTAAGTTCAGTTCAGTTCAGTCTCTCAGTCGTGTCTGACTCTTTGCAACCCCAGGCTTCCCTGTCCATCACCAGCTCCCAGCACTTTCTCAAACTCATGTCCATCGAGTCGGTGAGGCCGTCCAAACATCTTGTCCTCTATCGTCCCCTTCTCAAACTGCCTTCAATCTTTCCCAGCATCAGAGCCTTTTCCAATGAGTCAGTTCTCATCGGGTGGCCAAAGTATTGCAGCTTCAACTTCAGCATCAATCCTTCTAATGAAACTTCAGGACTGATTCCCTTTAGGATGGACTGGTTGGATGTCCTTGCAGTCCAAGGGACTCTCAAGAGTCTTCTCCAACACCACAGTTCAAAAGCATCAATTCTTCCACGCTCAGCTTTCTTTATGGTCGAACTCTCACATCCATACATGACTACTGGAAAAACCATAGCTTTGGCTAGATGAACCTTTGTCAGAAATGTAATGTCTCTGTTTTTTAATATGCTATCTAGATTGATCATATTTAATTTAATTTCATGGCTGCAGTCACTATCTGCAGTGATTTTGTAACCGCCCAAAATAAAGTTTCTCACTGTTTCCATTGTTTCCCCATCTATTTGCCACAAAGTGATGAGACCTTGGACATGGGGTATTTCTTCACGGCTGCTCCAGCAAAGTGCAGATGTTGCTCCTTACCTTGGACAAGGTGTATCTACTCATGACGGCCCCTCCTGACCTTGAATGTTGAGTAACTCCTCTCGGCCCTCCTGTGCCCACGCAGCCGCTGCTCCTTGGGCCTGGGGTAACTCTTCTTGGCCGCCGCCCCCAGCCCCCGGCCTGGCCTAGCTCCTCTCGGCCACCACCTCCAGCCCCGGGCCTGGCCTAGCTCCTCTCGGCCACACTTCTTCACGGAGCCATCGCAGCCACCTTGCTTCTGCGTGGAGCCGTCACAGCCACCTCGCTTCTGGTAAGAGAAACCCAAGTAAGACGGTAGGTGTTGCGAGAGGGCATCAGAGGGCAGACACACTGAAACTAAAATTACGGAAAACTAGCTAATCTGATCACACGGACCACAGCCTTGTCTATCTCAATGAAACTAAGCCATGCCATGTGGGGCCACCCAAGACAGATGGGTCATGGTGGAGAGGTCTGACAGAATGTGGTCCACTGGAGAAGGGCATGGCAAACCACTTCAGTATTCTTGCCTTGAGAACCACATGAACAGTATGAAAAGGCAAAAAGATAGGACACTGAAAGATGAACTCCCCAGGTCAGTAAGTGCCCAATATGCTACTGGAGATCAGTGGAGAAATAACTCCAGAAAGAATGATGGGATGGAGCCAAAGCAAAAACAATACCCAACTGTGGATGTGACTGGTGATAGACGCAAAGTCCGATGGTGTAAAGAGCAATATTGCATAGGAACCTGGAATGTTAGGTCCATGAATCAAGGCAAATTGGAAGTGGTCAAACAGGAGATGGCAAGAGTGAATGTCGACATTCTAGAAATCAGCGAACTAAGATGGACTGGAATGGGTGAATTTAACTCAGATGGCCATTATATCTACTACTGTGGGCAAGAATCCCTTAGAAGAGATGGAGTAGCCATCATAGTCAACAAGAGTCCGAAAGGCAGTACTTGGATGCAATCTCAAAAACGGTAGAATGATCTCTGTTTGTTTCCAAGGCAAACCATTCAGTATCACAGTAATCCAAGTCTATGCCCCTAAGAGTAACGCCAAAGAAGCTGAAGTTGAACGGTTCTATGAAGACCTACAAGACCTTCTAGAACTAACACCCAAAAAAGATGTCCTTTTCATTATAGGGGACTGGAATGCAAAAGTAGGAAGTCAAGAAACACCTGGAGTAACAGGCAAGTTTGGCCTTGGAGTACAGAATGAAGCAGGGCAAAGGCTAATAGAGTTTTGCCAAGAGAACGCACTGGTAATAGCAAACACCCTCTTCCAACAACACAAGAGAAGACTCTACACGTGGACATCACCAGATGGTCAACACCCAAATCAGATTGATTATATTCTTTACAGCCAAAGATGGAGAAGCTCTATACAGTCAGCAAAAACAAGACCGGGAACAGACTGTGGCTCAGATCATGAACTGCTTATTGCCAAATACAGACTTAAATTGAGGAAAGTAGGGAAAACCACTAGTCCATTCAGGTATGACCTAGATCAAATCCCTTATGAGTATACAGTAGAAGTGACAAATAGATTTAAGGGACTAGATCTGATAGACAGAGTGCCTGATGAACTATGGACACAGGTCCGTGACATTGTACAGGAGACAGGGATCAAGAAAATCCCCATGGAAAAGAAATGCAAAAAAGCAAAAGGGCTGTCTGAGGAGGCCTTACAGATAGCTGGGAAGAGAAGCGAAAAGCAAAGGAGAAAAGGAAAGATATTCCCATCTCAATGCAGAGTTCCAAAGAATAGCAAGGAGAGATAAGAAAGCCTTCCGCAGCGATCAGTGCAAAGAAATAGAGGAAAACAATAGATTGGAAAGACTAGAGATCTCTTCAAGAAAATTAGAGATACCAAAGGAACATTTCATGCAAAGATAGGCTCGATAAAGGACAGAAATGGTACGGACCTAACAGAGGCAGAAGATATTAAGAAGAGGTGGCAAGAACACACAGAAGAACTGTACAAAAAAGATCTTCATGACCCAGATAATCACGATGGTGTGATCACTCACCTAGAGCCAGACATCCTGAAATGTGAAGTAAAGTGGGCCTTAGAAAGCATCACTACGAACAAAGCTAGTGGAGGTGATGGAATTCCAGTTGAGCTATTTCAAATCCTCAAAGGTGATGCTGTGAAAGTGCTGCACTCAATATGCCAGCAAATCTGGAAAACTCAGCAGTGGCCACAGGACTGGAAAAGGTCAGTCTTCGTTCCAATCCCAAAGAAAGGCAATGCCAAAGAATGCTCAAACTACTGCACAATTGCACTCATCTCACATGCTAGTAAAGTAATGCTCAAAATTCTCCAAGCCAGGCTTCAGCAATATGTGAACCATAAACTTCCAGATGTTCAAGCTGGTTTTAGAAAAGGCAGAGGAACCAGAGATCAAATTGCCAATATCCACTGAATCATCAAAAAAGCAAGAGAGTTCCAGAAAAACATCTATTTCTGCTTTATTGACTATGCCAAAGCCTTTGACTGTGTGGATCACAATAAACTGTGGAAAATTCTTAAAGAGATGGGAATACCAGACCATCTGACCTGTCTCTTGAGAAACCTGTATGCAGGTCAGGAAGCAACAGTTAGAACTGGACATGGAACAACAGACTGGTTCCAAATAGGAAAAGGAGTACGTCAAGGCTGTATATTGTCACCCTGCTTATTTAACTTACATGCAGAGTACATCATGAGAAACGCTGGGCTGGAAGAAACACAAGCTGGAATCAAGATTGCTGGGAGAAATATCAATAACCTCAGATATGCGGATGACACCACCCTTATGGCAGAAAGCGAAGAAGAACTAAAGAGCCTCTTGATGAAGGTAAAAGAGGAGCGTGAAAAAGTTGGCTTAAAGCTCAACGTTCAGAAAACTAAGAACATGGCATCTGGTCCCATCACTTCATGGGAAATAAATGGGGGAAACAGTGGAAACAGTGTCAGACTTTATTTTTTTGGGCTCCAAAATCACTGCTGATGGTGATTGCAGCCATGAAATTAAAAGACGCTTACTCCTTGGAAGGAAGCTTATGGCCAACCTAGATAGCATATTTAAAAGCAGAGACATTACTTTGCCAACAAAAGTCCATCTAGTTAAGGCTATGGTTTTTCCAGTGGTCATGTATGGATGTGAGAGTTGGACGGAAAGCTGAGCACCGCAGAATTGATGCTTTTTGAACTGTGGTGTTGGAGAAGACTCTTGAGAGTCCCTTGGACTGCAAGGAGATCCAATCAGTCCATCCTAAAGGAGATGAATCCTAGGTGTTCATTGGAAGGACTGATGTTGAAGCTGAAACTCCAATACTTTGGCCACCTCACGCAAAGATTGACTCACTGGAAAAGACCCTAATGCTGGGTAGAATTGGGGGCAGGAGGAGAAGGGGACAACAGAGGATGAGATGGTTGGATGGCATCACTGATTCGATGGACATGGGTTTGGGTAGACTCCGGGAGTTGGTGATTGACAGAGAGGCCTGGTGTGCTGCAATTCATGGGGTCACAAAGAGTCGGACACGACTGAGCGACTGAACTGAACTCAACTGAACTGATGAGACCAGATGCCATGATCTTAGTTTTCTGAATGTTGAGTTTTAAACCAAATTTTTCACTGTTTTGCTTTTTAAACAGTGGGAAATTTGGTGACTCCTCATTCCTACCATCATTTGATGCTGTTTGACTTTTGATTTTTGCCGATCTACTGGATGTGCAGTGGCATCTCACTGAGATTTCGATTTGCTTTTTCCTGATTTCTAATCAAATTCAACACATTTTCATATTTAAAGATTTGGGGATATTTTTGGTGAGATGTCTCAAAGTCTTTGCTCAGTCTTTTTATTTGAGAGGAGAGGAGCTCTTTGTGTTAGAAATCACTACTTGGTTGGTTGAATTCAATGAAAATCTCCTGTCTTAGTTTGTGGTTTATTTTTTTATTTAAAAATTCAATTTGAATTCAATTTGATTCAATAAATCAGAGTTCTTCGATTTTATGCAAACAAATTAATAAATCTTTTCCTTTGGGTTCAAACTTTTTGTGTGTCTTATTTTTTAAATCTTAATGTTTTCCAATAGCGTTATAGTTTTGCATTCCCTAAGTCTTAAATCCATGTGAAATTATTTTTTGCATGTAGTATAAGATAGGGATTCAATTTCATTTCTTTTCTGCCTGGACACCCAATTTTCCCAGCATGGTTTCTTGAAAAGCTCAATTTTTTCCCTCTAATCTTCAATAATCTTCAGTATTCAGACATGTCTATAAACTTGTGGGTCTGTTTCTTGGATGTATTCTGTTTTCCTGGTGTAATTTTTTTGCTCCTGAACAATGATCACTCACCCTAATTAAATGTACAAAAGTCTACTCAACTGAGAGAACAAGTCCGCCTATGTCATTAGCTTCCAGGAACTCAGTGATCTCTGGCTCTTTGCATTTCCATATGTATTTCTGAATTAGTTTATCATATGTCACACCAAAAAATTAAAACAATTTGTATTATTGCATTGAATCAGTAAACCGGTTTTGGATAGTTGACATTTTTCTGTACTCAATCTTCCAATGCATGAAAATGCAATGTTATTTATTTAGATTTTCATTAACAACTCATAATAAAATTATCTAATTTCCCCCCAAATGTAGACACTTCTCCGAATTTTATCCACAAAGTCTCTGTATATCTTTTACTGTATTGTTTCTCCCTCTCAGACATTCCTGTCCCCATCTGCTGTCCAGCGTCTTGGAAGCCATCATTCCCTGTGTATGGTCCTCTTTCATGTTGCTCTTCAGATGAGACCCTTCCTGTGACTCCGTGCATGGGGAGAGGAAGCCTCTCAGCCACTCTTCCCTGCAGCGTCGTCTGTGGCTCCACCCCACCTGCCATCACTCAACTGCTTCTTACCACCAGTCTCACCAAAGATCTGTTATTCTCATTAGTAATTTTCAAAGGACCAGCTTCTGACTTTCCTGACCCTCTCTTACTTGTTTCTTTCCTAGTTCATCAAATTTATCTTTTTATCTCTATTATTGATTTCTTCATCCTATGGTTCTATACTGGGTTTATTTTTGTTATTTTCCCCCTAACTTCTAACAATGGATGCTCAAGTCATTAATCTTCAGCTTTTCTTTTATCCTCCTGAGGATTGCTTTAGTTGCATCCCACAGGTTTTCCCTCATAATATTTTTATTTCCATCAAGTTCTAAACATTTTCCAAGTTTCATGGGAATTCCCTGGCGGTCCAGTGGTTCCTAACCAGGGAATCACTCAGGGCTCTCACTGCAGAGGGCTGGGGTCCCACGCCTGATCAGGAAACTAAAATCCTAAAAGCCATGTGGTGTGACCTAAATAAATAAATATTTTCCAATTTACATTATAGGCTTCCCCGGTGGTGCTAGTTGTAAAGAACCCGCCTGCCAGTGCAGGAGATTTAAGATCCCTGCTTTGGGCAGGTTCTATCCCTGGGTTGGGAAGCTCCCTTGGAGGAAGGCATGGCAACCCACTCCAGTATTCTCACCTGGAGAATTCCATGGGCAGAGGAGCCTGGTGGGATACAGTCTTTGGGTTTGCAAAGAGTCAGACACAACTGAAGTGACTTGGCATGAACGCATGCATGGATGTACACACTCACTGTGCTCACTGCAGGCCCATCAGCCCCTGGCTGCAGGGCCACAGAGCACCACCCACTCCATCAGAGCACAGCGAGCGTGTTTGCACTTTTCCTTTCTCCTAGGTGGCCGTCCCATCTATCACCCAGACCTCACCGTCCTGTAGAACTGTTCCACCCTAGATCCCTAATTCCGGAACCCCAGGCTCAGTCTCCCACTCTGCCCAGTGCTTCCCGCCTGCTCCGTCTCCCCAGGTCTTCCTCATCCTGGAAGGACCCCTGTCCTCCTGACCCCTCTGCTTTGCTCTGTCCCCAAGCTCCCCTGAACTGCCCCACGTCCTTCTGGACTGATCCTCAGGAAGGAGGTGAGTGGAGAAGGGCCCTGGGTCTGGGAGGAAGTCAGCCGGTGCCGCCAGGCAGGGAGGAGCTGAGGGAGCAGCAGCCAGCCTCTTGCTGCTGCCTCTCTGACCACGTCCAGCCAGGAACTGGAGGCAGGGCGTCCTTGGATGCAGTCCACACAGCATCCACGGTGAGGGCACAATGTGGTGGGAAGGGGGCCCTGGGGGTAAAGAGAGCAGCCCCCGTTCCCATGAGCCCACCACCTCCTGCTCAGGAGACAGCCTGCCCTGGGCCTCCATTTCCTCCATTCCCTCCGTCCCTGGTCCAAGCAACCTCTACCCCACCTGCCCTCTGAGACAGATGGCTCAGGCTGACTCCCCTGGGGCTGGAAGTGGATGACTTCCCTGGAGGCTGTTAAAATCAAATAGAATAAAGACAAGGCTGGACAATCCCCTAAACAGACAAAACCATTTAAGCTGCATGAGAAAAACTGAATTGAGCTTATTTCTGGAACATAAGCAAAATGTAGGTTATTTGTTGTAAATGCCTCTGGTAATGATCCAAGGAAGACTGAAGTCTTCTTCCTAAAATGGTAGAAGATGGTCGCTTTCAACCAGCCCCTGCCGCCTCGAAGCCCTGTTGTGAAAACTCACCTTGGATAAATAGTCGCCTCCCTTTCACTCTAGAGGTCACACTGTGACCTCGGCCTCAGGCTCCACTGAGCTGTAGATCTGGAGGCTCCCCTGTGCAAGAGTTCTGTGCAAACTCTTCCTAAAGACTAACTGATCTGGTTTCAGTTTTCCCTGTTTCTGGATTTACGACAAGACTCAGGCCTTCCCTGGTGGCTGACTCAAGGGTGTTCCAGGCCACTCCCTTGCTCCCTAGGACACTCCCGTTCTCAGGTTTTCGTGAATCTTTTCCAGAATCTTCTCTGCCTTCTAGGCCAGGTTTGCTCCATGTTCTATCTGTTCAGGAGTACATGGTGGAGCCTCCCACACCCTTCTCCACATCTCTCCTCTAGAAATCCCCAAACCTCCAGCTTCGTGGTTGGTCTGTTCTGATGACCTCAAACACCTCTCCCCTGGGGTCGGCCACAGACCAGGTCCCCCGAGCGAGGCAGACGGCTGGCCACTAGCTGCAGGACTGTCTACAAATCAGGAAACAGAGAAAATTAGTGCCTGAGGGAGCCATTTCCGCCGTCTGCCTGGAGGCACCAGCAAGGAAAGAGTGACCAGGACTGGCAAGAGGAAGCCAGTCTTTTGGGAGGAGTGAGTGACCCCCTCCACGGCACGCAGGGCAGGAGAGGAACCAAGGCCCCAGCCCTGGCCTCTGCACTCCCCAGCACCCCGCCCATCAAACACACCCCAGAGCTGGAGGGGGCAGCGTGTCTGGCTGCCCAGGGCACAGAGGGTGGAGAGGGGCCAAGATAGGTCTGGGGGCGGTTGGGGGCGGAACAGAGAACACATAGCACAGAGGAGCTGCCCAGGATGGACTCTGGACCTAACTTGCCTGACTAATCTCAGAATTTTACGTCTCATTAGCTGTGTGACGTTGATTAGGTCCCTTAACTTCTTCATGCCTCCGTTTACTCATCTGTAAATTAGGATGGTGACCGTGAGGGTTGGATGAGCTAACGTGTGTGGATCAGTCAGAAAAGTTTAGTTGTAATGAGCTGATTTCTCCCCTTGTCAAAGCTTCGGCCTCTCAAAGGCCGCCTGTCCCAACCCTACTGAGGTTTCTTTTCAACAGTCCCTGGCCGCTCAATGTTTGCCACCCACCCATTCATACCGCCATATGTTTGATTGAACAACCATCTATTTTATTGTCCAAACCAAAGCATTTCTGAGAGGAAACAGGGACAATTGACAAGTATGTCGTGAAAACACTTTTGAGCTGAGACACCTGGACAGACAAGGTACGACTATCACCCCTCCGTCCCCCTCCCACGCCAGCCGCCAGCGCTTGGCATGGACCTGCCTCTATCTTGCCACCACCTCCTGCAAGCTAGAGAAATCTCATTTCATCTTATTAAGTAGTTAGAACTTAATCAATATGATAACTTCATTTGTAAAGTAGATAAGAAAGAAAGAGATGAGTTTCTAATAAAAATAGTTGCCTTTGACCATCCCTCCTTGCCTGTCTCCCCACCTTGAGCTAACCTCTTGGAATCCTTTTAGTTGAATCTCCTAACAACTGCATTCATATTTCAAATACAATTCTTCTCTCTTGCTTTATAACCTTTGTTTTCAGTTTTACGCATCATCAGTTGACCTCTGACAACAGTAGGTGAGGATTTGGCTCATCACTCTGCTCCCTCACCAATCAAGGCACCAATATTTAATTTCTGTGACTCACATCATGGACTGATGCTCTGTGTCTTTCCCATCAAATACAAAAGACCTGGACTGACTTCTCTCACTAGAAAATGACACCGCCCCCTTCAGAACACCTACCCTTTCTACCACTAACATCCTTGGGGTTAAAGGTGGTACAGTTCACACGTGGCTGTAGGACTGTAATTAAGTCCCTGCACTTTGCCTCCAGGCTGCTTCTCAAATCTGAAAATTTGAGAAAATGCACGCGGCATGTTCATGGAGAGAGGTTATTTTTTCTCTAGAATTTCCATTTGCCTGTTCTTCTCTGTTACGTTTAACACATCTTCATCATCTTATGTTTTCAAAATCTTCATCCATGAAAGGATTCTGTTGAGTCCCTGCCCCCTTATTATTCCCTGGAGTCCTGCCTCCAGGGCTTCACACCTCCCACTCGGTCCAAACAGCAGCCCTGGATGCCCACAGGGGCTCGATGTCCGGGGACCTGTCCTCTGATATGACTGCCCTCAGTGTGCCTTGATCCTTCAGTCCTGCTTGATTCCTTTGTTTCACTGGAGAACATCCTCAAGAGTACAGGAAAGAGTGTATAGACACATTTCCAGAGGTGTTAATACTTGAATATTCTAGGAAATGAGAGTTGATTGAAAATCTGTTTGTTTCAACAATTTCTCTTTTCCACTTTCTGATACTGTGAGTGACCACAGCCGGGAGTAGGGACTGGCCAACAGCCCAGGGGCCAAACCTAGTGTGTCACCTGTCTCGTGAGTCAGGTTTCACTGGAGCTCACCCACACCCACGTGTGGGCATCCTGGGTAGGATGGCTTTTCTCCGCCCCTGTGGCGCAGGAGTTGTGACTGTCTGTATGATCTGCAAGGCCTAAATACTGACCATTTGGCCCTGCACAGAGCAGCACCAGGCAGAGAGCTGCCTGGATGAAGGGGGTGTTCTCTGTACTGGGCAGTTCAGAGCTATGAGCTCTTGTGATATGCCCAGTGCCACCGAGGAAGCAGATCTTGATTGTAGGTAACCCTAGTGTTAGTATTATTCACTTAGCTGTGCCCGACTCTTTGCAACCTCGTGGACTGTAGGCCTCTAGGCTCCTCTGTCCATGGGATTCTCCAGGCAAGAATACTGGAGTGGGTTGCTATCTCCTCCTCCAGGGGATCTTCCCAACCCAAGGATTGAACCCGGGTTTCCTGCATTGCAAGTGGATTCTTTACTGTCTGAGCCACTGGAATCTTAATTAACTTTACTTTAAGCCCCATGTCTGGCTAGTGGCTTCCACACTGGACAGCTCGTTGGCTGGTTGAGGCTGGAGTTGGGCCTTCGGGAACAGTGGGCCGTGGTGTGGCCTGCATGGACACAGGCTCTGAGGCAGCTTCACCAGGATGAGGGAGCCCTCGAAGACAGATGTGGACCCTGTCACCACCCTGGAGACCCTTCTCCTGCCCAACCAGGGGACAGACAGCTCTGTCCTCCTCTCACACTGAGTGGAGACAAAAGGCAGGAAACCTGGGGTGTTCCTCTTCCCACCACTGCTGCTTTAGGGTCAAGAGTGGAGTGTAGTGCTGTCAGTCCGAAGTTCTGGGAAGAAGTTCTGTCTACCACCTGTTAGCACAGTGACCTTCGCAGGCCACTTCTTTGACCTCCAGTGTCCATCTCACCAGATGGAGCGGGCTCCCTCAGGGTTCCAGGGAAGGCTGGGTAAACTGCGGGACCTCTAGTGCCGGCACTTAATAAGTTTACTATAAACCAGGGGTTCCTGGGCTGCATTTCCCAGAAGTCTGGCCTGGTGTGAGGTCTGTTTATGTTGCTGTAAAACTCAAGTTTAATAATGGTGCTGGAGAAACGGTTTGTGAAGTGAAACTCAATGGATTCCTGAGAATATTTGGTATGTAAGTGCATGGTGGTCAGTATTCAGTTAAAGGGATGTGTCTTTCCAGCTTCCCTGATTATGAAAGGATGAAACCCTCTAACTTCATGTGCTGTTCCCTAACCACACTTGTTACCAGTGGCCTGATGTCAGCATGCATGCATATTCACACACATGCACACGCATGCACACCCACAGTCCACCCCCTGGGGCTCTGCTGACAGTCCTCCAGGGAACCCCTCTTCCCGTGGTACACATCTGCTTCTCTTGGGGTCCACCACTGGCTGAGTTGTGCTGAGGCTCATCCAGTGAGCCCCACCCACGACTTTTATGTCACTTGGGATGTGTGCAAAGGTGAGTGACAAGCATTTTGCTCTCCATTTCCAAGAAGAGGTGAAAAATGAATAAATACATGGCAAAACTGACAAGGCATCTGTCCCTAGTGAATTCGTCTGTAACTAAAAATCACCCAGTTTGAGTTTCCCCCAATGCAGCTGCCTGCCCCCTGAAACTTCTACAGAGCGCCTGCGTGCTAATGAGAGCACCAGTTAATTACTTGCAAAATGATTAAGAAATCATACTGGGACAATTGATGGGTCTCGGCAGGGAGCCCATCAGATGTCTCCCAGGCCTCCCATCCCGGGAGCTCCTTGCTGGCTGGCAGTATCATTCCTGAAGGGTGGTGCTGATGGCAGGCTGGGGCTCCGGGCTCAGCAACGGGGCATCAAAGGCCTGCAGAGGTCAAGACTACCTCCCCATCCCTGCAGGACCACCTCTGCTTGTCCTGTTCCCAGCAAGTTCCAGGGCTGCGAGAGGGCCCTGGCACCTTGCTACCCCTCGGCCGCTTCCTGGGAGGGTGACCCCTGCCACTCCCCACCAGCCCTCCCCAAGGTTATCTCCTGCTCCGCTGGGTAAGGGCTGAAGTCAGGGGCTCTGGAAGTGGAACAAGGCTATTTCCTGGGCCTGCGCCTTGAACCTGCTCACAGGGGACAGAGAGCACGGCTCCGGGGAGGGTGCCGCCCAGACCTGCCCAGGAATGCCTGCCCACCTGTCCAGAGGCTGGGCTGCATCTGAGCTGTCCGGTGCCTGGAGGTGAGGGGGGAAGATAGGGGTGGGGAGGGGGTGGCGCCTGGAAGGAGAGAGCGAGCAGGTGGACTGTCGGCTTTGAATTGCACATGGGGCTCTGCAGAGCTTGCTTTGCCTCCTGCTTTGTTCCCATCACAGTGGGGGTGAGGGCCTTACTGCTCCACTCTGCTCTGGGGCTGGAGGGGGGGTGCTTGTCCTCACTCCCTGACAGCAAGGCTCAAACCCAGGCTCCCAGGAGGGAGACTTCCTGCCACGCCCCTTCTTCCTGAAGACTCTCTGAAGTGGCCCTGAGAAGATGGAGTTAACAGCCACTCTGCACCCACCCAACGCATGCTGGGAGGGAGGTGGGTGGAGGGATCCCACCTTCTCCCAGGTGCCAGCCCTGTCCCTCCTTCGCCAGCTGCTCCTGCTGTCCTTCGAGGTGACAGGAGCATCCCCTGAGATCCAGGCTCTGGGCTGGCAGGGAAGAGCCCAACGGGTCTCAAGCTGCAAGTCAATGACACTCAGCAGGTATCCTGGGAGACACTCGGCTCTGGGACAACACCAGCAATTCTGGAGAAAATTCAAAGCCACACATGCACACGTGCACACACACTCGCACACTCACCTTTCTTTCTAATCATCCCAGCTGACAAGCCCTGACGTGGGCTGATTTAAAACCTCCTCTGTTTGAAGCCATCGCTGCAGCAGTTTTCTTTGATTTTGCTTCTAATTATGAAGCCACTCAGTGGGAGGCCTCCAGCTGTTCTGCTCGCCCTTCCCAGCTCTGAAAGGCTGTGGCCGTCACACGTCCCCACCCATGACTGCTGCTCCGGGGCCCAGAGAACAGAGCGGGAGGGGACTTGCCATAGGGAGCCCTCCACCTAAGAGGAGCACGGTGACACCCCTCTTCCCTGAGCCCGGCCCTGTCCTACATCCCAGGCACATCCTCTCATCCTCTCGTCTCCCTGAAGATCACAGCAGGACATGACAGCACAGCCAATGACACAGCCCTGCCCCTGGGGAGCTCCTGAGAGCTCTGGAGACGCCTGGTGTGCGTCCCTCCTGTCCTGATTCAGGAGCCTACAGTTTGCAGAATGTGTACCAGCCACGATTCCACTTCACCCTCAGCATCTCCACCTGCACTGTGCAGACAAGACATGGGGCACCAGGTCCAGAAGCTGCCAAATAATGAGCAAACCTGAGCTGTTCAGGGTCCAGACTCAGGAGTCTTCCCTGCCTCCTGCCCCGCTGCTGAAGCTCACACCCACGAGCCCACTCTGTCAAGTTCAGGCTCCAGACCTCCTTTGCTGGGGTGGAAGGGAAAAGGGATAGGCATGTCAGGGGAAGGTATGAAGTCTGCCCAAACAAGGTGCTTCTGTATTTTTCTACAATTAACATTTAAAAGAATTTTTTTTTATTTTGAAATCATTGCAGTTTCATTGCAAAGACTACAGAGAAGTCCCATGTGCCGTTTCTTCATTTTCCACCAACAGTTGTGTCTTATGACACAGGCAGGATCATGAAGACGTAGAGTACTCCATCAAAGCCAGGAGTTTGACACTGAAGCGACATGCGCAGAGCTTTTCAACACCTAATCACACATGTCTCCCCATGCGACCCTCACTGGGGTCAGGCTGCAGGATGGCTCCAGCTCCACAAAGCCCCCCATCCCTGCCACCACACTGACCCTTGGCAACCACTAATCTATTTAGCCATCTCTATGATTTTCAAGAATGTTATGTTCTTCATGCAGTATGTAACCTTTAGAGGTCGGTTTATTTTTACTCAGCATAATGTCACTGGGATCCAGCCAAACTGTGATGTGCCTCAGTAGTTTGTGTCTCTTTATTCGAGTAGTGATTCATGGAGTGGACCGGCCAGGCCAGAATTTGTTTTAAACTTTCTCTTACAGAGGGTCATTTTGGTTGTTTCCAGTTTGGGGCACTTGCCAACAAAGCTGCCATAAACAACTGTATACAGGTACCTATATGGACCCAAGTTCTCAGTTCTCTGGGATAAATGCCCAAGAATGCAGTCGCTGGGTTGCATGGTCTATGTTTGATTAGACTTTTAGGAACTTCTGAACAATACTCCAGGGTGTCTATACCGTTTTACGTTCCCACCAGAAGTGTCTGAGATTCGGATTGTCTCACCAGCATTGTATTCAGGTGCCCTCACCAGCATTTGGTACTGTGTGTGTACATGCATTGTGTGTATAATTTCAGCTGTCCTAACAGGTGTATAGTGGTTTCTCACTGTGGCCTTAATTTGCATTTCCCCAATGGCTAGTGATGTTGAATATCTCATGTACTTTCCTTCCATCTGTACACCCTCTTGATGCTGCTGCTGCTAAGTCTCATCAGCTGAGTCCAACTCTTTTGTGACCCTATGGACTATAGCCCACCAGTCTCCTCTGTCCATGGTATTCTCCAGGCAAAATACTGGAGTGGATTGCCATACTCTCCTCCAAGGGATCTTCCTGACCCAGGGATCATACCCACATCTCTTACATATCCTACATTGGCAGGCAAGTTCTTTACCACTAACATCACCTGGGAAGCCTGTACACACTCTTTAGGGAATGGTTTCTTCACTTCCTTTGCCATTTTTTTTATTTGACATGTTGGTTTTCTTGCTGTTAAATTTTGAGAGTTTTTTGTATATTTTAGAAATGAGTACTGTGTTAGATATGTGTTTTTGCCGCCATCCATAGCTTATCTTTTCATTCCCTTGACAACACCATTTGCAGAGCACAAGTTTTTAGTCTTGATGAGATCCAGCTTTATTAATTTTTTTCTTTTATGGATCATACTTTCTGTGTCATGTCTAAGAACTCTTCACCAAGTCCGGAAAATTTTCTCCTGTGTGTTCTTCAAAAAGTTTCACAGTTTTACACTTTGCATTTGAATCTATGATCATTTGGATTTGATTTTATGTAAGGCATTAGGTGTCGGTTCAGGGCTCTTTGTTTTTTATCTGTGGATATCCAAGTGCTCTAGGACCATTGTTAAGAAACTGTCCTTCCCCCGTGGAATCGCTTTTGCTTTTTTGTCAAAAATCAGTTGAGTAATTTGAGAGGGTAAATTTCTGGGTTTCCTGTTCTGTTCCACTAATCTATGTGTCCCCTTCCTCTACCAATACCACACAGTCTTGATTAAAACACAGTAAGTCTTGAAATCAGGTAGGCTGATTCCTCTGGTTTATTCTCTTTCCAAATTGTTTTAGTTATTCTAGTTTATTGGACTTTCCATACAAATTCGAGAATGATCTTATTTATATCTATAGAAAAAACTTCCTGGGATTTTGATAGGAATTGTGCTAAATCTGCATATCAGTTTGGGGAAAATTAATGTCTTTAGTATGTTGACTATTTCAATTCATGAACATGGTATTTGTCTCAATTTACTTAGATCTTTTAAATTTCCTTCATCGGCATTTGTGTGGCTTTCAGCATACAGTTCTGTACCTGTTTATTAGATTTACAACTACTTCATTTTTTGAATAATTATAAATGGCTTTGTATTTTTAATCTCACTTTCCACATATTCACTGCTAATATTTTAAATACATTTATTTTTGTATGTTGATCTTATAGCCTATGACCTTGCTAAACATACTTACTAATTCTAGGAAGTTTTTTCCTTCTTCTTCAAGATCTTCTTTTTTCCCTTTTAAATCAGTAGATCCCTTGGGATTCTATACTGACACTTTCATGTTATCTACACGACCTAGATCAAATCCCTTATGAGTATACTGTGGAAGTGACAAATAGATTTAAGGGTCTAGACCTGATAGAGAGAGTGCCTGATGAACTATGGACAGAGGTTCGTGACATTGTACAGGAGACAGGGATCAAGAAAATCCCCATGGAAAAGAAATGCAAAAAAGCAAAATGGCTGTCTGAGGAGGCCTTACAGATAGCTGGGAAGAGAAGCGAAAAGCAAAGGAGAAAAGGAAAGATATTCCCATCTCAATGCAGAGTTCCAAAGAATAGCAAGGAGAGATAAGAAAGCCTTCCTCAGCGATCAGTGCAAAGAAATAGAGGAAAACAACAGATTGGGAAAGACTAGAGATCTCTTCAAGAAAATTAGAGATACCAAAGGAACATTTCATGCAAAGATGGGCTCGATAAAGGACAGAAATGGTATGGACCTAACAGAAGCAGAAGATATTAAGAAGAGGTGGCAAGAATACACAGAAAAACTGTACACAAAAGATCTTCACGACCCAGATAATCACGATGGTGTGATCACTCACCAGACATCCTGAAATGTGAAGTAAAGTGGGCCTTAGAAAGCATCACTACGAACAAAGCTAGTGGAGGTGATGGAATTCCAGTTGAGCTATTTCAAATCCTCAAAGGTGATGCTGTGAAAGTGCTGCACTCAATATGCCAGCAAATCTGGAAAACTCAGCAGTGGCCACAGGACTGGAAAAGGTCAGTCTTCGTTCCAATCCCAAAGAAAGGCAACGCCAAAGAATGCTCAAACTACTGCACAATTGCACTCATCTCACATGCTAGTCAAGTAATGCTCAAAATTCTCCAAGCCAGGCTTCAGCAATACATGAACCGTGAACTTCCAGATGTTCAAGCTGGTTTTAGAAAAGGCAGAGGAACCAGAGATCAAATTGCCAATATCCGCTGGATCATCGAAAAAGCAAGAGAGTTCCAGAAAAACATCTATTTCTGCTTTATTGACTATGCCAAAGCCTTTGACTGTGTGGATCACAATAAACTGGAAAATTCTGAAAGAGATGGGAATACCAGACCATCTGACCTGTCTCTTGAGAAACCTGTATGCAGGTCAGGAAGCAACAGTTAGAACTGGACATGGAACAACAGACTGGTTCCAAATAGGAAAAGGAGTACGTCAAGGCTGTATATTGTCACCCTGCTTATTTAACTTACATGCAGAGTACATCATGAGAAACGCTGGGCTGGAAGAAACACAAGCTGGAATCAAGATTGCCGGGAGAAATATCAATAACCTCAGATATGCGGATGACACTACCCTTATGGCAGAAAGCGAAGAAGAACTAAAGAGCCTCTTGATGAAGGTGAAAGAGGAGAGTGAAAAAGTTGGCTTAAAGCTCAACGTTCAGAAAACTAAGAACATGGCATCTGGTCCCATCACTTCACGGGAAATAGTTGGGGAAACAGTGGAAACAGTGTCAGACTTTATTTTTTTGGGCTCCAAAATCACTGCTGATGGTGATTGCAGCCATGAAATTAAAAGACGCTTACTCCTTGGAAGGAAGGTTATGGCCAACCTAGATAGCATGTTTAAAAGCAGAGACATTACTTTGCCAACAAAAGTCTGTCTAGTCAAGGCTATGGTTTTTCCAGTGGTCATGTATGGATGTGAGTTGGATGGTGAAGAAAGCTGAGCGCCGAAGAATTGATGCTTTTGAACTGTGGTGTTGGAGAAGACTCTTGAGAGTCCCTCGGACTGCAAGGAGATCCAATCAATCCATCCTAAAAGAGATCAATCCTGGGTGTTCATTGGAAGGTCTGATGTTGAAGCTGAAACTCCAATACTTTGGCCACCTGATGCGAAGGGTTGACTCATTGGAAAAGACCCTAATGCTGGGTAGGATTGGGGGCGGGAGGAGAAGGGGACGACAGAGGATGAGATGGTTGGATGGCATCACCGACTCGATGGATACGGGTTTGGGTAGACTCCGGGAGTTGGTGATGGACAGAGAGGCCTGGCGTGCTGCAATTCATGGGATTGCAAAGAGTCGGACACGACTGAGCGACTGAACTGAACTGAACATTTAGATACAGTTTTGTTTTTTCCTTTCCAATGCATACGGCTTTCTGTTACTTTTACTTGTCTTATCTCTCTGGCTATATCTCTAGTATCATGCTGACCAGCAGTAGTGAGAGTGGACATACTCATCTTATTCCCAGTGTAAGAGGAGGAGTACTCATTCTTCCACCATTAATTATGAAGCTAGCTGATATAGATGTTAGATGAAAACCTCAGGCTCCTTCCAGGGAAGGCACAGCATCTGCTGGGAAAGCAAATGAAGGGTCTGCCTTAGGGTCAGGTAAGGAGGCCTGGAAGACACCCAGGCTTGGATCTGAGGGAGAAGGAGGATCCAGGCAGAAGGGCTCAAGTGAGGCAGCACATTGGTGAGGGTCCTCAGAGTCTTTGAAGGGCCTGGGGTGGGAGAGAGTGCAAGACACACGGGGGAATGGAGGGCAGGTAGCAAGGGAGGGTGTGGAGGGAGGGGAGCTTGACAGGCAGGTGAGGCCGGACTCTGCCTCCATCCAAGACCACAGTAAAGGTACAGCTTTATCCCAGGGACAGTCAGTGGGACGGGGCACAGAGCAGCAGCGGTGAGATCTGTTCACAGGTCACTGCCATTTCCAAGGTCAAAGGCAAAGGTGGCTCAGGATGTGGAAGTGAGCAGTGGGAAGAAGAGTGGGTATAAAACCATTTAGGGGGTAAAGTCCACAAGCTGTGATGGATCTGAAGTTGGGGTGACAGCTAGGCAGGTGCCATGAGCCTGCCCTTTTGATCAGCACCCTGTTTCCCAGAAAGGTAGCATGTTAACAGTGGCGAGAAGCTTCTGGACCCAGCACCCTGCTCATTCACAGCACCCACACGCTGAGCCCCGAATGGTGCTGCACTTTGCAGCCTGGAGGGCTCCGGATGGTCATCACCCCTGGCCATCCTGCTCACGCTCCTCAGGGGCCCCCACAGCCAGCCTCCCCCCACCCCCACCGCTGGCCCCAGCCCTTGACCTTCCAGGGAGCAGTTGTGCTCTCAGAGTTCCCTGGGCCAGTGCCACTGGGGCAGGCTGCAGGGCCTCTCCCCGCACTGTCCCACGCCCTGGCCTGGCCTCCCTCAGCTCTCCGGTGTCCAACTGTGGAGTCGGGCTTTGGATGCCCGTCCTCTCTGGATTACCTGGGTTCTTGCCATGGGAGAAGCAGAAGTCTTCAGGCACCCGTCGTTTGACGTGCGGCATGGACTCCTGCGTGCTGCCGCTTTCATGCCTGTCTGCAGTGAGTCTGATGTCCCCAGGAGGTAAGCACTGTCACGTTCCTTTTTCGCTCCCCTAAGGACGCAGCTAAGCTGCTACGTCCGGCGAGTGAGTTTTTGCTAAACTGGATCTTCTGGAATTGAAGTGTGTGGTTCTGTAGAGCATCAGGCCCAGAGAAGCAGAAGAAAGACGGCTAGCTGAACCCGGGTTGGTGGAGGATGTGGGTGGGCTCCCTGAAGCCCGAGGCGGGGGTGGGGGGGGCAGATGAAGGGAAGTGTGGGAACTGACAAAATCAGAACCTGCCAGAGTATGGTGGCGGCTGCGCATCAGCGGGATCCAGGTGCAGTAATCAGAGGGAGGCTAGTGTAGGGGTGCTTACCTGGTGTTGGAGGCTGAGGTGGCAGAAGGAGGGAGGTGAGGTGACTCAGACGCAGTAGCTGCAGAGGCTGTGTGTTCCCTAGGCTGCTGGAGCTCAGAGGAGTGCCTGTGGGCTGGTGCTGAATCTTGCTCTGCAGAGCTGGGACAGGGGCTCCCAGCAGCTGGACTCAGCCCCTGGCCCTGCCGGTGCGGGGGGGTGACCGTGCTGGGATAATGCCCCAAGGCCGGCAAAGAGCTCTACAGTCCCTCGTCCCCACTGTGCCTTCCAGTCTCCCACTGGCAGCAACAAAGAGCAGTCAGACGCCCAGGGCCTGGGGGTGGTGCTTGTCAATCCCAGCCCCAGGGTCACAGAGAAGTTTGGACCTGGAGCCAAGAGACACAGGGAAACCAGCTCTGCATTGACAGGAAGGGAACTGGGGCTAGCTGATAGCTCTTTTTTTTTTTCTTTTTGTAGTGAATTAAAAACAAACACCCACATCTATCCACCCAAATTAACTTTCCTCATTTTGCTCCAGATATTTAAAATATAAAGGAAATGAACAATTCTGGTCAGGCTGAAGTCTCCTTCACTGTCCTCAAGCTCAGAGAAGAATTTCTCTCTCAGCTGTGAGGATAAACTGCCAGCACTTTTCTTTATATTAATGCTGTGACGTATGTATCAATGAAAAACTCATGCTATTGCCTTGGGGTTTTAAAAAAATCATATAAGAGTGAATTATAAATCAAGACTTACTATGAAGTCATGGTAATTAACATTCTCTCCTGCTGTACGTATTCCGAAACATTTTTTTCATTCAAAATGTGCCTTTGAAATCTAGCCACATCATTCATTATGTCTGTAGTTTACTAAGATCTTGTAGCTATATCAGAACGTATTCAAATGGACCCCCTGATGTCCGGATTTATGCTTGACTTCCCCTGTTAGAAACAATGCTGCAGTGAAAATTCCATTCGTTTATCTCAGCACTCTTTCAGATTTCCATAAGATTCTATATTCATCTAGGTAGATTTGATGAGTCAGATGTTTGAACAGCTACATTTTTATTTGCTTAAGTTTATCTTTAATTTGCATACAGTAACATTCACTCTTTGTGTCCAGTTTAACAGATTTTGACAAATCCTCATCACATTTAGGAGCCTTATCAACCCCAAATTCCTGCTCCTGCTTCCCTGTGGTCCACCGCTAGCCGCATCTCTGCCCCAGGCAACCACCAGTCTCTTCATCCATGTATGTTTGCTTCTTCTTGAATGTCGTATAAATGGAATAGCAGAGGGTGTGGCATTTGGGGCTTGGCTTCCTTCACTAGCATTCTGCCTCTGGAACTCACCCCAGTGCTCAAGAGCATCCAGCTCATCCCTGCTTATTCCTGAAAGGGACCCTGCAGTACAGAGGGACACATTGTGTTTATTCCTCCACCCGAGAGAGGCTATTGGGGATTTTGGGTGATGGCAATAAACTTTCACATATAGGTCTAGTGAAAATATTGGTTTTCATTGCTCTTGGGAAAAGGCCTAAGAGTGGGATTGCTGGGTCATACTACAAGTGCACATATGACTACTTAGGGAAATATCAAACTGTGTTTCCAGAGTTGAGATGCTGTGCACCACTTACACTCCCACCAGCGATGAATTCAGAATGCCGGGTGCTCTGCATCCTTACAAGAACTTGACGTTTTGGGGTAAATACAATATATATACACATGCATACTAAGTCACTTCAGTCATGTCCAACTCTTAGCAACCCTATGCACTGTAGCCCGCCAGGCTCCTCTGTTGATGGGATTCTCCAGGCAAGAATACTGGAATGGGTTGCCATGCCCTCCTCCAGGGGATCTTCCCAACCCAGGGATCGAACTCATGTCTCTTATGTCTCCTGCATGGGCAGGCAGGTTCTTTACCACTGAGCCACCAGGGAGGCCTTATATATACTCACACTTTAATAGATATGTATTGTTTACTTATAGTAATTTTAATTTGTATATATCTACTGGTGACTAGTGTTGAGTGTATTTTTTTCTGTTTATTTGTCACCAGTATATTTTCTTATGTAAAATGTTCATATCTCTGGCCCATTTTTATTGGTTTATTAGTTTTCTTCTTATTAAATTATGACAGTGCTTTATATGGGCCATGGTTGACTCTTAGCCTAACCCAAGGTCACAAAGATTTTTCTCTTACATTTCCTTGTAGAAGTTTTAGACTTTACATTCACTTTCATGTCTGTGGTCCATGTTGAGTTAATTTGGGGGTAACATATGAGTTAAGGGTCAAGATTCAATTTTTGCATGGCCATTGTTTCAGCACCACTTGTAGAAATTCTCCATTGCCAACGCGAATGCTTTTGCACTTTCTAAAACTCACTAGACTACATTTGTGTGGGTCAGTTTCTGGACTCTTCACTCTGAGTCATTGTTCAATGCTTTTAAGATGTTGTTTTCAGTATGTTATCCAGTTGTAGCAGAGAAGTTAGAAATAATTACTGAGCCCATAGTTACTGGAAGCAAAGGTCCCCTGAGTTTACCTATTTTAGCTATAATGGTCCATCACATGTGGTCGTTTTCCAGACGTTCACTGTCACAGACACTAAGCAGCCAAGCGCCTGGTCCCCTGTGCATCCACCTGATGGTGGTCTTGGGCTCTGGTGCTCAGTGGGGCATTGCCATCCCTTTTATCACCCACTGCGGGCTTTCACATGCTTGGAATCACAGTACAAGCATTGAGGGGTTAGAGGCCAGGAGTGCTAGGTGTAGGGGTGACCCTGCAATCTGGGGTCAACACGCACGTGAAGGATTGCTCTGCAGCTCACACAGCTTTCAAATGTCCCATCTGAGCATTCATGTTAGGGAATCTGTTTATGCAATTTAATATCTAAATAAAAATATTTTTGGTAGAAATATTGGATATAAACTGAATACTTATGTGGAGCTTGCTGGTAATGCATCTACCCTGTAAATACAGCTTAGATCAGAGGGCATTTTATTCAGAACTTTATCAGAGTCCTTCACCATTTCAGCCAATCATGTCACCAATGGTTTTTGAGCAGTGCCACCATATTGGAGGCTCTCTATAAATGTCAGCCCCGTGGACTGTGCAGCATGTAGTCCTCTCTCCTAGGCACGTACACAGTGCACCTGTACTAGTCCATGCTTACATCACTACTGACAGTGATTATACACACACATTCAAGCCAGTGCTTTTACTTAGTCTTATTTCAGAATGTTGGATGCATAGGAAAGCGTAGACGTTATTCAGCTAAATATTTCAAATACAAACTTACTCATTCTAAGAAAATAAAAGCATTTGACACCTTCATTGAGTCTCTCACTTCACTGTGTCTGAGCATGAATATATGGAATTACATACCATTCTATTGTAAATTCCTCTCCTTTTATTTCTATTTTGCGTTATAGGTAGGGCATTATATTGATTTAAAAAAAATAATATGTGATGGTTAGGTTATAATGCCTATGATTTTCATGTCAAGAGAGTAGCGGGGTGTCATACAGTATTTATAATGAGAAGGGCTTGCTGGGTCTGGAGGAACAGAAGTAGAATTTCAGGCAAAAGGGACGCCCACATTTTCACCCTCACTGGGCTCGCCAGGCTGCTGTCCATGGTGCTAAAACAGTGATGCTTCCTGCCGCACAGCAAGCCGCTTCCTTCCCAGAGTCCACATCCTCATTAGCCCTTGCACCATTGTCTTGCTTTTGTAATGTTTATATGTGGTATCTACTGTTTAATTTGCACATCCCTAGTGCTACTGAGTTTATACGTTATTCCCCGCTGTTAACCACTTGGGAATCTTCCTTGGTGACTTGAAGTTCACATCCTTTGTCCATTTTTCTATTATCATTTTGTTGTTCAGTCATTAAGTCATGTTCAACTCTTTGTGACCCCAGGGGCTGCAGCACACTAAGCTTCTCTGTTCCTTGCTATCTCCCAGAGTTTGCTCAAATTCATGTCCGTTGAGTCAAAGATGCTATCTAACCATCTCATTCTCTGCCACTCCCTTCTCCTTTTGCCTTCAATCTTCCCCAGCATCAACATATTTTCCAATGACTTAAGTCTTCACATCAGGTGGTTAAAGTATTACTGTATTCTTAATTGATTGCTGCAGGTTATTTACAAATCTGGACACTAGTGTTTTTCCCATGTGCTGCAAATTGTTCCACGCCTGCTGCTGCACTTCTATTATGTTTGTTGGTTTATTGGGTACCAAAGTTTTTCATTTGTTGTAGTTACTTTCATTAATCTTTGCTTTGGGTATTGCTTTCTTTGGGTTTTGTCTAAGAAATTATTTCTTATTCTTGGGTTGTAATAAAAATATTATATAATTCTTTTAAGGAGTTTTAAAGACTTTTTAAAAATTCTCATTTCTGTCTTTAATCATGTGGAATTCATTATATTAGTAGAGTAAGGGAAGGAATCTAATTATTTTCTTTTTTGATGAAAAGTTCCCATATTAAGCCATCCATCCATTCTTCACTGATTTGTAACACTGCCTCTATAATTCATTAAATTCCCAAATGTACATCATCTTGTTTCAAAGCTATTCTGTAGGGCTTTTTTGTTGTTGTTCCACTGATCCATTTGTGATATTTGCAATTTGCTGTACCAGTATAGTCCAGTTTTATTTTCTATGTTTTCATAATACTTTTTAACATCTAGTATTCAAATCCTCCCTCTGTAAACTTACTTTCTTAAGGATTATTCTTGAACTTTTACTCCAAATGAATTTTGGAATTGGCTTGTCAATTTCACTAAAAGCACAACTGGAATTTTGATTGAGATACCATTGAATGTATTAATTAATTTGGAAAGAATTGTAATTTTTACAATAGTAAGTTTACCCATCCGTGAAAATCCATTTAATCAGGTCTTCTATTACATCCTTCAATAAATTTTGTAATTTCTTCATAAAAACTCTTATGCATCTTTTATTACATTTATTCCTAGATAACATAGTTTTTGTCATTATTGTGAATGGGACTTTTTTCTCTATCACGTTTCTTTGCTAGCTTATTGCAGGTGAGAATACTATTGATTCTTTAAATGCTGGTTCTATATTCAACTACTCTTTGTTTATATGTTGATTACTGTATCCAGGAACTCTGATGATGTCTCTTCTGAGCTTTCATCAGTTGTCCAGATTCCTGGACAATTGTGTAATTTGTAAATAACCACAATTTTAGCTCCTTCCATTGTCTATCTTTTTCCTTTTTGCAGCACAGATTACAGTATCCAGGGAAATGCTGAATAGCAGCACTGATTGCCACCAACTATGCCTTGACTTAAACAGAAATGACTCTTGATTCTCCACTTCAGCCATCTTAAATTTAATTTCACATGACATTAATGTTGCTAGAATGATTTTGTTATAATTACTATTGTATGCTTTTGCTTTAACTTTCTTATATACGTACATTCATATAAATTCCATTTATGTTCCAATCTTATAATCTCTTTTGAATACATTTGCATTTATTGCAATTGATTACTATAATATTGTACTTATTTCTATCCTTTTATTTTGATTTTACTATCCTTTGGGGGTTTTTTTTCATCCTTTTTTGCTGTCTGTTGGATTGACAGCTTTCTCTTTTATATCTCAGCAGGCTTGGCAATGATTAGTTACATTTCAAATGTTTTAGTGATTACTTGAAATTATAAACACAGAATTAAATTTAAAAATTCTAGAAATTATAGAGAACTTCAGAATCTCCATCTTTTTTCTGTGAATAACCAAGACCTTCCCATACTTTAAGCATTGAATTCATTTTCTCTTTAATTATTCTGTAGGAATTTTTTTTTTGCTCCTTTATGTAAGCATAGAAATTTAGTCAGATTATTAAATGTAGTTAGTACTTCAAATATATTTACAAAGATATTTTATCAATCAATGCACCCTTTTTGTTTCTTGAATTTCAACTCTCCCTCTGGGCTTTTTTCTCCTTGTTGAAGTACATCATGTGTTAGTTCTTTCAGTGAGGTTTGAGATCAATAATCCTTGTACATCTGAACAATCTTGACTTTTGTCTTCCTTGGATGGTAGTCTGGCTAGGTATAGAATTCTAGGTTGAACATTATTTTTCCTTAGCAATTTGAATGAATTATTATATTGTTCCAGGAACCCCTTGTGACTGATAATAAGTTTGCCTTTATCTCTTCTCTCTTGTAGCTTTTAAGATTTTTTCTTTGACATTTTGCCATTTCATTAAAATATGTCTTGTTGTGCATTTGTTTGTATTCATCCTTCTTGGCATAAATTGTGCTTCTCTTATCTGAAGACATATCTTTCTCTGCTTCTAGAATATTTATAGCCATAATATCCATGAATATTTCCTCTCCAATTCACTCTGTCTCCTTCTGAAACTCATATGAGACCATGTTTGATTTTCTTGCTCCATCTTTCAAGACTCCACCTCTTTCTTATATAAAATGATCCCTTTTAAGCTTTGAAATATATTTGTAACTGGGGGAGGGCTTCCATTTTAATCAATATTTAGCATGTTTGAAATGGGAAGGGAGGTGTTCCTACTTCAATTCTGACTGACATATTGAATCTTGATTCTTCTGTCATGCCTCAGAAATGGTGCCTTTTCCTTCATTTCAAGGATTCCATGTACCAGTTACTGAAATGAGAAAATCCAAATATGCAGAATGTTTGCATAGAATAGAAACAGTCCTTTCTCACCTGAAAGTTTTTCTCCAGCATTTTTAGTCACTGATATGGTCATTCCCCTGGTTCAATTCCTGGGTCCAGAAGTTCCTCTGGAGAAGGGATAGGCTACCCACACCAGTATCCTTGGGCTTCTCTGGTGGCTCAGATGGTAAAGAACCTGCCTGCAATGAGGGAGACCTGGGTTCAATCCCTGAGTTGGGAAGATTCCCCTGGAGGAGGGCATGACAACCCACTGCAGTATTCTTGCCTGGAGAATCCCCAGGGACAGAGGAGCCTGGTGGGCTACAGTCCATGGGGTTGCAAAGACTTGGACATGACTGAGTGACTAAGCACAGTACAGCACATGCTTGTTCCAACCACTGATAGAGGTGGAACCTCTACCCCAGGTTCTAGGAGTACTGGTGTTACTAGTATTAGCAGTGGTAGTAACAGCAACAGGAGTGGCTGAGGCAGTAGTAACCGCAGTGCTTCCCTGCTGCATGACCAGCCCTAGGACACTGTGGGTCCTCAATCACCATTGATTCCATAAGTGGGCTCCTGTCCGTCACTGTCCAGAGTGTTTCCTATGCAGTGTCTCATTTCATTCTCTCAGTGGCCTATGGGATGGCAGGCTATTTATCCTCTAAGAATGATAAACTTAACACAGAGAAGCTAGGAGAACAGCCAGGGCCACATGGACAGCAAGCGGCCGAGTTGGGATTTGAAGTCACAACCTCAGACTCCAGGACTGAAGTATTTGACAATAATGGCTCACAAGCATCCCCAGAAAGAAACAGAAAGCAAGAAAACCCGGCACCTAGACTCTGAATGTATTAACTGAATGTCTCTTTTTCTGGTAATGGTCATGGCCTGGTGTTGATCATGGTCAGGAACCTGCCCTTGAGAGGTTCTCATTCTAAGAGGAAACTGATGTGAGAGCACATCAAAACAGCACCGAGAGCTTGCTGAAGTCCAGGGTCCTTGAGCTGAGTCACAGAGATGAGGGGAATTACCCAGGCAAAGGGAGCAAGGTGTGGGTTCCAGGCAGAAGGCTCAGCACTGCGGAGGCTGAACAGGAAGTAGCGTCTACTGGGTATGAGTCACTGCAAAGCTCCAGTGCCATGGGAGGACAGGGTGAGGGGCCAAGGCTGCAGACAAAGCCGGGCATGTGGGCAGGAAGGGCCTTTTCTTGTCACGTCAAGAACACTTGGATCTGCAGAAAAGGTGGGGGTGGGAGACAAAGGAGATTGTCAGGTGTGCAGAGAGACTCTCAGACCAAGTTAACAACTAGGAGAGTCATTTTTACAGAGGTCTGGATCATTAAATGTCCTGTAAACAAGGATTTCAGGTGAGAAAGGACTGTTAATATTCCATGTGAACATTCTGCATATTTCAACTTTCTCATTTCAGTAACTAGTGCATGGAAACCCCTGAACTGTAGAAAAAGGCACCAGTTCTGAGGCACAAGCCCTTCACTGTTTGCAGAGTCTCCTGGGGACTCAGGGGGCCCCTTTCATTTTTCAGCCTTGTCCCAATTCACGGAGAGGGAAACTGGACCGCCGGTGGCGGCAGCTCCTCCAATGTGATGAGGAACAATATGAACGAGGGATTTAATTTGAAAAGAGATGTGGCTGTGATTTAATTTAAGCCACCAGGTTAATGCATTTTTTCCCCTAATTTCAGCCTTGGGTGCACCGCATTCATTGGCACTGGCCGCATGGTTCTAGGTCCCTGTTCTCAAGTCACTTTCATGCATAAAGCTGTTTATCCCTAACTAGATTAAGGCTGCAGGAGGCTGGGCTCTGTCCTTTCCTTAGGACAGCAGTTTCCAAAGTGCGGGCTGCAGCTCATTGTCAGATTAAGAGCTACTTGGGACAGAGAACACCCACCCACGCATTTTGCAGCTCTTCATGGATGCCTGCTCTGCCCCAGGCGCAGACAGGGCTGGGGATTCCAAACTGATGCTGGCTTGGCCCCACCTTTGTGAGGAGGGGCTGTGATTGGTCCTGGGCACAGACAGCAGTGGACAGATAGTGATGGGCTTGGTGGGAAGCTTGGGGAGGACCTTGAGGGCTGGTAAGGCAGGGACTCTGGGGAGGGCTCTGGGCAGAGGCAGTGACTCGGGGAGGAAGGCAGTGAGTGGCTTACTCCACAGCATGACCTGGCTAGTCAAAAGGTGAGGGCGAGGGGCTGGCTGGACAGTCATTCTTGGCAAAGGGGTCTGTACCTGCATTCATGAGGAAACAGGAGCATTGAGCCATCGACAAGTAGGCAGATGTTGGCTTCTGAGAACAGAAATCCCCCAGATATAACCTGCAGACTCCTGTCTGTGGGTGGAGGGGGCGGGCCTGAGTCTGTATCTCTACCCAGGTCCCTACCGAGGTGATGCTGGCGAAGCGCTCTGTGAGTGGCAGCAAGGAGCTGACCGCAGGCCCTGTTGGGAAGGAGGCCAGTCCCTCTCCTTCTCTTCATCCCTGGAGCCTCCAGAGCAGGGAGCTAGATGCTCCATTTCCTCCCTCCCGCCACTCCTACCCCACCTTCTGCTGCTTCCTTGTGTTTGTGCTCTTGATTGTTCATTCCTTCATTTAAAGGAAACAGAAGGAAGGAAGTACACTGTGGGGGAGCTCCAGGCCCAGTGTGGGTGAATATCTGGCTGGCAGAGTGGAGCAAGGCCCACAGGTCCTCCTCCTCCAGGAAGCCTACCCTGACTGCTCAGCCCCACCAGCACACCCTTTTCTCAGGTATGACTATGCTTCATGTGCAGGTGGCACACATGTTTCCCACTAAGTCCTAAGGTCTCTGTCAAGGGTAACCATTTTCTCCCCTTGCTTCTCCCACAGGGAGGCAACTCAGGGCTGGGCCTCAGTGGAAACTCCATCATGACCTTCTGATTTGGGAGGCAGGTCAGGGGAAGTGGTCAGACCTGCGCCAGACACTGGGGCCCCTTCTGATGAGTGAGGAGAGACTGGGCCACTGCAGGGGAGGAGCCAGAAGATGAGGGCTTGCCCAGGTCCCCTAGCCCAGTTCCCTGAGGGAGGGAATCAGCTACAGAGTAGCGGGGGGCAGGTGGCAGCCTGGGAGAGAAGAGACTGCAGGCGGCGGGCAGCAGCTGCTATGGGGTCTGGAGGAACAACTTCACATCTCTGTCCTTCAAACCAAACCACAAAGACTGGGTTCCCGGGGAGGAGTCCCTGAAAGGGAGGGAGGCCGCCTCGCTCCACGGAGCCATTCTCACTGCTTAACAATGCACAACTCAGTAATGAAGAGAGAGTCTACTGACCCAATATAATCTGAAATTAAAGAAAAATGGAATGTATTAAAAATGCATTGCAGCATTAATGGAGGATGTCAGCTTGACAGCCAAGCCGCATGCATTATGCTCGGCTTGGGGAGTGCAGCTCTGGGCTGGCAGCTCATCCCTGGCTTCTCTGCTGGTCCCAGGGCTCTGAACCACAGGAGGAAACTAGGACTGAGGCTGACCAGTCAGAAGAGGTGCCGATGTGTCCACTGCTTCCTCCACCCCTACCTTCTCCCACTTCCCAGGGAGCCGTCCATCACTCCCCAGGTGTGTGTTGCCAGCAGGAGCAGCCCCCAGGCTGCCAGGCAGTTGCCTCCTTCTCTGTCCTCAGGCACCTCCTCTGTGGCCACACATCCTCACCTTGACAGCCAGGTTCTCTCGTTCCCGCTTCCTGACTCCTACAGGCAGTTGAGACTCATTTCTTAAAGGGCCTCTCTGTTGGCCCCCATTTGAATTTCCTGGGAGGGTTTATAGGAGAAATGTTCGACCCTGGATGGACCACTCCAGGCCCAAGGCTGGACTGCCACAAAGGGCTCTGTGGGCGGCTCACACAGGATGGAATCCCTGTGGCCTCCATGAATGCTGCTCTGGCCTCCCTGTCCTCTTTCTCCTGTAACTCCCACCCCCTCTGCCCAGGTGATCTGTGGGTGATTCCAGGGATGACATGTGACTCAGGCCTTGTCAATCACAGGTCTGCCCCTTCTAGTCACATGACTGGCTCAGAGTGAGCATGTGACTCCAGTTTGTCTGACAGTGTGGGTGACAGATAACACTGTAGTTGGCCCTTGGAGAAGATTGTACTCCTCCCTAATGTGTGTGAGGCTGCAGCCATTTTGTGACCATGAGGAATCTGGGGGTACCTCCATGGATCCCTGGAGGGCCTGAGTTATCTCAGGAGGCTAGGGGATGAAGCTAGTGTGGCTAGAGGCAAAGCTGAGTGATGAGGGGCCTGGAATCCTGAAGTAACTTGACCACCCCAGGACTTCCTGTTGCATGGCCATAGAATCACACACACACACACACACACACACCCCATCTTTCCTTCCTTTAAAGAGGTTTGAAGGCGTCACTCTCCCCCCACCATGCTCCATCTGTTGCAGAAGCAGGCTCTCTAGCTGTGACTGAGCTGGACCCACTTAGCCCCGCCCCCATGCTATTGCCCACCACTCTGCCGACTGACCCCCGGGGCACAACAGAGCGGCCACTCTGCCGCCTGACGCAGGGACATGTGACATCTCAGAGGGCAGTGCTGTCTGGCAGCCAACAGCACAGGGGCGGGGCTGAGTGCCAGCTATGCCACCTCCTAATGGCGTGGCCTTGGGCGTGACACTTACCAGACTAAGCCAGGGGTCCTCAGTTTTGAAACGGAGCCAATGGAAGTCATTGTTGGGGTGGGGGTGGGGGGATTGCACGGACTCGAGTGTGTCCTCTCCGTGGCACCGAGCCAGGAAGGAAGGAACGGATGTCCCGGGAGGACACTGGGGAACATCGTAGACACTAGGTGGGGGGGACGGCAGGGGCTAGGCACCCAGAAATGGACGGCAGTGGGAGAAGCCAGGTTTCCTGGTCTGGAGCTGCCTCTGGCCCCAGGGTGGGCGGCTTTGTGGGGGACACAGCTCACAGCTCTTCTTCCTGTTGGGGGCGGCTTGGAGGGGCAATGCAGGCTTCCTCTGCAGCATTGAGGCTTTTTGATTTTTTTTTCTATTTTCACTTCTGGTCAATCAGTGTGTCTCAGGCTGGTGAGAACAAGAAGCACAAGAGAAAACAACTGCGACAGAGCAGAGCAGCCCTGGGGCCTGGTCTGGAGCAGGCAGGCATCCTGCCAAACACGGTTCTTACGGCCCTTCTGGGCCTTTCCCTTCTGCTCCCCGTCCGCATGTAGTGACAGTGACCACGATCCTCCCTCCTGGCCCAGCGCGGGTTCTGTCCACTGGGACCTGGTCCCAGCCCAGGGTCTGTGAGCAGAGTGGACCTGATGTCTCGTGCCACCCTTCCTCCCAACAAGTCCATTCACGGTCAGCCTCCCTGTGAGGCCTGGGAGGGTCTGGAGCCGGGCCAGTCGCAGGGCATCTGGGGGGTGGGGGGTGGGACACAAGGGAACCCAGAGAAGGGGGCTGGCATCTGGGAAGTGTCTCATTTGAGGGGAGCGTTTGGGACCCCCTACCTATTCTTCCCTCCCCTCCCACCTCCTGCCACCTCCCTGCCCCATGTGCTGCGTATTTACAGAAGGGATTGGGTGGGCAGACCCACCAGGGCAGAGCGGGGCATAGAGAGTTATGCTGGGGAGCCCGGTGAGCAGCACTGGTGTTTCTGGGAGCAGGGACTTGCCCTGGGGCCCATGGGTTCTATTTGCGAGCTTGTGAAGGACACTGACCAGCCCGGCCTGGCCAAAGGCACAGAGCACACAGCACAGAGGGAGCGAGGCATCCGTCCACCTCCAGCATTCCCGCTTCTGTGCAGGCCTTCCTCTGCCCGAACCTTTCCCGCTCTCCCCTTCATCCCCACTTCCTGCTCTTGCTCCAGCCCTGCGGGTACCAGGATGGATATCTGATCAGGGCAGCAGGTGCAGACAGCGGCCTGGGCTCCAATCCACAATCTGTTCCCTGCTGGCCTCCCCAGGGACACCCTGCTCGTGAGCAAGGGAGCAGGTTGAGCCCCGGCCACATCGCATGCCTGCACAGGGCGGCCGTCCTGGAAAGGGGCCCCGCGGTGTCCTGTAGATGGCCACCACTCTCAGCCTTGTGAGCCACGGCCCAGCCCCGGGTGACTGGCCTGGTTACAGCGTGGCCTGTCTGCGCGGCCGCCGCCCGCTCTCCATGGCCTTGAGACACGTCTCATACCCCATGCCTGGCTGGCAGGAGCACTGTGAATGCATACAGGAGACTTCAGATGGCCTGCTTAACTATAGCCTTGAGCAGTTCTTTCCCAGGGCGTGGAGTCAAAGCTGAGGCATCTTCTCCAGGCAGGTGCCCGAGGCGCTCAGGTGCTCGTGTGATGTGCTTGAAGGCAGAGGCTCTGTCTGGAGCGAGGTGTGTCTTGTGCCAGAGCCCTGGATCAGGAACAGCCTCCCAGGGCCTCTGGGTTTCTCTTCCTGGAACTGTACATGACAATCCTCTTGTCATCCAAGTGGGGACAAGACAGGTCCTCCTCATATCGGAGTTCCCTGCTCAGCCCATGCTGTTTTGTTAAGAGGTGTAGCTCCTGCCTGCAGAGAGGAGGGTGAGGTGGCGCCTTCCCCCTCCCCAGGATGCCGAGGACCGGGGACACAGGCTCCTGCCTCTGACGGCCAGGCAGTCACATCCTCCGCGCTGAGGAGGGAAGGGACCTGCTGGACCCAGTGTTTCTATCTCTTCTTCCACCACGCCTCCTGGGTGAGTCTCCCGTCTCTGGGTCTGCACTTTGCAATTTTAACCCCAAATCTGCTCAGGAAGGGGGTCGGGGACTCTGATTTGTCCCTGGTCAGTGTGAGCTGACCGCTGTGCCAGGCTCTGTGCTGGTAGAGCAGAAAGCAGAAGGATGAGGGCAGCGTGCTCCCGGCCGTCAGAGCTGGGAGGTTGGAGAAAAAGGAACTGCGGGAAATTGGCCCCCAAAATATGCAACCACAAGCCAAGGCATGCCTGGAGCCCGCTGAAGCCGGAAGAGGCAGCAAGGCTCTTCCTCCCCAGTATCCAGAGGAAGTGCAGCATCTTGACTTTGCACATCTGAACTACAACAGAATACATTTCTGTTTGATTTTTTTACGCCATCGAGTTGGTGGCAGTTTATCATGGTGGCCTAGGAAACTAATCAGAGATCAATAACCAAATGCCTGCATGTCTGCCCTGAATGCGCATCCTGCACAGGGGCTGTCAGATCTGAGGTGCAGCACCCGTCTCGTTCTGAGACCAGCCCCTTCTGGGGACCCCACGAAGAGACAGACCTGGGTGGGTCCTGGCCCAGGTAGGTGGGGGTGCGCAGGAGCATCCAGTCCTTCTGGGGAGACCAGGCCTGAGAGGTGGGAGTAGCCCCCAGCCCACATGGTGCACAGCCCTCGCTCTCCCAAGGGTGTCTGCTCTACTTCTGTGGTCTTTGCTGGAAAAAGGGTGCATGCTTACGTTCTTGCAGCAAGATATTTAATCAAACAGGAGGAAAGAGAGCAAAGCAGAAATGGTCCTCTTGTACACCCTCTTCCTGCCTCCTGCCCTCCTTGGAGAGAGCACTTCCACGTCCATGCTGGAGCCGGTCCCACAGCACCCAAGCATAGCTGGCTGGTTCACACAAATGGACGCACATGCGAGGGGATTGTTTGCAAATCAGTAAAAACATTTTGATGCTTTGCTGTACCAGCTGTTACCAGTCTGCCTGCCTCAATATCCTGGTCATTTCCCCAGGACATGGGGTGGGGTCACCTCCCCTTACTGATGAGCACTTGGATGGTCTCTGATTCTCAAGAATGGTGCCTTTGTACGTTGTGCACATTCATACTCATTTCTTCGTGACAGGTCACTAGACGTGGGGTCACTGGTCAACCCCATTTTGATAGATTTTGTCACTTGTCTTTCAAGAGGCTGTGCTGATTTATATTCTCATCGGCAGTAGGAAGGTGCTGCTCCTGTGTGCTCATTTTCTGGCACCCAACATGATCAATCTTTTAGGTTTCCCACACTTTCAGGTAAAAAAGGGTAAATCTCACCATTGCTTTAATTTCATTTCCCTGATTCTTGATGAAGGTGATCATCTTTCATCTCCTACTAAGAGTCTGGGTTCTTCTGCCCTCAGCTGCTCACATTCTGTATGTAATTTACCTCTTATTGCTGATACATGGGTGCTCTTTATGTATTATGGATATTAATCATTTCTATTCAAAGACCCAGCATTTATTTTCCCAGGTTGTTATTGTCTTTTTAACCCTGTTTATGGTGACTTCTTTTTAAAATCCAATACAGAAAGTTTTCTTTTTTTATGGCCTCAAATATTTCAATATTTTCTTTTTATCTTGCAGGCTCAAGTCTTTTCTAGAGGTTTGTTCATATGTTCCAAAATTTTTAGGAACGTTAATATCCTATATTTTAAGGTCTTTATGCTTTTCTCAAAAAATAAGTTTTTTTTTCAATTTGACTAGAATTTATTTTTGAGTAGAACATGCAGTATGGGCTTCTCTGGTGGCTCACCAGTAGACTCCACCTGCCAATGCAGGAGAGGAGGATTCAGTCCCTGGGTGAGGAATCCCCTGGATAGGAAATGGCAACCTACTCCAGTATTCTTGCCTGGGAAATCTCACAGACAGAGGAGCCTGGCAGGCTACAGTCCATGGGGTTGCAAAGAGTCAGACATGACTTAGCAGCTAAACAACAACAACATAGAATGGGATACATTTAACTTAACATTTTCCTTTGTTACCAATCATCCAAAGACAAATTCTTGAATAGCTCATCCTGCCCTCAGTAATTAAGATAGCACTTCCTGCTACAGTGAATTCCCATGTGCACAAGTCCTGTTTCTGGACTTTTTATCCTTCCTTCTTCATCTGTGATCCTTTCTGCACCATCACAGCCCTTCTGGGACCCCTGCAGCTTCCTTGTGGTGAAATTCTTCCACCTCTTCTGGTCATCCCGTCCTCTTGGGTCTCCTGGCCCTTCCCAGCTCTGCCCCCCATCAGCACCACCTGCGTGCCCCCTGGGAAGGCCCAGATTCACCCCACCTTGGTGCCATATAAAGGACCTGGGCGAGGACTCATAAGTGATGGGTACTCCCCCTCGGGATGAATTCATGCTGGAAAGAACGGCTCTGGTGGAATGTTACTCCTGATTTTATAACAAGGGCTCAGATCACATGGACAGCTTATCCTCCACCACTGGCATTGTGGTGCTGGGGCCAGGACCCAAAAGTTCCCAAACAAGGGAATCAGCAATGTCCATAGCCCAGCACAGCCCTTCTGCAAGACACCTTCAGCCACTCCAGGCCTGCCGAGCTCTTTGTAGATGGTTCTCTTTGATAATCCCCATTTTACAGATGAGGAGATTGAGGCTCAGAGCAGGTGAATGGCTTTCTGAGGATTCCAGCTAGAAAACGATGCACTCATATTCAAACCTGCAAATGTCAGATATTTGAAGCTGGATCTTGACCACTGGGCAATGCTTTCTGGCTTCATGTCAAGGCCCAGGGGAGGCCGAGCAGCCCCTGACCCTGACCTGGTTGGGTGGGCAGAGCAAAGCACAGTTCTGTATAAACAGACATGGAAGGGAGGCTCAGGGGCTCAGCGGTCACCCAGCCCAGCTGCCCCCTGGGGTGGAAATGAGGCCCAGAGGAGTACCTGTTGTCGGGGGCTCCTGCAGAGGGGAGAGACTCGGTCCCAGCCTGGTGTCTCTCCTTTGTCCATAGAATCGAGCTTGTCTTGGACCAAGATGCCTGCAGCACTGGCTTTGAACAATGAAGGCCCAGTCTTGGCCTGTCTGAAGGGCACGGCAACGCTCCCTCTCCATGTGGGCTCTGGGAGGCTGTGGATAGGTGTGTGACAAGTGACCAGGACAGGGGAGTCCCAGCTGCCCAGGGAGAGTGAGAGCACCTCCACGACCCCATGGGACTCTGGAGCATGAATGCATAGTGTTGTGTTGCTCTGTGGTTGGGAGCCCTGGGGAGCAGGGCCAGCCTGGGAGACCTCTCTCTTGTCTCCTCTGCTTCAGTACCCTGGCTCACTGACAATCAGCAAGGACAGACCTCTGCGGCACCTTCTGGTGAAATCCAATGCAAACCCCAGCCCCTCTCTGCCAAGGAAGAGGCTTCACTCCTGCCCTGGCTAAGGTGTCTGCTCCTGAAATCAATTTTTCAGCTCCTGCATAGCCCCAAGCCAGAAGTAACAGGACTCTTATTGAATTATACCCCCAGAATCGCACTTATTGGATAAGTGGGAGCCAGACAACTCTCCCTGTCTGCTCTCTGCCTCGCTCACAGAGGCTCCAGTTCAGATGTCACCCAGGGACTGGCTGCATAGGGACAGCCCTGTCCACTGGCCATGGGACCAGAGCATCTATGACAGGGACCTCTCAGTTCATCGCTAACATCACTGGGCTCAAACAGGTGTTACTGCCTGCATTGTCCTCAGTCTATGGAAAGACCTCCACCACCACCCTCACCTGCCCACTGCACCCCCACTGCCCTCACCTGCCCACCCTCACCTTCCCACTACACCCCCACTACCCTCACCTGCCCACCCTCACCTGCCCACTGCACCAACCACTGTGGCATGTGTGTGATCTCTACCTCATTGTCTATAGATTAGCTCTCACCTCTCCTGCCCTCCCTGTCTCTTACTATTTTGTTATGATCTAACATATTATTTTGCATGCTTCTTAACTAAAGAATAGATAACAAAGTTGTGAGACATTCACACAAAGTAATGTCTACAACTGCTGCTACTCAACAATAAAAAGAAACAAGCTATCGATATGTTCAACAACAATAAAGGGGCCGCAAAGCATGTTGAAGGAAACGTCAGAGACGCAGAGAACTGATTCCACTTACATGAAGCCCAGAAGAGTCGCAACTGGTACACGGCAGCAGAAATCATGTCAGTTGTTGCTGCTGAGGGTGGAGGGAAAGTAAATGCCAATTGACATGACAGAGACTCAGAGCCGTTAGAAAAGTTCTGCGTACAAATGTCAAATCTCCTCAAAGTGGACTCTTCAGGTTTGTATACTTTACTTTATATATCTTATGCCTCTGTGATGATAATAAAACTAATCAGTGCTGTCCTGAAAATGCTCACGCGTTGGAGAAACTTTCACGTTTAGCCATGATGGAGCAGGTGGCACAGGGTCACCCTCTCACCATCAACAGTCATGAAACTTGTCCAGATAAAAGAAACAGCTCTTCTAGGCAGTGGGCAGCAAGCATTGCAGGAAGGGAGAGAAGGGAATCTTCCAAGACGCAGCCCAGCAGTCTGCCTGGGGCCAGTTTCCAACCATGGCCTGGAGAGCTGATTCTGAGCAGGGCATGAGTTTGCCTGAAGCCGCTGGAATCTCTGGAGCAGGGAGCTCTGTAAAGAGGGGACCCCAGGAATGCCACAACTCTGGGGCAAGGACCAAGCCTTACTCTAGACTCACCGGATACAGCCTGTAACAAGCCCCCGGACAGAGCTGCAAGGCTTACAGTTTACGGGTTATGTCTTTCCGAGGTAGAAGAGCTTGAGACACATCATGTGCGTCCTCGGATTTGCACTAATGATTCACACAAGCAAGTTTGCACAGAGGTCATGTCATCAGCCTGCAGCCGAATGCCTGCCAAGCAGGAGCCAAGTCTCATCTGAGAAGGAAGAAGACACCGAGTCTCTGCCACCAAGAACCGTAGTGTCTGAGACACAACCAGGAGCCACTGGACAAAGCGCAGGAGCAGAAAGATGTGATTCCTGGTGAGCAAACGCAAATCAGTCAGTGCAAGTTGGACTTGGAGACAGCCCAGGTGCTGGATGCAGCAGATAAAGGGTTTAAAGCAATTATTATAAATTTATACCGGAAGAAATATTCAAAGAATTAAAGGAAATATAATCTTATGAGTGAACAGATAGGTAATCTCAGCAGAGAAATGGAAACTATAAAAACAAAAAAGAACCAAGGGAAATTCTTGAGCTGAAAGTTACAATTGCTGAAGTGAAAAATTAACTGAAAGGGCTTTAAAGGAGATTCTCGATGTCAAGAGAGTCAGTGAATTTGAGAACAGATCAATAGAAATTATCCAACCCAGAGAACAAAGGAGGGGAAAACTGAGGAAAATTAACAGAGCCTCAAGGATATGTGGGATAATATCAAACAGTCTAACATAAAGGGGCAGAAATGAATACTTAGAGAAATGATGACTGAAAATTTCCAAAATTTGATGAACATATCACGAGTTTTCAAAAACTTACATTGGAGAGTTTGAAAATATCTGGAAGTAAATGGTAATAAAAATCAATCTGGGTAAACCTTAACTTTAAGTGAATTTAAGCAAACAATGAAAATAATAAAAGTGAATTCAATTTTCAGCTCAAGAAACTAAAGGAACAATGGCAAAAAATAGAAAAAGGAGAATAATAAAGATAAAAGTGGAAACTTAAAAATAGAAATCAAGTAGCCAAAGTTTTGCTTTGTTTTTGTTTTTTTTCTTTTGTAAATAATAATAAGGTAGAACAGTCTCTGGCAAATTGGATGAAGAAAAGAGAGTATACAAATAAATGTAACAGAAACACAAAAGAGGAAATGCTTTGAGCCATCTCACGCCAATAAATTTGAAAGCTTGCAGATGAAGTGAGTCATTGTACAAAAACAAAACAGAAAAACTCTGTACAAACATAAAATGATAAGCCATCTTCTGGGAGGAAGCCCTTTTAATGCATAAAATCAATAAAATATTAGTCCTCATAGTATACAAAGAATTCCCAAGTAGCTTTGAGGAAAAGGCAAAATATCACCCCCCAAAAATAAGTAAAAACAAATCAATTTCCCTGATGGCTCAGACAAGAAAGAATCTGCCTGCAATGCAGGAGATCCAGGTTTGATCCCTGGGTTGGGAACATCCCATGGAGAGGGGAATGGCTGTCCACTCTGTTATTCTTTCCTAGAGAATCCCATGGGCTGAGGAGTCTAGCAGGCTACAGTCCACGAGGTTGCAAAAAGTCAGACACGACTGAGCAACTACACACACACACACACACACACACACACACACACACACACAATCAGCATGGATTTCACAGGAAAGAAGATATGCAAATGGACAATAAACTACATCAAGTAATCTAAGAAATGCAAGTTACAGCAAGGAGATGCTATTCCATTCCCAACAGCCAGGCAGGATTCACAGCATCCCACAGGAGTGAGTGTTAGTGAGAATGTGGGGAAGTGGTGACTTTCCTGAGCTGTGGTGTGAGTGTGAACTGATACACACTTGGGGAAGAGCTATGCCATGGACCAAACATTTGTGTCCCCCCAAAATAACACATTGGAGTCCAATCTTGGATTAGGAGGCACAGCATTTGAGGGCCATGAGGTCATGAAGGCAGGGCCCTCATGAATGAGATTAGTGCCCTTACATGAAGAATGCAGAGACCTCTCTCCCTCTCTGCCACTGCAAACCAGGTAGAGACTCCACCAGGAACCACATGTGCTGGTACCTTGATCACAGACTTTCAGCCTGTAGAACTGTGAGAAATAACGTCAGTTGCTCAACCCACCCAGTCTATGGTATCCTGTGATATCAGCCCAAGCTAAGACATGCAAGTATGAAAAACAATGTAAGGTTGAGAGTGCATCTAGCCCCAAACCGAGCCAGTCCACGCCTAGAAAAATATAAGAGAAATTCACACACAGGTGCAGAAGGAGATGGCCCCAGGTCATTTATTATCTCATTCTATCAGTATGTGTGAAAGGAAACAAGTAGAAAAAACCCCAAATTTATCAACAGGAAACTGGGCATATCAACTGTGGCCTGTTCGTGTACACAGGATCCGAAAGGGGTGAAACAGAGCTGCATGTGGCACACACACTGATCTTCAAAATGCAACATCGGGTGGGAAAAGCAGAGAGCAGACTGGTGAACATTGTATGATGCCATTGATGTGACGGTTAAAATCCTCCCAGTCAATCATGTGAGCTGTTTACGGATATGTAGAGGGAAAGCATAAAACCTGGAGCAGGGAGGGGTCTCAGTGACTTCAGGGGTCAGTGACAGGCTCTAGAAGTGACAGGAGGAGAGGGAGTCGGGCGAGGTCATAATGAGACTCAAATGGTGAGAATTTAAAATGCCCGAATGTGGGTAGTGGGGGTGTGTTTTGCAGTGAAATCCTTTCCCAGTGTCCACAGCAGCACAGGCACTGCTCACAGGCAAACTGGGGGCGAAGGACACCAGACTCAGAAGATGTGAAGTGAGTGCTCCTTCAACACACAGCCCGCAGGCAGCACAGTACCCTCTGGGGCAGGGTGGAGTGAGCACTACCAGGAGGGGCCAGCGAGCCTGGGGGGTGGGACACAGTCTCCTGATCCGTGGATAAGTCTTGATGTAAAAATCCTCAGAGCAGCACACTGAAGATTTTGCTCTGCCCATCTCACCTAGTAGGAAACGTGAGGACTAAACGTAACTTAGTACCTAGGTGGGACTGGAGCAGAGAAACTCAGCTGGGAAAGATGGAGTGAGGGGTCAGGCATCCGAACACAGCACGGACTTCAGTTATTAGTTACTTATTAGCACTGGCTCCTTCCTAGGGATCAATGCACAGCACTAACAGAAGATGCTAAAGGGGGTAGCAGGGTGAGGGCTCACAGGCAGACTTTGTAAATGATGCTGTAAACCTAAAACTGGCCCACAATTTAAAATTGATTAGAAAATAAGAAGAATTGATGCCTTTGAACTGTGGTGTTGGAAAAGACTTTTGAGAGTCCCTTGGACTGAAAGGAGATCCAACCAGTCAATCCTAAAGGAAATCAGTCCTGAATATTCATTGGAAGGACTGATGCTGAAGCTGAAACTCCAATACTTTGACCACCTAATGCAAAGAACTGACTCATTGGAAAAGACCCTGATGCTTGAAAGATTGAAGGAAAGATTGAAGGCAGGAGGAGCAGGGGACAAAAGAGGATGAGATGGTTGGATGGCATGAGTTTCAGTAAACTCCGGGAGTTTACTCCTGAGGGAAGCCTCGCATGCTATAGTCCCTGGGGTTGCAAAGAGTTGGACATGACTGAGTGACTGAACTGAGAAAATAAGAAAGAAGTCAGCCCATCTCACTTCCTCTGGCATGGGAGGGAAAGCTCCAGGCACCCATGAGGTCCTGAGGTCCTGTGGGGAGCCCCCTCTTGCCTGGTCCCCGCAGGCCCTTGGGTGGTCATGCAGGCTTGCGGGGGCCCCAGGCCCACAGCATGCAGCCTGGCCCCACGAGGAGTCAGTGCCCACAGCTGGAGGCTCTTCTGAGCACCAGCCATTGTTCCCTGTCACTCTCAGTCTGACATTCTCGGGGTCCCCAGAGAGGCAGGGGGGCCCCTGAGAGCATGGCTGGGAGCAGGCACAAGAGAGGCAGGGCTGGCCCTCTCTGGGTGGCCCGCCCCGGGCAGGCGGGCAAGGGGGGGACCCAACATTTCCAGTGCTGGCAATGACCATGTGTCAGGACTTGCCACTAGCACCTCTGTGCTCACAAGAGAAGGTTCCACCTCATTCTGCAGGGCCCTCCTCTGCAGGTCCCGGAGGCTACAAGTGGAGGGTCAGGACTTCTCCCTGTGTCCTTTCTCTAAGCTCCAGGCCATCCAGGAAGAGTGGGCCGAAACTGGAAGATGAGGCAGCGAGCCTTGCTGATGGATACAGGAGACACCCGTGGCCACCCAGCCCTCCCGAGCGCCACCCCAGACAGGGGCTGGGGAGACAGGTGGTCCTCTGGGCTCCCAGCACAGCCTTTAGGTCTGACACCCCGGTCCAGAGGCCCTGAGCCCCTTCTGACTCAGGAAAGGCTGTGAGCTGGAGTCTTAATTAACACCAGACAAGCATCATTTGTATTCCTGATGAGACCTGGAAATTTCTCCATGGAAATTTTTTGCTTTTGTGAAAAACTCTTCAATTGGCTAATATTTTTATTAATAGACATGTATGGCTGTTAAAAATACAGTTCTCTCCCCACCAACAAGTGTGAGCAAGGGCAGGACAGGTGGCCGCCCATGAGTCAGCAGGAAACCCCCGTATGCTCACCTGTGCATCCAGACTTGCTGTTGATGATTCACAGGCTCTGGTGGCAGCACATGAGGCTGAGGGTGGCTGGCACATATCCAGGGTTGGCCTCATGTGGGGTGGTTCTAGGGGTGCCCCAAACAGCACCCAGACTCACCCCCAGAGCCCGCTGCCTCTCCACTACGCTGAGGACACAGACAAAATTTCTCCCTACCTCTGGATCCTGGGGCTGCCTGCGTAAAGCCTCAGACTCTGGCTCATCCATTCTCTACAAGGATTCTTTACCATCTGAGCCACCAGGGAAGCCCAGATGATGTTTAGAACATCATTTGCAGAGTCTTCCCGTGAACCCATACCCATTGTCCCCACTAACATCTTCTGTTAGTGCTATGCATTCATCCCAACCTTGACCGTGGGTGAGGGGCTTGGTTGGGACTGTCTTCCCGAGAGGCTGCTTGAAAGTGCCCCAGTGGTCAACACTGACTGGAGCCCAGGTCTCAGACCCCGTCTAATACACTTATGTGAGGTCCTGAGCCCCAGGGAAGGACGGGCCAACTGACGGATGACATGGGAACTTGAGTCTGTTTAGGGTCAGGGTCCTGCGAGCTGAGAGAAGCTCCAGGTGGACACCAGCTGGCACTCAGGCCCTGCTCCCGCAAGGGACAGTCCTGGCCCTGCTCAGTGGCTGCCAGCCCTGCCCATTGGCCCTCCTGGCACGGCTCTCTATCATCCTCTCCTGGATCCAGTGGGGTATCCAGAGTGACCCCGGGCTTCCCACCGGGCCAGCAGTTCTGAAAGTGGCCGAGTCGAGGCTGAGAAGGTGAGTTTTCAATTACTGCAGCTCAGAGGCGGGGACAATGCCTGTGCGATAATTAACAAGGCGTTTCCCTAGCAGGGAGTAGGCACCCTGCCCTGGAGGGCCCTGGCTGGCGGTGGGCATCAAAAGCTGCCTGCTGCCCTCCGGTGAGAGCAGCTCCATCCCCCTCCATCCCCCTCCGTTCCCCTCCCTCTGTACCCCTCCATCCCCCTCCCTCCATCCCCTCAGTGCCCTCCATCGCCCTCCATGCCCCTCTGTCCACCTCCATCCCCCAGTGTGTGCTTCAGGCCCAGCTCATCCTCCAGGCCCAGAAAGGACTTGAGGAGCCCTGGGCCTCCGATGGGATCACGGATTCTCAGGGATCCTGCCTCCCTGGGCTCATCCATCAGTTCAGTTCAGTCACTCAGTCATGTCCGACTCTTTGTGATCCCATGAACCGCAGCACACCAGGCCTCCCTATCCATCATCAACTGCTGGAGTCTACTCAAACCCATGCCCATTGATTCGGTGATGCCATCAAACCATCTCATCCTCTGTTGTCCCCTTCTCTTCCTGCCTTCAATCTTTCCCAGCATCAGGGTCTTCTCAAATGAGTCAGCTCTTCACATCAGGTGGCCAAAGTATTGGAATTTTAGCTTCAGCACCAGTCCTTCCAATGAACACCCAGGACTCATCTCCTTTAGGATAGACTGGTTGGATCTCCTTACAGTCCAAGGGACTCTCAAGAGTCTTCTCCAACACCACTGTTCCAAAGCATCAATCCTTCAGTGCTCAGCTTTCTTTATAGTCCAACTCTCACATCCATACATGACTACTGGAAAATTCATAGCCTTGACTAGATGAACATTTGTTGACAAAGTAATGTCTCTGCTTTTAAATATGCTGTCTAGGTTGGACATAACTTTCCTTCCAAGGAGTGTGTCTTTTAATTTCATGACTGCAGTCACCATCTGCAGTGATTTTGGAGCCCCCAAAAATAAAGTCTGACACTGTTTCCACTGTTTTCCCATCTATTTCCCATGAAGTGATGGGACCGGAATGCCATGATCTTAGTTTTCTGAATGTTGAGCTTAAAGCCAACTTTTTCACTCTCCTCTTTCACTTTCATCCAGAGGGTCTTTAGTTCTTCTTCACTTCCTGCCATAAGGGTGGTGTCATCCGCATATCTGAGGTTATTGATATTTCTCCCAGTAATCTTCATTCCAGCTTGTGTTTCTTCCAGCCCAGTGTTTCTCATGATGTACTCTGCATATAAGTTAAATAAGCAGGGTGACAATATACAGCCTTGATGTACTCCTTTTCCTATTTGGAACCAGTCTGTTGTTCCATGTCCAGTTCTAACTGTTGCTTCTTGACCTGCATACAGGTTTCTCAAGAGACAGGGCAGGTGGTCTGGTATTCCCATCTCTTTCAGAATTTTCCACAGTTTATTGTGATCCACACAGTCAAAGGCTTTGGCATAGTCAATAAAGCAGAAATAGATGTTTTTCTGAAACTCTCTTGCTTTTTCGATGATCCAGAGGATATTGGCAATTTGATCTCTGGTTCCTCTGCCTTTTCTAAAACCAGCTTGAACATCTGGAGATTCATGGTTCATGTATTACTGAAGCCTGGCTTGGGGAATTTTGAGCATTACTTTACTAACGTGTGAGATGAGTGCAATGTGCAGTGTTTGAGCTTTCTTTGGCATTGCCTTTCTTTGGGATTGGAATGAAAATTGACCTTTTCCAGTCCTGTGGCCACTGCTGAGTTTTCCAAATTTGCTGGCATATTGAGTGCAGCACTTTTACAGCATCATCTTTCAGGATTTGAAATAGCTCAACTGGAATTCCATCACCTCCACTAGCTTTGTTCGTAGTGATGCTTCCTAAGGCACATTTGACTTCACATTCCAGGATGTCTGGCTCTAGGTGAGTGTGAATGATCACACCATCATGATTATCTGGGTTGTGAAGATCTTTTTTGTACAGTTCTTCTGTGTATCCTTGCCACCTCTTCTTAATACCTTCTGCTTCTGTTAGGTCCATCCTGTTTCTGTCCTTTATTGTGCCCATCTTTGCATGAAATATTCCCTTGGTATCTCTAATTTTCTTGAAGAGATCTCTAGTCTTTCCCATTCTATTGTTTTCCTCTATTTCTTTGCATTGATCGGTGAGGAAGGCTTTCTTATCTCTCCCTGCTATCCCTTGGAACTCTGCATTCAAATGGGTATATCTTTCCTTTTCTTCTTTGCTTTTTGCTTCTGTTTTTTTCACAGCTATTTGTAAGGCCTCCTCAGACAACCATTTTGTTTTTTTGCATTTCTTTTTCTTGGGGATGGCCTTGATTCCTGTCTCCTGTAAAATGTCACGAACCTCCGTCCATAGTTCATCAGGCACTCTATCAGATCTAGTCCCTTAAATCTATTTCTCACTTCCACTGTATGGTCATAAGGGATATGATTTAGGTCATACCTGAGTGTTCTAGTGGTTTTCCCCACTTTCTTCAATTTAAGTCTGAATTTTCCAATAAGGAGTTCATGACCTGAGCCACAGTCAGCTCCCAGTCCTGTTTTTGCTGACTATATAGAACTTCTCCATCTTTGGCTGCAAAGAATATAATCAATCTGATTTGGGTGTTGACCATCTGGTGATGTCCATGTGTAGAGTCTTCTCTTATGTTCTTGGAAGAGGGTGTTTTCTATGACCAATGCGTTCCCTTGGCAGAACTCTATTAGCCTTTGTCCTGCTTCATTCTGTACTCCAAGGCCAAATTTTCCAGTTACGCCAGGTGTTTCTGACTTCCTACTTTTGCATTCCAGTCCCCTATAATGAAAAGGACATCTTTTTTGGGTGTTAGTTCTAGAAGGTCTTGTAGGTCTTCATAGAACTGTTCAACTTCAGCTTCTTCAGCGTTACTGGTCGGGGCATAGACTTGGATTACCGTGATATTGAATGGTTTGCCTTGGAAACGAACAGAGATCATTCTGTCGTTTTTGAGATTGCATCCAAGTACTGCATTTCGGACTCTTTTGTTGACTATGATGGCTACTCTATTTCTTCTAAGGGATTCCTGCCCACAGTAATAGATATTATGGTCATCTGAGTTAAATTCACCCATTCCAGTCCATCTTAGTTTGCTGATTCCTAGAATGTTGACGTTCACTCTTGTCATCTCCTGTTTGACCACTTCCAATTTGCCTTGATTCATGGACCTAACATTCCAGGTTCCTATGCAATATTGCTCTTTACAGCATCGGACCTTGCTTCTATCACCAGTCCCATCCCCAACTGGGTATTGTTTTTGCTTTGGCTCCATCTCTTCATTCTTTCTGGAGTTATTTCTCCACTGATCTCCAGTAACATACTGGGCACCTACCAACCTGGGGAGTTCATCTTTCAGTGTCATATCTTTTTGTCTTTTCATACTGTTCATGTGGTTCTCAAGGCAAGAATGGAGAAGGCAATGGAAACCCACTCCAGTACTCTTGCCTGGAAAATTCCATGGACGGAGGAGCCTGGTAGGCTGCAGTCCATGGGGTCGCACCGAGTCGGACAGGACTAAAGCGACTTAGCAGCAGCAGCAGCAAGACAAGAATACTTAAGTGGTTTGTCATTCCCTTCTCCAGTGGACCACATTCTGTCAGACCTCTCCACTATGATCCATCCATCTTGGGTGGCCCCACACGGCATAGCTTAACTTCATTGAGTTAGACAAGGCTGTGGTCCATGTGATCAGACTGGCTAGTTGTCTGTGATTGTTGTTTCAGTCTGTCTGCCCTCTGATGCCCTCTCTCAGTGCCTACCATCTTACTTGGGTTTCTCTTACCTTGGAAGTGGGGTATCTCTTCACGGCTGCTCCAGCAAAGTGCAGCCGCTGCCCTTGACCTTGGACATGGGGTAGCTTCTGCACCGTCGCAGCTGCCACTCCTGTGCCATCACAGCCGCCGCTCATCCATCAGGTGGAGGTTATTCTTGACTCAGATGTGAGCCAGGGTTTAGGTGAGGATACGTGATACGTATTATTAGGTCTCCCTGTGTGTGGAATTGAAACTCATTTCTACTTCCTTCAGGAAGGTCACTCGTTTTCCCTCCTCTCATCCAGAGCCCTTCTCGCCCTTCTCCTGGCTGTGCCTGCAGACCCCGCCCCACTGGGCACTCAGTCCCCTACCTGCTCCCATCTGACGCTGTTGACCGCACTTCACTCCAACCTGGGACCATCTCCTCGCAGCTCTAGACATAGCTGTTAGCACCCGATACCTGCCAGGCCCTGGTGGGGGTCTCTCTGCGGACACATTTTGACACCTGCTCATCGCCCACACTTTCAGGCTTGTCCAGGCCTGTCCCTAGGCAGAGAAGGGAGGGACCAGCTCCCAGGTAACAGCTGGAGGAGGCATGACATTTGATCCAAGCCAGGCAGAGCATCCCCAGGGAGGGAGCTGCAGGGAAAAGACCCGGACTGGGGAGAGCTGGACTGGCCTGGGATGGGTCCTCCTTCCGTCTGCCTGGCAGAGAAGTGTGTGGACACCTCCACCGGGGACCACCCACCTCAGGCTGAGCTGCCAGCAGCGGCCTTCTGGGTCTTTTATTCTCCAGCTCAGGGTGGGCAGAGCAGAGGGGTCCTCCCCTGCACAGCCCGTGTCAACCTGTGGCAATGTGGTGGGCAGGTACCTGGGCTCTGGCCCTGTGGGGCGCCCCCTGGGAAGGTGACCAGCACCCCGGGCCCCCTTCACCCGTTGCCCGTGCCTGCACAAGCACAGCACTGCACCCTCTTCCCAGACGGGGATCAGGCAAGAGAGGGGCAGGATCCTGCCCTAGGTCACTTGGGAAGAGCAAACGAGGCCCAGATGTAGGACCACAGACAGCCAGGCTAGAGGAGCTGCCCAGTGCCAGGGTGGGAGGAGCAAGACACGGGGAGAGAGATGTTTTCCTGGCATCTAAGAAAGCCCCCGCCCATCCTCCAAAGGGGCCGGACAGCCTGTGGCAGCTGGGCCAAGAGCCTCCTGACCTCACACAGCATGGCCTTGCCGGCTGGCTGGATGCACTAGCCGGGAGATTTCACTCCCATGAGACACAGCCTAGAAACAGTGCGAGTGTGGCAGGGGCCAAACACTGAGGTTCCAGACTTGGCAGTCCCAGGGCCTCGCCTCGGAAGCTGGGCAACCTTGGCTGATGGCAGCGTTCCTCTCAAGTCTCAGTTCCCCTGAGCAGTGCCGCCATAGAGGCTGACCTTGCAGACCTGGCTACTGAGGAGGGTGAGCTCTGCTGGGGGACATGCCCCTCCTTGGGTTGCCTGAGCCCCCACCTGAGCGCTGAGCAGCCCTAGAAAGTCACTGAGCCACTCTGACCCTCAGACTCCTTCTCCAGTGTGACAGAAGGCTGTGCTGCTGCATAAGCCACGACCGCGTGTCCCAGCCAGGTGCCTGCACCAGCAGACGCTCAAGCTCTGGTGGTCCCTGCTCCCAACCTGCCGCCTCTCGTTCAGCTGGTTCCACGTGGGGACCTGAGTCACCACGGGAGGATCGTTCTTGGAAGAGAGAACAACCCGGGTGGGCGAGAGGTAGGGAGGGTGGTTTGGGCTGCGGGCTGCCCAGGGACTGACACAAACCCAACCCCTACACCAAGGAGCGAGTGGGGTCCACGTGAGAATACACCCTACCTTGTCCAAGTGTACCCAGAGTGGAAATCCTGCCCCTCCCCGTAGGCCCGCTCCTTCTTCCCACCCTCACTCCCCAGCCTCCCTGAGACGACGACCAGGGTGCGAGGCTGCAGCTTCCCTACCCAGCCACGGCAAGGGTGCCCCTGCAGTGCTGCTATCTGCTCCGCACCTCTGAGGCCTAAATTACCCAGCAAACGGAGATGGATGGCAGGGCCTTCCTGGCTCAAACTGATTCTCCACTCGGCGCTGGCGGCGTCTCCTCTCCCTGGTGATCATTGAAAAACACTTTTTTCTCCATCTAATGGCCCAATTCACCAGCTCCTTGATAGGAAGCAAAGATGTATATCTAATCATGGATTAATGGGAATGGAGCGGGAGACGGAGGCCAGTCCAGAGTCGGCCTGAGGCATGGGAAGGGGGCGGGGGGCACAGTGCTCGGTTATGGGGCTCCCCCACCCCCTGCAGCCCTGGAGCCTCTTCCAGGAGGAGTCAGCGGATGTCAGTGGGGCTGGGGCCAAGCAGGAAGTCAGGGCCTGAGTGTCTCCTTGGGGGACACGTGGCCTCACTGCTTTAATCAGGCCGGTGCAGTCCGTGCAGTGAATGTGCTTAAACCGTGAATGAATGGGGATCTGCAGGGCTTGTATGTTTCTCTCCTGGTTTTGCTTAAGTGAAATAGAGGCACAAATAAGAAAAATTATCTTCCCAAGGTCACATAATATGCAGGGAGTGGCAAGGAGCCGTGGCAAGGAGCCATGGCAGGAAGCCACCTTTGACTTCAGCTGATGCCACACTGACTCTCCATGACCCGGAGCAAGTCACATACACCTCTAGCTCCCTGTGACCTCACCATGGAGCAGATGGACACTGATGTCTCAATGAAATTTGTCTCTGTGCACAGTTGTTTCTAGAAGATGCGTATCAGTATCAATTCAGTGACTCAGTCGTGTCTGACTCTTTGCAATCCCATGGACTATAGCATGCGAGGCTTCCCTGTCCATCACTAACTTCCGGAGCTTGCTCAAACTCATGTCCATCAAGTCAGTGAGGCCATCCAACTATCTCATCCTCTGTTGTCCCCTTCTCATCCTGTCTTCAACCTTTCCCAGCATCAAGATCTTTCCCAATGAGTCAGTTCTTCGCATGAGGTGGCCAAAGTATTGGAGTTTCAGCTTCAACATCAGTCCTTCCAATGAACACCCAGGACTGATCTCCTTTAGGATGGACTGGTTGGATGTCCTTGCAGTCCAAGGGACTCTCAAGAGTCTTCTCCAGCACCACAGTTCAAAAGCATCAATTCTCTGGCAATTCTCTTTCTTTATGGTCCAACTCTCACATCCATACATGACTACTGGAAAAACCATAGCTTTGATTAGATGGACACTTGTCAGCAAAGTAATGTCTCTACTTTTTAAAATGCTGTCTATGTTGGTCAGACCTTTTCTTCCAAAGAGCAAGCATCTTTCAATTTCATGGCTAGAGTCACCATATGCAGTGATTTTGCAGCCCAAGAAAAAAAAGTCTGTCACTGTTTCCATTGTTTCCCCATCTATTTGCCATGAAGTTATGGGACTGTATGTCATGATCTTTGTTTTTTGAATGTTGAGTTTGAGGCCAGCTTTTTCACTCTCCTCTTTCACTTTCATCAAGAGGCTCTTTAGTTCCTTTTTGCTTTCTGCCCTAAGGGTGGTGTCACCTGTATATCTGAGGTTATTGATATTTCTCCTGGCAATCTTGATTCCAGCTTATGCTTCCTCCAGCCCAGCATTTCCCATGATGTACTCTGCATATAAGTTAAATAAGCAGGGTCACAATATACAGCCTTGACATACTCCTTTCCCAATTTGGAACCAGTCCATCATTTCATGTCCAGTTCTAACTGTTGCTTCTTGACCAGCATACAGATTTCTCAGGAGGCAGGTCAGGTGGTCTGGTATTCCCATCTCTTTCAGAATTTTCCACAGTTTGTTGTGGTCCACACAGTCAAAGGCTTTGACATAGTCAATAAGGCAGAAATAGATGTTTTTCTGGAACTCTCTTCCTATTTCTATGATCCAACGGATGTTTACAACTTGATCTCTGGTTCCTCTGCCTTTTCTAAAACCAGCTTGAACATCTGGAAGTTCTCAATTCACGTAGTGTTGAAACCTGGCTTGGAGAATTCTGAGCATTACTTTGCTAACATGTGAGATGAATGCAATTGTGCAGTAGTTTGAACACTCTTTGGCTTTGCTTTTCTTTGGGATTGGAATGAAAACTGATCTTTTCCAGTCCTGTGGCCACTGCTGAGTTTTCCAAATTTGCTCACACACTGAGTGCAGCACTTTCACAGCATCATCTTTTAGGATTTGAAATAGCTCAACTGGAATTCTTTGTTCGTAGTGATGCTTCCTAAGGCACATTTGACTTCACATTCCAGAATCTAGGTAAGTGATCACACCATCGTGGTTATCTGGGTCATTAAGAGCTTTTATGTACAGTTATTCTGTGTATTCTTGCCACCTCTTCTTAATACCTTCTGCTTCTGTTAGATCCATCCTGTTTCTGTCCTTTATTATGCCCATCTTTGCATGAAATGTTCCCTTGGTATCTCTAATTTTCTTGAAGAGATCTTTAGTCTTTCCCATTCTATTGTTTTCCTCTATTTCTTTGCATTGATCGGTGAGGAAGGCTTTCTTATCTCTCCTTGCTATTCTTTGGAACTCTGCATTCAAATGAGTATATCTTTCCTTTTCTCCTTTGCCTTTCATTTCTCTTCTTAGCTATTTGTAAGGCCTCCTCAGACAACCATTTTGCCTTTTTGCATTTCTTTTTCTTGGGGATGGTCTTGATCACTGCCTCCTGTATAATGTCACGAACCTCCGTCCATAGTTCATCAGGCACTCTATCTATCAGATCGAATCCCTTGAATCTATTTGTCACTTCCACTGTATAACAGTAAGGGATTTGATTTAGGTCACACCTGAGTGGTCTAGTGGTTTTCCCCACTTTCTTCAATTTAAGTCTGAATTTTCCAATAAGGAGTTCATGATCTGAGCCACAGTCAGCTCCCAGTCCTGTTTTTGCTGACTGTATAGAGCTTCTCCATCTTTGGCTGCAAATATAATCAATCTGATTTGGGTGTTGACCATCTAGTGATGTCCATGTGTAGAGTCTTCTATTGTGTTGTTGGAAGAGGGTGTTTGCTATGACCACTGTGTTCTCTTGGCAAAACTCTGTTAGTCTTTGCCCTGCTTCATTTTGTACTCCAAGGCCAAACTTACCTGTTACTCCATTTTGCATTCCAGTCCCCTATGATGAAAAGGAAATCTTTTGGTGTTAGTTCTAGAGGGTCTTGTAGGTCATCATAGAACCGTTCAATTCCAGCTTCTTTGGCATTAGTGCTTGGGGCATAGACTTGGATTACTGTCTATGAAGTAATGTGAGGATCATATAATTCCCAGTTTTAATAACAACAATAATAATAACAAGGATAGGATGGTGATGATGGTGATGGTAGGATGATAGTGACAGTAATGGTGGTGATGGTGGTGGTGGTGACGATCGGTGAGGTTGGTGATGGCGGTGATGATGACAGTGGTGATAGTGATGTATGTTGATGGTGGTGCTGATGGTGGGGATGATGGTAGTCATGGTGATGGTGATGAAGGTGAGGGTGACTTTAATAATGACAGCATTGACTGAGCACTTGGCTAGGCAATGTGCTAAATGCATAATGTTCTCCGTCTCCTTCAATCCTCATCTTCTACAGCCTTCACTATCAACAGCCCCATTTTCTAGATGCCAAAATAAACTGAGTCACATGGCCCTTGGGCACAAGCTGGGGCAGGATCCGTGCCCCTGTCCAGTTTCCAGGGCTCCCCCAGGTCTTTACTTCCCACCCCAGAACATGTCAGTCCTCTAACTAGCTCCCTTATGGGCTGACTACTAATCTTGGGAGTATTTTAGTGCCTTTCATTGTAATCCCTGGCAGGCAGTGCTGTACGTCTGCAAATTACATGTTTTATTGTCTCGTTTGCCATTAAATATTGTCTGCACCTACCATTAAGCAAATGCACCTCCTGCATGGATTTATCCTCTCCTGAACTCTGGCATGCAGGAGCCCTTTGGAATTTGCAGTCGGGGGGCCAGCCAGGGTCTCAGCCTTGGAGTGCACCTTTCTCTCTGTCCTCCGGGCTAGGCCATCAGTTGCACCAGCCCCCATGCCAGTCACACGACACCAGCCCAACCTCCTCATCCACCATCCCAGGCATCTTTAAACAGCAGACTGCTCACGCCATTCCCTCTACAAAGCATCTTCAGGGTCTCCATGACATCGGCCACACTCCCGGCATCCAAGCCATTTTCCCATGAGCTGAGCCAACCAGCATTTCCATCGCATGGCTTCACCCTCGCAAGGCCAGCAGCTCGCCTGCTAGAATCTCTGCCCTTGATGCCTCTGGGGCTCAGGGCTGGGCCTGGACAGAAGCCCCCTGCCCCAGCACCACAGGCCTCCATCACTCTCCACGATCACCACTTAAGCTGTCAGCCCCTCCTCCCCAGGACCCTCATCATGACACTGCCCCCAGAGTTTTCTGCTCTGCTCCCTGGAACTCACACCTGGTAAAGAAATCACCTGCATCTTCAAACCTTGGCCTCTTGGGTGACAGGCCTCCTTAGACAGGCCATGCTCACCATCCCCGCATGCAAATCACCGAGGTTCATCCCAAGCAGAACAGTCCACCCCTCCCCTGACGACTGCTCACCTCCTCCTTGCCACCGTCACCTCACTGACAGGCGGTCCTAACACCCAGGGCCCGGGTTTGTCTCCATGGAGGCTCCTGCCATTGTTCGGTGTAACTTTGGTGTTTAACTGGAGTGATCTCTGCCCCTCCTCTCCCAGGCAGCCTCCGTCACCTTCTCTGAAACCTCAGCTACGGGATCCCACCTCTGCCCCAGCCTCCCGGCTGCCAGCCCGCCAGCTCCATCCCTCCCGCACACCAGGCTTTGAGTCTGACCACACCCCCTGGCTCTTGACCCTTTGACTGTCTCCGGATCCACCAGCCCTGGCTTTGCTTCCTGGACCGCCCACGCCAGGACGCTGTCCACACGCCTGCCCAAACCTAACCTCGGCAGTGGCCTGCCTTCTCTCTGGCCTCTCACTGCACCTGCTGGGGAACACAAACCAGACCTGGCCACTCGGGCTGCCGCTCCGTGCCCTTCCCAGTCCACCACCTGTCCCCGGGGGAGTGCCCGCAAGCTGGGCTGCTGCCCACGGAGCCCTGCGCCCTCCCGACCCACCTCCAGTCCCCCGTCTCCTGCCCACAGTGGTGATTTTAAGTCCCTACATGATGTCCACATTGCGGAAACTTCCATCTGAGACTTACAGCCACTAACATAGCCCTTCTTCCCAGAGAGAACATGAGGTGAGTAGCCACGCACCCTCGGATGTCCCCGTCCACCCCCCGGACACAGCTCTGCAGCAGAAGGTCAGCGCGTCCTCCGCCTCCGGTCTCAGCCCCAGCCGTGGCGTGGCAAACTCTCTTAATGTTTCCCTTAGGAAGGAAACTGCTAGTCTGACACGAGCCCCGTGCACAGGCGTGGGAAGGAGAAATCCCACGCCTCGACCCCGCCCTCCTCACATCGGCCACATTGCGGGTTTCCTGTCGTAAAGTTGAGAGTGAGCCACCCTTGCCACTTCTCTACTTGTTTTTCTCGAATGATGGCCCCACAGCCCTTGCTTTGGGGGATGTGGAGATGAGGCTTCCTTTGGGTTCTCTCTGCTGTGTCTACAATTCAGAAAAACTAAAGGACCAAGTCAATGAAATGAGATCTCAGGAGGTACCCACTAGTCTCTGTGCTTGGCCACTCCTATGCCTTTGCTCAGGCTGTATGGGGAGCTTGGGTGCAGGAATGGCTTTGGTTACGAGGAAGTTCATGCTTAGGTGGGCAGCACCGTTTCCCAGCACTGTGGATGGGCCGGTCCCCTTGGCACCACCCATGGGCTATGGGGATGAAAGCAGGCAGCACCCCATTCCGGGCACATCCTCTCCATCTCTGCGTGTCTGGGGTTCTTGTCTTCAAAGCGGTAGTGCCCAGTGCTAAGGAGCCAGGGGCCCCTGCCATCCAGTCCTGGTCTGCTGCCCCCAGCCCGAGTCCCACTCTCTGGGCCACAGATGTGCCTCCTCCTCCAGGCCACCAGTCCAGCCCTGCCCAAGCACCCCCTGGCCAGGAAGCCCGGGCTCCCCTCCCACACGCCTCCTGGCCACACCTCCTCAGGACAGCTTATCTTAGGGTCCAGCCAACAGCTCCCAGACCCTGTGCATCCCTCCCACCACCCTGGAGCCCCACAGGTCACGGCCCTACCCGGACTGGCCTTCCTCGGCTGGCTGGGTGGGTCTGGCTCAGCCTCCCAGCTCCCACAAGGAGCTCACAGCAGTCAGCAGGCTCCTGACCCCACCCGGGTCAGCACACCTGGAGGACAAGTGAGGTGATGCCAGCCTGCCCACCAGGTGGGCATTTGAACTCAGCAAAGTGGGGGACCGGGAGTCTTTGCGAGCTGCCTTTATCTTTTTCATAACACTTTTTTTTAAATGACTAAGTCAATATTTGTTCAATGCAGAACACTTGGGAAACAAACAATGGAAGGAAAAATTACCCATAATTGCACAGCTCAGAGATAAACACCGCTAGCTTCGGAGACGGCGCTTTCTCTCCTTCTGCCGCCTCCCTTGCTCCCCTCTCCTCGCACATGTATCAAAAACAGGATCTTCTGTATGCCTGCTCACACACAGGCACACACACACACTCACACGCACACATGGCTGCTCCATCCGCCACGCTCCCCGCCTCTCCACGGCAGCTGCGCGGCGGTTCTGTCCATCCGTCCCCCTCGGCCTCCGTCTCTCAGGCCCAGGCTGTGCTCGCCTCTCGTCCCTCCGCCTGGAGCCTCTACGGGCCCCTCTGCAGCCCGCCCTCCTCACGGAGGGAGCGACATGGCCGGCGTCCTCCAGTGGTTCCTGTTGCTCCTGCCAGGAAGCCCAGGCCTGCCCTCCAGGCCTCTGGCCACCTCTGCAAGCCCCCACTTGCCCGCCCCCTCCCTCCACTGCCTTCGCTCAGCCCCCTGGCCCCCACTGTACTGAACCCCCCACACTCCCATGGGGCAGCTAGGAAGTGTCCTGAAGGCGACAGGTCCTTCATGTGCACTGGTCTTAGAGCTCTGGCCTGGACGCTCAGGTGACCCCTGACCTCAGGCTCACCAGGTTTTGGCTCCTGATGGAGCACTCTCTGCATTTTCTGAGTGAAGGAAGAATCGGTAAATGAATGAATGAGTGAGTGAAGTGCCTGGAATCGGTCAGCATACACTGGGGGGTCGTAGCAAGGGCCATCCCGATTCCCTCCAGAAACGCTACCGTCGTTTCTGCATCTACTGTCCCAGACATGCCAGGCGGGCCAACCCTGGGTTTCTCACTGAGCAGAATTGTGTTTTCATATTTCCAAGTTGTTGGGTAGGGTTTCATGTGTTCCCACGGAAATGTGCAGGCTTTCTGTAATCTTATAGAAACCCTTTCACGTTTGCCTACTGGCCACCCGTACACCTTCATCCGTGCCTTCTGACTCACGCTCCTGTCTGACTCACGCTCCTGTCCGTCTCTGCTTGATGCCTTTCTTGTTGTTTATTTATGATAATATTTTAGGTCATTAGTTCACTCACCCTTTGAATAAACAGGGGTCTGAAATAGTCCCCCTGCTGCTGTTTGTTTTTAACCGTGTTGCAGTTTTCGTTTGAGTAACAACCACGTAACACTTTGCGGTTCTCCTGATGAGTTTCACCCTGGTGCTCAGGAAATGGGCCAGAACCAGGCAGGCCAGCTGAACAAAGAAAGCATGGGCGGGATACATCTACCAGGATCAGGCCAGCCTCTGGGAATTCTGTTTCATCTGTATCTTTACAATGTCTCCTAAACTGTGTAAACATGTTCCCTTCTAACTTTGATTTTGTTTTTCCCCTCCTCTTTGGAAAAGCCGAGAGGCAGGCGTTCCAATTCATGAAGCCTCCTACACGTGTTTTAAATTTCATTTTCAAGATACAATCCAAATCAGAACACACATTCATTCAAATGCACTTTCCTGCCCACTTCTTTCTCCAGCTTCCTGGGATTTTTAGTTCCACCAATCCTGGAGACTTCTGGGATCACTGAGTTCTCCAGAATATATGTATTCATTTACTATAACACAGGCTTACGGACTGGGCAGCTTAAACAATGGAAATTCATTTCCTCACCAGTTCCGGAGGCCAGAAGTCTGAGATCCAGGGCTGGTTTCCTCCCGGGCCTCTCTCCGGGGCATCCAGGCAGCTGTCCTGGCTCCGTGTCCTCATGTGGACCATTGAGGTTTTCAGGCAGAAGAATTATCCTTCCGGTTCATTACAAGCCTTCCGAGAACACTTTTGCTATATGTAATTATAAACCCGAGAAGACACATATTTTCTGTCTTCTTAGACCAACCATGAGCTATTGGTTGAACTGGGACTCTCTGGTCTACACCAGACTCCAGGAGCCAGTGGGAGGAGGGGCGGGTTTGGAGCCAGGGCAGGATTCACCATGTCACTTTGGGTGTCTGTCTGTAAAGTGAGGTGATGATGACCCAGGGGTGGGGGCCGTATTGTGGGGAGCTACTGGAAGCCACTGGTTTAGGGCCACAGAGGAGCCCAGCAAAGGCTATTTCCTTCCCAAGTAAGAATATTTTCATTTTGATTTAAGACACGTACTCATTTCAAAGCAAACAATGCGGCCAGGACTCAAGAGTAGAGAAAGGGCCCCCAGATACTCACCCGGACCCCTAGAGGCAAGGACTGAAACCAGCTTCCTGTGGATGCATGCTTGCCTCTCTGTGCCGCAGACCCTGGCAGAGCCCACCCTGTCCTCCTGGGGACACATCTAGAGGACATGTCACAGTCCCCTCGCGTGGCCAGTGGAATATGAGTGGCTGACACGTGCCTCCTGCAGACCCAGCCCTTCAAACCCTCTCCAGGAGCCCGTCGCCTGTCACCAGGCATCCTCTGTCCTCTGGTTGAATGGCATGGACGAAGCAGCCCAGAGGAGAGAGGAGCCACAAAATGGAAGGAGCCTGGGTCCACTGTGTGGAGCCTGGTCCACTCAGCAACCACCACGGGCGATTCACATCAGTGAGAAATAGTGTGCCAAGCCACTGAGATCTGGGTGTTTTTGTTACAGCAGTTGACCTACCCTGACCAATACACCAGTGGTATTTCACTGAACTTTCTGTTCTGTAAATTTCCTTTTTAAAAACACATGTTCATATCGTTCTACTTTGGCAAGACAGTTTGCACCATTTATAAAAAAAGAACGGCTCCAGAGTAGGTATGTCAGTGACAGGTACAGATGAGGCCTCTCACAGAGGCTGAAACATAAGGGTCTCATCTCACTGATAAACAGACAGAGCTGTCCAGAGTTCACTCTGCAATTCAAACATGTGAGCAAGGACCCAAGATTTGTCTTTCCAAATTGCCATCATCAGATTGTTGGCCTTTGTCCTTGGCTCTTTTCCTTCTTTGTTAGATTCTAGGTCCTCGTTTTTTCTTTCTTTTTTGTCATTTACTTTCTCATTTGCCTGGAGTACATCCTCAAGTCACTTCTCTTGAGCAGTCAAATGAAAATTTGCCTGTATGTATGAAAATGTCTCTACTACACCTTCCCATGTGACCACTAGTCTGGCTGTGACCAGCGCTTCATCAGAATCCTAGGGGCTTGGCTACGTTTCTGAAAGGGGTGGCTGATCAGAGAGCAGGCAGGTTGCTTTTTCATTTCTTTGCAGATGATGTGTTTCCCTCTCTGAAAATGTTGGGGATTTTTCTATCAACAGTGTTATGCAATTTGATGGTAACCTGCCTTTCTGAGGCTCTTTTTCGCTTCATCCTGCTTGGTGGTCTGGGAGGCCCTTCCAGTGTTGATGTTCTGTTTTCCTTGGAGCTCAGCGATTCCCTTGCATTATTGATTTGTTCTCCCCTCCCCTCCACTTCCTCCGGTTTTATTTTCAGCTGTCGGCCTCCTGGAGATTTTCTTCTCTGTCCTTTATCCATTTGCTCATAATTCCAATCTCTCTTCTTGGCGCTTTACTCTCTCTGCTTTCTCATCCTCCGTTGTTTTTCTAGGGCTGCAATCGTGCTTTAGACTCTGACTGCTTGTTTGGATTTTCTGAACGTTCCCCTTTCAAAGTGTGGTGGTTTTTATTTTGCAATTATAATACCCTCTCAGACATTTCTGCTTATGTTAACTGGAGTACTTCTAGCGTGCTTCTCACTTGATTTGCTCTGTTTCCTCTGGTCTTCATTTTTTCAGTGCGTTTCTCTTCATCTTTCTCTGGCTCTCCTCCCTGCCTGGCGATGCTCTCTGACTAGTCACACGGTGAAGGGACAAGTGAGGGTGCTGGGGTGGACCCCTCTGCTATTGGTTAATAAGACTTGCTTTTCTACTCACCCCCCACCCCTGGATAATAACTGTGACTTCAGGCTTTGGGGAAGTGGGGGCAGGCAGAACTGCTGCAGCTGGCAGATTCTCTGTAGAGTGTGGAAGCCTGGACCCCCTCTTTCATTCAGGGGTTTGCTGTCCCTGCGGGGCTCACCCCACGGCCTCAGTGATGACCCATCAGGTTGTCCCTTGGCCTGTGCTCTGCTCCCACAGGTGGGGAGGGCGAGGGTCTGCTGAGTGGGCTTGCCCCACTTACGACTCACCACAACCTCCATTTTCAGCCTGGCTCCTCACCCCAGCCCACCCACACCTGCTGCCTCTGGGCCCCAGGACCCTCCTCTGTTCCAGGGGGAGCACTCTCAGCTACAGCCTGCTGCCAGGATCCGGACTCCAGCTTCCTCCTGTTTTATAGGTCAGCTCACACCCCTGCAAGTTCTGTCTCCTGGAATTTATTAAAATCTCTTAGTCATTGTTGTGAGGATTAAAATGCAATTATGTATGCAAAGCACATCGTACCGTACCTGGCACATAAGGAGGGCTGGATAAATGTTAGCAATTATTATCACAGTTGGTTAAGTGATTTCCCCAAGATGGTAAGACCTCTTCCTTCAAGGAGGCCACAGTTTAGACAGACAGAGGCTCAAGTATCACCAATAATAAGTCGCCCCAGCTCCCCCAGCACCAGCATCTTTGCATGTCAGCTTGGTCCTTCCTTACAGCCTCCTAGGAGGGCAGGGAACACAGACCTCACCTTCTGTCCACTACTGGATTGAGATATGACCTTGCCTCGAGAGCCAGGTCACAGGAAGAGCACTGTGCCTGCTGCAGCACCCCTTCTGGTGAACATGTCACAGGACGGATGGTTCCCCCAGGGCTCCAAGAAGCAAATTCCTGCTCACGGAGATGGCAGATCACAGCCTCCTCCAGGGAAACTTGAAGTCAAACCTGAGTTGAGGTTATACAGACTCTCAGTGGCTCTGGACCTTGAGAAAGTCACTTAAACTCTAACCTTCCATTGATTCACCCCTAAAATGGAAACACTACAATCTTCTGCATGTATTTTCCAGACTCACCCATGGAGTCAGTGTTTCCAGGATGCTCAGCAAGGCTCGGCTCAGGAAGATCATTCTCAAGGGTGGCTGCAGCTCTCTTAACCCCCAGAGTCCAAGGAGGAAGCGTGAAATCCAGTGGCTCCAAGTGACCAGACCAATCCCTTCTCATTGCCTAAGATGGCAGCATCTGGGCAGTTCACGGAACCGGGTTTTTGCATGCTCTCTTTCTGTTTTAAGCCAGCGGTAGAGTTTGCAAGGAGAGCAATCACTGAGGCATCAGTATAGCTGTGTCACAGAGGAGCTAACAGTGTAAGGGGAAGAGCCAGGAAGGAAAGAAACCGAAATTCCCTGTGCGCCTACTATGTGTCAGGAAGGTTGCCAGCACTCAGACTCAACATACGTCTTCTCCCTCTCACTGAGACACATCAATATGTGTTTTGTAACAGAAGAAACTGACGTTCAAAGAATTGAAGGAATTTTCCCAAGGTCACATAGACTCAGCCTCGTCTCCCCATAGACTGTGTTCTGGTAACCATAAATCAGGGAGGAAAGGATAAGTATCAAAGCTATTTAAATAAGACAAGTCACTTGGCCTTGGACTCTTTTATCTTTATTGGCTAAATGCCTAGAGTAAAACCTACTTCTCAGAAACTTCGTGAAAATTCAATGATCCATCAAACATGAGTGTGCCTGCCGTGCTTCAGGGCACACAGTAGGAGCTTAGTCAATGTTTGTGAATCTGGTCTCAATGAGGGAAGACTAAACATTTTTTGAAACTATTAAAGAGAAATGGGATGATTTTAACTAAGAGAAGGGATCAGGAGTTGATAGAAATTTCTGAAATAGGTCTCATGGGGCAGTAGGGTTGGAGCAGGCTCTGTAAGCAGGAAAACACTAAGTTTTCTAAAACAAGAGCTTCTCTGAACTGGAATGGATGGAGAAGACAAAGGATGGGACCAAGAGAGGTCACCTGGAGCACCATGCTGAGGTGCGGTCCACAGGTCCTGGAGACCAGGAAGGGGTTCTGAGCCCACGATGGAGAGGAGATCACCTTCTGGTTGGGTTCATATATGCTCTGAAGCTGCCTCACTTTCAGTGTCCAGTTGCTTATAACTCAGGCGATTTCCTAGTGATCCTAAATGATATAGCAAGCTTCGTCTCAAACCACACGCTTTTGTATATAACATCCAGCACCTTGGAATAGAAGTAAGTCCTGGGACTTCCCTAGAAGTCCAGCAGTTAAGATTCTGCACTTCCACTTCAGGGAGCGAGGGTTTGATCCCTGGTTAGGGGAACTAAGATCCCACCTGCTGTGTGAAGAAGGCTGAGCACTGAAGAACTGATGCTTTTGAATTGTGGTGCTGGCGAAGACTCTTGAGAGTCCCTTGGACTGCAAGGAGATCAAACCAGTCAATCCTAAAGGAATCAATCCTGACTATTCATTGGAAAGACTGGTGCTGGAGCTCCAATACTTTGGCCTCCAGATGTGAAGAGCTGACTCATTGGAAAAGACCCTGATGCTGGGAAAGATTGAGGGCAAGAGGAAAAGGAAATGACAAAGGATGAGATGATTGGATGGCATCACTGACTCAATGGACATGAGTTTGATCAAATTCAGGGAGATAGTGAAGGACAGGGAAGCCTGGAGTGCTGCAGTTCATGGGGTCACAAAGAGCTGGACATGACTGAACCATGACAACAAAGCATTTGATGAAAGTTAATAGCAATGAATGACAAAAAGTCTCAATAGACTAACTACACAAATAAAATTCTTCAACCTGATAAAGAATATGTGAGCAACCTACAGCTAACATCATCTCCTAAAAATAGAAAAGGATGCCCACCCTGTGAAAATCCTTGCCAGTGTAAGAAGGCAAGAAACAGGAATAAGAAACAAGCATACAGACTGGAAAGGAAGAAAGAAAAATGGCTTTGTTTGCAAATGACATGATTATGAACAGAGAAAATCTAAAAGAATCCTAGTTAGTTTCTTTAGCAAAATCACAGAATACAAGGCCACTATACAAAGGTCAGTTGTATTTCTACATACTAGTAGTGAATAAACTACTATTGATTGTGATGAAAAATTGATTTTTTTACAAAGATGCCAAATTAATTCAATGAAGGAAAGACTAGCCTTTTCAACAAATATTGTAGAAACAATGACATATACATACGGAAAAAAATGAAACTTCAGGCCATTAAAAAGTTACTTGAAATGGATCATAAATCTAAATTTAAAACCTAAAGCTACAAAGATTCTAGACAAAAATCATGGTAGAAAATATTTACTGCCTAGGGATAAGCAAAGATTTTTTAAGTGGCTTTAGATAAGCACAAACTATGAAAGAGAATATTGATAAACTGGACTTCATCGAAACTAAAACCTTCTGCTCTTTGAAAGACATTGTTAGGAAAATAAAAAGCAAGATACAGAATAAAAGAAAATATTCACAGTACACAGTAACTGACAAAGGCCTTATAATCAGGATATATAAAGCTTTTTTTAGTTTAAGAAGAAGAGACCCAGTACAAATGGGCAAAAGATTCGGACAGTACATTGCAAGGCAAGAAAGACACATGGCCAATAAACACGTGAAGAGGTGCTCAGTGTTACTAGATGTCAGGAAGGTGTATATTAAACCACAGTGGAGACGCCACGCCCATCAGGATGGTTAGATTTGAAGAGACGGACAATGTGAAGTGTTGGTGTGATGCTGAGAGAGTCACACCCTCACACATTACTGACAGGAGAGGACAGTGCTACAATCACTCGGAAAACTGGTGGGCAATTTCTTAAAAGTTAAACATACACTGAAGCTATTACCCACATGAAATGTGTATTTAAAGATTTTTTTTCATCTTGGGTGCCAGGAATATTAAAAAGAGAGAGAGCAGATATATTTAACCATAATGTACTATGATTCATCAAACAGCCCAAACTTTCATTTCATGGTGTTCATCTGTTGACGTTGATTTAAGCTATCATTCATTTTATCATGTGGGAACATGCTATATGGTTAAAAATATGAAGATTTTGAACTAATGTTGATACAAGTTGTGTTGTCTTATCATATTGTTTTTCAAAGTGCTGCCAGTTTAAAAGGAAAGCATTATGTTTACAAATATGTTTTGAAATGCTGGCCAAAATTTTGATGGTATCTTTGAAAAAGATGTTTGTCTCCAGCAGCCAAAAATAAAGTTAAATATACATTTATAAAACAATCCAGAAATTTCAGATATTTACCAAAAATAAATGAATACACCTATCATCTTCATCTACTCACATCTTCATGTTCATGGTTTTACCCATGATGGGTAAATCTCATAATGGGCTTCCCTGGTGGCTCAGTTGGTAAAGAATCTGCCCGCAATGCAGGAGAGCCCAGTTCGATTTCTGGGTCGAGAAGATCTGCTGGAGAAGGGATAGGCTGCCCACTCCAGTATCCTTGGGCTTCCCTGGTGGTTCAGCTGGTAAAGAATCCACCTGCAATGTAGGAGACATAGGTTTGATCCCTGGGTTGGGAAGATGCCCTGGAGAATGGAATGGCTACCCGCTCCAGTATTCTGGTCTGGAGAATTCCAAGGACTGTACAGTCCATGGGATTGCAAAGAGTCAGACACGACTGAGTGACTTTCACTTACTCATAATAGTCCAGACTGGAAACCACCCAATTATCCATGAAGATGTGAATGGATAAGCACACACAGCGAGGACATTAACAGTCAAGTGGGACTAGTCAAAACTTAAAGCTTTCACTATGTCTGCATCTCCCCTGCTGCCCTGTAAACAGGTTCATCAATGCCATCTTTCTGGACTCCACATATAGGCATTAATATACAATATCTGCTTTTCTCTTTCTGACTTACTTCACTCCATATAACAGGCTGTATGTCCATCCACCTCATTAGGATTGATTCAAATGCGTTTGTTTTTTTTTTTAATGGCTGGACACAGTGTGGGAAGGAGAGGGTGGGATGAATTGATAGAGTGGCATGGAAACATATACAGTACTGTCTGTGAAATAGACAGCCAGTGGGAATTTGCAGAGCTCAAATCAGGTGTTCTAGAGAGGTGGAATGGGGTGGGAGTTGGGAGGGGGGACATATATACACCTATGGCTAATTCATATTGATGTATGGCAGAGACCAACACAATATGGTAAAGCAATTATCCTCCAATTAAAAATAAATTAAAAAAATTTTTAAACTTCTGTGCTTCAAGGGACACTGTCAAGAAAGTGAAAAACTTACAGAATGTGAGAAAATTTTTTCAAATCATATATTTGATGGGGTCTAGCATCAGAATATATAAAGAACTCTTATAATTCAGTAATAAAAAGACAAACAACCCAACTTAAACACTGGACAAAGAATTTGAACTGCTATTTCTCCAAAAAATGATACATAAGTGTCTAATAAGCACATGAAAAGATGCTCCATGTCATTAAATATCAGGGAAGCACAAATTAAATTCACAGTGAAACATCACTCCACACCCACTAGGATGGTTATGATCCACAAAATGGACAATAACAAATGTTGAGTGTGGAGAAATTAGAACCTCATACGTTGCTGGGAGGGATGGAAAATGATGCAGTCAGTTTGGAAAACAGTTTGGCAGCTTCTCAGAAAGTTAAACATAGAGTTATCATCAGTTTGACTCAACAGTTCTAATTCTGGGTACACTCTCAAGAGAACTGAAAAAATGTGTTCAGGCAAAAACTGATACACAGATGTTCATAGCAGCATTATTCATAAAAGTCAAAAGATGGAAAAACCCAGAAGTCCAGCAACTGGGGAATGGATAAGCAAATGTGGTCTATCCATAGAAAGGAATATTACTTGGCCATAAAGAGAAATGAAATAATGACACAGGTTACAACACAGATGGACCTTGAAAACACTATGCTGGGTGAAATCAACCGGGAGTGAAAGGCTGCATATTGTATGATTTCACTTATTTAATGTCTCCAGAATAGGCCAACCCATAAACAGGAAGTAAATTAGTGATTTTCAGGGGTTGGGGGTGATGGAAGAATGGGGGAGGGGTGACTGCAAATCTTCATCACTTCAGGAGTGGTGAACGCTTTCTAAAATTAGTGGTGCTGGCTGTACAATTCCATAAATACACTAGAAGCCACTGAATTGTACATTTTAAAAGAGTAAATTTTATGGTACGTGAATTATATCTCAACAAAGCTGTCATTAAAATGGAAAAAAGATGAACAGATAAGCAAATTATAGTATATTCATATTATGGAAATATAACAATAAAAATGGATAAATGACTGAAATATATAAATAAATACATGGATGAATCTCAAAAACGTATTGAGCTTAAGAATCCAGACACAAAATAGTGGGCACTTTAGAATTCCATTTATGTGAGTCTCTGAAAAACAAATCTAATCTACAGTGACAGAGAGCAGAGTGGTGGTTGCCTGGGGCTGGGGCTGGGGGCACTGACTGGAACAGAGCACAGGGGAATTTTCTGGGCTGATGGAAATGTTCTTTATCATTAAGTGCTGGTGGCCACACAGGTGTATAAATCTGTCCAAATCCATCCAAAGATACATTTAAGATGGGTGTATCTTGTTGTGTGTAACCTATCCCTCAATACAACTGACTTTTGAAAAGGAATGAAGCTTCCTCAAATGTGAATAAATATATGCAGTTCGTTAACAATTAGCCTAAGAAGCATGCAAATGTGCATTTAAAATATTTATTACGATTAACAGTCTCTGTGGGTTCTGTCTGCAGCTCGGTTCTCCTAGGCCAGGGAAATGGTAAAGTTCAGTCGGTGCCTGGCTCTGAGCTGGGCACCAGGAACAAAGGCTCAGAACAAGCAGTGTTCTGACATCACTGCGTTTGCATCGTGGAGCCAGGTATCTGAACAATAAGGACATGAATAGCTTGCATCACATAGGACGCTGAGTGCCTGTGTGTATGGCGAGGACAGACAGCCTCAGGGAGAAAATATCAGAGGGCGAGACATTTACATGGGGACCTGAAAATAAATCAGGTCAGATGCTGAAGGGGGTGGTAAGAGAACTTGGCAGAGTAGTTATGAGGGACTTGCTGGCTGGGCAATTTCTTCATTTCTTCATCTGTGTCCTCGTGTGTTAGTCAGGAAAGGCTAGACGATGCTGCAGAAACAAATATACCTTCCTTCTATCACGTAACTGCCATCTAGGGCTCAGGGCTTCCCCTTCACTGGGGGTGCTCAGTCATCATCAGATAGCTTTGCTGAGCCTGCTGGCCTGGGCTCCGTCACACACAGGAGGCGCTGTACCTCCTGCAAGGAAGGATGGGGAATGTAGTCCACGCGCAGCACAGGCAGAGGAAAGGAGGTGAAGACCGCACGGCCCTGGCTCTGCAAATCTATGGCCCTGGGTCACGCCCTTCTTCCTCTCCCCTGTGGTGGTTCCGTTGTGAATGTCTCCCTAAGCATTTCAACAGTGAGCCCTAGACAACCTGTCCCTGTTACAGCCACTCTCCGTGCTTCCCACAGGGCTGGCCATGAGGGCTGATTGTAGTGGAGATAATGAGATGATGTGTGTGCTTTCAGACGGCCCGCCTTTGTGATCTGCAGCACTCAGACCATACTGCCCACCAGGCAGCCGCCAGCAAGGCAGACTGGGGATGGCAGAGACTACGGGCTTCGGAAGGGTGGCTACCAGCCCTGCTTCTGCTCGTCCATCACCGCAGGCTCTGTGTCAAAACCGTCTCACCTTTCTGAGACCCAAGTTCATGTTCCTGTGCAGCAGCCAGGACTCAAACCAACCCAGACTTGGGGATCCCAGACCAGCCCTCTGTTCATCCCCCTCTCCCCACTCTCCTTTTCTGATTTGAGGGGCTCCCCTTCCTGCCACCTTTATGGGACGTGATGAGAACAGAAAGAGGTAACGGGGGAGGACATTCTAACACCTCGAGGCCACTGCCTTTGTTATTATTATTGTTGTTGTTGTGGAGGTGACTCTGTGGGCTTCCTCCTGCAGGAAGCCCTCCCTCCTCTGGCCCCAACACGGCTCTGCACTTCTCTCTGGCTCACTCGGCTTGAGCAATGTCTTCCTCCCTTCCTCTTAATGAGGAAAATATAAGTTTATGAGCTTGCAAATGGGCCCCGGGGCCATTTCTGGGGTGAGACCCAGCGCCGTCTGCGTGGAGACAGGTGAGGATGGGTCTTTAACAGGGAAGATGGAGAGGAAACCGGGCAGTCCTGAGTGGACAGCCATCATCAGCACCAAGAAGCTATAAACTGGGATTGTCTTCAAGATTGAACTTTTCCCCTCTCTCCAGCAGCTATTAAATAACTCCAAGGAAATTACTCTGAAGGAAAAGTGTTCAGCTCGGCTTTTACTTAGAGCAAGCTGACTTCTGGGAGCCTGTCATCATGTGAGGGTCTGCAGGAAGTGTCGGGAACACAGGTCCCAGCACCCCTCCTTTCATCGCCCCCACTGTCAGTTATGGCTTGATGCCTGATCTTTTACGGCGCTCACCTCTCGTAGGCTGAAGATAATAGGAAGAGAACCAACATTTACTGTGTTCCCCATAAATTCTGAGCCATCTTACATACATTATCTTTTTAAATTATAAAAATAATTCACAATATAGGTATTATACCCATTTTGCAGACATGAAAACCAAGATTCAGGGACTTTGTGTCACCAGGATTGCAAAAAGCCAGGATGAGAGCCCAAGGTCATAGTTTCTGTGACCTTGGTGCTACAACATACACTTAAGACAGGGTATTTGTCTCCATGCAGAAGAGCTTGTGAAGGGTAATTAGAGTTCAGTTCAATTTAACACATGTTAATAACATATTGCAAAGGAGATGAAGTGAGAGATGTGAACTTGGCCTCCAAGGAGCTTAACAGGGGAGAGATATTCCTTGGTAAACAACAGCAGCCTGTCAGATATGTATGGGGCCAGAGAACCTGTAACAGGGACTTTGATTAAATGTGGTGGTTTGAACCCATGGGCTCAGAGAGCCCTGTTAAAATAACAGGAAAGGAAGTGAATAGACACAAAACCACAAGCACAAAGAGAATGTCAGGGACAAAACATCAGAATGTCAGCACAGTTGCCAAAGGCAAAAAAAGAGACAGACAGGAGGTGATAGAATTAACTCACTGGAGTCAGGTGAACACAGGAGTCTGCCTGTAGGGAAAGTGATCCATGCCTTATACCCCTAGATGGACAGCCTCACAAATCATAGCCTCGGGTGTCCCTGAGGAGGGTGAGAGTGCAGGTGGGGTTGAGGAAAAGGAAGCTGGCTTTAATGCCTTTATGAAAAGGAGACAGACATCCGTCTTCCTTCTCCTCCCTCCTGAGCATCAGGCAACAGCACCACCTGCATCAGCAGCAGACTTGGAATTCACCTTCTGAAACTGTTGCACTAGATGGCTTCTTGACTAGACAATGGGAAAATGAGGGACAATGTCTTACTGGGGTGGCTTATATTAATATTCATCAGTGTGACCTCAGCTCCCCTTCCACACTCTAAGACTTCTGGAAGCCAGGCTCACGCTCCCAAAGCAGAAGAGAGGCATCTTCTCTAGGAAAACTCATTGGCTCAGGAGGAAAGACCCAGAGACACTGACAGTTGAGGATGCCAAATTAAAAATGCCATGCGCCTCCGTGTCACTGTACGTGGAGCCCCTTCCAGCCTCAGCACACAGAGTATCCAATTAGTTTTCCATGATGGACTCACAAAAATGAGCAGACTTCCATGGCTACTAAACCCTGACAACTTCTAATGTGAAAGAGGGAAATCAAAACCAACAAAAAGGAATGAACCAAAGCAAACTAAATGAACCACAGACAGTAATAAATGGGGAGTGGGGGTGGGAATGACACTAGGAGCAACACTAAATCCATATCTCCAGTGAAATGAGGGAAGACGGATCACCTTCATTCCAGTACGAGGATGCTCTGGAAAAGAAAAATTCAGGACACACAAAAATATCTATTCATTAAAAATAAATATTAGAGAATGAGAAATTTTAATACAATAGAATATTTAGAAGATAAAAGAATTTTCCTGAAAGTAAAACAAAATAACAAAGATAAAGAAAATAAAAAGGAAAGTTAATGATCAACTCAAGAGGTCCAATACCCAAACAACGACACTTCCAGAAAAAGAGAACAGAAAATGTAGAAAAGAAAAAGTTATCCAAGAAACAATTCAAGAAAATTGGCTTGCAGTTGAATGGGTCCACATTAGTGATAGTTCACATTATCTGGAATAAAGACAAGACTCTGAAGATCTGGGGGAGAGAAAAGGTGTAAAACAAATTATCAGGCATAAAAATGGCATCACTCTTCTCTAAAGCAGTGCTAGAAGCTAGAATACAAGGCATCTGAATATTCCAAAGAAAAAATGAGTTTTAAATGAGAATTGTAGACCCAACCAAATTACAAATCATGCTGATGATGCAATGAAGCCTTTCTTCAGGGTCTCGAGTTTGTGGTGTGTTTTTTTTGTACTCATTCTCTGGAAGCTCCTGAAAAACACATCCCTCACAAACGAGAACTGAAACGTTGAAAGAGGAAGTCACGGAATCCAAGTGACAGGCGGCCCCATGTAGGGAGCGGGTGAAGGATCCCCAGGGAGGTGGAGGAGGGGAGGCCCTGGTCCTTCCATGTGGAAGCAGGGGGTGGAGGACCCAGGAGGAGTGGCTCCAGGCAGGCCAAGAGGCCGATGGAGTACTCAGCATGGCTCAGACACGTCAAGAGGAACTCGCTTCTGCCACAATGTCTAGCTAAGTTAGTGTACACACATAGATGAGTTAAATAATTTGGTAGTTATTAACTCCAGGGGAAAAAAAGACAAAAACAAAAGTCCACAGGGATAGACCTGTGACTCAGCTGTACAATCATAACAGTCTAAACTAACTCATTGGAAAAGACCCTGATGCTGGAAAAGATTGAAGGCAAAAGGAGAAAAGGACCACAGAGGATGAGATGGTTAGTTAAAATCACCAACTTAATGGACGTGAATTTGAACAAACTCCAGGAGATAGTGAAGGACAGGGAAGCCTGGAGTGCTGCAGTCCACGGGGTCACAAGAGTCACACATGACTTAGTGACTAAACAACAAAAATCCTTGAATGTTGACCAACTCCACTAAAAGGACAGAGAACAGGGATTACAGGTGTGCAGGTATCGGAGCCAAGAGAGATACACCTTACCACCTGTGACTGGAAGTCAATAAACTTTACATAAACATGAAAAATCAAGAAATAGCAGGATAAGCATGTAATTAAGAAATACAGAGGTAAGTGCCACAAGGAACAGGTATAAATGAGGAGATAGGTTTCTTTGGGGAAATGGAAATGATTAAGATTTTGAGACCTAGACAGCATATAAAAAGCAGAGGCATTACTTGCTGACTAAGATCTGTCTAGTCAAAGCTATGGTTTTTCCAGTAGTCATGTGCAGATGTGAGAGTTGGACTATAAAGAAAGCTGAGTGCCGAAGAATTGATGCTTTTGAACTGTGGTGTTGGAGAAGACTCTTGAGAGTCCCTTGGACTGCAAGGATATCCAACCAATCTAGCCTAAAGGAGATCAGTCCTGAATACTCATTAGAAGGACTGATGCTGAAGCTGAAATTCTAATACTTTGGCCACCTGATATGAAGAACTCACTCATCGGAAAAGACCCTGATGCTGGGAAAGATTGAAGTCAGGATGAGAAGGGGACAACAGAGGATGAGATTGTTGGATGGCCTCACCGACTCGATGGACAAGAGTTTGAGTAAGCTCCAGGAGTTGGTAATGGACAGGAAAGCCTGGTGTGCTGCAGTCCATGGAGTCACAAAGAGTTAGACACGACTGAGTGACTGAACTGAACTGAACTGAAGATTTTGAGGGAGGCCAATTAACTAGTATCTTCTTCTTCAGTCAAGGTTTGTGTCAACTGAAAACTATGACAAAGGAGCCCATAGATGGAGGATAAATCACCTTTATTACTAATAAAGGTTAAGTTGGAGCAGGCCATTTGATGTGAAACCAAACATGGCTTCTGTTCACTTCTTTTTAACTATCTGTATCACTCACCTGGATCACTAGTCTGGACTCTGGAACTATCTGTCAGAGGATGTGTTTAACTTTACAAAGCAGGATCCTTCACAGGTTACTGAGTCCCACTGGTGCAAAAGGGAAAGTGTCACCACCAATCAGGTGCTTTATCCCACCTTCTGGGAGGGAAGAATCTTATATTTTCCCGAAAAAAAAAAAAAGAGAGAAGCGGTGAGCAGCTGTCCCCTCTAGAAAGAGCTGGGAGCAGTCAGGATTAGAGCCAGTGGTTATAAGTTTTATAAAACCACATGCATATATTATTTTGTAAAGAATAAAATTGAATGCTTAGAGATTGGTTTGGAAAATAGTATTTAAAAATGGAGGAAAATTTCAGTTGGTTCAGGGATAAGGAGGAGTTCTTCAGACCAAGATATGGGGAAAGGTCTTTTCTCTGAAGAGCATGTGTCAGGATAGAGTGTGAAAGTGCGGTTCTAGTAGCTAAGGCTCCCCAGAAGGATGGTTTGAATGCACAGCATGGCTCCTGGGAGGCAGCAGAGAGACTCAAGATAGGGCTGGAGGAGTTGGAACCAGATCAGGAAGGACTGTGTTTGCAGGACAAGCTGCAGAGCTTGAATTCTAGTCACTCCATAATGTGAGTGTGTGTCTGTGTCTGTGTGTGTGTGTGTGTCTGTGTCTGTGTCTGCGTGTGTGTGTGTGTGTTTGTGTGATGGGCATGGGTATAAAGCATGGTCAGATTTGGATTCTAGAAAGTGTATTCTCCATCATTACAGAGGATCAGAGGTACACAGGTAGAAGACAGGAAGACAGGTGAGCAGGGTGTGTAACCCCCAGGAAAGAGAGGGTAATTTGTTCACAGCAGCTTGTCCATGGTCACAGCTGTTCACAGCATCCTCCAACTTCAGAATGTAGTTGGCCATCCTGAGCAACATATGCTGAAGGCAACTTGGTGCCAAAGAATGGCTTTCTCCTCACAGTGCTGGCAGTAACAGGAAATGGCTTTGCACCTGGTCAGTACAGGCAAGGCGGTTCCAGACATAAGAAGACCCAGGTGTTCTGGGCCTGGAAGGTCACTGTGGGTGTGGCAGGCAACCAACTGACTATTCTTGCTGGAGGCTTTGTTCCTTGGGTCAGACTTTTGGGGACCACATCAGTTCAGTTCAGTTCAGTCGCTCAGTCGTGTCCGACTCTTTGCAATCCCATGAATTGCAGCACGCCAGGCCTCTCTGTCCATCACCAACTCCCGGAGTCTACCCAAACCCATGTCCATCGAGTCGGTGATGCCATCCAACCATCTCATCCTCTGTCGTCCCCTTCTCCTCCTGCCCCCAATCCTACCCAGCATTAGAGTCTTTTCCAATGAGTCAACTCTTCGCATGAGGTGGCCAAAGTATTGGAGTTTCAGCTTCAACATCAGTCCTTCCAATGAACACCCAGGATTGATCTCCTTTAGGATGGATTGATTGGATCTTCTTGCAGTCCCAGGGACTCTCAAGAGTCTTCTCCAACACCACAGTTCAAAAGCATCAATTCTGCAGCGCTCAGCTTTCTTCACTGTCCAACTCTCATATCCATCCACGACCACTGGAAAAACCATAGCCTTGACTAGACGGACTTTTGTTGGCAAAGTAATGTCTCTGCTTTTAAATATGCTGTCTAGGTTGGTCATAACCTTCCTTCCAAGGAGTAAGCGTCTTTTAATTTCATGGCTGCAATCACCATCAGCAGTGATTTTGGAGCCCAAAAAAATAAAGTCTGACACTGTTTCCACTGTTTCCCCATCTATTTCCCATGAATTGATGGGACCAGATGCCATGATCTTAGTTTTCTGAATGTTAAGCTTTAAGCTAACTTTTTCACTCTTCTCTTTCACTTTCATCAAGAGGTTCTTTAATTCTTCTTCACTTTCTGCCATAAGGGTGGTGTCATCTGCATATCTGAGGTTATTGATATTTCTCCCGGCAATCTTGATTCCAGCTTGTGTTTCTTCCAGCCCAGTGTTTCTCATGATGTACTCTGCATATAAGTTAAATAAGCAGGGTGACAATATAAAGCCTTGACGTACTCCTTTTCCTATTTGGAACCAGTCTGTTGTTCCATGTCCAGTTCTAACTGTTGCTTCCCGACCTGCATACAGGTTTCTCAAGAGACAGGTCAGATGGTCTGGTATTCCTATCTCTTTCAGAATTTTCCACAGTTTATTGTGATCCACACAGTCAAAGGCTTTGGCATAGTCAATAAAGCAGAAATAGATGTTTTTCTGGAACTCTCTTGCTTTTTCGATGATCCAGTGGATATTGGAAATTTGATCTCTGGTTCCTCTGCCTTTTCTAAAACCAGCTTGAACCACATGGGGACATTTATTTCTGGGAAAATTTCTCTGAAAAGAATGTAAAGACTGGTCTAGGAATATCCAGAAAGGTATCAAAGTCACTCAATACTGGAGGATGTGTTTGGAGCATTGCTGGGTGAAGAGGGAATGGAGTGTATGAAGATGAGGGTAGAAAGTTGGCATGAGAAAAGACGAGGAGCAAGGCCTTGGGACCCAGAGATAGTACAGAAATAAGCTGGAGAGGAAGATCTGGGGGCGAATTGTGAAGGTCCTTGAATGCCAGTATAAAGGAGTCTTTGAGAGATTTGAAGCAGTGGAGGGATATGGCCAAATTTGCATTTTATAAATTATTGGCCTGGAAGAAGTGTGAGGGATCTGGGGGAGAGGGAAGCCACCAGGGAGACATTGATCAGTCCAGGTGAACAATGGTCCAGGCCTAAATCTGGGCAGTAGCCATGCTCTGGGAGATGAAGGTTGGCAGGACAGATGGAGAGATGGATCCCAGGTATAAACAGGACCTGATTAGGATAAAGTTGGTAGTGTGAAAGGGGGGTTGCTGGGGTCTTTGGGAGTAGGGAGACAGGATGTGGTTCAGGTAAAAGAAGTGGCTTGCTCAAGGTCAAACCTAGAACTATCATCAGACCTCATTTAGGAGTCTCTGCCAGCTGATGCCTGAATCGGGAGAGCTTTCCATTTCCCCACTGCCAGGCAAAGAACCAAGCTGTTTCACTGTGTCTGAGCAGCACTGGAGTGATTAGTGTGGGTTGGGTTCTGGGAGCCTTATTTCATTACTGTTTGACACCTTCAAAGGACAGAAACTCCAGCCCAGACAACAGCCCAGGCTTATAAATTAGTCAATTTAATTCCATTCCAGTTGAATGGGTGGCTTTTCTTAGCCTCCCATCTTCTCCAAAGTTGAAGAAGTAAGAAGAAATACTCTCTTATCATGGAGGAAATCACTAGACAGAAGAAAATGAACTATTTTCAAGGTTCTATGTGTCCTGCCATGATTTTGTGTATAGGAAAAACAATGAGCTCCTCACATTGTGTTATTTCTGGGATTTGAAAAAGGCACCAATGAGCCGGTGTTCACTTTAAGGATATCAATTCCTTTAGGAAAAATGCAAGAGGCTAAGTGAGGGTAATGTGCAAATATGTGCACTGAATTAATACATTATCAGGGATTGTGTCATAAACCCATTGATTTGGAAGAGGAAGACAAAAGGAAGTATTTCTTGAGCACCCACTATACTTTAGGCATGAGAGACTATGGTTCATACATAATATGTCACTTAATCCAGAGGAGGCGGGTGTCAATGTCCTCATTTCACCCAAGAAGAAGTTGAGTTACAGAAGGTTTGCTCAATTTCAAAACTACTGATCTGCAAAGTTGGAATACATCCCAGGCATGCTCTGGGGACAGAAGCCTTGGGAAAAGAAAGGAAAATCTCAGAAATCTCAGGAATGTCCTCAAGATGCAGAGCACAGGAAAGGAAAGTTCTAGTGAGAGAAGGATGGATCAGAAGATTTCCAGAATCACAGAAATGTAGGATACTGTGACCAGCATTCAGGAGCACCTTGGGGGTGGCTGCAGTTCTGCAAGGGGTGGGGATTACAGAATCACAGAATGTTAGTGATTGAAAAGAATTATGCTGGCCATCTAGTCCTTGCTCAAGGAAAATCTAAAACCTCACCATACCACAGTCAAAGCTGGCATCTTGCCCCTCCTCCTTGTACACTGGCTCTTCTTGTAGATTCTGAGCAGCAGCTGCAGCCATTGAAACAGTGTTCATTTCCTCCCTTTGTGAGAGCCGCAATAGAAGTAAAGGATGAAGGAGAGTGGGAGTGGGTCTGATAAATGATTCACTGGGAAAGGCAAGTTCATAAATGGGTTGGAAATAGGATGCAAGATTCTTGAATCCCTCCTACTCGTTCACGGTTAATGTTGGAGTGACGGGCTCTTGGCTTTATGCACTTGGCTCTGACGGCTGCGTTTATGAGTTGTAAATCTATTGGGGAAGAGTGAGTTCAGAATGACAGACGGTTGTAATACTTCCTCTGGTTAATGTGCTCAGAAACGGAGTATTTCTGCCATGTGTGCTCATAGCAAATTCTTGAATGTGTGGGAAGAACATAGTAAGGAGGTCAGGACCATGGACAGAGTCCCCAGTCCCCAGGAGGTCCAGTCTGGGTCAGGATCCTGGGTCAAGATCCTGGGTCAACACCTTGGACAGAGCCCCTGAAAGTGGATTGTTGATTTGCGGATCTTGACTCCAGTGGACTTGTGTGATAGTAGGAGATTGGAGGTGCATATGGGGGAGGGGGCGGGGAGAGACGTGTTTGTCTGCTGTGTAGGTTGAGGGAGGTTGGAGGAGATGATTGGAAGCTTCATTTCTGTCCAAAATACCATGTCCTACTCAAATATCATTTTACCTTTGCCTTGATAGGGAGCTTCATTTTTACAAATGAAAATGATAACCCTTTAAGTCTACAAAGTCAATTACAACTGAACACAGTCTTCACATCCTTTTTGCCATCAGACTCTACCACTGGGACTGTGAGACAGGCAGAGTCAGTGTCCTCATTCTTATCCAGAGCCACTCAGGGAATCAGAGGCAGAACCAGGATATGAATCCCAGTCTTAAATGTGATGCTCCCCCTCATCAAATGATGAGAGGACAGGGGTAAGGCTAGCAGGGAAGCTGGTTTAAGACATGACTGCCTTCTAAGCTCTCACAATGGGGAGTTTTGCATTAATAATGGAAAGCTGCTGCCAAAGGTATCTTTCTAAAACACAAATTTCATCGTGTCACTCCTCATATTTAAAGCCCTCTAAGGGCTCCCCGTGGCCCACAGGATAAAGCCAAATAATCTTAGTAAGATGTTCAAAGCCCTTCAAAGTCTGACCCACTGCCTCTCCAGCTACAGTGCCTGACACCCTGTCTCAAGCAGCTTAGATTCCAGTCCCAGGAAATTCGTTATTGTTCCACGAAAATCTCTTCTGGGGCTCTGGGGCTCTGCCTACACTGCCCTTTCTGCCTAGACTGCTCTCCTATCCCTCCTCTGCCTTAGGTTGATGATGAGTGAACTATGACTTATAACCAAAATTCACCACCAAAGTTAATCCTCTTTGAAATTCATGGCAGTTCGGCAGGCAGAGTTAACTTTCTGCTCTGCACTTCTGCACAGTTTTGTTCTTACCCAGTTATCACATTCATCACACTCCACTCTAATTATCTGAGCACATTACTTTCTTCCAAACTGAACTGTGAGTACCTCCAGGGCAGGGACTCCAGCGGTTCCATCCCTGTTTACCCCACCAGTTCTGCAGTGCAAATGCTCACAGGGAATGTTTGTGAAGTGAGAGCCTGGGACCAGGAAAACTAGTTTTCAAAGATGACATTATGACAGAGAACCCTGAACTTTAAAGAAATATTCCTGGAATGCTTGGAGGGATCTGGAATCTTCGAGGCCAATTTGAGAAGCTCCCAATGTCAGCAGGAACCATTAGCTACTAGAACCATCTAACCATCCCCGTGTCCTGGGCTTGGGGTCATTGGCTCTAGTCATGGATCCAGTTACCCAGTCCTCTCTTGTGTTCCTGTCGGCGGGGCTGGGGCTCCCTGAGTGACTCATCTTACTTCCTTGTCTTGCCATGAGCACAGTCAATGTTGGCAGTGAGTTCAGACCCTAGGTTATAGCTGAGGCTCATCCAGTCATTTAAAACCCTTTACTGAACACCTGCTAAGAGCTGAACCCTCTGCCAGGTACAGCCTGTCCCTTCACAGAGAACACTGCAAGGCAGAACTGTGGAGCCTCGTGATCCTTATGGAAGACCCAGGGAGGCTACAGTTCAGACTAGGGGCTTACAGAAAACCCCCAAGAGGAAGGGGGGTCTTGGTGCAGCATGGGGGTGAGGCTGAGCTCACACAGCCTTGGTCTGCTCTGGGGCTTCCACTCTCCAATGACCACTAAGCTCCTCTGTGAGCCTCCCCCATCATCTATGGCTTTAACCAGATGGTTGTCAATGCTGCCTTCACTTTGAGGAGATTCTAAGAGGAAACTTGACTGGGGTTGGGGGTACCAAAAAGGAAAGGGAGGCTCATTAAACTAGCCCCTACAGTCTCTGGGGTCTGATTCGAATTTCCATTGTTTCAGGGATGTCACGCCTTAGCACCCCCATCATGACTGGATGCTGCTGCTAATGGGTGTGTGATCCAGGAGATAATGCAAAATCTGTAAACAATCAAGGCTCCAGGTGCGCTTATAGCTGAAGGTGGGCTGAGACTGGGTGCTATGCTGCCAACACTTCTTCCCCAAAGACTAATAAGCACCAGGCTTCATAGGGTTGGGTGGACTGTCCCATTGTGCATGTGTAGTGTTGAACCCTTCCAGATGTCTTTTCAAGGGAAATTGTTCCAGATCAGATCCTCATAAAGCCCTCTTAGGGAAGTAGACCACACGTCACTATTTCCATTTCATGGATGATGCAGTGGAGGCTCAGGAAGATAAGGTAATTTGGCCAGAATTGGGAGAGGGGTCTGGACAAGACTTATTTTCTCCTGGCTGACAGTGTACATGACTGTTCTTTGTATCCAGAAGTTACTCGAGGAGGAACGGCCCTTCTCTGAACAGCACACTGTACACCTCCGTGGACTTATTTGCTGAATGACTCTTGGACTTCAGCCTATTTGTTGAGGGTGGGAACTCTGCTGTCTGTTTATGTCTGCACACCAGGCACACAGCCTGGAGTACACAGGGTCTCTGCAAGCATCTACAGATGATGAGCTCTAAGCAGACTGCAGTCCCAGAGCCCCTGACCAGCATGTGGCCGTGAGTTCAGCCTCCTCTGTGCCTCACTCCCCCCATCCACAAACTAGGATGTGCCCCCAGGAAGTGCTGCCATGTCGGAAAATTCAGATTCCTGCTTCCCCACTTCTTGCTGTGTCACCTTGGGCAGGTTGCTTAACATCCCTTCCTCTCCATCTGCATCCCAGAGACAATGGATGGCAGGACGCCCACTGGGCCATCATGATAATCACATTAAAAACAACATATACAAATTGCTTCACACGGTGTCTGACATCCTTGTTTGACAAATTTTCTCTACTCTTCACCTACGACAACAACGGCCTATTGTAGAGAGGTCCGTGATTTCATGATTTCTCCTTTCAACTCTCGTTCACCTACTATGGGCTGGTGCTCTGGGTACTAGGAGATGAATGAGCCTTCCGCTGGGCACACGTTGACTTCGGGAGATAAGCAGCATCCACAAGCTCATCGCTCTCCCACTTGGCTTCCCTAAAAAGCACCTGAACTGCAGAGATTGGGAGGAAAAAATGGGATGAAGGAGAAAGAGCAGGGAGGGAGATGTGAGGCCATTATCACTGGTGCAAAGGAGGATGATTCAAGTCGAATGCGGTACTAATTTAAGTACCGAAATGACTGATGTATTTTCCATGGTGTTTTATTAATCAGCCTCAGATGGAGCACAATTTGCAAATTTCATGTGGCAGCTATTAAACATCTCTTACGTAAGTAAATGAAAGGGATTTACTGATTCCAGTAGACACTTCGTGAATCGGTAATGGAAGCCAGAGCCTCTACACAGTCGGACATATTGACGCTGCTCAAAATGCAACCCGTGCTCAGACCTCGGCTAAATTGATTTAATCCCTCATGCACGTTCGGAGCCCCAGCAGACGCGATCAATATTGATACAGTGGCAGAGGTCAGTGATCACTGCGTAGAGTCCAGGGTGCATGTTGATGCTTTGAGTTTCTGCCCAGGAGAGCGATCCTGAAGGGAGGGACCAGGGCAGCATCACCATCAAGTGGTTGATTTGCGAGGCCCTGGGGCGAGGAGCTTTGTCTCCATCTGATGAGAGAGGAATTGGAGGCATTTGGTAGAGTTCAGTCGCTCGGTCGTGTCTGACTCTTTGCGACCCCATGAATTGCAGCACGCCAGGCCTCTCTGTCCATCACCAACTCCCGGAGCCTACCCAAACCCATGTTCATCGAGTTGGTGATGCCATCCAACCATCTCATCCTCTGTCGTCCCCTTCTCCTCCCGCCCCCAATCCTACCCAGCATTAGGGTCTTTTCCAATGAGTCAACCCTTCGCATGAGGTGGCCAAGTATTGGAGTTTCAGCTTCAAACTCAGACCTTCCAATGAACACCCAGGATTGATCTCTTTTAGGATGGATTGATTGGATCTCCTTGCAGTCCAAGGGACTCTCAAGAGTCTTCTCCAACACCACAGCTCAAAAGCATCAATTCTGCGGTGCTCAGCTTTCTTCACCGTCCAACTATCACATCCATACTTGACCACTGGAAAAACCATAGCCTTGACTAGACAGACTTTTGTTGGCAAAGTAATATCTCTGCTTTTAAATATGCTATCTAGGTTGGCCATACCCTTCCTTCCAAGGAGTAAGCGTCTTTTAATTTCATGGCTGCAGTCACCATTAGCAGTGATTCTGGAGCCCAAAAAAATAAAGTCTGACACTGTTTCCACTGTTTCCCCATCTATTTCCCATGGAGTGATGGGACTAGATGCCATGATCTTAGTTTTCTGAACGTTGAGCTTTAAGCCAACTTTTTCACTCTCCTCTTTCACCTTCATCAAGAGGCTCTTTAGTCCTTCACTCTCTGCCATAAGGGTGGTGTCATCCGCATATCTGAGGTTATTGATATTTCTCCCAGCAATCTTGATTCCAGCTTGTGTTTCTTCCAGCCCAGCGTTTCTCATGATGTACTCTGCATATAAGTTAAATAAGCAGGGTGACAATATACAGCCTTGACGTACTCCTTTTCCTATTTGGAACCAGTCTGTTGTTCCACATCCAGTTCTAACTGTTGCTTCCTGACCTGCATACAGGTTTCTCAAGAGACAGGTCAGATGGTCTGGTACATCTCTTTCAGAATTTTCCACAGTTTATTGTGATCCACACAGTCAAAGGCTTTGGCATAGTCAATAAAGCAGAAATAGATGTTTTTCTGGAACTCTCTTGCTTTTTCGATGATCCAGCGGATATTGGCAATTTGTTCTCTGGTTCCTCTGCCTTTTCTAAAACCAGCTTGAACATCTGGAAGTTCACGGTTCACGTATTGCTGAAGCCTGGCTTGGAGAATTTTGAGCATTACTTTACTAGCATGTGAGATGAGTGCACCTGTGCGGTAGTTTGAGCATTCTTTGGCATTGCCTTTCTTTGGGATTGCAACAAAAACTGACCGTTTCCAGTCCTGTGGCCACTGCTGAGTTTTCCAAATTTGCTGGCATATCGAGTGCAGCACTTTCACAGCATCACTTTTGAGAATTTGAAGTAGCTCAACTGGAATTCCATCACCTCCACTAGCTTTGTTCGTAGTGATGCTTTCCAAGGCCCACTTGACTTCACATTCCAGGATGTCTGGCTCTAGGTGAGTGATCACACCATCGTGATTATCTGGGTCGTGAAGATCTTTTTTGTACAGTTCTTCTGTGTATTCTTGCCACCTCTTCTTAATATCTTCTGCTTCTGTTAGGTCCATACCATTTCTGTCCTTTATCGAGCCTATCTTTGCATGAAATGTTCCTTTGGTATCTCTAATTTTCTTGAAGAGATCTCTAGTGTTTCCCAATCTGTTGTTTTCCTCTATTTCTTTGCACTGATCGCTGAGGAAGGCTTTCTTATCTCTCCTTGCTATTCTTTGGAACTCTGCATTGAGATGGGAGTATCTTTCCTTTTCTCCTTTGCTTTTTGCTTCTCTTCTCTTTCCAGCTATCTGTAAGACCTCCTCAGACAGCCATTTTGCTTTTTTGCATTTCTTTTCCATGGGGATTTTCTTGATCCCTGTCTCCTGTACAATGTCACGAACCTCTGTCCATAGTTCGTCAGGCATTCTGTCTATCAGGTCTAGTCCCTTAAATCTATTTGTCACTTCCACTGTATACTCATAAGGGATTTGATCTAGGTCATACCTGAATGATCTAGTGGTTTTCCCTACTTTCTTCAATTTAAGTCTGAATTTGGCAATAAGCAGTTCATGATCTGAGCCACAGTCTGCTCCTGGTCTTGTTTTTGCTGACTGTATAGAGCTTCTCCATCTTTGGCTGCAAAGAATATAATCAATCTGATTTCGCTGTTGACCATCTGGTGATGTCCATGTGTAGAGTCTTCTCTTGTGTTGTTGGAAGAGGGTGTTTGCTATTACCAGTGCGTTCTCGTGGCAAAACTCTATTAGCCTTTGCCCTGCTTCATTCTGTACTCCAAGGCCAAACTTGCCTGTTACGCCAGGTGTTTCTTGACTTCCTACTTTTGCATTCCAGTCCCCTATAATGAAAAGGACATCTTTTTTGGGTGTTAGTTCTAGAAGGTCTTGTAGGTCTTCATAAAACCGTTCAACTTGAGCTTCTTCGGCGTTACTGGTCGGGGCATAGACTTGGATTACCGTGATATTGAATGGTTTGCCTTGGAAATGAACAGAGATCATTCTGTCGTTTTTGAGATTGCATCCAAGTACTGCATTTCGGACTCTTTTGTTGACCATGATGGCTACTCCATTTCTTCTAAGGGATTCTTGCCCACAGTAGTAGATATAATGGTCATCTGAGTTAAATTCACCCATTCCAGTCCATTTTAGTTCGCTGATTCCTAGAATGTCGACGTTCACTCTTGCCATCTCCTGTTTGACCACTTCCAGTTTGCCTTGATTCATGGACCTAACATTCCAGGTTCCTATGCAATATTGCTCTTTACAGCAACAGACTCTGCGTCTATCACCAGTCACATCCACTGTTCGGTATCGTTTTTGTTTTGGCTCCATCCCATCATTCTTTCTGGAGTTATTTCTCCACTGATCTCCATTAGCATATTGGGCACCTACCAACCTGGGGAGTTCATCTTTCAGTGTCCTATCCTTTTGCCTTTTCATAGTGTTCATGGGGTTCTCAAGGCAAGAATACTGAAGTGGTTTGCCATGCCCTTCTCCAGTGGACTACTTCCTGTCAGACCTCTCCACCATGACCCATCCGTCTTGGGTGGCCCGACACAGCATGGCTTAGTTTCATTGAGATAGACAAGGTGTGATCAGATTAGCTAGTTTTCTGTAATTTTAGTTTTACCCCCGGCCCGGCCTAGCCCCTGTCGGCCGCCGCCCCCGGCCCCCGGCCCGGCCTAGCTCCTCTCGGCCACGCTTCTGCGCCGAGCCTTCGCAGCCGCCTCGCTTCTGCGCCGAGCCGTCGCAGCTGGGGCCGGGGGCCGGGGGCGGCGGCCGACAGGGGCTATGCCAGGCCAGGGGCCGGGGACCGGGGCGGCGGCCGAGAGCGGCTAGGCCTGGCCGGGGGCCGGGGGCGGCGGCCGACAGGGGCTTGGCCGGGCCGGGGGCCGGGGGCGGCGGCTGACAGGGGCTAGGCCGGGCGGGGGGCTGGGGCCGGCGGCGGTGGCGGCGGCGAGAGGAATTACCCAAGGCCCAAGGTAAGAGAAACCCAAGTAAGACGGTAAGTGTTGCGAGAGGGCATCAGAGGGCAGACACACTAAAACTAAAAAAAAAATTGGAGGCATAAAGAGGTAAAATGTTTCATCCCAGTTTGCATGCCGAAGAGGAAGAGAGCCCTCTTGGCTCTACAGAAGGCAAGGAACCAAGGACACTGAACTGGTGACCTTCTCGCACCCCTGGAAAGCTGAGACCCTGGGGTAATGCAGGGAGCATCCAACTGGCGTCCAGGATGCCCTGCCTGCGGCCCAGCTACACGACTTCCTGGCTAAAGACTTTCCTTCTCTGGGCCAGGCTTGCGTACCTATAAACTGAGACCCTTGGAATCAGGCCCGTGATTCAGATGATGAGCGATGTGGATTTCTCTCCAAGAGGAGTACCTTGTTGGAAGGATGGTGAGAGAAGGAGTGCAGAAGCAAGAATGCATGAAGCTGTAAAGCCTCCTGTGTGGTCCAGCAGGCGTCCTGTTCTCCTGCTGTGAACCCCTGATGCTCCAGATACCTGGTGTGGGTATGAGGTGGGTTGTTCCATGCTCTCTTCTGCTTCTTTAACTGTGATCAGTTTTGATTCAGTCAAGCTCAAACTCTTTCTGTGATTCCACAGGTATTTGCTTGATATCTGCTCTGTGCCAAACCCCGAGGATGTTGGGGGTGAGGGAACTGGACAAAGTTCTCCTGACTCAATAGTGGGGACAGAAGTGCTGTGGGTGGAAAAGAGGACCTCTCTTGAACAAACTCAGCCTCATCTGGGCCCATTTTCATCATTCACACACACTTCCCTTTCACATCTAAGTGCTTAAATGATTTAAAGTGGTTTAAACAGAATCCTTGAAAGTCCCTCCCCTCCCCTTTTCTTCCTGAACAGCTCCTACACAGCCTTCAATGCCTCATTCAAGGGTTGCCCACTGAAGAACTTATGCCTGCCGCCTCCTCCCATCCAAGAGGCAGAGCATCTCCTCATTCAGCCCACAACACATCACACAGGTGTTTGGTGGAGCACAATAGTCATTTTTTTTTCATTTGCCTCTGAGCCCTTTGGGTGGAACAAGGATGTGGCTTCCTGGAGTACTTCCTGGCCCCAGTAATGTTTGTTCAATGAATATTTTTTCTTATTGAGGTCTGACTGGAGAAAGGTCTAAGAAAAGAAATTGATACCCATCAAGCCTATAACACCTTCAGTTATAGGCCCAATGCCTAGCCAGATTAGCATAAATCTCCACACTAAAGACCTCTTTACTTCAGTTCCTGAACCCAATACCACATGCCAGGCTTTCAACGAAAAATTACAAGGTCTGCCAGAAAGCAAGAAACACACAGTCTGAAGAGACAAAGCAAACATCACAACCAGACTCAGACATGACACCGATGGTAGAATTAGCAGGCAGGGAATTTAAAATAACTATAATTAATATGTTAAGAACTCTGTGGAAATGTAGACCACATGCAATATAGATGGGTAAAGTAAGCAGAGAGGTGGAAACTCTGAGAATCAAAAAGAAATGCTAGAAATCTAAACACTGGAACAGAAAAGAAGAATGCCCTCCATGGGCTCCTCAGTAGACTGGACACAGCCAAGGAAAGGATCCGGGAGCTTGAAGACAGGACGATAGTAACTTTTCAAACTGAAATCAGAGAGAAAAATAGTGAAAGAATGACAAAAACAAAATGAAAGTATCCAAGAACTGTGGGACCACAGTAAACAGGTGTAACATACATGTAACTGAAATACTAGAAAGAGAACAGAGCAAAAGCATTTGAAGTGATAACACCTGGCGATTTCCCCCCAATTAATGGCAGACACAGAACCGCAGTTGCAGGAAGCTTGGGGAACCCCTGGCAGGATAAATAGCCAACAGCAACAGCTGAAGGGGGCTTGCAGAGACCAGGGTACTGGACGTCCAGCATTAGTGCCAGCCTCTCCATTACCCCACAATACCTCGTGGCCGTGACTCACAGACCTTTTGGATGGTTACCCCTGAATCACTAACCCCAGACTCTGTAGTAGCGAGCCCAGTGGCTGGAAACACTGCTGGTGACACTGCTTGCTAAAGGAATGCCTCAGAGCCTGTGCCATCCGTGGGGATGCCTAGTGGCACAGCAGAAACTCTGTTGGCTGGGAGTTTGGTCTGTGTGGTACAACTCACTCAGGCACCAAAGGAGTTTATTGTACAGATCTGGGGCAACTCAAGAACCACCAGAAAGGGGATTTCCCCGGTGGTCTGATGGTTAAGATTCTGTACTTCCAATGCAGGGGGCAGGAATTCAATCACTGGTCAGGAAATCAAGATTCCATTTGCCACTTGGCCCAGCTCCCCCCAACCCCCCCAAAAAAGAAACAAAGAAAAAAATCACCAGGAAAGGAAGATCTAGAAATAGGCAGCAGCAAAGAGAATTACACGGCCAGAAAGGGAAAGTATTAGTCGTTTAGTCGTGCTCGACTCTTTGTGATCCCATGGACTGTAGTCCGCCAGGCCCCTCTGTCCATGGGACTCTCCAGGCAAGAATACTGGAGTAGGTTGCCATTCCTTTCTCCAGGGGATCTTTCTGACCCAGGAATCAAATCTGGCTCGCCTCCATTGCAGGCAGATTCTTTTACCGTCTGAGCTACCAGGGAAAAACTGTAATTCAAATCTTCCTTCCCACCCTAACCAGTGCTGAAGGACTCTGCTCCATGGCCATTCACACCAGACAACCCCTCCCCACTCAGCTTACCTGAGAATCCACATGCTAAGGCCACTGTGGAAAGAAAGGCTCTCATGCTCCTGCCCAGGTGAGCGTCTGAGGCTACCTGTTCATCTCCCACTAACCAGGTAAGCAGGGAAAGGACATGTTTGGATTTGTCTCAGATCCAAAGTTCAAATCCAAGAGTTGCACCATTTTCTTGCCAAAATTGTTAGAAGAATGCCATGCATCTTAAAGCAGCCTGCTGCTTACAGAAAATATCTGCCATAAACTGGATGCTGTGTCTCCCTCAAATCCATACGCTGAAATTCTAATCCCCAATGAGTGGCATTAGAATATGAAGCCTTTGGGAGGGAATTAGGTCATGAGGGTGGGTCCCTTGTGACTGGTATTAGTGGCCCTATGAAAGACACCTCAGAGCCCTCTCATCCTTCCATCACGTGAGGAGGTCACAGGGAAGATACCACTGTTTGCAAGCCCTGAAGGTGGCCCTCATCAAACACCAAGTCTGCCTGTACCTTGATCCTGAACTTCTAGCCTCCAGAACCAGGAGAGATGCATCTATCATTTGTAAGCCTCCCGAGTTCTGGTATAAGTTCTGGTACTCTGTGAACAGATTGAGACAATGTTTAACCTTCATTTGACCTCATGATCACCCTGGGAAGAAGGTGTCCTACATCTCCATCCAACTGAGGAGGATGTTGAGGTTCAGGGAGACTGCAGTGGCCTGGCCAGCACTGCCCACTTTTTTCTGTGAGTGGGTCTTTGTTCTGTTTTCCTTTCCCTTGAGATGCCAGCTTTCTGAAGCAATCAGGATAGGCAGGATAGGGATTTCTGTAGAGCCGGGGTCCCTGTTCCTCTAGATGTGCTTCCTTGTCTTACTAACTTGGCTGGCTGTCCCATTTTACACTGATACAGCTCTCTCTGCCAAATGCCCTCCTGATGCCTGCATCACTTACCAGTTAATATCACAGAAGTGATGTCTACACACCAACCCTCCTCACTCTCCTGCAATCTTCAAGGCACCAAGACCATTGCCAGCTCCACTTGCCCCACTCTGTTGGAGTCAACCTCTCCACTTCTGGCTCCACCATCCACACTTATTCATAACTTCTTTGGCCAAAACCTAATGTAACTGGCAGTAGAACAAAGACTCGGTTCATCACCAAATTGTCTCGTGAAGATGAAGAACGGACAAAGGAGCTTTGTTATTTGCATATTAAATCCAAGCACGCCCTCCACCCTTCATAACCTCCTCTCTCCTGAGTCTAGCCCTCAATTTTATTTCATCTTCCCTGTTAGCGACTTGCCACATCTGGGAGGGATCCTCTGATTTGCTCACTGTACTCTGGCACGTTCAGCCCATTCTGCATCTGCATTTTTTCCTGGCTGCTCATTCTCCCTCTCCTTTCTCTTCCCCTACTAGCTACAGCCCTCCTGAAACATGGCTCACCTCTCATAAAGACCTTCTTTCTGTCCAGTCACCACTCCCATTGGGGGAAGCCCAGGAAAGAGCTTGGGGACTGCTCTGCTCTCAATGAGGGGCACCAAGGGTGTGACAGGGGTGGGGGTGCTGAGGGCTCAGCTCCAGAGGGGCAGGTGCTGAGTGGCTGTGGATGGAGAGAGTGGATACCCAGAAGGCGGGTCTGGGAGAAAGGCTGCACTGTTTATGCAAATGGGGGCTGCTTTGCAAGAAGTACATCACATATTGACTAAGTTGGGTATGGGACATCTGTTGAGGGTACTCTGTGCCTGGTGGGCTCATCCTGGAGAGGAGTCTGTGCCAAACACTGGTGAGAAGAAGCATGTTTGTGAAGAACTCTTGTCACTGGAAGGGATGAGGTCTCCAGAAGAGAACTTACAGAGGAGAGAGGAGACCAATGAAAGGACCACATCCTCCTGACATAAAGACAATCCAGGAGTAAGTAGGACACAGAACAGGAAACTTCCCTGGAGGACTAGCTCTTAAACTCACTGGAAGCCACTTTTCTCATTTTCAAAATGGAAATAATAGTGCCTGCCTGGCCTCCTGGCTGAGCTATTTCACACACACAGCCTGAGGAAGGGTCGGGAAATCCATCTGCAAAGTTCTGGGGAGGTTGGGCAGCATTATTCACAAAGGATGCTTCCATATGCTTCCCTCGAAGACTCAATTCCCCTTACAACATTTATGGGTTGAATCAATTACAGGAATTCATTTTGTACCCAATTTCAGGAGGGACTACGGCTGTGTCATCTCTGCCCTCCTGACTCCTTGTCCTCGTCACTTTCCTGAAGCTACCAGGGCCAGCTTGGGCCTCTGCCTCCCTTAGAACCCTCCTGCCTGAGCTGCTCTATCAGCGTCCATCACCCTTCACCTCCAGGGACCTTCTTCCCTGCCCATCTCCCTCGAGAGCCGCATTTCTGCTGCCTGCCTCGTGCTCTCATCAGATTCCCGGGCTCCGGCTCCCAGGCTCAGCCTCCCTGGCGGTCTCACCCATGCCAGGAGTCATCAACCACCACCTGTGTCCAGGGAGAGTCAGCCCGTGAGTCCAGTCCTGACATTCTTTAATGCTCCCATCTTCTGCTCAAACAAGTAACGCCCTGCAGGTGTTGCTCAGAATAACTAATAGTGTTCACTGCATTTTCTTCCAAAGTGACCCTGCTTCAGATCTCTGAGAAAGGTGAAAAGTAGTTTCAGCAGCCAGTCTCCAAAGCTTGAAACACCTCTGTCTCTCCATCAGCACTGGCTGGGAACTGGCTCCCTGTCAGTTACTGTGCCTCCCCAGAACTTTGCAGATGGATTTCCTGACCCTTTGTTAGGATGTGTGTGTGGAATAGCTCTGCCAGGAGGCCAGGCAGAGAGCAGAGACACAGTCCTTGTCCTGAAGCAGAGCTCCCCAACAGACGTGTGGGCGACCCAGCATGGGGAGATCTCGGTCCCCTACCCCCAGGGCTAATCAGCTCCAGCGAGAGCAGCCTTGTCTGTTTACTTCCACGTGCTGGACAAACCATCACATTTCCCCAACATGTCATGTCATGAAAAATGTCGGGCGGCCCCAACCTCCAGGAGCCTCATTTCATTTGAAAGAGAAAGATGTAAGCCATGAGTCAGAGCCCTGCTTTTTCTGTATCAGGTTCAGGCTCCCTGGGTCAGTGCATGCTCAAATCTCTGTGGAGCCTTGTGACGGTCCCGTCTACCTGCCATCTCTCGGGGTCCATGGGTCCTGGAATGACGTGTGGAGCCAAGGCAGGGAAAGATTTGCCGTCCCAGCTCTACCCTCAGCTTCACCGGCTTGGCTACTTCAAACCCAACAGGAGGCTGGTCAACATGCCCCCCACCCCTTGACTTTCGACACCCTCCTGTCTGCCCCTGGGCACCCTGGCTACCTGGACGTGGTCCTCACTGCCCTCTCACCAGCCCTGCTTTCCTCCTGTGGCCCCTGAGTATGCAGCCCCACCAGGGGAAACCTCGTCTCCCTTGTTCCAGACCCCAAAGCACTGCTGGTCTCTCAACAGCCTCCCCAGGAAGGTTACAGGGTGTTTATGCAGATGGCTCCTCTAGTAGTTCCCTGTGATTTCGCAGAACTTCCAGGGTAGGGGATGGTGAGGATGATGGTGGGTATGGTGGGGAAGATGGTGGGGATGGTTGTGGGGATGGTGAGGATGATAGTGGGGAGGATGGTGATGATGGTGGGGATGACGGTGGGGAAGGTGGAGATAATGGTGGGGATGACGGTGGGGAAGGTGGGGATAATGGTGGGGATGATGATGGCGGGGATGACGGTGGTGGGGATGGTGGTGATAGGAATCTGTGGGGATGGTGGGGAGGATGGTGAGGATGGTGGGGATGATGGTGGGATCTGTGGGGATGATGGTGGGGATGATGGTGATGGTGGTGGGGATGGTGGGGATGATGGTGGGGATGGTGGGGGAGATGGCAATGCCAGTGATGAGACAGTTAGTGGCTGCATGTTTGCAGCTCCAGGCCCTGCTCGCCCTCTGGAAAGCCCATATGTTAGCATTCTGGAGCCCTCCTGAAGAAAGGAGAGTGCATCAGGGGATTAATAGCCACAAATAAGCTAAACTCTCCTCCTCAAATGGCATCTAATTGTCTCATTAAGAAACCAAGATGGAGAGCTAGCTAATTGTAAACAGATTTCCCACCCTCTCTGCTCCTCCACCCACTCCCTCCCCAGCACACACATGCACACGCATCCCGCCCTCCATCCGCTCTAACCTCAGCGAAGGATAACTGCATGCCAGAAATCACTGAGCATATAAGGCAACTGTCTGGGGACTGAGTGAGCTAGACAAGGGCCTGACTGGGGGCTGAGCCGGGATGGAGTCTCCAGGGGCCACTCCCCACATCTGGATGCTGGCTGTGTCTCTGCTTTCTGAAGAGGGTAGAGGGGACTGGAGAGGAGACTGTGGGGCCGGAATTCCTTCTCAAGTGGATGAGCACTCTCAGCCGCAATGCTGGAGAGACCTGGGCCCATGGATTTCCCTGCAGGAGGCCACCCGTGGGTGCCGGGGCAGTGGAGCCTTTGCAGTTCTGAGCTGTGAACAAGATTCACTCTTACAGCGAGTCCCTCCTGCCCTGTGCTTCTCACAGCCCTCATCCAATGACAGCTGTCCTTCTGTAGGTGGAAGCTTAAGGGCGGACGCAGACATAGGGAGCCAGCTGTGTGAACATGTAGACGGCCATTGACAAGCCAAGGAGCTGAGCCCTCCCTCAGAGTCTTGGAGGGAACCACCCTTGGTGATGCCCACTTTCAAACTGCCAGTTTCCTGGTCAAAAATACCCAGATAGGAGTGCACGCAGAATCCTGCCAGGCAGGCAGGTGCCTATGACCTGCAACAATGAGGGCATTTCTGCCCCACAGGACAGCTGGTGCCCAACAGGGTGTGAGAGCCGGGAATAAACCTGTAAGCCTTCCCCTCTTCCACCTCGCTGGGCAGCTCAGAGACATGTCAGGGGAGAGGGCCTCTCGTGGGGTCCCAGGAGGGTGAAACGGGTTACACAGGTAACCTGCTCAGTTATGCTCCCTTAGGTGGGTGTCGTCCACTCCCATTCCCCAGCCTCCTGCCTGCTCACCTTGGTCCCAGGCCCTGCTCTCTGGGGGTCAGAGGCTGAGACAGGGAGGCAGCCCCTCCTTGGGGGTGGTGGAGGGGGAGAGGCTTGGATTGCAGCTGTTGTGCGGTCACACTTGCCTCGAGGACACGCCTTGTCTCTGCTTGTGCTGGCTGTGGGGCCAGTGAGGACAAGCTCTGTCACGTTGTTGGAAGAATTCAATTCCCTGTGGTTGTAGGACTGAGGTTCCCTGCAGGTCACACCAAGCTGTCTGCTTTCCTCCAGGTAGACAGGAGAGGTTCCCTCTTGGGCTGCATTGGGGTCTCATAACAGCTTAATCAAAGCATTGACAACCTCACCATTTGCCACATGACACAACCTAATCAGGGACAAGGTTATTTCTTCATATAAAATCCCCACCCATGTTCAAGGCGGGTGGGATTGTACAGAGCGAGTCCACGGGAGGGGAGGAGGCCTTGGAATTCTGCCAACCGTACTCCGCTCCCCTCCTGCCAGGCTCTCCTGGATGGGACACAGCTAGAGAGGGTCTGCCCTGAGCTTTCTGCTGTTTGCACCCTTGGGGTCCTCATGGTGACCCTGGGCACAGGGTTGAGAATCAACAACGCAGACCATTCTCTCCCCTGAGGACACACACTCCACGTCTGCAGATCTGAACCGTGTGACAGCCGTTGTCCCCTGAAGGCAAAGCGTGGAGGATGGAGGGGGGTCGGCACTCTCTTGACGTCTCCTCCCAGCCCCCTCCGGTGGAGCCCCAGCCAGGAACGCAGAGCGGTGGCCTGAGCACCCATGCAGGCGAGGCAGAGAGGCCATGGGGACACACAGGAGCATGTGCTGCTTCTTACAAAGTTAAGCACAGTCTTACATTGCATCCATTAAGCATGCCCAGAATTAGAAACCAGTTTCACACAAAGCCCTGCATACAGGCGTTGAAAGTCTCACCCCCAATTGGAAGCAAATATGTGAAGGGATAAACACCTGTAGTATATCCCGTAGGATATATCTGAAGTATATCCAGACATGAAACACTGTCCAGCAGTAAAAGGGAAGGAGCCACCCAGCCATGCAAAGATATGAAGGAAACTTCGATGCACCTGGCTCAGTGAGAGAAGTCAGTCTGAAGGGCCCCGTGTGCATGATTCCATCTATGTGACATTCTGGGAAAGGTAGTCGTATGGAGATGGTACACAGTCAAGTGGTGGCCAGCAGCCTGGGAGACGCTTGAGAGGGAGAAGTGCAGGGGATTTCTTGGGGGATGTTCAAGGATCTGTGGATGCAATGAAAAAAGAGCCCAAACATTGTGATTATATTACAAATGTGTGAAGCGCCTCACTGAGAGGGGATGGAGAAAGGAGCTGCCCCTTGGGGACATGGGGCGTGTGCGAGACTGAAGGCAGAGGAGCCTGAGCTCTGCGCTCCGGGGATAAACTGTCCCCACGGGGCATGTGCGAGACTAAAGGCATAGGGGCGTGAGCTCCGATCCCACTGCATTACGTGAGTGGGTTGTGGATGATGGGAGTGGGTTTCTTCAGGTTGGAGGGGAGGCTGTGGGTAAGCAAGGGGAGGGGGCTGGGATGTTCCCTGTGTGGATGGATTAGTGCTGGAGATTCCAGGATGAGCACCCGTCTAGTTAACTAGGGGCTTCCCTGTTGGCTCAGTTGGTAAAGAATCTGCCTGCAATTCAGGAGACCCCGGTTTGATTCCTGGTTTGGGAAGATCCACTGGAGAAGGGATGGGCTACCCACTCCTGTACTCTTGAGCTTCCCTTATGGCTCAGCTGGTAAAGAATCCACCTGCAATGCAGGAGATCTGAGTTCAATCCCTGGGTTGGGAAGATCCCCTGGGGAAGAGAAAGGCAACCCACTCCAGTATTCTAGCCTAGAGAATTCCATGGACAGTATAGTCCATGGGGTCATAGTTGGACACAACTGAGCAAGTTTAATAGAGATACAGGTGGGCACACATAGAAATGTCTACACATACGTGTGCACCGGGTTGGTGACACACACACACGTGTCCTGTTCTGTCAGCTGAGAGCCTGGAGCAGTGACACCTGGTAGCAGCAGGCACCCTCAGCACCCAGATGTTGGCTTCTAACCCCGTACTCCAGTCGGGACTCCTTGGAGGAACAGCCGACTCTAGGACGGAGCAGGGCACGCACACGATGAGCCCCGGGCACCTGCTGTGTCAGGAAGTGAGGATCTGTTCAACCAAGAGCATCACCAGGGGGCGTGTCAAGGTCAACAGGAAGAGCTCTGGGTGGCTGCAGCTGGAACAACTCCAGCAACAGAAATACAGTAGCCATGGATTATAAGTACAAAATTAATATCCATGAAGTTATGTAGATATGAATAAATTATGGTGTAAACAAATAAGCAAAGGAGAACAAACAAAGCTCCTATTCCAAAGAATCCCAAATAACGAATGTAGATACTTTGCCTGGTGGGGAGGGAGCAGGTCACCAGCTCTGCAAATGTGGGCTCAGCAAAGGGAGTCCCTTCTACAGTATCCAGAATGGAGGTGGGGGCCACGGACAGACACTTTCTACCCTGTCCTGCACTCCAGCGGCTGCCCGGGCACAGGGCATGCAGGCTTCTCCTTGCTGGTCCAGGCTCCTTAGGAATTCCAGTTCCCATCCCTGTGCCCATGGCATCGCCTCCCCCACCAGCACAGGGGCCCTGGGAGATTCCTGTAAAAGAGAACAGCTTGCCTTGCTGGCTTCTCCTGGACCATCGCTTTGTACCCTACACTGTCCCTGGCCTCTACTGAGAGGAGGTGTCCTGTCTATCTCCTCTGTCCATGGGATTCTTCAGGCAAGAATACTGGAGTGGGTTGCCGTTCCCTTCTGCAGGGGATCTTCCCAACTCAGGATCAAACCTGGGTCTTGGCACCGCAGGCAGATTCTTTACTTTATGAACTGCTAGGGAAGCCCCATATGGCCCCAGGTGAATTCCAAAGGTAACTGAATCCAAGAAGGATGGTGTCAAAAGTAGGGGCCTCAGGGAAGAAAGATTCACAGGCTTGTCTCCACATCTCCCAATGGTACAGTGGCTACTCAGATTATCAGGGTCACCGACAGCTTGAAGAATCAGATGAGGTGGATGGGCCCTCTACTGAAAAGTGTGCAGACACATACAGTTCTGCTTACAGTTCTCATGATTTCAGGGTTCCCAGTCCCCCCCTTGCCCCGCAACTGAGACCAGAGCCCATGGGACCAGGCTTAAAAAGCACTGTCCCAGACCGTGCCACTAGAAGTAAGGAAAAATGACTGAGGAGATAAAATGACCTCATCGCAAACACAAAAATAAATTCCAGATGGATTAGAGACGTCAGTGGGAAATGCAAAACTGCAAAACATTTTTTAAAAGCACAAGAGAATGTTTTAATTGCATTTTAATGGGGTCAGTGCAATCAATGCAAACATCAGAAGAAGATAAATGACCCAATAGAAAAATGGACAAAGGGCAGGAACAGGCAATTCGTAGGCGAGGGAACCCAGCAGTCCGTAAAGACTTGAGGACAAGCTCATCCACACCAGCCATCAGGGAAAAGCAAAGACATGGAGACACCCCATCTCACACCCCCCAATCCGCAAACACTGGCGAGTCTGGTAACACCAAACAGTGGCAAGAATATGGAGAAACAGGAACGCTTGCACATGGCCAGTGGGCAGGTGAATTGCTTGAATCACTCTGGAAAGCAATTGGACATTTTCTACTGAAACTGAAATTGCTCTGCTCCTAAATGACCCAGCGATTCCACTCCCGGGCAGCTCCTTGAGCCATCTCTGCACTTGTTCACAAAGCTTGTTCGTAAAAGGGTATCCATCATAGCAAAGTGAAAGTGAAATTCGCTCAGTGGTGTCCAACTCTTTGAGATCCCATGAACTATACAGCCCATGGAATTCTCCAGGACAGAATACTGGAGTAGACAGCCTTTCCTTTCTTCAGGGGATCTTCCCAATCCAGGGATTGAACCCAGGTCTCCCACACTGCATGCGGATTCTTTACCAGCTGAGCCACAAGGGAAGCCCATCATAGTAAACTGTCCACCAAAAACTGGTCTCCGGTTGGGGAATTGGGGCACATTGGTTATTCATGCAATGACAATTAAACAAGAGTTAAAATGAGTGGGTTAGATCTACAAACATCAGCATGGATAAATCTCTAAGACATAACGTTGAGTGAAAAGAAAAAAAAAGTAACGAAAGGATACATGCAGAATGAGACCTGTAAGTGATTTTTAAATGCATAAAATATTATCAAGTTTTGTTGATGAGCGCACTCTGACCTGGGGACAGCAGATGCCTTGGGGGTGAGGGGGCAGCTCCTCTGTCTACAAGATGGTCTTTCTCTAGTCGTGTCTGGGAGAAGGTTAAAACAAATACCTTAAGCTGTGAGCACCTGTCTCGGGTGGAGCTCGTGTAAATGCCGATCATGGTACAGTTTGAAATTTTCTACATAATGGAAATATTTCACACTTGGGTTATTTTTGAAAACAATGTTTCACAGGTTTATTTTCCCCCCAGCTTTTACAAACAATAAAGGATTGCTGAAGTAGCCAGGCTGCACCACGTTTGGCGACCCCCAGGCTTCTCCTGGACCATCCTTTGTACCCCACTTCCTTCCCGGGCTGTCAGAGGAGGAGGGGGAGAGAGGGGAGACGGAAAAGCAGACCAGGGCCCCTTTGTGCAGCCCATTCCTGCCAGCCTCAGGCCCCAGCGTTGGGACCCCTCTCCTCTGCTATTTACCCATGCACATTGAAGGACTTTCTGTGACCAGATCATAATGCATGTCCTGGAGGTAGATAAAGCAGGTGCGTCTCTCTGAGCACCTGACGTTTGAGCTGAGAACTAAAAAGGAGAAAGATCCACTAATTTGGGACAATAATTCTTTTTTTCAGGCAGAGAGAACACAAATAGCCCCTCCATCAGGAAAGCTTGGTGAACTCAGGATCACAAAGGAGGCCAGTGTGGGTGGAGCATAATCAGAGGACTTATGAAGCTGAGCCCTGGTTCTGATCCTGACTGATCCCTGGTCACACCCTGAGCCCTGACCTTGGTGTCCCATGGAGCCCTGATCCCTCACACACTGAGCACCGACCTGGTCTCAGACTGAGCCCAGACCCCCATAACAAACCAAACTGGTCACGGGCTGAGCCTTGAATCTGGCTTGTGTTCCAAGCCCTCGTTGCTCGTGGCTACAAAATGCTGCTCTGGGGGGGAGATCCAAAGGCCGACAGGGGCTGGCCCCGCGGTCAGTGGCAGTGGGGTCCTCCCACACGGCCCCCCGCGGGGACCCGCCTTACAGAGGACGTGTCAGGCCTGCAACGCGAGGCAGCCGCCTCTGCAAAGCCACCATTTGGTCCATGATGTGACACTAATTGCTCTCAGTGGTGCCTGGTGCTTTGTTAAAAATTTTTCATGTTGATTTTATTGAAAAAACAGAAATAGCGCAACATATGCTCTGCCCATCTTCAGTGCGAACTGGCGCTGCAGCTGGGCTCCCTTTACAGGCCCCCTTGGGGGTCTGCAGGAGTGCAGATGAGACGGCAGAGTCAGGGGTCTCCCCCTCCCTAACAGGCTCCTGAGGGGTGGCGCCCAAGGGGAGAGGGCAGGGAGGGGCCTGGGGCCCATGCACATCCCCCCAGCAGGCGAGGACTTCTGTGTACATCCTGGGACATCCTGTGACCTCACAGCAGACGTGGTCCAGGGAGCCTCCACCTCCAGTCTCAGCACTTGGTATGTCCACCTGGGAGCCCAGGTGCCGGGCGACCAGGTGATGCGGTGACAGTGACTGCCTCAGTGACCGTCCTGTTGATGGTGGGGGCAGAACAAGGCAGCAGGTGTGGTCATGCTCGTGACTGTGACAAGTGTCAGATGATGACGCCTGTGCTTAGTACCAGGGCCAGGGCCTGCTGTGGACATACCAGGGTAAGACTGCCCAGGAGCCGCTCAGAAAACCAGCAGGACAGGGTGTTCCAGCTGCCCTTTCTGTCCCTAGCTCTGGCCCTCAGATCCCGGACCTACCGAGACCCTGTCCACGCCGGGTCCATGCGAAAGGTCCATGGGTCCATGCGATGGTCAGAGGACCACCTCTACCCTACCCGCCTCACCCTCCAATCTCCAGACCTGTGAGTGCTGTGTGCCCTGTACTCTCCAGCCCAGGTCTTTGCACATGCTGTTCCTCTGTCAGGAATGCCCTTCCCTTCCTGTGATGCTCTCGGATTCCCACACACTCCACAGGAGCCCATTAAAACACTGGTCCTCTGAGAAGCCTGTCCTACTCTGTCACCCAGACTCATACCAGGCCCACTGGAGGAAGTTCTCCAAGAGGGGTCACAGCCAGCATGCTCCCTCCTCCACCCGAGGACATGGAAACAGGGAAGTCTTCCCCCACCTGTTCACCCCCACAGTGCCTGATGCACAGTCAAGATCAGGAAACCTTTAATAAATAAATGACTGATCAGTTGGCCAAGTGACTGAATGGGCATGAGTGATGCTAAGGAGCCATGGCTCTGTCTGCAGAGGGAGGTGGAATAGGAGCCACCGTCCCGCAGAGGCTGTGCAGAGGTGTTACCCAGACTTTTCCTGGCTCGGGACCGACCTCATCTAGGGCCTGGCTTTACAGCATCTCAGACACAGGACCTGGAGGAGGCCAGCTTCCTGACATCAGTACTCTCTCCTGTGAAATGGGAGCACTATCAACCAGCTGCCAGCATCACAACACTGATATTGACACAGAGATCAGGCCAACAGTAACCACCCGTGGTCACAGAGCTTGTGCACCAGGGAAGCCCTCTGCCCCACGCTTCCTGAAACACTTATCACCTCATTTCACTACCTGGGACGTGCGTGGGCGCGTGCTAAGTCGCCTCCGTCGTGTCCAACTCTTTGCAACCTTGTGGACTGCAGCCCGGCCAGGCTCCTCTGTCTATGGGACTCTCCAGACAAGAATACTGGAGTGGGTTGCCATGCCCTCGTCCAGGGCACCTTCTCAACTCAGGATTGAACCCATGTCTCTTATGTCTCCTGCACTGGCAGGCAGATTCTTTACCATTAGTGTCCCCTGGGAAGTCCCCCCTGGGACACTGACACTAAATAAGTTCTAAAAGCAAAGGACACCTGATGACCTTTGTTCTGGGCTCTAAACATTGAGTTACCTGCGCCTCCCGTGTCTGCAGTCACAGTCTGTGGTGGTGTGGGGGGAGGTGCGCCAGCCGGGGGTGGCCGGGGTGGGGGGCCCTCTGCTCTGTGTCCCCCTGTCCACCTCCACCCTGGAAGGCCTCACTCTGAGTGCCCTGATGGTGGAGCAAGGTGGCCAGGCTGCAGGGGACGTAAATCAGCCAGGCTGCAGAACGAGGCTCCATCAGAGCGCACCTTCCAGGCCAGACACACAGGCGCAGCCATAAAGCACAGCGAGGGCCGTGGGCAGGGCGGCTCCCTGTCGCCACCGGAGTCCTGGGCATCTCGGCCGTCCAGGGAGACCCAGTGACCAGGCACCTTCCCCGCTCACTGGGGGTCCACTAGGAGAATAGGGCTGGAAGCAGGGGGCGGGGGCAGCCTTTGAAACACAGGGTTCTGCAGCCTAAGCACATGAGTCTGGGGAAGTGGAGGGGAGCCTGCCCGAGTCACAGCCCAGGGAGCGGCCGACAGGCCCCATTTAATTGGAAACACCGGCTCAGCCATGTCAGCAGGAGCGCAGGGCAGGGACGCCTCCAGCAGCCACTTCTTGGCCTCACCATCGGCGGGCTCGGCCCCAGAGGGTAAGCTCGGCTGTGAAGGGGAGCGATGGCCCCTCAGCCTCCTTTGTTCAAGGACGAGCAGTGACACCAAGTTCTCCTTCGTCCTGCCCTGGACACAACGTAGACCTGAGGACCAAGGCTTGGTCCTCCTCAGACTCACGCCTCAGCAAACCCAAGCCAGCGCCCCTGCTGCAGCCTTCTCCGCCAGGACCAGGACCCCTGCCCTCTCCGCCGCGGCCCTCGGACCAAGCTCCACTCTGCCCTTCCCAGGGTGGTGCTCAGAGGACTGGCCATGACCTCCCCAGTGCGCGTGCCCAAGCAAGGGCAGAGCCACCGCTCCGGGCATGGGGTGGGGGTGCTGCCCGCAGGACGGCCGCGACTCCACCCGATGCTCACCCGATTCCCACCCGTCTCCCTCGCAGGCAGCACGGGGCCAACGGTGGTCAGGGTCACACACTCCAGACCGGCCTCTGGGCAAAGCTGTCGGCCGTGGGAAGGACAGGCTGAGCTCCTGTCTCCGACTGAGCTCGGAGTGAGGTGGGCGGCCGCAGACAGCCAACTTCTTCCACAGTGTCAGCAGCCTGCCCAGACGGCCTCCCCAGACGGCCTCCCCGCGCCAGGGTCTAGGAACCAGGTGGCTGCATGCCTGGAGGCCTCTGGGAGCTGCCGTGGTCCCAGCAGGCTTCCTATGTGCACCTTGGTCTTGCTCCCTTGACTTCAGGACAGAGAGGCTGCAGAGAAGGAGAGAAGGCAACACCTTGCTTTCTCTGGCTGGAAGCAGGGCTGCAAATAGCGTGATGGTGATGAGACAGCGTCCTTCCACTTTCAAGACATGAGGGGCCCGTCTGCCCATTCATCCAACCCTGGGAAATGATCCCACCGAGCCTGGGGTGCTGGGGGACGTTCATCACAGAAGAGGGCCCAGTGTACCCAAGGGACATGGCTCCCGCAGCAGGCTGGTCCAGGCCAGCGGGTGCTGGGCAAAGGGTCGGGCTCCAGGCGGCTAGTCTGCAGGGCCGAGGATGCAGAGCCTGCAGTAGTGGGCATTCTCACGTCCTAGGTGCCACCAGGAGATGGGAACTCCCCAGAGTCACAAGGGCAGGGCCACACAGACAGAAGGGAGGCTGCACCTCGGGGAACAGGGCCAGTGCCCAGTCTCCAGCCGTGACACTCGGGCTCCTTGGCAGGAGGGCACCACCAGGCACCATCCGGCCTGGAGTGAGGCTAGATGCCTACAGCCCAGGACACACAGTCCTCGCTCCTGGGAGTTCACAGGACGCTCCTGATGTCTTTAAAGCCCTTCTGCCTCAGGCCAGGTCCAGGCTCAGGCCAAGGTCAAGAGGCTCCACCCAGGGGGAGGAGAGACCAAAGAGGTGGGGAGACCAGGCCAGGAGGGCAAGCTCAGGGAGTCCAGTGACTGCTTCCCTCTCCCCTTCCCATCCTGGACGCAAAGAATCCTCCCCAGAACTCCTCCCCTCCCCTCCCAGTTCCTTCCCTCCCCTTTCAGCTCCTCCCCTCCCCTTTCAGCTCCTCCCCTCCCAGCCCCTCCCCTCCCAGCCCCTCCCCTCCCAACTCCTCCCCGCCCCTCCCAACTCCTCCCCTCCCCTCCCAGCCCCTCCCAATTCCTCCCCTCCCCTCCCCTCCCAGCCCCTCCCAACTCCTCTCCTCCCCTCCCCTCCCCTCCCAACTCCTCCGCGCCCCTCCCAGACCCTCCCCTCCTCTCCCAGCCCCTCCCCTCCCAACTCATCCCCTCCCAACTCCTCGCCTCCCCTCCCAGCTCCTCCCCTCCCAGCTCCTCCCCTCCCCTCCCAGGCCCTCCTCTCCAGCTCTCTTCAGCTGCTTTGGAGCGTGGGTCCTGTAGGCAGAAGGGAAACCACCACTCCTCTCCACCTGCACCCCCACCTAGCACACCCTGACATGTTCTGAGTACCTTGAGTCCAGCACAGGAGTCTTTTCCCCCCTGCTTTATTGAGATATAATTGACATACAGCATCTTTTGAATTGAAGATGTACAGCATGATGGTTTGATTTACATATATTGTGAATAGATTTAATTAACATCATCATCTCATATAGGTATAAAGAAAAAGAAAAATGTGCTTCTTTTTATGTGATGAGAACGCCTATGATCTACTGTCAGCAGCTTTCCTTTATTTCCTGAAGCAGTGTTAACCATAGTCACCACACTGTCCATCCCCAGAGCTTATTTATTTTATAACTTCTAGTCTGTACCCTTTGACCACCTTCATCCTGTTCCCCTCCCAACACGCCCTCTGCTAACTGCAAATCTCATCTCTTTTCCTATAGGTTTGGTCTGTATTTTATTCAGATTCCACATATAATCATAGAGAGTATTCGTCTTTCTTTGTCTGACATTCCACTTAGCATAATGCCACCAAGGTCCACCCTGCTGCTGCTGCTGCTGCTAAGTCGCTTCAGTTGTGTCCGACTCGGTGCAACCCCATAGACGGCAGCCCACCAGGCTCCGCCGTCCCTGGGATTCTCCAGGCAAGAATACTGGAGTGGGTTGCCATTTCCTTCTCCAGTGCATGAAAGGGAAAAGTGAAAGTGAAGTTGCTCAGTCGTGTCCAACTCTTAGAGACCCCATGGACTGTAGCCTACCAGGCTCCTCCATCCATGGGATTTTCCAGGCAAGAGTACTGGAGTGGGGTGCCATTGCCACCCAGCTTGTCACAAATGGCAGGATTTCCTTCTTTTCATGACTGAATAATATTCCATGGTGTACATAGACCACAACTTCTTCACCCATCCATCCGCACAACTTAGATTGTTTACAAGTCTTGATTACTGTGAATAATGCTAGCAATGGAGCCTTTATCCTGGCATGGTCCCGGGCCCAGAGTTGGTGCTAAATGAGTACGCGATTGAATGAATGAATAAATGAATGTGTGAATGAATGAATGAATGTGTGAGAGCACAGAGGTTCAGGGACACCGTTCTGACACTTCCCATTCAAGTCCAAGCCTGGAGAATCATCTCATCCTCACCTGGCAAGTTGCCTGGTCTGTCCTCCCCTCTTCCCCACCCCTCTGGCCGTGGCCCAGCCCTGGGATCATGCAGAGGGCTCCCAGGGCAGGCTGTGTGGGGAGGGCTGCAGTGGGGTAAGGCTGCTCCCCCAGCTGCTCCTCTGGAAGTGCTCACCCAAGGGGCCACCTTTCCAGTCTGGAGGACCGGGTGGGGGATCTCAGGGGAGATGTCTGGGGTGGGGATGGGGGGTCCAGGTCTTTGTGTTGGGAGGTGGGGGCTTGTGCACAGGTGCGGAGGGGAGGACAGGGCAGCCCTATCCCTCGTCCATTTCTCTGGGGCTGGGACGATTCCCCGGGTTTTTACACCTCACTTTATTAATGCCTCTCTCTCCTCTTCCAGATTCCAATCGCCTCCCAGAAAGCAGCTGCTATTAGCTTCTCCCCCGAGGCTCCAAATCCCCAGCGCTCAGCAAAATTCTCCTCTGATTGAAGCAGCTGTGCCGGGAGCTCATCAAAGCCCCTCAAAGGGAAGATTAGCCCGCGTAGCCCATCAGCCCAGGCATTGTCACCATTCACCGGCGCTGGCTCGGCCACACGGAGCCCTGCCGAAGACACAGAATTAGGGAACGTGGGACTCTGAGCAGCACAGGCTTTCAGAAGCATGGCATCATCACGTCTTCCCCCCAAAGCAGCTTAGGGTGTTAGCATTTGAAGGATGCCTCCTTTCAGAAGCTTAGACTCTTAGAAGTCACCTCAAATTTTACTCTGATTAAGTTTGGGGTAAAATAAGTAAATCTAATCTCTGGCGCTGTCTCAGGAGCCTAGCATCTGAGCCTGTTGAAAACCTAGGCTTGCAACATCTGTGAGCCCCAGAAATCATGTAATCTGGGGGTCCAGGGGAGGGCAGAGCCCGCAGCCTCACCCTCTCGCTCTGGTCCTCAGTGAGCCGGGCGGGGCCCTGGGCATCAGGACACAGGCCTGGGCGGCCCCCTTCCCTGCCTCTCATGCTCGGAGCATTGGTCTCAGGTTCCCCAGTCCTCATCCAACCCCAGGCCAGACGGTCCCAGCGTGGGAGGGCGCTCTCCACCTCTGTGACTGATGACCTCAGGCCCCACCAGGGTTCCACATGTGTTCACCCCCGCCCCACCTTCTGGGACCCCACCCGAGGTCCTGGGAGACCCCCACCTGCAATGCTGGAATGAGCTTCAGCCTGAAACCATTTGTTCCAAGGATCCAGAGCCACAGACAAACAGGGCAGAAGTCAGCGTGTCCCCAGTGGGGTGAGGAGTCTGGTGGTCCCGAGCACAGCAGCACCCATGCCCACCGCCCTGGGGGCCCTGAGGAGCTCGTGGTGACAGCACAGCTCGTGTGTCATGTGGTCTCAGGGCTTGGCTCGCCCTGCCCAAGCATCACAGCCCAGAGCAGACCACTGGCTCAGGAGGCACAGCATCCTGGAGTCCAGGCAGGGGGCCGCCCACAGTCTGAGTGAGTCTCAGTTTCCTCGTCCACCAGAAGGGCCAGAAAACCGCTTCCTGGGATCCTTGTGAAGCAGACAGAGCATCCAGCGGTGCAGAGGGTCAGAGGCCCCGAGAGCCCAGGCACCGTGTCGCCCAGGAGGAGCAGGCGGGGTGGGGCCATGAGACTGGCAGGAAGCCTGCACAGATTGGGGGCCTCCTCCCTGTGGCCCCTAGCTAGAGAAGGAGAGGATGGGACTTCCTGGGGGGTGAAATCCTCCTCCATTGGCAGCACAGCCATGGCTACGCGGGTCTCCACCGCACCTGCCTTCTTCATTCCCACAGGAACGTGCTCACTGGCTGGAAGATATGTGTGTGTGCTCAGTCACTCAGCTGTGTCCGAGTCTTTGCAATGCCATGGACTATTTGCATGCCTTCCAGGCTCCTCTGTCCTTGGGATTCTCCAGGCAAGAATACTAGACTGGGTTGCCATGCCCTCCTTCAGGGGATCTTCCTAACCTAGGGATCAAACCCAAGTCTCTTATGTCTCCTGCATTCGCAGGCAGGTTCTTTACCACTAGCACCAACTGGGAAGCCCGGTGGAGGCTTTGGGACCCATTTACTAGGGCCCAACCATTTTGCCCATTGCCTAGGTGAGTGGGGCAGAGTGAGGGAACCCCAGCTTGTCCCACAGCTGCCCACAGGGCCCGCAACCTGCCATAGGGGGCTGTTCAGAAAGGGAGGCCCTCAGGGCAGAGCTGAGCAGTCAGTGGCATGCATACAGGAGAGCAGGTTTCCGTCTTTGGTACCTGGTGGCGGGCACCTTTGCCAAACTGACACAATTCTGAATCTTGGGCTCCCTGCAGGGACTCCTACCTCTGCTTGTTGTGACTCCGTCACGTTTGCATGCTAGAGCTCGCCAAGCACATTCTGCAAAACTTGCATCACAGCAGTGTCATGAGGGAAACTGCCCAAGGAGAGCAGGAGGTTCAAGGCGGGCAATGACCTCAGGAGGGTGGCTCAGGCCGGGGGTCCTGCCACAGAGGTCTCCCACACTTGCCTTCTGAAAAGCGCACTTCCCTTCCTGACATGTTCTGAAGGCGATCCGGGACCCCAGGGGAGGTGGGAGTCTGAGCAGGGGACAGTGTCAGAAGCAGGGGGATGAGATTACAGAGGCAGGTGCCTCAGAGGCCACAGTGGGGTCACCCGGTGTTCTCTGGCGTGCGGGGCTCCCATCCCTGAGCCAGCAGGTGGCCCCTGGCAGCCTGCACGCCCACCCGGGCACTGGACCACAGATGTGTCCAGCTGTGCGGGGGGTGGGGGGAGGGGAGTCCTGGTGCTAATGACAGACAGCTCTTCCTCCTGCAGGAGGCATTTGCACTTGGTGCTCAGGAGGGCTCCGCACGCCTGCTTCCCTGCCAGGGCCTCAGACCATCACAAGCCCATTTCGGGTGAGCCAAGCTGTAAGCCAGACTCCTCGAGTCTGCCCTGGAATGAGCGCTCAATGCTGGTGAAGCCCCTTTCTGGGCCCGGGACTGAGGCTGCCACAGTGAGACTGCGACTGTGTGTCAGGCTGAGCCCCCGTCCTCAGGCCAGAGCCATCGCCCCCAAGTCACCTGCCAAGGCTGCTGTGGGAGTGGGGGTGAGCGCTGTGCTCCTGGCTGGGCCGGGTGACTCTGCATTTTCCAGCTCAGCTCACAAGGGTTCCTCTGCCCAGTGGGCTCTGGCTCAGCCTGCAGGGCCCAGTGCCAGCATCACCTCCTCCAGGAAGCTCTCCTTGCCTGCCTGCCAAGACTGACTTCTCCTTCTGTGCCCCTTCCTGTTACATCTGGACAATTGCAGCTACATGGAGCTACCTCTCCCCAGCCACATTCTGCCTCCTGCTACAGAATGTTGTTCCCTTTGTGGGGTCCACTTTAAACTATAACCTCCAAGACGGCAGCAGCATGTAACCCTGGGCTTGGGGGCTGGTACCGTGAGCCTTATTTCATAGCTGAGCAGTTGGAAGCATAGAGAGAAGTGACCTTCCGAGCCTGAGGTAAGTGGCAGGAGGAATGCAGACCCAGCCTTCTGTCCCTGGGTCCCCCACAAAACACCCCTGCTCATCCCCACCCCATCCCTAGCTGGGTTCTGCCTTGGTTTCCCCACCTGGGGCCCTGATTCCAGCCTCAGCCCTTGTGGTCAGATCTGAGGCTTTGCCCGGCCCCTGTCCACACAACCCCCAATGGGGCCAGCATATGTGGTAAATAAAAATACAAGATAGCCAGTTACATTGAATTCCAGATAAATAGTGTTTTTTTAGTTAGATACATTCCACACTATGTGAAGTATAATTTTACTAGAAAATTGTTATCCATTACTTAGTTCAGTTTTGGCTGGGCATCCTGGTTTCCTCCAGCAGCCCTACCTCCAGCGTCAGTGACCGGTCCTCTCTGTCCTCACCGCTGGTGGGAATTGTTCTGGAGAGGATGGATCAGTGACTCGGAGTCTAGAGCCGGCAGCCTGGCTCTGATGCCCGCATCCCAACAACAGTTCCCCGGGACGTGGAAACAGGAGCTCATCCTCAGCCCCTGTGGACACTGTGTGGTATATTCACAGCTCCTCTCCCCAGCTCTCTGTCCCTCCAGGACCGGTGACCGGGACTCAATGCCTTGGCCTGGGTGTGGCCAGAAGGAGGATGCTCTGGCTACCCCTGCCAGGACATCTGCCTCCCCAGCAAAGCTGTGGGCACCAGGACAACATCCTCACCTCCCACACACTCGCTGTGCACCAGGCACTCTGCCCACATGACTCAATTCAACCCCAGGGATGCTGTGAAGGGGTTTCTGTGAGCCCACTTGACAGTTGAGAAAACTGAGGCCTAAGCAGGTTAAGTAACTTGAGCGTGGCTGCACCATCTGTTGGCGATAGAGGCAGGGTCAGACTGAGCCCCTGCCAGCACCGATCACTGCCCACCCCCACTCGCTGTCACCATGGACGGACGCTGTGCGTCTTCCCCGCTCCTTGCCCTCCCAACCTGGATGACAGCCTTCACTCTCTGCTGCACCCACTCCCGCGGTCCCCAGGGATTAGCTTCACCTTCCTGACCCCCTCGCCCATACTTTCTGGACAAACCCCCTCAGCCTGGCTACTGTCTCTCCCAGTTCTGGGTGGGCCTCGTGCAGGAAGACCTGCCAAGGTCCTAGTCCCCTCACCAGAACTCCAGGAGTCCAGGCCACACGGACCCTTCATGGCTTCATGAAAGCTTGATGATGTTGGTGGTGGTGATGATGCTGCCCAGATTCCTGCTTTAACCTATAAGAAGGATCATCCTCCACTTAGAAGCATTCCCATTACGGTGAAGAGTGAGACGAGAAAGCCTATCTTATGTTCAATTTCACACTGAACTATAAATAGTACTTGATAGTTGACTCGACATATTGAAGACAATAAAAATCCAGAACTGAAGATCTAAATGTGATAAACAAAACTTGAAAACAATTAAAGTACAGAAAAATATTCTGTGATCTCAGGGTAAAGAAGAATTTCTAAAAGAAGACAAAATGGAGACCTAGAAAGGAAAATGATCAACTTGGATATATCAAAATTTAAAACTTCTGTATGAAAAAGGACCATAGCATAAAGAGAAGTGACTGTCTGAGAAAAACACTTCACAACACACAGCAGAAAACAGATCGATATCTAGATACATAAAGAACATCTACAAGTCAATAAAAAGACAAACACCCAAGGGAAAAATAGACAAAGCCTACAAACAGGCAATTCACCAAAGGGAAGATCTAAACCATGAATATGTACTATGGCATATTTACTAATACATGATGATTAGGTCCATATTCATTAGCTCAGCATTTCATGTCTGTCTATTTGAAATACAACCACTGGTGGCATCTAGTGGAATGGAGAACAAGCAAGTCCGAGGCCATTTCCGACCACGCACGCCCCCTGCGGGAATGGAGGGGAGCCCGCCCGGCAGAGGGCCTGACCCCGACGGGCTTCCTGGGATGTCTCCTGACTGCTTAGCCCCAGACAAGCTGGGCACCCTCTCTGAACCTCAGTTTCCTCCCCTGCAAAATGCACTCATGCCCTCCAGACATTACTGCATAGATGGCAAGATAGATGTAACTGAAATTACTAGGCCAGTACGCGACACGTAAAAGCCTGACAAATGACAACGTTTTCATTGTGACACCATCTGTAATAGAAAATACCAGAAACAACTCAAACCCCCTCAATTTGGAAGTGGATACACACTGGAATACTTTTTAATGACGGAGTATACAGTAGCACTTCAAAATATACAAAGTATACCAATATTATTGAAATGGATGGACCTTAAAAACAAAATGTTGAGTAAAGAGAGAAATTCCAGAACATTACTTACACCATAATCCCATTATGTAAATGTTTAAACACACAAAACAATGGGACATATTGTTTATGGTATGCATATGCAGAAAAGGTATAAAACATGGACTAATTACTCTCCAATTTATGTCAATTGGTTGCCTCCAGGAAAGGATTTGTTTTTTTCACTTGGGGTGGCAGGGACATGAGGATTTGTGAGGAAATCTTTTCTGGTTGTCAGAGATTTATTATTGTCAATATTCAAAGCAAAGCCCCTGGGAAGGATGCCCTGGTGCTCAGAAGCATCATGGCCCGAAAGGCCCACCTACCCTGGCCACAGCCCCGCAGCAGCCAGGCTGGCCCCCTGGGGTCCCCTCCACGCATTGCTCCCTCCCCTTGGAAGGTGCAGGGCACCCTGAGCTCAGACTTCCAACCTCCAGGCTTGGAGAACAGCCTTCTGGCGTCTGTAAGCCCCGGTCTTCCGTGTTCCATGACGGGAGCCTGAACGGAGGCTGACACGCAGGCTCTCATCTGACCTTCCCGGCCGCTCCGTCCGGCTGTCCCTCTTCCTCCCACCACATTCACCATGGTCCCGAGTTCTCACCGTCCCATCTGCTGTCCAGGCCCTGCCCCTGGGAGGGCGCTTCCTGTCACAACAGTCCTGGAGTCTGTGATCTCCCAATCTGTGTGCTGTCTTGCCTGCTTCCCTCTGCCCTCTGGACGGTCAGCTCTCCCAGGGCAGGAGCCGCGCCCGATTCCCACCACGCTCTGCCAGGCTTGGCACACGCCGGCACGTGGTCGCAGCTCCACACGTGTTTGCAGGTGTGTAAGTGTGTTGGCTCAGATCACAGCAAGGGAGCTGGGGATGAACCTCAGCCCCTCAGTTCTCAGCTCCAGGCCACCCTGGGGCGCATCCTGTGTGGCTGGCACCGGGATGGGGCCATGCGTCTGCAGACAGGGATGGGGGGACCGCGGCGCTGGGATCCCCCTCTGCCTGGATGCTCCTCCCCTGAGGAATGCAGCCTGTGGACGTGCTCTGTGCCCCAGCCAGGATGCCCCCACAGTCCAAGAATCGTCTCAACCAGTCACAGCCCAGAAACTTCACCAGCACAGATCTGGCTCCCTCGCCCAGTTACCAGACTTTCCTTGGGGAGATGCTCACGCTGTAAAAAACCAGGGCCTTGGCTCTAAACCACAGTGGACCCAGCATGTGCAAGCAGCAGGGCCTCTGCCAGCCGGGCTGGGAGGCGGCTGTTCTCGTGCCAAGTGGGGCCGTGGCAGGTGCAACCAGAGGGTGACCTTACTCCCCAGCGAGGCCAGACCAGCCACACATACACTCAATGTCCATGCTTCCCAGGTGGTCCTCCAGAAAAAAAGGGCCTCTCCCAGTCATGGGCTGACCAGACACACATGGTCACACCTGCTTGCATGGAGAGGGGACACACAATCCAAAGTGAAATGAGACTAAAACCGAGAGAGGAAGCAGTGAGCACGCTTGTCTGGGAGTCCTGTTTGCCGTCTCCCTGGTCCTTAGCCCCAGGCCTTGGCAGGTCCCTAGACTCCCAACGCAGACCCAGCCCTGAGTCTGGGAGCCAGCCCTCCAGACTTGACTGGTGGTCTCCCCCAGACATGGCCCCACGTGCGCCCTCTGCTCTTCCGGCCTTTGCCCCAACCCGGGTCATTGCAGAGAGCAGCCCTTCAGCACAGCTCCTGTGTGTCTGGTTGACCTGCTCCTTTGGTCCAGCTCTGCTCTGAATTGAGGGGTGCCCTGGAACCCCTGCTCCGCCCTCCACAGCCTTCTTGGGTTGACAGACGTCAAGAAGCTCCCCCATGGATGATGGCCAAGGGCCCCACCTTGTGCCTGGGCTAATGGCCGATTAAGCTAAACTTAGCAGAACAAGGAGAGGCCCTGATATAAGGGCAGAGACTGGGGAGGGTCAGCAGCGCAGGGGGAAGGAGAGGCTGAAAACCAATTAGTAGATAAGGATTCCCATCGTCCTGCTCCCAGAGCATCCTTTTGCTGCTGGCGCAGTCAGAGCCTGCTCAGGAAATGAAAACTCCCGCTAGGGAAGGGAGAGAGGGAAAGAGCGAGGAGCTGACAGAGCTCAGGGGTGCTGAATATCACACACACTTGTGTGTCATCAGCACAGTCTCCTCTTCCAGCTCCGTCACCACCATTAGTATTGTCATCACCGTGCCTATCACCACCAACAACAATAATACTGCCACTGGCACTGCCACCACCACCACCATTCAAACCACCTCCATTACCACCGTCACTGTGATTATCATCATCACCACCACCACACCATCATGATGATGACCGTCACCACCACCATCTCTATCAATCCCACCACCACCACCACCACCATCTCTATCATCACCACCATCACCATCATCACCATCACCATCACCACCATCACTATCATTATCACCATCATCACAACCATCACTGTCATCACCATCATCACCACCACCACCACCACCATCTCTATCATCACCACCATCACCATCATCACCTGCATCATCTTGGCGTCACCAGGAGCACTGTCATCATATCACTAACTTCAACACAACCACAACCATCATCAGAAACCTCAGCACCACCCCACATCCCCAGGCCTAACACAATTCCTGGCACATACCAGGTTCTCAGAAAGGTGGCATAAATGAACTACCAAAACCTCCATCACCACCTTCAAATCACCAGGAATCATTTCACTCTGAGCTGGGACCCCCTCCCTGACCACACCCACACCCAGGCACTGGTCACACCGGTCCTGCACAGCCCTTGACCGCAGCGGAGCTGGCTGGGTCCCGACCCTGACATGTCCCCTTGTGAGCCCTGAGACACGGAGATCTGGGGAGTGCTGTTTGCTTTGGGGAGAAGCTCTGTCGGCTTCCTGTGCTGGTGGGGACACACCTGTCCTTGGTCCCGGTGGAGGCCCCTTATTGTTGGGTTGTACACCCGCGCAACACAGCCGGCCTAGCCTGGCCCACCCCACTCGGCCTCAGGGTCTGGCCCCTCTGGTGACCTGCCCCCCAGCCTCCTGCCCCAGAGCCTCACTCCTTCCCCAGCTCCGCTCTCGGCCACCAAGCACAGCCCACCCCGAAGGGCCTGCCGTGGTTTCTAAGCCTGCCTACTTGACCCAATCCTGGCTCCCCAGCCCCTGGGGCCTCTGTGGTTTTCCTGTGAATGAGAACGTTAGACCAGCCCCCAAAAGTTTCTGAGACAGGTTTGTGTGCCAGCTGCAGCGTGCACTCTGGAAGAGGGTGAGGACAGTGAGCAGGACCAGGCAGAGGGAGAGGCTGAGCACAGGGAGCTGAGACCAGGGCATTGCAACTGGACTGGCCATTCGATGCGGTCTCATGCCAGGGGGGTGTGACCTAGTGAGCAGGCCCTGTGGCCCGGGAGGCCAGGCCAGGAGGGGGTGCAGGAGTGAGCGGTGGACAAGGACAGCTCAGCACAGCACCCACCACAGTCTGCTTGGGTCTGCCTCTGCTCACCGGCCCCTGGAGAAGCTGCTGTCTCCACCTGGGGCCTGAGGCCTCTATGCGCCCTGCGGGCAGCCGGTATAGAGGAGGGAGGATCCAGGGAGGTAGGGACCAGGGCCTAGGCCCCGGCGGCTCGTCTGTGAGAAGGAACATGATGGACACGGTCACCAGTGTCACCCTGGCCATGGAGGGCCCTCCTTTGCTTCTCTCAACATCATGACACCTTCAGAAATGCCCACGTTATTATCATTTTTAGGGGACATCCTCCAGGTGTGTTGTCACCCCTGGAGGCTAACAAGAACTGACAGCTTCCCTGGAAAGGATGCCAGAGTCATCCAGCCACAATTCTCCACAAAATATGTTTCATTAGAATACCAGCTGGGCAGGCAGGGACTCACCGTCTACGGCTGCGACCTCGTGAGTGGATGGAGGACCAGGCTGGGAGGGGGCGCCTCTCTGGGCCCCCCATCCCCGCCCCCCTGTTGCACGACCTGGGATGAGCCAGTGGAACCTGCTCTGGTTCAGTTTTCTCACCTGTAAAGAGATGGATAATTGCTGCTGGAGGCAGACGTGGGGCGTGGCGAGGGCCAGGTCCTCCGGGGGAGGGCCTACTGGACTCTGTGGCTATGTGTCCTGAACCAGCCCTGGCTCTAGACAACTGCACCGGGGCAGCATTCAACAAGGACTTGCAGACAAAACACACCCAGACACCGATGCAGCCTCAACGTCAGCACCGACAGCGACCCCGGCAACAGCAGACGCCACCAACCACAACTTAGCAGGGCTTATTTTGTGACACGTGTTGCACCAAGTAAGTTAAATGCATGACCCCCTCTGTCTCTGTGATAACCCTCTGTGGTGGGCTCTGGGATGGTCCTACTTGATACCTAGGAGCCTGGGGCACAGAGAGGTTAAGTAACACGGCCAAGGTCACAGAGCTGAGAATGAAAGGAGCCCAATCACACACCAGCCGCCTCTGTCTGGGGCCAGGCTGTCTGCCTGGAGAACTGACTGCTTCCCAAGATGTGTGAAACATGGCTTCTGCCCTTTAAAGGCAGAAGAATAAGATGGGGGTAGAGGGTAACCTAAGGAAGTCATGGCATACTGCCAGGTGGAGGTGACCCCTCAGCTGAGACTGAAGGAGGATTCGCGTCCCTGGAGGAAGGCAGAGGAGTTTGGCACAGAGCACAACGTGAGTAAAGGCCAGGAGCCCGGCCTTTCCTGGGGCAGTTTCCACCCCCTCCCTCTTTCCTTGTCTTCATCATCCCCGTAAGCACCACCTCCTCAGGCTGCCAAAGGAGCAGCGGCTTATAGGGTGTGGGGTTCACACCTTTCCATGAAAATCCATTCTTCCTTTGGTGAAAGTGCCTAAAAAGCCACCAGTAAGTAAAAGTTGAACCATACAACAACATTATAAAATATTAGATAAAGTTGTTTTTTAAAACAATCTAAAATCGATTTCTTCTCTCCCAAGTCTCCAACAGAAATAGTCCACAAGAGGAGTCAGCCTCTTCAGACACCTCCCGGGGAATCGGGGGCTCCTGAACCCCAAAAGGCCCTTCCCCTGCTGAGAGCAAGCAGAGTTCCTGGCAGGCAGGATAGAGGCAAATGCTCCCAGTTTTACTGCTCTTCCGTGAACTGGTCAGTTATGCTTTCCCTTTTCTCGGTAAAAGGGCTTCCCTGGTGGCTCAGACGGTAAAAAATCTGCCTGCAACACAGGAGCCCTGGGTTTGACCCCTTGGTTGGGAAGATCCCCCTGGAGAAGGGAATGGCTGCCCACTCCAGTATTCTTGCCTGGAGAATCCCATGGACAGAGGAGCCTGGTGGACAAAGAGTGGGACACAACTGACACTTTCCCTTTCCCTTCTATCCTTAAAACCTCCACATGATGCTGAAGAAGCACCCTGGGAAGAGGGAACCCAGATGCCACCAGAATCCGTCTCTCGCCATATGTGCAGCCTCAGGGAGGAACGCTTTCTTCCCGGGCCTCCCTTCTCCTTCCGGCGCTCATCCATCAAGTGCACAGCTCGTGCGGCTGTGTGTGCACCCAGGCCCGGGGCCGCACGGGAGCCCGGCCAACACGACTCCTGCCTGGCAGAGCATGTCTGCCTGCGGGGTCAATTAGGCAGCTTCTCCTGCAGACAGAGACCTCCCTGACGCTCTGTGGCTGGCTGGGCTCTGAACGCGCGGTCGGCAGGCCCATCTGGGCCCTTCTGGAGGGGCTGGGGCCCTTCTGGTGGAGCACAGGCACCCAAGCAGGGGGAGGAGACACCCAGTGCCTCCAGAGACCCCGCTCGGAGGTGGCCCGGCATCACTTCCAGCCATGTGCCCCGGGCAAACCCAGAGCCAGTGGGGAGTTTGCACTCCCTCCTCCTTGGGGGCCACACACTCCCTCCTCTGTGAAGCACCCCGAGTCCTCGTCAGAGGGCAAAGACATGAGACCTCAGCACAAGTGGGCCCAGAGACAGCAACCCATCTGCTCCGGGAGAAGACCACCGAAAGCGTGGAAATCCCAGATTGTCGAGATGCTGAGACGGGGAAGCAGGACTTGGGGCCGGGGGAGGCAATCTGCAGAGTGAGAGCCTGGATCCTCGCCACCACTGCCAGCCTGGTGCCCGTGGGGCCCCCAGACCTGTGCATCCTGTGGCACCAGCATCATCTCCTGGGCCCTGGAGATGCTCAGTCAACCTGACCCAGGGGAAGGGAGCAGAGCGCACTCACGACCAAGCATCCTGTGAGGCCGGGGCTGCACCAACACACCAGCCGCACAGCTGGCATCCAGAGCTTTGCTCTTTGGCAGGTTGGGAAGCAGAGGCCCTCGGAGGTGACATGAGCTGATCCCAGACCTGGTACTGAGAGGAACAAAGTGGCACATGGTCTGAGCTGCAGCTGGGCCGAGGGTGGCGGGTGCTCTGACGCCAGGGATGAGCCCTGGAGGTGATGGCCCATTTCACAGAGGAAAGCTCGAGGCTCAGTGTGGGGGGTGGGGTGGGCTGGGTCTCCTGCAGCAGGTTGTCAAGGTCTTAACCCAGGTCCCTAAGGGGCAGACAGCACCACATCCTCAGAATTCAGACGCCTCCATTCCCGTGAACACAGGCTCCCCGGCGATTCCTTTTGGGCCAACTTCCAGGCAGCCCGGGCCCACTGAACTTCATCCGCCCAGCTGAAGAATGGCCAGAGTGGGAGGCGCCTCCCAGGGCCTTGCAAGGGGTCTGAGCAAACACACACATCGCTTGACTTTCTTCAAAATGCAATTGAGTTTTATATGTCAGCATTTGGCCAGGAGGAAAAATAAATGCCATTGAAGGCCAAGTTATCATGCCCATGTTGCAATCACTTACTGGAGCTTAAACACGGCCGCTCGCAGAGTGAAATAAGACAAATTCTGAGAGGAGGCGAGGCACCGAGAAAAACGGATGCTCACTCGCCCAGGAGTGGGGCAGCCCGACAAGAGAGTCACTGCTTCTCCGGGCAGAAAAATGAACCTCCAGGCCCAACTGAATACCACCAGCCCTGTTCAGCAGCTTGTGGCCTCTTTGTAGCAAATCTTTTCAACAGGCCGACTCCCTCCCTCTGTGAGGGTTCCCTCCACCCCAGGACGTGTAGCCGGGTCTGCCCGCCCACCTACATGCAGGGCCAGCAGCCCAGCACCTCGGCTCCTCCCTAGTCTCCAACCTTCCATTTCCTCCAAGAGGATCCTCTTCTTGGGAGCATAGACCAAGGACCCCTTGCCGGGGTCCTCACCCCACAGTCCTCCTCCAGCCCCCTCAGTCCCCCAAGGAACTGAATCTTGCCAACAACCAGGTAAGCCTAGAAGCAGGTCCCTCCCCAGTCGAGCCTCAGATGAGATCCCCCCGCCTCAAACAACAGCTGGACCACTTCCCGGGAGACACTGGAGACCACGGGTGAGCTGCGCCAGGCCACTGACTGCAGACCCTGAATGTTCTTTTGAGCCGCTAGTTTGGGGTACCGTGTTACAGGCAGTTTGCACCTGCTCTGTGATGTGCAGTGACCTCCTTGGGAGTCTGAAGAACACTAAGGGATCACCTCTGCTCTGGATTTCTCATCCTAACAGGAAAGACACAGACAAGCGACAGGATGAACCCTGTAAGCCACCGTGCAGGGGAGGGAGCGCCAGCCTTGGGAGGACGGGGGACTGACTCCTGCCACCCTGCCTCCCAGTGGCTGCCAGAGGGGAGGTTAAGAGGGAATGTCCACCCCAGCCTGTAGTGCACTCACACTGTGGAGTCAAAGAATTTTCAGGTCGTGTTGCAGGACAGAGAATCCAGAGGAACAAACACACTTCATACAAAGGACTGAGAGGCAAAACGTCAGCGATCCCAGTGCAAGGCTGGACCCAAAGAAAGGGCATGATGCCTAAATGCTCAGAGACTGGTTCCCGTCCACACCCCATCCAGCCGAGAGACAGACTTAGTGTGAGGTTAGAGTAAACATGCTTGGGACCTCCCTGGTGGTCCAGTAGTTAAAGCTCCGTGCTTCCAATGTAGCGGGTGCAGGTTTGATCCCTGCTTTGGGGAACAAGATCCCATGTGCCTGGAGACACAGCCACAAATTAATAAATAGAGAATCATTCAAAAAAAAAAAAGAGTAAGTCTGCTCCTCCCACGAAGGTCAGAGGTGCCTCCCACACACCTTCTCCAGAGGAATTTGCTCCACCAAAATGACTCCCTCTAAGTCAGAAGGAGAGCCTTGCAGAACCCCGCGGCCAGGCTGACGGGAGAAGGGAAACCAGAGGCCTGGGGTCCCTCAGACCAGGGGAGAGCCATTCCTGCAGGCACAAGAGCCAGGGTGCCCATGTGTTTACATGACTGGGGGAGAATTTGACATGGAATTAGTGTTAAGTGTGCAGAAAACGAAGCAAATGGAAAAATAAGAGCATTATTAGCTCCAGGGAAACAAAATGTTGATGCAGGCAAAGGAAAGAAAGAATGTATTCTGGGTTCAGCTTTGAGGAATTTACAACATCGATCTGGCAGAAACGGCATTATTCTTGTACTGGGCAGGTGGGGCAGGTGGCAGGCATTCAGGGGCAAGGCAGGAAGGCACTGGAGCCTCCCTCTCCGAGGCAGAAGCCCGTTGATAAAGCCACAGACTGGAAAAGCAAGAAGCAATGTGTACTCAGAGATATGGAAGAAAAATATCACACTTATCAGGAGAAGGAGATGAAGACATTTGCCTCTGTGGAGCTGGAAGTGCGGGGAGGGGCAGTGAGGGTGGGGGTGGCATGGCCAGCCTGGCACACCTTGCCCGTGGCTGGCCTCTGACGGCTCCTCACGCACTTATGTAAGGTCCTTGGGGCAGCCTCACAAATGGCCACAAACCGGGGGGCTCCAAACGACACAAATCTATTCTCTCCCAGCTCTTACGGCCAGAAATCCAAAATCAAGGTGCTGGCAGGGCCATGCTCCCTCTCGAACCTCCACGGGGATCCTTCCTGTCTCTTCCCGCTTCCAGGGCGCCATGTGTCCTTGGAGGTGGCTCCATCGCTCCAGTCTTCACATGGCCTCTCCCTTCTCTGTGTCTCTCCTCTGTGTGTCTCTTCTAAGGACACCTGTCATTGGATTTAGGTCCTGTCCAGATCGTCCTCATCTCAAGATCCTTAACTCAGTTACATCTGCAAATCCCTTTCTCCGCATAAGGTCGCATTCACTAGGTCTGGGGGTCAGAGTATTGTCATATTTGGAGGGACATCGCTCTAATAACCTTGATAAAAACTAAAGATCTGTTACTCAGATTCCCTGCACAGCATCCCTGACAGGTGGCCCTTCCTCCTGCTTGATTACCTCTGGATACAGGAGGCTCACTGTGTTGCATTAGCAGACTGCTTGGTCGGAAGCCTGTCTTTACGGTGAGCTAAACCTGCTCCCCGGAGACCTCAGCCTATCAGCTCCAGGGCTGGCCCCTGTATCCAGCTACCCCCACCATCTCCACTGCAGCCTCCTCTGTATCTCCCACCTGACACGACCTCCCCTGAGCTCCTGAGTCCCTGCCCTCTGCATGCCCTTTTGCCCCCCCATTTCCAACACTGGCACTGCTCTTCGAAGCCTGGGGGTCAGCATGGAGCCCTGTCCACATCCACTCCATCAACAGGTCCAACCCTCTCTTCCTCTCTTTACCCCACAGGCACCTAGAGCACAAGCCTAACTCAGATCCCCCCCCTCCTTAGCCCCCCATGGCCTCCCAGCCCCCCACCACAGTCCAGAGCACCATGTCCAACATAACCACAAGTGGTGCTGGAATGCTCTGTGTCTGACAAGCCATGTGGCTGTTTACCATTTGAAAAGCAATCAATGTGACGGAAGAACCAGATTTTTAAAATGTACTTTTAGTTCATTTAAGTTTGAGCTGAAGGAACCACATGCTGCTGGAGGCTCCCACAGGGGACAGTGCAGGGCTGGGAGGGCCCCACGACCTCCCCTGAGAGCGTCCCACCCCACCGGCCCATACATCCAGCACACTCCCTGTTCCCCACCCCGCGACCTCCTCATCGCAGGGCCCATCCTCTCACCCTGAGCAAGGAGCTCCCCTCCCAGGTGGCACTTAGCTAGGCTGTCCCCCTCTGTTCTCAGCTCTCAGCTAGATGTCACCTCAGAGACACTGTCGCTGGACATCGCCTCTGGTCCCAGGCAAGCTCTATTCCCATACACTCACAAGTGAGAAATTTCTAGCTGAAGTCTGATGTTAGCCCGTCCATCAGCTGTTTCCTCCCGTGGAATATGGGTGTTCTAAGGCTTGGAACAGGACTTGGTGGAGCCTGCTCAACGCTGTCTCCCTGACACTCAACAAGGATCCAACACAGGGTTGTTGGATAATGAATGCACCTGTGAATGAATGAGTGTTTGAAAGACTTCAGGAGATCCCCATGGACAAATGAAGTCTGCACACAAGGAAAAGCAAGTCGTAACTGACACCATGAGGCTCTGAAGGAGGGGACGGTGGGATGTACAGGCAGAGGGCCTTCTCGGGAGGGGGATGGAGAGGGCAGCCCCTCCCCCTGCACCAGGACCAAGAGGAGGGGAGGGGTGCAAACAGACGGTGGATGAAGGTGGGCTTGTGTCCCTGGCAGAGGGGTCACCCACCAGGGCCCGGGGCAAAGCCAAGGAGAAGGGCCTGGAGTTGGGGAACAGGGAGAAAGTAGGAACTAGTCCTTTTGAGACAGGAAGAACAAAGGATGGAGATATGCAGGGGGTGGGGCTTGGGCTTGGGGTGGGGCTTGGGTTTGGGGTGGGGCTTGGACTTGGGGTGGGGCTTGGGCTTGGGGTGGGGCTTGGGTTTGGGGGTGGGGCTTCCTTCAGCTTGGGGCTGGGTTTGGGCAGAGTTTGACTCAGTGGTAGAAGGGGCTCTCAGCTCATCCAGACCCATCCACACATCCCTGATCCCAACACCCACACACCCTCAAAGTGTGAACCAGCCATGTCAAGAATAATTACACACCCAGAAAAATTAAAAGAAAAATGACGTTGGAAATTGACTCTATACCTACTTCTAGAGAGTAAGGGAGCTTTTCAGGTTAGAAGTAATAGAAGACACAGCAAAGGAAAAATTGATTATTTGGAATTCATAAAAGTGAACAACGATATTATGTCAAAAATAAACTAACTGAAATGAAAACCAGTATTCCATTCCAAGCAGCGAAGAAATCCATAATGAAAACTTTAGATAAATTTAGGTGCAGACCAATATTTCCCTCATGTTTATCCATCTGAGACAACACTCTCTCAAATAGAGAGGAAAAGTAACATCTTTTGACACAAAGATGTTAATTGTGGCATTTTATATCATATGAAAATACTGGAAATAATATGAATGTTCGGCCACAGAGGGAAAGTTACACAGTAAGTAGGATGAATTCTCACAATAAAATGGGAAGCAATAAAAATTATTCTTAGGAAGACTCTTTAACGACACACAGTGGGAAGCATGGGGTGTGGACGGAAGTCACGCCACAGACAGAAGCCTCTGGGTGGAGTGAAGAGCAGAAAGGAAGCTCACTAGGATTATACAGGGGTTTATATGCACCTGAGCAACTCCCGGTGCTCTCTCCCCATTTTTGATTTTCAAACCCTTCTTAAAGACTAATACTCGTGTGTACTAAAAATAATTGCCTGGGTTTTTAAGGGCAGGAGAACCCAGGTCGAACGGTCTCTGCTTGCTCACTTTGATGGCACGACTTGGGGTCATAAAAAATCATGCAGAACCAAGCAGAGCAATCAGACCTCCACACGGTTGGCTTTTCTGTCTCACTGGACCTGGAACATGTCCCAAGTCCTCCCAGAGCCTAGAGGGATGACCGCCCCCCACCCTGACCCCAACCCCGCTGCCAAAAAGGAAAACCTGGGGGAAAGGGAGATGCAAATCCCCAAGAGGAAATCGTTGAAATCCAGTTTTGAGTGTGTGTTTCATCTGTTCTCCTGGTCTGCTGCTTCTCCCCGCTGCAGGGTCAGCTTCGGGAGGGTTCTCAGTGGAGACCCTAGCACCCAGAGCAGGCCTAGGCCCAGACCAGGCTCTCAGAAGACACATCCGAGCACATGGTCACAGTGTGGCAGGGCCACATCCGCTGGCCTCCAGGAAAGGGCCCTCCTCGCCTTCCACCTCTCTCTAGGGATGTCCCTGCTGGCTCAGTGGTAAAGACCTTGCCTGCAATGCAGGAGACCCAGGTTTGATTCCTGGGTTGGGAACATCCCCTGGAGAAGGGCATGGCAACCCACTCCAGTATTCTCACCTGGGAAATCCCATGCAGTCCATGGGATCACAAAGCGTCGGACACAACTGAGCGTGGGGTGTCACTAGGGTGTCAGATTCAGCACACAGAAGCCCAAGACGCCCGGTGAAGTCTGAATTTCAGACGCACAGTGAATTAGTGTTTAAGTATGCCCCATGTAATATTTGGGATGTAGTTTTAAAAGTATTCATTGAGTTTCTAAAACTCAAAATTAAAGGATCATCTTGCATCTTATCTGGAGACCCTGCTCCCACCCTGCAGGCCAGGCTCTGAGGTCCAGTCCCACGAGGCCCAAAGCCTTGGGGAGCCAGGCCTTGAGTGGGGTTCTAATGGCCCTGCTGCCCTGGTGCATGGGCTTCACGGCAGAGGAGGCCTTTAGATGTAGGCTTGGAGGGGAGGGCGTCCCGGGGAAAGCCTGACCACAGCTCCTGGGCCCCTGGGGAAGGCAGGGTGGGCAGGGGCAAGCCTGCTCCTGCTTCAGACCTGAGGATCCTCCGGTCTTCTTGGAGATGGGGACCTGGCTGCACCCCGGGAGTGAGGGCAGTGGGTAGGAGCCCTGGGTGTCCTCTGAGGTCACTCAGGGGTATTTCATCTGCCCACTGCTGGGCCAGGCCAGGAGTCTGGGCCCAGGACAAGGTGGGGGTGGGGTGGGGCCATGACCAGCAGCTTTGCCTTGTGGCTCTAAGGACCAACAAACACCCCACAGGCGAGTCCCCACCTTCCCCTGCCTAGGGAGCCAGCGTGTCCTGGGACTGCAGGGCACTAACTAGGAAGCCCAGCCCGGGAGAGACTGGCTCACATCTCCAGGAGGCGCCAGGTGCTGAGGGAGACAAGGCCCCTCCTTGCCGGCGGGGTGAGGGGCAGGGAGGGGAAAGCGGGCTCCTTTCCCAGCTGATAAGCAGCTGGCACAGCCGCTCTGAAGATCTCACAGTCTAAAGGGCAGTGGGCCGATGGGCACACTTCATCTCCCCATGCAAACTGATTTTCCTTTTCCCATCTTACTCTTTTCCTTTCAACAATTAGCGGTTGAAGAGCCTGCTTTTAAATCAGGGAAATGAGACTTTGAGACTCAAAAGCTGACAAAGAGGCTGGTGCCGCCTCCTGGAGTCCGAGTCCTGCACTCTCTCCGCAGGGTACCCCTGCCGCACGGTGGGTACACGGCAGGGCCAGGGAACAAGCGCCCACCCTCCCTCCCCAGTGGGGCTGGGGTCCCAGGCCACGGAGCAAGGTGGGGGGGTGCAGAGAGGAGGGGGTGAGGATCAAACAGATGTTTCCCCAGGAAATGGGTCAACAGAGATGTACCGACCTGTCTCTGCAGGGATGAGGGGAAGGCGGGCCAGAGAGACACACGCTTAGAGTGGAAGACACACAGACAGACCTGACAGAGGCTGAGCCCTGGGACAGGGGAGGAGACATGGTGACAAGCGAGGGAAGACACAGAGGAGACTGTCGACTTCAGCTGCTACGTTTTGGGTGGTTTGCTCAGCAGCAGCAGACAGCAGTAGGATAGGAGGATGCGAGAGGCCCTGGAGGGACGAGCAGGACAAGCACATCCACAGTCAATGGAACACAAGCTGATGATCCCTTGAAAACCCCTCTGAGTCGGGAATGACACGCCCGCTAAACACTAAAGCGGCGATCCTGAGGCAGACAGACAGGTGGAGGCAGAACGGAGACCCTAGGCACGGGCGACCAGCCCATGAGTCCAGGGCTGTCTGAGAGGCACAGAACGTTCCAGCGGGAATGGGCCCTCCAGCCCGATGCTCCTCATCCACGGAACAGAGCCTGGGATCCGGGGGGCTACCTGGTCTGGCCACGGCCCTAGCCGAGCAGAGTGAGGGTCAGATTAAAGGGCTGAAGCCCTGCACCTGCCATCCTCAGCCCTGCCTCCCTGCTGAGGTGGAAAGAACCATGAACTTAACACCCCCTCCCCCAAAAGTCTACTACGAGCCAGGAAGGACACATTCTGATGCACCCTCCTAGCCGGGGACCCAGCCTCCTGCCCCCGCCCTCCACGTAGGCACGTCCCCCCAGTGGCCCCAGACACAGCCTCACCCCTCCTCGAGCAGCCCGGATGCTCGCACTCTTTGCCCGCTCCTCACCCACCTGTCCACACCCACCTGCCCTGCGAGACCAGCTGAAAGGCTGGTCTCTTCTGGACGCCTTCTCCCCAGCCCCATGCCCCTGAGAACTGGAGAAGGAATAGGTTTTCCAACCCACCTCCTGATGCCCAGCTCTCCCTGCCCCTCTGCCTGTGCCCAGCTCAGAGATTCTCAGGCACACAAATCTGCTCCTCCCTCCCCACCCTGCTCAAACCCAGAGTAGAACAGCTTTGGGGTGGGGCTGGGAGCTGGATGCCCCTGACACCCTCTGCTCATCCCTCCCCAGCCTCCCGGAAGGAGCCAGGCTCACTGCACAGGGGTGACCATCCTGCTCCCTGGTCCTCCAATCCGTCTCTGGGAGGCCGGGCCAGTTCCCGTATCTGCAGCCGTGCAAATCGGTGAGTAGATGCGCCTTGGGGGACAGGCCAGCCAGACCTGGGATTAATTCTCTGCTTTCACACTCCAGGAAGGTGATGCCCTTGAGTCGATGTCACAATTTTCTCTCTCCCCTAATTAAACAGAAAGCGTGGCCAGCGAGTGCATGGGGCAGGGAGAAAATTAAGAGTTAAAGGCATTGCCTGCAGAGGTCCAGCTGCGCCAGGCTTTTCATTTAGTGTCTAAAAGCTTCCTCGCATGTCTGCTACCCAGAGATAGGGGCAGCAAAGTAAACGGCAATTTTGCCCCTGCCTGCCTCTGCCTGCTGCCCCCGCGTGTGTGGGAGGGAGCCACGGAGGGAAGTCTAAGATAGAGGCAGGGTGCTCCTCAATGGCCTGAGAGGCCTGGAGGCTGGAGACCTCAAGAACAAAGCTTTTGGTAACCATGACTGATCTTTGATTTCTCTGGGCCTAATCTTTCCCCTCCCACAGGCGCAAACTGGTGGACATGAGGAGGCTGGGGGTCTGGGGAAGGGCCCCCCCGGCCTGGGGACCACTGGGCTCTTCCCGCTCAGCAGCCTGGGCCTAGATGCCCTTGCAGGACTGGAGTTCTGTTTGGAGAACCCCGTGGAGGGGGCTCTGCAGATGCTGCAACCCAGTCTCCTAATGAGGTCTCCTGCAGCTCTGTGCGGCTGAGCTGAGGTCAGATCACAGGACCCTTGATCCCCCTGCGGGCTTGGGCTTGAGCAGGATCTTCAGATCCCAGAGCCAGACTGGAAATGCCTGGTACCACTCGGACCCCATAGCTCCTGCTCAGGTGGCTGGGAAGTATTCACAGGAAGGGGCTGCATGGGGAGGGGTGGACCCAGGGCATCCTGTGTCCTATGGGAGTCTTCGGACAGGAAGCCAGCAGGTAGAACTCAGACGGAGGTTTCTCTCTCCGTAAAGCCCAGGCCCCTGTGTGTGGGCCTTGAGAATGACCTTGGGGATGAGGGGGTCTGGCAGGGCAAGTCTCCCTCCGGTGAGGTCATGAGCATTTCTCACGCCAGTGGGGCATGCCCGAGATGTGGCCCCATCCACCCTGGGCTTTCCGGGCAGTTTACTCTTCCCCTGTGTCACCGTCCTCCCGTTTGTATTGATTGGGACTGTGGACTGGGGCCTGGGCCGAGCATGAGTGTGTAATTCCACAGATAGACTTGCGTTCTGAGCCAGCTATGGGAATCTGCCCAAACCACTTCATCCATGTCCCACGTGCCCTGCAGTAGCTAAGGATCCGTGGGCCTCCAGCGAGGACAGGACCAGCGGGTACCCTCTGCCGCCGCACCCAACCACTGCAGCGTGGTGACCGCTCCTGAAGGGGCCTGAGCCTGGAACACTCTGGGGGCCGTTTGTGCTGCAGTCTTGACCCCACAGGGAGTCCCGCCGCCCCTACCCCAGTCCTCACACAGCAGACTCCGAGGCTCTCAGAGGCATCCGAGGCACCGGGAACTCATGTCAGCGGTGAGGCTGGGACCTCATCCCCTCCGGTGGCTTGTCCTCGTCCTTGCCACCTACCCTCCCTCCACCGGACACGGCTCTGGGCCGTGGACCTGCCCTGTCCTGTCCTGACCCTCACGCCCCCAAGCCCTCCTGAGTCTTGTCAACTTCCAGGTCGTTCCTCCGCATCTCCAGAATGAGCTCCAAGAAGGCGGGGTGTGCACGGGGCGGGGCTGGTCCACAGAGGCCCTCGGGGCACACAGGCCTGGCTCCAGGACACGGGGCACTTGAGGGACAGGTGGTGAGTGACCTGAACTACCCTGACAGACTCTCCTCAAACCCGGGCTGCCTTCTCCCTGTTGTTGTTTAGTCACTCAGTCGTGTTCAACTCTTTTTGTAGCCCACCAGGCTCCTCTGTCCATGGGATCCCCCAGGCAGGAATACTGAAGTGGGCTGCCATTTCCTTCTCCCTTAATTCTGAATTTTAGAAACTTTAGGAACTCCCTTGATGTTGGTGGCTGTTTGAGAAGGCAAGGACAGACACCAGGACAAGGATGATAAGAACCTCCGGAGGAGAAGCAGGAGGGGAGAGGGGTGAAGACGCACCCTGGGATTCGGCAGGGTGGGGTCAGCCGGGGCAGGGAGGAGCTGGGCTCTGCTGGCGGGGCTGAGATGGGCTCCCCTGACCGTGGGGTGGAAGGTGGGGGCCAGGGTGGCCCTTCGGGGTGCACAGCTGCTGGGGTGGCTGCGGAGGCAAGAACAGAGGCGGAGCCTTTGTCGCCCCGAGACGCCGTGCTGCGGGGGGCTCGATCTGCGCCCCTCATTCGACCCCGCACAGCCCCTGCCCAGCGTTCTTACCCTACTCAGTGAAGGAGGCAAGAGGCTGGTTTGTCCCAGGTCACCCCAGTGAGTGGCGACTCTGGGACTCCAGCCCAGGCTCCCGGCTTTCTCCTTCTCCACGAGGCTGGATGGGGGGCTGGGGGCTGGCCTGGATCTCTGCAAGCCCAGCCCCCCGCCCAGCCTGTCCCCCACCCCTCTCAGAGAAGCCAGCGAGCCGGGAGGCACGGGGAGTCCCCTGGGTCCGGCCATCCTGCTTCAGGCTGTGTGCTGGGCGCCGGGGCCGCAGCCGGGTAACCACGGTAACCCTGACCTGTGCCCCGGGACTCGCCAGGGGCCAGCGTGGAGCAGGGTGACAGCAGAGCCTGGCGTGCCATCCAAATGCCGCACGCTTATTAATCTCGCAGGCGAGGCGCTCTGAAGTCATTACCCCCCTCCCTGCGGATCCTTTGTCCGGGACATAATTGTCAGGCCCACCTCTCTACTTCTGTAATTAATTGCTTTGGGGAAGGCGGCTCAGCAGCTTAACTCTTTCTCTTCTGAGTCTCATCACAAAATCAGGAGGCCCCAGCTCTGCCGAGCCCGGGCCTGGGGCCAGGACGTGGGGCTCAAGGCCCCGCCCCTACCGCTAGCCGTGAGCCTCAGTTTCCCTGGTTCTCCGATACATACAAAGCCCCCGCCCTGGCTCCTGGCTAATTCATCTGCTCTGTTTAATTCAACTCCAAAGCTCTTGACAAGGATTAGACACACTCAAGCGTATCTATCACGCTAGTCAGCTTGTAGTGAGGCCTATATTCATGGAGATGAATATATTGGAGAAGAAGCACAAAGGGGGAAGGAGGGGGGAGGTGTGATAAAAAACAAGTTTTGCTTCCCTGAGTTGCTGCCTCGGCATCATTAGGACCCTGCTCACAGCAGAGTCGACGCTGAGATGAGGACCTGAGCTCACAAGGTTCCCCAAGATGCCCCTCTGCTTCTCCCAGGGCCCCTTTTATTTTTTTTTTTTTATTTTTTAAATAAATTTATTTATTTTAGTTGGGGGCTAATTACTTTACAATATTGTAGTAGTTTTTGCCATACATTGACATGAATCAGCCATGGGTTTACATGTGTTCCCCTTCCTGGACCCCCCTCCCACCTCCCTCCCCATCCCATCCCTCTGGGTCATCCCATTGCCCCTTTTAAAGTCGCTGCTTGGAGTAATCCTGTGAGAAGTTAGTGACCTCCACCCCAGTCACCTGATTGTGAGTGACGGGAGCCTGCCACCACACTGGCTCCTGACCTGGGTGCAGGCCTTCCCCCCGACCCCCTCGTGGGTCCCCACCCCTTCTAGGTCTGTACTAAACCCTGTGTCTGCTTCCTTCGTGTGGGTGTGTTGAAGCTACACCTTCCATCAAAACGTCCCCGGGGGCTTCACTTCCCCCAGGTGGGGGCTGGGATGCGGAGGGCGTCATCGGGTCAGAATCCACATGTTCTTAATTCAAAGCACCAGCTCCAGCTTCTCAGCACTGGGGAGGGTGGGGGAGTCCCAGGGGCAGGTCTGGCCAAGGCCTCCAGGGTCGGTGGCAGGGCCCTGCGTGAGAGAGGGACAGCAAGGCAGGCACTCAAGGGGCTGCGGGGAAGGAGTACAACACAAGCTACTGACGACACCCAGCAGGGGTTCAGGGCTTCCGCTCTGCAGGCATGCTCTGTCCTGCCCCAGCCTCCCCCTCCCCCGGCACAGCCAGGGTTGCTATTTTCCAGGTCATCCTTCCCAGGTCAGCCTTGAGTCAACCCCTCCCCGGCGGCCGGGGGAAAGAGGAGGCCTTGAAGAGTGACTTGCTGCTGCCACACTCTGCCCCGAGCGCAGATTTTAAGACGCAATCAGTCTTACATCTATCATAAGTTAATAATAAATGAATTTCCCTGATCGTTTTGCTGATACTGAGATCTAACATGTGGTGTCCATGGCAATAATATATTGCAACAACAGATAACACCCTGAGTGACAGTTCAGCAGAAAAGACACCCAGGGGAGTCAGCGTGCCCACTGGGCTCCTCAGCTGCCCAGGAGAGTCCAGCTCCGCGCTGCTGGTTGATTGGTGGCACCGGTTCCAGGAGGACACCTGGAACTCGGAAGTGGGAGAGAGATGGGCTGGGCATCCAGACCCCAGGGGTCCCGTCCAGCTCTGCATTTGCTGGCCGGTATCCCGCGCACACTCGCCCTTCAGGGAGCCCGAGCTGCCCTTTTCTGTAACACACAGGGGTTAAGGCCATTGACAATGAGCAAAGGCTGAAGCCGGCATGTACAGCCGTGAAGACATGACCAAGGTCATCGGAACCTGAGGAGCACCAGTTAGATGGCCATGTGCATCCAGTGGAAGGGCAGCGTTGGGAGGAAGGGGACCATGGTGTGGCATGCAGGACCCCTGCGCTGCTATAGCGCCTCCCTGAGGCTGGGCACCCAATCCGGCCCCAGGGGCAAGAATCCCACAGGAGTCCGAGAGGCTGGAGGCCTGGAGGAGGCCCTTCAATGACCAGGAGCCTGTACAGCTCGGGTCCCAGGGCCACGCTGCGACCGGCAGCCCTCAGAGCGCCTACAGTGAGCTTGACCCGCCCCAGGGGTCCAGGCCCCTCCCCCAGGTCCCCAAGGCACCCTCTCTCTCCAGGAAATGCCCTCCATCCCCTGCTTGCATCATCTTCCACTCCAGGGCCCAGGCAATCGTCGCCTCCTCCGGGAAGCACCCAGGTTCCGTCTGGAGGTCTAGCCTCCCAGGGACGCCTAGAGCTGGCCCGTCACAGTAGAGGTGGCCCTGGAGAAGGGCCCTGTCTCCCAGTTCCCATCCCCCTCCATCTGCTGTCAGAGATAACCACCGGCAGGAAGTGGATGAGTATCATTCGCTAGCATCGTCTATTTTTACTGCGTCTTTATGCCCCATAAACAATATATAATGTTCCTTATAGGTTTAAAACTTTACATAAACAGCCTGTTATGCTGTGTACCACACTGCAACAAGGTGCCTGCACTCAGTGTGCTTTTTGAGAGTTATCAGCATCAGTTTCTAGATCAAATTGTTAGTGGCCCTGCAAGCAGGCCCTTTACTGACCACATACAGCCTGCATACCGTCCCCCTGTGGATGGACAGGTAGGCTGTTTGTGGCATCACTGAATGTTCCTGTAAACCTCTCTCTGTGTGTATCTTGAGGAATTTTCTAGAAGCAGCATTGCTGGCTGCAGGCCATAAACATCTTCATATTCACCGCTATACTTGCTCTCCAGAATAGGGTGCAAGAGTCCTTTCATGGGCAGTGGGTCAGGAACCCTCTGTCCTATATCCTCAAATCACTTGCTGCCACACATTAGCCTTTGTAGATTTGCTGCGTATGAAATGATGTCTTTGAATTAACTGCCCATTCGGATGAATAATAGTGAGGTTGAACTTCTTTTCATGTATTTATTTGCCATTTTATTTCCTCTTTTGTTAACTGTCAATTTAAAATTCTCTACCGACTTTTCCACAAAGTTTTTCTTATTGACTTGCAAATATGCTTTATGTTCTAGGTACTAATATTCTGCCTGTTATATGCATGGAAACCACCTCTTCCCACCAGCAAGCAGTGTAGGGAACTTTCAGTATTCCTTTTATGTCTGGCTTTTTCCAACAGTATACTCATTGTGAGATTTATCCATACTGTTGCGTGTGTCAATAACTCACTCCTTCTTATTGCTGAGTTGGATTCCATTGGAATGATGGAATATACAACAATGTGTGTATCCGTTCTTGTGATGATGGATAAATGGGCTATTTCCAGTTTGGGGCTTTTTATAAAGAAAACTGCTGTGAACACTCGCATGCTGTCTTTCTTGGACACATGCTGTCTTCCCTTGGGGAAACTGGCTGGATCACATGATAGGTGTGTGTTTAACTCTTAGGAAACATTGAATTATTGTTATGAAGTGGTTGTAACAGTTTGCATCCCCACCAGCAGCATGAGTCCAGTTGCTCCAGGTCCTCACCAACCCTTGGTATGGTCAGTCTTTTTCATTGTAACCATCCCAGTGGGTGTGTACTTAGATCTCTGTGGGGTTGTAATTTGCAGCTTCCTAACCACTAATGCTATTAGAGCATCTTTTTGTGTGCTTATTTGCCATCCATGTATCTTTGAACTGTTTATTCAAATATCTTGCCCATTTTTTTTTTTTTACTGAGTTATTTGTGTTCTTATTACTGAGTTTTGAGAGTTTTTCCTCTATTCTTGTAAAAGCCCTTTGTTAGGTATATGATGTAGCAATCGTTTCTTTCAGCCTGTGGATTTCATTTTCATTCCTTTTACAATGTCTTTCGAAGAGCAAATGTTTAAAATCTTGATACAGTTAAGCTTTTTTTTTTTATGTTTTTGCTCTTATGGCTGAGATAGCTTTGCCTAGTGTAAGATTACAAAGATTTTTTTCCCTAAGTTTTCTTTTAGAAGTCGTGTGGTTTTGCTTGGCATTTAGGACTACTATTTATTTTTAGTTAATTTTTATAAGTGATACAAGGCATACATTGAGTTTCTTTTTTCTTTTTGGCAAATGGTGTTCCAGTGCCATTTGTTAAAAAGACCATCCTTTCTCCACTAAGTTGCTTTTGTACCTCTGTTTCAAAATCATTAGCCCATATGTGTATGGGTCTGTTTTTTGGGCAGTCTATTCTGTTCCAGTAATATATTTGTCTAATTTTGTGTCTATATCATGCTGTCTTAATTACTGTAGCTTTTTAATGTCTTGAAATCATAAATACTAGCAATCCAATATTCTTCTTTTTTGTAAGTAGTTTTGCTTACTCTTGGATCTTTATATTCCCATAAAGATGTTAAAATATGTTGATCAATTTATTTTTTATAAAATTGCTTAGATTTTGATTGAGATTTCACTGAATCTGCAGATGGATTCTGGGATAATTAATACTCTAACAATATTGCATCTTCTGCCACATGAACAGAGCATATCTCTCTATTTATTTAGATCTTGTACTTCTTTCAGTAGTGTTTTATAGTTTTTCAACATACAGTTGACCCTTGAAAAACACAGGTTTGAACTATGAGGGTTCACTGGTATGCAAATGTTTTTTAATAACTCAGTACTACACAATCTGCTGTTGGCTGAATCCACAGATAGGGAATCATGGATGCAGAGGACCAACTGTAAGGTTGTATGCAGATGTTCAACTGGAGAGGGTTTGGCATGTTGTTCAAGAGTCAACTGTCCAGGTCTTTCAAGTTTTCTTTACCAGATTTGTTCCTAAGTATTTCATAATTTTGATGCCATGATAAACAATATCTTTAAATTCAATTTCCACTTGTTTCTTGCTCTTTAAATAGAAATTCATTTTTGTGTATTGATGTTATATTCAGCAACACTGGTAAATTCAGTTATTAGTACCAGTAAGTTTTTTTTATGTAGGTATCATTAGATCTGCTACTAAGAATTCATGAGTAAAGATAATTTTACTACTTTCCAGTCTCCACAACCCATTTTTTTATCATGCTTTATTAAAGTGATTGGAACTTCTACCACAATGTTAAATAGAAGTCTTGAAAGTAAATGTCATTATATTGTTCTTAATCTTGGGAGAAAACATTCAGTCTTTTATCACTAAGAAAGATATTAGTTGTGAGTTGCTCACTGATGATTTTTATCAGGTTGAGGAATTTTCCTTCTATCTTTTACTTGCTGACAGTTTTATCATCACTGGGTGTTGAATTTTGTCAAATACTATTGGGATGATCATATGTTTTGCTTTTAGTTTGTTAATATGGTAAGTTAAATTAACTGACTTTCAAATGTTAAATCAGTCTTGCATTCCTGGTGGATAATCTCCACATGACCATAAGTTATTATTCTTTTATATATTATTGGATTTGATTTGATACAGTTATGTTTAAAACTTACATATCCATGTACATAAGAGTTATTAGTCTGTAGTTTTGTGGGGTTTTTGCAATATCTTTGCCTGGTTTTGGTAGCAGGGTAATGCTGGCCTCACAGAAAGAGTTGGGATTCATTTGGGTTGCAATAACAAAATACCAATGACTGGGTGGCCTATACAATTTATTTCTCACAGTTCTGGAGGCTAGCCATCCAAGATCAAGCTACCAACTGACTCAGTGTAATGATGGCCTGCCTTTTGGTTCATAGATGGTGACTTCTCACTTCTGACATGTCAGAAGGGGGTCCTTGTAAGGACTCTTTATGGGGTCTCTGCTATAAGGGCACTAACTGCATTCAGGAGGGCTTCACCCTCATGTGATAATCATTTCCTAAAGACTAAAGGGCTGTCACCTTGGGCATTAGGTTGTAATATGTAAATCTGGGCAAATATTCAGTCCATTGTAAAACATATTCTCTCCCCTTTAATTTTCTGGAAGGGTTTGTATAGAACTGATATTTCTTTCCTACTTGGTAGAATTCAGCAATGAAGCCAACAAGGATTCTAGTTCTTAGTAGAGAAGTTCTTAACTCTAAATTCAATTTCTTTAATAAATATAAGGCTATTCTGGCTATCTGTTTCTTCTTGAATAAATTTATGTCTTTCATTCCCAAATTTCAAATGGGAATTTGCCCATTTTGTCAAGTCATCAAACTTATTGGTAAAGTTTATTCATGATATTACTTCATTACTGCTTTAATATTCATGGGGTCTTTGGTGAAGTCACCTTTTAAAATCCTGACATAATAATAATTTGTGCCATCTCTCATTTTTTTCTAATTATTCTGGTTAGAAGTTTATAAATGTTATTCATCTTTACTAAGAACTAGCTGTTGATTCATTGATTTTCTCTTATTTTTATATTTCTTTGATTTTCAGTCTGATGCTTCTCATTTCATTTCTTCTGCTTATTTTGGGTTTAATTTACTTTTCTCTTTCTTGTCTCTTAAGGTAAAAGCTAAAGGCATTAAGTTCAGGCATTTCTTATTTTCTAATGTAGTCAATTATTGCTATAAATTTCCTCCTGAGTACTGGTGTAATGGCATCCCCCAGAATTCTTATATGGTGAATTTTCATGTTAATTTGCTTCAAAATACTTTCTAATTTCCCTTTTTCCTTTGACCCACATGTACCTTATATGTGTCTTATTTAATTTTTTAATATTTCAGATGCATTTCTACTATTGATTTTCAGTTTAATTCCATTGTGGCCTGAGAACATATTTTATATGACTTGAATCCTTTCAAATGTATTGTGAATTGTTTTATAGCCTAGAATGTGGTCTATCTATCTCGATAAATGTTTCACAGAGATCAAATTGCCAACATCCGCTGGATCATCAAAAAAGCAAGAGAGTTCCAGAAAAACATCTATTTCTGCTTTATTGACTATGCCAAAGCCTTTGACTGTGTGGATCACAATAAACTGTGGAAAATTCTGAAAGAGATGGGAATACCAGACCACCTGACCTGCCTCTTGAGAAATCTGTATGCAGGTCAGGAAGCAACAGTCAGAACTGGACATGGAACAACAGACTGGTTCCAAATAGGAAAAGGAGTACATCAAGGCTGTATATTATCACCCTGCTTGTTTAACTTATATGCAGAGTACATCATGAGAAATGCTGGGCTGGAGGAAGCACAAGCTGGAATCAAGATTGCCGGGAGAAATGTCAATAACCTCAGATATGCAGATGACACCACCTTTATGGCAGAAAGTAAAGAAGAACTAAAGAGCTTCTTGATGAAAGTGAAAGAGGGGAGTGAAAAAGTTGGCTTAAAGGTTAACATTCAGAAAACTAAGATCATGGCATCTGGTCCCATCACTTCATGGCAAATAGATGGGGAAACAGTGGAAAAGAGTGGCTGACTTTATTTCTTTGGGCTCCAAAATCACAGCAAATGGTGACTGCAGCCATGAAATTAAAAAATGCTTACTCCTGGGAGAGTACTCCTTGGAGAGTACTACTTTTTTGTACTGCTTGTACAAAAAAGATCTTCACGACCCAGATAATCATGATGGTGTGATCACTCACACTCACCTAGAGCCAGACATCCTGGAATGTGGAGTCAAATGGGCCTTAGGAAGCATCACTATGAACAAAGCTAGTGGAGGTGATGGAATTCCAGTTGAGCTATTTCAAATCCTGACAGATGATGCTGTAAAAGTGCTGCATTCAATATGTCAGCAAATTTGGAAAACTCAGCAGTGGCCACAGGACTGAAAAAGGTCAGTTTTCATTCCAATCCCAAAGAAAGGCAATGCCAAAGAATGCTCAAACTACCGCACAATTGCATTCATCTCACACGCTAGTAAAGTAATGCTCAAAATTTTCCAAGCCAGGCTTCAACCATACATGAACCGTGAACTTCCAGATGTTTAAGCTGGTTTTAGAAAAGGCAGAGGAACCAGAGATCAAATTGCCAACATCCACTGGATCATCGAAAAAGCAAGAGAGTTCCAGAAAAACATCTATTTCTGCTTTATTGACTATGCCAAAGCCTTTGACTGTGTGGATCACAATAAACTGTAGAAAATTCTTAAAGAGATGGGAATACCAGACCACCTGACCTGCCTCTTGAGAAACCTGTATGCAGGTCAGGAAGCAACAGTTAGAACTGGACATGGAACAACAGACTGGTTCCAAATAGGAAAAGGAGTGCGTCAAGGCTGTATATTGTCATCCTGCTTATTTAACTTATATGCAGAGTACATCATGAGAAACGCTGGGCTGGAAGAAACACAAGCTGGAATCAAGATTTCCAGGAGAAATGTCAATAACCTCAGATATGCAGATGACACCACCCTTATGGCAGAAAGTGAAGAAGAACTAAAGAGCTCCTTGATGAAAGTGAAAGAGGAGAGTGAAAAAGTTAGCTTAAAGCTCAACATTCAGAAAATTAAGATCATGGCATCTGGTCCCATCATTTCATGGCAAATAGCTGGGGAAACAGTGGAAAGAGTGGCTGACTTTATTTCTTTGGGCTCCAAAATCACTGCCGATGGTGATTGCAGCCATGAAATTAAAAGACGCTTACTCCTTGGAAGGAAGGTTATGACCAACCTAGATAGCATATTAAAAAGCAGAGATATTACTTTGTCAACAAACGTCCGTCTAGTCAAGGCTATGGTTTTTTCAATAGTCATGTATGGATGCGAGAGTTGGACTATAACGAAATCTGAGTGCCAAAGAATTGATGCTTTTGAACTGTGGTGTTGGAGAAGCCCTTGGACTGCAAGGACATCCAACCAGTCCATCCTAAAGGAGAGTCCTGGGTGTTCATTGGAAGGACTGATTTTGAAGCTGAAACTCCAATACTTTGGCCACCTGATGCGAAGAGCTGACTCATTTGAAAAGACCCTGATGCTGGGAAAGATTGAGGGCAGGAGGAGAAGGGGATGGCAAAGGATGAGATAGTTGGATGGCATCACCGACTCAATGGGCATGAGTTTGAGTAAACTCCAGGAGCTGGTGATGGACAGGGAGGCCTGGCGTGCTGCAGTTCATGGGGTCGCAAAGAGTCGGACATGACTGAGCAACTGAACTGAACTGAACTGAAGCCCTTGAAGATACTGTGGATCCTGCTGTCAGCGATGGAGGCTCCTATAAACGTCAGTCACGTCGGATTGGTTGATAGTTCAAATCTTCTATGTACTTAGTATTTTGCTGTGAACTTGTTCTATCACTCATTGAGAGAGGCACATTAAAATTTCCAGCTGTAATTGTGACTTTTTCTACTTCTCATTTCAACTCTCAGCATATTTTTCTTCGTGCGTTTTAAAGCTCAGTTACCAGGTGCTGAAACACTTAGGGTCATGTCTTCTTGACGACCTGGTCCTGTCATCATCACGACATGACTTCACTTGTTCCTGGTAATACTGTTTTCTGAAATCTAGTTTACCTTATGTTAAGAAAGCCACTTCCAATCTGTAAATTAACAGTGCAGTTCTGCACAAAATTGATCAAGGAGGACAGAGACCTCCCAGGTACCCCTCTCTGCATACATTTCCCCAGGTACTAACAACTTGCCTCAGTGTGGTACATTTGTTGCATTTCACATATAAAATTGACGTCCTAAATATCAAACACTGATACACTAAATATCATTAACATTAGCCCATCATTTACATTAGGTTTCACTCCTGACCTTTTCCCAATCCTCCACACCCTCATCCAAAACCATGACAGTAGTGGGGCGTCTGCATCTCACAGACTGCAGAGCTGGGCTCCACTGAAAACCCCTCTGCCTCCTCCCACCTGCCCAGGCGGCCTCACTGGCCTTGTTTGTCTGTCTGCTGCTTTTGCAGGTAGGGGAGGAGTCGAGGGGCAGGGGCAGCCTTGGCTCCAAGCCCAGGGCAGGCCCTGACTCCAAGCCCAGGGCAGGCCCTGACCTGAGTCCCATTGAGCCTTCAGTGCCAGTCACCTGTGGGAACCGCGTGCCCAGCCCCCACTGCCTGGTTTTGAACCGAGCCTAGCACACCCACAGCTTCACTTGTATTCATTGCTTTGCATTTTTTTTCTGAAAGAAATTTAACTTGTGTCTCTGGCTGCCACCTAGAAGCCAGAGTGCTGGCCCACGGGGCGACCCCAGCCCGTCTTCCGCCTGAGCCTCCCTCCTCCCCAGGCCTCTCACCAGCTGAGCTCACCCCACCCTCATGCCTGCCTGTGCTCCACTCACAACCCCACCCCATCTCCAGCTCTTATGGCTTGGGTGGGTATCACCTCCTCCAGGAAGCCCAGCCGGGTGTCTGTCGTCCGCCGGGCCTCAGCTCACTGTCCACACTCGGGTCACAGCTGCTCTTCTGTCTCCCTCGGCTGGCTGGCGGGGGTGCCTTCTTCACCGCTGAGTGTCTGGCCCCAGCACGGCCTCAGCACAGAGCAGACGCTTCGTAAGTGACATGAAAAACTTCATGACAGCCCCCAGCAGGTGCTGTCGAGACAAGACCCTGTCTGACTTTCGGTGGCCCCCAGCACAAAGCATCACAGGCACCCCTCAATGCAAGGTCCTCATGTGTCTCTTGCTTGTGTTTGCCCATTCCCCTGGGAGGGATCATTCAAACAGCAGCCTCCATCCTCCTGCCTGGACACCCAGGGGGCATCAGGGCAGAATCCTGGGCGGTCCAGCTTCAGCTCACCAGGGTGGGGGAGGGCTCGCCCCAAGAGCAGAAGGGAGACACAGGTCCTGAACAAGAGTCAGGCTGGCTCAGGGCGAGGCTACGGCAGAGGCCAGGATGGCCAGTCAGCACAGCACAGCCATGGCCCCTGTCCCCTGGATGTGGTCAGACACACTCCTAGATGGGCACTCTGTGCACTGGAGCCTCTCTCTCCAGCGAGCAGCAGGGTGAGTGTCCCTGTCCTCCAGACCCTCACAGTGAGAGGTAAGTAAAAAGGAGAAGGTGACATTCAGAAAGAGATAGGAGATGGTGGGGGGGTCTCATTGGCTCAGGCTAGTGGTGGGGCATGAGGGTGTCTGCAAGGCCTCTGAGAAGGTTTTCTTTCTGTTGAGACCCTGTAGGGTGAAGAGCACTGTGCAGAGCTCCAGGGACGAGCATCCCAAAGCCCCAGAGGCGCATGAGCACCGTGGGCCAAGGGAACGGGCTGAGGTGGCTGGAGCACGGAGAAGGTCATGGGAGCAAGGCGGGGTCTGGTGTAGGAGTCCAGGGGGCCCTGCACAGTGAGGGGGTGTGGCGAACCTTGGCCCCCTGGATGGTTCAGAAACCTGCAGTGAGGCCGTTAAGTCCGAGGTGCCACGTGCGCCTCCAAGGAGAGGCCAGGACTGCGGAAGATTCGGAGTGGAGTGAGAGGGAGTGTGCCAAGGAGGACACCAGGTCTGATCCTGACCTGAGCACCTGGCTGCATGTCCTGGCTGGCGGACAGGCCAGGAGGGCAGGGGCAGGGGCTGTGAGGGGAGACACGTCAGGAACTCTGCACCGACGCTGTCCAGACGGGGAGCAGACCGCAGGGGCATGGGCAGGCACAGAGGGCTGTGGGGATGCATTCAGGGCCACACATGGTAAGTGATCAACACCGCTGGAAGCCTAGGGAGGGCGAGAGGATGCAGTGTAGCCCAAGCCTGGAGACCCTCTTCTGCCCAAACCTGGGTCGGCTTTGCTGAGAGGCTCGCCCCCTCACTGGTCCCCCACCCCAGACGTGGACCCTGCCTGTGGGAGCATCCACGCCTGCCCTAGGCTCTCCTCCCAATTGCCACGAGCCCTTTAGTCCCTGCAATTGATCCCCAGGCTAGGGTCTAATTGCTGCCAGTCGCTGTGATCTCAGAAAAGGCTGCTGCCTGTGGGGGAGCCGAGAGAGGCCGCCGCCTTCCCAAGATAACATGAAGGAGATTTTCTCTTTCCTCCTTTGAATGGTCTGCAGGCAGGAAACCAGCAATTACCCATCAAAGAGCCTGCTTTCTGAGGCTGGGACTGCGGGGACTGGCTCAGGAGCTCGGTCTCCACGTCATTGTTCTGGGGCCGGGGCCGCTGGGGTGGCGGGTCCCGCCCCTGCTCTGTGTCTGAGGCTGTGAGCCCGGAAGCTGGCTGCGGCTGCAGCTGCCACCCCCACCTGCGGCGATTCCACCTGCACCAGGAAACAAAGGGCACAGTGGCTGTGCGTCTGACTCCCGGCTTGTAGCTGGGAGAGGCAGCCCTTAGTGGAGAGGAGAGGGCTTGTGAGGACCATGGGAGGGGTGAAGACAGTGCCCAGGGGAGCTGAGGGTAGCCACAGGGTGAGCGTCTCCCATCTCAGGTGGCAGAGCCTAGGGCTGAACTGCGTGTCTGAGCAGTCACTGCAGCCTGGGAACAGGAGCCCAGGAGGAGCCTGCCCTGCCTGGGAGCCTCCTCGCTCCTTCCTTCCCCAAGGAGCTGGTGGCGGCTGCCTCCGCACACCACCAGGGCCACCGGGTCAGGGGCTGAGCTGGGGCCAAAGTCCACGGAGAGCTGCCGCAGCACTCCCAGGGCCCACGGCTCTCTCCAGCCTTCAGGGCAGGAGCTTGGGTTTGCAGAAGCTGTTTGCTAGTAGGCCTACCTCCCCAGCAGACCCCAACCCCAACCCTCACCCTTACCTCCAGGGCAAGACCCAGTTCCAGGCGCCCCTGCCCGGGGCCTTGTTAGTCCTCAGTCCATACAGGTCTTTGTCTGCATGCCTCCCAGGACCTCTGAACTGCCTTCTTCTCAGGGAGATGGTGGGGGACAGGCGCAGGTGAAATGGGCCTGTCCATGGAGGCGCAGGCTAACACGGGGACCAAGAGCAGGGCCCTGTCCCACACCAGCTACGTGCCCCGATGGAGCCTCTCATTGGGCCTCAGTTTACTCATCTGTGGGTGACAGCTGTGAAAGTACCCATTCCCGTGGGGCATGGGGGTGCCCAGCGCCACTCCAGCAGGGCATAAACACCCCCAAAGTCGTGGCCCAACTGTCCAAGAGCTGCCTGCAAGGGCTGGGCCAGGCAGGGCGGGGAGCTTCTCAGACGAGTCCTGGCAGATGGAAAGGGACCCCTCCTGGCCCCAGCGACCCCCCAAGTTCCCTTAAGCCCACAGAGACACCCCTTTCCACTCTGGAGGGCCTCCCCCACACCACTCAGGGGAGGCCGTGAGGTCACTCACTCATGGATGCTGGCCCTGAGGACACCCGGCTGCCCACAGGGGATCAGGGCACCGTGGGCACGATGCACCATCCAGGTGAAGGCTGACACTGAGCCTGGTGCTCCAGGGCCTGGGACCCGGCGCTCGGTTTGGAGGCTGGTCTGCTTCCCATCCCAGCCTGCACACAGGGCTTGTCACTGCCACCTGCCCTAAGCTGTCCATCAGGTTCCAGACCCCTGAGACCTCTGCTGCCCACTAGCTGTGTGCCCGGGGCGGGGACCTGGCTGTGAGCCTCACACCCAGGTGCCCTTCAGCCTTGGTGGAGTCCCGCCCCTTTCACATATGTGGTCACTTTATACGGATGACCCTCAAGGTCATCCCTGCCCTTGCTGAGCATGTGGCAGATCCCTCCTGCCATCTCCCGGTGGAAGGCTCCACAGAGGGAGATGACCGAGTGCATGAAGGTCTCGTGCAGGGCGGCGGTGGAGTCAGAGTCTGGAACTCCAAGGCCAGGCTCCAGCCACCAGCCTGATGCTCTCCACACCTGTAGGTGGGTCCTGGGACCAGGCCTCCCAGAGCCCAAGACAGAATGACTGAGTCCTGGGCTTGGAGCCCGTGCCAGCCTGTCACTCACTTGGAGGCCCAGGGGTATCCTGATACGTGCCGTCCTTCAGAAGCCGGGTACCCCTGGGCCTCCCACCCCAGCCTCTGGGAGCTGCTTTCTCAGTATAAAGTGGATTTAACATAGCACTTCCATGGGGTTATTTTGAAATAAAAGCAAGTGCATCCAGCCCTGAGAACCCCGGCAGGCGCAACTCTAACTGTCCTCCACCCGCACGGGTGGAGATGGAACCTCAGAGAGGTGAAGCAGCTTGCCCAGAATCACACAGGAAGAAGAGCCAGAGTTGGGGGTCTACACCAGTTCAAGTCCAGAACCCCAGACTTGTTCACTCGTCCAGTCATCTGTCTGCTGAGTCTAGATTCCACCAGCAGGCCCCACCGAGTGCTCGTGACCGTCAGCCTTGCCCAGTACCCAGCAGTGCTCCCCCTACAGCGTCACCTCTGAACGGGCCTCGAGCTGGACCAGAGATCTCAGGACCTGCAGCACAGGATGCCAATACTCTTTACTCTTCACCCAAAAAGACTATCCCGGGGGTCCTGAAGGTGCCGGGGTCTCCATGCCCTTCTTCCATCTCGGCCCACAAATGACATCTGCACATCTGAGCACAGAGGCTGCCCACCACCCTCCAGGCACTGCCCACGGGTCATCAAGACCACATCTGGCATGCCCCTACCCCAGCCCTAGTAAGGGTGATGCCTGGATTAAAATTCCATTAATAATGGAATTCTTCTGGAATATTGCCCATGCTGGGAGAGGCCAGGGTGGGGCTATAGAGAGCTACTGTAGGCTGGAGGGGCCACAGGGGCAGCAGAGGGTCATGGGGGAATGGCTCCCCTTTGCCAGAGTGAGAAGGAAAGAGCCCGGCAGTGGGCTTGGCTTCTTCCATGGTTCTCCGGAAGCCCACAGGTTTTCTGGGCCCCTGCCGAGGCAGACATGGCATGGGCTTGTGGCAGAGGAGCAGGGAAAGGGAGACAGTGATCAGTGGCCGTCTGGGCTTCAGTAACCCATCATGCCCCTTCTGCCTTCCACTGCCTCCCGTCTACCCCACCTAGATGCACCTTCCTCCCAGGTGCTTGGCTGACCTATGAGAACTGGAAGATGACGGACAGCCTTGATTCCGGGGGGCTCCCAAGGTGGGTGTGGATTCCTCCCAGGAGCTCCCCACAACCTCTCCGTGTGGCCCTTGTGCCTGACCAGGGTGGTGAAGCCAACTGCAGTGACTTGAGGGGAGCTGGTCATGGTGCCACAGTAATAAGGGTGAGGACGCTGGTGGTGGCCATGGCACCAGCGGTGTGTATGGCACGGGGGGATTTGGTTTGTGACATGGTCACCTACAACCACGGGCCTTGGTGACAGAGCATCTGCTGGCAATGGAGAAACTGGAAACACGGTGACCCAAGCGTTTCCGGGCCCAGGCCCTGCAATGTCCAATGAACGCACAAAAGGGAGGGCCGGGAGGGCCCATCCTGTGATCCGAAATCCTGCTTCTCTGAGAGGATCCTCTACTGGATCTGGGGCCGCACTAGGTCACCACCCACAAAACCGCGGGGCCGAGGGGCGCTCATCACTGATTTATCCCTTGGCATCTCCTGGATCTGAAGATGAACACTTTTAAAAATAGGGATGAGTCAAGAATTTTCTTTCCCCTCAAGCAAAGTCTCCTGGACAGATGGCGAGATCTCTGTGATGGATTAGACGCTCTGGCAGCTCCTCCCCGGCTCCTCACAGCCCAGAGAGATTCATCTTCTCCCGGCATTATTTCTTTCTTCTAAAGGTTATTTTTAGTGTTCTTGGAAAGATCTGATTGCAGACATGAGCCCTGCGCAGGCCCCAGTCTGCTAGGCTGCTCTGTGTCTACACCTGGACCTGCGAGGGGCAACACGCCGGCCACGTGTGGCTCCTTACGTTCAAATCAAAGTCGCGAGGAACGAGACCGAAATTTCCTTCTCCCGTCACACCCTCCATGGGCCAGGCATGCAGCCGCCTTACATGGCCAGCAGCTACCGTGTCAGATGACCCAGAAAGAGCATTCCTCACCTCAGAAGTTTCCATCATGGACACAGGACACAGGACCCCAGGCTTCCTCCAGGCTGAGGGTGAGTCCCGGCCTGCTTGTCCACAGCCTCGGGCTTTCCAGGATGCAGAGAGGAGAGCAGAGTCTGGCCTGCCCACCATGGGCACTTCCCCCGGTCTCTGCAAACCTCCCCAAGCCTGTGCTTCTGCGGCCACAGGCCTTCCTTTCCAGCAGGGCACCCTACGAGAAGCCAGGTTTCACCATGATATTAAGGGCAGGAGGGGCGAGACACATTAGCCAAACACGATTAATACATTTACCCTTTTAATGAGGGCTCTGGTGTCTTAAACCAGGACAAGACTCTTGGGAAGTCATTCCAGGCACCAACAGGATAAATGGGATATTTGGGAACCCCTTCTCCACATGCAGATCAAAGCACCTGGGTTTTGACTCTGTTTCTGGACCGATTGTCTGAGTGTGTCTTGTGTGTGTCAGTTGCTCAGTCCTCTCCGACTCTTTGCAACCCCGTGAACTGTAGCCCACCAGGCTCCTCTGTCCATGGGATTCTCCAGACAACAGTGCTGGAGTGGATTGTCATTCCCTTCTCCAGGGGATCTTCCTGACCCAAGGATCAAACCCAGGTCTCCCATGTTGCAGGCGTATTCTTTACCGTCTGAGCCATCAGGGAAGCATGTGCAGCCTCACACCAAACATCTCCTGCACAGACTGTGTTCCAGGCTCCGTACCCAATGCCAGGGTACAACAAAGTGACACAGGACATGGCCTCCAAACACAAAAGTGCAATCAGGCACTGGCCTGGGGTAAGAGGCTCTCCTCATCTATTTTACAAGTGAAAAAGATGAAGGTCCTTAAGAAGAGGGGCAGGCAAAGGGAGGCAGAGCCTGATGAGACAGAGACAGCCACAGGGTGAGAGCGGAGGCTCAAGCCCAGGACTCCATCAGGAAGCCCATCTCATGAGGCCCATGGGCACTGAATGTCCAGGGTGCTTCCAGGTCCATGCTGACACAATCTATGATCGGCCAGCCACCTGCTATTCCTGGGACTGAGCAGGCATCGGCCAAGTGCTGCTCCCACCCCCCACCAGAGGTCTGGAGGTAAAAGATGACCCAGAGACACGCTCACATAACCCACAGGCCCACCCAGCGCCTCTTCTGAGCACCTACTAAGTATGAGCGCTATGCTCTGCATTCATTGAGAAAAGAATGCACTACCTAAAAGTCAAGAGTTACGTTTTATTTGGACTTTCCAAGGACCCAAGCCTGGGAGGCTGAGAGCGATGCTGAGGCTCTCGGATGGATGAGAGACTGTTCTGAAGAGGTAAGAGAGGAACCAGCTTATACAGCAGTTTTGAAAGAAAAACCAGGTAGTTGGAACATCAAAAGATTACTGTTAATTAAAAAAAAACAAAAACAGACATCTCAAGTTAATGAATTTAGCACTTTTCTATGTATGGGAAAATGCCAAGAGTCTGGGCTCCTTGAAATCACTTGTTTGATATACGCCTTTTTCTAGGGCTGGTATCCTGCAGTCAGGGACAGCTGCAGCATCCTTTGTTTCCTGACAGGAGGTGACATACTTTGTCCACAGCTGCATGATCTCACATCACCTCAGTCACCAGGTAGCCCTTTGAGAACGACAGTGTATCAGTCATCTACTACTGTGTAACAACTTAGCCCAAAATGGCATCTGATTATCCCACAGACCCAGTGATTGGGATCTAGCTATGCCTCTGCTGGGTCTCCCCCAGGCTGCACTGAGGATGTCCACTGTGCAGGATGTCCACTGAGGCTGTGGTGAGTGTGCCTCCAGGCTCCCACGTGGTGTGGACAGGAGGCTGTCCCTCGTGGACTTGGGCCTGAGGCCCCACCCACCCACATGGCAGCTGGCTTCATTCCAATGGGTGATGACAAGAGAGAACAAGAGGGTCCAGGAACAGATGGCATCATGGTCTCTGTACTCAGTCCTGAAAGTGCCACCCTCATGTCTACTGTTTTCTATTGGTTAGAAGCAAGTCCCTGGGCCCAGCCCACCCTCAGAAAGAGAGGGCACGAATGCATGAAAACTGGGGGGTGGTTGGGATGGAGAGGGTGGAGAGGGGGCAGGGCGATCACTGGGGCCATGCTAGAAGCAGCTTCCAAAGGACGTCATCTAGCCTCATGTTACACGTGGGGAAACTGAGGCCCAGAGAGATCAAGGGCCCTGTCCGCAGCTGCACAGCTGGTCACTGCAGATCTGGAAGAAGAGCCCAGCCCAGGGCTACTCATCACCTCCAGATATCTGCGAGGCCTCGGTGGTGGCTTGAGCTGTCACTCCCGGAGCACAGATTCCCAACTTAAAATGAGTTGTGACATTTCCTAGTGCACGCAGGGCCCTGGCAGAATGGAAAAGATTTCATAAATATGTAAATCGCCGTGTCCCGCTTTCCCAAGGAGGGCGGCTCAGCACCATCCTCTCCTGCCTCCCTCACACCCTACACCCTCGCAGATGCCGTAAGAGGATCAGCCACAGGCTTTGTAATGAAGTTAGAGTGGAGCGGGGAGCGTAATCCAACTGGAATGGGTGGCTGCCCCTCCCCCTCCAGCCTTCCTGGAGAGCTGGGCAGCCAGGCAGGAGCTCAGGCCCACCAAGCCTCTGCCACGGCCCCGGGGGGACACGCTCAGCTCTGTGTCCCCAGAGAGAAGAGAGAGCTTGGAAAGCCTCACCCTCTTGAACTGACAGGTGATAAACTGAGGCCAGGGCACCTTTCCCAAGGACAGACAGCTGCATAGGGGCACAGGGAGATCTGGAGCCACATCTATGTGCCCCTGTCCCCCTCATCCTATGTTGAAACGAGATGCCTTAACTGAGTAAAGGCCCAGGGCAAACCCTCCGGCCCTCAGACCACGCCTCCGCACCTGTGACACTGGCCGTTCTGCACCATCCACGCTGGACGGTGAAGTGAAAAGTGTCACCTCTGTGTGACCACTGAGGACACAGGGGCAGTGTGCTCTTGGGTGGGAGCCAGGGCCCCTCTCTGGCCTGAATGATCTTCACTGCCCCACCTTCTCCTCGAAGTCCCTTCCTAGACTTCCTCCCAGCCCCTTAGGTCTATCCCAGCCCCCACCACCCTCTTCCATCCCTGGTTACCCCTGCAATAAGCCGGGGCACTGGGGGTGCGGGCATCATCGCCAGGACTGCACAAGGCTTAAGCACATGCGGTATGAGACCCACACTGTTTCCTCATGCTCCCATTCGTCTGTTCAGCAGTATTTTTTGAGCACTTACTCCATGTGGCCTGCTGGGAAGTCGGAGATGAGCAAGGTAGATGTGGTCTCTGTCTCCGAGAAGCTTCCTTCCCATCCGCGGCAGAGGTGCTCTTCAGGTGAAGAAAGGCCCAACTCACCTCGGCTGCACAGCAGAAGGGGCAGGGGCAGGCAAGGTGGGCTTCCTGGAGGAAAGGGCCTTGCAGGGACATCTGGAAAGTAGTCAGGAAGCACATCCCAGAGGAGCAAAAGTGAGCAAAGGCGAAGGTGGGGAAAGTGGGGTGATCACAGGGCCCTGGAAGAAGTGGGAGATGGGTGTGTTGCCCAGGGTAAGAGCTGCCAGAACAGCCCCATGGGTGCCCAGGCACACTCAGAGGTGTTCTTAGGAGGGCTGTGAACTGCAGAAAGAAACCCTACCTCTCTGAGCCTCGCTTCTCTCCTCCAGGAAATGGGAAGCTCTGGGCGGAAGAAAGGGAGATGTGCTCTGCTTCAGACACCTTCCTTGCACCTGGGGGACACTTTCTGGTCCCCTCTGTGCCAGGCCCAGGCAGGGGAGCTCTCCAGAACCCAGGCCAGCCTCCCGGTCCTGCTGGCAGCCTCCAGTGCTTCTGAGAACCATCTGGAGGGTTCTCATCACAGAGCAGAGTGTTTCCCTCCAAACCGTTTGGCATCCAGGAGCTGCCATGGAATTTAATCCCAGTCCAGAAATATGCACTGAATCTGGCCCAAGGCACATCCCCAGCCATGGAGCAAGCCTTGGCATTTCCAAGTGACCGTGTTCATCGCCAGTCCCAGGTGACTGTGCGTCCAAATGGGTGGAGGGCAGAGGGAGGGGTTGGGGGTTCCACAACCAGCCCCGTGTCCTCCACATGAGACGTGGGTGTGAATTCTGTCTCTGCCAGGGTGGACAACACAATGGGAGTCAGGCAGAGGCCACCAGACTGGGCCAGGCTGACCTGCCCTCAAGCCTGGCATGGGGCTGAGCAACTAACATCACCTCCTGAACATCTTCTCTACCTGTAGAACAGGTAATAATACTTTCCCTGCAATGCTGTTATAATATTTAAATGAAATAATATATGCAAAGGCTTTTCCACTTTGCAAACGCAGATGCTGAACTAACAGCAGCTAAAAACAAAGCCCTGTTTCCTGGGTTTCCTGGTTGGCCAAGTGAGACTGTTCTTGCTCCAACGAGATGCTATGGGCAGGGCTCCTGGCCCAAATTCTAGAGTGGAAGAACCCAGCATCCCTGACCTGCTGCTAAGTCGCTTCAGTCATGTCCGACTCTGTGCGACCCCATAGATGGCAGCCCACCAGGCTCCGCTGTCCCTGGGATTCTCCAGGCAAGAATACTGGAGTGGGATGCCATTTCCTTCTCCAGTGCATGAAAGGGAAAAGTGAAAGTGAAGTCGCTCAGTCGTCCGACTCTTAGCGACCCCATGGACTGTAGCCTACCAGGCTCCTCCGTCCATGGGATTTTCCAGGTAAGAGTACTGGAGTGGGGTGCTATTGCCATCTCCTGCTGCTGCTGCTGCTGCTAAGTCGCTTCAGTCGTGTCTGACTCTGTGCGACCCCATAGACGGCAGCCCACCAGGCTCCGCCGTCCCTGGGATTCTCCAGGCAAGAATACTGGAGTGGGTTGCCATTTCCTTCTCCAGTGCATGAAAGGGAAAAGTGAAAGTGAAGTCGCTCAGTCGTGTCCGACCCCATGGACTGTAGCCTACCAGGCTCCTCCGTCCGTGGGATTTTCCAGGCAAGAGTACTGGAGTGGGGTGCCATTGCCTTCTCCGTGTGTTCCAGCAGAGGCTGTCAATTTTCCCTGAATCAGGTGCACTGAGAGTGGGGTGGGGAAGACAGGTGGGCGCCCCAACATGACTCCTTGCATTGACCAGAGCCCCTGGGGAGAACCGCACATCTATTTTCCCCCTGAATCCCCAGCATCTCCCCAGTGGTCTAGCGCAGCTCCACTGCAGTGTCCTCCCCGGGCTGATTCCCCAATTCCCTGCGACTAAGGGGAGGCATCCAGGGCAGAAGAGAGTGGCGAGAATACAGAACACTCTGGGGACTGCAGAAAAGGGCTGGGGGTGTCCCTTCTCCGCATCCTGCATCTTGCGTGTGGGGAGAGGGAGCCCAGGAAGGCGAAGGAACCCGCCCCGGGTAGGAAGGCAGGATTGGACTCTGCTCCATTGGCCCTGGAGAGGCAGACATCTCCAAGCCAAGCCAGGCTCCCTCCCCAGAAGGCTGCCCAGGGTAACGCCTGTCACCTCCCCAGGGCCTCTGAAGGAAGAATCTGCTTGCACTGCGACCCTTTTGAATGAAGATTGGGAAAGCTGGCAGTGCAGGTGGGAGGCAAATGTGAGTCATTACCCGAGGAGAGGAAACGCAGAGAGCTGAGGATCTCAGCTGGAGGAGGAAGCAGAGGGAGAGGAGAGGAAGGAAAAGGAGGAGGATGGACAGGAAGGACAGGGAGGACGGTGAGTGGGGAGGGAATTTCAACTCAGAATCTGGAGGTTGGAGGGGACAGTCAGCTGCTTCAAGGTCACACTGGGGCACCAGACTCCCCGGCTGGGTGATCTGGGCAGAGAAAGGAGACCTAGGCTCGCCTTTGCTCACAGGTGGGGTCTAGGGAGGGGGACCTGTCCAGAGGGATGGAAAATGGGTTGTGGGCAAGCTGAGAGCCGTGAAGAATGTTTTATGGGAAGGACACTGCGGAAAGCAAGGCCCCTGATGCCTGCTCTGCAGCTGATGTCAGACCACAAGGCTGTCAGATACACCCATAGTCTTGCCTTTCCTCTGATGGAGAAACTGAGGTTTCCTAAGTCTTGGTTGCTTGCAGGCTGTGAAGATACCCCCAAATGAGATTAATCTCTCTCATCTCCCTTGAAAGCCTTTAGAAATTCACTTGACCCTTCCATAGATGAACCACTTGTAAATCTCCTCTCTCTTCCTGGTAGGTGTGCTAGGTGGCTTTGTCTCTGCTGGGAGTTCCCCAGGGAAGACAGAGTGTGTGTGTGTGTGTGTGTGTGTGTGTGTGTGTGTGTGTGTGTGTGTGTGTGTGTGTGTGTATAGTTCCCTAGGGAAGACAGAGAGAGAGAGAGAGAGAGGGAGTGTGTGTGTGTGTGTGTGTGTGTGTGTGTGTGTGTGTGTAGTTCCCTAGGGGAGACAGAGAGAGAGAGAGAGAGAGAGAGTGAGTGTGTGTGTGTGTGTGTGTGTGTGTGTGTGTGTGTGTGTGTACAGTTCCCTAGGGAAGAGAGAGAGAGCGAGAGAGAGTGTGTGTGTGTGTGTGGTTCCCCAGGGAAGACAGAGAGAGTGTGTGTGTGTGGTTCCCCAGGGAAGACAGAGTGTGTGTGTGTGTGTGTGTGTGTGTGTGTGTGGTTCCCCAAGGAAGACAGAGTGTGTGTGTGTGTGTGTGTATGTGGTTCCCCAGGGAAGACAGAGTGTGTGTGTGTGTGTGTGTGTGTTTCCCCAAGGAAGACAGAGTGTGTGTGTGTGTGTGTGTGTGTGTGTGTGTGTGTGTGTGGTTCCCCAGGGAAGACAGTCTGTGTGTGTGTGTGTGTGTGTATAGTTCCCCAGGGAAGACAGTGTGTGTGTGTGTGCGCGCGCGCACGCACACGCACGCTGGGGTGAAGGGTCCCGCTCTCCTGGACATGCACAACCTTGGACCAGTTGACAAGCACAGCTGGGAGACAGAGAGCCTGCTCCCCAGGGCACGCAGGTCCTAGAGAGGGGAGTCTGAGGGTCCCTGGCTCACCCCTGAAATGCAGGTTCGGAGGAATCATGTGGCAAGCAAAGCTGGCCACCTGAGAATGTCCAGGCCCTGCCAGAGTGCCAGGGTGCCAGCAGGGTGATGGGCCTGGGGTGGGAGTGGGGTGTTGGCAGAGTCATGGCTCTGGAGCAGGGCTGGGGGCCTGATGGGGCAGCCCGAGGTCATGACCCTCCCCACCCCAGCGAGGCCTCCTGGGAGCAGGCACTGCCCAGCGCAGGTGGGCGAGGGGAGACAGGCCAGGGAAGTGGGATGGGCCTGCATCCAGGGAAACTCCCACAGCCTCATTTCAGCAGAGCAGAACGCGTCAGGACTCAGCCCCTCCCTTCGGTCCCTCAGTCTCTGTCTGGTGGAGCCTTCACTTGGAAGATGGACTCAGCCTCAACCTGGCCTCTCTGCCTCCACCTGCTGTCCTCTCTGGAGCTCCCGAGACATTCTGAACCCACAGGGGAGCTCACTGTGTACCAGGCTCCGCTCCAGCGTGGCCGGCCACTGCTCCCTCGCTCCGCTGCAGCTGGGGCATTCAGGTCATTGATGGATGAGGCTCAGGACAGAGGCTGCGTGGCCTGCTCGTGGCCACACCGCCTGGAGAGGCGGAACCGGAACTGGCCCCACGAGGCTCAGCCGTGGCCAGTCCCATCTGGGAAGAGAGCCCTCTGGGATGAAACCCCTCAGGCCATCCCCAGGGCCTGCTGCTGGGCCACACTCCTGACCTGCAAACACAGGGGCCCAGCCCCATTCCCAGCCCCACTCCCAGCCCCGAGCCCTGTGGAGCTCCACGTACGTGGAGCCTTCCTCCTCCACTCTCAGCAGGCTCACCTCCAGTCAGCAGTTCCTGGCTGAGGACCCCACCCTCACCCTCAGACTCCTGCTCATTCATCAGTCAGCAAGTATTAACAAGCACCTAGTCCATGTCCCTTGATGAAAGTGAAAGAGGAGAGTGAAAAAGTTGGCTTAAAACTCAACATTCAGAAAACTAAGATCATGGCATCTGGTCCCATCACTTCATGGGAAATAGATGGGGAAACAGTGGAAACAGTGTCTGACTATATTTTTTTGGGCTCCAAAATCACTGCTGATGGTGATTGCAGCCATGAAATTAAAAGACGCTTACTCCTTGGAAGGAAGGCTATGACCAACCTAGACAGCATATTTAAAAACAAAGACATTACTTTGCCAACAAAGGTCCATCTAGTCAAGGCTATGGCTTTTCCAATGGTCATGTATGGATGTGAGAGTTGGACTGTGAAGAGAGCTGAGCGCCGAAGAATTGATGCTTTTGAACTGTGGTGTTGAAGACTCTTGAGAGTCCCTTGGACTGCAAGGAGATCCAACCAGTCCATCCTAAAGGAGATCACTCCTGGGTGTTCATTGGAAGGACTGATGTTGAAGCTGAAACTCCAATACTTTGGCCACCTCATGCGAAGAGTTGACTCATTGGAAAAGACCCTAATGCTGGGAAGGATTGGGGGCAGGAGGAGAAGGGGACGACAAAGGATGAGATGGTTGGGTGGCATCACTGACTCGATGGACATGGGTTTGGGTAAACTCTGGGAGTTGGTGATGGACAGGGAGGCCTGGCATGCTGCGATTCATGGCGTCGCAAAGAGTCAGACATGACTGAGCGACTGAACTGAACTGAACTGAGTCCATGCTGGGAACTGGGGGTACCTTAGGGCCCAGGAAGGAAGAAACAGAGAAGCAGTGAGCACATCCCCACCCCCCACGACCCCCCTCCCAGGGAATATTGTGAGCTGGAGTCACTTGTGGCAGGGGTGGGGCTGGAGGGGGCGGGGCCGTGTTCCATCAGGCTTAGAGGCTTTGCCTGCCTTGTCATAAGGGCTTCCCTGTGGCTCAGATGGTAAACAATTTGCTGCAACATAGGAGACCGGGTTTGATCCCTGGGTCAGGGAGATTTCCTGGAGAAGGGAATGGCAACCTGCTCCGGTATTCTTTTTTTTTTTTTTTTTTTTGCTCCGGTATTCTTGCCTGGAGAATCCCATGGACAGAGGAGCCTGGCCGCCTACAGTCCATGAGGCTGCAAAGAGTTGGACAGGACTGAGCAACTCACACACACACACACACACACACACACACACACACACAAGGGAGTGACGCTCTCTGATTTGTGCCTGCAAAAGGTACCCTGGCCGTTGCCTGGCAGAGAGAGAGAGCTGGGGAGCAGCGGGGCTGGGTAGCCGCAGCTGGGACACCGAGAAGTGGGCACAGCGAGAGGGCTCCCGCAGGCTTAGCAGGACCTGGTGGTGGATGGGATGTGGAGAGTCAGGGAGGCGAGGACGGACTCAGTTGCCAGCTGAGAGAAGGACTGGAGGCTGAGCCCTGGGTGGGGAGGCCCCGGGGAGGAACAGGCTCGAGGTGGAAGCAGGGGCTCCGTTGTGAACAAGTGAAGTTGAGAAAGGACTCTTCCAGAAGCCAACACCTCTCCAGCCCTAGGAGATTCCCGGCTGGAGGAAGTCTTGGGGTCCCACACCCCAGGCCTGGAAACCATGTCTCCCACAGTGATCACTTCTCGCTTCCTTGGATTCAGTTCAGCAACTCAACAGACCAGTGTCCCTAGAATTTTCCCACCAGACTTAGGCCCCCCACAAGTCTCGTCCTCACACATGTCTTCAATGGGACCCCAGGCCCACGGCAGGTCCAGCCTCCTCAGCCCCTATGTCCCCTATGGTCAGCTCCCAGGCTCCCAGCAGTCCAGGGGCTCCCTCCTGCTGCTGGCACCCGGGTGGCCCTTCACAGCACCCCCCACCACCCTGTGATCTCTCATTCCCCTTCCCCAGAGTATGGCTTGTCCCCCACTTCCCAGGACTAATTAGGAAATCAGACCTCAAAAGCACTGTGATGACTCCAAATTAGTGTAAAAATATTAATCAATTTTATTTGTAGGTGCTCCATGTTGCAGATGAAATGCTTTCACCTTGTCAGCATCCTTGTGATGTCGACTGGAGGGCCCAGTGGCTTTTCCAAGGTCAAGCCTGCGTGGAAGGCCGGGTAGAATGGATCCCAGTCTGGCAGGCCTGTGGGTTGGCACCTGCTGCCGCGCCCACAAGCCCCTGCAGGCTCCCGGGCCGTATCAACACGCGGGGCGCTTCTATTGGGCTCGGGAGGCGCACGCGGCGGGCCTTTTGCAGCCTGGGTAATTGGGCGCGAGAAGCACAAATACTTGGTTCAAACGCTGGGAAGTGGAAAATTTTCTAATCTGTCAGGCAACGTCTCCCTTTCTCCTTTTTTACATTTTTTTTCCCCCAACAGGAAAAGACTTTCCATTTGGACTCCTTCCGATGCAGATGTGTGAAGACTCTGGGAGCGACATCTCCGGGACGGAGCATCTTCTATTGATCGGGAAGCACGCGCTGCACAGGGCGGCGGGAAGCCAGCCGCGGGCCCTCAGCGCCCCCTGGGAGCCGGAGTCGGTACTGCGTCGGTGGGACGAGGAGGCCCACAGGAAGCAGGCGGCGGCGGGTCCTCTCTGCTCGGAGAGTAGGGGACACCGTGAGGGGCCCAGCCCTGCCTGCCCATCCTCGGGGGCAAAACACTTCAGCGCTCTGGTCTCCTGCTTCCGCACCAGTAAAATTGAGGTAAAGCCAGGGCGCACACCAGCGTGCTTTCAGATTACCTCCTTGATCTTCAAAAAGCATCTCTGTGTGTCCTTGGTGGGCTGAGATTCACACACACAGAGGAAGCGAGCAGATCACCAGCACCCTGCGCAGGGCTTCCTTGTGTTTGGTGAGGAACACAGCCACCCTCGGGCCCCTCGGGTCTGAGGAGCAGGTGGCAGAAGCAAGAACAAGGCCCAGGGCCGTGGCTCTGTGTCTGAGCATCGGGCACGAAGGCTGCCTGGCAGGAGCAGGGAGCCCCAGTCTTGCACGGGTGTCTCAGACCCTCCACCAGACAAGCCTCCCCAGTGCTCAGACATCCTGCTGGCTGCCCCCCGCTGAAGCCTCTCCCCACTGCAGGCCTGCCCCTGGATTGATGCCAGAGTCCTCCAGGCACAGACAGGAGGGGTGAAACAGAGGCGAGCAGCCCAAGACCAAGCTCCGCCCCACTGCAACAGAGTCACGAGCACAGGCGTCCCCAGACGCCTTACGCTTGGGCTCCAGTCCACCCTGCAGTCAGCACACATGTCATTCTGGGCTTCAGTCTCCTTACCTGTGAACTGGGGACACAGAGCATGAGATCCTTGGCTCCCCACATCAGTCCTGCAGGTCGGGCTGTGAGAACAAAGATGGACCCATTTTACAGATCAGGAAACTGAGGTCCAGGCACAAGAGGTGATTTGCTCAAGGCCTCAGCATGTCAGAGGGTTCACAGCAGGGGCCTGGATCCCAGGCAAAAGGCTTCAACCAAAAGAAGAGTTGAAGGACCAGTTGGGACAGGCTCGGTCACCTCAGAAGCTTCAGTGGGCACATGACGCCCAGGCCTGGACTGGGTGCCTCCGGAACCTGAGCCAGTTCTGCCCCAGGAACAGAGCCCCCTGTGGTCTGAGCACAGAGTGGGCAACTGTGGCCGGCATGGGTCAGTGCAGCCAGCAGGGCACAGTGGCAGAACCGGGATCCTGCTGCCCCTTCAGGGGTGCAGGAGCCACCAGCTCCCCACCCCGTCCCCCTGCTCCCCTGGGTGAACGGAATCCCAAGCTCAGATTCTTCTTTTTGAAAACCCCAAACAACCCAAAGCTACCACTTGTCTTCTAAACAAGAAGCTGCAGGAGGCCGGGGGATTGTGGGGAGTGAATCCACCGTCATGTCAGAGGTTACAGTGATTCAGGCCCAAAAAGGCTACTTTATAAGAAACCATCCATCTGTGTACCGGGATGAGTTAGGGAGCAACTCTCGGGGAATGGACAGGGCTTTTAGAAGTTCATGTAAGCGACTCTGCCCTTTGTCTCCCCGCGACAGCCGCAGCGGGCCGGGGCGGGCTTCTCTGTCAGCAGAGGACAGGACGTGGTCAGGCCTCGGGCTCCAGGCCCTGGCGAGTACAGGAGTTAAGACCCCCGAGGGTCACTGAGGACCAGAATTCTCACCCAGAGCTCTGCACGGAGGGGTTTCAGGTTGCAGGTAAGCCATCAAGGCAGAGCTGGTCCCCAGTTCCCAGGGTATCTGGGCTCATGGCCCAGGGGTCCACACACTCACCCTGGCCCATCCACTCTGACGCCCAAACCCAGGGCCTCCGATGCCCACGGAATTAGATTATAACTGGTGTGACATTTGTGGTTCAGCCTCTGTCTCTCCCAGACCTGGGCTCCCGTGCACGCAGCCCCCTCGGCCTGCTCACTGGGGCAGCCCAAGAGCCCAGTGCATACCTGGCCTCCGTGAACATCCAAGACACCAAGGGCTGAGGCCTTGCGCCCTCCTCCACCTGCGTGTCTACCAGCCTTTACAGACCATGGTCTGTAAAGCCATGGCCCTGCCTTGCAGTCCTCACCAAGGAGCAGGGTTTCCAAGCAACAGGGTCACAGTCGCACTCCCGAAGCACATGCAGACACACGCACACATACACGCACACCCGCTGGTTCACTTGTGTCATGAAATGGTGCCGAGGACCCCAGCCCAGCCCCCTGGTTGTGGTGAGATGTCAGAGGAGCGGGAGGAGGCATGCACGGAGCCCTGGGCCATGCCCAACCAGCCTCGTGCAGAAAAACATTGTTTCAGGGATGAAGACCTGCCCATGTGCAACGTTGCCCCCAGGCTGCAGGCTGTCCTGGCTTTCCTGTCCTTGTCTGTGTCTCTGGGAACCTTGTCGGCTGTTCCCAACCTCCCAGGCTACTAAAAGCTTCCAGGCCCCCTTGTGAAGAGGTGTGACCCCGAGGGAGGAGGGAGACGCAGCTCCCCAGGGTGCCCTGTCCCCCATCCCACTGTGAACAAGGCTTCGGGGAATCTTCCATGTTCACCTAGAGTCAGGTGCCCATTTGGCAGGTTGGGGTCCCCAAAGGATGAGGGGCACCCTCCCAGGGGCCACAGAGACCCTTGGCCACCTGGAGAGCTCGTTCAAGGGGACCCTGTTTCCTGGAGGCTGGGAGAAAGAGGGCCGTGAGGGAGAAGTCACCATGGCAACACCTTGGAGAACCAAGACCGCTTCCCTTCCCTTCTAGTCAATTAAAGGGCCATTTCCAGGGCCCCTACTATGCGCAAGCCTGGGCTAAGGGTGCCTAGGGCAGGGCTGGGGTTGAGTAGATGGGTAATAATCCATCCCCGACCCTGAAAGACTCCTACTTTGCAGAACATCACACAGCCTCATGCACAGTCGACCTGGCCACAGAGCTCTGCATGCAGCAGGCGCTCAATGGATGCTTGCTGAATTGAAGAGAAAGGGCAAGTGAGCATATTAATGCCTATGCACAGAGCATCTCTTATCCCTATTTCCCCAAGGTGAGGATCAGATGTGATGGAAACACCTGGCCCAGGTGACAAGACAACTCCAAGTGGGTGAAAAGGCTCCTTTTTTAGACCAGAAACGTGCCAGCCCTGGAGAGGGGCCCCCAGAGGCTGTGTCCAGACTCCTCGCTGTACAGGGGGCAGACCACACCCAGGGGTGGAGGGAGAAGTGGACGGGGCAGCCCCCGAAACCCTGTAGGTCTTATAGCCCAGCTGTGGGCACGGGCACAGGCTTCACCTAATCTCCGCTTAGCCTGGCTCTGCAGCCTCAGGCTGGCCTCTCCCCGTCTCTGAGCCTCCAGCACCCTGCCAGGCCTGATGTGTTTGTTTCCATCTGGGCTAGGGTCCAGCTTCTCTCTGCTGCTCGCTATCACCTCAAGAGCTGCCCTGAAGGTCCCTCTTCCTCTATTCCGGGATCTCAGAGCTGGTGACTAGGGGGCGGGGTCAGCCTGGCTGAGCTCGGAGCTGGGTGGTGTCCAGTCTGGATGGAGCACACACACCCCCCCACTTCTGCCATCCCCTCCCAGGTCCTTGGGTCTGGTGACACATGACTCAGAAGATGAGGTAGTCAGAGACCTCATCCATGTGTCCCTGCGGGCAACAGGCCTTCCTTGTCACCTTCGTGCAGATGCCCAGGCCCAGAGGTGTTCAGTGTGAACAGTGTCCACTATGAACGAGGCTCTGGACATCTCGGTCTGGACTTCAAGGAACTTCAAAGCGGGGGTCACCAGCGTAGAGGCAGAGGGATGCCAGGCTAGGACAGGAATGCAGCTCTCCGTGCGCAGCGACCCTCTCCTGGTTCAGAAGTGAACTCTTCTCTGTGCCGGGTCAGGGTGTGCCCCTGCCTGCACCTTCCACCTCTACCATTAACCCCAGCACTTGGCCGCCACCCCCGCCTCCTCCAAGCCAGTACACATCTCCTGCCTGGTATCCCACATCCCCTCCTGTCCTCCCAGCTCCCTCTCCACACCTGGCCAGCCCTGCAAGGTCAGCCTCAGCCCCTGCCCCACACTCCCCTGACCACCTGAATTCCAGCATGCTTGCTTCTGTTAATACATACTACCTGCCAGGCTCCCTCCCAACCCCAGGGCTTTTGCATGGCTCCTCCCTCTGCCTGGAACACTTTGGGTTCTCTCCATTCGCCCTTCAGATCTCAGCCCAGGTTGCCTCCCTGAGCCTGTGGACCCCCAAGTCTGCCTTCTCTCAGGGCTATGTGTCTCTCCTTAGCACATGTCTCAAGGGCAATTCCATGTAAGAGTGTGTGGGTTATGATGCCTGTGCCTTTTCCCCAGAGCCCTGTGATAGCTGGGCCTGTGTCCACATTTACCCACCAAGGCAAATCCCCCAGCAACAGCAACTGGTGAAATCTGTTAACTGGCTAAAATAATGAACAGTGAGGTTTTGCTGTATCTGGGAGGTGGGTGGGGTGGGGCACAGAGCCAGAGAAGCAGGAGGGATGGGTGGGCGTGGGCAGGGGTGAGGGGGTGAGTCTCTGAAGCTGGACATGGGAGGATGGTGGGGAGAAACTGCAATGGGATCTGACCGCCGAGGATGCAAACCTGATGGCCGATTGTGTAGAAAATTCAGAGCTGCGAGCTGTGAAGAGGCTGTAGGGAGAGCGGGTGCTTGCCCCCCACCCTCGTCTGCTCACAGGTGCGTAGCAGCTCTCAGGCCAACAGAGGAGGGGCAGGTGGCAGGGGAAAGGAGGGACACAGGGCCACATGCAGGTCCGAGAGAGCTCACAGGTACCCAGGTGGATGCTCTCAGCCAGGGAGACCGGTACCAGGGAGGGACGGGAGGAGGACCTGGAGGGAGGCAGGCAGGGTGGGGCTCCAGGAGGGTCCGGGAGGAGAGCCCGGGTGAGGCAGGAGTGGATGGGGATGGAAGCCTGGACCTGGAGGCCTGGGACCAGGGGGCACCCAGGAGGGTGTCAGCAGGGATGGGACTTGGGACTTGATGGGACAGAGATGGGAGGGCAGGTTGGTACGGAGGCCAGGTTACATGCTCTTGGCGTGAATCAGAGGGTGAGCTGGGGAAAAGAGGCAGGGCAGTTATTGCAGGCGGAGGTGAGCCCAGGCCTGGGGACCCCAGCAGGGATGTCAGAGCCCTCCTCCTTCCGACTGGCGGCCCTGCTCCAGGTTTGTTTGGGTGGCTCAGGGATGCAGGCAGGGCTGATGTTTCCCCCGGACCCAGAGGAGAAACTTGGAGAGCTCTCCACAGCCCGGGCTGGTCTGGGTCAGTTCCCAGGCATGGTCTGGGCAAGCCTATCACAGGGTGGACACGTGGCCCTGCACAAACACCCACCGGTCGTGACAGTGCTGGCTCAGCTGGGGCCAGGTGTGAGGAGATCCAGGCACCCCCAGAGGAGGACAGCCAAGAGGAAGGAGATGGGGGAAGTTGTCCAGCTCTCCAGGAAGCAGCGGTAGAGTCCAGGGTCTGCAACAATTTGGCTTTAACAACATGCTAGCCATTGTGGTTGACCATCCATGAGAGCAAGGGGCTGGCCACACTGTCTCAGAGCTTGAAACTCCTGGGCAGTGGGGAGGATCCCACCATTCCAGTTTCACAGAGGAAGAGGAGGAAGCTCACAGAGGCCGTGTATCTTGCCCCAGATCACACAGCTCAAAGTGACAGGGTCTGCTAGACCCAGCAGCATCCTCAGGGCACAGTCACCTCCCCAAACCAAACCAGTAGGGCCCACGCCCTCCATCTGAGCCGGAGACCCTGTCCATCCTGATGTAGCTCTGGCCGCTCGGTGCCCGGGGAGGCCTGTTCTGAGTGAGGTGGGGCCAGCACCATGGACAGTGACTTCGTGGTTCTGTTCCCACCAATGGACTGGCCTGAATCTGACCTGGAGGACGACTGACAGGAGAGGAGGAAGGCAGGATCCTGGGCCAAGCCCGTCTCTCCAAGTCCCCAAGTTCTCCAGGCTCCCCGAGGGCTGTTTCCACGGAGCATTAAGCTGAGGTCTCATTTCCAAAGAACGCGGGTGCCACTCCCCCAGGGCTCCAGAGGCCCAGCGACATTTGGGGAAGGCAGAGGAATGGAGGAGGCAGGCTTCGGGAGACACAATCAGGGTCTCATTAACATTTTGATTGTGGTGGTGGCTCCCCTGGCGCCTTGGTCTGGACACACGCACACACATTCAATCTGGAAGCGAAGATTGAGCCGGGGAGAGGAGCGCGGAAAAAGAGCAAAACAGACTTATTTTAATAATGCTAAAAATAACCGTGTCAATATTCCCTTCTGTTTGGGGAGCCACAGATCATTTTTTTTAATGCACCTTCTGAGCGCTCCTGTCCGTCCTGGTGGTGGGAGCCTGAAGTGCACTCGGGACCCTGCCCTCCAGACCCAAGGCTACTTGTGGGTCTGGGGTCAAGGTCTTGGCTCATCTGTACCATGGGGACTGTACCTCCTCCTCTGTCTGCCTCCCAGAGAATCCAGTCCCAGGGTACACCTCTCACCCCACAGACAGGCAAGCTGAGATCTGGAGAGAATCGAGGACCACACAAGTCCGGCAGAAGCTGGCATGTCTACACCCTGGAAAATGGAGGCAGCATTGCCCCCTTTAAAGGAAGGAGCTACTCGCACAGCATGACTGATGGCCCTGACCTCCCTCAGCCCTGAGGTGCCTGAGTGTGGGTCCAGGCCACCCCTGTGCTGGGAGGAGAAAGCCAAGCCAGCGGGCACTGCAGACAGGCCCAAGGTACAGGACCCAGTGCACCCTGCTCACACATCTCCCCTGAGCAGGCAGTCCAGGCAGTCCACTGAGGTGACAACGTGCCCCTCCGTGCACCTGCCCACATGGAGTCCAGGGTCTGAGGGTGACCATCCCTTCCCCCACCCTGCCTCTCTCCAGACCATCCCTAAAGGTTCTGTATTTTGACTCCAGCCCGTACATACCCCTCACAAGTTCTGACTGGCCCATGCTTCACCATGAGGCATGGCCCTGCCTGCTCTGAGCCCCACTGGCCACTGACCACAGCCAGGTATCTTGCCAGCACCTTCCATGTCTCAACCCCACCCCTGGCCACTCTACACCCCCAGCCTCCCTGAGGTGTAACTGGACGCTGGCACTTCCTGGACCCTCTGCCAGGGTCCTGTGTGTGAGCCTTTCCCGACCAACCATGCGTCTCACCGAGTGAGAGCTTGCCCAGTCCCTGCGCTGGGGCTTGGAATGTCAGGTTCCTCTTGATGCTGCCCCCCTGGTGTCAGCTCACTCCCGGATCCCTGCTCATAAGACCCCCAGCAGGACACTCAGGGTCTACCAAGGTTGCAGCACACCAGCTTTTAAGCTTCCCCCTACTTTCCCTGGACTCACCGCCCACCAAACCACCAGCTGCCCCCTCAATACCCTAGTTTCACACCCTGTGCACTATCTCCTTTCTGCTGCCTTCCTTCTGTTCCCCTCCTCCTATCAATTTCTGATTCAATCTTCAAGACACAGCTGAATGCCACCTCCTCTGCGAGGCCTTCCCTGATAGCTCCAGGCAGAGCTGACCTCTCTTCCTCCGGAAGACCCAGCCAGGTTGTCTGCACCTCTATGGGAACCCTGTTGACCTGGCTGGTAACAATCAGGTAAGTGTTCTTCCAGCAGCCCAGTAGAGAAACTTGTCTCAGCCACTCAGTGTCTGTGACCTTGGCATATTATTCAACCTCTCCATGCCTCTATTTCCTTGACTATAACATGGGGCTTTCATAGTATCTCCCTCAAAGATGCGTTTTGAGATTCAAGTGAGCTAATGTATGCAGAGGGCTTATAATACTACCTGGAAGATATCATGTGTTCAAAAAATGTTCATTACTACTGCTATCAGCAGCATCACTATCATCGCCAATTCTTCACCATCACCACCAGCATCTCCATCATCATCACTACCATCATCACTACCATCACCAACATCTCCATCTCTGTCACCATTATCATCATCACTGTCACCACCATCATCACCACCATCATCACTATCACTACCATCACCATCATCACAACCATCACCACCACCGTCATCATCTCCATCTCTATCATCTCCATCTCTGTTACCATCATCATCACCACCATCACCACCACCATCACCATCATCATCATTTTCTCTACTGGACTTTCAATCTCCTTGCAGGCAGACAATAAGTACAAATCACTGCTTCCCTGAGCACTTGACCTGGCACGTAGGAGATGCTTACTAAATCTTGTTGGATGATACCGTAGACCAGCAGGTGGGCAAATGAGTGAATGACTAAACAAAGGGACAGGTAGGTGGTTGAATGAATGAACGGATGGGTGTGCGCAAGAAGAGGGCTGGAACGGGTGAGTCAGTGAATGAGTGAGTGAGCTGCTGTAAGGAAGAGCAGATGGAAGCCGAGAAGGTTCCTCCCACACCAGCCCCTGCAGATGCCGAGCTGCCTAGTGACGGCAGGCATCGCAGCATCCCCACGAAGCTATGATATTAAAATCGCTGAAGGCTGTGCTGTCAATATCCGGGGGAGACTGTCTCTGCAGCCATCAGCAGCAGAGGGAGCCTCCCCTCCCCCGGGCATTCAGCGCTGCTGGGACGACCCCTCCCTTCCTAAGCCTCTAGAGGTGCAGTATCTTGCAGATTCTAACTCCCTGGACTGAGCAGCCTCAGTCCCCTAGGGGTGAGTGGGGGCCAAGACAGGTACTGGGAGCACTAGGAGTCCCTCTCTTGCCTCTCTCCACCCCTGGGGCCCCTCTGTGTAGGTACCCAGAGCTCCCTACCCCCTTCCCTTCCCTACCTCATCACACCTCAGCACCGCTGTCCTTGCTATCCTCCCCTCCCAGACACCGGGCTCCACGGGGCTGCCTGGCTCAGCCCTGAGCCCATGTGCTGAGCCCCAATGCAAAGTAGGCCCTCATCCATGGGGCTTGCTCCAGGGAAAGGCTGCGTGGTTCAGTCAAAGTCACAGAGAGGGGACGTGGGGCAGGCCGGGAACTTAAGTCTCACCTTCTACTGCCCAGGCCAGGCTTCACGCCCCCCCAGGAGACAAGACCCAGTGGGGAGTCCAGCCTGCTGAAGGTGACAACGGGCAGTGCCCCTGGGTTCATGGACTGTCCAGGGCAATCTGTGGGGAAGGAGAGGCCTGCCTACTCCCACCTCACCTGGTTATCCCCCCGTTATCTGTGGATGAGGACCATGTTAGAAATAAAATGAAAGAGAAAGTGGAAGCCTCTCTGTCATGTCCGACTCTTTGCGATCCCCTGAACTGTATAGTCCATGGAATTCTCCAGGCCAGAATACTGGAGTGAGTAGCCTTTCCCTTCTCCAGGGGATCTTCCCAACCCAGGGATGGAACCCAGGTCTCCTGCATGGCAGGCGGATTCTTTACCAGCTGAGCCACAAGGAAAACCCAAGAATACTGGAGTGGGTAGCCTTTCCCTTCTCCAGTGGATCTTCCCAACTCAGGAATCAAACTGGGGTCTCCTGCATTGCAGGTGGATTCTTTACCAACTGAGCTATTAGGAAATATGATACATTTAAAAATACTAATTCATTTTTTGAAACTATAAACCATTATGCATTAATACAAGTAGCATGTTTGGATTAAGAAGTATCATATTTCCCCAAACCAGAGCAAAGCAGTGAGAGCAGAGGAATGGCCTTCATGGTTGCAAACCTCTTTTGTGTCTGGCTGAGTAGAAGCCACCAGAGTCTCATTTCCCCTCCTGCCTTCAGCCTGTTGAGATGTGTCACTTTGATTGAAGTTAATGAAGAAAAATCCAAGACCTTGGGGTCCTTCCAAAGATCTCAGTGACCCCCAGAGCTCCCAGCTCACACTCTGAGGACCAGTGATGTCAACATATCTGGTCTGCCCGGAAAATCCACCCACCTTGACTCCCCAGGAGAAGGGGTCCACCCCACCTACTGGTCCCTCTGAGCACCTCACCTCTCCTGAGCCTCAGGTTATTCTTCAAGGTTTGTGAGGATTAACTTAAATAAGGTGTAGGTACCTTCTCAGGCTCATGCCTGGTCCACAGAAAGAGTTCAGAAAATGATATGATGGCACCAGGAATCGCTTCTTGCCTACGATCTCCCCAACTCCCACTCCCTGAAGAATCTGCCCTTTCTTCCATGCAGGCCTTCTAGACTGGACGTACCTCCCTGCCTCCCACACTTGCCTGAATGCCTCCCAAATCCCAAAGCTCACTTCCAAGGTCACCCCTTTCCCAGACCCCAGCCTTCCCCCACTTCATCCAACCATCCCCCACCCCTGCCCTTGTCCTCTTCACCCCAAGACCAGCAAGGGGAAGGGCCACTTTACTCCCACAAGCCTCTTATAGTGAACACTGTGATCAAGACCCCAGCTCTGGACTCAGGCAGGCCTGATTTGGAGGGCTTTGTAGGAGCCTCAATGTTTCCCTCTGTCAAATGGGGATAATGACACCTCCCTGATGGGACTGTGATGACCGTTAGAAATAATCCATTCAATTACTCAGCATACTGAATGCTTACCATAGGCCAGTGGCCAAGGTGGGCAAAGGATCTGCCCCTGGGATGTGGGTCTGATGAGGAAGGCAGACATCAACCCAATAACCAGAGGGAAGGGTGGGGGATGGGGCCTTCAGGGCAGGCAAGGGAGCCCCTGTGACCCCCTCCCCAATTCACCAGGACCCCAGGGAGGCCCAAGAGCGGGAGGATGGAGGCCTGGGAGGAGGCTTATGATCTGGGGAGAGGGTTACACTGGTACTCCATGAAGGGACAAGCCCTCCCACAGTCGGAGCACCATAGCACTTGGAATCAGCCGAGCCTGCAGCTGCAGGTTGAGCGGGCCGGAGGGGCTGGAGAGAGGCCATGGGGGCCTCTGGGCGAGAAGCAAGAATGGGCCAGGCTAGAGTAGGGGCGGGGCGGGGAGAGCATAGCCTGAGGCCTATGAGGGCCACTTGTAAGAACCAGCTCTGCAGAGACCTCTGCCCTCAGCCGAGTCACTCAGATGCAGATCGGGGGTGCTCCATACATATTTATCAAGGGAGTGAATTAGTTCCCTTTAGAAAAAGGCACAATAGCAACGACAATCATTGTCACTGAGCTGGTGCACATATCATTCCACCTGGTAGGAGAAGAAATTCATGCTGCTCTGTCACTCCCCACCCCACTGCACAGGACAGCAGAGCTGGGGGTCTACACCTCCCAGATGTGCCCTCAGAGCTAGTTGAGCTAGAAACAGTCATGCACCTCTAGGAGCCCAGGATCCCCCAGGCTCTCCTAGGCCCCCCAGCTGCCCCTCCAATCTACCCAGGCCCCAGGCTCCCCCAGGCTCCCCCAGGGTCCCTAGGCTACCCCAGTCTCCCCCAGCTGCCCCTCCAATCTCCCCCAGGTCCCCCAGGCTTCCCCAGGCTCCCTAGGCTCCTCCAGGCTCCCCTAGCTGCCCCTCTAGTCTTTCCCAGGCCCCAGGCTCCTCCAGGTTCCTCAGGCTCCCCCAGGCTCACCCAGCTGCCCCTCCAGTCTCCCCCAGGTCCCTCAGGCTCCCCCAGGCTCCCCCAGGCCCCAGGCTCCCTAGGCTCCTCCAGTCTCCTCCAGGCCCCAGACTCCCCTAGGTCCCTCAGGCTCCCCCAGGCTCCCCCAGCTGCCCCTCCAGTCTCCCCCAGGCCCCAGCCCCCCCTCAGGTCCCTCAGGCTCCCCCAGGCTCCATGTATACACGGGGGGCACCAGCGGACATGGAGGTCCAGGTGGTGGTGTTTGTTCTCATTAGACTGTGAGCCCCTTGAGGGAGGAGCTGGGCCTGGGATGCAAGGAGGGGAACCCAGTGTAGGTCAGTTCTGGGGGTGATGGGGAAGGACTGGGAGACCCAGAGGGGCACAAGCCCTGATATGTCTGCATCTGTGGGTCTGCTCACTCTGCACGTGCTCCTGTGCAAAAGGGAAGGACCCAAGGTAAGGGACAGCCATCCAGAGTCTGAATTTGTTCAGGACAGTTCTGTCTCCTGAAGATACTCTGCTTCCCATGAGATGGGTCTGTCCTTCATGACCTAGCACTGGGGCCCCTGTCCCTGCTGCTGTTCTGGTTAGTTTCAGGATCATTCATTCTTTCAAAATAGGAGTTTAGGACCCACTCTGTCCCAGATGCTTGCCAGGCATCAACTGTGGCCATCTGATGAGGTGGCTGAGCCCTAGCCTCCCCCTCACAGCCTGCACCTCCAGCCTCCCCTTCTCAGCTTCCCCCAAACCCTCCAGTCTCCTCCTCCCAACCTCCCCCTTCCAGCCTCCACCTCAGCCTCCACCTCCAGCTTCCCCCTCTGAGCCTCCCCCTCCCAACCTCCACCTCCAGTCTCCCCCTCCCAGCCTCCCCCTCCCAGCCTCCCTCTCCCAGCCTCCCTCTCCCAGCCTCTACCTCCAGCCTCCACCCTCCTCCCCCACCCTCCAGCCACATCCCACTCTTCAGTTGGTGACAGTCACCAGCTGGCCCATCCTTAGAGACTTTGTTCAGCTACTGCCTTTGCTCAAAGACCTCCTGGAACATTCTGCTCCAAGAAAACTCACATTGCCCTGGAGACCCAGAGCCCAGGCTTCCTGTCACAGGTCTGCAGGGAGAATCGCTTCTTCCTTCACCCACACATCCCCTCAGCCTGCATTTAACCAGGATTTGCTGAGCGTCTGCTCTGCTTCCGGCTGGGTTCCAGGCCTGAGCCCTCAAAGGTGAGCGAGGCAGCCAGGGGCCAACAGAAGCTCCTCCCGGTACCCACCCCTTCGTGCCCACCTGAGCCTCCACTCACACACACAGTCCTGTGAGCGATGCATGTCCAGGATGCCCCCACTGCACTGCAAACCCAGAGGAAGGACACATCCTCAATCAGTGTGTGCCCCAGCCTGGCACATAGTAGGCGGTCAAGGAAGGAAGAGGAGGGGTAGGGGGAAGGCGCGGGGCGAGAGGCAGAGGCTGGCCCACTCTGCCCAGGGCAGGCATCCCCAGCCCGGCTCCGGTTGGCTGCAGCACCCCGACCCCTGAGTCTCTGTGAGCGTGCGTGCCCATGGGTGTCGGGCCGGGGCTGGTGTGCCCGCGTGCCGAACTGGCACTGCTGCATCCTCGCCGCCCGCATGGTCCTCACTGCTGCTTCTGAAAATGTCAACTTCTTATCTCGCCAGGATTTTTCCTGACTTGGAGAATTCAATAAAGCAGCTGAGTAACACTTAAAATAATAATGAAGCTCTGTATTCCTGCGACTCCCGGCTGGCTCGGGGAGCAGGGCTGCCTTCCTGCGATGATCAATCTTCATTTTCACACCAGGCTGGACAGCTCTTCTGGGCCAGGCGGGCCCCACGGGCCCCAGGGAATCAGCAGACGAGGCTCTGGCTCTCTTGCTGCCATCTGGGTGGCGTGGGCGGGGAGGCCCTCGAGGCTCAGCCCTGAGTGCCTAAGCGCTCTGGCCCCCATTACCACCAAGCACCCCCCAACCACCACCCAGCCCCCTGCCATGGCTCGCCTCTGACCTCGCCCAGGCCCCTCTCTCCAACCCACTCCTTCCCACCCAGAAACTCCTGACCTCTCTTCACATCTGGCTCAGGGACCAGTCAGGCCCCCCAACTCCCCAGCCTTCAGAAGGTCTCAGCAATGCTGTTTTGCATGCTGTGGACCATCTGAGTTGCCTGAGGAGGGTGAAGCTGCTATTCTTCTTGCATACGGAGGGTAAACTGAGATAGACAGGGGCCCTTCCATTTGCTGACTGCATGTCAACCGAGCAGGGTTCATTGAGGTCACAGGGCCTTCAGCGGCACCACCACCCCCCTGCCTGGAGGTGGACTTCCTTCTGAGACTAATGGTCTTTGCAGGCCTCCTCTTGGGTGAGACACTGCACTGAAAGACAGCCCATGCAAGGCAGGTAGGGGCTTGGCAGCCCCCCCTGCACTTGGTCAAGTTCAGCGATCCTGGGAGCCTCCCTGTGTTCATCTGCACACTGGAGCCGTAACTGTCTCACCCAGGAAACTGAGGATGAAGGAGGCCTGCCTGGGGTTGATACCTCGTGCGCCGCATAAACGCATCAGGACCCTTGCCCCTCCATCCCTCAGGGCGTCTCTCTACACCAGCATGCATGCAAGCATGCTCAGTCACTTCAGTCGTGTCCGACTCTTTGCATCACTATGGACTGTAGCCCACTAGGATCCTCTGTCCTTGGGATTCTCCAGGCAAGAATACTGGACTGGGTTGCCATGCCTTTCACCAGGGGATATTCCCGACCTGGGGATTGAGCCCCATCTCCTGTGTCTCCTGCATTGCAGGCGGATTCTTTACCCACTGAGCCACCTGGCAAGCATATGTGGCTCAAATATACTCCAGGTTGTCAGCAACCTCTTATCAAACGTCTGCAAATTGATCCTGCACTAATGAGAACTCATTCACTACCTGGACAACAGCAACAAGCTGCCTCCCTCATTGAGTCTGTCTCCAGAAACAAGGCCCTAAAGAGAGCACCCAGCCTAGAGGGGAGGCTGTTGGGTGCAGAGTGGGGTGGGGGGCTCTGGGCTGGGGGCCCTCTGCCAACCTGAACTCTACCCTAAGCAAGCTTCCTCCACATTCCTTTATCTGGAAAACAGGGAACAGGACCTCGTGAGAGAGCTCCCCAAGGTTGCTTTGTTGTCCAAGGAGATGATAGAGCTTAAAATCCTTCAGAATGATAAGAAGCCGCAGCAATGTGGTCAGTGGGTCTAACAGAATCACTCTGTCTGGGAGGAGAGAGGCCAGGAGAAGCACCAGCCTCCAGTGGGAAAAATGTTCATGGCTCAAACTGTAGTGGAGAGAATCAGATGCCCAGGAGGAACGGAGCTGACCCATGGCTTGAAGAGAGGAGCCCCATGGGGAGCCCACAGGATATGGGGTGATGGAGAGATGAGCTAGAATCTGATGTCACCCTGGCCAACCGATCTAAAAACAAACCCATGAGCGGGGAAAAAATGGTCCTTGGGTGTCATTTGAAGCCGAGGCTGGACTCCCGGCCCCTACGCCAGCCAAGGACCCCTCAGACAGAGAAGTGTTACCCCTTCACCTCCCGCACAGCTGAGCCTCATCACTCAGCCACTCGTCGCTAAGTAATATTACCAGCGATTACTGGCGATGCAGGCGTGCACTCCGGTTATCGCGCCTAATTGGGGCATAATGTTGACAAATGTGTCACTTTGGAAATTCCGACTGCAGAAGGACCCCCCAGCGGCCTGCAGCAGGGAACGCGCTTGGCCCGCCTCTCTCCCTCCCCTCCCCCTCCCATCCCCTGAGCCTGCAAGTCCATTTTCCGTGAAACACTGGTGGATGGCACCCCATGGGCTCCCTGACCCACACTGCCAGGCAGACTGGAAGGTTTGGCAAAAGCTTGTGTGGTCAATGAAGGTCCAGTGGCAAGAGGGAGGGAAGGAAGACCTGTCCGTGTGGGCTCCCGGGCTCACTCACCGGTCCCCGTTCTGAGAGTCAAAGGCAGAGAACTCAAGGTCTGTGGGAGAAGCCCCTGCACACAGTACAGCTGAACGGGGGCAGCGGTGAGGACCCTCCCATCTCAGACACCTGTCCGATGCTCACACCTGGGCAGCTGGAAGCTCCTCTCTCCTCTCTCTCCAAAAAAGGCAGGTGACACTAGCCCATTTGTAGCAGGAGTGGGGCTCTCTGGGCTTTAGGATCCCTGGGGGCAAGGGGAGCGGTTAGGGTCAGGAGAGACCAGAGTGGTGGTTCTCAACTCTCGTGCTGTATAGTATTGTTACTGTTATTGTTGCTGTTGTTATCAAGTTCTGTACCTCAGAGAACAACTATACATATGAATCCTTTGCATAAATAAAAATGAAGTGAAAAAGACTCATGCATGGGCCTCCTGTCTGGGGGCTCTGACTTACTTGGTCTGTGGTGGCCCCTGAGGCTGGGCCTGTCCTAAACTCTTCTCCTGTAATTATAAGTCATGGTGGGGGGTGGGGGGAAGGTGGTGAGACTCACTGGGCTGGGGTCCCTCCAGGATGTGGCCACGTGTGCCGCTGTCCAGTGTCCTGAGAGGCTGGGGCTCTCTCTAGACACCTGCCTGGCTCTGTCTGCCTTCTTAAAGGCCGGCCTCCTCTTCCAGGGCAACGGAAGGGACGTTGTGTCCACAGGGAGACTGGGCATGACATGGCTTGTTCTAACCCTGACCAAAGTACCAGCAGGGTGGGGCCTTCCAACAACTTGGAGATAGGCCCAAAGACAGGGCCTCTGGAGTCAGCAACTCAGGGGTTCAAATCCTGACTCAAACACTGAAAAGCGAGGGAACCTCTCAAACCTCAGTGTGCCTGTCTACAGAATGGGAAGATGACATACCGCACCCCCGTGAGGATGGGTAGGAGGGCTCTGCATCTGAGAAGTCTCACTCAGACCCTGGCCCCCCACAAACCCCAAGTCCTCTCTTGAGCCCCCCTAGCTCCCTCTCCTAGCAAGAGAGATATTGGAGAAGTGGTTCTAAAAATACTTACCAAGTTAGCAAGCTGTGTGGGTGGCTGGCTGCCGCCTTCATCTGCATTTAAGGCTGGCACTGCTCCAAGGACCCAGGAGGACTGTCTGGGGGTGGGGTTCAGAAGCACGACTGTCATAAGACCCCCCCTCACTTGGCCCTGAGCTCAGGCCCTGCTGGATCACAGCTGGGGGCAAGCAGGAGGGGCTAGTGGCATTAGGACCCTCGAGGCAAGAAACCACAGCCCCCCTCCCACCCCAATGAAGCACAACCCTGCTCTGTTTTAATTTGATGCAATGGTGTGATTAGGAATTGAAGGTGGGGAGAGCGGTCAAGAGATCCCTTTGTGGCTCATTGGAGCAAGAAATGTTCCTCCATCTAATGAGGAAACCGGCGACCCTCTTGCTGAGACCCCATCAGCTCACACACCCACCTTCTCCACGGCCCTGGGACACTCTGATGGGGAAGGAGGGGCGCCCCCCTGGGCCGAGAGGGACGGCGCCCACGATGGCCTGGATGGGTCTCCTCCACCCAGCCCGGGGCTTCCAGGGCAGCCTCTAGGATCTGCTCCATCCACCCAGCATCCTAACAGACATTTGCTCAGCTGACACTGACCTCAGGAGGCCCACTCATGTAGCCCTAAAGCGTCACGAGTGCATGGGTGGGGGGCAAGCCTGGGAGTATGGGTGGAGTGGGGGCCAGGGGGCCAGGAGACCAGCTTAGATCAAGCCAGGCTTGGCCTGAGCCTCCAAGGGGCCAGGAGTTGAACACATGAGAGCCAGGGGAAGGGGGATCCTGAGAGAGGGTACAGCTTCTGTACACAGTGGGGCATATGTGTGTGTGTGTGTAGATGGTGGGGCGTGTGTGTGTGTGTACATGGTGGGATGTGTGTGTGTGTACATGGTGGGGCGTGTGTGTGTGTACATGGTGGGGTGTGTGTGTGTGTGTGTACATGGTGGGACGTGTGTGTGTGTACATGGTGGGGCGTGTGTGTGTGTGTGTGTGTGTGTACATGGTGGGGTGTGTCTGTGTGTGTATGTGTACATGGTGGGGCATGTGTGTGTGTGTGTACGTGGTGGGGCGTGTATGTGTGTGTGTACATGGTGGGGCGTGTGTGTGTGTGTACATGGTGGGGCGTGTGTGTGTGTACATGGTGGGGCGTGTGTGTGTGTGTGTGTGTGTGTACATGGTGGGGCGTGTGTGTGTGTGTGTACATGGTGGGGCATGTGTGTGTGTGTGTGTGTGTACATGGTGGGGCGTGTGTGTGTGTCTGTACATGGTGGGGCATGTGTGTGTGTACATGGTGGGATGTGTGTGTGTGTGTACATGGTGGGGAATGTGTGTGTACATGGTAGGGCATGTGTGTGTGTGTGTGTGTGTGTGTGTACATGGTGGGGTGTGTGTGTGTGTGTATACGTGGTGTGTGTGTGTACATGATGGTGTGTGTGTATGTGTACATGGTGGGGTGTGTGTGTGTGAGAGTGTACATGGTGGGGGGTGTGTATGTGTGTATGTGTACATGGTGGGGCGTGTGTGTGTGTGCACACATGGTGCGGCGTGCGTGTGTGTGTACATGGTGGGACATGTGTGTGTGCACATGGTGGGGCGTGTGTGTGTGTACATGGTGGGGCGTGTGTGTGTGTGTACATGGTAGGGGTGTGTGTGTGTGTGTACATGGTGGGGTGTGTGTGTGCGCATGTGTAAATGGTGTGTGTGTGTGTCAGCGGGGATGGGGACGTGTGTGTGTACATAGTGGGGTGTGTGTGTACATAGTGGGGCGTGTGTGCGTGTGTGTGTGTGTGTACATGATGGGGTGTGGGTGTGTGCGTGTGGGTGTGTATCGGCGGGGGTAGGGACGTGTACGTGTACATGGTGGGGCATGTGTGTATGCGCGTGTGTAAATGGTGTGTGTATGTGTGTGTGTGTATCGGCAGGGGTGGGGAGTGAGGGCATAGCTTCCCCAGGCAGGGCGGTGGGCACTGGGGTGAGGGTACAGGTCCTACAGGGGGTGGAAGGTGAGGACGAGGGGGAAACCAGCACCCCCAGCTGGCTAGGCCCCTGCTCTGGCCACCCACAGAGTCAAATGGAGGCGGGAGCCTGGCCCCAGCCCACCCGCCTGCCTCCCCACGAAGCCCCAGGAGCATCCCTGGCCCAGGCCCAGGCCCGGATCCCCAGCCACCTGCAGAAGGTCTGAGGTGCCTGCACGGGTCCACTCTGGGCAGCTGTGGGTGATGGGGGGGTGGCGCCTGCCGGGTCTGCCCTGGGAGCCGCCGCGAAGTCCCTGGCCTTGGAGAGAGCGTGTCCTGAGGTGAGATTTAATAAGCGGACAGGGGAGAATAAATTCTATTACACAATTTTATTTCACAGCCTCCCCTGAGTTGAATAGCAATTGCCGATGCAGGGCTCATGTTATAAATAGAAGAGATTTCAGGGCTGGGAGGCCTGGGGACTGCCTCACCACCCCCTCATTTTGTGGGAAATGCCAGCATTCCTTCCTTTGCTGCCCGAGGGGCTTCGAAACAGCTTCAGAGGGAGGCAGGCAGAGGCGCTGCACCCTGGAGACCCGCAGGCCATGCGGGGAGGGGCGTGGTGCCCTCTAGGAAGCCCCCATGTACACCGTCTCGCAGAGGGCCCTCCCCTCTCTAACCCCCTCCTTTCCTCCTTCCACAAACATTTCTCGAGTTCCTAAGACCTACCCGGCAATGAGAGAGACACACAAGCCCATCCTGGCTTTGAGGAGTTCTTTGCAGAGGAAGCAAATGACACAGCAACCAGCCTTAGGCGAGGGTCTGAGCAACGCAGAGCTACAGAAGCTTCCAGATCTTCCTGAAGGTGCCAGGAAAGGCTTCTCCCACGTGAGCTGGACCTGAAGGGTCAGAGGGACGTCACATGGTGGACAGGGCAGGGCCGGGTATCCCAGGCAGTGAGGGGCGTGTGCAAAAGGAGAGCAGGGGCTACTCTGAGCAGGTCCTCATTGAGGGGTGCAGGGTGAGGAGCCACGAGGGGCCACAGAGGACCTTCTTAACCACAGGGGAAGCTCAGAAGGGTTCAGGGCCCCGTAGAGGAGTGACGGTGACACGGCAGGCTCTCAGACCCTGGGCGGAGGACCGCAGCAGGGGTGGAGCCTGGAGCTGGCCAGAGCTGAGCCCCTCTGGGTGTGTGAGCAGCACCCAGGGGCCGCTGGAAGCTCTGCTCCCCCTCTACCCGACCCTGGGCTCAGGTGTCTCCTCTCTGAACCTGCGGGTCTCCTGCAGGCTCCCCTAGTTTTCAGCCTCACCCAGCCCACCAAGACCCAGGTTCAACGGAATGGGCTCAGATACCTCCCCCTGACACACACAGACCATACTCTTCTGTAGCAAATAAATCATTTTAAATAAGTGGGCCGTTGGATGAGCCGAGAAATCAGAGTAATTCGGAAATAGCCTCCAACTCCAGCTGTTAGAGCAATAAAATCAGAAACAGCTCGTGTTTTGTTTGGAAATTTACTTTCTGCAAAACACTTTTGAGGTTGTCTTGGTTTTTTCCTAACCTAAGCAGTTCCTCTCGTCAGCCTTGTGAGGCATTGATTCCAGACCCACCTTGCAGAGGTCACACACACCTCTGAGGTGCCGAGGTGGGGGTCTGGGGCCAGTGCCAGAGCAGGAGCTAGCATGCTGCTTTCAGGGGGCCATCTCTTCTTGGCAATATTTCTTTGATTTCCAAGTAACCAACGGCAGGATGCAGGACCCCGAGGTGGTCAGCAGCCTTAGGAGTGGGCCACCAGCCCTGGGCTGGGGTCCAAGAAGCCCACATTTGGATCTGGCTCTGCTCATGATGTTGGGCAAGTCACAGCCTTGAGTTCAGGGACCCTCTCCTTCAGCGACAGCCTCTCTGAGCCCTTTCTCAGCTCCTAGCAGGGGTCTGACCTAAGCCCCGTGACTCAGCATTAGTGAGTCCTGTCCCAGGCTGGTCTCTCCTTCCATGAAGGTCTAGTCTTGTCTCCCCAGTGAGGCTGCACTTTCCCCAAGAACTGTTCTCCTCCTGACCCCAGCCCAGCCTCACCAGCAATAGCACTGCTCCCGGGACCTGCACTGTGATGGTGGCTCAGGGCAGCCCCTTCCCTCCTCCACCCACGAAAGGAGGCATGGGCAAGTACCGAGTGCTGGCTCCCGGCTGGAGTCACGGCAGTACCCGCCACTCCCCCCTCACCCCCAGCCAGGAAATGGAATCCAGGTGGCAGAGTGGAGTGACAATGAGCCCAGGTAGAAATGAGCTACTGTTCCCCAGGAAAGGCTGGGACAATTGGAGGTAGAGGTGCATCACCCTTGAGGGCTGGGCGTCTCAGGAAAGAGGCAGACGCAGCGGGAGCCTCTGATTTTGGGAGGGGAGGCGGGTCTGCCAATCTCCCCACTCAGGGCTCAGGAGACAGATGGGGCGGGCGCCTGCCTCTCAGCTCGGTCCGCAACTCAGGCAGCTTTCTGGAGCAAGAAGGCGGGAGGAAGGTGACCGGGTCCGGAGGAGAAGCCCCGTGGAGGGGGTGCCCTGAATCAGCCAGGGTTCCTTCAGGCAACACCCTGCCACCGTACGAGCAGGTTGGAGGTACATAAATCTGAGTGGGCACAGAGGCTGAGCTTGTGAGGAAGTGTGGTTTGTGCCGAGGAAGACAGGGTCATTATGCTGTTTTACAGCGTGTGACTTTGCTGCCAGTGCAGGAAAGAAGGCTGTTCCATTATCCCCAGAGACACCCCCTCCCTCCCTCCCACCCAAACCCCCTCCCTCCTCTCCCCCTCCCTCCTCTCTGTGTGAGGTGCACCCACCCTGAAACGGTGGGAAAAGAGCATCCTCTCTTATTTAAAATGTTGAATAAACACCTCCAGTGTTTTCCCAGACAGGGGCAGGCCTGGTGAAAAGGGGGCTGTCCTGAGCAGCCCCTCCTCCTGGGGGTCTGGGGAGGAGACAGGGAACCTGGTCACCAAACCTGCTCTCCTCTGTGGCTCGCAGAACTTGACATGGTCTCCTGGGTCTCCTGGGTCCCCGCCCCCGCATGGTTGTTCAGTCGCTATTTGCAACTCCATGGACTGCAGCACACCAGGCTTCCCTGTCCTTCACCATCTCCCAGAGTTTGCTCAAACTCATATCCATTGAGTCAGTGATGCCATCCAACCATCTCGTCCTCTGTCATCCCCTTCTCCTCCTGCCTTCTATCTTTCTCAACATCAGGGTCTTTTCCAGTAAGTCGGCTCTTTGCATCAGGTGGCCAAAGAATTGGAGTTTCAGCTTCAGCATCAGTCCTTCCAATGAATGTTCAAGGTTTATACTGCATCCTACAAAATAGGTGTCACTCTCCTCATTGGGTCACATCATCTGGAAGAGGTGAAGGGGTTTTGCAGGTGTGATTAAGGTTCCTGGTCAGTTTGACTTGGGGTTGAGTCAAAGGGAGATTATTGAGGGTGGGCCTGGCCTAATCAGAAGAGAGCCTAAAGAGGATGCAGTGTTTCCCAAGCTCAGAGGCTTCAAGCAACAGAGACCATCTCTCCTGCTGACCCTGAAGAGGCAAGGCACCCAGAATCCCACAGCTTCCACGGAGTGAATTCTCCAGCATCACGGGAGCTTGCGAGAGGACCCTGAGCCCCCGAGGAGACGCAGCCTGGTGACACCAGGATGCACCTGGGGAGACCCTGAGCGGAGGACCAGGAAGGCGGGCCCAGACTCTCATCCCACTGAATTGGTGGAGAACAAACGCGTGTCGTCCTGAGCTTCAGGGCTGCAGCAGTGACTCATGCAGCATGATGAACTGGCACGCTCACCTCCCTGGGGGCACAGCCAGACTCTCCCCGGTCTCCTCACAGTCAGGTGCAAACTAACGGAACGTGGACGAAGGTAATGTGGCTGCTGGCAGGCCTGGCTCATCTGGAGACTCCACGCCGATGCCCTGGCCCAAGGAACTTGAGCTGGCTTTCCTGGTGGCTCAGATGGTAAAGAATCTGCCTGCAGCGCGGGAGAATCAAGTTCAATCCCTAGGTCGGGAAGATCCCCTGGAGAAGGTAATAGCTACCCACTCCAGTATTCTTGCCTGGAGACTTCCACAGACTGAGGAGCCTGGAGGGCTACAGTCCATGGGGTTACAAAGAGTCAGACTTGACTGAGCGCCTAACACACACACTGGAGGCTGCAGAAGGCAGGGTTCTCCAGGGACATAGTACAAGGAGGCAGACATGTGTATCTAAGAAGTTTATCCCCCAAACTGGCTTATGTGTCTGTGGGGACTGGCAGGTCTGAAATCTGCAGAGCAGGCAGGAAGGCGAGAAACTCAGGCAGCTGAGAGGCAAAATTGCACCTTCCTCGGAAAAGTTAGTTTTGCCCTTCAGGCCTTCAATTGGTTGGCTGAGGCCTACCCAGATTATCAAGGATAACCCCCGAACTTACCATCCAGAGATGTAGGTATTAATCACAGATATAAAATGTCTTCACAGCAACACGTAAATCAGTGCTTTACTAAATAGCCAATACAAGAGCCTGGCCGCACTGACACAGGAGGCTAACCATCCCAGGCCAAGCTGGAAGCGGCAGGAGCTGGCGCAAGCCTGAGCCCCTCCCTGCACGCCCACATAGAGGGGGAACCACAGAGGGACCCTGCTTCAGATCTGACCCGCGTTGGAAACACATCTCTATGGTGTAGACCCAGCATAGCCAGCACTGTGACAGCACACACAAGAGGCCTCGATAGGCGCCCTGCCCAGGGCTCAGCACACTGACCCAGATCGAAGCCCCGGACAAACAGGCGCCATCCACCCTCCACTCCCAGGCAGAGAGAGGGCAGCTGAGACAGACCCCGCTGGGCGGCCCAGGATCCCAGCGTCCCAGACACAGCACTGCCCCTGCTCGCCGACTGGCATCTACACCTACGCCCTGGCTGCAGGCGTCGGTCCACGACCTCAGAGGCCTCTTGCCTGCCCAGTGGTCACGACTACGGTCCCATTTAAAACAAGTGGGTGAACATACCTGAAGACTCCAGCGAGTGAGTCTTAACCTCCCAGTGGCCACATGGAAGGGGTGTGCCTTGCACCCAGGACTCCTCAACCTGCTCCAGGGTAAAGAGGTGATGGAGGCACAGCTGGGTCTGGGGCACCTGAGAATGGAGGCCGTGAACTCGCTGGGTGCCAGCGGGGCTGGAGCCATCGGGCATCAGCACGGGATGGGTGCTGGTGAGCGTTCAGGCTGTGGGGGTGGGGCAGGGGGAGAGACGCCGCCCTGTTCACCTGCGGCTGCTGTCAAGGCCAGCTCCAGGGGTGCCAGTGTCTGGGTGCTTGGCCCCCTGAGCAAAGGCTGTGGCAAACTCACTAACGTGTTTCCCCTTGAGCTGAGCCTGGAGTGACCAGGGGTGCGGAGGAAAGGGTCCATAGGAGCCCGGCTCTCTCTGCTCCCCTGCCTCCAGGTTCTCTCCTGCATGGGCTCTATCTCTTGCCCTCTCCTCCTCTCCCTCACTGCCTTCCTCCCTCTGATCTCGGGCCTGACAGCGCCCACTAGACCCCGCTCTTGGCTTTCAGCACCCACAAGGAGAGCAGGAAGCAGCACCGCTTCCCGTTATGTCAGGCTGTATTGTGTCATGTTACGTTCTGTCTTGTTGTATCACACTGTGCTGAGCCTGCCACTGTTATTTCCCTCGGGAGCCTGAGACAGCAGGCCCAGGTCTGCACGGGGCAGGAGTGATGTTCCCCCAGAAGGCTCCCCAGCAAGCAGGACCCCAGACTCAGTCAGATTGTATATCTCGCAGACTCTCCCACCCAGTCCTGTTCCCCACATGACTGTGAGCTCCAGGGTGACACCACGCCTCCAGCCCCTCTACATCCACTTCCCCTCTCCAGGCCCACAAAGGATGAGACTGAGCATGGAGTCCCACCCGCCTCTGGACTGGATGCCCCACAGACCCGCAGAAGGGATGGCTCCCCCGGCCCACAGGGGGACCCGGAGGAGGGGCTGGTCCCACCCACCACCCAGCACCTCCCATCCCTCCCTCAGCCTCATCTCCACCATTTCAGATGCGGCTCCAAATGCACGGCCACAAGTGGGGCTGCAGGACGCACCACATCCCATCCCGTGGATGACGGACGCAGGCCCCGCCCGCCCTCTCCGAACAGCTCCCAGGCCCACAGCACAGCACTTGAGCTTCCCTGACCATCCCAGGCCCTTGGGCCACCTTTGTCTTAGCTGTGTCCTCTGCCCAAGCTTCCCCCCACACCCTGACTTCTTCAGTCCAATGCCCTGCTTCCTACCTGTCCTTCAGGATTCCTTCCAGAACCTTCCAGGAGCCCCTAGGTTGGCTGCCAGTGCCGAAGATGCCTATAATTTCCACTCTTACTGCTCTTAGCAATGACAGCAGGTCCTCAGCGCACCTTGATTAGGTGTCCAGCCCCCAGCTCGGCTCTCACATGTGTGAACTCGTTTAATCATCACAGCCTGAGGGTCTGGCCGGCTGCTGTCACCTTTTACAGCCGAGGAGACTGGGGTTCCTGGGAGCTCATCTCGGGCGAGGTGTGGTGGCCTGGCTGCAGTGTCCCTCTGACCTCCCGCACCCCCATCCCCCTCCTCTGCAGCCTGGGTCCCTCGTTCCCGGCGCCCAGTGCCCGGGACAGGGCTGACCGAGCAGGGGCAAATCTGCCAAGCCTCAGGAACCTCGATGCTCAGGGGCGGCAGGTGCAGAGCGTGGGGAACCCAGTCAGGCTCCAGCAAAGCCTAGCCTGAGAACTGCCCCCACACCATCCCCTCCCTGAGCTCCCAATCCCAGCCTCTTACCAGCACAGTCACAAAAGCCCCTTGAAACTCTGAAGCCCAGACAAATGTTTATCTTAATAAGCCGCAAACAACAAGATGAGGCCCTGAGTGAGCGCAGAGAGCTGCCCCGGGGACTGGCTGCTCACAGCTATCGATTCCTGAAGCAGAGACGGAGGCGTTGGGGCTCCAGCGGCCAGGCAGGAAGAGGGTCCTCAGGGCCACGGTGCGGGAGGCAGGCCAGGCCCCCTGAGCAGTCCCTCGGCCCCGGGCGCCCCAGGCAGGTCAGAGTCAGTCCTGGGCCCAGCAAGGCCCGGTCTGATAGGGTGTGACCCTCCTCCGAAAATGCGTTCAGGCCACTTGTCACCGTCATGCACAGGGAACGTGCCCCACCTTGGGGCAGAGGAGTCTGGAAACAAAAGGCTTTCTTGCCCTGGGTTCCAATCCTACTCTGATCTCACCTGCCAGGACATCTCATCTGCCAACCAGGGGTGAGAGGCTCCCCTGGCAGGGGGGGCCATGAGGACAGGGAGGGCTGATAGCCGTGTCCCTGTTTGGATGAATCATGACAAGGCCGTGCCACTCAACGGCATCCTGGTGCCCAGAGAGGCCACACTCCTGGGTCCCCACACGAACACGGACTCGAGGGCACAGAGGCCCTGCATGAATGCCACACCCTCACCGATTACTATCGCCCACTCCGTGAACATCTGAGTTCAGAGTGCTGCCTTAGCATCTCAGATCTCCAAAAATCCAAGACAAGCCAACACTACCCCTAAAAATAGACCTGCTCACTGGAGACAGTTTGATGAGAGGCTAAAAGTTACCCCCCAGGCGGCAGGACCAGCACAGAGCCGGGGTGAGGACAAAGCTCTGGGAAATGGGGCAACGTCCTCACCCTCGCCACACCCTTGCCCCAGGCGCAACACCCCTCAGAGGTGGGCGGCTTGGCAGAGGTGAAAAGTGGCAGCCTGCTCCTGCGTGGCCAGCTTGGGAAGGAAGGGGCTGAACCACGACCCCGTGGCTATCGCCGGAAGCCTGGCTTCCTGCAGGCCGTGGGGCGTGTATATGGGGCGTGGCCTGAGACGCGGGGACACCAGTAAACAGTGGCCTCCAGCTGACCCTCCGACTCGTCAGGAAGCCAGCATAGGCTAAGGCAGCCCCAGGACTCTTGGCAGGAGGCCCAGGTCCTTTCATCAGGGACCCTTGGATGTGTCAGACTGCCTGCGGACCCTCTCTGTGGTCCCCAGCCTCTGAGCAGCCAGGGAAGATCTGAGGATGATGGCCGTGCGGCACCCCAACTCCCCCTCAGAGGCCGCCGGGGCGGTCACCCTGTAACTTCTGACCCAAGCTGGGACACGATGAGTACTCAAGCTGGGACCGGAGGCCCAAAGGGGACTCCTGGTGACCCTCCAGATGGAGACGGGACAGTCGCTGTGTCACTGATGTGAAGTCTGCCTTTGTTCCTGGGCTGGTGCCGGTGGACACACCTTTTACACAAATACTGGTCAAGTTTATGAGAGGTGTACACAATTCAGCGTGTGGCCTTTGCATTTGTTTCGTGAGTGTCCTCTTTGTCTCCGGGGACCAACACTTCCATGCCCATCGGAATGTATTAGTCACTTCACACCTACCAGTCTGCCCCACCCATCGAGGAGGGCATCCCTGGGCTGGGAGAGTGAAGAGACATGAGTCTGCCACAAGTGTGACTTTCCCCCCATTGTAATTTGTTTTTCACAACTCTGAGATCCCAGTTAAAGTAACCCTGGGTCTTGCAGTAATAATCAACCACACACCATTTCCTTTGGGGTTAGCTACGCTTTTGCAAAACCTTTTATAAAAGGTAACACAGCCAAGTAAGGAAAAATTTGGAAAATAGCAGAGTAAAATAAACCAAGTTTTGCCTGTAACCCACCAGGCAAAGATTACCCTTGCTAATATGTGGGGCCGTGTCCTTTCATTATTTTTAATGCACCTTTCTTCAAAGCCATTTTGAACAGGGTGGCGAATATTTTTTTTACATTGGTGGAATCATATTGTACTCTATTACCCATTAGGTTTTTGTTCCCTGCAAGTGTTCTCTGTACACATTCTTAGCAAACATTATTTTTAATGGCTGTAATATTCTTTCAACTGGATAAACCACTGTTTGCTTAAACATTCCCCAAGTTCAAATGCTCATGTTGTTTCTAATTATTTTGCTAAAAATATGTATTTTTGTGATTTTAGGATTACTTCCTTGGGATAGCATCTGAGAAATTAAGCTGTGGGTCTAAAGGAGCATTTTTAAGTGTGCGATGCTTGTTGCCAAGTGTCTGCTCAGGGGGCTGGTCCAGCGGGGCTCTGACTGCTCATCTTCACATCCTCAGCTCACATTGGACGTTAGGGTGTCTTAATGTCTGTTCCCCTTATTAGCAAGAACGGGCACTTTATTTTCATGTACGTTTCCTTTATTACTGGTGAGGGAGGCCTCTTTTCCCGTGTTTGTTTTCCTAATAATATTTAGGCTTCTTGTGAATTGGGTAACCGCGTCCTTGACTGATGAGCTGTTTGAGGTTAGTGAGTGTTCTGATCACTTTTCACAGACTCTTTACACATGAAGGACATTAACTGTTAGGACGCTGTGTTCCTGAGCATTTACTTCTCCCTGTTGTACTTGCTCTTCCTTCACTGCCTTTCTTGTGTTCACCGGATGCAGAATTTTCATTTTTATGTAGTTCGACATGTCCTTCCTTGCACTTGTGAATCTGTCTACCATTCCCCTGCTTCAGATGTCCTCCCCTTTTACATTTTGGCAAGCATTCAGGCCTATCTGACTATAGATCTGCTGATTTCGAGTGTGTGCTTTAACACGGTGGCCTTAAATTTGGGATTTATCTGGGTTCACAGACCAAGACCGTGAGCTGATTGTCTGCTTACACCTCTCAGAAGAGGTTGAAAACATAGGCTTTCCTCCCCACCTCAGGCTCCAAAGACCATGATGAGACAGAGGAGGGGCTTGGAAAACAAGTGAGATGCTGACACTGGGCCTCCAGGAAGTGCAAATGTCCCCACTGCATTTTTTCCCCAATTTTTTTTGTTGTGCTTACATACATATAACATAAAACCTAACCATCTAACTATTTCTAAGAGGATAATTCAGAGGTATTAAACATATTTATCGCATGCAACCATCCATCTCCATAGATCTCTGCATCTAGTGAAATGGAAACCCTGTACCCATTAAACCCACATATACCATTAAACACCAGCTCCCCATTCCCCCAGCAGTCACTGGTCCCCATCTTTCTGCTTCCTATCTCTGTGAATTTGACTCCTCTAGGGACCGTATACAAGTGAAATCACACAGTCTTTGTGCTTTTGTGACTGGTTTATTTCACCAAACATGATGTCCTCAAAGTCCATTCACGTTGTAACAGGCATCAGGATTTCTTCCCTTTTTAAGGCTGAATAATATTCCATTATGTGGCTGGGCCACATCTTCTTAACCCTTTATTTGTGATGACACTTCCATGACCTCTTTGCATTTTTTAATTGTTTTTCCCCTGAATGAACTTTCTTCTCAAGTCATCATTTGTGTTTGTTTTAAGTCAGAAGTTTCCAGCTATGGGCAGTTTTGGCCCCCAGGGGGACATTTGGCAATTTTCAGTCATCACACCTTGGGGAGGAGAGGCTACTGCCACCTAGTAAATAGAGTCCAGAGAGGCTGCTCACCATTCCACAATGCACTGGCCAGCCCTCTCCCATTCCCCAGGAAAGGATTATCCAGCCCAAAATAGCAACAGTGTCAATTAAGAAATCCTGCTTTAAATCGAGGGCTGGCTTCCCTAGATAAATCGGCTAAAATTATGCTAAAAAAGGATCAAACATCAGTATGTCTGAGACAGCTAGCTTTCCTGCAATGTCCTTCTCTCTTTCTTTCTTGAACAGAATGTTTAGCTGGCACACGATCAGAAGACAGAGATGACACATCCCAGCCCTCCTCGCCACTGGATGCCACCATGGGATTCTGACCAATGAGACACAAATATAAGTATCAAAGGTCCCTTCAGGGACCCACTATGAAGGCAGCTGCCACTCACACCTTGCCTCTCCCTTCTGGTATCCTGGAATGCAAATGTGATGGCTGGAGCTGCAGTACCCTTTTTGTACCATGGAGTAGCTTTGGAAATGGAGGCTATGTTTTGCAAATCCACCAAGACAGAAGGGAGGATACAAGGCCCTTGAGACCTGTGCAATGCAGGCAGTCCTGGCAAATCTGCCTCCAGGCTTTATGAAAAAGGGAGAAATACACTTTTTTCTTATTTAGGCCACTGCTATTCTGAGTCCCTGTGACTTACCACTAAACCTAATTGTTGCAAATGGTGACATAGGAAATGTTTGTGAAGATTTCTTATGAAATTCCAGCATGAAGTTGGATGGATTAAATAGAATACAATGTGCAGACTGCTTAGCTGATCACTTGGTACATAGCAGGCACCTAACAATTAACTAACTGAGCTATCATGAGCCACACTGTGTGGCAGGCAGCATGCCACACATCTTGTACCCAGTATCTTAATCCTCCCAGCAACCCACTAGGAAGGTGTACTACGGTTGTTGTTATTGATGAGGGAGCAGAAATGCAGATGATCCACAATACACTGGGGTCACAGTGTCAGGGTAGAACAGATTCCATCCCTGCGTTGTGTCCAGTCCACCTCGGTAAACACTGGAGACTCCAATCAGGAAATATTTAGGATCCAGCAACTACAGACAAAATCCCTTTGCTTGATGATCTGGTTTCATCCCAATTTTGTGAGCTTTTAGTTGTAGCCCAATGAGGCTGCTTCAGCTCCAACCATCACATGTGAATTCCAGGATACATTTCCAAACCTATGGGGTACTTTTTATGGTGTCCAGGTTGCCATAAGAAACTGTGGCTCAGAGTGGCTGAGTGACCTGTACAGCATCACACAGCAAGTGGCAGAGTCGGGACTCAAATTCAAGTGGGCTTAATATCAGAGTCTGTGTGCTTAGCCACCAAGCTAAACTTAGTCCTGGAAAAAATACTACTGACAGAGACAGGAAGCAGAGAGAACACCATCTCTGGTCACAGCATCACTGAGCAGCAGGATGGAATACCTGGCACATGCCAACTCACTCATGAACTCTGCTCACAACAATGCCATCCTCAGATAAGGATGTGCAAGCCTCAGACAAGGAAAGTTAGGCTCAGAGAGGCCAGGAGGTCTACTGAAGACCACTCAGCAAGGCATGCAGAGGCAGATCTGTGTGACCCTGGATGCTGTTCTCCTGCTCTCCTGTCTCCTCCTGAACTTTGCAGCCGCCTGAATCTGCTTCCTTGGTCTGGAATCCCTGCTCTTATCAATAAGTATCTGGCTGCCGGGCCTCACAAAGTGTCTTCCCCTCACCTGCAGGACACTTCCCTGGCCAGGTCTTCTGCTTTCATCCCTGAAGCACACACGGAGGTCAAGTGCTGTGAGAGGAACTGTTCACCAATCCTCCCTGGAGTCCCCATGCCATTGCAGCAGACTCTGTGCAGTGGCCCATCACTACTGTGAAACAAAAGAAAGTGAACACATTTCTCAGTGATGTGGAGACAGCCTGCACATCCGGTATTGGGGAAGAGGAGAGAACACTGCGAATTAGAGTAGGCAGGGAAGGCTTCCTAGAGGAGGTGAGCTTTGGCTTTCCAATCTGCAGAGGAGGCAGGCTCCAGGCAGGAGGTCCAGAGGGTCTAAGTACTGACTCCAGGATCCTGGCTTCCATGGAGGTGATCCAACTTCCTGGCCTTGGGGGATGGGAGGAAGAAGGCCAGGGAAGGTGGGCTCCATCACTCCGGAGTGTGCTGCCAGCTCATTTGGGTAGTTAGGCGCTAAAGAGGGTGTAAAAGTGACTTACGAGCTGAAATCAGGTGTTCGGGCATAAACACGCCAAAGCAGATGATTGATTTGACAGGGTAAATAGCTTTTATAATTGGTATGTTTTTTATTAAATTTTAAAACCTGGATATTTATTTGAGTGGGAAGTGTGAGCATACTGAACGGACATGGCTGTACCTGGACGGTTCTCGTCTGGCCTCCCTGCTGGCAGAGGCCCAGGACCAGAAAGGGTGTTTCCAATGGTCCGGCTGTCAGGACCCTGAGGGGCCCCCAAGGAGGACAAGGAGCAGGGAACTTGATCAACCCCATAATCCCAGGTACGAGAGTGGCTCTCACCCACCCCTCCTAGCGCTTCAAGTCTGTGGGGTTTAGAGAGAGAGAAGCCGGCGAAGGCGAGGTTGAAGGGAGGGGTCTGGTTTTTGCTTCCCCACCGGACCCGGGTCAGTCCCCAAAGCACTGTGCAGGGCGTGGCTCCATCTCTGCCCCTTAAGTGCGGGCCCAGGGCAGGGGCATCCGCAAGCCGAGTGCCGAGCCCCCTGGGACGGCAGGGCCCCCTCTGGCTCCGGGGGCATCACAAGGCCCAGCACAGCCAGCAGGTACTCACGAGGGACCGTCTGTCCTGAGCCCGACATACGCTGCCAGGTGAGGAGCAGCCAGAGTGCTGAGACTAGCGGCCTTGACCTTCCACTGAGACCAGGGGCAGGCCGCTCCTGGGGCCTTGGTGTCCTCGTCTGTGAAGTGAGTTGGTGACTCTCCGCACGCCGCGCAGGCTGTGTCAGGTGGAGTTTCTAAGGCAGACGTCATCAACTCTCCATCCCGAGACGTCCTCACAACGCTGTCTTCTCCTTTAGTATCTGCTGCTGCAGCTCAGAAAAGACCCCAGACCCCAGGTGCGGGGGGACACCTTTCCCCACATGGGGAGAAGGGGTGTTCTGACGTGGGTGTCTGCAGAGCAGAGGGGGCATGGATGCTTCATGCCCTGAAAAGGCTCCAGGTGCCATGCTGGGGAGGTCACGCAGATCAGGGGTCAGGGTCAGGGCTCAGAGTCTCAGGGCGGGACCAGGGTCAGGGCTCAGAGTGGGACCAGGGTCAGGATTCAGTGTGTGACCAGCGTCAGGGCTCAGAGTCTAAGAGCAGGACCAGGGTCAGAGCTCAGAGTCTCAGAGCAGGACCAGGGTCAGGGCTCAGAGCGGGTCCGGGGTCAGGGCTCAGAGCGGGTCCGGGGTCAGGGCTCAGTGTGGGACCAGGGTCAGGGCTCAGAGTGGGACCAGGGTCAGGGGTCTGAATGTGATCAGGGTCAGGGCTCAGAGTGGGACCAGGGTCAGGGCTCAGTGTGTGACTGGGGTCAGGGCTCAATGTGGGACCAGGGTCAGGGCTCAGAGTGGGACCAGCAACAGGTTTCAGATGGGACCGGCGTCAGGGCTCAGAGTGGGACTGGGGTCAGAGCTCCGCTAGAATCAGTTCAGGGCCCACCTCCATACCCCTGTTGCTTCGTTTCCTGTGGAGCCTTTAAAGGTCAGGGTGGCTGGAGGCAGGGCCACTCTGTGCAGCTGAGCCTGGACCAGCCCCCTTGCTCCCAGGCTGTTGCTGTGTGGATGGTCATCTGTTCCGGAGACCAGCTCCCTCTAAGCCTCAGCAAACTCCCTAAGCCTGGTCTGAGCCTCTGGGGCTTGCAGGAGCTTTTGCTGGCCAGGAAGGAGCCTCCAGGAATAGCACAGACCAGTCCCCCACCCCCCGTAACTGTCCCTGGCTGGTATGGGGCAGCCAGAGGGGCTTGTCCACTGAGAGCGGCCCCCAGCCCAGATGGGATGAAGGCATTGCCACTCAGCCAGACAAGCCTCCTCGCACCGAAGATAAATATAGACTTGTCCTCCCTCCCACATCCATGCAGGTGGGGCCTGCGCTCAGGGTGAAGCCCCCAGGCACCAGGGCTCAGGGAGGAGGCCCCAAGGCCAAGAGCAGGGAGTGAAGAGCAAGGGTGGCCGCCGTGACCCGCGCAGCCAGCAGGTGGGCAGGGAGACCAGGGCAGGGTCCCCGCCTTCGCTGCTGAGCAGTGGTGCACCCAGCCCCTGCGGGCCTCACCTTCTTTATCCCCAGAGCCCACCAAGAGGCCCCCGCATGGGAGGGAGGAATGGGCCCCTGACATCACCCCACATGTCGTCTGCGTTGGAGTCTTCCTTCTTGGCTGTTTTTTATTCTGGTGGTTGGGGCAGAAATATGGCAGGAGGGGACTGTGGCTGTCTCTACCGGCCCTGAGGTCCCCCGAGGAGGGCACAGGCCTGGGGATGTGGTCAGGCCAGGTCATGGCTTCCAGTCCAATCTTGGAGTGGCTCCAGCTGACATCCCTTCCTAGGGTCCACCATGCTGGCATAGTCCCCCCACCATTCACACTAGGAGCCATCTTTTTCCCAGAACCGTCACCTGTTCTCAAGGCCCTGCATCTGGTGAAAACACCCAGCAAGTGCCCCAGGGCTGTGGGGCATGCGGAGACCAGGGGGAACAGGAAGCCCTCCTGCCAGGGCACCAGGAAGACTTCCTGGAGGACGTGGGCTTCCTGCTAGGCCTTAGGGACGGGGCAGGGAGGAATGTGGTGGACGGTCTAGAGAGAGGCACATAGGGCTGGCCAGGTAAGGTCTCAGGGTCAGGCCTCCTGGTCTACACTTGCCCCTGAGGCTGCTGAGAGGGTTCAGGGTAGCAGTGGCATGGTCAGACATGGTGCTCCAGAGTGCAGGAGAGAAGACCCCAGGTCCGGAGTTGGGTGAGAGCAGGTGCGGGGTCTAAGAGAGAGGGGTAGGGAGGCTGCCACACCACTTGGAAAGGCAGGACCCTTGTGCCCAGAGACCCAGCAAGTGAGAGGGGCAAACACCACAGTGTGTCAATTCCTGCAGTGTAACATCAGACGTCAGTCATCTGACAGCCAGTCTGGAGATTCCTGAGGTTCAGGTAGGAGCTGGTGCCACCCACGTGGGCTCATTTTCCATCACCTGCCAGAGAAGCTGAGGCTTTGGGCGACAGGGCAGGGAGTCTGCAGTCCTGTCCAGACTGACTTCTCCCCATGGTGTGGGGTCCCCAGGGTCCCCTCCCTGGAAGAACGCCTTGTTCCAGTACATCCTGGGTCTGGGTCAGCTCGGGAGGAGGCGGGTTGGGGGTGCTGTTGGGGGAGAAGCATGCCAGGACCTTCTGCGCCAACCAGGCTGGGGCCGAGCGTCCACCTCCAGGAGGACATTGCAAGGCCAGCTGGGGCTCTGCCAGGAGCCTTGGAGCAGGTGACAGCCCCTCCCCTGCATCCCGGTGGATATCAGTGATGGGCAGCTTTTGGAACTGCCAGGAGCTAATAGCCAAGGCTCCTGTTCTAATGTCAGCTCAGGATCGATGGACATGAGAGCTATCTCCAGTGAGATAGGATCACAGCCAGGGATTAGCGTCACAGATGAGCGACCTTCTTATGGGATCCCTGGGCCTCCCAGCCTGGGGAGGTGGCAGGGCCCCTCCTGCGGTGTCACTGACCTACAGCGGAGGGAAATTGCTAGGAGTTGGGAGGGGAGAAGGGGCAGCAATTCCTCCCTGGCTCCCCGCCCCCTCCCACCCCCTCCCGCCCCGTTTAATCACAGCCCTGTCATTGCCTCCACAAGCCCAGCAGCCCCTCTTCCATCATCAGCCGCCCGTTCGCTGGCGCTGGAGTGACTGTACTGCTTAGCTGTCTCCCGGGGGGTCAGCTAAAAGGTGACGCACAGTTCCCTTCCCTTCCCTCATCATCTGCATCCGTGCCCGCCCAGACTCCACGTCATCTGACGCCCAGCGGCTCACCGACAAGCTCGCAGCCAGCCCACAGCCAGGCCTCCCTGCTTCCGGCCTTGGCTAGGCTGTCCCCTCCGTCTCAGCGCCCTGGGCCTTCCTGGAGCTCCTGAACTCAGGCAGCGCCCGAGCCCAGACATCCTCAGGGTGTGTCTCCTGCCCAGCGCTGCTCCGGCCCCGGCCTCTCATCTACCCTTGGGTTCCTGGCAATGACGTCGCGAAACAGATGTTTCCTGAGGGTGGGCTCCGGGCCAGGGTGACAGTGATAAGTGGCCAGTCTGGCCCCAGGGAGCCGAGTCTGGTCAGGAAGACAGAGAGGAGGCGCCAGGGGCAGAGAGTGGTCGGGCTGAGCAGGGGAGACCCCAGACCCGGGTCGGAGTCCGGGATGACCCTTGGAGACAGGGACGCCCAGACTGAAGGGGCTCAGATGAAAGAGCAAGAGAGGCCTCAGGGGGTGGGTGCAAGGGCCAAGGTCGGCGACGGACTCACCCTCACCAGGTCTGAGCCCTGCAGTCCCGGGCACCCCCCCCGTGCGGCCCATGACATTGGATTGGATGGAAACAGAGCTGGGCTGGGACAGGGAGCCCCCTGGGTGTGGCGGGCAGCCTATGACCAGCAGGGAGCCGGGAATTTTTCCTCGACCAGGAACCATCCATCACCTAACCGCCAGGGTTTGGATATCTAAAAACAACCAATGCTTTTCCTCTATCCCCCCTAGAAGAAAAAATCAGGAGTCCACCTTTTCCAGCCACACTGAGAACAAAGTGTCGTCAGGACCGAGAAAGGAGCCGGACAGGCTCAACGGGGTCACCCGGCAGACGGGGAGAAGGGTGGCCCCTGGGTCAGGCAGGAAACAGAAAGGGGGTTTCCTCTGAACCCACATGGGGGAGGGGAGACCCCAGACCCGGGGGAGGGGAGACCCCAGACCCAGGGCTGAGCAGGCAAAAGGGAGACTGCAGCAGCATAGGGCTGAGCCCCTGGAGGAGAGACCCATGGGGCTGGGGTGGAGAGGAACAAGCACCTGTGCTATGAGCCTGGGGGTCAGCGCTGGGAGCAGAGGATTGGGGGTCTTTCATCGGACACGGCTGAGCAACTTTCACTTTCACAGGGCCCAAAACAGCGCTGCCCCTGTGGTGGGCGTGTGGCTCCTCCCATGTGGGAGGAGAAGGTGGATTCCAAGCCTGCATCACCATGCTCCAGCCTTGCAGCCGGAGGCAGGGCCCTTGCTGTGAGTGACATTGTGTCCTCCTGAGAGATACATTGAAACCCATGTATGTGTGTTTGTGCATGTTCATGTGTACGTGTGTGCACATCTGTGCATGCTTCTGTGGACCATGTCACACACACGCCTCTGCAAAGCCTCCACAGTTGAGGGGCAGAGCTGCCAGGTCCCCAGGAAGCTCCCCGCTACCCCGTCAGTGCTGACCCACCCCACCCCATCCCCCCCACCCCGGAGCCACTTCTCAGTCCTCATTCTATCATCGTGGCCCTTGGAGAAAGTTATATAAAAGGAGTCACACAGTTTGTGACCTTTGAGGTTGGCTCTCTGTTTTCACTCAGCCTAATGCCCTTGAGATCCATCCACGGTTCTCCGTGAACCCAGAGTTCCTTCCCTTTTATTCTGAGTAGTATTCTGTGGTCTGACCCTAGCATAGCGTTTTCTTAATCTCATTTTTTAAAAGAATCCCGTGGACGTGGCTTTGAAGGCAGACCAGAAGTTCAGGGTTCTGGAGGGAAGGCTGTGGACACAAGGGAGGGCCACTTGGATGGTGTGGGTGGAGGGGGGCTGGGTGGCCCATGCACAGTCAGGCCCCGGGGTTCAACCACAGCAGGGATTGGCAGTGTGACCTCACAAGCTCTGACTTAAGGATGCCGGGGATAGGGAGTAGGGGGCATGGGGGAATAGGTGGTCGGTCCACGGACCTGGCCTCACCTATTTCCAGAGAACCAAAGGCCTTCTCTGACATGGTCCACACTCCCTCCCTGGACTCTGACAGTTAACAGGAGGCCCCTGTGAGCCAGGAGAAGGTCCTGCTGTCGGGTACCTGGGGGCTCGCAGGGTAGCTAGGGAGGTGGGGACAGAGACTTGGAGGCAGGAGTCATGGGTGGACCACGGAGGGCAGGGTGAGCCTGGGCTCCACTGGGCTGAGGGGCGCTGGCCCAGAAAATAAACACCCTCGGCAGGGGGATTGGAGAAGAGCAGCTGAGGGTCCTGGGTTCGCGGACAGGTCTCTCGGTGGTGGGGAGGGCACGGCTCCTTGTCTTCTGTTGTGTTGCTGTTTGAGAACTGACATTACACAGCAGCTGGCAGAGGGAGCAGACAATGCGAATTAATTGCAGACGGGGCAGGGCAGGGGGCAGGGGCTTACAGACTTTGCAGTCGGAGCCAGTGACCCCGGCCCCTCCCCCTGCCCTGCGGGCCCCACACCCGCCTTACTGACCCTGTGCAGGAAGGGAGGGAGACTTTGCCCTCTGGTCCCCTGCTCCAGCCACAGCGGCCCCCCCAACCCTGCCCACCCAGCCAGGCTCCTGGACCTCAGTTTCCCCAACAGTAGAATGGAGAAGACAGCATCAGAAGGGTCTCTCAAAGATGCTGAGGGAGACCGATGCTGAGCCCACCCCTCCGCCAGCCCCGGAGATGCTCAGCGCTGCAGCCAGCATGCGACCTGGAGGTTCCAGGAAGGAGGAAGCAGGTTCCTGGGGTGTCCAGGCCACCGCCCCTCCCAGGAGCCCAGCCCATGTGTGCAGCCCCACCCACTGCCCCCGGCTCTGCAGACAGCCTGGCTGGGGCTACAGAGGCCCCAGCAGCCCAGAGTCCCGAGGACCAAGCTCCAGACACACACTGGCATCCGGGTCTGTTTGCTCAGCAGAGAGTCTGTCAGACACACGTTCCCCGGTTCCAGCCCTTTTCGAACCAGATTTATCTGATTTCTCATCTTTATTTTGGCAGAGGTAAAAATGTAATTTCTAATTTAAAATTTTAAAAAACCATCACCCTCATCAAAATGCACTCAGCTCAGATGGTGTTTGGGAAATTAACTCTGTCACTCTCACACACACCGGCACATGGCCCAGCAACGGAGACAGCTCTCCCCCCTCGGACGCTCCAATGCTCCCCCCTCCCAGCTTTCCACGTGAGGTGGCACTGAACCTCCCTGTGGGTTAGGGGCCTGCGGGCTGGGGGCCTGCGGGCTGGGGGCCTGCAGACTGGGGGCATGCAGACTCAGGGCCTGCAGATTGGGGCCTGTGGGCTGGGGGCCTGTGGGCTGGGGGCTGTGGACTGGGGAAGGGTCTAGACACCAGACAGTTAGGTAAAGACAGGCTGGGCTGGCAATGGGAGCAGGACTGGAGGCAGCGCCTCATCGCCCCTTACGCAGCCTGTTGTGTGACAACCAGCTGATAGACTCCCCTTTCTGGTCTGGATCTAGCTCTCGCTGAGATCCAGATGGCCTCACGGGGGAACTACTGTGACATCTGAGGTTCATGAGAGGAGTAGGGGAGGCCAGAGAAGGGCCCAAGCACAAGCTAAAGAATTAGACCAACTAACATTTACCCCTAGATAAACCACACACATGCTACGCAATGTGGGAACCACCAAGGGACCTCCCCGACCTTCAGTTTCCTCTTCTGGGAAGGGTTTGGCCTCGGTCTTATTCCAGGCATGGGATGGTGTGTGCCTGGTGCAGCGTACGGCAGGGGGCTGGTTTTCAGAGAGATCAGTTTGCTTGATGCACCCACTGTGTAATTCGAGCAGGATGAGTATCAGTTTACATAACTAGAGAAACTCCACTGAGGGGGTCAGAGGTCGACCTCATCGCACCCTGCATTTGCCGGACAGAGAGGCAGGAGCTAAGAGAGGTTCACAAGTCTCCTAATGGGCCATCCCTGCATGTGCTTTGCGGGATCCCAGACCTGTGCCTGCCCCCCACCACGTCCCACAAGAGAGCTTAACCTGGGTGGCGCTCCCCACAGCACTGTCAGTGGCTGGCATGCATCACCCTCTCTATTAGGGATCGTCCTCATCTCCCTGTTTTGCAGATAGAAAACCTGAGGCTCCGAGAGCTGGGACAGAGCCTCATTGGGAGGGCCCAGAGGCTGCAGGCACAGCAAACTTGTACCTGTGAGCAAAGGCCAGGCCACAAGTCTGGTATCCTCACTGAAGGGCCGACAGACATGCTGGCCCAACAGAGGGGAGCCTGGAGTGTGTTCCCAGCTGACCTCTCTTAGGAACAACCTGTTCTGAAATGACCTGCAATCTGAACTTCCCTAGAGGAAAAGCCATCCTCCCTCGGGGTCTAGAGAGCAGCTCTCTGGGAATGGGCCTCCCGGAAAGAACTCACCTCATGCAATTTTCTGGTGAGTCACACATCATGCAGGCTGTGGCAGTTACAGCCTGATGTGCTATCAGGCTACCCAGTACCTTGAGAACCTAGCACAGGGGGCAGCCACATTGCAGAGGAGGAAAAAGCAGTGAACAAGATAGAATGCCCCCATTGCAGGGGCTGGGGCAGGAATGAGATGGAATTTTGAGTCTAATACGATATCCCCAGATATCCCCAGGACCATCACCCAAAAGCAGCCTTGGGGTGAGAGCATCCTGACAAGTTCCAGGCAGACCCTTTTTTCTCTCCTCCTGTGGTTTTGTCCTAGCCTCTCATGAGGTGTGTGTGTTGGCGGGAGGGTGGGGGGGACGTTTACTGTCAAAAGGGCCAGCCCAGTCAGGGATGGGCAGGCAGCCACAGAACAAGGTGATGACAGAGGCAAGTTGCCATCCAACGTCCCCAGTATCATGCACGTGGCTGGAATCTTACCTTCCATTCTCCATCGCTTGAGTCAAGTGTTGCCCTTGCAGAGCCCACCGTTAGCTGTCACATCCCTTCACTCCAAGAAAAGACCTGGGAGATGTCAAAACATAGCTGCTTCTCATCCCCACACCAAGGTGCGCCTCAGCATGGTGCTTGCTAAAGACAACCTCCCCTACCAGCTTGCCAAGATGTCTGCTCCTCAGCCATCTGGCTCAGGCATTAGGAATCCCTTGGAAAGTTGATACATGCGACTTAGGGGGAAGAAGCAAACAGCTGTTGAAGCCTTGCTCTCCATCAAGCACCTGACACATACTGCCCCATTAACTCCTCATAGTCACTCAGCGTGACAGGTGGGGAAATGGGAGTCAAAGCCGTGACAAGGCAAAGACGAGGCCTTGAATCCAGTTCTGTCTGTCTCCGAAGAATCACACCCTCCCTGAGGGGACAGGTTGTTGGTCCTTCTGCAGCGCCTTTGGTCGAACTCACTGTCTGATAAATGCATCAAGCGGAGGATGAGGTAAGGGCAGGTGATGTGGACAGAGAAGGTAGAAAGGACACCTGGGTGGCTGGGTGCTGTCCACAGAGGCGAGGTGCTGAAATGCCCATTCCTCTACGTTGCTGGGAGAGGGTCAGAGAAGATGTCAATTCAGTCCCTCAGTCATGTCTGACTCTTTGCAACCCCATGGACTGCAGCAGGCCAGGCCTCCCTGTCCATCACCAACTCCCGGAGTCCACCCAAACTCATGTCCATTGAGTTGGTGATGCCATCCATCCTCTGTCATGCCCTTCTCCTCCTGCCTTCAATCTTTCCCAGCATCAGGGTCTTTTCCAATGAGTCAGTTCGTTGTATTGGGTGGCCAAGTATTGGAGCTTCAAATTCAGCATCAGTTCTTCCAATAAATATTCAGAACTGATCTCCTTTACGATGGACTGGTTGGATCTCCTTGCAGTCCAAGGGACTCTCAAGGGTCTTCTCCAACACCACAGTTCAAAAGCATCAATTCTTCAGTGCTCAGCTTTCTTTATGGTCCAGATCTCTTGACCTTTGTTGGCCAAGTAGTGTCTTTGCTTTTTAATATGCTGTCTAGGTTTGTCATAGCTTTTCTTCCAAGGAGCAAGTCTTTTAATTTCATGGGGGAGAATATTGTGGCAGTCCCTGAAAATCCCACTAATTCTACCCTGAATGTGTGCCTTCCACAGGAAAAGTCAATGTCTTCCAACTTGCTCCAACTCCTTCAATCCCTTTCTTTCTATTGCACTCATTGCATTTCTATTTAGACCTTCTTGACCTCCATCCATTGCATCCACCTCTGAGAGTACCCACTGTGCACATATGCCTCATTATAAAAGTCTTACGGCTTTCAGAGAAGCAAAGGTCACCCAGGAAGGCAAAACCACGAGAAACCACCAGAGTGGGCATCCAGAGCAGCTGAAGTCAGTGAGCCTGGAGGGATTGAAGAGTCAGTCTATGGGGGCTGAAGCTGTGGTGGCCAGGCAGACGGTCAGTTCAGTTCAGTCGCTCAGTCATGTCTGACTCTTTGCGACCCCATGGACTGCAGCACGCCAGGCCTCCCTGTCCATCACCAACTCCTGGAGCTTGCTCAAACTCATGTCCATTGAGTCAGTGATGCCATCCAACCTTCTCATCCTCTGTCGTCCCCTTCTCCTCCCACCTTCAATCTTTCCCAGCATCAGAAGAAAAGCTGAGATGCAGGTACAACAAGAAGCACGTGAAGAAACTGTGGTGTCAGCTGAAGCAAGGAAGCTACTCGGCACAAAGTCTGTGACCAAATGGTGATGGCTCTGGCCACTCTGTTGACCTGTGGGCAGGAGGGTAGTGCTCCAGGCTCAAACAAGGACGGGACCAGGTGAGGGTCATCCCTGAGAGCCAAGGAAGGCCGTGACTCAGTTATTCCCTCTTTCAGCTGTACCTATCCAGTGCTTACTATGTGCAGTCATGATGCCACCAACCCCTGGAATCTTCTCCTGACCTTCCCCACTCCCACCAAAGCTGGGGACACCCATGTGTTGCTCGCGTGACCTTCCATCTCCCCCCACACTGGGCCACAGGTGCACGGGGCTGGGAAGTGCTACCACCTCCACTTCTGCATCCCCACTGCCTAAAACAACGATCAGTTCCTGGGAATCACTCAACATTGTTGAACAAGTTCATTGACTGAATTGCTATTATTTTCTTGTGGAAACGTCAAGCTAGAGAGCTTTGCTGTCAAGTAGCCCAGGTTCAAGATCTGAGCACTTATGCTGTAAGGCCGTGGACACAGAGTTACGACTTCAGTTGTGTGCCTCTGCTTCCCCAGTCCTCCAACAGGGACTGTGACTGTGAAACACTGACGCCTTCTCTTGGGGGTGTCACAGGGAGAACAGGAAGTGACAAACTGGAGACAGCTTCACCCAAAGCAAGCAGTCATGCACATTTTTTCTCCTTCCAGTTTGTTCTCCAGAAAGGAGCCTCTTTGTCATCCCACATCAGAAGGGCAGCGCCCTGCAGGGCTCAGGTGCTAAAAAGACACGTGGAGGAAGAAATCGCAATGATTCATATGCAGGAGGACACCTAGGGACCAGCTGGGGCCCTGAGGTGAGCTGAGTCACCTTGGATCTGATTGGAAAATTGCTTGTAGTTGAATTATTGGCCAGGATTGGGTTAAAGTCCCCAAACTGGTCTGAGGCCAACTGAAATGAATTGAAAGAACTGAATTTCACCAAATCAAAGAAAGGAAATCGAATTCTAGAGAAAGAATTCAATAGAATGGAATTGAAAGGAAACTGACCCAATTTGATTTGAATCGAGTCAAGGTGAAAATTGAAGACAGTTGGATCTGAGGTCTGGGGCTGAACTGAGAGGAGGGACGGGGAAGACTTGGGGGCAGATAACATCACATGAATTGAGTTGAAGTGACATTTTCAGAACATGTGACCACAGCTTGCGTTCATTTTATCTGGAGTCGGGGGAGACCACCCCAGAGTTGCCCCAGCTGCACTTAGTATCTGGATTTGGTTGTTTGCAGGGCATTTATGGAGCACCTACTGCACACACATGCTGGGCTGAGGCCTCAGACATCAAGGGAGTCAGACGTGGCCCAGCGGATGAGGGGCTCAGGCTCAATAGCCCGTTGTGTGCTGAGGACCAGCAGTCTTCTCGAGAGAGCAGCAAACAGGACTGGCCAGGAGGAGCCCTAAGGAGGCCGGCCTCTCGAGGGTGCCTTCCTTTGGCACCAGACCTGGAGGGCTCAGTGCACCGCGGCAGGGAGCCACTGCTCGGGCCAGAGGGACAAGCACTGGGAAGGCTGCGGGGCTGTGGCTCTGACCCTCAGTTTTCTCTTCTGTAACACGTGGACAATAGCTTCCTTGGAGGAGAGTTCCAGAAGATGGGGAAGTCAGAGTTTCTCTTCCCCACTAACAGCCGCCTCACTAGCCCCAGATGACGGCTGAATCTCTCCTTCTAGTTCCCCAAAGACGCTGCGATTCTGAAGCCTGTGACAACCTTCCCATCTCCGAGAGGCCACAGGCTCAGGCAGAGGGACCACTTCCAGCCCTTGGGGTTCATTACCTCCTGCGGCTTCCCCACGGAGATCCCGAGTGCCACCAAAAGCCACTTGCCAAGTCTCTTCAGCCTGCCCTGTGTCTCATCTTGCAGGACCTGCAGCCTTCCTGCAGGCTTAGTAACATAAACACCTCCTCCAGGAAGGCCCCCAGTGCATCCAGGGCTCACACCACCCCAGGGCCAAGCTGTTTTCATCTCTGAGTCCAGGGCTGTGCATAGGGTGGGTGACGCGACCCATCTATGTGGGGTTTTACCCCCCAGTTTGTTCCCATTTTGAAGGCTTCAAGGACCGTCTTGGACGATGAGTCTCAGGGCACATTCCCCTTCTCTGCACAAGCATAACAGGAATCACCAGTGCACGTGCTGACCCAGTAAGAGGAGCTGAGCTGCTTCTGAGCTTTTTTGCTTCGTTTCTCTGTTATTTTTCCCCAAGTTGTGTCAAGTTCAAGGATTCTTAGTCAATTAGTCTAAGAATACATCGGCCTTGTTGTCAGATTTCTAATAAGCATTTTGTGCACGTGTGGAACTGCAAACGCATGCCTCCTGCCAGGGCCTCCAGAGTCCTCCCAACTCCTGGCGTTGCCTGGATTGGTTTCTATTTTACTGGGAAGGGAGTGAGACAGGCGGGTCTGGGACACACTGCCCTTCCTGGAGGACAAGAGCTCCTTCAGCCCTTCTGCACACAAGGTGGGTTTCGATCTTAGCACGGCCCTGGGGGCCAGTGGGGCCACGGAAGGGCCTCTCCACTCCCATCCCATCACTTAGCCACCCCGGGGCAACCTGGGGTCCAAGCCCCGTGTTCAGATCCACATCTCTCATTTAGCCGTCCTACCCCTGCCGGAGGCCTTAACCCCTCTGAGCCTCAGTTTTCACATCTTTAAAGTGGGGATAATAATAACTGCTTCCCAGGGGTGTTGTGTGGATTAAATGAGATGATGAGTGAAAAATGCTTCACACACACAGCAATGTACACGTCTCATACTAGCAGCTGCTTAACAAACAGTGAGTATTGCTGCTACTTCCAATAATAATAAAGAGGTTGATGATGATACTGGGATTTGGGGGTTAACACATGCAAACTCATATATATAGGATAAATGAACAAGGTCCTACTGTATAGCACAGAGAATTGTATTCAATATCCTGTAATAAGCCATAATGGAAAAGGACATATATATATATATATATATTAATATACATAACTGAGCCACTTTGCTGTATAGCAGAAATTAAGACAACATTGCAATTCAACTATACGTAAGTAAAATTTTTTAAAATAAATATTGTTAATAGTAATAATACAGCAAAGATATTCATGAATCCATCACACTTTTTGTGGGGTAAAGCATACTGTTTAAAATTTTTTTTGTAAATTCTAGGAAAATAGAAAAAATAAACATAAAAAAAGCATACCAGTGCCTAAAATTCACTCTCAACATCATGGTGCTTGCACACAGTTTTTCCTCCCCATGTAAGATTTTCGTTTGTTTTTCCCTATCATTTAAACACCTCCTTCTCTTTTAAAAAAAAGTCTGAACTTTACATCATATGCATTTCTGTGTTTTTGCAGATATTCTTATAAGCTCTTTATTTAATAAAGAAATTAAGCCTCTGTCTGTCATATTTGCTGCAAATATATTTCCCAGGCCATATTTTTTGGCCTTTTTATTTGGTGGTTTAATTTTGACATGCAGAAGATTTTCCTTTTTATGCAGTCAAATCTGTCCATATTTTCTCTCCTGATTCCTTGTATTAGTTCTAAACTTAGGAAATCTTTCCTCTCCCAAGATGTGATGAATATTAAATTCTACTTAATTCTCACTTTTCTGGGCCCTGATTTTTTTTTTAAATATACTTAACGCTAATCCAAAGGGAATTCATCTCCTGAGCGGGTCTAGATGGGGCTGAGCCTGCCTGCCACCAACCTTCACAGAGGAGGGGTCTCCTCTTGGCTCCCATGGCCCCCCAGCGCCCTCCCAGGGTCCCCTGCCTCGCCAGGTCCCCCACGCCTGGCCTCCACCGACGCTGCGCCCTCCCAGCCCACATCCCCCTGACCAATGGCTGGAATGAGCCCATGGCTGGAAATTTACTTCTAGAGGAGAAATGAGCTTGAAATGATCAAAAGTGAGTCCAAGAGAAAAATGACCTCAAAAATGGGACAAATTGCTGCTAGTGCGACACATTTGGTGAACAACATCTCCGAGCTACTCTGTCCTGCGCACCCGCCTCTGGGCTGGCTCCTGCCCACCCAAGCCTCTGCCGTCCCCCAAGGACTCCCATCCCTTCAGGGCTGCCCCCCCAGGGCCTTCAGAACTGGCTTCCCTTTAAGGCTCACAACCCTCTCGCGAGAGGAGGCAGCATTGCCCACACTGCAGATGACAAACCAAGGCCCCAGGGTACCACAGGCTCCGAGGTCACCCAGGGAGGGAGTGGAGGATGGGACCGTAGCCCAGGCCGTGTGGTCTGGAGCTCTGCTGACCTGTGATGCCCCCGACACTGTCCTTCCCTCTGTGGGCCTGAGGAGTGACAAAGGAGGAGGCGGCCGTGCCGGGCGCACCCCGGGCCAGGGCGCTGCATCACAGCCATCGCCATCTTGGGGCACAGGGAACCCGGAGCCTGAGCGGGCCCCAGGCCGCCCTGTCTGCGGCCCCCTCCCGTGAGCCCAGGACCAGTGGCTGACCCTCCACAGCCCCCCGCCCAGCCCCGCGGGGCTTCTGCTCAGAGTGCCATGGCTCACGGCTCGGCCACCTGAGACCTGCCCTCACACTGCTCAGCTCCATTCCTCCCATAGAAGCCCACGTGGGAATCACAGCCAAAGGGAACAGAAACTGCTCTTCAATGGGAGCAAGAAAGACCCGCCCAGGCTGGAGCGAGAGCTGGACTGAAAGAGAGATTCAGGTCAGTCCAGAGGGTCCCCCACCCCAAGTGTGAGGTGGCTGAGCCTGGGACAAAGCCAGTGCCATACTACCTGCTCACTCCTGGGATGGGGAGCAGGAAAGGAGGAGGAGTAAAGACCCACTAATGCCTGGAGCCCCCCAAGGGGGACACGCAGGACCAAGAGATGTGGCAGAAGCCTCCCGATCCACACCCCACCCAGAAGGACAAAGGACAGACCTCAGACTCAGGTCACCAGATCAGCGACTCCTCCAGCGGGCAGGGCGGAGGGAGGAAGCAGCAGCACCCGTCAGGACATTGTCCAGTCTGACCTTGAGGACAGGCTCACACTGGGCAGTGCCACCTCCATTGTGCAAATGGCAAAGCAGGGGCAGAGGTGACAGACTCAGAGTGGAGGGTGGGGGGCTGAGCCTGATCCTTTCCAGCCCGCAGGTGGGCAGTGACAGCAGCAGCAGGGTGGGCACTGAGACCCAGTTCCAGTTTCTGAAATGAGGCCCTGGCATGGAGAAGACGCTCTGGAAAGGACCATAAATTGCCAGGGGCTGATGGATGCCGGTGGGGTGGGGGGACGCCTCACAGCGGCATTCAGATGCCGGCATGTTTATGGGCTTCCGAGATGCTCACCAGGTGGAGAGGGAATGCTTGGCTTATCAATTTCCTAGTTAATCATGCAGGACATTTGGTAATTAGAGCACTCTCGTCCCTGATCATGCTGGCCAGCCCTGGACTGGGCCGTAAGTCACTCCCGGTGGTGGGAACAGGTGCCAGGAGCCACAGCCCCCGGACCTGACTACAAGAGGCACTGCTGAGGGGACATCTCCAACCACCAGCCTCTAGAGCCTCAGGTGTATTGTGCGGGACCCCTGGCTCATCTGAACCTGGAATCAAAACCAAGAGTCTCCACCCCCGTGAGTGAACACGTGCACCCTTTGTCTTAGCACGTGGGTCGTCTTGTGCAGCCAGCAGACCTGGACCGTTCCCGCCAGCATCAAGTTGCCCCGTCCCCAGTCACCATTCAGGGTTCCATGGGGGGCAGCATCAGGGAACACGGGCATGAGACCACTTCTAGGACTGCGTCTAGTGCTGAGGTCAGGAGAGCAGGAGGCTGGCTTGAGAGGGGAACTCAAGCGCTTGAGCCGTGATCAAGGGAAGGTAGCAGTGTGTGCAGGGACCAGGGGCAGAGGCCAGCGTGTGAAAAGGCCTGGGGGCAGAGAGGAGCTTGGGGAGGACTTTCTGATCGGGTCTGGGTGGCATGAAGTCCTACAGGGGACACCACCACTAGGACGTCACCCGAAATTGTCAGTTCTCTCTGCTGGCTGCTGCAGCCTCATCTCAGCCCCCTGGACCGCGTCCCCCTGGCCTCTCCAGCACTTCTTACAGGACAGCCAGGAGTCCATCAAATCATGACACCCCCCCTCAAATCCCCGCCAGGGCTCCCGTGTACTCCGTGGGCTGCCCACACTCTCCAGGCCTGTGGCCACAGCCAATCTCCGCAGATTCCTCCCCAGCCCCCACTCGGCCATGCTGGACACCCGCAGACGTGTCCTGCAGCCCTGGCCCCAGGGCCTCTGCCAGGTGGCATCCTCTCCCCTCCTCTTTGCCAGTCACCGTCGTCCTTCAGACCATCCCCGAGACCCTTCCTCAGGGCAGCTCCCCCAACCCTGCTGACCAGGCCGGAGGACACAGAGCACCGTGCGCCGGTTCTTCTCATGACGTGTCGCGGTCACAGTCTCCTTTTGTGCCTGTGACTGTTTGAAGCACGTTCGTCTCCACACCCCCAAGGCTGGGGGCCTCTCGAGGGAAGAGTCGCCTCTCCTCGTGATGTCCGTGGAATTTCTAGAGCCTTGCACAGCACCGGCTGTATGGTAAGCACGCTCCTGTTCACAAACTTGGGAAAGCAGGTCCTCTGTGAACGAATGATATTATTAAGCAAGCTAGGGAAGACTGATCCGGGGTACAATTTGGGGTAGAAAAGGATGGATGGATGAACACCCAGACATGCACAGAGGCTCACCTGGAAGGAGATGCTGGGGTCTTTCCAATCTCTTCTTGTGCTTTCCTGTATTTCTGACATCTGAAAAGAAAAGATCTATGATCAGAAACCCACAGCGAGGAGTGAGAGAAGAAAGGAGCTGCCCGAAGTAACATGGGGACAAGGGGTGTGTGCAGACTAAAGGCAGAAGATCCTGAGCTCTGCGCTCTGAGGGTAAACTGTCCCCATGGGGCGTGTACAGACTAAAGGCAGAGGGGCCTGGGTTCTGCGCTCCAGGGGGTAAACTATCCCCACGGGGCACCGGCCTGGAGTTCCGATCCCACTGCACATGCAGACCCGGCTGGACAATCACGTGAGTGAGTGGCGGGCAGTGGGAGCGGGGTTCTCCCTGTTGGAGGGGAGGCTGTGGGTAAGCAAGGGGAGGGGGCTGGGATGTTCCCCATGGGGATGGATTAGCACTGGAGACATCAGGATGAGCACCCATCTAGTAAATAGTGATACAGGTGGGCACACCTAGAAATGTCTACACATACATGTGCACCGGATTGGTGACACACACACATGTGTCCTGTTCTATCAGCTGAGAGCCTGGAGCGGTGACACCTGGTAGCAGCAGGCACCCCCAGCACCCAGACATTGGCTTCCAACCCCGTTCTCCAGTCGGGACTCCTTGGAGGAACAGCTGACTCTAGGAAGGAGCAGCCACACACACGATGAGCCCCGGGCACCTGTTGTGTCAGGAAGTGAGGATCTGTTCAACCAAGAGCATCACCAGGGGGCATGTCAAGGTCGACAGGAAGAGCTCCCGGTGGCTACGGCCGGAACAACTCCAGCAACAGAAATACAGTGGCCACGGATTATACCCCAAAGGATAAACTAGTTACCCTTGAGCTCATACTGACATAAATACATGATTGGATAAATAAATAAACAAATAATGGACAAATCTCCCACGCCAAAAAGTCCTAAATGTGTGTCGGTGCTCTGCCCTCGTGGAGGGAGAGCAGGACCTCCCCCTCCCTCTCTGCAGGCACGGGCTCTGCACAGTGACTTCCTTCCAAGCCAAACAGGGTGGAAAGGAGGGTGGGGGTGACTTTCACTGGAGAACCTGACAAACCCTGCCTTCGCCTGTGACCAAGGTCAACATCCACAGTCAAGAATAGTGTTGACAGCCTGTGCTCACGATATAACGTAGTGAGAATGACATTTTTCTATGTTCTTCCTTCTCAAAACACATCACCCCTGTCTAATCATGAGAAAAACATCAGAGAAATTCTACAAAATATCTGACTCTCTCGAAATTGTCAAGGTCATCAAAAACAAAGAAAGTCTGAGAATGTGCCATGGCCAAGAAGGGCCTCAGCGTGGAGCAGGAAACTGAGATTTGAATAAAGACAGAGTTCATTTAATAATAATCTATCAATACTGATTCGTTAGTTGTAGCAAACACACCACAGTCATGTAAGATGTTATTATTAGCAGGAAACGGATGTGGGTATATGGGAACTCTCTGTACCACCTCTGAATTTTTTCTGTAAATCTAAAACTATTCCACAATGTAAAGTTTATTTTTAAAATCACAGTGAGTTGTATCAACAAAAACAAATCAGAAAAGAACTGGCATCGTTCTAAGAGAAAGAAGAGCAAGATTTGGGGACAGACAGAGACACACAGAGGAGAGGCCATGTGATGATGGAGGCAGAGATCAGTGATGCAGCAGTGAACATTGTGGGGCCCCAGAAGCTGAAGGATGTGGGAAGGACCCTTCCTTGGAGGCCTTAGAGGCAGTGCAGCCCTGCCCAAAACTTTTGGACTTTTAGCCTCCAGGACTGGAAGAGAATCCACTCCTGTTGCTTTAAGTCACCCATCTGTGGTGATTTGTTGCAGCAGCCCTTCGAGATTCATGCCATGTTTTACCATTTCATTCCTCATTTCATACTCAGAGGAATAAGAAACGGGGACGCAACTATATTCCTCGTTCATGGCTGAAGTGCCTGCAGCCAGAGAGGTTAAGACGTGTGCCCAAGAGTGCTCAGCTCACTTCCTCATCCCACCAGCCTGGGGCAGCTGTGACTGATCTAAGTTCACTAGCAGGGAGGTCATGGCACTGTGGCCAGACAAGGTAAGGCTAAGAGCCAGCATGCAGGGTGCAAACCCAGGTCAACCGATGGCTCGACCTGCCCGGGCCACTGTTGGGCTTATTCCACACAGTTGTGCAGGTTGGGGGCTGAGAGGGAGATGCCAGCAGGGTCAGGTCTGGTGAGGATTCACTCACTGGCTTGCAGACTTCTTGCCATAGTCTCTGATCATGTGTCTCTTCCTCTTTTCATAAGGACACTAATCTCATACTGGGGACCCCACCCTCATGACCCCATCTAACCTTAAATGTTTCCCAAAGGAAATGCCTGCCTCCAAACGCCATCACACTGGGGAGGAGGGCTGCTTGACTGGGGGACACAAACATTCAACTTCCTACGGGCTGTGAGGCTTCAGGCCAGTCTCTCTGCCTCTCTGGACCTCGAGTCTCCCCATCTATGAATCAGTTCCAGCAGCATTGCCTGCTTTGTGGAGATGTTAAACTGTCGATACACACTAATTACTTGGCAGAGCACCCGTGAAGATCTGTGCTCACCCTCCACTGGCCACCCTGACCACAGCTCCAGGCTCGGTGCCACAAACACCATGTGGGCGAGACACCTCCAGCCCTTCTCACAGCCTCTCCCTGGAGTGTCCCCCTTGCTCCTTTCTGAAGCCCAGGCATAGGGTCTGCAGGGCTGTTGACACACCTTCCTGCTGGAGAAACTGCCCCCAAGAATGTGGGTGACTCGTTTTCGGGGCACAGTTCACTCCCGCACCCCACTCCGCCAGGGCCAGGTCTCCACCTCCATCCCCCCCCGCCCAGGCCCAGCACTCACCCGCTTCTTCCTGCTGACACTCCTCACAGCCAGCCAGGACTCCTCTGTGGCCACATCCATTCAGCCAATCGAGAAGCTCCCCCTTAGTGGTGATGCGTCACTCATGGACTAGACCATTTCACACCCCGAGAAAGGCAACACTCCTTCTCCATGCACCTCCTCCCCATGTGGCTGGAGTCCCAGCTGTGTGACCTTGGCAGACTGCTTACCCTCTCTGAACCACCATCTTCTTTACTATGAAATGTGGGTGATGGCCATGATATCACAGAGCTGCTGCCTGGGGTCCATGAAATTATCCACGTGAATGCATCCAACTCAGCATCTTGCCTAAGAGGTGCTCAAGAAATGTCATAAATGATCTTTCCCTCCTTTATGGTGAGTCAAGGGGACCTTCTGGAGACAGGCCCTTGCCTTCACCACGCGGCACAGAAGAATCACTTAAAAACATAAAAATCACATTTTTACTGTTATTAAAGTAATAAGCATTGACTGCAAAAATCATAAAATTTAAAAAAAAAAGCTAAGACAATACCTAAAGGAATGATGAAGTGAAAGAAAATTACTGGCAATCTCATCTTGTGGAGCCATTAAAATGTTGGTAAATAGGTTTTTAAGCTTCATGTTCTACATTATTCTTAGAGCCGGAGAGCAGGAGTGATGGGGAGAGAGAGAGGATTGTGTGAAGTGGCCCCATTTGGGACACGCTGCCTGTGCTCTGCCATCACGTGCAGTGCCTCCCACTGTGGACAACTTTCCACATCAATGAACTCAAGTCCGCATCATCTCAGAGCCGCCCAGAGCCCACACTACAGACGGACCATCGTCTCTCTCACCTCCCTCGCCCCTGCCCCTTCACTTCATCTCCAGTCCTGCCCTGCATGCTGGCTGGTCATTCACAAAGCCCACTGCAAGAGCATCATCGCACTCACACCCGCAGGCTCACATCCAGTTATTTTGTTATAATCCACCCCTGGGAGGGAATCGCTGGGTTAAACAGTGTGAGCACTTCAAATCTTCCATGACACGGCCCCAAAAGGCCTTTGGCACCCTGCCCTCAGAGTGTGGGGTGCCTGGTCCCCGTACCAGCCCTGGCACCAGCTTCAAGTAGGAGAGGGCGGGGCTGCCATCTGACATGAGGTTCCTGGACCTCAAGGAGCTGCTCACCCTCTCCAAATACTCAGGGACCTATTTGTGGGTGCACTTATGCCTGTATGCACATGTGTGTGCACACATGTCCCATGTGCCCGTGTATGTGTATGCGTGTGTGCACATGCATACGTGTGCATTGTCTGCTTTCCCTCTGAGAGTGTGAACTTCAGGACAGTTACAATTCAGCATTGCTTTTCTTGGTCTCCACCCCTTTGTTCCCTCAAAAATGAGCTCCAAATATCTATTAAATAAATAAAACCCAAAAGAAAAATGGACAAAGATGCAATTCGGTAATTCCCCAGGAACAAACTAAAAACAGCCAAAAGACACTCAGACTCTGCTCCAATTCTATGTTTAATCAGCCACAGGATGTCTTTCAGGTCTCCTCTTTCCGAGTTAGAGAAAGGATTTGGAGTGAGGTGAAGGCAGGTGTCTGACCCACCAGGTGCAATGGGGGCTGTCCCCCGGTCCCCCACCTGTAGACCACGGCCGCCATCACCCCTGAGTGTCTGTCTCACAGGAGGCTCAGCTGGGTTAATGACTGATAAAGGATTCCACGAGGGGACATGCGGGACACATGTCAGCCGCTTTGTTTTCTCTTTCTGCCACCACGGATACTTAACTGTGAAGGCCTCCTTAGAACGTCCGCTGTTGACAAGAGGGGCGAGTGAGGACACGCGTCACCAAGACGAAGGATCCAGTGCAAAGCTACCTGTGGAGCCGCGCTCCTCAGGAATCTTGTGATGAAACATTCATGGGCCCCTCCGCCCGGCCTCTCCCGAGCGTTCTGCTCCCAGGAGCTGCAGGTGTGGTGGGCTGTGTAACAGTGGCCCTCACCGCAGGCACTAGAGTCTGATGCTACAAACATGGACCAGGGGTACTCGCACCTGCCCTTTGTAAGAGGCCCCAAGATGGGCAGCCTCGTGCAGTCCGGGCGTCGGAGAACATACAGCGGGACCCAGAAGGGGTGACTGTGGGTGGCAGTGCCCACTTCGGGCCAGATGCTGCTCCAAGCACCTCACGTGTGCTGGTCACCTGGCCCTCGTGATGGCCCCCGGCGTGGTCACTATTATTCTTACTTTCGAAGTGGAGAAAGTGAGGCTCCAGTGTTAAGTTCATCACTGTGTTATCATAAACCATCAGCCGGGACTTGAGTCCATGTCCGTCTGCACTGGGGGGCACGCATTCTTTCTCCATCTAGTCCAGTGGGGCTGCTGGTCATGCGACCCCTCTCCTCATTACAAGGGACCCAGGAAGGACAGCTAGTGGCCCCGTCTCTGGCACGGCAGGCAAGTCACACGGCCCAACCCGAGGCCATGAGACGTCTTCACTGGGATGTCTCCCGTGCACGTGCAGGAGAGGGCCTCACTTCCTTCCAGCATGGACGTGAGCTGAGAACCTGTCTCCTGACCGGGCAGCTCCAGTGCTCCTCAGACAGCTGTGTCTGTGCCATGGATGTGTTAGTCACTCAGTCATGTCCAACTCTTTGTGACCCCATGGAATGTAGCCTGCCAGGCTCCTCTGTCCATGGGATTCTCCAGCAAGAACACTGGAGTGGGTTGCCATTTCCTTCTCCACAGAATCTTCCCAACTCAGGGATCGAACCCAGGTGTCATGCATTGTAGGTAGATTCCCTACCATCTGAGCCACCTGGCCAATATCATAGCATGTATGGGGAGAGGGAATTCTGATGTTCATGACATCCTGAAAATGTGAGGCGTTTAATGTGGTGAAATAAATGGAAGAAAAGGAGCTGGAGGAAGGAGAACCAGCTCCCAGTGTGTGTGGCTACACGGTGTCCAGGGAAGTAAAGGAGCAATCGTGTGCACGGGCAGCCATGGGGGCAGGAATGCAGGACAGCCAGGCTGGTGGGGGATCTGACTAGTCTTCCTTGGAACAGCTGGCTCCTCACCTTCTCACTGTGCATGAGTGTGTGCGGTCAGGGGCCAGGACCACAACAGAGGCCACAGAGTGTGGCCCAACTGTGGGGAGCTTACAAAGGGGATAAAGCCATTACTCTCCAGCCCACTCAGGGCCTCCTTTACCAGCTCTGGGTGGGCCAAGCCTTTGGCATCTGACAGATCAGAAGTTGAATCCTGGCTCTATCACTCGCTAGCTGTGTGAGGACAGGAAAGTTACTTAACCTCTCTGAGCTTGACTTTTCTTATCTGAAAAATGTAAGATAATATCTCCTCCCTCATAAGGTTGTGGCAATGAGGAAAAGAAGTGATGATACAAGTGCTCAAAAAATGCTTGCTATTATCAATGCTATTTTACTGTTGTGATGGGGGTGGTGATGACAGTAATGACTGTGGTGATGACAATGATGATGATGATGATGATAATGGTGATGGTGATGATGTGATGGTGCTGCTGATGATGATAATGATAGTGATGGTGGTGATGAAGGTAGTTTGAATGGTGGTGATGGTGATGATAGCGGTGATGGTGATGATGATAGTGGTGGTGGTGGTGATGATGGTGGTGGTGATGATGGTGGTGGTGGTGGTGATGGTGATGATGGTGGTGGTGGTGGTGATGGTGGTGGTGGTGGTGATGGTGGTGGTGGTGATGGTGGTGATGGTGGTGATGGTGTTGGTGATGATGGTAGTGGTAGTGACGGTGATGATGGTGGTGGTGACAGTGGTGATGGTGATGATGGTAGCGGTGGTGATGGTGATGATGATGATGGTGATGACAGTTATGATGGTGATGGTGGTGAGGACAACATTGATGGATGATGCTGTTAGTGTTGATGTTGGTGATGGTGTTGATAATGATGAAAATCTTCTACAATCCCTGAGGCATGGAACCCAGTTTTGAAGTTAGGAAGCAGTGAGTCTCTCTCATCATTCTACTCTTGGGTACCATCCCTCAGATCATACCGTTCCCTCAACTCATGACTCACTTCTATGTATGAGAGAGACAGCTATCCAGGAGGCTCCTAAAGATCAGTTATTTGAGTTGGGGTGGGAAGCATTCAATCAAATTCCATATCACTGCAGTAAGCTTAAGTTGCACCAGGAAAATGGTAGCCAGGACCTGTGCTCCCTTTAAAGGCCTCTGAGCCTAGAATGGGGGAAGGCCCGCAGGAGCCACCTGGCCCTACAGCTCCCCATCCTGGGCTAACCTCCCCTACTTGAGGAGACTGAGCCTGCTACTGACACCATGACTGCCAGAGGCAGGCACAGAAGAGAGATCCAGCTAAGGTCATAGATGAAAAAGCTGATGAGTAGGTGGAGGAGCGGTGATGAAGCAGGAAGGACTTGGAGAAGGACTCCAGGTTAGCTCTGAACTTGCCCTCACCAGTCAAGGCACCCTGGTAATAAGAAAGCAGTATCCCCTTTTCTTATCATAGCGTAAGAAGTCAGCTGCAACATGTTTAAGTAAGATCCAGAGTCTATAACGCAATACCCAAAGTGTCCAAAGTTTCCATTGAAAAGTACTCACCACACCAAGAGCGGGATGATCTCAAACTGAGTGATAAAAGATGATCAATAGATGCCAACAATGAACTGACAGAGAAGTTAGAATTATCTGACACAGAGTTTAAAGTAGCCTTCATGAAATGTTCTAAGAACAATTACAACTTGTAACCAAGAAATAAGAAATGACAGCAAAGAAATGGAAGATATAAAAAAACTGATTGAAAGTTTAGAACTGGAAAATACAATAGCTGAAATTTTAAAACTCAGTAGATTAACTCAACAGAAGAATGGAGGGCACAGAAGGAAGAATACGTGAACTTCAAGATAGAATAACAGAAATTAGGCTTCCCTGGCGACTCAGACGATAGAGAATCCACTTGCAATGTGGGAGACCTGGGTTCATTCCCTGGGTCAGTAAGATGCCCTGGAGAAGGAAATGGCAACCCACTCTAGTATTCTTGCCTGGAGAATTCCATGTACAGAGGAGCCTGGAGGGCCACAGTCCATGAGGTTGAAGAGTCGGACATGACTGAGCAACTAACAGACACACACACACACACACACACACCAAATCTGAGCAATATAGAGAAAATCCACCCCCTCCAAAAAAAAAGCACTAACAGAACCCCAGGTATGTGTGGGACTATAACAAAGATTCCTGTCATCAGTGTCCCAGGGAAAGAGAGAGGAGCTAGATAATGTTCCTTAAGAAAGAATGGCTGAAAATCTCCTAAATTAAATGAAACACAAGCATACAGATTCAAGAAGGCAAGAGAGCCCCATATTGGAAAACCAAGGAAATCCACACAAAGATTCATCTTTGTCAGATTTCTGAAAACCACAAAAACAGAAAATCTGGAAAGCAACCAAAGAAAAACAACACTTTACCCTGAGGAGGAAAGCAATTGAAACGACAGTGAATTTCTCATCAGGAATTATGGAGGCTGGAAGGAAGTGAGAAAACATGTTTCAAGTACTGAGATAAAAGAGCTGTCAACCCAGAATCATATATCCAATGAAAACATCCTTCAAGAGTGAGGGGGAAATCAAGACATTCTCAGGTAAAGGAAAACGGAGAATTTGTCTTGTGAGCAGAACTACCCTTAGAGATGGCTAAAGGTGGTTCTCTAGACAGAAAGGAAACAATAAGGCAAAGAACTGTGGAACATCTAAACCCCCACAACCGGAAAGGAAGGATGAACAACAGAAAGAATAAAAATACAGCTAAATGCAATACCTTTTATGGTTATGTTTGACAGTTGATGCAAATATTGTAGCATTGTCTGAGGTTCTAAGTTTGTGTACAGAAAATACTTTATTATATTACAAAGAAAGGATGGTAATGAGACATAAAGGGAGGTAAGTTTTCTGCTCTTTACTTGAATTGGTGATGTGACAACACCAGTGGGCTCTGATGAACTGCATATGTGTAGTGTAACAACTAGAGCAGCCCCTAAAATAGCTGCAAAAAGAGATGCACTCAACAACACTGCAGACAGATCAAAACAGAGGCCTCCAAAAAACTTTTCAAGTGACCCACAGGAAGGCAAGAAAAAGAAAAATGGTCAACAAAAATCAGAGAAAACGAATGGAAAACAAAAAATAAAACGGCATCCCATTATTAAGACTTAACATTATCAATAATTACATTATATATGAATGACCTAAATATGCCAATTAAAATACAGAGATTGTCAGAGTAGATTAACCAACATAACTGAACTATATGAAGCCTACAAGAGACTTACTTCAGATGTCAAGATATAGGTGGATTGAAAGAAAAAGACGGGAAAAGTTATATCACGCAAACATCAATCAAAATCAAGAGCGCTTGTGTTAGTGCCAATACATCAACAATACCTAACAGTCCTAAATGAATGGGAACAACATCTGAGCTGCGAAGTATATGAAGAAAAAGACTGAGAGAACCTAAGGGAGAAAAAGACACGTCCACAAGTACGGTTGGAGACCTCAACACTGCTCTCCCAACAACAGCACAACAACTCAACAGAAAATGAGTGAGGACAGAGAAGAATGTAACAACATCCTCAGTAATGGGGTCAAACCAACATCCACTGAACCCTTCACCCAACCACAACAGACACGCTTTCTTCTCAAGTGCTGACAGAACATCATACAAGATAGACCATCTCTTGGCCCATAAAACAAACCTCAAAAACTTAAAAATAATTGGAAGTGTAGTGTAGTCTCCAGCACAACGGAATCCAATGAGAAATAAATAGCAGAAAGACAACAGGAAAATCTCCAAACACTTAATCCACGCGTGAGAGTGGAAGTCTCAAGGGAACTAAAAATACATTGAACCAGATAAAAATGAAAGTGCAACATACTAAACTCTGTGGGACACAGCTAAAGCAGCGCTGAGAGGGAATTTTATAGCACTAAGTGTTTACATTAGAAAAGATGAAAAGTTTTGAGTCAATAATCAAGCTTCCACCTTGAGAACCTAGAAAAAAGAGAGTGAATAAAGTGAAAGCAAGCAGAAGGAAGGACATAATAAAAATAAAAGCAGGAGTCAATAAAACCAAACACAGAAAAACAACAGAGAAAATCAATGAAACGAAAAGCTAGTTCCTTGAATCGGTCAATAAAATTGACAAACCTCTAAAGTGCTCATTGAAGACTCACCTCCTCCTCTTGCCCTCTCAGAGGTAAGCTGGTCCCTGGGCAGCTTCTCACAGTCTTCAGGACACCTCTGTGTCTATCATCTCTTTGAAACATCGGGACAGCTCTGGACCATGGACAAGGCACCGATGTCCATCTTAGCAGTGAGGAAATCAAGGAGTGTGCTTCGCTCAAGGTCTCCCAGGGGCAAGGAGCAGGGCAGGCTCAGGACAGGGCTGGCTGGTCCTATCCCCACCCTTGCTCAGTAGACATGACTGAGGCTGGAGTAGGGCTCCAGGAGGCTGTGTTTCCTCCATAGAGGAGCCCTTCCTCTGTTCAGGTTGCTGCAGGATTAGCTGAGTGCTTAAGTTTCTTCATCTGTAAAGTGAAAATAATGGTCCTTGGATATTGTGAGAGTCAATTGAGTTAAGCATTTTTTGTTGCTGTTCAGTCGCTAAGTCGGATCCGACTCTTTGTGACCCCATGGATTGCAACACACCAGGCTTCCTTGTCCTTCACTATCTACTGGAGTTTGCTCAAACTCACGTCCATTGATTCAGTGATGCCACCCAACCATCTCGTCCTCTGTCATCCCCTTCTCCTCCTGCCCTCAGTCTTTCCCAGCATCAGGGTCTTTTCCAATGAGTCAGTTCTTCTCATCAGGTGGCCAAAGTATTGGAGTTTCAGCTTCAGTCCTTTCAATGAATATTCAAGGTTAATTTCCTTTAGGAGTGATATACATAAAGCACTAAAGTATGCCTGAGTTATGGTGAGCTCTGTACACACATTCAGTTACCATTACAGTCATTTCCCCATTTATCCAAGGGGGACACATCCTAAGACCCCTTGAAATGAATGCCTGAAAGCCTGGACAGTACATAACCCTATATATGTGTACTTTCTTTCTTCCTGTATGAATGGGCGGGTCATGTATACGGTGTGGATACGCTGGCAAAGGGATGACTCACGACCCAGGCTAGATGGAGAGAGACAGCATGAGATTTCATCACACTACTCAGAACAGCACACAATGTAAAATTTACAAATTGTTTGTTTCTCGAACTTTCCTTTTAATATTTTAGCCTGCAGTTGACCACAGGTAATTGAAATAGAAAGTGAAACACAGATAAGGGGAGACTACTGTTCTCAGGAACGTCTGGTCCTGGGCCTTCTGGAGACTAAGCACCCTGGGGAAACTGAGACAGAAAGCTGCCTGTACACAAGGAGGTCCTTCCGATTCTGCCCAGGTTTAGCCAGAAGGAGGCGTTCTGACCCAACTCCAGGACGGTCCCACCCACCACAAGCTTCACTTCTGTTCCTTCCAGCTTTTGCATTTTCCTTTGATTAACAGTTTTAATAAAGAGGCATAATGTGAGCTTCACAGCAAATATCTGAAGAAGTGAGGGGAGAACATGCAAATAGAAGCTCCTGAAGGAACTTGCTAAGGCATCTTGCTAAGCTCCCAGCTGCCCCCGAGGCAGATCTAGAGCCCAGAACCAAGGCCCAAGTGCAGAAGCTGAGACCTGTGAGCTTCCTAGATTCTAGGAGGGGATCATTGCTCTGGATCCCACTTACGGGCAGCCCTCCTCCCACCCGCCCAGCTCCACCCCAAGACCGTGAGCTGAGCAGCCGGAGGGGCAGTAAGTGGCCGAGAGGAAGTCACTCTGCAGACACACTTGTTCGCTCAGCTGATGCTGAGGAACCTCGCAGGCCTCTTCTCTCCCAGAGCCGCCTGTGCTGCGGGGAGCTGAGGACGAGTCAGCTTCAGGGACAGACTCAGCCCAGAGGCTAGAGGGACCCCAAGGTGGATGCACACTCTGTTCCCCAGCCTCACATGACGCCTGGCCCAGCCCTCCCACCCCTGCAAGTCCTACTGAGCCCTGATGGCGGTCAGAGGATAAGCCCTGGCTCTGATCACCGGCTGAGCCCTGGCCACAGCCATGAATATACATTCTAAGGCCCGGCCATCTGAGGAATGTGAAGAACCTGCCCAGGGCAGTGAAAGGGGCCGTGGATGGCCAGACACAGTCCCCTACCTGTCAGCTACAGTGTGGGGCGCTGCAACTGTGTGACAGGGCCTTGGAGCCCTCCGGAGGCCGTCGTGTCCGCCATGGAGGTTCAGGGCTCATCTGGCGGTAGCCCTCCTGGGACCTGGGGAGGGGGGCTGCTCTCTCTGCCCTGCTCCCTACAGCCCAGCCGGTGTAAAAAGTTCAGGAAAAGCTCTTAAAGGAAAATGCCTTTCTAATGTTGGGCCTGAAGTAGCACTCCCTTCCCCCCAGTTAATAAGCAGTTGTCCAGATAGTTCTATTTTAGAAATAAACGTCTGTCGGCACTCTTCACCTTGCAGCCCGACTCAAGGTCAGCCCTTTGCCTCTGCTCCCCCGTGAGGCGGTGTCTGGATTTTGGGGTTGGGGATGGTAAAGCCCCAGGAGTCCCGGGCAGGTCGGTAGGCTCTGGCTCCGCCTGGGGCTCAAGAGGGAAGCAAGCAGCCAGTGGACAGACCTGGGGGTCAAGTTCAGCCCCTTCTCTGGGCCCAGGACACATGCATCCACAGTTGCAGCTCAGGATGCCATGCATAGTGATAGTGATGACCACACAGGAGACAGCCTGGTGCAGGGCTGTTCACAAAGCGTGTCGCCAACAGGCCCTCTCAGTGCTGCTAGGAGGGAGGTCATGGCCAGAGGGACACAGCCACCAAAAACCGAGCACACACAGTCAGCAGGCCCCTGGAGCTGGTGCACCCTGGAGACAGGGGTGTAATTAGTCCTGAGCAACAAGCTCGGGCTCACAGGGCCAGGGGCAGGTCTGAACCCAGAGCCTGGGTCTAACCATCATCCTGCTACAAGCCTCCAGAGAAACCTGATTAATGGGACCAGCTTTATAACTTGCAGGGCCCAGTGGAAAATGAAAATACGCTTAAAAATGAAAATGTCAACACGGCCAAAGCAGAGCACTAAACCAAGTGCCTATAGAGGACTGATGGTCTAGTGGGGGTGATAAAAAATGATGCTTTATTTTGTCAAGTTGAGGATACCATGGATTCTAAGACACCATGGTTTTTGTGCGACATTAAGAAAAAACACTGCCAGTTACAACACAGTGCCCCTCCACAGTCCTGCATGGCCATGGCCCAGCCGTGCCAATCTAGCCCAGTAATCACCATCATCTCTTCGGAGGGGTTTGGCGGTCTCTCCTGCCTTCAACCCCACTGCTCAGCCTGTGTGAGACATACATCTTAGTACAAAACAGAGCTGTTTCCTCTCTCCAGGCCATAAAGCACCCATGTGTTGCTCTGTATGAAAGTGTGGAACTGAGGTCATTTCTTCAAGAATGGACGTTGGCTTTGCTAACGTAGAGGGAACCCTGCCACTCTGCTGCTGGTGTAAGTGACGACTCCCATTGCTTGCAGAATCAGAGTGTAAATGTTTCGAAGTGATTTGAAATAACAATTAGACTCAACACAAGCAATATATCAACAGTACACACACCTCAACTAGAGGGAAAGCAATATGAACAGCTGTGTATCAGCCAGCTGCTGCTTTGTAACAGACCTCTCCAAAAACAAAGAATTGCTTAAACAATACCATTAAATCAAGGCAGTTGCTTAAAAACAATAGAATTTCACGACAAGCTTGTGAGTCCGTAGAGTGACATTCGGTTCTTCTGGCTCCAGGAGGTTCACCCATACATGTGAGGTGAGCTTTGACTCAGGTGGGCAGCTCTATGGGCCTTGGCTGAGTCCTCTCCTGTGCTTGGGAGTGAGCTGGCTATGGGCTGGTCTGGAAGGATCATGGCTGGGACCACCTGCCCCTCTATGTGGTCTCACCCTCCACGGGCCAGCCAGGGTTGTGCACAGGGCAGTCCTACGGAGACAGCAGCGCTCACGGACCCTCAAGGCTGTGTGACACACACCGGGCTCTACCACACCCTGGGGACAAGCTGGAGAGCGGCCGTGCACCCCTCTTCCTGACTCCATGTTCAGTGACGTCATGCTGGCAGCTTGAAATCAGCCATGGTAGGAGAATTGACACCAAGGAAGTTGGCAAATGTCGCAGATCCTGGGGCATGGGGTATCTGGGGGGAATCTGTTATGCCAGCATCCCACTGGCCACATCCTATCGGCCAAAACGAGGTCAAGCCCGATTCAAGGGATGGGAAACAAATGGGTGACCAGCTCTCCGCATTACGCCTGGAATTTTCCCAGCTGCAGCACAGAAGGTCCCTTGTCCCCAGAGCTGCAGCCCCCGGCCAACCACGAGGACTGGTCACCATAGGAACAGACACACTCTCGGGGGAGAAGCAGTGAAGTCACATTGCCAGGTGCAGGCAAGGGAGATGGGCAGGAAGTCCTTGCATAGTTTCAAGCCATCTCGAGCCGTGGCCAAGTTCAAGTCTGCACGTGAGCAGCCGCATCCCAGGTGACAGCAGCTGTGAGACCCCCGCACCCAAAAGGCACGACCCCAATTTGGGGGAGTGGAAGTTTGGGGCACATGCTCACGAGAGTCCAGAGCGGAAAGCTGGTGTTGCATGCACACGGGGAGGAGCAGCCGCAGACCCCGTGGGCAGGCGGGCAGGAGGACGCCTCCAGCCGGGCTCTGAAGAACCGCGCGCTCACTCCCGACTCCCAGAACAAACAGCCCGAGGCCTCTTCTCTCTCTCCTGGTCAAGTGCACAGCTCAGATGGCCCTTTTAAGTCCAGCAGGCTGGTGCTGTGCTCAACGTGGAGGGTCAGGGGAGCGCCGTGTGGGATCTCTCTGACTCAGGCACCCCTGGGGGGTACAGGGCCAGAGGTAACAGAGCATCTGGGCTTCAAAGGCTGCTGCCGGCCAGGAGGAAAGAGCACCGGGGTGGGAGCAGGCAGAGGGGCGGCCTTGGCGCTGACGAGGCAACACTGCAACCAAAGCAGCATAGCAGCAGGACGATGCGGCCGAGTGCCAAAGCAAGGTCCAGGCCATGGGGACAATTGACAAAGGCAGGGGACAGTGTTGGAACGTAGACCTGGCGGAGGAGGTGCTGTTGGCATCTAATGGGTGCTGCTAAACACACCCTACAGAGCACGGGGTGGCCCCCAGAGCTAAGGGTCACCTGGCACCAAACAGCAGCAGGGCGAAGGTGAGGGCCCTGAGAGGGACAGCGTTCCTGGGGAAGGACCACATCCATCAGGTGACCTGGCCTGAGCCAACCCAGCCCTCCTCCCATCCCCGCTCCAGGAGGCACAGAGCAGCCCCTGACCCAGGGACACTCTGCAGCCCCGGCTCCCCGGCCCAAGAGAACAGGGTTCCTGGAGCTCCGAGAGCCGGCCAAGCAGGCACCGCCTCTGTGGGAAGCTGTTTGCTATTCTATCCTGGCCCCCAGCACAGCTGGTTCCAGGCCGGCACATGGGAGAGGGGCTAACTTAATTGCACTAATGGTTTGTAATCAGATGTAAATGGGGTGTTTGTACACACAAGCCGTGGAGCTGCAGGTGTGGAAGGCAAGTCCCCAGGGGCTCCCAAAGGCTCGTCCCGCCTGCCAGCTAAGAAGCTAGGGCCGCCCCGAAGTGCCTCTGTCTTGCTAAGTGGCTTAAACCTCCCTGGCCTCCATGCTGGCCAGAGAGGACAGGTGTCAGCAGACCACACAGCAGACTTCCAGATTTCCTGGTGCCACCCAACCCTGTCTGCCCATGACTTGCAGGCCCTTGGGTGGGTGACTGAGAGAGAGCAAAGCATGCTAGAGCCTGCAGACCTGGACTTGGCTACCCTGAAGTCTCCAGCGCCTGTGGACACAGCAAGAAACAGGGAGCAGCACCGTCCCCAAGATGCCCGAGGGTGCTCGGGGCTCTAAGCCATGTTGCTGTTACTATAACCAACACTCCTTGAGTGCTCACCACTCCCAACACCACATAATCCTCTTATGTCCATGACAATTCATGTGGGCTGTGTTGTACTATCACTCCCATTTTACCAATGAGGGCACTGGGGCTCAAGGAGTTTCCCATGACCACACAGCTTCTAAGAGGTATAGGCTTCTTCTAGTCTGTGTCCGAGCCTGTGCTCAGGGGAGCGTGATTCATCTTGCTGAGGCAGGCACAGGTCAAGGGAAGCGCGACGAGGTAGTGTTGATTGAGTAAGGCTTTGCAGGATGTGTAGGAGTGGCAGACAAGGCTCCAGAGGGTGTTGCCCTTGCAAAGAAACAGGAGGGGCCTGGTATCTCCTGGGACCATTGATGAACACCGGGTTCTGGATGGTAAGAGAGGAAGGGTGATGTAGGTGAGTCTGGAAAGGCAGGTGGGGGCCAGGTTGGGGATCCACTGTCAGGATCAAGTTACTATGATGGGAATTTGTGGCTTGGATAAGAAGGAACGCAGGCCAGGAGGGCTGCATGCAAGAGGCCGTGCGTGTCCGAGCCGAGTGGAGTGGAGAAAGGAGACGGAGACAGGAAGAAGCCTCCTTGGGGCCTCAGGAGGCAGTGTGGCCCTCCCCACCCCTTGACTTCAGACTCGCAGCCCAACCAGAAGAGAATGAATGCCCGTGGTTTAAGCCGCCTGGTGTGAGGCAGCTCTGGGAAACCAACATGACAGACTCCCACGTGGGAATGCTCACCACCCCTAACCCCACACTCCTCCCCTCCCTGGGGCCACCCCACGCCCGGCCATCCCATCTCACTCCAGGGCCCCACGCACGCCTTGGCCAAACGCAACTGACCCAGCCTTTTGGGACTTGATGCAGACAACCTGGGGGCAGGGGGTGTGCTGGTACAGGGGGGTGGTCCGCCCTGCCCATGTGAAGGGAAAGAGCCCCCCCCCCATGGACCCCAGGTCCCCACACCAACTCTCTAAGGAGCTCAACACCTACCGAACCCATTAGCCAGATGGACACAGTGGCAGAGACCATACCTGAACCCAGGTCTGGGTTTCCAAGAAGCACTCCTTTCTCTGCTCAGCCACACTAGCGGCTGGGCAGTGCAGGGGTACTGGACATTTGGGGCATGCCATTTGAGCAGAGAGCAGATGCCTCCCCTACCGACTGCACTCTAAGATATATTTTAGGGGTGGGGCAGCAGGCTGTTGAAGCACAGAGGAAGGGGGGCCCTCTGCCACCTCCACCCACAAGGGTGACCAAGTCACCAGCAAAGCCTGGGTTCTGAGTGGCACACAAGTCCTGTATCCCAACTGCCATGCTCTGCCTCCCCACCTTTGCCAAAAACCAACTGAGGAGCTGCACTCTGCACAGATTCCCAAGCTCTGCCCCTGAGTGGAGACCCTGCTCACTCCACCCCTCCCCCAAGCCCTCTAGTCCCTGGCATCCCCCTTTGCCTTCTCTTGGAGGCTCCGGGTAGCCCTTCCCAGGCTTGGCTGCAGCTCTATGGTAACCTCCATCCATCCTCTGACAGATGCGTAGCCCCCCCAGGATGCCTCACACCCCACCAGGCACTGGGGACTGAGATATGGGGCCACACCCGCTCTTGGGGATGTGGGGGGACCACAGAGATCTGCTGTTAGAAAACAAGGTGAAGAGCGTGTGCAGAGAAGAACGCAAGGATAGGAATCTGTCCATGACACGCACATATTTAAGAAATGATGGAAGTTCAGAGCAAACGCTTGAAGAGGAAAAAGTCTGTACCCTGAGAAGGAAACAGGATGGAGGAGCTGGGAGCCGGGGGAGGAAGCGAGACTCTCCTGAATGTGCCAACGCTCTGTGTAATTACACAAGACTGAATTTTCAAAAAACAATCTCTAAAAGCTAAAAGCAAAACAAAACCAATGAATCTAGCAGGGTATTGGATTGGTAGCATAACAACATGGAAAGGACTCATCTGAAGTGAGTTTAAACAGTCATTTTACCATCTATTCCCAAGGGTTATACCATGAGGACAGAAATAATTTCAAAAAGAAAAGTCTGCAATGATTCTCAGTAATTACATTGTTAATAATAATATTAGCGGTGATAGTCTGAAGCTATATTTGTATAAAGATGAAATGAATACATAATTATTTTAATGTCACTAGGAACCAAGTCTGTCAATGTGAGGAAAAGGAGAGACAAAGTCGGGAAATTAAATAAAACTCTGTAAGCCTAAATTTGGCTTTTTCTGATCTTAAAGAAGAAAACTTCATAGCCAAATGAAAGGCTCAGAAACAAAGACTAAACCAGGGATCAAAGTGCCAGAAAACAGCCTCTCGATGTCATCTGTCATTCAAAGGACCTGGAACTCCTTGGAGAAGTGGTTGACCCCAGGAGCTGGGAGACCGTAGGCAGAAGAGTGAGATGCGGTCAGAGAAGCCCTGGGTCATGCAGAAGGACTCGGGGTCAAGTCGAAAAGGTCTCCACAAGCTGAAGATGGGACAACTTAAGGATCAATGCAGATTATAGAGGCAACAGATTGAAACACATCAGGTCCAAATCATGAGTTCAAAATGACTGGGGGGAACCTCACAATTGCTAAGGATGCAAGAAACCCAGATCATTGTTTTGAAAACTAGTAAATAAAGGGAGAGAATCAAATTTGTCCCCTGACCATACATCTTCTCTAACTGCACGCCCCAGTAACCAAAAGCTAGGGAGCAGACGTGCCTCCTCAGCGGGGTTGGGGGATGTATTCCAGCCAAGAGAGGCAGAGGAATGATGGGTCTCTGTCAGCACCGTTCTGAGATTCCCCTGTGAACTGATGGATGTAGGCAGTGGTTGTCACTGGCTGAGGCGTCATAGAGATGGATGAGTGCCATGCACCCTTGGATGGACGGACACCCTACACTGACGCCAGTTTACAAGAGACAAAGGTCAGCTCAGAGGAACAGGAAAAGCGACACAGGGTGTCCAGGCTGGAAGGCTCTGCAAGAAGGAAGACCCAGGGTCCTTGGCAGATAAATTACAGAGAAAAAAGAGAGAGAGATAGGGGCAGGACATCTGTAAACTAAGCAGTCTGAGCAATCTCTCCACTGCATTCGTGGACCTTCCTTTGAAAATAATTTTAATAAAAATCATGTAACAAAACGTGTATAATTTAATCTGAGGAAATCGAACTCTGAGTAGACATTGGATAAAACTGAGGAAATATCCGACTTTCCTTTGGGTGGGAGAATGGCATTGTGGTTGGGCTGTTTTAAGAGCCCTCATCTTTCAGAGACACACTCTGAAATGTTTATGGATAAAAATGAGTAGCTTTCTGGGTGGTGACATGGAAATGTTCGTAATTTATGACTCTAAGTGAATGTGGCTACAGATCAATGCGTCGAATGTGATCTGATTTGTTTTGTAAAGGAAAGAGCAGAGTTGGATGTCCATGTGGCATGGTGTGTGCTTCTTTGGAGAGAAAGACCTGGAAGGACCGCACAGGATGCTGGCCCTGGGCACCTCTGGGAAGCAGGTAAGTGCCAGAAGTTGAAGGAGGAGGAGCTAGGCTTTCACCCTTGACTTCCAGCAGCATTTTGTGTGTGTGCAGAGCAGCGGAGTCACCACCTGGCCGCCTCCGTGAGTTAACGGGTGTGGGTACCGATCTGGCCGTCAGCACCGCAGAAAAGACCACGTCCAACGTGTCACCTGCAACCTAGTCCTGACAAACCCAGACCCAGATCCAACCAGCTCCAGAGCCAGCCACCTTCCCAGAGCCACAACCAAGGAATCCGACCCACAAAATCCAGAAGGCAGACACGCGCAGACAGACAGAAAAGTTTCTTCAGCAGCTTCATGGTAGGAGAGACAAAAGAGAGAGGAAAGGAAATCTATAGATTAAAAAAGAACTTACTGCCAGAAATTTTGACGTTTAAACCTTATTTGGATCTGGAATCCAATACGCTGTTTTAAAAAATGTGAGACAATAAGGAAATGTGAACACTTGGATATTTGATACTAAGAAATCACTGCTATTTTAGGGGTGATGGTGACATCATGACTGTTTTTTAAAAGAAGCTTAGGTTTTACAGGCACATATTGAAAGAGGTGGAGATAAAATGAGATGAAGCCTTGGGTTTGCCTCAAAGCAGTCAAGCAGTGAGTGGGTGGCAAGGCCAGCCCAGGAGACTCAGGACGGGCCCCTGGGGTGATGGCAGGGGTGGAGTTCATTACCTTAGTCTGGGTTGGGGACTTTTCCATCATGACCAGTTATTATAACATAGTTTACAACAATTAAAAAGAGGAGAGGCTTTAAAGAGTGACGTGGTGTGAGATATTTCCAACACCTTCCCAGAGTCCCAGTCCTCCCACGCCTGGTCCATGAAGAGTAGATTGTGAACAAGGTTTCCCTGTACTTCTTGGGCAGCGGCTGCAGCCCTGTCCACCCCCACCCCAACCCCAACCTCTCACACCAGGCAAAAAGTACAGCCAGATAGAGTTGAAGTGACTCTGCTGGTCTTTTGGGCCCATGGTCCACCCAGAGAAGGAATCACCTCTCAAGTCCACCTGGCAGGTGGCCCTCTGGCTCCCATGGAGGAGGAAGAGGGCCCAGAGGAGACACCCCAGCTGCTGGGAGCTCGCCTCCTTGAGAGAGCTCCCCGTTTTCTGAGCCCAGCCCCTCTGTCGGTGTCCCGTGGGTCCCTGCCTCTCCCCACCCCCTCATCACTCCACGTCGCACTGTCCACCTGTCCTCCTCCTGCTGGCCTGAAATGGGTCTGGGAGCTGGGCGGTGCCTAGTGCACCACCAGGAAGTCATCTCTGGCTGTACTGACAAGTGGTGCTGGGGGCAGGCAGAGGGTCTTCCAGATGTGGCGGCCTGGCCACTGTCCTTGGTGCTGACCCCTTCTGTCCCCAGAACAAAATGCCCTGGCCCTGCAGAGGCCCAGCTTCCTTCCCCGGGGTTCCTACCCTGCACTGCATGGAGCCCACACAGGCAGGTTGTGCAGGCCCCCACCTGCAGGGCCCACCGCCCCAGAGGCAGAGCACCACCCCTCCACCCTCTCAAGAGCTCCCAGTCTCCAGCTAAATCTCTCTCCATCACTCTCATCTTTGTGCTAAATCTCGCACCTTACAGACCATCCTCACAGGAATCTTTCAATCTGGGGTCCGCTCCTGTGAGGCCCCTCCAGCCCCTCTCGAGTCCCCCGCATTCCACTTCCAGTCCAGACCCTCCAGCTCCGATAACGGCCCAGCTAGTGGAGAACAGCGCAGAGGACCACTTCATGAGCTTCAACACCGAAAGCAATCTCCCGGAGTGAGAGCAAGTTGGGCTCGCGGGGATTTCACTTTTAATTGACTGTACTCCCAGGAGCGGAGTAAAGGATGACCCTCCAGTCCCCGAGTGCTGTGCACCCAGCCTGTTAACCCTGCAGAAGTCACACGAAGGTCCATCCCCTGGGGTCACTGGCCCCACTTTACAGATGAGAAAGGTGAGGCTCAGGGAGATGCGGCAGCTAGCCAGGTGGGAGACAAGTGAGAAAATGCTCATCGAACATGTGTAGAGGTGTGTTCTGCAGGGTGGCCCAGCAGGCACCCCACCCAGCCTCCATCCAAAGCCATACCGTCCACGGCACTTCCTCGAAATGCCCCAACTGATGCCCTGACTTCCTTCTCTGTGCACTCACACCAGGGCCCTCTGAATCTTGGAGACCATCGGAGCCTACCTGGTTATCACACACACGGGGAAACTGAGTCTGGAGAAAAGTGAAGGCCTGGTGCAGGCTCTCTGCTCTGGGTTTCCATCCTCAACAGACCTTGGGCCTCACTTGGGATACCCCCACCTCTTGCCTGAGTTTCAATTTCCCCATCTGTAAAATGGGTCTGTTAGGCCCACCACACAGAGCAGGGGGAGACCAATGTGGACCGTGCACGTTTGGGGCCCAGAGCAAAGCTGGGAACCCAGTGGCCATCAGTAAACAAGGTCCCTCCAGCCCCGCTCCCAGGTCGGGCCTGCTTCCTTGGTTCCAAGGATAAAGCCTAAGAAGATGGGGGAGGCCTCGCAGGAGAAAAGTCCCGCCGTGTAGGGCTTTCGGCCTGAAAGCCTGTCATGTTCTCTTGCGGAGGACAAGATCTGCTGGGTTATTAAGCACACAGAGACCCACAGACTGCAGCTGGGAGATAAGAAAATCTTCCGTCAGGACAACTGTGGGATGGAGTTTTCATCCCTTTTTTCTTTTCTTTTTTTTTTCCGCCTTTTTCTTCTTCCCTCAACTTGGGTATTTTCAAGCTTAGAAGTGACTGCTCTAATCGAACCAAGAGACCAGCAGCAGGAGGCAGATTTGCTCATGGAAAATGGAAAGTTAAAAAAAAAGGAGGCAGGGAAGGCGGACGGGATGCTTGTTCTAGAAGCAGCATCTCATGTCCCATCTCCGGTAGGATAGAGATAATGGGCTGGGACTCCAGCCCCCACGTAGCCAAAAATTTAGAGTAGAGGCGTAGCCCTGCCTCCTGACACCTGTAATCTGACAGGGAGACAGGCCCACGCCTTCAGGACAGCCCCAACCTGACAGCAGAGACAAGACACGCTCCGCAGATTCCAGTCTGATAAAGGCATCACAGCAGGGCCCTGGGGTGCCATGGAAGCTCCAACACGCCCTTGCAGACCTCAGGCACTCCTGGCCGTGCGGATGAGCCCGCTAGGGAAGTGAAGTGTGGCTGGGTGTCCAGGGCCTGCTCCCACAAGCCCTCAGAGTGGGACCCTCGAGGGCAGGCTAGCTCCCTCATCCGTGCCCTTCCTGGCCCTCACCCAAGGGTGCCCACGGAGCACATCCACAGCCTGAGTCACCTTCTGCAGTGCAAGTGCAGGCAAGGGTGGGGACAGGACCTGGGCGGCCTCCGGCTGGCTCCAGCCCCAAAGCAGTCCTCTCTGCCTCCAGCCCGGGGGCCACAGGGAAGGCCCAACCGGAGCTCCTGCCAGAGCATCACCCCTGTCTCCTGGGGTTACAGCACCCCCTTACACAGGGGAGCAGCAAGCTTTTCCCACCTCAGGTGGAAGCCCAGACAAGGCCATGTCTCCCAGAGAAACAGGCAGCTTGCTTTTAACCTCAATTCTCTGTGCAGACTCCTGTGCATATAAGCGTGCTTTGGAAACATTTTCAAATGTGCCCAGTGATCTTTGAGCAGTGGTTCCCCCAAATCTCACAAGGATCTCACATCTCAGAATCCCCCCACATGCTGTTCCCCAGCCCAGAATGCTTTTCCCTGCTCTCCTCACAGGGCTGCTGGCCCTCTATTCACTTTGAAGTCACTGCATGTCCTTGTCTCCTCTTCCAGGCAGCCCTCCAGGATGACTCCCTCTAGTGCTCCTGTCTCAGACCCTGCTGCTCTCCCTCACCCCTTGAACACTCAGAATCATACCCTTGGGTCTATATGCTTCTTACCACCAACCACACCAAACAGCAGTTGAAGGAGTGCAGGGGTTGTCTCTGATTCCACATGTTCTAGCCCACAGAAGGAGACTCATAAATATGAATGAATGAATGAATGAATGAGAATGTCTCTGACCTCTCTCTGCCCCAGCCCTCTCCCTAACCACACCCCCAAGGCATGAGCCCATCAGATGTCTTCTTCCTGACACCCCGCCGCTCCCGTGTTGGGGTGGCTTCTTATGTGACAGTGGACACATCAAGGAACACTTGCCATCCCTGCACAGCCCTCAGCCAAATCACCAGATTTGATGCCCTAACTGTGACACCTTCTTTAAACAGCAGCGTTTTCCTCCTAAATCCTCTCTCCAGGTGGCTGACCTCTCCCCACCTCTTCATAAGACCCCTGAGAGGCAGAAGGTCAAGGTGCTGTCAGCTACAAGTGGCACGAACACAGCTCAATCCCACTTAAGAAAAAGGTGGGTATCAGATGGGCTTCCGTCTGAATGCAGAGAACACTCCAGGGCCCTCAGAGGGGCCATGACGCCCAGAGGTGTTCACACAGGATAAAAGAGCTGAGACGCCAGCCAGGGACCTAGAGTCTGCCCAGAGGCCAGCGGCCACAGGAAAGGGCCACCACGCTGAGCAGGGGGAGCAAGAGGGGATGGAGCTTCCAGAGCAGGGGGTGCAGGCCACGCCCGTGGGGGGACGCCTGTGAGAACTGGGCCTCAGGGCAGGGCGGGGCAAGCACTGGAGTCGGAGGAGCCCCCAGCGGTGACAGCAGAGGGACAGTTAGGAGAAACAGCCCAGCATCTCCCTCCTCGCCAGCCAGTCTCCCTGCCGGTCCCCAGGCCAAGCCCTCGGTGCACTCAAGGGGCCAGAAGTGTCCACTGCAACCAGTTGTGGGCAGGGCAGATCCCCACGGCAAAGGGGCGCTGTGAGATCCAGTAGCGCCTGAGCCCCCAGGGGTCTCCGCATCCTCAGGATAAAGCTCAAACCCCGATCACACCCCCAGGGCCCCGAGCCCTCCGCTCACGAGCTCAGAGTTCCAGCCACGATGGGTGGCTTTCAGCTCATCTCCCTCTGCCCCAGGGCCTTCGCCCAAGCTGCTCCAGGCCCCTGAGCCGTCCCCCTGATCCACGTGTCACCCAAGGGCTCCTCCCCTCTGGGGCCACTGTCCCGAGGCCATCCCTGAGCTCCAGATGGAAAGGCCGCCTTTCCCGACCCCGCACACTGCGCTCCCCAGGAGGCCCAGCTCTCAACTTTCTCTCTCTCTGGCTGTACGTGTGTATGTGGATGAGGGTCTCCCCTTGCCAGCCATGAGCCCTGCTGGGCCAGGAGGGTCACCGTTCACAAACCCCTGAAGGGCTGGTGCCAGAAGAGAGGCAGGGCCTGCTGGGGTGCCCTTGGTTTGGTCTTAGGAAAAGTCCTTACAACAGAAAGAAAGCAGAGAGAAAGGGAGAGAGTGTGTGCCCAGCACCCGTCACAGCCTGCCTCTTCCATCCTGTCACATGGGGGGACCAGCAGGCATGATTGTCTGTAGCCCTTTGTTCAGTAATCAGGCTAGACTGTCCCTGTATGGAGCGGTGAGGTCCCCATCGTGGGACAGGCAGTGAGCTCCCCATCATGGGAGGCATCCAAACTGTGGCCACAGGCATACCTGCCATGAATGTCCTGGAATATTCTCTAAGACTCTCTGGCTCTCGAAGGACCTCTGAGGTGCCGATGGCGCAGCTTGGTTACCAGGGACAAGAGGGAGCACAGGGAGAGGAAGTACAGCTGCTCGGTCAGCTCCAGGGGGCCAAGGGCAGAGTCCTCGGGGACAGAGGGTCTGGGACAGACCACGCGGAACTTCAGGTGGGCAGCACAGACCTGCCAGGGACCCCAGTAGATGGAGAGGTTGGCTGCAGCCACACCTCCCTGTCCACCCAGGCCCGCCTCCCGCTTCCCCTGGAGGCGGGGCAGCCCCAGAAATGCCCCATGGTGGCCACTGGCAGGCAGGGCCTTGACAGCAGCAGGCTGAGGCCATGAGGGGCCGCAGGGAGGTAGCTGGGTCTCCACTGCCACCCAGAGGCTGGCCGTGAGCCAGGCTGCCCAGCACAGGGACAGCCCTAGATCCTGTCCGACCGGTCCAGCCTGGGCCCTCAGCTGAGGGACAGGTGCTCGGAGAGACCCAGCAGTTACCTCCGCAGGCTCGGGGGCTTCAGGTCAGAACCTGGGGCCAGGGAAGGGTACAGAGTCACCCCAGGCCCAGAGCGCCAGCGAAGGGCAGCTACAGTCTCAGGACCCTCTGCCCACTCACCCCAAGCAACTGGGCAGCTTCTCTACCACATGAGGAGACAGCTGGGATGAGGGGGGTCCCCCCGGGCGAGTCGTGCTCCCCTGGGCCCCAGCAGATTTGCCTGGACAGGGCCCTGAGCCTGAGATCCTCTCTACGCTGCCAAAGCCCTGCTCTCCCTCCATCCGCCTCCAGTCTGTCATTCACTCCTGCTGGCGACCTGGGCTCAGAGCAGACCCAGCGCTCGGGCCACAGCAGCTCCTGCCCCAACCCCGACCTGCTCCAGGGCCAGCCCCTGCCTGCTTGTCCCAGTTCCCAGTTTTTTAAAAAAGTCATAAAAGCAAAGCCAAAAAAACCCTGTCCTCCAAGTAAGGGCTGGTGGGGCTGGTCTTCCGAGGACAGGTGGGCGGGAAGGAGAGGACGCGACCCCTCTGTGATGCTTGGCCCCTAAGAATGCCCCAGTGTGGCCTCTCTAGGCCTCCGCGCCCACAGACCTCTAAACTTGCACATCCCAGCTCTGCCTGCCACTCAGGACCTCAACTCACCCACATACCACCTGGGGGCGAGCCCCCAGTGCCCGAGGGGGTGGGCCTCCCTGCCCCGACCAGCACCAGTTTACAGATGAGGACACGGAGGCCCACGGAGGAAAGCGGGTTTGCAGTGGCCGAGTCAGAGTCACCAAGAGCAGCAGCCAGCGTGGGGGACAGGAGGGGAGAGATCCCTGGGACCCCTCACTCCAGGCTCAGCTATGGGGCCATGGGGCTTGGCAGCACCAGCCACTGCCCATTGGAGGAAACTCCTGCCTAGAGGGGGCTTCGCCTGGCCTCTGCCATCTCCAGGCCAACCCCAGGGCTTCAGAGTCACCCTCCCCTCCGGCAGCACTGACCCTGGCTTCCCAGTTCACTGCCCAGGACTGGCCCCCAGGAATCCTCACGTCCCACCACGGGCCTCAGCTGTGCCCCAGACCCTTGGAGCCCTGCCCTGACTGTGTAACGATGAAAGTGTCCACTTCCAGGAGTCGCTGGGGCCGCCACCTCGCATGCCTCCACGGGGCTGCTCCAGGTTGCCACTGCACCCACATTGCATGTCTGGAGCACCAAGGATGCATACAATGTGACATACGACGTGATCCTTCCTCCTTCCCATCTTAGTCTCACAAACACAGGGGCTGAGAGGAATCTAAGAAACATCATTAATGCAAACCCTACACCCAGAGCTGGACATGGTAGCTCTTCACCTGGTCCCCAACCCTTCCCATCAAGCACATTGGTCTCCAGCCTATGATGGTCCACTCTGTGCTCTGAGCCCCAGGAAGGCCTAGGAACTTGGTTCAAGGCCCAGAAAGAGGACCAGGGCCATAGGATGCAGCATCCACAGACGAGAAGGAAGGGGCAACAGTCTTATTGTGTTCAAGACCGTGGCTGGCGCTGCACTGACCCTCAGTGGACACTCCTTTCTATCCTCACCACTACCGCCTTGGGAGGGGTCATATTCTCCCCAAAGAATACAGGAGGAGACTGAGGCTCAGGGTCACCGGGACACCCGAGTACACGTGCAGAGCCATGTGGCCGGCTCCCAGTCACGGCGCTAATGCTGTTGTTATTACTGTTACTCCAGGATCATCAGGCAGGAAATGTCAGCTTTCTTCCTTTTCCTAACTTGTCCTGTTGACACTCCCCAGCTCGGGCAGCCTCCTGTGGTTGACGAGATGATTGCAGGCTGGTGGAAGGACAGGCAAAGGTCCAGAGGGGCCAATGTGTCCCACACATGTGTCCCCCCAGGTGAGGGCTGACACTTCAGTTCTCTGAAAATAAGAATAATCACAATATTATGTGAGCCACCACAGACCACCCCTGCCAGATGGTGGCTGTCTGGGGCCCTGGAGGGGGCTGTGTCCACAGCCAGGGAGGTTATGCAGACAGACGGCCTCCCGTAGCACTTAAATGACAAGCTCAAAACCGGGCCGGGCACCAGTCCAGATCCGGCCGGGGAGCTGGCATCGGTGGGCCCTGCTCCAGAAGGCATCACAGCAGGGCCCCTGCTGGGCCTGCACCACCAGCCAGCTGAGCCACCGCCCCGGGAGGGCCCTGAGCCTGAGCCTTGAAGAAAGAAGGCAGCAGGCCTCGCCCCAGGAGGGAGGGCGAGAGAAGGGGCAGAGGGCAGAGCGAGCAGGACACTCCCAGAACTTGACCAAACAAAGGAGACTTATGAGCCAATGACTCCAGCCCCTTCGTTTTGATCAGAGAGGGCGAGCAACTTGCCCAAAGTCAGAGTGATATGGTGAAAATTTAGCCCAGGGTTTTTTGCTGTGCACTTAATCTATCAAATATCCAATTGCTAATAGCAGAGGGAACATAAAGTTTAAGCACTAGAAAGGTCACAGACTTCATCCATCCACCCACCCATCTATCCATCCATCCACATACCCTTCCCTGCATTCATCCACTCCCATCCATCCACACATCATCCACATCCATCTACCCATACATCCTCCCACTGAGTCATCCATCCCTCATCCAAAACCCATGTATCCATCCATCTACCACCTGCCCACTAGCTCACCCACCCACCCATCATCCTACAGATATATCCATCCCTCCCTCCTCCAACCAACTAATCCATCCGTCTATCCTCCTACCATGTGTGCTTCCACCTGCCTACTCATCTATCCATCCATCCATTCATCCATCCACCCACCCACCCATTCATCCACTTACCTTCCCACTCATTCATTCATTCATATCCTACCTATCTATGTCCATTCATCCACTATCCATCCATCCATCCATCCATCATCCATCCTCCCAACCATCTACCCATCTAGCCACCTGCACATCTCATCTGTCCATGTATCCTCCCGCCCTTCTCCCATCCACGTATTCAGCCGCATATCCATCTATGCATCTCCATGCATCCACCCAACCACTCATCCTCTCCCAGATCCATCCATCCAAGGTCATTTGTGAGCACATACCTGCTTGTTCCCGGCTCTGACTCAACTAGAGTCATACGCAACTGGAACAGGAAAAGACCTCAAAACACAGCATGTTCGATTCCGCCCATTATGCCCAGGGGGAAGCAAGGTTGGGCAGGTGGAGACAAGAAGAAACAGAATCACTCTTAAAAGTGGTGAAGCCCCCGCCAGCTGCCCCTGCCCCAATGGAACTCCTCACCATGTCCCTGCCCCAGGGCCCTCAGCAGCACTTTGTGAATTCCACACCACCCTCTCACCCACCAGGGCAGGGGCCCTGGACTTTTTCTTCCTCCCCTACCTGCCCTGGACTCTGCTCCACCCCAACAAGACTGTAAGCGGCAGACAGGTCGGGTTCCATGACCTGTCCCAGCACACCGCTTCCTGGTGTGGCGCAGGCGGGTGACCCACATGTGCGTTCTGGGTCCTCATCCTGTCCCCGCTGTGATCCCTCTCTGGACCTCAGTCCACCCATCTGTGAAATGGGATGCCAAGACCAGCAATCTCCCCGCTCGGGGTTCCTAGAGCAGCCCAGGGGGCAGGGCTTGCAGGCAGGGGCGACGAGCACATGCGCTGGGTCCAGGAGCCAGGGACCGGCGGTCAGGATGTGCTGTCAGTCAGCCTTGCTCCAGGCCCACATCCCAGAGCCTGGAAATGACTCCTCGCCTCCCCGATGACTCAGCCTGTCAACGCCTGATGAGTCACGGCCGCTGGCAAGTAGGGGGCACGCTCCAGCCACCCCCACACGGAGGACTCAGCCCGCCCCAGGCACAGCCTGAGTGAGCACCTCACAGCCGGGAAACGAGGCCCGGAGGAGGATACGTCCTGCCCGTGGGTGGGATTCAATGTCAAGCGCTCTGGAGCCCAAGCCCGACCCCACAAGAAGCTCAGCCCCCGGGGTGCCTTGAGAAGTGAGGCCACTGAGGTCCAGGGAGGTGGACTGACTGTCCCAAAGCCACACAGCTCACAAGGGGCCCATCGAAGAGCAGAGCTCACCAGCGCCACCAGGAGAGCTTGTCCACTGGCCCCTGTGTTGTCTTAACCATCACTGGGGTGTGACTCCAGATGGGACTCCCGGGCTGGGCAAAGGCTTTCCCCACCACTCCTCCCTCCTGACACCCCACCCCACATTCACCTCATCCAGAGACAGGCGACTGTGACCCCAGAAGTCTCAGGGCCGGACACACCCCACAGGCAGCATCCTGGCTCAGGCAGAGGAAACGCAGCCAACGCTTAGTCCCCAGGAGGCGAGAGGTGCCGGTGTGGACCGCTTCAGCCCAGCTCATGGTCGCAGGGAGGGGTGGCGCCGTCTCCCTCCCCCTGGCCCTTCGTCCATCCTGACTGGAGGCATCGTGGGCAGAGCCTCCTCCCCCCACCTCCCCTGGCTCCCTCAATCTGTCGTATTATCTGATTTGCAATATCAGTGTTTTAATACTTAAGGAGGATTTGAATTAGCGTAACTGGCCCAAAGTGGAAATAAATTAATGTGAGTGCATAAGAAGTTTCTCCAGACAATTAGAACCTGGAGTAAATTAAATTAATATCTAATCTTTCCTCTTCTCACTTTGGAGCCGGACTTACAGATGGTGCCAGGGGGATGGGTGGGTAACGGGTTTCAAATGGACGTGGGCAGCGCTGGGCAGTCTGTGTGGCAAAGGTGCACCTAGTTGTAAAAATGGCTCTCTAGTACCACCCTGTCCTCAGCCTCTCAGAGCCCAGTATTCCAGGATCCCAAAAGACAGAGGGGAAACAGATGAGGTGGGAGGCTCAGCCCTGGCTGGGAAAGGCAGCTAAGCAGCTGGTCATGGTGTCCAAGTGATGTGGACACCAAACAGGACAGCCACAGGGGCCCCGCCGCAAGCCCTCATCCCCTCCCGGGGGTGGAGCTGGGGGACTGGGCAAGCTGCTGCCTTGGACACTGAGGGCGGTTTCTCTGCAGCAGCCCCCAGCCCAATATTCGAGTCCACCTCTGATTCAGCCTCCTCCACAATCCCTAATGGAAGATGGCCACGCCCATCTCACACCTGGACAAAATTGAGGGCCTCCTCAAGGCCACCGAGGGGTAAGTGGCTGGCAGGGACCCCCCCAGGGGCTCAGCCGGGAGGAGGCAGAGCCCCCTGCATTCCCTGCGGGGATGTTCCCAGGGCCCTCAGATGCCGGATGGAGGGCTGGGACCCCACTCGGCCCCTCACCCCGTGGGTGGCCTCAGCTCCCCGCACGCCAAGTGAGGACCAACACGGGCCTCTGGGCTGGGCTGCAAGGGCCCACGTCAGCATGGATGAAGCACTGTGAGCCCAGAAGTCTCTCAGGAATGGCCGAGTCCCTCCCTGGGGGGGAGCAGGGCATGTCCCTTTGTCTCTGGTGCCCAGCTTGCAGGCCCTGTTTTTGTGTTCTGTCCCTTAAAATCACTGCTAAATGCCCACCACGTGCTGGCCTAACCCTGGGGATAGGGAGATGGCAAGACCTGTCCCTGGCCTCGGTGAGCTGGCGGGTGGGGGAGGGAAGGCACTGGCATCCACTGGGGAAAGTACCACATGGGGAACGCCCACAGGAGTGAGTGTGAGGAATCGTGAGGATCCCTGGCAGACACCCTGGAGGAGGCGATTCCTGAACTGGGTTTTGACGTTGGAGAAAATGAGATCAGATACCAGCAAACAAGGCAGTTGGAGGTGGGGGTGGGTGAAGGGCATCCAGCACAGGTCACCGTGAGAGGACACGCAGTGAGCCCTCCACACGGATGGTCGGAAGGCATGAACAAAGCAAACTCAGGGTCATGTGTAACTTTAACAGCTCGGAATGCATCGAATCTTCTTCGTAGAAATTGTCTCCATCCTCCGCCCGGCATCGGCATCCAGGGGTGGGAGGCGCAGCTCAGCAGTCAGATGTCTCGCTCACAGTCATCAGCCACATGGCAGAGCCAGGCTTGAAGCCTCACCACCCCTCCCAGGGCTGCCTGGTGTTTAATTTGCTTGCAAGAGACAGAGCCCAACTCCAAAAGGACCCATCAAACAACCTAGTTTAAAAAAAAAAAAAAAAAATGGGCCTAAAGACCTGAACAGACACCTCAGCAAAGAAGACATTGAGATGGCAGATGAGCACATGAAAAGATGCTCCACATCACCTGTCATCAAGGAAATGCAAATTCAAACAGCACTGAGACACCATGACACCCCGATTAGAACGGTCCAAGCCCAGAGCACTGACAACACCAAATGCAGGCAGGAGTGTGGAGAAACAGGAGCCCCCATCAACTGCTGGTGGGGACGCAGAGGCTGCAGCTCTGCTCCTCGGGATTTACCCAAAGGAGCTGAAAACGTCTGTCCACACAAAAGCCTATACATGGATGTTTGCAGCAGCTTTATTCATAATTGCCAAAAATTGGAAGCAGCCAACATGTTCTCTAATAGGTGAGTACATAAAGAAACCGTGAATATCTTTCCAGACAATAGAAATTATTCAGCATTAAAAAGAAATGAGCTATCAAGCCATGAAGACATAGAGGACATTGAAACGCATATTATGAAGCGAAAGAATCCAATCTGAAAAGGCTACGTACTATCTGATTCCAACTCTATGACATTCTGGAAAAGTCAAAACCATGGAGACAGTAAAAAGATCAGTGGTTGCCAGGGGTTAGAGGAGAGAAATGAATTGGCAGAAAGCAGAGAAATTTTAGGGCAGTGGGACTAATCGGGATGATAGTAGGATGGCAGATACATGTCATTATATATTTGTCCAACCCTTAGAAAGCACAACACCAAGAGTGAACCCCAAAGTAAACCATGGACCTTGGGTGATAATGCCGTGTCAGCGTAGGTCCGTGGTTAGAATAGCTGCATCACCGGGGGGGTGTTGACGTGGGGGAGGTTATGGGAGCAGGGCTGTGTGTGTCATCTCTCCGCCTTCCCCTGAGTTTTGTTGTGAACCTGAAACTGCTCCAAAAGTTCAAGTCTGGTTTTTTTGTTTTGTTTTGTTTTGCCGCTCTGGGTGTTGGTTGCACTGCGAGGGCTTTCTCCAGGTGCCACGAACGGGGGCTCCTTTCTAGCTGGGGTGCTCGGGCTCCTCACTTGCAGTGACTTCTCACGTTGCAGGGCATAGACTCTAGGTGTGCAGGCTTCTTCTGTAACTGTGGCTCGTGGGCTTAGATGCCCTGCGGCAAGTGGGGTCTTCCCGGACCAGGAATCAAACTTGTGTCCCCTGCATTGGCAGGCGGATTCTTAACTACTGGAGCACGAGCTCTTGTTGTTCAGTCGCTCAGTCATGTCCGACTCTTTGCAACCCCATGGAGAGCAGCACAGCAGGCTTCCCTGTCCTCCACTCTCCCAGAGCTTGCTCAAACTCCCGTCCATTGAGTCGATGATGCCATCCAACCATCTCGTCCTCTGTTGCCCCCTTCTCCCACTGCCCTCAGTCTCTCCCAAAAGTGTCCAATGTGCTACTGGAGAAGAGCAGAGTGTCAGGGAAGCCTTCAAGTCTGTTTTTTTTTAAATAAATACCCCAGGGCTGCCAACCTGGGTGTGGGATGTAGGCATGGCTGGATCTCAGAAGTTGTCTTCTTGCTGTCTCTCTGTGCCCACGGAGGTTGATGGGGTGGACGGGGCACCTTTTCACTTGATCACCCAGGACTCAGGCTTACAGTGCACCACCTGCTGGAGTCCCTCCTCTGGGGCTAGGAAGACGGGGTGGGGGTAGGTGTAGCCGTGCTTGGGAGACCCAGGGCTTCCCGGAGAGGATGCCTCGTGGCAGTCCTCGTGAGCAGAACAGCAGCCCTCACCTCAGAGAGCAAGGGGTCTTCCCAAGCCCCCATCACTCCCAGGCTGGCCGAGACCCGACTCGGCAGGAGCCACCCACCCCGTCTGCCTGGGACTCTGCTATAACTGGAGCACCTTTGGGGGCTCTCCCATCAAATATTTATTTCCAAACGTCTGAAGATTTTCTTGTAACTCAGGGCCTGGTCATAACACAAAAAAAGTAAGTATTGAGGACTATTCAATCCATCAGGGGATGAATGAACAACATAATTTTTAAAAGTTATTAATCATTCGTGCAAAGGATTGACTCCAAAATAGAGAGGTGGAGAATCTAACCCCTCATCATGATGGAACTGTTGAAATCCACAAACTCCTCCTAGCTACCCACAGCCCCGTCTCTGAGCTGCGGGCCGGGCCGGCCTGCTGGACATGCGAGGCCTGAGACAGCACAGCATAGGGCGGGGAGCTCTCTTTCATCTCAGCCTCCCTGACCCTCAGCCTCTACAGCAGCTTTTAGATCTCAGCGAAGACGGGGCGCCTTTAGCCGGTCTGATTAAAATATAACCGCCCCTCCGAGAGGCAGGCCTGAGACCTCCAGCTCCATAAAGCAAACCATCCTTGGCAGCCCGTCAGATGCAGAGCGTGGCTGGTGACTGCAGCATCCCTGAGCAGGGAAGTCCCTGTAGCCAGCCAAGCCAGCCCACAGACCCAGACACCAGGCCTGGAGAGGAGCAGACCCTCACCCACGTCACACGGATAGCACGACTCCATCACAATAACCACACACCTCCCTCCTGGGCTGCCCAAGGAGCAGGACGGGGTGACCGAGAGACACACGGGGGAGTGAAGGTCCCCTGGGCCCTGACGCCAAAGCAGCATGTCCACTCCGTCCAGTGGACAAAGGGTGAGACCACATTCAATTAGGCCAGTGAACAAAGCAGTGAAAAAACACACTCAGAATCACTTGATTCCCAGAAGAATATGTGAGAAGAACCTTGGCCAAAACACTTGGGCCACCAAGATTTGAGGTCCATCCCTATGGGGAGACGTGTGTGACATACAGGCCAGACCTCCCCCCAGGAACCACAGACTAGTTCAGGACAAGGCTCACCAGGGCCACCCACCAAGCTCCAAGCATGCTAAGCGGGGCTCAACACCCCCCTGCCTGCCCCTCTCCTTCCTGCAGCCCTGGCGGGGAAGGGGGACAAGGAGCCCCTCTCCAGAGTCTCCTCCTGGTTTTCCCAAAGATGGAGCCAGTTTTGGCAGATTTATCCAATAAAGTGATAAGAACTTTAAATTTTGAGTTTCAGATAGTCAGTGAATATTTTTATTATATCCCCATTGCAGAGAAACCAGAGATCAAATTGCCAACATCCTCTGGGTCATCAAAAAAGCAAGAGAGTTCCAGAAAAATATCTATTTCTACTTTATTGACTAAGCCAAAGCCTTTGACTGTGTGGATCACAATAAACTGTGGAAAATTCTGAAAGAGATGGGCATACCAGACCACCTGACCTGCCTCTTGAGAAATCTGTATGCAGGTCAGAAAGCAACAGTTAGAACTGGACATGGAACAACAGACTGGTTCCAAATAGGAAAAGGGGTATGTCAAGACTGTATATTGTCACCCTGCTTATTTAACTTATATGCATAGTACATCATGAGAAATGCTGGGCTGGAGGAAACACAAGCTGGAATCAAGATTTCCAGGAGAAATATCAATAACCTCAGATATGCAGATGACACCAGCCTTATGGCAGAAAGTGAAGAAGAACTAAAGAGCCTCTGGATGAAAGTGAAAGAGGAGCGTGAAAAACTTGGCTTAAATTACCTCAACATTCAGAAAACTAAGATTGTGGCATCTGGTCCCATCACTTCATGGGAAATAGATGGGGAAACAGTGGGAACAGTGGCTGACTTTATCTTTTCGGGCTCCAAAATCACTGCAGATGTTGACTGCAGCCGTGAAATGAAAAGACGCTTACTCCTTGGAAGGAAAGTTATAACCAACCTAGACAGCACATTAAAAAACAGAGACATTACTTTGCCAACAAAGGTCCATCTAGTCAAGGCTATGGTTTTTCCAGTGGTCATGTATGGATGTGAGAGTTGGACGGTGAAGAAAGCTGAGCGCCAAAGAATTGATGCTTTTGAACTGTGGTGTTGAAGAAGACTCTTGAGAGTCCCTTGGACTGCAAGGAGATCCAACCAGTCCATCCTAAAGGAGATCAGTCCTGGGTGTTCATTGGAAGGACTGATGTTGAAGCTGAAATTCCAATACTTGGCCACCTCATGCGAAGAGTTGACTCATTGGAAAAGACCCTGATGCTGGGAAGGATTGGGGGCAGGAGGAGAAGGGATGACAGAAGAAGAGATGGTTGGATGGCATCACCGACTCAATGGACATGAGTTTGGGTAAACTCCGGGAATTGGTGATGGACAGGGAAGCCTGGCGTGCTACAGTCCATGGGGTCTCAAAGAGTCGGACACAACTGAGTGACTGGACTGAACTGAATGTTACATGGGCTCTCACTTCAGTTCAGTCACTCAGTTATTTCCGACTCTTTGCGACCCCATGAACTGCAGCACACCAGGCTTTCTTGTCCATCACCAACTCCCGGAGCTTACTCAAACTCATGTCCATAGAGTCAGTGATGCCATCCAACCATTTCATCCTCTGTCGTCCCCTTCTCCTGCCTTCACTCTTTCCCAGCATCAGGGTCTCTTCCAATGAATCAGTTCTTTGCATCAGGTGGCCAAAGTATTGAACCTTCAGCTTCAGCATCAGTCCTTCCAATGAATATTCAGGACTGATTTCCTTTAGGATTGACTGGTTTGATCTCCCTGCAGTCCAAGGGGCTCTCAAGAGTCTTCTCCAACACCATAGTTCAAAAGCATCAATTCTTCATCACTCAGCCTTCTTTATGGTCCAACTCACATCCATACATGACTACTGGAAAAACCATAGCTTTTACTATTCGCAAATCTGTTGGCAAAGTAATGTCTCTGCTTTTTCATATGCTGTCTAGGTTGGTCACAGTTTTTCTTCCAAGGAGCAAGCGTCTTGTAGTTTCATGGCTGCAGTCACCATCTGCAGTAATTTTGGAGCCCAAGAAAATATGGGCTATACTTATACTGAAAATGATTTCTTGACTATCTGAAACTCAAATTTAACTGAGCATCCTACATGTTATCTGGTGACCCTCGTGGGAGCCCTAGGCTGCTGTGGCTCATGCCAGGTCGAGAACCAGGCCGTGCCCCCGAGGCCCCATCCATGGGGAGAATGACGATCCGCCTCCTCCACCGCCCTACCCCCACTCCTTGATGCTGACAGCGGAGGCCGCCTCCTACTCCTCCTCAGAGTGCGGATGTTTCCTTTCGTTCACAGGTACACATAGTAGATGCACGGTTATCATCTGTGGGGTTGGATGGATGAGAGTCAGATGCTGGAGGCCAGCTGGCCATGGGGCTGAGATCTGGCCTGGGGGAAATCAGACCTGGGGCTTAGTCCCCTAACCTTCTTCCTCCCTGCCCTGATTTGGCCACCGGCCCCACCGGTCACCGGGGGCCTGACCTCTCCTTACTCCCTGTTCCCAGTGGACACGAGCCAGGAGGAGCCCAGCAAGGAAGACAGGGCTCAGGCACCTCTGTCTCCAGGCCAGCTCCCATCCCCACAGCTCCCCTCCCCGAGATCCCCCTCCTCCAGACCCCTCCCCCCAGACCCCCAGACACCCCGCCCTCCCCCCACCTCTCAACGGTCCTCTGACTCCAAGGCCTGGAAATGTGGATACACTGTAGCTCTCCCCCTCTCTCAGGCCGGGGGAGAGAACCCTAGCAGGAGGAACCTGGGGCAGCAGCCAGACTACTCGGGACCCAGGCTCCCATCAGGGTGGTTGGGCTCCTCTCCTGCCCTGACAGCTGAACCAGGGGGGCCTCGGGCTCCAGCGAGGACCCGATGCTGGCCTCCCTGCTCGCCACCCTCTGGCAGGTAGACGTCCAGAAGCACCCCTGAAATGTCACTCCTGTCCACGAAGCCCAAGGGCTGCCCCCCAGTAGCCACAGAGCCCGCAGCCCTTCCCATGAGGCTGAGGGCCTGTTGAGGGGGAGGCTGGTGCCTGACCAGAAGCACAGCTCTCCTGGCATCTGCCCCCACGTCCCAGCGACAGCATTTGCTCCGTCTCTAACACGATGTCAGGCCTCCTGCTGCCGGGGAGAAGTCTCCCATTCTGAGCACCAGGGCTCCGGTCTATTTTGCGGCAGAGTTGAATGCAGCTCTGAAAAGGAGGCAGAAATGACAGGGAGGAGAAGTGGGAGAGGAGAGGCAGGGCAAGCCCGTGGGATTGGGGAGCTGGGCTGGATGCCGGCAAGACGCTGGCTTCCGTCAGCAGAAACTGCCTTTAGGTGCAAAGCAACTGACTGGGAAACTCTGCTGAGGACGGTCCAGGGAGACAGTCCCTTTCTGCTGCCTGGGCATCGGGGGAGGACAGATGGGGCAAAGGCCTAAGCAGCCGCTGTGAGTGGAGCCTCCAGCACCTCCGCCCAGAGGAAGAGAGAGGCATTGCCGGACCCCTCGACAATCCCCCAAGGGAGCAGTGGGAGCCCTGCTCCAGAGCTAGACTGCTGGCGGAGGGCGGGGCAGGCAGCGACCACCACCGGCTCACACTCACCACGGCGCTCCGGGCTAGAGGGGACCACGGCCGATTCTCTGACTCCAGGTCGTCAGGCGGTGGAGGGTTCTAGTGGCAAGCTGGTTCTTCCAACAGCACCCTCTCAGCCCCTCTAGGACCCCTCTGAGTTCAGGGTCCATGGGCCATTCCCCAGGCGTGGATGCCCTGCCCGGGTGGCCAACAAGCTCCCCAAGCTTGGCACGTCCAGTCCCGCAGCCCTGTCTTCACCCTTGTGGGCCATGTGTTGGTTCTACGGCTGCCCACCAAGTCATCCACTGATTAGATCTTGGTTCCCTCTGAAGGTCAGATGCCTCAGACAGGAGCCAGACTTGTCCTGGGGTCTCAGTCGTCGAAATCCCAGTGAAGACTGGGCTCTGAGAAGACTTCGGAGCGAGGGGTCAGGACCTGCTGTGACCAGGACACCTCACGGTTAAACATTAGTGGTCATGACTCAGTCCCCAGCCCAGGGGAATTGCTCAGGGAGGCCAGCGGGCCCCCTGTAGGCCTCACAGGCTGCTGGGGGGGGGGGGTCACTCGGGCAGACCCGCCACTCCCACGGAGCCCCGTGGTCCTGCTGGGGCCCTTCGCGGGGCTTGCCTTGACCCCAGCCCCTCGGCCGCAGGGTGGGAAGGGACCTTAGGTCGGCCTTACCATCGCCGCCCCCTCATCAACAGCTGGAAGAAAGGAGTCAGGGAAGAGGAGGAAGCTGGGACGGCGTACGTTTTTTAGAAAGAATCTGCACGTCTGCAACTCCAGCTCCGGAACAACTAACTTCTTGCTGGTATCTGCTCAGAAACTGTGGTCCCAGCTGACAGGCTAATTACCCTGTTCAATGCACTGAGAGCTGGAGAAACAAGGTGGCTGATGAGAGGGCAGTGAGGAGGGGCCCAGGGCCGGCTCCCCTGTGGAGGCCACATGTGCCCTGAAGGAGCCCGATGGGGGCCCCCAAGGAGGGCTCAGCTTCCACTCAGGCCCTGCTCACCCCCCAGAGATGGGCCTCCAGCAGAAGTATGGCCTGGGAGGGTGTTCAGCCCAGGCTAGGGGCCAGGAAGGGAGTGGTTCCTGAGCCCCTAGACAAAGGAGGAGGATCCCCAGGCCTGACATTGCTCTGCACAGAACCTTGCAAAAGGCAGGGCTCAGGAGGGAGTCATGCTCACCATCAGGCGCCCCAGCCCTCCGGCCTCCACCCAAGCCCTGACCACCTCCATGGCTATGCGGCGTGTGACTGAGATGCTGCCCAGCCTCTGCCTTCCTCTCAGGATGCCTTCCAGCAGCAACAGCAGCAGGTAAGGGCCCTGGGACAGGAAGCTGCCCTGGGGACCTGGATTCTGCACGGGGACCTGGATTCTGCACGGGAACCTCCCCTTCCTGGATTGTCTTCCCCAAGGCTGGGGGAGCTTCATGAGGGCTGCCCTGCCTCCCCAGGTCTCCCTCTGCCTGGAAGCAGGCGCTGCTCAGTGGCAGGTGGGACAGAGAGAGGAGGGAGGGAGGCCACGGTGATTGCCCAGCACTGGACACCCGGGCAGAGGGGCCTCCAGGTGAGGGAGGCAGCGAGACCATGATTCCACAGGCAGCTCCAGGTGCTTGACCCGGGGCGTTGCTCTCTCTCCCACCACAGCCAGCAACAGAGAACAGAGGAAGTCATCCACAGCAGAATGATGAAACCGGGATGAGCAATTATTCCAGTGACTTTTTTAGAGCGAAAGCAGAGACGAGGGTTACGAAGGAAGTAGAGGGTGAAGAGAGGCCTGAGCCTCGGAGTGTCTTGTTTTGATGGTGATTTTATGAAGAGCCATGTCAATTTCCACTTAAATCCCCAGCCTGGGATCCCTTCGCCAAGGATTCTATTTTAAAATGTTGAGAGCACTATTTCAGGGCAGAAATCAATAAAATGCACCCAAAAAATAGAAAAAGGAGCCTACAGAGCAAAGCGTCTTCCTGCCTCTTACTAAGTGCTATCTTTTTTAACACATCAAGAGCTGCAGCTTTTAGCTTAATTCTGGGGTCTGCAGTCAGTCTACTTAGGTATTTTTACCGCCAGGGAGTGTGCACCATCTTATCCCAACCTCCATGACAAGGTAGACAAACCACAGTCATTCAGGGTTACATAGCCAGAGTTCCAGCCTCGGGGCTCCCAGTCACCGTTCACAGATCCAGGCCCTGGAATCTGGGTGCACAGCAGCTTAAAATCCACCAGGAAGCCACGCGCAGCTTGAGGAAATGAACAACCAAACCCCACCCCCCCAAGCTGGGTGACTCCCAAACTGCAGGGAGAAGAAACATCACGGAGCTCTGGTGCCTCTGAGGCAGGACATGGGAACCACGGGAGGTGGACAGATGGCAAGACGGAGGGGCGGGGGGGTGGGGGACCACCCTGACCCCTGCCAGCTCCCAGGTGACCCCCTCCCATCAGGATATGCGCCCTCCTTCCCACCCCACCTCTGGATGCTGTCTCTAACCCCACTTTGGAATTTTGTCTTTATCTTTCCCGTGGACCTAGTGTCCTCAGAAGGTTTCCCTGACCCCCCAGGGCCTATCCTGAGTTGGAGGAGAGGCAGCCCAAGGAGAGGAAGGGAGACAGCAGAGCAGACAGGATACCTGGACCATCTTGGGTGAAGGGACCACCAAGAGGGGGAAGTAACCCAGCTAGGTAGATTCCACAGGCGGCCCCGGGAGAGAGCAGGGCCCTGCAGGCTGAGACCCAGGGGAATCTGGGCAGGTGTGCTGGCAGTAGCCTCCCCCACCCCAAGCCACAGTCTCCTTGGCAGAAATGGAGGTTGGGCCGGACCAGCACAAGCACTTCCTATGCTGTGGGATGCCGTCATGGACTGTGTTGGGCGAGGGGCTGGAGACCTGGCGGATGCCGGACCAGAGTTCAGCAGGCCTCCCTGCCTCTCTGCCCCAGCTTCCCCTGGGAGTCCATCACCCAAACCCAGACCGGGCCTCAGAGCTTCTTCAACCTGGAACTCACCCGGGCCTGAACGTGAGGGTCCGTGAGGTCTGCTGCCCTTGTAGAGACAAGCCAGGGGCCCCTCCAGGAGCTCCGAAGCCTCAGCTGAGGTCACCACCTGCCAAATCCTTGTCCTGATGCCAAAGACATCGCCCCCACCACAACCCCATCTCTGCCGGCAGGAAGTAGTGAAAGCTGGAATTCAGAAGCATCCAGAAACCATCATGTGCACCTTTGCTGGCAGGCCTCCATCACCCTGCAGGGCAGGTGGAAAGGAAGCTGAAGCACGGGGTGGCCAGGGCGGGGCTGTGGAGGAGCTGGCCGTGGAGGAGCTGGCCGTGGAGGAGCTGGCGCTCGGCCAGGCAGGAAATGCGTGAGCTTCCCGTGTGGGGCTGGTGTCAGGAGGAGGGTCGTGAGCAGCAAAAACAGAAGCCTGGAGCTTCCGAACATCTCAGATGTCTGCCTTGAAGCCGCAACCAAAGAGGCTGCCAGGGTTACAATTATCACAGAAAAGGACAAAGGGAAGCAAACCTTCACCGGAGCTTGCAAGGTGCTGTTGCTCTGCTCCCTGCTTCTGAATCAGCTCCAGGGAAGACACGCCTCTGAGGACCCATCTCACAGATGACAACTCCAAGGCCAGGCAGGAAACATCACAAGCCATGGATGAGCAGGATTTGAACCCAAAGCCCCACCCAACACACACAGCTTCACTTGGGACCAGCCCTTCATCACCTCCTTTTTCCATTCCCACCTAGGTCACCCCTCATCAGAGACCCTCATCCCCAATTGGTTCAAGGTCCTCATAACAGGGAGGCCTTTCCTGACCACCTCCTAGAAACCATTCCCACGCCCTTCACCTGACCTTGCCATGAGCACTTGCTTCTTAACTGTATAACTATCCCCACTAGAATGTAATTCTATAAAAGCAGGGACCACATAGCTATTGCTCATCTTTGCATTTCATCCCAGGGCTCAGACTTGTACCAGGCACATAGGAAAATTTCCATAAATGTTTGTGGAATGATGCCGGATTTCATTCATTAATTCAACAATGACTATCGAGTACCCACTGAGTGCCTGGCACTAAACTAGCCCTGGGGATAGAGCATCAAACATAGCAGAGCCCTTGCCCCCAGGAGGTCACATTCAGGTAGGGAAGACAGATGAACACACACAAGACAAGACATCTCAGGTGGAGCTAGTGAGGTCACGGATGGGAATTAACATGGTCTCAAGGAGACAGATGCCATCTGGGCACGGAAGTCCTCAGAGTTGCTGTGACATAACTCAGAGGAGGAGGGAGGCCAGGGGGGATCTGAGGAAGGGTGCTCAAGCCAGAAACAGCAGGTGCAAAGGCCCTGGGGCAGAAGAAAGCTCAGTGTCCAAGGAAACTTGCAAACCAATGTCGGCCCTGCAGAGAGCAGAGCTTCCTATGGTGACTGATTATCCCACCAGGGACAGCCCAGCTCACACAGACAGCCAGAATCCACGAGGCTCTGGCCCATCTCTCATTTTTACCCCAGTTGGCCCTCCACGGCAGAGGGGTCCACCTTGGCCCACCCATGCCTAATCCCCTCCTCTGCCCATCCTTATAAACGTCTTCATCCTAACTAAACACTCAGTTCAGTTCAGTTCAGTCTCTCAGTCGTGTCCGACTCTTTGTGACCCCATGAATTGCAGCACGCCAGGCCTCTCTGTCCATCATCAGCTCCCGGAGTCTACCCAAACCCATGTCCATCGAGTCAGTGATGCCATCCAGCCTTCTCATCCTCTGTCGTCCCCTTCTCCTCCCACCCCCAATCCTACCCAGCATTAGGATCTTTTCCGATGAGTCAACCCTTCGCGTGAGGTGGCCAAAGTATTGGAGTTTCAGCTTCAACATCAGTCCTTCCAATGAACACCCAGGATTGATCTCTTTTAGGATGGATTGATTGGATCTCCTTGCAGTCCAAGGGACTCTCAAGAGTCTTCTCCAACACCACAGTTCAAAAGCATCAATTCTTTGGCGCTCAGCTTTCTTCACCGTCCAACTCTCACATCCATACATGACCACTGGAAAAACCATAGCCTTGACTAGACGGACTTTTGTTGGCAAAGTAATGTCTCTGCTTTTAAATATGCTATCTAGATTGGCCATAACCTTCCTTCCAAGAAGTAAGCGTCTTTTAATTTCATGGCTGCAATCACCATCAGCAGTGATTCTGGAGCCCAAAAAAATAAAGTCTGACACTGTTTCCACTGTCTCCCCATCTATTTCCCATGAAGTGATGGGACCAGATGCCATGATCTTCGTTTTCTGAATGTTGAGCTTTAAGCCAACTTTTTCACTCTCCTCTTTCACTTTCATCAAGAGGCTCTTTAGTTCTTCTTCATTTTCTGCCATAAGGGTGGTGTCATCCGCATATCTGAGGTTATTGATATTTCTCCCGGCAATCTTGATTCCAGCTTGTGTTTCTTCCAGCCCAGCATTTCTCATGATGTACTCTGCATATAAGTTAAATGAGCAGGGTGACAAAATACAGCCTTGACGTACTCCTTTTCCTATTTGGAACCAGTCTGTTGTTCCATGTCCGTTCTAACTGTTGCTTCCTGACCTGCATACAGGTTTCTCAAGAGACAGGTCAGATGGTCTGGTATTCCCATCTCTTTCAGAATTTTCCACAGTTTATTGTGATCCACACAGTCAAAGGCTTTGGCATAGTCAATAAAGCAGAAATAGATGTTTTTCTGGAACTCTCTTGCTTTTTCGATGATCCAGCGGATATTGGCAATTTGATCTCTGGTTCCTCTGCCTTTTCTAAAACCAGCTTGAACATCTGGAAGTTCCTGGTTCACGTATTGCTGAAGCCTGGCTTGGAGAATTTTGAGCATTACTTTACTAGCATGTGAGATGAGTGCAATTGTGCGGTAGTTCGAGCATTCTTTGGCATTGCCTTTCTTTGGGATTGGAACAAAGACTGACCTCTTCCAGTCCTGTGGCCACTGCTGAGTTTTCCAAATTTGCTGGCATATTGAGTGCAGCACTTTCACAGCATCACCTTTGAGGATTTGAAATAGCTCAACTGGAATTCCATCACCTCCACTAGCTTTGTTCGTAGTGATGCTTTCTAAGGTCCACTTGACTTCACATTCCAGGATGTCTGGCTCTAGGTGAGTGATCACACCATTGTGATTATCTGGGTCATGAAGATCTTTTTTGTACAGTTCTTCTGTGTATTCTTGCCACCTCTTCTTAATATCTTCTGCTTCTGTTAGGTCCATACCATTTCTGTCCTTTATCGAGCCTATCTTTGCATGAAATGTTCCTTTGGTATCTCTAATTATCTTGAAGAGATCTCTAGTCTTTCCCAATCTGTTGTTTTCCTCTATTTGTTTGCACTGATCGCTGAGGAAGGCTTTCTTATCTCTCCTTGCTATTCTTTGGAACTCTGCATTCAGATGGGAATATCTTTCCTTTTCTCCTTTTGTTTTTCGCTTCTCTTCTCTTCCCAGCTATCTGTAAGGCCTCCTCAGACAGCCATTTTGCTTTTTTGCATTTCTTTTCCATGGGGATTTTCTTGATCCCTGTCTCCTGTACAATGTCACGAACCTCTGTCCATAGTTCATCAAGCGAGGCGGCTGCGATGGCTCGGCGCAGAAGCGTGGCCGAGAGGAGCTAGGCCTGGCCGGGGGCCGGGATCCGGGGGCTGTGGCCAAGAGGGGCTAGGCCGGGCCGGGGACCGGGGGCCAGCGGCGGCGGCCAAGAGGGGCTAGGCTGGGCTGGGGGCCGGCGGCGGTGGTGGCAAGAGGAATTACCCAAGGCCCAAGGTAAGAGAAACCCAAGTAAGACGGTAAGTGTTGCGAGAGGGCATCAGAGGGCAGACACACTGAAACTAAAATTACAGAAAACTAGCTAATCTGATCACACGGACCACACCCTTGTCTATCTCAGTGAAACTAAGCCATGCCGTGTGGGGCCAACCAAGACGGATGGGTCATGGTGGAGAGGTCTGACAGAATGTGGTCCACTGGAGAAGGGCATGGCAAACCACTTCAGTATTCTTGCCTTGAGAACCCCATGAACAGTATGAAAAGGCAAAAAGATAGGACACTGAAAGATGAACTCCCCAGGTCAGTAGGTGCCCAATATGCTAATGGAGATCAGTGGAGAAATAACTCCAGAAAGAATGGTGGGATGGAGTCAAAGCAAAAACGATACCCAACTGTGGATGTGACTGGTGATAGACGCAAAGTCCGATGCTGTAAAGAGCAATATTGCATAGGAACCTGGAATGTTAGGTCCATGAATCAAGGCAAATTGGAAATGGTCAAACAGGAGATGGCAAGAGTGAACGTCGACATTCTAGGAATCAGCAAACTAAGATAGACTGGAATGGGTGAATTTAACTCAGATGACCATTATATCTACTACTGTGGGCAAGAATCCCTTAGAAGAAATGGAGTAGCCATCATGGTCAACAAAAGAATCCAAAATGCAGTACTTGGATGCAATCTCAAAAACGACAGAATGATCTCTGTTCATTTCCAAGGCAAACCATTCAATATCACGGTAATCCAAGTCTATGCCCCAACCAGTAACGCCGAAGAAGCTGAAGTTGAACGGTTCTATGAAGACCTACAAGACCTTCTAGAACTAACACCCAAAAAAGATGTCCTTTTCATTATAGGGGACTGGAATGCAAAAGTAGGAAGTCAAGAAACACCTGGCGTAACAGGCAAGTTTGGCCTTGGAGTACAGAATGAAGCAGGGCAAAGGCTAATAGAGTTTTGCCACGAGAACGCACTGGTAATAGCAAACACCCTCTTCCAACAACACAAGAGAAGACTCTACACATGGACATCACCAGATGGTCAACAGCGAAATCTGATTGATTATATTCTTTGCAGCCAAAGATGGAGAAGCTCTATACAGTCAGCAAAAACAAGACCAGGAGCAGACTGTGGCTCAGATCATGAACTGCTTATTGCCAAATTCAGACTTAAATTGAAGAAAGTAGGGAAAACCACTAGATCATTCAGGTATGACCTAGATCAAATCCCTTATGAGTATACAGTGGAAGTGACAAATAGATTTAAGGGACTAGACCTGATAGACAGAGTGCCTGATGAACTAAACACTAGCTGATTCCAAAGCCATCCAAACTATGACTTCAGCCCAGCCAGGCTGGGTCTTGTTTGCATCATGCAGGCTCTTTGCTGCAGCGTACAGACTTTCTAACTATGGCATAGCAGCTCAGTAGTTGCAGCACACAGGCTCTATAGTTTGGCATGTGGGCTTGGTTGCTCTGCAGCCTGTGGGATCTTAGTTCCCAGACCAGGGATCAACCTGCATTTGCAAGGCAGGTTCTTAATCACTGGGCCACCAGAGAAGTCGTCATACAATGGAATATTGCACGCATACGTGCTCAGTCACTTCAGTTGTGTTTGACTCTTTGTGACGCTATGGACCATAGTCCACCAGGCTCCTCTGTCCATGGGTTTCTCCAGGCAAGAATACTGGAGTGGGTTGCTGTTTCCTGCTCCAGGGGAAATTCCCAACCCAGGGATTGAACCCAGATCTCCCACAATGCAGGCAGATGCTTTACCAACTGAGTTATGTGGGAAGCCCAGCCTGCCTGCAATGCAGGAGACGTAAGAGACGCGGGTTCAATCCCTGGGATGGGAAGATCCCCTGGAGGAGAGCATGGCAATCCACTCCAGTATTCTTGCCTGGAGAATCCCATGGACAGAGGATCCGGACAGGCCATAGTCCATGCGGTCGCAAAGAGTCAGACACTACTGAGTGACTTAGCAGGCAGCACGCACACATATTTTATATTATACGTATTCTGATGGTCAGGGACTCCAAGACCAGAGAGGGTGAACAAGCTGCCCAGAGCCACACAACCTGAAAGGAGTAGAGCCAGAACTTGGAGCACTCCTGTCACTGGTATAGGGCTTATCTGGCTGCAGCTTGGACCAGGATCAAGTCCCCACCTCCGGCATCTGCCAGGCCCGGCTGCCCACCTGTCTCTTATCCACCTCCAGCCAGGCCCCCCAGGTCAGCCTGGGTTTTCTCATCTGAGCCATAGGGCTTTGCCTGGAGCCAGGCCCCTTCTATCACCAACCCCAAGAAAAAGACCAGCATCCCGCTCAGCTGGGTGCGTCATCAGCTGCCCTGCCTGCGTTTATAGGGTGTTAACCGCCCGTTCCCGCAGCCCGCATGAGACGCTCTCATGGGCTCTGCCAACTTCCCAGGGAATTACCGGTGGGCGGAGAACAAGATAAGATATGTAAGGCCTAACTGGCTGTGACCTTTCTTTTTGTCCGAAAACCACTTGCTTAAGAAAAATCTCAGCCATCATAAATCACCCTCGCTGGGGATTGCGTGAGCCAGCCTTCGGGCTCAGGCACATTCATCATGGTTTCAGGACGGTGACAGCTGCTCGCACTTGAATTTGCAAATGGAGCCCCTCCCCCTCTGCGACCTCCCTTCCTTTACCTGGAATCCCCATCTCCCCAGGCCGCAGCAGAGCTTGTCTGATTTCAAGTGGCTCAGACATCACCTCCTCCAGGAAGCCCGCTCTCCATCTCCCATCAGGGCTTCCCATGGGCCAAAAGCCCCGCAGCTCCAACCTGGCCAGCCCACTCCGGTTCTACTTGTTGGTGTGGTCCAGGCCGCAGTGCAGTAACAGCATTACTGGGTCCAATAGCGTCCGGACAGGATTCCTTCACACGGGGGCTGGCCCTACTGTGTGCTCAGCTCGGCTCTGCCCTGTGGGGCATGCCAGGAGGGGTGACGCAGCTCCGGTGTCGGGGAGTCTGTGTCTGCAGTGTCGTCCGACACAAAGGTGGGAACCATGTGTCTAATCACTCATACGTCCATTTACTTGTCCAGTGAGCACCCACTACGTGCCGACACGGGGAGCGAGGGGCAGGCCTGGTCCATGCACCGTGGGGCTCGCCGCACAAAGTCGAGTGTCAAAGCACAGCCATGAGGTGAGAACCTGGTGCAGAGAGCAGGCTCCCTCCCGCGGCTCTGCTGGGAAAGAGGCACGGAGATAGCCTTGCGGGCAGCAGGAACTGCACAGACAGATGCCCCACGAAGGGGGAAGCGGGGTGGGCCAGGGGGTGAGGAGGAGACTGGCTTGCCGCGAGGCGGCAGAAGCAGGAAGGAGCCTTGCGCAGACCAGTGTGAGAGCATTTTGTCTCTATTCCAAGAGCAGGGAAGAAACTGCTGGAGTATCTGGTTTTTATTGTTTTGTTTCGTGAGGTTTGAGGGAGAGGGTGTGATCAGCTTCATGACGTGAAATGTGAAAGTCATTTAGGGGTAAAATGGACAAGAAAAGGGGGTGGGTCAGGAGAGCTTCCAGACTCCAGGCTCAGAAGAAGAGCTGCCCTTCCCAAGATGGGGAGAGGGGAGAACAGGGCAGGGGGGCAGCTGTGGCTTGAATTAAATGGCCCATCTTTCTCCCTTCTGGAATTCTGCAGGGAAAAGAGTGTCTGGGGGACTCCTCGGGGAGTTCTAACCTCAGGACCCAAGAACCTACCCAAATCCACCCCCACCCTGACTGCTGGGAACCCTGGCAGTCCTGAGGGTGGTCTGGAGCCTGGCGGCTTGAGCCAAGCCAGGGGACCCTAACACTCCATCCTGACCCCTCCCAACACTCGGACCAGGGGCCTAGGTGACAAAACGCAGGGGACCCAGCATGCAGGACACCCTGGAGGAACAGTCCTCAGTGAAGCTGCCTTCAGGGCCCAGGACAATTCCAGGCATTTTACCTGGATCTGTTTGTTGGAATTGTCTTAAATGCCTGCAGCTAGGGCCTTTATGAAATCAGCATGCATATTCATGCAAATCATATGCAAATCACACCACCCCCAGATCAGCTGGAGGAAAATGTCGCTGCCTCATCCTTCTCCCCTCGAGGGTGGGAGGAGGGTCAGCCCCACTGGAGCAGCTGTGAAGACAGAAGTCCAGGAGGGACCTCCCCGTCTGCCCTCACAACCCACAGATGGGGAGACCCAGGCCCGAAGGAGGGGTGGACTCAGCATGTCCAGGTGAAGCAATGTAGCATCTCCCAAGCCGGGGCTTCCTCCTTCCCTGAGAGAGTGAGCAAGGCAGGACTGCCAAGCGGCAAGGTCTAGAATTTTCAACAGGAGGGAGGGGCCTTGGCAGAGGCTCCGAGATGCCTCTGATAAGAAACGGTAATATTTGCTTCTTAAATCAACTCCCTGGGGCCAAAGCCAACAATACCCTCCCCAAATAAAAAGCCAGCTCCAAAAATAAAGCATCAGCCAGCCCCTGAATGGATTAAATGTCACCGCAAAGAAGCGGAGGCATAAGGAATCTTCCTCCATGGCACCTGAGCGCGGGGTGCTGACCGGCCGCACCCCTGCTGTAGGCACCCCCTGGAGATTCCCTGGGCCCCATGCCTGCTCCAGGCGGGGTCTGTGCAGGTGCTTAATGGCCTTGAGTCTCTTCCCCACAGGCAGGCAGCCAGATCCCAGCACCCCCACTGCCCAGACGAGGCAACCGAGGCTCGGGGACATGAAGGGTTCATGGAGAGCAGGACCAGGGCTGAGACTGGAACCCGGGTCCCACGGAGGGTGTGTGGACCCCTGGGTCTGCCCCTCTGAGTTCCAGGAAGTGTGTGTGCTATGGGCAGGTCCATGGCCCCTCCAGTGAGGACCCTGGGGGTCCCACAATACACTGACACAGCCCTGTAGATGGAACTCCAGCTCCTCCATGTGCTGGCCACACGCAGGCCCCCAAAGACGCTCTCCAGGGCAGGGAGCCAAGCACGGGACTCGCAGCCTCATGCAGGCTCCCGTCTGCAAAATGGGGTGGGAGCAGGACTTCCCACACTGGGTGAACACATGGTTGTGGTGAGTCCATACCTGGAACATTGGTGCTAGAAAGAACCAACCAGGAAGAAGGGCTTGGAAAATTCCGGCGACTGTGGCTGCCAGCTCCTCTGTGGGTGAGAACAGGAGGCCAGCCAAGCCACCAGCTCTGGCCTCTGAGGCTCCCCTTCCAGGTCCTCCAGGGCCCACGTGGAAGCTTACCCACATACCACCCCCAAACACACACACCACCACCCCCACCCCACCCCCCACACACACTGGTTCCCAGCTGGCCCCCAGGCACTTCTGGGGACAAAGAGAGACTGAGGCGGGCGGTCCAGGTCAGGCCAGGCTGAGCCCTGACCGTAAGCTGGTCTCCTGCAGGCTCCTCCCTCCGGCCCCCAACCCCCACTCCTCTCCCGCAGCTGCCAGTGGACCACACTGAAACCACGGTCACGTCTGCCCTGCCCGGCAGCTCCTCCCTCACTGAGGTCCACCCAGAGGGGCAAGCCTTCCTGCTGCCACTCACTAATGCCCCTGGGGCTGTCCTTCAGCATCTGCTGCTTCGCATCCAAGGATGGACGCGCTGTGTCCAGCAGCCCCCATCCTTGCTTTTGCTCACACTGGTCCCTTAGCCTGCAGTGCCCTCTCCCCATTGAGAGAGCAAACCCCTATGGTGCTGAATCCCTGCTGGGCACCTGGGATGGGGTGCTGCCCCCCATATGCTCCCACACCCTGGCCTTCCCTCCCTGCATGAGCTGTCTGGGGATGAGCTGAGGTCTCCTGGAGGACCGGGCCTGGCACCCGGGAGCAGCAATGCCCATGTGGCCCCGGGCACAGGCTTTGACCGTCACAGCCCATCCCCCATGAGCTCACGGGTGTGGCCATCTGGTGTGCTCACTTCAGAACCTGCATGCTCCCAGTGGACAACGTGATGGCACCGCCCCAGTCCTGATGATTAATGATGTGCTGGGTCCCCAGGGTTCTGAGAGAGGAGGTCGCCATGGAGGCAGCGAGGCTGTCTGGGAGGAGGGAGAGAATCAGATTTATGAAACGGTGAGAAGACATCAGAGCAGTGGGTCCCCGGAAGGTGTGAGCCCGTAAGTCTGGCCGCCAGGACTGGTGTGAAAGGAAACACATGCTATCTCCACGGGGAGGCAGCACGGCCAAACCCAGAGCCTCCCAGGGCAGAGAGAAGACAGAGCTGGCAGGTGGACGCGTGGGAACAGGGACAGCAGACCCCTGGGACTCAGACACACACCTGGGGGCGGGCACTGTCCCCAGACGCACGCTCAGCTGAGCCAAGCAGCACACACACACGCGTCCGGGGTGCAGAGCTCGGGCTCCGAGTGGGAGGTGGGGAAGGAGGAGGAGGAACAGGTGGGGGCCGGACTCACCCCAACCCCCCAAAAGGCCAAGTCATCTCTGTGCCAGTGGCCAGCCAGGGGTGAAGGGCCACCTCCATGGGATCCTGTGAAGATTCTAGTCTTGCCGAGATGGGGTGATGGGAAAGTGGGGTGAACCCCTGGGAGGAGGGGATAGGAGTACCCACGTCTTCATTGGTCTGGGAGGGAGCTGAGCTACCCTCAAAGGAGAGGCAGCCAGGGTGCTCCAAAGTGGGAAGGGGCTGGGGCACCTTCAGAGAGAGGCTGAGGTACCCCCAAAGGAGAGGGAGCCAGGGTACCCCCAGAGTGGGGAGGGGCTGGGGCACCCCAGAGGAAAGGGACCTGGGGTGTCCCTAAAGGAGAGGGAGCCAGGGTACCCCCAGAGTGGGGAGGGGCTGGGCATCCCAGAGGAGAGGGAGCTGGGGTGCCCCTGGGAGGAGGTGGGCTGCACATGGACAAAAGGACTGGACCCCCAGTGGTCCACTCCTGACCCCACAGATCTCAGAGACAAGGCTGTGGGCACCAGCCGGGCAGCTCTAGCTGGGTCCCTGGGAGAGGCAGCCCCCGGGACAGGAAGTGGATGAGGGAAGGGCCCGCCAGGTTGACAGAGAGGACTCGGGAAAGAGGGTGGTCACAGAGATGGAGCCAGTCTACCCCTCGACCGCACCAGCCCAGCCAGCCCCCAGCAGCCCCACTGCCTGTGGAGAACAACTGTTGTTTCACATCCGTGGTCCCTGGGAGGCAGACCCCAAAACGCACTGTGACAGAGAGAGGTGGGTCCCCCCACAGCCCCAGGCAGGGCACAAGGCAGAGTAGACTCAGAGGGGCCATCCAGCAGGGGTTTCAGGGGGTGGGCAGAGGGAAGGCAGAAGGTGGGTGCTGGCTCTGTGGGGACCAACCTCACGCTCTACTGACCGCCAAGTATACTTCTTGCGGTCCAAACTCAGAAAGCAAAGAAGCGACCACTGGGCAGGCAGGTGTGGGCACCCAGGGTAGAACAGACGTAAGGTGAGGGTGACACCACGTGCTCCTTCTCAACAGGGGTCAGGACGGGGCCTCGGAAACCCGGGCATCAGCATTGTCTGACCTCGCCTTAACGCCCTCCAACTCCTGTGCCGCCCTTAGCAAGGGGCTTCCTGGCTGAGTCTGGCCAGCAGAAGCGTGTCTGCATGTGTGTGCGTGTGAGCGAGCATGTGCAAGCCCTCAGGGAAGGGTGGGCACCCCACATAGACATCAGCGGTGCGTGACACTGTCCACCGCAGGGGACCCACCGCTCTTACAGGAGCGGGCTTCGAGTCTTCTCCCGGGCAGTCCCAGTCAGTGTGGGGAGGCACCCACGGGCTTCCAGGCCTCTGCCACGAACCCCCCAGCCTGCCCACATCCCCAGGCCTCACGACCCCTCCCTCCTGGTTCACCATGGCGGCTCTGGCACCTCCAGCTCATTTAGCCGGAAGCTCCCAAGAGCCATGCAGGAACACGGGAGTCTGGTCTGGCCAGGGGGCTGAATTCGATGTCATGGAAGCCTGGCCCCCTCATCCAGTTCATGCCCGCCTCTCCATTCCCCAGCCCTGCAGCTGCCTGACCGGTCCTGAGGCTCCTGGTGTGTCACCACCTCCCACCCCCAGCAGGCCCACGCACCCAGGCTGGCTCCTCTGAGACGTGACCCAGCCGTGGGTCTAGTGGGCAGATTCGAGGAGCGGCCCTCGGCGCCTCTGAGTAACCTGCTGGCAGGGGCAGGCCTGGGGCTCAGGTCCCCAGTGCACGGAGCGGAAACCCCCATGGCAGGGCCGCCCCCAACCCCGTCATGTCCCCCAGGACGCGCGACCCACGGCCTGAGAATTCTGCCATCAGCATTCCTCCACCTCCTAGGAAGCCTCCAAACTCACTCTGCCCCCGACCGCAGGAAATGAGTTTCTCTTCAAGTGCTTCCAAGGAGGCCTCTGACCCTCACCACTAGCCTGAAATTGGTGATTAACAGACCCCAGCCTGTCATTTTCTCTCTTCGGTGAGTCAGAGGCTCTTAGCAACAGCTGCCCGCCTGCTCCCTGCTCGTCCTCTTCGCAGCTACGACTCCGCCTGGCTCCCCGGCCAGGGGCTTGCCTCGCTCCTGCCCCCTCCCCCTCCCGCAGCCACAGCCCATGCTGGCTGTCCACACCCCCGCCCCACCGAGGGGCCCCCACAGCTGCCAGGAGGCCGGGCATCATGCCTGGAACCCCCCTCCCTCCCAGCCAGTTCCTCAGCCTTTCCTGGTCCCCGTGTCACGAGACTGGTTCCCTGGCATGGGGATTCCCGCGGAGAGCGCTCAGAGGAGGAGCGCTGGGGGGTAGGGCAAGGAAGCGCCAGACACAGACACTTGGGTGTCTTGAGCCCTCGGAGCTGGGATGCACGTGGCTCCCATGTGGATCCCTCTTGGCCAGGAGGCCAGCCTTCTGTGCGTCTGCCCACCTGTTGGCTGAGGGGAAGCAATGGGGACAGTATCCATGCCAGGGGAGCCTGGCCTCCCAGATGAGGAAGGGATCTTGTCGGGCGAGAGGAGGGGAGCCTGTAGGCAGCAGGGCTCTCCACCAGCTGGGAGTTCTGTGAGGGGTGTGGAGGCGTGAGGCAAGTCTGTACTGCAGCCCCCAAGGAGCCAGGACAGAGGAGGTCGTGCAAAGGCATAAAGAGCCAAGCCCAAGACCTGCAAGAAAAGGGTTCTGGGGCCACTGACAGAAGGCTCCTGCAGACCCCGCAAGACATAGAGCCTGTAGCCCCCCTGGACTGGCCAGGAGGCTGCCTCGGCAGATGGAAGGACGGGGGGCCCTTGCCGGGCTGCAGAGGGGGGGACCATTCCCCTGGGGATGGGGAGTGAGACACCTGCTGAACCTGGAAGCCAGACCCAGCCTTCCTAAGCCCCAGGGGAAGCTCCTGCTGGGGGGTCTGCACCCTCCTCGCCTCGGCTCCCTGGAACAGCCCACCCTGCACCCCAGATTCCACCAGTGTCCTGACACCTCTGTGAGAGCCAAGGAGGGCAAGTAGCCCAGCCCCTCCCTCACCTAGTCAGAAAGATGACCTGAAGTTTTTAATCTCTTCTGAGCGGGAGGAGCCTGCAAGGCCGGAGCCCAAAGGGCAGGGTAGTGACGCTGGAAAGTGACAGAGGAGGGGGTGTGGACCCCACAGATGTGCACCACCTCAGGGTGCAGATCTCCACTGCTGCCACCAGAGAGGCTTCAACTGCCCCCACTGGGTGGGACAGTGGCAGGACCACCGGCTGCCCCAGGAGCCATCCTGAGGTGGAGCGAAGCCCACGGGGGTCGATCGATGGGGCTGCTCGGTCTGGCCCCTCATCATTCCCTTCCTCCCCCTGCAGCCCAGCCTCTCCACGGGACCCACAGAGTCATCAGCTCATGGATGACAGTAATGGAATATGCACCTGGATCACAGAATGAAGTAATGGGATCACAGGAACCAAAACGGAGCCCTAGATGCCCAGAATAGAATCACTGCACACTTAGGTCTAACTATGCAGCTGAGTCATAGAACTGCAGAACAGGCCCAGAGGAGGTGCCGCTCCTGGGGACCCCCCATCTGAACCCCTCCATTTGCGGTGAGGAGACATGGAGGGAGCCACAGGGCTGGGGTTCGGAGATCTGCTGGCCTGCGATGAGCTATCTGCAGTTCCATCCAGCAAGTGACTTCTGAGCACCCCGAGGGCTCATCCCCGTGGCCCCAAGCAGGAAAGGGAGGAGGAGGGGCAGACTGTGTTCTGGGACAGCCTGGGGTCCAGCCAGGGCTGCCTCTCAGCCGCACAAAAACTTGGCAAGGCAACTGGCAGCCCAGTCATCCCAGGAGGTGGCCTGTCCCAGGGCCTTCGTAAACTCATTCTCTGGCCACCTTTGGTTTTGCTTGTTCTGTTGTGTGATTTTCTTTTTTATTTTTTATTTCTTCCTTGCAAGATGAGATCAAGAAAAGGTCTTTGAAACAAAACGCAACATTTTTCTTCCATGACAGATCCTGTATTGACGGTCTCAGCAATGAACCCCACTCTGGGACGTCCCTGTAATTAGTGCTACATGGAGCGGCGATAGACAGTCAGGCATGCTCCCTCCCTGGTCCCAGGGGCAGCCAGGCCCCCCCACCTCCCTCTCTGCTTTCTTCCATCCCCACACCCCGAGCCCCAACTCCTGCACCTCTGGGCCCAGCGTTCCTAGCTACTTGAATCACGGCCGGTAACCCTGGAGTGGGGCCAGGTTCACAGGTGAGTCTCAGGCACCAGGACTGCACCTGGGGATTCGAGACCTGTATCTCACACCCACCCATGCGGGAGACAGTGGGATTAACTAAACACTAGGCTGGACATCGCTGAGTCCAACTGCCCTATTACAAAAGGGTGGCGGGGGAGACCAGGGAGGGGGAGGAGTTCTCCCAAAGCTCCCAGAGCCAGGAAACGGGCCAGGATCCTATATCAGCCATGTGCCCCTCAGCCCCCACCACACCAGCTCACAGAGAGGGGGCAGCAGAGCAGGGCTGGAGGCCTCTCCTCCTGCAGGATTGGGGATGGACGGGGTGGGGCTGTGGCTCTGAGGTGCGAGGCAGGCTGGTGGACGCAGGGTGGCACAGTACAAGGGACCGACAGAGGTCATCTGGCACTCTCTCCCTCAGTGGTGGCAGTGGCGAAGGACCCGCCTGCCAGTGCAGGAGACGCAAGAGGTACGGGCTTGACCCCTAGGTTGACAAGAGCCCCCGGAGGAGGGCACAGCAACCCACTCCAGTATCCTTGAGACAAGAATGCAGTCTCCACATTCAGACAGGAGCTGCCCGCGTCCTCGACACCCTGCCCCTGCCATGCCCCACTGCAAGCTCTGACTCCTTTTTTCTCTGTCCTGGGGCTTGAATTCAAATAGCCAGTTTGTCAGGATTCTCACAGAATCCTGAGCTGTCTCCGGAGCTGCTTCACCAAAGGGAAGAACCCAGCGCCTCGCTCATGGTGGCAGCTGAGGCCCAGGCACGGGGGCCCAGGCCAGACCGCCACCCCGGGACGGGGTCTTTGCTTTGCCCGTCATCAGAACAGCGCTGACGCAGGCGTCCTGAGAAGGCAGAAGGTGTGGTTTCCCTTCTTGGGGGTTATTGACCCAGTCCATCCCTAGGGCTCTCACCTCCAGCCTGGCCCACCCCAGCAGCTTCCAGACCCAGACGGCCCCACTCCTGGGGATCTCATGAGCCCCTCAAACTCAGCCTGTCTGCCCCTACAGCTCTTCTGATCCCCCTTGGGGCAACCCTAATAAGAACTGCTTTGGGGGGGCATTCAAGACAACGGTGACCAGTGTCCAGGGAGATGCTGGACTGTGTGTCCAGCAGGCTCTTGAGACATGGTCACAGCCCAGCACCCCCTAACTCATTGGAGAGAAGGGGAGCTGATGGAACTACAAGGTCAAGGTGATGGGATCCTAATGGAGGGGCATGAGGCTGGGAGTCTGCAGAGGACAGATCCCAGAATGTGTCCCCGAGAAGTCAGGCCCTGTCTGAGAGGAGACACAGGGCCCCAGTGGAATGTGTCACCAGGTCTAAGACTGGGAGCCGCCCCAGCAGCTGTGCCAACGTGGACAGGCTCCTGGCTGTGTCTGCCTGTCCCTCCTGGGCCAGCCCTCCTTGCACTCACCCCCTTGTTCCCTCCTTGGGACTCGGGGCTGACACCTTCCTTGTCCCCCTCTCCAGCACACCCTCCTGGCGGGGCCCTTCTGCTTGGGGCCCCTTCTGTCTGGAACACTCTGCCTCCATCAGAGGGGCTCATGCTTTCACTTTATCAAGGTCTCTGCTCAAAGGCTCCCTCCCTCGAGAGCCCCTGCAGCAGCCCGCCAGGCCAGCAGAGAAGCATAGCCCCTCTGCCCCTGTGTCTTAGAGCTTCCTGGATTCTGGGGCCCATGTTCCTGTTTGCTTTCTGCCGGCACCCCATGGGGTTTGGGAGCAGGGGCACCCAAACCAGCCTGTCTAGGTTCACAGGCCAGCTCCCTGACTTCCCAGCTCCTTTACCTGTGAAGTAGAGACTGCATTCTTGTCTCGAGAGTCATCACCAGGACTGATTGCCTACGTATCCTAAAAGCGCTTGCTTCCCTGGTGGCTCAGATGGTAAAGAATCCGCCTGCAATGCGGGAGACCTGGGGTCAATCCCTGGGTTGGGAAGATCCCCTGGAGGAGAGCACGGCAACCCACTCCACTATTCTCGCCTAGAGAGTCTGCAAGGACAGAGGAGCCTGGCAGGCGGCAGTCTATGGGGTCTCAAAGAGTCAGATATGACTGAGCGACTCAGCACAGCATAGTACACACCAGGATGGGCACAGGGGAAGGGCTGTACGAAATGGAAAAGACAGTCCTCTCTCTGCTGCAGTGACGGCTGTCAGTTCCCAGAGTCCCCGGGAACCGTTTCTCAAATGAGTGGACAAACCTGGGTTCTCAGAATCCTGAGACCACAAGCTCCAGCTCATGAGGGAAAGCTCCAACTGGCCACAGGGCAGGAGCCATAGGGCCCCTGGGCCAGCTCTGCCCCTGGCAGACACGTCCCAGGGTGCTGCCCTGCCTGGGGGTCCCCAGCTGTCAAAGCAGGTGAGTTAGTGAAAGGGGGGCCTTCCGGGCTGCAACCCCAGCAATGACGGCAACCAGACCCCATTGGGAAGCCAGCAGCTGAAACCCTGCCGCAACACCATCCTAGCAGCCTCAGGAGAGACTGGGACAGGCCTGGCATCCCAGAGTCGTCCGTGGACCCTGGAGAGACCACTTTCGCCCAACACACTGACTGATGCACCTTCCTAATGGGGCCTCAAGCTGTTTAATGTGACGTCTCCTAAAAAGTGATCGGGCCCTAATTTATTCAACTTGTCAGCTTCCATCTGCCACCCACGACTCCAGACAAGTGTGCCAGGATATTTGGAAGCAACAGTGGAGCCTTCTCCCCGCCCCAGGGCAGGTTCCTGGAGGGAGTCTGGGATGACTGTTCTCCTCTGAGGGTGCAGGGGACCAGGCAGGAGGCCAGCCTGGGCTCTGGAGGCAGAGGGACACTGCCAGCCACGCGGGGACCAGGCTCAGGCTGAGGGGCACCGGTAGGGCATGCCCAGGGTGTGAGGGCAGATGGGCCCTGGCAAGGGGCCCAGAGAGCAGCCAGGTCACCCCCTCCCCCTTGACAGGTGGGGAGACCAAGGCCTGGGACGAGTGGTCATAGTGCATGACCCTCTCCACCCAGGAGCCTGGAAGCAATGTGGCATCTGGCCCCAGAGAACCGAGTTCAGGGCCTGACACCTCTGCCCAGTGGGACTGGCACCTCAGCTGGTCACTCGACCTCGTCCAGCCTCCTCTTCATATGAGGACCCCCCAGCTATCGAGGATCAGAGACAGCGGGACAGCAGGGTGCCCAAGCCCAGGGCACAGTGTGTCCTAGAGACACATAGCTTCATTGGTTTAAACTGTTGTTCAGTAAGATATCTGTGGACAGAGCCAGCTGTGGTCACTGGGCCGTGCACTCCTCTAAGGGACGATGGCTTCTCATGGTCTGTCCATAGGCCAGGACCCCCACAGGCAGAGCCGCAGGGTGTTAGCACCCCAGCTGGGGAGGGAAACCCCTCTGTTTCCTGGGCAGGATGTGCATAATTCCAGGAGGTCTCAGCTGCCTCTGACAGAGTCCCACCAGGGTGGGCTTAGGCTGGGTTGCAAAGACAAAGGAGGTGAGATGCTATGGTGATCCTATGGAAAGACAAAACTAGGCGGGTGGACTGGGGAAAGATCATGCAGTTCCTCAGCTAGAAGACCCACCTATAACACTCCCAACTCTTCTGGGCCTCGAATCAGAGCTACCTCCCCCAGGAAGCCTTCCCAGATACACATCCTCTTCCCAGATACACACCTCTCTTCCCTCTCTGGACTCCTTCAGTGCACTCGCTCCTCTATCAGTTCCTCCTTGGGGTTATTTGGAGCTTCACACAGCTAGATGGTGCCTCTGCCACTGTACAGGCATGTCAATTTGCACTGAATGCCCCTCCCGGTCCCTTCCTGTCAAACTCCTACTAATCCCTCAACACCCATTTCCAGAGTCCTCTCTGGGTTCCCATGAGCCCCAGGTCTTCCCCCATCATAAGAAATCCCTCTCTGGGCTGGGGCTGTCCATTGTGTCTCCTCTCTCCCTCCAGGACAGACACATCCCCTACTCATTGCCTCCTGTCATCACCTCTATCACACAGGCAGTGACTAACGAAAGCTTGATACATGAAGGAAAGAAGGAGGGGGCCCACGGGGCACCTTGGAGCTGCCTCCCTGAGCCTGATCCGTGCCCAGTTTGTAAACTGTTCTCTTTCCGCCCCCCAGGGGTTGGATGAGGGCCCGTCTCCTCTTCAGGAAACAGCGTTAGCCCAGCCCCGGGCTTAGCCGGGTCCACTCCAAGCTCCATGAACTAGCAGGTCACGGTCAGCAGAAACAGAGCTGGGAGGCTGGTATGGAGAGACAGATGGACACCGCCAGGCTCTGGAAGGAGCAGGTGACCCCAGGGCCCCATAGCCATCCCTCCCCTATTTATGAAGCACCCCTGTCAGGAGCTGGGGGCTCACTCCAGGAGTCTCCTGGCTCAGAGGGGGCACCTGTGTTCATGGGGAGGAACAGAACTAGCAAGCAGCTTTACCGCTTCTTGTCATCATGAAAGGAGTGCTCACCTCTGTCCAGACTCGGGGCTGCCTCACTCCGCAGGGTGAGGGGGGAGAGAGGACCCCGTGTGATGGACCCACTTTGTGTCTGATATGTGGGCCCCCTGGGCACTGAAGTCTGCTATCACAGCAGTGTGACCTGCACCCGTTCGCGGTCCCTCAGAGCCTGCACTTCCCATACGCAGATGGGAGGAGGCCCCTCCCCGGCCCCTGCGGAGACTTGGAGGAGCTGCTGGACACAGCGAGCTGGCACAGGGGCTGCCACCCCCGGGGGGCCACTGGCTCTGCCCACCTGCCTCCCGACAGACTTCCCCAGGCATTGAGGACTGGACCACCTGCCCAGCCCTGCTCGAAGCAACACAGGCCAGCCGGAAGGCCCAGAACTAGCTTCCCCATCCATGGTTTGGGGCCAAGTTCAGCCCACCTGGTCCCAGCATCCCTGCGGGAGGCCCTGGCACCTTCAGACCCCCTGCTGGCCTCAGGCCAGGCACCTCTGAGGGGTGGCTCGGGCTCAGACACCCACTCCCACACTCATGACCAGGCTATGAAGCAGGTAGTGAAGTTTAATATCCAGAAAATGGCTTTAAATTGATTGAACTTTATGAGCAGTGCCAGCACCATAATAATCATGCCACTGCCTCCCTCTCGTCTTCCCTGGCCCGCCTCCACCCTGCACACACCTGCATTGTTCTCAGACTTCAGCGCATCACCCATCCCCAACACGGGCCTGGAGGCCATAAAAAGGCCAAGAGGCTGCACACCAGCAGACAGAGCAGGGCAGTGCCTCTCGGAGGGGGTCGATGCATTCCACTGACCCGTGCCCTGGAAAAGGCAGGAAGGCCTGTCTGCAGTATGTTTCAGGACAGACTGGACATTACCCATTGGGGAGGGCCCCAAGAAGCCCTGGAGCCCTCCTCCAACACATCTCTGGCAAATAGGCCCCAGCCGTGAACTCAGGCTTGGCTCCAGTCCTGAGACCATAGCTGTCTGCCCGCAAGGGTGTGGGGACCCCCAGCCAGGTGTCTGGAGGCTTCCATGAGCTGCCTGGAGCTCAGGCACTCAGGCTGGGCAGTGGGCTGGGGGTCTGCCCTGGCATCAGGGGGTTGGGCAGGACAGTGGCCAATGAAGACACAGGTGTGGATGCGCCCACCTAGGGCAGCGGATGGAATAAGGATGCTTGGTCCTCTCTCGGCCGTGGGCCCCTCTGAGCTCCTGCTGAGATCCGGGAACCTCCCCTAGAGAGAGACTACACACAGGAAATCAGCGGACGATTTCAGGTGGTCCTGGACCCTCTGAACCATCTGTGAGCCACTCAGATGAGAGCCCTGGAAGGCTGATAGCCCAAGAATTCAGGTTGAGGGTCTCTGGGCACTCACCCTGGGCCCTGCAGCCAACCAAGTGGTTCTTAAGGGCGCAAGAGAACACGTCTCAGTTGCTGTGGAGCCTACACTCTGGCCCCAGCATGTGCCTGACACATAGTAGGTCTTCAGTCTGAGGCTGTTGATGCTGCTGTGGTTGAACTGTCTTAGGAGATGGAGGGCAAAGTCCTGGGAAGAGCAGCATTTGAGCCAACAGCAGAAAGGGCAAGCAGAACGAGATGGGCAGGAGCGAGCGTGGAGGTGAGGAAATGCCATAGGAGAGCATCCAACAGCTGCTCAGTCAGGGAGCTCAGGCTCCCAAGCGCCAGCCTCCTGGGTCAAGGCCACAGCACAGGCAGGTCTCTGTCAAGAGTGTGGTCTTGGGATTTCCCTGGCGGTCCAGTGGTTAAGACTTTGCCTTCCAATGCAGGCGGTGAGTGTTCGACTCCTGATTGGGGAGGGAGTAGCTAAGATCCCACAAGCCTTGGGACCAAAAAACCAAAACATTAAAACAGAAGCAATGTTGTAACAAATTCAATAAAGACTTTTAAAATGGTCCACATCAAATAATCTTAAAAAAAAAAAAAAAAAAGTGTGTGGTCTTTATAACCAGGACAGAGCCAGGCTTCCAACTTAGACTTGACATATTACAGTCCTGCTGAGGCCACCACCCTTGGCCGCCCCACCTCACCACCGCCCCCCACCCAGCCCATGGTGTGAATAACCCTTCTCTTCCATAAAAACAGGTTGAGAAGGGCCACTTGAAAGTATTAGGTAAACTGGTGGGGCCTCCCTGCTTCCACAGGCAAATCCCACCCCTTCCAGGGCCCCTGATCCAGTGGCCACACCCAGGTCAGCACTTGGTCCTGGCAGGGTCTTCTGCCCCAGACCCTGGCCAGCTCTCCCGGCTCTGCTTGGCCAGTGGGCTCCAGGCCGCCCACCCTGGCTGGGCCCCTCCACACTCCTGGGGGACACTGGCCCCTTCCCTTGCCTTGGTTCTGCCTGGGCACGTCTGGGGCCTCTGCCCAGGGTTGAGCCTCGCTGCCCCCGCCCCATGGCCCCCTGGCTCCCAGGTGTTGGAGATGGGGCAGGGAAGAGAGCATGACTTTGCACAGGTTCAGCCACCCCTCTGAGTAACCGCGTCATCCAACGGTACAGGAAGAGCAGTCCCTCCCAAGAACAGACTCCCAGGGGACTCCAGGTCGAAATGCCTCTTATCTCCTCTCCTGGACAGACACATGGACATAAACCATCTGCTTAAACATGTCTGATCTGGGGACGTCCACACACACACCCCACTGTGAAACCACACGGCACTCGGACTCCTTCTGGGTCAGGGCAGGACCCCCCAACCTGGCACTGAAGATGTACCCCAGAACCCCGGCTTGGGCACCGAGCTGCACTGTCAGACCCCAGACACACCTGAGCACGGCAGGGAGGGGGCGGGCCCGAGGCCATGCAGCAGGAGCCAGGTTTGCTGTCCCCCAACCCCGCTGACTAAGCAGGCTGCACACCCCTCAGGTCCTCACACACCCCTCGGCCGTCCCCACTGGACAACTCCCTTGGCCCCACCAGACCTTCCCCCTCACAGCTTCATGCCCCTTCACTGACACTGCCATCTCCTGGGAGGGACATTACTCTCCAGGCCACTCAGCTCCAAGGAGGAATCGTGCCCCCCAGAAGTGAGTGGGAGCACGCACGGTCCCCAAGGCTGCACCAGGCAGTGACGGGAGAGAATTACGGCCCCTGTTTTATGAGGGCACATAAAGAATCTGCGTGGTCGGCGTGCCCTGCTGCAGCCACGCAGTCATTAAGAGGGGAGGCCGTATTTCTCTCCGTCTCCCCACAGGCTCCACTCCATGCACAGCATGGCCGAGTCATCCATCCAAGCCGGCCCACCCTCCCAGACGGCGCCTCCAAGCAGCTCTGCCCAGAGCAGGGCCCACCTCCCGCACTGACCAGGCAGTACTGGCAGTGGGCAGCGGCAAGGAAGAGGAGGAAATGGCGGGGTGGAGGCTGTTACCGCCATGGTAAGGTTGCTGTGAAACTTTGAGGGGAGACTGAGAATAAGGGCCCCCAAGCGAAGCGGACGCCAGGGCTGAATAAGCACTGTGTGGTCAGCCCTCACCCACCCCGCACACAGCACTCAATGTGCAGCGTCTCACGTTCATCAGTCTTCCCTTGTTCTTTACCAACTGAGCTATCAGAGAAGCCCCTGACCTTGTTCACACTTCAGCAAAGCCCAGAGAATGAGGTATCATTGCCGCCACTTCACAGATGTGGCAAGTGAGGCTCAGACAGGCCAACAGCAGGCTCAGATTGCCCAGCTGGTGCATTCACACCTAGACTGTCTACAGTCTGACTCTCATCCACGCCATGAGTAATGGGCTGGCCAAGTTCAGGGGAGAGGTCACCTTGGATGCACAAGACTCAAGGTCTCAGGGGCTGTAATTTGGGAACTAAGCAACCCTCAGAAGTGCCCCCTGGGAGACAGGAGGCTGGACATTTATCTGCCCACTCCTGGCCCACAGATGGAGCTCCACTCAAGGGCAAGGACCCCTCCATCCTCCAGGCTGCCCCTGTGCAGGCTGGGTGTCCCAGGGGCTTTCAGAACACCAGGCAGAGGAGCCATGGACAAGCCTGACCAAGCTGGTACAGTGCAGGGCAAGAAAGTCCCCTCCAAGGGGTCGCATGGAGCCTGCCCCCAACCAACAGCATATGTTCCAGCCGAGGGGGTCCCCCCTCTGCTTCTTTGCACACAGACACTGGCCCTTGCAGGCCACTGAGCCAGGACATCCACCCACCTTCCCCCACTAGTCCTGCCCTGGCCCTCCAGCCTCAGAGTAACTGTGCTCAAGGAGTCCTTGGGGGGTGCAGGATACTCTTTCTGCCCCAGCAGTCATCTGACCAGAAGTTGGTCGCCCAGCATCTCTGTACCTGTGACAGCCCCACAAGCAGCCTGCATGCCCAGTCCCGCCCTTTGCTGCCCCGGGCATCTTGTCCCCCTCTGAAGCAGCCAGTAGCCAGTTCTGGCTTCCAGTGGTGCTGTCCATGGTGCTGACTGGTCTAACCCTGCTTTCTTTCTGAGGCTGTCCGGTGGCCAATGTTCACCCTGCCTGGACCCACCAGTGAGAGGTGGCAGCCTCCACAATTGCTCCCCAATGTTCTGGAAGAGGGCGTGGCAGCAGCCACCCTCAAAAGCACTGGAACCTGACCCTCTTTACAGGGTCAAAGAGACGACTGAGAACACAAGACCAGATGGGGCTTTCATCTCCCTCTCCAGGGGCTCTCGCTGCAGAGAGCTGCCCGCTGCCAGCCTGTGTGTCTGACATATCGATACCCCTTTGAGACTGTATCAGAGCCTCACAGTTTGATCTTAGAAAGCCTTGCTCTTCTGCAAAAGGATGGAGAGGTCCGTTCCTTTTCAAAGCCCCAAAGGGAGGCTATGACCACAGCTGTTAGAAGGGGGCATGCAAACACCAGGCCTGGCCCTGGTGGCTGGGAACACATCATACTTGGGGATGCCTTACCAACAGAACTAGTTAAATCCAAGAGCCTTTTATTTATTAAGCACCTTGAACCTGTTATAAAGTTACAACAAATGTAGAGATTCCCAGATCTGCAGATAGGGAAACAGGCTCAGAGAGACTAAGTAACTTACCCAAAGCCACACAGTGATTGGAGGACCCGGGGCTTGAACCCAGGCAGCCAGGCTCTTGGTCAAGGTTTCTGTCACACCAGTGATAGGTCAGATCTGGGACCTGGTCCCCCAGCAGTGCCCTAGAACCCCTCTGACAAAGCCAGCACCAAAAGGACCTTTGTCTCCCTCAAAGACGGGCTTGCTAGCTTAGGCCTAGAACATCTTTGGGTACAGTGGGCCTACTCCAAGCTAAGAGGCACCCTCACCCACTTTCAAGGGCCAGGGCATCAACCTCTGTGGTCAGAGGGGACCCTCAGGTCTCCAGCATGAACGTGCAGGACTCAATTCTTGAGATGATTCAGCTACAGATGAGGACTCTCTGGGGGTCTCCAATGGGTGACCCCAGAGGTCCCCTGGCAGCCATTTGGGGAGAGAAGGGAGCCCAGGAATATGGATACAGGAATGTGTGGAGGTCTGAGGGCCACAAGTCACCCCCTATGCCAAGAGAGAGCAGCCCCAAGCTCAGGATTTCGAGGTCTGGAATGTACTGAGTCCAGGGAGACCCCTGCTGCAGGCATGGCAGGGCTGCACCAGGCTGATAGCACTTGAATCCCCAGGAAGCAGCGATCCCCAGCTTACCTGCCCCTCCTTCCCTGCCTCCTCCCACCCAGAGCACAGTTTGAGGAAGCTGCTGCGGAGGGATCTGGGGGTGGAGGAGGCTGATGGGGGATGCGGCTGAAGTACTAGGGGCCTGTCACCGGAGTCCCTCCATCCAGTCTGAGGACCAAGGCACTAGGGAGCTATAGATGACTTGGATTTGCTTTCCACAGGACAGAGAAAGGGGTTGCAGGAATGTACGAGGGAGCTGGGGGCCCAGCATCAGAGCAGGGCACTGGGGAAGGCCGGGAGAGGAAGTCAGCTGGAAGAGGAGAGTGGCTCCAGAAACCCACATCTTCAGATGCTGCCAGGTTGGGAGCGAGGAGCCATTGATGGTTTTAGACCAGGGAGAGATGACAGCACAGTGGAGCTTTGAGAAGGTGAAGATGACTGTGGCTGTGGGTAGAGGGGGCAGATGAGGCTGCAGGCAGGGGACCACTTAGGAAGCCACAGCGGTTGTCCTCATAGAGGAAACTGAGGCAGAGCCCCAGAGGTGGAGGGGAGGGACTGTATGCATCAGACCACCCACAGGCCCCATGGAGCAAAGCTGTCCCAGAAGGCCTGCTCCGTGGACCCAAGTGGGGGGTGCATGAAGCAGGCTATTGGGAGAAGCCAGGGAGGCCTGCCCAGCAAGGCTCAGGGAGGCCCAACTCTATGCCTGCTGGACCTTCAACCACGGCTTCTTGCCGTGGTTCAGTCACTCAGTCACGTCTGGCTCTTTGCCACCCCATGGACTACAGCCCACCAGGCTTCTCTGTTCTTCACTATCTCCCAGAATTTGCTTAAACTCATGTCCATTGAGTTGATGATGCCATTCCACCATCTCATTCTCTGCTGCCCCTTCTCTCCTGGCTCCCGGGGGCCATAAGCCTAGCCACCCTGGCTCCCAAGGAGGTCAGCTGAGGGGTCTAGCCAGCACCCACACAGAAGGCTGGATCTGGTCTCAGCCTGGAGAGCCAGCTGGATGTGGGAAACTTCTCACCCAGAAATACAAATTCTGTTTTCTTCTCTCTGTTCCTATTAACCCCCCGCCCAGACTCTGTGGCCCAGGAAGAGAGAGCAGAAGCTGGAGTGAACCCAAGAGGGGCCCAGGGTGGGTAGGGTCTACACTTTGCAAAGACCTAGCACCTCTGATGCTGTTGTGCGTGTGTTTATGTGTGGCAGAGCCATGAAGGAATTCATCACATGGGCACACTCTGGGCTGCTTGTTCACGTGGGGTTCATTTGTCTTTCTCACACATGCCATCATTTCGTCACAACAATACTGACAACAATGTCAGACGCACTCTCCACAGGACCCCTGCCGGATGCCACCCGCTCACTGCCCCCAGACCCCAGGTCCTGTGCTGGGCTGTGTCCTGGGTCCCTCTCAGAGGTGAGGAGACTGAGGGGGAGCTTCACCATCTGGACAGTATTAATACAATTTTCACTTTGCAGTGAGCCCAGACTCCAGAGCCGGTCTGACCACGGGAGCTGTAATCAGGGGGACCTGGCATCCATGTCACCTGCCCAGCTGCATGACCTCCTGGTGGGGCGGGGGGGAGACCTCTGCTTCTCCTACCTGTCTCCTTTCTGGGGAAATAGATCAGTGCTGTGCAGAGTATCTTGAAGATGAGGTCTCTGACACCCCGGCCAGGCCTGGACGGCCACAGCCCCGGTCCAGAGCCATCCTTTGCCTGCCGCCCCCCACCCACCCACACGCCCATGTGCCGGCCCTGTGCACAGGCCCTGGCTCTGGCCACATGCCCAGAGCAAGCAGGGTGGCCAGGAATAACAGATAATACCATTAGGGGGCGGGATGGCTCTATCCTTCCAGGGGAGAGAAATGAGGCTGTCAGGAGAGGGGCCTGGGGCCGCAGACCATGATTAACGGGACTGGGCGGCCCACATGCTGAGGCAGAAGGTGCCAGAAGATGATTGCTTACAAAATGTACCAATTACCACCGGGCCTTCTAGCCCACCCCCTCCACCAGGCAAATAAACACATCAGCTGCCAGCCTGTGCCAGCCTGGGCTTGGCGAGGGCCCAGGGGCCGGCGGCCAGGCGGGGATGGGCTGGAAAGGCCAGCTCTGAGGATTTAGGAGCACTTCCTGTCCTTGGCAACAGGAGGGACAGTCAGCTGGCACGGGAGGTGGCCTCTTGGCCCAGGAAATGTTCAAGCAGGTGTACCTGGGAGAGGCCAGTGGCAACTTCAGGGCCCCTCACCCCACAAACCTCACTGGAAAGGCTGCCCCCAAGGCTAAGAGGTGGATACACTTGCTGTGCACATGTGACAGGCACTGCAGGACTGCGTCCTGGCTCTCCATGGCCACCAGCTATGTCCACATAACGGTGTGTGTTTCTGTATGTGTGATTATGTGTGTATCTGAATCTATGAATACATATGTGTGTGCAAATGCATTTTCTGCACCACCAGCCCAGACCCAAGTGTGCGGGTAGGTGAAAGCTAAGTGCAAGCCACAGGGTATCACCCCATGAACAGGAACTGCAACCGAAGTCAGAGGTCACGACCCAAGAGCAATGGTAACAGTGACAGGCCTGAGCCCTCAGCCTCCGGCCAGGCTGCACAGACTGACTCAGGCCCAAGATTCAGTGACGCATGGGCTGGCATGGCCGCGTGGGCTCCCCAAGCCAGGTGTCCTCGCACCGGTCGAAGGGTGTTATCTCCCTCCAGTAGCCGGTCCCCTGCAGACCAGTGCCTGCAGCCCCTCCTCCCTGCCCGGTGCAGCCACCCCTGATGGTGCCGATAGGTAGAACTGAATTTACGGCGAGGGAGGCAAGTCACCCTTGGGTCCTGGAGACGGGACATTCATCTTGTCTGATGGTTCTTGGAATGTCAACCATAAATGCCAAAATGAACAATGAATAAAAGTCTTCCCAGAAATACTGGGAGAGCAGCTCGCCCTGGACAGGTGAGGCCCCGGGGTGTGGGGAAAGGGGCCTCAGAGGAGCGAGGATATTTGAGCCATGGGCGTTCTTGGCACAAGCACCCCTATGGGCAGACAAGGCCCTGCCTGTCCAGGTCCCAGGGACCGTGGGACGAGCCACGAGGGGTCGTGTGTAGATCAGCAGGGGAGAATACTAGCTCCCGCCCGTGTACAAAGACTGCAAATTCTTCCTAAGTCTGACCAGTGAGCTTGGAGCCTCGTATTTCTAGTCCGTATTTTCAGATGAGCAATCTAAGTCTCAGAGATATTAATTGACATATTCAGGCCACAGACCAGGATTCATCAGAACTGAAGCTTGTTCTTTTAACCACGGTGATGTCACTATTAGAGGGATTATCCAAGCAGTGATAGTGATGTGCGAATAAAGTGCAGCGGGAACTCAGATGTATCAGTCAGCTACTGCTGCTTTAAAACTATCCCAAAATTAAGTAGCTTAAATCAACAATCAATTGTTTGTTCATCATCCCGTGAGTGGGTCATGTGAACAGGACTCTGCCAGAAGGTTCGTCTCTGCGCCACTGATGCTGTCTGGGTTCAGGTGTGCACATGCCATCAACGGGCCTCACTCCCCTGTTCCGCATCTGGCTGGCTGTCTATGGGGGAAGTAGAGGTAACTGGTCTGTGTGTTGTTCATCAGCCAGCAGACTAACTCAGGCTCATTCATGTGGTCGTCCCTGGCTTCCCAGGAGCTGCATGATACACTCATTTCAAAGTTGAAGCACTTTTCAAGCCTCTTTCAGGTCACGTGTCCTATCGGCCAAAGCAGGCCAAAGAGCCAAAACCATTAAAGGGTGGAAAACTGACTCTGACTCTCGATGGGAAGAGTTTCAAGCTCACACTGCAGAGGGACAGGGACACAGGAAGGGAGAAACTCCAGGGACATTTGTGGCCTGTCACTATGAAAAAGGCAGCAGTTAGCTTTACCTGGGGAGGGGGGTTGAGGGGCACTCTGAGAAGGTTTCCCAGACGTGGAGACACTTAAACTGTGCAGACCTAAAGGAAGAGTAGCATCAGCATTTACTGATGTAGCAGGGGAGGGCAAGAATCTGGGCCAGCCCTCAGTTTCAAACCTCACACAAAATAAAGTCACATGGTCCAGGGTTCACTATTCACATTAGAACTGTGAGATGTGCAACCTGAGCAACTGTACATGGCGGTCCTGCACACGGTCACCAAGACACTGTTGATGGCACAAACACTGCCCATGTGCTAATCCAGCATCTAGTCCTGAGAGAGATAGGGTGTCTCCCCCACACCCATCCAGCCCCAGCACCAAGCAGGAGCCTTTCTGGCTGTGTGGCTGTCAGGCCACCTTCCCCTCCGGGCTTGCTCACACTCTGCAAATTGAAGTTATGGTTTTACAAAGATCCCCTTGGGTGCTGAATGGGCCGGCCCCCTGGCCACCTGTGTCCCAGGCAATCGGCCACCACCTGCAAGGGGCGGGCAGACTCTCTTCCTGGCGTCTCTCAGGGGCGTCTCCTCCTTCCTTCATCACGGCAGCTGTGGGCACCAGGCTGCATGACCAGCAGGCCCCTGGCTCCTCCTCTTGCTCCAGCCCAGCTTGCTCAGGCTCCCAGATTAACACCTCAGCCGGCCCTTCCCATGATGCCACGGCCCCACTGTCCTCAGCCAACACCAGCCCCTCGGCTGGCCCCACCACCTCTCCTGAGAAGGGTCAACGTCAGGGTCAGGGATGAGGCTGGGCCTCACGTCAGGTTCACTCTGCTCACCTGTGGTACCTCCTGCCCACCGCAGGGTGCCCTCCCAAGTCTTCAGGTCACTGCCCGACATGGGGTTTGATGGATAAAGACAGCTGTATGCCCTTGGGCCCCTGGCAGGAAAGGACTCCTTGCTGCTCTAGGCTCCCTGCTGGGCACGACTGGTCAGACGCCAAGAAGGCGCAGGACACGGAGGGGCCTGTTCACCCACACAGGTGCCAAGGCAGAGCCTCCTGAGGAAGCGACCCTGGAGCCGGTCTCACAGGCCAGCCAGTGTCAGCAGGGATGAGGGACAGGGCTGTGGCGGAGGGATCAGCCTAGATGAAGGCCTGAAGGCCTGGGCACCCTGGCCCATCTCCTGGGGGCTAGAGAGGAGCGCGCTGGGCCTTAGAGGGGACTCTGCCTTCTCCCTAGAGGCGCTGTTCCAGGAGATGCAGGAGATGCAGCAGAGGCCATAGCGACCAGCAATCGGCCAGGGACACACAGAGGAGGTGGCTTCCCAGGGCAAGGCCCAGCTGGCCAGAGCCTCGGGAGGCGTCCCCACAGGCGGGGGGACTCACCGAGAAGGCAGGGCATGCCCCCAGGCCCCAGGGCACGTGCCCAACAGAGGCGGCCCCAGAGGAAGTAGAGACACTCCCACCCTCAACTGAGACGCAGACGGCCCAGGCAAGAATCAGGAGCCAGGTGAGGCCTGGGCCGTCATCTCAGACCCTCCTTGCCTGAGACGAGAGCAAGCAGGAGCCAAGCCCTTTCCTCCTGGACAGATCCCAGCACAGACCCACCCCAGGCTGTGGCAGGGGGGCTGCCGGGGCCTCCTTTGGGGCTGGTCTGGGAGGACCCTCGAGGGATTCTGCAGCTGGCCCAGGGCAGGGTTGTGTATGAGGTGTCTGCAGGCACTCTGTACAGAGCAGGTCCCCAGGCACGGGGCTCCATGGTGGCTTGGGGTGGGGAAGGGGCTGTGGGTGTGATTCTGCTGCAGTCACTGGGGTCACTGGGGGTGGGAGAGACTGCAGAGGGACTGCCCTGCTCCTCAGAATCAGAGCACGGGGGTGGGGGAGGTGGAGTCGGCCCCCGACTCCGGGTCCCCACACCAGCCATCCTCCTCGGAGCCTGCGGGGCTGCAGCGCAGACCACCCCCGGGCCCCCAGCGCTTAGGCCTGGCAGGGGAGGGGGGCAGATAACCCAGGGGTGGAGGATGGAGGGGGCCCGTAGGAGAGGCCAGGTTGGGGTGTCACCCTGGAGGCTGGGTGACAGCTGGCGGGGTGAGGGGAGGGATCAGCCCTGACCCAGCACGTGGTCCGGTCTGGGGACTGAAGGCCAGGGCTGCGAAAGGGCAGAGGGCCAGGTCCCAGGCTGTTGTCCTGGCCCACCTCCCTCCCTCCCTCCCCGCAGGGGCCCAAGGACAAAGAAGCCTTCCGCTAAGCCCCCTCTGGACCCCTAAATCCTGCCTGCACGTCTGTGCCAACTCCTGCATCCCGGCTAAAGTCGCTGCCAGACGCCCCCGGGAGCACTCAGAGCTGCACTCAAATGTTAAGTGAGCCCCAGGCCCACCTCCTTCCAAATGTCACTTTCTGGAGAAGAGTCTCGGGGCCTGGCCTACCCCCAGTGACGCAGGATGCTGCAGAACCGCCCCCCGCAGCCCCTTCCCCACCCCAGGCTCCACAGGGCACAGGGGCCCCCGGCCCCCAAGTCCAGGCCCAGGGCTGGGCTCGAGGCATGCATCAAACAACCTCTGACTGCACCACGACCGTGTTTCAGGTCCACACACCTCAGCAGCAGATGAGGCCCCCCCTATTCATGCAGCTAAGGAAACAGGCTCCCCGAGAAACTCTTGCCAGGGCCTGTGACAGGACGGTGGAGCCCCCTGACATTCTGCCTGCCCCCTACCTCCCGGTAGGCTACATGGGGACTCGCCATGTCTCTTCTGGGCCGAAGCACAGACCGGCTGGGGGTTCTGTCTTCCCCACTGCTCTGCCCCTTCAGAGCATTCTAGAAGGTAGGGCTCTGTTGTCCTGGGGCACTGGCTGACTCCGTGGAGCAGCCCCCAGCCTCACACCTGCCAGTCTGCAGCAACTTTGTGTGAAAAGAAACAGGCCTTTTCATTGTTACATCACTGAGGCTGGGCTGTCTGCAGCCTATGCCGCCAAATCATCCACCCAGGAAATGAGAACTGGCTAAAAGGCAACAGGAAGGACCCAAGGTGCTTCCCTCGCGCTCGCTTGCTCTCGATCTCCACATCCAGCAAATGGGTGCAAGAGTAGGTCCAGCTCTCCCCGGCTTCTCCTCTTGCAGAGGCTGCAGGAAACGGAGCGTGAAGGCCGCCCTTGAGAAAACACCTCTCTGATGGTCCACGCTGGCACCTAAAACTCCACCATTGCTGCCTTCCTGGCATTAGACATTCCCGTTGCAGCTGCACCAACTGCTCACTGCCCCCCTTGAGCCCCTGAAAGAAGGACGAGCACCCCCATCACCAACCTACAGAGCCTGCTTCTCAGGGAAGCCAACCTAGGAACTGGGGAAAAGGAGGCAGAGTGGCCAGGACCATGCACCCAGGAATCACCAAAGCCCTGCGGCTCTCAGCCACTGTCCAGAGTCTCCCAGGCCATCTCCAGCTCTGTACTCCTTCCAGCCTCAGGAGGCCGTGTGGAAATCCAAGCCCGCCCCAATTCACCCTCTTGCTCGGTCATTCCTGAGTTTACTTGACATTAAGCACCACCCCACACAGGCCCTGGGGGCCAACTCATGAGGTCACACCCAACTCCAGCATCCCTGTGCCAGGTCAGTGTGTCCCGAGGGGTGAAAGCGGGGCTACATCCTGTTCTACACCCTGGCTCCTCAGAGTGGGCCCAGGGCTCAGGCAGTTTGGCTTAATTGTTAAACACACAATGAAATGCCACATGACACCCTTTAGGATGGCCAGAATCAAACAACAGGTGGTAAGTGCTGGGCAGGAGGTGAAAAGTGGACCCTCACACACAGCTGGTGGGGGTGGAAAATGATGCAGCCGCTTTGGGAAAGCCTGGTAAGTCCTCCGAAAGGTGAAGTGGAGTTACCATGTGACCAGCAATGCTGTTACGAGGTGTGTACCCAAGAGAAACGAAAGCACAGGTCCACACAACACGTGTACATGGATGTTCATAGCAGCCGTTTCCACAGCAGACAAAGGTGCAAACGGCCCAAAGACCCATCACCTGACGTTGGTGAAGACACGGTCCATCCACACGGCAGGGTGTGATTTGGCCATAAAAAAAGAATGAAGCCCTGACCCAGGCTACCACGTGGATGGACCATGACAACAAGAGGTTCGTTGAGAGGAGCATACACAGGAGACCACACGTGTGTGACTCCATTTGTAGGAAATGCCCGGAAGAGGAAATGCTCAGAGCCGAGGGCAGATTCGTGGCTGTGAAGGGAATGGGGTGGGGATTGAGGGGTGGCAGTGATGAGGTTTGTGAGGTGATGAAAATGTTCTAAAAATGACAGCACATCTGTGAATATACTTAAAACCATGAATTGTACATTGCAAGCAGACGGATTGTATGGTATGTGAACTCTGAAAGTGAAAGTGACTCAGTTGTGTCTGACTCTTTGCAACCCCATGGACTATACAGTCCATGGAATTCTACAGGCCAGAATCCTGGAGTGGGTACCCTTTCCCTTCTCCAGGGGATCTTCCCGACCCAGGAATCGAGCCAGGTCTCCCACATTGCAGATAGATTCTTTACCAGTTCAGCTACCAGGGAAGCCTAAGAATACTGGAGTGGGTAGCCTATCCCTTCTCCAGGGGATCTTCCTGACCCAGGAATCGAACCAGGTCTCCCTCATTGTAGGCGGATTCTTTACCAGCTGAGTCACCAGGGAAGCCCGTAAACTATATCTCATTGTGAATTATATCTCAATAAATTATTTTTGAGTTAAAAGTTTTCTTCAGAGTTAACTGGTTTTCCTCATGGGGATCCCTCTGGCCATCTATGTGGCCCACTGTGACTCTGAGGTGGCGGCCCAGTGGGCCCCTCACATTTGACCTGCCCTTTCCACCCCTAGGCATCTACAGAACCGCTTCCCGAAGCTCAGAACCAGGCTCAGAAATGGGCTCCAGGCTCCTCAAGCAACTCAGGCGGGTCTGCCCTGAGAACAGACCTTCAGGAAGGCACCAAGGGGTGCTCATGGGGTGCGGGGTCACCGTGCAAACAGTCACATCTCTGCCACAGCTTCCACCGAAAAGAAGAGACTTTCCAGACGCCCCGTGTGTCAGCAAGGTTTTCTCGGAGACAGTGATGGGTGAGCTGCATTTGCTTTCACTTGCTCACAGGTGTCATTCAGTCTTTCCTTGTTGAATTGGTTTAAAAAAAATAACGTTTAACGTTATAATGTTTAAAAGAGGAAAGAAAAAGAACTCTATGGCTCTGCCTCTTTAAGATATTTTTACCTTTCTATGATGCTAGTGCTAAGCATGCTAAGTCGCTTCAGTCGTGTCCACTCTTTGCAACTGTAGCCCACCAGGTTCCTCGTCCATGGGATCCTCCAGGCAAGAACACTGGAGTGGGTAGCCATGCCCTCCTCCAGGGGATCTTCCCGACCCAGGGATGAAGCCCACGTCTCTGAGATCTCCTGCTTTGGCAGTCAAGTTCTTTACAACTAGGGACACCTGGGAAACCCTTGTGAAGCTAAGAGGCAAAATTTGTAGAATTTTGTTTTTTGGCAGACCCTAGGTGGGGGATGAGAACCCCTGGACCCTTGCTGGGGGCAGGGAGGGGCCAGGCCATCAGAGCCAGAACCACTTTGACGACAGCATCCCAGGGCCGGACCTGGAGGAGAAGGCAGAGTGGCAGGTGGGGGTGGGGGCACCTCCTAGCTGATCTCCTTTCCTCCCCCTTTCACGACTGATTTCCGCCTCAATTTGGGTAATTACTCTCCACTCAGCATCATTTCTTTCCTTCATTCAAGGAAGGAAAAAAAACACACTCAAGTCCCTCTAGGGGCAGGAGTCTCTTTCAGACTGGGGCGGCTGCTCTCTGCACCGGTGGGGGTGATGGGGAGGGGGTTTCTTCAAAGTTACGCTGACTTTTGTGTCCTCTGAAAGAAGCCCTGTCCTTTCTCACCTGCCCAGGGCTCTTCAGAAGCCCCAGCCTCAGATCAGAGTGACGTCTGATCCCAGATGCAGGCTGGCTGGTGGGAGGGGATGGTCATGGTCAGGCATCCCCTCGCCAGGCAGTAGATGATGGACAGGGAGGCCTGGCGTGCTGCAGTCCACGGGGTTGCAGTCGGACACAACTGAGCAACTAAACTGAACTGACCTGGGACGGGGGACGGGCGCACGGCCCAGGCCCCAGTGCACAGCGCTGCCCAAGGCCTCCCAGCGGTGTCTGCCGCCACATCAGCCCTGAGGCACGTGAGGCCCTGGAGGGGGAGCAGATTCTGCGAAGCCCAGTGCTCAGACTTGGGGAGAGCCAGGCTGGCACTCAAGGGTGCCCTGTGCTCATGCACCCACCAGAGGGGGAGGGACCCATCGGAGAGTCTGGCCAACCTTTGCCAGGCACTTGAGGGAGGGGCAAAGACAGGGGACACGGTGTGGAGTGAGGCCCCGAGGAGCTTCTAGTCCGGTAGCGGAAGGAAGCAGGAGCACTAGCCCAGTGGCTGGAGTGGGAGGACCCTGAAGGGCGGAGCAGAGGGCTAGGTGCCCAGAGGCCCTCCCAGGACCACGGGCAGGGCCACAGGTGGGGTCACCAGGTGGACTAGGACCTCCAAGCGGGGAGTCAGTGGAAGGGTGACCGGGTCACAGGGTGGCAGAGGCAGAGGTGTGGGGCTGGGGCGCTGGGCAGAGACCACTAGCCTAAGCCCCCAAATGACTGCCAGCACCCAGCCTCAGCCCAGCCTCCCCTCCTCCAGGAAGCCCTTCTTGACCCCCGGGCTGGAGCAGGAGGCCTGCACTCCTCCACCCACCCCAGGAGACTCCTGATGCTTCCAGAAGTATTGACTGTCTATCTGTCTGTCTCCCGCTCCAGACAGGGAACTCCACAGAGCTGTGTTGGTTTCCTAGGACAGACTGGGTGGGTTCACGTAACAGAAACTCATCCCCTCCCAGGCTGGAGACACAAGTCTGGAAACGCATTAGAAGGTGGGCCTCTGAAGCCCTGGGGTGGGGAGGGTCCGTTCCTTCTTCTGGCCCCCTTGGCGTGAGGTTCTGGCTTGAGTCTCTGCCTCTTTCTACAGACTCTGTGTCTCCACGGGGCGTCGACCCCCCTCGACATCTGTGCCCAGTCTTCCTTCTTCTGAGAGGACACAGCCAATCAACCTGTTGTCACTCCACTCCACTATGACCCCATTTCCTAAAAAGGTCACACCCACAGGGCCGTCCATATAGAGCAGGGGTCCCCAACCCCCAGGGCCGCAGACCGATCCATCAGTGGCCTGTTAGGAACCGGGCTGCACAGCAGAAGGTGAGATGTGGGTGAGCAAAGATTCACTGGCAGCTCCCTATCGCTCCGCACGCTCACATTACCACCTGAACCATCCCCCATCCCCTGCCCCGTCAGTGAAAACATTGTCCTCCACGAAGCCAGTCCCTGGGGCCAAAAAGGCTGGGGACCGCTGATCCAGAGCACAGTCCTCCAAGTGTCTGATGACTGACTGTCACAGCAACTTCACGGCTCCCACACCCAGGACAGCTCATAATATTTTATGCCAGTCTCCAGTCAACAGGCAGCCTGTTAGAACATCTGAGTCTCCGTTTCCTCAGGGTAAATGGACAGTGGAGTGGGGTCCTCGACACAGCTCTGGAGGGACGAAATCTCCAGCCCAGGGGTCGGGACATCCTGCCACATGCATTGTGGCTGCTCCTCCCCTCAGGGGACTCCCAGATGTGGACCCTGCAGGAAGGTGACTGAAGATGCAGTCACCAAAGAGACTCAAACTCTCCCCCAAACCATGCCAAATGCCAGAGCAGTTGCTGTGATTTATTAATCTGCCAGGATCTTTGCAGGATTTTAATGTGGTATTTGGAGTCTATTTAACTGGGTAACAAAAATACCCAAAGCCAGAAACCGTGAATAATTATCACATCCATCGGGCCTTTCATATGAAGACTGGTACTGGCTTCCCCTCCAAGCTGCTCAATTTTCAACTTTTTCTCTCTCCGTTTGGAATAAGCTCCCACTCATCAAAGAAGGTGCCAACCCAGGGGTTTCCGGGAACACCAGAGAGGAACCCTGCAAGTCTGTGATTAGAATACAAGAGGGAGGATCAAGGTAATTAATTTTTTTAACTTAAAAAAAATTTTTTTTTAAGTTTCCCCATCAGCTTCTGCAAAGCCGTGTGAATTATATCTGCTTATGTAAATAAAGCTAATGGGTGATAACATTAATTAGCAGCATAAAACTTTTGCTCATCTGGCTGGAGATAGCAGGTAGTTGGGGGAGAGGATTAATTTCCGTTTTAATTGGAAATTTACATGTGAAGCAGCTTGGCCTCCATTGGCGAACAATCAGATTCCAGGTCCCTCCAAACGTGTTGGCTTCCGAAAGGGCAAGGGACCCATCCGCCTTTCAAGGGGGCTCCGCTTCAGCTCCCCAGCCTGCATGGAGCCAGCTGATCAAAGCGTGAGAAACATCCTGTGTGGGGCTGGCTCCTTTGGGGGTCGGCACCCCAGCCTCCCACCTCCAGCAAACGGGTCCCTGGGTCCAGGCCTGAGCTGCCGCTGGGTGGGACGGGAGGGCAGAGGTGAAGCGATTAGGGAAGACCCTGCCATGGGGAGGGTCACGTGGAGAGGCCCCCACCCAGGGTGCCCTGCCCCTCCAGGAAGGCGTCTGTCGGTGATGAACAAGGCAAGGAAGAAGCTGGGCAGGGGGTGGTGGCCTGACTGCACCTGCATGGGGAAGGGGGGCCCCCTCAGACTCTGCTCACTAAGAGGGCACCTCGCCGGGACCACCTGGAGGCAGCCGGTGAGTCCCAGGGACCCTCCCATTCTCCACAGGTGAGAGCGCACAGAGGGTGAGACCTAGGCTTCAGGGCTTGATCCCAGTGACTCCGAAACCCCTTCCACCCTGCTCTCCCAGGGGAAATGCTATTTTCAGGTCGCTTGGAAGCCCTAGGAGGCCAGTCTGGGGGCTGTTTGAGTGAGGGAGACGTTCTGGGGCTCCTGAAGGCACCTCACCCCACAAATGGGGACCACCTGTCTCACCCGGTGGGGGCAGGGGGTTCTGGGGAGGGCGGCGGTTCAGGTGGTCCTCTCTGAGCTCCTCATCCAACAGTTAGCCTCCTGTGATGGAGAGCAAAGAGGAGAGTCGTCCTGCCTCCATGCCTCCTCATCCTGCTCCAGGGCAGACGGCGGCAGGGCCGCCCGCAGCACTCACGTGATGGCTCCTTTCTCTCTTCCAGGAGCTGCTGTCCTCTCCACTCCCTGCCAGGCTGCTTCCAGCTTCTCCATCAACAGCTCAGCCACTGGAAACACCTGGAAGAAGCGTTGTATGAGCACGTGCAGCGCCCTGAGCTGGGCTGGGAGCCCTTCCCCGCGTTCCCCTGACCCTCCTGACTGCCGTCCTGAGGCTCCAAAGAGGAGGCTGACCGGAGCTGCAGCAGATGGAAGCTGGGACACACACAAGGAAGGACTCCAGAACCCCAGGGGGATGATTCCAGGAGCACCCCCAGCCCAGTGTTCAGACCTCAGAGACGTAAAGGCACATCCCTGACCACGGAGCCCTGTGGCCTTGGCCTCACATGGCATTCTATCCTATTAGGGCCCACATCACACAGGAGGGGGCTGGGAGCACCAAGGAGGAGCCCGAATGGGGAGTGATGGAGGGAGACTCGGGAGGACCGGAGGAGGGGAGAAGCAGGCTGCTTGGACTGAGAGTCTGGATTCATACTAAGGAGCTGAGTGGCCCCGGCAGCGGGCAGAGCTGGGGAGGTGACTTTCACTCTCAGCCTGAGAGTTGGGGGCCTCAAGTGGGCCCCCTCTGTATCACAGGGGGAGCTGAGGCCCAGAGGGCTCCCTGCTACGGCCTAGGGTACGAGTGAATGAGGACAATTTGAGGCTTCTGTGGTGGCTCAGTTGGTAAAAAATACGCCTGCAATGAGGGAGACCCCGGATTGATTCCTGGGTCGGGAAGATTCCCTGGAGAAGGGATAGGCTACCCACTCCAGTGTTCTTGGGTTTCCCTTGTGGCTCAGCTGGTAAAGAATCCACCTGCAATGCGGGAGACCTGGGTTTGATTCCTGGGTTGGGAAGATCCCCTGAAGAAGGAAAAGGCTACCCACTCCAGTATTCTTGCCTGGAGAATTCCATGGACTATATAGTCCATGGGGTTGCAAAGAGTCGGACACAACTGAGCGACTTTCACTTTCACTTCAGTCCAGTAACTGATGGATGGGAAGATGGATGGATGGACAGAGGAATGGATAAAGAAGATGTGGTACATATAGGCAATGAAATACTGCTCAGCCATTAGGAACGAATAAAATAATGCCGTATGCAACAATATGGATGCACCTAGAGATTATCATACTAAATAAATGAAGTCAGAAAGAGAAATATCATATGATATCGCATATATGTGGAATCTAAAATATAACACAATGAACTTGTTTACAAAGCTGACTCACAGACACAGGAAACAATGATTACCCAAGAGAAAAGGGGGTGAGGGAGGGATAAATTAGGGATTTTGGATTGGCAGGTACAAATTACTATACATAAAATAGATAAATAACAATGTCCTACTTATAGTACAGGGAACTATATTCAATATCCTGTACTAAACCATAATGGAAAAGAATATGTATATATATGTGTATAACTGAATCACTTTACTGTACACCAGAAACTAACACAACATTGTAAATCAACAAGACTTCAATTGAAATAAAGAAAGAGAAAGGAAGAAAGAAGGATGGACGGGTGGATGGATGGATGAGTTAAGTGGGGGGGTAGGTGAATGAATGGATGGATGGGTGGATGTGTTTGAATGAGTTAAGTGGGTGGATGGGTGAATGTGTAGATGGATGAGTAAGTGGGTGGATGGGTGGGGGCGGGGGGGCGGATGGGGGGTGGGGGGTGGGGGGAGGGCAGGCGGGGGAGTGGGGGTGGTGGGTGGGGTTGGGAGAGTGGCGGGGCGGGGGATCAGGGAGTCTGTCCCACCCGCACCAGCAGCAGCGCCCCACCTCAAGGTCAGGCCGACAGCTCGGCTCTGCCCTTCCTCGGTGTGACCTTGCCGTCACTCGGCTGCTCTCCCTTCAGTTTCCTTACCTGGAGGAAGGACAACAGCACCACCTTCCCACAGGTCCTCGGGAAGCCGCAGACCGCAGACAGCAGTAACTGGCACACAGTAGGGGCCTCATAAGCCCGTCTGCCATCTCCAGTCGGTGCTGGCAGCACAGACACCCTCCCGGGGAGCGGTGAAGCCTCCAGCCCCGAGCCCGTCAGGTGTCCTCGCCCCTCCCCGCCTCCCCAGGAAACACCATATGTTCGTCGGCACCAGGCTGCTATTTTTGTGCAGCGTGTTCTTTCCAAGAGTGAACATTCCAGCAGCTCTGACTCCCGGGGACAAGCCAGCCCTGCCCATCACTGCCAGGGGGGAGGGTCTCGGAATCCCAGGAGACAGAGGCTGGAGGGGCAGGGGGAATCCTCTGGCCCTTCACTAGCAAGTGGCCTCTCAGAGAAGGTGGTGAGGGTCCAAGGTCACTCGAAGGTCAAGGACAAGGCCAGTCTGGGAACCCAGTGAGTTCACGCCATGCAGGCTGCCCTCTAGCCCATGTCCTGCCCGGGCAGCCTCACTCCACAGCCACGCAGAGCCCAGGTGTGGTGGGCCTGGTGGTGGGAGCAGGGTGGCGAGGAGGAGGACCCCCACCCTCCAACAAGTCTGGGGTCAGGTGAGCTCACCAAGCTTAGAGAGCGGCCCAGAACCCCGGTGTGCCCAAAGGTGCCTGGGTCTCATAGGGTTCCCCAGGGGTTGGGAGTGGGAGAGAGGGACCTCTCATGGGACAGCATGTGAGAAATCTGGGATCCAGGACTCCCCTAGGGCTGTGGGTGCGTATCCGCCTGCTGCCCCCCCAAGCCCTGTGCGGTACCCCCCGAGGCCTGCCCTCGTCTCCCATTGAGCCCCCTCTCAACCGTCTGCCTGTCCACGGATCCTGACGCTTGGTCTGTCCATCCCAGTGGGTCCCACCAGGTCCAGATCACCAGCAGGGCTGCTGGGAGAGGGCTGCAGCCTCCACAAAAAAAGTACCTGGAGGGGCCCCCAGCTCAAGGCTGGGATTCCGTCCGATGCCTGTGCCATACCTGCCCTGAGGGACCCCAGCGGCTGCCATCTGCCTCCCCCACACTCTCCAGGGGCCCAGTCACTCCCTCTCAGTAGCGTCCTGTCCTGTCGCAGGCCCAGGCCTCTTTGCCTCCACTCCTCCCTTCACCCTGCTCTGTGGCCCACAAGAAGCCAGAAGTTCCTCTAAGAATATCCACCCAAAGCCACCTGGACCCCCATCCCGCTCATGGGAAAACCTAGGTCCTCGGCGTGGCCAAGACCTCCCTTGATCTTCCCCCAAGTCCTCATTCCTCAGTCCAGCCCTAAGACGCCGCCTCTCCCCAAACATACCAGATCGTTCCCACCCAGGACCTTTGCACACGCCGTTCCCTGACAGAAGGCTGTTCCTGCACCTTCCCAAGACTGCCTCTGACACACAGCTTCCATCCCAGCACTCCCAGGCTCCGCAGCCATGCAGGTCACCCTCTGTACCACCTGGGCTCATGTCCAAGCCTCCAGCCCCGACTCGGCCTTAACTGAAACCCTGCCTGGGCCACAGGATACTCGGGCAGCTGCCGACAAGAGGCCCCTTGGTCGTCACCTTGCTCTCATGTTTGCGTCCAGCTTCCCTAGTGCTGTGCCACGTGCAGAAAGCAGGGGCAAGTAACTGTCAGGAGCACTGGGCACACCAGGTTCCCTAGCTGAAATAAAATAGTACCACGAGAACCCCTAAGCCCCACTGTGATCCTTGGGGCCTGCCAGTTCCCCGGTTCCCCTGCAGCCCCTCTGGCCCCCTACTCCTGCCTGGCACAGGGAAGACACACACCCATCCATGGGACAGAGGTTCTCAGCCACCCGGAAGCTGTCTCCCCTCGCCGCTGCTGCCCCTCACTCCTGCTCATTTAGCGCCCCTTTCGGTCCATGCATCCAACCTGGCCCCCATCAGCAAGACCTGGTGATGAGAAGGCAGTGCCGAGGAAGCCAGCTCAGGACGGGAGCCGCCCTGAGAAATGGGCCCTGTAGGGCCTGAGCTACAATCCAAGGTGGGGTGCAGGCCTGGGAGGGCCTTGGGGGTCTGAGAGAGTAGGCAGGGAAGAGGCACCATGTGGCCCCAAGGAGTGGGGTGGCCAGCCTGGGCACTTCAGATAGGTCAGCTCCCGCTCTGAGCCTCAGTTTCCTCCTCTTAAAAACAGACTACTGGGGCCCATCTCATAACGTTTGCTGGAAGATTCTTCGTCCCAATGATGACTGGGCCATTTTTAGAACCTCTACCTAGGCTAGCACTTTACAAACACTTGGATTTGGGAGAAGACCTTGCAGAGGATGTAACTACCCCGTGTTCCCAGTGAGAGGACACACCCCAGGAGGTCACGATCCCCGGGGCCACTGGGCTTTGTGAGTGGAGTCGGGTCCGTGCCCATGTCCCCCTGATGCTACAGCCTTGCCTCGGGCTGTTCCTATTCCCGGCTGGTCTGTCCTCTGCAGTCACCAGGACTCAGGCCCGGGAGGGCCCTCGGAGGGTCACGGAGCCAGGGCTGACACCCGGGTGCTGAGGCCGTACATGGGGAAGGCCATCAGGGCTGTGTTCTCCTGGGGAAAAGGCAGCTAGCTGAGATTGTAACTCAAAACAGAGGACAACCACAGTGGACACAGCAGAGGAGCTCGGCGGTGCCTCCCACCCTCACGGAGTGTGTGCACAGACGGGTGCTCATGGCTGAATGGGGAGCCCCGAGCCTAGGGAAGCTGACTCTGGCTGTCCACGGCGGGGCCTGGGTGCAGGAGTGCGGCCCCGGAGACGCCCGTCACTGCAGCAGGACTTGGCGCTGCCGTTCCAGTCCGTGCCCAAACATCAGCCACTTTGCCTGTCACTGCTTTTGCACCATCTGTGCAAACACCAACACAGAAGAGGCAAACAACAGCATCTGAGTGTTACCATGAAGGCGGCTTTGACCTTGTGGCTCCCCTGACAACACCTTGGGGACCCCTCTCAGGGTTCCACGGGCCCCCACTTTCAGAACTGGGGAGCTAAGGTGGAAGCCCCAGGAGGGCAGGCAGACTGCCTGTTTGTCCTCCTGGAACAGAGCCCGGCTCGCAGACTGGGTTCGCGGAGTGAATTATCAGCCCACCACACACTAAACCCGGAGATGACGGCGTGAGGCCCCGCTGCGCACCAGACTGGGCCAGGTCTCCGAGCTCCCTCGGGCACTTGCCCCGTGCAACCCTGTGCCCGAGGGCCGCTTCCCCGGTGCCTCTCCTGCCCTCAGGCTCGGCGGCGATGTTGCATCACTGTGTCTTCGAAGAGTAGGAGCTGCCGCCTCACCCTGGCAGCCTCCATCCCGCCTCCCAGCCCCCATCGCCACCCAGGAGCATCTGCCCGTGGGTCCCCCAGGGACCTAGGCTCCTGGAAGGCAGGTCAGCCTCTCGTCCACAGTGTGTCGCCAGGACCCAGTACCCATCGGCTCTTAGCAGGTGCTCAGTGAACGCCCACGGAAGGCCCAAGCCCAGCACCCTGCACTAGGTTAGACTCTGGCCTGCCTGGACAGGACCCCCAATTTGACCCCGGGCCAGCCTCCCCAATGCTCCTGGGCTCAGTTCTTCATGGGCCTGGCTGACCTGAGCAGGGACCCAGCCTTGAGACTGCACCAGCTTTCTCATGCACTCAGAAACCTTGTGATAGAAGTCTTCTGCCTTCCAGGCTCAGAGCCCAGAGCCAGAACTACAAATGGACAACAGCCACTGTCCCTTCTTCAGAGGTCTAGGGACCCATGAAGACAGATTGAAGCAAGCAGTGTGCCCTGGATTCCCAGCCCGGTCAACCAGCAGGGCTGGGAGGAGAGCAGGTTGGGAGAAGGCAGAGGTGAGGAGGTGATGAGCTCAGCGTGGAATTCAGGGACCCAAGAGGAGGAGGTCTTTGAGGTGGGACTCAGCCTGAGATCACAGTGGGTGTTCAGTGTGTGGCTAGGATCAGGGCTAAAGCCTGTGGCCAGGGACCAGGGCTCAATGTATGGCCAGGATTCAGCTCTATGTTCAGCCAGGGATCAGCGCTCATTCTCTGCTCGGGTCAGGGCTCGGAAGTGAAGGTCAGCGAGGGCAGAGCAGTACCAAATCCCTGCCAAGCTCTGGCGTTTGTGAGCCATTACAGCCGTGTCTGCAAAGAGGGGATCCACAGAGCCTGGCTGTCGCTTCTCACGGCAAACCACGCTTGTTTTGCCTGACTTTTTTTCTCCCTTCCCCTACCCTCAGCCCAGCCAGGCAGCAGAGGAAGGTGTAATTAAAAATCAGGTTTGTTAACACGAACACGACGTACATAATATTTAAAACATCCAAGAGCCTTTAACTTGCTACCGACATGCATTTGCTCATTAAGCAGGAATTTTTTTTTTATGGCGACAACACTGCAAATAGCTCTTATTAAAATGCTCAAAACACCATCTGGTCCTTCGCTGAGACTCCAAAGCGTTGCGGAGGTGGCCCCACATGCCTGGAGACCTGGAGATTCCCAGCAGGGATGGAGACAGGACCGGTTCTGCCACCCAGCTCCCTGAGTTCTCTGGGGTCCCAGTCGGCAATCTCAGATTCCTCGCCTCTCTTGGTGCCGCACCACCCTCATCTCACAGAGGCTCAGCGGCCGGGAGACCCAAGGGACATGGCTGGGTGTGAGCCTGAGTCTCTCTGAGGCTGGGGCTCCGTGCGGGAGGCAGGAGGTGAGGAAGGAGCAGCCTCAGCATTGCATGGGCCAGGGGGAGGGGAGGATGGAGGCAGCAGAAGCTGGACCGTCAACGTCAGGCTGCGAGGCATTTAAGAAGGGACAGCCCGGGGCCTGAGGCCACTTGCTCCTGAGCTGACTGTCCACACCAGGTACCCCAGCACAGAGAGGACTGCCGGGTCTCCTGAGCAGCCCTCGGGATCTGGGACCTGGGCCATGCCTGTTGGGCTCTGCTGGGCGCCCAGGCAGGAGGTTTTGCACTCTCATCCTATCTGCCAGCTCTCTGGCTCCAGAATGGCTGGGGCCAGGGCAACGTTGCCAGGAGAGCCGAGCATTGCAGGGCCCGCTCGGGGCTGCCCGTGTCCCAGCACATCGGCTGGAGGAGGGGCAGGGAGCCAGGCAAAACCAGCCCAGGCAGGAGCAGGGCCAGCTGCCCGCCCTCCTCACCCTTGGGGCCAGCCCCTGCGGCCCTTCCTCGGCCTACTCCCTCCTCCCTCTGCCCTGCCCAGCCCTCCCCTCCAGCCTCCTGTCAGCCACTAGGTGAGCTCCCGGCTCCAGGCCCCGTGCCAGACTTACAGACCTGAGAGCCCCTGCTGACCCTGCCCCCAGGACTCAGCTTTCAGGTGGTGTCCAGGGGAGGGTGGTGCAGGCCACCGCCTCCCTGCCCTCACCCACAGCAGACATCGCCAAGCCACCAGGGCACACGTCTGGCTGCACTTAGCACTCGCTTCAGGACCTTGACACGTCAGCAGAGCAGGCCTGGACCCATGGGTGGCATCAGCCGTAGTAAGGAACCTGCCTGCAATCCCCTCAGTGACGGAGGCAGCAGTCAGTGTTGAAGGCAGAGGATGGGGCTCCGACCTGGGCCTGAGGTTCAAGCCCAATGCAGGAGACCTCAGAGCGTTTGCTTCGGCCCCACGCATGCGGACACGCAGCACTCAGCCTTGCCAGGAGCAGATCGCTCAGAGTGACAACAGTCCCAGCGCAGAAACCCGGGGATCCCAACCCAGACTTCAGGAGGATTCATGGAGGCTTCCTAGAGGAGGTGTGCAAAGTGAGCAAGTGTGACGGGGAGACCACCTGTGCTAGAGAGATGGACAAAACAGAGAAGTGCTCGGGTGCTCAGTGGTGGGTGTGGGGGTGAGAGACGAGTCACTGATCCCCCAGGGCCATCGGCAGATGGGGCCCAGGAGGACAGCAGCTGCCCTTCACCTTTGAGCCTCTGTGGGCTCAAGTTGCTCACCCAGGAGCACAGGCTCACAGGTGTGAAGGACAGACCTGGGTGGGGCTGGTGAGAGGGGCCGGGACAAGTAAGGAGGGAAGGGAAAGACGGGGGAGGGGAGAACGCAGGAAGGGCCACAGAGTCCTGTGTCCTGGCCCCCAGCCCTCCAAACAGCAACTTCTGTACCTTCAAGGGGGCCTTGTGGACACAGTCCTAGCTGGGCTGGTTCTCAGCTCGGGAGCCTCAGGAGAGCCCTTTAAGCCCTCACAGCCTCAGTGTCCTCATCAATAAAATGGGCCTAAAATCACAGAGCTCAGAGAGTTGGGGGGTAGACGGAGTAGGAGGGCTTCAGGAACTTTTAAGACCTTTGTGTTATTTGTGTACAACGACCAGAGACACACTCAGGCAAAAGCCTGCACACACACAGATGCGTGTGCACACGCATACACGAGCATGCACACGGGCCCACATCTGCACACCCACACACGGGCACAGACACGCAGGCACATGAGCGTTTGGCCTCTGCCCACCTGTTCTCGGGTCCCAGTCTTCACAGGTGTGGCCTCGGGCAGGATTAACAGACACCAGACGCCATACTCTGGTTATAAGAAAATACCGATCAAGTATTTCAGTTAATAAGATGATTTCAGGCCCAATAAAAATGAAAACACAGAAACAACGTTCAACACGTGAGACATGCAGAAAGCCCTTCGTGCAGCCGCTGGGTCCCGGGAGGTGAGCCCCTGGAGTCCACAGCTGAGGCCCACTCCTCACCTCCCAGGTGCTCCGCCCAGCCCTACCTCCCAGTAGCGAACCCGGAACACACCAGTCCTGGCGGGCAAGCTCCAGGCTGGGCCTGGGGGGTCGGCGAGCAGGGGTCTCCCTCCTCTGCTCCCTCCTCAAGCAAGAAGTGGCAGTTTTTAGACAGTGTCAACTTATTCCCAGCTGTTGTTGCCAAAAAGGGAAAAAAAACCCAAAAAACTCTCCTTGGTTTCAAGGAAACTCACAACAACCTCAGAAAACAGCGTGAACATGATGGATGCGTTCATTCCCCTGAATATTCAGCAGAGGCCAGAGGCCCACGTTTGTCACACGCGGTGTGGAACCGCTGGAAGTGGGCCGGGCAGGCCGGGGCCCTCGTCGGGGCCTGGCACCGTTCCCCCGGGGCCAACACCAGGCTTCCTGAAAGGCAGCGTCTTTTCTTCCTCTTTATTCCCAGGAATAATGGCTCTTGACATAAACGACTCCCGCTGGCAATTAGAGGTGATTAATGTAGAACTTGCTGCAGAAGTGGAGGAAGTTCACCTGGAGGGGGTGGGCGAGGATGGCATATTCATGGATTTGTGACAAACGCATGTGGAACGGAAGGAGGGTGCTCCTGGGGACTTCCTCCAGCGTTCTTGGGCCTGGGAACTAACGGAGGCCTATGTGGCCAGTGACTGATGACCGGGCTGGGGTCAGAGGACACAGGGCCCTTCCAGGGACGCTCGCCTATCACAGACCCAGGTGCCTGGGGCTCTAGGCGGGAGGCCTCAATGGCAAGGGGAGACCAGCCATCCTGCTGACCCCACACGGTGCCCCATCCCTCTGTCCCACAGAAGAGGAGACCAGGGACCAGAGAGGTCAGCAAGCTTGGCCACGGCTCAGGGCCATCAGCGGAAGCACGGACACTGAACCAGGAGCCTGCTGGTTTCTCTGCCTGCCATGGTGGCAGACCTGAGTCTCCCCAGCTGGGAGAGTGGGGGACTATGGGACTGGCCTGGTCTGGGGCTGGGACGCTCTGGGACGGGCCCTGGAGCCACAGGAGCCAGCAGAATGACATGAAACTGAATGTCAGAACACCCTGCAAACTTCCGGCCCCCCTGCCCTCATTAACAACACCCCTGCCCCCGGCCTGTCCCCAAGATCCCCATTAACTCCGTCACAGCAGAGGAGAAGGGATGCTGGCGGTCAGGTCCTCTTCTTAATTTCATTTCAGGGCTCGTTAGCATTCAGTAATTAAAGGCCATGAGAACATCCCACACCCAGGGAACAGCCGAGCACTGGGGCCTCAGACGGGCCTCAGCAGCCCCTGCTGGAGACAGTCCCTGCTCCACAGAGAAAAACCAGCCTCAGGCCAAGTGACACAGTGCCCATTTCACAGATGAGAAGCCTGAGGGCCTACCAAGCCAAGGGACTCCAAGTGTACCCTTCCTCCGCCATTCAAACATCTCAGCCAGCACCAGCCAGCACCAGCTCCTTCTGTGCTGAGCCTGGGTCGCCAACACACCCATCTGTCTGAGGCCTCCACCGAGCTGAGCCTGCTGCCGCCACTGGGGTCCCCCAGGCTCCCCAGACGGCCTCCTCTCCAGCTCCCCCATCCCAGGGAGTAGAAGCTCCAGCTTTCCCGCTGCCCCAGCCCAAATCTTGGGCCTCCCTGACACCTCTCCTTCTCTAACCTTCAGGAAATCGCACTGGAGCAGCACCCCTCTCCCAGGTTCCTCTCGGATTTCCAGCGCGGCTCATCTGGGTTATTGCAATTGCCTCTAGCTCTCCTGGGCTTCCCTGGTGGCTCAGATGATAAAGAATCCACCTGCAGTGCTGGAGACCTGGGTTCAATCCCTGAGTCAGGAAGACCTTCTGGAGGAGGGCATGGCAACCCACTCCAGCGTTCTTGCCTGGAGAATCCCATGGACAGAGGGGCCTGGCAGGCTACGGTCCATGGGATCACAAAGAGTTGGACACGACTGGGCGACTAACACTTCTACTTTTTACTGTCTCTGTGGAACCCGCGCCCAAATCTATTTTCAACCCATAGCAGCAAAGTGATCCTTCTAGACCAGTGCTTCTCAAACTTTCTTTCATTTTCTGCCCCTCAGCACCTAAAGAGTCTTTCTAGACATGTCTTCCTAGTTTGCCCCCCATGAAATTTTAAGACCACAGATGAACTGTGCATCTCTGTGTGAGTACTTTATGCGTAGCTGTGCTTCAAACATAACAAGTAAGATTTCTTCACTGAAATCTTTAGAACTATATTTAAGAACCCCACCCCCCAAGAATCAGGTTTTCCCCTTGGGAGTGAAATCAACACCACCCCTCTGAATGCATGCTTTAAAGAATTAATGAGATGCTGTCATTGCTCTGCTGTAAGCCCACTCGTGGGACAAGCCAAAAAATTCTATTAATTCGGTCTTGACCCCACACAAGAAGCTGGCGTCCCTTCACCTCCTCCCTCCTGGGCTCCCCTCCTCAGAGTCTGCCCCCCACCCTCTTTGCCTGGGGGCTCTGATCAAACCCCTCTCTGGTGGCCTTCCTCCCCCACCTGCCTGACTCCCCTCGAGCCTCTCTGCAGCCCCGGATGGCAGCACTCCCGGGGGGCCTGCGCCCCCCACGCCCAGGGCAGGTCGCAGAGCAGAGAGCCCGTCTGAAAAGGAGCGAAAGCTCAGCGACTCCACGGAAAGCAGCAGAAGGCGCCTGAGGGCTGGACAGGAGGATGGGGAGGGCGGCCCACGCCCTTCTCCTGCCACAGGCCCCGCAGAACCTTCCTCCACGAGGCCTGTTCACAGCTCCCTCCTCTCGTTCTACAGGGTCTGGGGCCGGTGACATTCCAGGGCCCGTTTAACACTGTGCTGTCACCATCATGCCATTTTCCTGATTTTGAACAGGGGCCCTGGTCCCATCTGGCTCTGGGCCTGCACAGTCTCGCCTGCAGAGGCGGTATCAGTTGGGAGGCGCTAGACTACCGTGAGAGGAAACACCCTCCGAATCTTAGGAGCTGGGGCAACGATGGGCCATTTCTCATTCTCGCTGCAGGTGCCTCTGGGATGCAGGATGGTGGAGGAGGCACTGTCTCCGGGGCCACCAGTCACAGGGCAGAGGAAGGAAGGACTCCTGAGGGTCCTGTCCCGGCAGGAAGTCCTCTGGCCCCGAGGAGACGCGTGTCACAGTGACCAGAACTCGCTGGCCAGCACTAGTCACAGGCCCCACCTAAACACAGGGGGCTGAGGGAGCAGCCCCCACACAGGGAAATTCCAGAGGCAGGAGCAGGAGACACTGGGTGAAGTACATACACGAGGGACCGCAGGGAGCCGCTCGGCCAGCCCACAGCCCCACTCCTGAGCCAGGGCCGAGGCGGCGGCCCTGATCTGGGCTGGGAGCTCTTCATCAGGGTGGCTCCTGCCACCCAGCCCCCCTCATTGTCATTCCAGGCTGAGCACAGGCCGCATCTAAGGGGGAGGGACGCAAAGTGGTCCTCGCAGCAACTCAATTAATCCTTCATCGGAAATTCTAACACGATCAATTTGGGGAGCCGGCCAACATCGCAACACAGTAATTAGGAACAAGTTTCAACTCCCGGGTTCCTTTGAAGATTGTAATTGCAATTAATTAAACATTCTCACTGTTCCTCAGAGTCTGTTCCCGAGGAAACTGGAGCAAAGGCGGGGCAGCGGGGAGGAGGTGCTGACCCCTGTTCCCAGCAGCGCAGGGATCAAACGGGAGCTGTCTCCTTGGAATATGGAAGGACATGGAGTCTCTGGTCTCCCTGGGAATGCTGTGTTGGCTGGGAGGTAGAGGGAACCTGCCTTGGGTTCTGAGCTGACACCCCGACTCCTGTCCTCCCCCTGGGACGCCCAGGATGCCCAGCCTCCCTGCTCAGCAAGCTGAGAGCCCCTGGTCACATTCATAACATTCAGAGCAGTCCCCACTGCCGCCAAGCAGGTTCTAGGGGCAGAGGTCCCACATGACCACTGACAGGTCACACCCCTGCCCCACGTGCTGCTGCACCAGCAGTGATGTGGATGACCTGGCGAAGCTGCTGGTGCCCCGAGCGAGGGATGTGGGGAGGAGGTGTGCGCTGGGCTCCAGGGCGGAGAAGCAGGACAGAGGAGGAGCTGCCACCCTGGGTTAAGACAAGGGAACAAGGCTAGCTGTCAGAGAGTGGACAGTCCCAGCGGAAACAGCTGGCCCTCTGGGGGCTGTCACTGCATGCCAGATCAGCCCAGGGGCCTGAACAATGAGCTCTCCCACCTCCCCCCACAGCATCCCACCCAGAGGCACCGTGACTGTTCTCCCACCTGCCCCTGACGACCTGAGGCCCTGGATAAGTGCTGACCGAGAGCTGCAGGGCCGGTGCATAGAGGATCCAGCTTTCTAGCAGAGGTACATTGTCTCCCGGACCCTGGGAGGCAGCCACTGCCCACCCCAGGGCCCGATGTCACAGAGGTCAGACCCTGACACAACACCCACAATATTCAGTGTAGTCCACCAGGCTTGGTTCTGAGAATACAGCGGAATCTTCTGGCAAGTCAGAGGGAGTGAAAGGGTCTGCAACATTTAAAAGAAGGTGTTACTCTCCAATTTCCAAAAATAATTGGAAGCATCATTTTTAAGATTTTATTTCCTCAGCCTAAGTAAGACTCGAAAGCCAGTCCAGGATAAAACAACGAGGCCAGAATTCAGAGGCACACCACCTGGGAGATCACACCCAAGGAAAGCTAGGGCAGAGGGGCACAGGTGGGCTTTGAGCATCCTAGCAGCCGGAGCAAAAAGGCCAGGTGAGGGCTCCGTGGCTCTGTCTGTGAGGAGGGCAGCAGGAGACCCTGCGTCCCTGGAGGGGCTGCCCAGACACTCACCCAAGAGACAATGAGCAGAGGTCCTAATGTCTCCCAACTCCCCCACCCACAGGTTTCTTGATGCAGGAAGTCTTCCCACCCCCGAATGCCCCGCCCCGCACTGAGTCAGGAGACAAATTAGATGATCAGCCTTGCTTCACATGAAAGAGTAGTAGGTCCTGCTGTGGCCATTTCTGACCCAAGCTTCTCTCCAGGAACAGCATACTTAATTGGAAGAGAAAATGCGTGATTTAGCAAAAAAAAGTCAGCCCAGGGGCCACACCCCAGGGCTCACACCTCCTGGCTGTGATGGACATGGGTGTCGCCTCCCCAACATCCCTTCCATCCCCCTCAAGCTGCTCCACCATACTGTTCCTAGCCTTATTCTTAGAATCCAGTCAGGGTAACCCCACCACCTGGTCGTAGGGATTGGTTCAGGAAGCACATGCCTAGGTCAGTCAGTCAGGATACGCTCTGATTTAGTACTAGACATGTGACCCTGCTGGACCAATGGGCCATTCAGGGAAGCTTCTTGGGGCTTGAGATGGATCCATTCTTTCGTGAGAGCTCTGGGAAGTCGGTGGCCTCTCTTCTTGTCAGTGGTCAGGGAGACTGAAAAGTCAGGAAGTTCATCAGGCATGCTGCCCTCTTCGAGGAGGCTAGTCTGAGGGCTGGATCAAACCTTACCTGAAGCTCAGTTTATTCCTGCATCTTCCAGTTACATGAACCATTCTTTTTAACTTTCTGTTGAAGCCAGGCCTTTTGTGGCTATAATGTGGAGTTCTAATAACATGCTGGCTCATACTCTTGGGCGCGTCCCTTCCCCTCTCTAGGCCCCAGGGCCCTCTTCCACCCAGTGACCTCACGGAACTACAGGGAGGATGAAAAGATGCAGTAAACATGAAAGGGCTTTGGGATCCTTGAGTCTTGTGGGGAAGATTCTGGAGTCTTTCCCATAAGGGAAAGGCTATTCTTCAGAGAGTGAGAGTCTCTTCTTGCTCATTGTGCTCTGGCCTTGCACCCCCTGCTTCCAGTCCTGTGACCTTTGAAGCTTTCATTTTTAATTGCTCAACCTTTGCACAGTCTGTCCCCTCTGCCTGGAGCCCCTTTTCCAAATCTTCAAGTGACGGGTCCTCCTCACTCTTCCAATCTCACATGTCACCTCCTCCAAGAGGCCCTCATGACCACTTTGTTTGAAATGGGATCTGTCCTTACTCATTTTCTTCATAGTACTTACTGCTGTTTTTATTTTTTTAATCATGTTTCTCTCTTTAGTAGGTTACTTATTTGGCATCTTTCTCCCCTAGGTCAGTACTTCTCAAACTAGAGGTGGTAAAGGGCCACATTTTTATTGCCAACATGTCATAGACCAATACTTCCATGCGTGCACGTTAAGTCGCTCAGTGCTGTCTTATTCTTTACGACTCCATGGGCTGTAGCCCGCCAGGCTCCTCTGTCCATGGGATTCTCCAGGCAAGAATACTGGAGTGGGTTGCCATGTCCTCTTCCAGGGGATCTTCTGGACCCAGAGATCAAACCCACACCTCTTATGTCTCCTACACTGGCAGGCAGGTTCTTTACCACTAGTGCCACCTGGGAAGCCCCAATACTTCCATAAACTACATTAAAAATACATTTCTAGAAAAATTTCTATTTAAGGAATATACTAAATATAAACTCCAAATTCTTATCACACTTTACAGTTATAAAGCTACTCTGGCACCTTATAAAAGTTTCTAAACAGTTCTTCCCCATGTATGCTGTTTTTGGGTGAAGTGCAGGCTCGGTCCCCGCAGCACAAGGGTGGCAGAGCTTAAACACTGGCTTCCCTGTCCCGGAGGTGGGATGGCGGTGCAGCAGTCCCTACGCTGTCTCCCAGGGTTCCCAGAGGGACTTCCATCCACCTGCAGGCCTACCTAGCTGCACATCACGCCCCTCACTGGCTTCCTTCCCTTCTCTGTCTCACCTCTTCACTCTCCTACCTATGTTTCCAAGGGTCACCTCGCACATCAGTCACCTGCACCCAAACCCACGTTTAGGGCCTGCTTCTGGGGGAACCCAATTAGTACTCAACATAGGGTTACTGATAGAATCCCTAACGTTGTTTCTGTTACCACGTCAGGATTCACATGCATGAGGATTGCGGTGTAATCACCGCATGTCTCTATAAAATTGGAGAGATGGGTCTACAAGTGGAAAGGAATCTGGAGCAGGGTCAGGGGTCTTGTGGGGTCACCACCAGAGAAGGGGGAAGCTGAGGACCCTTCTTGCAGAGCCTGAGCCCCTGTCCTCCAGAGCTGAGCATTTCTTGTCCCTGGTTCTCCTGCACACCAAGCAAGACTGGAAAAACCATCTCTGCCCACCACCAGGAAGCTATAAATAACTCCCGGATTAGAAGAAAGGGGGGAAAAAAAGCTCTGATTCCATCGGTACTTGAGTAAGAACGCGCCCTCCAGCCCCTTGCCTCCTGCACGCCTGGGATCCAAGCCCCCAACAAGAGGAAGGCTGGGCCTTGGCTGGCAGGTGGGAGGAGAAGGTCAGCCAGGTCCTGCGTCCAGTGGCTCTGCCTGGCCTCCAGGAGCCCACAATAGACTGGCCTCTGCCAAGGCCTCTCACCTACAGAGGGAGACACCCAGGATGGAGGCCAGGTCACCGACAGCCTCAGCCGATCTCTCAGCCCCATAAGAGGGGTGGGGGCAGGAGGACCCTCTTCTCTGCAGAGCCAGCGCAGAGGGCTGGCAGGAAAGCAGCAGCCTGGGGACTGAGCTCCCCCTGTGATGTTTGTGTCCTGGCACCTGTTTCCCCACCACATCCTCCCTGCCCCTCCCCCGCTCTGTACTCCAGCTCCTGTGTCCCTTTCCTCCTCTCTCCATCCACGCCCCACCCCCAATCCTAATGCCTCTCTGTCTCACAAGACAGGACCCCTGCTGAACTTGCAGTCAGACACCCAGGAACCAAATCGCAGCTGCTCCCGGGAGCGGTGGGACCGGGGGTCCTCACCTGCAGCAATGGGGGCGCTAATCCCCACCAAGAGGCTGTGGCCGGGGCCCCAGAGGGCCACCACCCTCCCCCCAATACCCCAGGTCCTCTTCCTCCCACAGCCGCTCCCAGCCTGGCCAGCCCATCCCGGCTGCCACTCCGACTTCCCGCTTTGATTCATTATCCACTTGGGACAAAGTGGACATCCCACACCACCGTGGACCCGGCCCCCTGGGGTCTGGCTGGCACCAGATGCCCGTTCAGATGTGTCCAGCAAAGAGCCTTGGGGCGGGAGAAGCAAAGGCACTGCACGCTTTATTGACTATCTCGGGACCGCGCTAGCCCAGCCGGGGGGCGCCCCCGCCGGGGGAGGCGGCCTCGGGCCCCGGAAAGGCGCTGCCCGCGGCGGCGGGCGCGGGTGCCAGCAGCACCAGGCCGGGCCGGGGGCCGGCGCCCGCGTGCGCGTAGCTCAGCGCCAGCTGCTCCAGGCGCCGCTTGCGCAGCGCCGCCTGCGCCGTGCTGTGCAGGGGCCGCAGCAGCACTGGGGGCGGCGCGCCCGGGCCCCGCAGCAAGAAGTCGAAGCCCGTGCGGTCGTGCGGGTCGTAGAAGAGAGGCCCGCGGGCCGGGTCGGGCCCCGGCGGCCAGGCGAACGGGAAGGGCAGCGTGAAGTCTTCGGTGAGCACGCGGATGGCGAAGTCGTCCTCCTTGCCCAGCGCGCGGTAGGCGCGCCCGATGCCGCGGAAGTGCGCCTCCCACAGCTGCACGTCCCCGCCGTAGATGTCCGGGAACTGGGGCTCCAGGGGCGCGGCGGGGCCTGCGGGCAGGGATCGCGGAGCGGCAGGGATAAGCGACCCCCGCAGCCACCCGCGCTGAGCCAGAGAGGCCATGGGGGGGCCACGTGGAGACAGAGAGGGGAGGGGTACCGGAGAGGGAGGCTAATTTCAAGGGACAGCGCTAAGGAGCTATGAGAGGCAGAAAGGCCCCGAAGGGTGTGTTAGAATATAGCCACTACATACTATTTGGGCCGAAAGTTCCAGAAGGGGAGGAGTCTGGATAGCTTGGCGGGGACCACGCAGCGCCTGATGTGGACCTGGGGTCATCCCCAGAGAGCAGGGGTTACCTGATGACTCTTGATGGACAGTCGATCCTGGGCCTGGGCAGAGGATGGACCGCGGGGGAGGAGGAGGGGGCACAGATCCAGGTGAGGATGAATTCGAACGAGGACTCAGCAGGGCGAGCACTGAGGGGCCAGAGCTGGCCTTGTATCAACAGATGGAGGGAGAGGGGAGCCCTGCCTGGGCACAGGGATCTGGGACCCAGGGGGCCGACCAGTTTCACCAGGAAGAAGGATCCGGTTGGAAGCTGGGCTGGTGCTGTATCGGTGGGACAGCCCCCTTCCCCCTCACTCCGGGAGCACATTCCAGGAGAAATGGGGACGTGTCTGATCACTGACTCACACATGGATTCCCAGGAGGCCGGAGTCTTGTGAAATCCAGGGTTCTGCTCTCAGATAATCACATGTGTATGGACACAGCACTGTGCCCTGGTTGGGGGCCCCTGCACCCGTGAGGCCCATCTATCCATGGCCCCAGGCAGCAGCCCAAGCCGCCACTCCAAGCCCACACCTTCTGTGAGCTGCTAGGAGAGACCCTTCGCCCCTTCCTTTTCCTTCCTTCAGCAAAGTGTTTAGCTCTGGGGGTACTGAACTCAACGATGCAGCCATGGGCCCTCCCTGGGTATAGATAAGCCTCCAGGGACACAGGACCAACTGGGCAGCTCCCTGGAGACAAGGCAGGATTTGGGGGGAGGGCCTGGGAGGAGGTGATGGATGAACCCATACAAGGCTCTGACCATGAGTTCTCAGGTTCTCCCCCTGGACCCCTGTGAGGGGCGACAGCACTCAGACTGTTTTCCTGGTGAGAATGCAGACCCAGAGAGACCCGCCCTGAACTGATGGCTGCAGGAGCGCTCCACCGTGCCACACCCTCCTGCTAGGAGCCCCTGGACGAGGACTCTCCTCCCCTTTTAAGTACCCTGGGGCACCTACTGTGTGCCCTGTACAACACACACAGCCACAGCCGTGTACAACACACACTCAGCTTCTCCCAGGCCAGGGACAGGAGCCAGCAGGCCTGGGTCAGAGGTCCTGCCTTCACCTGGGAGAGCCTGGACTGGGTTCTGGATTCCCTGACACTCAGTTTCCCCATCTGAAAAATGGAAACACTCGAGCCTGTTCTGCCATCCTTGTGGATGAGAAGGTCATGAACCTTTGTGAACCTCTTTGTCAGTGGGAAGTGCCTTCCTAGCTCAGCACCAAAGCGGCTGCTCCCAGAGCCACAGACCCAGGTAGGAGAGGTCATGGACCGGCTCTGAGCAAGGTGTGGGGCCAGAGGGGCTGGCTCGGGGCCCACTGCGGTCTGCGCCTTGGACAGGTCCCAGGCAGCCTTGCAGGAGTCTCAGGTTCAGATGGGCAGAATGGCGGTGCCCCCACCCCAGGCAGCCTGTCCTGTTCACCTGGACACCTCTTCCCTGAAGGCCTCCAGGGTGAGTGGCCGGAGGCATAGCACTGCAGTGGTGTCCACACCGCTGGCCTGGCCCCACAGTTAGTACCAGCAGGTGGGTGGGCTGTGGGGAGGGGCTTTGGGGTGTTGCTGTGGGCCGAGGTTGAGGAGAGTTATGGAGAAGAGGGGAGGGCCCCAGGGGGCCGGAGAGGACTGACCACCCCTGACTTGCATTTAGCCAGGTGGGGCTGGTGGTTGCAGAGCAGACAGGTGAGGGGAGAAGGGCCGCCACACAGACCACAGGCAGCCAGGGCAGCAATCCAGGGCAGAGGGGCTGGGGGCTCAGAGGAGAGAAGTGCTGATTCTACATGTGTCTTGGAGGTGGAGCCCACAGGCTCTGTCAATGGAGGGACTGGTGGGGGGAGGTGGAGCAAAGGGAAGACATGCAGTTTCTGGCCTGAGCCACTGGAGGAAAGGAAGCCCCATGTGCTGAGAGGAGCAACTTGGGGCTGGGGGCTCAAGAGTCTAATTCTGGACCGGTGATGCCTTCAGACAGGCCGGGGAAGAGGTGCAGAGGAGAGTTAGCTAGAGTCTGGGGTTGAGGTCGGCAGGGGGGGGACTCCAGGCTGAAGAGAGACAGACTCCTGGGAGATAACGGCATTTAAAGCCACAGGGGATCCCCTGGTGGTCCGGTAGTTAGGACCCATGCTCTCACTGCCGCAGAACTGGACGTGATCGTGAGAATAGAGAGGGAAGAAGCCTGAGAAGCCGGCCTGGGCCCCCACCTTCCCCAGGTCAGGGAGAGGAGGTGGAGCGAGAGGAGAAGGGGAGCACTGGGCTCTGGGAGTCAGCGGGGAGGGGTCCTGAGCCCTGAGCTGCCCCTTCACATACACTGCGTGTAAGTCTCTCAGTCATGTCCGACTCTGCACCACCCCGTGGACTCTAAGTCTGCCAGGCTCCTCTGTCCATGGGAATTCTCCGGGCAAGGATACTGGAGTGGGTTGCCATGCCCTCCTTCAGGGGATCTTCACAAGCCAGGGATCAAACCTACATCTCCTGCATTGGCAGGCAGGTTCTTTACCACTAGCACCACGTGGGAAGCCCCTGAGCTGCCGATGGGTCACAAGCCCCTGAGCTGCCGATGGGTCATGTCAAAGGGCACGTGAGAACTGACCTCGGGTTCAGCAGCGTGGAGGTCACCCCCGACCTTGACCAGAGCTGCTGTGGCCAAGTCCAGGAATGAGGGACTGGGTCTACTGCATTCCAGAGCAAACGGGAGGGAAAGACCGAGAGGCCTCACGTATAAATAACCTTTTCCAGGAGTTTTGCTAAAAATGGGGAGCAGAGAAATAGGGCAGTAGCTACAAGGGAAGTGGGGTCAGGAGAGAGGATGTGTAGCTGCATGCTTTTATGTCGATAAGAAAGATCTTGTAAAGAGAAAATGTCAGAATGCAGGAGAGGAGGGTGGAGAGATGCTGGAGTGACCACCATGGGCAGGAGGCCAGGCCAGGCCTCAGCTGGGAGGGGGTGGTTCGTGCAGGGAGCCAGCGGGGGAACACGGGGCCCGCGGGCCCAGGTGCAGGTGGGCGGCTGCCGTGCCCAGAACCTGTGGGGGTCTTCTTTCTCCATGAGAGAGGGAGCAAGACCAGCAGCTGAGTGTGCAGAGGGAGAGGGGGGTGGGCGCTGGGAGTGGAGGGTGCGAGGCGGTTGCTGGGAGAGGGGCTGGATGGGAGGAGGGATGCTGCAGGACCCTGGCACGGAGTCCCCCTGCAGCTCGCCGCCAGGAATGTAACTGGAGCATCAGCCTGGTTGAGTTGATCCCCAGCTCCGCTCAAACTCAGCTGTGCAGGTGCCCTCGAGGAGTAGGCAGAGAGCTGGGGCAGGGGGTACCATCAAATGAGAGAGGGCCCAGGGCAGGGGGGTGTGGTGACGGTGTGATGATCACTGCAGAGCTGGCTGGGGGCGTGAGGGGGTGGGACAGGGCAGAGGAGGCAGGAAACAGGCCGAAACAGTGGACTACGGTTCTGCCCATGGAGTGCTGGAGTCCTGGTCCCCAGACTGGGGTCAGCGCCAGGCTGCAGTTTGGATGCTGGCAAGGCACCACCACGGCGAGGGTGGCTGGGGGACACGTTTCTCACAGAGGCGTCTGGGGGACTGAGGGGCCAGGAGAAGGGAGAGATCGCCCATGTGATGGCAGAAGAGGTGGAGAGAGAGTCAGTGTCCAGGCCTCAAAATCCACGGGGCAGGGGAGGATAAGAGCCCTCCTTGTGTGGGCAGTGGGTGTGTACCTCGTTTTGTTGTTGCTGACCGCACCATGCGGCATGTGGGGTCCAGTTCCCTGACCAGGGATAGAACCCACGCCCCCTGCATCGGGAGCGCGGAGTCTTAACCACTGGTCCACCAGGGAAGTCCAAGAGTTTGTACTTCTGAGGACCTGGGACTAGCCCTGGGCTTTTAGGGAGGTGGGGGGAGGGGGCCAGAGAATGAACTGGAAGGGGTTTGAGGAGTGAGGAGGATCCTGGCCCATGTCCCAGCTCAGGGTCCATGGGCTGCAGGACCCCTGGGAGGGCTGCAGGACAACAGGAAGGAGAACTGTCAGGGGATAGGGTGCTCGCCTCCACCCGGCCCTGCTGTGTGACCCTGGGGAAACCCACCCCCAGGAAGAAGTGGGGGTGCTGCCTTCTCTCCCACGTTCTCAGAGCCCAGCTGCCACGAGCACCCCCTTCTCCTCCATTCCGACCCCCTCCGCGTGTCTCACCTGGAGTAGCTACAGGACAAGGGGGCAGACCTGCCGGGCTGGGGTTCCCAGAACAGGGGGAAGCCATGTCAGCAGCCTGGGATCAGGGTTGTTTACCTGGCTGCCCAGGAGACCAGGAGACTGGGGGAGGGGCCTTCTGGGGAGGAGAGAACCTTGCATTTAAAGGGACCCCACCCAGAAATGCCCTGGGGCTGAGGGGAGGGTCAGCAGCCCAGGGGTACTCTCCCCTGACCCCCACAGCTCACCTGGCCCTTCTCAGGAGCCGTGGGGACCCCACCCTGGCGCTCAGAGACCTCCGACCTCACCCCAGTGACCTGCCCGGGTTAATCCCCCCCTGCTGGCTCTGAACCTTGGAGCCCCGGCAAGGGGCTGGACAGCCTCCAGCTCTCCTCTGGAAGCCCTGGGGAGCGTGTTTTAGGTCCACTAACAAGACGGTGGGGGCAGCACAGGATAGAGAATCCCCCTGTGTTCCTCAAGCTGGCGAGAGAGGAGCACACGGCTCCCCCATTTGACCCCATGTGAGCCCACAGCACAGCTCCTGTGCCCACGATGGCCAGGTGCTCTGGGTACAGACACTTGGGACCGTTTCCTCCATCAGGGAGACCTGGGTCCCGAGTGCCGATGGCAATCCTGAGAAGCAGTGACCCGGAGCCCAGATGGCACTAGTAGTAAAAATGCAGGGGACACAAAAGACGCAGGCTGGACCCCTGGGTGGGGAAGATCCCCTGGTGCAGGAACTGGCAACCCGCTCCAGTATTCTTACCTGGGAAATCCCATGGACAGAGGAACCTACCAGGCTACAGTCCATGGGGTCACAAAGAGTCGGACACAGCTGAGCACACACACAGAGCCCTGCCTGGCACTCACCGCCTCCCACCCACCAGTGCGTCCCGAGCCCCTGACCAGGAGGCCGGAAGGCTGAGGGCCTGGCCCTCGTGGGACTGCTGGGCGGGAGCACGGCCAGCCCTTGGGCCTGAGTGATGCCAAAGGCAGCCAAGTGATGCCTGAGTCTCACAGGACCGGCCTGCTTCCCAGGGTCCTATGCTGCAGCCACACGGGCCACCGGATGCCAGCTCTCAGGGCTGACATCGTATCAGCTCAGCCCAGCCCAGTGACCCTGGGTGGCCACTTGCTATCCGCATGGTGGGGACAACGCAGGAGAAAAACCAGACACTGACATTCTACAAATGGTCACTGAACACTGTGGACAAGACAGGCCTGTTAGTAGTCACTCAACCCCTGTGTAATAGGGTACCCGCCAAACTGTGGTAACAAAGAGCAACTTCAACAAGGTGGCGCCATCCAATGGTCCAGACTCATCTGCAGCCATCCAGCCGTCCAGGGCTCCAGGCCAAGTCAGCCCCGCACTCCAGGGCAGGCCAGACGCCTTCCAGGTGTGGCTCCGCCCCTTGAGGGCGTGGTCTCATCCACTGTCCTTCCCATCTCCTTCTCAATCAGGAAGAGGAGGGTGGGGGACCCTCTCCGGCCAGCAGTTTCCCTGGTAGCTCAGCTGGTAGATTCCTCCTTCAACGCGGGAGACCTCAGTTCAATTCCTGGGTCAGGAAGATTACCTGAAGAAGGGATAGGCTACCCACTCCAGTAGCCTTGGGCTTCCCTGGTAGCTCAGATGGTAAAGAATCTGCCTGCAGTGCAGGAAACCTGGGTCCAATCCTTGGATTGGGAAGATCCCATGGAGGACAGCATGGCAACCCACTCTAGTAATTCTTGCCTGGAGAATCCCATGGACAGAGGAGCCTGGCGGGCTGCAGTGCATGGAGTCGCAAACAGTCGGACACGACTAAGTGACTAAGCACAGAAATTGTACACTTCGTTTCTCAAATGCCAGGGCGAGAATTAAGTCACCTGATTACTTTTGGCTGCAAGGGAGGCTGGGGAATGTAGTTGCAGCTGGGCAGCCAGGTGCTCAGCATTCGAAGGGACAGCTGCTGGCTGGCCTGCCTCCACATTTAGGACAGACCCAGTGTGCAGTAGTCCAGTCTCCCCCTGAAGCATGTTGTACTGTTTCCTCGGGCTGCTGTGACAATCACCACAATGTCGGTGGTTTAAAACAGCATCACTGGGATGCAGTCAAGGGCTGTGCTACCCCCACGGCTCCCGGGAGAACCAGCTCCTCCCTCTCCCTGCTCCTGGTGGCTGCCAGCATCCCTTGGCACCCACCCCCCAACCTCCACCCCCGACCCCGGCCTCTGTGGGCATATGGCCTCCTTCTCTTCTGTCTGTCAGAAAACTCCCCCTACCCTTCTCCATAAGGATGCATGTAGTTGCTTTAAGGGACCACCCAGATAATCCGGATAATCTCCCCATCGGAAGATTCTTAACTTAATCACAGCCACAAAGCCCTTTTTTTTGCCATATAAGTTAACAATTACAGATTCCAAGGATTGGAACATAGCTCTCTTTGGGAGGCCATTATTCAGCCTCACTCCAGGCCCTAAGGAACATTTGAGCACAAGACGTGACCCCAGGGCACATGGTAGGGACAGAGGGAGGCAGGTATTAAGGGTGATTCAGGTTAAGCGGTGTCTCTGGGAGCTGCGGGGGCTCAGTGTCCCTGCCCAGGCCATCCTGTCTGAAGGTGAGGGCCTAGCCACCCACTCACCCTATCAGTCATGAGTTAAGCACTGCTCCCTGGAAAGGTGATGCCCTGAATCTCCCACCAGCGGCCAGAGAGCCCTTCAGACAAAGAAACACAGGGGCTGGCATGGAGCTCCAGGAACAGGAAGAGCCCAGGGCATGGGAGTGGGGCAGACCCATAGTTCCCCAGCCCCCACCTCAGGGAGCTCACAGCCTAACTGCAGAGAGGGTAAAGGTCAAGTTCATGAAACAGACACCCGTTGGGATGAGGATGAGAGAGGAAACTCTCAGAGACCCATGCGGGTAGCAGCGACAGGGGTAACCCCCGGAGACCATCCCGTGGTCAAGGTCAGCCTCTTGGAGAAATGACATTGAGGCTGAGAGTCAAGATGGGATGTCAGGTGGAGGGAGGGAAGGAGGGTCTGAGGACAGGCACCTGCAGACGCCCTGAGGCGGCAACGAGCACAGTACGGGGGGGGGGGGGATGAGAAACCCCCCGGGGGCCTGGGCAGCTGCTGAACAGTGAGTCGAGCGAGGGCACCGAGGGACAGTGGGGGCCTTCTGCAGCCTGGGGTTCCGACCCAAGTGTTTCTGCCTCCTCCATCTCCACGGTCACCTCCCTTCTCAGCAGCCCAGAGGGAAGGGCAGACCGAGGGGGCCAGGCTGAGCACAACGTGGGCACCCGCCAAGGAGGAGGGGCAGGCAGGCCCCCGCAGCCCAAGCTCCCCACATAATCCCCTCCTGGCACTGCACCGCCTCTTGGTTATTTTTAAAATCTCATTTTCAGAAAGTGGAGAAGAAAACCTCTTTCTTTGGCCTTTCCCCCCCCTTTTTTTTTCTGTGAAAGATTAGGAGAGGGGTGTGGAGGGAGGAGGGAGCCTGGAAGAGTGGGAGGCACCCCTGGCAGCATGCCCACTTGGGGGCCCAGGGCCTCTGCTGACTGCCCCCCCAATCTGGGGGCCCCAGAGACACAAGGCGGGACCCCTCCTTGGGCAGCCAGGTCTCAGCTGCTGCTTTCGCCCAGTGGGCGGGTTGTGGGTGCCTACTTTACGCTAGAGCATTGCAGGGTGGGGACTCCGGGTGTCCACCCTCATGGGGTGCAGGGCCTGTGGGGAGAGAGGGCCAACAGAGATCCCCCCACCCACCGGGGCTGGGAGGCTGGGGGAGGGGCAGGAACTGCCTGGAGCAGGGCCCGGCGGAGGGCAGGGAGGGTTCTAGAGGCAAGGACTGCACGCATGGGGAGAGCCCGGTGAGCCTGGGTGGCTGGCAGGACATGGACTGACCTCAGGGGCCAGGGAGCCCGAGGGCCCGTCAGGCAGGTGCCCTCACTGCTCTCCCACAGGACACTTGCAGGGGAGGACCTCCTTGAGCCAGGAAGGCCTGGAGCCCGGGACTGGACTCCCAGCTCTGCTCCTGAGGCTCAGCCGGCTGTCTGCCAGCCTGCTAAGTTGCTCCCAGTTGTAACCCCATGGACTGTAACTCACCAGGCTCCTCTGTCCATGCAAGGAGACCAGAGTGCGTTGCCATTTCCTCCTCCAGGGGATCTTCCCGACCCAGGGATTGAACCCACATCTCCTGCATTGCAGGTATATTCTTTACCACTGAGTCACCTGGGAAGCCCATGGGCCTGCTGCACTCAATGGCTTTAAATATCTTGGGAGGGTGTCAGGTGGTCTGATGGAGCCACTGTGCTCCAGGGAACCCATTCTCGGGGGAGGAGAATTTGTCTGCCGGTCACCTCCCGTCAGAACCCCAGCCTGCACCACCTCGCCTCCCAGAACTCAGAGTTCCTGTTGAACCAGCCTCTGCAGGGAGAATAAACGCTCTGGGAGCCCAGAGAAGTCAGGAGTGGTATCTCAGAGGAGGTGACTTGGGCTAGGGTCCCCAAGAGCGAATAGGAGAGTGCGGGATTTTCTTTAGGAAAGCAGGGGTGTGGAGGGGAGGGGGTGACACCGGGTGAAGACCAGACTCGTGCACGTGCGGTTATGGCTGCAGGTGCAGGGATGGGCCGTGCAGGGGGAGAGACCAGGCTCAGCTCTTAATGCAGTGGGGGTTTACAGCTAAGGAGCAGGGCGGAGGGGGTGGGGGGGTCAGTGGATGGAAAATAACTAGCAGGAGGTATCAGGAGTAGGGAGAGTCTAGCTAGATCCACCTACCAGGGTTCTCACTGGAGGCAGGCCGGGTGCTCACACCTCACCTGGGAGAGAGCAGAGGATGAGGACCCTGATTAGAGGCAGGGGGCGCGGGGCAGGAAACAAGGAAGGGGGGGGTGTTTTTGCCAGAATTGCACTTTATGAGGGAGAGCAAGGATGGGCCCAGGAGAAGGTTCCGGAGCCCGGCTAAAGTTTGGTCCAGCAAAGACTCTTTGTCAAGGGCATCCCAGGAGGAAGGCATTGTAGAGCCTCAGAGGGCTGGCCTGGCTGAGGCTGGGAACTGAGGGGGTTGGGGTGGGCATGGAGGGGGGCAGAGAGAAGCGGCCTGGGTAGCAGGGCAGGCGCTGGGCTGCTGGGCCCTGGGTCAGGGCCCCTCCTCTCGGAGGCAGTAGCAGCAGCCTCCTCCCCTAAGGGTGCAGGCTGGAGCCCACGAGTCGGCGGGCGTGTGCAAACCTCCCGGTGGGTAGTGGTGTCGCATCCCCAGGTGTGCCAGGGGCCTGCGAGGTGGGATGCCGAGGCCCCCTCCCCCCGACCTGCCGTCTGCGCTCAGGAGGGCTGTGGCCCGGGCGAGCCCATCTCTGCGGGAACGCCCCGCCGGCCCGCCCCTCGGGTCCCCGCCCCATCCCCGCCGCCTCGAGTCCTGCCTGGGCCCGCAGCGCCATCTGCCGGCGAGACGGGAAGGCTCGGGCGGAACTGGCCCGAGGCCCCTGGGAGGGACGGGTACCCCGCAGAGGCGGGTGCGTGATGGTCCACAGGCCTCCTGCTCACCCTGGAGTGAGATGTGAGGGCCTGGTTTTGAACATGGCTCCGCCGTTGGCTGCTGTATGACCTCCAGCCAGTTCCTGACCCTCTCTGAGCATCATCCCGATCGCAGGGAGGTGAGCACACCCAGCCTCCATGTTACTGTGAAAAGTGGCCATGAGGCTGGGAGCCCACACGCGACAGAGGTGGTCCCCCTGGCCCTGAAGGTGCTCCGCAGTTCCTGAGAGGCTCATGGGGGAAGCAGGCAGGCAGAATGACCCAGCCAGGGACCTGCAACCCTGACATCTCACCGTTTTCAAACGTGGTGAAGGGTAGCACGAGATGGACAAGGATCAGACCCCAGGTCTCAGTGTCCCCTGGGGCTGACACCTGTCCCCCACCCTAACATCCAGCCCCCCCTGGACCCTACAGGAACAGGAATGCCCCACCCCCCACCCCCCCACCGCCCAAGCAGCTCATCCATTGTCCATCTGGGGCTTGCTGGAAAGTTCTTCTGTGGAAAACCTGCCTCCCTGTAATCCAGGACATTCCAAGAGCCCAGAAGACCCACAGGGAAGTTCTGGGGCCAGGACCCAGGAACTGACCCCCGACCCTGGCTCATCCCCTTGGGGGCCAGCCTCTCTCTATACCCTGCTTTCTCCTCCCTTCTGCCTGGAGCCCTAAGGAGGGGTGGGCAGCTACAGAGAACCCCAACCCAGTGCCTCCCTCTTGGCCCCAATTCCAAATTCCTAAGGGGAGGAACTGGTCGGCCCACCTTGCCCCGTCAGCCTGGTCGATGTCCAACAATGGCTCGCCAAAAAAGAAAGAAAGCAAAGGCCCTGACTTGTAGCATTGCCCACGACCGTGGTGTAAAGGCTCCCACCATGGCTGGTCCCCTGCTGCTCCTGTGATGGATGGTACACAGAGCTGGCAGAGATGCGCGGTACCGCCCCGTATACAGACGGAGACACATAGATAATAAACAAGACGTGATTGAGCTTGGGGCACTTATTACCTCTGTGTTTATTAGCATCCCTTCCGTTATAAGCGTCTATGGTGGTATTTAACAAGTAACCCTCAACTTTGCTGAGCATTTAAGCACTAATCACACGAGCCTGTAGGCCACCAGACAGAGTGGCTATAGGGGGGCACACCCTGGAGGCGTAGGGGCCCAGCCCTGAGAAGGGACACTGTCAACACCTGTTCTGGGAGCTTTGTGGGATCCAGTCTCCCAGGGACTCTCCTTCATGATTCATGGATTCACAGACCCAGTTTTCAAGTCCTTTTCACAGTGCTGAAGGATGGGAGAGGGCGAACCGGGCTATATACAGGACTGCCGCACACACCGCCGTCAGACTGAGCTGAGCCAAAGGCTTGGGGAAAACCCCATCTCCCAGGTGCCTGGATGAGCAGGACCCTGCCCGCTCCTCACTCCCAGCCTCAGGCTCCTCCGCACACAGAATGCAAATCCAGGAGCCTCATCTCGTGGGACATCCTGAAGTTCCACTGCAGTTAGCCCTGGTGCAGCTGCCCTCCGAGTCAGGCAGCCGTGCTGCATCGGGCACCCGTCTCTTAGCAAGCCCCTTTCAGGGGAAAGGGATTTAAGTCTCAGGATCAGCTGGGGAGGGGGCATCATCAGCCCCTGTTTCTAAAGAGGTCACAGCCGTGGAAAGGTCACCTGTCCGGCAGAACCAAGGAGTTGCGGGGCTGACCCCCGGGGCAGCTGCAATGCCCCCAAGGCCTTGGTGGTAGGCAGTTGCTGTCCGTTGACTCTCTGGCTTCCTGCACGTGGCCGGGGTCCCACACGTGTGTGTCTCCAGGACACAGGGGCTGCAGGCACAGCACAGCTGCGAGGACTCCTCATGATCAGGTCCAGCTGGGCAGAGGGGGAGGCCCAGGCCCCAGAGTGAGCTGTTCCACCAGCAGGTCCAGACACCAACTGTCTGCCGGCCTGGGGCCTCCTCGCTGGTGGCCCCTCCACACGGGAGGACCCTGGGGCCTCCGACAGCAGAGTCTGCTGACAAGGGTCCCAGCTGGAAGCCCTGGTCTGTCTTCTGGACCCAGCTCCCCTGTAGCCATGCAATTGGACCAGGGGACCACGAGCAGGAAGCCTGCCGTGGACCCGCCCAGAGGGCTTCTGCTGGGAGGCCATTCAGTCCCAGCTCCGCCTGCTTCTAGCACGGAGCACACAGTGGAACAAACCACCGCAGACTCAGGGACTTAAGACCACGTGTTTACTGCCTCACAGCCGCTTCGATCGTAAATCCAGGCGGGCTTTAGCTGGGCCTTCTGCCTCAGGGGGTCTCCAGGGTGCAGCAGGGTGTCAGCCGGATCCACAGGTGTCTGGAAGGAGACCACTAAGAACCAGAGGTGGAGCAGCACACTGAGGACATAGGTGTATACACACGCGTGCACACACACACACACGGGCTGTGCCCAGGACACAGTGTTCAATTCCACAGCCCTGTCCTTGGCAAGGTGCCGTGGGTGCTGCAAGCATTGTGACCTCAGGGGTGAGGTCAGGGCTGGCTGGGGCGGGGGAGGGGGAGCCCAGATATAGAGCTGCTCAGCCGGGCATGAGGAGAGACTGGGCAGCACCTCCAGACTGCACCCCAACATGGACGCGCAGCATTCAGAAAAGACACACAGCTGCACCAGCATGGACAGGACCTCCTCAGCCAGGCCCAGAACCTCAGGTCAGCCCAGCGCCGGGCAGAGACCCCCGCAGGGCAGGGCAGCAAGGGGCGGACCCCCAGGGCCTGGGCCTGGGACGGAGGGGTCCTGCAGCATGTCGACAGCTGCCTGGAGCGGGAGTTGGGGGTGGACTCCCACGTGGCAGCCCTCAATGTGGTGGAGAGGAGGCTGGGGGGCGGCAGGGCAGGGCGAAGGGGTGCAGGGACGGGAGGGCTTGAGTTCCAGCATGGCCTTTGCCATCACAACGCCTGTGGCTGCTGATGCTTGTGGGGACCAGCAGTGTGAGATCGAGTGGATGGATGGAGAGACAGTGGGCATACTGTCCCTCTGCTGCCCGGAATCTCAACCTCGTCGAGAGGGTACGGGAGCCTGTTTCCTAAGACACTTGAGGGATGTGCACAAGGGGAAGGTCCTCTGTGGCCTTTGGTCCGGCATCCCCCGCGTCCCAGGTGGGCCCAAGGGCAACTCCATCTCCTGAGTCCAGCGGCAGGTTGGAGGCTGGCAGGCAGGCTCCCTCTCCGGGTCTCCAGCCCCCCAGGCCCACGGTGTGCTGTGTGGGGACTGGGGCAGGTCGGCTCTCCAAGCTGTCCCTGGGGGGTTCCCGGGCGGGGCTCTCGCCTGTGCTTCCGTGGTCGTGTCTGTCCCCGAGGGAGCCGGCTATGCCCGCCTCGGAACGCAGCTTTTCTGCTCTGCACCGTCATTTCTGCTTGTGTGCTCTGGCTGGTATCCCCTCTGCCACATCCCGCTTCACATCTAGGGTGAGAAAACACTCCCCCTCCAGCTGTCTGCTAACTGCGTTCCTGTTCTCCTGTCTTTTAAAATACACTCAATCCTGGTCGCCAAGGGACTGGGAAGCAGGTTTGGGGTGAGACACAGCTCTCGCTTGTGGCCGTGGTCAACCCTGACAGACCAAGGCCCCTCCAGGGTGCAGGAGGAGGCTGGGCTCGGTGCGAAAAGCTGAGGCCTCCAGGAGCAGCACCAGAGTGGCTGGTTTTCTGAGAGGTCGTAGGAAGGAGGGGGCTTCCCAGGTGGCCCTGGTGGGTAAAGAACCTGCCTGCCAATGGAGGAGACTTAAGAGATTCAGGTTTGATCCCTGGGTCAGGAAGATCTCCTGGAGGAGGGCATGGCAACCCACTCCTGTATTCTTGACTGGAGAATCCCATGGACAGAGGAGCCTGGAGGGCTACAGTCAACAGGGTCACAGAGAGTCAGACACGCCTGAGAGACTGAGCACGCACATAGGAAGGAGGGCCTTCCAGGAGTGGCGGGGTGTGTACTGAGCCCCAGTGGTCACATCCCTGGGATGCAAGCTTTGGAGTCAGAGCCAGTCTGAACAGACGCTGTCCTGCAGAGGCTGTGGGTCCTGGGACAGGTCGCTGAACCTCTCTGTGTCTCAGCACCTCATGGGGTTGCTATGAGAACAGGGCAGACAGGATCAAGCTCCTGACACAAGCCCATCCTCGTTGGCAGTGGTGGGGGTGCTGGTGAGGTGGGTGGTGGGGTGAAGTACAAGCCGCGAGAATCCCCTGCCTGACCACACAGTCACTGGTCCCCAGAGAGGCAGATGGTGGGGAGGAGCAGAGGGTCCTCAGGCTGGACATGGCCAGGGACGGGGAAGGCCCCCATGCTCCAGGCAGGAAGGCCAGCTGGGAGGGGGGCTGAAGGAGATAGCTGCTGGGAGCAGCTCCAGGTGGACGGGAGGACAGTCCTGCTGTCCAAAGCTGACCTTGGCTCCTCTCAGGAGCATGCCCTCAGCAGCATCCACTCACTTGGTCAGTCACTGGGTCTTCGCCCAGGGCCTTCCCTGGGACATGCGGGAGACCATGAAAGAGACAGCCAGCACATCCCCAGGGGGACTGGGAAGGAAAAGGCCCAGGGGTTGGTCAGTGGAGCCCCCAGGGTTCCTGTGAGTTCAGGGGGAGCCAAGGAGGGCCATCAGTCATCAGGGAGCTGGGGGACACACCTCATACCCTAGGATGTGCTGACCATGGCAAGAAGGCTGAAGGCGACTTCACGTGGCCCCCACAAGGGGTCAAGGAGGATGGGCCGATGGGGAAAGACACACGCTCTGGGCAGACAGGAGAGCAGAGGCCCAAGGTCAGCCGGAAGGGCTCAGGCAGCTGACCTGGTGTGGAGGCTGCAGAGGACAGATCACCAGGATCCCAGTGAGCTGGAAGGGCTGTCCCAGGGCTGGACCCAGAAGAGCCCGGCGGGACTGGTGGCTGCTCTGGACACGTCGCTCTACCGTTCTTTCCAGAAACATCTGCTGAGTCCCTGCTAGGAAAACCAGGCACAGTTCCAGGTGTTGGGGACACAGCTGGAAATGAGACATGAAGAGCCCTGTCTCCTGGCTTACATTCCAGTAGGGGAAACAGCCGGTACACACTAGACACAGTACAGGGAATTATACAGTATCACAAGGTGAAAAGGGATGTGGGAAGAAATCGACTGGTTTAGGAAGTGGAGAGTGCGGGGCGAAGGTCAGATTTTAAAGAAGTTCATCAAGGAAAAAACAACTGAGCAAAGACGTGAAGGAGGGGTGTGAGGGCCTGAGCCGAGCAGCCTTCTGGAGAGAGGAACAGCGCCAGAGAGGGACAGCCAGGGCAAAGGTCCTGAGACAGAAGTGTGCCCGGCGGGTTCAGGAGCAGTGGGAGCCCTCTGCACCTGGAGTGGGGGAGTAAGCAAGAAAAAGCCAGAAAAAGGGACTTCCCTGGTGGTCCAGAGGTTAAGACCCTGAGCTTCTACTGCAGGGGGCATGGGTTCGATCCCTGGTCAGGGAACTAAGATCCTGAATGCCCCAAGGACCCTGAGTGCCACGAGCCATGGCCAAAAAATAAATAAATATTTTAGAAAAAAGAAATAGTAGAAGGAAATGAGAAGGGGGGATAATTTTTGTTCTTATTTCTTTTGTTCTTGATTTTTTTTTTAATCTATGTTGTTGTTGTTCAGTTGCTAAAATATTTCTTTTTTATTTACATGCAGTAAAATTCACCCTTTTTAGTGTCCAGTTCTACGAGTTTTTTGTTTTTAATTAATTTAATTTTTTTCGGCCATACCGCACAGCATGTGGGATCTTAGTTCCCTGACCAGGGATCGAACCTTCGCCCCCTGCAGAAGAAGCTCCAAGTCCCAACTGCTGGACAGCCAAGGAAATCCAAGTCCTAGATTGGGACTTATATAGTGTCCCAAACTCATGCAGTGGTGTATCCACTACCACAAACAAGCTATGAAACTGTTCCATCTCCCCCTGCAAATTCCCCGTGCCCCTTTTCATAATCAATCCTCCAGCAACCCCGCTATCCCCAGAAACCACTGATCTGCTTTCTGTCTGTATGGTTTTACCTTTTCATAATGTCACAAAAATGGGACAAGGCAGCACGTAGCTTTGTGGGTCTGGTTCTTTTCACACAGTGTAATGTACTTAAGCCTCCTCCATGTGGTCTTCATCAGTCACTCCTCTCGTTACGGCTGAGTAGTATTTCTGTGGATGTAACAGTTTTTTGTGCATTCACCAGTCGAAGGACATTTGGATTTTTTCTGTTTGGGGTTATTATAAAGCCACGGTAAACATCTGTGTACTGATTTTTGTGTGACGTTGTCATTTCACTTCGGTAAATGCCTAGGAGTAGAATAGCTGAGTCGGATGGTAAATGTAGGTTTTACTTTCTAAGAAAATACCAAACTACCCTCCACGCTGGCCGTACCATTTTGCACTTCCACGGGCAATGATGGAAACTCTAGTTTCTCTGTCTCCTCACCAGCACTTGGTATTTTCTGGTTTTTCTTTTCTCCATTCTAGTCGATGTATATTGATATCCCACTGTGGTTTTAATTTGTTTCCCTCATGGGGAATGGGGTTGAGCAGTTTTTATGGGCTTATTTGCCATCTGCTTTTCTCCTTTAGTGGAATGTCATTTGAATCTTTTTACCTGTCTTTTCTTAGGTTGTCTGTGTTTTGTTCATAAGGTATTTGTATATTTCAGGCATAGTCCTTTATCAGATATGTGATTTGCAAATTCTGCCTCCAAGTCCAAAGCTTATCTTTTCACTTGTTATAGCTGTCTTTCAAAAAGCAGAAGTTCTTAATTTTGGTGAACTTATTTACCAATTTTTTATTTTATGGGTGGTACCTTTGGTGTCACATACAGGACTCCTTTGTGCAGCCCAGGGTCACAAAGATTTTTTCCTACATGTTCTTCTAGAAGTTTTAGAATTTTAGGTTTTACTTTAAGTCTGTAATCAATTTTGAGTTAATTTATGTTTGTAGTGAGATATAAATCAAGGTTTATTTTTTACATGTGTATGACTGAAGCGTCTTAGCAGCAGCATCCAGTTATTGCAGCACCATTTATTGAACAGACTACCCTTTCTTAATTGAATTACCATTGCACCTTTACCAAAATACATGCAGGTCTTTTTCTAGACTGTATAGTTTGCTCCATTTGTTTATATTTCTGTGCTTTCATCAATACCACACTGCGTTGATTACTATAACTTTATAATAAACCTTCAAATCAGTAGTATCAGTGCTCCAATTCTTCTCTCAAAATTGTTTGGCTATCTTCATTCCTTTACTTTTCCATATAAATTTTAGGAACAATTTGTTGGCTACTACAAAAAAAATGCTTCTGGGATTTTGATGAAAATTGCATTAAATATTTAGATAAATTTAGAGAAAATAAACAATATTGAGTCTTCCAACCTTTGAACGTGGTATGTCGCTCCATTGATTAAAGCCTTTATTTCTTTCAACAATATTTTGTATTTTACAGTATATAGATCTTACAATTATTTGATACATTTATACCTAAATATCTCATGATTTTTAGTGCTCTTGTTTGTAGTACCTTTTTATTTTAATTCCCAGTTCATTGCTGGTACATAGAAACATGACTGATTTTTGTATGCTGACTTTATATTTGCCAATTTGCCAAATTCACCTTTTAGTTCTGGGGTGTTTTTTAGATTCTTTGGAATTTTCTGTTTAGATAATACCATCCTCTCGGCATCTACGGCACCTCCCTCCGTAAACACACGGGGCCATTCAGACGCATACACCCAAGGCCTCTTTTCCCTTTTAGAATCTCCTCCCATATCTCTGAATTCACAAAGAACTAGTCCTACATGAAGGTACCTCAGAATTCTGCCCACAGGGACAGACAGAGGCACCCCACCACCACCCTGCTCTGCAAGTCACAGAGCAGCCAGGCCGCCCTGGTGCCCAAGGAGCACAGGATATTCATCGGGGAAGCCTACAATGCAGGTGACCCCCGGCCCTAGGACTGGGTTCCAGCAGACCCCATCAGTCCCTCCACCTAAGGAAGTCCTGGGGATGAGGGCCAGAGCAAGCCCACCCTCCAGGACCTTGGGGTGTCAAGAGGCGTGGACCTAGTGCAGCTTTCAGCAGGACCTCCTGTCCATCCTCTTTGGCCTCTTCACACCTCCTAAGACACCATCAGAAGCCCAAAATGCCCTCTCTCAGCCCTTGCCCTCCACCCTCCTCCAACACCTTTCACACCCTAGAACCTCAGCTCACACCTGGCCCTTTCACTGGGATGCTTTTCCCCTGCCTTCATCCTTGTAGGAAAAGCTAAAATGCCGCCTCCTCTGGGAAGCCAGTCCTGACTGCCTCTCTGTCTTAGGATTTATCACCCCTCCCCTCTCTGTGTGCCCAGGCCCTTTTATACAACTTCCCCACAGAACTCAAGTCTGCTGATACTGGGTAGGGTTCTCCTGGGCTGGAGACTCCTTCAGAACAGAGCCGGGCCCTGACTCCCCTTGGAGCCACACATGGTCCTACAGTAGATGAACAGCACTGAGTGTTGGGCGACTGGATGGAGGGTAAAGGGATGAAGGAAAGAACAGGTGGAGGGATGGAGGGGTGGATATTTAATTTATGAGCAGATAGAGGGATGGATGCTTTTGAACTGTGGTGTGGAGAAGACTGCAAGGAGATCCAACCAGTCCATCCTAAAGGAGATCAGTCCTAGGTGTTCATTGGAAGGACTGATGTTGAAGCTGAAATTCCAATACTTTGGCCACCTCATGCGAAGAGCTGACTCATTGGAAAAGACCCTGATGCTGGGAAGGATTGGGGGCAGGAGGAGAAGGGGACGACAGAGGATGAGATGGCTGGATGGCATCACCGACTCGAATGACATGGGTTTGGGTAGACTCCGGGAGTTAATGATGGATAGGGAGGCCTGGCGTGCTGTGGTTCATGGGGTGGCAAAGTGTTGGACACGACTGAGCAATTTGAACTGAACTGAACTGAGGTGGGTGGATGGATAGATGAATTTTTAAATGGGTGAATAGTGAGTAGATGGATGGATGGATGGATTTAGGAATGGAAGGTAGGATGGACCAAAGGTGGATAGATGGATAGATTTATTAATGGATGGACTGATGAATGAGCATAAGGATGAGCAGGAAGGTGGGTGGACCGGTGGATTGATGGATAGAAAGACATGGATAAATGTATGGGTGGATGGACAGATCAACAGATACATGGATGATAGATGAACAGGTAAACAGATGGGTGAAAAGGAGAGTGAACCAATGAATGGATCGAGTAATGCATGAGTGAGCAAGGATGCATTCCCTGCTTGCTTTCTTGCTTCTGCTCTTCCCTTGAACCTCAGAAGGACAGGCAGAGCAGGTAGGAGCCCCAGGATTCCCCAGTGTGTTCAGTTCCCCAGCCCTCCCTCTCAGGTCGCTGTTTCGGCTCCCAGCCCCACCCTTCCCCGCCCACCCAGCCCTGCTGGTGCCCCGCGGGTACCCCGCAGCCTCCCTGCGGCTCACCCACCCTCGCGTCTTCTGCCTCAGCCACCTGCTTCAAGCTGCTCCGGGACCTCGATGGCTCAGACTCCCTCCACCTGAAGTACATCATCAAGAAAGTCAAGAGCGTGGCCCACGGGGCCCCCAACCTGGTGCTGGAAACCATCCACGACTACTTTGTAAACAACCAGCAGGTGGGAGCTGCTCGGGCTCTTCAGGGCGGGCGTGGGGAGGGGAGGGGAGGGCTAGACCCAAAGCAGGTTCAAACCTTGGTTCCTCCAGACGGCAGAGCCATGATTTAGGGCAAGTCAATCTCCCCATGTGTCCAACAAGCCAGGAGTGGGTGGTTGGAAAGTAGACCAACATGTGTGGACCATCCTCTGAACAGTCTCTCGATAAACCATCGTGATTCCCAGAGATGAGAACACTGAGACTTAGAGGAGGGAGGGGATTTGCCTGAAGTCACAGGGGATGGATGGTTGGGTGGACAATTAGGGGAAAGCTCTATCTGGATTTTTTTAATGAATGAGTGGATAAAAGAATGAATGGATGAACCGATAGAATGTTCTTAAGGCCCCCTGGCAGTTCCCTGAGGATGGGGACAAGTGTTTATTCATCTGTCTCTGCAGAACCCAGCTCAGGGCTGTTCATAAAGGTGTTGCTGCGGGGATGGCCAAATGCGTCCACTTGTGGTCTCCTCGCTGGACTCCTTACGCTGCCCCCCACTGCTGCGCCCATGGCGACTCCCCACTTCGTCAGACCCAACTCGTCCCTGAGCCTGTCTCCACCCTGCCACCCACAGATCTCCACCCAGCACAAGTTCCGGCTCTTCCACGTCCTAGGGATGGTCATTGGAGCCAGTGAGTCCCTGGAGGAAACCTGGGAGAAGTCCTTCATGCAGCTGGCCCTGGATAACATGACCAAGTCCACGGTGAGTCTCCCCCCACCACCCACCCCCAGCAATTAGGTGATTCCAAAAAGGCGTCTGGGGTGCAAGCAGCTGCCCCAGGGACCCAAAGAATGCTGGGAATGCCCAGCCTTATGGCTGACCAAGCGATTCTGCCCATTTTCTCATTTTCTTACCACCAGCCCCTTCAGAGGGACAACGTCATCTACTCACTTTACAGCAGAGAAAGGTGAGGCTCAGAGAGCTCTTGGCTGGTCTGTGCATCCCACCCATTTCCCAGGCAGTAACTCGGCCCTTGGCCACCTGCCTCTGGGTCCCCGCCTATTGAGGACCATAGGTTTGGACCTGGACCGCACATCCCCCAGCAGGTGGGGCAGGCGCTTCTCTGGGTGTACAAGCTGGCCCAGGACTCACGGGGAGAGCAGGTGCCTCCTGGCGCCTCCATCCCGCACGACGCCCAGCGTGGGCCTGGCTCTGGGTCCGTTTTAGCCTTTGTGCTGGGTGGTTCTGCATTCTTGCATTCCAGCTGCTTGGGTCCTTTGCTTCTGGAAGACGCTACCCTGATTCCCTCAGGACATCGTTCCCTGTGTTTCTCTGTACTAGGCTTCAAGAACGCCTGACTCTCAGACCCAGAGCTCGCCATAGTTCCTCATACTCCCATCTCACCTCTCTTTTTCCACCTCTCTGTCCTTCATTCTCCTCTCTGAGGAGCCATCATCTTCCAAATCTTTGCATTTTGCATATCCATGAGCCTTTAATTTTCAAGAGATCTTGGTCTTTGTCCTCAGAATGTTCCGATTTCATCCTGTTAATAGCTTCACAGATGCAGTGTCTTCTCTTATCTCCCAGGATATTAAAGGGACTGTTTTGCTTCAGGTTTTATCTCTCTGCTTGGCCTCTATTTCCTGCGAGTAGCTTTTCTCTGGGTTTCATTGGGTCTGTGGTTTTGGCTGTGGTTTTGGTCCCTCCGCATCCGTGGCCTTCTCTGTGTGGCCATCTGCCTGTGCTTAGGAGCTGATAAGGTGCTCTGGCACACAGCTGGGTGATGGGATTGGGGGTCCACCGCAGAATTACGAGGTGGGCCCTCTACTGTCCTCCGCGTGTCCCCTGTCCCCGTATCAGCACCTCAGTGTCTTTCTTCTCCAGCCATCCAGATCTCCCCGGGCAGTCCTGATCCAGGGCTCAGCCCCAGGTGGCAGAGTGGAGAACCCGACCCAGAAAGTGTCTGTCCCCCGCACTCGCAGGCCTGGCCTCCCCACCCAGAGACCCTCAGCCTGGCCTCTTCAGAGACCCTGCGGGTGTGCAGAGTGGGGAAGGGATCTGGGCGCTTGACTGCCTCGCACACACTCCACCCTCTCCCCAGCCTGACTAGCTGTAAGCATCTGGGAGACGCACCCCTCAGGATTCCTACCAGACCACGTGTGATGTCAGTGGGGGCCGGTTCTCAGCTTGCCTCACCGCCAGCTGAGCCCTCAGCCCAGTTACCTCACCCAAAGGGGTGGCTATCGCCCTTGGTAAAAACCTCCTAAATGTAGAGTAGTTGAGGTCTTTTCCTGAAAGAGCAAAATCAGATTCGACCCATCATCTTAATGAGAAGCCCTCATAGTCACCCTTTCAACAAATCATAAATGATATAACGATTGCACGTGATGACTCAGACAGCACTGAGAAAAGCCCTGCGTGTGGCAACACAGGGCCAGGTGGTCTGAGGCTGCCCCTCAAGGAGAGCGTGGTGGGCCTGGCTGGGGTGCAGGGAGGGCGAGGGGGGCTGGCCAGTGGGGCCTCTGCCCCCAAGACGCTGACACTGACTCCTCAGGCCAGAGATCTCGGGACAGAAGCAGAGACTCTGTTTCTGAATCCCTGCTGGTTTAAGACTCCAAGGCCGTGATGTTGTCCTGAGCTCCCAGGAGTTCAGGAAAGAGATGACATCGAGTAGCGCCTTCAGGACGCGTGTCCAGAGTGTAGGCACTGGAGTGAGCTTTCAAAATGGACTAGCATTTGGATAGACAGGGCACGTGGGCACTGTGTTCCAGGCAGGAGGCACAGCATATGTGCAAAGGCTCAGCAGCAGGGGTAATGACGATGGTTTTCTGGACTAGGAAGAGGCCCAGGGATGTCGACATTCACATGCGATCCTGAGCCCTGGGGATGAGCCTCATCTTCACCCACCCGCTCTGTGTGTCAGGCTTCCTCAGCCTCAGTTTTCCACCCGAAACCTGGGTTGACAGTAGCTGTCTTGCCCACCAAACCAGACCCCGTGTGTGAGATGTTCAGGCTCCATCTGAGCACCCACTCTTCCTTTCTGCCCCCCGCCCAGGAGCTGGAGGACACCTACCAGGACGCGGCCAGCAACGTGCTGGTGGCCATCTGCAGGCACTCATGGCAGGTGGTGGCCCAGCACCTGGAGACCGAGGTCCTGTCGGGCGTCTTCCCACACCGCAGTCTCTTTTACGTGATGGGCATCATGACCTCTGATGGTACGTCCTGCCCTCGGGGTCTGGGCCCAGCCACCCTCTGTCCGCAGGCTAGCAGGGGGCGGGGCAGGCCATGAAGAAAGCAGGAGGGGGCCGGTAGGGCTGCTGACCTGCGGGACACACTCGGGACCGAGCATCAGCTGCACAACAGGGAAGCCAGCCAGACGGCCACAGGCTGCAGCCCGGACACCCCAACGGCCCACCCGTGCTGCCCGTCCTGACGAGGCCACGCTCCTGCCCTCGGCATCTCAGCTGCAGGCCTGGACACAACCAGGGCGGAGCAAGGAGGTTCCAGGAGGAAGACCTGCGCTGCCGCATGGTCTGTGGTCCTCTCCATTGGCTGCCAGCAGACAAACAGGCCGAGCTCACAGAGACTGTGCGACAGGCCTGGGCACCCAGCCGCACGTCACAGGCCCGGGAGGTCCATATTTCTGTGCCTCCCCCATGGCTGCTGCCTCTGAGCCACTGGAAGGGCCACCTTAGATGGTGGGGGGTCTCTGAGGATCCCTGGGGAAGACTCAGGGGGGAGGTCTTACCAGGATGAGGCTCAGCTAACACTTTGAGTTCCTGTCGTGTGCCTGGCTCTGCCATCGGGAGCTCACAGCCTCGCCAGGGAGGCAAACTCCACCTCCCGTCAGTCACTCATTCATTCATTAACAAGCATGAGCTGAACTCACTGCTGCCCAGCTGGGGAGGTACTTCTGCCCTGGTGGCCATCAGGGAGGACTTCCCAGAGGAGGCAGCCAACTCTGAGCCAGGCCTTGCAGGATGAGTAGGGGTTTGAGGAGGAAATGGTGTGAGTACACCTCGGGGCCTTAGGGAGGAGCTGGTCAACAGCCTCAGCGGGGGGTTGAGGTCAGGGGGAGAAATGGGTGTGGCGGGTTTGCTGTCTCCAGGGCGACCTAGAGGGGAATAAGGCTGGGAGGAGGCAGGCCTCAGCTTGGCTCGGCTTTGCACCCCTCCCCTGAAGCTGACAGGCTGGGTGGAGGTCCCTCTGTGCCTTGGGTCACCTCTGAGAGCCCCCCAGAGCAATCTCCGAAGTGGCCCCTTTTTCTGAGATTGGGTTTCCAAAGCTCCATAAAGGCTTTCCAGCTCCGCCGTGTGCCCTTCTCTGAGACCCGTTTTCCCACTGTTGAGGAGACCCAAGCACATCCCAAGGGACCATGCCCAGAGGGAACCCTCTATTCCACTGTTGGTGAGCCTGAGGCCCAGAAAGGGAACTTGACCCGCCTGAGGTCGTCACACAGCATAGATGGCAGGACCACAACTCCAGCCCAGCTCTCTGGACCTCCAAGTCCAGCTCACCATCCTCGGAGCTCACCTCCTCCAGGGAGCCGGACAAACACAGGACAATGTAGTCCTGACTCAGTCATGTCCAAGGGATGGGGGAGATGGAGCCCAAGACCCAGCTCCAGCCGTGGACACAGGACCTGGCCTCCAGTGACCATCACCTCTGTTCTATCCCTCAGAGAATCTCTTCAAGGAGGGAGAGAAGGCTGGCTGGGAAGAGCAGCTGGCCAAGGTAGGGAGGGAGCCCAGCCATGGGAGCCTTCTGTGGGGATGACAGGGGGGCGAGGGTGGGCACCCGCTCAGCCCTGGGGGGATGGAGGAGGCTGAGGATGGGAGGCGGAGGGCGGACAAGGCTGGCACCGAGGAGCAGCAGGCTGGGCTCTGCTGGGCTCGAGACCGGTGTCTGGGAGTCAGGATGTGAACTGTGGTCTCCAGACACCAGGGACAGGACAAGTGTCCAACACACACAAGGCTCTTCCCTCCCACCCTGGGGTCTGGGTCCATGGCTGAGGGGCCCGGAGAGGATGTGGAGGCCAGATCTGAGAGCAGAGGGGAAAGGAGGAGGGCAGTGGGGACTGAAGTTGTCACAGCAAGGATGACTGTGACGCTGCTCCAGCTCCGACCACACACCGTGTGGCCAGGAGAAGGGACGCCAGGCCCTGGCAGGCCTGGATTCAAGTCCAGATTCAATCACAGCTGTGTGTCCCGGGTGGCCGACTTTGCCTCTCTGTATCTTATTTCCTCCTCTATCAAATGGGGGTGAAAGTACCAACCTCCAATGCTTGCTGTGAAATGATAGGAAATAATCTACACAGTGTCTGGCACTGTGCCTGACAGACAGGAAGCCCTCACTCACTACATTAGTTATTATTATCATATAGTAGCAGCAGAATAGTTGTAATTAAATAGCATTTAGTGGAAATAACACCACCAGCAGCAGCAATACAGGTAATTAATAGAAAAATAAGACAGAAAATCACTAAGAACATAGAAGACTTGAACAACATAATTAACCAAATTGATCTAATTGACGTTCTTTTCAAATGTAAATGGAACATTCACCAAGAGAGATCGTTTGCTGGGCCATATGTCAGGTTTCAATAAATTTAAAAAGACTGAAATCAAACAGAGTACATTCTCTGCCCAGAACATCAATTAGAGATCAATACCAAAAATATATCTGGAGAAATTCCAAATATTTGGAAATTAGACAACACTCTTTTAAATAACCCACAAGTCATAGAAGAAATCACAAGGAAAATTAGAAAATATTCTGAAATGAATGGTAAAGAAAGCACAATATGCAAATATGAAAATTTATGGGGCTTAACAAAAAACAATGCTTAGAAGAAATTTATATTTGTAATGCCCATATTAGAAAAAAGATAAAATCTATTATCTAAACTCCATTTTAAGGAGCCATCCCCCAAAGTGCAAATTAAGCCCAAAGTAGAGGAAAGAAAATAATAAACAGTAGAGGAAAAATCAATTTTTTTAAAATGGACAAACAATAGAGAGTGAATAAAACCAAAAGTAAGTTTTTCAAAAATATTAATAAAATGATAAGCTCCTTGATAAGCTGATCAAGAAAATAAAAAATATTCATGATCAGTGAAGGTGGAATATCACTGAACAACCTTTAAACATGGAAGGGTAATAAAATATGATTTCAATAAATTAGGCAATTTAGATTGAATAAACAAATTCCCTAGAAAACACAAACCAAAAAACTGACAAGAGAAGAAACAGAGGCTCTGAGTAGCCCTGGATAAAAGAAATTGGAGTCATATTTTATAAACCTTCCCACAGGTTTCGCTGGTTAATTCTATCACAAGTTAAAGTGTTAGTCGCTCAGTCATGTCTGACTCTTTGCGACCCTTTGGACTGTAGCCTGCCAGGCTCCTCATGGGATTCTCCAGGCAAGAATACTGAAGTGGGTAACCATTTCCTTCTCCAGAGCATCTTCCCAACCCAGGGATTCAACCTGGGTCTCCTGCTTTACCGACAGATTCTCTACCATCTGAGCCACCAGGGAAGCCGATCACAAGTTAATGCAAAAATAATACCAATTCTGTCCAAATTCTCTCAGAAAATAGAGGAAGAAGGAACACTCTTGAAACCATCTTATGAGGCCAGCACAACTCCAACACCAAAGCCGGAAGAAGACATTACAAGAAAGCTACAGACCAATATCTTTTATGAAGATGAACTCAAAAATATTTAGCAAAAGATTAGCAAGAAAAATCTGCCTTTCCCACCTGGAATCTCTCGCATCCCAGCTCTTTGGGGTTTTTACAGAGACCTTGTTAATAGGTGTGATTCACGAAACCACTGGCAACTGATAATTAAAGTCCACCTCTCGCCCTATCACCTCCCTGAAGGTTGAGAAGTGGTTGAGAAGTGGGTCAGAGATCCAACTGTCGGTCCAGGATTGGTTCTCCTGGCAACTCGCCCTCATCCTGGGTGGCGAGCCAGGGGCTCTCCAGAAGTGGAACCAGGCTTCTTGTGAACAACGAAAGACACCTTTACTGCTCTCATCACTTAGGAAAGGGTTTCAGAAGCTCTGTGCCAGAAGATGATGAAGACCACATGTATAGTTTTATTATAAGTCCCAGTATCGCATTGAGGAAGGTTCTTCACAAAGCAGGAGTAGGAGGAAACTAGCATCTATGGAAACCCTACCACTCACGTACCTAATGGTGAATGAATGACACCTTCCCACTAAGATCAGAATAAGGCAAAGAGGTCCACAGTCTCCACTTCTGGTCAACATTGCACTGAAGTCCTAACCAAGGCAGTAAAGTAAGAGACAGGCGAAAACAGATATACGGATTGCAATGGAAAATGTAAAACCATCTTTCTTTGCAGACAGCATAACTGCATACACAGAAAATCTCATAGAAGTTTTTTTTAATGCTAGAACTATTAATTACTAATAATTGAATTTAACAAAATCTCAGGATACAGAATCAATATGCAAATGTCAACTGAATTTCTGTGTACTAACAATAAACAATTTGAAAATAAACTTTTAAAAAACTAAGATGCAGCCACATTAAAAACATGACTCAGATACATTTAACAAAATATGGGCAAGATCTTTACAAAACATTGAAAAAAGAAATGAAAGAAAACCTAAATAAATTCAGATAAATGATCATGGATAACAAGAGTCAATAATGTTAAGATGTAAATTCTCCTAAAAATTGATTTAAGTGTTGCCAGTGTGATGCCAACCAACTTCATTATAAAATTAGGTAAAATCTATAATTTAAAATTTTACATGGAAATTTCAAAAGACCTAAAATAGCCAGAACAATCTTGAAAAAGAGCATAGTTACAAGAATTACACTAGCTGACTTCAAGATTTCATATGTAACTACAATCAACAAGATAGTGAGAATTGACAGAGATATAATAGAAACTCCAATATAAAACCACACTTATATGATCAATTAATTTTTTTTTAATGGTATCAAAGCAATTCAATAGGGAAAGTCTTTTGAACAAATGGTTCTGCAACAATCACCTATCTGGGGGGTAGAAAGGAACTTTAATGCCTGCCTCAAATCATTCACAAAAGTTAATTTGGGATGGGCCCAAGGCCTAAATATTAAAAACAAAACAGCTTCTAAGGAAAACACAGGAGACAATCTTGCCTTTATCTTGGGGCAGGTAATATTTCTTGGAACCCAGAAACCACTCATCATAAAATTTTTTTTAAATGTATACATTGGATTCCATCTGAATTAAAGCTTCTGCTCATCCAACAATACTATGAGGAAAGTGAAAAAAGGGAAACCAGAGACACGGAGAAAATATTCACAAGACATATCTCTGGCAAGTGATTGTATCCAGAATAAGTGAAGAACTCTTCCAAAATCAGGGAGAAAAGACAAACAGCCCAATTGCAAAAGTGAACAGAAGATTTAAGTAGATATGTCACAGAGGAAGGCAGATGAATGACCAAAAGCCAAAGACTCAACGGTCAGCATCTTGAATCCTTAGGGAAATGTCAGTTAACATCCGGGAGCAGCCTCCACCCACCCACTGACAGAGCTCAAAGGAGAAAGAAAGGCTCAGCCAAATGCTGGTGGGGAAGTGCCTGCTGCAGGGAAACCTGGTTGGAAAACTGACATTTTCTTATACCGTTAGGACTCAGCAGTTCTACTTTTAGGTACTAACCCCAGAGGCATGAAACACTCGTACACAAAATTACACACAGAAGCATGTTCCCAGCAGCCTTATTCATAAGAGCCCCAGACTAGAAACAACCCTGTGCTAGGCATGCTCATCCCCTGCCAAAGATCTGAAATCAATTACTTGCTCACCCACCTGAGGAAACTGGAGAAAGGAGAACGAGTTACACTGAAACCAAGCAGCAGAAATGAAATAATGAAAATCAGAGGAGTCAACTTGAACCAGTGTGCAACAGCATGGCGAATCTCAAAAACACACTGAGTGAAAAAGTACCAGACACAGAGCTTCCCCGGTGGGTCCAGTGGTTAAGAATCGCCTTGCGATGCAAGGGACATTGGTTTGATCCCTGGTCCGGGAAGATTCCACGTGCCCAGGAGCAACTAATCCCGAGTGCCACAGCTACTGAGACTCCTCTCTGGAGCCGGCGAGCTGTAGCTGTGGAATGAAGCCCGTGCACCTAGAGCCCGAGCCCCACAAGAAGAGAAGCCACTGCAGTGAGAAGCCGGTGGACTGCGACTAAGAGGAGCCCCCAGCTAGAGAAAGCCCGCTCGCAGCGGCGAAGACCACAGCCAAACAATGAACAAACACATCTCTTTAAGAAAAGAGCAGCAAAGCACACACTGCACGATTCCAGTCGCACGAAATTCTAGAAGAGGCAAAGTTAACCTTATGGCAGACGAACTAAATCAAACCCGTCTTGTGGGATGGCGATTAACTAGGAGTGAGCATGATAGAGCTTTCTGGGGCGGTGGGAAATGGTCCAGATCTTGACGGGGTGAGACATTACTTTGCCAACAAAGGTCCGTCTAGTCAAAGCTATGGTTTTTCCAGGAGTCACGTATGGATGTGAGAGTTGGACCATAAAGAAAGCTGAGTGCCAAAGAATTGATGCTTTTGAACTGTGGTGTTGGAGAAGACTCTTGAGAGTCCCTTGGACTGCAAGGAGATCCAACCAGTCCATCCTAAAGGAAATCAGTCCTGGATGTTCATGGGAAGGACTGATGCTGAAGCTGAAGCTTCAATACTTTGGCCACCTGATGCAAAGAACTAACTCATTGGAAAAGACCATGATGCTGGACAAGATTGAAGGCAGGAAGAGAAGGGGGCGACAGAAGATGAGATGGTTGGATGGCATCACTGACTCGATGGACATGAGTTTGAGTAAGCTCTGGGAGTTGGTGATGGACAGGGAAGCCTGGCATGCTGCAGTCCACGGGGTCACAAAGAGTCGGACATGACTGAACGACTGAACTGAACTGAGACGTTTGTCAAAATTCATCGCACTACACACTGATGATACATGTGTCTCACTGTAAGTTAAATAGACCTCAATATTAAAATATTTAAAGCTTTAAAGAAAATTTTGGAAACAGATGTGTTTCAAATTTCAAAATATTTCAGGTTTTTTAAAAGAAACATGAGGCCCACCTTACATATTCTGTAAACATTCTTAGCAGGGTCTAGGACTGATGCAGAATCAGATGGATGACTATCTCTGCTACAGAAACATGCAGAATTCACACTAATTCCCATAGTGTCGCAGCAGTTTGGGCTCTGCATGTACCAAATGCTGGTACATGCCGCCATGCCCCTGGTGCCTCTGGAGAAATTAGGAGCTTCCAGGAGGCTGGGGTTCCTTGGACATTCAGCAGACACCTGTCCTGTGGGTGTGTGGGAGAGCCACCCAGGTCTTGCTGCACCCCAGCAAATGGACCAGGTGTGGGGCATAACCAGGGCAGACAGGCTCCTCTCTATTCTGCCCTGATGTGCGTGCATGCTAAATCGCTTCAGTCATGTATCTGACTCTCTTCGACCCTATGGATTGTAGCCCACCAGCTTCCTCTGTCCATGGGATTCTCCAGGCAAGAAGGTGTAGATTGCCATGCCGTTCTCCAGGGGATCATCCCGACCCAGGGATCAAACCCGCATCTCATTGCTTCCTGCATTAGCAGGCTGGTTCTTTACCACTAGCACCACCTGGGAAGCCCTGGAGGAGTGGAGAGGGCCAATGTGCAGTGAAAGCATTAGTCCCTCAGTCGTGTCCAACTCTTTGCGACCCCATGGACTGTAGCCTGCCAGGCTCCTCTGTCCATAGGAATTTCCAGGCAAGAGTACTGGAGTGGGTAGTCATTCCCTTCTCCAGGGGATCTTCCCAACCCAGGGATCAAACCCAGGTCTCCTGTATTGTAGGCAGATTCTTTACCATCTGAGCCACCAGGGAAGCCCTAGGCTAGAGCAGTTTCCTTTTCCACATTCAAGGGAGCATCACCGGGCGGGGCGGGGTGGGGTGGGGTGTTTGCAAACAGTCCTGCAGGCAGAGGGCGCTCTGGGCAGGTCTTCTGTCCGACGAGGCTGTGTGTGGGATGACCCTGCTCCTTTAGGGTAGATCCCCAAAACTGGACTTAATTGGGGAAATGGATGCATATAAACTATAAATTTTAGTTAACATTGCTCAAACCTGCACTTTAATGTGATCCAATCACCTCCAAAATGTGGTGGTTTTACTATTTCTCAATCTTGGCAAAAATGATACATCATCTTAATTTCCATTCCTTAAATATTAGCAAGGTTGAGTTTATATATCTCCATTTTTTAAGTGGATTGTCATCTTCTTCTTATTGGTTTATAAAGTGCTCTTTATCAATGATATTAACTCTTGGCAACAGATCACAGAAAGGAAAAAAAAAACAACTACTGTGTCTTTCAACTTAATTTATGGTGATTTGGCTAAACAAACTTCTTGAAATGTTTATCTTCACATTTACCAGTCTTTTCTTCTTTTAAAGTATTTGGGTTGGGAGCATAATTAGAAGGAGTCTCTCCACCAGAAAGAATCTTAGGATCAAAATCTTGGATGACTCGTATTGTGGAAATCAGGAACACTGTAAATAGAGAGGCTGTGTATTTATCATCATAAAATGATGCAGTGTTAGGGCTTTTAGGACTTAATGTTTAGAAGGGACTTCTCATTCATTTATTTGATCATTGGTTCATTCATTCCTTCATTCAAAAATACTAACAGAGTGTCAGCTACTTGTCAGGCACTGTTTTAGGTGCTGGGGAGACAGCCGTGGGCAAACAAGACCAACTTTGCCCCCCAGGCACCCACACTCTGGTGCAGCCACCTTGAGGGGACACGCCACTGGGCCTCTATGACAGCCGAGCCCCAGCCCAGCGCTGGGGACATGGTCAGGCTCCTGGTTTCCAGCCCCTCCTTGAGAACCTCCAGCAAGGGGCATCTTGAGGAATGAGTTTCTCGTCCCCAAGGGCGAGCAAACAAGTCAGAGAGCAGGCCCTGGAGCCTCAGGAGAAGGAAACGGGGAGGAGGACCACGGAGTCAGGACCCCGAGCGGTTGAGGGCAGGCCAGGCTAGTGGAGACTCACAGGGTGGAGACAGAGACCCTCTGCCCGCCCACCCCCATCTGCTCACAGATGGCCATCAAGTCGGTGCAGTTTCTGAACACAGAAGGGTGGTCCAAGGAGCTGCTGGGGGCACTCACCAGGCCTGACCGGACACAGCAGGAGCAGCCCCCGGAGAAGGTGGGCCACCCGCACCCCTGCCCAGGGCAAGCCCCAGGCCCCCGAAAGAAACAGAGGGCGGGGGGCAGGCGGCAGGACTTGCAGCCACACCCTTGACGCTTCACCACCAGCCCAGGGGTTGCTGGTCGCAGAGCAGAGGGGCGAGGGGGCATGCATGGGGGCAGTGGCAGGCTGCCCGGTGGACAGGGGTGCAGAGAGGTGGTTCAGGCTCAAGACAGGAAGCTGAACCCTTCCCCAGGCCTTCCTGTTCATCTACTATGGGCTGATGCTCCAAGCTGAAAAGAACGGCACCACAGTCAGGACACACCTGAAAACCCTGCTGGAAACGTCCCACCAGTGGTCCAAGCAGAGGGAGGTAAGACTCTAGTGGCCACTCAGTGCCAGCTGCCTGACCCTGATCACAGAATTAGCCTGACCCTGGTCCCACTCCAACCCTGATCCTGGTCCCACTCTGACCCCATCACAGCTGTGTCCTCTTCCTCTTCCTGGACCCTCATTTCCTGCTCTGGCGCGGGGCTGCTGAGACCTGGGGGTGGGGAGGCAGCGGTAGCAGAACTCCACAGTCACCTCTCCCCCCCGCCCCACCCTCGCCTCCATCCCCCATAAAGAGACGCCCCACAAGGCCGGGCTCAAACGTGTGTGTACTCCAAGGCTGGTGGGAGGCAGGTGCCCTGTGCCCTTGGACAAGTCCCCAGCCCACGTCAGTGACCCTGGCCCCCTACCCCCACAGGGCATTGCGCTCACCGTGGGGCTGGCCGCCGCCCGCCACCTGGACCACGTCTGGGCCATCCTGGAGCAGTTTGGCCGGAGAAACCCCGTCAGGCGGAGCCTGAACAGATTCTCCCACAAGGTGCTGGCTCTCTGGCGGCCGGAGGCCTGGGCTGCAGACAGGGATGCTGGACCTCCATGGAGTGGGGGCTCCTGGGGCCGATTAGGGGGAAAGGCTGTGGGCCGCCCCCCGGCCTCCAGCCCCACCTCTGCAGCAGCGGCATGGCCCCTGTGCCACGATTTCCTCCTCCGCGATGGTGCTCCCTCTTTCCCACCGCTGGGGCTGCAGCGAGCCCGGCTGTGAGGCCAACACGGCAGGAGCTTCAGGGACAGCTCCCGCGTGGCTGCCTGCCTGCCTCATTGTGGTTGGTGGCTCTTTGATCCTGGGCCTCGTCCAAAGCAGGAGACAAGGGCCAGAGGCCAGCCCTGGGGAATTCCCGAGGCAGAAGCAGTGGCAGCCACCCCAGGAGGCGAGCCGGGTTAGGACAGAGTGGGGATGAGTGAGAACCAGGACCACGGCCGAAGTCCGGCCGGGCTCCTCCTCGCAGCTCCACACCTGGCAGGTGGTAGAGCAGTGGCTGGGACCCGAAGCTCAAACCCCCAGAGAGGGTCTAGTCACTGACGGACAGCAGAATCATAGTGTCCTCAGGGGACATCGAGGGCCCCCACTCTCTGGGTCTCACCTGGAGCCAATGCGCCGGGTGCCCCATCACTGTCTCTCTAGGTCCAGACACACCCTCCCAAGCTCCCTGCAGCCTGAGGTGGGACAGAAGGGGGCCGGGCCCTGGGCCCCGGGGAAGGGGCCACCCCAAGGCTGGAAGGGTGGGGGGCTTAGACTCCAGCCTGTTCTAGCAGAGACAACCACCCCCGGGTACACCTCCGAGTGACCCCACAAGACCCAGCCCACCCCCCTAGGGAGACAGCCCCATCTCCTCTATTTTCCTTATGAGACAAACTGAGGCCCACCACTCCTCAGAGCACCCTGCCTCCAGGACCCCACCAGGGCCTGGGGTACCTGCCGTCACCACACCCCCAGGGGAAGGCTCAGCAGGGCTTGACCTGCCCCACCCCCACCCCACTGTGCCCAGGACTTGGAGGACCCGTGGTGGAAGTGGGCGAGCAGCACCATCCTCCTCTGCTACGGCCAGATGGCGGACAAGGCCAAGGCCCTCACCCTCCCGTGGGTGGACAACATTCTGACTCGGATGATCTACTACTTCCACCACAGCTCCTGGGTACGACCCCTGGCCCACCCCAGAGCCCACCAGAGCGGGGTCAGGACTCTAGACCTCCCAGAGCCCTGGAGCCCACCAGAGTGGGGTCAGGATTAGACCTCCCAGGGCCCCGGAGCCCATCAGAGAGGTGTCAGGATTAGACCTCCCAGGGCCCTGAGGCCCACCTCCCCACGCCACCCCCACATGGGCCTGGCCTCCTCCTTGTCCTTCCCACCTAACGGTTCATGGATTTTCCTGAGGACCCCAGCCCTCCGCCTCCCCTCTGAAAGCAAGCCCTGGGTTCTCACTCGGGAACTGGATGCCCTATGATGACAGTCCCCTAACCCTGCACCCGGGGAACAGTGAGGGTCCGGGCAGCCCTGTGAGAGCACCACACACTTGATCCTTTGGGCCTGGGGTAGCCGCATATCACCATAAGCTGGATACTAGGCTTCTTATGGGCACCTCCTGATGCTTAAGCATCATCAGCTATTCACACTGTTAAACAAAATCACATGGGTCCTCCCTATCCTGGGGCCTATGTAGCCCCAGCCCTCGGAGGTCTCTGCTGCATGGGTCCCCCCATCACAGGGTCTATGCAGCCCCAGCCGGAGGTCTCTGCTGTCCCCCCCCATCAGTGGCGGCCCTGCTGCCACGCGTGATGGTGGCCTTCCTGCTCTCCCACCCCTTCGATGCTCCCACTCCCCGACCCACCCCTTGCTCTGCTGCCTGACCCCAGGATGAGACGCTGAAGCAGAGCTTCCTCACGGCCATACTCATGCTGGTGGGGGCCATCAGCCACAACGAGGGCACCCAAAGCTACGGGTTCTCGCAGATGTCCAAGCTCTTCAAGTGCCTGATGGTGAGTGCAAGGTCCTGGGGCAAGGGAAGTCCTCTCCATGGATGGACAGGGCACCTCCCTCAAACAGCAGCACTCACAAGAGGCACCTGTGGGAGAGAGGGGCCAGCTGGACTTCTAGAGCGTGGACAAGCCCCTCACAGGCTTTCACACCTGGAACCACATCCATGGCCCTCACGTGACTCGCTCCCTACAGTGACCCTGGGCTGGCCAAGGATGTCCACCACACAGCTAATGTGGCTGAGACCCGGGAAGGCCAGCACCATCCTTTCTGCCAATACTGACCTAGCTTGCTCCACTAGTTGCTAGGGGTTTGGGCCTCACAGAACCTGTGGGATACTGGAGGAAACACACAAGTGATAGATAATTATGCAGTAGCAGTAGCAAAAATAACACTTCTCATTTTCTGAGTCCCTCCTGTGACCCAGACACACTGCTTTGCAAGCCTTGCTTCCCACCTAACACAAGGGCAACGGCTCATGTTACTTGTGAATAAACGAAGCTCAGAGCAGTTTGGAGGTGTGCCCAAGGTCATGCGAGCTCATGTGTGGGTAGCTAGGATTCAGCCGTGACCCATCTGATTCTAAAGTCTATGCTCTAATTGTCTAAGGTGGCAGAGGGACGGGGCGAGGGGGGTCAGAACACAAAGGCCACCCCTATGAGGATCCAGAGCAGAAGCAGAATCCTGCAGGTTAGAGGGGTGCTGGGCACCCAGCTCTTTAGGTGGGAAGGAGACTTGGTGTCAGAAGTGGGACGGGCCCAGGTATGTGGAGAGACTCAGCCTGCACCCGGGATTTGCAGCTTATGATGGAGAAGGAGCCTCAGGACACGCTGTGCACCCCGACTCGCCAGCAGACCATTCACATCATCTCCAGTCTCTGGTAGGCTCCCCAGCCCCACACAGTGCCTTGCTCAGCATCTGCCATCAGCCTCACAGCTCGGGCTTGGCACCTAGCAGGACAGCGAGGTGGGAGACATCAGGTGTCAAGGCCCTCCTGGGCAGGGCTAGGGACCTGAGCCAGTGCAGGCCACCGTGGGAGGCGGGTGGCCTTCTTACAGAGGCCCCCGCCCTTCCCGCCTTGTTCCCCACAGTAAGCTGAGGCCACTGCTGGACTTGGAGATGAAATCTCAGCTTCTGTCCATCAGCCTCCACAGCGTGATGTCCCTGCCGCCGCTGGAGGTCCTAGAGAAACACACCTGCCTCTTTCTGGAGCCGCCCAACATACAGGTGCGAGCCTGGCACCTGCACCCCTTCCAGAGGCGGGGCTCCGGGGAAGAATGTCCAGTCCTGCATACTGCTCTCGGGTTGGCAGGGGGCCCCTGAGGCACCCGCCTCCCACCGTAGGCCAGGGCTGGGGGTGTTTCTTTTAACTGTTCGAGCCCGCCTGTAAAAAGGGAATGATGATCCAAGAGCTAGTGGTCCTTAGCGCTGAGGCTGAAAGGAAACCCTGCGTGTCCCACGTGTGGGGCAAAGCAGCACTCTGTACATAGAATGGGTGGCCTCCCTTTCTCTTGCTGGCACTGAGAGCGTGCAGCTCAGTGTCACCCACGCCGCTACTGCAGCTGGTCTGGTCCTGCCCGCGCTAGTGGCTGCAAAAAGGAGCTCTGATGTGCGCTCCAAGCCCCTGGCCGGCCGCCCACCCTCTCAAGTTGTTGTGTCCAAGGGAAGCCTCACTGCGGGGAGATGCCGGCCATTGCGGGCAGCCGCCACCGGAGGGAGCGTGCAGCCTCTCGCGGCCCACCCCCGCCCGGCGCCCCGCCCGGCGCCCCGCCCACTGCACAGGGCAGGCAGCCGGTGCTGAGCACCTGCCGGGGAGCCAGGCCCACCCAGCATCTGCGTTAGCTCAGCTTCCCAGCAGTGACCCGTCCAGAGAGCGAGGGAACCAGCTCAGAGAAATGGAGGTGTCGGGAGGGAGAGGCAGGGCTGATCTTTGCCCCTTGCCCCTAGACCAGGCTCATCAGCCCACCTCCCCAGGCTGAGTCCAGGATGGAGCCGGCAGATAGACAGCTTGGGTGTGGGTGAGAGTGAGGGGCCCCCTGGACCCAGGGTGACACCACTGCAGCGGCTCTCCAGAAGGAGGACGTCTGCCTAGACTCCAACCCTGTGGGAGTCCAGGGTGCCCCGGTTACCAGGTGATGACCCCACAGCCGGACCCTCAGGGAGTGCAGCCGGGAGCCAGGCGCTGGGCTGAGGCTTCCTGTTCATTCTCACCCTGTGTCCACGTACACCCTGACCGGGGCCTGGCTCCAGCCCAGTTCTCAGGGGATAAAGGTAGGCTCAGAGAGCCGAAGTGGCCCCCAGGGACCTGATGGCCAGTGCCCCAGGGCTCTCCTCCAGTGGATACTCTCTGTGGCCCTTCCCTCCCTGGGCAAGACTGACTCACCAAGCAGCCAAGATCAAGGGTCTCCTGTGTTTGCAGGACCAGAGCAAAATGAAAACGAGGGGCCTTTGTTTAAAACCTTTTTGAGAATTTCAAGATGGCAATGGCAGAGTGTTCAACTAGACACAAGAGCCTTCCGAGCCAGGTCTTGAGCAGGTTACATGCTCGTGAATCTTCTCGGCCACTGAGAATCCTGTGCCCTGGGGCAGGCCCCAGACCACCCCAGACCACCCATTCTCCCCAGCTGCCCAGTGGGGGTCCTGGGAGGGGCCCTTCCTGGGCATGATATGAGCTTACTGGTGTGCATCCCAACCTGGGGAGCATGCAGGAAGCAGGCAGCGAGAGGCTGACACACACAGGCCCCCCAGGAGGCCCCAGCCGTCCCTCTGGCCCTGGGTCTCGGCTGCCCTCTGACCTGCTCCACTCCCCGGCACAGACCCTCTACAAGGAGACCACAGGGGCCCTGGAACAGATGCTACAGAGCTTCATCATGCAGAACCCCACAGCTGAGGAGCTGCAATTCCTGCTGGCGGTGAGGACACAGGGCAGTGTAGGGAGAGGACAGGGGGGCAGAGGGCACAGGGCCTGAACCAGGCATGGAACTGGTCTAGGAACACAGAGGCTCGAGGGCTGTCCATTGCAGGGGTCACCGTGGTTTAGGACAAGTAGGGGGCAGGAAGGTGCAGTGAGCACAGCCTGGTGGCAAGTGGGCCATGAAGGCCACAGCAAAGGGAGTTGGTGAGGAAAGAGGCCATGGCCCTGCCCCGGAGGCACCTGCCCTCCTTCCCACTGAGAGAACTGCCCCTGCAGCAGTCTCCCAGCTTCAAGGGTGTCTCCCAAGCCTACCACCCCCACTGTGTCACTGCCCTCCAGAGTCCTTCCCTGAAAGGAGGGAGACCAGCCAACAGAGTCAGGGGAGGCCCAGTGGGGAGGCTGCCTCTGCTGGGAGGGTGGGAGGTCAGGGCCAGCAGGCCTCTGCAGAGGAGGGGCGGAGAGGGCCCCGGGGCAGAGGGCACACAGGAGCAAAGCTGAGCAACCCCAGCTAGCACACTGGGCCGGAGTGGAGGGAGGGTCTGCATGGCTGGAGCCTGGGGTGGGCGCAGAGGTGGGGGCAGTGGGTCAGAGTGAGGTGAGGTCAGCAGAGGCCAGGCCATCTCAGGCTTGAGGCCCAGTGGAGCTGAGGGGAGCCTCTGCAGCAGGGACTGCCTACCTGGGGTGCACAGATGGAAGTCGGGGTTGGGTGTGTGAGCCCGGCCAGGAGGAAACGTTGTTACAGGACACAACCGAGTCACAGAATCTCCCAGCACTTCATCCTCACGCAGCGTCAGAATCATCCATCCCCATAACAAAGAGGCTCAAATGCGGCTTAAGAAGTGTTCAGCCTGTCTCAGTATGCCTTTGAATTTCTTTGTAACTCTGTGCCTTTGTGGTGTGCACAGAAAAGCATTGTTCTGGAAAGATATACGTTGCAGAGGAACAGGTTAACAACCTGGCACCTCAAAAGATTTTCAGCAGGAGGGGCGTGTCATTTACAAAAGAAAGAAAGAACACCTCCTCTTGGGTCGCGATGGCCTGGAGCAGAGGGATTAGCAGAGGCAGTGAAAAGAGATGAGGAAGGCCGGATAGGGGGAGTGGTGGACTGCGCGGGGCTGGGACTGGGAGGGGCCTGAGCCGAGGGTGTGGCTTAGGATGTGGTCTGGGCTGGTGGTGGGCGGGGCCTGAGCTGGGGGCGGGGCCTGTCCGGAGCTGGGGTCCTAGGCGGCCGCGCCCCTCCCTGCCCCTACCACCTGCAGCACCTGTCTGTCTGGCTGGCGTCGGAGAAGGCACATGAGCGGCAGCGGGCTGTCCACAGCTGCGTGGCCCTCCTCAAATTCCTGAACCACAGCCTCTACCTGGATGTGAGTACCATCTCTCCAGCCCCAGGCCCACACCCGCCAAGCTGCCCTTCTCCCCCAGCCTGCCAAGGCGCATGGGGCCCCTGCCCCCAGGACATGCAGGATCCCCAAGTCCCCTGTGGCCTGGCCAGGCACTCCTCCTCCTCACACACAAGGAAACAGCCTGGGTTGGGGGTTGGGGGGCCCCTGCTGAAGGCCTCCCAGCTGAAGGCTGAACCCAGGCTCCCTGACGCCTGACCCAGGATGCTGGGCTTTTGCCAATGCAGCTTGAAGCCTCAAGCAAGTTCTCCACCCTGAGCCTGTCTCTCAGGGAAATGGGAAGAAAGGAGTCCTCCTCAGAGGGACACAGTGAGCGTCAGATGAGAGACTGTGAGAGTGCCGCCCTGCCCCAGACTGGAGCAGGCAGCTCTGTGTAGAACAGCCACTGTCCCTCTGCCCTCATCCATCACCATTTCCGTCGTTTCATTTCACGGGTCACAGCTTAACCACCATCTGTCGCTAACGCCCTTGGGTTGAGTGAACATCAGCACGCGTACAGGGAGTGAGTGGTTCTGCATTTATCAGCCAAAATCAGCATCGATTCCTCAGGGAGACTCACAGGGAGATGAGAAAATTACTTCCTCGGCCTGGTGCCTGGCGGGTGTGCCTTTCTAACGAAGGCAGACAGGCAGGCAGGCGGCTGGGAAACAGGCACATTCTGCCAAAGGCAAGCTTTCGGTGTTTAGACCCCTCCAGTATGCCTTTGGTGAGGAGGACCCCTCTGCAGGAGTTCAAAGGACCTTCCATTTACTCAAAATCAACTTCTGCAACACATAGGACTGGGTCTAGGAGAGACAAGTCAGGCACTTGCCTAGGACACAACACTTGTGGAGATGCCAAAACACTCAGCAAGGAAGATAAATGTTTTAATGGGATGTTTTAAACAATCAAATCAGCAAACTATGGCCCTTGGGCTGGCCACCTGTTGTTGTGAATAAAGTTTTATTGGAATCAGGGCTGGGAATAGGGTGAGGTGAGTGAGGCAAGATCATGGACGTGCAGGCTCAGATCCTGTCTTTATTTAAAATTTTGAAACTCTTGCATGATGGATTTTTTAGCATTCATTTTGAATTTGACAAATATTACATTAAGATAGTTTTCTCTTATGTCCTGACCTTTTTTGGCAACCACTAACATTTTGTCTGGGGGGCTTCCCCGGTGGCTCAGTGGTAAGGAATCCTCCTGCCAATGCAAGAGACAGAGGTTCAATCCCTGGGTCAGGAAGACTCCCTGGAGAAGGAAATGGCAACTCACTTAAGTATTCTTGCCTGGGAAATGCCAGGGACAGAAGAGCCTGGCGGGCTCCAGTCCATGGGGTCGCGAAAGAGTTGGACACAACTGAGCAACTAAACAGAAACATTTTGTCCAGACCTGAATCCCAGCCCTGCATAGAGTTTGAAGTGATCCTTTCCGACGCCAGCCGTGCTGGGGTGAGTGTGTGACTGCTAGGATCTGCATAAGTGGTTCTCTGCACTCTCACTACAGCCCAAAGAGGACAAACGAACTGGGCAGCTGGTGGGCATGCTGGGGATTCTGTGCCAGGACCCGGACAAGACTACCCAGTGCTCCAGCCTGGAAGGGGTGGGCCATCTCTACAAGCTCCTCATGCACCAGAGAGGTGAGCCTATGAGGGTCCCCACGGAGGACTCGCTCCCACCGCAGCCACAGCCTCAGCCCAACCCACGCCAGCACTCCTGAACCCAACTCCCCCCAGACCTCTCCCAGACCCAGCCTCTAACCTCAGCCATCAGCACAGTCATGGCTTTGTCCCGACCTGCAGACCCACTGACTCCCCACCCTAAACTTGGACCCAGGCATGACCCTGACTTCAGATGATCCCACCCCACCCACTGCAGGTCCCACCCGAGACCCCAAGCCTGCCTTTGCCTGCCCTCACCCCTACCCCATCCCGCCCCTGACCAGGAGGAGAAGCTTTGCAGGAGCAAGCACCAGCCCCCCAGGAGCCTCCCCAGGCCAGCAAGGAAGGAGCCCCCATCTGGAGCAGCGGGGACCAGGAGGCTGCTCCCCCCAGCCCCCAGGAGGTGGCACTCTTGAAGGACCACGTCTTGCAGCCCGGCAGCTCCCAAGTCATCAAGGTCAAAGCCCTTAGAATCCTGGGCAGATCTGGGTGGGGGGATGTGGCCATGCTCTGCTCCGACCCCCACTGCTACTCCTCTGCCGGGGCTCCCGCTGGGGCCAGGGTGTGAGTATTAAAACTGAGGCCAGGATCTTGCCTGCATCTCTGGTGATTAACTAGAGCTTTGGAGGACTGTGTCTCCTGGGAAGCAGGAGTTCGGGGAGGAGGGGCTGGAGATAGACTCTGGGGTCAGCAGCGCAGGCTTGAGTCCCAGCTCTGTCTCTCACGGCTGTGCAATCTTGAACAAGCTCCTTCTGTCTGAGCCTCAGTCTTCCTTGTGAAGTGGGCAGAGTGATACCAACGAAGTTCCAGCTGCCAGGAATTCCTAATAGACGGCGCTGGCTGGCTAGCTCCCATGGTGGGCGTCCTCTGAGGCACCAAATGGTGTCCTTCCTGGTGACCCTCTGCAGATACAGCCTTGACTTCCTCACTTTCCCGAGGTTTCTCCCCATCCTCTGAGAGCCAAACCCTCCTCCTTTGAAGGCATACCGTGTCTCCCCTCTTCCGCTGTCATCTGACCTCCCGCAGCCAGCCCCTCCTTAGTCAGTGGCTTGGGGTGTCCAGCAGCTCCCCAGCTCCCTTTCGTCATCTCAGTGAGATCCCAAGTCTCTGTAACCGTCTGTATCTGTGTGAGCTGTGTCTTTTCTGAAGATGAGCGAGGCTGGGACCCCGGGTGTGGGCTGGATGCTGGCGTTGGCTGGACTGGCCGAGTTTCCTGGAGCCTCCCGTTCGGAGTGGTCAGTTCATGACGTCTCCGCTGTGGTGGCCCCTCTTGCTGTTGAACCCATGACTAATGAAGACCCCTGTATGGGATGTGTCTGTCAGTCTCCCCATTAGACCTCCAGGCCAGAAGTGGAGTCCCACCTGGGCCCAGCACAGGCTCTGGTGGTAGAACCAGGCTTCAGTAAACACCCATTCAGTGGAGTTAGGTTGAACCAAATGATGCAGTGGCAGTACCTGGCTAGTAGGTGCCCAGTGGGTTTTAAATCCAGCCCTGCCTGACTCTAGAACTGTGCTCTCTGCAGCTGCAGTGGCTGTCAGCCCACTGAGGCCAATCAGGAAAAGTTTAGTAGGGAAAAACCTAAAGCCCTGGAGACAGTACATCAGTTGTCCAGGGCCAGGACAGGGAAACTAGGCAGGGCTTCTGTTTACACCTGAGGACCTGGACCTAGGGGAAGAGACAGGGCTGGAGGGAGGGTTCCCTGGGGCCAGCTCAGAGGGCCCCAGCAGTTAAGGGGTCCTGGAGCACTGGGGCTCTCAGGTGGACGGAGTGACTAGGAACGTAGGGTCCAGAACCTGGGAAGAGCAGTCTGCCCCACTCTGCATGGTCCCCGGCACACAGGGACAGGGCATTCAGCTCAGGTTTTCCTTGAACAGGAAGCAGTAATGGACAGAGCACAGAAAGGGGAGAGGATGGGAGGGTCTGCTAATCAAAGGACGATGGTTCTGGGAAGGTTTGGGGTGGAGAACAGACCTGGGTTCTGGTCCCAAATCGGTCCTGCATTCCCCGCGTGGTCTTATAAACACTATAACTTCATCACTACCATGAGCCATCTCCACCTTCACCACCACCTCCACCAACAGAATTTCTGTCACCACCATCACCACCACCACCACCAAAGGCATCACCATCACCACCACCATCACTAACAGTGCCACCACCACCATCACCACCACCACCACCATCATTAACAGCACTACCACCATCACCACCACCACCACTACCAACACCATCACCACTATCACCAGCACCATCATCACCACCACTGTCCCTCTCCACCTTCACCACCACCTCCACCAACAGCATTACCATCACCACCACCATCACTAACACCACCACCATCACCATCGCCACCATAACCACAGAACCACCATCACTGCCACCTCCAGCTCACATTTTTTCACGCCCTGGGTTTAAATAAGATACTCACAAGTACTTAGCAAACCTGAGTTTGTAGTATTCTGGGATTCTGAGAGTCTAACCATCATTCCAGATTGAATTTCTTCAAAAACATTCTATTACTAGAACTGTAACCAAAATTTAACATTTTAGCAAACAATTTTAAACATAATCTTAAAACAAATGACCTAACCAGATTTATATAGTAGTCTAATATTCTAACACAAAAAGTTACTTTTAGCTACAAATATGCCTGTATGCAGGTCAAGAAGCAACAGTTAGAACCAGACATGGAACAACGGACTGGTTCCAAATTGGGAAAGGAGTACATCAAGGCTGTATATTGTCACCTTTCTTATTTAACTTATATGCAGAGTACATCATGTGAAATGCAAGACTGGATGAAGCATAAGCTGGAATCAAGATTGCACAGAGAAATATCAATAACCTCAGATATGCAGATGACACCACCCTTATGGCAGAAAGTGAAGAGGAACTAAAGAGCCTCCTGATGAAAATGAAAGAGGAGAGTGAAAAAGCTGGCTTAAAACTCAACATTCAAGAAACAAAGATCATGGCATCCAGTCCCATCACTTCATGGCAAATAGATGGGGAAACAATGGAAATAGTGACAGACTTTATTTTCTTGGGCTCCAAAATCACTGTAGATGGTGACTGCAGCCATGAAATTAAAAGATGCTTGCTCCTTGGAAGAAAAGCTATGACAAACCTAGACAGCATATTAAAAAGCAGAGATATTACTTTACCAACAAAGGTCCATATAGTCAAAGCTATGGTTTTTCCAGTAGTCATGTATGGATGTGAGCTGGATCGTAAAGAAAGCTGAGCACTGAACAGTTAATTCGTTTGAACTGTGGTGTTGGAGAAGACTTTGAGAGTCCCTTGAACAGCAAGGAGATCAAACCAGTCAATCCTAAGGGAAATCCTGAATATTCATTGGAAGGACTGATGCTGAAGCTTCAAAATTTTGGTCACCTGATGCAAAAAATTGACTCACTAGAAAAGACCCTGATGCTGGGAAAGATTGAAGGCAGGAGGAGAAGGGGACGACAGACGATGAGATAGTTGGATGGCATCACTGACTCAATGGACATGAATTTGAGCAAGCTCTGGGAGTTGGTGATGGACAGGGAAGCCTGGCGTGCTGCAGTCCATGGGGTCACAAAGAGTCAGACACTACTGAGGGACTGAACTGAACTGAACAAATATGCCATTAAAATTATCCTCACCTCCTAATCAATAACTGGTAAACTAACATTCTCACAAACACTTTACCGAAATTTTAGAGCAGTAAGATTCTGTTAATAATAAATATTCTAACATTCATACATTTTTATATCTAATGTACAGGCAAACATCCTAACAGACTTTCAGACATCTCAACAAATACCCTGACATGCCCAGGAACATTTTACCACTCTACCATCTTTGCAAGCATTAGAGTGTTCAGTCAGCCTTCCCAAGTATGACTCCATCACCAGCATTCAATCTTCCTTTGGTTATCAGCTGCACAGAGTTAGAGCTTTCCAGCATAACTTTCTGGAAGGATGAAGTATCTGCACTATACAGGTGGCCACTGTCCCCATGTGACTATTGGGCTCTTGAAATGCAGCAATGCAGGGGGTTCCCTGGCGGTCCAGTGGTTAGAGCTCAATGCTTTCTCTTCTGGGGCCCAGGCTCAGTCCCTGGTCAGGGAACTAAGATCCCTCAAGCCAAGTGAGTACAGCCAAATTTTTAAAAAAAGTGCCTGGTGCAGCTGATTAACTGAATTTTAAATTTTGCTTCATTTTCTTTTATGGCCTCACCACGCAGTGTGCACGATCTTAGTTCCCGATCCTACACCCTAGGTGGTGAATGTGCAGAGTCCTAACCACTGGATCACCAGGGATTCCCTGAATTTTTCGTGATTAAATTTAAACAGCTTGGTATGGCTGGCAGCTACGATATTGAGCAGCACTGCTCTAAATCTTTCCTCTCGGAGACTGTGGTCTAAGGCTGTGGAGCAGGGATCCCAGCCCCCGACTTTGCATTCCCCGAGAGTACCCTCATCCCGCAGAGCAGCTCAGGGTCTGGGGTGGGAGGTGACATCCACCTCCCTGGACACCGCCTCCCCTCCCCCCAGGAGAATGTGGGCAGCAAGCAGAGTCGGGCTCCCCGGCAAGCCCTGCTAGGGGACGGGAGCCCTGGGTTCTGGACCCAGCCTGGCCCTGCCTAGCCCTCCCGGGTGCCGTGAATGAAGGCAGCTCACCTGCCTTCCCAGGCCTAGGGCTGCAGGGGGCCCTGAAGATCCTTCGAAGATCTGAAGTTCAGTTGCTCTTGGTTAAGACTCTGTAAGGAGGGGAGTGGGGAGTGGCCGCCTGGGCTGAGGCTAACAGATCAGGATGCCCCCGATGTGAGGACCGGGCAGAGGAAGGGCAGGGGCGAGGCTGGCTGGGCCAGGCGTGTCCCGGGACAAGCCCTGAGGTCTGAGTGAGGAAGGGAGCCGTGTCCCCGCCCCTCTGCCATCATCACATGCTCTCTCCCTGCCCATGGGCTGTGGCTGGCTCAGGGAGACGTGCAGGAGAGCAAACTGCAAGATGGGTGCCCTTGTTGGGGCCCCAGAGGCGTGAGACTGAGGCGTCTGGCGGTGCTTAGAGACTTGGGGAGCCTGGAGCGTTGAGACGGGGTACGAGTGCAGCCAAGCAGGCGGGTGCCCAGCGCCGGGGACCATGGTGATGGCATCTCCCTCCCACTGCTACAGGAAATCATGAAGTATCTCACGATGGCAGAGCCGACAGACCTCATCTGGACGGCCGTCAACAGCCTGGGCTCCACCAGCCCCTTCCACGTGCAGGCGGCCGCCAACATGCTGCTCACTGCCATCCAGGAGCACGGGGCCAAGCTGGAGACTGTGAGGGCGGTGGGGCCCCCGCGGAGGGCCCGCCAGGATGGGGCAGGGGGCAGGGGGCAGGCCCAGCATCAGCACCCGGGGGCCTAGGGCCTCGGGGACCAGGCGGCGTCCCTGAGCTTGGTACTGAGGGGGATACCCAGACCCCACCCTCTGATGCATTCCAGTAAGTGAGTGAATGCAGGACGGAATGGCCCACACAGGTGTCCCGGGGCCCTGGGGGGTGTTTGCAGCATCTGGGGCAGACATGCGCTGATGGAGCAAGGATGGGATGGGAGTGGGGGGAGAAGGGCCAGCCCAGACCCTCCAGGAGCTCTGGGTCTGACTCCAGGCTGATGAGGAGGGGCAGCACAGGCCCCTGGAGGGGACCCCCAAGTAGAGGATGACTGATGCCTCAGGGGGTGCTCTTGGAGCCAGGCATGAATGGATGAGTGATGAGACCCGAAAGTGGAAGGGGAGGGGCCTGCCAGACATCAGAGCGGCAGGTACCAAAGTGAAGACCAGGACACAAGGTCATCTGAACATAAGGCAGACGCCCTGTCCCCCCAACCCCAAGACAGGGGCTAGAGGCTCTGCCCCTGGGTGTGTCTGAACCTTCAGCGATTGGGCAATGTTTAGACAGACTTGGACAACCCCAAATGCTGTGCAGATGGTGCTTGTCCCCCTATCAGCCCAGGGGTCCCCTTCTGACTCGTGTCCAGGGCAGAGAAGAGCCTCCCCCATCAGACCTCCCTCTTAGATCCCCCAGGACAGGGCTGTGCGTCCCCCTCAGGAGAGCACTCTACCTGAAGGGGCTCCACGCCCATCGGGGCAGCTCCTCCCTCCCTTTTCAGGCTCTTGGGGTGGCGCCTGGCCCCCTGCCCAGACCAGCCCTCTCCCCATACTCTTCCTCCCCACACAGGTTGCCAACCTGGGCCGGGCCATCCACCTGAAGCTCTGCTCCGTCCGCATCCCCCAAGCCAAGGAAAATGCCCTGCATGCCATCACCCTGCTGGCCCGGAACCACACCTCCGAGCTGGTGGCTGCCTTCCTGGACTTCTCCATACCCCTGGACAGGTGCCCAGCCCTCCTTCCCTCCCCACCCCACTGCCCACTGTCCATCCTCCCCCAGGCAGAGGGCACCCTGCCTACCCTCCTGCTTGCCCACGAATGGCCACATGGCTGGGAGCCCCCAGGGAGCACTTATCTGTTCATTTACTGTGTACCTCCTGGGGCCAGCCCTGGGGAGGCACCACGCACCATCCCTTCTCTCAGTGACCCCATAAAACACCCCGCCCAGCCACCAGCACCCATCACCTGGCAGAGAGGAGCCCGGGATCCTGGGTGCTGCTGGCAAGACCCCTGTCAACACCAAACCCTCTCCATCCTTCCTGCTCCTCAGGGACCCTCACCCTGCCCCCGCCCCAATGGCACCACAGTCCCCAGGCCCCTGAGCCTGGAGACAGTACTTTATCTCTAAAATCCCAGTTCTGAATCCCAGGTCTTCAGTCTATACCACCTGCTTACCTAGACACCATGCACCTGCCCTGGGTCACTCCTGGAACCTTGAGGTTGTAGCTCCTGGTCGCCGACACCCTCTCGCTCACTCCCGCTGCCTTGATCTTGGGGATGCCAGCATCTTTCGCTCGCCCTGATGCCTCAACACCTGGACCCCCTCTCCCATCTCCCTCAGCCTCCCCCTCCCACAGCCATAGCCTCAGCTCAGTCACCTTCAGTTTCAAGCATCTGTCCCCTACCCGGACCCCCTCCTGCCTCACTCCGTCTGGTACCCACCCCCTGACCAGTGAGCCTCTGCTCTCCAGGACCTCCACATTCACTGCCTTGCTCACCTCCTCATGGCCGCTCCCCTGTCCTCATCTCTCTCCTTGCCAGCATAGAATCTACCTTCTGATATCAAAGTAACCCCCTGAGCACACCCCAAGCCTCTTGTCCCCTTTGTCACATTCAGCTTGCAAAATTCAACTGGCTCCATCTAATCCACACCTGCCCCTGTGCAGCCAAGTGCAGGAAAGAGCATGCTGCCACCCTTTAAATTCTCAGCCACACATCTCCACAGAGCTGGGCAGAAACCAGCTCCTCAGTGTTGCCCAGAAACCAGCTACCTGGAAACCACATTTCCCACCCCTGCCTTCTCAGCCCCCAACACCTCTGCCCCCACCTCACACTCGGCCACTGACCTTGCTTCCATTCCCCTGAAAAATCAGAAGCCACCAGAGGAGAACTCTCACAAGCTCCCAGCACCCAGGACCTGTTTCCAGGAAGATTTCTAATTTTCATGTGGAAGGGACTTTTTGTTTTTAGCAATGTCTAGTTTTATTGCATTGTGATCAGAGAATGTCATCAAATATTTCTGGTGTATGTGATTTACTGATCTTTTAAACAATTTTTGTGAATATTCTATGGGCACTTGAAAAGGTGGTGTTTTTTTTTTTCTATTATCAGGTGTAGGACTTGCTATAAAGATTTACTTTATCGATTCTGTTGTTTAGGTCTTCTACCTCCTTACTTAACTTATGTCTGTTTGATCTGTCTTGTACTGAGAGTGGTGTGTTAAAATTTCCTATTATTAATATGTTTCTATCTATGTATCCTTCCATCTCCTGTGGTTTTTATTAATACTTCATAAGGTTGTCATGTTATTTGGTGTATACATATTCATAAGTGTTATATCTTCTTTATGGATCATGACTTTCAGCATTAAAAAGTGCCCTGCCTTGTCACATTTAATGCTTGGAGGGCTTGAATTCCATTTTGTTATCAGAATCACGTCCCCACTTCCCCATTTTTCCCCATTTGCCCAGTATTCATTTGTCCGTGCTTTCATTTAACCTTTCAGAATCCATTTATTTTAGGTGTCATCATATATACAGCACATATTTCGCTCTTGACCTATGATCAAATTGAAAATCTTTTTATTTTAATAGATGAGTTAAGTCGACTCACATTTATTGATATGACTGATGTGTCAAATCTCAGTTCTGTCATAATATTTTGCAATTGCATCTGTTTTATTTGCTACATATTTTTCTATGAGATGTGTATTCTTTTATCTTTGGCTGTTTTTTTATTTAGGAAGAGTTGTATTTTTGTTCTAATTGTTACCTTTGTACTCCTAACCTGTTTTAGTGTCCTTAGTCCCTTGTTTTCTTATTAACTTTTTAACATCTGGTGTACCCATTTTTACTAATATCCTTAAACTCCCACCCCTGCCCGTGGAACAACCAGTGAGATTATTCATTCCTCTCCATCTGTGTTTTCATTTGCACAGTCTTTTGTCAAAATTTGCACTGTACTCCTCCCACGCTGGTTTTTAGTGAGTACACACACCCACTCTAAGTCCCTTTGCCAAAGATTTTAGATCATCCCTTAGCTTGACAAAGTTAATGCTCTGAAAGTTTCCTCAAGCAGGCTCATGGATTCAGAATGCCCTAGCTTCTTTTATGTTGAAAGTTGTTTACTTGAAAGGTGGCTTGGCTAAATATAAAATCCTTGGTTCACACTTTCTTTTATTAAGTTTTGTTCTGTTTTTTGTTTGTTTTTTTGTTTGTTTTTGGCCACACCATGCAAAATGCGGGATCCTAGTTCCCCAACCAAGGATTGAACCCAAGCCCCCTGCGTCGGGAGCATGGGGTCTTAGCCACTGGACTGCAAGGGAATCTCTAAGTATTTTTTTTTTTAGTGCTGCTCAGTTGTTGCCTTGCTTTGTTTTTGAAAAGCCTTGTGACAGTTGTTTGGTTTGGTTTGGTTTGGTTTGGTTTTCTTGTCTTTGTAAGTTATCTTTTGGCCTGGAGACTTTGGACATTGTTTTATCTTTGAAATTCAACAATTTTACTAAGAAATGTCTAAATTAGACCATTCTGTGTTCATTTTCTCAGGTACCTGATAAATCTTTTGAGTATGTAGATTTAAGTCTCTAACGTTTCTAGAAAGTTCTCTAGGTTGTAATTTTTCTCTTCTAGTTTATTGAGACATAATTGGACATATAGCACCGGATAAGTTTAAGGTGTACAGGATAATGATTTGAGTTACATATATCATGAAATGATTACCACAATAATTTAGTGAACATTCATCATCTCATACAGATACAAAATAAAAGAAAAATTATTTTTCCTTGTGGTGAGAACTCTTAGGATTTCCTTTCTTAGTAACTTCCACATATAACATGCAGCGGTGTTAATTAATCATGTTGTATGTTGCACCCCTAGTCTTCTTTATCTTGTAACTGGAAGTCCTTTTGACCACCTTCATCTAATTGCCCCATCCCAACCCCTTGCCTCTGGTAACCACAAATCTGGTCTCTCTTTCTATGAGTTTGTTTATTTGGTTTCAAGTATAACTTACGTACAACACTATGCTAGTTCCTGGTGCACAACATAGTGATTCTATGTTTCTAATTTCAAAATGCTGTCAGCACACAAAGGTATTAAGTTATCACTGAGTGTATTCCCCACCCTGCACATTTCATCCCCATGACTTACTTATTTTGTAACTGAAAGTTTGTACCTCTTAGTCTCCCTCGCCCACTTCTCTCTTGGTTATTTTAAATATTGCTTCTGTCCCACTGTTGTTTTCCTTTTTCAGAGACTCCAGAGATTCAAATGCTCTTCTTTCCTTGCCTGTCTTCCATTTCCACTACTTTCTCTGCGACCCTTAGTGCTTCTCTTAAATTCATCTTTATTGTCTTGGTGGTCTCTCTACTCTTCCTCAATGTCCCTTTCTAAATTTTCGCTTGAGTCATATCTCTCTTGAGCACCTTATAATTTTTTTTCACTTCTGAGTTCAGTCAGCTCTTTTTTTCCTTTCTTATTAGAGGGTGTTTTTTGGTCCTTTTTGAATTTATAATTCAAGGTGGTTTTTCATGTCTTTAAATGCTTGCTTGAGTATATTGACCTGCAGGAGAGGTGTTGTCTTACACTTGTTTTCTGCTTCATGATTGTTTATCAGGGGAGGAATTTTCTTATTGGATCTGTGTTTTCTGTTTTCCAGGGAAGGGTTGCAATAACTCTGTGAATCTATTAATTTATCTCTTGTTTATATACAACACTATCGGAGTGTTTTGTAGGATTTCAAGTTCAATGGCACCCTCTTCTGTCAGCATAACAAAGACACTGATGGCGCCTTCACCTGGGCTGATGGGGGCCGGCGGGGGGGGGGGGGGCAGCGGGGTTGTCAGTCACCTGGGGGCCCTCTCAGCCGGAGACCAGTGCAAATTTTAACTTAGCAGATTTTTAGTTTTGGTGGTAGGTGAGAGGGTTGTGTATCCTCCACTTTCGGGGGTGCTCTTTTTCTCATGCAGGTCCTTGATTTTTCCTATTTTCACACCTTTACCTTTCACTAACCAATTTCAAAGGGTGCATCTTTCTTTTCTGCCCTTTCTTTCCTCCCCAAAGCTGTGTGCCTTGAAGGCTGCCCTTCAAATGAGCGTCCTTTTTGGTCCCTTTCCTGGGATCCATGCTCTGGTTTACTTGGTCTCCTTTTTGTTGCTTCATATTCTCAGACTTAAGAGGGACCTTGTCTTCCTGAAGATCATTTAGATCGGCTCTGAGCCCTGTTAGCAGCTCCCATCTCCTCTCCTCTCCAGAGTTTCTCTCACCCTGCCTTTATGCGCCGCAGAGCTCTGTGGAGGAGCAGGGCTCGGGCAGAGAACGAGATGCTGCAGGCTGGGCTGGCAGAGCTCCCTTCTGCTTGCAGCGCCTCTCAGGTCCCGCTGGGGTGCGGTGTAGCTTTACTTCTCTTCTTGCTGTATTGTTTCTCAAGGACAGTTTGAGAGATGAGGGGACCCCGGCAGCCACCGTTGTCCTCAGCTGCTCAGGTCTACAAATCAGTTTTACCCATACTGGAATTTATATCTTGTTTCCTCAGTGCTAAGAAGCACATTTTTCATATGTCAACGTCTATGCAGTGGGAGCACGTTTTACACTGATGGCGCCTTCACCTGGGCTGATGGGGGGCGGGGGGGGGGAGCGGCGGGGTTGTCAGTCACCTGGGGGCCCTCTCAGCTGGAGACCAGTGCAAATTTTAAAGTCCCTGCTGGAGGGTTTTGGGGGGGCCCACACTGGTGGTGTGAATTCAGAGCCCTGTGTACGTTTTGTGGTTCAGATTCTCAGGCGCACCCTCCTTCTTCCCCCCACAGGCTGAGTGAGCACCGGGTCTTCTCACTATTTCTTCCTGCAGGACAGGCTTTTTATCTTCCTTTGTTTTATCCCGTTTACCTTGTACACACAGCCCGTGGGGTCCAGCCTTTATGATGGGGTCCCTATTAGACTCCCATCTTGGATAGCTTTCCTTTCTTAGGAGCGCGTGAAATAATGGTGGTATGTCCTAAAAGTATCAACAGAATTTGTGATTCGTGCCCTTCCAGTATTCTTCTGTTGTCTGTTTTTTTTTTCCCCTCAACATTTTGTGTTTAAGATTCATCCCATTATGTTACATACAGTTGGAGTTCATTCACTTTGAGTTGCTGTGTCATGTCCCATCTTGGTAAACGCCAGTTACCCTTGTTAGTGTGGACGGACTTTTGAGTTTGGGCCTGTGCTTAACACTGCTATGAAGCTGCACATACGTGTGTCCTGAAACACACCCACACTCAATTTCCTTGTGCAGGCACGTCGCTCACCTAACATGATGCAAAATACTCCCAACACACTTAAACCACCTCTCACACACACAGTATTTTTATATATGTAGTTTCTGTTACTCCACATCTTCACTGACACTTAACATCAACCTTTTAGCCAACCATCAAAATTTTAGTCAATCTGGTGGGTGGTATTAATCTTATTTCCATGTTAATTTTCATTTTGTTGATTAAATAATGAAGTTTTACACCTTTTCATGCAATTTTTGGCCACTGGGGCATCTTCTTTGGGATGCCTGTTCAAGTATCCTACAGATTTTTCTGTTGGGTTGTCCCTCTTATTCTTACCAATTTCTAGGAATTCTTCATGTAATCTGGATACAAGATCTCTGTTGATTATTATATTACATATCTTCTCCACTTTGCAGATTTCCTGTCTCTCCCTTACTAGGTGCTTTCATGAAGAGGAGTTCCCAAGTCCATCATTTATTCTCAGACATTACCTTATAAAAGTGCTAGAGTGTGGGAACTTCCCTGGCGGTCCAGTGGTTAAGACTGCTCTCCCAATTCAGAGGCCCAGGTTCAGTCCCTCTTAGAGGAACTAAGATCCCACATGTCACATGGCGCTGGCAAAAAAAAAAAAAAAATCCTAGACTTTGCCTGTCTCATTCAGCCCTCCAACTGCCCAAATGAGGACCGTGTGCAGGGTCCCTGCCTTCAGGCTCTCTGCCCGGCACTACTGTCTGTGTCAGGCCAGCACCCAAGGTTCTCATTCCTACAGCTTTATAACGATTCACCTCCCTTGATCCAGAAAGCCTCCCCCTCCTCCTCCTCCTTCAAGGCTGTCCTGGCCATTCGTGGCCTTTCTCCGTAAACTTTAGAATCGCCGCCAATCTTCCTCGTTTTCTTTTTCCTCGTTCACCCTTGGGCGACTGGTTTTATTGGATTAGCCCTCAGAGCTGGACTGGGAGTAACCCTTGCTTTGTCACACTCACCCACCCTGGCTCTAGGTGTGGCCTGCTTTCTTTAATTTAGTTCTTTACTTAGAACAGGGATTCTTCTCGGTAATCGAATGCGCATCTGGGAGGCCCTCACCCCAAAAGCCAGGGCCCTGGTTATGGGCTGTACCTAAGGACCAGGCTGCCCACCCTCACTGGCTCCATCCCCTGCTCACCCACCCAAGGGTCTCCATTCTTTTCCTTTCATTTTATATAGTGTGTTTGCATCCAAACATATTCCTAAAACATTTTATTTGCAGTTTCTATAATTTATATAAAGAGTATCATTATGCATATAGTCTTTGAAGACTTTTTTCACTAGCCTGATATTAATGTAGATTTTTAGGACTAGATTCTCTATTCTAACCTAAATCTAGTAACATCAGTTCTTCTTTCTTTAGGATTGTATTGTATGTCTCTTTCCACTATTTTTTTAATAGACTTTTTTTAGAGCAGTTTTAGATTTACAGAAAAATTAAGCAGAAGTTGCAAAGTTCCCATCTACTTCCCTTTCCTGCCAGGCTCTTTTCTTGGTAACATCTTGCCTCAGTGTGGTAGGCTTGATGAACCAATACTGATATATTATTATTAACTTAAGTCTATTATATAGTTTACATTATAGTTCACTCTTGGGGGTGTACATTCTATGGGACAAATGTGCAGTGACAGGTATTGACTATTACAGTATCAAAAACAGCTTTGCGGCCCCAAACCCCCTGTGCTCTGCCTGTTCATCCCTCCCTCCCCCTAAACTCCTGGCAACCTCTAATCTTTTGACTGTCTCCATGGTTTTGCCTTTTCCAGAATGTCAAAGAGCTGGAATCATCCTGTGTAGCCTTTTTAGGTTAGCTTCCGTCACTTTCTGATAAGGTTTCAGGTTCTTCCATGTCTTCATGTCAACCTTGCTCACCCCCTAGGAACTCTTTCTTATTTCTTATCTGTTGAGGGCGGGGCTGTGAAACCATCCCCACGGTAAGTCTAGTCAGCAGTCATCATCATTCCTAGTTACAGATCTTTGTCCTTGTGACGAGAACTTGTAAAATGGCAAAAGTGGGAAATAGGCAATACTGTTTTAACAGTTACAGTCGCCCTGCACTGTGTTACATCCCTGTGACTTATTTATGTTATAACTGGAAGTTTCTGCCTTTTGACACTCTCCCCCCATTTCACCTACCTCTGACTCCTCACCTCTAGCAACCACCAACCTGTTCTCTGTAGAGAGGAGCTTGGGTTTTGTTTGTTTGGGTTGGATTTTGGTTTCATTTAGATTCCATGTATAAGCGAGATCATGTGGTATCTGTCTTCCTCTCTGATTTATTTCACTGAACATAATACCCTCAAGGCCAATACGTGTTACCTCAAATGGCAAGATTTCCTTCTTATGGCTGAATGAGATTTCATTTTATACATACACACACACACACATATATAGGGCTTCCCAGGTGGCTCAGTGGTAAAAAATCTGCCTGTGAATGCAGGAGACGTGGGTTCGATCCCTGGTCAGTGAAGATCCCCTGGAGAAGGAAATAGCAACCCTCTCCGGTATTATTGCCTGGGAAATCCCATGGACAGAGGAGCTTGGCAGGCTACAGTCCAGGTGGTTGCAAAGAGCTGGACATGACTTAGCAACTAAACAACAGCAGCATGTATATGTCTGTTGATGGGCAATTATGTCTTCTCCATATCTTGGCAATTATAAATAATGCTGCTATGAACATGGGGCTCACATATCTTTTCAAATTAGTGTTTTCATATTCTTCATATAAATTACCATAATGAGACCATGTGTGGTCCGATTTTTAGTGTTTTGATGAATCTTCATACTATTTTCCATAATGGCTGCACCAATTTACATTTCCACCAATAGTGCATGAAGGTTCTATTTTCTCCACATCCTGGCCAGCACTCATTATTCCCCATCGTTTTGGTAACAGGTGTGAGCTGACAGCTCACTGTGGTTGTGATTTGCATCTCCTTGATGATGAGAGATGCAGAGCATCTTTTCATGGACCTGTTGGCCGTCCGTATACCTTCTTTGGAAAAGTGCCTGTTCAAATTCTCTGCCCATTTTTTAACTGGATGGTGTGGGGAGCTTTTGTTTATTTTTGATATTGAGTTGTGTGTGTGTTTCATATGTTCTGGATATTAAAACCCCTTTTCATAAGTATGATTTGCAAATATTTTCTCACATTCACTATGTCGCCTTTCATTTTGTTGATGGCTTCCATTGTCAGGCAGACACATTTCAGTTTGATGCAGTCTAGGTTGTTGACTCTTACTTTTGTTTCCTCTGCTTTTGGTGTCAGATCCAAAAACTGATTGCCAAGACTGATGTCAAGGAGCTTACCGCCTATGTTTTCTTCTAGGCGTTATACAGTTTCAGGTCTTACATTCAAGTCTTTAATCATTTAGAGTTAATTTTTGTATTTAGGATAAGATAGAGGTCCAGTTTTATTATTTTGCATGAGGCTGCCCAGTTTTTCCAACACCATTTGTTGAAAAGACTGTCCTTTCCCCATTATATGTTCTTGGCTCCTTTGGTGTAAATTAGTTGAGCACGTTTGTGTGAGCTTATTTCTGGGCTGGGAATGCTTCCTTAACGTGGCTTCCAGGCCCACACTTGCCTGACCCTCCCTACACCTCCCCAGCTGCCACTGCTCAGCCTCCTGGCTGCTTCTTCCTGTCCCCTGACGTCTTAGCATGAGGTTGCAGGGCTGACCTCAGGCCTCATCTCCACTTACACTCCTTCCCTGACGGCCACACCCCCAGACCAGGTGAAAGGCCATGGGACTAGACACGCCTGACCTCCAATACCAGCTCCCGGTTATGAGGCAGGGCCCTGATCAGGGCACACCTTGTCTCTAGTCCTCAGTTTCCTCACATGCAAAATGGGCACAAGGACACTGCAAGGCCCTGCATACCCCAGTGACGGCCCCTAAGCTGGCCCAGGTCAGGCCCCAGACAGCTAGTGGTCCCCAGCAAACCCAGGCCTAGAAGGAAACGGCCACTATATGGCAAGCCCTAAGGGCTGAGCGGGAACAGGCCGGGCCCTGTGAGGAGGCCCAGAGGTAGGAGAGGCAAGAAGGCAGGCAGGAGCTGGAGGTCAGAGGGCAGGGGTCAGAGGGTGACAGCTTTGGGTACCAGCTAGACTTGTCCTGACTGTACAGGAGCCATGGAGGATGCCAGACAGAGTCTGCCACTGGGATGAGAGGGGCCTGAAAGAGGGGAGACCCCGGAACATAGCCAGGGAAGTTACCCCCACCTCTGCTGCAGCCCCCAGGCTGCACACACTGCTGTCCAGGCCCCAGCCCCCGCACCCCCCCTCCATCTCACCCACCCATCCTGCCAGGGTTCAGCTCAGGACCAGCCTGGCTTCCTCCCAGGCACCTCACTGCAGGCATCTGAGGCCCTGGACACGGTGGCTGCTGCTGTGATCCAGGCTGTGTAGGCCGGAGTCTCAGTGCCGCCCTCACGGCCACCTTTTGCCTACAGCCATGCCTTCCAGATGTGGAGGGCCCTGGGTGCCGAGCAACCCGTGAGCCACCTGGTGCTGGCCGTGCTGCTGGGCTGGCTGCAGAAGTGGCCCCTGCTCACCAGGACCACCGGCGGCAGCCCCCAGCCCAAGAAGAAGGCCTACCTGCACTCCCTGGCCGTGAGTCTCTGCCCCTGCCACCCCAGATGCCATCCCAGCTGCCTTCTCCCGTGTGTTCAGTCACACATGGGTGTGAGGCAACCACGGCGTGTGCCAGGCCCCGGGGAGGGGCAGCCCCATACTCAGGCTGTGAAAACCCTGTCCTGCCTAGCCTGGCCTGGACGAGCGGGCCTCTGAGGTGGCTCCAGCTGGGAGCTGACCATACAGGCCCTGGGTCCAGGCCCAGCTCCCCACTTTCCAACCGAGGGCCCTGGACCCCTCCAGCCAGGTTCAGGCAGTGAGGAAGGGCATGGAGAGATTCGTGAACCCCTGCCCCCATGCTTGGGTTCTGGAGGAATCTTAGAGGCTGCCTCCAGCGGCTCCCATCCTCCTGTAGAAGTCCATAGCCACTCCCTACCCCCCCAGGTTTCCTCACAAGCCTAGATCCTGCTTGCACAGCCCCCGGAGCAGGCGGCTTGTTTCCTAACATGCCTCACCTGGGCTGGACTCTGACAGGGCCACAGCTGTGCCCCAACTCTGTTTGATCCAGCGCTGAGAACCCACTCGCACCCCCCAGCCCCCTGAGCAGTGGGCAGAGCCTCCTAGACAAGCTGCTGCCCCCAGCCAAGGGGTGTGACAGCCACACTCGGCACCAGGGGAGGCCCACCCTGTCTCCATGCCGGCCCTCCATCAACCCTGCCCCTTGACGCCCCCAGGCCCTGGACCCTCCCTGTCGGACACCAGACTCAGCATGGGGTCAGCAGGGCAGCCTTCCCTGGGTCCTGCCCTCCTCTTGTCATCCCTGCTCAGTGCTGGCTCCCCCACCTTGAGAACATTCTGGACCCAGTGCCCCTCTGCAAGTGTGGGAGGCCCTGGGGCTGCTGTTTGGTAGCTCCCCCTTCCAGGATCGTATGCCCCCCCCAGCATTCATTCACGGGCATCTGCCATGTGCCAGGCTCTGTGCTGGGGGCACTGCAGAGAGCACAGATCACAGGGCGGAGGGGCCAGACACAAGGCAGTCACTGAGGGCAGAGGGCAGACCCAGACGGGGATGGTGGGCTGGGAGACCCAGCCTGCAGGGCCAGCAATGGGAAGGGGTAGGCAGGGAGCATGCAGGGTCCAGAGCGGGCCGCGCCCCCAGGAAGTACGTCTCAGGTGTGGACTTGGCTGTGGTCCTGAAGACAGCGGGCAGACACAGGGAGGCGAGGTCAGCCGTGGGTTTTGTGGGAAGGCTGGTCCGCCGGCCTGGCCCACAGGCCCCCTCAGCGTCCCCTGCCGCCCCCGCAGGCCATGAACACACTGCACAAGCTGCAGTTCGCCCGGGAGTTCAAGCCCGCCGTGCAGGAGGCCTTTCCCGAGCTCCTCCTGGCCCTCCTCTCCCAGACGCACTACCTCCTGGAGCTGAACCTGCCTGAGGAGCCCCAGCCCAGCAAGGAGGCCCAGGAGACAGGCCTGTTCGGCCCCCAGAGGTAAGGCCTGGGCCCCGGAGAGGCAGTGCGCAGGCTTCCCAGGGCTGAGGGACAGAGCCGTGCAGCTTAGAGCCACAGGCGGGTATGCTTGCGCGGTGCCAGAGGCTGGCGCTCCGGATCCAAGGTTGGCAGAGCCACGCCCCTCCAAAACCTGCAGGGGAGGCTCCTCCCCGCCTCCTGGGTGCTCCGTGGCTTGTAGACATCCCCCTCCCATTTCTGCCTCCGTCTTCGCCGTGTGTCTCTGTGTCTCAACTCCTCTCTTCTTATGAGGACGTCAGTCCTTGTGAACTAGGGCCACCCTACTGACCTCATCGTAACTTGATTCCATCTGCAGAGACCCAAATGAGGTTGTGTTCCCGGGTACCCGGTGTCAGGACTTGGATGGTCTCTGGGGACACAGTTGGATCCCCAACAGACGTGATTCCAAGCACAGTTGCCTCCAGCAGTCAGCATGGAGGGCAGGTGAGCACCCTGCTTCCTTGTGACTGCGGGTGCCTGGCAGCCTAGACACCTGGTGACAGCTGGCCCACGGGGACTCCAGGGGCCTGCACAGCACGCTGTATCTTACCCAAATGTGGTCCCTGCAGGGATTCTGAGAGATGAATGTTGTCTTCTCCTTTGACGGATGAGGAAACTGAGGCTCAGAGCGGGCCAGAGGCTTCCCCCAGGCCACACAGAGTGTCTGTGCGCTGCTGACCTAGAGCCCGTAGAATGGCAGGGGTGTCTGCCCAGCGACCACTTGGCCCTGCAGGCAGATGCCCACCAGGTCCTGTTGCACAGAGTGCTCGACCCCGACACCTTTTGGCTCTGATGTTGTGGACAGTTGTCAGCCTCCCCCAAGCCCGCACTTGACCAGCGTGGACAGGACGCATGTGGGAGGGTCTGCACCCCCCCCTCCCTAGGGTGGAGGCACTGGCTGGCCGCCTGGCCTTCCCCCTACACTCGGGCACATCTTGAGAAATCCATTAAGCAAGCTTTAAAAACCGCTGGGGCCGACTCTTTTCATTTGTTTGTATTACGATGTGCTTCACACAATTTGTCAGTTTGAACAGCTCTCCCCAAGGCACATCACTGGAAAAAAAAAAAAATGTCACTTCTCTCATATTGCTTCTGAATTCGAATGTGCATAAAGTTCTTTTTTATTCAAATCAACCATGCAAAATGCATGAATCTTCCCTAATAAGCTAATAAAACGTTCTCCTCCCCAAAATAGGAGGGTTAGGAGAAAGCTCTGATGAACCGCCTCCATCCATCAGCTTCCCTCCCCTGCCCCCATGGGGCCAGCCTCCACCTGTTCCTCCCCTGCCCCCCACCTGGCTGCCCTCCACCCCAAGTCAGATCAGGCCTCACCTGTGCTTGGAACCCTCCCTTCCTCTTCCCCTTCTTTTAACTTCGAGAAGGACCGAATCCTTCCAGCGGTCCAGTGGCCCTGCATCTGGCTCCCCATCACCTCCAGAACCTCATTTCCTGCCACACACCCCCACCCTCCACATGCACCCTCTGCTCCACCCTCAGCATCTTCCTACCCTTCCTCAGACCCCACGCTCCTGCCTCAGGGCCTTTGCACTTGCTGTGTCCTCTTCCTGGGACGTTCTTCCTGACAGCCTCACCTCCTGTGGCTCCCAGCCACCTTCTGTACAATAGTAGTCCTGCTCCCCACGTTATGTTCTCCCATCTACAGCTGTCATCTGTGCCCCATATGATGGAGGCTCTGGGGAGCAGGGACATCTGTCTGTCTCACGCAGGACTCCCCCAGAGAGCAAGGGTGTCTGTCATCTCACTGGCGGGCCGGGGGCCTTCTGCTCAGACGCAGCTGTACCAAGATGCTCCAGTAGCATCAGCCCTCCCCCTCCCCCTCTCAGGTCTTGGCTTCTCTCTGGGAAGATTCTTCCGAAGAGAAGGGTGGGGGCCCAGCAACCACAGAACAGATCGGCACCCTGGGCACAATCCCTCGGCTTTGATGGGCCCAGCTTAGCTCACACGCTCACTCCTGAACCAATCGCCTTGGCCACAGGGGTAGGTGGGGCTCCTACTTAGCAGGTCTGGCTCCACACCCTCCCTGGAGCTAGGATGGGACCTGGGCCCCCTTCCCCAGAGGACAACTGCAGTACTGGTACCATCCCCAGGGACTTAAGTGTGGGGCAGGCCAATCAGCAGTGAAGCTGGCCAGCCGTCAAAGACGGTGATGAGGTCTGAAGCTGCTCCCAGGCCTCAGAGGGCAGCCCTGCCCAGGCGGAGCACTGCAGTCCCAAGTCTGACGCCTGGAGGATGCAGTGGTACCATTGAGGGAGCCAGGGGCTGAGAAGGAATCTGGGCACAGCTGTTGAGAGGTCCACTGTCCTGTGGTTGCCCCCGAGAGCGTGGTGGGGAGGGGTTGCAGCCATCCCTGTGATAGCCATGCAAGACTCAAGGCAGAGTTAGGCTAGTCCTGGGCCTTTGAGGTTCCTGGCATTCTGCTGAGCTGGGCTGGCCCCTGGGACCAACAAGGGAGGGTTTGGTTCCACTTCCTGCCAGGGCACAAGCACCCATTCCAGCCCTGACTGTGGGACCCTCCCCTTCCTGTGCATTTCTGATGAACAGAACCCCTTTCTTGTAGAGACGTTTCCTGCTTTGGTCAGTTCTCAGCCAGCTCCTTCTCAAGTCGATGTCCATCCTGCCCTACAAAGGACTTCTCATTCCTCTTGTTTCATCCATTATGGGCTGAGTCTCTTTAACTCTAATGAGGCATCTCATTTCTCTTCATTTCAAAGACATGCCCATCAACCTCTTAGAGGTATAAGCCAACATATTTCCCTTTTTACTCTGGCTGCCAGGAAGCTCGTAAATAAAGTTCAGTTCAGTTCAGTCACTCAGACGTGTCCAACCCTTTGTGACCCCATGGACTGCAGCAGGCCAGGCTTCCCCGTCCATCACCAACTCCCGGAGCTTGCTCAAACTCATGTCCATCAAGTCGGTGATACCATCCAATCATTTCATCCTCTGTCATCTCCTTCTCTTCCTGCCTTCAATCTTTCCCAGCATCAGGGTCTTTTTCAATGAGTAAATTCTTTGCATCAGGTGGCCAAAGTATCGGAGCTTCAGCTTCAGCATCAGTCCTTCCAATGAATATTCAGGACTGAATTCCTTTAGGATTGATTGGTTTGATCTCATTGCAGTCCAAGGGACTCTCAAGAGTCTTCTCTTGAGAGTATATAAAGTTACTGTTCAGTAATCTCTCACTGTGCCACGGTGTGCTTCCTTTTGTTTCTCACTTCCTGATTAGTCTTCTTTTCAACTTAAAGCTTTAATTTAAAGCTCTTTTATTTAAAACCGTATTGGCAGTCCTGGGTTTTGGCAGTTGACAAGTAACAAATCAGCAATGAATAGTGACATGCTGTTTGCCACCTGGATCTGAGATCTAAGATCTCCTAACCCTGCTGTGAGAACTCCGAGCTGGTCACTTCATCTCACGGCCTTGGTTTCTTCTGTGGAGGGGCTGGTCCCTCCCTAGGTGTTGTGAGGGTCAGGAGCAGCAGAGGGCTGGGCAGCCTCTATGCTACGGTGACCCTGGGCGAGCGGCCGACACTCTGGGCCTCAGTTGAGGGTTGGAAGTCAGGACCCCAGCCCACCCATCTTCTCTTGGATTTGTCCAGTTGAGGTGCCATGGTCTCGGGCCCCAGGGGCCTCCTGATTCCTCAGACTCACAGTGAGTTGTGACATCACAGGGAGTGAGCCAGGATCCCTGAGCAGGGAGGGATGGATGGGGAGGTGCTGTGCCCCAGCCTGCACAGCACAGTCTCCCACAGTCTCCCACAGTCCTGCTCAGACCCGCCTCCTTCCCTGCCCTCAGCCTTGGCCTCCCTCCTGCTATGTGGTCGAAAAGAGGAAAGGATTAACAGACTGTGGATCATTCGGTCGATACTTGCTAAGTGTACCAGGGGCCCCACTCTTGCTGATGAATACAGATGGCACGTGCTGTGTCACTGACCATGCTGTCAGCAGAGAGGCATCCATGCGCTCAGGGGCTCAGCCCCGTGGAAATGCAGAGAGGGTCCGGTGACGGTCCGGTGATGATGCCTGGAGAGGGCCCCAAGGAGAGGCAGAGCCTTGCAGGGGAAGACACGGGGGCGCCCCTGCGTGTGGGTCCCTGAGGACCGGCTCTGAGCACAGACCTGAAAGATGGTTAGAGGTCACTGTGTGGGGAAGGAAGGGCAGACAGACTTCCAGGCAGGGGGACCCCAAAGCGGAAGGGACAGGAAGGAGGGGACCCTGAAGTGGGGGGGCCACGGGGGCTCCACACCAAGGGAGTGACAGGACCTGGTTGGCACTGGAGAGATGTACAAGCATGAGGAGACCCCACACTGCCTCCGGAGGCTCGCGTCTGAGGTGGGGCTCCAGGTGGAGAGGAAAAGTCCTGCCCCAGTCCCTCATCGGCCTGGGGACGAGTCTCAGGGTGCTGATGCACAGGAAGCCCCAGCTCCGGGTGGACCCCGCAGGCTCCCCAAAGCTGCCCTCCGGCTCCCGCCTCATCTTCAGGGTCCTCTGCCCCTGACCTCCCCGGGGCTGAAGGAGGAAGGAAGGGGAGTCCTGCACAGCTGGCCTTGGACCCGAGGGGCTCCGTCATCTGTCGGTTACGGGGCTGCGTGGGTTTCAGGTGACACAGGTCCCGGTGCATGGCTGGGGGTCCTGGGCTGGGGGTCGTGGTCTTTAGGGCCCCATGAGGGAGGTCATTCACCCCAAGAATCAGCAAGGGAGCCCCAAGGATGCCCCACCAGCCGGATGCCCTGGTGCGGCTGTGGGGACAGAGCGACCCCACAGTGCCCCGGGACCAGAAGGTGCCAAGAGTCCTCACAGAGCAGACAAAATGCCACTGTGCCCAGAGCCCCCTTCTCCCTAAGCCGTCGTCACTCCAGCTGAGACCAGTGACCTGGAAAACACAGCCTCTTCTTGGTGGCACGGCTTGGGGCGAGAGGACAGGCCAGCTGACATTTGTGCTGGCGGGGACTCACGGAGTGGCATTTTATCCCTTCACATTGGGTTTTGCAAATCTGATCAGAGTGGCACCTGGTCCGAGCTGACAGCCTCGCTCTGGGGCCGCCCGCAGGTCCAGGTGAAGCCACCAGGCGCGGGGTGGCTGGGCAGGGAGACAGACCACGGAGCTATTCCTGGACCCTCGACCCTGCAGGGCCTGGGGCGGCCCTGGGCCTGGGGCTCAACAGCACCGCGCAGGTGTGGAGCCCGGAGCCTGGCTGGACTGTGTGAACAGGACAGGGCCCCCGGGCAGCACAGCCCCTGACCCGCACACGGTCCCACCGTGCCGCAGTCTGGCGCACTCTCCTGAGCCCACACAAGCATGCCGCCAGCGGAAACCAGTTTCCTGCATCTTCAGGGTCCCGGCACTCTCTGGGCTCCTGTAATACCACACCCCTAGCTGCCCTCCCACCCTGTCCACTTCCCCTGCATTCTCAGCCCCACATTCAAACGACACAGTCTGTCAAGGCTCAGTCAGACCCCCTCCACCCTGCAACTTGGGGAACACTGGTCCCCGGCTATCTCTACTTCTCTCTCCAGCCCTGTCCTCTCAGCCTCAGCCCTGAAAAGCCAGCTGCAGGCATCTCACACTGACCACGCGCCTAACCTATCTGGAGCTTCCCCCTGGAACCACTCCCCTCCCAGGACAGCCCCTGCCCATCCTCCACTCCAACATTTCTGCTGAAGGAGGGCGGGAGCAAGCTGCCCCAGGGAGGCTTGGTGCTCCAGGCCCTGAGCAGAGACGGAAGCCAGGAGGCACCTTTCCACGCAGGGCAGCTGGGCACTCTCCCCAGGGCCGAGGCTGTCCAGTGACCCCTCTGCTCTCCCATAGCACGTCGCTGGAGGCACTGAAGAGCCTGCTGTCCACCACCAGGCACTGGCAGGACTTTGCCCATATGGAGCTGCAGGGCGCCTGGGACCTCTTTGCCACCATCCACACCTACCCACAGGGCGTGAGCCTCCTCGCCAGGTAGGGGTAGGGAGGGGCCAGAGGAAGGGGACCGTGCTGGGTCATCCCTGTCCAGGAGGCTGGGCTACAGACTGCAGCGACCCCCAGGGCCTGCCGTGAGCACAGCCCCAAAGACTCACTCGTGCACGCACAGGGCGCCGGGGCATGGACGGTATGGGCTCACTCACACACCCTGGGAGCCTAGAATGCAGACCTCTTGCCCAACCCCCGGCCCCTGCCTTGGCCGGGGGCTCCTAGGGGACCAGGGCCGAGTCCACTCCCCTGTCCATCCCACGCTTGGCCCAAGCCTGGCAGCCAGTGGGTGGCCAGTGGGTGCAGAGGGAGCAGGAGAAGGTCAGACAAGAGGCATGCCCACCCCGCTCAGCAACACTTCTGGCCACCGGGCCCCTGGGTTGGGTGGTGGCGGGAGGGTGGACATGGGCTATGCCCGCGAGCCCAGCCTGCCCTTCACCCTGTCCCCAGGGCCATGGTGCAGAACCACTGCAGGCAGATCAAGGCGCTGACCTTCCAGCTGCTGCCCAAACTGCAGAGCCCGGAGGAGCGGGAGAGGAAGGCGGCCATCATCATCTTCACGGAGGTGGGGGCCTGGGGGGGCCCCTCAGGGACAGCCTGCACCCCATCTCCAGCTGAACCCACCAAGACCTCCCTTGACCAACAGATTCTTCACACCCCACCTTCCCACTCCCAGCTCCTCGAGGCCCACAGTCAGGGGGTACAGGTTGGGTCCCCATGTCTCAGGCCCCTCTCCACCTGCATCCTGGGGGACCGTCTTTCTCCTCTCCCAGCCCTGACGTCTTGGGGTCCTGCCCCTGGAACAGTGAAGCCAAAAGGGCAATGGCTGGAACCAGACAGGCACTGGGTATACCGGGCCCCGGGGCTGAGAGCTGGGCCATGGTGGGACAGGGTGGGGGCCTTTGTCATTTCCATAATGGACAAAGCCTGGTGTGACTCCACACGCCACCCCTGTAGTGACCTCTGGCTCTCCCTCCATGGGGCTGGGTCTCCAGGTGCCCCATGAATCAGGCTGTATTGAGCATGTTGTTCCCAGCTTTGCTGTGTGACCTCAGACAAGGCCCTTTCCCCCTCTGGGCCCATTTCCCCAGCTATGCACTGAAGGATTGAAGCAGCTTGGCGTTGGGTTTCAAACACTCATTAACCAAGATACCCGGAGGGGGACAGGTCAGCCACCCTCCCTGAGCCCCAGCCCTGGTCCTAGAGCCCAGCTCCCAGACACGATGGAGGGCCCTATGAGCAGCTGCCAGCCCTGACCCGCCTGCCCGGGGGCCCTCCAGTTCCTCTACAGCCCCACCCTGCTGGAGGTGCTCCCCAAAAAGGCCGCCCTGTCCGTGCTGGCTCGAAGCCTCAGGGATCCCAGCCCTGATATCCGCGTGCTGAGCCTACAGGGCCTAGGGAACATTCTTTTCCACGTGGAGAAGGTAAGCGGGTGCGGGGAACGATGATAGACCCCCCACAGAGCAGATGGGTGCACAGGGCCTTTGTGTCGTTCCCGTTGGAATTCTGCTCTGCTGGTCCAGTCCACAGTCGGACCTGGGTCCCAGCACCCAGGTGGTGCTGAGAGAGTGTTTGTTGCTGTTTAATGACTCACTGGCTGAAAACAAATCTAATATTGTAGAACCAAACAGAGCTTAGGAACCCAATGAAGTTGCCGAAAACTTGTTTGAAAGTTGCAAAACCAGCCTAGCTTGCATGAGGAGTCCCCTGATAAGGCGGTAGGAATCATTGATTTGCTGACATGTTACTTCCCGACAGTTCATCCAGACAGTTCACACTGCACCCGAGAGGAGCAAAAAGAACTGGCAGAAAATGAACTCAGCTCTTTTCCTTTTTAAAGTGATGTGAAACTGGGAAATGGTCATTGCCACTTAGAAGGTCTGGGGTCACCACCGGTGCACCCACCTCCCTGCGACGTGAGATGCCAGTGACTTCAGTGGTGCCCACCCAACCAAATTTGTTTTGTCTGGCCCCCAAGACCCCTCTGACCCCTGGGGAAGCCAGGAATGGGGGCAAAGGCAGGGTAGGGCGGAGGAAGGGAAAGTTGGTCTCCAGGACTTGGTGGGGGACCCTCTGGCCAGAATGGAGAGACAGGAAGGACCTGCTGGCCGACTGACATGGGTTAGTGCTCCCATAACCCCAGGAGGACCCCAGGGTCTCCGAGAGGGGGAGTCTGTCCTGTCTGTCCACACCCCCTGGGGGACAGACCAGGGCTAGGAGCACATCTCCCTGGACGACAGAGCCCTGGGGCCCAGGCCTGGGTGGGGTTCTGGGAAGGGGCCGCAGAGGCACGCTCGGCCCAACAGGCCCCAACTCCCGCAGGGAAGCCTGCTCCGCGGACAGCTGCCGCACTTCCTCAAGGGCTTCTTCCAGAGCAGCGAGTCGGTGGTGGTGAGCGTCATGGACACCTTGTCAGACGTGTTGCACCGCCTGGGCACACACAGCACAGAGGCCCAGGGCCTCGGCATTGCCATCAACGCCCGCTCCTTCTTCGATGACGTGAGTACACCCGGGAGAGGTGGGCACCCCATCTTGTGCCCTTCCGGCACCTCCCCCGGCTCCCTTCCTTGAAGGCCACTGTCGCCCTGGGGCAGGGAGGTGCAGCTCCCCGAGTGTGTGGCGTGCGTGGCACAGGTGGGCCGGCCAAGGGCTGCAGCTGGCACTCACCCTGCACCTTAGCCGAACACCACACCTTCAGTCGCAGCCCCACATGTCCTCACCCTCCTGACCCGTCAGCCCCTGTGGATGACAGATTCTCCTTCACTGTAAAGTCAGAGGGATAAGCCCGCCCTCCCGAGTCACCATCTGTGACACGTGGGTTGTCAGGATGCCACCATGGGCAAGAGAGATGAATGAGTGTAGCTCCCTGAGGATAGCCTGTGACCCTCCCCAGGAGCCGGCAGAGGTGGGAAGCACAACCCAGCCCCCGGAGCCCTGTCTGAGGGAGGAGGCACAGCCCTATCAGGGGGGAGGTGGAGCCCTGCCCCCAGTGCCCTGCTTGAGGGGGGAGGCGTAGCCCTGCGCCAGAGCCCGTCAGAGGCGGGAAGTGCAGCCCTGCGCCAGAGCCCGTCAGAGGGGGGAGGCGTAGCCCTGCGCCAGAGCCCGTCAGAGGGGGGAGGCGCAGCCCTGCCCCAGAGCCCGTCTGAGGGGGGAGGCAGCGGTCTGTCCCTGGAGCCTGTAGCTCGGATGAAGGGGTCCTGCTGAGAGTACTGGGCCCCACGTCCCACCCGGAGTGGAGAGTCTCAAGGTGGGTTTGGCTGGGCTCCGAGCCTCTTCCTTGCAGGAGCGGGACGGGGTCCGGGCAGCGGTCATGGCACTGTTTGGGGACCTGGTGGCATCGATGACAGGCCGGAAGCTCGGTAGCCTGCGAAACCAGGTGCACCAGAGCATGGTGCCCCTGCTCCTCCACCTGAAGGACCACTGCCCAGCCGTCATCACGGTCAGTGCCCAGCGGCGGGCCTTCGCCTTGGTGGGGCTGGGGACCCACGGGGGGCAGGGGCCTGCAGGCCCGGCCCCCTCACTGGTTTTCCTGTTCCTCCCCATGTGCACACACATACACTCATGCACACGTGCCCACGTGTGGCTGTGCATCTGTGACCAGGACACCATCTGTCCTGCTCAGTGCTGTGTCTCCAGCACCAGGCATGTCCTTGGGCACGGGTGGTTCACTGAACTTGAAATATGGGCTGAGCCCTACGCGTGCCAGCCGGTGCCCTGCACCAAGGTTATTAAGAGATGCTCAGCCTTCCTGCAGCTCCCGGCCGCTGGGGGGATAAACAAGCAGCCAGCTTCCAAGCAAGGGGACTGAACACTGCCTTCGGTCCAGCGGGGCCGTGGTGCTGGCCAGGGAGGCGAGTGGTCTCAGAGTGCAGCCTGAAGGCAGCGGGAAGGAGCAGGGGAGCCCAGGAGGGCTGTGCCTGCTGCAGCTTCCTCGGAGCCACTGCCCAAGCCTGGCCCTCCCTGCCGTCCCTGCAGCAGGCCAAGTTCGCCTTCTACCGCTGCTCCGTGCTGCTCCGGTGGCGGCTGCCGCACACCCTCTTCTGCACGCTGGCCTGGGAGAAGGGCCTCAGCGCCCGCCACTTCCTCTGGAGCTGCCTGGTGAGGGCCTGCAGTGGGGAGGGGACGGGAGGCTAGCAGCCAGATCCCCGGGGCCGGCCGGCTCTGGCCCCAGCGAGTGACAGAGACGTGCTCCCCAGATAAGCCACAGCCAGGAGGAGTTCGGCATCTACTTGTCGCAGGCCCTCAGCTACCTGCACAGCCGCCACCACCACATCAAGACCTGGGCAGCACTCTTCATACGTGAGCGGGGTAGGGGGCCGGGCTCAGGGACCCCCAGGCCTGCCCTGCCTGAGCACCCTGACCCTCACCCTCGCCCATTCCTCCAGGCTGCAGCTGGAATGTGGGTTCTACTGGCAAGCGAGAAGAGGGGCTGAGTGAGGGGGTCTCGGGGGTCTCAGTTCTTTGGGCCAGGCCCTTCTGTGTTCTGCCCCTGTCTTTCCAGCAGTCCCTCACTCAGGAGGACTCCTTCCCTATGCCAGGGATGGGGAGAGGAGAGGGAAGGGGGGAGAGGTTCGGGAGCCCCCTCCCATTGGCTGACATGCTCCTCGTCTGTCGTGCAGGTTATACCATCTGCTACCACCCCCGGGCCGCGTCCCAGATGATCAGTGACGTGGACACAAAGCTGCTGTTCAGCAGTAAGGGAACATCCCTACTCCATCCACACCCCCATCCGTGTCTGCAGGGAGCATGGGCCCCCAAACACAGCAGGCAGGGTGGGGAAGGGGAGTGCACAAGCCTGAAAGGCCGAGGAGGTGGGGTCTGGGTGCCCAACTGCCCCCACCCTACATGGGAAGGAGGCTGCTACTCCGCCAGGGCTGTGGGCAGACGGGGCGTGGAGGGTACCTCTGATTCGTCCCTCCTTTCCTGGAGCTTTGGAGGATCTCAAAAAGAACCACGAACCCAGCATCTGAGACTTCACCAGCAGGCAGGCTTCCTTCCTCCAGAAGGTGGCAGCCAGACCGCAGTGACCTCCAGCTGTCGTCCCCCCATCCCATCCCCCTCCCCCGTGCCCACCACATCGCGCAGCCCTGCCCTGTCCACACAGAGCCTGGTTGCATGACATTTTTCCATTTGAAAGAAAGATCTAGATTCAAAAAATAAGCGTCACACCTCTGCACTCCCTGCCCACCATCCCATGGGCCCTCCGGAGACACTGGCAGGCCAGGGGGTGGGCGCAGACGGTGTGTCCCCCAGAGACAAACTGTGAAATCTGGGCAGGGACTCCCACTTGTGGCCACCAGGTGGCTTCCCGGTGACCAGAGCCCAAGCCACGGCCCACCAATGTCCTGGGTGCTGAGTGGGCACTCCCAAGGCACCCATGGCCTTTGGGGCTCACAGCTGAGTGGAGCCACTCACCATGGCGCCCCCACAGGCTTCAGTCTGTCTCCGGCTTAGAGCTCCGTACTCACTGGGAGGCTGATGGTGGGGAAGAGGTCCCTTGGCTGGTCTCCCTCTGCCCAGGGGACTCGAAGTCACCCTCCACCCCCATCTCTAGCCTCCTGAGTCCCGTCAGGGCTGGCACCTGGGGTTGGCAGCAGAACCGGCCTGGCTCAGAGTCAGATCTTCCAGGCGGGCTTGGCCCACCCTGAATGAGCTCCGTGGACTGAGGCGAGGGTCTCAACACTCTGAGCCTCAGCTGTCCCATCTGTAAAATGGGTAGTAAGACCTTTCTCCAAGACCCCTTGGAAGGCTGAGTCCAGAAGAGGTCCCCAGACTCCGAGGGAGCCCCTGAAGACCCACCTGAGCTTCGGCGGGTCCTTCCCCTCCCAGCCTTGGTTTTTCCACTTCTGCAATGGGCAGGTGGGCCCTTCCCTTGCCTGTGAGAGCCTCCCTGCCGGAGTCCTCCCTAGGGTCTCCCTGTGCTGGCCGCTCTCCAGCAGGAGGTCCAGCCCTACCCAGCCTGCTCCCTGCCTTTTCCCCCACGTGCCCTCCCAGGCCCTCCCCACTCGGCCCAGGCAGAGCTTCTACGCAGAGAGCTCTCCCCACATCCCCTGCCTCGGGACCTCCACGTGACCTGGCCCTCGAGGGCCTATTAAACAAGGCCCTCCCACTTCATCAGGCTGTCCCACCACTCCCTGTAGACTGTGAGCCCCTCAGGGTAGGCATGGGGTTGCACCCAGGAGGCCCCACAACTTGGATGGTGGGTTGAAAAAAATACAGCAACTGCAGACTCACTGGTGTTGTTCAATATGACTGGGGAGAGGAGTAAAAGACCCTGGGCAGAGCTGGGGCCCCCGACCACCCATCTGCGAGTCTCTGAATGGTGCCACCTGAAGAGGGGCTCTGGGTGGGTTTGGCTTTTCACAGCTCTCCATTTTGTCCACGGGCCCCTGTGGGTGCCCCCCATCCCTCTTCTGCTACAACCCTCTGGCTGGGAAAAGGGTCCCCTAAGCCCAGGTGGGGGATGGGGGTGCCATCTCCCCTAAAAGGGAGGCTCTCTTGGTTCCCCACAATGGGCAGTGGGCAGTGGGGCCTCCTGCATGTCCCCCTGCCTCACCCCAGTTCATCCTGCCCCTGCGAAGTCTGGTCTTAGTAAAAGCCTGGAGCTGGGTAGGCTTGGACCCCAGAGGCTCCTGCAGCCAACGGTGACTGGACAAGCCCCTGGGAGAACCAAGACAGGTAAAGCCTGAAGTTGAGGGAGCACAGGCCTTACCAGCAGGGTGGAGGGCTCTAGACCCAGGCACACAGGAGGTGCCCCACTAACCAGCAGCAACAGTTGACTGCCAGGCTGGCCACAGCAGGTCAGGGGCAGGAGACAGGGCCTGAGTCCTGGTGGGTGGGCCATCATCCCACCCGGGGAAGGTGCAGCCAACCTGACCCAGGGAGGGGCCAGCCCCCAGCTCTGCGAGAGCAGAGAGCTGCTCACGGAGCAGGGCAACATCCATGCCCTCCAGCAGGAACAGCCCCCAACACACTCTGACCTTTCACCCCAGGAACCCCGGGGTCACCCTCCACCCCTCCAGCTTCCTCTCCCCGCCCCAGGGTGTCCCTCCACCCCAAGCCCAGTGGCACCATCACCCCCTCCCTTCTCTGGTCTTCTAAGCCTGAAGTGAGGACACTTAGTGGGGGGCAGGCCGGGGCAGCCACCCCGCTGGACACATGGCCTGGAAGAATTACCAAGTGACCCATCCTGTCCCACACGGGGGGAATGCCGGTGACCCGGCCTCCAACACAGCAACAGGGCAACTGGCAGAGCCCACTCGGGCCTCAGCCCCTGCTCTGCTCAATCTGGGACGGCTGCGCCCTAAGCCAGGGAGTGCAGGGACCCAGCGTGGACGCCAGGGGGCGGCCGAGCACAGCCGGCAGGAGGGGCTGCGCCCCGCAGCATCTCTAGGTCCCGCCAGCCCCCCAAGGCTGCCCACACCCTATTCTCCAGGCACACGCAGCCCACAGGGTCTGGTTTTATTGCCTTCGAATGTCCAGAACACCTGACTGCCCCAGACCCAATAATTTAAGGTGCCAAGAACAGGTCAGGGTGAGAGGCTGCAGACGAGGGGCTGGGCCCAGTGATTAAAAAACACACCAGCCCCCACACAAACAGGCCAGGAAGGAGAGCTGCCCGGAGGCGGTGTGGGCAGGGCATTAGCAGGACAGCCAGGGACACAGGGTGGAGGGGTTGGGGAGGATTAAGCCTCAGAGGGACAGTGAGGGCTGAGGGCACAGAGAGAGAGACACGGAAGACACAGACACAGAGAGACATGCGGGCATGGAGACAAAAGGACCAGACAGTGGGGTGGGTGCATGCACACGTGCACACGCGCGCGCGCGCGCACACACACACACACACACACACACACACCTGCTGGCGTGGACAGAGCCGGAGGAGACAGAGGCAGAAAACACCCGCGAAGGGTGCGGGGGGCTGGACGGCTGCTGGCGGGTGTGCCCGGGGCTGGGGGCAGAGGGAGCCCGCGGCCAGGCGCCCAGGTCCTGAGCTACATGATGCAGCACTTGGTCTTGTGCGCGTGGGGGTCCTTGAACCGCAGTCTCTGCTTTGGCCGGTATTTTTCCAGGTAGGTGAGCTGTTTGCTGTTGATGGCTCCGCGCCGCTTCCTGGGCAGACCGCACCGGGGTGGGGGTCAGGCAGGACCCAGGCTCGGCCACCCGCCCTGCCCCCAGAGCTGCAGGCCCCAGAGGCCAGAGGGCTGGAGTGGGTCCCCGTGACCCATAGAGCCCTCCCACCTCTGGGCCTTTGCCCGGGCTGTTCCTACCACCAAATCACAGTCACTGCAGCCACCGCTGCTGACCTTCAGGTCACCTTCGCTCCTCCAGGCTGACCGCCTCACTTCCCCAACCCCAAGGTCCCCACCCTCCAAGGCCCCTGGGTTTACCTGGGTACCACCCCCTGCAAGCAGAGCCCATGGGGATGGAGCCTGGCATGCCAGCTGGCTGGGAGGAAGTGGGGGGGGGGTGGCCCTCAGGTGCCTGGGTGTGGGGGTACCTAGGACTGCCCACCAGGTGCTTCCCCATCGCCTGTGACCTCGGAAATGGCGGTGGACTGGCTCTGGTCAATGATGCGTGGGCCGGGGAGGAGCAAGCCTGCACTGCTTTGAGTCACCAGGTTGGGCCCAGCCCCTAGTCACAGGCCTCAGACCTGGAACTAGGGAACCGCGGGCTCAGCGAGATGCCCGGGGGCAGAGGTGATAGTGAAGGCCTGGCCCTTACCCTGGGGCTGCCTCAGATCTGTGCCAAGGCACAGAGCTGCACACAGGCTCACGGAGAGAAACCGTGTGCCTGGTGTGTGTGCATACATGCCAGGGTCCCGAGGAGGCCAGAGCTCCTGCGGGCACAGGCCACCTGACTGGTAAACAAGCCTTCCTTTGGGAGAAAGAGATGGCTCTGCCCTGGAAGCTATCGTCAGGAGAGCAGCACAAGAAGACGCCCAGGCAAGGACTGTGTGCGTGTCTCACACACACACATACACACTCACGATGGGTGGGCTGGGGGAGGGCTCGGGTCCTCTGTGCCCACCCCACTGTCCCTGCTGTCACCCCAGGATCCTGCTCTGCCGGGGCTCCTTTCCCGGGGGCAGTGGCAGACAGGAGCCCCCTCCCCCAAAGGAGAGGAGGTTGGGAGACCTCCATGGGGGCTGAGAATGGGGGGCAGAGGGCCCAGGGGCCAGGGCTTCAGAAGGGCAGTCCTGAAAGATCCTGGTATGTCTGCTGTCCCGGGGGGGTTGGGGCAGGTGGGGCAGGTGGCACTGGGGGGCTCCTTTCACTGCTGGGCTGGGTTGGATGGCTTCTGGGGGTTCTTCCTCTCCCAAGAGCTGAGGGGAGTGACACCCCACATCAGGAGTGCTAGAGGCTTAAAGAGGCGTCTGCCCCAGCTCCCTGTGTCAGAGATGGGTTTGGGCCGGCCTGTTACTCAGCACAGCAGGGCCGATCCGGACTGATGCACCCCAGGCTGAAGGAGCCATGGGCCCCAGAGAGGGGACCAGCCAGGCCCTCCATGTAGCCTCTCCTCACCCTCACCTCCCAGTCTGGGGAGCAGACCACACACAGGGACCAGTCCTCATTCGGGGCTAGGCAGCCTGAGGGGTGCGTTGGTACCACAGCAGGAGGCTGCACTGAACTGGGGAAGGCCTCAGAGGACAGCACAGGGCCAGGGGTCAGGAGTGCCTCCTGGCGGGGCCCTGGGCCCCTGCGGGGTAGGGAGGGAAGGGTAAGGACCCCCTGCACCCAGAGCCCCGAGCACCCATCAGCGCCCTTCCCCACCAGCCACTCACTGTCGGATGAACTGGATGGCGTCCTCGTACTTCATCCCGCTCTCGATGAGGGCCAGTGCCACGAGGACTGGAGCCCTGGGGCGGACGGCAGGGCCAGGTCACCCGAGCCTGGGCATCCACCCCCCTCCCCGACAGGCCGCTTGCTGGAGACGCAAAGTGGACACCTTCACCCTCGGGGACTGGGGGCGGCCCAGGCTTCCCCAGTGGCCTTCCCGCTCCCATGGAGGGCACAGGCTCCTCCTGCGCCTGCTGTGTGACCTCAGGTGGGCAGGGCCACCTCTCTTGTGTCTCAGGCTCCTCGTGTATAAACGTGTAGGGGGGAGGGTTGAAGGAGAGAGAGCAAAGTGCTGGGCTCAGGTCTGGCCATGGATGAGAGCTTGATTCTTGGTTACGAACCACGTTCATGATTCCCATGACTAGCTGGCGGGTGTAGGGTCTTTGTGTCTGGGTAGGGGCAGAGCTGCAGCTCCTTCCCACATGAAGTCCCAGCCACAGCAGTGGGGAGCGGGGTCAGACTCTGGGAAGGACTTCCGCCCTGCCCCCCAGGAAGGAAGTCATGTGACATGGGCTCAAGCACCCATGCCCAACGGCAAGCCAGGCCAAGAGGTCCCCAAGTTCAAGCCAGCCACCCTGCCCCACTGGCTCACCGTCCCAGGCCGGCCACGCAGTGCACAGCCACGCAGCTGCCAGGGTCATCACAGAACTTGTTCTTCAGCAGGCTCAGCCAGTCCTCCACCACTTTGCCGGGCGGGGGCGCCCCGTCATCAAACGGCCAGTCCTGCAGAGAGCAGCAGTCCGTGAGGACTCCCAACTTGAAGGTGAGGTGAGAGGCAGGGCCCAGGCCAGCCTGCCCAGGGGCACTCTGACAAGCAAGGAGAGTGTCCACGGGAGCCCCCCGAGGGTGAGGGTCGGGGCACAGGCCCCAGAGAGCACCCCCCTGCAAGGTTCCTCACCATCGTCTCCTCCAGGAAGCCTTCCCAGAACACCCTGCTCTTTTTGGGGGGCAACCCCGGGAGCCCTACTTCCCCTCTCGTCAGTCCACACTGTGGCTCTGGACTCACCTAGCCTGAGCCGTTCTGGGCCCACAGACTCAAGGGGTCTGGTTCGTGAACATGGCTGACACAGGCCTGTCTGTGTCCCCAGCCCCCAGCACAGCGGCACAGAGCAGGCCGGGCCCTGAGGCTGGAGACTGTTCACTTCCCACGGAGCACATTCACGTGGGGCAGAGGGGCCGCCCCAGAATCAGCAGCGCTTGGCACCAGGGGTGCATCCACGTGTCCACCAATGCCAGGCACCCGGGCATCTGATCCTGTTCCCAGACTCCAGATTCAGCACCCCTGGAGGACCCCTGGAGGACACAGGTCTGCCTGGCAACTGCATGTCCCTTCCTGTCGCAGGGGAGGCGTGGGAAAGCCGCTGACCCCTGTGCTCCGGGCTACTTTATAGAGTTCACCTGGCGCCCTTCCAGCACCCACGCTCTACAGGGGAGGACCCCTGGGTCACTCAGCAGGGAAGGGGCAGGCCTGTCCACCTCAAGGCTACGGCCCCTCTCACCACCATTGCCTGGCTCGGGGGCCTCCCCACAGGGCTGGCCCCAGAGCTCTGGCCGCTGTGGCCGAGCCACCAGGAACCACATGGCCCATCCCACGGGGCCTGCTGCCTGGACGCCGGTCCCCAGGAAACCGCCCCAAGGGTCCCTCCCTACAGCCTCAGGAGAGCCTCCCCAGGGACCTGCCAGGTGCACCCAGCCCGCCCCCTGGAGGCACCCGCTGCCCAGCGACAAAGCCCCGAACACCAGGAGCAGTGAGGTGGAGAGGAGCCCTGGGGCCGCGCCGACGCTTTGGAGATGCAGCCTGGGCACAAACACAACGGGGGCGGCAGGGGCGCGCAGCAAGACCACACATGCCTGCCTCCCCACCGGGGACCGGCCACCCCCCACCGCGCCGCACACGGCCCTCACCACAACCGTGATGCCGTCCTTCTCCAGCGGGGCCTTGTCGTAGGTCACCTCACACACGCGCACCACGGTGGTGGCCCCGTACTTCTTCAGGTCCTGGCAGAGAGGGAGGAGGAAGGCAGGGCTGGGCTGGGGACCCCACGGCCCTCGACGGGACAGAAGGGCTGGGGCCCAGGGTGAATCGCCAGCGGCTCATGGACTTTCGGGCTCAGGGACCTGCGGGGGTGGGACAGCTCTTCCTGACGCTTCTGGGGCGAGTGTCCCTGAGCTCGCCCCGCGGCAGACAGGGTGAACCACCCACCCGCGTCACCACTGAGGCGACACAGCCCGGAGCCCAACTTCCAGCATGACCTCCCTCCTCTCGGATGCTCGGGACCCCAGGGTACACCAGCACTTCCAGACTGAGAGCCCGGGTCCCCGGGCAGGGCGAGGACACGAGAGCCCACATGTGAGCCCCATGTGGACCTGCTCTGAGCAGCCCTCCCAGCCTGGACTGCAGGGACAGGTCCACCCAGGGGCAGAGCCAGACCCCGCACCTCCAGAGTCTCGGGGGAGGGGCACCTCGGGGTGGGGACGGTGGGCACCTGCCCAGGGGGTGCCCAGGAGGGAGCCAGGCCCCACACACCAGCGGGGAAGCCCCAAGCTACCCGGGAGAAGGTCAAGGCAGTTCACAGCCAGTGCAGGGATATTTATATGCTGGGGTGGGGGGGCTCCACTGCATGGGGTCCTCGTGCACCCACCCCCACCTGCTCCCGGCAGCTATTTTAGGGGCAGTGAGGAATCAGCTGCTGGACCTTGCTCATCATGCGATGGGGACACCGGACACAGTGAGGAGCGCACAGAGCTATTCTGAGAATGCGGGGAGCAAGGGGCAGTGCAGGGCTCTGAGGCCAAAGGGGCACCACAGATTCCTCTGGGCCTGCAGCAGAAGGTGTCGACCCCCAGCCCAGGCTGGGCCCAGACCTCATGACAGACTGAGTGCTGACACCTGTCCCACTCTGAGCCCTGACCCTGGTCACACTCTGACCCCTGACGCTGGTCCCACTCTGAGTCCTGACCCTGGTCACACTCTGAGCCCTGACCCCGGTCACACACTGAGTCTTGACCCCGGTCACACTCCGAGCCCTGACCCTGGTCCCACTCTGAATCCTGACCCTGGTCCCACTGAGCCCTGACCCTGGTCACATTCTGAGCCCTGACCCCAGTCATGGGCCATGCCGGGGTACAGCCCTCCTCCACACGGTCCCCAGCTCAATGTCTAGAGTCCAGGTCTCCCGACAGCAGGGTGCCCATTGCCTCCCTCCATAGTCTAGCATTTACACAGTTGCTGAAGTCCTCCTGTGCCCAGGCCCCTGTTCAACCATGATGAGCACTCAGAGGGGCTTATCTGTTGTTGCAAAGGGAATGACTGGAGGTCTGAGGTCACAAAAGGCCCAGCGCACAGTCACGGGCTCTGCAAACAGCAAGGAGCGCTGCAGAGGCCAGGCTCCTCCGGGAGCCCAGCGGAGAATGGCGGGCTCACATTTGCTCCAGTCTGCCAGGGCCACAAGCAGCAGATAGCTCACCTGCTTGCTCTTGGGGTACGGTGGTCACTCTCTCCCGTGGCCGGCTTGGACTCCTGCCCAGCCCTTCCTCACACAGATACCTGTGCCGGGAACTCCCAGCCCAGTTCCAACCCAAGGAGCCCCTGGAGCCCATGTGCTTTCTGTGCCTGGGCTGGCTTGGACCTGGCCTTCATGCCCTGTCCCCGCCCTGCTTTCTCCAGGCTGTTTAAGCAGCCGGTCCTCCCATGGGGGGACTACCACCCCCTTCTCCTCCTGCTCAGCCTCTGTTCAGAGGCCAGACAGCCAGCAAAGGGCTCGGGACTGCACCGGCCACAGGGACGTTCTGAGGAGGCGAGGCCCGTCTCGCCTCCTACCTCCACACCCGTCTCTGCTCACGCTGCATGGGTCCCACTGCCCACCCCACTGACCCCCGCAGCCCTTACACTGCAGCCCCACACGCACTCTCATGTGCCTCTCCCAGGGGGCCTGTCATCCCAAGCTCTCCTCTCACTCGGAGGCACCAGCCTCACCACCAGGCGTGCCAGATGCTCACCTCGATGAAGCTGCTGAGGGTGGCGTTGGTGGGGTTGTGGGTGATGAGGAAGCGCATGTTCTTGTAGCTGACCTCCACGGGGGCCGGCCGGTTCATCCGCGCCATGGCTGTTGCCCGCAGGACGGGGCTGCCAATGGGGCTGGGGACGTGAACGCAAGAAGGGCCCACCACCCCCTAGAACCCAAGGAGCACGAGATCCCTGTGCTTGTCCGAGAGAGAGAAAATGCCTTTAAAAAAAAAAAAACAAAAACCTGCCCCCCAGACCACGCACAAATATTGTGCAAATACTTGGGTGGGGGGAGGATGCTGCCCGGATCACGGAGGGGGGGGGATGATTAAAAAAAGAAAACCCAACACTTTACAAGACAAAGGAACAAAAGAGTCCCCCCAAGAGTAAAACGGGCCAAGTCCAAGCTCCTGCCTCTCAGAGCGGGAGAATTACTAGGGGACAAAAGTAAAAATAACAACAACCCAAAAAACTCAGCAAAGAAAACTTTAAAAAGCCCAACGTGAATTGGGCTGCCTAAGCCGTGGCCGGCACTGCGCCTGTCGCCAGGGATACCACCTCGGCATCGGTGGACGGCTAGAGGGCCACCTCTGCTCGAAGGCCCCAGACCCCCAAGGATTAAAGGAAGAACAAACTTGAAACTGAACCAATGGGGCTGCCGTGGGGTGGGGGTGGCGGTGGCAGGCAGCGGCCGCAGGGGGACAGCGGGCGGCTGTGACACGGGGCCTCCGTCACGTTACCCCATTGGGGTATGGCGAGTCCTGGAGTGGGGCAGGGGGCTCAGGCCACAGAGCCAGCCCCGGGCCAGGTGGTAGGGGCCATGGGTGGGCGAGGGCAATGGTGAGGCCGGAGGCGCGAGGGCCTCAGCAGCGGGCACAGCGTGGATACTGGGCACGGCAGTCCTCAGGGCTGCCCCCCGAGGGCCTCTCCATAAATCCCAGGCTGGTCAGCGGCAGGCAGCGTCTGGGGAGGGGGGAGAAGGAAATGAAAAGGGGTCCTGGCCCATGTCCCTCCCTCATCGGGCTTCGGGTTCCCTCTCAGGGAGCTTCTGCCAGGGCTGACCCGGGGCCCTGAGGTGACAGGAGAGCCACCAGCACTCTGGGCAGAGAGGGACGGCGGGAGGGACACACCCCTCCCCCACGAGTGTGCTGAACCCCAAAACACAGATTTCAAGGCAGTCTGTGGTGACAGAGCCACCCCTGCGAAGCCCAGGCCCCTCCAAGACGCCCCAACCCCGCCACCAGACGGTCAGCCCCTCCTCCACAGAATTCTGGCCTCTGCGGCATCTCTGAGCCCGGATCACTCTGGAGCAGCCCAATCCTCGGGGGAAGGGGCTCCGGCATGAGGCCAAGGTGACAGAGCACAGTGGGGGGTGGGGGTGGCGTGACAGCGCCCCCCACAGACACGAGCCACCTTACACGTCTCTCGAGGGCTCCCCTGTGGAAACCGGAGGCTCTGGTCAGCCTCTGCCCTGGGCCGCTGTCCACCACTCGCCCACAGGCCTGGCCACACAATGGAGGTAAACAAGCCACTGCCCTCCAGGAGCTCAAAGAAGCTGGGACAGCCCGCAGGAGCCTATGGGCCAGAGCCGGCCGCCAGGCGCTTGCCAAGGTGGTGACAACACAGGTGGCCAGGAGTGGGGTCCCACCATGACACAGCCTCAAGGAGGGACACTGCCGGGCCCCAGAGATGGCCATCAAGCACCTGCAGGCCTGTTTCTCCCTCTCTAGGCCCCAAAAGGCCAGGGCCAGGGGCCCCAACAGGAGCAATGAGACCCACTCCCAACCCCACGGACAGGCGAGGAGACCTTGAAACCACTAGCCTCAGTTTCCCCATCTGCAAACTGAGGGGCCAGAGAAGATGCCCCCAAGGCCCCTCCAGCACAACCCAGTGGTCAGCAGACCCCTCCAGCCACTGGGCTTAGCCTGGCCCCGCTGTCAGAACCCACACCTACTTACCAGGCAGGTCCTCCACCCACCCCCCCCAACACCTCTTACCTCTGCCGCGCCCAGCACCCCCTTCCCCAGCTGCCCACCAGGCCGGCTGGGCCCCTGGAGCCTCAGCCCGGGTGCGGACAGGGCCTGCAGCTGGGACCTGGACACAGAGGGGTGGTGGTGGCAGGCGGCTCCACGGCTGCTCCAGGCTCACGCTCTGCCCCTTGCCCGGTCCAGGAAGGTTACGCGGGGGTCCCCAGGGAGGGGGTCAAAGGCAGGGGGAAGGGACCGTGCATCATCCCAGAATGGGCTTCCGCTCGGAGTGCAGGCGAGGAAAGAGCCAGCCGCCAGGCACCCTGAGCAGCACGTGAAAACCTGCCCTCCTGGGGCTGCGGGGCTGCGGGAGGTTCCCGTGCATGCATGTTTACAGAGGGGAGGGAGGGAAGGGGCCCAGGGAAACCACAGGACTACAGGCCTCTCCCAAGGGCCCAACCCGCCACCTCCCCACCCACAGCTGCTGGACGCCTGGGGAGACCCCGTGGGCAAGGGCATACAGCCTGTCTCTCCTGCCAGTGTCCCTGGAGAGCCACCCACAGTCCTGCCCATGTGAACCTGTCACCTGCAGGCAGGGGCCTAGGGTCAGGCTGGCTGGGGGCAGGGGGCAGGGCCCTAGCCGAAATGGGGTCAGGGTCTGGGCTGAGGTTGGACCAAGATCACTGTCCAGCTAGGCTGGGGTCTTGCCAGACACCCTACTTGTCTCCTCAACGTCTAGGGCCCCCACCCCCAGGTGAGAGGGAAACAGTGAAACCCCCCTTGCTGCTCCCAGGCCGTTCCACCAGGCTCAACCAGGCCTGCGGCCTCCCCCTGGGGCGGAGCCCTACATCCTAACCACACCACCCCCACCCTGAGGTCACCGAGCAGGCCCCCAGGCAGGGCTGACCCAAGTCCACCAGCCAGTACCCCACACGCCCACCCCCACTCCCACCCCGGGACCCAGGAGCCCTCCTGGAAGCCCAAGGCCGCTTGCTCTGGCCTTCCCACCACTGGCTGTCCTGGGAGCCCAGCCGGCCCGCAAGCAGGCTCCGAGCTTTCTGCTATGTCCCGGACAGTCCTCCTTTCCAGACCCATCAGGAGAGGCCCTGGCCTGGCCCCTGTCCACAGATGAGTAAACAGGCCAGCGCAGGCTGGGGGACCTTCCAGGGCGCTGAGCAGGCCAGGCCCGGGAAGAGCTCCCCGTGGGAGTTCCTAGACTCAAGTCCCAGACGCTCATTCCCGGTGGCACAGCTGACTGAGGAACTGGAGTTTGACTCCAGAGGGCTTCGAGAGTGCCAGCCTCCGTGGACCCGGGACCCTGTATGACATGGGGGAAGGCTGCAGGGCCAGGGCTCATGGGGGTCCCAGGAGAGCTAAGGAGGGGGTGCGTGGGAGCACCGTGGGCAGGACCGGGCCGGGAGGGCGCGGGTGGGGCCGTGGGCGGCGACCCCGTGTCCTGCGGCGCGCGAGCACCGCAGGGCGTGGGCGGGAGGGGCTGGTTCCGAGGGCGTGGCTCCCTCCCCGGGGCGGGGCTGGGGTCCTCCCGGCACGCCCCCCGCCCTCGCGGCCCCGGCTCACCGGGGGCAAGCGTCCTGCCGCCGCCTCCATTCGCGCGGGGGCCGGGCAGGGCCGCGGCGCGGCGGCCGAGACTCAGTGCGCGGGGCGCGCCGCCTCCCCGCAGACGCTCGGCGGCCGGACTGCGGGGGGCTATTTATAGCGCCCGGGCATCACGTGGGCGGCGTGGCCGTGACCAGCAGGCGACCCGGCTGGTAGTGACTCCCACACCTGCCGCCTAAATATAACCACAAGCCAGCCCGCACGCCGGGGCAAACAAAGAGGGCCGGGCCGGGAGAGGAAGCGCCGGCGGAGGAAGGGGAAACGCAAGGGCGGGGGCGCTGCCCGCGCATCCCGCCTTCCTCCTGCCGTGCTCCGGCGCCCCCTGAACCCTCCAGCGGCTCCCCCATCAGGGAAAGGGCGCTGCCTCAGGTCCGGAGGAGTTCAGCTGGAGCCAGGGCCCTGGCGGGGACCTCAGTGCAGGTCTGGAGGGCGAGCTTCCTTTTGGGAATGGAAAGGAGGGTGCCCTGTGGCCCAGGTGGGCTCCAGAAGCTGCCGCCCACAGGATGAAGGATGGTGACTGACACCTGGCCTGGTCCTGCTCAGAGCCCTGCCCAGCTCTCCAGCCTCAAACCCGGGGACCCGTCCGCTTCCTGAGCACCTACTGTGTGCCAGACACTGCTGTCCCTCACTGAACCCTCGACACACCCCTGGGGGTGCTGCCATCACTCCCTCCCCCCCAACCCCCCAGTATGAAGGTGGGGAAACTGAGGTAGGGGGACACTCGAGGAGGCAGCCTTCACCCAAGGAGGGTCTCCACCTCCCGCTTATCCTCCAGTGCTCAGTGCAGACGCCCCCTCCCCAGGAAGCCCTCTGTGATGGGAAACCCTCCCCTGGGCCCAGGCCTGAACCCCCAGCAGGGTGCTGGCTTCACCTCCTGGAAGCACCAGGTCAGGAACACGCGCTTCCCAGACTGTGAGCCCCGAGAGCACGCAGCCGGGCACCGCAGGCAACCACATACCTGCCCCGGCCAGCCCGGGGGCCCACGGAAGGGGGTGGAGCAGGGTGGGTAAAGCCCCCAGCACACAGGGTCCCCAGAGGCCTTGCCTCGCTGGGAACCCGGCTCTGAGCCCATCTCCCAGCCAGCCAGCCTGGCCCCTGCAATCATCGGTCAGCGCCACAGGGGCGGGGTGGGAGAAACTGGCCGGGGGCCCAAGCCCAGAGCAGGGCTGGGTCCCAGCTCTCCCCACACACATACCCAGAGTGTCAGCCAGGCCCAGGGACCCGCGCTTGCCCACTCCTGCCAGGCGAGCAGGCAGAGGTGAGGAGAGGACAGCCATGTGCAGGGCAGAAAGGCCAGCCGGAGCCCCGCCCCAGCCAAGCCAGGTCCCTGCCCACCAGCTCACAAGCCCCAGGGCAAGGGCTCCTCCACCCAGAACCAAGGTGGGCTCTGCCCAGGACACCCATCCCAGTGCTCTTAGGTCCCAGCTTCCAGCAGCCTCTGCGTAAAGGACAGCTCTGGGCACTCAGGGCCCCACCAGCCTCCCATCTTCACGGCTTCCTGAGAGTCTGTCCCCTCAGACACCGTGCTGGATGCTGCGTGCCATGAGCAAAGCCCATCGGCCACACTGTATTAATAAAATAGCAGCTCAGAGGGGTCAAGGGACTTAACCCAAGTCACATAGCAGACAAGCAGAAGAACCAAAGTCGGGCTGAGTTTTGCTGACTCCCGGAGACCCTGACCCCTGGGCAAGCTGCTCTCCCGCCAAGTCACGCTGCATCCCCATCCATACAAGCTGAGAGGTCCCATCAGCTTTGTGGACCTGCACCCAGGACCCAGAGCCCACCATGCTGCTGAGCCCGCAAACCAGCACCCCTGTCCCCCCTCACTGGGGGCACCCGCTCTGGCCAGGCCTGGGGGGCACCTGCTGGCCTGGCACCATCCCAAGCCCTTCGGAGAAGTCTATTTTTATCAGGGCAGGAGCCGTTCCTGGAATCCTCCCAGACGAGCCCAAGTCCACACGCTGCTTGGGGGCGGGGAGGGGACCCAACAGGCCAAGCCCATGCCCACCCCCGGGGAGTCTCCCCAGAGCCCCCCGCCCCTACTCCCACAGCACCGAGGGTCCAGCCCCCTCACTGACCAAGTTCGGCCGCTTGCCCTCCCTGCAGCCACAGGCCCTTCAGAGCAATTATCCCGCCCCCCGGGGAATGTGTGTCCTGAAGGAGGGGCTCAACTCCACCCACCTCCTCCGTGGAGGGCCTGGCACTAGGAGGGCCTGGCACCAGGAGGCCCCCCACTTGTTGTGGAAGGAACAAATGACCCAACGTTCTAGGCAGAGCTCCAGATCTGGGCAACATCCAGAAACCATCACGGGATCGGAGCCCCTGAAGTCCAGAGGAAAACCTCAGAGGTCACCCGCGCCATCTCATCACCAGCTTGCACACCTCTGGTGACGGGGGCTCGCTGCTCTTTGGCCGCACCTTCCAGGCTGGGCAGCTCCCCAAGTTATGTGTCTGTCCCCCTCTAGGGCCTCCTGGATGGGGCCCAGCAGGAGGCACCCTGCAGAGCAGAATAAACCAACACAGCAGGCGCTGTGGAGGGCAGAATTGGAGGATCAGGTGGTCAGGGAAGGCTTCCTGGAAGAGCTAGCTGGGGAGGGCGACAGGCATGCAGCTCACATCTGGAAGCTCATCATCAGGGCTCGACCAGCTGCCCCGACTCCCTGTGCGACCTGGGGCTGTCACTTGCTCTCTCTCGAGCCTGAGACCTCCTCTGTAAGTGGTGACACTGTCAGGAAGGGAAGCCACTTTCCAGTGGTGCCAGCTCCAAGCCAGTCAAGAGGCGCCCAGGTTCTGACCTGGAAGCAGAGCTGTTAGGAGCAGGCTTGAGTTTCCACCCAGGGAAGGCACCTGTTCTCTGCCAGGATCTGGGGATGAGAAGAGGGCTGCAAACGCACTGCCCCCACATGCTGCATGGGGCCGCCCCTCACCACACCGGGTTTAATGGTGCCTCATGGGCGTGGTGCACGCATTCGAACAGAAGTGGCCAGCACCCACATGCCATCAGCCACCTGCATGGCCCGGGCAGGCCATAGCGCCACTGCGGACTCAGGAGCCGTAACTGCCACCTCTATGGGCAGGTGGGTGGATGTGGGCGAGGCTGGGCCCCGGCCTGGCCGTCACCAGTGGTGGGCACAGAGCAGGCAGCCAGGTGAGCCAGACCAGGCACCTTGGCTCTTCTGAGCCCCGTGGCCACCCTGAGTCCACCAGGCCCGCACGAAGCCTCCCTGGTCTCAGTGGCACCACCAAACAGGCACCAGGTGAGGGGTTTGGCCTCCCCACAGCAGGGCTCCTCCCACCCTGGCTCTCCCACTTTGGCCTCAGCTGGCCTGGCCTCACCATGCAGGGCCTGGACCCTCCCCTGAAGGGCCCAGCGCAAGAGGACAGGGCACAGGACGGACAGAGGGCCGACCTGCCCATGGGGTCTGGGGTTGAGCCCGACACTGTCTGGGACCACCTGACCCTGGGGGCCTCAGCTCCTCATCGGAAAAAGGTACGATAAGCCCTGCCCGGCAGGGACAAAGCACTAACAGCTGGAAAACGGGGCCTCTGTGGCCACCAGGCAGCAGCTCCAATGAGGAAATAGGGCAGCAGAGGAAGCAGGACTACCAGGAGCCCTGCAGGTGTCACCTCTGCCCCCCCACGGCAGGGGCCCCCACTGGGCACCGGAGCCAGCCCCCTCTCCCGCATCCTGGTCAGTTCTTCCTGCTGGGGGCTCACAGCTGAGGGCACATGGCAGGGTCAGTGGCACATGAAAGGGTTGGCTCCAGCTGCCCAGGCAGGCTGCCTGTGACATCACACGGTGACACGCTGGCCGCAGCTCATCCCAGTGTCCAGCACAAGGGGGGACTGTACCCCTGGGGCTGCCTGTCTCTTCTCGAAGCCCCACCATTCACCTGTCACTGACCAGGACCCCCTCCCCCCACCTGAGGCCCAAGCCCTGGCTCTGAGCCCAGTCTGACCCCCCCCCCGGTCCTACCTGCAGCTTCCCCTGCTCCCACCCCGGACCTCAGAACTCCTCCAAGGGGGACAAGGGAGCCAGCATCCATCCATTCATTCATTCATTCAATCATCCAATTCACAAATGTTCGCTGAGCATCTTCCTCTGCCGGGTGCTGGGCTGAGCTTGGGGACACAAGGGAAGAAGTCACCAGTAGATACAAAAAGCCTGTCCTGCCCTCTCCTGCCCCACTCCCGCCCTGATGGGGCATCTGGCCACCCTCTGCACCCCAACCCCCACGCTGAGAAGCCACCTCCCAGACTGCCCAGCACAGGTGGGCCGGATAATACTGTGGCTGCCCAGAGGGGCTGGGAGTGCCCCTCCCACCCCTTGCAGGCAGCACTACTGAGCCTGGGGTCACCACAAAGAGACCTCACCCCCCCAGTGCCTCAGTTTCCCAGGCTGTCACCTGCAGGGTTAGAATGTGGCATTTTCACAGTGCCACCTGTCACTGGGCTACCAGGTCCCACCTGGACCACCCCGGCCAGCAGCCCAGCTGCCCCTCCCCTGGCTCCTCCCGGGGGAGAGCCACCCCTCTGCAACTCCCCCTGGCCTCCAGGGGTGGGCACTGCGGGTCAGGGGTGAGCAAACCTCCATGACCCCAGGTGGGGTGGGGGTCGGTGGCAAGACACACAACCAGGCAATGGTCTGAGAGACAGAAAGGACACTGGTCAGGGGTAAGGGGGTAAACACGAGGCCTCCCAGAGGACGTGGCCTTTGGGCAGAGACTCAGGATGCACATGCGCTGCACGGGTCCCCAAGGCGGGACGCGTCAGACCCCCTTGAACTCCGCGTTCTCGCGTGCCCCGTCCCCGTCTAGCACTGCTTGCTAGTCCAGGAACCTTTCCACAACCGCCATCACTGTCACCCTCACCCTACACACCCCCACCCGAGGCGGAAGACTGAGTGCCCCGTTCCACGTGGAGGCCAGACGGAGACGCAGAGCAGAGCTGTCTGAGACCCGGGTTCCTTCTCTTCGCCCCAGTGAGTCACGGAAACCTCACGGCTGGGAGCCTGGGCCCGGGGGAGTGCTAACACAGACGAGGCCTTCGATGCAGCCGCTACAGCGGCCCAGCAGCAGCCTCGTCAGCCTCGGAGCTCCAGGTCCTCAACTCAGAGCCCAGCAGCTCTCCGGCTCAGCACAATTAGGACCATCCCCTCAGGGGGTTATTAAAACCCAAGATAATAATGGCTGACAGCCTAAGCGGCCACTTGTTAACAATAAACATTAATGATGGTAGTTCTTGCTTGTTGAGAACCTGCTTTCTGAGGAAGCCCTAAGATAGCTGGGGTCAAAGGCCATGAGGTCCTCACTTCCGGGCTGGGGGTTCCGCCTCCCTGATCCGTTTGGTACAAGGGGGCTGGACGAGGCCCAGCTGGTCACTGTGAGGATCAGAGTCCCAATCCGCATTAAGGGCCACACCAACCACAGATGCATGGGAATCAGGCTGTCGCCAGCCCCAGAGCACCCCCTAGGGCACTTGCTGACCAGGTGACCCCAGACAGCCCCCCTCACCCCAGCTGGCAAGGACGGCCACCTCCTTTCACTCCCCAACATGGTGACACGTGACCAACCATGTGGCCACTGTGTCGTGACTCTCGTCTAACAAGAGAGGACACGGGTGCAAGGGGTCTTGGTCACTACCCAAGGGGCAGAAGAACCAGGCTGGACACCCCCACCCCCCGCCAGCTCTGGGGCCCTGCTTTGCACTGTGACCCTGTCCCACCTCCGACTGTGTGACCAGCGGTCCCGGTCACCCTCGCCCTGTACCACTGAGGCAGGGGTGCCACAACCCAGAAGCCCAAGGAGCACAGCGATATCCCAGAGCCTGGAAGGAAAGTGTCCAGTTTGGGCTCAGGAAGGAGAAGGCCCCCTCGCCCCACTTGATGGAGGAAACTACTGAGGCTCCCAGCTGAGCCACAAGCATGAGCAGGAAGGCCTGGGGACCCCGGTGCCCCGTGCTCTCTTGGGCTCTGCCCTCACGGTGTCCACATCCCAGTCCCCACCTACCTGAGCCTGCCGGGAGCCCACAGAAACTCACTCGCTCTCCCGCGTCCTGAGTCCTGGAGGCCTGCAGAGGCCGCGCCCCCAGCCCAGCTTTATCCCTGGCCTGGCCTCCCGCCCTCCCCACGTCAAAGGCCCTGGGACCGCCCGCCGGCCCAAGAGGCGGGGGCTCAGGCAGGGGCAGCCCCGGAAGGATCCGGGCTCCCAGGGCAGTCCCGGCGGCCAAGCAGGGAGCGGGGGCGGGGGGACACAAGTCGGAGGTCACGGCGGGCACCCCGGTCTCGGGAAGAGGGCAGGAGAGCCCCTCCCCCGTGGGCCGGGCTCTGGGGCCCACTGGGGGCAGGACAGTCCCCAGGGCCCTGTAATGGCTGGCAGGCAGAGCTGAGGAGGACAGGCGGGGCAGGTGGGCGGCAGCAGAGCCAGCGGGGAGGGGTCAGAGGCCCAGCCCGGGCCTGCGGCTGGCAGGGTGGGCACGCTGAGACCCAGCCTGGGGGCTTCCCAGGCCTCCGGCCTGTCTCCCCACTGCCTGCTATGGGCTGGAAAGGGGCTCCCGGGGCCCTTTCCTTGCAGAGGGGAGCTCACGGCACCTCCAGAGAAACTGCCCAGCCCTCCGCAGCCTGCCCCCCACCTAAGGAGTCCCCCAGGAACCCCCCAGCCTACTCCAGGGAGCAGCCGGGTTTGCCCAGAGCCCCCTCTGAGCTCAGTACTCAGTTCCTCCTGTTGTCCTGTTTCCTCCACAAGGAAGTGGGGGAGAGAGCTAACAGGCAGGTTAGCCCACCCCACCCAGGCCTGGGAGCTGGGGCCCACAAAAGCACTAAGGAAGTGGGAACCCCTGCCCATGGGGGAAGGGCTGTTCCTGCTTCCCAGGGTCAGGGTCACTCGCCCCTCCCCTACCAGGATGTTGCCCCAGTCGAGGTGACATCAGAAGGGGTGGAACCCACAGGGCTGGGGTGGGGTGTGTATTGCAGGCTCACCCAGCTCCCAGGCCTGTACTTCTTAGGGGCAGAGGGAGGCTTGCACCACACCCGGTGCACAATGGGGGCAGTTCCTACCCTCTGCCATGCATTCGGCCGCCCATAACCTCCCCATCCCTGCCCCATCACTAGGTCGCTGCTGGTCCCCACTGGCAGCCACCCCAGACGGAGGCCCTTCCCCAAGGGCCTGTCACCCAGGTTCAGCCCATCGTGACTACCCAGTGCCTCACCAACCCCCTCTTCAGCACCCCCCCAGCCCTCTGGCCTGACGCTGCCAGGATCCCTCCGCCACACAGACATGGGGTGTCCACCGTTCTGGGCCCAGGCCTCCCACCCCTCAGGGACCCTGGCATCTGTATTCACACAGGCAGCTGGGCTGACCTGGGCGGCTGGGAGCGGTGTTCTGTAGGTCCTGCCAGGCCCCCAGGCTCTCTGCTTGGAGAGCCCCCAGCCCCAGGGCGGGGGGGATCTAGTTATCCGGGATGCAGAGCCCATCATTCTGGGATTCTAGACAGGAGGAACAGAGCTTCAAGCCTGCCCCGTGCTCAGAGTTAGACCTGCACCCATAGCCCCTGGCATGCTCTTCCTGGGCCCCGTGGGGCTGGCACCGACTCCTGGCACCATGCCACCCCGTCTCCAAGGCCCCTAAAGGCCGATGCCCAGAATGGGCCTGGCCTCCGGGAAGGGCACAGGGTTTCACGGATCCACTTGACGCTAATGGCCCGAGAGGCCCTTGCACCACCACCCCTGTACCCCCCGCCAGCTCAAGCCCCTGCCAGGAACACGAAGGCCCCAAGGAGTCCCCTGATCCTGGCCTCCTGACAGCTGAGTGCTCCCCAGGCAGACCCCCAGCCCCTCCTGTTTCACGAGCTCATCGCCGGGACCCTCAACAGGCAGAGGGACCCCTGGGCTCCCAGGCTGGGGCCTCAGAGAACAGGGGTGGGAGCCAGGGCCTCACAGAGGGTCCCTGTGGCCTAACAGGCCTCACTGCTCGAGAGGAGACTGCCCGCCAAACTCTCCCCCGCCAGGATCAGCTGGAGACCCCACGGGGTCCTCAGCTGGCAAGGGGACAAGGCCTGCATGAGTGCCCACAGCGAGGAAGTCCTCCTCCCCTGGCTGCTGGGTGCCCTGGGCCCATCTCCTCCCCTCTCTGGGCCTTCTGAGCCAGGAGCAAGGCGCAGGATGAGAAAACAGAACTGCACTCCGTAAGTACCCACAGAGTGGTCATGTGGCCTGCAGGGCAGGGGCGGGGTGCACACACGATAGGTGGGTTCCAGTGAAGCCCACTCTGCGGGATGGATCCTGATCAAGCCAGGCGATGGCCTCCAGCCCCTCTCCATGGAGAAGTGGCTATGGCTAACTCCTGGGGACAGTGAGGGAACAGGGTCCCTGAGGGTGGGCAGGAGAGCCTGAGCGGAGGAGAGGGGCTGTGAGAAGCAGCCAGCACCCGACAGGCACCCCCTCCTGCCACTCCAGAGCACCCCGATCCCAAGGGGGAGCAGGGTCGGCTCCCCCCCCAGCACCCTCAGACAGGGCTGCTAGTCCCCTGTGCCCACCCGAGCCCTCTGCACCCACCAGGGAGGTAGGGAGCCGAGCTGGCCTCTCCTCCTCCAGGACCCTGGCAGCAGGGTACCAGGAAGCTTGGGGGCCCAGGGGTGAGTGGACCTTGGAGCATCAGGGTGTGATGGTCACTTCTGTCCACCCCCACACCCAGGAGCCTGGCCAGAGCAGGACCCCCTGCCTGGGTCACAAGACAGGAGACTGCAGCTGAACCCCGGCACCCCCAGGCCACCCTCACCCACTGCCCAGCTCACCCCTCCTCTTACCTCCCATGCATGTCCCGACCCTGCGCCCAGGGTCCAGCCCCATAAAGGGGGAGAAGGCTGGAGGCCCCCTCCATGTACTGGCCCCACACAGTGCCCTTGTCATGGGGCCTTCCCCACATCCATCCCCAAACTGGTGCTGGAAGGCACCCACCCCCCATCGTCTGGATCAGGAAACCGAGGCTCAGGCCTCGCAGGGCAGCTCTGAGGGGCTGAGCCAGCATTCCCGGCCAGCCCAGGGTGGGCACTTCTGTGTATTTTCTCCTCCAACCAGGCACCGGAGGGGAAACTGAGGCCCAGCCTCTGCAGATGTCGGGGCTCCAAGAGGCCTCGTCACCCGGAGCCTGCCCAGTCCCCCCATCCCCGCCCTGTGTCCGGAGCACAAGGCCACTGGGGGTCAGGTGGGCGGGAAGGGGGCGCGAGATTGCGGAGGTGGCCGGGGCCACTGGCCAAGGCCCTGGTGGACACACGTCAGAGGGGCCTGCAGGAATCGCGGGAAAGAGCGCTGACCTGGCCTTGGGAGGCCATGTCCAAAATAACCAGCCCAGCCGCCCTGCAAGGACTCGGCTGGGCGCACGTAGGCCTCTCAGCCCGGGTGCTGCCAAGCTGGGTACAGAAGGTCATGGCTATTTCTGGGCCTGCCGGGCAGCAAGACGCAGCCCCCCAGTGCCCTCAAAGAGCCAGCGCAAGAGGAGCAGCCAAGGCAGGTCCCAGCCCCAGGACGCATGGCCTCTACTTGGAGTGGGGGTCCTACTGGGTGACCCCACGCTGCCCCCTTTCAAAAAGCCCATCAGCATCATCAGCATGTCCAGGTCACGTTGGTCCCATCGGGCGGTTCCAGGCCTTCTTGGCCACGAAGCCCTGTGCTGGGCCCTTGGCTGCACAAAGAACCACATCCGGCCGCAGCACATGGGGGCTCTGCTCTCTGCTCTCCAGCAGCTCCGACCCTAAGTGCACAAGGGAGGCTTTGACTGTGGCAGGAACCCCTGTGCCCACACGGACACCCCCTGCCCGCCCGGGCCATACCCCCAGAAACGCCTTGTCACACACAGCCTCCAGCCTGGGGCTCCGCCTGCCTCGTGAGGGTCAACACCACCCCCATAACTTTGCGGGTGCCAATGATCATCTGACCAATGGGAACTTGGGGCCCAGAGAGGACGTGAGACCCTGAGGTGCAGCCTCACTCAAACCCCCAGGCCAGGCAGGTTCTCCATGGGCCGAGGGGAAGGGGACAGTTCCCTCTCATCACCCCAGACCCAGGCTTCTGTCCACAGAGCCTGCCCCTCCCAGCAGAGCACGAGCTTGGGAACCTGCCTCAGTTCCCATCCTGGCTCCCCTACTGCGAGCTGTGTACCACTGGGCACATCCCTCAGCCTCGCTGTGCCTCAGTTTGTTCATCTGTGAAACAGGTTCACTGGAAGCTCATCCTGCATGGAGCTGCTGCTGGCTATTCTGGGTCTGGAAGGACATTCCCCTCCCAAGCAGCCTTGCCTGAGTCCCTGGATGCTCCCACTGCACTGGGCGCCCACGGGGGCTCTGATGGGACTCTGAGATCCCTGGGAGGGTCCATGTTCAGGGTCCTGATTCTCCTAGTGGGTTCCTTGGACACTTGAGGAGACTTCTTCCCGCAGGGTGTCTCAGGGCCCTCATTTCTCTACACACAGGGCAATCTGAAAGGGTGCAGTCAGCAGCACATTTCCAGAATGTTTCTGAAGCCAGGCACTAGCAACAGGGTGCCTCCCAGAACCCGCCTCGGCAACAGAAGGCTAGGCTGGAGGAGGGCCCCAGCCATGAGGGTCCGAGAGCCTCCGAGCCTGGTGCCCCCATCCTGCTCACCTGTGTGTCTGAGAGCATCTCTCTGAGCCTGGGCCCCATCTGTGAGGACAGATGAGACTGCGGGCAGGGCTTTGAGGAGTGCAGCAGGAGGGCCACGCTGGCGGTCACTGCGCGGCTATCACAGCAGGGGTGAGGGCCGAGCACGCACTCCTGCCCTCCCCATGTCCCCACCTGGGCCATGCCATGGTGACAGTGACCTGAGGGTGGCAGGATTAGCTCCTGGATGCAGGTGTCCCCTGCCACGAGAACAGCCGAGGCCAGATGCCCAGCCCAGGCAGGCAGCGGGAAGGCCCCAGCCGCGGGGAGCTCAGCATCCCCCCAGCCCCGCCAACCCCAGCACCACGGCTTCCCCAGACAGAAGGCAGCAGAGGCCTGTACCGCGTGTCCAGGGCAGCTGGGCGTCAGGACCCGGGCACCTGCACCCCCAGCTCAAGTACCTGCTCAGCTCCTGGGGAGGGAGAGGGGACCTGTGGAGACAGAGGACCCACAGGAAACCCTCCTCTCTAGGGCTGAGCCTCCTGCAGGACTGAGGTGCCTTCCAGCCTGGGGTCTGCACCGGGCCCTGGCTCCCTTGAGGGGCTCTGGGCATGGCTGTGGGCCAGCGGGCAGCCCCAGCTGCCCCACCCCTCCCTGCCCAGCAGCTGACTTCAGCCTCTCTCCCTGGACCGCACAGCACAGCCCCACAGCCTCCAGGAGGGGCTGGGGGCAGAGGCAGGGGGAGTTGGTCTGAGGATGGCCCCCCAGGGCCCAGGGACTTGTCTCCACCTGGCAGCATCATGCCAGCCATTCCCACAGTCAGAAAGAAGCAGCGGCCCTCAGCCCTCCTCCAGAGAACCAGGCCAGGGCTCGGAGGGGACAGCTGCCGGTTAGCACCTTGGAGCCCAGGAGGCCCCTGGCTACACCTTCTCCACGCTGAGCACAGATGCCCAGAGTCAGACAACCAGGTCCTGCTGTACAGCACAGGGAACTCTACTCACTATCCTGTGATAAGCCATAAAGCAAAAGGACATGAAAAAGAATACAGATGCGGCAGGCTTCCCTTGTGGCTCAGTGGGTAAAGAATCTGCCTGCAATGTAAGAGACCCAGCTTCAATCCCTGGGCTGGGACGATCGCCTGGAGAAGGGAATGGCTACCCACTCCAGCATTCTGGCCTGGAGTCTTCCATGGACAGAGGAGCCTTGCAGACTTCAGTCCACGGGGTCTCAGAGAGTCGGATATGACCAAGTGACTAAAGGATATATACATAAGTACAAGAGCCACTTTGCTGTACAGGAGAAATTAACACAACACAGTAAATCAATTAGACTTCAATTCAGTAAAAATGCCCAGAGCCAGATGGGTGTGCATGCCCGGCAGCTCCTCCTCACCAGACTCAGCAAGGACGATGTAAAAAGAAAAATATGTGCAGGGACAGACCAGGCAGGGGACGCACTTCAGAGGCCACCAAGTGGGTGCCCTCTTTGCTCCATCTGACTCCTCGGTGACGCTGAGCCCCTGCAGGGACCTGGGGTGCAGAGCACAAGTGCCCTCCCGGCTCTGTGCCCAGGCCCCTGGTGCACCCTGCCACCTGGGCTCTGGGGTCAAAGCAGGGGAGACACCACCGACAGATCCCAGAGAACACAGACCCCACGCCTTGAGGAGACAGGGGTCCCGGAGCAGGGGAGGGGGCCTCTGTGTGTAGGCATCGGCCTGCCCCGAGGCCATCAGGGGGAAGGACGCCTACCTGTGGTCCCACACCCGCTGGGCCCCGTGTCCCGACAGCGAGCAGGTGCTGCTTTACTTTCTCCTGCAAGAGCAGACCGAGCCTCTGCCTGCTGGAGCCCTGGGCCAGAGCCAGGTTAATCCTATTTGGCAGACTAACTCTGAGCCTGCTCAAGCCAGGCTGTGTAGGGCAGGGGACCTGTTTAAATTTGCTCTTTTTTTAATGGAGATAAAATTTACCTAATGTGATGTTCCCCCTTTTAGCTATCTGAAAGTGCACGCTTCAGTGTTTTTTTTAGTACATTCACAGTGTCGTGTAGTCCTCACCACCACCAATTCCAGAACATTTCCATCACATCCTAAAGGTACCCCACGCCGGTCAGCAGTCACTGCTCATCCCCCGGCCCCAGGCCTTGGCAACGGTGAATCTGCTCTCTCTCGAAGGATTTGCCTGTTCCGGACGTTTTATACAAACGGAGTAAATCACGTGTGGTCCTTCACGTTGGGGTCCCTTCACTCCAGATAATGCTTCCCAGGTAGATCAGGATGCTGAGTGATGTCTACAGTGTGGCAAGAGGACATCTGGGTAGTTCCCAGGTCTGGTCTCAACTTCACCCACAAGGACTGAGCCGGGAGCAGGGCTGCATGGGAGGGTCCAGGTGACATGGGGGCCACACGTGGCAGTGCCTGCCCAGCTCCTTCCCAGGCCCTTCAGAGCTGCGCCAGGCTGCCCAGGTCACTGGGCAGGTCCCGGGAGGACAGAGCCCCCAGCAGCTGGGTGGGAGAGAAGGGCCCTCTAGGGTTCCAGGCAGGACAGGGCTGGCCTTCAAGGAAAGGGAAGGTCGGTCAAAGCCTTTTTAGAAGTTAAAAACATAATTGTCACGCAAGTAGTGACCACGGGTCTAAGATCTATTCCGTCTGTGATGAAACTGGCAGGAGGCAGTGCGGCTTCAGAGGAGAATCCCTCAATTCCAAGTGCAGAAACCAGAGTGGGGGGGGGGGAGACGGGCGATGTTAGACAGGGCAATGCCACCATCGTCTGGCGAGGCCGTCTCCCCAGCCAGACAAAGCTGCATGTCCAGGCGACTCCCCCACATCCAGGGCAGGTACAGACATCCCGAGAAAGCTGCACGGCACCCAACAGTTATAGAGGACACGCCGTCCCCCTTCTGCCTGAAGAGATCCAACTGGGTGAACGCGGGTGGGCGTCTGGGCGGAGGGCATGGCCTGAGCAAAGGCCTCAAGGCAGGCAAGGGCAGGGTCCCCAGGGTGGGCGGGTTTGAAGTGGGCACTGGTCCTTGGAGTCGCCAGAGGGATGGGGGGATCTCTGCAATCCCAGATCCAGGCATGTCACAGAGTCAAGCACGAGGTGAGGGTGAGGCAGTGTAAACTCCCCAGAATCCCCAGCCAAGGGCAAGAGGACCGCCATGGGCGGTGAGCTGGCAGCACCTGGGCCCAGGTAACTGAGGCCACGTGGGGCGACCAGGAATCTGGGGAGCATCTACCCAGAGCCAGTCCCCCGCTGGCATCCCAGGGCCCAGGTAACTGAGGCCACCTCGGGCGACCAGGAATCTGGGGAGCATCTACCCAGAGCCAGTCCCCCGCTAGCATCCCAGGGCCCCCACACCACCCCCACTCCCTACGTGGTGAAAGCTGAGTCAGTCCTGTCCTCCTGGGCCGAAACCCTCCAATGACACCCACATCACACCGAAGGAAACACGGCATGCTTACGGCTGGAAGGAAGGCCCCCTCACCGTTTCCTTCTTCCTCTTCTCCAGCCTCACCTATGTGCTGCATGGAGACGACTCTTAGCAGCCCCACGGACTATAGCCCACCTGCCTCCTCTGTCCATGGAATTCTCCAGGCAAGAATACTGGAGTGGTTGCCATTTCCTTCTCTAGGGGATTTTCCCGACCTAGGGATCAAACCACGTCTCCTGTGTCTACTGCACTGCAGGTGAATTCTTTACCTGCTGAGCCACCGGGGAAGCCCACCTCAACTGCCCTCTTGCTATTACTGAACCGCACCCCCGGACCCTGCCTCTGGCTTGCTGCACCCACTATGAGTCTGTCCCCGCGCCATCCTGCACCACCACCAGGCCTCTGCCTTTGGGTGCCACCTCCCCAGGACTCCCTCCTGGCCCTCCTGTGCCTCTGCAAGTCCCACTCCCTCGGAAGCCCACTCACCTGCTCACAAGCTCTCACTAAGCTCCTACGGGTGCCCTGGCTGTGCTGTGGACCCAAGGGCACTCTTGGGGAGCAAAGCTCAGTTTGGCCACAGCAGCCAGGGGGTGACCCTGGGGGCCAGACACTGCCAGACCACAGCCCTAGCAACAACAAGACAAGAAGAGAGGCCCTCAGCTGCTGAGGAGCCCCTGCCCCAGCTGGACCCCCAACACACTGGGAAGCCCCCATCTCTGACCCAGCTTCCACCCAGGCCCCTCACCAAAGGGCAGGGGCGTGGAGCCCTGCTTCACAGGCCAGCGCAGAGCGCACCGCACCCAGGAAGACACAGTCTGGGGGCCGAGGCCAGCCTCCCAGGCTCCAGGCTCTCGGCTCAGCGTTCCCCAGCACCCCTCAAGGCTTCTCCTGTTTCAAAACATCTCGACAAGCACCAGAGAACCCAGCCTTGGCCTCTGCCGCCTCCCCCACTCCTGGACGTGCGTGCAGCCAACGCCTCTTAACAAGAGCATCCCTCCTTCCCCTCTCGTGTTCTGCTGGATTCAGTGTCTCGTTACAAGGCAGTGGGGTGAGGCCAAAGCTGCTCAGACCTCGGTCAGCCGCACTCCACCTCTGGGAGGTAGTTGATCCTCTACAAATGGGGTACCCACACCCGCAGGGCGGCTGAGAGGCTGGGTCACAGACTAGCAGGCCTGGCATGAAGTAGGTACTTGGGGAGAAGGGTCAGTGACCCTCCTGGGCCAGGCCCGCGGCTGCCTGTCCTCGGCCCATGGATGCCCCTGGACCATCCGCCCAGGCCCAGGACCGACTGGTGGACACGCCTCCCGGCAGCGGGCTCCTGCATCCCAGATCTGCCCGAAGCCCTGGTTCTCACGCTTGCTTCCTCGGGGTGGGGAGTGGGGGCAGGGCACGATGCGCTCACCCAGGCTCTGAAACCCCAGCCCCCTCTCTGGGAGCCTGTGCCCATAAGGACCCGGGGCCAGAGCCTTTCACTGGGGAGGGGGTGAGGGGGAGGAACAGAGGAGCACAAGGCGAGAGACGAGGAAGAGGGGGCGGGAGGAGAGCAGGAGACCCGGCGGGGGTGCTCCCTGGCCTCCCCGGGGCTGGCCAGACAAGGCTGTCTGGCCCACCAGGGTCCTTCTGAAAACAGGAGGCCGGGCAGGAGTGAGGCAGCCAAGAACACAGGACGCGAGGGGTCAGCGTCTGTCCTAGAGCCGGGCAGGCCCGGCTGGCAGTGTCCGTGGGAACAGGGCCCGGACCCGGCCGGCCACACTCGGGGCCAGTCAGTGGGCATCGGGGCCGCGGCAAAGACCAGGGCGGCGGGGCATGTCCCGGGTGGTGGAAGCCCAGGCCCGGATCCTGCCCCAGCCATGTCCAGACCTGCAGGCTGATCTGGGGCGGGGGGTGTCTCGTGGGGGCCCTGGGGAAGACTGGAGGGGCAGTGAGGGGAGAGAGAAAGGGGTCGGCAAGGCACAATCACTCCTACCCTCACCATCCACGCCCCCAGACCCCGGCTAGCGCTCTCCTTATCTCCTACCACCCCTCAGCCCACTCTGCTCGTGGTCTGCAGCCATCTCCCTCTTCTCCTTAGCCACCTCCTCCCTGACTCTCAGCTGGCACCAAGTGTCTCCCTCTGAGTTAGGGGCTCCTCCTCCAGCTCCCTGGACCCCCACCGCCCCTAACCACCTGCAGCCCACCCAGGGCAGAGGCCGCAGTGGCCTCGTGCATGTCTGGAGATCGTGACTTCGTGGGCTGTGGCCACACTGGACTTTAGGTCGGGGGCAGGGGCCACTGACGAGGTGGATGGATGGCTGGACACTGATGAGTGGTTCAGTCTGCACGCCAGCCCACATGCCCCGCAGGCTCTGCCCAGCTCCATCCTCCGTGCTCCGCGCTCCCTGCCCCCCACGCTCCACCCGGGGACCCCCAGCTGCTGGCTGTCCTCACAGGCCTGGGGGCCCCTCGGGACAGCCCTTCCGGTGACTTCCTGCCAGGGAAGCTGGGGGGAGGGGTAAACAAGGCCTCCAGATGGCTTCCTGCGGGCTGCCCCCGAGCGTGGGAACGGGCCAGCCCCGGGGCCATGGAGGAGGGGAGGGCTGCGCCCTCAGCAGAGCACCTTCTGCCCCCGCTCGGGACTCCCCCGTTGACACCTCCCGACACGCGCACCTCCACCTACAGAGCGGGAGACTGAGGCCCCGCAGACTGGCCAGAAGCAGGGCCTCCTGCCCACCACGGCCCTTCCTTATCAGGCCTGCCTGCCCGCCCGCAGAGGAAGGGCCCCCCGCCCCATCTGAGAGGCAGAGAGGAGAGGGTCTCCCAGGGCACGATGAGTCAGTGGCTGGGCGGAGGGGGGTCAGCCCCCACCTCAACACGCACCTGGAGGATCCTCATCTGTAAAGAGGGGGATGACAGTCCAGTTCCAGGCCCCTCGACAAGGACGGCACAGCCCTGGCTCGGGGGGAACTGGTTACAGCACGTCCGCCCCCCAGATTGGGGTCCTTGGTCCTGGGAGACAGGGCATTGACAGCCACTGCCACCCAGCTAACTGAGAGGATGAAGGCCGTGCCTGGACCAGTGCCCCTCCAGCCCAGAGCAGCCTCATGACGGCCACTGAGGAGATGCTTGTAACTCAGGCCCTGAGCTCCGGGGAGCCACCGTCACCCTCGGCTCCCCTCCAGCCCCTGTGATGACCACATCCTTCAAGCCCAGGTGGGATACCACCTCCTCTCAGAAGGCCTCCCCGATTTCCCGTCCCCACACAACCTCAAAGTCCAGGGGGGCACACGCTCCAGGGAGGCGACAGCTGTCCCCTGCAGGTCCTCCTGTTCACCCGTGGTCCCTCCCAGGGTCAGGACCACCTCTCTCTGCCCTCTCCGACCCCCCACGTGGCCAATGCAGGCCTGGCAGCCCCTGGAAGGGCACAGGAAGGCAGGAGTGAGTAGGGGGCCTGTAGCCTGCACCCCCTACCCCACTACACAGCAGCCAAGCTGGTGGTAATGGCAAGAAGGACGCACCTGGGGAGAGGAGGCTATCACGGGGGTGCTGATTCATAAAACGGTCTGTCCAGGCCCGGAACGCAGGCCCACGGGTGCCACCAGGAGAGAGGCCCGCAGTCAGCGTCGAGGGAGATTTCAAGTGAATAACTGCACGTGAGCAGCCTGTCCCTGTGTAATCCAGCACAGGTCCAGCAGCCCGGCCTGGAGCAGTTATGAGCCTTCTGGGCTGACTGACTTTTCATAAGGAGCCCCATGATAAGGAGCACCACTGAGTCAGTGCTGAACACTAACACGGAAGGTGGTGCTCCACACCGGACATGAGCTCCTGGGACGGGCAGTACCATCACGGGAGGGCCCCAGGCCCTCTCTGCCCACACCCTGCACAGGGTCAGAGCACAACTTGACAGGCGAACGGAAGCCCCCCAGACGGCCCCTTCAAAGGTCGCAGCCTTGGAGACTTAAAGGGCTAGTCTGCCGGGCGGTCACACGGGGCAGACGCACGGTTGCAAGCAGGTAGTCTGGCTCAGGTGGCTCCAGCTAAACTACCAAGGCCACCAGCTTTGTCTTGACCCCCATCCAGTCTGCTATGGGGTCCAGGGTCTACTCCGAGCTCCCCATTCTCTAGACAAGAAAACTGAGGCCCAGGAAGGGCAGGGGCTGGCCCAGGGTCACCCAGAAGCCTGGCAGAGCTGGGGCCATGGCTCTGGGCTCCCTAGGGCCGTGTGGAGGGACCAACGAGGTCTTGGTGGGAAGTCCCGGGTACCCTCGGGCACCCCCTGAGCTCCTCGTGGCAATTCCCAGCAGATGCGCCGGTGGGCAGCCGGCCAGAGAGAAGTGAAGGCCAGGAGAAGGCCCAGCAGCTGACCCCGTGGGGAGATGAAAGCAGAGGAAATGTTTGGCCTGGCAGGGCCTGGTCTAGGCAAGGGAGGAGGAGGGCCGCCCTGGCTTCAGCAGACGATACCCAGGGGTGCCAGCGGGTGCAGCAGAAAGGCACACCACTGGGGGCGGGCGCAGGGCAGGCAGCAGGTAAGCCCACTGCAGGTGGCCGTGGGCGGGGATGGACGGGCAGCGGGCGCCGAGGGAGCTCTGGGTGGGGTGGCGGGGAATCCTTCTGGCCCTCCCACGCCTCTTCCAGGAAGCCTGAGTCACAGGAGGGGCCCCGGGGCCAGGAGAGCGGCCGGGAGCACCAGTCCCATGGGAAGAGGACAGGGCAGGGCCGCCTGCCTCCTCCAGCTGGGCCAGCCCCGGCTTCAGGGTCTTTGTGGCAAATGAGGCCATGGGAACAGGCTCAGGCCGCTCCCAGGAGGGGCTAGGGGGATGGAGGAGCTGGTGACAGCAGGTCGGAGCCTCCCTTCTGCAGGAGGGGAACTGAGACCCCAGAGGAAAAAAGTTGGGTCAGAGCCAGACAGTTAATGACCTGTTATCAACCAAGGGGGGCTCCGGTCAGGCAGGCCTGGGTGCTGGGGAGACCCACAGCCGCGCGCATCGACGTCCTGGCCGAGACCTGTTCCAGCACATCAACTCCCCGCCTTGCACCAGCACCATCCCACCACCTTGCTCTAGAACACTCCATGGCTCCCGCCGCCCCTTCCCTCAGAATCTGAGTCAGGAAATGGAACCAGGGCACAATGCAGCCCCAACCTTCCATCAGCCATGCTGCTTCCTGCCTGGGGGATGTGGGGGTGCACCTCACAGAGCACCAAGCATGTGGGGACACCGCCCCCGTTGACAACCTCGGATCTGATCTTGGCCCCTCATTTGCGGGTACAGCATGGAAACCCAGGGCAATGACACCCACCCCTGGATTCATCCAGGACTCAGCCAAGCTCCAGCCAGGCACACAGTAAGTGCACAATAAAGGCGGTGGCCAGGAAGACCCAGGAGATAGAGGGGGTTCGTGGCTCAGAGGCCCGAGAAGGGGGGACAGCGGGAGGAGCCACGTGGGGCTCAGGTCTCACCGCTGGATGAGTTTCTCCTGATGTGCCTCCCAGAGGCTGCAATGGCCGAGGACAGCAGAACCCCAGTCCAGTCATCCTGGAGGATCACTACATTCTAGGGACGAGCGCTCTGGTCTCCATGAGGCTCGAGCAGCTGCCCTGCCCGCTGAGGCCCCGGGCACTGCGGCTCGGCGCTCACGTCCAGTGCACATACCACCTGCCTTGTGAGGGCCAGCAGGGGACTTGCCCTCCTAACAGAGGCCCGGGAGGGGGCAGACCCCAGGCCAGGCCGGACCAGGGCAGCCAGGCCACGGAGGGATCACTGTGACAAGTCCTGTGCCTGGCCGTGGCTTCCACCCACCCCTGGCCTGGGCGGCCCTTCCAGATTCCTGACAGGAACCCTTTCCAGCCGCCCGGGGGACGCATGGCACCAGGCCACAAGTAGTGTTGGACAGAGGGGTTCCCCTTCCTGAGCCACCACTGCCTGGAGCCCCTGCGACCTTGGGAAGTGAGGACCCTCGATGAACTTTGGCCTCTCGCTGCAGTGCGGGTGCACGACTCCTGTTGCTGGGGGACAGACCAGGACGGACGGAAGGGGCCTGGCACTCAGCAGGCCCCAACACACCCCGGTAACCACCTTCTCCGAGCCTCGGCTTCCTTACCTGGAAGGGAGCCACCACCCCTGCCCCCCGGAGTCTCAGCGACAGGAGACGCTCTGGCCGTGGGGACGTGGACAGAGTCTCGTTCCACAGAAATGGACCTGCTCTCATTCCCTTCAGCCTTCGGAGGGCCCCCAGGCCTGGCGTCCTGGTCAGGAAAACAGCAGGGTAGAGAGGCCAAGCCCTGCGCCCTCCAGCCAACCCAGCAGCCCACCCAACCACCTGCCCAAACACCAAGTTCTGAAGGTCGGGTGCATGAGAGCAGGGCCACACGTGTCCCCTGGTCCTCAGTGCCCGGAGCGCGGACCCTGGACGTGTGCATCATGGGCATACACAGCCCCATCGGCCACTTGGTATCACTGTCCCAAGTGAGAGAAGTGTATGGTGAGGCGGGGGACCTGAGGTGGGCTTGGGGGTCCACCATGCCCAAGACAGGACAGCCACGCCAGCCCCTCCTAAAGCTGCCCTCTGCCCCTCACCAGCCCCAAGCCCAACTCCACTTCTTCCTGGCACTGTTGCCACCTGCAGGTGTGGGCACTGCCACCTGACTGCCAGCTCCACGGAGCCAGGGCCAGGTCTGCCCTGATAACAGCTCATCAGGGCCCAGCACAGAGTAGGCACTCAAGGGTTGGTGCCTCTGTGAGATGGGAACGCCACCTTGTGGCTCCACCAAGGGCCACCACCCAACAACAGACCAGACTGCTTCCCAGGGCGTGAAGCTGGAGTCACCATCACCCACCCCTCAGTGCAGCACCACACCTGACACAGACTGCGTGGCAAGCACTACAGGGCTGTTGGCGGAGGCCAGCTCCCAGAGGAAACAGTGGGGGGCATTCTCTCTTCTTGAACACCTGCAATGAGGGAGGCCTGGGTGGCTGTGGAGAGACCCCCAAGCCCCCTTTACTCCACACAGCAGCCTGTCAGGTAGGGCCACCAGCACCCACTTCACAAGGGGGAAAACCAAGGCCCTGGTGAAGGCCCTGGTGAGGGACTGAACATGACTACCTCTCTGGGACTTAGTTTCCTCATCTGAGAAGTGGGGTTAATAACCTCATGGACGGATCTGAGGAAGTCACTGAGGCAAGGTGCCCACATAGAGCTGCAGAGGGGGGTTCCCCGTCCGGGCAAGGCCACAGGCACCCTGTGTCCACTGACCTCCCTCTGGTCCACAGCCCCACACGGCTCCAGCCTGGAACCAAGGACCCACTGGAGTCCACACACCACCGATGCTAAGCTCCCAGGCACTCACCACCACCTACCCAGCTGACCGCAGAGCCCGCCAGCCAGGAGGGGAGGTGCAGTGCCTGCCCGCTAGCCAGGCCCAGAGTGCCCAGCACACTGTGACCTCTGGTCTGGTTCCCATTCACCCTCAGACCCATGATCAGGGTCCGGCCTGCGGGATCACCACGCTCCACCCCAGTAAGGCCAGGCCCAGGGCGACAGCTGCTCTGCGGTCACAGAGCTGACATGCCACCCACCCCAACTCCACCAGCCACCAGCTAGCTGCCCTGGAGAACACAGGAGCATGTCCCCGAGCCGCCTGGCCAAGGCTGGGACCTGCTCTAAGCTGGAGTACTGCTTGGACAGATGAACCGCCGCTGGGCTACCAGCGCCCGCGGGGTCTGAGAGCGGGGCTCGCACGGGTCCCCGGGACCTGGAGCTCAACCTGGGCGCCATCCGCGGGGCCTGGAAGCCCCGTGGGGTTTGTAGCGGGCAGGGGCGCTAGAGACCAAGTGCCCCCAAACTGTGCGGAGGAGCAAACTGGGCAGGGGCGTGTGGGAGGGCACGCGATCCACGGCGCTGCTTGGGGCACAGGGACTCCGGATGAGGGTCTCCCGCCCCCAGGATCGGGAGCAGAGATCAAGCCTCACAGCCCGGGCGTCCACCGCCGGCCACGCGGGGGAAGCGGCGGGCGGCGTCCCGAGCCGGCCCCCCACCCCACCCGGGCTGAGAGCTGCACGTGGCAGCCGCCGGGCCCGCACTCTCGCCGCCGAGGCAGCTGGGCGCGGGGTCCCGGCCCCCCAGGAAGCGGCCCGCGCGCCCGCACCGCGCGCCCGCACCGCGCGCGCCCCCGCCCGGGCGGGCGCGAGGAGACTGACCTGGCGGTCCGGGCGCCGGCTCCACGGGCTGAGGGCTCGAGGCGCGCGCGCGCGCACGAGGGCCGGCGCGCGCAGGCGCGGCCCCGCTCCGGGCGCGCGAGGCCGGGCCCTCCGGGTCACGTGGGCGGCGCGGCCCAATGGGAGCGCTCTTCACCCAGTGCACCGGCAGGCGCGCGCGCGCGGGCCCCGGAGCCCCGCCCAGGCGAGAAGGGGCGTGGCCGTGGGCGCTGAGCGTGGTCCCGTGTCCCTCGCAAGCAGGCTGCGGCAGGACGGCGGGGCGGTTGGGGGGCGGTTGGGGGGCGGTTGGGGGGCGGGGGCGGCTTGACCCCGAGGTGAAACAGAGGCAGAGAGATGGAGTCCGGCGTCCCAGGGTTTCAGGAAACTTCTGGAGTCCTGGACTTTCTCTTGTGTCAGTTGGGGCTGAGCTCCACGCTCACAGGCCGGTCGCCGCGAAGACGGGGCATGGAAAAGCAGTCACCCCGCCCGAGGCTTGGGGTCAGACCGGGGCTCGAGGCCTCCAGGCTGCCCCTAATGCATGCAACGGGCTGGAACCCCCAGGAGATCTTAAGGTGCCCCCAGGGGGACTGGTGGGAGGTCCCCTTCTGGATCAGCCCTTCCTAGAGAGCTCACGGCTCCACCAGTAGTGACATTCGGAGGAGACCCAGCACAGAGAGGGGAAGGAGAGGTGGGCGTGGAACCGGGCTGGGGGTCTCCTGGGGACCTCACTCTCCCCACCGTGTCCCCCACACCAGTCCATGGACCCGCAGCCCAGCCAAATGCCCAGCCTCTCCTCTCAGACCCTGATCCTGCCTCCACTCCCCAAGAGGATGCCCTCCTACCACACACCCACCCAGAACAACACCTGGACCCCGAGACCCCTGAAAGGCAAGAGTGAACACCCATCTTTCTCTGTGGAGTCCTGCAGGGCGGCTCTCCTGCCACCTGACCCGGCACAGGCTCACTCCTCCAGCCTCCCTCCCCGCCCCGCTCACTGCCACACCCTGACACCTGCAAGCGGTTTCTCCCACAGGGCAGGGTCCACCCACCGCAGGGCCCTTGCACTTGCTGTTCTTTCTGCCTGGGAAGTCTTGGCCCCACACCATCCCTGGGGTGCTGTCTTTCACATGTGGTCCCTCTCAGCTGTTACCTCCTCTGAGAACTCAGTCTCTGCTGACCACCCCGTCACTCAGCCCCGCAGTGCCCCAAGCTCTGCCAGAAAGTCCCCCAGGCAGTTACACACAGCGTCCACTGTGGTCTGGGTGCAGACCTGCGTCGGGCATGCCAAAAGTACATTCAGTCACTGATGCGGATAGTCAGATGGTCCCCAGAAGCCCCTGATTCCTCCCTAAGAGGTATCAGGGCTCAGAGCGCAGAGCCTTGCAGATCTGGTTAAAATCTCACTTCACCAGCTCATTTAATGCATGCACAGCCCCGTGAGGAAAGGACTATTATCCTCTGCATTTTGTAGCTGAGACACAGAGAGGTTAAGCAACTTCCAAAGATCCCACAGCAAGTCGGGAATAGAGCTGGTCAAAGCCTGCCATAAGAACCGCAGAGTTGGGGTTCCTGGTCCTTGGTGCCTTCGGGCAGGGAACAGTGGGAAGACTGTTGTTAGGAGAGTCAACATCTGGCTGTATTCCAGCTGTGAAGTCCTGGGAGCCCTCCACTGCAGTGAGAACTGGGCACCTACTAAGGCAGCCCATTTCCCATAGCACTGTGGGACTTTAGGGTCCATTTCAACTATTGATTTTCTTTTTAACGTTTATCTTGACCTCACCAGAGCACCTGCATCCCGCAGGTTTCATACGCTTCCTCCCCTCCTGTCCCAAGTCTCAGGGAGGTTTTTCCCCGATGCCCTTTGTGTGGAGCCGTGGGTGTGGTGTTCCTTATGGGCTCACAGGCTGGGGTCTCTTTCATCTCCATGTTCCTGTCATCAGTGTGGGACCCTGAGGAGGAGAATCCCAGAGTTCGACTCCCCAAAGGTTCGCTGAACACCGGCCTCTTGCAAGGCACACCATCTGTCCGGCCAAGCCCGCACCTTGCCCTGCGGCAGAAAAACCGCCACCCTCATTCTGCAGGTGAGGAAGTTGAAGCTCAGTAAGGCAGAGCCGTGGGAATTTCCTGGAGGTCCAGTGGTCGGGGGCTTCCCTGGTAGCTCAGTTGGTAAAGAATCTGCCTGCAGTGCAGTAGACCCAGGTTCAATCCCTGGGTCGGGAAGATCCCCTGGAGGAGGAGATGGCAACCCACTCCAGTATCCTTGCCTGGAAAATCTCACGTACAGAAGAGTCTGGTGGGCTACAGTCCATGGGGTCGCAAGAGTCAGACACAACATAACGACTAAACCACCACCACCCAGTGGTTAGGACTCGGCACTTTCACTGTCAGGGCCAGGGTTCAATCCCTGGTCCTGGAACTAAGATCCTGCAAGCTTCGTGAGGTGGCCCAAAAAAAGGCAGAGCCAAGATTCAAGCTCAGTTCTGGGGAAACGAGTTGGCACCACTACTGTGAGTGGAATGGGTGAAGCTAGAAGGGAGACAGAGCTGAACGGTGATTTCATAGTGGGGAGGGTTGGCTCAGAACTGATCTCCTTTACATGGGAATGGGGCCACAGAGGTGACAGATGAGTGAGGGAGAGGCAGAGTTGACATCTCAGCCTAAATTCCTAATACCCAAATCCTCCCTGGGATTGAGGGTCCCACCCTACCTACCCCCAGTCACTGGACCTGCCCCCCCACCAGCATGACTGCCAGCTGGGGTGGAAGACCTGCAGGGGAGCTGGGTTAGGACAGGAGAGGGGCCACCGGGGCTGCAGGATTAGCAGATTAGCTCCAAGGAGGACAAAGACGAGGTCAGTGCTAAGTGGATTTCCAGAAAGCAGCCTCCAGCCCAGCAGGCCTGGCCCCAGAGGAGGCCAGGCCCTGAGGAGGAGCCGGGAGCCAGCCGTGGGCAGTGGGCAGCACCCCCACCAGTGGATAGACCACACGTCCTTCTCTTCCTGCCTCCATCCCCTCATCCATGATGGGGTCAGAGGGACAGCTCCATCTCTGCAGATGAGGCTGGATGCCGACTCGGCTGCTCTTGGCACTAAGCAGGTGCTCAGTACGTGTTCTTAGGACGCTCCTTCCAGAATCGTCCTCAGGCCCCAGCGTCAAACATAAGCAAAGAACAAAAAAGAGCTTCTTGGGGTTTTTGTTTGTTTATTTGGCTGTGTCGCACAGCTTGTGGGATCTTAGTTCCCTGACCAGGGATCGAACCCTGATCCGATCTGCATGGTCCTGCATGATCCATGATCTGCATGTCCCCAGCAGTGGAAGTGCAGAGTCCCAACCACTGGATAGCCAAGGAAGTCACAAAGAGCTTCTGGTTGAACATTAGGCCAGGTAGATGCAAACGCTGGGTGCAAGGTACAGGACAAGAAGAGTAACTTCCCACTTCAGTCCCCAGAGGCAACGGCGCATCCTGAGTCCAGCGGGACTCTCCTCCCCCTGACAGTGCCCCACCCCCAGTGTGCACCGGGCCCCGAAGGTGTAACACCCAGGACAGCCCTCACCTGCAGTCCTCACCCAGCCTCTTTCCTGCAGACAGACCACCCTGGGGGTGTCCAGAACACCCACGAGGTCCCGGAGGCACCGAGAGATCTCCACAAGGCCCCTGTGTGACGGCTCTCCCACCCTCACCTGGGGTCACTCAAGTGACCCTTCTGCACCCAGATCCCCGCCTTGGGCTCTGCTGTTTCAAATATGAAGAGGAAGCCAGACTTGGAGAACAGGGCCTTGAGGGTTCATGTCTCTCATTCCCAATAACAAATTTCCAAATTTCCAATAACACAGTCAAGTTGCTTAAATGATAAGATATTTTGAGGAGGGAGAAAAATTAATGTTTTATTTCTGTTTACAATGGTATAAATTACTACTTGGTATAAATTATAAATAACTTATGAGAAAAGAGAAAACATCCCTTATATCCAGAAAATAAAACATTAAAGATCTGTTGTTTTAGTCATTCATTCATATCCGACTCTTTGTGATCCCCCATGGCCTGTAGCCCACCAGGCTCCAAACGATGAGACATTTAATTTGTGCACTCACGATGCTGAGAAAGAATGCTCAGCTATAAAGATATAGATATAGATATATATGCTCAGCTATAAAGAAAGCTGAGCACCAAAGAATTGATGCTTTTGAACTGTGGTGTTGGAGAAGACTCTTGAGAGTCCCTTGGACTGCAAGGAGATCAAACCAGTCCATCCTAAAGGAGATCAGTCTTGAATATTCATTGTAAGGACTGATGCTGAAGCTGACACTCCAATATTTTGGCCACCTGATGGGAAGAGCTGACTCACTGGGAAAGACCCTGATGCTGGGAAAGACTGAAGACAGGAGAAGGGGACGACAGAGGATGAGATGGTTGGATGACATCACCGACTCAGTGGACATGAGTTTGAGTAAGCTCCGGGAGTTGGTAATGGACAGGGAGGCCTGGCGTGCTGCGGTCCATGGGGTCGCAAAGAGTCAGACACGACTGAGCAACTGAACTGAACTGACTGATGCTGAGAAACAGTCACCTCAAGCTTAGTAGCTTGAAACAGCAAAGACCATTTGTCCTCTCTGGGTGTCCGTGGGGCAGGAGTTCTGACGCTTAGCTGGGTGTCCTGGGCGAGGCTCTCTGGGTAGGTCCACTGTGGCCTCCATCATCTGAAGGCCCACCTGGGTACTTGGCAGCCTCCAGGCCAGTCCCTAGTGTCCCCAGGGCACCTGGTCAAGCCCACCTCCTGACCTTTGCATAAGCTGTGTCCTCCATCGGAGAAGCTGCAGCAGAGAGCCAGTGGCCAGAAGACCCAGTCCACTAGGGGTCTCGGCAGTGAGGAGGCCCAGACACCCATCTTGCCCGTGTTCCCAGTACCTTCAGGGGTGGTGAAGGCTTGGCATGGACTCCTCCAGCGCCAGCTCAGAACAGGCATCAGGCGCACCTCGTGTGCGCCCCCTCGTGGTGCCTATGGGCATGGCCAGCTGCTCTGGAGTGAGACCTGGCAGCTTGAGCTCAGCCAGAGGTTTTAGTGCTCTAGTGTCCCCGACACGAGACAGCATATTAAAAAGCAGACATTACTTTGTCAACAAAGGTCCGTCTCGTCAAAGCTATAGTTTTTCCAGTGGTCATGTATGGATGTGAGAGTTGGACTATAAAGAAAGCTGAGCGCAGAACTGAAGCTTCTGAACTGTGGTGTTGGAGAAGACTCTTGAGAGCCCCTTGCACTGCAAGGGGATCCAACCAGTCCATCCTAAAAGAGATCAGTCTTGAGTATTCATTGGAAGTACTGATGTTGAAGCTGAAACTCCAGTACTTTGGCCATCTGATGTGAAGAGTTGACTCATTGGAAAAGACCCTGATGCTGGGAAAGATTGAAGGCGGGAGAAGAAGGGGGTGACAGGGGATGAGATGGTTGGATGGCATCGCCAACTCAGTGGACATGAGTTTGAGTAAACACTGGGAGTTGGTGATGGACAGGGAGGCCTGGTGTGCTGCAGTCCATGGGGTCACGAAGAGTTGGACACAACTGAGCGACTGAACTGACTGACTGACAGACTGACTGTCCCTGAGGGTAGTACTTATGAACTGGGAAGCCTCCAGTTTCATTTCATGCTGGGCTCTGGAAATTATGTCTCTGGTCCTGCCAGGCCCCTCCACTCCGCCCTGGAGACCTAGGACTCCAGAGAGATGGCAGCAATGAAATGTGCCGGCAGGAACCCCACCACCCAGTTCAAAATGAGGCACAGAGGGGCCAGACCACACACCCAGGGGCTGGCTCTGAGCCTCTGCACCCCCAGAGAGGGAAGAAGGGAAGGACTGGGAAGGGAAGAGCAGGACGCCGCCTTGGCCGAGGCCCACTGGCAGCCCTGCGAAGCTTCTGCACAACCCTGGGGGAGGTCTCTCATCTCAGTGCTTCGGGGCCCCCGATGTATCTGAGTCTGTCCCCATCGCCCCTGTGGGCCCACGGAGGACAGGTCTCTCTCTGTCTCCTCTCTACCCCTGGGGCCGGAAGGCCAGCCTGGTATAAGCATCGGGAAAGTGAAAGAAAGTCGCTCAGTGTCTGAGCGTCAGAACCCCTGCCACACAAAGCGCCAGCAGTCCACCCAAGAGGGCCTGCGGTAAGGGCCTGGCTCAATGTATTGCCCCCTTAGCAACTGAGGCCCAGAGTGGCCAGAGCTGGGAGCCCTCTCGGGTGCAGTCCACAGTCAGGGGGCCTTGGCGGGCCCCGAAATGGTCACTGCACCCCACGAGAGTCAGCACACAAAAGACAGGGGCATAGTGCCTGTGGAAGGCAGGATGGCAGTCTCTGCTGAGACAAGGTCAGGAGGCTTCCTGGAGGAGGAAACATCCCCCAGAGCCCTGAAGGGGGAGGGCGAGTTTGTCCAGGTCAAGGTGGGGGCTTCAAAGGCCTGGGGGTAGGAGGGACAGCCCAGACCACCAGCAAACAGGTGGGGGGCCTGCAGCAAGACCACCAGCTGTGTCTCAGTAAACTCACCCCCAATGTGGGACACCCCCAAGGTAGGTCCCCCAGTTCCCTGCCCTCAGCACAGGCTCAAAGGCAGGAGCTCCTGGCAGTCTGGGGCAAGCGGCTCAGGGAGTGGGATGGTGCAGAGAGAGTCCAAGGGGCCCCAGGAGACCCAGAGGATGGTGGGGCAGCCTGTGGCCATCCAGGAAGTCAGAGGTGGGTAAGAGCGAGGTGGTGGCCCCAGGGCAGTGCAGAGCAGTCTCCACAAGCCCAGCCTGTCCTGACCTGCAGAGTGAGTCCCCCTGGGGAGCCTGTAGGGGAGCCAGAGGGCAGCCTAGGAACAGGTGGCCCTGTGTCAGAGTCATGGAGTCCCCAACAGTGACACTTCCCATGAGACAGCAGGTCCGAGCCAAGCACACCTGATGAGTCCAAGGGTCCTGAACCCTTCCACACCAGGACAAAGCCTGCGTGAATCCAGGGGCTGTAGGGGGCCACACTCAGGGCTCCCCGAGCCTGAAGACACCCACCGTCCACATTCGGGTGTGTGGCCGTCTTCACCACAGCCCCGCCCCCAGCATCATCCTCAGTGTTAGGGAGTGTGAGCCCAGCCCAGGGGCTAGGAGCTTCAGCGCCTTGTGGGCCGTGGCCACCAGGGGGCAGCACGACTCACCGACTGTCTACAGCTCGAGCTCCCTGAGGCGGCTCTCAGAGCCCTAGGACGGGGAGAGAGACCCCACTACTCGTCACAAACCATCTCGGGCTGCTGACGGCTGTGCGGGAGGCTGTGTAGGGTGGCTGACACCCCAGGAAGCTGCCAGTGCTGAAAGTGTGGCCTAGCAATGTGGTGAGCTCCCCGTCACGGGAGCGCCCAAATGGATATCCTGTGCTGAATCTCTCTGAGGCTCCCAGCTAGAGGGTGCAAACCGCAGAGCCCTCACTGACCCTGGAGCTCCCCCCTGTTCAAGAGTCTGCACCCGCACCATCACTTACCAGGAGAGCCCACGTGGACATCGGCTGGGCTCCCTGGGCGGCAGGAGGGGCCACCCTCAGCCAGCCCATGGTCCGTCCACCCCCCACCGTCCCCACCTACAGGTGGTGCCACAGGCCCCGCCTTCCAAGGGTGGAGACACTCTGGGTCTAGGTGACTTGAGGAGGCTGCCACGGGCCCCCTGGGTAGGCAAGGCAGGTGCAAAGGCACAAAGGCGCAGAAGCACGGGGCAGGTTGGGAACATGAGGCAGCTGGCACATCAGGACTGGGGCACACTGTCAGATGTGCCCAGACGGCCTCAGATGCCAGGGGACGTGCCCGGGCTTTGCTCGCAGCGCAGGACGTCCTTCCTGGGCTCGGCAGGGGCTTGTGAGGCACGGTCAGGACAGCGGCTGGCATCTTCTGAGTACTCGTCACGGCCCGGGCCCTGGTCAAGCACATTTCCTACTGCATCTCCTTATCCCCCACTTAGCAGAGGAGAAAACCGAGCCTCCAAGAGTGGCAAGAGCGCCCCTGGCAACAGAGGATCCAAGGCAACCCAGACCCCCAGCGCCCATGCTCACTTGGCCACCCCCCGCCTGGGTGTTGAAGACACAGCCAGATGCACCCCGTTTGAGCTGGGTGCAGAGTCAGGCTGAGGCCCCAGGGCGGGGAGGGGCGGAGTGGGTTCATAGTGGGACGTGGGAGGGCTCACACGTGCCTTTGAGACTTAGCGAAGAACCGTCAAAAGTAGACCCCGCTCTTGGTGAGGCAGTGAACGCCTCGTGCTTGGAGGTGACCCTCTGGAGGCTCCTCTGAAAGCAGAGGGGGGAGGAGATGCCCCCTGTGGGGGAAATGAGCCTGCTGTCCTGGGCACAGCAGCATCTGAAACGCCTTTTTGGAGATGCCCCCTGTGGGGGTATACCAGCCTGCTGTCCCGGGCACAGCAGCATGTGAAACTCCTTTTGGGGAATTTTCTTCAGCGCGATTTATGAGGGACAGGAAGGACCAGGCGCCACCCAGCTCCATTCCGCCTGTGCCCAGACACGGCGTTTGGCAGTGGGCACCCTCAGCTGGCTCTGGGCCCAGGGGGAGGGGCTGCCCACCAGTAGATGGAACCCCCTCCCCCCGGGTGCTGGCGGAGGAAACTGACCAATACAGTGTGGTGCTCATCATTTCTTTAGCAGCAGATTTCTTTCTGCAAACAAAACTCCCCAGGAAGCCCAAGTTATCTCTCTGAATCTATTCATGATTCAGCGAACTTCAGTAGGACACCTGCTGCATGCCAGGTCAATGCCAGGAGAAGACGGTGACGGGGGACGATGCCAGGCGGCTGAGCGGGCACCAGCTGAGGGTGGCCGCTCTGCGCAAAACAAAACAAAATGGCCCTCACGCTCCCACACGTCCTGGGGGAGGCAGGGATTGTAAACATGCCCGGGTCTCAGGCGGGAAACGCAGGCCAGCGCGAACCATGACTGCCGAGAAGAGTCAGTGAGATGAAGGAGCCCTGGGGTGACGCCCAGGCATGCGCCCCAAAGGCCGAGCACAGGGACTCAGACCAAACCCGGCCTGCAGCGGCTGCCCGACTCAGGAAGCCCCAGGGGGAAGCAGCGCAGGTGGTCTCTCACATGGTCAGAGGATAAACAGCGCGGTCCATCCCGCCGTGGAGTATTCTTCACCACCTGAAGGAGTGAGGCGGCCACGGGCATGGACCCTGGAAGCCTCACACTCGGTGTCTCACTGAGGCCAGTTGCCAAGGACCACGTGTCCTTCCTTGTACATGCAGTGTCCAGAATGGGCCAATCCAGAGACACAGACAGGGCGAGAGTGGCCGCCGGGGCTGGGAGCAGGCAGTGCCTGCTTCATGGATACAATGCTCCTTTTTGGGGTGGTGCAGACTTTCTGGATTTGTTCTAAACAGAGGTAATGGTTGCATGACACTGTGTATCAAACACCATGGAATTACACACTTGAACATGGTTAATTTCATGTTCTGTGAATTTTTCCTGAGTGAAAGCAGGTGGACACTGGACCGAGTGGAGGACGTGATGTGGTCAGGGAGCCCCGTGCCAGAGCCCCTCCTAGGCTCGGGGGGTCACCGGCCCACCGCCCGACACTAGCCGTGGCCGAGCCACCGACTTCAGCCCTGGGAACCTGAGCGGGGTGACGGGGGCACTTCCAGGCTGAAGCGTTTGAGAACCAGCGAGCAATCCTGTGGGGGTGGATCCCGATGCCTCCCGCTGGGGACCGTGGAGTCTTCGTGTGATGGCGGAGCCTCTGTTGCCCTCCTGGTGGGTCCCCAGGCCCCGCGGGAGCAGGAGCCCTGCCCCGCCTCCCCTGACCGGCCGCGGACGCACAGTGTGAGTGGGAAGTGCACTTTCAGCATCCGGGCCCCTGGGAGCCAGGGCCGTGTGTGGCCTCCGCTGACCACTCACCTGCTCTGGGCAGGGTACATCTGGGCAGACCCTCGATAGGGCTAGGGGTGAGCCAGTGCAGGGAACCTGAGGGAATACCGGAGCCGAGGCCCTGAGGCAGATGTGTGCCCACTGTGGTCAGGGAGGGGCAGGGAGCCAGCAGGAGGGGAGCCCAGAGGCAACTGCAGTGGGAGGCCACAGCTCCTGGGGCTGTCACTGTAAAGGGATGGGAGCCCTGAGTCATTCTAAACAGGGAATGTCAGGGTTGGATTTAAGCTCTGGTCTTTGTGGGAAACAGGCACTTTGAGCAGCAAGTGATAGAAACCAGCATGACACCGGCTTCCTCCAGAAGGAAAGTTAACTCTCCTAACAGGAAACACAAAGGGAAGGCGAGCTCCCGGCGCACACGTTGATCAGGGCTCCAGCTGTGCTTCTCTGAGATTCTTCCCTGCCCTCATTCTCGGGTGGGGTACCCCTCATGGTCACAAAAAGGCTGCCTGCTTCTCCAGCAACAGGAGAAAGCCGAGAACCCGAAAGGCTGCCCCTGGTCACCTCTCACTGGCCTAAATCAGTCTACACCTGCCCAACCCTGAACCAGTCACTGGATAGGAGGGAGGGTAGGTGATCTGTGATTGGTCAGAGGGTTGCACTGTGAAAAACCCCAACCCAGCCACACAGAAAGGCCCTGGGAGCTCAGAGCCTCAGGAGTCTATCCAGCTCTGGCTCTGCTCCACCACCCGCCATGGCTCCCCATCCCTGCAGGTCAGAGCCCACACTCGTGAGCATAGCTCCCACCTATATTCCTAGATTATTTTATCCCTATGATGATCCTGAAAAGTCAATATAACTATTCTCTTCCCTCTAGGGGGTGAGGAAACTGGGGGTGAGGCACAGAGAGGTTAGGTAACATGCCCAAGGCCACACAGCAGGTAAATGAGGGAACCAGGATTCACACTCAGGAAGCTGGCCCACAGCTTCCCACTCTACCTGCTTTCTGGCCACCCCTTCCTTGGATGGTCACAGCCCGGCATCCTCTCTCTGCTAGTGACGCCTTTCCCTCCACCTCCTCGTTCTTCGCAGACAGCCAATTCACATGTCACCTCCTCCGAGAAGCCTTCCTGGGCTCTACTTCTGAGGCAATAAGGACCTAGGAACCTAGGGCCAGGACTCAGGACTGTCTCTGGCCAGCTGGGTAATCTCTGAGCCTCTGAGAACTCACCTACGCAGTAGTGATGGTGACAGAGCTGGGACACTGTGTAAAGGGTGCCCTGAAGCCCCCTGTGCCCCCGCCCCCAACTATTGTCCCCAGTCAGAATAAGCTCAAGGCCTCCCTCCTGCACCTGAAGTTTCCGCTGACAGCCCAGTGTAAACACAGGGAGGCGCAGGAGAAGTGTCAGCCGGCCTTAAACAAACCTGCTCAGCAGGCCGGAGACAAGGAGCAGGCTGGCCGGTGGCGAGGGCTCTGGCTGGAAGGATTGAAGTGGGATTTAAACAGGATTTGATTTACAAAAAGGAAAAAATAATTATCTGCAAGGTTTCAGACAAAGTCTGTTCTTGAATAGATGGAGGGATGCAGGGATGGAGGAAGGGGTAGGTAGACGGATGGATGGATAGATGGATGGAAGGAAAGAGATCACACCATCCTGAGACTAACCTCAGGCAGTAACTAAGCATCAGCCAGAGTCTAGGGTGGAAACTGGCAGCTAAGAGGGCTGACAGTCAGGTGTCTGCTCTAACCAGCATCTCAGTGTGCTGGCAGGAGCCAAGGTTGGCCCCATGATAGTCACCCCTGGTGCACATCAGAATCCTGGGGAGCCTTGTAAAATGCTGGTGCCCGGGCTTCTACCCAGGCCACTGACGCCAGCCTTTCCAGGGCCCAGCCTGGGCATCTGTAGTGGATCAAAACTCTCAGGTGATTCTGCTACACACTCACATACGCCACCCCGCACAGCCACGAGCTGGACCCCAAAACACATCTGTTTTCTCACGTGCTCCTCCAGCATCAAACACTGCTGCCCTCTTTGTGCAGATGGGAAAACCAGGGCCCGGGCAAGCCCAGTGACTGGCCTCAGGCGAGAGGCAGAAGGACTAGGCTTGGAGCTCAAATCTGTCATCCCCAAAAGCCCCCATCACCTCATCTGAGGCCCAGCTCAGTCTCTCCAACACCCTGGCGGACCAGGCAGGGGGCAGAAATCAGCCCCAGGAGGAGGGTCCCAGGCCAGGGGCAGAGGCGCTCAGCAGCAGCGACTCCAACCCATCCTGGCTCTGACTCTCTGACTCTCAGTGTGACCCCGGGGGCAGCCCCCCGTCTGCAGGGAGGCCGGACCACATCCTACTCTAACCCGCTCGGGGCCTCGGACCCCTGACAGCCCCGACAGACCCTCACGACACACGTGGACGGTTTCACGTATAAATTATGGGCGTTCATGGATCCACTGAAACCACCCAGGACCCCAGACTCAGAACTCTGAGTCAGAGGATTCATCCAGAAGAACAGACGATTCTAAGAGCTTCCTCTTACAGAGAGTGTTTTTGAATTACCTGATTGCCCACCTAAAGGCCCTGCCTGTGGTCTGACGCCACTTCCCCACCCACGCAATGCCCAGCCTGCCCCCTCCCCAAACAACCACAGGTGGGATAGAGCAGCCATCGCTTCTAGATGGGGGGCCCGCTGGAGCCCAGCTCCCGTCTTGCTCCCACCCCAGGTGAGGGCAAGAACTGACCGTCAGCTGTGATCCCCTGCCTGAGATCCCACCTCACCAGCACGGTCTCTCCTCCCCCATCACTAGGAGGCCCTACCCTAGTCCTCCTTGCTGCCCAGGACCCACTAGAGGCTGAAGCTGGGGAGGGCCTCTCTAGGGGCTGACTGGAGGCCATGGAGCCCCCAGGCTCTACACAGCCCCTAGGCTATGGCTTGGGGCGGAGGAGGTGGACAGGGGTCTCTGGTCTCCTCTCCCAGGGCCTCCAGGGCAACCAGCCCCCTTCTCCTTTTCAAGTAGTGAGGTCTACGTGTAAGTTTTTTTGCACAGAACACTCTGCAGCTCACGGCTTTGGGGGACAGTGGCATTGCGTCAACTCCCAGCCCCCTTGTCACCCGGGGTGGGAGGGAGAGCGTCAGTTCTGCCACCCGAGGGTCCTGACACTACAAGTCTCCAAGGCCCTGCCTTCCCAGTGGCCTTCCTGTCCCCAGTCATCAGAGAAGAGCCCAGGGTGTGAGTGATTCCTGAATCAGGCTACTTCCCACCCATCCCTGCCCCGTGGTGACCGGCATTCCCCCTTGCTTGTTTCAGCCATAGGGCAGGGAGGGGGATTTTATTTGCCACAGATGCATTCCTAACTGCTTCACTTTGATTACAGGTCCATGTGAGGAAGTCCACCTAGCCCGGAAGCCGGTCTGGGCTCCGTCCATGCCAGAGATGCTGCCACTGCTGTGGCCACCACCTTAATGGTCATCTTAATGCCATCGGTCACCAGCATCATCACCATCACCGTCATGGGCACTTGCGTCCGTGGCTGTCAACCCACCTCCTTGCCAGAGCACGCGCTCTCACACCCCCAACAGAGCAGGGCCTGACTGCAGGGTCTGGGACGAGTACCCAGCATGGACACTGAGCTCGTGTCCTGAGAGCAGCTCAGGGAGGAGCCAGAGCCTGGAGGCCTCCTCGCTGGAAGGAAAGCAGGGCCCAGGCATTCAGTTCAACCCTCGTCCCCTCCACTGACTTGCCCAAGGTCACCCAGGAGGAGCTGGGAACCAGATGCTCAGCCATCAGAAAACAGCCCTGACCGTGGGCAGGCGTCCTGACAGCCTGAAACCAGGCCTGGGCCCCCACCCTGACTCGCTCACTCTGTCCTCAAGCTTCAGCCCACGACCAACCCCTCCCGCCCATCTAAACACCTTCGAGGTCTGGCCTCCATCCTCCTGACATGCCTTGTAAGCAGGAAGTAGCCAGCAAGTCCTCCCAGGCAGATGCTCCATGGGAAGGAAGGGGAGGGCTTGGGAGGGACCTCCCTTAGGACCCAGCACCCTCCCCCGATTCCCCATCAGAAAGTGAAACCTCCCTGGGACAGGCACAGGGAGGCAGGGCACGAAGGTCACAGGGACACCTGTGATGTGTGGTGGCATGTAACTGGGCTGGCTGCCCTGACTACTGACCCCTGCCAGTGACTGAGCCCTGGTCCCACTCGAAGTCCTGACCCTGGTCACACACGAATATTGATCCTCTTCGCAGACTGAGACCTCACCTGTCACACAGTGAACCCCAGCCCTGGTCATCACTGAGCCCTGATGCTGGTCCCATCCCAAGCCCTGACCCACATAGCCCTGTGAGCTGGCAGCGCAGGGGCTCTCCTCACTGCAGGTGAGCAGGCTGAGGCTCAGGCCGCGGAGCCCCAGCAATGGCCTCCACAGCTGGCCAGCTGCGGAGCCTGGACTCGAGCCCAAGCCCTGGACTCTGAATCTGGCTCTGTAGTCCCCCACCCACCAAAGCTCCCGAGGGCCTGACCGGGGCCCTGCGGGGGCCACACAAGCGAGAGGGCAGCCTCTCCTGGGCAAGTGCCCTGCGGCCAGGGGCAGAGAGGGTCTGTGCCCAGCGCTGACAGAGGGCTAGGGCCGGCGGGGTTGGAGGGCCACGCTCCCCTGGAGGCCTCTGAGAAGACAGCTCAGGACAGCCCGATCCGGGGGCAGGGGGAGCTGCCTCCTTAGTGGGAGAGGACTCACTGCATCCCCTCAGCAACGCCAGGGGTCCTGGTGGGTGGGGACCAGACACCCCACCCCCAGGGCAGACCCCCCTCCCCCAGGGCAGTTCTCTGCAAAATGCAGGGGGCAGTCAGATCCACGGCTGCTCCTGTGAACATTCTGGGCCGCGCTTCTGGCTCCAACTTTAGAAAGACTGTGAACACATACACTGTTTATGACATCACTACGCCATGGGGTCCGGGGCTGTCCCTGCACCAAGCACGCTGAGATCCTGGAGCAGCAGGAAGGATCAAGGTCACTCTGAGCACAACCCTCACAGACCCTGGTCCCGTCCGGCTGGTCACGGCTGAGGGGCTTTGAGTTAGACTCAACCGTGAGCTCGCCCATCTCAGAGCAGGTCGGTCTCAAGGCCCTCGAGCGGGGGCTGTGAGGACTGTCCCGCTTGCACCTCTGTCCGGCCGCCCGGTGGCCGCTGGCCACCCATACTCTGGCGCCCCACCCCCAGGGCCCTCCCCACTCACCAACCCAGAGAACTGGCACCAACTTTCCGGAAAGCCACTGTCCTGGCCAAAAGAAACAGCGTCCCTCCTTGCGTTCCCAAGCTGCCCACTCCTCGGGGCAGTGGGCACTGGGGAGGGGAGCAGCCCCCGTGGGCAAGGACCCTGACATCCTCCCACCACCCTCGGCCGGGCTTTGTCCCTGCTGCCCAGGTGGACAGACCAACGTCAGGGAGGAGGCAGGCTGGGACATGTTTAGGGCACCCTCAAGAGGCAGGGGCCAACCCCGGCTCCCACCACCCACCGTACCCCATCAGTGGCAAGGAGGGGCTCGGTGCAGGGAAATGTGGGGGCCACCCTCCCCAAGTGCCTGGTTCAAATCCTGGCTCCACCTGCCATTAGCCGGGTGGCCTCAGGCCCCTGCCTTCTCAGGGTCTTTCCTTGCCTATAAGAGGGAGGGGCAGTACTGACCGTACATCCCACCCCACCTCAACCCCTTCACTGAGCAGAGATGGCCACCCTGCTCCTGGAGGAGAGGTCGGGGGTTGGGGAGCGGTTAGCAAGAATGAGAGGAAGCTGCAGCAGGAGGGGAGGGCGTCGGCCACCAGGAGGAGCGCCCTGTTTGTAAGAGGAGCTATGGAAGGCTGTGGATTCTATGTATTCTATGGAAGGCTCCCCCGGGAAGCCGGGAAAAGCAGGAAAGGGGGCCAAGTGCCTTGCGATGGAACCAGGCCAGCCTGCCTGCCCATTTTTTTTTAAATGAGTGGGCATTTGCATTTATTGACCTCCTACTATATACCCTCACATATACTGAGCATCAGAAAGAAAGAAACAAGTAAAATTCTGGCCTCATCTGGGGGAACTAAACATCCAGATAGAGACCGAGTTGATGTGGGAATCCAGACAAACGACCCAGGCCCCAAGTGTCCTCAGAATCCCGGGGCTGTGAGAAGCCAGTCAAGGCAGGCTTCATGGAAGGGGTGGCCTCAACGCTAGGGAGGATCTGGACCTAGAGAGACACTGAGAGAACTGTCGGGGCAAAGAGCTCGCCGCCCGCCCCCCCCCCCCACAAGACAGTGAGGGGAGGCCCCAGGTGGCCTCTCTGTCTCACGGCAGGGGGTGGAGCCTGGGAGGGCCTGGCCTGGAACTTCCAACCCCAGGCTCTTAGACGGGACATCTCTGCAGTTCGGAATCAGAATCCTAGGATCGATGATGTTTGGGGTCTGGGTCTCTGTCCCCCTCCCCAGCAGCCGTTGGTGCTCCTGCCTGCCCAGGACTAATATCCCGCAGCAGCTCCGGAACATGCTCGCCCAGGCTTTCTTCCGGCCCCTCACAGGGATGGGGACCTCACTGCCCTCCGTGGGCGAAGGTGGACGGGGCTGCTGCAGGGGCCCTCCCCTTGCAGCCCTGCTCCCACTCCAGGGCGGGCAAGCAGAGCGCCAGCGTCCAGGGCCACCCTCTGAGTCCTGCGGCGCAGGCAGAGACAGACACAGCATGCTGGTCCCACGAGGCAGCCCGGAGGCCGGGAAGAGCCGAAATAGAAAGCGGGTCCCAAGGCCCTGCGGGGGATGTGGCCGGCTCTTGACCCGAGTGGGCCGGTCCGGCACTGCTGCGGGAGCCAGCACTCAGCCCAGCCCGGGGCGGCCTTTGGTGGACAGGGCTGAGGACAGGGCCCTGGGCTTGGGAGAGGCCTGGAACCCGCACTCCCCGGCCTGGTCCCAGGATGTAGGGAACTCTCCAGCATGCCCAGTGGATGGTCCTGAAAGCTTCCTCAGAGGACACAGACCCGCTCAGCAGTGCAATTTCAGACCTGTCTGGCTGCCTGGGCTCAAGCCCCAGCTCCGCCCCTTCCCAGCTGCGTGACCTTGGCCATGGACTCCTCTCCATCAGACAAGGATGGTGACAAGGCCGCCTCCAGGAGAGGTTGGGGCACATGGAAGCTCTCCACCCGTTGCTGGCATGTCAGAAGTTCTAGATACATGGCAGCTGCTACAGTTGGGTGCCATCACCGTGGCTTGAGTGACTGACACCCTAGACCTGTCTTCAAGCCTCAGGTCATGATCCAGCAGTGGGTCAATGCGGTGACCACTGGCATGTGCTGTATCACAGTGTGTGGGACTTAATGGGGGATGAGCAGGGCCCCCCGACACATCCCCAAGCCACCATGGACTGGGGCTCACACCTGCACCCGCACCAGCCCCACCAGAGCCCCTCCCAGCTGGGGCCAAGTGTCCAGAGGGGACCATGGGGGAGGGAGTGGGGCTCCAGCCCCAGAGAGACCCCCTCCCACCCTCTCCCATGTCCCCAGTAGCCGCTGCATTGAATAGACCCAGAGAGCCTGCCTCTTCCTCCAGCCCAGGCGTCAGCGTCCCCTGGGGGTGGGAGCTCCCTGGTCCCCACCCTGCTTCCCTGGGGCCGCTGTGTGAACCTGGGGGAGGCCAGGGGAGGCCGCCTCTCCCTGGGGGGGTAGGGGGAGGAAATGAATGGATCTCCCAGCTGCAGGCCTGGAAGGGATACACGGGGGGCTCCCACGTACAGCGGCAGCCCAGCATAGTCCGCTTGTGCCCCTACACCCCCCAGCATGCCTCCAGGGTCCACTTTCATCCCATCCCTGCGCCTGTATCTCAGGACTGGCCCAAGAGCTAGGGCTGCTGCACGGGAGTCCAGGCCTGGTTCCGGGCAATGCCTGTTGCGATCCATTCGCTGTGTGGCTTTAAAGGGGTCTCTGTCACTCTCTGGGCCTTAGATTCTTCACCTGTAAAAGTCGAAAGCAGCCTGAGATGAGCTCCGCGGGGCTCTGGGTAACAGCAGGGACTGGAAGAGTAGCTCAGGGCGCCAAGGGGACCGGGGGCGGTGGTCCCCACGCCTCAGATCGCATTCCCACCCTCACCGTGCACCAGGCCCTGCTCTGTGCCCTGGTCGTGTCCCAGTTCCACTCGTCCAGCCCCAGCAGCCCTGCTCCGCTTAGGACATGGGGTGGAGGAAGCAGGGGCATCTCAGCCACCCCCTCCTCATGCCTGTCACCTCCTGAGAGCCCGCCCCGGGTTCTCCAGCTCCCCACCGGCAGCTGTGGGCCTGGGGCATCCCCACCACGTCCCACATGTGGTGGCAGGACTGTGTGCTTCCTGAGAGGAGAGGGGCCTGGCCTGGGGCCTTTCACAGGCCTTATTGTCCCCACCTACTGAGGGGACACCAAAGGTCAGAGCCCGAAGTGAGGGGTTCAACCAGGCTTGAAGCCAGGGCTGCCCAAGGGTCCCCAACCCAGACACACCCATGCACACACACAGCAGCCCCCAGCACCCTACATGGGCCTCCCCTGTGGGTGCTGGGCCCTCCCAGGGAGTCTGGAGCACAGGACGGGGTGTGTGGCCCTTGACCTCTTAGGAAGGGCCGCCCGCCCAGCCCCAGCCGCCCCCCGTCTTCTCGGGGTCACCCCTGCCCAGCTGGCCTGCCCCCATCTCCACAGATGCCCTGGCCCCACCCCTCAGGTCCTCTCGTGGGTCCTCCTGTGGCTCCTCCCGTGGGTCCTCCCGTGGCCCAGGCTGAGGGAGCAGGGATGCGGTCTGGCACGGCAGACCCCAGGGTGGAGACAGGACCGGCCTGGCTGTCTCCCCATGTCCCCTGCCTGACCCTCCGCCCCTGGGCTGCTCAACTGCTTCTGCGACTTTGTCCCTCAGAGCAGCGGGTCCCCGGGGGTTGTGAGCCCTAAGACACCCTTGTGGAAGCTTATGATCCAGCTGCAAGTGTGAGGGGGCTTCTCCGGGCTCGGGTGGGTTCTCTTCACCAGGCTGGACTTGGAGAGGGAGCCACACCTGAAACTGTTCCCGTCCCATCCACCAGAAGGCGTCTCGACCCCGATCCAGCGGACATGTGACCTCTGACCCCAGACACAGACAGCCTGGCCTGAGCCAGGAGGTGACAAGGGTGAGATTGTCCCTGTGCACTTGTTTCCACTGAGGGCCTCAAGGGGGTCACCCCAAGCTTCGAGGGCTCCGGTGCCCCCACCCCAGAACCCCAGGGTCCTACAGAGGAGAGATAAAGTGTGCGCCCCAGCCGTGCACAGCGTCCACTGTGCTCAGAGACCCTTCCCGAGGTTCCCTGGGGAAGCAGCCTTCCCGGGCCCTCAGCGCGGGCACCAGCCCTGGCCAGCCTGGCCGGTGACTCAGCGGCAGTTGGCCGTCTCCAGCTCATAAAATCTGACCCTCGGAAGGCTCAGCCCTCCCGCCCTCCCCCCACACCCTGGCTGGCTCCAGGGTGCCCCCCCACCTGCTCCCACACAGAAACAACACTGAGTCCACACTGCCCCAACCAGACCCAGGCTGCCCCTGCCTTGCCAGACAGAAGCCAGTGCCAGCCCCTGGGCAAGGGACTTGGATGGGCCAGGGGCTCTTTCCTCCCTCTGGGCCTCAGTTTCCCCTTCTGAGACAGATATGGCCATGTTCCAAGGAGACCATGGTGGTCTGCAGACTCAGCCCTGCTTTAGTGGGGAGGCTGTTTGAGGGTGGCAGGGAAACTGATCCAAGGACCACCCTCCCCCAGAATCTTCCATAGCTTGCTGCTGCCTTCGGAGTCAAGTGCCCCATTCTGGTCCTCAGAGGGGTAGCCGTGACCCAGTGTGGACATCCCCCGCTCACTCCCAGCTTCGTGGCTCACCCAGCCCTCCACTCACGGGGACCCTGGCAGGCAGGTCCCGCAGCCCGAGAGCCTCCCCTTCCTCTGCCTGCCTCCTGTCACCCCTACCTCTGTTGGGGCAGTGTTGCCCTCCTGACCACAGCAGGCTGGCCCACGCCCTCCCACTGGTGCCCTGCAGCGTATCCCCCACCAGATGCAAAGCGCAGGGACCAGGGCCAGTCCCAGGCCTATGAGCCCAGCGCCCTGCCCACGGACAGCTCGGGGGGTATTTAGCCAAGGGGTCTGGGTGGGTAGGGGCAGGAGACCAGAGGAGGCACTCAGCACATCCCAGACTTGGCCCCAAGCCTTTCCTGACCTTGACCCTGAAAGCCTGACCCCAGCCTGGCCCCCAGCCTCCTCCCTGCCCAGGGCATCTTTCCGGGGGGATGGCCGCTCCCAGAGCAGGCCACCCCGCCCTCCCGGCCCTCCGCACATGCAGGTCTTTCCCACGCCCCGATCCTGCGTCCCTGCAGCACCCGCAGAGGTCATGCTGAGGCACACATGGCCAGCCTCAGGCTGGTGCTGGCCCCACAGACACACCCAGGCATGCATGTGCCCCTGCGAAGCCACGTCTGCCCCAGGAACACACACGCGTGGACACACACAGAGACCCGGACAGTGAGTGTTGGAGCCCTTGGTCACGGTCACAGGTGCCACAGGGTCAGAACGGGCAGACAGCACTGGGGAGAGTGTGGAAGCAGAGCCCCATGGGTGCCAGCTGTGCTCTCCAGGACCCAGGCAGGCTCCCCAGACCGGACACTGGGGGGCAGAGAGCCAGGGCTGCCGCTGCCCTGCCTCCCCCTTCTGGGGTGGTGCAGCCGCCACGCTGCCCTCTGCCTCAGTTTCCTCCAGTCTGGCCTGGCGAGTGGACTCCCCTAGCCCGAGGCTCCCTCCCCCAGGGCCCAGGAACCAGGCTCCTCAGGGAGCTGGTGGGGGCGGGGAAGCAGCCCGCCCCGCCCCACCCCGCCCCCACTGCCGCCTTGCCCAAAAGGAGCCCAGAGCGGGGCCTGACGTCAGGCCCCAGGAAGGCGCGGTCGGTCTGGACAGCCCAGAGTAAGTGGCCCGCGGAGCTGCGGCGAGAGGCCAGCTGCTCTCCCAGCCGGAGACAGTGTGGTGAGTCCCCCTCGGGCAGGCAGGGCCTCTCATCCCTGAGATGAGGTGGTCGGTGCAGGGTCCGCACACCCCGGGCAGGCAGGCAAGTGGGGGGCAGGGGCAGAGAAAGACTGGGAGGGAGAGAGCTCAGAGCTGGCAAGGGGCTTTGAGGTCCTGCCCTGCAGGGAGCCATTGTACAGACGGGAAAACTGAGGGCGAAGGTGAAGGTGCTGCAGCTGACCAGGCTGGGTGAGGGTTGGGGAGGGGGAGTTCCCCAGAGCTTGAGGGGCGCCCCTGCTGCCCTAAGACCCACCGAGCTGCGGGGTTCAACACCCCTCCTCTGGACTTCCTTCCTTGCTTCAGCGCTCTCGTGGTCATCTACCAGGTGCCTTGATTTCCCCTTCTGGGTGGCCCCAGGGGCAGAGCCAAGGAAGGGGTCAGGGGACCCCAGAGGCACTGGATGAGCTCTGGGACCTTGGCCGCCATGGTCTCCCCGCTGGGGCAGGGCTGGGGTTGAGGGATCTGTGGGGACAGTCTCCACACAGGGCATGCCCCCCGCCACCCCACAGCACAGGTCCTTGGCCCCAGCCTGGCCCTGCCCTCCCCTTGGAGGGCTGGAGAAACTGAGGCCGGGGGCGTGCCCAGCCCCCAGCGCGGACCTTGCAGCTGGCACTGCCCCTGCCTGCCTTGCCGCGGTGCCTGCCCTGAGAAGGCAGCAGGAGCAGGGTCCCGAAGGGGGAGGGCTGGTTGGGAACTGGCCCGTGGCCAGGGCGCTGGGCAGGGCAGACGAGGAGCAGCTGTGCGTCCCGGGGCGGCACTGGGAACGGAAGGGACTGGGCTGGTGGCAGCGCGCACAGTCCTCGGACGGGTGGCTAGGGCTGCCCGGGGGCCCCCATATTCTTCTGCCAGCATATACTCACTCTCAGCCAGAGGGTCGCCAGGACACCCCGTCCCCTCATGGCTGCATTGCCATGGACAAGTGGCTGCCCCTTTCTGAGCCTCGGGAACAGCAGAGGCTTCTGTTTCCAAGGCCTGGTGTGTGGAGGAGGGAACCCGACGTTTCCTGAGTACCTGCTGGGAGCCTGTCCTCGGGTGACCTGATGCGATGAGGTGTACATGCCCATTTTACAGATGAGGAAACTAAGGCTTGAAGAGCCCAGCGTGGCTCTCAAATCATCGGTTGGTTCCTTTAGCCACAGCCCAGGCCCTGACCCTCATGGAGCCGCCGGTCCAGTAGGGGAAAAGAAGAAACAAATAAATTTGAAGCTGTCAGGTGACAAGAGGGCTGCAAGGGAAAGAAAGAAGGTGGAAGGTGAAGGTGTGCGGGTGGCTGGGTGGCCCAGGAGGGCCTTCCAGAGGAGGCGGCACTGGGGCTTGAAGCACACTGGGGGATGCCGAGCCTGCTTTGCCTGCCAGCTCTCAGCACCCCAGCCCACCCCTCAGCCCCCTTCAGCCCCCCTCTGTGGTGCTCTGAGCACAGAAGCCTGCTCCCACCTCAGGGCCTTTGCACCTGCTGTTCTCATCTCACCACCCGGAATGCTGTCCCCCCGGGTCCTCCTGAGGCCCCTCCCACTCCTGATCAGCTAAAGTGGTCCCCTCAGCCATGGTCTAGCCGCCTCCCCCCACCCCGCCCCTAGCTATGAGCTCCACAAGCTGCAATCAGATCTGCCTGAGGCCCTCTGGGCCCCCAGCACCAGGTTCAAGGCCAGGTCTGATGCCTCTGAAACGTGTTTCTCGCAGTTCCCCTGACCTTGCCACTGAGCTGTGTGGCCTGGGACAAGCTGCCAGAGCCCTGGACCTCCGAGCCCCCTGCACGGTGGGCCCTGGGAAACCTCCCATGGCATGCGGCAGGCACAGGGCGGAGCTCAAAGCCCAGCTCCTCCACACCCAGCTGGGTGACCCCAGACAGGCCACCTAAACTCTCTGTGCCTCAGTTTCCTAACAGGCAAAATGAGGCCAGCAACACCAACGTAGGGGCATCTTGGCAGGAATCGTGAGACCCTGGAAAGAGTCATCTCAGAGACAACCCATGAACTGTGGGGCTACGGCCCTGCCCCAGTAGAGGGGTGTCGGGAGCCCAAGATGGGGACTGTGGGTGCCAGGAGCCTTCAGCAGGTGACGCCGGCAGAGGTGGCATGTCAGGTCAAGGGATTAGGCAGAGGCCAGGAGGGTGCAGCCACGGGTCCTGTCCCACCACCCCAGGGAGGCTGGGCTGGGGGAGGCAGGCAGGTGCTACACCTCTTTCAGCATGAGGATGAAGTGAGGAGTGAACCCGGGTGGCAGGGAGGGCTGTCTGACACCCAGCAGGACCCCCAAGTGTGGCGATGCCTGGGGCCGCCTGGCCCAGAGAAACTTGTTTCCATTAGAGCCAAGACCTCAGCCAAGGGCTCTCAGATGGTGGTGTGTGAGGCTGACTCAGGCGAGCTGGAGCTGGGTGCCCAGCGCCCAGCCCACACCCGCGGTGACCCTGACCCTGATCTGGGCGGAGGAAGCCCTGACCAGAATGGGGACCTTGATTCCAGCTGGTGCCCCCTGGGACCTTCTAGATGACCCAGAGCTAGTCTGGCCCCCTTGGGGCCTCGGTAAGGGCCCAGCCGTCCCTGAATGGAAGAAGCAGAGGCTCAGACTAGCCAAAAACATCAGGCCATGTTCTCAAGCAGATGCCATGAAACCAAGAATAATCAGCAAAATAAACAGGCAGGTGGTTCCCCCAGTAAGGGCTATTTTGGCCTTGGGAGGTTGTGAGGGTCACCTCATCGGGGGCACAGGCATGTCCAGGTACTCCCTTTACCCAGAATCCAATTGTGCATGGACCCCAGGTCCAGAGATGCCCACCCCACTCTCATCCCACTCCTGCCTGGGCCGGGAGCCAGTGGACCTGGCTTTGATTTCTCGCTCCATCAGTTTCACACTGTGTGTCCTAGGGCGTGACACTCACCTCTCTGGGCCCCCACGTCCTTGTCTATAAAACCCAGGACTGCCACATGATGCAGAGTGTCTGACGGCGGCTGGCACATAGCTGACGTTCTGGGCACCTTGATGGGGAAGGCTGGGCCTGTCCTCCACACTGCCCCTCCTGGCTCCTGGTGTGGGAGCTGAAGGAAGGACACAGGATCTTGGGTCACAGGCCCAGGAAGCTGCCTATTGCCCAGGGCCGAGCCCAGGGCCCCTGGCTGCCCTGGTCCCATATGCAGCAGGATGGGAGGCAGCCAGGCTGTGGGCTTGGCATCTGCTAGGCAGCTGGGTGGCTAGAGACAGCAGCATGGATTCAAGAGAAACCGAGAAGAGGTCAGGATGGACCCCCACCTGGGACACTGGCGAGAGCAGGTCAGAGTGGCTCGGGGCCCCCTCATGGTTTCTGGGCAGTTACTGGCACCCTGAGCCTCTGGGTCTTGGCCTGTGTTTCTGAACACACAGCAAAGAAGCCAAAGCTGTGAGAGGTGGCAGTGGGCATGATCCCCCATCAGTGCCCTGGGTGTGGGCACTTGGGGTGACAGTCAGGCTGGATAGAAAGGGAGCCCCAGGAGGGGACAGGGTCAGGTAACTTAGGAAAAGATGCTTATTCCCTGGGAGCTTCACAAAGGCTCTGAGAAGCTGTACCCTGAGCACCTGGGGTGCCCGGCCTTTCCCCAAAATGGGCAGGCAGGCCCAGGTGGACCGCCATTTGGGTGAGAGACCAGGGGTCTCCAGCACGGCTGCTGTTGTCATCACGCATCTTCCATGCAGGGGCACCTGCAGGTGTGTGTCCACCCAACACCCCCAGCTCTCCTGATGACATCATTTGTTGGCTTGCTCGCTTGTCCATTTAAAATACCAATCTCAGAATCACAGGTGAAGAAGCTGAGGCTCTGAGACTTGAACCAAACACCATTGATGAGTGCCAAGGGCCGGGGGGGAGGGAGAATGACGGGGACCCATGGACCCGACGGTCAGGGGGGCTGGGTGGGCTTCCTGGAAGAGGTGTTAACCCTTCTCAGCTGGGAAGACTGATGGGTAGTGAAGGTGGAGCTGAGGGCAGAAGGCAATTCAGGCACTGGGACTCTGAGTGGGCTGCAAAGGGGCTCGGCCAGGCAGGGAGGGCCCCGGCCTGGGTGAGAAAGGAGCCTCGCCCTGCTGGCCCTGCGGACTCCCGTGGAGGTTCACTCAGCCAGAGAGAAAGATGGGTGCTGCTTTGTGCCCGGCCGTCCTGGGCGCTGGAGGGACGGGCCCACCTGAACTGCTCACAGTCAGGACAGCAGGGCAGTCCGGGGCTGGAGGGAGCCGGGGGAAGAACACCCGGGAGGGAGAGCTGGCGGAGGAGGAGAGAGAAGGCTTCCTGAGGAGCTGGGGCCCAGAGGAGGCCCTGGCGGTGTCAGGGAAACTGCAGGGGCGGGAGATGAGGCGGCATGGGAAAGGCACGGAGGTTGGGGGGTGCCTGCGGTGTCCTCCTTTGGTTGAGCTGCAAGGGGGACGGGGGTGCCCCTAGCTTTGCTCAGAACCTCAGGCTCTTCCCAGGGAGGACCCCTGCCCCCGCAGCCGCACCACTGAAGGCTGGTTGTGGCCAGATGCCGGGGTAGGTGCGTATCAGGGAGAAGACGACCTTCACCCCCCGTGCCTGCCCAGAGGGTCTAGGGCTGCAGACCTGCACCCTTAGAGCAGGAGGGGGAGCAGAGCACCCCGCCTGCCCCCTGCTCCACCTCTCCACAGCTGCACCAGGTGCTCGGTCTCAGCGAAGGCCCACAGCAGCCCCGAGGGGCAGCGCAATGCAGCCGCTTCAGTCCCCATGCCACAAGAGAAGAGACTGAGGCTCAGAGAGCACCCCTGCAGGGCCAGAACCCTCACCCAAGGCCCTGCGGGGCCCAGAGGGAGGCCCGCAAGCTCACCTCTGGCCAGAAGCCTGCCTCCCGCTGAGCCGTATCTGGGCGCCCAGGCTCTTCGCAGGGCTCAGCCTCCATTTCCTCTGCGTGAGTGGAGGAGGCCAGGAGCCAGGGCGTGAGGAGGTACCACCACCAGCGCCTACTCTGCCCGGGAACAGATGCCATGCACCCACTTGGAAGTTGCAGAAAGAAGGTGCTGTGGCTATATCACTGCGGGCAGGGAGGAGGCGGCTCAGAGAGGTTAATCAACACCGGGGCGACCGGTGGTGAGTGGGGACCGGCCCTCAGCCCGCACCTCCTCCACTGGTTACTCTTGTTGTTCAGTCGCTCAGTCGTGCCCGACTCTTTGTGACCTCGTGAACTGTGGCACGCCAGGCTTCCCTTTCCTTCACTATCTCCTGGAGTTTGCTCAAACTCATGTCCATGGAGTCAGTGATGCCATCCAACCATCTCATCCTCTGTCGTCCCCTTCTCCCCCTGCCCTCCTGCTGGGTACCATTACTGTTCATATATTCCCTGCAGTGCCCACCCACCCACCCTCCCCCAGCTGTCTGTCACCAACTGTGACATCGCATGCCAGGCGTGGACAGAGGGGTGAGGGGCCGTAGTGGAGAGAGAGTGAGACGGTCCGAGCCTGGAGGGCTGGCAGGCATGTGGGGTGGGGGTGGGGCGGGGCTGATGCTGAGCCTGTTGAGGGTACGGGGGGCGCTTGGCTCAGGGCTAAGGGGGCCCGCCAGAAGGACTCGCACTTGACCAAAGTGGATTCAGGGGGTGGGGGACCCATCCCGTGGTGCCTCAAGGAGGACAGGGAGCTCGGGGAGTGGAGACCAGGGCCCAGAGATGGAGTGTCCTCCCTGAGACCATGTGGGGTGGGGGCTGCTTAGCCCAGACACTCCCAGCCTGGCCCCTTCCCAGCCCCAGACCGGGGAGGGCCCCAGGCCGTGGGTTCATGGGGCCGCAGCAGGGCCACCCGGAGAAGGCAATGGCACCCCACTCCAGTACTCTTGCCTGGAAAATCCCATGGACGGAGGAGCCTGGTAGGCTGCAGTCCATGGGGTCGCTAAGAGTTGGACACAACTGAGCCACTTCACTTTCACTTTTCCCTTTCATGCACTGGAGAAGGAAATGGCAACCCACTCCAGTGTTCTTGCCTGGAGAATCCCAGAGACGGTGGAGCCTGGTGGGCTGCCGTCTATGGGGTCGCACAGAGTCGGACACGACTGAAGCGACTTAGCAGCAGCAGCAGCAGCAGGGCCACCGCCACTGGGTCCAGGGTCTCACCATTCGAGTTCTTCATCTTGCAAAACAAAAGCGATGCTCAGTAGGTACCCCAGAGAGTGTTCACTGTGTGTTCTGCCTGTGAGAGGTGGGTGAGTGGGCTGGCGCGGTGGGGGTCTGATACACACAGAGACAGCCAGACTCGGCAGCGGGCAAAGGGGAGGAGCTGAGGGTGTAGGAAGCCAGGGCCGAGGGCCCATGGGACGGATACGCAGGTTCCTGGTGTTCCGGGACGGAGCTCAGTGTGTGAGCAGGGTCTGTGCCCGGGGTGGGGCCCAAATGCTGCTCAGACTCTCGCACCTACGCATCAGCATGTGCTTGACGGACGCCCTCTGTCCTCACCTGCCCGCCTCCACAGCTTCGGGCCCGCCACCCTGGCCCGCAGCCTTTAGTGAGTTGCTGGCCCGCGTGCAAGGCCATCCCTGGGGACTGTTCTGGGAGGGCAGGCTCCCCGGGGCCGGCGTCATCCTGCGACTGTCTCCCAGAGGAAACGTCCTGTGATGTTTATCTGTCTCAGACTGTGACACGGGCTCAGACCCCGTACAAACAGTTCGGATAACTGAAAGCACATGGAAGGGAAGTCAAAAACCGGTCTGTCGCGTGTCCGGGCCAGCTCCTCACTCCCCGGGTCTTGGCAGGGCTTCAGGTTTCTCACAGGAGAGGAGGGACACGTTGGAGGCACCGCTCTTCTTCCTGGGGTCCTGGAGCCCCCATGGCCTGGGGATGAGGCCCATGGCCCCATGGCCCAGCCTCGTGACCTCCCCTCGATGCCCATTCATGCCTACAGAGTCTCTCCCTGCCCCGGATGTCCTTCTCAGTCCCGTCTCCCTGAGCTGCCTGCCAATGGGCCAACACATCCAAGGGCCCTGTGTGTCAGGGGCTGGACACCCCAGGCAGAGGACAGCCCTCCCAGAGCACCCCGTGAGTGGAGGCCTGGGCCCACTCGTGCTGGAGGGGCCCCAAGGGGCCAGCCACAGTCCTGGGCAGCATTGGACTCTTCCCAGCCGCCTCCGAGGGTCAGCAGATGCCCAGGGCCAGGGTCCCAGAGGCGGAGGTTCAGCTGGTGCCACATTCTCTGAGTGGAGGATAAAGGTGGCCTGCCCTGCCAGAGCCTCCCTCCAGGCTGGGTTGGGACCTGAACCTTGGCTAGCAAGCGCTTCCCTGCCCTGCCCACCTGCTCCAGGCTGGACTTTTGGTCCCCAATCCCCCAGCAGGCCAGACTTCTGCTGTATGCAAGCTGCCAGAAGGAGCCTGCTGCCCGAGGAGGGGCAGTAGCTGGACAGGGGAGTGGGCAGCTGGTGTGGGCTATTCATGCAGATGCCTCACTTCCCCTGGTCACCAGGATTGGGGGCGTCTTCCCTCCCCCTACAGTTGGGGAGGCACACTCTACTAGAGACCTCCCCCGTGCCCCCCTCTCCTCCCTGTTTCTCCCCAAAGCCTTCTTCTTTCTCCTGAAAAAGCCAGAAATGTCCTTATTTGGAGGATCAGCCCGGTCCAGGGTGGGTGTCAGAGCCTGTTAACCCTTCATTTATAAACAAAGGGATAAATCTCAGCAAGTTAAACAGCTCAGCAGGAACATAAACAGAGTGGGCGGCTGCAGCCCCCCACCCACCCCCAAACCGAGTCTAGGCCAGCAGGCCGGGAGCGGGGCGTTTATTTAACTCACGCCCTGCTGCTGCTGCTGGGACCTGGCTCCAGGCTCCAGCCGCAGTGAGCCACCCTACGTGAGCCTCCGAGACAGCAAAGGTGGCCGTCTCTCCAGGCTGGGAAGAAACTGGGGCAGCCAGGGGCTGACTCTCAGCACCCCCAATCCCAGGCCCTTGGGCAAAGACCCATATGAGGACCCTCACCCAGGGCACTGACCCGGTGCCAGCCGTGGAGGAGGTGAGAACGGTTGGGTGGCCTGGAGGACAGGGGACGGGATGCACAGGCTTGGGGACTTGGGGCTGGGCCAGCTGTGGGCATAGCTCTCGTGGAGCAGAACTTTGCTTTATTTGGTACCCACTAGTGTGATGCTCTGCTTCCCTGGTGGCTGAGATAGTAAAGAATCTGCCTGCAATGTGGGAGACCTGGGTTCGATCCTGGGCTGGGAAGATTCGCTGGAGAAGAGAACGGCAACCCACTCCAGTATTTTTGCCTGGAGAATCCCATGGACAGAGGAGCCTGGCGGGCTACAGTCCATGGGATCCCAAAGAGTCGGACACGACTGAGCGACTTTCACTGACTCACTCAGTGATGCACTGAGCACTGCTGTGCTGTTAATTCTCCCAGCAGCTCTGCAGTCCCAATGATATAGACTGGGGACTCATCATGAGGCACAGAGAGGTTAAGCGACTTAGCTAAAGTTGCCCAGCGAGTGAGGGAGGAACTGGACTGGAGGCAAGGCTTACACAGCACACACTTGGCCATCATCTTACCTGTTGCCACACTGCTCGCCTTTGTCTTGTCTCAATCCTGGTGAGTCTTGCAAGGTTTTTCACCTCTTGCGACAGTGAGGAGCAGGTTCAGAGTATTAGCATTCGGCTAAAGCTCCATGCTGGCAAGTGCCAGGGCTGGGCCAGGCAAAGGTACAACGACAGCAGTGTCGGGGTGCTAGGTGGGCAGACGAGTCAGGTGGGGTCCAGCCTACGGGCAGGGCTCCAATAACCCCAGGGTAACCTGGTCTCCTTCCTTCCAGGCCAGGGGAGCGCTGGCCACCATCATGCCCTCCATGTCTCCCGCGGGGCCCTCGGCCAGGGCGGCCCCCAATGACACGGCAGCGGCGGCGGCGGCGGCGGCGTGGACCAACGTCAGCCTGCTGGAGATGCCCCTGTTCCACCGGTTTGCCCAGCTGGACGAGCAGCTGCACGCCACCTTCCCGGGCCTGTGGCTGGCGCTGATGGCAGTGCACGGCGTCATCTTCCTGGCAGGGCTGGTGCTCAATGGGCTGGCGCTCTATGTCTTCGGCTGCCGCACCCGGGCCAAGACGCCGTCGGTCGTCTACACCATCAACCTGGTGGTGACCGACCTGCTGGTGGGCCTGTCCCTGCCCACGCGCTTCGCTGTTTTCTATGGCGCCCGTGGCTGCCTGCGCTGTGCCCTCCCCCACGTCTTCGGCTACTTCCTCAACATGCACTGCTCCATCCTCTTCCTCACCTGCATCTGCGTGGATCGCTACCTGGCCATTGTGCGGCCCGACGGCTCCCGCCGCTGGCGCCAGCCTGCCTGTGCCAGGGCCGTGTGTGCCTTTGTGTGGCTGGCCGCTGGCACCGTGACCCTGTCCGTGCTGGGCGTGACGACCACCGGCGGCCCCTGCTGCCGCATCTTCGCGCTGACCGTCCTGGAGTTCCTGCTGCCACTGCTGGTCATCAGCGTGTTCACCGGCCGCATTGTGTGCGCGCTGTCGCGGCCAGGCCTGCTGCGCCAGGGCCGCCAGCGCCGCGTGCGGGCCATGCAGCTGCTGCTCACCGTGCTGGTCATCTTCCTTGTCTGCTTCACGCCCTTCCACGCCCGCCAGGTGGCTGTGGCTCTGTGGCCCAATGTGCCACGCCACGCCAGCCTCGTGGTCTATCACGTGGCTGTGACCCTCAGCAGCCTCAACAGCTGCATGGACCCCATCGTTTACTGCTTCGTCACCAGCAGCTTTCAGACCACCGTCCGCAGCCTCTTCAGCCGGCATGGAGCAGAGTGCGAGCCCAACGGCTGCGATGTCAGCATGCACAAGAGCTCCAAGGGCTCGGCCTACCATCACATCCTCGGAGCCAGAGCTCGAGCCCTCACGCAGGCCCTGGCTAACGGGCCTGAGGCTTAGTCAGCAGGACTCTGCAAGGGAGCCAAAGGTCAGGACCAGGCTGGGCAGGCCAGGTTGGGACAGCGCAGATATCCGCTCTACTCAAGTGGCAGATTGGGTTCACCTTGATCAATTGGTAATGGCTGCCCAGTGCCCTGCGTGGAGATAGGGTCAAAGGCCACTGTGCTGTGAGTGACTGGCAATGTCTGCCATGGGCTCCAGAGAGGACGTGGTGGACTGAATACTAGTTATTTGCCATCCCTAGGGTATATGTTGTGTCCACTGAAGACCTGGAGAGGTAGCCAGGAGCTGCTTACCACTTGGATCATTCTACCACCCAGAAAGTGTTCCTGCAAAACAGGGACAGAGACTTTTAAGGTACTAGGAATTTCAAAGAGGGTTTAAAAGGTGACCTGAAGAGGTCCCCTCCCCACCTCTTCCCCCTTCTCTCCCTGCCCCACAGAGACAGAAGAGCTAGAACAGAAAGGAAAGGGGACACAAGTGTTACATGAGCAGACGAGAGGGGTTCACATCTGCAAGGCCCACACTTGAGGCACCCTTGAGTCACCCAGAAAGACAGGCTGACCCCGTGGGGCGCTCCGCTGTGAGCACTGTGCTATCTGGGCTGACACTTGCACCCTACAAAGGAGACGCTATTTTCTACCCCCCGCCGGGGGAGGAGCTGAGTGGCACATGCAGGTGCCCTGGCTGGGTGATGGGCAAGTCAGAATCAAAAACCAGCCCCACCTCTTCCAATGCCCCCATGCCTGCCTCATGGACACAGCTCCCATCTTCCCAAAGCCCCCCCACTCCAGGAACCGTCTCAGAAGACCCTGCCTGCTGGCCCAGGAGGGCAGTAGACTCCGGGCCCCATCTTGTGGATGCGGAACCAAGGGCGAAGACAGACTTGAACCCAGGCCTGCTGGCCAAAGGCCACGTCTGCCCATGCACAGAGCCCTTGTTCTCCCTCTCATCTGGCTCACTGTGCCTCCCTGCCTTTCCTGCACGCATGCGTGCTAAGTCGCCTCAGTCATGTCCGACTATTTGCAACTCCATGGACTGGAGCCTGCCAGGCTCTTCTGTCCAAGAGTCCAGGCAAGAATACTGGCGTGGCCATGCCCTCCTCCAGGGGATCTTCCTGACCCAGGGATCGAACCAGCGTCTCTTAAGACTCCTGCATAGCCCAGAGGGCTCTTTGCCACTAATGCCACCTGGGAAGCCCCTACCCTTCCTGAGAAGGGAGCATTGCTCTGACTTGGGCCACTGGTCGCCTCCTCTGAGCTGGACTCCAGGACTGCCTCCACGTGCCTTCTGTTGAATATTCAAGCTCCCGTGAGCCCTTTCTAGACTGCTGTTTCAGGGGAGGATGCCTGTTTTGAGAGAGGAGCTCTGGGCTTCCCAGGTACCTCTAGCCACCAGGCTTCACCCTCACAAATGGCCACCGCTGAAACAGGTGAGACGGAATTTGGCCCCAGATTTACCCCTTGTCTGCAAAGTCCTACGGGATCGGTGGCTCCAGTCAGAGTCCCCTGTCCCCCAAGATCAGGGCCCTGGTGTGAGGCCTGGCTGGGAGGCAGGAGGACCATTTATATCCCTACATATCAGATGGGAAAACTGAAGCTCGGGGAGGGAAAGGACCTTTCCAGGGTCACAGAGTGAGTACTCAGGCCAGACTGCACAGCCAGTATGATCAGCTGGAGCCCCGCAGGGTCAGTGCCTGTGGGCCCAGGACCTTGTGGGAAGGCCAGGGTGGGGGTGCTGGAGCCTGGGGGAGCCCAAGGCTTGCTCAGTGGGGTGGTAGGGGTGCTGGGTGCAGATGCTCGAGAAGCAAAGGGCATGGTTGTCAGCATTAGCACCAACATCCTTGGCCCTTCCTGGGTTCCAGGAACAGTGTGGAGCCTCCCCCCACCTCCCAGCTCAGAGCGGGCCCGTGACTCCCCAGGGACCCAGGGCTGCACAGGGCACAGAAAGGGCCTGGCTCTTGGAAAAGGAGGACACAAGAGTGGGCTGTCTGTTCCATGAAGCCCGTGGTGACAACGATGCTGACCCTGGGGAGTGGCACTAATGGTGGGTTCAGGCAGGGAAGCTCCGACAGTTTTGTCTCTCCCAGGCCTGCGAGCCTGCGTCTGGGCAGCCACACAGCAGAGGAGGGAAGGTCAGTGCGTGGTGTTTGCCCCAGCCCAGCACCACCTGTGTGTGGCTTTTCCTCCAGGGTCAGCAGTCTTGATTCCATGCCAGGTTCTCACTTTAATTCATACTAGAGAGTGAATGGCTGACACTAGCTCACTTTTGTGCTTGGGGGTGGACAATCCCTGCCTCTAGGAGGAGGGAGGCTCTCGGCAAACACTGATTGGGCACCTGCTGGGTCCCAGGTATGTCCCGCCCCGCCCCACCTCACACCCACTGTCTCGCTAATCCCTACCACGTGTGGAGGTAAGACCCCAGGGCAGAACTGGGATCTAGAGCAGGGGTGGCCAAGCCCCCTCCCCTTGTCCCACATGTGAAATCCCACCGTCCAGCCTTGGGGACTGGAAGACCATGGGGATGCAGGAGGCCAGGGCCCCGGGTGAGCCTTCCACTGCCCTGAGAGTAGTCTGATGGCCTCGTGCAGAGCCCTCGCTCACTGGCCTCAGTTTCCCCCACTCTGCACTTCTCCCCCTCCCCTCCTTGGCCTTGCAGCTGGTGGGCAGGGGCTAGGGGCGAGAGGTTCAGTGCACATGACTTTGTCCGAGCCCCCCCCACTTCCTCAGACACTTGCTCCCTCCTCCTGACGGCTGGCTCCCTCCCACTTCGGCGTCCTCCAAGGGGACACAGGCCCTGGGTGCCTCCAGAGGACAGACTTGTTCCCACGGGGGCCAGGGTGTGAAGCCTCTGCACTGTCCTCTACATGGCCTCCCTTTCCAGATTTCTGAGAAGCCCAAGTGACGTGAGGTGGCCTATGTATTTATATCTGATGTAAACAGTCTCCTCGATGAGGCTTCCTCATCCTGAATTAAAACTGTTTATTCAAATCCGTGCCCTTGACTCAGAGCCCTGGCTGGCAGTCAGGGGTCGCCGTGAGGCACTGAGCCAGGTGGGGGCCCCCGCATCCCCCCAGCATTGCTCACTCTCCTGTGGCTGGGTGGTGGTGGTGATGGGGTCATGGCTTTGCCATCACTGCTGGGGGCAGGTGCCAGGGCTTCTCTGAAGGGTGAGGGTCGGAGGGGACACAGGTGGTAAGGTGTGGGCAGTGGGTGGGGGCAGTAGCTCTGTGCCACCGTGGCACACACAGACCAGCAGGGTGAGCGTTCTCACTGCACCGTGGTCCCTGCTCTGCCTGCCCAGGGAGAGAACACGGACCCAGGCAGGGTAGCCAGACTGTCCACAGCATCTGACCAGATCACTGAAGGTACGATCGGGTGGGCAAGGGAGGGGAGGGGTCGGCGGGTAGACCACGAGGGAGGGACTGTGGTGCCGCTCCCAGAGCGGGTTTACGAAGCAAGCGCCTCCGAACCTCCCCCGAAGCCTAGGTGTTCACCCCCATCTCCCAGAGAGGGAAACTGAGGCTCCAGGAATCCAGAAGGGGACTCGAATGTGAGCTCCAGGCTCATGTGCAGCCCAGGAAGCAAGGGTGAGGAGGGCACTGCCTGGGTGGGGGTCATCACTCTCGCTGTCTGGCACCCTCGGAGGCCGGAGGCGTCTAGAGGTAAATATTAGGGCCTGTTTAGATTAAGCTCCATTAATAGCAGGAAATGTCCCTGGGCGCCAGCCCCGGCTTCCTGGAGGCCTCTGATGCTTGAGCAGAGGCGGGGGCCTGCAGAAATGGGTATCCCACCGATGTCCTGGCTTACACCCTGTTCTCGCCACCCCCCACCCCCACCCCTCCTCAGTCCCTCAGGAGGCTCAGTGTCCACCCGCCCCCGCTGCCCTCCCCTCCTCAAGCCCCGGGCAGGGGAGCACAGGCGGCCGTGGGTGTGAGGGGGATCCCTGAATGAGCCAAAGACACCCATGGGGCTGGTCACCCCCCAACATCCTCCCACCCACTGGGGCAGGCCCCATGCCCCAGGGTCTGTGTTCCCAGTTCGCAGAGGAGAAAACTGAGGCTGGGTGATGGAGTGGGGGCAATCCAAAGCTCCCCAATGCCACCTTAGAAACGGAGCTGGAACTCCCCACCCGGACCTGCGTGACCCTGGGGCCAAGGCCCCCCCCACCTCCTGAACCCCTGAGAAGAGCCAGGAACGCTGTGGGCCAGGGAGGCAGGACCCAGTCAGCTGACTGTCAGCAAACAGGAGAGTGCCCCCTGGTGCTGGGGGGAGGGGGCTCCCTGTGCTCAGGGGCTGGGCAGGTCTGAGGAAATGCCCCGCCTTCCCTGCCACCAGCCTCGGGCCCTGCTGTCTCCCTGGCTTGCCCATCGCCCCCACCCCCGCCGACTCCACTGGCAGGAGGAGGGCATAGGGCTCGCCCACAGCCTCCCTGGGGCAACTGTTCTCTTCCGAGTCTCAGTCTCCGCAGGCCCATTGCCCTGCCATTCTGCCCAGGACCAACCCTGACTGTCCTCCTTGTGGGTCCCTCCTGCAGTTCCCCAGGGCCAGCACCCACCCCGCTGCAGGACAGACCAGAGGTCCCAGCTGTGCCCTCCGGAGTGGCCGCCTGCCCACCAGCACACTTAGCCCCTTGCTGAGCCCTCAGGAACTGAACTCCCCCACCACCGTTTTGTCCTGGTTCCCCAGATGATGCTAGCGCTCTGCACTTCACGGGACCCGAGGGAGTCTGCAGCCTGGGGCACAGCTGGGTCGTGGGAGCTCAGAGCCCCCTACCACACCACATGGGACCAGCCAAGTAGATGCAGCCCAGAGGGCTTCTTGGAGGAGGAGATGCTCAAGGCTCTTCCCTCCTGGTCCTTACCTGGCTGGCCTGGCTTCCAGCTCTCTGAGGTGGGCCTCTGCTGAGGTTGGGGTGTTGGGAAACTTTCAAGCATCAAGTGCCCAACAGGTTGGCAGGGCCAGGGCCTTTCAGCCCCATGTCACAGATGAAGAATCTGAAGCCCGGGGGTGTGTGGACAGAAGCCCAAGCACCGGAACTGCACACACTCATCCCAGCCCAGCTCACCCGCGGGTCTGCTGACTCTCGGACTCCTCCAAGCCTCGGCTCTGCCCCCGGTAATAGGAGCCTGCTCCCCAGACTACAGGTGCCCCCGAACTGAGACCTGAGACAGCTCTCACCGGGCTTGAGACAAGACCTAGGAGTCCCTCCAGGTGCCCTTGCCCTCTCTGGGCCCCAGTTTCCTCATCTGTCATCCGGAGTTCAGAACGAACGGTGCCTGGGGTGTTAGACCCTCAGCTCCCAGGAGTGAAGTGGGAGATACTCTGCATCTCTGAACCAGCCTGAGGCACTGCTCCCCCTGCCCTGCAGCCCCTCAGCTTCTTGGGGCCCACTCTTGGGCAGAGAGGTGACCTCATGAGGCCCAGGATCCCCAGTCACCCCCCAGGGGCACCCCATGGCAGAGCGGGGACTCCTGATGGGGGTCCAGATGGAAGTAGGGGTGACGCGTGACCTCGGTGCGCTGAACCTTCACATCCAGAGGCCATGGGGGTGAAAGCCGCCTGTGTACCCCAGGGCCTGGCGACCAGTGGCCTGGGGACCTGCTTTGTGGAGGAGTTCTAGAGCCTGCGAGGGTCTTCCTGTCCCAGCCACCCCCATGGGCACCACTCTCAGGGGCCTGCTGAGGATTGAGGGTCAGGTTCTAGAGCACGGGGTGAGGTCCAGGGCTCTGAACCCTACTCCACCCTTTCTCCAGAGCAAAGCCATGAGGGGCAGCTTCTGGCACCTTAATGCCCAAGGCTGACGGGGTGGGTGCCACAGCCCAGCCCTGGGGCAGGGGTAACATGGTGTCCCAACTGTGTCAGGCCGCTTGGCCACCCCGGCTTCCCCAGCCAGGGACAAGACACAGTGTCGACCAGCCTCAGTTTCCTTCCCTTCTGTCAAAGGGTGTGTGCACATGTGTGTAATATGTATGTGTGCATTATTGTGTGTCTATGTGTGTCTGTATGTGTATATCTGTGTGAATGCATGTTGTGTCCATCTGTTTTGTCTATGTGTACACACGTATGTGTGTGTAATATGTGTGTGCTGTTGGGTGTCTGTGTGTGTGTACCTGTGTAAATGTATATGTGTGTTATGTCCATATGTGTTGTCTATGTACCCATGTGTACTTGTGTATGTGTGTCCATTGTTGTGTGTCTGTGTGTATATGTACATGTCTATGCATTGTTGTGTGTCTGTGTGCATGTGTGTGTGTATCTATGTGAATGTATACATGTGTTGTGTCCATGTTTTTGTCTATATATACATATGTATGTGTGAATGTGCACTGTGTGTATATAATATGTGTGTGTGTCTTCCCACAGTACTCAGCAGTCAATAATTAGTGATTAAACTGAGCCAAGGGCTTCCCTTGTGGCTCAGCTGGTAAAGAATCCACCTGCAATGTAGGAGACTTGGGTTTGATCCCTGGGTCGGGAAGATCCCCTGGAGAAGGGAAAGGCTACCCACTCCAGTATTCTGGCCTCAAGAACTCCATGGACTGTATAGTCCATGGGGTCGCAAAGAGTCAGACATGACTGAGAGACTTGCACTTTCACTTTCATGGGAAAAGAAATAATGAAGACTTTTTTGGGCTTCCCTGGTGACTCAGACAGTAAAGAATCTGCCTGCAATGCGGAAGATCTGGGTTCGATCCCTGGGTTGGGAAGATCCCCTGGAGGAGGGCATGGCAACCCACTCCAATTCTCTTGCTTGGAGAATCCCCATGGACAGAGGAGGCTGGCAGGCTACAATCCATGGGGTCGCAAAGAGTCGGAGATGACTGAGTGACTAAGCACAACACAAATGAAGGAAATGGGGCTTCCCTGAGGGGGACCCCAGCACATCCACTCATTTCCCTTCATTCCTTCAGTGTACCCTACCTTCCTGTGCCAGGTGTGACCTGAGGGCCTCCCTCCCAACAGGACCCCTGCCCTCCCCTTCCAGGCGCATGTCACACACACACACTGGTCACAAGGACTGAGACTCCTCCGTCCTCTCTCACCCCTCTGGGTTAAGCCCTGTCTTTGACATTCTGGCCTCAGGCAGGCAGGACGCCTGGGTTCTCGGAGCTGCCAATGATCTCCGCGGAGTGCCTCCCAGGCTGGCCCCAGCCCCCTCCAGCCAATTCCCCGGGAGGGCCGGTCGGATGGAGGCGTGTTGGGGCTGAGACCACCAGGTGGCGCTGCTGGCCCGGGAGAGGCACCCGAGGTGTGGGCTGCCCGTCAGAACCCAGGCCGGCTGGGACCTCCTGATCACCTCCGCCATTTGATCCTCGGAGGGCAATCATGGAAGGCTGCCTGGAGGAGCTGCAGCTCCCTTATCCTCCGGGGAGAAGAGTAACACTGCCTCAGGAAACCCCTGACCCCTTCAGCTATTCAAGGCAGCCCCTCAACTATTCCAGCCAGAGGGGAGGCTGGGTGGGGCAGTCATGGACGGGGAGGAGAAGACAGTGAGCCAGCCCCTCTTGGTGGGCTTGGAACAAGGCCAACAACTCCATGACACACGGGAACGTTGGCATCTGTGGGCAGCTAGGGCTCCCCTGAGACCCTGCCTCCTCCTCCAGCGTGCAATCCAGGGAAGCTGAGAGCCCCTCAAGGCCATACGCAGTCCCCAGGTTAAGAACCTCATTCACTGTCTCGTGAGCCCAGAGAGGGTCAGGCAGCTGCCCTGAGTCACACAGTCTGGCAGTTGAGCAGGAGAAGAGAATCGTGACCGAGGGCTGGGCTGTCCAGACAAGCAGCACTGGGCGTGTCTAATCACAGTGCTGCCACCAGCCCCAAAGCCAGGCAGGGAGGAAGCAGGAATGGACAGACAGGTGGACGCCAGGGAGCGTGCCCCGGGTATGTCTCTGCCTGGTCAGGCAGAGGGGACAGGCCCTGTACTGGACACCGAGGGCAGTGACCCTAGGCCCTGGCCTGACAGCCAGGTTGTGCCGCTGCCCGTGCCCCTACCTGCCCACAGCCGTCCACGCCGTGGCCCCTCAGGGCATGCAGCCGCCCCCTCCCAGGCTCACTGAGGAGAGCAGCCCGACCCCCGGGGGTGGCTCAGGGCCTGGGTTCCTGGAGACAGACGTCAGGTGGGACTAGCCTCTCCCGACATGCCTCATCGGGTGCCAGAGGAAGCTAGAGTCAGGGTCCCTGGGGCTGAGACTCTTGGCGAGCCTCGAAGAAGAAGGACCGGCCTGTTCCTCCCTCGGACATACGTCCATGTATTCCCTTTTGTCCTCCTGGCTCTGGAACCTATCACCCATTCCCAGAGCCCCTCAGGTTTCCCCAAATACCAGGCCTTTGCTGGGCCAGGGAGATGGAAACGACCCTGGAACCCTGAACCCTAACTCTTTATCCCAGAACCCCCACATCTTCCCTGCACCCCTTCTCCTTCACTGTCATGGCTCTAGAAACTTCGTCCGCTCCCTCCTCCCTGCCTGTGGCCTCTGCCCACCCCAGCCTCTCACAGGAATAGCCTCAGGCCTTGGTGCTTGCCAAGGACCCCTTGAAGGGGATAAGAAGTGAGGGGCCAGGCGAGGGAGGCATGAGAGGGAAGTTTGTGGGCGTATAAAGCAGGCTTCTGGCTGGAGCACCAAGCCCTGGGCCTCCTGGGAAAATCCACCTTGCCTGGCGCCCCTGGTGGCTGCAGGCGACACACGCAGGATCCCTGCAGTGCTCTTAGGATGCCATGTCCCCCATGCCTGGGAGGGGCCCTCCGGAGACAAGCTAGACCCCACAGAGGGGATGCTGGGAATGAGGAAGGGCGTTCAGAGGCCACGAGTGAGAGCCAGCCCACAGGACAGCGGGCCACAGGATGCAAGGAGAGAGGAGAATGGACAAAGTTGGGTGGTCAGGGGCCTACCCAGCCCTGAGCCAAACACATAGTGAGCTCTCCAGAAAGATCCATGCATGGGGGGGCCAGGATCAAATCCCAGATCCAGCCCTTGGTTGCTGTGTGACCTTTGGGCAGGTGAGTTGGCCTCTCTGAGCCTCATCGGTAAAGTGGTCATACTAACTTGAACTTCTCAGGTTGCTGGGATGAAAATGCAGGGAAGGGGACGAGGGGGTCAACCGACCTCCACTCGCAGGTTGAGTCACTCAACGGGCCCTTAGCGAGCACGTACTGTGCTGCCTGGCGTGGGGTGGACGAAGCCACAGTTCAAGGAGCCCACCGCCTGCTCCAGGGTGGTGAGGTCCTGGCAGAGACCACAGCTGCCCTCCAGGGAGCTGGGGAGGCTCAGCAGAGAAAAGCACATTTCCCTGGGTTTTGAGGGATGTGTAGGCATTTGGCCCTCATAGAAGCAGGTGAGGGCAGCAGAGACTCAGAGGAGTCGGGCAGCCACGCTGTGGTGGGAAACACGGGGTCAGAGGCCAGTGGCCTGGCGGGAGGCCCTCAGGCAGGTCACCCTCCTCCCTGGCTTCAATTCCCTTGTCTATAAAATGAGGGGAGGAACGCTGTCCTGAGATAATGGCCATGGAAAGGGGCAGGCGAATGCTGGTGTTCCCTATTTAATTTTCCATGTTCTTTTTTGAGGCCAGGGTTATTTCTGTGCACACTTGGCTATTTCCAGGCCAGAGCTCACCCTTTCCCACAAATGATCCCCGCTCCCAGGCTGAGGTAGGAGGGCTTCCAGGCAGGAGAGCAAGGAGGGAGGCGCAAGGAGCAGAAATGGAATCCGCCTTCCAACAGACCCCCTGATGGGCAGGAGCCCAGGGTGCCCGGAACCCAGTCTGAGAGCCCCGGGCACTCAGTTCCAGATCCAACCCCACGCCTTCCAGCTGCGGGGGGCCTGAGGCCCACAGGATGTCAGGGGAGGGGACGAGAGCAGTGATGGGCACTACATGCGACCTCATCACCACCCCACCCACCCAGAAACCAGCCCGCCATTGGCCGGCCCGGGGCGCCGAAGCCTGGAGTACAGGTGGGCGAGGAGGGAGTGTGGGGGCCCTGCCTGCCCTCTAGCCAGGCTTTCTGCCTGTGACCAAGGCGCCCAGGCACCCTGGGCAGCCTCCCCCAGCCTCTGCAAAGCCCCCATCCTCACCTCTTCTCTCCACCTCAGGAGCCTGCAGGACCCTCCGGGGGCACCCACTCCAGCGGTCCACAGGCCCTGCCTCCACGTGGTGTGGCATAGGAATGGGGGGGGACAGGAAAGACCAGGGCCCCGAGGGAAGGAGGAGGCAGGGAAAGCCCTGGGGGCGCGAGAAGAGGGTGGGAGGCCAGGGAGGAGGCAAAGCTCGGCTGGAGATGGACAGTCCACTGGAAGCGGGAACCAAGAGCCCTCATGCCAATTCGGGGGAGTGGTCACCTCCCCAGGCTCTTGCAGGGACCCCAAGGCCCAGCCGGCTCGATTAGTGATGTCTGCCGTAGGGCTGGGGGTGGGGACAGGTGTCTGCTCAGAACACTCTGGCTCCTGGACCCTCAGAAGCTTAGTGTTTGAGAATCTTCAGGTCCAAGAGCTGAGTCTATGGAACTGTCGGATTTGCCAATTCTGGAACGTCAGGCAGGAAGGTTACCTGCAGGTCTCTCCTGTGCTCAAAAAGCCTGGAGGGACCTCCGGCTTCCTGCCAACCCCATCCCCACCCAGCCTGGCCCCGCCCTGGGGATGGTCAGGCCTGGGACGGTGAGCGCTGGGGGACAGATCACGAAAGAGGAGTTCAAACCCCAACTTCAGCCCGAATGTCCATCAACAGGTGAGCAGTTAAACAGCCACTTGGTGGAATATTATTCAACTATGAAAAGCAATGAGACTCTGACACATACCACTGCATGGGTGAACCTGGAAAACATGCTACGTGAAAGCGGCCAGATGCACACAACAATTGTACTGTGTGGTTCCATTTATAGGAAATGTCCAGAACAGACAAATCCACAGAGACAGAAAGGAGATTAGCGGTTGCCAGGGCCTGGGGGTTGGGAATGGGGAGGGACTGCTTAGTGGATCCAGGGCTGCCTTGTGGGGTGATGGGGCATTCTGGACCCAGAGAGAGGAGGTGGTTGCTCAACGTTGTGAATGTACCAGACACCACTGAATTGTACGCTTTAACATGGTGATTTTATGTTGTGTGAATTTCACTTCAATTTTAAAAAAAAACACTACTAAAAACTCCTTATCTGAGAAGCAGGGAGAGCAACACCCTATAAGACCGTTGACAGGATTAACCAAAAGTACCATCTGTACCTTCTGTGACCCGCCCAGCACTGCCAGCAGCCAAGCCCAGTGCTCAGACCAGACGGGCTGGGGTGAGTCAGCACAGGGAATTGTAACCTCCCTGCTAGTCCTAGAGTCTCCAGGGAGATCCCAAAGGACTCCAGAGAGTGGTCGGGGGACCTCACCTACTTGTGCATCACCCACCATCCCTACAATTCCCGTCGGGACCCCAACACCACACGGGAGGGGGGCTGGGTACCCCCAGAAGAGTCTGCATGTGACCTGGGGGCCACCCAGGCCCCCCTGTCTGGGGCCTCAGCCAGCTTCTGCCCCTAGAAAAGCCAGTCTGTCTCCTAGGGCTGCTGCACTGAATGATGACATGTTCAGCGGCTTAAAACAACTCCAGTCTATTCTCTCCAGTGTCTGGAGGCCAGGAGTTCCGAGATCAGCAGGCTGGCTGCCTCTGGAGGCTCCAGGGGGCAATCCCTTGGCCTTCCAGCCCCTCCTGTCCCTTCCAGCCAGCAGAGTTCCCAGGCCCATGCGGCCTCTCCCCCAACCCCGTCCTTGCCCCCCCGCCCCAGGGCCCATTGTTTCCAGGCACACGTCTCCTGTTGCCTCCCCTAGCAGACTGGTGCTCCCTGATGGACAGTCCACGGGGAAGTGCTCCATCATCCCAGTGCTGGCTTAGGGTGCTCCCGCCCCAGCGCCTTTGGCCCAGCCTTGGCAAAGCCTTCCCATCTTCCCAGGCCTCGGCCGTGCCAGCCACTCAAATAAATTAATGTTCCCATCACCGCTGACTCACGGATGAGAACACAGAAGACCCTGCCAATGGCTGCCCACCCCCGGTCTGCCCCAGAGCAGCCCTTCCCCTGGTGGGGACAGTGCCATGAGCCTGAGGAGCCACGAGCCGCCCATATCGAGGCCACGCTGGTGTCCTTCCTAATAGAGTTCGGGGGCTTGGCAATCTTGCCCCAGCTCTTTGAGGAGCGACTCATCTCACAAAAGAGGAAACCAAGGCTGGCACCCACCCTAGGGAGGGAAGCTTCAGCTCAGACTCCAGGCCTGGGAGGACCTGGAGGACTCGCCATGTCTCCTCATATTAGAACAGCCCAGGGGAACTCAGGGACCCCATGTTCCAGGAGTCTGTCCCCCGAGCCAAGGGGACCTCAGAAACCTTATGGTCCAGGAGCCAGACCACACAGAGAACTCAAGAGAGCAGCAGACAGAGAGTCCTCAGCCCTGGATAGTCCCCGGACAGGCCTGGGTCTGCAGCCCTTCTAGAGCTGGGTGGGTGCGTGAGCCAGCCAAGGCAGGCTGCTGAACTTTCAGCAGCAGGGAAGGTGAAACAGGGAAAGCAGAGGGCAGGGAGGGGTGGCTGAGGTCAGACATCACTGACAAACAGAGCAGTGGGTAAACCGGGAGAGGGAGAGGGAGCGGCCAGAAGACAGGATCGATGCTATCAGGGCTGCTGAAATGTTAATTATAGACCTCTCCGCAGCTCCCAGATCTGAGGGTGCCCTTTATCTGCCAGTCTTCTCACCTCTGCTCTTCCCAGGCAAGCCTCGCACAGAGTGGGGACTGCTTCCTAGTTCACAGAGAGCAAACAGGCACTAGTATACATGTGGGCTTTCCTCGCAGCTGAGATGGTCAAGAATCCGCCTGCAGTGTGAGAGACCTGGGTTCGATCCCTGGGTTGTGAAGATCCCCAGGGATGGCAACTCGCTCCAGTATTCTTGCCGGGAGAATCCCCCTGGAGAGAAGAGCCTGGCTGGCTGCAGTCCATAGGGTCACAAAGAGTTAGACGTGACTGAGCTACTAACCCTTTCACTGTTCCTCCTATTTGATGCAGGAAGACGCCGAGACCCTGACAGGTGACATCACTTGTCCGGGGCACACAGCTCTTTTGTTGTAGAGTGTGAATCCAGGACTGTGGAGACCCCCCCGCCCCCCCCCCCCGCCCTCCAAGAGCAGATTCCTGTCCCCTCCATCTCTGCTGCCTGGTTAATCAGCTCCATCAGCCTGGTTTCAGGGGCCTGCTGCTCCCACCAGGGTGAGGGTGGAGCTTCTGAAGGAGGATTTGGGTGCTCCCTGTTCCATCAGCGCAGAGGTGAGGTCCCATCCTGCGTCTGCCTCCCCAGCAGGACGACGTTGGGCATGCTGCCTAGCGTCTCTGAGCTGTTTCCTGGTCTGCAAATGGGCTGTTAAGAGGATTTATTTCCTAAATAAATAAGAGATAATACAAAAAAAAGGAACAAAGCCTGCTACACAGGACACCCTTAATAAGTGTCAGCTGCTGGCAGCGTCTCATGAGTGTTTGTTTAAGGCTGGAAAATCCAGGAACATTACAGGATCAGATGTGACCCCAGTGGGGGGTGTTTCAGGGCTGTGACAGCAGTCGAAGGAAGGAAAAGCGTGCAAAGGCCCGAAGCCCACATCAAGGCCCCTCACCGGCTGCTTGGTCACCAGAGTGCTGGCTAAGCGGATCATGGGGCCCTCAGGGTGGATCTTATCGGATCAAGCGCTGCCCTCCACTCAAGGGAGTTTAGAATGAGTTCTTATTCTGCTCGGCACAGCCTGTCTCCCAGCGCAGCGTGTCATCTTGCTGTCCCCCAGAACCTTGGCTCTGAGCACCGCCACAGCCCAGCAGCCCCCTCCTCCAGCAAGCCCTGACGCTGTGAACAGAAACAGGGGCCAACTCACATCCTCTACTTGCCACTCACCCTCAACCAGTCCCCTGGCTTCACCCTTCAGGCCCGGCATGCCTACACAGGTCCTTGGCCACAGAGACCCAGTGAAGCTCAGTAGGACCCTACGGGGCCCTGGTGGCTCAGACGATACAGAATCTGTCTGCATTGTAAGAGACTCAGGTTCCATCCCTGGGTCAGGAAGATCCCCTGGAGGAGGGTATGGCACCCTACTCCAGTATTCTTGCCTGAAGAAGTCTATGGACAGAGGAGCCTGGCGGGCTACAGTCCATGGGGTCACAAAGAGTCAAACACGACTGAGCGACTAACACACACACACACACACACACAGGGCCTTGCAGGACACAAAAGCCTTTCTGTGTCCCTTCATTTCTTGTTTGTTGGAACCAGGCTTCATTCAGCCTCCTAGGAACCTTCCCTCAGTTCCAAGGAACAGATTCGAAGTTGTCAATCAGGAAAGGGAGAGAGTCCTTTGGACTGCAAGATCAAACTGGTCAATCCGAAAGGAAATCAGTCCTGAATATTCGTTGGAAGGACTGATGCTGAAGCTGAAACTCCAATACTTTGGCCACCTGATGTGAACAACTGACTCATTGGAAAAGACCCTGATGCTGGGAAAGATTGAAGGCAGGAGAAGGGGATGGCAGAGGATGAGATGGTTGGATGGCATCACCAACTTGATGGACGTGAGTCTGAGCAAGCTCTGGGAGTTGACGATGGTCAGGGAAGCCTGGCCCAACTCTCACATCTGTACATGACTACTGGAAAAACCATAGCTTTGACTATACGGACCTTGTTGGCAAAGTGATGTCTCTGCTTATTATGCTATCTAGGTTTATCATAACTTCTCTTCCAAGGAGCAAGTGTCTTTTAATTTCCTGGCTACCATTCGCAGTGATTTTGTAGTCCAACAAAATAAAGTCTGTCATTGCTTCCACTTTTTCTCCTATTTGCTATGAAGTGATGGGACTGGATCTTAGTTTTTAGAATGTTGAGTTTTAAGCCAGCTTTTTCACTCTCCTCTTTCACTCTCCATGAAGAGGCTATTACGTTCCTCTTCACTTTCTGCCATTAGAGGGCTTGCATATCTGAGGTTGCTCATATTTCTCCCAGCAATCTTGATCTCCTTGCTTCAGTTCAGTTCAGTCACTCAGTCAAGTGACTCTTTGCGACCCCATGGACTGCAGCATGCCAGGCTTCCCTGTCCATCACCAATTCCCAGAGCTTACTCAAACTCAAGTCCATGGAGTCAGTGATGACATCCAATCATTTCATCTTCTGTCATCTCCTTCTCCTCCCGCCTTCAGTCTTTTCCAGCAACAAGGTCTTTTCCAATGAGCTGGCTCTTCACTTCAGGTGGCCAAAGTATTAGAGTTTCAGCTTCAGCATTAGTCCTTCCAATCAATTTTCAGGATTGATTTCCTTTAGTATTGACTGGTTTGATCTCCTTGCAGTCCAAGGGACTCTCAAGAGTCTTCTCCAACACCACAATTCAAAAGCATCAATTCTTCAGCCCTCAGCTTTCTTTATGGTCCAACTCTCACATCTGTACATGACTACTGGAAAAACCATAGCTTTGACCATACAGATCTTGTTGAAAAAGCAATGTCTCTGCTTTGTGTGTGTGTGTGTGTGTGTGTGTTTGTAATGTCTCTGCTTTTTAATATGCTGTCTAGCTTTGTCATAGCTTTTCTTCCAAGGAGCAAGTGTCTTTTAATTTCATGGCTACCATCCGCAGTGATTTTGGAGCCCAGCACAATAAAGTCTGTCATCACTTCCACTTTTTCTCCTTCTACTTGCCATGAACTGATGTCCATCCTAAAGGAAATCAGTCCTGAATATTCATTGGAAGGACTGATGCTAAAGCTGAAACTCCAATATTTTGGCCACCTGATTCAAAAAACTGACTCATTTGAAAAGACCCTGATGCTGAGAAAGATTGAAGGCAGGAGGAGAAGGGGATGACAGAGGATGAGATGGTTGGATGGCATCACCAACTCAAGGGACATGAATTTGAGTAAGCTCTGGGAGTTGGTGATGGACAGGAAAGCCACGGGGTTGCAAAGTCGGACATGACTGAGCGACTGAACTGAACTGAACTGATGGGACTGGATGCCATGATCTGCTTTTTCACTCTCCTCTTTCACCCTCCATGAAGAGGCTATTGAGTTCCTCTTCACTTTCTGCCATTAGAGGGCTTGCATATCTGAGGTTGTTGGTATTTCTCCCAGCAATCTTGATCTCCTTGCTTAGCCCTGCAATAAAACTTTCTCTGCTGTAAACTCCAGTGTCTGTGTCTGTTAATGAGGCTAAATCTGGTGCCCAGCTTCACAGGCACAGGAGGACAACCCTGTGGGGCCCTCTCCCCTCCCCTAAACTTCTAGCTCTTCCTACCCACACTCACAGCCCAGCTGCAGCTAAGCCCCATCCCAGGTCAAACGCTGTTCTCCACTGGATGGTGAATCCATTCTCCTCCACTATCTTTTCCCAAAGGATCAGCCTGGCAAGACATCTCAGGATAGGGGAATGGAAATGGAAGAGCCTGAGATACTTGAAACTGGAAGCAAAAATCCCAGGGGGAGGGCGGGGTGGGGGGAGGGTAAGCAGGCAGGGCATGGACCCACCAGGATGAAGCATCGACTCTAGAACTTTAGTGGGAGACGAAGTCCTGGAGAGTAACCCCATCTCCCCCTCCAGCTCACCTGCCGCCCAGGTCCGGACCTAGATTTCGGCTCCTCCCCACCACCCCCTACCGGCCTGCCCCCCTTGCCCCAACTAATTTTCAGTGAGCAGATAAAAGAGGAAGGTATTAGGAAAGGCCAACGCCACCTTTATTTCTGAGTCCGTGCATAATGGAGAGGGTCCTCGGGCGTATGGCCACAGTGGGCTCCCTATTGATCCTCCCCAGGACGCGGCAAAAAAGCCTAACCCTAGAGGGTCCACTGACCTCTGCGGCCTTAAGAACAGTTCGGAAACCGCGCCGCCTGCGGGCAAGGGGTCCTTGGCTGGGCATGCGCAGAGGGCTTGCCGCCCCTAGTTAGTGGTGCGGGGGGGAGGGGGAGGGCGGCGGGGGGAGGGGGAGGGTGGGGGAGGGGCGGGGGGAGCGGGGCGGGGAGAGGGGGCGGGGGGTGGTTCCCGGGCTGGGCATGCGCAGAGCGCTCACCGCCTGCGGGAGGGGCTCCCGGACTGACCTTGCGCACAAGAATCAGTCTGGGGGCGGCGAAGAGAGGCGGGAGATGCTGGCGGCCGGGAGCAGCACCCGGGAGAGCGCCCTCTACGTGCAAGAACTTCCCGAGTGGAGGGGACGCGCCCTTGGTCCCCCAACACCAGCCTCCTGGCCATCCTGGCAGAGGGTCTTGCCTCCTGCGGGCCACAGCTTCCCACGTCTCTCCCTTTCTGCTCCTGCCTTCCTGTCTAAGCTCGGCCCCACACTTGCCCCTTCCGAGGACTATGCCAGGAGCCAGGCTGATCTTTTCCATCAGAGCACGCCAACCTGGCTCAGTCCTTCCAAGGCCGACATCCCCAGTCCGCTCCAGGGGGCTTGCCTGCTCAACCCTGCCCTGGCCTCCAGCTCCTCTCCACGCCCAGTAGTGGAGCTCTGGCCACAGGACCTTTGCACTGGCTGCTCTGTCCCCCCCCCCACCGCCCCTATCCCACCCACTTCTCCGTGCTTCTTTCAGTTATCAATGATCCATCCCTCTGCTGTTTCCTTCCTACTACCAGCCAGGTATCTCTCCAAAGGACTGAGTTACTGACTCCGTCATGTCTGACTCTTTGTGACCCCATGCACTGTAGCCCGGCAGGCTCCTCTGTCCATGGGATTTCCCAGGCAAAAATACTGGAGTGGGTTGCCATTTCCTTCTCCAGGGGATCTTCCCGACCCAGGGATCAAACCTGGGTCTCCCACATTGTAGGCGGGTTCTTTACCTCCCGAGCCACAAGAGAAGCCCAAAGGGCTGAAGATAGTCACAATTTTGCATTTACTCTCTGTGTAAGTCACTAGTGTCTGCCCCTAGACTGTCACCTTCGGGAATGCAGGGCTTTCTTTCATTCCCAGGTCAATACCCAGAGCCCATCATAGCACCTGGCACCTAGTAGGTGCTCAATAAATATTTGGGGGTGGAGAGGAAGAGGAAAGGAAGGAGGGGGGACCCCAACGGTGGGCATTGTGGGGTCCTCCAAGGAGGACCTTATTCTGAAAGGTGCTTATTTTGAAAGAGGATGAACAACAAAGCATGAGGGAGTGAGCTGGTAAAGCAGGGTGGGGCTTACACCGTCGGAGCAGAGCTCAGCTCAGGTCAGAGGAGGACTCACAACAGAAATGAGGAGCAGCACGAAACTTCCATCATGTGTTCACAGATAGCTCTCACACGTGAGCTCGCTGAATTCTCACCCTGGCCCACAAGAGAGATGTCCCCATGCCCCCAATTCACAGAGGAGCAAGTGGAGGCCAGGGAAGTGAAGTGCCTCATTTGGGTCCCAAGTGAGGTGGTGCAGAGACCCCATCTCTGCTGCCCCATGTCCTGGGGCAGGGGCCTGGGCTGATGGGCAGCTGGCCTCCTGGACTGCTTGCATGTTCCCCGAGAGCCCCAGCCGTCTTGTGGGGGTTAACCCTGACGCACCCCCAGACCTGGGTGCCGTGGGCGCTCCTCAGAAGCTCCGGGAGGGAGCTGGTGCTGGCCCTCCCCGCCCCCGAGGCTCTCGCCTCTTAACAGCTGCTGGGGGCTGCCCTGGCCCAGCGCCCACCAGCGTGTGAAGTGCTTCCCGAGGGAGTCTTCAGGGAATCCCTCACCAGCCACCCACCGTGGAGTGCATCAAGAAAGAGGCTTTCCTTCCGGGATCACCCGCCAGGGCCACCAGGGTCAGGCCTCGGGTCACCCTCCAGCTGCGACAGGAAGCCTCCCATTAGTCTGGAGTGGGGGTAGGCAGGGGCCAGCAGACTGGCCCGGCTGGCTGGGGACACCAGCTGTCTGGGCTGAAACCAGCTTGTGCTGCTCTGTGACCTGCCTGCTGGACACGTGACAGGGCCCAGACCTGGCGCTGCCCCCTGTGCCATCGGGACTGGTCTTACAAGTCTGTCCTTGTGTGCCCCATCTGGGGTGGCGACAGAGCCGGCCCTCCATTGGCCTCTCTGCCCCCACTCCAGCCCCTATAGCCCCTCCTCCACACCTGTGCTGTCCAGGGCGGTGGCCACCAGCCTCAGGTGGCTACTGGGTTCTTGTGGCTCAGATGGTAAAGAATCTGCCTGCAATGAATCTGCCTGCAATGCAGGAGACCCAGGTTCAATCCCTGGATCAGGAAGATCTGCTAGAGAAGGAAATGGTTACCTACTCCAGTATTCTTGCCTGGAGAATCCCATGGACAGAGGTGCCTGGTGGGCTATAGTCCATGGGGTCGCAAAGAGTCAGACACAACTGAGCAACTAACACTTCAGTCTGACATGAGATGAGCTGTAAGTATGAGAAAAATAATGTAAAATACCTCAATGATTTTTATTTATATTAGGTTAACTAAAATATATTACTTAAATAAATTGCATGATTACATTTTCCTTTTTATAGCACAACTATTAGAAAATTTAAAGTTGCTTGTGTGTCTGGCATGCAATTCCTATTGGAGACCATTGTCCACACCACCAACAGAGGGAACTTTCCAAATCTAAACCAGTCTCTGACTGAAAAGGACTCAGAGAAAGTCCTTCACGCTCAGTGTGGACTTTTCCTGTGACTCAGTGTTACTTCTAACTGCTAACCCCACCTTCCATCTGCCCCAACCGTGCCACAGCCGCACCCACCTACAGGCCCAGCATGAGCCGTTCCCCTCTGGGTAATGCCCTTCTCGGATCTCTGCTCCCCTTTGTATGAGTGTTGCCCCTTCCTTGACACTTCCCTGACCAGTTCTCTTGTCCAGTCCACTCCAGCAGCCCCTGCCACACCCCCTGGACTGGACTCAAAGAGGTGGGTACCCGGTGCCAGGGTCAGGCTGAATAACTCACCTCTGAGCCTTGGTTTGCTCATCTGTAAAATGGGAGCAAAGGAATGTGTTTCCCACCCCACCCCCCCCTTCACAAGGCCAAGGCACAGCTCAGAGAGAGTGTGCTCGGGCACTCGTTTGGGGCCAGCTGGCACACAGTAGGTGCTTGGGAACCTTTAGTCGGAGGTGTTAAAGTCAGGAAATCAATGAGCCAATGGATAAGTAACATGAGCTCAGCTGTGTCTGACTCTTTTCGACCCCGTGGATTGTAGCCCGCCAGCCTCCTCTGTCCATGGGATTCTCCAGGCACAAATACTGGAGTGGATTGCCATTTCCTCCTCCAGGGGATCTTCCCGACCCAGGGATCGAAATTCAGTCTCCTGCACCGGCAGGTGGGTTCTTTACAATGGAGCCACCTGGGAAGCCCACAATGAGGCAGCCACCCTCCCAAATGGAGCCAGGAATTTTCTCAAACTTCCCAAGTCCTGCACTGTGCTCCCCGGGAGGTGGAGCAGATCCCAGGGTGCCTCCCAGCTGACCTTCCAGCTGCCCTTCCAGCCAGGATTTCAGAGGTAAACCCAGAACCCCGCTTTCCTCCAGTGGCTGAATACAGATCTTAAGTTGTTTTTTGTTTTGTCGAGAGAGTGATGGGCTTTTTAATGTTAATGGAGTCGCCCACACTTATTGGAGGTTTGCATCTGCCAGATGTTAGTGTAGATGATCTTAACTACCTCCCTGGGTTGGTTTGCTAGGCTGCCTAACTCACGCCACAGGGCCCCAGGAGGGGTGGCTGAAAGGGCAACTTTTATTGTCCCAGGGCTCTGAAGGCGGAAGTCTGAGATCAAGGCAGGCTCCTTGCCTCCTCCTGATGCCTGAGGGAGGTTAGGTTCCAGGTCCCCCATCTTGGCTTGTAGACGGTGCATAAAGTGAAGTTCCTCAGTCATGTCTGACTCTTTGCGACCCCATGGACTGTGGCCTGCCAGGCTCCTCTGTCCATGGGGTTTTCCAGGCAAGAATACTGGAGTGGGTTGCCCTCTCCTTCTCCAGAGACGGTGCATAGCTGTGGGTACATTTCTCCTGCTTAGAAGGATGCTGGTCAGATTGGATCAGGATTGCCCTACATGACTTTAACGTGATGGCCTCTGTAGAGGCCCCGTCCCCAGACTAGGTCCCCTCTGAGGTCCTGGGGGTGAGGATTGGGACATACAAATTTGGGGGCACAATTCAACCCATAACACCCCCAAAAGGGAAGACCCATACCCCACAATCCAGGGGAGGTGGTTACGAAGGGGGCTGGGACCCCTCGCAGGGAGCAGCGGTGTCACTTTCAGGAAGGGAGGCCCGGGAGAAGGTGGCTCCCAGCCTGTGGGTGAATCAAGTTCACCAGGGCGGTTGTCACAGTCAAATTTCAAAATCCAGGCCCTTGCAACAGCCTCCTCCTCCTCGACTAATTGGCCACTGGCCCCCGGGTGGGTATCGATGTTTCTCCTCCAGGTCCAGAGCCGTCGTTCCCAAAGACTGTGTGTGTCCTGCCCTTCCCAGGGAGCAGCCTGGGCTGCCCGACCTCAGGGCTGGGGTGCTGCTCTCCTCCCCTTGGTGTGCCCGTCTGTAGAATGGGCCGTGATGAGGGTTGAGGAACAGGAAAGGCCACAATGAGGGCCCCAAGGAGCTTTGGGGGAGGAGGTGGCTGTAAACCCCACTGTGGACTGTGGTTTCAACTCTGCTGAGCTCAGGCCATCTCTCTAATACTCAGAGAAACTCTGCGGGTTGCCAGACCAGCTCGTTAGTGGTGATCAGGCTCAGAGAGGAGCAGGCCTGGCCCCCAGGCCTGCTGGATGAGCCCAATCTGAGGGTCCTCACCCCCATCCCTCTTTGTCCCTTCTTTGCCCTGAGTCCCAGCTGTAGAGTCACACCCCCAGGAAACCCTCTCCAGGAGGCCCCTCGCTGTGTGTCCTGACCTGGCCCAAGCATGGTGTTGCTCCTGCTCTTGTGCTTTGGTGGTGGAGAGGAAAGCCTTAGTGAGCCAGGTGGACGGAGTGGAGAGGTGTGGGCAGGGTCGGGTGGCATCGCAGCAGAAGGAATGGCAAGTGTGATTGGGAGTGTGGCTGACCACTGACCACTGCTCAGGGCAGCCTCCTTGTGCAGATCAGGAGCCTCCTGCAGCCCCCTGAGCCCCATCCCACCCTCCCCTGGCTCCAGGCCTCCCAGGGGCCTGTCTGATCTTGAGCAGGCCTCCAGGCCTGAATACTTTTGCACATGCTGTTCCTTCTGTTGGAATGCTTCTCCCTGTCTTGTCTGTTAATAGAGGTCAGCCCCTCCTCACCACCTGGCTCAGCACCACTCGCATGGAGAGGCCTCCCTGAACCCTGGTCATAGTTTCACGAGCAGCAGCAAGCTCTGGCCCTGCCCTTGCCCACCCTACAACCCTGCCCCATTGCACAGGTGAGGAAACCGAGGCACAGAGAGCCCAGTCAGGCGCAGGCGGTAGCCAAGAGCCCCCATGAACTCAGCCGGGGGCCCATGACCTTCCTCTGAGAGTCTCACCCCCCACCAGTTCTTCATTCATAGATGAGTTAATTCTGCCTGGCCACCAGCCCACAACCCCCGGGAGGGTTGTCAAGCCAGGGGGCCCATGCGGGTGGGATCAGGCAGCACAAGAGCGGAGACAGACAGACGGCACTGGTGAGAAGGGAGAGGACAGGCGTGTGAGCCGGTGTGCGGAGGGAGGGGGGTGGGCACTCCCCGCGGGTGCGGCCTCCAGGTGGGCTCTGTGCACGTGGAGGTACATGTGCCCACGTCTGGAGTGTGCACGTGTGTGTGAGCATGTTCACCGTGGGGTCTGAGGCCAGAGTGTGTTTCACGGGGCAGTGGATCCCCGTCAGGTGCCAAGGGGTCCCCCCATCCGCACCCCCGGGTGGCGTCAGAGAATCGAAGGCCCCCGAATACCTGCGCTAGTGCCCTGTGCCATCACCCACGGGCACCCCGAGGCACAGGGCGGGACACACGCTGTCTGGCTTCAGGCGGGCAGAGGAGGCCGGGGAGCTGGAACGTCTGCATCTGAGAGCAGCCTGCGCCCTTTGACTCCAACCCCAGAACTGGAGCACCGAGCCTCCTGGGGGCCGGGCCCTGGGCCTGCACTCAGAGCCGCCAACCCAAGGCCCTCTCCCCAGGCTTCTGTGAGGAGGTTCACAGCCTCAAGTGGCAGATACGGAAACCGAGGCCCCGGCTGACAAAGTGACCTGTCTGGGTCCAGACGGGGCTGTCCACGTCCCGAGCAGGGCTCTGATGACACAGCTGCCTCCAGGTCTGTGCGGGCCCTGGGCCACCCTTAGGCTCACCTGGACTCACCCACCAGGCTGGCGGACTTGAGGCTTTACCCAGCTCCCCAAACCTCACTCGTCCCCTCTGGAGGCTAAGGAGGGTATCCCAAGGACCCGCGCCCCTCATGGCCACAGCTGGCTCTTAAAGTCCCCGCTCTTAGAGGCAGCCAGTGGGGAGGGTGGCACCAGAGGGCTCCCCAGGCGTGGGGCTCTGGCAGGGCCAAACCAACCCAGCAGGTTGGGCAGGAACTGGGTGGGCCTGGTCCCATCCCTGTACCCCACCCATGCAGGATGAGCATGACCTTATTCCTGGCCTGGAGGACAGGCCTGGGGCCGTAGACAGATGGTCAGTGCTCTGCCATCACCTGCCGTGGGGCCAGGCCACTGTGCTGCTCTCAAACTCTCTTCCATGTCCTTCGGTGGAGCTCAGGACGTGGGCCCCAGGTTGTGGGGTGATGCTCATCCCAGCAGGCGATGAACGGGCTTAGCACAAAGTAAACAGTCAGCAAAGGCTGGCTGTGGTTACTTCAGGCTCAGTGATGCTACGTCCTTGAGAGCGACAGGCCCACCAGTGTGAGGTGCCTGGTGGGTGCTGGGCAGGACCCGCCAGCCCCACTTGCCCAGTCACCTCTGAATTCAGACCCGCCCCAGCCCCACACTGGCCCTTTGCCTGCACCATGTTCCCCTCTCCGCTGATGGTCCTGACACCTCTCAGGGCTCAGAGCTCCAGCTCTGGGGTCCGCCGGCCTGGCGGCTAGCGCTGGCTCTGCCCGCCGACAGGTGACTTCAGGAGCATCGCTTAACTGCGCTGGGACTCAGCTTGCTTAGCTGAGCAAAGGCGGTCAGGACCACACCTGGTCCAAGGGAATGGGCCCTCTGAGGGAAGAAAGGACAGTTGTAGTGGTGCAGCCCTGACCCCAGCACCACAGCCTGCCTGCACCCCCGCGGCCCCAGCCCTCCCCACTCTGGGGCCTCAGAGTTCTCCCTCCGCCTGGGCTGCTGGGAGGCCGCCCCTGGCCCTCTGGCAGCCGGGCCGTCACCTCCAGAGCCGGCTTGCGCCACCTGGGTAGAGTGAGGACACACAAGCCAGGCTGTGGGAAGGGGCCCGAGAAGCTGGTGGCCTGGGGCAGGGGTGGGGGCAGGGCGACTGGGAGGGGATGCGCAGGGCAGGACCTGGTCCTGCTGTGCTCAGGAAAGCTCTGTGGTGGTGGGGATGAAGCAGGCCAGAGTAAGGGTCAGAGCCATGGTCTGGGTGGGCCGCAGGCCGGGCCGGGGGGCCAGGCTCTCCCTCCCAGTCCTGCACACCCCCGCACAGATGACACAAGACAGAGGGGAGGTCCCCAGGCCTGGGTCTGCACACTCAGGGCTGGTGTGAGGGAGGCCTCGAGGCTGCGAGGACCTGGCCGGTGGACCGAGCACCCAGAGATGACGCCCAGCCCCACGGGTCCCAGGCCCCTGCTACGTGTCCCTTGCTGTCGGTGGCCCTCCCAGGGTTGTTTGCAGCCTCGGCCACTCTGCCACCCTGGCCTTCACCCACCCTCCCTCGCCCTTCCGCCCCTTCCCAGCAGCCCTCCTTGTCGGCCTCACACACCTTCATTCCTTCCCATTGTCTGCTGCCTCTGGCCCACCCACTGTGGGCGAACTCCAGGGCGAGGAGGACCCACCAAAGCAACCACTCTGTCACCTGGCGGGACCTGGCCAGGGCCACCTCTGAGCCAGTGAGGCTGCCCATCCCAACAAGACTGCTCTGAGCCTCACCCTCTGAGCCCGGGGCCCTCTTCGTCCACAGCTGAACGCCGCCCCCCAACCCTGCTCTAACACTGGCCAAGCACTCTCCTCGGCAACCAGATTCCTTTGCTCTGAGACGAGCAGCCCCCAAGCCTTTGCTTAAGTGGTATCCTCTGCCTGGAATGCCTTCCTGCCCACGCCCTTGAAAGAACCAGCCTTCAGAGCTTTCTCCAGGAAGCCTGGAGTCCCGAGAGAAACACGTCACTGGTCCTCTCTGGGCCTTGAAGTATCTAGTTCGATGGAGCCCTGGCTAAGCCACCAGGGGGATGGACCAGAGCTGGGACTGCAGCTAAGTGACCTTGGAGTCTGAAGCAGTAGAGCCTTGCCTGGCACAGAGCAGAGGATTCCTCTTTTTTATAATGGTCGTGTCTTTTTTTTTTTTAAATGGACTATAGTTGATTTACTACAAATGTTGTGTTTGTTTCGGGTGGTCAGTGAATCAGTTTTACGTATACAGATATCCACTCTTTTTTAGATTCGAGTAGAGGCCTCTTGGGCTTCTCTTAGCTCAGTTGGGAAAGAATCTGCCTGCAATGCATGAGACCCAGGTTCGATTCCTGGGTCAGGAAGATCCTCTGGAGAAGGAAATGGCAACCTACTCCGGTCTTCTTGCCCGGAGAATCTCATGGACAGAGGAGGCTGGCGGGCTATAGTCCATGGGGTCGCAAGAGTCGGATACGATAAATGAAAGACAGAAGAAGCTGAATGGAGCTGAACTGCGCAGAGAAGACCCGGCAACCCTGAGTCCACCTCAGAGTTGCAGCAGCCACATTGGCCTCAAGGCACCAGCCCCACCCTGAGTCCCACAGGTGGTCGCTGATCCCATTCGGAGACTCATCCTGAAACTAGTACCTGACTGAGCCCTGATCTGCACTGAACTCTGATCCTCATGACACACGAAGCCTTGATCCCACGCACAGGCTGAACGCTGACCTTGCCCATGGACTGAGTCCTGACTCTGCTCACTCACTGAGCCCTAATCCTTGTTCACACTCTGAGAACTTTGGTCAGACATCGAATCCTAACCCTGCTTATACATTCAGTCCTGATCACTTACCCTGGCTCTAGTTTTACCCACTGAACCCTGCCGTCTTTGCCCTTGACTGCTCCTGTCCCTGTTTCCTGAGTCAGATCCCCTTTGCCTCTGCCCTGTCCCCTCCTCACCAGGCAGCCTGGAGAAAAGGGTCTCCGCTCGGTTCCACCCCAGCCCCCAGCTCTGAGCCCAGATCAGAGGGGGGCCTGGGGTGGTCTCCAGACCTGCATTTTCAGGAAGGGCCAAAGAGCCCCCGACCCCGACCCCACCGGCCCAGGTGGCGTGGTTCGGCTGCCCGCTCTGCTCCCTGCCCCCCAGCAGGCTGCCGGGAGGGTGACCCCGGGACCTCGTCCCTGACACTCAGAGCTCCTCGGAGCTGGGGGAGCTCAGGACATGCCATGGAGAATGGGCCCCCTGAAGCGGCTGCCCAGGCAAGTGGGGTCAGCACTCTCAGCAGCCCACGCGCTTGAATCTGGACCCCATACTTACCCGGCAACTTCTCTCAGGCTCTCTGACCACATGGTCAGATAGCACCCACCCTGTGGGGGCAGTCACCACATGGGGCTACTGCCCTTGTCCCCCAAATTCCTGTCTTAACCCCATGCATGGCGACTCCATTTCCAGCCCCTCGTCGCCTTTGCCCTCTACCATCTCCTTTAAAGCAGTAAGAAGCCCGGGAGTTCCCTGGTAGCCTGGGGGTTAGCATTCTGGGCCAGCGGCCTGGGTTCAATCAGGGAACTGAGACCCTGCACACACACAGCACAGTCAAAAATAAATAAGGAACCACCATTTGCAAAGTACCTACCGTGGCAGGCTACAGTCCATGGGGTCGCAAGAGTCGGATACAACTCAGCCACTAAACCGCCACCACCAGCACCACCACCACTGCCATGTGCTGTACCCTTGGGCTAGAGCAGGGCTCAGCACTGACCAGACCTCAGGAAGGCTCCTTGGCTGCTCCGCACCAGAGCCTGGGCAGGGAGTGAGGTCCTAGCGCTCCACTGGCCAGGAGAGAAAACTGAGGCTTGAGGAGGCTTATTGACAGATTCTCACTGCGGGTAGCGACTTCACTCCGCATCTCCCGGCAGGGCTACCTGTCAGTCCTGTGGCTCTGAGGTGCGTCCAGCCACTGCTCCCCTCACTGCCACGGGCAGCTCTCCCCTGCACTCACTCAGGAGCCCCCTTTGGTCCCCTTGCTCTGCCTCTGCCCTAAGGACCTTTTAAAGTGTTAAGTCTGTGTGCCCCCCTCTGCCCAGACCCTCCTGACTCCCACTCCCACTCAGGGGGCCTTCGTGATCACCCACAACAGACAGCAGCGTCCCCTCCCCGGCTGCCTTCCTCAGCTTTCTTTTTCTCCATAGAATTTATAACCATGGGCTGTCTCCCCACCAGAATATAAGTCCCCCGAGAGTGAGGACTTAGTCTGTTTGCGTCACATAGGCTCAGTGAGACCCCGGCATTGCGTGGACAATCTGTTCTGTTTGCTGAATGAGTGGCTGTGTGAACTGGTGAACGTGAGGATGTGTGAATGGACTCAGGAGCCATAGAACCAGGAGGGGGCCCCACTTAGCTGCTTTCTAGAGGGTGTTCTGGTTTCGACCTGGCCTGGGAGGGGATGGGCTCCTCTGTGGCCCCGGCCTCCACTCCCCAGACGCCGGGCCCCTGTGAGCAGGGCTAGGACCTGCCCAGCGCCCGCACGTTCTCGTCAGCCGTGCTGTCCTGCAGTGGCCACGTGTGTGTTCGTGCCAGCCCGGGGCAGGCAGCCAAGGAGGAGCGAGGCAGGGAGCGCCGCCCATCCTGCAGAGCTGAGGGTCCCGGGACCAGCGGCCGGGGCAAGGGGGACAGCCAGGCAGGCCGGCCAGGCAGAGCCACAGCGAAGAGCGGTAAGAGGCGCCCCTGCACTTAGCAGGAGTGGAGCGGTTGCCCAGCCCCCAGCATGAGACCGGGCTGCTTTCAGGATGGACAGCCTCAGGGCCGTCCCCTCCCTGGCTTCAGGCCCTTTACAAGGGGTCTCTCATGACCTCTCCCAGCTTGGCACTTCCTCCCTCCTGCTTCTGCAGCCCCTTACTGTGTGTTGCCTATTCACTGCCCGTCTCCTGATGTGGGGTGCAGATTCCAGGAGGAAGGGTTTGTGCTGGTCTGTGTTTCTCATCTCTGCTTCCTCAGCCTCTACAACAGCAACTGGCACAGACCAAGTGTGAGTCCACATTTATTGCACGAATGAATGACAGTCACGTGGGCTGGCCCTTGGCACCCAGGGAGGTTGCATTAGAGCCAGTCATTGGTGCAACTACACCCCCATGTGAACTCAGGCCCTTCCCTTGCCTCTTAGGTCTCCATTTGCAAAATGGGGACAAAAAATCTGGCCCCATAGGGTTCCTGGGAGCTCCAGATGAGACCGTGGACAGGCAAAGTGCCTTATAAAGTAGAGACAGCTCTGTAAATGGTGACTGAGGACATAGTCACAGCCCGGCTTTTTTGTCCTTTTTCTTTTGGCCTCATGGCTTGTGGGGTCTTAGCTCCCGGACCAGGGACTGAACCTGGGCCATCAGCAGTGAAAGCCCCAGATTCTAACCACTGGACCACCAAGAATTTCCCAACCCAGCTTTATTTTTGCTGCCTGCTGAGGGAGGCAGGGATGTCTCTGCACTGGGTGGTCTTAGACGGCTTCCTGGAGGAGGCAAGCATGGAAAGGCAGACCCAAGGAGGAAGGAGGGCACTGCTGATAGAAGGAACAAAGGCAGGAGGAGAGAGTAGACCCAGAGGACTGACGGGGCTGCTGACCGTGCGGGGGTGGGGGTGGGAGTTCTGCCTGAGGACTGTGACCTGGCTGAAGCACCTCAGAGGTCCTCCCTGCCCTTGTTGTCATCAGCAGGTGCAGCCCGCGCCAGAGGCCCTGGGTGGGGGCAGTCCCACGCATCACTTGCCTTCACCCTTCACTCTGACAAGACCTGCCAGACACCCCACCCTCCACCCGCCGTGGGCAGCTGGTTCCCACCTCCTCTCCAGGTCACCTGGTCATCTGGTTCACAGCTGAGCTGACAAGTGGACTCAAGACGCTGAGCGGGGCTGCAGCCCCTCCCTTCCCTGGCTGTCTGGGGGCTCTCTGCTCCACGACCTTGGGGAAAGGACACAAGGACTCAGAGCCAGGCAGTAGGAGTTCAAATCCTAGCCCCGCCACTTGCCCCGTGCATGACGTCAGGCCTGCCAGCTTAACTCTCTGTGCCTCTGTTCCCTCTTCTTTCAGACGGGGACACTAACGTCGAGCCCAGGGCTGCTGTGGGTGTGAGGCGACCCTGACCAGGCTGAGCCCCAGCTCGTGTTCAGTCCATCATGGTTACCACCGTTCATTACCTCTGGGCTCTAAGCATTAGTGCTGAACCCGTGTCCCCAATTTACAGATGGAGAAGCAGAGACTGGTTCACAGCCAGGACTGACGGACTACACAATTTTTAGGCCCTTGGATAAAATGAAAAATAAAATCCCTTTGTTCACAAGCAGAGGCAGAGTGTTAAACCAAGTGCGGGGCCCTTCTGAGCATAGGGCTCAGGTGAAGCTGGCAAGGAAGGGGTAAAGTTGGGACTGGAACCCAGAGGGGCCGGCACCCACCTGTCCCCACGTGAGGACTCCCGGGTCCCTGTCCGCCAGGGCACAGGCTGCCTTATACCTGGGGCTCCAGCAGTGACTACAGGCCCCCCAGGGAATCTGACAGGAGGGATCCCTTAATAAGGGCACGGGTCATTCCCTAGGCCCCAGTGGGGAAGGGAATTGAGAGGCTGGCATTCCAGCCATGGTGTGTATGTGTCTGTGTGTGCTCACCTAGGACACAGAGGCAAGAGAATGTCCTGGAAGGAGCCTAAACTTCCAATGAGATGCACCTGGGACCCTGGGTGTCCATGTGACCTGGGTAGCTCTGTGACTCTGAGAGGACACATGACCACGGGTCACCCGCTGACCAGATAGCATATGACTCCTGGCAAATGTCTGACCAGGTGACCGTATGACCCCAGGTAGCCATGTGATCCCAAAAAGCTACATGATCCCAGACGGCCATAAGAACCCCAAGTAGCCTTACGGCCATGGGAGGCTGTATGAGGCTGCACAGACTTTGGGTCCATGTAGCTGTATGATTTCAGGTAGTCACATGACCCCGAGAAGCCCTGTGACCTCAAGAAGCTATATGACCTTGGAGAGCTATATGATCCGCTTGGCCGTACAGTCCTGGGAAGCTGGATGACTTCGAGAGGCTGTGTGATCCTGGGTGTCTGTAGGACCTCAGTGGCTGTATGACCCTGGGCAGCCATACAGCCCTCAGTGGCCATGTGACCCTAGGAAGCCTATGACTCTGGGCAGCCTTGTGATCCCATGCACCTCTACGACCTCAGGGAGCCTGCTGCTCTCTAGCCAACTCGCGCACCTTGAGGTCCCGCATGGATTTGTCCCCCTTGGGGCTGGGCTAGGCACTGTCTTCTCAGGTCCTGGGGTCTATTATGGGCATTCAGGGGGCTCTGCCCCTCTGAAGATCTGGCACCTGTAGGGCATGGGCCCACCGACTCACATCCCTGTAAGTCTGCACCCCACACCTTGGGGCTCCCAGCCTCTGCGTTTCACCTCTGGGCTCACAGAGACAGGTTTCTCCCAGGGTCATGCAGGGAAGTGGCAGGGGGGGGCACCTGCCCCTGTGTGCCCCACTCTGGAGGGGGGCAGCTGTCGGGCAGACAGCTGTAAGCCAGCACCCCGAGAACCCAGCCTGACTCAGAGCAGGTGCTCAGAAAATGGTAATAAATGAGCACACTAATTGAGATCCTGGGACTCTATAAACGAGTTTGTTTTTAAAACTGTTTGTTGCTTAAAAAAACAAAGGCGAGAGAAGGCATCCAGTAAGTACGTCCAGCTGGCGCTCGTTTGTCTCAGGAGAGAGCTCCTTGCCTGCTTCTCTAAAGCGAGCTGGAGAGGCAGGCAAGGGGCCGGGCACACAGTAGGCCCTCAATTAATGAGCAGCCTCATTGTCTCAATCACAGCGAAATCTGAGCCACGCCACGCCATGCAGTTCAGGGCACACCAGATCCCTTCCCAGTCCAGCCCCTGGAAAGTGCTTCTCAGGCACGGAGTCGCTGCTCACTCACACTAATGGACACTACTGGCTCATTCATTTCTCATAACAGCCCCAGGAGGCAGGCACTGCTGCTCTTACCTCCTGGAAGCTAAGGATACCCAGGTCCAGGGGGCTGAGGTGACCTGCCTGAGGTCAGATAGCTGGTCAGCAGCACAGCCAGGGTTTCAGCTCAGGGTGACTGGCTGACTCCCAGGTGTGCTCCTGACTGTCACCTTCTCCAGGTAAGGTATGAAAGTGTTTGTGTTCATTTGGGTCCGACTCTGTGCGACCCCATGGACTGTAGGCTGCCAGGCTCCTCTGTCCATGGGATTTCCCAGGCAAAAATACTGCAGTGGGTTGCCGTTTCCTTCTTCAGGGGATCTTCCTGACCCAGGGATCAAACTCTCATCTCTTATGTCTCCTGTATTGCCAGGTGGATTCTCTACCATTAACGCCACCTGGGAAGTCCCTCTCCAGGTAAGGTCCCCTCCATTTCACACAGGCTCATTTACAATGAGATCAAAATTCAATGCCAGGTCCTGTAACCCTCTGAGCCTGTCTGTCCATCACCCCTCCACTTCCCAAACCCTGACCTGCCCCCAAACCTTGCCCTTCCCTCTACCTCTCCCAGGCCTGCGCTCCCCTCCTAACACCAGGAACAGGGATGCTAAACATCACAGAGGGGAGTTCCCTGGCTGTCCAATGGTTAGAACTCCACGCTTCCACTGCCAAGGGTGCAGGTTCAATCCCTAGTTGGGAAACTAAGCTGTTGCAAGTTTCATGGCATGGCCAAAAGAAAAGGGGTCACATGGACCCCATGCCCTCTGCTGCAGTTGCCCTGAACCAAGTGGGGTCCCAAGATCAACATGAACACTCCTGCCCCAAATAGGCCTGTGACTGTAGGAAACAGAGTGTTGGGTCCAGTCCTCAGCAAGTACCCTGTCAAAGTTGGCTCATGTTGTTTCAGGGGTCTGTGGACACCCCCCCCCCCCAGAGCCTCTTGCATGGGCCCTAATTAAAAAAAAATTCCTTTTCTCTGTCTCCTCTGTCACCCTCCCCATCCAAACATGTCTGCAGCCCTACTGTGTGCAGGCTCTGGGATGTATCAGTGAAACTTGCCTGGTACCCATCCCTTGGCCAGGGCTCACAGACCACTAGAGAGGCAGACAACGTCCAGTTACAGTTGAGAATGATTGGTGAAGGGGCAGAGTGCCTCAGAGCTCATGCGAAGGAGGCACTCATTCCTCCAAGGCAGGGCATCTAGGAAGGCTTCCCGGAGGAGGTGGTTCCAGGCAAACCTCCAGAAATGGTCAAGGTTAAAATTTTCCAGTTCTTAGGCCCTGGGGGCTCCACGGATGAGAGGGACAGAGCCCTGTTCCAAGAGTCCCCGGGTAAGCAGGGGAGAAGGTGAGGTTACACAAGCAGCACTGCAGATGCTGCCAGGCCCTGGGCTCCCCGCAGGTGTCCTTGCAGGTCAACGTGCTTACAAATGAGGACACAGGGCTGGCTCCATCACTTGTGTGAGAACATACAGAGTGACAGCCGAGCAGGTGAGCAGGCGTGGGGCTCTTCTGAGCACAGGGCCTTTGCAACCTTCCAGGTGCACACCTGTGATGGGTAGGTGCCCACGCACATCCTGATCTAGAGCCAGGCCATCTGAGTCCAGGCCAAGAGGGTGGCCGACGTGTCCTGCTGTCCTCACAGGACTGCGGTTCACCCATTCAAGGGTGGGGAGGAGAAGTCGGGTGGGTGGGACCCTCGTCGGCCCCGTTCCCGTGTCACCCTGGGGAGCTGTGTGGTGTGGCCACGGGCTGTAGACACACCTCCCAGCCCATCTTGAGCAGCTTGGGTTGCTACTGCAAGACCACAGACCGGCCGGCTTCCACAGCAGACACCTGTCTCCCTCAGTTCTGGATGCTGGGGTCTGAGATGAGGGGCCGGCATGGTGGGTTCTGGGGGGCCTCCCCCTGGCTGTGTCCTCACATTGCCTTCCTTGCTGCATGCATGCGGCGAGGGCAGGAGCCAGCTCCCCCGTGTCTTCTCACGAGGGCACTAGTCCCATGAGGAGAGCTCTACCCCATGACCTTACGAGTTCTTTTAGATATTTATTTACCTGGGGGCTTCCCTCATGGCTCAGTAGTAAAGAATCCACCTGCCAATGCAGGAGACACGGGTTCAATCCCCGATCCCAGAAGATTCCATGTGCCACAGAGCAACTAAGCCTGTGCGCCACAACTATTGAACCTGCCATCTAGAGCCCGGGAGCCACAATTTCTGAGTCCACATGCTGCAGTCACTGAAGCTCGTGTGTCCTAGAGCCCGTGCTCTGCAACAAGAGAACCCCTTGCAATGAGAAGCCCGAGAACTGCAACTAGGGAGTAGCCCCACTCGCCACAACTGGAGGAAAGCACTCACAGCAACAAAGACCTAGCACAGCCAAAAATAAAATAGGTATTTCTAAAAACATTTATTTGGCTGCGCTGGGGCTTTGTTGCAGAGTACGGGATCTTTAGTTGCAGCATGTGGGATCTAGTTCTCTGCCCAGGGATGGAACCGCCTGCCTGGGAGTGGGTGGTCCTAGCCACTGGACCACCAAGGAAGTGTCACTCCTCGTGACCCATCTTCAAATATCACCCCGCTGAGGGTAGGGCTTCAAGATGAATTTTGAAGGGATACAAATACACAGTCCACAACACCTTACTTGGTGGTGGCTACTGGATAAGGACCTGGCTGGTGAGGCTAGAATGGAGTGCTAGCAGAGTGGCCCTGCCCCTGGCCCTCACGCACATGTGTTCACAGGTACACATGTACACAGGCATACATGCACATGTAGAGCGCTGGGCCTGTGCACACTGGGGGCCATGCTTTTCCTTAACTTCGCTCTGTCTAATCTCTCTGTGGAGCTCCGGATTACAGAGGCTATTGCGTTTATCTACTCTAGCGGAAACAGTCATTGAGAGCCTGCTCTAGGTCGGATCCTGTGCTGGGCTCCGTGGCTGCAGCACTAGTAAGGTGCAGTGCATTGCTATCAGTCCATCATGGGCCATGCTTAGTGGCTCAGTCGCGTCCGACTCTGTGCGGCCCTAAGGACCATAGCCCATCAGGCTCCTCTGTCCATGGGATTCTCCAGGCAAGAATACTGGAGTGGGTTGCCATGCCCTCCTCCAAGGGATCTTCCTGGCCCAGGGATCGAACCTGTGTCTCTTATGTCTCCTGCATTGGCAGGTGGGTTCTTTACCACTAGCACCACCTGGGACTGTCTCACAAACTTTGTATCCATCCTGGATGGTCATTTGTGTTTCCCATTCCACCATGGGATCCTTAAGGATGGCGAGTACATCTTGCTCCCAGCTCTGGTCCTAGCACCTGGCATGGTACATGGCACACAGTGGGCAGTCAGTAATTACTTGCTGAATGAATGAAAATGAAAAAGATTCAGTAAATACCAGCATTTATGGAATAATTAAACAAAGTTATTAAGTCCTTAGGCTGTTCTTCTTACTGTATCGAGTTTCTGTTTTTTAATTTTTTGGCCATGGCACATGGCATGTGGGATCTTATTTCCCTGACTGGGGAACATAACTATGCCCCTTGCAGTGGAATTGCGGAGTCTTAACCACAGGATCTCCAGGGAAGTTCAAGTCTTTTTAAAGAAGCATTATTTGGAATTCCCTGGTGGCCCTGTGGTTAAGAATTCTTTTGTCAATGCAGGAGACAGGGGTTTGATCACTGGTCTGGAAAGATCCCACATGCTGCGGGGCAACTAAGCCCATGCTCCACGACTACTGGGCCTGAGCTCGGAAGACCATGTTCCGCAGCAAGAGAAACCACCACAATGAGAAGCCCTCAAAAGGCAACTGGAAAGTAGCCCCTACTCATCACAGCTTGAGAAAAGCCTGCACAGCGATGAAGACCTACTGTGTGTTAGTTGCTCAGTCGTGTCCGACTCTTCGCGACCCCATGGACTGTAGCCCACCAGGCTCCTTGGTCCATAGAATTCTCCAGGCAAGAATACTGGAGTGGGTTGCCATTTCCTTCTCCAAAGACCTACTGTAGCCAAAATTAAATAAATAAATAGCATTATTGAAACCTCAAGATGACTTGTGAGTTGGGTATTGTCAGAAGTCTCATTTACAGATGAGGACTCTGACAAATGAAGTAAGGTGCCTGTGCAGCTGGCACATAGAACATGCATCTGGAGTTGCTTCTGCCTCCATCTTCTGACCATAGGAGTCAAAACTCAACAGGGAAGATAGATAGACAGTGATGAGCACCCTCAATGTATCAGGGGCAACTTTGGGTTCTTACTACATACATGCCAGATATTCTTATAAACCCTTCACTGAAGCATCACATGCACACCGAAGAGTTCACACATGATGAATGCGCAGCTGGAGAAAATTCCATAAACTGAATACATCCATGTAACCAGCACCCAGATCAAGAAACAGAACCTCATCAGCATCCCAGATATTCCCTCTGTGTCCCGGCTCTGGCACTCCTCCCTGCAAGATTAACCACTGTCCTGACTTCTACCACCATTTGTGCATTTCTACTGATTTATCCACATAGAATTCTATAAGCTTTAGGGTCTGGCTTTTTTTTTTTTCTTCTCAAAGTCATGTGTAAGGGTGGCTCAACGGTAAAGAATCTGCCTGCCAATATAGGAGATGCAGATTTGATCCCTGGGTTGAGAAGATCCCCTGAAGTAGGAAATGGCAACACACTCTCTTAAAATAAAAAAAAAGGAAACAAATCGTGTGTGAGAGTCACCCATATTGTTGTCTATAGTTACAGATTATTCACTGTCACTGCATTGTATGAATATGTTGCAATTCATACATCCATTCTATGATTGGTAGGCATTTGGGTGATTTCCACTTTCTGTTTATTACAAACAGTGCTGCTATGCACAAAAACAGGATCACAGAAAGTATGCATCGAGGAGGTCACAGGTTTGACATAGAATCCAGTACTTCTAAACAGATTCCCAAGGCGGCTGCAACCAATTTGCATTCCCCATCAAGTAGGGTTATTGAGAGTTCTAGTTGCTCCACTTCCCTGCCAACACTTAATATTGTCAGATTTCTCCATTGTTACTGCTCTGTAGGCTGTGCTGTACACTTTATTTCTCAATCCTTTCAGCAACCCCATGAGAAGGATTTTGTGATGTCTACATTACAGACGAGGACACCCAGGCTCTGAGAGGTGAAGTAATTTCTCCAGCGCCACTTAAACTCTGGCACAGGTGCAGAGCTGTCTGACCTCAGCCCATTATATCATCCATTTCTGTGTTTATCAAGCTGCCTCCTCTGACCCTGTCCCCAGGGATTCCCAGAAGTCCCATCCTAGAGACTATAGCCACTCTGCTTCTTGGGTGATACCAGACTGGTGGTGCCCCTGGCGTGGGTCGGGCTGCGAGTAGGATGCCTCCTGCTCCAGGTCCTCTCCAGCTCTCCAGGACTGGAAAGGCTGGAAAGGGCAGGGGGCACACTTAGCGAGGGAGGTGGGGGTGGTATGGGGCAGGGGAGAAGGCCCAGGGCGAGGTAGGGGAAACCGAGGGGAGGGTTTTGCTGTCGCACCTGGCTGCGGAGCCCACTTCACCGGTCAGGCCGGGGGATGGAGGGAGAGTGGGATGGGAGGAGGCTGTCTGCAGAGGGACCAGGCTGGTGGCGGGCCACGAGGCTCTTAGGACCCTCTTCCAGGAGGCGTTAGCGGAGAGACAGGATCAGGGTGAACAGGGGAGGGGCTAGGGTGGCAGGTTCTCCCTCCCGCGGCTACCGAGGGGCAGCTCCGCGGCCAGAGTCTGAGTTCACGGATACAGGTGAGGGTCTGCGCTCAAGTCTGGAGAAGCAGGGCTGGGGGCGAACGGCTGACCCTCGCCGGAGGCGGGAGGCGGGATGCGGCCGGGGGCGGGGCCGGTCCGGGGCGGGGCCTAGGCCTGGGGCGGGGCGGGGAGGTGGGCGGGGCGCGCGGAGACCAATAGGCGCGCTCGATGTGGGCCCCGCCCCGCCCCCCGCGGCGGCTGCTGCATAGTCATGAGCTCGGGCCGGCGCTGCGTCAGCGGAAGCGGCGCGCGGCGGCTGTTTCCGACCTGATAAAGCGGCGTTGTGCCCGCGCGCTGGCCGCATCTTCGCAAGCGCTCCGTTCGCGCCCGCGTCTCTCGCTGACTGACCGCCCGGCCGGCCAGCTGAGGAGCAGCCGCCGCCGGGCCCTGCCGCTGCCGCCACCCCCGGAGCGCCGCGCCCCCGCCGCCCCTGCCCGGCCCGGCCCGGCCGCCCCGCCGCGCCGCCGCGCCGCCGCCCCGCGGCCCCGGCCGGAGGAGACAGGTGAGCGGCCGGCCCGCTGCCCCGACCCCGCCGCACCTGGGAGCCCGGCACCTGCCGCTGCCCACCCCCACTCGGTCCCCGCGCGGCCCCGGCCTCGAGCTCTCCGGCATCCCTTCCCCGGGGAGGAGGCCCCTCACGCCATGGCCGAAAGCCTGCTCTCGCCCGCACAGCCGCCCCAGGCTTGGGCCCCTTCCCTTCTCCGCCCGGGATGCACCTGCCCGTCCTCGTCTTCATCCCTCCCACCCCCCACAGCCTCCTGGAGCATCTCGGGCCCCTCCCCGCGGGGTGCGCCTTCCCCTGGACCCTGCCCCGGCCGCAGTCCTCGGCATCCCCCACTCCCGTCTTCTCGGGTTACTCTACCCGCAGGAAGCCTGGCGCCTCGCCCCCCTCGGTCCCAACCCTGCCCCGCGCCCTCGGCCTGACGTCGCCAACTTCTGAGAGTTCAGCCTCTGTCCCCTCTGCCTGAAACCCTCTTGTCCCCCGCACATGCACGCCCTCAGCGGCCTCGCAGGGCGGCCACACTCGAGGCTGCCCCTGTGTTTTGTCTTACCTGCACCGTCCCCTGGTCTGCCCCTTTGAAGACACCTCCGTTCCCGCAGCCAAGATGTGCTTGGGGAAGAGGGGCCAGTGCCTCGGTGCACCCAGGTCCAGCAGCCCCTGCCCTGCAGAAGTCCCCGCACGTTTGTCTGCATCTCTGCACCGCTCTCCCTTTCCCGAGCCGGCTCGCCTCCCAGAGCTCTTGAACTTAACCCGTTCCTCCCCAGGGTGTGTTGCTCTTGACTGGGCTGCGGGGGAACACCTTCCAGCAAAGGGCTTTTTCAGAGGAGGTATGTCAAAATGGGAGGGGCGGTGGTTTGAAAAAAGCACAGCCTCCCGGTTAATCATTCATAGTGATTGTGGGGGGCAGGGGTACACACTTGATCTCCTAGGGAGTGTGAGATTTTTTTTCCTTTCCCAGTGGGGGCACTGAGCCATCCTACCCTATCCATTACCTCAGCTGACTCTAGCCGAAAGGGGCCTGGTCGCTCCTGGTTTGGGGGGCATCTCCTAGTCTGAGGCCTGGGAAGGGAGGAGGGTTTAGAAGATGAGTGATTGAAGCCATCGTTGTGGGGTCAAATGATTGTCAGAATCGAATCCTGCTTCTTCTGGGAAAAGCCAGGTCGATCTTCCCGGCGTTCTGTGAGTGTGCTCTGCACTTCAGTGGTCCCCGCCTCTCCCATCAGCAACAGACAGGTAGGGTAAGGGGGAGTCGTTCAGCTCTTCTATTTTGCGCCTGTAGTAGGAGAAAAAGGAAGATGATAAAAAGTTGGAGGATTGGTGTATTACCCTGATGTGGTGTATTAAATGGCAGGGCATCCAAAAGAGTGACCCTAGCCGCCTTTAAAAATGAATACTTTCTTCAGTTTTCTGGTGGATCTGAATTATGTATTCAAAGAAAGAGGAAGAGTTTATTGAGTGCTCGAGAGGTTTTGCAGAATCCACTTGAAGGTGGGGAGGGGCAGCGGCTGTGGCCTGGAGCTGTGTAGGCCCCAGGTGGGAAGATCCTTGCGGCTGCAGAATGCTGGGGTTTCTGGGGTGGCGGGGAAGGAGGAGTTGGTTGTCTTAAAAATCTGGAATTTCAGTCCCGTTCCGACTAATTGATAAATCTTGGGCAGCAGCTGTAGAGGAAAATAGGGGCTAGTTTGAGATGCATTTGAAATGCATATGAGGCACTGAGTGGAGGGTGTGTGTGGCCTGGATGTCCCCCCTGGGGAGGCTGCCCGGGGGCTCTGGGCCTGTGGGAGTGGGCCTGCTTCCCTGGCTGAGATGCGTGCTGCAGCCTCGGCCCGCGTCGCATCGGGAAAGCAGAGCAGAGATTGGACTGGGCGATCTCCAAGGTGCCTGGCAGTTTTTAACATCCTGGGTCTCTTCCCTGCCCTCAGTGCTGCTTGCTGGAGGTCGGGAAGGGGCGGGAGGAGCCTGGCAACAGTACCCTGGCCTCTCGGAGCCGGGAGAGCCCGCCCTGCAGGTCTGCGGGGGAGGAGGGGCTGCGGCAACGGCCACTTGCTCCCCCACCCCCAGTGGAGGAGAGCACACACAGGCATTTTCGCCGGCATTCAGGCTACTTGGTGTTGGATTGGTTTTATCCCATGTTGTCAGAGGGACGGTGGGGAGGAGAGTGGACGGCCTTGCTGGGGTCTGGGCTTTGCTGGCGTGTCCTGACCGCGGTGCCCGTTGGTCCCCGTCCCTCGTCTGCACCCTCTTGCCCCCTCCTGCTCGTCCTGTGGGCCCAGCAGCCCAGCCCTGTGTAGCCGGCAGGGGTGGTTCGTGACTAACAGCCTGTCGACCTGGCACGGAGTGAGGGTGACTGGTGAGCGCAGTAGGTGGCAGACAACCCCAAATTGCAGTGCCCTCCCCGGGAACACCCCTGGCAGAGCCGTGTCTGTAATTTGTGGAGCCAGAACACGCTGGAAGCTGAGTCCCCGCTGAGGACGGGCCAGGGTGCTGCTCCATGCTCCATTCCTCTGGTTTCCCAGATTTTCTTTTTTTTTAATCACAACATAATTCCGCTGATGAAGAGACACTCAGTGAAACACCATTAGGAGGGTTGTCTTCATCTCCAAGCCAGGAAACCTGAGAGCATTTTAGTGCTGTGGAGTGGGAATCTGACTAGAGGGGAAAAGCCTCCCAGAGGAAGAGTGGGCACAGAGAAAGGAGGTGGGAGAGGACCGCTGGGCAGGGGCTCCCAGGCCGAGGCCAGGCCCACTGCCCCTCCCCCACCCCTGCCTGCACAAGGTCCCCTTGTTTAGATTAGCTTATTTATCCCACCAAAATCAATGAACAAAGATCTTTTTAACGTGGAAGTTTCAAAATGTGCTTCAAGTGGCTTTTTCTTTTTTCAAGAGTATTAAATGCTAACCCTTAGTGAAGTAAGGCACTTCCAGCTAACTAGGAGATTGTGGACATTTGAACGTGTGCGCAAAGGAAGCTTCCCTGCCTGCATTCAGACCAGCCTACACGGCCGGCCCCGGCCGTCATTTTCAACCCACTGCCGCTTAGGTAGTGGTGACCCTGGAAACGTTCACCGGGGCCTCATAGTGTTTGTGAAGCTGCTGCTTTGGCAAGTGACTTTTCAGAGGAGGCGTTTTAAGAAGATTAAGAGCCGCAGGCTCGCAGGGCAGCAGCGTGATTCCTGCCCTTTTCAGGGCACCGACAGTGTTCCCCTCGCCGTGTTCCCCTCGCCGGGACACTTGACGCAGATGTGACGCCCGGAAGCGCGGGCGGTGGTCTGTCTGGGTCCTCTGTTGAGCTCACTCATCTTGGGGTAAGCACGCTGCTGCTGCTAGAGTTGGTGGGAAAGGAAACAGGTCCTCAGGGTTGGAGAGAAGGGCTGTGAGTTCTTTTCTGCTAGTTTGGAACCTCAAGTGAAGACAGGTCACCAGAGTCCATCGCTGGGCCTGCAGGGAGCCCCCAAAGGAGGGTGTGCGCTATGCCAGGCATTTTGCCCCCAGGTGCAGGGTTGGGGTGCTGGCTGTCCCAAAGTGGGATCCCCCCACAGCTGGAGGGTTTGCAGAGCCTTTTCAAGTTACTGAGCAAGGCTGCATTGGCCTCACTCTCCCACTCTGCTGGCCCTGAGCCCAGGTGAGGGAGGCTTTGTTCCACCTGGGCCGTTGTTGTTTGCATCCTCCCAAACCTGTTGCAGGATTTCGCTGGCAGTGAGGGAAGCTGCATTCCTGAACCAGTGCCCAAGAGGCGCTTTATTGTGCTGCCTTCAAAAAGTACCTTCCAGCCTGGGATTCTGTGTCAGCTGGTTTGTAGTTTTTGGAGTTTGCTGGAGGGTCTCTCCTGGGGCTTCACCCTTGAATCCTGGAGCTCGTTGAGTTGGTTGGTGACCAAATTCTTCCCATTGGAAAGAAAGGAAGGTCTTGAGTGCAAAATCCATAGCAGACCCTTAGATAAAGAGGGATTGGAAGAGAGTAGATTATGGTACAGATGTCGCGGTTGATGAGATTTTACGTACAGATATTCCTGCACAGTTTTAGACAAACAACATTTTAATCACCATTTTAGGAAAATACATTTATCCAAAAGAGGGGGTGATTTTTGGTTTGGAAAGAGGAGTGTTTTTCCATCAGTTATTTTGAGGGAAGGAGTTTGGGGGGTGAACTTGAGATGTGGACGGTGAGGGGATGGTGAGGAGGTCACCAGCTGAGGGGCTGGAAGGCAGCCCTTTCATCATTGTGATCACCTGTTAAGTTAGGACTGCTTCAGAGTGACAATCCCTTAAGGCAGAGATCTTCAGACTTTCTTGCCTCTGTTCTGTGAAATAAGAAAAACTATGGGCACATTTTTAAGTTGCCATCTAGACTTTTTCATTTAAAATACCTAAACACTCTAATGATCTGATAGCCCACCCTCACTGTTTGAAAAAAGGAGCAAACTGTTTTTAACAGTTTTAACACGCGTGTCTTCTTCTTCATCTTGTATGTTTGCTCCATTTTTCCTTGTGGAATTTTAATGTCATGCACTTTTACACTTGAAAGCCTTTTATTGATCATTCTTCACACTTCTCTGTCACCAGAGTATACCTAAACTGCAGTTTAAAACATTTCTGTGATCATGAAGCTGTGTTAATCCAGAGGAAATTTTTAAAAAGTATTTATTTATTAATGGCTGCATCTACACACAGGCTCGGTGCCGTTTCTTTATGATTGTGGTGAACGTGCCCAGTAGTTGTGGCACATGGGCCCGGTTGCCTCACTGTATGTGGGATCTTAGTTCCCTGACTAGGGATCGAACTCACACCCCCCACACCAGGAGGCGGATTCCCAACCACCAGGCAGGTCCCCCAGGAGAGATTTTTGTCACTGTAAATATCAGTACAAAATTGATTACAGAAGCAGAAATGTATTGTTGGTCTTGATAATTACTTGATAATTACACATAGGCAGAATGTGTCTTAAAGAGCTGGCTGGGTCCCTTTAAAGTGCCTCCATTAAAGGAATTATCCCCCTGTCCTTGATGCCAGTAACCCCACTCCCAACAGGGATTGAGGAAGGGAGAGTGTGAAGGTGACCTTGGTTGGGGGGGGCATTAGACTTGACCACCAGCCGTGTCGCAGATAGGATAACGCTGAGGATCTGTGAACTCAGAGTCTCCCACACCCAAGAACCCCAAGGGCGCTTGGCGGGCTGTAGAGTGCTGCTCTGTCACCGGGCCGGGCTTGGTGGATGGAGCGGCAGGGTGTTGTTAGATGGTGACTTCTGTGCTCCTCTGCTTGTGCTGGGATGTTTGACTGCATGTTTCCTAGATGGACTGTGTTAAAGGGCACAAGACGGTGCAGCTTGTACACGAGTGTGTTTTGGTTAGTGGCAATGCATTTTTATTCAGGTGGGTTAAAATGCAAGCCTGTGGACTAGTGCTGTGAGTTAAAGAGGTTTTTGTTCCCCCTGCGGGAATCCATCAGCCTACTCTGCCCGGCTCCCTTCTCGGGCCCAGTGAGAGTGTCAGCAGGGAGGAGAGTGTGCCCGCTGCTGGTCTCCAGGGCGAGGGCCCCGGGGCTGGGGGTGCAGAGGAGCCTGGCAGGTCGAGGTTTGGGAAGCTGGGCCTCTCCCTAAGAAGCGGGTGGCACTGGCATCAGTTTCCAGCCCTTCCTCAGAGCTGCTAGAAGTCCAGGCTGGCCTTCTCCTAGGTGAGCCGGAGATGCCCTCGAGATGCCCTCGAAACGTGAACAGGTACTGTGTTTAGCCTAAAAGCCAGTTGACGTTAGATATGACAGCAAGTTTAGTAATTCAGCAGATTGCTCTGCCTTCCTGCCCTGACCCAGAACAGGCTTTGGCTGGAGGCTGTAGAACGTTGTGTTGTGGGGCAGTCTGTGACATAGGGGAGGTTCCAAGTGACCAGGGGGCTCCGCTGCTGGTGCTCGTGCTGGGCAGGAGGGCTGGCTGCTCTCCCAGCTCTGCGGACCCTGCTCATGTGGGTCAGCTTGCCGTCCTCCCGTCTCGTGTCCTCAGGTCCGGCCATCGGCAATCCCCTTAGGAATGCTTCACCTTGAACGTGGGCAATATGTGTCCTCGGACCGTGAGGCAGAGCCTTGGTTTCTAGAGATAAGGGAAGGTAGGAGTGAGGCCACGGTCCCATCCCGGGGGTCCCGGAGTGTATCCCGGTGGAGAGGCGGTGGGCCAGGCCATGCTGCCTCCCCCGCCCTGTGGAGACCCCTGTGCTCAGATCCACATTCACATCTTCTTGGCCTTTTGGGCCTTGGTACTAAAGGATTAGGGCCCCTGCCGCAGGGGCTTAGAGAAAGGCCTGGGCTGCTCATGGGAAACCAGGATGTCCAGGTGACCCCACACCATGGGGTTTGGCATGCCTGTCCTGCTTGGGGAGCTGGATGCTGGCATCACCGTCAGGGGCTTCTTCACGTCACTTAGAGTAAAAGCTGGCGGCCGGAAGCCTCGCCTTCACAGCCTGCACACCACCACCCTCTGCCGGAGGGAGCCGGGCCTTCCGGGGCGTCCAGCGCTGCCCCCCCACCCCCCGCTTCCGAGCGCCCATTGCAGGCAGCTGTGACTCGGTGCAGGGGGGGGTTGTGGGGTTGAGGCCAGCATGTTCTTGGGTTTGCTGGCATGGGCTCAGCAAGCCTCATGGGACAGGGCAGCTGAGAGAAGGCTCAGCGCTGTTTAAAACACATTGAGCTGGCTCATCCTCGACTTACTCAGACGTTGAAAGTGTTCTTAATTCTTAAGAGGATCGGAAGGGGCCTGTGTCTCCTTCTGCAGCAGAGACACAGTAGCGGCTGGTGCTGGTGCCAGCTCCAGCCGAGGGACCTTGACCCAGAAGCCGCCCACCACTCGGAGCTCCCGCCCCTGTGTTAGGACCTGGGGAGCATAATGCGGGTTTGTTCCTGGCACTTAGCAGGCCCTGAGAAGTAACACGTTGTCGAGGGCTGGGTCCTCCTGGGTGGAGCACTCGGCTCCTCCTCTAACCAGCCAGCCAGGGCTGTGCTGTGTGTAACAGAGAGAAGGCGGCACACACAGAGAGGTCAAACAACTTACCCCAAGCCACACAGTAAGTGGCCAAGCCCACGAGCTCGCCTTGGACCTCACCGATGAGGGTGCTGGGCCCGAGGTCTTGGGTCTCCTGCGTGGCACCGTGAGGTCTGGGGGTGCAGGGCGCCTCCACCCATATGAATATACGTGTTTCTGAAAGTCTGGGGACCATGACTTGCTCTTCCATGCTGTGACAGTGTGTGGGAAACATCAGTACGTTTTCACAGGGTGAAATGCTTGTCGCTCACCAAATGCAGGTGAGAGTGGGGACCGTTTTCTCAACGGTGAACAGCGGTGGTGACACCGATGCTGTGAATGGCAGAAGAGGCAGGAGTGGTGTGGGGGCAGGTGGGCAGGCCGCCGCTGGCCGAGTCTCAGAGACCGGCTGGCTATCAGTCCTCGGTTGTCCCCGGCCATAGGAGCTGCCTCTGCGGAGAGGCTGTGCGCGGATAAGAGCCCCTGGAAGGCGGCAGTCTGTGGTTGTGAAGGTCAGATAGGCCTTTGGTTCCGCCTCGAGCGGCAGAGAGCGCCCGGAGCCCGGAGCACAGGCCGTGCCTTCTGGCTGGTTTCCACACGGTTTGGGGAAAGTTTGCCAGTTTTAACGTGGATTTCCTCATGGCCCCTGAGAACCTGTCCATCCGGGGATTATTCCTTTCTACCCAGCTCAGCCTGGGCTTGGAGCCCTTTAGCAGATGTGGCCTGGGGTCCCAGGCTCGCCCCCTGGCAGGCTGGCTCCATGAGAGAGGGCTGGAGGACCGCTCCTGCTGCTCCGCCAACCCTGTTGGCTTTTGGTGGGAGTCCTGTGTGCTCTTGACTTAAATAACCTGGGCAGGGGCAGCTGTAAGACCACCACGTGGATTGTCTGGGGAGGAACCCGGATCCTTAGCGAGGCCATCATGTGAGCTGAGCCTAGGGGTCTCTCCTTAGAAGTTCTGATGAACGGGGGTCACCAGGTGGCATTGATGTGCCCGGGCATCGCCCATCCTCTCTGAGTATTTGTGGGGTCCTCACAGCTCCTGGGTGGAGAAGGAAATGGCAGCCCACTCCAGTGTTCTTGCCTGGAGGATCCCATGGACGGAGGGGCCTGGTAGGCTACAGTCTATGGGGTTGCAAAGAGTCGGACACAACTAAGCAACGAACACACACAGACACACACACACACACACACAGCCTCTGGGGGTGCCCCAGGCATCTTTATCAGGCACCTGTGTGTGTGGACAGTGGGCAGGTTCTGTGCGAGGTGCCACCTAGATTCCGAGGTAACTTCTGAATTTGCCGACCACTCTGCACTGGAGGGTGGTGTCCCCACTTTACGGATGAGGAAACTGAGGCCCAGAGAGCCTAAGGCATCCGTGTGGAATTCTGTCTCCTAACTGAGTGCCTCTGCTGGAAAGCGTACTAGGGAAATGCCAAAGCAGTTCTCGTCTAAGCAGAGAGGTGAGAGCTGAAGAAGAGTACCCAGACAAGAGGGGCACAGTGCTGGCTGAATGCTCGAGATAGTTATTATTGTCTTCACCTGAGCCTGTTCAGGGAGGACTTCTTGGAAGTGGAGGCTGCTACAGTTGGCTCAGGAAGAAAAAGAGCCGGACTGTCAGGGCGTGAGGACGCAGTTGTGGCTTTGCACAGTGGAGGTGGGGTGGGCCTCCAGCTGAGTCCATTTTAATTAGTGACTTGCTGGGGGAGGAGGCCCCGCCAAGCTGGGATGGCACACGCGGATGGCGCACGCCGCCGCCGGGAGGGGCCAGGGGACGGAGCGTGATGTGCTGCTGGCCAGCATGGAGTCCTTGAACTTTTCCAGTCCTCTCAGCCGAGGAGAGACGCTCTGTGCCGTGCCCACCGCGGCTCAGCGGTGGAGAGGAGCTGCCTTTACCACGTGTACAGCGGGGCGCATGGACTGACCAAGCCCCCTGCCCTGGTCAGTGCGCCCCCTCCCCACCCACTCCGCCTCTCCCCTGGCCTGGTTTCCCGTCTGCCCTGCTCCGGGCCCCACGTGCTTGCACTGTGGTGTGCCTCCCCCAGCCCAGGCAGCTCAGGAGGCGGGGCTCAAGTTGCTGCTCGATGATGAGTCCCGCAGTGTTCCCTGCATCGTCCCCCGCGTCCCCAAGGGAAGGTGGCTGCTTTCGACCTGTCCCTCTGCCTTGGATCCTGTCACGCAGCCGCAGGTGGGGGACCAGGCGGGGCTCCATCAGGCCCGGCCCTGGCTCAGGGCCTGGCCGCTCATACTCACAGGTTCTGATAACATTTCAACTTAAAACAGCCTTTGAGTGTCTAGCCTCATCTCTCACATGGGAAATCCTTACATTTAGGGACTGGCCATGGCTCCCCTAACTGAAAACCCCAGGCTCCCAGTTCAGCACAGCCAGGTAAGGGAGGGTCACAGGTGTGACCAGCTTGTTCTCTTACTGGCTGACGGGAGGGAGCAGGGTGGTGTCTGGGTTACCCTTATCATCCTTAGGCTCCGGGAGGTCTGGGGCTGTGTGCTCATGGGCTTAGATACTTAACATCTTCCGTTTGGTGGGGGGTTTTCACATCTGAGAACAACTCAACAACTCAGGAAATGTGATCAGATACCGTTCCCCGGGCCCTTCAGAGAGGAGCTGGAGCAGAGGCTGTGGGGGTGGGGGGCATCCGGGAAGGCCCCTGGGTCCTGCTGGGTCACCCCCACCGTATGGGGTGTGGGTCGTCCCCGCACGCCAAGGCTGTCCCCACAACGGACGTTCTGGGGTTGTGGCTGGTCACTGAGGGCACAAGTGCTGATGGGTGCCTTCGCTGGAGAAGCCCCCCCAGGGCTCCGTGGGTCCTGACCGGGACCGGCAGGGACCTTGTGTCCTACCCGCCTGTCAGGCTGAGCCTGCCCCCGTCCCCCTGCTGCTCCTAGAGACGGGTCCTTCATGACTGGCTCCCGAGGGAGCTGCCCTCACGCTGGACACAGGCCGGCAAGGGCAGTGACAGCGGGCAAAGGCAGACAGGTAGTGGTAGCTTTGTAGTGGGTGTTTGGGACCTGTGTCCAGTGACCCCTGACCCGACCACTCACCCGTGTTTTCAAGGCCGGAGGCAGGCTGTGCCTGTTGGCCTGGTGGAATGCCTCGCTCTGGCAGGGTGCAGGGGAGACCCAAGGTGCTGGCCCTTGGGCCCAGGGTCCTCTTGGTCAGAGATTGGGCCGGCTGGTTTTTATTTTTACCACAGTCTGGTCTTAAGCCCTAAACCAGGATTTTTCAACCTTTTTTTCAAACCATTCTTACTTTTTTTTTTTTCTGCACATTTTCACCCCAGGAAGATCTTGTCTGGATTCACATTCTTTTTTTTTTAATTGCAAGACTTTTATGCATGCAGTATTCCTTTCCCAGCATAACTGCCCTCTCCTGACACCCCTGGAAGTTAAGCCCCGAGGGAGCACATGAGGCCAGCTGTGGGGCACCTTTGTGGTTCCACCTCATGCTCTGTAGCACAGGTGCCATGTGTTTTTCCCGTGTTGTAGATGCGGTACCAGTAGGTGAGTTGCTGTTTTGCACTAAACAGGGCCTGCGTGTTTGGTCTGCATGGAGCTGCCGTTAGGCTCCGTTTTCCTCACACTGAGCGGAGTGGCTACATGTCTGGGAGCCCAGTGCCCGGTCCTGAGGCCTCACGTGGACTCCGGGTCCTGAGGGCACGTGGATGGCCCGGATTTGCCTACACTTCCTGCTTACTGTCTTGCTTCTGAGGGTCAGTTTCAAGGCCGATGGGTTTTGTCTTGATGTGATGATCAGTTGACCAAGAATTTCAGAGTCCCTCCTTCATACTCATGTGGAGGTCGCAGGGGTTGCCAGCTTCAATGCCCTGGGGTGATGGCAGGTGGGTGGTCTGGCTGCATCCATCTCATCCTGCTGGTGGTGGGGAGCAGGTGGCATCCACAGGCAGAGCCAGGGGAGTTAGGCCCATACAGGAGTGCAGGCAGAGCTCAGGGACACAGCAGTGGGGGTGACATCCTACCCCGGGCCTGGCCGCCACTGGGAGCTTTCCACTCATGGGCCCAGGGGCGCTGGGAGGAGCAGTGAGCAGGCCACGCGAGGGGAAGAGTCTGTAGGAGATGGGGTGGCCTTCCACGGAGGGGCCTGATCAAGCTGCAGTGACGGGTCAGCGTGGGCGCCTGCCTGTGGGACCAGCTTCCTGCCGCCTGCTGTCTGAGTGGGAGCTGACAAACGTGGGTTTACGGTGGCTTGGGTTCTGGGCGGCGTAGCGGAGAAACCCAGGTCGAGTGGGCTTTCAGGCCCCTTGTGCACAGGCCACTTCCTCCTTCCCCAGGGCTGCAGGCGGGCTCCATCCGTTATCTGCAGGGCAGCCTTGGAACAACTTGAGGGCAGTTTGAGCCCCGTGATGTGTGTGCTGGGGGTGATGCGTGTGCTCTGGGCTGATGCATGTGCTCTGGGGCTGATGTGTGTGCTCTGGGCTAATGTGTGTGCTGGGGGTGATGCATGTGCTCTGGGCTGATGTGTGCGCTGGGGGTGATGCATGTGCTCTGGGCTGATGCATGTGCGCTGCAGGTGATGCATGTGCTCTGGGGTGATGTGTGTGCTGGGGGTGATGCGTGTGCGCTGCGGCTGATGCGTGTGCACTGCAGGTGATGCGTGTGCGCCGCGGGTGATGCATGTGCTCTGGGGCTGATGCGTGTGCTCTGGGGCTGATGCGTGTGCTCTGGGCTGATGCGTGTGCTGGGGGTGATGCGTGTGCTCTGGGCTGATGCGTGTGCTCTGGGCTGATGTGTGTGCACTGCGGGTGATGCATGTGCTCTGGGCTGATGTGTGTGCGCCGCTGGTGATGCGTGTGCTCTGGGGTGATGCGTGTGCACCAGGGCTGATGCGTGTGGTCTGGGGCTGATGCGTGTGTGCCACGGGTGATGCGTGTGCTCTGGGGCTGATACGTGTGCACCGCGGGTGATGCGTGTGCTCCGGGGCTGATGCGTGTGCTCTGCGGGTGATGCGTGTGCTCTGGGGTGATGCATGTGCACCAGGGCTGATGCGTGTGCCCCGGGGCTGATGTGTGTGCCCCGGGGCTGATGTGTGTGCTCTGCGGGTGATGCGTGTTGTCTAGGGCTGATGTGTGTGCTCTGGGCTGATGCGTGTGCACCAGGGCGGATGCGTGTGGTGTGGGGCTGATGTGTGTGCGCCGGGGCTGCTGCGTGTGCTCTGGGGCTGCTGTGTGTACGCCAGGCTGATGCGTGTGCTCCGGGGTGATGCGTGTGCGCTGGGGCTGATGCGTGTGCTCCAGGGCTGATGCATGTTCTCTGGGGCTGATGCGTGTGCTCTGGGGCTGATGCATGTGTGCCTGTGCTGATGTGTGTGCTCTGGGGTGATGCGTGTGTGCTGGGGCTGATGTGTGTGCACCGGGGCTGATGCGTGTGCTCTGGGGGTGATGTGTGTGTTCCGGGGCTAATGTGTGTGTGCCGGGGCTGATGCGTGTGCGCCAGCAGCGCTGTGCAAGGCTGGATGAGGGAAGAAAGCCTGGCCTGGGTTGGCTCTGAACTAGGGGTGCAGCGCCTGGCAGACAGCCTGGAGCCGGGTGCAGAAGGAAGAGCCAGATTGTGCCTGAGGGAGACGGCGATGCCCAGACTCCTCGTTTGAAGTCAGCGTAGAGATCAGATTAGAGTGGAGTACGGCTTGTGTTTGGTTATGAAACGTGAGACCCGTGTTTTGCTGACCTGTTTTTTTCCTCACTCATCCCTCCCCAGCTCTGTCCTGGGTTACTTTTCGCAGTGAAGGAGCTAATGCAACATACAGAAGGTTCAAAACAAGCTCATTATCACCCTGGCAAGCTAAGTAAATAACATTTACTCAGGACTCCTCTACAGACGTCAAGGCTTGCCGGGCTGACTTTATTTCATTTGACAGAATGACAGTCATTTTACTTACAGTGGTTTGTACTTTTGTCTGTTCCTTTAGGATCAACTCTAGCAATTGTGGTTTGAGCTTTACTTTCTGCTGTCACCATGTTTGTGTGTTTCATAAAATTCCCAGCTCCGTAACAATCAGGGCTGGCCCTTGTTGGTTTTTGTTTCATCTGCCTTTTTTGTTTGTTTGAGCCTAAATTGCTCAACTACATTCTAAAGGAAATTACAAAAGGAAGGACTGACCTTAAAAAGTTATGAGAAGATGATGTAACAGCCATATCACAGCAACAGTGCCCCTGACCGGTTGAGTGAGCACGTGTACACCCTGCTCCCTGTTCCCCAGCCAGGGTGGTTCTCTACCCAGTCGGGTCATGGATCCTCTGAGACTGCTGAAAGCTGTGGACCTCCTTCTCACAAAAACGTGGAGACACCATCTTACGTGTGTGTTAAGGGGTACTCACGGCTCTCCTGGCGCCCCTAGGATGTGGGCCAAAAGGCCCTGTTTGGAGCCAGGTCAAGAACTTGCCAGGTGGGCTGCCTGCTCTGTCTCCTGGAGCGGCTAGCTCTGGCCTTGGCTGGAGATCAGCCTCCAGGTGATGGCTGGCGGTGTTTCCCAGCAGCCATGACTTGCATGAGCAGCGACCGCCCATCGGACTCAGGCGTCCATCCTGGGCCCTGGCGAGCCTGGAAGCTGTGGGCAGAGTGCCTGCTGGGGATGCTGTCGTGCCCGTGACGTTAGGATGCTCCAGTTCACTTTGTGGGGAATGTAGGGTAGTTAAAATTAGCAGCAAGAGCCTCCGAGAGTCAAGGTTGTCCAAGAGCGTTGAGCAATGTCACATTGAGATCAGGCTCGGGGTGGCGGGTGGAATTCCCAGCCAAGCCACGGTGGAAGGGTCAGGCCTGCAGCTGCAGCTCACAGGGGCCCTGGTGTCAGCACCAAGAGGATCTCAAGAGGGGCACCAGGTTAGATCTCTGTGCCGCCCCTGATGTGGTTACCCCAGAGCCAGATGTGTGTCACGGCTTGGGGACTGGGCCCCCTGCACCTGCAGGTTCCCCGTCCACAGCTCCCGAGGGCGACTGCATTGTGCAGTTTCATAGTATAAGGAACTCAAGGACCTGTGGGGAGTCCCGGGTAGAACCATACGCTCTGTCTTTCGTGTGTATGTATTATGTGGTAGCCAGTTATCTGTTATAACATTGTTTATCTAACTGCATAGTATAACATACTATAGCACACATAATCACATATATGTAATGTGTGTGACAGTCTACTATCGTAATGTGTATTTTATTTCAAGTTCCTTGGGGGGATGTCTCGGGTTCTAGTTGCCCCACCAGCTCCCTTTCATTGAAGAGATGAGGGACAGGGTGTTTCTTAGGACCGTGATGGAGGGTCTAAAGCTACAGGCCAGGCATCCGCTGGGCCCGCTGGGCCCACTCCTGATTCAGAGGAGTGGGGGATGGCAGGGGGCCTCCTCCGCTCTGAGTCTGTTTGCCTGACAGAACAGGAGGGCCTGGGATGTTCTCTTCCAGGCCCCCTCTGCAGAGGGACCCCGCGCCACTTAGTTCCTCTTGAGACAGGCCATGTGATCCTTTCCAGCCCAGCTCCTTTCAGCTGGGAAAACCCGGAGTCCGTCCCCCCGCCACTGCTTATAGCATCACCTCTTCATACTCTTCAGATGATGAGCACACAGCAGCTGCTGATAATTCTCAGCAATCTGTTACCCCGTCTGCAGCCCTAAATATTAGAATCCTGTCCTCATGGGAAGCCATGAGTCAAATCACATCTTTGTGACTCTGTGCTCCGCTCTGATGGTTGTCTGTCCTGTGTGAAAGGTGAAGTAGAGGTTGTTTTGAACTAAACACTTTTGATTAGGCCAGGTTTCAATTTCCGCCTGGAAAGGAACCAGCCCATCCCCCGCCTGGCCCTCACCTCCCACCCGGCCCACCCCGTGAGCAAGCCGCAGGTCTCCTGACTGCCTGACTCCTTCATTTGGGGGAGGATTCCCACGAGAAAGCAAGACCGAAACAGGGCTCTGGTCTCTCCCCTCCAGTTCCCGTTGGTTTTCCCAGCCCAGCAGCGACACTGTTGAGAGGCTCACGACAGCACTGGGATGCAGCATCACAGGCTGGGCTGCTATTTGTCCCCCTGAGGGCCCAGCAGTCACCATCCTGCAGCTTCTGGGCAAGCAACTTAGTGCCTCAGTTTTCCCGTCTGCAAACTGGGGCTAAGAACAGCGTTCACTGCACTGGACCGTTGCAAGGATACAGCAGGCTCACTCACACAAAGCGCTGTGAACAGTAGTTGGCGCCTAGGAAGTCCGCTCAGAGTTTCAGCTGCCATGACGCACCCACACAAAGCAGTACCAGGGAGAGACTTGGCGGCTCCCGGGAGGGCAGGATGCACTCCAGTGGGAGATGGGACCTCCCAGGCCCGGGTGGGAGCGCGTGCTGTTACACAGGGCATAGCCAACACCGCGGAGCGTGGGGCCGTGGGGCTGGGCAGGGGGCTGGCGCGGCCCATTTGGCCGCGCATCCTGGCCGGGGCCGTGGAGTCAGGCGGTGTGTGAACAGAAGCGTGAGCAGGTGGACGTGCCACTGTTCCCTGTGTCCGCTGTGTCCCCTGTGCTGGGGCCATGAGCGTGGGGTTGGGTCTGCAAGTGCAGGAGGGGGTGGGGCAGTGTGCAGACTGAGGGGCTTGCCCCACCTGGGACCCTGCGGGCAGCAGCCAGCTGGTGCCCAGAGGTGCCCGGGCTGCTGCCAGCTTGACTCCTTGGCCCAGCGTGAGCCCGCCGCAGCCCTTGGGGAGGGTAGTGTGGTGAGTCCCACAGTGAGCCTTTTATGGTCTGAAGTTTTTTCTCTCTTTCTCTTTTTTTTAAGCCACAAGCACCGGGCATGTGGGTTCTCTGACCAGGGATTGAACCCATGCCCCCCCGCAGTGGAAGTGCTGGGGAAGTTCCCCAGAGTGTTTTCTTGACAGACTTAACCAGATGCCCCAAAGAATAACTTCTTTAACCAAATACGTAATTTTCCTATTTGTAGTTAACTGCCTTTAATTGGCTGTTGCACCAGCCCGGCCATCCTTCCACTCCCAAGGATGCTCCATGCTCCCTGGGAGACACTGGGAAATGCAGGCGCACCATGAAGGTGCCTCCTTCTCCAGGGGGCCAGTCCTGGGGGGCTCAGTGGGCCTTGGAGGAGGGAGGGTGGTCCCGGGGGCAGTGCGCAGCCGGCTTTCCTGGCCCTGCTGGATGCCGGCTCCCTTGTGAAACACCACCGTGCCTCCAGGTGACCTCACCTGTCAGCCGTCAGGGCAGCTGAGTCATGACGCTGTAAATTATATCCGCCAGGGCAGGTTTGTAGCTACGGTTATGTCTTCTCCCTGTTAAAGTTAGTCTCGAGGAGAGAGTGAGGTGGTGTGCTGCGTTTCTCACTCATCTGTCACAGGCTTCCTGCGGGCCCTGCAGGCCTTTGTCCTTTGATGGTGGTTCTGAGTGGGATCAGAGCTGGTGGCCATAGGGGAGAAGGGACAGTGCCCGTGGCCTGGAGAGGCAGCGGCCCTGGGTCCCTGTCTGCCCTGTGCCTCTCTGCCGTTCTCAGTGTCCAGGGACGGACGCTGACCCCACGAGGGGCACCCCGCCCCCGGCGGCTGGCCAGGATGGTGCTTTCACACGGCTGGCCGCACCCAGGTGTGAGTGGTCTGTGAAGGGCAGTTGCTTCTGTTTGCTGGAGGCAGGTGTGTGCGTGGGGAAGACAGCGGTGTCGAGGGAGGGCTGCTGCTAAGGGGACAGCGGGATCTCCTGGGCCTGCTCCTGCGGGGACAGTGAGCAGGAACCTGGGTCCAGTGCATATTCTTGCAGTCACTGCATTGCGCCTGATGGGGAAATGCTTGCTCGGGAATGGTGACTTATTCTGCTTATGTTTTTCTTATTCTGGAAAGGCTTTAAGCTGGTTTTGGAGTTTGCAAAGGTGCAGTAAGGTATGTTTGCCGCCTGCATGCTTATGTGTCCTGCTGTGGTCTGTTTCCAGTGAGTGCCCGTGGAGGCTGCCCCTCCCAACCTAGGAGCTCCCCGGGGGTGCACAGGGGCGTTTTACACTAGCCTCTGCAGGTCCTCCTTGTCTGTGCCCAAGCCCCGTCTTACTGGCCCAGAGTTGAAAGCCAGAGGGACCAGGAGCTCAGACTCCCACCTCCCTGGAGGCTGGGAGGGGGCACAGGCCAGGGGCTCCCAAAGGGCCGGAGCCAAGCTGGGCTCCCTTGTGCCTTTGAGCCAGCGTTCATTCAGGAGAAGCCCAGAAGGCGGGCCCCCCAGGGTCTCCCCACCTGCCTTCCCCCATGTGATACCCCCTGTCCCTTCAGGCTGTGTCCTGAGACACTGTGGACACCCAGCTTGTAGACTGATCTCAGGGGCTGAAAAGCTCCCTCACTGGTTCTAGAAGCATTGCTCAAACTCAAGTTCACGTGTCTTCAGAGACTGTTTTGGGAAGACTGAGATCTCACGATTGCACACATCCTGGGCTCCGTCGGGTGGGCCTCAGGAAGTGTGTACAAACCTGCGTGTTCTGTGCTCCTCCTTGGCCTCTTCAGCACTCTGTGCCAGCGTCTGTCTCTGCCTTCCCCCGTGTGCCTGTCCCTGCCTGACCCCTCCCCTTCGCCTGTCGGCCATGTGCTGGGGTGTGCAGGTCCTGGGGAGCGCCGTCAGTGAGCGTGGGCGCAGAGGGCACCAAGGGGACGCAGACTGGCAGGATGGGATGGGAGCCCGGCGGCTCAGTGGGGTTCACACCCTGGGAGCGAGTCCTCGGAAGCGGCTCCTTGTGTACAACGGGACACGGGTCTGGGCCGCGCAGCAGGCCCTCGCCCTGGATGGGGCAGTTGGCGATGCTGTAGTAAAGGGTGAACGGACGTTGGAACAGCCTGTACTGCAGCCCCAGCAGGGCCAGCCATGCATGTGGCTGTGGCTCGCAGTGATAGGTGGGTCCCTGACCCCGGAAGTCCCATTGAGAAGCTGGGGAGTGTTGGGCGCGGTCCCAGCGGCTGCTGTTGTGGAAGCCATCAGGCCGAGGACTCGGGGGTGGGGACGGCGGGGACCGAGGGTGCCTTCTCCCTCGCTGGACCTCCAGGGATGGGGAGTTCGCGCTTGGAGGGAGCCTCCTGGGGTGGGGGATGCCCGCTGTGGAGCCAGGCTGACGCTGAGCCCCACGTACAGCCCCGTTTCTGGTTCTGCCTCTCTGGTCGCCTGTTCTCTGCAGTCATCCTGGCTGGGGTCAGAGCACAGGGTGGACACAGCGGATGGCCGGAGCTGAAAGGGCGCTGACTCTCTCCCCTGTGAGGCCCCGGGGGACAGAGACGAGCCCTGGGCTTGGGCAGGGGCCGCGCCCAGGAGGACCTGCCAGAAGGAGAGAGAAGCTTCCTGCGTCTCAGCATCTTCATAGGACTTAGACGAGCACAGGCCAGCTTGGCATTGGATTTTATCCCCCAGGAGAGAAACCAAATAAACAGAATAGAGTTACTTCGGGCCCCTGGCCAAAAGAGACACATTTTGGATCTCGTGACCTTTTTCTTTGGGTCACTATTCACTGGAGAAGGTTTTGACCATATTCCATGTCAGAATAGGAAGAACAGCTTATTTTTCAGAGCGGCAAATAAGGAAAAGAATGAAAGTATCTCGGAGTCTCTGTTTCCAGAGGCTCCCCCGGGAGGAACATTTTTATAGACACCACACGTCCTCGCCAGCCCCTGCCAACTTTCCGTCCCGGCGTGCCGGGGTGTGCCGTGAGCCGGCCGGCGCCTGGGAGGCCGGCACCTGCCCACGTCCCTGCGGCCTGTCGGCCACATCGGGGCCCTGCGCTGGGCGCCCAGCTTTCCTGGGATCTTCGTAGATCACAAACCTCGGCATTTTCACGACTGCCCTGCAGAAAGGCACTGTTGTCACTGAGTCCCAGGGTGAGGCAAGTGCTTGTGGCCACAGTCAAAGCCAGGGATGGCAGTGTGACGTAAGCTGTTGTTGAGGCCACTGGAGACATCCCACCACCGCCTTCCTCGGCTTTGATACCTGGCTCAGGTGCAGGCAGCACGTGCGTGACCATACAGCGGAGGTGCTGCCTTGCGTGGACACGCGTGTGCCGGGTAAGGGCTGGGTGCTGACCGCCAAGCGCTGTGGCCTTTCCTCCTGGCTACCCTGGCCTTGTGCTGCTGCCGGGGTTGTAACTGAGTGCAAGTCCCTATCTGTGTAGCTGCCTCTCTCTGTGCATTTAAGCTACGGAGAGGTCACCCGGGAGGATCCCTGTGGCTGTGCGCCGAGGGGACAAAGCCCCTTTGCTGCCCTTTGGGGCCGCAGGATTGCCCTAAACGCCTAGGCAGACTTGGAGCTGGTGTTGACCCTGCGTTTCTGGGGAACCCGAGACCTTCTTGGTGTCCTTGTTTGTCTCTCCTGCCGCCTGCCTCTCCCGTGTGTCCTGGGGCGCTGGTCCCGGGACGCTGGACAGGCAGCCCGAGGGGTCCCAGAAGCTGGGGCTGGCAGGGGACGGGGTGACTTAGACATCAGCCTGCTTGGAGGGGGCTGCTGCTCACTTCTCAAGGGGGTAAGCGCTCAGTGCCCCCAGCTTTTCTCAGCACAGAGACTCATGGGTCCTTGGGGGTCCTGGGCTTGGCTCCCCACCCACACAAGGCTCTGCATACAGCTCAGAATGTTGGAGGGTCGTTTGGTGGTGAGGTTTTGGGGTTTGGATGTAGCAAACTGTAAAATAACAGAGCTCAGGTGGCTTATCGATGATGCCTGGTACCGGCTGCCTGGTGCTGGGTCCACATGGAGCCGGCTCGCACTGCTGGGGCCGCCCTGCTGGGCTGGGCGAGGCCATCTGGACTGGGGTGGAGGCCGCTCATCCCTGCCTCATCCAGCTTGTGCCGCTTGCAGGGAACCGTGGGGCCTAAGGAGGCACGGAGACTAGCGCGGGCCCCAGAGCTGTGGCCGCGTGTCCAAGCTCCGGCCACAGGGCCCAGGCTACAGTGTGTGCTGTACCGCGGATGCTTCCTGTCCAGACAGGTGAGCATCCTGGTCAGGCGCAGAGCCCTCCTGCAGGCTGGTACATGCATGGGTGTCCCTCTGAGGGGCCAGGGGAAGGGACAGGATGGTCACGGTGGAGCGGGGGAGCCCCTGCCCTGTGGAAGCCATGGCTAAGATCTCCAGCCCATCGCCCGTGGCTCCTGGCAGGCAGGCAGCGTGGACACAGGCTCCCTCGTAGTCTCAGCCAGGTCCCTCCCCTCCAGGCACCTGAAAGTGGGGGTGGGAGGGTCAGAGGGAGCCCCTTGGCCAGCTGGCGAGTTGCCCGCCCTGCTCTCCTGTTTTCTGTGCCCGCCCCTCCTCAGGGGTCATCCCAGGGTCGTCCTAGTGGCAAGCAGGTACCTGGCCAGGTACCATGCAGGGGAGGTTGTTGTCAGCCGCTCTGTGCCTGCCTTTACAGAGACAGGCTGTACTTGGTGGTGATAACCGAGTAGAATCCTTAACCTAAAGTTATACTTTTCTAATAAAAACTTTATCACTTTTAGTGACAACCCTGGGTCAAAATCCTCATAAAACCAATGGTGTCGTCATTATTATAGTACCCTCTTGTTCTTCTGGGCCGTGCACGCCCAGAGTGGAACCTGTCCAGTAGCTGAGGTTCTCAGGGAGCTGGTTCCCGGTGTTGGGTGGTTGGGGTCCCTTAGGACTGAGTACCTGCCCAGCGCATCCCCTGCCACGCATGTCCTCATGGCCCGGAGGCCTGCACTGTTGCCATGTGACCCCCTCTCCAGGTGGGGGGTCGTGGGCGGAGGCTGCGCATGTGCTTCAGGCCCAGCACCCACGTCTCTGCTCCGTTTCCCACCTCGAGGTCGGAAGCTCAGCTGTTTCCAGGGTGTTTGGACTCGCGGGATGCTGACCCCCTCAAGCCTGCCCTGCTCTATCTCAGAAGTGTGGCATCCTGGGAGCCAGGATGTCAGGGTCCAGGTCTGGAGAGCCCTGGCTGAGTCTTCTTCCCCACTGAGTTCAGGGAGCCCTTCTCCTCCAGCCACCCGCTTGCCAGGGAGGCTCTGGTATCCCCTCACGGACCCCTTGTCCCCTGGGCGGCAGCTGCTGTTATGATTTGGCGTCCAGTCCCTGCTGAGTGGCACACTGACATCCTAGACGTAAAGCTGCCCCAGATGAAGTCAGGGTGAGGGGCAGTCTGGAGCCAGTCGTGGGCCTGACCGTCATGGTGCTGACCAATCAGGTCCCTGGGTGTCGCCCTCTTGGCCCACCTTCCCCTTGCTGCCTGCATCTGGTCACCAGGAGACTCACCTGTATGTCAAGAAATTAAGTTTAAATCAGATGAGCAGTAACGCTCCTTGTTCGCTTTCATCCCAACCATCATCTTAAAATCTCTCCTTTTAATTAGCTCCATTTTCCAGTTCTTTCTGTCTGCCGGGTGGTTTGCTTGAGCGCCTGGCACTGCACCCCTGATCAGGAGCCACAGTCCTGCCCTCCTGTGCCTGGTGGCCCAGGATGGGTGGGCAGGGGCCCCGGGGCCTGGGGACCCAGGGCAAGGCGGCTTGCTCCCCTCCAGCTGCTGCTGTTCCTTCTTTTTTCCTTTGTAAAACTGCTTCTTTGGCAGCTTTCACTTCTCCTATAGGCAAGTCCCAAGCTAATATTTATCCTATGAAGTATCTTAAAAATGCTGGAGGGCAAGTTATTTGCAGAGAGCTTTATCAGTCTTTGAAAGAGAGTCATTGTTACATTGATAAACTGAGGCACTGCTTACAATAGCCAGATTGTGTTTGAACTTGCAACCTTTAATGCAACAGTTAGTTTTTGTTAACAGATGGAATTGTGTTGGCTGTTCTGGTAAAGAGGTCTTTATCCTTGTGTCTTTTGTTTGTCACTGGCATGCACTGGGAGAGGGGAGACCTGGCGCTCAGACCTGGTTTTGTAATACATTCAGGTGTTACTCATTTTATGATTGGCAGGCTTTTCAGGAGCGCGGACTTTGTACGTGGAGCCCTCAGTTTTTATGAATCGTCCCTTTAAAAGTGAAGGTGTTGCCTTTCAGAGGGAAAGCTGGCCTCACCATGCAGTCTTCAAAGACTCAGCAGTGTGCAGGAAAGAAAAAATGATAGACGGAACAAGAATGTGCGGAAGGTGGTATTTATGTGTGGTCAGGTTTTCCTTTCAGGTCTAAAGGAAAACACTGACGATGAACTAAGAACTTTCCTGAGGCCGTGACTTTTCAGTGGAAGGAGTGGCTTCCTGGGTCTTCTCTGGAGCCCGCTTCCCTGCACGGCAGCCCCTCTTGACTCTGAACCTCCGGGTAGGAGGTGGGGAAGTCCTCTGGGGGTGGGAGGGTGTTGGGGGCCTTAGCACCAAGCACCCTGAAGTTCATGCCCCTTCCTCCTGCCCTGGGGTCCGGGATGGAGGTGAGTCCTGCAGCTTCTGTACTCTGATGAGAGGCAGGTCCAGAAGCGAATTAAACCTTAGTGACCAGGGTCTGGGAGCCCAGGGCGGGTACGGGGCCAGGCCGGTGGGGGCAGAGGGGCCTTAGGTGGGCCATGCTGGGGGCTGGAGGCCGGGACGTGGGGACATGTGCCAGGACATGTGCTCCTTGAAGGGGCCCGAGGGTGGGCAGGGGGTGGGGGGTGCCTCTGCCCTGGGGAGACCTCAGTTGGGACCAGGCACTTCCTCCTGGGTCAGCTGACTCCCTCCGGCTGCTGACTCGCTGTTCCTCCGGGCCTCAGCCTTTCCCTCTCTGTCTCTGCTTTCTGACTCAGCCTGCGCACGGAGCTGCCTGGGGTCTGAGTGGGGCTGAGAGCCCACCTTCCTGCTATCCTCTCTGCGGCCACACAGGTACGCACCCTGTCCACGCCCCAGTGTCCCTGTGGCTGCAGAACCTCTGTTTAAAAGATTGATGGTTGGTTGCATTGTTTGGGGGATGCACTGAGTTTCTGCAGAAGAAAAAAATTCCATTTCTGACCATCGTGACTCTCCAGGTCATTTTCTAGGTGTGCCTCCCAACCGCTGTCATCTCCAGAACTTTTTCTTCTCCCCCAACAGAAACTCTGTACCCCTTACATTTATTTATTTTTTCGGAGGAATTCCAACTTTTTCATTTTTGCCCTTTTATACAAAACCAAGAAGAAGAAATAGAACTGCAGAAGTAGTTAATTGGTAGAACACATGTACACAGAAATCTGGATAGGAAGACAAGCTTATTTACAATGAGGAGACACTTTTTTTTTTTACTTTAAAAAAAATTACGTACCTTTGGCTGCGCTGGGTCTTCGTTGCTGTGTGAGGCCTCCTCTAGTTGCCCAGGTGTCTCGTCGCAGTGGCTTTTCTTGCTGTGGCTCGTGGGCTGTAGAGTGTGGGTGCAGTCGCTGAGCTGCCGCTCGGCTTGGGGGGTCTTCCCGGACCAGGGATCGAACTGCATCCCCTGCATTGGCAGGCGGGCTTCCCTAGTGGTTTAGATGGTAAGGAATCTGCCTGCAATGCAGGAGACTCAGGTTTGATCCCTGGGTCAGGAAGGTCCCCTGGAGAAGGGAATGGCAACCCACTCCAGTATTCTTGCCTGGGAAATTCCCATGGACAGAGGAACCTGGCGGGCTCCAGTCCGTGAGGTCTCAAGGGAGTCAGACAGGACTGAGCGAGTAACACTTTCAACACTTTTGTTAACCACTGGACCACCAGGGAGGTCCCCTTACATTTATTTTTGATGCATCTGACTCACCGTCGCTGGTAAGCTTCTGTGGTCAGTGCTGTATGTTCATAGATTCGTGCTTTGGAGCTGCCCAGCCCCCCCTCCAGTGCTTGTGTGGCTGGCAGGTACACAGGGACCCTGGGCCTCCCTTCCGGCTCAGACTCTGTTTCTGGGTGCTGTGCTTTTGTCTGGAGGCAGCATCCTTCTGCTGGCTCACAGACTGTAATCCAGTCCTGGGTTGTTATGGGGTGGAGGGGGCAGTACTTAGTCCTGGGGGAAGTCAGCACCCATGTGTTAATGAGTGCGAGAGAAAGGTGCTTGTTGGTGTTTGCAGCTGAGAAACTTGAACTCGGGCTTTGCCCTGGGGAGTCCGATGCCATCTGGGCCTCAGGAAGGGCAAGGTGCTAGACAAGCATGAGAGCTGCTCAACCCCAGGTGGATCTGTTTCAGACCTGGCAGGGCTTTTCTGTCTTGTTGCTTGTGGCCTGGAGAGAAGAGGGTTGATCCCTGACTCCTTGATGGGCATTATGCCTGGGAGTGGAGGCTGGCCATGTGTACCCCTGAGTGCAGTGCATTGTGGGAGAATCCGTGATGGACAGTGCAGGCGGTGGTGCAACTCGGGACGGGCGCGTGATGTTCAGTCCAGTGGGGAGAAGACTAAATAAATAAAGCAGCAGAGCGAAATCTGAGCTCCAGGAGGGGCGGCAGGTGCTGTCGGCGAGAAGCCCTGTGATTGTGCTTGGAAACTGGAGTAGCTGCCGAGTGAAGGGCCTCACCAGCGACACAGGACAGAGGGGTAGCATCCACGTACTGGACTGTTTGGGAGGGACCTGCTGCATTCCTGGTGAATGAATGGTCTTCAATTACTTTATTGCTGATGATAGATTGGGAAGAGCTTCTGAGCTGGTCCTTGGTGATCAACTCTGAGTCTTTTAGTGGACCTGCCAGTAGCTGAGTCCACAGCTGGCTCTGCAGACCTGCCTCCCCCACCCTTCATCCTTATCCAGCTCTCTCAGGCTGCCTGGCTTTGCAAGCCTCTGTCAGCACTCTCTGGACTATCTGAGATTCAGCTTCATCATAGAACAGTACTGAATGTCATTCCACATATCAAGCTCTTATGTGAAATTTGGATAGGGAAACCAAATTAGGAAATAACTTTGGGTCATATAGAAGCAATAACAATATATATATAATGGTGAATCCCTCAGAATACCTTTTTCTCTGCATTCAATGTTGTTTAGTCGCTCAGTCATGTCCTACTCTCTTGCAACCTCATGGACTGTAGCCCACCATGCTTCTCTGTCCATGAGATTTCCCAAGCAAGAATCCTGGAGTGGGTTGCCATTTCCTCCTCCAGGGGATTTTTCCAACCCAGGATTGAACCCGTGTCTCCTGCGTGAAGGGGTAGACAGAGGGGACGACAGAGGATGAGATGCTTGGATGGGATCACCAACTCGATGGACATGAGTTTGAGCAAGCTTGGGGAGTTGGTGATGGACAGGGAAGCCTGGCATGCTACAGTCCATGGGGTCGCAAAGAGTTGGACATGATTGAGTGACTGAACTGAACTCATGCATTGGCAGGCAGGTTCTTTAATGGCTGAGCCACCAGAAAGCTCCTTTCTGCATCCATACCTTAAAAAAAAATTTTATGGGACCATTATGTGTAGTTGATTTATAATGTGCCTTTGTGCCTATTATTAGGCACATTTCCACGTCAACAGGTAATCCCACAACGTGGAGTTTGTGTCAGAATCTATCTTCCTTTACACGAGCAGGTTTCTCAGTGGTATTGATCTGCAGACTGTACAGGCTTTGCTTTCCAAAGAGCAGAATTGGAGGATCAAAGGGTATTTACATTCTGAGGCTTTCAATATCTACGGAGAGGACTGCATTTGTGAGAAATCGTTTCTGACGGAGCCGGGATGGCCGGGACTAATCCCACAGGTAATCGTGCCGCTCACTGTGAGCATGTCAGCCCCAGTGACCCCAGGAAGGCGCTGGCCCTGAGTCGCAGACTTCTGCAGACAGTGGGAGGATTCAGGTACCAAAGCGGGCTTCTTCATCACAGACCCTCGGGGGCCCTCAGGTTAAGGGGTTGCTCAAGACAGAGGACAGATTCCTGAGCTGATAGTCTGGGTGATGCCCTCTGGGAGGCTCCCTCCCCTCCGCCTCGGGTGATGTCCCTGCATTCAGCCGAGCTCAGAGGGGAGCGGGCCCTCCCCTGTGCCCCGCCTGCACTGGGGCTCCCCAGCGTCCTAGGACTACGCCCTCCTCCTGGTAAAATGGACCGCAGGTGACTGAGACAGTGGGAAGGGTGGAAAGACTTCACAAGGTCTGCAGTGTGCCTTTAGACCACAGTCTTGGTCGCTCAGCAGTGCCTGGCAGTCCTGTAAATGGTGCAGACATGACTCATCCCGTGTGGCGCGCTGACCTTCAGCTGACTTCAGGTGTGTGTGTGTGTTGGTGGGGTGGCTGTGACTGCAGAATGCTGCAGAATATTCTTGATGGTTGTCTTTATGGTCTTAGTAAGAATGAATGTAACCCCAGACTAAAGCTGTGTGTGTTCCCTTCATTCACCAAAATGTTAACCTTTTACAAGAACTAGTTTTGAACATTCCTCAAATATATTTCATACTTCCTCACTTTAAAAACATTTTGGCCATTTTGTGTTTACTTGACACATGGACCGTAATTCAAATAATTCCTTGTTGTTTGGCAGTTCGGTGGTTTCCAGCGCTTCCTCATGGAGCACTGCATCCTCTTTGCCTGAGAGGGGGACTCTGGACGCTGCTTTGATTTGATACAAGTACCATCAGAAGGTTTCATTACAGCTCTGCAGTCTTTAGTGGTAGCCCTTAATTATACTCTTGTCCTTGAGGTCTGTTTCTGTATTTTCTTTTCTTGGCTGTTCCTTGAGGCTTATGGGATCTTAGTTCCCCCACCAGGGACTGAACCCAGCCTCACAGCGGTGAAAGTTCAGAGTTATAACCAGTGGACCACCAGGGAATTCCTTGTTCTTGAGTGTATGTGTGTAAAGTGAGGAATCTTTATTTTCATTTTTTTAAAAATAATGTTTGGTTGTTAATGCATCCCCTTTGGCAGCTTGCCTGTCTCTAACACACTGTAGATGACAGTCTGCGTTTGCTGGTACCTGACCCTGTACCTTAGATGAAGTGATGAGTTTTAGGGAAATCTTAGTCTCCTCTGGAACTGTTGGCAGTGGCTTCCCACTCGGCCTTTAGGTTGATCCTGAAGCTCAGTTTTCCTGGGCCAGTTGGGGTTCCAGGAGCAGTATGGTTTAAAGCTTGCTGCTGTTTCCATAGCAGCCAAAGCTTCATCCTGACCCCAGTGGCTTAAACTGGCAAACTGATGCTAGAAACATTTACAAGAAGAGGAAGGCAAAAAACCTCTCGGAGATTTTTAATTAGAAAACAAAGAAACCTCCTACTCACCTGACGTGCAAATGAAGGAGAACCGTGTAAAGGTCAGAGGTGAGAAGTCAGGTGAGCAGGTCTTTGTTTTTAGCAGAAGGTGAAAGTCGTGGACAGTGTTTTCTCTGGGGACAGAGCAATTTGTCCTTATTTCAGGGTCATTTCCTCCGACGTGAGCGCTCTGAGTTTCCCTTCACGTGTGGGTAGCAGTTTCCTTTAGGAGAGGGTGAAGACAGCTCCTGTTTGCGGACGTGCTCAGTCTCCATCCTAATGCCCTGCCCCCAGCTTTAGGAGGTTGGACAGTGTGTGGGCTGGGGGGGCGCCCTGGGTCTTCGTGCAGTGCTTGGGCGCGCTCTGCTTGTGGCGAGTAAGGGCCACTCCTCGTTATGGTGTGCGAGTTTCTCCTGTTGCAGAGCACAGCCTCTAGGCACATGGACTTTGGTAGTTGCATCACATGGGCTCAGTAAGTTCATGCTTTCAGGCTTACTTGCCCCATGGCATGTGAAATCTTCCCAGACCAGGGATCGAAGCCGTGTCCCCTACATTGGCAGACGGATTCTCACCCACTGTACCACCAGGGAAGTCCAGATGGTATGTGCTTTGATATGATCCAGTATTAAACATTTTTGCTGTCACTGGAGTTCACCAAGTTTGCTTCCATGTGCCCTTCTGCTTATTTGACCTGATACTGTGCTTTTAGGTGGTTCAGAGTGACAGCTTCCCCAGGGCATGAGGGCAGGGGCAGCATAGAGTCCCGTAGGCAGTGTGCGTCCTCTGTGTGGGGCTCGCAGGGGGCTCCTGCACACCCGGCATCAGAGCAGACTGGCCCCCCCCCCAAGGTGGTCCAGTGGAGGGGAGCTGAGCCTTCTGTGCTCCCCCTCATCCTGCTGTACGCACGCTCCTTTCCTAAGAGACAACTTCTAGAAAGTAGTTCTTAAGTAGAGTGTATTTTGAGATTAAGTTGCAGTATGCCAGTTTACAGGCATTTAAAAAACCATCTCTAGGAGGGTACACTTCCTCCTGTCCTGAGGACGCACGAGAGGGGCCAGGGCTGTAACCCGGTCTCCCAGAGGAGTGGGCAGCCTGGCCCAGGCTGGGTACCCTCTGGCAGGGGGGTCCCGGGCACTGTCTGGGGAAGGACTAGGGTGCCAGGCCGGGCCGGGGAGTCCCAGAAGAGCTGTCCAGGAGAAGCACGCTGGAGTGCCTGGGCCCTTGGCTCTTGTCCGTTGCCGGGATACTAATCCATTGAGAAACACTTTAATTAGACTGGCTTGTTACAGTGTAGCAATATTTTCATCCCCTCGCTCCCTGGGGCCCCTTTCCAGATTTCCTTTGATTCAGTCTCTGCATACTTGGAGTATTTGACACACGCAGTCACATGCCTCCTTACTCCCCCGCCCCCTCTGCCTCTACCAAGTTCCCAGCAAGCCGATCAGGAGCGTCCGACGTGTGGTGTTCGGTGTCTGAAGTGCCCTCAGCCAGGTCTTGTGGCACAGAACACACACAGGCGAGGTTACGAAGTCACGGACCAGTCATTTCTACCTAGGGAGGCAGCGGGTTGTCCGGCCAGGTACCTGCGGCCAGCGGCTCCCACCTGGAGTGAGCAGGCCTGCAGATCCTCGGGCCCCTCCCCAGAGCTGCGGTTCAGTGACGCAGCGGAGCCCTGGAGTCTGCATTTTTTAAATGTGCTCCCTTGGCCTTCCTGGTTCACACGGATTCAGTGTGTCAGTCCATTCGGCTCCCGTAACAGGACGCCACATGGGCAAGTCCAAGACTCACTGCTTTTCTGCCTTAGGGGGACAGAAACCACTGGTCCTGTTTTGTTTCCATACTTGTGCCTTTTCCAGAATGTCCTGTAGTTGGAATCTGGTAATATGTAGCTGTCTCAGATTGGCTTCTTTCATGGAATTAATGTGCATTTAAGGTTCCTCCATGGCTTTTCATGGTTTGATGGCTCATTTCTTTTTAGTGCTGGTTAATATTTCATTGATGTACCACAGATTATTGATTCACCTACTGGAGGACATCTTGGTTGTTTCCAAGTTTTGGCCATTGTGAATAAAGCTGCTATATAGCATCCATGTGTAGGTTTTTTTATGGATAAGTTTTCAGCTCCTTTGGGCAAATACCAGGGAACATGGTTGCTGGACTGCATGCTAAGAGTATGTTTAGTTTTGTAAAAAGCCACCAAACTATCCTCCAAAGTGGCCACACCACTCTGCGTTCCCACCAGCAGTGAATGAGGGTTCTTGTTACTGCGCATTTGCAGCTGTGTTTGCTGTCGTCTGTGCTCTGGGCTTGGACCATGCTGTCAGGTGTGGAGGGGTGTCTCACTGCTGTTTGGATTTGCATTTCCCTGATGACAGGAGATGGATGTGGAGCCTCTTTCTGTGCTCATCTGCCACCTCTGTCTCTTCTCCGGTGAGCTGTCTGTTCGGGTCTTTAGCCCACCTTTATAACTGAGTTGTTCATTTCCTCACCATCAGGTTTATTTTGGATAGCATCCTTTATCACTGTGTCTTTTACAAGTTTTTTCTCCCAGTCTGTGGCCTGTCTTCTCATTCTCTTGATACAGCATTGATTTTACTTTGGAAATCAATGGCATTTCTGAAATGCTTTGAAGGACGTAACTTTATAAACAAATTTTTACCACAGTGTTTTCCCCTTTCATATCAGGGGTCCTTTAACTTTGCTTGATTCCATTTTATGCCTTTTTTACTCTTGGTCCAGCAGCAGGTCTCCTCTGGTGTGCAGCCGTCTGCCCGGTTTCGCCGGCTTGGGTGTTGTCCTCGGTTAGTCACCTTTGCTGTGCTTGTCTGGAGGGAGGGCACAGTGGGTGATGGTAGTTGGGGGGGTGGCTGTGCTTTGGGTGGGTGGGTTATCTGGGGCTAATAGTTAACGACGTCTTATGAAAATGTTAGCAGTTCTGGGGCGTTTTTCGAGGGTAGAGATGCCTGTCCTAGATGGTGAGTGTACAAATCAAACAGCCGTTGCCACAAACCAGACGCAAAGCACAGGCTGGTCATCCTGGTGCCTGGAACGCTGTGTGCATGCGTGTGTGCGTGGGGCCAAGACAACAGCCAAGGCACCTGAAACCCCCTCCAGCCGTTCTCTGGCACGTGTAGGTCCCTGACCTTCGTGATCATATTCCCATCAAATACTGTGACTTGCATAGACTCTTAACTGCCTGTCAAAAAATTATGCTTCAGTTAAGCTTTCGATGACGTGAAGTTTACAGCCAGCTTTCCACACAGCAAATTGCAGGAAGTCACGTGTTTTGGCATCAGTCACCCTGAAATTAGAAACAGGACAATAGAGGAAGTTGTTGATTGGAACAATTGTAGTTTCACTTGTCTCGGTGCATCTGCGAATCATGACCAGATCTTCGTCAGGGAGGCTCCAGAGGGAGGCCTGACTTCAGAGTCGCTCTGGGCTCTGAAGAGCCTTCTAGAACAGGTCACAGCGGAAGCCTCTCCGCCCTTTTCAGCAAATCAGGAGGAGACTTTCGGGAGGCAGCAGCCTAGTCACCCTCAGATTGCTTTTGTGTGTTGTCACACTTTAGCTCGGGCCTTTTACATCAGGTGCTTCAGAAGAAAGCATTTTCATGGTTTTAGATGTTGTAGTTAACAGCTCTACCCTTTCTAGAAAATAGCTTCCTTAAAGAAAGCAGTTTGCTTGCTGTACAAGTACTTCAAGGCACCGCGTTACAGGAGTGAATCTGGCTTGATGGTGTCCGATTGTCCCCCTAAATGGAGTGACACTCTCCCCAGTCACACCTTCCTTTTCTCCTCAAAGCCGCTCTCCTTCTGTCTTCTTGCAGAGCAGAGCCCCGAGGAGAAGGGGCCCTCACAGTAGAGTGAGTGGGGGAAGGGGAAGGATGTCAGAGCCCAGGAAAGGTGCCGCTTGGGTCCCTGCTCCGTGCCCTGTGCAGGTGCTATGCATAATTCAGACCAACGGGACCCCAAGTCCAAGCCTCCATTGAGCTGGGGACTGGATGCATCTTGGTGCTGCTTAGACTTGCTGTCAGCCTGGTTATAGCCACCTCCCCTCACCCATTCTCACTCAATTAGAGAACCAGGATATCAAGTTAAAATACAAAACCATGAGCCTTCACTGGATGGGAAAGGACCCACGTGGACTTGCCAGGGTGTTGGAAATGTCCTCCCTGTTGACATAAATTAATCAAAACTGATTGAGTGGTACCTTTTCACTGTGTGTGAGTTATACCTAAGGAAGCAAGGAAGCCCTGGTACCCTTCACGGGCACAGCCAACCACTTTGAACATATAAGGGAAGGGAAATTTGTATCCGCAGTGGCCACAGAAAAGATGAAATCACTGGGAAGAAACTTCACAAGAAATGTGCAAAACTGTAGGAGGAACATGTTGAAATTCTCCCGAAAGGCACTGGGTTTTGACTCGGATATATGGAGAGACAGCCCAAAGGGTGGTGGTTCTCCTTCAGCTAATTTATAAAATCAGTGAAGTCTCAGTAAAAATACCGACATTTCCCTCCAGAGCTAGTCAGACTCTTAAAGGTCATTTGCTCATAGAGTTCTTGCAAATAAACATGCCGGAGTGTATCGAGATTCTGGGAGGAGAAAACACGAGAGGGAAGGTGTGTCCCTGCTCAGGACCTGCTGGTGGCTCTGTGTCTGTAGAGCCGATGCTGGGCTGGGCAGATGGGCTCGCTGGATGTGGGGGACCCAGACCCAGTGCAAACAGAGTCAGTGTGAGGAGAGGAAGGCGAAATCTCCGAGTGCTGGCGGTGGACTCATAACTAAATCACGCAGAAGCAACCGGGCAGCCACTGGGAAGGTGGGACGTGGCGGGAAGGGGGCGCAGGCCTTCTGCCCTGAAACCTGGATTCTTCCTGCTGCCCACCCCCCCCAAGGAGCATCAGGGCTGGATCTGGAGGGTGGGTGAGCTCCTCGACAAGCCACAGCGCCAGCCCAACCCCAGCAAGCTCCGCTTTTGAGAAGACTGCGCACATGACCGTGGTTGAAGTCTGGAAGTGTACAGTCCCTGGGCTGCCAAGTTGGCCAGCAGGATGCCCAGTGTGAAGCAGGCTCTGCTGACCCATTAGTTGGCCGTGCCCGCCCCGACTGTGAGGGAGACGGCAGGTGGCTGGACACTCTGCCTGCAAAAGTCCCGGGAGGGCAGGTGGCCACCACCACTACCACTAGGGGCTTGCCGCCCGCAACTTTCTTTCCAGAGGCCATGGCTGGGCCATTCTTAGACGTTTGGTGAGGACCCCAGATGTGGGGAGAGACTGGTGTGGAGACTCGCTCTGCACCGCAGAGGGGGCGCGCCGGCACTGGCCTGGCGGTCTTACGGCAGGTGACTTTCCTAAAGGCGTCTTCGCTCTGGCAGGCGCAGCCTCAACCTCCTGGGCTTCCTGGCCATCTCTAGCTGATTCCACAGGCCCTTGAGCAGGTGCAGCCCTGGGCCTGGCGTTGGAGCCCACAGCCTGAACGTGACTGAGGCCAGGCGGCCGGCTGGGCTTCCTTCATTGCCCCTCGGTGGCTCTTACCTCCTCTTGGAAAATAAGTGCCTGGTAATGCCACCTCCTGTGACCTGGGTGACTGACTGGGAGGGGACAGCTCACACCCCTTCCCACTTACAAACCTGACCCTAAACCTGTCCTCAGGGAACCAGTGTCCTGAGCTCCCCTGTGTTTCCTCTTCTGCTTTGGGCAGAGGCTGGCGTAAGAAAACCAAGGGGAAGGAAGTGCAGTTGAGTTTGTAACTTCTGAGCTGGTTGATTGATTCACACTGTGATAAGGGTTTCAGCATTTTTAAGAGCACTTTTCCTCTTGTTTAATAATAACCCTAGGAAACAGTCGTGCTCTGCTGTGGGGCACCCTGGGGCTGCAGGATGCTGAGCCCATCCCTGGACTCTCCCCCTGAAGCATGATGCCAACCCCTGCCTCTAGTCATAAGAACCTCCAGGCATCACCCAGTGCCCCTGGGGCTGAGACTCACAGCCTTAAAATAATCCTAGGGCACTTACTGCAGAGCCTTATTGCCTCAGTGTTTGTTGTTGCTGAAATGACTCTTCACTCTTTGACACGCAGTTGTTGTTCAGTTGCTAAGTTGTGTCCAACTCTTTGCAACCCCACGGACTGCAGCACGCCAGGCCTCCCTGTCCTTCACTGTCTGCCAGAGCTTGCTCAAATTCATGCCCATTGAGTTGGTGATGCCATCTAACCATGTCATCCTCTGTCATCTCCTTCTCCTCCTCCCCTCCTCTTTCCCAGGATCAGAATCTTTTCCAGTGAGTTGGTTCTTTGCATCAGGTGGCCAAAGTGTTAGAGGGTCAGCATCATTCCTTCCAGTGAATAGTCAGGGTTGGTTTCCTTTAGGATTGACTAGTAAGGGACTCTTAAGAGTCTTCTCCAGCACCACAGATCAAAAGCATCAATTCTTCAGTGCTCAGCCTTCTTTATGGTCCAACTTGTAACATCCGTACATGTCTACTGGGAAACCCATAGCTGATTAGATGGCCCTTTGTCGGCAGTGATGTCTCTGCTTTTTAACATGCTGTCTAGGATTGTCATAGCTTTTTTTCCAAGGTGCAAGCGTCTTTTAATTTCACAGCTGCAACACTGTCCACAGTGATTTTGGAGCCCAAGAAGATAAAATCTTCCACTGTTTCCACTTTTTCCCCATTTATTTGTCATGAAGTGCTGGGTCCAGATGCCATGATTTTCATTTTTTGAATGTTGAGTTTTAAGCCAGCTTTTTTACTCTCGTCTTTCACTCTCATCAACAGGCTCTTTAGTTCCTCTTCACTTTTTGCCATTAGAGTGGTATCATCTGCATATCTGAGGTTGTTAATATTTCCCCTGGCAATCTTAATTCCAGTTTGTGCTTCAACCAGCCCAGCATTTCTCATGATGGTGGCTCAGACAATAAACAATCTGCCTGCCATATAGGAGACCTGGGTTTGATCCTTGGGTTGGGAAGATCCCCTGGAGAAGGGAATGGCTACCCACCCCAATATTCTTGCCTGGAGAATTCCATGGACAGAGGAGCCTGGCAGGCTGTAGTCCATGGGGGTCACACAGAGTTGGACACAACTGAACGACTTTCACTTTCAACTCGCAGTTTGCCTTATTTCAGCCTGACTTTCAGGATAGATACACAGTGGGACCAGGGGCGAGGGGACAGAACTGATGGGTTTGAAGATGAGAATTAAGTCCTTAGCGTCTCAGAGAAAATTGGTTACTGTCCTTCTTGCCAAGAGTTTGGCTGATCAAGTATGGAATAAGAGTGCTGCTAAGGGTTCACACTGGGTGCTTTATTTTAATACTGTTCTGTTTACATTGTATACATGAGAAAGTGTCATGATACCATGTTTTTAAAAAAGGGTTGTAGGAAGGTGACAGTTTGGAAACACTGGTCTTAATCGAGATGATTGATTGTATGGTAGAGGACATTTGTAGGTTTGATAAAAGTCACAGGTGAAGGCTGCAGTTGGGAACTTGTCGTAAAGTGGAAGGCATAAGAAGCAGATACCTAGGTCAGATCCCTTGGACCCGTAATTGCCCAACAAGTTTTGGTGGAAGGAAAGAGAGCATGAGAAAGCCTGTTTGGTGGAAGAGTGAGGCGGGGTCTCTGAACCCCCAGGGTCAGCAACTCAGCTTTGCCAGCAGCCAGGCCAGGGACCCCCTATCACCTCCAAGGCTCCCTGATATGGGGGCTCAGTGAAAGCCACCCCTCAACTTCTGGTCCTTTCTGGGGTGAAAAGTAGGAGCTAGATGTCTTGGGTTAAGTGACTATTAAGCAGAAATATTTTTATTTAAAACAATTGAAATTTTTTGGTAAGTTATCCACCCATCGACCCACCTTAATATAAAGTCACTTATTGTGTGATGTCAGGTCCCTTCAGCTTGAACAGAGGCCGTCATCCAGAGAGCAGGGATGTAACTGCATCCTTGTCTGGCCTTTCACGGAGGAGAGGCGAGGGGGACACTTCTAGGCAGGTTCCCAGCAGTCAGCACCTGCTCCTGGCGTGTGCATCCAGGTGGAGACTGGGTCACTGGTACAAGGAAGGTGGGAACACGGGACTAGGGCCTGGGTTTCAGCGCCTCCTGGACCAACCCTCGACGTGGTGGTCAGCGTCTGGCCCTTTGGGCGCCGGCACCCGCGGTTGGTCCCTGGCCTGGCCGAGGAGCAGAAACACGGAGCTCTTTCTGTGCCCTGTTGTTGTCCCGGCTGTACCCCCCGCCCTCCCCAGGATCGATTCTGTACAAGAAAACGTTGTCTCTCCAGGGACTGGGTCTGTTTTCTCCGCGGGTGACTCTGTCCTCTGCTCAGAGAACCGAGGGCGCCAGGGGGGCCCGGCTGGCGGTGGGGGCGGGCAGCCCCGGCCCGTGTGACCGGCTCTCGCTCCCTTGCAGATCGCCCAGTCGCTCGATGGGGCACGCCGGCGGCCTACCTCCGTGTGTCACCTGCCTGCCTCTCAGCAGCGAGGAACGGAGCTTCAGCACCTCTTCAGTAATGATGATGAAACTGGTATTAACTGAATGGCATTTATGGATTTTTAACTCTAATTCACAGTAAGCCAGAAAGCCATATGTCCAATCCAACCAAAAATCGTTCTGTTTTGTTGCGTGTCTCATCCGATTGTGAGAAGTTTCAAGATACCTGTTTGTACAAAGAGGAATATAAGCGTTACTTGCCGGAGGAGCACAGCTGAAGCAGAAAGCGAAGACGTCTTAATTTATCCTTCAAAGATACACGATAGAATTATTTATTTAGATAGAGTAAAGAAATATATATATATTTTTGGTGGTGATGAAAATGGCTCCGCAGAATGCCGACGCAGAATCTATGCAAGTTCAGGAGCTCCCAGTGCCCCTGCCAGACCTGCAGAAGCCGGGGAGGGCGGAGGCGGAGACGCGGGACGAGACCGCCAGCGAGGGCTCCATCGACCGCATCCCCGTGCGCCTGTGGGTGATGCACGGGGCCGTGATGTTCGGCAGGGAGTTCTGTTACGCCATGGAGACGGCGCTGGTCACGCCAGTCCTGTTACAGATCGGTAAGTGCCGCCCGCGCCCCTGCCGCGTCCCGGGCTGAGCATCGCACGTGGGTGTGCGTGGGCACATGGGCTGACCACGTCCCCAGTCTCCCCTCGCGGCAGCCTCCTCTGATGGGCTTTCCTCCTGTGTCAGCGGGGGCGGTCCTCCAGACGTTCACGTTGGGTCAGAGGCCCCGGCCAGGTGGTACTGGGTGTCCCGGCGCATGTGGCCTTGTGAAGCTCTGACCTGGCACACCCTCGCCTCCCACAGGGTGCCACTTGCTGAGCCCCAGACCCCCCACCCCCAGTGCGGCCCCCCAGCCGTGTCACCCTGGCCGAGCCCATGAGCCCCCCAGCCCCCACTGCTTTTCTGTAGAGTGAGATGAATCGCAGATCAGGTCAGGGGCCGGGCAGCTGCTCAGAACAAGGCCTTGCTGTAGAAAACACTGAAGAATGCTGTTTTCTTTATTTTCACCTTGTTATTGACTTAAATAGGAGTTTATTGTGGAAGTTAGGTGCTTGAATGATGGGTATTTCCAGAAATACTGAGATTCTCAGAGATACACTCTGAAAACGCTGTCATCCCTTCCACATTACTGTAGGGAATGTCTCAGGCCCTAAAAATACATGGTCAGAATATTTAATTTTCCTCATTGTCTAAGAAAGTCTTAAAATCTCTAAGCTTCCAACTTTGTAAGAGGTCTGGGTAAGGAGCCAGACTATTCAGAAACCTGCTTCATTCTAGAATTCCACATGTGTGCTGTAAAATATTTTAAAACTCTTACTTGTTTTGGCTATCCCGGGAATGTGTCTCTCTCTGAACACGATGGCGTGATTCTTGTCCAGAGCGCATGCTCAGGCCTGCCTGGTGTAGGTTGTGGGCAAAGCAGCGGCCCCTTCAGGGCGGCGGGCAGGGGCTGGTGTGGCTCCCAGCTCAGCAGGTGCCGCGCCTGCCCGCACCGTGTTGTCAGGCATGTTACTGAAGGGGCAGGCTGGTCACTCTCTGTGTCCGCGTCCCTGTGCTTCTGCATACTTTCCCTGTGACACCCCGGGTGTGTGTCTGTCATCTTTCACAGTATGAGGCCGGAGGGACGGCCTGCACCTGGACGAGTTGAGACCCTCTCCCAGGGAGCTGGGTGCCGTGGGGGTGAGCCGCGTGGGCCGCGCTCTGTCCTCCGCCTGCCTGTTGGCCATCCCTGCGTTCACCCTGCTGTCCTTCCTCGGTGCCCCCAGGGGCCAGGCCGCTGGGGCGGACGGAGCACCACGTCTGGCAGTCCCCACGCGGCCTCGTTCTGCTGCTGGGAGCCGGCAAGTGGCCAGCCCAGAAGAGCCTCCTCCCTTGGAGGAGGAGAGCTGGGGCAAGATGCCAGCCCCTGGGGGACCTGGGAGACCTCTCGGGGGGCAGGGGCTGCAGTGCGGGGAGAGGCTTGGAGACCACCTTTGAGGCCAGGCCCCGGGTGGGCTGTGTGCGGCGGCTCTGAACCTTACTAAGCGTTGATTTCGGGCCTCTGCTGTGCAGGGCTGTGGGTTCATGGTTGAGGTCATTATAAAAGCAGTGTGGCCAGACTTAGGTGGTCAGTGCTAGGTCCCATATTTAACTTCTATGATCTCTTACGGTTATGGCTCTGATTACTGAGAAGTAGGTTGGTTGCAGGAGTGGAGGTTTGAGAGCATTTCCTTAGTGACAGGGCATGTGTATTATGGCCCACCTCCTTGGCACCTTCACACTTTACAGGTTCTGCGTCTCAGTTTCCACATAGCTTACATTTCACTGTGTGGTTCTCAGAGTATATGTATTACACAAGACTTGTATCCATTTTAGATAATCCAGGGTAATGTATATTCTAATTTTTCTATATAATGCCTAGGCTATGCATTAATTGTAGCTTTTGAAAGTTGCAAGTATGTCTTTTTCATGTGACCGTGTACCAATGATCAGAAGCAGGACAACTGTCATCATAGTTACTGTGACAGAACGACCCAAAGGGGATGAGGGTGACCCTTGTCACTGACCCCTAGACACTGCACAGGAGAGCAGGACTATGGCAGAAGCTGTTTCCATGGGCTAAAGAAGCAGAGCTTAATGAGAGTTGTTCTCAGATGGGCTTAGATAGGAGCCAGACAATAAGGCCTGATCCTTTTTTCAAGGTTGTACTTGAATTTCACTCTTGAGGCAATGCCCAGTTCAGTTCAGTCATGTCCAACTCTTTGCAACCCCATGGACTGCAGCACGCCAGGCTTCCCTGTCCATCACCAAACTCCCAGAGCGTGCTCAAACCCACGTCCATTGAGTCTCTGTCGCCTTCTACTCCTCCTGCCTTCAATCTTTCCCAGCATCAGGGTCCTTTCCAGTTAGTCAGTTCTTCCCATCAGGTGGCCAAAGTATTGGAGCTTCAGCTTCAGCATCAGTCCTTCCAGTGAATATTCAGGACTGATCTCCTTTAGGATAGACTGGTTGGATCTCCTTGCAGTCCAAGAAACTCTCAAGAGTCTTCTCCAACACCACAGTTCAAAAGCATCAATTCTTCAGTGCTCAACTTTCTTTATAGTCCAACTCTCACATCCATACATGACTACTGGAAAAACCATAGACGGACCTAGGGGCAATGTAGTGGTCAGAATTTTCTGATTTGAGGCAGGGCTTCTTAAAGTGGTCTGTCACACCCAGAGGTCCAATGTTTATTATTGGATTTTGTATATTAATAATTATTAAAGCTGAAACAGGGATTTTCCCTGGTGATCCAGTGGCTAAGACTACAAGCTCCCTATGAAGAGGGCTGGGGTTCGATCCCTGGTCAGGGAACTAGATCTCACATACCTTAACTAGGAGTTCAAATGCTGCAACTAAAGATCTGGCATGCCACAATGAAAACTGAAGATCCTACATGCTGCAACTAAGACCCAGCGCAGCCAAATCCATCCATCCGTATGTGTTTGTGTGTATCAGTCAGTTCAGTCACTCAGTTGTGTCCGACTCTTTACGACCCCATGAACTGCAGCACACCAGGCCTCCCTGTCCATCACCAACTCCCGGAGTCCACCCAAACCCATGTCCATCAAGTCGATGATGCCATCCAACCATCTCATCCCCTGTCGTCCCCTTCTCCTCCTGCCCTCAATCTTTCCCAGCATCAGGGTCTTTTCAAATGAGTCAGCTCTTCCCATCAGGTGGCCAAAGTATTGGAGTTTCAGCTTCAACATCAGTCCTTCCAATGAACACCCAGGACTGATCTCCTTTAGGATGGACTGGTTGGATCTCCTTGCAGTCCAAGGGACTCTCAAGAGTCTTCTCCAACACCACAGTTCAAAAGCATCAATTCTTCGGTGCTCAGCTTTCTTTATAGTCCAACTCACACATCCATACATGACCACTGGAAAAACCATAGCCTTGACTAGATGGAACTTTGTTGACAAAGTAATGTCTCCGCTTTTTAATATGCTGTCTAGGTTGGTCATAACTTTCCTTCTAAGGAGTAAGCGTCTTTTAATTTCATTGCTGCAATCACCATCAGCAGTGATTTTGGAGCTCAGAAAAATAAAGTCAGCCACTGTTTCCACTGTTTGTCCATTTATCTGCCATGAAGTAATGGGACCGGATGCCACTATCGTAGTTTTCTGAATGTTGAGCTTTAAGCCAACTTTTTCACTCTCCTGTTTCACTTTCATCCAGAGGCTCTTCAGTTCTTCTTCACTTTCTGCCATAAGAGTGGTGTCATCTGCATATCTGAGGTTATTGATATTTCTCCCGGCAATCTTGATTCCAGCTTGTGCTTCCTCCAGCCCAGCGTTTCTCATGATGTACTCTGCATATAAGTTGAATAAGCAGGGTGACAATATACAGCCTTGACGTACTCCTTTTCCTATTTAGAACCAGTCTGTTGTTCCATGTCCAGTTCTAACTGTTGCTTCCTGACCTGCATACAGGTTTCTCAAGAGACAGGTCAGATGGTCTGGTATTCCCATCTCTTTCAGAATTTTCCACAGTTTATTGTGATCCACACAGTCAAAGGCTTTGGCATAGTCAATAAAGCAGAAATAGATGTTTTTCTGGAACTCTCTTGCTTTTTCGAGGATCCGTCGGATGTTGGCAACTTGATCTCTGGTTCCTCTGCCTTTTCTAAAACCAGCTTGAACATCTGGAAGTTCACGGTTCACGTATTGTTGAAGCCTGGCTTGGAGAATTTTGAGCATTACTTTACTAGCGTGTGAGATGAGTGCAATTGTGTGGTAGTTTGAGCATTCTTTGGCATTGCCTTTCTTTGGGATTGGAATGAAAACTGACCTTTTCCAGTCCTGTATCACTGCTGAGTTTTCCATATTTGCTGGCATATTGAGTGCAGCACGTTCACAGCGTCATGGGTGTGTGTATATATATGTATGTGTGTATATATATGTATATGTGTGTGTGTGTATATATGTGTGTGTATATGTATATGTGTGTATATATGTGTGTGTATATGTGTGTATATATATGTATAAGTGTGTGTATATATATGTGTGTGTGTGTGTATGTGTGTGTATATATATGTATGTGTGTGTGTGTATATGTATATGTAGCTGAAGCTGTTGTCTCAGTGTGGACAGTTTGATCCACCTGATAGATGTCTGCAGGTGTACCCACCACCACAGTGTTTCCATCGTCCCAGGAGGCTCCCTGGTGGCCCCTTGCGGCAGTCTTTCGTGGTGGGGGTCTGCATCTGTCGTGATTATGCCCTGTCTGAAGTCTGGACAAGCAGAATAACGCAATAGGAGATCTGGTTTCTGCTGTGCTTCGGTGGTTGATCCTTCCATCCCGCTGCACTAAGTGGTCCCATGAATGGACACACCCCCTTTCCCCTATTCATTCACCAGCTCATGGACGTCTGGACTGTTTCCATCTGGGGGCTGTTTTAAATAAACTGCTGTGAGCGTCACCTACAAGTCTTTGTGTGGACTTGTGTTTCATTTCCCATGAGTAGAGACCTAGGAGTGGGGCGGCTGGTGCCACGTAAGTGCGGGTTTACTTTACAAGAAGAGACCATTCCGACCATTCCCCACATCCTTGAGAACACTTGCATTTCTCTGACAAATAGCAATGTTAAATGTCTATTCATGTGCCTATTGGGCATTCTTGTATCTTAGGTGGAGTGCGTGCTCAGATTTTTTTGCTGATATTTCAGTCAAGTGGTTTGTCTCATTAATGAGTTGCGAGGGTTCTTTATTAAGAAGTCCTTTATCAGATACGTCTGCCCTTGGGCATCCAGTTCATCCAGGGGTGATCGACTTGCTCATCACTTGTGTAGTGAGTCCATCGCTCGGCCGGGCTCTCATGGTCAGCCTGTGCATGTCCTCCCCACCCAGGAGGCTCCGAAGAGCCACCTGAAGTGCTTCCCATCACTGTTCTGCACGATCTCCCCCGCCCCCCACCCCTACCCCCCAGGCCCAGGGGAGCCTCAGTGAGTACTTGTGGGAGGAAAGAAGGAGTGACACAGCTTAGATGCCCGATGTGTCCTTGTGCCTTCGTCAAAGCCCAGACTCCTGGTTTCCTGCCTTCTACAGCCGGTCCCCGACAGCCGGCCCCCACCTGGGCTCTTGGGGCCTCTGGACCCATTGATGCACACGACCCAGAAGGCCCATGGGATTCCCCAGGAGGCCAGTCAGCACCCACCCCATCGGAGCCACGTGCATTGCCTCTCATTCAAATCATACATGTTTGCTCAGTGAATGACTGGGCTGGTCTCCCGCGGAGATGAGGGCACAGGTAAATACTGTGGACGCAGAGCTGGTCACCCTTCCACTGGCAGGTTTTTTGTCTGGTGGCAACCGGCCCTGGTGACAATGTGAGGAAGCAGAGGCTGGGAGGGCTGGGAGGGGTGGTCCACCTGCCTTGGGGGAGCCCACCAGGGGCACGTGGGCTGTGTTTAAACCTTGCAGCGTCTGGCCCGAGTTTCAGCTTCAGCATCCTGGCCTTTCTGGTTTGTTCCGATGGCCGTCCACAAACAGAGCTTGTTGCTCCATCTGCTGGGGGCTGTGTTCCGCTCAGATCCCCAGCCCTCTGTCTGCCTGGCCCCTCACCTGACATTGCAGGTCTGCTGCGTTGAGGACCTGGGGAACCATGGCTGGAGGACAGAGTGCCCTCCCCACCACTGCCACGGCCTGAGCTTACCCACGGGCCCAGGAAGTTGACTCTAACCTAAATACCGACCCCAGCTGTCAGTCCTCAAAGCACCTTGTCACCCCACCGCCCCGAGGGAGGGCACAGGCTGAGGGCTGCCTGGGTCCCAGGCCAGGCCGTGGGAACCTGGGAAGAGGTGGTGGTTTTCTAAGCCAGGCAGAGCCGCTGGCCTGCGGGAGGAGCTGATTCCAGAGACACCTTCAATTATGAAGAGAATTATTCCAGCCAAATAGAAAATACAGATTCTAGAAAAGCCACTGCCCTTTGGCATGCCACAAAATTACCATGTCAGTCCTCGGTGGGTGGCTGCGGGTTGGGACGCCCACCACTGGGGAGTGCTGTGCAGTGAGGGTGTGGGGGAGCTGCCCAAAGGCAGGTGGAGGGAGCCTGCTGGCAGGGGAGGTGAGCTCCGGCCTGCTCTGAGGGAGCCCAGTACCAGAGCTGTTAGGGTCTTGCTGGCCAGAACTCAGACCCCGTAGTGCTTCGTTCACTCCTGTCCACCTCCCCGAGGAAGGATTCCAGGTTCTCAGTGGAAAGGTAACCACTCCTGCTATGGTCTGGAAGGCAGCTGGGCCCGGCCTATTGCATTCCTGGGTTTGGAAAACTAAAAAATTGTAACTCCAGTACTTACTTTGGTTTGTTTCTTAAATTCGGTTTGTCACATGAGCTAGATTGTCGATGGTCATCCTAGTTGTCATTCTCAGCTGTGCATTTTTGCTTTTCTTTCACATGCACTCAAGTCTTGGGGCTTTGGGGTTTGGGTACAAGTTGTCTCCTGGGATCTCAGCTACTTGCCCGTGTGTTGACAGATAGCCTTGGCAGAGTTTGTCTGGTTCCAGCTCTGGGGTGATGGAGCCGTCCTGTTTTCACATCTTTCTCTGAAGGGGGTTAGAGGACAGGGTTTCTGCCCACCCCCTCCTCACTTCTCTCTCTGATCCTGGACCCGCTGACCCTGGTGGCTTCTTGGCCACTTGCCCTGTGGGAGCTGTAACAGGAAGTCAAATCACCACACTCTTTTTGTAAAGAGGTGAATAATTTTGGAAAGTGCTATTTAAGTCGCAGCACCGTGAGCAGTCTACTGTGTGTGCTGGCCCCGGTGTCCGGGGTGCCCCTGCCATCAAGGACACCGCAGCGCTCGTCCACTGGGGCCCGGCCGCAGGAAGGCTTTGCCTGGCCGGGCTGGGACCTGCAGTGAGAGCTCCTGACTCCACGTGAGCACCTCTCTTTCTTTTGGCACCTCTAGACTAGCAGCGGAGCCGTCCCTCAGTGCTGGAAGGGCAACACTGAGCCACTGGGCCTTGGGGACAGAGGCAGGGAGCAGGCAGGTGTGGCCAGGACAGCCGCCCCTCCTGGTCCCACTGGCCGGGCCACAGAGGGGGCAGAAGGGCGGTGCAGGCGGGTGGCGCCCACCCCTTGGGGAAGTTGCTGGGGCAGCAGTCCTGAGACCGCGGCTCCGCGAGCTAGAAGAACGTGGCGCAGGCCCGGTGCAGCCACTGGTTCTCTGTCCTCCTTCGCAGGGAAGGGGCCTTTAAAAACTGGGCCTCTGATTTCTTGGATCCAAAGCACTTTCACCAAGTTCGGAATTCAGAGGTCAGGAAAGTGAGACTTCTATCCATCTCCTGTCCTCAGCACCTGGTTCTGTCCCTGGAGGAGCAGGTTTCATGAGCCTCCTTCTGGATGTCTCCCACACGTGTGACCTGTGAGACATACTGTCCCCACCAGCAGCAGAGAGTGTCCCAGACAGACGAGAACCCAGGTCCAGGTCGGAGCAGAAAGCCCATCGGTCTCTCCAGGCTGCTGTGTCCTCCTGGTGGGCCTGCTCACTTTGGCTCTGACCTTGGGGCTGGCCCAGGTACCTTCAGCATCACCATCACCCCTTCCTCACCTGTCTGAGAGGCCGCATCTCTTACACCCTAGATCCCCACACCATTAGTCAAACATTGCAGCTTCTGGAGGGGACCTTTAAAGATATGTACATTCTTAGGCTTCAGGCTTAAAGTGAAGTCGCCCAGTCGTGTCTGACTCTTTGCGACCCCATGGACTGTAGCCTACCAGGCTCCTCCATCCATGGAATTTTCCAGGCAAGAGTACTGGAGTGGGTTGCCATTTCCTTCTCCAGGGGATCGTCCCGACCCAGAGATCAAACCCAGGTCTCTCACACTGCAGGCAGACACTTTACCATCTGAGCCACCTGGGAAGCCAAGGAGGGAAGAGTAGCAGCTAAAAATTGTTGCTTTGTTAGTGCCAAGTAGGGTTCTGGTAAGTAAGACCCACAAGCTTGAAGCCAAGCAGAGGGTGAGAATGTGACACGCGGGGATCAGGGGGCCCAGGGGCCCCGCTGGGAGTAGCAGCATCCGTGCGTGCTTCCTGCAGGGCCAGTGGTCTGGGGGCTGAGGAGGGGCTGCCCAGGAACTTCTGCAGACCAACTCCTGGTGCGAGCCTGGCACTGCAGGTAGGTGCCCGTGGTTTGCACGCCGTGTGTGTGTGTGTATGTGTGCATGCATGTATATGTGTGCACACGTGTATAATGTGTGCATGTGTGTGCATGTGTGTAATGTGTGCATGTGTTGTGTGTGCATGCAAGTATTAGTACGTGTGTGCACTCACGTGCACCTGACGAGCCTGGCCTCAGAGTCAGGGTCAAGTGGGAACAAGGGGTCCCCTGTCAGAGGAGAGTCCAGAAACAGCCCAGAGCCAGAGCGGACCCCCGCAAAGATCTGGAGCCCTCCTGGTCTGGCGCTATCTGGTCCCACACAGCTTTTCCCTTGGGAAGGAGGGGACACACAGACACACACACAGACACACACACAGACACACACACACACACACACACACACAGACACACACACACACACACACACACACACACACACAGTTTCCTTCTTGGTTCCAGAAGCACCCTTGATGGAAAAGGAAAGTCCTAGAAGGGTGTCCTGTGGCCTCTCAGCTGACAGATGCTGGTTTCTCTCCTGATGGAAGTTGGGTGGGGGCAGCTGTGCTGTCCCAGAGTGACCAAGTGCTTTGTACATTTATTTATGGGGAAGCTTAGGTTTAATCTTGTCTGTCTCATTCAGGAGGGGTGAAACTTTGTTCATTTCGTGTATGTCTGTCTTTTTTTTTTTTAAAAAACACTCTTCTCACTTTCAGTCCTAACTTAATATGAATCAGAATTCCTAGGATGTGATGTGTCAGAACTGGAGCCTCACCTTTTCTTCCTGTGGGAAAAACCTACCCTTTAGCAGCCAGCCTTAAAGAAAACACACGAGCCTGAAGTGCCATAAGTGCTAGTCATTTTCCTCCACTCCCTGGATCATGGAGGGAAGTGGGCAGCGAAGCCAGCACCGGCGGAGCGGAGTGGAGCCGAGCCATCACCCGGCGGCCCTGCTGAGTCACCTGTCCCCATCAGCCCCTTCCTGTAATCCAACCCCCCGCCCACCCCCCAAGATCTCAGGGCCTGTCTCTAAAGCTGTGTGCCCTCTGGTGCCACTGACTCAGGCTAGCGCTTGACATCCATCGGGCAGCACCCGGGAGCGCACACGTCTTTGGTGAGAATTGAGCGCTGTGGGCTCATGCTGTATCCAAAGTGAGGAGCGTGCCGTGCTGAGTGCCTGCTTGTACACCAGCATGCTGGATGGACTCGAGAGGAGACGTGCCTTGGAGCACACGAGCGTGCCCTGCACCCTTCTCGAGCGAGCGTGGATGTTGCCCACAGATGGCCGCTTGTGAGTTACCTTTAGCGTGAGGCCTCCAGCTTGCCCCTCCCAGCAGGTGCTCTTCACACCTAGTGCTTCCCAGCTCAGATGCACTTCCTAGGATTCCCTTGGTGTGTAGTAACCCCCGTGGGCCTTCTGCAGGGGGCACTCCTGGTTGGTTTTCCCATTTTGTCAAAGAGCTGACACCTCGCTGCCCTCAGTCTCCTTTGTACCACCCAATTCCTAAGGCACCCCTGTCTGGTTCTTGCGGGTCACCTGGCACTCTTTGCACAAAGCTGCATCATTTAAGGGCTATTTCAGAGAATCAGGCCACCACGTCACCGAAAGAGGGATGGCTGAAGGAGGCCAGAGACCTTGTCCCTGGAGTCCAGGAAAAGGGGCAAGTACTGGAGGTTGGAGTGGTGGTTCTGGGGACCCGAGCCGGGGGGGACACCCCTCCCAGCCTTTGTCACTGCCTTGGCTGCCAAGCCTGGGCAGGAGGCTTTCAGGCTGGTGGCCCGTGCCAGAGACGGTGTGAGGACCCTGGCTGTGCCGGCGGGCAGAGGGCCCTGTGCCCATCCTCACCCGCCGCTCTGCAGTGCGTGGGTGCCTCACCTGTGCAGGGCTTCGGTCCTGGGCTGAGAGCAGCTCCGAGCACGTGAGCTTAAATTCTGCATTGGTGCTTCCGTTGTTCTTCAGCAGTGAAAACCCCACTAGGCTTGGCCATCCTCCTCCGGGGGGTGAAGCGTGTCTTTGTGTTACTTCTAATCTGACAGTTGTTTTCGCATCTGTGGAAGCTGATGCTGTGCAGGCCTGGAGAATTTTATCAGAGCCTCTCTCAAGATGGGTTTCCCCTGGACCCGCCCACCCTGTCTGGGCTTATACTTGGCTGCTGGTCTGCAGGCCCGGAGGGCAGGGTCCCCCAGTGTTGCGGGAGGGGTCCCCAGGCTGCCCCGGTTGGGACGTAGAGGACGGTTGTCCAGCAGTTGGTCCTTCCCCAGGCAGAGAGCACTGGGCTCCAGGCCATCGCCCACCCCCGCCCCAGAGCGCTGTCGGGCGAGGGGGAAGCCACGCCCGCAGAGCTTGGGGCGCCAAGGAGGATGGTAAATGGATGAGATGGGCCTTCACAGGCGTCTGTGTGAGTGAAACAGTCCAGACACAGAAGGACAAGCGCTGTGTGATTGCACCTCCGCTCGGGACCCAGGAGGAGGATGTGGGGGCTGAGGGAGGGCCCTGGGGGGGGCTTTCACAGGGACGGAGCTTCAGTTTCACAGGTGAAAGTCCTGTGGGGACAGCAGGGGACATGTCCCTGAAGTCACTGAACCAAACACTTGAAAGTGGTTAGAGAGGCAACTTTTACACGATGGATCTTTTACCCCCACTTTTTAAATGTGGAAAAAAAATTGGACAGGCCATTTTTTCCGACTGAAAACTGGATTTCCTGCTGACGAGAGACTGAGGAAGCCTGAAGGGTGACACATGGCCCGGGCTGGGAGGTGGCAGAGGGCTCATGCTCGCCCGCAGAGGAGAGTTCCAGATAACATGCGTGTGCCCATGCCTGGGGGCCCTGACATGACACCCACCCGGGCCAGGGGACCCTTGTGGTCCCCTCAAAGCCCAAGCAGCATGCTGGAAGGATAGGCAGGAATCCGTCAGAATCTCCTGGAGTTTGATGAAATAATTGAAGAACTGTTGTGCAGGACTGTTTTGTTTGGATTGGGAAGTCTGGATTTCCTTGTGTTTCAGATCATTGTATTTTAGAGACAATGCAATGTCAGCCACAGTCGTTTTTCCCAAGGAATTCCATGCCTGTTTTTCTTTCATCAGACTCTTATTGAACACCTACCCGCCAGGTGCCGGGCGCCCTGCCAGGTGCCTGGACGGGGTGAGCAGCCAAGGCTCCTGGGGTGATGGGCACCCGCGCTCCAGGGACCGAAGGGTCCCAGGTCAGGGGAGGCCTGGAGGGAGGTCACCGGTTCCACAAACCAGCTCTGACGCTATGCTGCTGTGTGCTCGCAGGGCTTGGGTCAAGGTTGTGATTTATGGTTTGGAGAAGGAAGGGCAGTCAGAATACAGGCCACTGCCCTCTCTGCTAAAGGTGAGCGTGGGGATGGCAGAAACAGGACAGGAGGCAACAGCTGGGCACAGAAAGGAGGGGGTTGGGAGGCTTGTGGGGGAGGTAGCCCTGGGCCTCCTGGTTGCTAAGTACATAGGGGTCAGTGAGTGAAGGTGAATCGTTGCCACATTCCAGCCTGCGGCGTGGCAGGGAGAGGCACAGAGGGAAGCGTGGCCTATTAAGGGAGCCGTGACTAAGTCTGAATGGCACAAGCTTGGTGCCAAGTCCTGTGCGGGAAGCTCTGGCTCCTGATGGGCCAGATCACAGGAGGCCTTAGATGCCACTCCAAGGAGGTGATTTCCAGAGAAATCTGAGTGATTCCGTCTTTTGCCAATATTGCACACGTGAGCCTTGGTAAAGCAAGAATGGAGCAATTATGTTGTGTTAGGTAAGTAATCTAAAGACAATTTAAAATATATGGGAGGATGTGCGTAGGTTATGTGCAGATACCTCCCGTCTGTATCAGGGACTTGGGCACCTGTGAAAATGCTCAGGGCAGGTCCTGGGGCCAGACTTCTGTGTACACTGAGGGGGTGAGTGTGCACATTGGTGAAAGGACAGAAAATGCTCTCAGTTATTCCTGCAGAAGGTGATCATGTCGCTTTGTAACGAAAGCTAGAAAGAAGTCAAATAAACTTTAGCATAGCATTACAAGTATGTGTTGGAATGATAAGGAACCGGGTAATGCAGAGTTGGGGTTCGGGGTGACCTGTCCTCTGTGTGGTCCCTTCTCAGGGGAGCCCAGCCCACGGGCCTCCTGCTGCTCGTCAAGGCAGAGCTCCCCAGGGAATCACTCTAAATGCTTAGTGTTTCTCTTAAACCTGCAACAAGATTATAATCACAGAGTTTTTTTAATGGTATATTTTGGAACAAGCGCTCTCTTTGCTGTTAAAAGCAGTCAGTATAGAGTGTGTCCACTAGCAAGACATGTCCCAGATGGTGGTAATTTTGTCATTAAAAAGCCAACTATTTAAATCCCATGCAAAGTGCGTACGCGTATAAATGACGGAAATGGTGTGTGGATAGGGTTTGTCTTCGGGTGCAGTGTAGGTTGTTTTTCCCCCATTTAAATGGAGAGAGCACGTGAGTGTATCTTACAGCTTGTAAGCTTCAGGGAAACATCACAGAAAGAAACTTGAAAGAACTGCCAGCCCTCATGAGGACTTGGGAATGGTTGTGTTAGAAGTACTTTATCTGCAAACCTGGAAAAGCGCTTCACACCCAGGAGGTGCAAAACTTCTGCACGCTGGGCAAAACTGGGCAAAACCTGAAAGCCTGAGTCTTGCTCCAAGGCTGTGAGGCTGGACGCCTGCCTACTGGGCTGTTGACCATGGCTGGAAGAGCCCTGCCTTGGGCAGGAGAGATGGAGGCAGCTGGCACAGGCTCGGCTCAGAATTGAGGGGGCGGGGGCACCAGTTCTAGCAAGTGTCAGGCTTAATCAGTTTCAACCAAGTTACATGTCCTCAAATTCCCTCTAGATGTTCATGCGCATCCCTTTCACTGTTGTTTATTACTGGCATGGTCAGCGGGAGTCGCTGCCTGCTCTGATCGATGCCGGGGCATTTCCGTGCGGGCCCTGAGCTCTGCCTCGGCCAAGACCCCGACCCTGAACACCTCCCTTCCCGCTGCCCCTGGGGCTCTGCTGCCCGAAGTGCTCCACCGCAGGCCCGGCTGAAGCCCTGGGTCCCCACATCCTCCCCACAGTCTCTCAGACTGTGAGACTCCTTTCCTTCACCTTTGTCATGCTAGAGTGTGACCGAAAAACGGGAGTTAACTAGAGCCAGACAGGAAATGCAGCCCGTGTAGATGCAGCCACCGCCTGGCTGGGAAGTGCATCCCTGGGCGTCCGCCCCTGTAATCAGACACTCATGGAGGATACACGGGGCCTCACGTGCAGCTCATGCATTTTAATCGTTTCACTGAAGTGAAGAGCGGGGTAGACATCTCACGCTGTTGATTTCTCTGTGTGGGGTGGTGGCCAGCGGTGCGGCCAGCGTGGGTCAGGCCCAGCCTCGCCTCCGGGTCTGGTGAGCAGAACACCAGGGGTGCAGGTCACTGGCATCGCTGGACGTGAGCCCCCAGTTGTGGGGGCACCATAGCCCCCGTCCTCAGGAAGAGCCAGCCAGCACAAGGAGAGCACACTCCCTTTAACCCCAAGCTTCAAAGTCAGCATGCAGGGCGGCCACTGCAGGCAGGCTCAGAAGCCCCGAGAGCCGGCTGCCGGGAGGAAGGCTCACCACGGAGCCTGGTGTGGAGGGCTGGGCCGCCGCCTTCCCCACATCGCGGCTCTGGGCACTGCCATGCTGCAGGCAGAGTGTGGTGAGGCCATGGCTGTGGCCTGTGGGGGAGGCCATGCCGGAGGCAAGCAGTCTAGGATCAGGGTCAGACAGAGCGGCACGCTGCCTGACCACCAGGGTGGGCAGCATGGAGAGAGGCGAGGCTGATCACAGAAGCTCAGTGTCAGACAGGCCATGAGCAAGGCTCCCAGGCTGCCCCAGGCACCTGGTCGTCTCCTCTCAGTCCTGGACGGGTCTGTTCTGCGCCACAGGAGTTGGGGCTTAGGGAGGGAGGTGACTTGCCCAGGACTCCATGGCCAGAAAGCGTAGAATCAGGATTTGAGCCTCTCCTTTTCTTCCGGCCCGTCCAGGCCGGAGGCTGCCATTAACTAGGAGAGAGCTAGGTGTTCCCTGCTCTTAGAAACAAGATGTGCAGACCCCATGGTAACCATGCCAGCAGCAGCTGGTCCAGCGACCTGAGCCTCCCCCAGCCTGGAGATGGCGTTACCATGCAGATTCTCGCAGGGGAGGCAGCCCCTGGCGGCCCTGCCAGCTGTGCTGGATGCAGCTGTGAGAAAGGGAGCCCTGGTCAGTGGGTTTCAAAAGTGCTCGAGATCGCTCTTGGCCAAGGTGGTGCAACCTTTCGTAAGAATTCCGTTTTTAAGTTTCCGGATGGACTGCTAGTTTTCCCATCATCGTGTTTTCAGGAGGCAGACTGCGAAGGCCCTGCCGTCTGCAGCCCATTGCGTGCCTGAGCTGGCTCCCAAACTCTAGGACTCCTCGGGGCCCTTGGCTGAGCGCATCCGCTATTTAAAAGTTAATTACACACTTATAGTCGAATTGTGTTGACAGGAAGGTAGCACACACGCGTGCCTTCCTGCCTACTCGTCTGCACTTCGCTGTCCTCAGCCCTTGGGCAATCCCAGCGCATTGTGTCTGAGCTCCTGGTTCACTGACATCATGTAGGTGTCGTGAGGTTGGCTGAGGCAGTGGAAGTCCGCTGGCGCCCCCAGCAGTCCCCGCGCCCCCCCACAGCCCCACTTGTTGTTAAAACCGAAGCGCTGTGAATCACAGCATGTAGGGTGGTGCCTGGGGTCCCTCCCCAGTTCAGATCATGGACTCTCGGGGCTGGGAGAGACCTTGGCTGCCAGCACGTCCAGGCCTCGTACAGGCACCAGCCTGAGTCGGGGCCAAGTGGCCACCATGAGGCTCGGGGCAGACTTGATGCCCCCACCATGACCTGGGCACTGTTGCCTAGTACAGCATCTGTGTCAAGAGCTGGGATGGGTGGGCGGCGGAGAGCAGCCAGTGCTCCTGTCTGCGGGGGGCTCCGCTCCTGGGAGCTGCCCCGGGGGAGAGGCCCTCATGGCCCGGCCCTAGGGGCCCCGGAGGGGTGCCCACTGATTTCCCAGAGCTCAGTGTCCAGTCCTTTCTGGCCAGGAGCACCCTGCTGGGCTGTGGAGGCCTCTCCTCGTCCAGCAGAGGACCAGTGCCCCCGCCGGGTGTTGGGCAGCCCCCATGTGGGGCTGCCAGTCTGTTCCTGGGGAACCAGGCCTGGCCTCAGGGCCGACATGAGGCGCAGGAGGATGTTTATTTTTACCAGAGGACTGTTCAGAACCTTCTGTTACTTAACTAATGGTGCCTTCAATATGTTTGAATTGTGCTGTTTCCAAGCAGTCGCCTCCCTCTGAAACAGCTCCTTCTTTACCGCGGTCCCCCCACAGAGAGCACGTCCCCCCGTATGGAGCACGTACACCCAAACTGGACAGAAGTGGCTGTGCCACACGGCTCTCCCCCAGCACTGATGGGCCTGGGCCTGCCCCTTCAGGACCTGTGGTGGCCCTTCCACGCTGTGATGAGGGATGTCTCGTCCGGTTCTGGGCTCCTAGGGCCCAGCCTGTCGCACCTGGAGACTCCAGGGCTTGCTGTCCCGAGGGGGAGGCCCCAGAAGAGGCACCTGAGCTAGTTTTCCTTCTTCGTCCTACTCTTTCTCCCTACCTCCCTGGGACTCCAGAAGGTTCCTTGCAGCTCTGTGGTCCTCCCTCCAGCTGGAGGAGATGCTGCCTGCGGCCCGGTGCAGGCCCTCCCAGCTTGGGGGTCTGGGGGGCACTTTCCCCAGGACCCTGCCTCCGGCCCGTGCCTGGGGTCTCCTGTGTGTTTCTGGAGGCAGGACTGTTGCTCTTTGGCATCTGTACCCCTCACCAGGGCCACTTAGTGACGGCTCCCCACGGGGCTGGTAGATCTTCCGAGGTCACCCCAGGCTGCTGAGCAGTTCCCACGGAGAGCTGGTTCTCATGGCTTTGGTGTTATCGTGAAGTTTTTGTCTGACCATACAAGCGTATCTTGATGAGGAAGGCTTTGTCTATTGAGAGAAAGAATGAAGTTCCTATTCCCATTTCAGATCTTTTGTTAAACAATTTATAGGCCGCTTTCCCGGTACCCTGGCCCCCTCCCCCCAGAAGGACCAGTTTATCAAAAAAGCGGCTGTGTTGAATGGGAGGCCGCGCGTGACCGAGCGTGGCCGCAGTCGCCCGTGACCTCACTCAGCCCTCAGCGAGCCGCGACGCCCCCGGCATTTCCTGTGAACCGGGAGCCTTCCTGGTCCCACCATTGTTGTTCGCTTTTGCCTGGAAGAAAACAAAAATTATTTACTACGCACCGGTGCTGTGTGTGTTTAGAGCCTTGCTGGGAAATGCCACGTCCGGGCCGTCCCAGTGGCAGCCGCGCCGGGAACAGATGGGGGCCGGCCCAGAGCTGTGCGCTCAGGCTCGTCGCTGCTCCAGGGACGTGCTGGGAAGCGTTTGTCTTTGTCACCCCCGTGTTTAAACGAAGATATGTCCCTCCCGTGGTCAGCACTGGGTGCCCCCGGCCCTCCCCAACCCCTGACCACTCAGCTGGTGGGGGGCTCGCACCCCGTCTGTGACTTCCAGGAGAATCGGGGACAAAGCACAGGAGACGGACCCCACCGTTGGTCCAGGCGGCCCCCTTGGCTCTGCACCCTGACCAGCTCCTGGCCCAGCTGCCTCTGCATGGAGGCCTCCCATGCAGAGTGGGAGGCACATGCAGGGTGGTCCCATGCAGGTCCCATGCAGGGTGGGGGGAGGGTCCTGGCACCCGGCGTTGCGCCAGGGGAGCTGGCACATATGCCAACGCCCTCTGCCCTCATGGGGCTTCAGCCAAGTCTGCTGAATGTGGGCTGGCTGGGCTGGCAGGCAGGCAGCCTGGTGACCTGCGAGGGCAGTTTTGGGGGAGCTGAAGCCAGGCTGCTGTGGGTGGAGGGGGACGGGAGGTGGGGAGGGAGGCGACAGTGTCAGCCTCGCCAGAGGAGACGCAGGCCGGCCGCCACGGCAGCCGTGGGACGGGCATGAGGGGGTGCTGGCAGAGCTGAGGCGTGGCTGGGCCGGGCACTGACTCTGGGGTGGTCTCCCCTGGCCCCTCGGGTCATGAGCCAGCAGGCCCTGCTCAGGCCCCGGGAACCTGCGAGGCAGGCCGTCTGTGTGCACCCGCGGCCACTCCTGTGGGGCCTGGGCTCTGGGGAACCCACCAGGCAGGCTGTCTGTGTGCGCCCGCAGCCACTCCTTCAGGGCCTAGGCTCTGGGGAACCTGCTGGGCAGGCCGTCCGTGTGCGCCCGCGGCCACTCCTGCAGGGCCTGGGCTCTGGGGAACCTGCCGGGCAGGCCGTCCGTGTGCACCCGCGGCCACTCCTGTGGGGCCTGGGCTCTGGGCGGCTGATGCCGCACAGCAGTGGTTTCCCTGGGTGAGCAGGACACGGGTTTGGGGTGAATTGCTGAGAAGCACCCAGCTTGACAAACTCCCCGAGATTCGCTTTCAGTTGCGTGACCCCTTTCAGAAAGGGTTGATAGAACTTCCCAGGTCATGTCTCTGAAGCTCCACAGCCCCGTGCTGCCTTACAGGCCTGCATCTGAGGGGATGGGTGCACACAGAGAGAGCACGGGCCCCCGAGAGCCCTGCTCCCAAAGACCGCCTTGCGCGGACCTCACACCGGACACAGCTGGCCGCAGAGGCGTTGACCCAGAGTCCTGTACATGGCAGAGGGACATGGAGAAGAACTGCAGTCAACGCGCAAGTGTCCATCATCAGCAGACCTCTAGGAAATGCTGAAGAAGCCGAAGGCAGTTCTTCAGGCAAAGGGAAGTGATACCCCGTGACCCTGGGATCCCAAGGAGGAAGGAAGGAAGGGTATGGGGATGGTAAGATGGGTGGGTAAGAAGCAAGACAGTTTCCTCTCAGTTCCTTTAAAATGAGTGACTGTTCAGAGCTCATTACACAGCACAGGTTTATCGTGTCTGCAGACGTAACACAGGTATGGCTTCAGCATAGAGGGACCTGGGGTGGACGGGCGCAGACAGGTGCCAGGGTCTCACGAGAGGGGAACAGTCTCCACTCGGGCTGAAGGTGACGCGTAATAGTGTCTAGAGCAGCCACTGCCAAATAATGCTGAAACACCAGTGTGCAAATCAACATGGAACGTGGAGGAGGATTCGAGTGACCAAGAGAAGGCAGGAGCAAGAGGGACAGAGCCGGCCTGAGGGGCAGCCGGAAGCAGGCGGTGGAGCAGCGGGCCCAGCATTGCCCCACGACAGCTGCTGTCAGCAGAAGGGGCTGACACACTGCAGGAGACTCGGGAGAGTGGACGGAACAGCGGGACCCACCCACCACCTGTAGAAATACCGTGATCCAGAGGGGTTGGGGGTGAAAAGGGGGAGACAGAAAGCCTGAGTTGGCTGGGCAGTGCTGGCCTAGATAAAGGGGACTTCAGGTGCGGATGGAGGTTCGCCCGTGGGGCAGAGGACCGCTCGGGCTGGGAGGGGCGGCTCCGGAGTGAGGCGCCCGCGTCCTGGGGTCAGAGCCGTGAGACACCCTCTTCCTGCACTGACAAACCCGGAAGGCAGACTCCAGACACCACGACCGCACTGCGTCTAGAGCAGGGATGGGCAGGCGGTTCCCTTCGGGGCTGTGCCGGGAACCAGGCAGGGAGGCGAGAGTTGGCAGGTGTGGAGTCCGGAACGCTTCCTGGTGCCCGAAGCAGGAAGGCCAGGCCCCTAGGGGAGACGGCGGGCATGAGCACACATGCCTGTGGGTGTGTGTGTGCGTGTGTGCTGCGGCTCTGCACGCAGCCCTGTCCCAGGCTAGTCACTGTTCAGTACTAAAGTTGTGACATTTGTAAAAGCCCAGCAAGATAGACTGTGGCCACCCAGGTAAGGATGCTCTCCTTTGTCTCTGAAGCCGACCACAGTGCTCCCAGGAGCAGTTCGGAAAGGGAGTCGTTCCTGAGAAGCCCGCTCTCCACGCTGCATTCTTGAGGGTGGGCAGTGTGGGCCTGGCCCTGCCCTCCCCGTGCCGGACCGACAGCGAGCGTCAAGGACCCAGGCCCGCCGCATAGACCCCGGCGCGTCAGTGGAGCACGCTCAGCAAGCTCCCCATTTCCTGAACCAGCAGCTCATCCTGCTGACTTAGAAACAGGAGCACAGTTCACCCTTCCTAAGGTTCTGGAAAGGTCGAGGCCAACACCTTGAATTCTAGGCTGAATGGGTCAATATTTTAATGGGCACGCTAGCAACGGTTTTCAAAGGTGCTTCCCTCCTCCTTTGAAAATTATTTCCTCCTCCTACACAGTTTATTTTTCTTGGTACTTCAGCACAGTATTCTGTTCCTCAGCGCCCTTGGCGGTGTAAAACATTCACTGACTGAGTCACTGGCGTGCCAGAGCACCTTGTATTTTAAGTCAGCTCTTCACTGAAGTTGACACACAGAGGTGCATGACCCGTGTCCCCTAGCCAGGTGAGCTGTCCCCAGGGACCCCCGTCCAGGTCAAGGTCAGAACACACCAGCCTGAAGCCCCCGTCCGTCTGCCGCTGAAGGGCAACCACCACCTGGCCCAGCCAGTGGAGGCTGCTTTCCCCCCTGTGGCTGTGGCATGAATGGAACCCACGGAGTGTGCGGGATGCGGCCCAGGTGCATCCTGGGCGTGAGTGGGCCAGACCGGTCTCTGTCCCAGGGATGGTGGGCGCCGGGTTTGTGTCACTGGGCGATAGCGTGAGGGGGGGCCAGGCAGGGTCTGTGCTTACACTTGGAAACCAGGCAGCCCGGGGTTTAAATGCTGGGCCTCCTGCTTTCGTGCTCTGTCAGTGCAGGACAGATCACCTGACCTCTCTGAGCTTCAGATTGCCCATCTGTGAAACGGGCACGGTCATGGTCATCCCTGCCTCTGGGCAGGTGGGAAGGTTAGGCACCAGACCCAACCCCCTGGCTCCAGCTGGACACGCACAGAGGTGTCCCTCTCGTCGCCCTCAATAGCCACTTGGAAGCCCACTGCTGGGGCCATTTAGCACATCAATGGCGCGAGGTCCCTCTGCAGGGCCCTGGTGATAGATTTTGGCCAATGAGGCCCAGGTCCCAGGGTCACGGGTCCTTTACTCTCTGAAGCTGCAGGCCCCTGCCATACGCCATGTTCTGGGCTGATGGGGGCCCTGTCCGTGAGGGTGGCTTTGAGCAGCGCCCCCGAGACCCCAGGCCCTGGTCAGTGCCAGTGGAGCAAGAGAGCCCATCCTCACGCCACCGCCCCCCCGGGGGCCTGCTGCGTGGGGCTGACACCGTGTTCTCCTCGCATGCACGGCGGCCCGGGCCCGCTGGGTCTGGTGCTGCTCCGAAGGCCCTGTGCAGCCCTGGGGCCCAGCTTCACAGCCAGGTTGGCCTTAGGCCACTTGATGCTTCCCAGGGGGGCTTTGGCTGGTTTCAGGCTGTTGGCCTTGAAGGGGGCTGCCTGCCCGAGGGTGACGGCCGCATGTGTTGCAGGCCTCCCGGAGCAGTACTACAGCCTCACCTGGTTCCTGAGCCCCATCCTCGGCCTCATCTTCACGCCCCTCATCGGCTCCGCGAGCGACCGCTGCACCCTGAGTTGGGGCCGCCGGCGGCCTTTCATCCTGGCGCTCTGCGTGGGCGTGCTCTGTGGAGTGGCGCTCTTCCTCAATGGCTCTGCCATCGGTGAGTGTCCTGCCCCGGGGGCGGGGGCAGGGAGCCTGGCTCCACCAGGCGTGCAGGTGTGAGGAGCCCAGACTGCCAGTCCCTCACTGGCAGGCGTCCTTGGCGGGCTGCGGGCCCCACGTGGGAATGCCATGGGAACCTGTTCTCAGGGAGTACTTCCTGTTGTGACCCGTTTGTTTTTAATGCGTATCTGACACCACGTCCTGTTTCCAGCATTATTTCAGAAATTATCTTTTCTCTCTCTTTTTTTTCTCCTTTTTTCAGACTTGGTATTGAAAATGTCCAGACCTACTTTGCTACCTGTTTTTTTGGTTCACGTATTTGGGGTTTGTTTTGCTTCTTTCTGCTGTTGTTTTGTTTTCAGTTAAAGCAGCTATTTGTGGGAAAATACCTTTTGTCTTGAGAGCACCATCAGAAATGTGAAAAAACAAAACTCTTGTTTTTTGGCGACAGCTTTCTAAGACAAAAGCTCAGCCTGTGTCCTGACGCAGGTGAACTTGCCCTCGCTCAGCTCCTCCAGGGCCCGCGTGGGGTGTCAGGGCGGGCATAGTCCCAGGCTTGGAGGGGGTGCAAGAGGGGCCTCCCTGAGCTGTGCACCGTGCACCCCCCCCCAAGCTGGCTGTCTCTGGGTCAGGAGTCCACAGGGAGCTGCCCTCCAGGCACCTGCAGGCTCAGTTCGGGGGGAGCACTGGCCTTCGCAGGGACCGTCTGTAGGGGGGTGCCCCAGCCCACTGTGGCCCATACACAGAAGTTGGAGCCCCCGCCCTGTGCCCTGGTGCCATGTCTCTCACCGCGCCTGTGTCTCTCCTGGTCAGAAACCCCTTTCGTGGCCCTCGTGTGGGGCAGGGCTGTCTAGGAACCCTCATGTGCAGAGTTGGGGGGTCCCAGGCCCCCCAGCACCTCTGTGCCCAGAGTGCTCCTCGTGCAGCAGAACCAGCAGCAGCTCAGCCTTCAGGGAACAGTCTGGTCTCCGGATTCGGGGGCAGACTCACCTGAGGCCGGTGTGTGATTACGGCTCATAACCTGCTTCAGAGCAACAGGAGAAATGAAGCCCACCTCCCACGTGGAGAGGCTGTGCCCAGGAGCACAGGCCCCCCGAGGCGGCCGCAGTGGGCGCTAAGCCACTGCTCCTCTCTGCCCCGGCAGGCCTGGCCCTTGGCGATGTCCCCACCCGGCAGCCCATCGGTATCGTCCTCACCGTGCTGGGGGTGGTGGTCCTGGATTTCAGTGCTGACGCCACGGAGGGGCCCATCCGTGCGTACCTGCTGGATGTGGTGGACAGCGAGGAGCAGGATATGGCCCTCAACATCCACGCCTTCTCTGCTGGTGAGCGGGCCCTGCCCCGGCTCTGAGCCCCCACCCCCGCCCTTACCTACTTGTCTGAGATCGTTGGGTCTGGGGGAGGCTGCTTCATGGCCCCTGAGCGGCTTCATCTCAGATCCCAGTGGGGAGGAAGCAAGCAGGGACCCAGAAGGGCCAAGTGACTGGTCTGAGGTGGGGGGTGTGCTAGCCTGCTGGCTGAGCCCAGGGCCCTGTGCCCACCGCCCCCTCCATTCGGGCAGCTTTCCCATCCAATGGGAAAGTGGGTTCCCGAGCTTCGGGGATGGCAGTCAGTGGGGAGAGAGTCCCGGGGCAGCCGCCAGTTTCCCTCCTAATTGAGGAAGCAGGAAGCTGTCGGGTCAGGATTCCAAACCTGGGCTCAGCTGTCGTGCCTCTGGTCCCTGCTCCTCCTGTTTTCTCTCTGAGTGACCCTGGAGCCCCTCCTTGGGAGAGGGAGTTGAGAACACCTGTCTGGGCTCCCTGCCCCGTGGCCCGTCTCCCACCTCTGCTCACGTCTGTGCCATCCCCTCCTGTCCCCAGGCCTCGGCGGGGCCATCGGCTACGTGCTGGGGGGACTGGACTGGACCCAGACCTTCCTGGGCTCTTGGTTCCGGACGCAGAACCAGGTGCTCTTCTTCTTCGCGGCCATCATCTTCACAGTGTCTGTGGCCCTGCACCTGTCCAGCATCGAGGAGGAGCAGTACAGCCCCCAGCAGGAGCGCGGCGGGGACACGGCCGGGGCACTGGCCCCTGGCCCCCACGCCTGCGTGCTGGACGGCGGCGCCCTGTTCCCGGACGAGGTGCAGTCAGAACACGAGCTGGCCCTGGACTTCCTGGACGAGGGCCTGGTGCGCAGCAAGAGCGACTCGGCACTGCATGTGCCTGAGGCCGCACTGGGCCTGGAGCCTGAGCTCTTCCTACAGGACATCGAGCCCTCCATCTTCCACGACGCCTCCTGCCCCAGCACCCCCCGCAGCACCAGCCAGGAGCTTACCCCCGCCCGGCCGCCCCGCCGGCCCCCACTGCTCCGCACAGCCGCCGGCGAGGACGAGACCCTGCTGGAGAACCACCTGAGCACGGCCAGGCTCCCAAACGGGGGCGGTGCGCGGCTGCGGGACGGCCCAGGTGCCTACAGCCAGGCGGCCCTGAAGGCCCCGGCCATGGCGGGCCCTAGCCGCCGGCGCCGGCACGTGTTCCGCCGGCAGGCCTCCAGCACCTTCTCCTACTACGGCAAGATTGGCTCGCACCGCTACCGCCACCGCCGCGCCAACGCCGTGGTACTTATCAAGCCCTCGCGCAGCATGAGCGACCTCTACGACCTGCAGGCACGGCCGCGGCAGCACCGGCGCCGCCGCCACCAGAGCGGGGCCACCACGTCCAGCGGGGACTCGGAGAGTGAGGAGGGCGAGGGCGAGACCACCGTGCGGCTGCTCTGGCTGTCCATGCTGAAGATGCCCCCCGAGCTGGTGCGCCTCTGCCTCTGCCACCTGCTCACCTGGTTTTCTGTCATTGCCGAGGCCGTGTTCTACACCGACTTCATGGGCCAGGTCATCTTCGAGGGGGACCCCAAGGTGAGCGCCCAGGCCCCCCCTGCCCCGTGGGAGGGAGCGATGACAGCCGGCCTGTGTGCACCCCTGTTGAACGTGGTCAGGGTCCTCGGTATGAGTGTGAGAGGGCATCCGGGCCTGGGTCCATGGTGAGCACACAGCCCCCACCCAGGCTTTGGAAGTATGGGAACCCCAGGGAGCTGGAGGCAGGCAGGCCAGCTCTTGTCACACATAAGTGGCCCCCAAGCTTGCAGGTTGAAGCAGCTTTCTGTTGTTGCTGGTATCCAGGCCACGTGGGCACGGCTTCTAGGCCCCAGGGCATCTGCGGGCTCACACCTGTGCTCGTGTGGCCCAGAGGGGCCCCAGGAGGTCCAAGGTGGTCACGGCTCAGGCCTCCCCACCCCACGTGGCCCGCCAGGCCACTCTCTGCAGCCCCTGGGCTCTAGGAGCCAGAGGCAGGAGTGGCAGGCATCCTGGACCCAGAGAGCAGGGCAGGAGCAGGGCTGGGGGAGAGTGCAGAGGCTCCACCACAGGCAGCGGCCTGGGCCGTGGCTCTTCGTGCTCTGCCGCAGTTGGGATGCGTCAGTGATTTCTCTGTAAACGACCCCCTCTCCCTGGAGGCGCAGCACGTCGGCCCCACCCCCTGAACCCTTGCGTTGTGTCTGGAACAGGCTCCGTCCAACTCGACGGCATGGCAGGCTTACAGCGCGGGCGTGAAGATGGGCTGCTGGGGCCTGGTCATCTATGCGGCCACTGGTGCCACCTGCTCAGGTAAGCGGCCCCCAGCCAGGTGAGCCAAGAACCTGGATGTGCTCCATGACTGGAAAGACAGACAGGTGTCCTGCTCCATGGGCCACAGGCCCTGTCCCGACAGGGCCGGCCCTCAGGGACAGCAGCATTGTCACTGTTCATCGCTGTCTTGAGGCGGAGCCGCCAGTGCCACTGCTGGGACGGCAGTGCTGCGAGCCCTCAGCTGTCCTCTGTGCGGACGCCTGCCAGCTCCCGGGGAGGGCCTGCCAGGGCTCAGGGTGATGGCAGCGCTGCAGGAGCTGTGCCCTGAGCCGGGAGGCTGGGGGAGCTGGGGCGGGCGTCCCAGGTCCTGCCTGAGTGCACACAGTGTGTCTGGGGTCTGCCGGAGGTCGGGGTGGCTGGAGAAGACAAGCGGCCTTCCCCTGGGGTCTGCTGTGTCCTGGAGGACAGAGGTCGGGAGTGACAGGCTTCAGCACACCTTCCTGGGGCAGAGCCGCGGTTGGGGCCTCCGGCTGATCCTGGCCCAGCCCCTGCCTAGTCTCTGCCCGAGGGTGATGGGACAACAGGTAGTGGCCGCGGACAGCCAGCCTGACGGTCACGGTGTGGCCTGCTCTACTGGAGGACTCCTCAGGAGGGCTGGGGCCTTGCACGGATAACCAGCCACAGCTCAGTCCCCAAGACAGGACGGTGCCCACGGCCAGAGAGGGCGCCAAGTGCGCCTGGACTGCTGGAAGGATCGGGAGGCTTAGGCCTACAGGGTGGGAGTCCCCACCGGGCTGCAGGATGGAACCACGAGGGTCGACCTCTGTGAGGTGTGGAGCCCCTGGCAGTGGAGTGGGACACGGTGAGCTAGGGGTCCATCCAGGGACTGTGCGTGGTGGCCGGGGAGTGAAAGACGAGGGGCGTCCTGTCCGTTCCTGAGCCAGGCTGAGTGCAGTGAAGGCAGGGGAACGAGCAGGCCGTGTGCCTTCCGGTCACCATGCGGCCCCTCTCTGCAGCCCTACTACAGAAGTACCTGGACAACTACGACCTGAGCATCAGGGTCATCTACGTGCTGGGCACGCTGGGCTTCTCCGTCGGCACGGCTGTGATGGCCATGTTCGCCAACGTCTACGTGGCCATGATCATGATCAGCACCATGGGCATCGTCTCCATGAGCATCTCCTACTGCCCCTACGCCCTGCTTGGGCAGTACCACGACATCAGAGAGGTGGGTGGGCGGGCGCTAGAGGGGAGGCCCCAGGCCACGAGGTCACCAGCTCTGGGCGGCTCTGGGGGTCTCACTGGCACTTTCTGCATGGAGCATTCTTGCCCACGTCTTCCCTTGCACGTGCACCTTCGGCCTGTGGTCTGCCTGGATAGAGTGCGTGTGTGTGGTCTAAGGTTGATCAGAACTTTACGGCGCCCCCAGGTAAGGATGGTCACGTGACCTGGTGTCCCGTCCCCCTCCCTCCACACTGCCAAGACATGGTCATGGCTGGGGGTGCGGCTGGAGGTCTCTGTATTCTCTTCCATGGCTCTGTCTGTCCTCTCACAGTGGCTACACTGTCTTAAGTAGTTTTACAAGAAGACCTGAATGAAACTTGGTAGTGTTAAGTTCTCCAGCTTGGTTCTTCAACATTGTTACTTGGTAACTCTTGACCGTTTCCTTTTTATTTAAATGTTAGAATCAGCTTCTGGACTTTTTTTTTTAATTGTAAACACATTGATTATAGTGATCAATTTGGAGAGAGTTGAAACTTTGTAGTATTGAGCCTTTATAATATTCCCTAAATATGGTATATTGTATTAATTGTCATAGCATATTTATAGATTCTTCTGGGCTTTCTGCATACACAGTCATATTGTCCACAGGTAATAGGTTTCATTTCTTCCTTTCCAATTCTTAAGGGTTTTATTTATTTTCCTTGCCTTCCTGCAGTGGCTGGAACCTCTAGTACCGTGCTCAGTATAAGTGAATGGGGGGCGTGGAGGGAGAGCCAGGCGAGTGGGTGTGCGGCAGCTGAGGGCAGGCAGTTAGTTCTGTCTCAGACCCTGGGGATGCTGATGCGTGGCTTGACCCCTGGCCTCACGCCATGCCCGCCTCTCTTCCAGTACGTGCATCACAGCCCCGGTACCTCCAAGCGTGGCTTCGGCATAGACTGCGCCATCCTGTCCTGCCAGGTTTACATCTCCCAGATCCTGGTGGCCTCCGCCCTGGGCAGCGTGGTCGACGCGGTGGGGACTGTGCGCGTCATCCCCATGGTGGCCTCCGTGGGCTCTTTCCTGGGCTTCCTGACGGCCGCCTTCCTGGTCATCTACCCAGAGGTGTCCGAAGAGGCCAAGGAAGAGCAGAAGGGCCTGTCTTCCCAGCCGCTGGGCGAAGGCACGGGCGGCAGTGCCGAGAAGCCCACAGTGCTGAAGCTGTCCCGGAAGGAGGGCCCGCAGGGGCTCATCGAGACCGAGTCGATGGTCTGAGTTGCGCCGTGCACACATTCCAGGGTGGTGGGGAGACGGGGGTGGCGCCCGGCAGGCCAGCTGCCATGGCCTTGGTGCCCGTACGCACCGGAGCCCTTCACCGACCCCGTTGGAGGCTCAGTAGCTGTAGAGTAGGTTTGCGCCAGTAGGCGAAAACACCTCGTTAATTACTTTTTCCACAATTAAAAAGAATCAATTTTTTTATAAATCAAAAAAAGATCTTTTAATTTCAACTGTCTCTTTTGTTCTGCAGGTATATTATTCTGCATGTTTTAAAATTATAAACCAGATTTACCATGTAGAGAAGCGATTTAGCAAAAAATGAGATTTTTGCCTTTCTAAAGTTACAATTGAAAGCAAAAAAGTATCTGATGTATTTTGCTATATCTTATCTGAATTCTTCAGATGACGGTCGTGTAGTCAGTGACTAAAACACTTCTATCACATTTTTCCCCTGTGGATGCCTACAGGTATTTGGGCGTTCTGTCAGATCTCCTCACATTTTGTTGGTGCTGCAGCTATTGGAGAGTATTTTTCTCTATGATTATTTTAGAAAAAAAAATTTTTGTCTTTATTTTCCAAAACTGTGGTTTCTTGAAGAACACATCACCTGTTTTCCTGTTTGACACGTTGTCCCTGGGCAGCAGGCAGCAGTAGCAGCGACACCAAAGCTGGGAGGAGGCTGGGCCCCCGGGACGCTGGTGGGGAAGCCTGCCGGGCCAGGACCGACCACCTGCCGGGGGCAGCCCTGGAGCTGGCAGACCCGTCCCCACGCCCGCCCGCATCTGTGTCCGTCCCCCGCCCATCATCTTGTCCGAAGCCCCGGGAGATGCTGTGACTCTTTCGTTGCACTTTGTCTTTGAACCATCTGTGGGGGACCACGGGGGCAGAGCTCCCAGCGTGGACCTGCCTCCCGCACCCGCCGCCAGGCCCACACGCCAGGCACTCTGCGCCCGTCTGACCTCTGCCTGTTCACTCCCACCGGCCGCCGGAGTCAGGACTGCCCTGCCATGAAGAAAGTGGATCTCGGACAGGGGGACGGTCTGCCCCACAGGTCAGCTCAGCACGGCGTTTCCGGTTTCAGCGCAGAACCAAACTTGCACCCCGGGGAAGCATGGTCGTCACAGCTGCAGCTGTTTGGAAATGCTTTTCAAACCACAATCTCTTTCTAAGTAAGCAGTTTCTGCTTTTCTTCGTTGGGACGGTCAGTCTAAGTCCGCTGATCTCAGGAGAAAGAGGGAGGCCTCCCACACATCGCCCGGATAAAGTGAGAGGATTGTAACTCTTCGCTGCCTCAAGTCGATGTGTTTTTAAATAAAGTACTTTAAAACGCATGAGAGTCATGCTGCAATATGATCATTCTAAAGCAAATATATATATATATAGATATAGATATATATTTCAAGATGAAACTACGCAGTTTTTAAATAAACTACTTGAATTTCTTGTCGAGAGGAACAGCCATGCTTCATGTACTTGACCGGCCTCTGGTCCCATCCTGTCTCTCCGTCGCTGGTGGCACTTTTCAGGTTGCAATTTGTCCCTGAGGAGCAGCGGTGCCTTTCTGTTTTGGATGCATCCATGAGCCACGTGTCCTCCCCCGGAAGCTTAGGGTCACGGAGAACCGGCTGGGAAACGGGAGCATTTTCAATGTGCATCACAGCTGGAGAAGGGCCTTGGGAATCCTGTGCCCAGACGGGCAAGTCCTTCCCCCTCCTGAGCCCCCCATCCGGTCTGTGCTCCTCCCCTCGCCCCGCAGCGGGTACCCGGCAGGTCACTTGGATGCCGTTCAACGGCCTTCGTGGCTTTAGGATGGAAAGTTCTCCTGCTGTGACTCTGTAGATCACAATCCCTGTTTAGCTGCTCTGCTGCTCAAGGGAGTCTCCTGACAGCTAGAAAACAGGGGGGCCGGTGAGCTGAGAATGTAGGGGTGAGGGCGGGGAGCCCGAGTCAAGCTCTGAGATGAACCAGCCGGAAGGGCCACACCTCCTGGGCCCACCCTGTCCACAGCCCGGCCGGGGCTTGATGTATAGGAGCAAGCAGGGCTTGTGGCAGGACCACCGCCCGGAGATGCGAGCCTTAAACCTGATCTAAAACAGCAAAGACACGGAAGGACGGGAACAACCCTGGAACATGCTGGGGGGCGGGGGGAGGCCCGCTGGGGAAAGGCCTCTGCCGGCAGCTGGTGCAGAAGTGAGTGTGTGTGCGGCTGTCTCGAGTCCTGCAGGCCGCAGACTTCTGCTTGTTTGTGACCAGAGGGTGTCTTACCACGTGGGCCTGGGAGGGCGGGTGCCTCGCGGCCCAGGTCAGGAGACAGCAGTCATGGAGCCGGCCTCCAGCCGTCAACTGGGTGTGAGCTTTGGTGGGGGGTGTTGGGGAGTGAGTGCTTTTGCCTCAGCCCCATCCTCGCAGCAAGGTTATTCCCAGGTTGCACTGACCCGAGGCTCTGGCATCACCTTGTGTCTTAAGAAAAGCAGAGCGGGCTGTCCGCACAGTGGTGGCTGGCCGTGGCTGGGGGCTGTTTGGTTCCTAACGCTGTACCTCAGATAGCTGTGGGGGCCGCCGGCGACCACTCCAAGGAGCATGGCTGTGGCCCCCTCACTTGAAAGGTCCTCTGTCTGGTGCTCTGGCCAAGGTGACCACCCAATGCGTTGTGCCACCCACTGGGTAGGCTGGCTGGGTAGCCGATGCCGGAGTCAAGCCTGGAGTTGGCCTCTTGGGCCCTGGGGGTCGTGGCAACCAGTCAGGGCTGGGTGCTGGGAGCAGAGGGCTTGTCGGGATTTGGCTGGTTGCCGTGTCATATGTTGGGATTTGGCTGGTTGCCGTGTCATATCGATGGACTACCCAGATAGGGTGGCGCGGATCTGATCCGCGTCTTTGGTTCCCTAAAAAGTCAGCTCAGTGAAGTCAGGCAGCACCCTGTCCCCATTCTGCCAGCAGTCAGCGTTGGCGATGTTTCTGGGTGGGTGGAGGGCTGGCAGTGGGGTGCCCCTGCCGCTCCCCACTGCCTCTTATGGGTCCTAAGAAGGTCATTGGCTCCAGATAGTCCTCAGGTGTGTTTCTTAAAGGCGTGTGTGGAGAAGTAGCTCTCTGCCCCCCAGAACCCCAAAGTCGCGCCTCTGAAGGGGCTGCCTGTGCGGTGTGTCTGAAAAACATTCCAGAAGGTCCCAGCCGTACCCTCCTGTGGCCGAGGGTGTGAGCTGCCAGTGCCAGAGACAGTTGCTGGGAGCGAGTTTGTCAAACACCAAATTCACTGGACACAGAGCATCTTCAAGCTGTTGGGCTCACACCTGAGCCTCTGTCTACCTTTGGCCACCCGGCCCCGAGCACAGGCAAGGACCCTCCCAGGAATGTTGCTACCGGCGACAGACACACGACTGTTCATGCTACATCTGCAAGCAGCTGCTTTTCAGATTTTCCATCCCTCTTCTGCCTGCTTCAGGGCCTGGGGGCTCAGGCCTGCCTGATGGGGCTGCCCTGGGGGCCCACTTCCTGAGCGCAGCTGCCCAGGGAGTGGTGTCGACTCAGTGCGGCCCTCAAGCACGCAGCACGTTGGGGGGCCTCCGTCACTACCTCCTCGTGGGGAGCCGGCCCCCGCTATCCTGGCCCCTCGCCCAGCCTGTCCCCGGGCGCGGCCCCCTCTGCTGGGCCCTCAGCAGAGCTGAGCTCCCGCCCTCCCCTGGTGGCCAGGGGCCCGGCTCCATGTGCTGTGGACCAGGACTGTGTCTCGGTGGCGGAATGACCCGATTATTGGAAATGCCTCTTGTTACCAGAGGAACTCCCCAGGCGTCTCGGAACAGGACTTATTTAGTTCCATTGTGAACTGGCCACAGGACAACATTTTTTTATCAACTTATTAAGTTGGAGCACTATACTAGCTCTTGCTGATTTTAGCAGTGATATAAGTGTGTGTTAAACACATAACGTTTTATGAGGAAAAGGGACTATAAAGAGTAATATCACACATCACTTAATTTTGTATCAGGCGGGCACAGTGGTCTGGTGTTTGTGTGTCTCAGCGCCGAGCCCCTGGTCCCGCGGCTGCTCCCGGGGCCGGGGGCTGTGGCTGCATGGCACTGTCTGCCCCGCCCCGTGCACAAGATCCTGTCTGTAACGCGCTCACCTCTGGGTATAGACCGGGCTCCCCCTGCGTCTGTTTCACTCTGTTACTCTGTGGTTGAAGCTTAATAAACCTTTCCCTGCCGGGTGCCAGTGTGGGTGTGTCTCTGCCGTGTCCCCAGAGCCCCTCCCTTCGCCCCTGCCTCCCTGGAGCCTGAGGGCCCAGTGCCGGGAGGGCCTGCCCGTGGGTGTGGGCTCCTGGGGTAGTGCTCAGAGGCCCTCCCAGCTCCCAACCTGGGGCCCATGTCTGAGCCCCCAGCACCCCCGGGGCACCTGGCTCAGTTGTGGGCTCAGGCTGAGCCAGCAGGGGATGAGGCCCACCTGGCATCCTGTGACCTGGCACAGCCCTTTCAGGCCAGACCCCAGGCTGGGGCCCCAGGCCATGTGGGCAAATGTCTGGCAGCCCTTCCTTCCCAAGGCCTGGCCTAGTGGGTGGGTGGTGGGGTCCTGACTGGTAAGCGAGCCTTCCAGGAAAGAGGGGAGCTCAGGAGCCACCCTGGTTACCACTCGCCAGCCAGAGGGGCCAGGCTGCCATCAGACATGAGATGGGTGCCAGAGGGCCTAGCTGGGGCTGCGGGCAGCTGCCAGTCACTGCCACCCTGACTTGGCAGTGGGGGTAGTGGAGGCGGAGGGGCTTGCCCAAGGTCACACAGGTGGTGAGATGTGATGCTGGAGGGGTTGATTTGATCAAAAGGGTCTGCTTGACCTGCACCGGGGAGGAGAGCGTGCATGCGTGTTAAGTCACTCAGTCGTGTCTGACTCTTTGCAACCCTCTGGACCGGTGCAACCCACCAGGCTCCTCTGTCCATGGGATTCTCCTGGCTAAGAAGACTGGAGTGGGTTGCCATTCCCTTCTCCAGGGGATCTTCCCACCCCAGGGATCAAACCTGCATCTCTCATGTCTCCTGCATTGGCAGGCGGGTTCTTTACCGCTAGCCTCACATGGGAAGCCCAGTGGGGAGCAGGGTGGCCCTTAATTGGGGTCCAGCAGAAGCCGGCCCAGGATGGGGGATGGGAGAAGGGGGTCGGCTCGCGCGCGTCCAGGAGGGTGCGGTCACCAAGGGGGCCCATCAGGGCGGTCCATCCTGGTCATCAAGGGGGTGGAGGCTAGGAGGCCCCGGGGCATAGTCCTGCGCTGTGCCATGAGCGCCCCGCGGGCGGAACCCGGGCACACCTCCCGGTCGGAGGGACTAAGGTGCTCTTGGGGACTAGGGACCACGCATCGCGCCTCCTGCGGCTGCGCCGGCCGCGAGAGGCGGGCCCTCCCTGGGGGGCGGGGCTTGGAGTCCGGGCACCGCTCTCGTCCCCTTCGTGGCCGAACGAGTTGGCAGCGCCCTCTGGCGTCCGCCCGGGGTGCGCAGGGCCTGCGACACGCGGGCGAGCCAAGGCGGCGCCGCACATCCTCAACCGGCCTCCCGCCCCGGGGGCCGCGCCAGGCGCCGGCGGGATGGTGCGAAGGCTCGAGGGATAGGTCACCGAAAACGAGCGACCCGGGCCCCGCCTCAACCCACAAGCCTCCGCATCTGTCCCACCGCTGTTAGTGCAGAATCAGTGTTTTGTTTGGGTTTTACAATTGAACCACCCCACGTAGAGTTTGCAATCTACATTTTTTGTTCAGCAAAATATTTGACCATCTTTCTTATTAGCACCGATTGGTCTACTACATTCCTTTAACGATACGAACAGAAGTTTTTGTGTGGGGTGTTGTTTTAATTTTTATTGGAAAATCAGAGAAAATTGTATTTATGTCTTGTTCCTCTTGTCTGTTATCACCTGTCTGTCTGTACCTCATCTGTCATTATAAAAATGCACTAATTTGTGTTTCTGGTAGGTATGCCTTAGGATTTTCCTAGGAGTGGGGGAAGAAAAAATTATTAGTGAAAAGAGTTGAATTCTTAGTGGGAAATCTCACATTTGGCTTCAAACTCAGTACAGAGAACACACTGGCATTAATTATAAACCTTTTATCTGCTTCCCATTTGCACAGTTCTTTTTGCATCATTCTCTTTACATCATGCTTGGTTCTGCCAACAAAACTGAGAGACTATATAATTATATATATTATATAATTATGTAATAATTATATATATTTGGCTGCACAACACAGCGTGTGAGATCTTAATTCCCCCACCAGGGATTAAACCTGTGCCCCCAGCAGTAGAAGCACAGAGTCCTAATCACTGGATTGCCAAGGAAGTCCCTGTATAATAATTTTTAGATCAAGAAACTGAGCTCTGAGATACTAGAAGTTGGACACACATTGTCTTTCCCAGGTGCTCAGATATGATAGACACACACACACAGATACACTCAAAGACAAGGCAGGATTCTTCCAGAGGTCCATAAACTACGAGGGATCCTGGAAGGGTATGTAGTGGTGTCTCTTTGTGGCTTTCATCTGTTTCCTTAGATGTTAAGCATCTTTTCCTGTGTTTGCAATTTATATATCTTCTTTGGTGAAATCTCTAACCTAGTTTTTTGTCCTATTTTTTGGTTGTTTTCCTTGTTACTTTTGACTTCTCAGGATAGAATTCCTTTATCTGACATATATTTTGTAAATATTTTCTCCAAATCTGTAAGACAAGTCTGCCTTATTTCTGATTTCAGAGTGAAAACACTGTATTCACCATTAAGTACGTTTGTGGGTTTTAGCTGCTTTTTATACAGTTGAAGAAGTTTCCTTCTATTCCTAGTTTGCTGAGAGTACTTAACATGAATGGATATTGAATTATGTCAGATATTGTTTCTGAATCTATTGAGATGAACTTGTGTTTTCTCTTTTTGCATTTGTTAAGATGGTAAATTACATCAGCTGGTCTCGAATATTAAGCCAACTTTGCATTCCTGTGGTGAATTTCCTTGATCATAAGGTAATGTCCTCTTAATGTATTGCTAGAGTTGATTTTCTAAACTTTTAAAAAAGATTTTGTTTATGAGGGAAATTGGTATTTTTTTCTTTGTAATATCTGTTTTTTGTAGCCAGGTACTGTTAGTCTTATAGGCGCGATAGGAAGCATTCAACTCTTCTGTTTTCATGAAAAGAATGACCAAATTTGTATTATTTATCCCTTATATATTTGGAAGAATTTATCAGTGAATGTCATTTTTTTCCTGTCATTTTTTTAAATTATGGATTAAATTTCTTTATTGTAAATAAGTCTATTCATGTATCTATTTCTTCTTAAATTAATTGTGGTTGTTTACATCTTTTACATAAATTTTCCATTCCATCTAATTTTGATGCCAAATTTACTGGCATCAAATTCAAAATATTCCCTAGTTCTTTAACATCTGTAGACTCCGTAGTGATTTTCTTGTTTTTTTTAAGTGGGTGAATTTACACAGTGACACCAACAGGTGCAATGTTCTATGAACGTTCTGATATATGCCTACTCCTGACACTCAATCTGCATGAAACGGTTTCTTCAGAGAATTCTTTCTCGATGCCTTCCAGCTTACCCCTGATCCCTGCTGATATGAATTCAGTTATCATGATTGTTTTTGTCTGATTTGAACTTCATGTAAACGAAAATAGCAGCCTTTGTATCAACTTTGCCTAGCATGCTTTGGAGAGTCAAACACATTGCTATTCCTTTTTTTTTTTTAACTGCTGTATAGAATTCCATTGTGCAGCTATGTCACATCATTCTCAGGCTGATGGGTGTTTCCAGCATAGGGCTATTATAAATAAAGATGCTACGGAGATTCTCATGAGTCTCTTTGTAGACGTATGTTTTGCTTTATCTTGGGTAAAAAGCTGCGTGTGGCATTGTGGAGTTGTAGGGTACGTATGTGTCTAAAAGAGACTGACAGCTCGCCCAGTGGTTGTGCTGTTTTTACCCAGTTATGGGTGGACGCTCCATCTGCTCCACGTCCTCATCTTTATTTGCTGTTGTGAATCTTTAACATTAGCCATTCTCAAGTATACACGTGTTATTTCACTGTGGTTTGACACTCCTGATGACTCATGATTTTAAGCCTCTTTTCAAACTGGCCATTGATATACCTTCTTTAGTGAAGAATCTTTTGCCCATTTTTAAAATTGTTTTTCTTTTTATTGATTTGTAGGAGCACTTTATATATTTCGGATGCAGGTCTTTGTCAGATATAGCACTGTCAATATTTTCACCTCGTCTGTGGTTTCTCTTTTCACTTAATGGCGTATTTTGATGAAGTCTAATACATTAATTTCTTCTTTTGTATTTAGCACTTTTTGTATTGTTTCTTAAAAAAATCTTTATACCAAGGTTGCAGAGACATTTTAATATTTTTAAAATTGAAGTATAGTTGATTTATAATGTGTTAATTTCTGCTGTACGGCAAAGTGATTGAGTTACATGCATATATACTTTCTTTTTTTATATTTTCTATTATGGTTTATCACAGGATATTGACTATAGTTCTCTGTGCTATACAGTAGGACCTTGTATATCCATTCTGTCTATAAAAGCTTACATCTGCTAACCCCAGCCTCCTACTGCATTCCTCCCCCAACCCCCTTACCTACCACCAGTCTGTTTTCTGTGTCCCTGAGTATGTTTCTGTCTCATGGATACGTTCATTCACCATATTTTAGATTCCACAAGTAAGTCATATCATATGGTATTTGTCTTTCTGACTTCACTTAGTATGATAATCTCTAGTTGCATCCATGCTGCTGTAAATGGCATTATTTCGTTCTTTTTTTATGGCTGGATAGTATTCCATCGTGTATATGTACCACATCTTTATCCATTCTGTTGATGGGCGTTCAGGTTGGCTCCATGTTTGGCTCTTGTGTATAGTGCCACTATGTATCTTTTTTTTTTTTAATCTTTAGCTGCGTTGGGTCTTAGTTGAGGCTCATGGGCTTAGTTGCTCTGTGGCATGTGGGATCTTAGTTCCCCGACCAGGGATCAAACCCATATCCCCTGCATTGCAAAGTGGATTCTTAACCAGTAGACCACCAGGGAAGTCCTGCATGTATCTTTTTGAATTATAGTTTTCTCTGGAAATATGTCCAGGAGTGGGATGGTTGGATCATATGGTGACTCTATGTTTAGCTCTTTAAGGAATCTTCATACTGTTTTCCGTAGTGGCTGCACCAACTTACATCCCCACCAGCAGTGTAGGAGGGTTCCCTTTCCTCCACACCCTCTCCAGCATTTGTTATTTGTAGACTTTTGAATGATATCCATTCTGACTGCTGGTGTCACTCTGATTTGCATTTCTCTGATAATTAGTGATGTCGAGCAGTCCTGTACTATTTTAAAGAAGCCCCCCACAAGTTAACATTGGCTAAAGTAAAGAAACTGGACAGCAGTGTTAGTAAATGAGGATTTATTCCTGATGTGAAAATACATGGTTGCACGTGGATGGAAGCTCAATCATTTATGTGGATTTCTGACAGGCTTTTACTCTAGTTTTTCATGTGTACAAAAGCAGAATTCCACCTTCTGCCCTCTGCTGCTGGTCTCGTCTCCCCTCCAGAAGTCAGGGGAACACACCTTCCCCAGAAGAATGGACTGGGGGGATTCAGCCGCCTGGCTCTTCTCTGCACCACAGCCTCAGAACATTCCAGAACATGATCAGAGCTTCCAGAATGCTTGGGTTCTGTAGACCCAGTCAGAGGCCGGGCCACAGCTCTCAACCGGGAGTCACTACAGATGCCTCGGAAGCCTGGCTTTGTCCTGGGCACCTGACAGGGACCTTGCTCACAAGGTCTGGCAGGATGTCTAACCAGGTTCCCCAAACCCAGGGCAGAGTGTCTGGCAGCCAGCCTCCTGTGGCGGAGCACACCGTGGGTCCACAGGGGACAGCCTGGGGCCCTGATGCAGCGCTCCCTCCACGCCCAGCCGCCAAGCCAAAACTGGGATGAAAGCTATGTTACAGTAAAATTGTACAAAAGGTCTTTTGCTAGTATGATTATCTGCAGTTAAATAATAAGGCACCGTCTACATATACATACACGCTGTGCACCCAGGATCCGGATGCAGCGGAAATGGACACGAGTGTCCGGTAAGGGTTTGTTTGCGCTGTTTTAGATAGAATGCTGATCTTTGGTATAAAAAATGTCTCTTTTCATTATAAAAACACTGCATTTGTTAAAAAGAAAAAACACAAGAGCCTGTCTCAGCCCTGTGCAGACAGCCTCACCCCAGTGCTGTCCCCTCCCTGGGCAGGCTCTTGTCACCTGCTCTGACGGGCAACAGCAAGGGCAGGTGCAAACCTACTCAACCACAACGTGGTCATTTAAAAACAGCCCTTCTTGTGAGCTTTGCTGGAAACAAGAGGTCAGTGTACGGCCACCGGGCTCCTGTAAACCTGGCGCCTGGTATCTAGTGAGTGAGTGAGGGAAGCGGGCAGGAAAGCATGGCCAGAGACTGGGGGTCTGCTGGTCATGGGTGCTTTGGCTCAGCAGCTCCCGGCTGGCCTGGCGCTGGCCCAGGGCGTAGATTCTGGAACCGTCCAGATAGCACAGGAGGGCTTCTCAGCAGAGGCTGCCTGAGAAACACCCCGCCCCGAAATGGTCCAGTTTTGTCAGCTGACGTCCAGGAGGGGAAGTGTGACAATGGCGGTCAGACAGCCCAGGAGGCCCCGCAGTGGGCCCGCCCCGACACCAGGCGGATGGCCCCGGCCGGCTGGGACCACCTCCCCTGAGGAAGCACCAGCAGCTGCGGAAGGTGCGTCCCTGGCTCGCAGCACAGCCCCCTCGGTCACTCGACCTTCCAGATGGCGATCTTCCCCTCCTCACGGCCGGCGCCACTCAGCACGTATCTGTCCTCCGCAGAGCACAGCGTCTTCACCGTGTCCGCGTGGGCCGCCAGCTCCTTCTCCACCATCCTCCTCTCTGCATCCATCACGTAGATCTTCCCCTTCAGTCGCCCCTGCGACAGCCCCGTGGCGCCCACCCAGATCTGCCAGGAGAGGCGGGCATCGCATGTGTAGCCCAGCTGGGAGGCACGTGGGGCCCCCGGGCAGGCATCAAGGGGCACCCCCAGGCCCACATTCTCTCACCTGCTTCTTCACCCTGATCATGCAGTTGATCTCAGAGCAGTCCTGGAGGTGGATCCTCTGCGGGGGCTGAGCTAGGTCCTGCAGGCTCCAGACGTAGACATCGGGGTACCCAGCACAGGCTGCCCAGAGCTGCTCCTGCTAAAGTGAAACAGGTCAGGGCCAGCGCAGTGGCAGTCCCGTGGCTCGGGGACGCTGGGCCAGCCCAACGCGCCAGGGTACCTCGGGCATGAGCTGGAATCCCAGGAAGGAGGTGCCTGTCTCTCTAAAGCTCTTGTCGATCTTCAGCTCTTGACAAGGAGATCCATTCATGTTCACCACCAGGATGCTGTCTCCAGTGCCTGCAGGACCGAAGAGCAGGATGAGGGGCAGGCACAGCGAACGTAAAGTACAGGGACGAAAGGGCCATGAGGGCTCAGTGTGACCAGCAGCCCACGGCCCCTTCACCACATCTGAGTGCAGCTTGAGACACTCTTAACTGTAGCCTCCATGTTACAGGCCTAGACAGCATATGAAAAAGCAGAGACACCACTTTGCCGACAAAGGTCTGTCTAGTCAAGGCTATGGCTTTTCCAGTAGTCATGTATGGATGTGAGAGCTGGACCATATAGAAAGCTGAGCGCCGAAGAATTGATGCTTTTGAACCGTGGTGTTGGAGAAGACTCGAGAGTCCCTTGGACAGCAAGGAGATCCAACCACTCTATCCTAAAGGAGATCAGTCCTGAATATTCATTGGAAGGACTGATGCTGAAGCTGAAGCTCCAATACTTTGGCCACATGACATGAAGAACTGACTCATTGGAAGAGACCCTGATGCTGGGAAAGATTGAAGGCAGGAGGAGAAGGGGACGACAGAGGATGAGATGGTTGGATACCATCACCAACTCGATGGACATGAGTTTGAGTAAACTCCGGGAGTTGGTGATGAACAGGGAGGCCTGGCGTTCTGCAGTCCATAGGGTCGCAAAGAGTTGGACACGACTGAGCAACTGAACTGAACCTCCACATGGTGTCTTCATGTCTTCTTGCAGAGACCCTCGGGCCGTTAACACCGTCTTTACCAACGAGGAAGCAGGTGGAATCCTTCCTGCCAGTTATTTGGGATTCCCTATCACTTGCGGCCACGCCATGTGCTACCCCCATGATCCTTACCAGGATCAGAGCTCTAGGTGACGGTTCCCAGCCTTGTGGGGCACATCTCTCTGTCGAAGCTCCTCTCCATCTGCTTCTATTAATCACTCAAGCAAACCAAGTTTCCACATCATGAGAGCTACAGGTCATCAAAATTATACAGCAGTGAGGTCACCAGATCAAGGCTCCAGGAGAGACGGAGTCAGGTTCAAGATAAGGTGAGGAGCTGCAGAGCTGTCCTCTTGGGGTTTTTATTGCCTGCTCCCTCTGCCTCCCGCCCTGCATGAAGCCACGGGGACAGCAGGACGCAGCCCCACCCCGTGGGCAGCACCGTCTGGTTGCAGAGGGAGGAGGTGCAAGCCCCCTAGAAGGGCTCTGGCTTCCTGTCATGGTGGGTGGACTCCAAGCCCACCGAGAAATGACCCTTGGCAGTGCTCAGGGCTCGGGAGCTCAGCTGGGTTCTCAGTCACAAGAGGCAAGAACCTCTCCTTCCTGCCTGAGACCTAGTAGAAACCCTAGCATCCCTCCAGGAGGGCGTTCATCCCGAGATGCCATCATCCACTTGGCCTAATTAAGAAGGTCCTTCCAGATGCTTCTACTTGTTAGGAATACCTGGGCGGCAGGATGTCCTGCTAAGAGGCGCTAAGGCCCCCAGGGGTCCCCTTCCTTGGGGCCAACCAGCACGCTCACTGCCCACCAACACTGCAAAGGGCGAAGGCGGACTTCACAGACACCCAGCCTGTGTGAGCGCAAGGGGCCTGCTGCACACGGGGCAGGGGGTTGCGCCACAACGTGGGTGAGCCAGTCACTGTCCTCGAGGTGCCTATCCTGTCAGGGCCGCCTTCTGGGGTACCTGTCAGTGACCCTCACAGTCACTGGTGCTCTGAGGCCCACGTTCTGCCTCTAGCATCTGCCAGCCTGCTGTCCAGTGGGAAAGATGGCATTTCCACCTCACTTTACAGATGAGCAGAGAGACTCTGCAGTGCCAAGGACCAGCCTGACATGACCAGTCATCTGTGACGACCCTGGATCTGATGCTGAATGCACACAGAGGCTGCAGCCTGGACCACACATGCACCTCCCAGTGCCCACCTCAGACCAGTGGGAGCAGGACCGGGTCCTCTCCCTCCCAGTAACTGCTGGAGCCTCGTCCTGTGAGGGGTGCTCAGGCCTGTGGAGGAGGGGGGTTGTGGTGCTGCAGCAGACGCAGATTTAGGGGAAGGTACAGAGGGTTGGAAACACTGACCAGACTGGAGAGGGAAGTTGGGACCCCCAGGCTCACCTCACCAAGGGCTTGCGGGGGAGTCAGAGGCATCGCCCTGCCCCTCCACACTCACATCCTTTCAGGATATACCTCGGTGCCCACAGACCCCATCTGCTGAGTGGCCAAGGTTTTAGCTTGTTATCCTTGTTTAAAGACTTGGAACAACACTTCACAGTAAACATTGTTCTTTACCCAAAGAAACCCTGCTTTCCTCTTGTGCTTTTCTCATTGTTAAACAGGAAACCTACTTATTAACTTGAAAAATATGAGGAATTCCACCCTGAAAATGAGGTTATCTACCCTCATTCTAATATGTTATATCCCTCCCCATATTTAACAGGGACCTTTTAGTCCCAAACACATCCATGAATGGACACACACACATCTGACAGTCACCAGAGACCAACCAGAGCTGAAGAATATAGTCTTGGGAAGAAAGAAACTCGGTGAGCGGCACAGTTCCCGGGGTTCCCCTCAATTCAAGAAAGTGAACCGCAAGCGAGATCAACACAAGGCCCTTTACACCCAACCACACTAGTCCAACTTGTGCAAACCAGAGACAGAACTTTAAAAGCAGGTACAGACTCCAGACACATTCTGTCCAGCAGAACAGTGGGAATGACAGCCAACTGCTCATTAGGAACAAGAAGAGCTGTGAGACAATGGAACGACATTTCTAACGTGCAGGGAAACTACAGCTGTCAGCCTGGACTCCGTTTACAGCACACACAGGCCATTGGAAATCCCAAGGCTAAGAGGCAGTGTGATGCAAGACAGAAACCTGAATTTTAAGAAGGGATGAAGCTCACTGGAAATGATAAATATATGGACAAAAATAAATTTTTTTCTTAATTTCTTTGCAAGACCATTGAGTACTTAGGCAAAATTTTCTAAAATATGAAGTTTATCACAATCATAGCAATAAAATATGGCATTTAACAACAATAGGAAGGGGAAAGAAAGGTAAATGGAATTAACTCTACTGCTGTGCACTGTGTCCGTTATACACAAGTGGTGTAATAGTTATTGAAGGTATGTAGTGAGAAGTTAAGGTTGCATATTGAAATCCTTAGAGCCGTTGCTAAAAAATAGAACAAAGCCCAAAGAACTAAAGAGACAATAAAGAAGATTAAATTGAATATTAAAAAAAAAAAAAAGCCCAAAAGGAGGCAGGAAAGGAGGAACAAAAGAAGTATAGATGGGAAAATGGAGGGGAAAAAAAGGTTTACACCCAACCATGTCATTAATTGCCTTGAAAGTGAGAAGACCTATGAGCAAAGGATCTGAATAGACATTGTCTCTGGAGAAAACACAGAGATGGCCAACAGTCCATGAGTCATCAGGGGAAATGCAACCAAAGTCACAGTGAGATACCACTTCACACTCACCAGGACAGTTATAATAAAAAATAGATGATAGGTTTGGTGAGGACAGGGAGGAACTGGAAGCCTCATATACCACTGGTGGGGCTATAAAACGATGTGGCAGCTTCAGAAAAGATGACAGTTTCTCAGATGGTGAAACATGGTTAGCCCAGGTCCACCCACAGGGGAACAGTAACCAAGCGGTAGCATCCACACAGTGGAACAAATGTGCTGTCGCTCCTGAAACACTGTGGATGAACCCTAAAAACATCATGTTGCCTGAACTAAGCCAGATGAAAAGAGCGCACGCTGTAGAGCCCATCTACAGAAAGTTCAGGAACAAAGAAAACAAACCCACGGGAGAATTCAAAACAGGCATTTCCCTGAAGAGAGGCACAGCGGGACAGCGGCCCTGATGGAAACGTTCTGTGTCTCCCGTGTCAGGCGTTCTGTGGTGTGCACTTTTCTCAACACACAGCAAACCACACACACACACTGTGCCTCTCATCACAGGTAAAACATGCCTCGATTTTAAAAAGTATCCATGACCATCACCCGTGGTATCTGGCACATGCTAGGGAAGCCTTCAAAGTGCAGGCCACCTTTGTGCTGTGATGTTCATAAATACAGAAGCCACGCCTTAGGCGTCTGCACCTCCCATCACACCCCTGGAGAAGTGCCCGCTTAGGACCACACACGTCAGCACACAGGATAGGGCCAGGAGGGCTGCGGGAGGAGTGGCCACGGCCCGGGGGCGGGCGCAGTAAGAGCAGGAGGGAGGCGCCATGGGAGAGGAGGGGAGGGGCAGCGGGAGGGGGAGGGGCACGGAGGGGTGCAGAGAGGGGGCAGCGGGGGGAGGGGCAGCAGGAGGGGAGAGGAGGGACAGCGGCAGGGGAGGGGCAGAAGGCAGCCCGCACACTCTGGAGGGAGGTGGGGAGCAGGCGCACAAAGAAGGAGCCTGAGTTCTGAAGCCCCAGTTGGAATGCGAAGCAGAGGAAAGGGCCTGGCCTCTTCCTGGCCTAGCGGGGGCAGGGGGCAGGGGCCAGGGCCAGGGCCAGGGCACTTACAGCACCAGAGGCGGCCGCCGTGCAGTCTGATGGCCGAGAGCCCTCCACCGGGCACCTGGAACCTGCCGGTCACCCGCAGGGAGCTTGCGTTCCAGGCCAGGACCATCCCGTCGGCGCTGCAGGAGTACACGGTGCTGGGGGGTGAACACACACGCGTGCTTAACTGCGGCCCGGAGAAGACCACATGATGATGATGATGATGACACTGATGATGGAAAGATGGCCTTTCCATCCAGAAAGAACAAAGCTGCCACCAGGCACAGCACCCACAGCCCAAGTGGTGGGCGATGCCAGAGCCGTCGGGATAAGCCGGTGGGGGTAAGCTCAGCGCCCATGCCAGCCCCGGCACCTCCAGCCACGGTTTGCCACCCGCTCCATCAAGACCTGTGAGCGGAAGCGGTCACTAAAATCCACCTCGGCCCCAACAAGGGGCCAGAAACCACACACGAGGTCAAGGGTCAGCAGGGCTCAGGGCCTGGCAGCTGCAGTGGGGGCTCAGCTAGTGCCGTGTGCCATTCACCTTCTCATGGCATATCACCTTCAGCTGAGGACCTCAGTCCACCTGACACTCGGGGGACAGGAGGGTGCGGGTGGCACCAAGGGAGCAACCGAAAAGCTGTGGCTCCGTGGTCACTCGTGTCCACTTGCTCCCGGGTCACAGCGGGAAGCGGGGCTCCGCCTGGCGCTCAGTACCCCCCCCCCACCTGCTGTGTGCCAGGCCCTGATCCAGGCCCAGGCCACAGCGAGAGAACAGGCATGGGCTGCCCTCAGGGCCTGACGAACTTAATAAAGTAAGGACACTGAGGAATGAGGAGAGGTTCAATAGCTGATGGGTTGAACTGTGGCCCTGAAGAAAGATATGTTGACGCCCTTACCCTCCAGCACTTCAAATGCCACCTTATTTCACAGCAGCGTCTTCACAGAAGTAGTGAAATGACACTAACAGGGTGGACCCTAATCCAGTACTGACCAGCGTCCTGATAAGAAGGGCACGGCTGGACACAGGCACAGGGGGGTTCCATGCGCAGACGGAGGACTTCAGTGATGCACCCACAGGCCAAGGACGGCAGGCCAGCCCCAGAGCCAGGGAACGGGTGAGGAGGCCAGGGGCCCGCGGCATGCCCACCGTGCTCACCCCGGAGGGGGTCTTCTCTGACCACTTCTTCAGACCTCTTCTCTGTATTCACGACTAGAGCCACGCAGGGACGTCCCCTGGCTCGCCTTCCAGACCTGCTTCGCTCCCCCTGCCTGGCCTGGGCCCTGCCGGCCATCACCCACAGCCACTGGAACCGTGCCCTCTGGGACCCCGCCCCGCCCCAGAGCCAGGCGGCCCCCCACCCAGGGAAGCCCACCGCACCTGGGCGCCTGCACTCCATCCTGCACAGCCAGGCCCGTGACGCTGGAGCGGTGGTCCGTGAGCTGCTTGTTGCAGGACATGCTGTGGACGTTGATGATGTAGATGACTGAGTCCTCCGAGCCGACCCACACCTGGCTCTGCTCCGCCATCACCATGCAGTTCTGTCGGGCCAAGGAGGCAGCAGTGCGGTCAGCGGCCCGTGTGTACCGCGCCAAGCCGCGGCTCCCAGGGACCCACAGGCTCAGGTTCCTGCTGGCCTCGGGTCACATCACTGTTACGGGATCAACACATCATCACTGATGTGCGCTTCTGTTTAAGGACACTTTTTTTTTAATTTAAATTAGTTTATTTATCTATTTTTTAACTTTACAATATTGTATTTGTTTTGCCATACATTGACATGAACCCACCATGGGTGTACATGTTTTCCCCTAAGGACACCTTTGATCCTTGAACAACACATGTCTGAACTGTGTCCGCACCTTCTCCTTATGAAGATGCCCTTCTCTCTACGCTAGGTCACCATTTTAAACAGCAAAACCACACACACAAAAAGCACAAAAATGTGAAAGATGTGGCACTAAATAGGCCATGAAAAGGACACCTGTGCACAGTTTGAGCTGACCCCAGAGGCAGAGTCGCCTCGCCCGACCACGGATAAAACGTGCACTCAGCTCCCAGGCCCTGTCCACATGCACGACTGTGGACAACCATGAAAGCTCCAGTAGCGTTTGTTCTGGGGCCACAAATCAATGAGTGATTAGGCAGATCTGCAAACAATGATGACTGACTGCACACTAGCAAGAAACAAAACTGCCAGTGCTCCTGCAGCTGGAGACAGCTCTCAGGGATTCCGGCGTGGCAAGAATCGACAACAGTGATTATCTATAGAGTTTCCGAAATTAGAAATTAAGGGCTAAAACGCTGAAGAGTTATAAAAGCCACATAAATGTGTGAACCATAAATCTGTCTGCTGGTACATCTCAACCAACCTGACTGCATACCTAAAAATTTCCTGAGCTGGTGTCTGACTTTATCCATGACGCTGGCAACATTTTACTGAAACTCAACAGATGTCTCAGGTTTTCAAATACAAGAATAACAGTTACATCATGTTGGAGGGGCTGAGGCTAGATCTAATACAGTAAATCACTATCAATGGTGGTTACTATTACTTATCTGGTGGTTACTGTTACTTATCGTTGCCAGATGAAAGAGCTTATAAAAACTGATAGTTTCAGTTTTACCAATACATATTCTGGAAAGATGCTACTTTGTTAATTTCAGAATTAATTATTTTAAAATGCCCTTTCTTTTGTGGCATCTACCAGAGAATTATTATAATTTTAGTAAAATATCTTTCTTTAGTGGCCCAAGGATATCTTAGATAAACCACTTTGAACTTCAACTTTCAGAGAAGGCAGCATTTTCTAGAGATAATTGCCCGAGTTTCTGCCTTGTCAAATGATACAAAATGTTCCTGTGAAACTAGTGGGAAGATATTTTCACATAATTTGTTAACTTTCTGCTTTAATTTAATGTTACCTGGCCTAATTGGCGATCAGTAGAGACTGATACAAAATGCAGCCATTTGATTTCATTTTCAGGAGGATTTTATTCTATTATTAAACAGTCTTTGAAATGCTTGTAACTAAGAAGCAACAGGAAAATATTAAATTTCAGAGTAAGAATGATGTCCTTAACTTTTCCTTCTTGTTTTTTGTTTGATCTAAAGCATTATTCAGTTCAGTTGCTCAGTCGTGTCTGACTCTTTGCGATCCCATGAATCGCAGCACGCCAGGCCTCCCTGTCCATCACCAACTCCCGGAGTTTACCCAAACCCATGTCCATCGAGTCGGTGATGCCATCCAACCATCTCATCCTCTGTCGTCCCCTTCTCCTGCCCCCAATCCTTCCCAGCATTAGGGTCTTTTCCAATGAGTCAACTCTTCGCATGAGGTGGCCAAAGTATTGGAGTTTCAGCTTCAACATCAGTCCTTCCAATGAACACCCAGGACTGATCTCCTTTAGGATGGACTGGTTGGATCTCCTTGCAGTCCAAGGGACTCTCAAGAGTCGTCTTCTCCAACACCACAGTTCAAAGCATCAATTCGTTGGTGCTCAGCTTTCTTTATAGTCTAACTCTCACATCCATACATGACCACTGGAAAAACCATAGCCTTGACTAGACGGACCTTTGTTGGCAAAGTAATGTCTCTGCTTTTAAATATGCTATCTAGATTGGTCATAACCTTCCTTCCAAGGAGTAAGCGTCTTTTAATTTCATGGCTACAATCACCATCAGCAGTGATTTTGGAGCCCCCAAAAATAAAGTCTGACACTGTTTCCACTGTTTCCCCAGCTATTTCCCATGAAGTGATGGGACCAGATGCCATGATCTTAGTTTTCTGAACGTTGAGCTTTAAGCCAACTTCTTTTTCACTCTCCTCTTTCACCTTCATCAAGAGGCTCTTTAGTTCTTCTTCACTTTCTGCCATAAGTCTGGTGTCATCTGCATATCTGAGGTTATTGATATTTCTCCTGGCAATCTTTCATTCCAGCTTGTGTTTCTTCCAGCCCAGCGTTTCTCATGATGTACTCTGCATATAAGTTAAATAAGCAGGGTGACAATATACAGCCTTGATGTACTACTTTTCCTATTTGGAACCAGTCTGTTGTTCCATGTCCAGTTCTAACTGTTGCTTCCTGACCTGCATACAGGTTTCTCAAGAGACAGGTCAGATGGTCTGGTATTCCCATCTCTTTCAGAATTTTCCACAGTTTATTATGATCCACACAGTCAAAGGCTTTGGCATAGTCAATAAAGCAGAAATAGATGCTTTTCTGGAAAGCATTATTAGACTTCTATAAATATTTTGCTCTAATGTGTCTTGGATCCCGTTCCTTTATCATCTGAAGCTCATTATTTGAATGTGGAGGGAGATGGGTTTTAGCAACTTTAAGAATGATCCCCATCTTTTGGCAACATGGATTTGAATCATAGTGTTTCTGTTTCACCCCAGTTTTGGAAGCATAGACCGCGCCATAGATTGTCCCTTTCTTTTTAGATGATGGAACGTGACCATCAAAGTGGAGATGAGCTGAACACTTAGGTAAGCAAACTTCACTTCATCTTGCTTTTCACATGAAAAAAAAGTTGTTTCATGTTAAAGGAGTTGGCATGAAAATTTTCCTAGCAAGACCCCTTGGGACAGTGGCTTCTTTTGTACCCTCTAGGGTCTCAAACAGCATGAAGCCCACCAGAGAGTAGGTGTGACAGCATTTTGAACAGCAGGGTGGTGTCGCTAAAGACACTAGAACCCCACCAGAAAGAAAGCGCCAATCGCCCCTCTCCTGGAAACACCAGAATTCACAAGGCCCATTCCAGGTGTGGTTGTGTTAGGCCCTGGAGCACATGGGTGAAATCACACAGAAACAAATGATTTTCAAAGAGCTGTGAGGGACCTTGAGAAACCTCCAAAAACCAGTGGGCTGATCCTGGTAGCACTAATGGCTACAGACCTAACACTTGACCCTGGGTTTCTAGGGGGTGGGGTGAGGTGGTCTTTGCACAAAATTAAAAGACGCTTGCTCCTTGGAAGAAAAGCTATGACCAACCTAGATAGCATATTAAAAAGCAGAGACATTACTTTGCCAACAAAGGTCTGTCGAGTCAAAACTATGGTTTTCCCAGTAGTCATGTACGGATGTGAGAGTTGGACTATAAACAAAGTTGAGCACTGAAGAATTGATGCTTTTGAACTGTGGTGTTGGAGAAGACTCTTGAGAGTTTCTTGGACTGCAAGGAGATCCAACCAGTCTATCCTAAAGGAGATCAGTCCTGAATATTCACTGGAAGGACTGATGCTGAAGCTGAAGCTCCAATACTTTGGCCACCTGATGCGAAGAACTGACTCATTGGAAAAGACCCTGATGTTGGGAAAGGTTGAAGGCTAGAGGAGAATGGGATGACAGAGAATGAGATGGTTGGATGGCATCACCGACGCAATGGACATGAGTTTGCGTAAACTCCAGGAGTTAGTGATGGAAAGCAAAGCCTGGCGTGCTGCAGTCTATAGCATCACAAAGAGTCAGACTCGACTGAGCGACTGAACTGAACTTTCTTTCAATAAAGTAAAGTTGACTAAGTTATCAGTCTAAAAGCTCAAACAACTGAGGTTTCTCAACCACACGATAACTATGATATCATGCAAATTTTATTTAAATGGTTCTCAGTCTCAACCCCAAATATGTTAAAATAATTCCAGTGTCCGCTTTTGGTGACTGGAAATGTAAATGTGAGAATACCACCCTGCCCTTCACAGGACTGAAATCCAGTTTTATAATAGTTTTCAGAGTGCCAGTGGTTAAAGTCATTATCTGCTCCCTTAAATAAGAATATTTAAGTGAAAGACAAAACAAGTTTACATTCAATTTAAAAGCTCGAGATAGCTCTTCGCTTTCAGAAGCCCTGCGATCTGCGCAGGTCTTTGGAGCTCTTGGGAGGGACTCGAGTAACTTCCAAGCAACTTGAAATGGACTCATTGGTGTTTGAGGATATGGCTGTGAATTTTACCCAGGAGGAGTGGGTTTTACTGGATTCCTCACAGAAGAAACTCTACAAAGACGTGATGTTGGAAAATATCAGGAATCTGGCATCAGTAGTGGCAAAACAACAAGATCATGACATTGAAGATTTGGAGAAAAACCATGGGAAAAAATTAAGGTGGGATCTTCCCAGACCAGGTATCAACCCCATGTCTCCAGCATTCGCAGGTGGATTCTTTACCACCGAGCCACCAGGGAAGCCCTCAATATCACTTTTTAATAGAAAGGTTGGAGATCTGTTGAAGAGTGTTCAGTATATTCAACTTGTAACAATTCACACAAGATAGAAAACCTCACAATTCCTGTAAGATGTAATAAATACAAAAATGTAAAAGAATAAAGAAAGTAAGAATGTTATTTTCATGATTTGCAGAAGTCCTATGAGAGGGAAGCTGCCTGAAAATAAGGACATTACTTCCTTTGAAGAAAATCTTACTTCAGCTCTTAAAATGAAGAAAAAGACTCATGATTTAAAAACATGGAAATGCAATCCATGTGGAAAAACCTTCATGAGTGTTTCATCCCTTACTAGACACATGAAATGTCATGTTGAAGACAAACCAAGAGAGTATCAAGGGTACCTTGAGAAGTTATAAGTGTAAAGAATGCGGGAAGACATTTGTTTCTACCAGTTCTTTCAGAACACATAAAAGGAGTCACACTGGAAAGAAACCCTATGAATGTTTACAATGTGGGAAAGTTTTTCCATATCAAAAATCTTTCCTACTACACAAAAGAACTCACACGGGGGAAAAACCCTATGAATGTAAAGAATGTGGGAAAGCCTTCATGTGGAAAATAACTTTTCTAAAACACATGGTAACACACACTGGAGATTTACCTTATAAATGTGAGAAATGTGAGAAAGCATTCATTTTTTTCAGTCATTATCAATATCATGAAAGGAGTCACAATGGAGAGAATCCCTATCAGTGTAAACACTGTGGAAAAACCTTTCAAACTCCTCGAAGTATTCAAATACATGAAAGAACTCACGGGGGAGAAAAATCCTATGAATGTAACCAGTGTGGTAAAACCTTCACTTATTTGTATTCCTTAAACGCACACGAAAGAGTTCACACAGAAGAGACGCCATATGTATCTAAAACATATTCTAAAGCATTGACTTTTGCCAGCTCTCTTCGAAAGCACGAGGCGATCCACACTCGAGAAAAACCCTACGAGTGTAAGGAGTGTGGGAAAGCCTACAGATTAAATGAAAGCCTCCAACAACATGTGATAATACACGCTGGAGATGGTCCTTATAAATGTAAGGAATGTGAAAGAACATTCAGTAATTCCAGTTCTCTTGAAATACATGAAAGGAGTCACACTGGAGAGGAACCCTATGAATGTTTACAACGTGGAGAAGTTTTTCCATCTCAAAATGGTTTCCAGCAACACAAAAGAACCCACACCAGGGAGAAACTTCATGAATGTAAAGAATGTGGGAAAGACTACTTACGGAAGATAACTTTTCGAAAACACATGGTAACACACACTGGAGGTTCACCTTTTAAATGTCAGAAATGTGAGAAAGCATTCATTATTTTCAGTGATCTTCGAAAGCATGAAAGGAGTCACGCTAGAGAGAAACTCTCTCAATGTAAACAATGTGGAAAAGCCTTTAAACGTCCTAAAAGTATTCAAATTCGTGAAAGAATTCACAGAGGAGCAAAACCCTATGAGTGTAACCAGTGTGGTAAAGCCTTCAAACATTTGACTTCCTTAAAGGAACATAAAAGACGTCACACAAGAGAGATGCCATATGTATGTAAAACATGTTCTAAAGTATTGATTTCTGCAAGCTCTCTTCAAAAGCATGAAAGAATCCACACTGGAGAAAAACCCTATGAGTGTAAGAAATGTGGGAAATCCTACGTATTTAACTATTACTTTCAGAAACACATGATAACACATACTGGAGATGGTCCTTATAAATGTAAAGAATGTGAGAAAGCATTCATTAATGCCAGTTCTCTTAAAATACATCAGAGAAGTCACATTGGAGAGAAACCATACCAATGTCATCAATGTGGTAAAAGTTATAGATATCAATCATATATAAATAAACATTTAAGAACCCATACTTTAGAGACATCCAGTGACTGAAAAATATTTAGGAAAACTGTCACGTCCTCTCATGTGCAAGTGTATGAAAATATTCACACTGGACAGAAATCCTGTCAAATGTGAACAATGTGGGAAAGGCATTTTGTTTCCATGTAAGAATAAGCACCTTCTGTCGGGAAGCCTTTGGGTATTTTTTGTTACTGCAATATAATCCCCCAATATGTTTTTTATTGTATTTTATTTTATATGATTAAAAGTGTGTGTGTTTTTGTGTGTGTGTGAAACAAAAAAAAATAATAATAAAAATAAAAGCTCGAGATAAAAATGAAAACCCCTCAGGCTTCCTTGGTGGCTCAGTCATAAAGACTCTGCCTGTGAATGCAGGAGACATGGGTTTGATCCCTGATCCGGGAACATCACACATGTTGTGGAGCGGCTAGGCCCTAGTGCCCAGGAATCACAGCTACTGAAGCCTAAATGTTCTAGAACCTGTGCTCCGCAACAAGAGAAGCCACTGCAATGAGAAGCACTGCGACTAGAGAGTGGCCCCTGCTCACCACAACTACAGAAAAGCCCGCACAGCAACAAAGACCCAGCACAGCCCAAAATAAATAAACAAAAAAATGAAGCTTTCAAAAAAATGAAAGCCCTAACCCCGACTCACAGGATTCAGTGATGCCGTGGGGTTCAAGTATCTGCTGCCTATGCAGGTGGACATGTTCGCTTTCCAAAACCTCAGCTTAACCCAGGAACTGATGAGAACTGTCCCCACTGAACGGCACGCTGTTTACTCACCAGCTTAGAAGTGCCCACTCTAAAGCAGTGCTGGTGAATCGTCCAGGAGGAAGCGTCAAATACGATCACCTTGCCCTCGTTCAGCGCGCACCATAATTTGGGGTGAGCATCCTCCACTTTTTCCGCTGGGTCAAGATGCCCTGGAGAGGAAAGCAACCAGACATGTTGAAAGGAAACCCTATGCTGCATCAGCATGGGATTTGTGATTCGTGCCAAGACTCAGGTCCTTCTCAGCACCAGGTGCCACCCTGGGTGCCCAGGCTCCAAAGGTGAGCACGGCCTGAACCGCCAAGCCCCTTGGAGCTTAGAGTCATAGACTGGCTGGCTCCAGCCTGAGAACCACACAGACAGAGCCCTCCCCCAGCAGGACGCCTGAGCGTTCACTTGGGGTCAGCACTTCAGGCAGAGAGAAGGGGGCTCAGGGACAGAGGAAGGGTCTGCAGCCGCAGGCGCGCCCCCCACGAGCACAGCCGGGCCCCCGCTATCCCCAGGGCCACCCGCACTTGGCACCGTCGGTCTTTCCCATCGTGGCCGCTCTGACACCGTGAAGATTTTGTTTTTTCACTTGTGGTTTGTTTGCATTTCCCTGGCGCTCACGAGGCTGATGGCATTAGTCAGGTGTCTGGATCTCCTCCATGGGGAAGTGTTTACGCCTCCTACCTGCTTCTGAATCGGGCTCTTACTCTCCTTGACTTGTAGCCGCTCTTTAAATACCACCGACTTCAAATACCCCGTGTTGAGTCTATCCTCTTACGAACATCCTTTCCAAGTCTGCGACCACCACTTTCACTCACTTTGAAGTTTCTTTTAAAAAAACTTAGCATGGTCAAATTCACCCATCTGTTCCTTTACGCTCGTAGTTTTTACATGCTCTGTGACTTGTTTCCTTATCCTAAGGTCATGACTGTCTTCTGAATTATCATCTCCAAGCTTCGTTTGCTCATATTTGCTTTTGCCTTTCACGTTCAGCTCTCCAACCTTGGAGCCGATGGCCATGTGCGATCTGAGGTGTGCGCGAGCTCCATCTTCTCCACGTGGACCCACTGCGTCCCAGCGCCTCCTACAATGGAGACAGTCTTTCTCCCACCCCTGCTCTGTAGCATCACCTCGGTCCTAATCCAGGAAGTGTGAATCTGCCAGTCTTTCTGGGGTGTTCATGCCTTGGTCTCCTGGCCCCATTGGGGTGATCTGCCCACTGAGATGCAGTCTGCAGTCCTCCAGAGCCTGAGATGCGCCAAAGCCAGGCTCAGTGCCTGGGGCCTGGCTCCCTGGTTCCCAGCGTTCTCGGAGGGGTTGCCCGGTGCTCCCCTGGTCCCTGACGGGGGGAATGGCCAGCACAGGAGGGGCCGTCATCCCATCCCAGTGACAACAGGCTCGACCCAACCAAAGATGTGAGTTCAGGGGCTTTATCCGCTGGACATGAGGACGGCAAGGCTGGATGGGGACTCAGCCACGCACAGCCCCTTGTGGCCTCCGGGTCCACAGAACAGCTGCACCTGGTCCCCAGAGTTCTGCCTCCAACGGAAGAAAACCACTTGGGCCCTGTCCACCCTCATCCTGCCACACCCTTCCGTTCAGTGCTGACCTTGAACACAAGTCTCAGTTCTCAGATTGTTCAAAAGACAGCAGCGACATAGACCACATGGCCCTACTGGACAGCACAGGGAGCTGTAATCAATGTCCTGTGATAAACCATAATGGAAAAGAATATGAAGAAGAATGTGTATATGTGCATTAACTGGATCACCTTGCCGTACAGCAGAAATGAACACGACGCTATAAGTCAACTAGATGTCAATAAAGCTACAAAACCAGCAGCGACACAGCAGGGGTCAGGCCTCACCTGGGGTGTAGAGCAGCACATCGATGGCTTGTGGGGAGGTCTCCTCCGCCGAGGGGTTGATCTTGTGTTTCAGGGTTTCCGAGGTCGTCTTCGGAACCACCATGGGCACTGAAACGCAGACACGTGGGGGTCAGTTCCCCAGACTCCAGGACATTCTCGCACACTCTCGGCTTCCCTTAGGATATTAGTCCTGGGGTAAAGCTGTGATTTGCGAAGATGAAGCTCCCTTTAAACTAGACATAAGTAAAGCAAGCATTTCCAGCCAGAGGGTGAGCGTCTGCCAAGGTCTCACACTGCCTGTCATCTAAATACAGCTGTCAAGCTAAATGATCTAACACTCAACTGTTAGGGATGGTCCAGCAGAGAGAAGACTTTGAATACTTCTCCATCAGTCTAACCCACGAGCAGCTTCTCACCCCGGCATGTGGCGTGGCTGCCGTGGGGGGTGTCCTGTGCACTGCAAAACCTTTAGCAGCATTCCTGGCCTCACCTGGTCAGTGCCAGTAACAACACCCGTCCCCTACCCCCACACACACACACGACAAATATCTCCAGTGCTTGCCAAGTGCCTCCCTCCAGGGACGGGGTGCAAACTTCAGAAAGTTTCATTTTTAGACCTTCCATCACAAATGGAGCACAAGCTATTCACTGAAGACTAGGATCACATATCACTGCCTCATTACGCTTCACACAAGGGCAAACGGTCCTTGATTGGAACAAGGGATCCGGGACACTGAGCGTGGGGGACCGCTCCTGCAGTATGGAATGAAGAGTGTCATGTGCTGGGTCCCTCCGTGGAGAGTGCGAACGCGGAGTCCAGAGTGAGAAGGCTTTTCTGCAAACTCTTGACAAAGATCAGGCTTGAGCGTGGAGTGGTCTCCACAGCTCAAGTGTAATGTGTATTTGATTTGGTTCCTAATTAAAGGGGAGAAAATACCCTGCCATCAACATCTGGCTCCAGGACTGTTGACAAGAGGTCCTCCAAGTCCCTCCAGCAACTGGAGCATCCTGGCTGCTCCTCAAGAGTGGGGTCCTGGGATGGGGGGTCCGGGGATACAGGAGAGGGGTTCCTGGGACCAGGAAGTACCAGTGATGTCACGGTTAGTGACAGAAACAGCAAAGAGCAAATCGCCCCGAGGAGAATGAACACATAACCATGGCTTGTTTCCCCTAATTCTGGGATGACGTTTTAAACAGAGTCTTCCTGGCTATCGACTCAAGAGGAATAAAAACACATCCAAACAAAAACTTGTATGGGAAATATTCACAGCCGCACTGTTTGCAACAGGCAGGAAGCAGGAAACCTCAGTCAACGGAGGGAAGGATAAACTATACTGTATCCACTCAACGGAGTACATTCAGCCACAAAAGGGATGAAGCAGTGACCCCCGCCACACGGATGAACCCTGGAGTGTGACACCACATGAAGGATGCCAGACACACAGGACACATACTGCTATGAGTTCATGTATAGGAAGTGCGCTCAGATTAGGCAAAAATGGGGCATATCCACAGCGACAGAAAGTAGGTTAGTAGGTTAGTGGTTGCTCAGCAGCTGAGGGGTGGCTGCTAAACGTATGGGGCTTCTTACTGGGGTGATGAAAGTGTTTCAAACCCACTCTGCTCATGGATGTAGAGCTCTGAATACACTCAAACCAGTAAGGTGTACACTGTGAAAGGGAATGGTGTGTGAATTATATCTCAATAAAACTATTACGGTTTTTAAAGTACAGACAAGCAAAACTAGTTGTCATCTGAAAAACATCCCTACAGGACTTCCCTGGTGGTACAGTGCATAGGAATGCAGGGGTCATGGGTTAAGTCCCTGGTCAGGACTACCCCACGTTCCCAGAGCAACTAAGCCTGGGAGCTACAACTACTGAACCTGCACACCGCAGCTGCTGAAGCCCGCACACCCTAAGGCCTGCTCTCCACAGCCAGAGATGCCACCACAATGAGAAGCCCACACACCGCACCAAAGAGTAGTCCCTGCCCGCCACAGCTAGAGAGAGCCCACACAGCAACAAAGACCCAGCACAGCCAAAAATAATTTTTCAAAAAATCCCTACAACTTGCTCATCTGTGTTTCATGAATCAACTTCAGGTTGTGGGTTTAATCGAGCACATGTGACTTCCAGCACATAGTAAGGTTGATAGAGTAAGTGGTCCTCGATAGTCTCTGCTGCTTTATGCAAAGCATAGGACAACTACTGGTTTTAGGAGAGCATTTAAAAGTGGACACAATACAGAAGTAGCTAAAAATGTTACATAAACCTATTCTTATCTTCTTGCTATTTCCTGGACTTGAAAAATCTTCTGAAAATAAAAAACTGAGCTAACCACTGACCTCTATGGCTTCCAGAATGTGAGAGCCAGATCTAAACCTACAGGCAGGAGACCAGAGAATTCTGAGGGGTGGAGAACTGACCGAATCAAGGGAAAAAAGTGAGATGGCTGTTGGGGGTCTCCCCACGCCCGAGCAATGAGGTCCAACAGTCAAGGGCAACCACTCACAAAGGTCCCTGCGGCTCTGCAGTGGACGTGTGTCTGACTGCAGAGCTCATGAGACTGCGATGGCGATTCCATGAGCCACTCAACAGAAACCCTGTTGCTGTGTTATTGGTAATTCAGATTCAGGACCAACACCGTACGGGGCAAAGTGGACTGTGCCTCAGACACGGAAACGGTGAGGTGCCTCAGCGTGTCCTGAGGAGCAGAGAGCTCCAGGGGATTGCTAAGTGAGAAAAGGAAGGACGCAGAGGGAGGTGTGATGTTCAAAAGGGAAAAATGCCGAAGAAAGAAGTTCAAGACATTTGGGGTTGGTTCACTGATTAAGACAAAAGGCAACCAGATAAAAACCTTACTTTCACTCTTCATCCTATCAAAGTAGGACAACTTGGAGGCTGCGTAGATGGCTCCCGGTGACTGCAGCGTGCCAACGACTGCATCCATCAAGAGAATGTGGGTCAGTGCCTGCTGTACATACTGGGGGTCCTGTGGGAGGCACGGTCATCTCAGCACAGCGTCTCTGAAATCACGTCCCGCTAAGACTCTGTCCCGTTACACACAGCAATACTTTTAAAAATGTGTGGTTTTCAAAGCCACCTGCAGAGTTGAAATTTGGATTTGATGTCATGTACTTACGTTCTCTTAGTTGAGACCAATACTGGATGTCTCCACCCCTTCCCCAAAATAGTTGGAATAATCCTCCCACTCACTAGCCTATGAAATTATCCAGCCCATAAAAGCTAACAACCAAAGAACAGATGCTTTTGAACTGTGGTGTTGGAGAAGGCTCTTCAGAGTTCCTTGGACTGCAAGAAGATCCAACCAGTCCATCCTAAAGGAAATCAGTCCTGAATATTCATTGGAAGGACTGATGCTAAAGCTGAAGCTCCAATACTTTGGCCACCTAATGTGAAGAGCCGGCTCACTGGAAAAGACCCTGATGTTGGGAAAGACTGAAGGTGGGAGGAGAAGGGGGTAACAGAGGATGAGATGATTGGATGGCATTGTCGACTCAATGCACATGAGTTTGAGCAAACTCCAGGAGACGGTGATGGACAGGGAAGCTTGGCTTGCTGCAGTCCATGGGGTTGCAAAGAGTCAGACACAACTTAGCAACTGAACAACAACAACAACTGACTACCAACAAAGCTAGCAGAGGTGATGGAATTCCAGTTGAGCTATTTCAAATCCTAAAAGATGATGCTGTGAAAGTGCTGCACTCAATATGCCAGCAAATTTGGAAAACTCAGCAGTGGCCACAGGACTGGAAAAGGTCAGTTTTCATTTCAATCCCAAAAAAAGGCAATGCCAAAGAATGCTCAAACTACCACACAATTGCACTCATCTCACATACTAGCAAAGTAATGCTCAAAATTCTCCAAGCCAGGCTTCAACAGTACGTGAACTGTGAACTTCCATATGTTCAAGCTGGTTTTAGAAAAGACAGAGGAAGCAGAGATCAAATTGCCAACATCTGCTGGATCATCGAAAAAGCAAGAGAGTTCCAGAAAACATCTACTTCTGCTTTATTGACTATGCCAAAGCCTTTGACTGTATGGATCACAACAAACTCTGGAAAATTCTTAGAGAGATGGGAATACAGACCACCTGACCTACCTCCTCAGAAATCTGTATGCAGGTCAAGAAGCAATAGTTAGAACTGGACATGAAACAACAGACTGGTTCCACATTGGGAAAGGAGTACATCAAGGCTGTATATTGTCACCCTGCTTATTTAAGTTATATGAAGAGTACATCATGAGAAATGCTGGACTGGAGGAAGCACAAGCTGGAATCAAGATTGCCGGGAGAAATATCAATAACCTCAGATATGCAGATGACACCACCCTTATGGCAGAAAGTGAAGAAGAACTAAAGAGCCTCTGGATGAAAGTAAAAGAGGAGAGTGAAAAAGTTGGCTTAAAGCTCAACGTTCAGAAAACTAAGATCATGGCATCTGGTCCCATCACTTCATGGCAAATAGATGGGGAAATAGTGGAGACACTGACGGACTATTTTTTTGAGCTTCAGAATCACTGCAGATGATGACTGCAGCCCTGAAATTGAGTGACGCTTGCTCCTTGGAAGAAAAGTTATGACCAACCTAGACAGCGTATTAAAAAGCAGAGACACTGCTTTGCCAACAAAGGTCTGTCTAGTCAAAGCTGTCGTTTTTCCAGTAGTCATGCATGGATGTGAGAGTTGGACTATAAAGAAAGCTGAGCGCCGAAGAATTGATGCTTTTGAACTGTGGTGTTGGAGAAGACTCTTGAGGGTCCCTTGGACAACAAGGAGATCCAACCAGTCCATCCTAAAGCAAATCAGTCCTGAATATTCACTGGAAGGACTGATGCTGAGCTGAAACTCCAATACTTTGGCCACCTCATGCGAAGAGTTGACTCATAGGAAAAGACCCTGTTGCTGGGAAAGATTGAAGGCAGGAGAAGGGGACGACGGAGGATGAGATGGTTAGATGGCATCACCGACTCAATGGACATGAGTTTGGGTGGACTTCAGGAGTTGGTGATGGACAGGGAGGCCTGGCGTGCTGTGGTTCATGGGGTCGCAAAGAGTCAGACACGACTGAGCGACTGAACTGAACTGAATTGAACTGATACCAGGTGTCACTAAACTCCTATAAAGGGCCAGGTGGTAAACACTTTAGGGTCTGTAGGCCATACAGTGTCTGTCACAATGAGCAGTTCTAGCGTGTATGGCAAAGGCAGCTGCGGTCCCTGTAAAGGGTGGGCGGGATGCGAGCCTGTACACCTGTTGTTAGGCACCAGCCGGCCGACCGGCCTTAATGTGCTTTGTTGTTGTTTAGGCGCAAAGTCATGTCTGACTCTTTGTGACCCCATGGACTAGAGCCTGCCAGGCTCCTCTGTCCATGGGATTTTCCAGGCAAGAATACTGCAGTGGGTTACCATTTCCTTCTCCAAGGGATCTTCCTGGCCCAGGGATCGAACCTACATCTCCTGCATTGGCAGGCAGAGTTTTTACCATGGAGCCACCTGCTGCTGCTAAGTCACTTCAGTCATGGCCGACTCTGTGCAACCCCATAGATGGAAGCCCACCAGGCTCCCCCGTCCCTGGGATTCTCCAGGCAAGAACCTGGGTTGTGCTAAATAACCAAGTGGCCGTAAAATCAGAGGCCAAAAGTCAGAAAACATTGGAATCTTAGGACCTAGTCCTCCCTTTCTCATTTTAAACAGAAACCTCCTTCCATTTCCTTGACCTTATGCTCCTCCAGGGACAGAACGTCCATCACAGAGGGCAGCTCTTCCACCACTGGACGTACGTTCTTCCTGAAGTTTGCACTGGGTGGCTGCCACCCCCACCTGCGTCTCCCCAATGACCAGTGAGCTGCAGCTCTCGAGAACCTTACAAACTGCTCCCCATATGAGTTCCCAGTTTGGACCCTTTGCCCACTCTGTTGTGGGTTTCCTGTCTCCTCTTGCCATCCAGACACGACAAACATCACCCCGGTGTGTCCTTGTGTGTTACCTCTGTCCAAGGTACCCTTCATGACTAGGAAGTCTTAACTTGCTGTAGTTAAAGCCATCAGTCTGGCCCAAAGTAAGTGAAGCTACAGAATTCCCTAGGATTTTAAACATAGCCCTATGGAAGGAACCTAACACACCCCCGACTAGAACCCTAACCCCCTGAAGGGAAAGAGCTGAGAGCTGAGCTCACATCTGCCAGAGTCCAGCCCCGATGCTCCCCTCCCTGGGCTTCACGTGGAGCAGAGGAGGCAGAATCAGAGGCCAAGCCCAGGTCCACGCATACCGCCCTGCAGGCTGGCCGCTGTGTTTGCCCCCAAGGCCTCCCCCCGCACCCCAGGGCCTTGCAGCGAGTCACGTGGAGCACAGCATCCTCAGTGCCCTCTGACGAGACACTGCGCCCAGGCCCAGGCCCAAGCCATCCAGGCTTTGGGCTGAGCATCACTGAGAGCCCTGGGCCCCAGGTGAGGACAGGAAGGTGGCCGGGCCCAGACCTTGTGGTCGTCGGCCAGCTTCCTCCCGGCCCACATCTCCTTCACCATGAGGTACCAGAGGTCACACTCCGTTTTCAGGTTGGCTTCAAAGACTTCTTTCTTGGACACCGTTTTGATTTTTAAAGTGGGAATTCTCAGGAGCAGAAAGCTGGCCATGGTGCTTCTGACATCCTGCAAAGGCACAACGAGAGGTGGGTGAGTGAGACGACGGCCTGGGCAGGGCCCCGGGGTGAACAGGAGCTGCATGTGGGGGCGGGCCCCTGGCTGGTGGCCCCAGGCCTGTCCTCACCTCTACGTTCCTGAAGGTGGAGATCTCCACGTAGCCCGGCCGCCCCTCCGTGAGGAGGAACAGGCGCTTCTGGGTCATGGCGATCTTGCCCACCCCGCGATTCGTCTTCACGGAGCGCGACAGCTTGTACACACACTCGTTTTTGTCCAGCTGCTCCATCACCGACAAAGGCAGGCTGACCTCCTGCGCCTCTGCTTCCGCCTCCTTCCAGCAGTTGTAGAAATCTTTGAACGTTTCTGGGTCAATCTGTTTCTGGTGCCCTTAGTTTTATAAAGAAAAACAGAGGTTCTTAAAGCCACAGAAACCAGGACGCTGCGCATTAACCACAGGAGGCAGCAGGTGGCACCAGCACCTAAGTCTACCTGCTCGGGAACCACCTGGGAAAGAATCCCCTTCTCACCCAGTTTCCCCAGGTGTGCAGGGGGGCACTTGATCTGAGCTGAGTCCATCTGTCCTCTCCAGCCCCTACCTAAGCAGGCAGTCACAGTGCCTCTCGGGGCACCAGGTGGGGACCCTGGGACAAGGACCAAGTCCTGTGCCACCTCTGGAACCGGTGGGCAGCCATCCTGGAGTCAGTCCAAGGGTGTAGCTAACACTAACAGATCCTTGGACACTCCCACAGCGCTGGATCAAGCCTTGCCTGAAGCCAAACGTGAACAAATACATCGTTATTTGTAAGCATGATGATCTTAATTGATTCAGTAACCTTCCCAAATGTTCAATATTCAGGGGCTCTAGAGCTGGAGCGAGACCCAAATCCAAAGTCCAGCTTCACTGCTGTTCAGCAGTGTGACTACAGGCAAGATACGGAGCGAACCTGCTTCGCTATCTGTAACACGGAGCTGGGACCACCCCCAACTCCCACTCAGCTGGAGTTGACACTTCCCCATGTCTGGCTCCTATGGCTCCATTCTGCATCATGGATCTGTCTGCCCTCTGTCCTCAGCAGGCCACTCACACCCTGCACAGGAAGTGCCCCCCGGAGGCCTGCTTCACTTCACACCCAGGGGGAGGCTCCCCGTGTTCATGAGGCCAACTCCTCCAAGGTCAGGCCCTTCTCCAGTCAAGCTCTAGCCTCCCAACACAGTGGCAACATGTAGTAATGTGCCTCTGTACACGCTGGTCTACAGTACTCAGACCAGAAAACTCCTACCCATCCTTCAAAACCCAGATAGAGGGCCCATGGGCAGCCTTCCTGGACAAGGCAGTCATCCTGGCTGGAAACCCCCTGAGCTGGCATGCTCTTCCCTCGTGGCGTCTAATAACACTTCCTGTGCTCCACCCTCCACACAGGCCCAACCGCTGTGGGACCCTCAGTCACAGGGAGACTGAGGCCTGGAAGGAAAAGCCCTGCCAGCTGGTGGGCAGGCACCAGGCAGATGGCCCCACCAACGCTGTGCCACTCTGTGTGGTCTTGGGTCTGTATTACCTGCTGGACGCCTGCTCCAAACGCAGGAACCTTCCCATCCCAGCCGTGGGTCCCATGTGGGAGGGAGGTCTCATCTCACCGTGAGCAGGTCCCCCAGGACCAACATCACCAAGTTTCCCCAGACCTTCTGCCTCCCTCGGCTAGCTGCTGGGTCCGTCAGCAGGTAAAGCCCCCACCATGAGGCTTTCTGGAAGGCAAAGGTGGCTCAGACGGTAAAGAATCCGCCTGCAATGTAGGAGACCCAGGTTCGATCCCTGGGTCAAGAAGACCCCCTGGAGGAGGGCATGGCAACCCACTCCAGCATTCTAGCCTGGAGAATCCCATGGACAGAGGAGCCTGGCAGGCTACAGTCCACGGGGTCACAGAGCGTCAGACACGACTCAGCGACTCACACACACACACAAGGCTCTCCGTGGCTGGGCCAACCTGCCGTCCAGGGCGCCCCCAGCCGTAGACGTCCTCCTACCTACAGTTAGCGCCTCAAACAGCCGATGTATGACGCCAGCGTCCTTCACGATGCCTGACTCCTGCACCCTCTTCACAAAGTCATCCAGCTGCATGTGCTTCTTGGGCAGCTCGAAGTTCTTGACACGGTCGTCAGTCTTGGGGGCATCCGCAGGCCTGTCCATGACCTCGCTGATGAGCCGGCGCAGCTCGGGCGTGCGCTCAGCCTGCATGCGCTCGGGCGCCGACAGGGACTCCACGGTCATCTGGACGAGGTCGGCGGGGAAGACGCGCACATCGGTCTTGTACAGGCTCTGGAAGTCCAGCAGGGCGCCCAGCAGCTGGCCCTGCATCAGCTGCACCAGCCCCCGCAGGTAGAAATACCTGGCCAGCAGCACCGAGTTCTCGGGGGCCAGCGAGCCCATGGCCTTGCTCAGCTGAGCCACACAGTCCGTGTAGAATGCCTGCACGCACTGGGCCACCAGCGGGAAGTGGATTTCCGGGATCTTGAAGGTGTGTGTCAACTTGGGAGGCACGTCCAGAACTGGGGGTGAAGGGGAAGTGAGTGGTAAGCACAGACCTTAGAGGCAGATGTGCGTTCCCGCCCCAGCAGTCTGCTGTTTCTGGGCCCTGGGTATAGCATGGAGCAGGAACCGTGTCCAGGAAGCCCCATGTACCCTGCGCTGAAGGGGGCCCCCAGCGGCCTCCCGTGGCACCCTGAGAGTACAGCATTATTTTATTTGCTAAAACTGCTGATGGCTAAATTGAAACATGTGATGCTGAGTCTTCACTGGAGGATTAAGCTAATAACCTAGGCTGAGATGTACCTGCCAGGCAGGCAAGCCCTGTTAAATAGCCGTTTCTTTTACTTTAGCAGCAGCTCTGTGCATGGGTATTGTTGCAACACTCATCTCACAGGTGTGGGGGCTGAGTCTTCCACTGGTCCCCAGCACACAGCTGCTGCATGTCACACCTAACCAGCTGTGTGTCACACCACTGTCTTCCACAACGTAACCCCCGTGGCTCCCAGGTAGTGCCAGTGGACAAGGCCAGGCCGCAGGAGGTAGCTCACCCCAAGGAGGTGGGGCCTCAGAACAAAGCCTGGAGGATGGCGGAGGAGCCTGGGGGAGGGTCAGAGGGCAGAGGCAATGGAACACCTTCCTATAGCAAGCAGGCCCAGTGCAGAGTGCAGAGCCCCACAATGCTCTACGTGAGAGGGCATGCAGGCCCAGAGAGGCGGAGCAACCTGCCCAGGGTCACACAGCCCACAGGCAGCTGCGCAGGGGACTCAGACCCACCAGGGGCCTCCAGAAGGGGTTGAACACGCAGCCTCTCATGGCCTCAAGGACATGCTCCTCCCTCAGCCTCCGGCTCTCGGGCCAATGCACCAGGAGGCGCCTGGCTGGTACCTGGTGCCTCCGCCCACAGTCCAGGTCTCCCCACCGCTTCTCCGTCCACTGAGGATGGGTGGAGACCCCTCCCTGGGGCTGCGAGGAGAAGCCCCAAGCACCCTCAAGTGGCATCACACGTGACCAGCTTCGCTGCAGCTCACATGGGAAGGACGTGTGGGCTCACACACGTCCAAACGGGCTTTACAGCAACTCACCAGCAAGGAGACCCCAAGCGGACGCTCTGCACGTGGGTGGAGATGCAGCCGCTGCCTCCCACGGCATGGCCCTCCCCCAGCATCCACCTCCCAAGACCACAGCACTGCTCCCCACCCCCATAGCCCTGCCTGTCACCACCCCTGACCTGGTCTCCTCTGTGTCACGACACTGAACACCTCAACTATCCCCCCACTAGTGTTACGCATTTCTATCGTCTGCCTTATCCCAGGATCATCAGCTCCATGGGGGCGGGGGCACTGGCTTCCTGTGTACCTCGACACCTAGGAAGGGCCCGACAATCACTGGAGGCTTAATAGTTGCTGCACCTCATTAGACAGTGATGCACATAAACATGATTCTCCTAGGTACATACGCATATACACGCATATACCCACACATGTATGAAAGACATGAAAATCGTGAATAGCTGTGGTCTTCGGCAGTTGGGAACCGGGTGATGGAAAATACAGACAAGAAATCATTTTCTATAATGAACACAGTTTGCAAAATAAATATTCTAAAAATATTTCAAATAATCAAACTAACAGAACCAACCACCCTCCCCCACAAAAAAAAGCCCATTCCCTTCTCCTGGAATGAGCTCTGACTTCTGTCAGCAACTGGTGGAATTAGAATCACGTGACTGGGAAAAGCCACGGAAGGGGCGTGGCTGGCCCACCTGTGCAGCTGCTCCCACACTCCGTGGGCTGTATCTTCCGAAGCGATGCGTTCCGGGGCGGCAGCTCGGGCACCGTGATGTCCTGCAGGTTGGGCATGCTGACCACCATGCGCCGGTGGGCCGCGTGCGGGGCCAAGGACTTCCGGCTGGCCATCTTCTCGATTGTGGGTCTCCTCGGACTCAGGAGCATCCCGTTCATCCTGGGTGGAAAATCTCAACATCTTACATGTACGATAACAATCAAAGAACAGGCTCAACTGGGCATTTTCCCAAGTGTGGTGACCAGTGTCCAGTGTTCCCGGGCCGAGGGAGAAATGGCGAGAGCTTGCCTGGCTGAGTGCAGGCCACACCCCCCAGGAGAGGTCTCGACACACAGGATAAACGAGGGCATTGTTGACAGTGATGCATGTTTGAGGAGTTCAGGAAAAGCAATACAGAGGAGGCAGGAAACAGCGAAGATGTAGGGAGGGCAAGAGAAGGAAGACGGGGAGAGAGCAGCATGAACGCAGAGCCAGAGCTGCACTGCGGGCACGTTCAGTGTTCCCCCAGCCCCCAGGAAACAGAGCTGCACGGGAGGAACCAGGCCTGCTAGCCAGCTCGTGCACGTCTAAATGTGAGGCTCCTCCGATTTGATTTATCGTTCATCCGTCCAGAGATAACTGCTGCTTGAGCGTCCGGACCCCCAGAGAGCGGCGCATCCTTCAGAATATAACATGCACACCTGTCCTCCTCAGACTGCGTGTGGAGGTCCATCTGGGCAAAGGCGTCCATCCTTCTGCTGAGCCGGGCCTTGAGGAAGGCGTGAAACATGTAGGTATCCAGGACCTGCAAGAGACGCCGAGGGGTGGTCACTGCGCCTGCTCCACTGTCCTGACCCTCCAGGGCCCCTGCAGCCACTGCAAGAGTGGCCCTTTCCTGACCCACCGAGGCCTCTCACCAGCACCTCTAGACCCAAGTTCCCAACACAGGCAGCTTTCTTAGTTCATTAAAATCTAAAGTAAGATCCTCCTCAATCCCTCACCAGCCAATCTCAAAGAATCAGACACTCTTTGCGTTTGAAAAATCACAAAAAATTCGAAAGTCCAAACCACCCTGCCCCCCAGGACAGCAGCAGCAGAGTCATGGATTCTGGGATCTCCTGGAGAGATCCCAGGAGAGCCTCCCCCACACGCCCACCTCACAGCCAGCCTGCCCATCCACAGACTCACACAGAACAACCTCCAACTCAGCTCCCAGGGAGAGCAGATGTGGCCCAGCCAAGGGAAGGAGGCAGTGATGGGAAAGGCATGGAATTGTGCGGGCTGACAGGAAGCGTCCAGATCCAGGTTGAGGAAGGGGCTACTAGGCACAGGCCTTGTCACAACTCAGCACACTCTACACTTAAGATGGGTGCACTGAGTTACATGTATATCACTCTAAAAAGCCAATTAAGGAAATAAGAGCTGGGCAAAGGATCAGCAGGACCCACCTCAAACAAACTTCTAGAAAAGCTAAAACACAGAATAAAGTATTAACAGATGCTGGAAACCCTGGGTGTGAAAAGTATTTTAAGCACAGAAGAGTGCAAAGGATGGAATATACACATGCACACAAACCCCACACGCCTCTCACCTGCTTATAAAAGTGCTGGTCCCCTAGAGCTCTTGTTTTGAGAAACTCTTCACTATTGAACACTCTGTGTTCATAATTCAAGTGATTCTTCACTTCCCTGATGAAGAAAGACAGTCTAAGTGTTGAAATGTTTTTAAACACATGAAAAGCATACTGCTGTTAGCAGAAAAATAATGGCAAGGAGTAGACACTTTGAAAAGCCCTGTCTGCACAAGGATTATTCTGAGCCTCAAGGGTTTGGGTATAACCTGTGGTCAGGCTGTCCTGTCACTTCAATACAGCTTTCCTCCAACTGGAATGAAGCTCTAGGGGATGGGCCGGGGGGAAGGGGCTCTGTCTTGAGCCCCTTAGCTCCTTATTCAAATGAAGATGCGATCGTCCATAATTGTTCACACTAATAAGACTGAGTTCAGGGTGGTGACACAGGAAGGGCAGACAGACCTTAGGTATTAGCCCAGCTTGGCTGCCAGCTGGACCCCTACCAGCCACCTCCAAATGTGCATTCCATGGGGACTTGGCCACACGATGCCCCAGATCTCACGTGATAGCTGCCAACAGAATCAATAACCATACAGGACATATTCAGGTGTAGCATGTTCAATGTTTTCCTTCTCCTGTGAGGAGGGACATGACTTCATCTAGGGGAAATCAACTTTTAGAATCATGCTGTCCACTTTTTAATGAACTAAACTCATCGAGCTTGCATGCTCACGCTCAACTGTGTCCAACTCTTTGTGACCCCATGAACTGAAGCCCACCAGGCTCCTGTGTCCATGGGGATGCTCCAGGCAAGAAAACTGGAGTAGGTTGCCATTTCCTACCCCAGGGGATCTTCCTGACCCAGGGATTGAACTCTTATGTGTCTCTTATGTCTCCTGCATTGGCAGGCAGGTTCTTTACCACTAGCGCCACCTGGGAAATATCATTCATAAAAGATTCCATATTAAAAGAACAAAAGGAAAACATTTCTACGACCACACAAATTATAGTGCCTTAAGCAGAGAGCTAATGCAACCCATCTATAATGTAACATCCTATTTTTTCCTAATAGATAATTTGCGTTATGTAAGGAAAGATGGCTAAAAAGTACAACCATTAAAATGTTGAATCACACAGTGTCGTTAAGTCGGCCAGCTCTGGTCTAAACCCTTCCCAGGCTGGGTCCGTCCAGATCAGAAGAGGACCTGGTGTTGTCACCTTCCCTGCCACACATGACCTGAGGGTGGGAGGAGAAGCAAGGGGGTGAGGGAGGGGAGAGAGAGGCTGCAAGACAAAGCAGAGAAGAGAGAGCTGGAAGGAAAAAAAGGCTTGAAGGCTTTCCTACCGATAACTTCGCCACAAAGCTAACATGAATGTCGGCATGGATCTATCAGACATTCCTTAAAGGACTGCACATTTAGGCCAGAACAACCACTGGACCCTGCACTACATCCCGGTGTTGCAAACACACTGTGCTGTCCACTCGACCGACTGGGCTCAAGAGCTGGCTCCCAGCGACACACAACAGACTCCGATGCTGAAGGTGACGGCGATGGGGAGAAAGAAGAAAAGCTTCTAACGGGGGCCAGTCCTGGGTGCTAACCAGCCTGGGCTCTCCTTCGGATGGGCTGCAATCCCGAAACAATCCATCTGTCCCTCAACCCAGGGCTGACCGCCCAAAGTGGTCCTTTGCAGGAGAGAGGAGGGGGTGGGAAGCCCGGGCAGGCTGACACACTCCCAGGGATCCTCCTGGGTGCAGGGGCCTCTCCCACGTCAGTCCTGGATTTCAGTCCCTGAGCTCTGGGGCCGTGGCCAGTGTGGAACTGGGAGCGGGCTGGGGCCCGGGTGACGACCCTGGAGGGGCTTTAAATACCTGAAGATGCTGACGAGCAGCTGCAGGGTCATCTGCTGGATCTGGCAGTTGAGCTGCTGCTGCCAGGCCCGCCTGGAGGCCCGGCCCTCGTTCACATCCGTGCTGGTGCAGAGGTGAGCCAGGTCCAGCTCATGGTGCAGCTGAAGGCTCTGGACCCTGGAGAGGAACAGAGGAACAGTGACCACTGCTCACAGGCAGGAGAGAGAATCCTCCAGGGAGAGCTAAACTGACCTTCTTAGGTAATGCTCAGAACACCTATCAATACTGGGGTAGGGGATGGAGAGGGGGTGTCGTTAAAAACACATACCGGTTTTTAACGGAGTCTATTTAATGGGAGTCTATTCATGTCCCAACACAAACAGCTCACTAGTGTGGAACCCACAAAGGCCTTGTCTTTGGACCACCCGCATTTTTATCCAAGCTGAGTCGTCCCATCCCCCTTTGCAACACCCCCTCTTCCACAACGGCCAAAGGGTTTCCAGCGGGCCTGGGAGGGAAGGCCCTGTCTGGGCAGGTGTGGGCGCTTGAGGCATGGCCACTCATTGGGGTGTTCTCAGGGACAGGGGCTCCCAGAAGTCTTCATCACACAGGACCCCTGCCTCCCCAGCACCACCCACGGCTGTACTTTTAGATGTGACTTCAGACACCAAGGAGAGAGCCAGAGGCTTTAAGCATGCAAATAAACCCACGTGACACGTCTAGAGATCCGGCGGGGCAGGGGGACAGGGCAAACACACAGTCTGCTCAAGGCGAGGAAGACAGCATGGCACAGGGCTGCCAGGCGCAGGGGCGTCTTCCCACCAAATACGGTGTGTGGGCGCTCATGCACCCCGGTCCCCGAGAGGAGGCCCACAGCCATGGCTCGGATCACGGTCCCCGGGCCCTTCACAGACATGCCCCCAGCCTCTACAGGTGAGTTCATGTTTATAAACAGCCCCTCGTGGTGAGCCTGAGACGCCACACCCCACCTCTGGGGGTCTGACCAAGCAAGAACCCTGGGAATGTTCTAGAATTCTCACAAGAACATGTGAGCATCTTATTGGATATGCTCCACCCAAGCAAACACTTGAGAAGCTTTGCCAAACAGTGGCCAAGATCAGTACTCAAAAATCGGGGAATGCAGACTTTGCTTATCAGAAAGTAACCAGACGGTGAGGAATGTGGGTTTCGCCTTCTGAGCTCACACAGGGAAACACTCCACCAGGCCCCCTGGCTGGGCCCCTGAGCTCCTCCCGCCAGCCACGCAGGCCTCCACACCCACAGCCCAGGATCTGGGTGCTATGAGATTGTTTACGATGGAAGGAACATTGATAAAGGTGGCACTCCCATCGACTGTAGAAACCATCCAGGTAGAGGGAATAATCAATACCAAGATGTGACAGGCTGAACTGCTTGCTCCCCCAAATTCCCATGTCGGAGTCCTGACCCCCAGGAGCTCACAGTGTGACTGTGTTTGGAGTTGGGGCCTTCAAAGAGGCAATTAACTTAAAATGAGGTCACGAGGCTGGACCTACTCCAATATGATGGGCATCCTTATAAGAGCAGATTAGAAGACAACGCCCACGGGGGGACGATCACGTGGGGACACAGGAAGGAGACGGCCGTCTACACACAGGGAGGAACCAGCCTTCCTGGCATTTTGACCTTGAACTTCCAGCCTCCAGGACTGGGAGGCAGTAGATGTCTGTTGCTTAGGAGGCGTTTGTTACAGCAGGCCGCAGTGACTGATACACAGTAAGAGGCACAGATGAGAACAGCCACGTCAGGGAGCCAACAGAGGACCACCCGCTCCTTCCCCTGCTCTCAGGCCTCAGCTCAGCCTGCGTCTGACCTCCCAGCAGCAGACAAGATAAAGGGGGACAGTCAGCACGGATGGGAGACGGCCAGCAGCAGCTGCTACACTCACCCCCGCCCCTCACCCTGCAAGGGTCTCCCACGAGTTCCACACCAGGCCTGCCTGCGGTCCACACCCAGGCTGGGAGACTAAAAGCACAATTTCTCCCACCACCTTATTAGGTTCCAAAGAGGGGAACGTCCCTCTATAGGACCCCCCGAGGGGGCCCTGGCTCTGCCCTCGCCCGCCCTGGATGCACCTTCGTCCTGGCATAAGTAGTGACCACACCTCCTCTCACTCGCCCCAGAAGAAGCTCATGGGGTGGCCCCTCGCTGCCAGGCCTCTCCCACCATGACAGAGGCCGAGGGACCTGCGGGGCCCTCACCAGTTATCACCCGCCCTCTTTGGGAAAAGCATGTCAGGCCTAAGCCCAGCTAATGAAGTTTAGTCATAGAGATGGCCACGACAGTTAGGGAAAAATAAGAACGCTAAGAGAGAGCGCGGGGGGGGGGGGGGGTGGTGCGGGGCAAAAGGGGAAAATAGCTGCCTGCCCAGGGAAGGGCAGTGGGTCACGGCCGTCAGGGTCCCCCAACCGGCAGTGCCACGGGGCAGGGGCCACGTCGGCTTGCTCAGTACACACATACCCTGCCCAATGCATTGGACACATATCTGGTAAGTGAATGGATGAAGGAATGAATGGAGGAGAAAGGACTTCAGAGGTCATGAGTCCAGAAGAGAGTTGGGAGGTGTCCCAAGGGTATGACCGTCCCCTGGTCCAGGGGCCACTTAGTATTTAGACAGGATCAGAATGAAGAAAACTAACTTTTATAGTTAAGCATTCACAAATAATTTCCAAACTATTAAATACATTTTTTTAAAAAGTGAAAGTGTTAGTCGCTCAGTCGTGTCTGACTCTTTGCAACCCCTTGGACTGTAGCCCGCCAGGCTCCTCTGACAGTGAAATTCTCCAGACAAGAACACTGGAGTAGATAGCCATTCCCTTCTCCAGGGGATCTTCCCGACCCAGGGATGGAACCCAGGTCTCGGGCATTGCAGGTGGATTCTTTCCTTTTTATTTTTGCAGGCAGATTCTTTACTGTCTGAGACATTAGGGAAGCCCCATTAAATACATAAACCATCTGTTAATATTAAGAGTGGAAAAGATACTCAGATGTGGCAAGTACGAACCTGAGCAAGACTTTCCCGAAGACACACAATCTCTCCCCTTACCTCTGAATAAACGTCTGTGCAGCCAGGAGAGGGATGTCGGGAACATCAACCTCCTCGTTGTTAGAGTAGGTGATATTCCCATTGTCGATGTTTATCAGAATTAAACCATCGGCTTCCTATAAAACAAGTTTGTAAAGATCAAAGTAAGAATCTGAATTTGTATACATCTTTGAAAACACAAAGATACATTTTGCATTCACTGAGATTAAGTCATCATTAATTAAATTATCGTATATTTAAAATGCACACAAAGCCTTATATTATCGGCTCCAAAATGCAATGCATACCATAAGTCAGCTTAATAAGCTAAGGTGATTAAACATGCCTTGAGTCAAGATTCCAACACATGAGGTCAGGCCTCCCCCGCCCTGGTACAAACACTCCGTGGACCACTTCAGGGAGCCCGGAGAGGACATTCCAGAGTTCCAGCTAGAGCACCCCGACATTCGACACTCAGGGTGCCCGGCAGGCTGCCCAGCTAGCTTCCCACCCCCAAGGACCAGAGCATGGATAGGCCCTGGGCTCAGGGAGCCAACACGCTCAAGAGTTCGTGAGACGTGTGTATGGCTTACTTGTGAAGTCTTATCTGTGATGCAACACACAAATACTGAGTCACACACCCGAGTTCTGCACTTCAACTGTCCCGGGAACACAACGCCAAACTCTCCCTGGCTTTCCTGCCGGGCCGGCCTCTCAAAGCATGTTCCGTGTCACATGAAGTATACACAAACACGTCCCCCAAAGCACAGAACTACACTGGAGGGGACAGGCATCCTCAGCGTGTGAATGCCCAGCTTTCACAAGGACCCCGTCCATGTGCCCAGCACCATCAAGAAAACATCCAAATGCCAAACGCATTCAGCCAAGACCTGCTGCCTTGCCCTGACGCCTCCCGGAGCAGGGGGGCCGCTAGGAGGACTTCCTTCACGACTGCGGACCGGAGCCAGTGCTGTGCCTACAAGTGTCCCTCCTGAAGGGACGCAACCAAGGCGGTTTTTCCCCTGATGACTAAGAAAAGAAACAGTTTTAACTCCAGAGCGTGCCTATTTTTTCCTCATTTTCAAGAGTGACGTTTTTCCGTTCCTTCCATAAGGTCTGAATGGCCTTTTCCCAAAGCGTGTTTGTCCCCTGGTGAGTGAGTGAGTCAGCGAGTCTGCCAAGAACACAGACATCCCGGCTCCACCCCAAGGAGGGGCACCAGGCTCAGCCGGGCTTTGCTGCAAACACCAGGAAAAAACCGGATGACTCCCGAGGACAGACAGGGCCGCACGGCAACCCTTCCACTCCTCTCTCCGGTTCTGCACACGCTGAGAAATTTTTGAAATAACAAACGCAACACTGTAAATCAACTACATGTTAACAGAAACTAAAATTAAAAAGCTACATGAGAACCCACCCTGAACCAACTACCAATAAGCACAAGAAAAAGACTTCCACGATGCCAGTCATGAAAACCAGCCAGCAAGAGGGCTGAAAGCAGAAAGACAGGTGACACGCGCTGGGAGGAGGCAGGAACCCGGAGCCCTCCCTGTGCTGGAGGGACGGTGATCCAGGTAGCTGCGGAGGACAACAGCCTGGACATCTGTCCAATGGTTAAACACAGTACTAGCACCGGACCCGGCAATTTCTCCCCCAGGTGTGTACCAAGGTGGGTACCAAGGTAAATAAATGAACGCATGTCCACACAAAGACCTGTATGTGAGTGTTCACAGCTTCACTGTTCACAACAGTCAAAACACAGAAACAACCTCAAATGTCCTCAACTCATGAATGGATAAACAACTGTGGTCTCTTCATTCAAGGGAACCCTACTGGGCAATAAAAATAAAGTGCTGCTACACGGATGAACCTCAAAAACACACCACTGAGTGAAAGAAGCCAGTTATAAAAGACCACGCACTGAACGATTCCATTTATGTAAAATTCACGTATAGAGAACAGGCAGATCCACAGAGCAGGCAGTGGTGGCCAGGGTCTGGGGGGCGTGGTGGTGGTGGGGTGACTGCTAACACAGGCAAGGTTTCTCTGTGGGCTGACCAAAAAGTCTAAAATTAGTCACCACAGCTCCACCAAGTTACTAAAAGCCATTGAGTTGTACATTTTAGTTCAGGAAACTCTGCGGTATGTAAATGGTATCTGAAAGAAAAGCTGTTTTAAGAAAACCCAATCTGCTCTTACTGCTGGCGATGTACACAGCCTGAGCTCCCCTTTGAAATGCACCCCATCGGCAGAGCAGCAAAAACAGCTGCCCATATGAAGCACCTACTGTGTGCCCCAATGCTGCCTGATGCTGCGGCCAGCAGTGTCCTGTCAGGACTCAGGTCTGCCCCCGAGTGAGTAAACAGCCACTCGATTCGGCAAGGCCCATAGACCCCTTGGACACCAAGCATGCACATGCATTTATCTCGGAAGTAGGTTCATGGTACTAATGAACAGCAGAGGCTTAATCAATAAAAGTGAAAATGGAAAATATGGAACGATATCATGGTGGTCCCCGTCCACCAAGCCCAGTCCCCTGCCAGCAGGGATGGGGGACATTCCTGAGCCAGAACCCTGGCCAGGAGGGACAGAGAACATTCCTGAGCCAGAACCCTGGCCAGGAGGCTGCGGCTGTGCCCACTTCACAGATGAGGAGGCTGAGGCTTAGCAAAGGCCAGTAAGCCACTCAGGGTCACAGAACTAGTACACAGCAGAGGAGACACTCGAAATCAGTTCCCTTGACTCCGACGCCTGCCCTCACCTCTCTGAAAACCTGAGAAATGGCATCAGGTGTGACGCTCAGAGCGCGGGCCCTGAGCGCACCCCGAAGACAAGGAGGGCGCATTGGTACCCTGTGTTGGAGCCACCCCAGTCCTCTGTGTGCGCCCTCGCCACCCAGCAGCTCCCCATGCGTCCTCCGAAAGTCCCCACGTGACTCAGCACCCTGAATCCAGCAGTGGGTGCTCACCTTGCTGACTTCCTCAAAGTGGTCGAGGTGGCAGCCCATGAGGAAGGAGGTGGGAGCCATGAGGAAGTCCAGCATCTGCCTGGACAGGATGGGCACGAAGGTGTGCTGCCACTGCAGGGGGTGCAGGTAGGCCATGAAGCACTCGGCCACGAGCGTCAGCAGAGCCCAGCTGGACGAGAAGAAGACGATGCGCTGCTCCGTCAGGAGGCAGGTGAGGATCTGGGGGGCATGTGGGGGACAGCACAAGCCTGAAGCATTGTGAGGCTGCTGCACAGGGAGGCCGGACACGGGCCAGCTCCCACCTGGCTCCCCTGATCCTTTGCCCAAACCCAGACCACCCTGACCCCAACAGTGTGCTCTGCGGTGAAAGTTGGTTTTCAGCAAAAAAGTAAGACTCTCTCTCTGATGTTCCATTAAGTCAGTTAGCATGAGACGCTCACAGGTGTGGAGGGACACTTACCTGTAGCACCTTCTCAGGTCTGAAGCACAGCAAGGGCAGGTGAAGGTCCAGGTCGATGAGGGGGCTTTCGGGGTCCGCTCTCGAGGGAAATACAATCTGTAGTGGTTTCATGTTAAATATCTGCAACAACCAATTTCCATCATTGGCTCAGGGAGCTGCTTCCAGCAGAGGCTGAAAGGCACTGAAATTCACCATTTGGGCTCAGAAAGCATCTGAGTTAGAAGATACTTTTGAAGACTCATGTGGTCACCTTCAATGTCACAGAAATAAAACCGTCTAGAGATAAACAGAACTCCCAGGAACGTTTCATGACAAATGGAGGACCTAATGTCTTTTGGGAATACCAGATGGGAATACCAGACCACCTGACCTGCATCCTGAGAAGTCTGTATGCAGGTCAAGAAACATCAGTTAGAACTGGACATGGAACAACAGACTGGTTCCAAATCAGATAAGAAGTATGTCAAGGCTGTATACTGTCACCCTGCTTATTTAACTTATATGCAGAATACATCTTGAGAAATGCTTGACTGGGTGAAACACAAGCTAGAATCAAGATTTTCAGGAGAAATATCAATAACCTCAGATATGCAGATGACACCACACTTAATGGCAGAAAGTGAAGAAGAACTAAAGTGTTGGGATCAGCCCAACAACGAACCGACCTGAGGGAGTGGTGCCGCAGAAGAATAAGGAAAAATAAGACTCAGAAATAAAGTGGGGATCAGGGGGCTGATGCTACTCGCAGGCAAAAGCCCAGATCCTAACACTTGAATGCTTTTTATTACTAATATCTACTTCCTTGTAGGTGCTCTAGAGATATCTGTCTTATACAATCTCAGATTGAGGATAAAGATATACAATGCACAGTCCTCAATGTCAAACCTTCAGGCTCTTCATGACTCTGTTTAGCTCTTCAGCTAGTGACGACCTTTCTCAGCAATTCCCTCAAGGCTCTGGTCAGGAGAACAGTCACTAACGGTTTTCCATCAGTCACATCAGTACTTCAACATCTTGTTTTCAAGATGTTTTTCTACGATGTACTTTTTACTGCTCCCAGCCGTTCGCCTGGGGGTTATAAGAAAGTTGTTCTTATTCTTCAAAGAAGCCCTGTTAATTATAGTACAGGCCTATGCATAGCATATTCCCTACACTAAAGAGCCTCTTGATGAAAGTGAAAAAGGAGAGTGAAAAAGTTGGCTTAAAACTCTACATTCAGAAAACTAAGATCATGGCATCTGGTCCCATCACTTCATGGCAAATAGATGGGGAAACAGTGAGAGACTTTATTTTTGGGGGCTCCAAAATCACTGCAGATGGTGACTGCACCCATGAAATTTGAGAGACGCTTGCTCCTTGGAAGAAAAGTTATGACCAACCTAGATAGCATATTAAAAAGCAGAGACATTACTTTGCCAACAAAGGTCCGTCTAGTCAAAGCTGTCATTTTTCCAGTAGTCGTGCATGGATGTGAGAGTTGGACTATAAAGAAAGCTGAGCACTGAAGAATTGATGCTTTTGAACTGTGGTGTTGGAGAAGACTCTTGACAGTCCCTTGGACTGCAAGGAGATCCAACCAGTCCATCCTAAAGGAGGTCAGTCCTGAATATTCATTGGAAGGACTGATGCTGAAGCTGAAACTCCAATACTTTGGCCACCTGATGTAAAGAGCTGACTCATTTGAAAAGACCCTGTTGCTGGGAAAGATTGAAGGCGGGAGGAGAAGGGGACAACAGAGGATGAGATGGTTGGATGGCATCACCAACTCAATGGACATGAGTTTGAGGAAGTTCCAGAGTTGGTGATGTACAGGGAAGCCTGACATGCTGCAGTCCATGTGGTAGCAAAGTGTCGGACACAACTGAGCAACTGAACTGAATGTCTTTTTCAGCCAGACTCCCTTAAACTGTTTAATTAAACAGCAAATTGTTCATTGACAAAACAAAGGTAAACTGCCTCCCAAATATCCAGTTTGATTAGCACAAATTCTTGATCATGCATGTTCAAACTAATCTTAACCAGTATACATTATTTGTGGTTCCTACTTACTATGTATTTGCTTATATTTTCAATTTAACAGTCAAAGTTCCTTGCGAGCGTGTTAAGTTGCTTCAGTCATGTCCAACTCTTTGCGACCCTATGGACTGCATCCCACCAGGCTTCTCTGTCCATGGGATTTCCCAGGCAAGAATACTGGAGTGGGTTGCCGAGCTCTCCTCCAGGGGGTCTTCCCAACCCAGGAATTCGACTCGAGTCTCCTGCAGCTCCTGCACCTCAGGTGGTTCTTTACCCCTGAGCCACCAGGGATGCCCCAAAGCTCCTTAAAGATATGGAATTCAAAAAAAATTTTAAGGACACTTTATTTTTCTAAATGATATTATTTTAAAATGATACTTCAAATTCAAATCCCACATTCACAAGATGCTTATTATGTGTTAAAGGTTGAAGCAGAAGGCAGACGTGAAGGAGGAAGATAGGTTCCCTCTGAAGAGGTGGAGAGCTGGGAACAGGAGGGTTAAGCCTCCCCTGGCCTCAGGCACACAGGTGCACTCAGCAAGGGCTCTTACACAGGCAGATGGGGTGTCTGACACTGGTTTGCAGTGGGTTCTGGAAATCACTGCTTAATCAGCTCCTGCATCAGATGAAACTGACCTCTTAGATTTCTTCACAACAGTCAACAGCCACAATTCTACAACACCCATTATGACAGACAATGACCATCATACCAACTGGGACCCCACAGCTAATTAGACTTGTTAGTGGAGGAGCCCAGGGACAAGTCTGATCCAAACGTAGCCCATGACAAACCATGAGCCCCAAAACGCAGGCCCTGACTCAGCACTGCTGGTGATGCCGGAACATCCTGTCTTTCATTCCCTCAACAGTGCTCTGTGGGGCAGCAGCCAAGTGCTAAAAACGCAGCTCTGAGCACGGCCTCTGTGCTCCTGTGGCCCAGAGTCCAATGGAGGAATTGGACGTTCCTCCAGGCACACTCAAGAAAACAGGCTGACTCAGGCCCACACTGCTACTGTGCTGAGCTCCGAGGAGAGCGAGAGGCCATGCTGCACAGTGTGAGAGGAGATGCTCCGGAGACCCGGCACCTGAGCCAGGCCTGAGAGAGTGGCAGGAGCTGGAGGGGGACCAGCACGTGCAAGGGTCCTATGCAAGGGACGACAGGAGCTCAGTGTGGCTGGATGACAGTGAGCCAGGAGTGTGTGCGGCGGATGGAGCCGGGTGGTGACACAGGGGAGGCAGGTCTGGGTGGAGGCACCAGGGAGAAACCAGTGAGGGGTCTTAAGTCCAAAAGGAAAGTATAGAGTTTAAGGATCTCTCTATCCACTGTGCAAAGGACAGACTGAACGCAAGGTCAAGACTGGAAGTGGAGGGCTTCCCTGGTGGTTCAGTAGTTCAGAGTCCACCATCGGTGCAGGGGACATGGGTTCAGTCCCTGCTCTGGGAAGATTCCACATGCCACGGGGCAACTAAAAGCCCATGCATCACAATACTGAGCCTGTGCTCTGGAGCCCAGGAGTTGCAACTACCGAGCCTGAGCACTGCAAGCCCACGCTCCACGACAAGAGAAGGCCGTGCGCTGCAACCCGGCCGACCACAACTAAAGCCCACTTGCAGCAACGGAGACCCAGCACAACCAAAAACAGATACATAAATAAATAAAAACTTTAAAAAACGAGTGAAAGTGGACAGACCAGTGGTTCCCTAAGTCGTGCAGGTGGGAGAAGTTGGTGGCCCAGAACCATGGTAGCAGGGGAACTGGAAAGAGCTGCTGGAGGTGGACCTAGGTGTGACTGAGAGGGTGGATTTGGGGCAAAGAGGCATCAAGAAGATGCCCCCCATCCCCCCAAAAAAATTTTCCCCAGTAAGCTTCTTGGTGGTAGAAATGTAGGAACAAAGTATTAACTACTCCAAGAGTCTAAGATACAGAAAACTGGTGTAAGTACTATTTACACATGACCTATGCTTAGAGGCTGACTAATACAAATTATAGGTAACCCTAACACTGTTCTGAACTCAGGGGGTTTGGTTCACTGCTGTAGCAGAACCTCAGTGAGCAGGGGTTGAGTTTCTAGAGTAAAAACATAAACTGTGATGATTTCACTGCACAAAAGTACCAGTTATCCACAGAGTAAAGATGACTGCTTGACACGGAAATCCAACAAACGTTCCCCACAAAGGGTTCTGACACTGGAACCCAGACAGACAGACATCCTGCCCTGCCTTGAGCCAGGAATGTACTTGGTGGGATGTCCCTCCCGAGCAGACTGCTGGGTTTAGGGTAATACAAAAATGTATACACTTTAATAATAAATAATAATCACAAATATCCTAATAAATTAATTTCTCAACTATCCATAATAATCAAAACATAGAAAAACAGGATGTATAGGTAAAATCTTCCAGAAGGAACTACCAGAGTGAAATTAACACTTACTATGTACTTCAAGACATTTATTTAATAGATGTTTGCCTTCAAAAGAAGGAAGCATCCCACAGTTAAATTAGTTTGGAAATCATTTCATCAAACAAGTTTCATCACACAGCTTAGCAGTGTGGCATGTTACTCAGCAAAAGGGGAATAAGTCTGTCTTTCTCCAACTTTCCTTAACCCAGAAACCTCCCACCATGAGAGAGCCAATAACATCTCAATCAGTGTTTCACAGAACCCAGTTTGGGAAACCCTTGTCTATCAATTAAATACACAAGGGCACTATGAATAACAAAAAAACCAAACCACTTGCTTTTTACTAACTACATCAGACAAGAAAAAACATCAATAAGTTAAATATAAACCTCATATTCATGACCAAAAAAAGGGGAGGGGATTTGTAATATAAGTAAATTTGATGTGTTTTCTGAATAGCCAGTAATGAATTAACATATTAACCACCAAAGGGACCTATTACTAGCTCAATATCTGTTAATCATGAGCCACTCAACAAAACTCAGGCTGAAATATTTGACTTTAGACTGAAATTTTATTTTTAAATTTTTAGAAGACAAATTTCCTAATTTACTTCTATTTTCCTAACCTTTGGACACAGTGCCTAAAATGCTTCCATAAGGAACTTGAGAAGCAAAATTTAAACAAAGCTAGAACTTAAAATCATTTAAAAGAGTTAAGCCATCTTCACTGATGTGGTACCTATATACAATGGACTACTACTCAGCCATAAAAAAGAATGAAATAATGTCCTCTGCAGCAACATGAATGTGACTAGAGATTACCAGACTAAGTCAGAAAGAGAAAGACAAATACCGTATGATATCAGTTACATGTGAAATCTAAAATATGACACAAATGAAGCTATTCATGACAGAAATAGACTCACAGATGTAAGAACAGACGGGTGGATGCGAAAGGGGAGTGGTTGGGGAGGGTTGGAGTGGGAGTTTTGGACTATCAGATGCTAACTACACATACAGAATGGATAACGAGGGCCAACAGCACAACATCAAGAACTAGATTCAATATCCTATGATAAATCAGAATGGAAAAGAATATATAACTGAATCACTTTGCTATATAGCAAAAATTAACACATTGTAAATCAACTATATGTCAATTAAAAATACATAATAAACCATCTTCATCATATTACTTTTACTATTTGCAAAGGAAACAAACAAGATAATTCTGATTTAATTACCAAATGGAGTGGTCCAGGCGGCGGGCTAGGTATTAAAGATAGCTTTGCAGCAAAATCTTTTATGTGATTGTCAACTTCGAAATCTTTACAGAACTTCAGATGAGTCAATAAACTGAAATTGAAAGAAAAATCAAATCACAAAATAAATCCGAGCATCCAATCATCGTCTTCTGCATTGTTAATCAGAGCTGAAATCTCTGCTCCAGGAGTTCCAGGACTTCTCACCACCAGGGGAGCACTCTGGGTGTGGGAGCCCAGAAGCTCGGCTGCCCAGGGCGCAGGCAGGCTTTCCGGGGAGCGGGTGCAGACTCACCAGGAGAGACAGTCCTTGAGGGCGTTGTAATAGGGGAACCTGGAGACCACGCACACCGCGAAGGGCACGAAGCAGCCGGCCATGCTCCCACCCGGCCCCAACGCCTCCCAGTGCGTCTTGCCGTTGTAGAAGCAGTACTCGTCCTGGAGAAAAGCAACAGCACCATCACTTCCCGTCAAATCCTGGCAAATCTCGGTCTCCATCTTCAGTGGGGCTGGCACCTCCAGACATAGAGGAGCCTGGTCGGGGGCTGGACAGCCGTGTCGCAGCACATCTGGCCGGTCCCGCCTGCATCACTGCCTCACGCGAGAGAACACCAACCTCTCCACCAGCACTGACGGAGCCCGTGGGGAGCTCGCTCTGAGTGAGGTGCTGGGGTTACAGAGACGGTAAGATTGAACCCTGCCCAGGAGAAGCTCGCTGCCTTCAGTGAGAGGGGTGCAGTTAGGATACAATGAGACACAAGAAGGGGGCCCCAATATTCAAGAAAGCTGGGAGCCAGGTGGGCATTGTGGACTGAGGAGGGGGCAGGAGGGGCCTCAGCCCATGATAGGGGGATGTCTGCCAGAAAAGAACACAGCGGCAGGGTTCCTAAAGGCACAGGTCTCTGCACAGCTCACAAAGGGCACAATATCGGAGGGCCCACCATGTGTGTGGAGAAAACATAATTCCAAAAGATACAGGCCCCCCAAGGTCCACAGCAGCACTGTTTACAATAGCCAAGACATGGAAACAACCTAAGTGGCCCTTCCCAGATGAACGGATAAAGAAGATATGGTGAATATACACGATGGAATATTACTCAGCCATAAAAAAGAATGAAATAATGGCATTTGCAGTAACACGGATGGACTTCGAGATTATCATACTAAGCAAAGTAAGCCAAAGAAAGACAAATATCATATGACATTGCTTATATGTGGAATCTAAAAAGATGAGACAATGAACTCATTTACAAAACAGAAATAAATTCACAGAAAACAAATTTATGGTGACCAAAAGGGTAAAGGGGGAGGGATAAATTAGGATTTGGGGATTAAAATACATATACTTCTACATATAAAATAAACAGCAAGGACCTACTGTACAGCACAGGGACCTATATTCAATATCTTGTAATAGCCTATAATGGAAATGATCTTAAAAAGTATATGCATATATATGTATAACTGAATCACTTTGCCACATACTGAAACTAATACAATATTGTAAATCAACTATATTTCAATAAAAAAAATTTTTAAACTATGTCAAAGATATCAGAGACCCCCATCTGGGCCCTAGGGGAGTCTTCTTCGGGGTTGGAAGTAGGCAGCCGATTACCATGTACCTTCTGGTCCATCATGGTCCCTACAAACTCCCCAAGGCCAGCTGGGTCACACACAGCGGCCCTGCCCACGAAACATGCCCCAAATGCTTGATGGCTGAGTCACCTTCTCAAAACCTAAGCCCAGGCACCTAACACACAGGAAAACAACCCCAAGTTCCCTCAGCTGAGGAACAGGACATGGTTTACATACACCGTGGAACATCACGCAGCCATGGAAAAGGAGTGAAGCCCTGATACATGCTCCAACATGGATGAGCTCCAAAGACATCACACTAACTGGGAAAAAGGCCAGATACAGAAGGACACGTGTCGTTCCCACCGACACAAAGTGTCCATAACGGGCAAAGCCACAGAGGCAGAGAGCTGAGACCCCACCAGCTTCTGGCGTGATAAGCATGTCCTGGAGCTAGACAGTGGGCATGGTGGCAAGGCACTGCGAACGTACTTAATGCTATTGAACTACACATTTTTTAATGATTAAAATGGTGATTGCCACGTAATGTGTATTTCACTGCAAAATAACCCCACAACCTAGACCCAGTTTCAGAAGGAAGCTGTGTGAACCACGTACGTGCAGGGGTCGGTAGTACTGCGCCACCACACCGTAGGTTCTGTTGCCGCAGACATCAGTCAGCACCAGAAAGTGGACACAGTCCTCTTTGGGCTCAGAGGCCACACACAACCCCCCTGTAGGCAGAGAAAAGAAAGAAGGAGCCTCAGTCCAGCCACATGGGGTCCGCCCTGAGGCCTGGGGTAACCACAAGCGACAGAACACGTCCCCCCACCCCGTGGTCACACGTGGCTCTTTGGCGGCCAGTCATGCTAACTCCCGGGGCTGTGCAGCACCTCCCTCGATCCCCCCCGCCCTTCCCCCAGCAGCACTGTCTCTGCTGGTGCTCTGTGCTCTGAAGACTTGGTGAAGGGTCAGGGGGACAGGCCCCCAGGCAGAACCTTCAGGCTGCACCTGGAATAGGGGCTGGGTCCCGAACCCAGCGGGGGAGGGGTGTCCCAGCCTCTGAAGGTTTTAATCCCCAAGACCAGGAAACCCCATCAATTTCTCGGTGGAACCTCCAGACAGGCCCTTCTGTTGAGTCCTTTGGCCCCAGTTCTCTACACCTGACGCTTGCACCTCTCTCGCAAACCAGGGAGAAAGTGAAGCCAGAACAGAAGCCTGCTCATCAGCAGGAACTGGCCCGTGGAGGAACAGGCTGGCCTGTGCGCACCTGGGAAGCAGAGCTGCGGCAGAGCGAGCAGGTCCACGCCGTTGGGGATGTTCACGTCCTCGGGGTCTGGGCCCCTGGCGCCGCCAGGGACGCCCTTCCCCGGCTCCACTCTGGGTCTCTCTCTCTTCTTCCTGAAGGAGCGCTTTCTGTTCTTACCCAGCATCATGCAGTTCACGCCGGCCGGCTGACTGTCCTCCTTCGTGACAAAAGGAGGCACGAAGACCGACAGTACCTCCGGATCCAGAGAAGACGGGCCCTTGACTCCCTTCCTCTGGGCGACCTAAGGCAGGCGGAAATGAGAGTCAGCACCGAAGGCCGGCTCTGTCCAGCTCTCGTGGGAGCATCCGCGGCCTGTCTTCTGGCCTATCCAGCCCCCAAACCCCAGGCGAGTTCAGCAGCATGTGCCTGGCTTCTCCCACCAGCAGCTCGAGATGATAAGACCTGCTTTTAGGGACTCTCAGGCCCTCGCTCAGCGAGCAACAGACCCTCTCAGAGCCTGGTCATTCAGCCACTGACATGGACACCAAACTGGCCCCTTGGCTCCAAGGCTCTGGCACCGTGATAGAGACCTGAGATCAGATCCCAGTGCCGTGGGAACCACAGCAGATTACTTGGCCCCTCTGAGCTTCCCTTTCAAGAGGCGAGTTCAGGGACTAAGAGAAGGGACCCAGTTCAAGTGCTCAACCTCCGTGGGCCCCCAGGAAGCTCCTGAGCCCCCTCAGAGGCTGATGTGGAGGGTGAGCCCCGAGAAGGGCTCTGCGTCTTATCAGATACACACAGACACATTTGCTGACACGTGCCCGAAGCCTGCTCCTTGGAAGAAAAGCTGTGACAAACCTAGACAGCATATTAAAAAGCAGAGACATCACTTTGCTGACAAAGGTCCATAGAGTCAAAGCTATGCTTTTTCCAGTAGTCATGTATGGATGTGAGAGTTGGACCATAAAGAAAACTGAGTGCCAGAGAATTGAAGCTTTCAAACTGTGGTGCTGGAGAAAACTCTTGAGAGTCCCTTGGACTGCAAGGAGATCAAACCAGTCAATCCTAAAGGAAATAAACCCTGAATGTTCATTGGAAGGACTGATGCTGAAGCTGAAGCTCCAATACTTTGGCCACCTGATGCGAAGAACTGACTAATTAGAAAAGACCCTGATGCTGGGAAAGATTGAGGGCAGGAGGAGAAGGGGACGACAGAGGATGAGATGGTTGGATGGCATCACCGACTCAGTGGAGATGAGTTTGAGTAAACTCCAGGAGATAGTGAAGGACAGGGTAGCCTGGTGTGCTGCAGTCCATGGGCTCACAAAGAGTCGGATACGACTTAGCAACTGAACAACAAGACTGCCATGCCAGCCAGGCCACCACGCACGTTGGCTGTGTCACCTCTGATGCAGAGGGACACAAAGAGGAGTGAAGGAGGCCCTGATGGACACAGAGAGGAGCTGCCTCCTCCCTCCATCCACACGACCGTCCCAGGATCCACAAAAGGGGCTCTTTTGGCCTCAATTCTTTTCAGCTCCAACTTGGTCCAAGATTTTTTTAAGCTTTTATCTTCCCCAAAAAAACTCTTCCCCCAAATAACATAAGACATCTTCTAACTCTTTCCTATCAAACTAAATACGTGATGGAGTTCTTTTTGGTGAGTTAGGACTAAACAAACATTGGCACCAGGTTGATGTCAGATCTTCCGAGGAAGGTCTATGAACCTCAGTCTGTGAGTGAGAAGGAAGGGATGTCAAGCCAGCTAAAGATAGACAAGTTTAAAGCAGGATTCTCTGGGTATAAAAGGTAGGGAAGGAAAGAGGTGGCCCGGGGCATGGTGGGGGGTAGGTATCCTAGGGCCTTTGAGGGACCCTAGAAATGGCATGAGGAAGAACACCACTGTCACCAGAAAAATGTGACCTTGATTGGCAGAGAAGGAACAGCCAGCAACAACATTTCAATAAGAATCAGAGGTATAACAGGGGACACCCAGACTTCAAAGGACTTCTATAATGACAGCATTTTCAGTCAGTAAATACACTCTAAGCTCAACATGCTCATTTTCGTGAGATGTAATCTGAATTCAGATAACAGTTTCCTTATTCTTAGGGGGAAAAGTTAATGCCAAGGACCAGTAGGTCCTTGGTCAGTAGGAACCAATATCAAACATGGGAAATCCCTATTGTATAATTTAAAGTCTTCATCTATCATGCATGAAAGGAAACCTTGTCTTCACACGTATAAAATCTTCTCTAAAACTTTCCTATCAAACTCCAGCAGTTTGGACCAATTCACTATGAAAACATGCTGGTCTATTTCCTCCTCATGTGAGATGTTACATCCACAGAGACTGGGCAGCACCTCACCTCAAGGTGAAACAGCTCCTGGAACAGATCACAGTCCATAATCAGAGGAACAAACAAGCCCTCTCCACACAGCATGAGACAGCTTTTGTTGTTGTTCAGTCGCTAGTAAAGTGAAAGTGAAAGTCGCTCAGTCATGTCCTACTCTTTGTGACCCCACGGACTACACAGTCCATGGAATTTTTCAGGCCAGAAAACTGGAGTGGGTTGCCATGCCCTTCTCCAGGGGATCGTCCCGACCCAAGGATCGAACTTACATCTTGTGCATTGGCAAGCTGGTTCTTTACCACCAGCACCGCCTGGGAAGCCAGACCTAAATGCCTTTGTTTCTGCTTATTACCATCCTCACTACGTAGTCCCATGTAGGGACCCCAGAGTGCGTGTGTCCCGGGTCCGACCGGCCCCCTGCACTGCCTGTGCACCTGGGCAGCAGCTGGCCTGCTTCCAAAGCCAGGGTGCCCAAGCTGCTCATGCCTCAAGTCCTCGGTCGCCTCGATACACGCGCCTGTGTCACAGTGCTGTGCTTCTTCCTGCTCTTTGCTCTGCGGGACAGTGCCCAGCTCATGCCTCAGCCCCCCTCCTCATCAGCGACCCCGCCTCTCCCACACTCACTGGAGGGGGCCTTTCCTCACCCTGCAGCCAGGGCCACATGCCCCCTCCAGCCATCACGCCTGGCTCATCACCTCCTGGAATGTCATCAGCCGGAGTCCACCTCCCCTCTTACAGCACCCCCAGAGCGTCGCTGCTGACACAGTGGTCCTGTATCACCCTCAGAAAGGTGGGGTGGGGATATGCTGCCCTCCTCTTTCTGGCCCCACGGTCAGCAGAGGATGGCCCTGCGGGGGTGCTGTTCATCCAGTCCCACCCTGGCACTCGAGAGCTCTGGAGGCCTGCTCAGTCTGCACGGAAAACTGGTCATTATGCTAACTCTACAGCTGCCACTAGTTACCTTCAGTCAGTGAAAGTGATGTGGCCACAATGCAGCCAACCTCGTATTTAGCAGTTCATCACACATCTGTCTTTTTTTTCCCCAAAATGGAAATACCTGTTGTCTTTTCTGACTAGATAAGCAATACAGTCTCATTTAAAAAAAAAATAACAATAATATGGAAATAATAATAGAAAGGGAATGCATCCCCCATAATCCCATGACTCTAAAGTAATGTTCTACACAGCATGGGACACATGCTGATCATTTCCTAAATGTATACATGATTTTTTCATAAATGCAATCATCATATTTAAATGACTTCATTAGCCTTTCCCCATGTAACCATACAGTGTGCTGACTCCCCTGTTGACACTTTGTGCTAAGTCACTCCAGTCCTGTCTGACGCTTTGTGACCCCATGGACTGTAGCCTGCCAGGCTCCTCTGTCCATGGGAGTCTCCAAGCAACAGCACTGGAGTGGGTTGCCATGCCCTCCTCCAGGGAATCTGCTCGACCCAGGGATCAAACCCGCATCTCTTACGTCTCCTGCACTGGCAGGCGGGTGCTTTACCACTAGCACCACCAGGGAAGCCCATGTGGACACTTTAGGGTGTCCCACTGTGGACAGTGCAACACTACTTTTGCCCAATCCCCTTCTGACAGACAGCTGGGTTGCTCTCAAGTCTTCATCACACTAAAAAACAGGCAGTTACCTGTACGTGCTTGGGCATCTCTGACTCTGTAATTAGACTAAACTTCTGAAAGTGCAACCCTTGACCCCAAAGGGTTCATATTACTCTCTGATACATATTGCAACCGCCCCTCACCTGCCCCACCCCCAGGAGGAAGACGAGGTCCTTTTTCACAAACTCCACCCAGGGTAGTTTCCTGCTCTCCTCTCCCAGACAAGAACTTACTAAAAAGTAAAAACCACAACACTCTAAATTCGTTAGATGATATAATGGCATTGATCTTCACTATGGGACTGGCTGTCATTTGTGAAATAAAACAGAAATAGATTTTTTAAGAAATGCTCTAGGAAAGTCCAACACAGTCACCAGTAGCCACATCTGACTACTTAAATTAATTAAAATTAAGTGAAATATAAAATTTAGTTCCTCAGTGGCACTAGCCACACTTCAAGCAGCCAGTAGCCACCTGTGGCCAGCTGCTACCACACTGTGTGGTGAAGATGAACAATACTGGTTGTCATCATCTGGAAAGTGCTGTTGGATGGTGCTGCTCTAGAAATTGAAAGCCAGGAGGCTTTCCGCTAAAAAAAAAAAAAAAAACATAAAAATGTGCTTCCATACACAAGATTTATGCCAGTAACCCACACTATGAAAGGGGCTCTGAGCACTTTTCCATCATCCTGTGATGGACTTATGATGGATGGCTTCGCATCTCTGTGTCTAGTCTCCATAACAACCAAGGAGTGGAGGGAAATGTAACTGACCACAGTAACTCACTAGGGATTTAACTGTATGCTTGAATTCTTTGTCACTAACCTCAATAAAACGAACACCACCCCATCTAAGGAATAAATAAAACAAAAAGTTAGGACACTACACTATCCTAACATCAAGCTGGATATGTCTTGTATCTCTGGGCTTCTGTTTTCACGTGTCACAAAATAGGAATGACTGAATCAGAGACAAATGATGATTTTTTTTTTTTTTACATGTTTCAATGCTATATTATCATATGTGAAACAGAACACCATTCCAGGTTCGACGCACGAGACAAATGCTCAGGGCCGGGGCAACGGAATGACCCAGAGGGATGGGATGGGAAGGGAAGTGGGAGGGGGGCCCAGGATGGGGAACACATGCAAACCCATGGCTGACCCACGCCAATGCATGGCAAAAACCACCACAACACTGCAATTAGCCCCCAACTAAAAGAAAAAAAATATATCATTTATAAAAAAAAAAAGAACACAATAATAAACAAAAAACCATCAACATTCAAGCCTAATTCATGAAGATGCTCACTCTACTATATCTAAGATCAAACAATGAATGACCATAACTTTAACGTTTCAATGAAAAGGTATTCCAAAATTATTGACAGAAATTAAAAATATTCTATGAAATAGCATGTATTTTCAATATAGAAAGTAAAGTAACAAATCAATCCCTAGCAACCAAATATATCCCAAATACAAGTATTTTAGCAATTCAGTTTGTCAAAATAGTGTTTTCACTATTGTCTATCAGTTTGGTACTCACAAAATACACGAAAGTGAAAGTGAAGTCGCTTAGTCGTGTCCGACTCTTTGCGACCCCATGGACTGTAGCCCACCAGGCTTCTCTGACCATGGGATTTTCCAGGCAAGAATATTGGAGTGGGTTGCCATTTCCTTCTCCCAAATGATGATTTTTAAAAAGTAAAAGCTAAATCTCATTTAAAAGACTTAGAAAACAGTGGAAACAGTGGCAGACTTTAATTTTGGGGGCTCCAAAATCACTGCAGATGGTGATTGCAACCATGATATTAAAAGACGCTTACTCCTTGGAAGGAAAGTTATGACCAACCTAGACAGCATATTAAAAAGCAGAGACATTACTTTGCCAACAAAGTCTAGTCATCTAGTCAAAGCTGTGGTTTTTCCAGTAGTCATGTATGGATGTGAGAGTTGGACTATAAAGAAAGCTGAACGCCAAGGAATTGATGCTTTTGAACTGTGGTGCTGGAGAAAATTCTTGAGAGTCCCTTGGACTGCAAGGAGATCAAACCAGTCCATCCTAAAGGAAATCAGTCCTGAATATTCATTGTAAGGACTGATGTTGAAGCTGAAACTCCAATCCTTTAGCCACCTGATGCGAAGAGCTGACTCATTTGAAAAGACCCTGATGCTGGGAAAGATTGAGGGCGGGAGGAGAAGGGGACGACAGAGGATGAGATGGTTGGATGGCATCACTGACTCAATGGACATGAGTTTGAGTAAACTCCGGGAGTTGGTGATGGACAGGGAGGCCTGGCGTGCTGCAGTCCATGGGGTCGCAAAGAGTCAGACACGACTGAGCGACTGAACTGAACTGAAAAGACTTGGACATTCAAAATAATATAACTGCTGAAAATAGAACTGAATGAATGATATCCTCTGTTAGGTTACCTGTAACATTAATGTCGGTCTTAGAAAGAGGATGTTACTCCACCCCACAACACTGCTATTTCTCCTGCTCCTTCAACCACTGTTCCTTACACCCTCTGCCCAAGCCGCAACAGAAGCAAAGTATAGAAAAGAGGATAAAGGCTCATATGCACAATGGCCGACGCCCCACTTGCCTTGGGAAATGTCGTAGTCTGTTTAGTTCAGGAAAGTACCACTGTAAATATTCCAGTTGATTCATCCCTTCACATCACAGCAACTAAGAGACAGTGTTGTAATCGCTGGAGACACAAGGCAGCCTAACTGCAAAGAAGACCACAACCGAAACCAGGTCATTTCCCGTCAAGAGAAAAAGGGAGGAACACCACTTGGCACTGAGAGGCAGGGAGATGGCTCGACTCAATCCACAAGAGACCAAAGAGGGACCCAGACTGAGAAGGCTGACTGAGACAGGAGGAGGGAAATGCAGAAATCGTGGAAACTGGCCTTATACTAAAGCCAAGGAGTACAGACCACTAAGCCATTACCAGACACACATCAGGGTCATTTTACAACATTTAGCTCCTCTGAGTAATGTCTATTCAACTCGGCAGCGTGAAATACTCAAATGCCTTTCTCTGCCTTCCCTTAATGTCATCTGGAACCAGAGGAAAGGACCTGCCAGGGTAATTGGGCAGCAGGGTCAGGGACTCTGAACACAGGGGGCATCACCACTAACCAGAGAAAAATGACAGCATCACAGGCATCTGGGACAAGGGAGAGGGCCACAGACCCACTCCAGAGAGACCCAGGGCTCCGGAACTAAGAAAAAGTGAGAACACAGGGAAGAAACAAGAATGTCCCAAGCTGCCGTCCAGAGGAAGGCACAGGAGCTTGCCACTTCGGCTACCAGGGTGCAGAGCGGAGAACAGGGGGAGGCGGACTGTAAAGTGTTTTACAGCAAGAAACAGATCCTTTCATCGCGTACCGGCTAAACGCAAAATACATCAAAGCGGTCCTTAAATCTACCAAAAACATCCTTATGCCCTGCCTAGAACAGCCCCGGCACCTAGGAGACACAGAATCTGTGGAATGAGTGAAATCACTTAACAGCGGACAAAGATTCGGTCCTGGAGGCCTCGGAAGTGCAGGCGGCCCGGCCGCGTCTCCACCTGGCCCAGGTGGGCGTCCTGAGACGAGGAAGCCGAGCGGCCGGAGCGCTTAAGAAGCAGGCCAACGGACGCGCACGGTCTCCAGCCCGCTCTCCGCGGTGCGCCTGCCCCCTGCTCCGGGGGTCCCACCGGAGCGATCTTCCGGAAGGAGGGGAGCGGGCGGGAGCCCCCAGCCCGCAGCAGCTCGCGACTCCACCGCAGCTGGGGGGCCGGCCGGCAGCTGCTCCCGCACCCGCGGCTGGAGGCGGCCGCCGCGCCGGACCTGAGCGCAGCGCCCCGCCCCGCGGACGCCGGGGGCTCGGTGCGCACGGGCCCGACCCCGCCACCCCGCTCCGCCCGCGCCGTGCCCTCACCTGCTCCGGGCCGCGGAGGCTGTCCCGGGGGGCCCCCAGTAGCGCGCACAGCTCCAGCAGCCCAGAGGGCAGCGCCAGGTGATGCGGCACGGCCTCCGCCATGGCTGCCCCGCGGCCGCGGCCGACTGGGCACACCAGGCTGGGGCGCCTCGGGCCACACGGCCCGGACTTCGGGCTGCAACCCCGCCCGCCTCCCTGCCCAGCGCCCGCGCGAGCGGCAGCCGGCTGGTCCTCCGACAGTGCAGTCCGTGGGGCGGGGCCAGGTGTGGAGGCGGGGCCTGGAGAGGCGGGGCGGGGAGGTCTGGGCTGTCGGAGGGGGGCGGGGCCTGTCGGGGCCGGGCCCGGGGCCTGGCGCGCGAACTCGTCACTTCCTAACCGGCTCCGCGGGCTCCGGCGCGTGCGCGGCGTCTGCGAGCCCAGCGCCCCAGTCTGTCAGCCTATCCTCTCCCAGCCGGCCGCCTCCGCTCCCGGGAAACTGGGAAGAGGTGGGCGGGGTCGCCAGGTGGGCTCGGACCAGCCCACTAGCGCCGTAGGTGCGGGAGTCTCCTGCAAGTCCCCGAGCCCAACACTGGAAGGACTAAAAGGCCAGGGCCACCTCGTGCCGCCGCCAACTCCAGGAAGCCCTCCTGCAAGCAGGGCCGTGGAGTTGGCCTGGCCGGGCGTTGGATGGCAGGAAAGGCCGGAGAGCCAAGGGCGCCCGGTTAATAACTTTGCCCGGTTAACCTAAGGCTGCCCAAGTCCGCAATGAGATTGAGTAAAATTCAGCAGGAAACGGGGCAGGGTGGGCGGTGCTAGAATGGAATCCGGGGAGCGCAGGACTGAGGAGGGTCGGGGGATGGACAGAGCTCTTCCCCGATCAGCTGCAGGCCTGGCTTGTTCCCAGTGGACTTGTTCCCAGCCACAGACTGGGGCCAAGAGCCTGGTTCCGGTGCCTGGTCACTGGCACGGAACTCGGAATGGACACAGGCCTCAGTCCTACCTTTGCCTCCCCGCAGACCTTGGGCAGCATCTGTAAAACCGGGTGGGAAATAATTGCAAAGGAACTTTTCTAGTTCTAATAATATACGATTCTTTTTTAAAAAAAAATCTGAAATGCTTAATAATAATGTCAAACAATAACGACAAAGCAAGGTCAAAATCAAACCAGGGTTGGGGAGTGGGGTGGATCCGGAGGCCAAAGGATTCCTTCGACCTTTCCAGCCTGGTGAGGCCCCACCAGCTGCAGCCTGACTCACGCGGGGTTTGTGTTTCACCGTTAAGTCATCTAAGATCGTGAGTCAGGTCTGGCAGCTGCCCAACATCCCTGGCCTTCATTGTTAAGCTGTGACTGGTAGTGGCAGCCACTGACTTTAAAAGAAAGATTTTGCTCACACTGGTCTGGCTCTCTGCACTCTGTCGAGGTTGTTGGGGGCCTCGGCGGAGGGCAGGGTGGATTCTGTCACCTGAGAACTTGCAGTGCTCAGGAGGCTCACAGACGCCGCTGGAGGTGTGCACAGCAGACCTGTGGGCTTGCAGGAACTGGGGCTGGCGTCTGCCCCGAGTGAGCTGTGTGACAGTTGCATTCCTCACCGCCCCAGCCTCGGCTTCCTGTCTGTTCAAAAGCTGCCCGGTGTGGCCAGGACTCAGAAGGTAAACATGAGGCAGTGATCTTGGTGGGGCCCCCGTGAGGTTCACACAGGCACAGGTGTCCCTTTTCCTCCCGCAGGTGGAAGGGTTTAAAGAGGGGAGCTCCAGAGTTGAAAAGTCCTGCTGGGCTGTGGACGGGGCTATGCAATTCCCCCTTTTCTAGGGCCTTAGCCCTGGAGAAGGGACCAGGTGACCTTGAAGGGGCTCCTACACCTCACTCTTGCTTTTTGATGAGCCCCTGTTGCTCATTCCCTAGGGACTTTCTAGTGCCTGCAGTAAGATTTGCCCCATTCTCGAGAGTGCTGATGGACTGGAGATAGAAGTGGACATAGCCAGCAATCAAAATCCCCCATGTATGTAAGGGTCACTCAGAGGCTGACATGCAGATGAGGGAGGAAGCGAGGAGCTGAGCCTAGCTGACAAGCCCACCGCCAGGATGGGTATCACATCAGAGTCAGGGTAAGAACTTGAGTGCTTTAACTTGATGAGTTAAAGAACTTGCTGGCACAGTACCTGCCTGGCAACAGTCTTTCACAAATAGTTTCCCCTCCCTCCCCTCCAGCCTATGTGATTTGTTTACTGTTCGGTACGACTCTCAGGATTACTGTGCAGATCAAGTGGGAAAATAGGTATGAAAATGTTTCTGAACTATAAAGTACTGATGAAGAAATAGGGGGCACGCACACCGTTGTGAATTTATTAAATGACACTAAGTTGTTTACCTTGAAATGGTTAATTTTCTGGAATGGAATTTGGCTTCCATAAGTTATTTTTTTAATAGCATTTATAAGGACTGCAGTCTATCAACACTTCTTTGGGCATTTTAGCAAGGGTTAGGTGTTTACTACAATTCTTTTTAAAAAATATAGGGAATGATGGAGGAGCTTCATAGCATTGGATATAGCAGTGATTTGCATCTGACATCAAAAACACAGGCAATGAAAGAAAAGCAGATGATTTCATCAAAACTAAACAGTTTTGGTGCAACAGAAGGCAATGTGGAAAAAGCAAAAAGGCAATCCACAGAATAAGAGAAAATGTTTGCAAATCATATATCTGATAAGGGATTAATAGTCCATAGCTCCAGAGAAGGCAATGACAACCCACTCTGGTCCTCTTGCCTGGAAAATCCCATGGACAGAGGAGCCTGGTAGGCTGCAGTCCATGGGGTTGCTAAGAGTCGGACACAACTGAGCAACTTCATTTTCACATTTCACTTTCATACATTGGACAAGGAAATGGCCACCCACTCCAGTGTTCTTGCCTGGAGAATCCCAGGGACGGGGGAGCCTGGTGGGCTACCGTCTATGGGGTCGCACAGAGTCGGACATGACTGAAGCGACTTAGCAGCAGCAGCAGTCCATAGCTCAACAACAAAACAACCCAATTTTTAAAAATGTATAAAGGATTGAATAGATGTTTCACCAAAGAAGATATACAAAAAGTACAGGAAAATGTGTTCACTAATCACTAGAGAAATGTAAATCAAACCCCAACTCACACACACTAGGATAGCTACTATAAAAAAATAAAATAAAAAAGGACTACTGTTGGCCAGGATGTGGATAAACTGGAACCCTTGTACATTGTTGGTAGGAATGTAAAATGGTGCAGTCACTGTGGAAAATGGTATGGCTGTTTCTCAAAAAATTAAACATAGAATTGCCATTTGATCCAGAAGTTCAACTCCTGGATAGCTGTACAAAATAACTGAAAGCAGAGACTCAAGTATTTGTGCTCCCATGTTTTTAGCAGCATTTTTAGAATAGCCAAAAGGTGGAAATAACCCAAACGTCTATCAATGAATGGATGGATAAACAGATGTTCTTTTACTTTCAATAAAAAAAGCTGTGACCTCACTCAATATCACACATCTCCCCAGCTGGTTTAGTGCCCAGATGCACAACTTTCTCTACTTTTTCCTTTGCTGCTTCAGAGCCATGTGTGATAGGATGTAATATCTTCATATGTAGATATAAATATGCAAATACAACCAGTTTATGGAGGACTTGGTGGTTGATATGAAAGTGAAATGGTCTCCAATGAAAAAACTTTGCCGTAACAACCACAAACATAGGGGACAAACGTGTGAGATGTTCAGCATTCTCAAAGCAACAGCTCTATGTCCCTTGAAGAAGGGAGAAAGTAGGTGATCAGTGATCAGTGATCGGTAGGAGGGGTCTTGTCCACATGACAGCATGTGGGCATTGTAACTATTCGGACAGGCCAGCCATCTCTCACCCCTGGATTAAACGTCCACCCTGGGGGCCCGCCGGAGAAGGCCATGGCAACCCACTCCAGTACTCTTGCCTGGAAAATTCCATGGATGGAGGAGCCTGGTAGGCTGCAGTCCATGGGGTCACAAAGAGTTGGACACAACTGAGCGACTTCACTTTCACTTTTCACTTTCATGCATTGGAGAAGGAAATGGCAACCCACTCCAATGTTCTTGCCTGGAGAATCCCAGGGACGACAGACCAGGTGGGCTGCCGTCTATGGGGTCGCACAGCGTCGGACACAACTGAAGCGACTTAGCAGCAGCAGCTGGGGGCCCGCTCCAGCCCCACCTCTGACTGTGCCCCTCCTGTGCTCCCCAGATTCACCCATGTTCCCCCAGATGCATGGTACTTTCAAGCTTCCCTGCAGGCTACCTGACCTGCCCCTGCCCTACCCCACCTCCTCCCACTCGTGCAGGAAGACCACACGAGGAACAGGCAGGCAGGGGTCAGAGGAGCCTCGGGGACAGAAGACTTTGGCAGACCTGTGGACATCGAATGGGCCACCCTGCAGGCCGCGTGTTTGTATGTGTGTGTGTGTGTGTTTGGGTCTGGGCCCTTCCTTCCCTCTCCTGTAGCAGAAAGAATGGGAGAATATAAGACAGCCAGAGAGGGCAGTTATGATAGATGGCATGTAGGGTCTGGGCAGGGGGTGTCAGGTGATGCCCACATCACGGAGACATGGGAGGTGATGGGGTCACAGCAGACAGCGCAGGCGCTGCTGGTCGTCAGGGTAACCACACTGCAGGAAGGGCCCCCTCGCCCAGTGACCCTGCCCTGCCCAGACAGCGCGTTCCTGGCCCAACCAGCCATAACCCGTCATTAAACTTTGCTTCCTCTTTAAAAAACTAATGAATAAGAGGAAGCCGTCCATGTGCTGGGAATGCAGACCACCCAGGCCCACGTGGTGACTGCCCAGTCTGCCCTCAGCATCTCGCGGGATTTTAAAGAGTGCAAACAGTCTCTTCATGTTGGCTGCAGGAAAGGATTCTGTGGAACATTTCAACAAACCCTTCTGCCAGGCCCTTCCCTGAGCTGTAGAGGACCGGGCGTTGGCCGAACCCAGGCAGCTGTAGTCCTACAGGCACCCTGAGAGACCTAAGCCAGGCTTCAAAATCACTGGGCTAATGCTACATTTTGTCAGTTGCAAAAGGGAAGTAATAGACTTCCCTCCTACAAATAAAAACCTTTAGCTCTGCTCAACAAACATTTATGCCAACCGTATGCTGACCACTGCCATGCCCAACAACTTTGGCTAGTAGCAGAGCTGAAGATTCCCTTGGACTGCAAGGAGATCAAACCAGTCAATCTGAAAGGAAACCAAACCTGAATATTCATTGGAAGGACTGATGCTGAAGCTCTAATACTTTGGCCACCTGATGCAAGAGCTGATTCACTGAAAGACTCTGATGCTGGGAAGGACTGAGGGTAGGAGGATAAGGGGGCAACAAAAATGAGATGGTTGGATGGCATCACCGACTCAAAGGATATGAATCTGAGCAAACTCTGGGAGATAACGGAGGACAGAGGAGCCTGGCATGCTGCAGTTCATGGGGTCACAAAAAGTCGAACACGACTTAGGGACTGAACAACAACCAAGTGCTGAATTAGAATCTGCCCTGACATGGACCCTGCCCAGTGCTCATGGCCGGATGACCCCAGGCACACTGTTCTCACTCTGTCATATCAGTTCCCAGTGCCCAGCTCTGTGTCTGGCACAAAGTACTAGGTGCACAAGGAGTATTTGACAAATAAAAGAATAAAGTTCCGCTGACCATTGATCAGAGTCCACCTGTACAGTGGGGTGACGTTTAGCAGTGATTCACTGACCCAATAGTGAGTAAAAAGAACAGTCACAGGAAAATATACACTATGATGTCATTTAATAAGCGTGGACAAAACACACACACATATAAGGAAACTCTGGAGAGCAGGGTATGGTGACAGCAAACTCAGCGCAGGGACAGGCTGGGTCTGTGCTCCTTCAGTGGGTGGGGCTGGGGGTGTCTGTATTAGGATGGACAGACGTGTCCTTTGTAAACACCTTATCAGGAAAAAAAAGAGAAAGTCTATGGTTTCATCTATTTCTGGAACTCTATTGTGTTTAACATAATACAATTGCAGTAAAGATATTTCCCTAAATTCAATCACCAAGAAACTACCCCAGCCCCCGGTCCCTGAGGAGGTGGCCTGGAGCTAGGGAAAGGCTGAGAGGACAGAAGCAAGAGGAAACGAGTAACCTCTAAAGGACGCAGGGAAGATAGTCCGCTGCCTCCTGGGCTGTCTCGGGGCCCCAGCGGGCTGGTGGCCCAAGGGATGTCCACTCTGAAACTAGACCGCCCCCCAAGAAGGGTCTACCTTAAAGAAAATTCTAGGCAGGAAAGGATGGTAGAAGGAAGACCCAGGAACATCTGGCCCCAGTGCCAGGAGCCTGCGTAGATGCCTGCGGCTGCAGAGCCAGAGCCGCTGTGCGGAGCCACCCGGGAGGTGCGGGCTCAGGGCCTGCATGGCTGGGTGACAACACTCGTCCTCCTCTGCTCGAAGACAGACAGGAAGCTGCGGTCCGGCTGCCACTGTGTGCTCGGGCGAGAGGAAGGTGACAGATGTGAGAGCTGTCTTAACTCATCCGGACTAGGAATCAAGACCAATAAAAATAGACAACTGACAGTAAGTGGGTGGGAAAAGAGAAGTCAGGTACCAGCCCACTCGGGAGCCCCAGAGGGAAGCCCAAGGTCACTCGAGGTTGTCTCCCACTGCACCTGCTGCTCCCACTGCCCTGGAATGCATGACCCCTCCTTTCTCTCCGATAACTCTGACTTACCTTTCATTGGCTCAGATACCCCCTCTTCCAGGAAGCCCTCCCTCCCTGCTTCCTGCACCCAGGCTGGAGAACGGCCCTCCCCACCCCATTACTTCTCCTGAAATCTCATCAGGTCCTTCTGACCATGAGGCTCATATGCCCTGTGCCTGCCCTTGGGTTCCAATCTCGTAACCAGCCTGACCTCTGGGTTGATTCTGGCTCCAGAGCGTCCCCCCTCATGAGGGAACTTCTCCTGAGACAGGGTCCTGCCCAGCACCCATCAGATTGAAAGGGTACCTGCAGTGGATGCAGAAAGACCCATGAACAGCCTCAGCTTCCATCCTTCGCTAACTGCAAGGGTGATGGCCACGCAGACCCTGAGAGGCTGGGGTGAGGGCAGAGGGGACCCTTGGGAAATGCTGATACCCCACTCCACTTTGCCCCAGATTCTCCCCTCCTCAGGACCCCCAGCACGTTGCAGAGTCTGGCCGGGTTAGAGGGAGGCGAGAGATCACTCACAGCAATGGTGCACCAATGGACGCTGATTACACACCTAATTGATGCTTTATGTGCACAAATGTGTTTTCTTATCCATCACCCCTGCCATCCATGACCAGGTGTCACCTCATTTGGCAGACAGGACCCACAGCCCGGCAAGGTAAGCCCCTTACCCCCGAGCACACAGCAGTCCTTGTGGGGAGGCAGATGTCCCTGGATGGGTCAGCTGTTAGAGCCCAGGCCCCTACCGGGGGCGGGCCTGCCCTACTCAGGCCCCTCTGCAGGTGGTGCTTGCTTGGAAGTTATTAGGGCCTCACACGCTGGAGCGTTGTCATTAGACAGGGTTTTCAGAGCATTTGGCCAAACCCACTCAACTCTTACCTCCCAGGGCAATGAGAGTTCAAACCTGGAACCACCCACTTCCTGTCACAAGAACAGATTCCCGAGAGAGGAGTTAGTCCAGGGAGGCTCTTAAGGAGCCCGTGGAGGCCAGTCCTGCACAGGGAGGCACTCTCCCACCGGCCCGGAGGGTGATCCTGAGTCCACTAGAGGGAAGGATGCCTTCTCCAAGGGTGCCCAGCTTGCCCGGCCTTATCAGGCAATTCCAGCCTCACCACAGACGCCTCCCTCTCCCTGGGGAAGCTCCGGTCAGCTCCAAGCTCCGTCCCACTTCACTTCCAAACCCAAAGCCAGGCTGAGCCCACGGACGGGAGGGGCAGTAGCCTGAGGCCCAGCTGCTGCCCAGCCCCTCACTTCCGTCTCAGCTGGCCACCCACGGAGCCACCAGCACCCATTTCCTGGTGTGTGTGTCTGTGGGTGTGTGTGTGTGAGGTCGGGGGTGTTGACGGCTCAACACCTGGTGTAGGGTGGCCAGGGTGTGGGAGGACCCTGGGCCTGAGTCCCTGGCCCCAGCCCCCACCCACCAGGGTGGCCCGCTGAGACATCCTTCCCAAGCACCTGGAGCCCTTCCAGGAACTACACACAGGTCTTCACGAAAGGAAGGAGCCGCTTCCACATCTAGGAGTGCTCCCCACTGGAGAGTCACACCCGGGGGCAGGGCCGGGTGTGACATTCGGCCTCAGATGAAGGCCTGGGGAGAGTCAGCCACGGGTGGGTTCGTTTAAAATGTCTCTCACTGCCTGAGACATGGCCCTCGCCCCACGGTGGGTACTGTTTGGGGAGCTCTTTCCCGCGCCATTCCTTGGTAGCTCAGATGGTAAAGCGTCTGCCTACAATGCGGGAGACCTGGGTTCAATCCCTGGGTCGGGAAGATCTGGAGAAGGAAATGGCAACCCACTCCAGTATTCTTGCCTAGAAAATCCCATGGACAGAGGAGCCTGGTGGGCTACACAGTCCATGGGGTCACAAAGAGTCGGACACGACTGAGAGACTTCACTTTCTTTCACTTTCCTGCGCCAGACCCTGGAGAGGGAGGGAGGCGCAGCCACAGTGCCCAGCTGCCCGCCCCTCACCTGCCTCTGGCCCTGGAGGGGTCCCTCAAGCCGGTCCTGCTGTTCTTGCTGCAAAAATCCCTCAGCAGCTGCTGCCTGCCCCAGGCCAGGCCCTGGACCAGGTCCTGGAACCAGAAAGGAACGGAGGCCGCCAGGCCAGGGCGTGGAGCTCCGAGCAGGTAAGGAGAGGGCCCCACCTGGCAGGTCTGCCTCCTGCTGCTAGGCACACACGGCCCTGCCCTTGTCCCTCCACCCACGCTCACTGGTACTTGGTGCTGGGTTTTTCTAGGCCTGCACTGCCCAGCTTAAAGGACACTAGCCACACTTGGGCCAGCACTGCCTCGGGCAGGGGTGAAAGGAGCCGCTCCCAAGTTCAAAGTCAGCTCCTCCTTACTAATCTGTACATTGATCCCAGCTGAAATGCTAATACCTTAGATAAGTTGAGTTAAATAAACCAACTTAAAATGAATATCACCTGTGTCTTTTCACTGTATTTAACACAGCTGTAGGGTTATGTCTGTGGCTGGCATTCTGTTTCTCTTGCACAGCCCTAATCTGTAATGATCCTTGAAAAGGAAATTCAGAAGATGAATTTATCCATGCACGTAACACTGATACTAATTGACCAACTACTATGTGTCAGGAACACAGAGACCAGCCAGCTGGGTTCCTACCCTCCAGAACCTCCCTAGAGGGCCAGGTACCTAACTGAGGCCACGCTCCAAGGTAGTGGGGGCCCAGGACTCAGACACACATCTCAGGGGCTGCTCCACATTGTTGCTCCCAAGCATGCTGAAGTCTTGCTCAGTGTGGGTGTCTGCTTTTCCTTCTTGGAGATGGGCTGGTAGGGGGCAAGGTCCCTCTAAGCCTCTCCCTTCCTGAGTGGCTGTCTTGTGCCTCTGTGTTTCTCTTTAAGTCCAACAGGGTGGTCATCTCAGTGGCTGCCAGGGACCCTGAGCTGGGGTGGGTGATGCACGTCACAGGGCCAGTGCCCAGCGGCATCTTGAGCCATGGACTGGAACCTCATCCCACCAAAGGTAAAAGCGGGAGGAAGAATTGTAAAGACGGCGCCTATGGTTTAGTGTGCACTGTGGCGGTTTTCTTACAATCATTTCAAACCTATTTTTATTGAGTGCTTTATAAAGACATGTAAATGAAGGTGCCGAGTCAACATGCAATTCTGCTCTTTCCCTTAAGGTGAAATCTTTATTTAGACTATAATTCGTTTATGAAAAATAAGCTTTTCTTGAATAGACCAAGTTCCTCTCATGCCGTGATGTCTCCCCAAGTCTGTTTAATCCCCAAGCCAGTCAGAAAGGCCATCTTGTCTTGTCACCATGCTGGCTGCATGGTGAGAGATCCCAAGTCCTGGAAGATGGTTTTTCAGAAAGGAAAGAGTCTCACTTCCACTCTGATTTTTGCCACCTTATCATGAAAGCGGAGCATCCATGCCCTGGTTATACTTCCTGGCTCGTGCAGACCTGACAGATGCTCAACTGTATTCTAATTGGGAAAAAAGGAAAACCACCCAGAGAAACATGTAAATCGTATATATATATATATATATATATATATATATATATATATATATATATATATATATATGTATAGGCTTCCCAGGTGGCTCAGTGGTAAAGAATCCACCAGATTCAGGAGACGTGGGTTCAATCCCTGGGTGGGGAAGATCTCTTGGAGGAGGAAATGGCAACCCACTTCAGTATTCTTGCCTGGGGAATCCCGTGGGCAGAGGAGCCTGGTGGACTACAGTTCATAGGGTTGCAAAGAGTCAGACAGACATGACTGAGAGACTGAGCCTGAATTTATTAATATATGTACACGTAAGCAATATATTTATCATATATATGAGATATACAAGATATCACAACTTGCAAACCAGCAGAGCTCCTGTTTTTGTTTATTTTAATTGAAGTAAAACAAAATTTTAATTTTGTTTAACTTAATTGAAGTTGATTTACAATGTTTTGTTAATTTCTACTGTATAGCAAAGTGACTGAGTTATGTATATATACATTCTTTTTCATATACTTTTCCATTATGGTTTATCAGTCTGTTGAATATAGCTCCCCGCGCTATACAGTAGGACCTTGTTACCCAGCCATTTTCTATGTAATAGCGTGCATCTGCTAACCCCAGGCTCCAAGTCCATCCGTCTTGGCAACCACAAGTTGCTCACAGAGCTCCTTTTTAAACACTGGTGTTTGAAGTGATATCTGAAGATCGATCATTTTAGAATTATCTATGTCCTTTATCACTGAATCCACACCACACTCTGCCAGATAAGAGCAAATGTCCCCTTTGTTGTTGGGTTTTTTCTTTGGCCATGCCCCATGGCATGTGGGATCTTAGTTCACCTCCTCCTGTAGACCCCACACCATGCTCTGGGCCAGGCCTACTTGATAAAACTCGGGCTGGGAGGAGCCCCATGGCCGGCGAACCTAGGAGTCCACTGGAGGTGCAAGGAGCCCTCAGATGCAGCAGAATGAAGAGCTGACTGCTGCTGCCACAACCTGGTGTTTCCCCCCCTCCCCGCCACCACCTCAGCTCAGAGCATCTTTGTTTAGCTGGCCTTTGGGCAGGGGCCCCACCTGCCTCCTGTCCATGGTTACTGGTGATCACCCCCAGGCTGCCCTCCTTGCCCAGACTGGCTGGGTGGAGCCCCCTGGGCACCCAGCCTGGGGGCCTTGGCCTGACCTCACCTGCTCTCCTGAGCTGACACTGTAGCCCCAGGGAGCCGGGCGGGCCCCTTGTGGCCATTTCTCCGCACACAGCCGTGCACTGGCAGACAGGCCAGCCCCACCACCGCCTCCTGTGGGAAGGGTCCTCTGGGCCAACCTGGCAGAGCAGGAGGCCGAGAGGGTGGCGCTCCAGTCCCTTGGTCTCTCTGGGCCCCTCTGTTGCCCTGGCCCCCGGTCGTTCTCCCCAGGGCAGCACACAATGGAGTCATCCTTCACCTCCCTGCTCAGGGGAATTTGTTGCTTCAGCCGTCTTAGCATGGCGCTCCAGGCCCCTGCAGGCTGGCTTGTTCAGTCTCAGCTCCCACCCCCCACCCCCCAATTCCCACTGAATTAGACTGGCTTCAGTAGCAGCTAATTCTCCAGGTCCTTCTAAGCCATCATTTCATCCCTCCTCTGCCACCCAGAGCTCAAAGGTGTGGCTCCTGGGGGCACTTTTGCAGAGAGGTTTGGGCTGTGAAGGTGGGTGTCCTGCAGACCTTTCTTCTCTTTGTGGCCGAGCAGCCCTTCTGCTCTGTGTCCTGGGCCTTCCAAGCCTTTGCTGTGGTTTTGGGGCAGTGAGGCACTTCCTTCTTCGCTTTCAGAGCCATCTTCACGAAAAAGGGGTCATTTTAAAAACCTATTTTAATTTTTTCCTGATATTCAGATAACTGTTCCTTATATTTGATTCATGATTACAGACAATAAAGCGCCATTTCGACAATGATGTCTATTTTACAAAACCACTCAGTAAAGAGGATACATAACACTGTTGATCTCTCTAATATTCATTTTCCCTTCATCCTTATTAACAGAAGCTTCAGAAGTGTGAAGTGTACACTATAGTGAGTAACAATTACTGGGGATGGCAAAGTGCCCAGCCAGAAAAAGGAAACTTCCCAGCCTTCTTTGAAAAGAGTGAGTGAGGAGCCAATGGGTACAGCTTCTAGGAAGGTTCTTTTTTTTTTTTTTTTTTTTTTCTAGGAAGGTTCTTATGCACGACCTGTTTCTTCCTGTTCCCCCAGAGCTGGGATGTGGTGGCTGGATCTCTAGCAGCCACTTTGCCTCTCAAGGTGATAAAATGGCAGAGCAGAAAGCTAGAAGGCACATGGATATCTGATAACTGTGGAGTTCTACACCAACGCTGGACTGTGCAGTTCCAGATTTTTTCTAACATGAGAGAGCTTTTATCTTGCTTAAGCCATTGTTAGTTGAGATTTTCTGACATGTGTTGCCTAATCTATTCCTAACAGCTATCACTCTTGTCTTTATTTTATAGAAAACAGTACTGAGAATGGGCCAGTCTCCAAGCTGGGATACGTGTGAAAAATTGAAGTGCTAGTCACTCAGTCATGTCCAGCTCTTGGTGACTCCATAGACTATAGCCTGTCAGGTTTGTCCATGGACTTCTCCAGGCAAGAATACTGGAGTAGGTAACTGGGATCGTGACATCCATCTATTGTCTCATTCATTCTCACAATCATTCTTTGAGACAGATACCATGATCCCAGTGGATAGGCCTGGAAACTGAGCTCAGAGAGGTAAGAGGACCTGCCAGTAGAGAGCCAAGGCGGAGCTGAAGCTCTCCGGCCCGGTCCCTTCCCGCTCCAGCCCGGATCCCCGTTTGGGATGAGTAGTTTTCTGACCACTCCCCTGCAAAGCCACAGTATTGAGGGCTTGTCTGTTCACCGTGGTAATGAATCCTCCCTCGTTCTGGATTCACTTGAACCCTTTGGAACTCAGCTTCTCCGCCTGTGAAGTGGGGTGGGGGTGGGGCCGGTGTCAGACTCCCTCCTGGCTTCCACCTCTGGGATTCCAGCACAATCCCTTGTGGGACTTCTGCTGGTTTGATTTGGTTTGAACCCTCCCCTTTCCCCAAAGGGACAACTCCAGAAGTGCTAACTGAAACCCTGTCCAGGCGGGGAGGAAAGTTTTTCTGTAGTTTGAGAACCTTCTGGGTCAGACAGGAGCCCACGGAAGCGAAAGAGGAAGTGCCCGTCTGTTTACCTCCCTCTGGTGACATCACGCTTCCTTGCTTTGTTGCAGAACCTGCAGGTCAGGGACCCGCCCATCCCCTGGGAGCACCTCGCTCAGCTGCTGCTCCAAAAGGGCTCACACAAGGAGCTGGCCTGTGCTCCAGAAACAGGAAATGCTAGTGTGGGGCTGGAGATCCTCTCATGGAGTTCTTTTCTCTTTGAAGCAGTTCTGGCTGCTCTTGGGGACAATTCCTGGAGTTCAGGCCCCATTAACCCAGGCCTCTCTCAGGCTGGCTCTTACTGCAGTCAAGGGGAGCGAGTCTGGAGGGAAGGGTCTGGGAGGCCTTGGAGGAACACAGAAGGGACAGGTCCTGGCCCCAGCTTTGCAGTTACAACCCGAGGGACCCCACTCAGGTCACTGGCTTCTTAGAACTGCACTTCCCACCAGGATGTGGGAACAGGAGAAAGTGGGTGGACCCGAGGACCCTCAGGGGGTTCCAGTGATGGTCTTGGAGCCACCCCTGACCAGCCACGTCGCCTCGGGCAAGTCACAGCCTCAGTTTCTCCATCTGTCTAATGAGCAGCTTGGACCACGGTGAAAACTGGTCACGATGAACTTGAAGCTCTAAAAGTGTCCATGCTCTATCTATCTAAAACAGTATCTAAAATAGATAAAAATCAGTAGTCTGCAGAGACACGTGGACACGTAGTGAATGGAGGCAAGTGGGGCAAATGCAGAATTCCACAGTGGATGGGAGGCTGGGCGCTGAGTCAGACGTTCACTCATCTCTACTTACTGGGCGCCCACTCTGTGCCGGGCGCATACTGTGTGCCAGGCCTGCCTAGGGACTGGAGAGAACGGCAACAAATGAGAAGGACAAGTCTCCTCCCTCGTGGACCTTATTTCCTCGTGGCTGGAGGCCAACAATAAGACAAATACAGCGATGGAACAGTCTCAGTTTGTATCAAGGCCTGGGATGCAGTGGAAAGTGGGAGGGGATCCCTGAGCAGGGGCCCCTTGAGCTGAAATGCAGACGATGAGAAGTGGGCAGCCAGGAGAAGACCTGAGAAGGGGGCTACTGGAGGAGGAAACTGCTGGGCAAAGACCCTGATGGGGCTAGGAGGGTGAGGTGGGGGTTGCTGGGTCCTGCATGGCTGAACAGGGCAGTGAGCATGGACAGGGGGACCAGGTGATGTAAGGCCTCTCCAGGCAGTGTGGGGAGGCTAAGTTTAATCTGAGTGCAGCTGAAAAAAATGGGTGGTTTTCAGCCAGCAGAGAAACATGGGTCTGGTCACGGCCTCTTCCAGCTGCTGGTCCTGGGCTAGGCTCTCCTTAACTTCTCTGCGCCTTCGTTTCCTCTTTTGTAAGAGGAGACCGATCCTCATCACTGCTTCACAAGGCTTTAGTGGTCATTCCCAGGAGGAACGTGTGGACAGCTGTGTAAGCTCATGCGTGTACACAGGGCCTCCCACAAAATAAGGGCTCGATAAATGTCAGTGTGGCTGTTTACTTAAATGACTGAAAAACCTTTGACACTCCTCCCGTTGAGGGGTCTGCACCCCCTCTTGAATCTAGCCGTTTGGCAAGTACTCTGACCGATGCGCAGCAGAGTTCACAGTGCGTGACTCCTGAGGCCAGGTCACCAGAGGCCCCACGGCTTCTGTCCGATTCTTGACTACCGGAGCCCACCACCTGCTTCCCCTCGGGGTTCTCCCCCTTAGAACCCAGCCTCCACGCTGGGAAGAAGCCCAAGGTCCAAGGGGAGCCATGGAAGAGGACAGTCCCAGCTGAGCCCGGTCTCTGGGTCACCCAAGCTGTCACGGACCAGCCTGCAGCCGCCTGGGTCACCCCCGGTCACTGGAGTCGTCCCGGCCGAGGCCCCAGCTGAGGCCCTGGGCTTCGTGGAGCAGAGACAAGCTGTCCCCCTGAGCTCTGTCCAAACTCTTAACCTCTAGGCTCCAGGAAGACCAGAGTGTGGCGGCAGGTTGGGGTGGCTTTCTGCACACACAGCCATGTACTGTGGTCATATCAGCTACCCCCCACCCAGCCTCATCTCCAGGCCTCCCTGGCCCACTCCATCTTCCTGTGAGCACCCACAGGAGCTGCCTTTAATACTCATTTTGGCTTAATCATAAATGATCTAGATTTGTGGTTTGATAACTTGTTTTCAAACAGTACAATTCTTTGTTTCAAATGAAAGCTCAGGTAAATCCCAGTGGAGCTCAGGTGGGGAGGCCAAAGCAAACTTCTCTTGTCCCTTCTTGCCTCGTGGCCCCTGGAACAGCAGGGGAACTGGGGGCCCCAAGAACACAGGTCTCCCTGGTCTGGGCCCATGGGACCACTCACGTCTCTCCTGAAATAGCTGATGACAACGGCCAGAGTCATCACGGTAGTGGCAGCTGTCTGGTCTGTTACTACTATTTCCTGCCCAGCCTCTGGTTTGCAATCTGTCCCAGGTGTCCCAGGACACAGGCTGGCCCAGCCATCTACTCCTCTGGTTATTTGCCCACAAGGAACCCACTCATGGGGCTTTCTAGAATTCAGGGAAGTGGTGTAGAGGGTGGGTTGAGCCTAGGCCTAAGCACACAGGAGGTACTCAATGGGGCCAAACAAAAGAAAGTTCTCAGGACACAATAGGTGCTTAATGTGTGCTGTTACTCAGTTACATTCAGCTCTTTTGCGACCCCAAGGACTGTAGCCCACCAGGCTCCTCTACCCGTGGAATTCTCCAGGCAAGAATACTGGCGTGGGTTGCCATTTCCTCCTCCAGGGGATCTTCCCGACCCAGGGATCAAACCCGCGTCTCCTGCACTGGCAGGCAGATTCTTAATCACTGAGCCCCCAGGGAAGCCCAGGTGCGTAGTGAAGATTCGGAAGTCCCACGTCCCTTGGGAATCAGGACACTCCAGTTACGGCCGGGCTGTGTCTGCAGGTGCCCCCAGGTGCCCCCAGGTCTCAGTCTCCCCACAGAGAATGACACCGCAGTGCCGGCTGCCACATACGGGCTTGCTGATCCCGAAGCTGGTGGCCGCGTCCAGAGGTGCTGCTTCCACTGACCTCTGGGTGATGCGGGCAGGGCCCTTCCCTGCCCAGCCCAGCTTCCTCCTCGGTCTGGGGAGGGGGGAGTCACGTGCTCTGACACCGGAGGTCATGGGCCTCTTGGGGGGATGGGGACCTGGTCCCGGCTCCAGACATGCCTGCAGGAAGGCCCAAGGTTGAGCAGGAAACAGCCTCCTGTGAGGCCTGGGCCAGCAGCCACTCTGGCCTCTCACAGGCCCAAAATCTAAAGAAAGGAGAGAACCTCCTATAAGCAGAGACCCTCCAAGAAGTTCCTGGTTTCTAAGTCACGTCTCATCTGCTTATGGTTCTCTAAACCAGTGGTTCTCAATTGGGGAAATTTTGTCCCCAGGGGATGTTTGGTAATTTCTGGAAATGCTTTTGATGTCACAGCTGGGAAGTGGGGGTGCTTCTGGTATCGAATAGAGGCCAGGGGTGATGCTGGATATCCTACAATGTACATGACAGCCACTCCACAACAAAGAATTCTCCAGCTCCAAATTTCAGTAGCATCAAGGTTGAGAAGTCTAAACCCAATGGTCTCAACCAAATCCTGTGCACAAAGAGACCTTTGTTCCCCACCCCCCCCACCGCCCGCAGCTGCCCTATAGGCCACATAACAATAGCTCCACCTGCCCTTAAGTCACCACTGTCCTACCTTTTACAGAAATAGCTTCACTATGGATCTTATTTTACATTTTCATCACCCATATCCATCTCTAGACAATATATTTTAATCCTGCCTTTTTGAAATACTTGTCTTTCCTTTTATTGACTGGTTTTTAGGATAATTAATTCTCTCCCTTTCATCTTCCACAGCTTACCAATCAGGGCTTTTGTTTAATATCACTATGAACACATGGATTTCCACACATTTGAAAGTTTTAATCGATTGCAATTACTGCCCTTTTCCAGGCTCACCCTGGCCAATCTTTGGCCAGTGGACAGCCCTGCAGGTTGAATCCTTCCTATGGGACCCTAGTCTTTGGCAGTTTTTTCTGTCTCTGGTGTCTCAAGATGGTCCAGGCTCATCTCGTATATTTACTACCCTAGCCCTGGAACCAATCATTTCTCCAAGAAGCCCTGGTTTATTTTTGTAGGATATTGTATTTCAAGACCACAGTGTGGATTTCCGGGATTTTAATTTCTGCTGGGTTAGTTTTGTTTGCTTATTTTAGGCTCTTCTTTTTCCATAGACAGAGTTAGGAAATATACCAGTATTTCTTTTAAATATAAAGTTCTGGACTTCCCTGGTAGTCCAGTTGTTAAGAATCTGCCTTGCATGCAGGGGACAAACTGATACTTCCAGTGAAAAACAGGACTACAGCATTTTGACTTAAAGTCATTTACATTATATCCCTTATCATTTATCTTCTATATTTAGAATTCTGGCTCTTAAGAACACAATAAATGCAAATATAAAATCAAATATACAAATATACACTATCTCACAATTATTCATCTGTTCTATCCTACACCCACACACCCAACAGTCTTGGATGATGATACTAATATCACAGCACAAATACGGTTGCTGAAACAATGACATCTTCCCACATGTTCTCCCTTCTCTCCTTCCTCCCTCCACTTTTCATGTCTCTTCTGAGTCGACGTTGTCAGGTGCTGCTCTCTGTTCACTCAGCCTCAGGTCTACATCCACTGCCTGGAACTCAGCCTCTAATAGAATCCTCAGGACCCTGGGATTGTGGCTATAATTGAAGGAAAGTTACACGGCTCAAAATAGCCTGGAGTTAAAACTCCCCTCTGGGTCCTCCCCACCAGTCTATGCAAAACAAAGAACTCTCTCACCTGAAGAAAAAAATGGACACTAAGGTTGATTACACCCAGCTCCCAGCCAGTCCAGCCTCTGGCCGATCTCCAGAATTCCTTGCCCCAGCCCTTTAAGAGATAACTGCTCTGAACAACCTTGGAGAAGAACAGGCCCCCTTAAGACAGTAACTTTCCACATACATGCCTATATATACTTACTCTTTTCTTGGGTTAGTGCAGCAGCTCACTAATCTGACTGCTGCCCCTTCTCCCCTCATTAAAGGTGATCTGTTCCTGTAAAGTGCCGGTCTTGTTCTTTTTCCGAACCTCGCCTTCTCTAACTCCCTTACTCTACAATAATATTTCCTGATTTCTTACAGGCTGCCCATTGCCTGTGACTCTTATGCTCGAAAGTCTGTTTTGCCAGCTATACAGTATTCAGCTCATGTGTTCCTTCTTGAGTGTTCAATGTGTTTCTCTACATCTTCTGGCAGAAAGCATTGCTATGCCAAAGTCTAAGGACAATTGCATTTTCATTTTTTCATAAGTTCCTTGCTCTCTTTACCTAGATTCCAGAAGGATTCTTTTTCTTTAAAGCTTGGCAATTTTACTAGAGCACAGCTTGGTGTTGGTTACTCTGGCTGGAGATTCTCAAATACATGGTGAGCTCTTGAGTAAACACGTAGTTCCAAACCTTCTTAGTTCAGGAAGGTTTTCCGGAATTATGGTGGTGAGTGTCTGTCTGTTCCTCTACACAACTGTCTTCCCTGGGGACTTCTAATATTCAAGTGTTTGATCTTCTTTGCCAGACTTCAACAGGCAAGGGGTTACCTTTCTCTTAAACACTTCTTGTCTGTGTCTTTTTGTCTCTCTCATTTTAAAAATGTTCCTCCCATTCACTTTTTAAATTTCTCTTAAGGCTTTATCTACTGTGTTCTTTCTAGTGTTGTCTTTATTTCTGAAATTCTTTTTTCCTTTGTTTTAAGTCTTCCCTGAATTCTCTGTGTCTTGGTTTTTCCCATTTCTGATTTACATTGTTCTTTCCTGTCTTTTATTATTTCCTTAATATCTTTTAGCTCACTTTGGATAGATGGCTACTTTTTTGCTTTCCTCATGTTACATAGAGTATTTTCAGATTCTGCAAACCTAATACAATTTTCATCTATTGTGTCTTTCTGGAATTCTATCATTATTTACTAGGGATATTATTCTGTCCCTAATTATCTTTTAAAAATAACTCTAGAGACTTCCTGGAAGTGCAGGTTTGATCCCTGGATGGGAAACTAAGATCCCACATACTTCGAGGCCAAAAAATAATAATAATTTAATAAAAATAAAAATAATACAAATAAAATAATAAAAATTTAAAAAATAATAAAACAATAAAAATAATAACTTAAAAGTTAAACCCTGTGTGGGATTTATCTTAGTGCTTTCGTCTTGCTCATATTTGTGTGATGGTAGTAGTTGTTTGTTAAGCTTTTAAGCTTTGTGGCCCAGGACAGCTCCCTCTCCAGCCTGGAGTCTTCAAGACACCTCACGTGGCATCTGGAAATGTGGCCCCCCACTCTCTGAGATTCCTGAGCTTTGCCCCCCTCCCTCACCTTTACTTGTTCCCTCTCCTTCTTGTCTCTGGTCCCTGTCCTGCTCAATCTGATCTAGTTTGCTTCTTGTCAGTGTGGACCCCGACCTGGAGGGCGCCCCAGCAGTTCTGAGGGTTCGAGGGGTCCCAGCCCTCATACCTCCCTGCAGTCCCTTCCACCTGTCTTCAGATGGGTGAGGCCCCTTGCGGTTCGAGTGGCTGTCCTCAGACAGCTATGTATGCCGCAGGTGACCACGCGCACTGCAGGGGGTCGTTTGGGGCTCCCCTGCTCTCAGGCCCATCAGCTGCCCACTCATATCCTTCTTCCTCCCACGTGGACGTAGATACCTGACATGCAGATCTGGTCTCCTTTGGAAAAACCTGGTCAACTCACCTCCCAGGCTACCCCAGGCTGGGGTCGGTGATGAAACTGCAGATAGATTTAGGTAAACTGAGATCAGAGGGACCAGAGCCCCCTTTCCTGGGTAGAACCTGAAAACCCTACAATTATTCCCACCTACTTGTAATCTGGGGCTCATGAGGAAGTCTTTGGCCAAGTGTCTCCGTAAATACTGTTCTTTTGGGGTTTTGCTAGCTAATTATTTGTCCAGTTCAGATGCCTCTGCCATTTATTCCCTCAGATCGCCCTGCAGGGATGATCAACCAGGTGCCAGGCTCAGAGCGGTGGGGCAACTTGCCAAGGACCCTGAGCTGGTGTGAGGCCAGGTGGACTCTGCCTCCAGAGATGACATTGTGGGCTGTGAAATCACGTGCACCATGCCTGACACCGAGTGAGCCAGCAGGCGTCCCTCACTTACTGAGCTCCTACTGTGTGCCTGGCACTGTGCCAGGATGGAGGTTGGGGAGGCACCTGATTTTCCCAGTAACTCAGACTGTACTGCCCCTCCCTACTGAATCTGCACTCAGACACCCATCCCCCAGCCACTGCCCAAGTTAGGCTCTGCGCCCTCTCTCCCTGGACCATCAAAGCACCCCACCCCCATTCAATACCCATGCGGGCTTCCCATCCCTAATGAGAACGGGACCGGCCCCTCAGTGGAGGGGTCAGGCCCCTCAGGAGCAGTGCCTAGGCTGTCTCTCCCTCGTCACCCCTGTCTCTCCGGCCACATCAGAGTCGGTGCTATAAATGGGCTGATGTTCTTGAGATATTAACCACCGCGGGTTTCCCCAGACTTCCTGCACCCACGAGCCTTCCCGGATCTGCTACAGCTGGGGTGAGTGTTCAAGGCTCCCGGCCTGGGGAAGGGATGACAGAGCCACTCACAGGGAGAGGAAGAGCTGAATCAGGGGCGCTTCTCACCTCCAGGCTCAGCAGGGACCCATGGATGAGGCGTGTGTGTGCCAGGCTCCACACTCGCCCCCCGGGATGCTCCAGCAGAGGCAGGGCCAGCCTCGCCCCGCCCCACCCCCAGCCGAATCCCTGGTGACAGCACCGCAGAAAATCCAGAGGAAACTAGGGGCAGATGGGAAGCTAGGCCTTCACTCTAGGCCTGAGTCATGGCTGTATCTGGGGGCTTCCTGGGTGGCTTAGGCGGTAAAGAATCCACCTACCAATGCAGGAGACCCAGGTTCGGTCCCTGGGTCAGGAAGATCCCCTGGGGGAGGAAATGGCCACCTAATCTAGTATTCTTGCCTGGAGAATCCCATGACAGAAGAAACAATTGGGCTGTAGTCCACGGGGTCACAAAGAGTCAGACACGACTGAGTGAGTAAAGGATACCATGACCGAGCACAGGTCCCCGTGGCCCCAGGAGTGGCCCAGCGGGGCGAGCCCACAGGGGCCTCAAAGTCTGAGCCAGAGCGCACGGCCATTCCCCACGTGGACCTGTGCCCAGAGGGGACCAGAACACGGCCATCTCTGCATTTGTCAGCCAGGACAGGTGAGCCCCAGACAGGTGAGACGTCTGGGCAGACCCCATGGTCTGCCCCTGGGGCAGAGTCTAGGACACAGCAGTGGCCCCAGAGGGACTGAGACAAGCGCCAAAGTCAGGAACTACCCACGTGGCGTCTAGACCCAGAGCTTTCCCCAGAAATGTCTGCAGAACTGGAAACCCACTAGCAACCATGGAGAATGGGCTGCCTCTGTCCAACAGCTCGGGGAGCCTGGCGACTTGCCCAAATCACCCAGCAAGAAAGTGGGGGCACTGGGGTCTGACCTGGGGATTCTCTGAGCCAGAAGCCCAGCTTCCCCAACGGGTCCACTGAGTGCCGCACCCCCCACCCTGGGCCCAGCCTGCCTCCTGGCTAGTCCAGATGTGGCCTCGTGGCCTGGGCAGGCCACAGGGGCTCTGGGGTCAGAAAAAGGTGCCTGCTGCCACTTAGGGAGGGAGCAGGGTGGAACTGAGGTTGCGGGCTGCAGGGCTCAGCTTCCAGAGTTTTGGGGAGAGACCCTCCCTGGGGACCCGGAACAGGAAGAGCCTCTCAAACCAGTTCCCCAGGGTCTGGCCTGACCCAGTTGTTGACACTCTGGGCCTGAGCCAGGCTGAGCCAGGTTTGACTTCCTGCTGGACGGGAGGGGACCTAGGGCTACCTGGGCCCCTCACACTCTAAATTCAAGCCCAAGAGGCTGCCAGGGGTGCCCATTCATTCCGCAAATTCTGCTTGTGCCTCAGCTGTGATGGGGCCTTCTCAGGGTGAGGGGGCGGCGGAGAGCAGGCTGAGGAGGGTCCCGCCCTGGTTGGGGAGACAGACGACCAGAGAGACTCGGCATTAACGCTCACAGCTGGGAGGATGTTTTATGCTAAGTCTTGTGACTGTCACGGCACAGTAAGGGGGTGCATTCCTGTCCCCACTCAGCAGCTGGAAGATGAGGCCCCAGAGTGTGGGAGCTCCCGGTTCACATGGTACCAGTACAGCTGCTACATGGCTCTTACGGCCTGCCTGCTGTGTCCCCTAAAGTGAACGTTGTTCAGTCATGTCTGACTCTTTGTGACCCCATGGACTGAATTTTCCAGAATACTGGAGTGGATAGCCATTCCCTTTTCCAGGGGATCTTCCCATCCCAGGGATAGAACCCAGGTCTCCTGCATTGCAGGCGCATCCTTTACCAGCTGAGTCACCTGGGAAGCCCCTAAAGTATGTGCCAAAAGTTTTGTGTTCCCTAAGTTCTGTGCCAAAACCCTCACACCCATGGAATGGTATGAGGACGTGGGACTTTGGGGAGGTCATAGGTCAGGAAAGCGGGACATCCACCAAGGAAGAAGAGGAGGAGCTAGCTTGTCTGCATACCTGGAATGGGCTCACCAAACCGGGCCGTGAGGGCACCCTGACTGTGGGCTGCTTGTACCTAGGACCGGGCAAAATAAACATTGTTCTTAAGCTACCAGGTCTGTGGCATTCTGTTACAACGGCAGTGCTCATGCCAGCCTGTGGACCCGGGAAGTGTGAACCAGAGTCTATGAAAAATACGTAAAATGACAGTGTGTTAGATGGAGACACGTGCAGAGCAGAAAGTAAAGCAGAAGAGAGGAGTGTATCTGTGTGTGCACATGTAAGTGTGTACATATTTGTATCTGTGTGTATATGTATGTGTGTCTGTGTGTACACATATCCCTGCTTGTATGTGTGTGTGTGTATACTTATGTGTCTGCCTGTGTGTGTGCCCATATGTACATCTGTGTGTATCTGGCAGTGTGTGTGCATGTGTGTCTATGTGTGTGCATTTATATCTTGCGTATGTGTATACATATATGGCTGCCTGTGTGCACATGTATGTGTGCGTGTGCATGCATGTTCACAGACATTTTGGCAAGCTTGGTTGCGGGATCCGGGAACTTGATCTCGGGGCTGCACTGGCCCTCCAGGGACTCTCCCTTGTGCTCCTGCTCATGCTTGGGGTCTCTCCCAGACCCTGGGGGCAGGCTCTGCACCTTACTCATTTCTGGGCTCTTCCATGCTTGGCGAGGGCATCTCACAAGCTCTCCATCAGCCTCTTGCTGGAGGGGCTGCGTGGACGGCTCCGGACTGTGGGGACCGGCGCAGACAAGCATCCGTAGGGCACCCGCCACTCGGGGGTGCTGTGCTTGGGGCCTTGGGGGAGTCTCATTCAATCACCCTGAGAACCCGGGGAACCTCACCCGGCGGCCGCGCCAGATAGGGAAGTGGGGTAACGTGACCAAGGTCTCAGAGAGCAGGCTTCCACTCAGTGGCCACCCCTGCCAGACCTGGGCATGCGGACCTGGCAGCCGGCCACCTTCCTGCTGTGGCACAAGAGCCAGGCCCACAGGGAGCCCACTCCTTCATTCATTCACTTATTCGTTCTCCCAAGGGGCGCACCCTGAGCCCAGAGGGAGCAGACAGTGTCGCTGGGACACAGTCAGACCCCAGGCCTGCTTCTGCATCTGTGACTGAGGGCCCGGAATGCCCCCTGGGAGCTGCCCTGGGGTTGAGGCTGCACCAGGACCTCCCCTTCTCCCGGCACAGTCATAACCACACAGCCCCTTGCTGGCCACCTTTCACAGCCTGGGCGAAGGCCTTGACCCCTCTCTCCTGTCCTGGGTCTGCAGGGGAGCCTTGGGCCACCCCTCACCCTCCCTGCAGGCCTGGGAGGGGGGCTGGCAGCCCACTGCCTCTGAAGATGAGATGCCCAACTGCAGAAGCAGGTGCCCTCAAATGGGCAAAGTTGGGAGGGTCTCAGAATGGGGAACCAGAGCACAAAGGAGGGCAGTGTGTCACCCACACACCCCAGACTCACCCTGACAGCTGGGCTTCACTCCTGGTCAGATGGAACTGTGCCTCGGTGTACTGGGCCGGGCAATCTGCCACGTGGTAGCCCCTCCTGACCCCTGTCTAAACGACACCCACCAGGGAGGTGCCTGGGGGCCTTCCACTTTGAAATACCCCAGGCAAGGCAACCACAGGCTTCCTAGGTGGCTTAACAATAAAGAATCCACGTGCTGATGCTGGAGATGCGGGAGACGTGAGTTCGATCCCTGGGTGGGGAAGATCCCCTGGAGGAGGAAATGGCAACCCACTCCAGAATTCTCACCTGGGAAATCCCACGGACAGAGGAACCTGGTGGGCCATAGTCTGGGTCACAATGAGTCGGACACGACTGAGCAACTGAGCACGCAGGCACGCAGGCAGCACGCCGTAACATATTATTGGGTGAGGAGACCCCATACCAGAGCCCCTCTGCGAAGGAGTGTTTGTTTCTTCTGTTGCCATCCCCTCCAGACTCGACAATGCCCCGGCACATAGTAGGTCCTCAATAAATATGGATAAACTCTGAATGGATAAATAAATGAACAAAGGATTTTTACCACTGGGTGGCAGTGGGATTATAAGCGATGGGTTTTTTTTTTGCTATAAAGTATTTTTTGCAAAAATTATATAGAATTTCTAATGTGAGAAAAAATGCAGCTATTGCAAAACCTGCACAGCTGGTGTGGCCACAGGGAAATGAAGGGGCTTTTGGCTGAAGGCAGTCCTGCAACCTAGGGTCACAATGACTAATGTGACCTCCACACGTGGCTTGGATGTGGACAGGGCCCGGAAAGAACCAAGCAGCAGGGAGCTGGGGTGGGGCTTCTCTTCTCTCATCTCCCTCTCTCTCTCATTTCCTCTCTGGTTATCACATCGCTAGGCAATCAGTTCAATTCAGGAAGGAAAACAGGATGGTGGTGCAGCTGGTCACAGCGTTGTTGGGCTATGGGGGTGCAAGAGATGCAGGGGTCCAGACAGCTCATTTTACCTCCAGGAGCCTCCTCAGTTTTCCCACATGTAGAATGGGGTGAAGGCACGGACGTCTGGCTTTTATGAGAAGTGATGGCTCCCCTCCTGGGCTTAGTACTCACTGTGTCCTCAGGGTGGCCCCATTTCCTTCCCTTTTTCCTGCCCCACTGCTCACAGGGTTAAGCAAGACTTTGCTGGTGCTTGTTTACCGGCTGCAAGATCAAACCCTACAGTAGCTGGCACCTGAAACGGCCCATCGCTGAAGCTGGCCCTATGAGCAGAGGAGAGGGGCTTCCCAAGGAGCGAGGGTCCTCGGCCAGGAACGGGGCTCATCCCTCAGCCTGGGGCCGAGTCTCAGCTCTGTCACTTAGCAGTGGGCACCCTCTGAAAGTGGGCACAGCAGGGTCCAGCTCCCAGGGCTTTTGACAGGGTTCACTCTTCCCACAGGTGGCCGTGCCCAGAAGACCCTCTGTCCCCAGTCCTTCCCTCCCATGCAAAGCCAACAGCTCTACCTCCAGCCTCTGCCTCTGCAGCCCTGCCCACCTGTCCCCCATCCCCTTTCCAGAAGGCCCTGAGCTGGCCTGGAGCGAAGCTGGGGCTGTGCTCTTCTCTCAAAGCTGAAATCAAAGGCTTGAATCATGGGAGCATCTGTGTTACTGCTTAGCAATCTAGGAGAAAAGAACAACTGTGAGGCAGTACTTTGGAGAGTCAGGGCCCATCTACATGTTAAACTCCTGCTCTGTGCTTATTCTGTGCCAGATATCCTACAGCATGACCTTGCTGTGATATCATTGTAGGTAAGCCGTCCTCACCTTACAGAAGAGACCAGGTTTATCACACGGTCAGCACAGTGTCTGGCTCCTAATAGACTTTGAAAAATTTTTGTTGAATTGGTAGATGGATGAATGATGGATGATGGATGGACAGAAATGTGGATGGATGGATAGATGGATAGATGAGTGGATGAAAGCTCGGTGGATGAGTGGTTAGATGGGTGGTGAATAGGTGGGTGGATGGATGAGTGAATAGTCAGGCAGATGGATGGGTGATGAATGGATGGATGCATAGATGAGTGGGTAGATGGGTGGATGGGTGGGTGAACAGGTGAGTGGAGAGAAGGTGGATGGATAGGTAGATAGACAAGTGGATGGAAGGGTGATGGATGAGTTGGTAGATGGATGGGTAGGGATGGGTGATTTGGTGGATGGAGGGGTAGATGAGTGGACAGCTGAGAGTTGCCTCTACGAGCTTGTCAGTGGCAGAGCTGGCAAGGGTCTGACTTCAAGTGCAGACTCTTCCTACTTCTCTGGAGTCTGTCACTGAATCTACATCAGCAACTCCCACATGTTTATCCTAATCTGGACCCCTCCACTGAGTCTCAGCGCCCTCTATATAAAGATATGTTTAGTTTCTCCTCCTGGACATTTCGGGACAGGACCAGTTTCATGGACACGCAATGTGCCCAGTCACACTGGCCCCACACCCCGCAGCTGGTCTGCTGTCACCATCATGAAATCATCGATAATTTTTCCTTTAAGCTCGTGTTTCATGAGTGAAGTCTGGTGGGACGATGGAGGGGGCACAGGAGCAAGGGAAGCCCAGGCAGGACACTTATTTCTGGTCCCTCGTGCCCTGCGTGCACATGGCGTCTGAGCACAGAGTTCTGGTGGGCTCACCATCTGCCCATCCACCTGCTCATCTACAGCATCCATCCATCCATGCACCTACCTGACTGCCTTCCATCCATGCATCTGTGAGTAGATCGTGTACCTGCCAACAGAAGCAGTGGAGTGAGTTTTGTGTACTTCTCTTCTGGTGAAAACAAAATACATAGGCACACACAAACTACAAACTGTAATTTTGATGAGTCTACGTACAAGCTAAACACTTTGCCCAACACGATGTGCATAGCACAACACAGACGAACAACAAAAAATTCGAAACTTTGTTTTACTGGTGTTATTGATTTTATTGGTATTTATTCAAAATGCCAATGATGTAAGTTTTTAACTTTTCTTTACTTAGAACAGCACTAAATAGCAGATTTAAAACACCCGACAAGTCAGGAGGAATAAAAGGGATGGGATGAGGCCCCCCAGAGGGCCCGGACCCTGGGTTTGACCCTCCCAGGGCGGCGGGAGGACTTGGCCCCCATCTTGCCCAGGAGACCAGGTGAGGGTCCAGGTCAGAAGGGCATTGAGGAGGGACAGCTCTTGGACTCGCACCTTGTACCGAGACCTGTCGCCCCAAGACAGGCCCGCACAGGGGAACGGGACCAAGTGTGTCTCTCCAGCTCTGAGAAGCCGGGCCTCGCCTCCCCGGCCCGCCTCCCCGGCCCGGCCGGCCCTTCCTACGGTGGGAGGCTGCGCCCTCTAGTGGGGGTGGGGAGAAGAGCCAGGCTGCGTGAAACTGGGGGTCGTTCAGCTCTGAGCCCCACAGCCCAGCTTTCAGTCTCCTCTGACCCTGCCATCCCGCTTCTAGGAAAGCATGTCCACAGGCACACGGGCCGCATGATGGAGATGACATGTGTGCACAATTATCATCTAATGAATAAGCGGAGTCAGGTCGGCACAATGGAAATAACACCATGCCACATAGCTGCGCTGGGGGTCTTGGCTCCTGTCCCCAGCAGTGCCCCCAGACAACGATTCCTAGGGATGCGGGGGTGGGGGCCAACAGCCAGGGGGTGGGGGCGGGAGGTGGGGGGGAGATGCCAGGCGGAGTGCTCTCAGAGGAGGTCCCAGGAAGGGACTCGGGAGGGTGAGTGATGCTCATAACCCTGGGGGTGAGTTACATCCACCCCCGCCCCCTCCCAACCAAGGCCTGGGAGGAGGGCTTTGATCTCCCTTACCTCTCAGTCATTGCCCCAAGGTCAGGGCTCCAAGTAACAGCCCAGGGCGGCCCTGGGGACACTCCCACTCTGCTGGTGAGAGGCTTGGTTCACCGTTGCTGGCATCAGGAAAAGTCAGCATAAGATGGGCTTTTGAAACTCATGGATCTTTTTTTCATTATTATTGCAGCAAAATATACATAACACAAAAAAGTGAGAGTCGCTCAGTCGTGTCTGACTCTTTGTGACCCCATGGAATATACAGCCCATGGAATTCTCTAGGTCAGAACACTGGAGTGGGTAGCCATTCCCTTCTCCAGGGAATCTTCCCAACCCAGGGATCAAACCCAGGTCTCCTGCATTGCAGGCAGATTCTTTACCAGCTGAGCCACAAGGGAAGCCCACATAACACAAACTGTACTATTTTAACCACATCTAAGTATCCATCTCAATGGCATTAAGTATATTCACATTGTCACTTTAAAAAGGATATCCACATGCTGTGCAGCCCTCATCATATCCTCCTCCAGAAACTTTCCATCTTTCCAAACTGAAACTCTGTCCCCATGAAGCACTAACTCCCCAGCCTCGCCTCGTCCTGTCCCTGGCCCCCGCCATCCTGCTTTCTGTCTCTGTGAACAAGACTACACTAGGTCCCTTATGTAAGTGGGATCCTACAGCATTTGGCCTTTTGTGACCGGCTTATCTCACTGAGCATACTGCCCTCAAGTTTCATCCAGGCTGTAGCATCTGCCAGAACTTCTATTTTAAAGACTGAATATTAGTAATATCTCCTAGTTTGTGTGGATCCCCTTTGCTTATCCATTCATTGGTCTGTGGATACATAGGTTATTTCCACTTTCGGGCCATTGTGAATAATGATGCTATGACCTGGGGTACAGACATCTGATTGAGTCCCCGCTTTTAGTTATTTGGGGTGTATACTCAGAAGGGGGGGTCTGTAGATCTACGTTTAATTTTTTGAAGAATTCCCATACTGTTTTCCGTGGTGAAGCCAAAGGATGTGGAGGGCTTCACAGACAGAGCAGCTCTCCTGGATCCTCGCAGGAGGGGAGGGGGACTGTCCTCTGCCCGGCTGGGCTCACCTGGTCAGATGTCATCTGTAGGGATCAGGACCCATGAGCATGGACTTTGTATCACACAGACCCTGGTGCACAGCTCTGCCATTTGGAACCAGGAGCTCCATGGAGCTGGTTCTCCAACCTTGTGCAGCTCTGGGAGATTTAAACGAGCCGGTGTGTGCAGGGGCCCAGCCAGCTCCCTCACTGCCAAGTACCAGAGCTCTTGCTGATTTTGTTGAATCTCCTTCAAAATTCAGCCAGCAAGACAAACCAATGACCACAAAGCAGAAGGCTTACAATAAACTGACCACATGGGACACTTCTGAGGGCGTATAAACCAAGTCATGGGATATGAACTCAAAGAGGCCACTGTCTCCAGTGACATCTCCAGGTCTGTGAACCAAGAAGCAAAGGCTGTGGAAGGATACAGGTTCTCAAATCAAACGTGAAATCCTAACCTTTTCCGGGCAGCTGTATGACACAGCACACTGGCCTGGAGTTTCGGTGGGTTCAAACCTCAGTTCTAGGTGTGGGCCCTTGAGCTTTTCTCCTCCTCTGTACGTGCGTGCATGCTAAGTCACTTCAATCGTGTCCTATTCTTTGCAGCCCTGTGGACTGTATGTAGCCTTCCAGGCTCCTCTGTCCATGGGATTTCCCAGGCAAGAAGACTGGCATTGGTTGACATTTCCTTCTCCAGATCCAGGGGATCTTCCCGACCCAGAGATTGAACCCAGGTCTCCCGTGGTTCCTACATTGCAGGTGGATTCTTTACCACTGAGCCACTGGAGAAGCCCCATTCTCTGTAAACTGGAGCCTAATAGCAGCCCCCTAGGGGGCCGTCATGAAGGTTAAATGAGGAGATGCAAGTGACCAATGAGCTTGAAGCCCTCCCTTAAGTAAGGGCTCAAGCCCTGGGGCTGGTATGACCCCGTCTGACCTCTCCAGGCTCCTAGCCAACCCCCTCCCCCCAGTGCCTCAGCCCCAGGGCATCAGGCCCTAAGTGATGACCCCCCGAACATCTCCAGCATCTTCACTCACCTATTCCCCCTCCTTTGGCTCTCCCCAATCTGACCCCCACGCTTCTCACATGTGAACTAGTCTCCCCAACCACCACACCTTCACTTACTGTAACGGGTCCAATTGTGTCCCCTCCCCACAAAAGATACATTCAAGTCCTACCCCCAGTACCTTGAATGTGACCTTATTTGGAAGTAGGGTCTTTGCAGATGGTGGGTTACAGTCCATGGGGCCACAGAGAGACTGACATGATGGAGTGACTGAGCACTTACACACAGACTGAAATAGGGTGGACTTTACAAGGTGATTTGTCCTTATAAGGGGGATTTGGACACAGGCACACACAAAGGAGGGAGAAGGTGGAGTGATGGCTCCAAGGCAGGAACACCAAGGGTTGCTGGCAGCGTGCAGGAGCCAGGAGCAGGCGAGGAAGGATCCTCTCCCAGAGCCTTCAGAGAGAACAGAGTCAACACTTGATTTCAGACTCAATAAGTTTCTGTTGTCCTAAGCCACCTGGTTTGTGGTATTTTGTGGGCAACCTGAGGTGAGCAATACCCTTACTCGGTCCCCTCCACAGCATCACCATCCTCCAATATTTCCCCCTTCCCAATACTACCCCTTCCAGGTTAGTTTCAAAACCCACCTATTCCTCCAAGAAGCCTTCCCTGAGCATCTCATCCCTCCTCCTCCACTGCTGTTTCTGCAAGTGATTGCCCCCACAGCACTTTGTTTGCAGTGTCTTCCCCTAGAGTGAAATGCGCTTGGAGACCTACTTGAAGGGTTTCAGAAGAGGCTTCCTTCCTGGAAGAGGTGACCCTGAACAGGGATTTGATGGATGAGTAAGAGTGTACTAATTGGAAAAATGATAGCTGTGTGCCAGTCGCTGAGTACACTTACTTAGCCATGTATTCATTCAACCAGCACTGACCTGTTCACCAGAATGTGGCCCCAGAAGCAGGACAGCACCTCATTTATCTCTGGATGCACTGACCCCCACTCTCCAGGAGCTCCTAGCAGCTCTGGATCAGCCTGAGTTCATGCCCAGCCCAGGGGTGTGACTCAGGTGGGGCCTTGGGGTGGGCACATTTGGCAAGAGGAAGGGAGGGCAGAGGGTTTTCCAGGTGGCCCTAGTGGTAAAGAATCCGCCTGCCAATGCAGGAGATGTAAGAGATGCAGCTTCAGTCCCTGGGTCTAGAAGATCCCTGGAGGAAGAAATGGCAACCCACTCCAGTATTCTTGCCTGGAGTTTCCCATGGACAGAGGAGCTTGGTGGGCTGCAGTCCATAGGGTCGCAAAGAGTCGGAAACGACCGAAGAGACTTAGCACACAGGGAAGGCAGAGGGACTCAGAGCCTCCTTTGGAGGAGGAACCCTGCGTAGCAGCTGGGGCATCAGTCCTGATTCCAAACCCAGGCTCTGCCACTTTCTAACAGAGTGAGCTGGAGGCTCTAAGGCCTAGTTCGTACCTATGAAACGAGGATATCTGTGCCTGGCCAAGGTCCTCATTCGTTTGTGAAAACCTTCTGCAGTCAGGAGCACGGGACACCAGGGGGCGCCAGCCCCTGCTGCATCAGGAAAGACGAGACTGGTGGGCTGTGGGGGTGGAAACCTCAAGGATTACCGTTCACGGGTGGGGATGGGATGGGAGGCTGAAAACTGGTTTGGAGTCAGGAGGTCACTGAGCTGCCCCGGGAGGCCCGTCCTACCTGCCACGTGTGGACAGGTCCCAGTTGAGCCAGAGCTGGGCCTGGGACCAGGCCCTGGGCACAGTGCTGGGTGAGGCCAGGGTCTGCCTCCAAGGGGTCGCTCGCCGTCGGGGCCATCATCCCCCAGGGCCACAGGCCGTGGGCTCTGATGGTAGCAACACCTGGTGCTTTGCAGAGCTTCCCAAGTGCAGACACACACGTAACTCACTGCAGCCTCCTGGCAGCCCGTGGGAGCAGTCATCCTCGCGTGTATCTGTGAGGAACTGAGACACAGAGAGGTGTAGGAGCTTGCCTGTGATCACGCAGTAAGGGGCAGAGCTGGGGTGAGCACACAGATGGTGTGGCAGCACCCACACACTCACCGTCCTGCCTTATACCCCATAGGAGCGGCCCTGGCTTCTTAGACAGGTGCTGATGACGGCCAAGAAGGTGAGGAGGACAGGAAAGGTGTTCCATCAGAGGGAACCGCATGAATGGAGGCCCAGAGGCATGAGAGGGTGGGCAGAGGGGCAGGTCGTTCAGAATTGCTGCCCCAGGGGGAGGCTCCAGAGGGGGCGTGCAGAGGCTGCCAGTCACAGAGAACAGCTGGAGGGCTGAACACAGTGGGGTGAAAAGGTCAGGGCTGGGCTTGGAACCTTCCCTGTGGCTTCGGGCTGGAGAGGGACTGGAGGAGGCCGGAGAGGAGACAGGAGGACCAGTGAAAAGGCCAGTGCTGTCCAGGTGGGGGACAGAGAAGCCTCTGGACCCTCCAGCTGCTGTCGGCAGGCTCCTTGGTCAGGCCTCTCTTGGTGACTAGCGACAGAGGTCGGCCAAGGGTAACTTAGTGAGAGGCTGCAGGGGGACCTCCAGGGGCAGCAGGCAGCCGGCCCTGGGAATGAGATCAGGGTGCAGAAGGCGTGGGGACCCTCTCGTCTGCGATCCCGCCCTGTCCTTCCCCGCAGGAGCTGTGGCTCCTTCAGGGAGCCGGCTGTCAGCCCCTCCGGGCGCCATCTCTCCTCAGTTAGTGCAGGAAGTCAGCTGGGTGGTTTGTGCAGGATCCAGAATCGATCTTCTTTTCAAGGTAAAAAAATAAATAAATAAATCTGCCAGAGCAGTAGGCAAGCGGAAGCCAAAGAATAAATAATGGTCCTTCGTCATCTGAGCCACAGATGGAGAGGGAAGGGGGTTGTTCTCCATGCGAAGCCCCCACCTCACCAGAGCGTGGCCCTGCCAAGGCCACCAGCTAGGGGGACAGGGCGGGACAGAGTGCCAGGGTGCCAGGGTGCCAGGATGAGGGAGGGGCTTCCCTTGCTGGGCCCAGGGCGAGGCCTGCTCTGACCCAGCACCCCAGTATCTCCAAGCTGTCAATGGTTAGGCCCGGCACACAGGTCCCCACTCAGCTGTCAAGGGGCGGAGTATCCATTTGCCAGGAGAGTGCAGCTCCAGGTGGGTGTGGAGTGGACCCTGGTCTGGATTTCACAGGCCGCCCCGCCCTGGCCACCGCCTTCCTGCATAGGAACCAAGGAGAGCGTCTCAGGACCCAGACAGGGCGCCTGGGGCTGAGCTGTGGGCCCTGGTGGGGGCTGCTGTCACGTTAGCGCTGACGGGGATGAGGGCCCGGGACCAGGGGAAGGCCATCTGTGCAGGGGGCGCTGGGTGTGGGGAGGCTGTGGGAAGCCAGGTGAGAACCTGGGGTGCCCCGGGCCTCCCCAAATGAACTTGGCCTGGGAGGAGCCTGGCAGCCGGTAGCTGAACTCCTGGGGCCCTACTGTGTGCGGCCCATGTCCGCCTGGCTTCACGGGGGCCCCACCTGTCTCATTCCGCCTCGTTCCCAGACCTTCCTGGAAAGGGAGGAGGAAGGGAGGTAGTGGAGTGGGCCGGGAGCTGCCTGTTCTCAGAGTTCCACTGGGAAGACCCGGAAACTGGGGCAGGAGGAGGGCGGGAGGGCGGGAGAGGCCCCGACACAGAAGAAGGGGAGGAGAGCGGGAGGGACTGGGGAGGGGCAGGGGAGGGGTTGGGGTGGGACTGGGGCGGGGCAGGGAGGGGCTGGGGAGGGACTGGGGAGGAGCAGGGGAGGGGCTGGGGGCTGGGACTGGGGAGGGGCGGGGTGGGACTGGGGCGGGGCAGAGGAAGGGCTGGGGGCTGGGACTGGGGAGGGGCTGGGGTGGGACTGGGGCGGGGCAGAGGAAGGGCTGGGGGCTGGGACTGGGGAGGGGCTGGGGTGGGACTGGGGCGGGGCAGAGGAAGGGCTGGGGGCTGGGACTGGGGAGGGGCTGGGGTGAGACTGGGGGACGGACTAGGGGAGGGACTGGGGAGGGACTGGGGAGGGGCAGAGGAGGGGCTGGGGGAGGGACTGGGGGAGGGACTAGGGGAGGGACTGGGGGAGGGAGTGGGGAGGAACTGCGGCGGGGCAGGGGAGAGGCTGGGGGAGGGACTGGGGAGGAGCAGGGGAGGGGCTGGGGGAGGGCAGGGGAGGGGAAAGGGGAGGTGCAGTGGAGGGGAGGCCGGGCCTCTGACAAGGGGCTGTTTCTGTACTTGCTGCCAGGAGGTCTGGCTGAATGACCCCAGGCAGTGGTCAGTGTGAATGTGTGTGGTTGCGTGTGTAAGCGTTCCATATGAGAATAAGTGTAAGAGGGCATCTACATGTGCAGGTGGTTGTGTGAGTGAGAGTGTGTGTGTGCAGAGCTGGTGGGGACCAGGAGGCCAGATTCCCGTGAGCCAGGCTCACAGAGGGGCCCCTGGACCCCCCAGGGCGAGGGGCTGCATCCGAGGCTCTGCCTGCTCAGCCCCCGCATTGGGGGGCCCCAGCTTCTTCACGGGTCCCTCATCCCTCCTGGAGCAGGGCTGCTCCTGGGCTGGAGTCACCCCCAGTCTCCCTGCGGAGCCTCCAACCCCTCACAGTGTTAACCCCTTTCACTGAGGAGGCAACTGCGGCTCCAGGGGGGTAGCCTGGGGGGCACACCCTTTGTCACCCACCCCCTGTCCAGGGGAGGCATCCCCATTTCTGGGGCTCAGGGTCACTTGCTGGGGCCTGGGAAGAGCCTCCAGGGACAGCAAGAGGGATGTCCTGGGCCACGGCGGGCAAAATGGGAAGTGACACTGCCCTGTGTGCCCCTGTGTGTGTGTGTGCGTGCACGTGTGTGTGTGTATACACGTGTGTACATGTGCACATGTGTATTGGTGTGCACATGTGTGTGATTGTGTATGTGTGTGTACCTCTGTGCGTGTGTGTGTACGAGTGTGTGTGGCAGAGTGGGGAGGTGGGGAGAGGTGGGGACAGGGACCCTCCTGGCTCAGTCCCACTTTCTGTCTGCCAGTTGTTTCCACGCACACACACTGACCCACTGCCACCTGAAAAGCAGACTCCAGCCCACCTTCTGGGACCCCTGATCATCCCCCCGAGGGCCCCTCCCCAGGACCCTGGCTTCACACTGGCCTGGAGCTCCCACCCATGCTGCCCAAACGAGGCTTGTAATGGGTTGAAGAGTGTGCCCCCACAATTCATGACCACCCAGAACCCCAGCATGTGACTGTGTTTGCAAATAGCCTTGGCAGATGTCAGGTTAAGGTGAGGTCAGATGGGGTGGGGCAGGAGCTGGATCCAGGGACCGGTGTCCTTGTAAGAAGAGGGACAGAGACACAGGAGGAGGCCACGTGAGGATGGAGGCAGAGACTCGAGGGTGGCGGCCTCAGCCTCGGGGCACGGGGAGCTACCAGAGCAGGGAGGGGCGGGAAGGACGTCCCCTGGAAGCTTCTGGAGAGAACTGGGTCCTGCTGGCACCTTGATTTCAGGTTCCAGCCTCCAAAGGATGAATTTCTGGGTTTTCAAGTCAGTCTTGGCAGTCCCGGGACAGACACAGGGGTCACCCCCTCCCATCTCCTCAGCCACTTCGTCTGAGTTCTGGAAACAGCAAGCCCTGGTACTCTGGCCAGGGGGACAGATCTGTGCAGTGGGTTGGCCAGGAGACCCCCACTCAGACCTCCAACTATGGGCGGTCGACCGGGACCCGCCTGCCCTCTCTGACCCCAGCACTCCATTCAAGCCACCGCCCCATCTCCCCCGGGCTCCTGGGCCTCAGAGATGAGCCCAGCCGGTGTGGAGACCCGGCAGCCCTGGCCACCTCTGTGTGGAGACCCGGCAGCCCTGGCCACCTCTGCACGACCACGTGGCTCAAGGTCTCCCCAATGGCGATGCCCGCCCCGAACATTGAGATTGAGGGAGGGGAGGGCCGCTCAGGATGCTCCCCTACTTAACCCTGCCGGGGTGTCTGCTTCCCGGAGGACCTGGGCTGGATACTGCATTGTTACCCCCATATTACAGACCCCAAAACTGAGTCTCAGACAGGGGGAGCGGCATGCCCAGCCCCCAGAGCTGCCCTCTCTCTCTCCCTGGGCTGGGCAGGCCAGGAGTGAGAGCAAGAGGTCTTCACCCCCCAGCCCAGCTCACCCCCATCCAAGCAGCTCCAAGGCTCCCCACCCCCGCAGGCAGCTCCCCCAGCTGTGCCTGGTTGCCATGGTGTTGGAGGAGGAGCAGATTCCCAGAAACGCATCCAGAACTTCACCCCAGCCCCTCCTTCCTCACTCCCTTCTTCAACATCAAAGCCTCCTTCTGTCAGCTGAGGCCTGGCTACTTCCTCCCCAAGCAGCCAGGGAGCACAGGAGGTCAAGGAGGCAGAGGGTCCCGGATGTGAGTCACAGGACTGCAGCCCAGCCCCTTCTCGGACCAAGGGCTCCAGACACACACACACCCCTGCCCGCCGGACTGGCCGGACTCCCCATCACCGCTCACAGGGAAGAGCCATGGGCAGTTTGCAGGCCAGGCAGGCTCGTTCCAGCCTCTGTGCCTGCGGTTCCCTCCACCTGCAACGCCCTTCCTCGTCCTTGCAGGCCCAGTTCTGGCTTCCCTGAGTCTTGGGGCTCCCCCTGCCTCCCACACCCGGCTTCATCACAGCCATTTCCTTGTTGCACGTGGGCCTGATGCTCCCATGGGGCTGGGAGGTCTTAGGGATACAAACGTCCATGTCGGCCTTTTCCTGAACCCCCAGCCCCTGGGCCAGGCAGATGCTCAGTGACGACACAAGCTAGGAAAGGAGGGAGGGAGGCAGGTGGGCAGGAAAGAGGCAGGGGAGATGGGGAGGTGTAAGTCCATCAGGTCACCCTCCCACGTTCACACGGACTCACCCAGGCAGGCTGCTCCTGCTCACCTTTGCCCCTCACACTTCCCAGCACAGATCTCACCCCTCTGTGGCCGACGACAGCTTCCTCCCTGTCCCAGCCCACTGGGCTCTGTTCCCTGAGGGTCCAGAGTGGAATCAACAGGTGATAGACTGTTGCCATGGTTGGATGGCATCACCGACTCAATGGACCTGAGTCTGAGCAAGCTCCAGGAGTTGGTGATGGACAGGGAGGCCTGGCGTGCTGCAGTCCATGGGGTGGCAGAGTCTGACACGACTGAGCCACTGAACTGAGACCGTTGCTGGGTTCGGGAGGCTTCTGTAAACGCACGCATCATCAACACCTCGAGACCTGAAGCACAAGCAGGCCTGCTACTTCCAAGCCCGTCATAGGTCACTGGCTGGCTTGAGGTAGAAAAAGGGAGTGAAAGATGGATATTTATCAAGGTCTGAGCTGGGTGTTAATACCCAGTGCCTCTCAACACCAGCAAGCACCCTGGCAGTTAGTTTGAGGAGTTACAGATGAAGAGACCGAGGGTCAGGGAGGCAAGGTCACTGGCCACGAGCAGACTCTGTGCCAGCCACCTGGGGAGGAGGAGCAGGTTATGCCCAGAAACCCTCGGCCATGGGGCTGGCCGGCTGGGGCACAGGCAGCGCTGAGAGGGACACGTGGGCCAAGGCAAAAGGTGCTATGTGTGCGCCTCGGAGCCCCTCTCGCAAGCTGGGCCCATCTCAAGTGGGGAGCAGAACTGGTCAGACCCATGTCTCCCCAGACTTTCCACTGAAGGCAAATAGGTCCAGCAGAGGTCGCCTCTGAAGACAGAACTGGAACCGGGGTTGGGAGGAACGGACGGTGCATAGTACTCACTTTGCACAGTTTTATGACTATCTGAATTTTACCAAGAATGTGTGTCATTATTATTATTATTATTGAAAAGAAAAAGTGAAAGTGTTAGTCGCTCGGTCGTGTCCAACCCTTTGCGACCTCATGGACTGCAGCCTGCCAGGTGGTCCATGGGATTCTCCAGGCAAGAATCCTAAACTGGGTTGCTATTCCCTTCTCCAGGGGATCTTCCCCACCCAGGGATTGAACCCCGGTCTCCTGCATTGCAGGCAGATTCTTTACCATCTGAGCCACCAGGGATGAGAAGAAAATGAACATCCGATGACCCCAAGGTGTCTGCCTCTCCTGAAAGCTTCTGCACCTTGAGACAGTCATGACAAAGCCCCAGAGAGGCTGCCTTCCCCCAGCCCTCCACCTCCCATGGAAGCACATCCCACAAGCTAGGCCCCAGACCCAAAGGTGGCCATGCATTCATTCCTTCCATCATTCGTTCTTTCACGACTCTGTGTTAGGCCCCTGCCCCCCAAAAGTCGCTGGTCTAATAGGGAGACAAGCACAAGGACCACACACCACAAAATAAGGCAACTGGTTCTGATGAAGAATGTGGTGCAGGAGTGTGCCTGTGGGAGCAGTCAGGGAGGGCTTCACAGAGGAGACCAGCTTTGAGTGGACACACCTCTCACAGAATCAGAGATATTGAGCATGAGGACCTGGGCTCTGGGCCAGCCGGAGCGGAGACCCAGCAAAGCTTGCCCTCTTCCTTCAGCCTCCACGCGCCCCTGGCCGCCTGCATCTTCTGCCTCATCTGTTTGGAGCCAGTTCACTGGGGAGTTTTCATACCCGCAGGCCTGTGTCTGCTACCAATTAGGAGGCAAGGTAATTACACCGTGATTACAGACATGCTCTTCCACTTCTTAATGAGCTACGTGGGCTTAGGCAGAAAGGACTCTGCTGTCTGAAACTCAGGGACCACGCAAAGCTGCAAGGCCTATGTGCTAGCCCAGAGGAGTGGTTTTCCAACTGCTTTCAACCCCCTTGAAACAGATGAAACCAACGAAAACCAAGCTATTTGGGTTGGGGTGGGGGTGTTGAAGGGGGCTCTGGGAGAAGGATCCAGAGTCCCATTTGCTCTGTAGCTCTGGATCCTGAGGAGACAGGAGTTGGGACTGGTCCTGGGGGTGGAATCAGGGTGTCCAAACAGAGGGAGAGTGCTGGGGAGAGAGTCCATCGCCCACGTCTCCCAACTGGCACACACAAGGACTTCAGGATCTTCAGAACTGTGTGCTCGTGCCCGTGTGTCTGGCCCAGTTAGCTCATCTTTCACAGCAAGCAGTGAGTCTATACACATAGAAATAGAAATATGACCTTGAAAGATGTCACAAAGGACTTCAACCTTTTAATAACTTCACAGTTTCCTTTCTTAAATTTAGAGGGATGTTTAAGGGAAACTATGTCTTCTATAGAAGGAATATTTATATGAATTCAGTAATTCTGTGAACTCCCTTTTCTTTTTCTTCTGTTCAAGTCAAGCAAAATTAGATTAAAAATAGAATCCAAGATATGAGTCTTCTGGTTTTATAAAGTCATTTCCACCCATCTGTCCCTTACTCACCCTTCTGGTTTTTGTGTATTTGTGGAGTTGTTCAAAATGATGTTCACCTAATGTTAATGGTTTGTTGGGTTTTTTTTTGGCCATGCCAAGCAGCACTCAGGATACTAGTTCCCTGACAAGGGGTCAGAGCCATGCCCCCTGCGGTGGAAATAAGGAGTGTTGAGCACTAGATCCCCAGGGAAGTCCCTTTTAATGGTTACTTTCGGCTGGTTGGATTTGGGTTGGTTTTTCTTTCTGTTTAGGGTTTACAGCATGTTTGGACTCTTTATAATGAACAGGCATCACTTGTTTTTTGATGTGACTTTTTTTTCCTTAAAAAGAGAGATGGGAAGGAAACTTATAAAACTTGTCAACCAGAACTAATACTGGAAACTGAGTACTTGGATGATAGATGACTGCTATTTCTCCCCCCCGCCCTTCAATTTCTAACAGAAAACAATTTACTTTTAAAATAAGGAAAAAAGAAATCATGGGGACTGTGAAACAAGACCAGTGGCAGACCACTTGGCAATGATCTCTTCATATTTACTGAACAACCTGATGCCAAGTTCCAATATTTAATGTCTCTTTAGGTTTTTGCTTCCTGCACTGGGTAAAATTGTTCTCCTGCGCTTTCCTTGCAATTATATATGTTGCCACTAGTTGGCAGTAGACATATCAGTATTTTGGGAGCTGTGTGTTTTGCCCGTGTCTCCGGTAAGAAGTCATCTATTCAGTTTGAATTTTTTGAGAATTTCTTTACAATTGATAACCCAATCGAGGCCACTCAATTTCTTGTCTTCTTCAAATAAATACTTCAGGCACAAGTCAAACAAGTGATTAAAACAAGCAAACATGACGCTTCTTGCACGAGACAGGGTAGCCTCCAGATGAAGCATTGGAAGCAGACAGATCTCAGTCCAAACCCTGGATTCATCACTCGCTGGCTTCATCATCTTAGCCAAACTACCTCGCCTCTTTTGGCCTCAGCACCCTCATTTAAATGCTGGGAATTTAACAAGCCCACATCACAGGATTGTTGTAGGAGTTGAGTGAAGTGGTGTAAGTAAATGATTCAGGAAATAGTTTTTATTACTCCTGCTCTCAAGTCCACCTAGAAAACTCCTGCTCAGCCTTGAGGACCCAGCTGAAATCCCTCCTCCTCAGTGAAGCCTCTGTTAACCTCCTGGCAGCAGTTAGTTGCTGGCTCCTCTAATCCTATATCCTAATCCTTAACTTTAGGGTGCCAGTTTTTTCTTTATATCTCTTGAGGCTATGTTATCAAGTGAGTGAAAAAATGTAAGATTTTACATCTTAATCTTGGGTCATGGAATAATCCTAGTATTATTTTGAAATGCCCCTCTTTATCTCTTAAGGCCAATATTGATAACATAATCAAGTCAGCACAACCTTTTCCTGATATTATTATTATTTAATCTTTTGGCCATACCTCACAGCATGTGTGATCTTAGTTCCTGGACCAGGGATCAAACTGGAGCCCCCCGCATTGTCAGTGAGGAGTCTTAACCTCTGGACCACCAGGGAAGTCCCTGTCTGATATTATTTTAACTACTTTTCCTCCCTGTCTTCTTCCCTCCCTCCTTTCCTTCCTTCTTATCCTTCCTTCCCATCCTTTCTTCATTCCTCCTTCTCTCTTTTTTCCTCTCTGCGTGTGCTCTGCACACTAGGAGAACTAGGCACAGAGGAAGCAGTGATTGGTCCCAGGTTAGGCCTCCCCATCTCAGCCCACCTGCAGAGAAGGCTCCTGGTCCTCCCTCCCGGGGCCAAGTGGCTGAGAATATTGTTGGCGCTTAACCTGTGGCTTCTCCCTGCCCATCCTAACAGCCCCGCCCCCACGTCCCCGCGCCAGGCTCCTCTCTCTCATGCAGTCTCCTCTGAGACCCGGACCAGTCACCCCCACAGAGGTCAGAGACTCTCCCAAAGACAGGGATCCGAACCTCACAAGTACCCCACGATGGAGCTCATTTTTCACCCTGTCATGGTCAGCGCGTCCTCACAGGCGGGCAACCGTGTTCACACTCACACACTCGAGTGTGACCGTGTGTCCAGACACACATGCATGCATGCTTACCTACACAGCAATGCTCGCTCCCCCGAGTGCAGGTGACCCACCCCACCTGCACCGCCTTCCTCAGCCAGCGGAGGATGCAGACTCCGCTCTGGGCCCTCCCTTCCCCGCCCCTGCTCCGTCTGACCATCTCACTGAGAGCACTGACACCCTCCTGGGGACCACCTCCCCGGGGAAAACTCCTTGAAGCTGCTTGGTGGGGCTTCGTGGGCTTCTGAGCACACCGTTCCTTCCCCATAGGAAGCGCTGACTTGGCTGACCTTTTGCCTTTTGATCTTCACCTTTCCCCTTCTTCCTTCCTGGACTGCAAAGCCAAAGCCCAGAGACAGAGCTGTCGTCTTGAGTTGTGTGGACAAGCGCCATGCTGTAAAGATGGTAAGGTATGAAGCAAGGGGCCCCTTGTCCGTGACCATCCTGGGGGGGTGCTGCTCCAGTCTAGAACTGCCTCCTCCGGGCTGCTTGTTTTGTGAGGAAAGATAAACCCCTGCTGGTTTAAGCCACTATGGTCAGTTGCTGGTACGTGTAGCTGATGAAGAATTTAATTGGCACAAAGACAGTTCATGGGACACCTCCTCCAGCAAGCCTTCCTGGATTTCCCTGGCAGATTCCTTGTGTTCTGTGTCCTTTTCACATGGGGTTGGCTCCGACCCCATCGCAGTTAACATACATTGTCTCTCAGAGAATCTGGGGCACCTTGCCCACCACCCTCAAGGGGCAGGCTCATCCTGCCGGCAGGGGTGGCCCCCTTATTTCTTAGCTGAGTGCCTGGCGGGATGTTTCCATGGGTGAGGAAAAAGGAGCCAAGGACTCGGACTCCTAGAGCCCGCGTTCTAGTCCCGGCCACCCTGTCCCAGGTCTGTGACCTTGAGTTCCCTCTGTTGTTTCTCCATCTACAAAACATCTCCTGGGGGTTCTGAGGCTCAGATGAGGTAATCAATATGGTAAGATTTGGAGACAGAGAAACTGCTGTACACATGGTAACTGTCAGCATCCACATAAGGACTGTGGGGTCAGAGCCTTGTCGATTATTCTGAACAAACAAACAGCAACACAAACACATCACATATACACACACAGCACACACATACACACAACACACACATCGCATATATATACACACACATGCACACAACGCACACATGCACACAACGCACACACTGCATATATACACACATAGCACACTAGCACGCACACACACAGAGGCATGAGCAGGTCTCTTGAGCCAAAGTAACTTGAACTGCCCTTGGAAGCTGCCCAAACCAACCTTAAGCACAAGCCAGTCCACACCCAGTGACTTGGTGCTGGTTTGAGGACTAGCCAGGCTCCTCTAGGTTGTTTTCTTTGAACCAAATGCGGTTATCATCACTTTGTATGTCAGCGTTTGGCACTTGCTTCCACCCCAAGACTCAAGGGAGGCCTTTACAGAGCTCAACAGGTGAGGGAGTGGAAAACAAGGAACCTTCCACTGAGGCTGCCTAAGGGGGACTTGGAAGGACACGTGCTGGTCCACTGCCTGTGGTCCAGAGTGACAGTGGGACCCTCTGTCCATCTCTCTCTCCCTCCCTCTCTCTTTCTCCCTCCTTCTGCCTCTGTCTCCTTCCCTCTCTCTCTTCATCTCTGTCTCTCGTCTCTCTCTGTACCCGCACCTGCAAGAGCTGGAAAGCCAGGCCTGGCTAAGGGCCGCTCCAGGTGACCAGGGAGGGCCTAGCCATTCTCCATCGTGAGCAGAGCTACTCAGTACCCAGGCTGGCTGTTCATTTAACAGACACTGCCTGAGCACCTACTGTGTGTCAGCCCTGGCTCGGCCCTGGGAGCACAGACTGGATGCTCAAGGTGGTGGAAGCCTGAGGAAGAAATGGAAAAGAAACAAATGTGGGGACTTCCCTGGTGATCCAGCGGCTAGGACTCCGTGCTCCCAATGCAGGGGGCTCAAGTTCGATCCCTGGTCAGGGAACTGGATCCTAAGACCCAACACAACCAAATCAGTTCAATTCAGTCGCTCAGTCGTGTCCGACTCTTTGTGACCCCATGAATCGCAGCACGCAAGCCCTCCCTGTCTATCACCAACTCCCGGAGTTTACCCAAACCCATGTCCATCATGTCAGTGATGCCATCCAACCATCTCATCCTCTGTCGTCCTCTTCTCCTCCTGCCCCCAATCCTCCCCAGCATCAGGGTCTTTTCCAATGAGTCAACTCTTCGCATGAGGTGGCCAAAGTATTGGAGTTTCAGCTTCAACATCAGTACAAATAAATAAGCATTAAAGAAAAAAGGTGTATTGGGTGCCCTCTCGGGCCAGGCACTGTGGTGTTGCTGTCAACATTTGACTTAATTCCTGCACCAGCCTGTGAGGTATTTGAAGGTAAAGAGGTAAAGTATTAGTCGCTCAGTCATGTCCAACTCTTTGTGACCTGCCAAGACTGTGGCCTGCCAAGCTCTCCTGTCCCTGAAATTTTCCAGGCAAGAATACTGGAGTGAGTTGCCGTTCCCTTCTCCAGGGAATTCTTCCCAACCCAGGGATGGAACCCAGGTCTCCTGCATTGCAGGTGGATTCTTTACCGTCTGTGCCACCAGGGAAGCCCAAGAGGTATTTATTTAAATAGGTTCCGCCAAATCTACCAGCTTAAGGTAAAAACAAAGCTATTTTTAATATTCAAATTATTCTCTCACCAGCACCTCCCAGACCAGCAGAAAAGCCATCATCTATCTGTCTGTCTTTCTCTATCTTTGACATTGTCTCCCAGTCCAATCCAGCAATCCCACTTCTGGGTTCATACTCAAAAGACATGAAAGCAGAGTCTCAAAGCTACATGCACCCCTGTGTTCACAGCAGCATTATCCACAATAACCGAAAGGTAGAAACAACACAAGTGCCCATGGCTCAACAGAGGTGGTCCATACAAAGGAATATTATTCAGCCTTTAAAAGGAGGGAAATTCTGACCCCTGCTACAACAATGGACGAACCTTGAGGTCATTATGCTCAGTGAGATAAGTCAGTCATCCGAGGACTGATATTTGTGATCCAACTTACGTGAGGTCCCTAGAGTAGACAAATTCGTGGAGTCGGGAAAGAGGATGGGGGTGCTGGGCGTTGAGAGGTGTGGGGAGCCAGTGTTTAATGGAGACAGAGCTTCAGTTTGGGAAGATAGAAGAGTCTGGAGGTGGAGGCTGGTGACCACTGCACAACGAGGTGAGTGCCCTCAGTACCGTGGAACTGTGCACTTAAAATGGTTAAAATGGCGAATTCTATGTCATTTGTATTTTACCACAATTAAACAACAACAGCTATGGTGGTCTCTGTGGGTCTGGAGGGTCTATGGGCATGGTCATGGGAAGAGGCCCCTGAGTAGTTCTGGATGGTTCCAAGTGATCTAGCCCTGGGGTCTTCCATCACATCCTTACCTCCACGGGGGCAGGAACTGAGGCACAGTTACCTCAGGCTCCCCAGCCCGTGTGTGTTGACTGACTAACCGACTGGCCAGTTCCGTAGTGCACTCCCCGCCTGGGCGGCTCTGGGAGAGTCCAGACCCTGGGCAGCTCTGTAACCCAGGCCCCCTGCCAAGAAGGAAGTGCCAAACAATAGCCCCCAAGAGGCCTCCCTGCAGCCAGCCGGATTTGCACCTCCTCGGACAAAGCAGGCTTCCTCCGTAGGAGGGAGGGGAGCGCCGGCTTCCGTTGGAGCAAGCTGGAGAGGGGCCGGGAAGGACAGGCAGGAGGGTGGGGAATCCTGGATGCCCACTACCCTTGGCCCTGAGCACCAAAGGCCACAGCGGTCGGCCCCCTCCCCAGGGCACTGAGGACACTCTCGTTCTGTGAAGCGTTGACTCTTTTGAGCCTGAAGGTCAGAGTCAGGACAGGAGGGTCGGGGGACATGCGCAGCCCACAGTTGAGGGCTGTGTGGCCCTGTAGCCCTGGCTGCACCCTCCCTCCCTATGAAGGGGACAGGTGTCATCCCGCGATCACTGTGCATCTAGGCGCTGCCACCCCAAATCGCCCAGACCCAGGCCTGCCCTCTTGCACCTCTTCCTTCTCCAGGGAGAAAACAGACAATAAACAGAGACAGAAAAAGAAACAGCTGTGAATCCCAACATGGGGTGGCTGACGGAGTTGATTATTCCCCCACCTCCCCTCCCTTCCACGTTCTGAATCAATTGAGAGCCTGAGTCAGGAGGCAGGGAGGGACCAACTCTGTTGTTGGAAAGCGGAAGTTCTGACTCAGATGGGTCAGATGGGTCCCTGTGTTCCAGGTAGCCACCAGGGAAGGAGCCAGGAGTCCTGCTGCCTGGAGGGGCAGAAGCGGGGTGGGGTCACACCCAAGAGTGGAGTCTCTGGCCTCCATGGAACCCTCGGAGGGGAGAGGTTGCCTGGGTAACAGGTGCAAGGGAGGAGTTGGAGCATTCAGAGGGGCTGAGGTCTGGAGTGAGGGCTGGGGCAGGAGGAGGAGGTCACTGAGCTAGCAAGGAGCTGCTGGGGTGCTGGGGGATCAGGAGACATGCGACGATGGAGGGAGGAAGCGCCTCGGTGAGGTTAAGGGGTGCTGGCAGAGGGGAGGCCGGCCTGGCCCACAGCTTCCCAGTGACTGTGGGTGGCTGTGGCTGGAGGCTCAGGATAGGGTGATCTTCCCTCCACCCTCCACTGCCACTGGGGTCCTCCCAAGAGGGCACCCAGCAGACAGCCTTCACCTTCTGCCTGGAGCAAGAAAAAGGGGAGAAGCCAGGAAGGGGAGCTGAGAGAGGGTAGGAGGCAAGGAAGAGAGGAGGGAGACAGCTGGGAAATTTACAAAGGAAGGGGACAGTGTGGAGCAGGGAGAGGGTGGGGCTGGAGCTCCTGCACAGCTGCACACCCCCACCCCCCTGCACAGAGCTGCCTGGAGATGCACCCTCACCCCCCATCCCCCAGGAGCGTGCCTTTTTGCTGTGCAGAGACAGGCAGAGGAGAGGCAGGGCAGGCAGATCTGTGCTTGGCGGACCCTGGGGTCGGCGAGGGGGGGGGTGCTCTTGGGGGAAGGGGACACTGAACCCCTCCCTCCTGCAGGTGCAGAGCAGCCCTCTTGCTTCTTTTCCCGCCCTGCACCCTCCCCACCCATGGTGGTGGTGGTGGTTTAGTCGCTAAGTCGTGTCTGCAGCCTGCCAGGCTCCTCTGTCCGTGGGATTTTCCAGGCGTCAGATCATTGTCCCCACGTGCAGTGGGCTGAACTGTGTCTCCCCACAGATATGTTCAAGTCCTACCCACCCCCCAGTCCCCGTGAACATGGAAAAAGCCTGTTCAGGTCTCAGTTAAGGATCTTGTGACAGTCCTGGATTTAGGGTGAAACTTTGATCCAGCGACAGGTGTCGCTGAGGGAAGAGAGCAGATGCAGACCCAGAGGGAGGAAGACCTTTGAAGACTGGGCGGAGGCTGGGGTGATGCAGCCCAGGAGCCCACCCTGGAGCCCGAGTCCCGAGCCCGAGCGTGCTGCCCACACTTGGTCTCAGATTCTGGCCTCCAGGTCAGCGGCAGGACACAGTTCTCAGGGTTTGTTACAGCAGCTTTGGAAATGGATACTCCTGGACTCCCAGGCCCATTCCTGTGTCACCAGGCTGTGAACAAGTGACAGAACGCAGGTGTCCCTGACCCCGCTTTCAGCTCCCTTCCTTGCACCCTGCACGGGACAGAAGCTGACCCAGGCTGGTGCAGCTGCAGCCCAGTGAGCCCTGAGCTGAACTGCCCCAGCTTCCCCGCCTCTGCAGACCTGCCTACCTCGAGGGGAAGCAATCTTGGTGAAAGTGCTGTCTGTGGTCGTGGTCAGAACCAGGAGGAAGTGGGGAGATGACCCGGGCCTTGCAGCCCTGCAGGGCGTGTCTCTTTGCGTCTCTTTGCACCTAAACCCACAACTAGCTTCTCCCAACAGAGGGGAACTTGCTGCCTTGCCCCCGGGGCTCACTATGACTGGTCCCAGTGTCATCTCCAAGGCTAGGGTTTTCAGAGCAGGCTCCCATGCACAGAGGAGCCAGGTGGGCTACAGTTTCATAGGGTTGCAAACAGTTGAACACGACTGAAGCGACTGAACACACACAAAGAGAAAACAGTCCTTCCTGGGTGTCCTGCTTCCAACAAGTTCTGAGTGCTGAGTGAGAACCTTTCAATCCCTGGGCTTGGACTTGGCTATGGGCTCCCCACTGCTGGGTCCTGGGTTCCAGGAGGCTCTGGCTGGCTGCCCCATCCACTCTTGGTGCCCAGAGGTGGTCCTCACCAGACCCTCTTCCAGTTTCACTCCCAAGACCCTTCCCCACCCTAGCCCCTGGTCTGTCTCTGGGTCAGGTGGGGCAGCCAAGGGGAGGGATGTGAACTTGTGCAGGCCCTTGGGCTCCAACTTCAGGGTCATTCTCAACCCTCTGCTCCAGACCTTGCTATCCGATCAGTCTCCAGGTGCTATGGAAGGGGCCTGTGGGGTGCTTCTCAGGTTTGGGTCACGTCTGCTTGGGGGCCACGTTTCCCAGAAGATGGGGTCACAGGTCATGCACACAGAAGCTGGGTTCTCTTTTCCCACATTCTCTCACCCATTTTGCACAGGGAGCTGACTGAGCCCTGGGAGGCTGCACCTTCCCCCCAGCTCTGTCTCATCTCACTCTGGCAGGTCAAGCAGGACTCAGGCTTGGAGAAGGGTGAAGGGGGAGACCGCCAAGCAGGGCCTGGGCTGCCCTCTGGGCTCCAGGAGAGTCACGTGTGAAGGGTCAGGCGACCTGATGCAGAGCAAATCACTGCTGCCAGGCATCATGTCCACAGTGCCGTCCAGATGACCCACCCTAGCATTCTCTCTCCATCCCCTTACCGTGTGTGCTATAGCCTTGGAGTCTGCCAGGCTGGGCTTCAACATTCCCAGACAGTTGGACCCTCCATCCACAGCAGGGCCCCCAGCAGCACGTGGTTCAAGAAGTCCTCCCAACACACAAGAGAACTTCAGAGATGCGTTTGTACCAGTACATTAGTCAGGTTGCTTTGACCCCTTAGTGATGGTCAAGGGCTCATGCTCTAGAGCAGGGTGGGCTTGCCTCAGCTCCTTCTTCCCCTTCCTTCCAGCTGGATGAGGCTGTGGATTTAACATCTCTTCGCACGCTTTCTCATCTTTAGAAAGAAAATAATTGTGGTTCCTCCTCATAAGTCCATTGCAAAGAGTGAGATAATACACGTGAAGGGCTTCTTGGAGTTCCCAGAACATGTTATATATTCTGTAGGAAAATGATTATTATTGTTAGAATGAAGGGCAGGCCTATAGAGCCCCAGAAGTTTGAATATATTGGGGCCTTTGATTCAAATATACACAGATTTTTTTTGCCTCCATGGAAAGTAGATGCAAGTAGGGGATTGATGGGCTTGAAAATGGAATCTTGGAGATAAACTAACTGGACCGATTTTTTTTGTATGGAGAATCCCTTCCCTTGTGGATGACACAAAATCCCGTCACTAAAACCTACCTTGCCCATCAGTGCAAATCTCGTTCCTGTTGCTTCCTCTTCTGTCACTCTGGGACAGTAAATGCACACTTTAAAGGGATTTCACAGGCACCCACTGTTTATTCTTATGCCGCTGAAATGTAACCTCTGCTTTGTGCAGAAGTTCCCTGGATGTGAGCCCCGAGATGGGGCAGCATGTAGAGGGTTTGGCCTCCCAGATGGTCTGCTCTCCGGGCTGGCAAATTCCAGCCTGGCTTCCTCTGCTGTTGTCACGGAGTTGCGGTTGCTATGGCGTCTGTGTGTGCAGGAGACAACTCTGCATCCCGCCAGCTTCTGGAACACTCATCCTGAGCCTTGAATCAGGTGGTGGGATGTCTGTGTGCAGAGAGAAAGAAGGAGGCGTGGAGTGTGGGAGGGAGGCGATCTGGGCGCCTGCACCTGTGTTAACGGAGCTGCGGAAGGAGGGGCGATGCCTCTGAACCGGCAGAGACGCATGGAAGCGAATGGCGCGCTGGGCAGGGTGGCTGCAAGGCACGCTGGGAGCTTCTGCCGCACAGGCCGGTGGGGCTGGGGAGTCAGGCCGAGGCCCGTCTCTGGCTTCTGCGGTTCTCTGCGGCCCCTTCCTAGACAGCCACTTCCGACTACTGTCCCAAAGTCACTGTGAGTGCACCCCAGGAATTAAATACCACTGATTTAATATGTGCCCCTAATAAATAGATGAATAAACATTTAACGAGCTGCCTGCGATGCTCTTGTCTCTTGAGTTTTACATGGCTGGCTTGTTCTCAATATTCTGGACTTGGCTCAAAAGACTTATCATTTGAGAGAAGCCTTTCCTGACCGCCTGTCGGTCCCCACCAGGGTCCTTTGCCATTTTTTATAGCACTTTGTAGTATCTGAAACCATCTACTAAGCTCCTGTGTAGCATGTGTGTAGATATCTCCATGACTAGCTTGTCGTAGGCACTAGTAACATTGGGTGAATAGAGTGGTGAACTGGCATGTTCTGAAATCACAGTCAGTAGGTGTCTGGGCAGGTCCCTCAGGAAGAGATTTCTCTATGGCTGCGTGGCCCTGGGATAGTTACCTAGCTGATTTCCTGGCCTGTAAAGTGGGGACAGTGTAAATACTGAGTAAGGCGGCTCTAAAGCACCCATGGAGGCCCCCGCACAGCACTCACCAGCCCCCTCGCCTTGTTTGGAGGAGGCTGGGCTCCAGCGTGGCTCAGTTCCAAAGGCACCACGCACACGCTCAGGGATGGAGCAGAGAGTGGAAGCAAGCACGTGAGCGAGGAGGGAGTTGGTGGTCCCTGCAGGCAGCGGGGACGGCCTTGTCTGTATTGAGGGAGTGGAGAGGCAGCGGAGAGGCCGTCTGCGGGCTCCTGCTCTCCCTCCTGGCCTAGTCTGCTCATTGGGCATCTCAGATCGCCAGGACCAACGCCCTACTCTGGCTGCCGAGGGACTGGGACCAGAACGGAACACAGGAACGCCAGGAGGCTGAGAAGAGCACCGAATATTTGGGCCTGGCTTCTCTGGAGCAGTCAGCGGGCCCTCCATTGACCACCCACCTGCTCAGAAGCACTCAGGGTCCCTCTGTAAAAGCGGCAGGAGCTTTGGCCTTCTCACCCCAGGTTTCCTACACCTGCTCTTTCCTCTTGGTCTATCTGCCCCTCCTGTCTCAGGGTTGCTCGCTGTGGAGCCTTTGAACCCTGCTCCCACCACCAGCGCCAGCACTGTTTCCATATCTCCAGCCTAAGCTCCTGGGACAGACCAGCTGGCCTGCTTGGACATCTCTAGGTACAGCAGGCTGGCAGCACGGCCAGTCCACAGGCTTGTCCCCGAACGTGAGCTGCCCACCCTGTCCTGCTCTCACCAGCTGGGGCTTTGACAGGCACCGTGATGGGTATGCCAGTGAATCTTCTCCACTCTCCTGATGCCCAGTCAGCGCTTCGCTCTTCCACGGCAGCCTCGCCCTCCCCACCTCTGCACACACCTTGGCTCGTGGGCTGCCTCCTCCCTAGAATGGTTGCCACTCCATCATCTCAGCTTGGAGGCCACCTCCTCCATGGAGTCCTCTCAGGTTTCCACAGTCAAACGTCACCACTTCCTTTTTGGACCACTAAATCCGTTTGTCCCACGTTGATACTTTGACTTGTTTGTCATCCTGAGAGCAGCAGATGGTGATAATCCTCCAAAGAGGTCCATGTCCTAATCCCTGGGCATGTGGAGATGTGACTTTACATGAATGAAGTGCCTCTGCTGATGACAGTAAGCTACAGACCATGAGAAGGGAAGATCACCCTGGATTATCCATGTGGCCCAGTGTCATCACAAGGGTCTTTATAAGTGGGAGGTGAGAGGGTCAGTCAGCAGAGGAAATGTGATCAGAAGCAGAGTCTGGAGCAATGCATTTGGAAGATGAAGAAGGGTCCACAAGTCAAGGACTTGCAGGCAGCCTCTGGAAGCTGGAAAGCCAAGGAATCAGAGTCTCCTCTGCAGCCTTTGGAATGGACCAGCATCTTTAGAAGGAACCAGCTTCTTGATTCTAGCCCCCTGGGACTCATATCAGACATATGACCCCCAGACCTGTAAGAGAATAAATTTGTGTTGCTCTAAGCCACTAAATGTGTGGTCCTTTGTTACGGCAGCTGTAAGAAATGAACATAATTAGCACATGTGGGATTGTTCCTCTACTAGAACGTCAACATCTTATGGAGAGACTGTGTCTTATCCATCTTTGCACATCTATAGACATATTTTAAGACACCTTTTTATGACTGCACTGATCTACCAGTTCTTGACTGTGTCAATCATCCATCCATCATCCTCCCTCTACCCCTCCCTGGGCTTCTCTCACAAGAGGAAGTGTTTCCCAGAGGAAAGGAAGGTTTGTCTCCCCTGGAGCACCTGCATCACTCTGTCCCTCTAGATATTTTTATAATAAAACAAAGCATGGTGCTCTTACGCAATACCACTCACATATTTGTCAGGAAACGTTATGAAACTTCACAGAAATGTCTTGTTTCAATAAAGCCACTTTGGCCTCTGCTCCTGGGCAGCTGATGAAGTTTGAGAACTGGCAAAAAAGATAAAATCCAAACTTCTGTGGCTCTTGTGTAAGGCCACGCAGTCTGGGCCTGTCTTCCTCCGCCCCGTCAGCGGCTTCCCCTGCCATGTAGCCTCAGTTCTGGTCCAGCCCAGCACCGGATCCCCTGAACACCAGGAAGGTGCCAAGCTTAGGAATCGAAGGAAGTGTTCCTCTAGCCTGGAGAGCACCTTTCTCAGCCCGACCAGGCGCTGCTCCTCCTGGAAGCTGTAACATAGTCTGCATAGGCCCTAGGAAGCATCCTTCTGCACGTGGACGTCAGCCGACAGCCGACAGCGCTCCAAGTGGAGGCTGAGAATTTCATGGGATGAGCCACAGTGTTGCCCTGCAGAGGGGCAGAGGGTGAGCCCTCCCTCCTTTGGGGAACAGCACAGAGCCGCCTTTAAGGTAGTGGCTCCTCTGTCTTGCTCTAGCCACAATGGGCCGGCTAAGTAATTTGCAGGGCCCAGGGCAAAATGAAGGCAGGAAATCTCTCTCGCCTTCCCGTGAGCCATCACCCCAACCCTCACAGGAGGTACCCTCAGCATGGGGACACTTGGAACTTGGAGCAGAGGGGGATGCTGTGGTACTGCCAGCTGAGGGCAGGGACAGCCACCACCGTGCCCCACCCTCGGGGGGGGAGCAGGAAGGATGAGGCTGGACTGGGCCCCGGGCACTAAGAGGCAGGGAGGTGACTGGGGCAGCATGGGGCCCGGGGTGGGGGGGCAGTGGGCAGGGGGTGGGCTGTGTGAGCCTCTCCCCTGGAGCCTGCTTCGTTATCCCTGGACGTCACTCACAAAACACAAGTTCAAAGATAAAATTATTAAGAATTTCAGCATGGTGACTGCAGAGCCTTGAACCCCAGGCACAAGTCCCCCTTCAGTGCACGCGGCCCTCTGGGACTGCACTGGTCACACGCCTGGGCAGTCTTCTGCCCAGACAGGGTGGGCCAGGGCCAGGCCGCCCACCTCCTGGGACTGTGGCCCTGCCCATCGGTCAGGGTGGCAGCTGCAGGCCAGTGGCCAGTCCCTCTGTGAGGGCTCGTCCACATGCCCCGGGCGGCCACTGTTTCCTCCGGCCACTCTGGCTCCAGGGAAACAACCAGGGAGTCTGAGATCCCGCTGGAAACACTTCTCTTATCCCCACCCAGTCTGACCGGATTCCATCCCGCCCCTCGAACCACACCCTCCAGACCTGCGGGAACAGTGAGGTCACAGTGACAGCCAGTGTGGACCACGCTCTAGAGGGCCCTTCCCCCCAGATGGAGACACTGGAGGTTCCAGGTCACCAAGCCGGGGAGCGGCAAAGCCGTCAGACCTGCCCAGCTCTGCGCTCCAGGCCCACCCCGCTCTGGACCGGCAAGGTCACAGCACAGCTTCCTCCTCACTGCAGAGGCTGCCGTGAGTCCTCCACAAGCCGTGTGCACCCAGCCGCTCGATGTACATTAATTGTTTGAGAGGAAAAGGAGCACACGGTTCTGAATAGCGAATCTGTCTCTGCGGCATCAGGACTTCCGAGGTGCTTCCTCCCAGGACCGCGGGGTCCCGGCCGGGCATGCTCACTCGGCTCCCGGCCTTTAGTTTCCAGTGAGGTTTCTCCCTTTCCTGCTATACTTCCACATGTCTATTACGTTTGTTCACAGTGGCGCTTGTATTTTGATGTCCGGTTGGTCATTTCCGCCTCCAGGCATGCAGACAAGGGGGGTACCCCCAAAAGCTCCTGTGACCCCTCTCTCGGGGCCTACCCGTCTCCTGCTGAGAGTTACCCTGATCCTCGCTGATGACAGAGTCTGCCAGACCCAGAGCTCCAGGAAGCACGTGTTCCTTATCTCTTTCCTCCCAGTCTCTGCTTTGTCTTCAAAGAGGGATATATATAAGACTAATGTATTTTACAGGTCAAAATGCTTGGTGGATTGAATGAATGTTAGAGAAGCAGTGGGGACTTGGGAGCTAGGCCTGGCAATAAAAAAATAGTCACAACCTAAAAGTTGTGGGCTTGCCTTGTGGCTCAGACTGTAAAGAGTCTGCCTGCAATGCGGGAGACCCTGGTTCGACTCCTGGGTCGGGAAGATCCCCTGGAGAAGAGAATGGCAACCCACTCCAGTGTTCTTGCCTGGAGAATACCATGGACAGAGGAGCCTGGCGGGCTACAGTCCATGGGGGAGCAAAGAGTCTGTCACGACTGAGCAGCTAACAAAAGTTGAGAGTTATCTTTTATTTGGTGCTAATTTTTAGGGCTTCAAGATCAGGAGACAGCATCTCAAGTGACCATGAGAGAACTGCTCAGAGGAGATGGTGAAGGAGTCAGTTTATATAGAAGCTTGCAACAAAGGGCAGGTAGTCTGAACATCAAAAGTATTTTGTGAATTAAATAAAACCAGATATCTGAAGTTAAGGAATTTAGCGCTTTTCTATGTATAGGAAGATGCAAGAGTCTAGGCTCACTGAAATCGGTAGTCTCATATGCATCTTCCCAGATGGCTCAGGTGGTAAAGAATCTGCCTGCCATGCAGGAGACCTGGGTTCGATCCCTGGGTTGGGAACATTCCTCGGAGGAGGAAATGGCAACCCTCTCCAGTATTCTTGCCTGGAGAATTCCATGGACATAGGAGCCTGGTGGGTTACAGTCGGTGTGATCACAAAGAGTTGGACATGAATGAGTGACTAACATTCATACAAGCATATGCATCTCAGCTACCTGGGGCCAGCATCCTGTGTGTTTTCACATCCTGAGTTCCTCAGGGTTCACCGTAGGAAGCAGCTGCAGCCAGAGGGCTGGCTGTCAGATAGCACAGGTATTCTCCTTCCTGAGTGCCCTTCGGGCTCAGGAATTCACCTTTGGAGGGCTGGAATCACTGATGACTGTGACATCCTCGTTTACTGATATGGCAGGAAATAACTCCATTTCTCAACTGCCTGGGTTCAAACCCTGGCTCAGGCATTTATGAGCTCTGGGCCCTGCAGCCAGCTGCCCTCTCTGGTCCTCAGTGTCCTCATCTGTAAAATGGGAGTAATACTACTAACTATTAATACCTCATAGGCCTGTTATGGGGTATCAATGGGTTAAGATTGGTAAAGTGTTTAGAATAGGGCCTGGCACACATAATGCTATCCAAGTAGTTGCTAAATCAGTGACACTTTTCTCTTTCCCTCCTGAGTTCAAGACCAAGTGAGAAAGACACTGGAGATTCAAATAGCAGGTTTGTTATGAATAAGACTGAACGTGAGTAGAAGGCTTGACTCACAGCCACCATCATATACCCCAGTACGAATTATACTTGGCCACGCCCCAGGCTTGCCAGGGCCTGTCATGTAACCCTGCGTGGTCCACTCCTCCGTCTCCTGTGACCAGAGGGCAGGGTGGGCCAGGCAGAAAAGGAGAGTGGGAACCAAGCCTCTCAATGCAGCTGCCAGTCTCCTTGCTTCTCGTTCAATGGGAAAGGCTGCAGAGAGGCCAGAGTTGCCCCAGCCCTTCTTTCAAATGCCCAGATGAAGAATGGGGGTAGGAGGGGGACGATGGGGGAATTTTCCCATCCGCCAAGGACCACTCATGGCTGTCATTTATCAAACACCTACTGTGCTCCTCATATGACTTTCCTTGCTCCCTCCTCATAACTGCCTTACAAGGAAGTGCCACTAATTTTTCATGGGACTCAGAAACCTTAGGTGACTATCCAAGGTCACACAGTTAAGAAGCAGTGGAGACAAGATGCACTCTTCCCCTTTGCCAGGCTGACTCTGGCTCCCCCGGTCAGTTGCGCAGGGCTGGTTAGCTATGGTTCTGGGGGAAGCAGTGGCTTCAGTAACTGGTACCTGGCAGCAAGGACTGTCCCTTTCCTTGGGAGAATTTCCCTGGGCACTGATGCTCTGTGAGGCATGAGGTGGGTGCAGGTGACAGTGTTTATCTCCTGCCATCGTGCCTTAGGCATGTCTGGGCACAGACTGAGGGGAGGAGTCCCTGTAGGGCCCTGCGGGGCTCCTGAGAGGCAGAGTCCCCCCAGAGTCGACCAGACTGAGTCCCAGAGGCCTTCTACCTTTGAGACCTGGACACGGAGTGACTGTCGCTGTCCTAAGGAAGCAGGAGGAAGAGTGAGGCAAAGAGTGAGAACCCTGAGTCTGCCAGGAGACACGGCAACTTGCCGGGTGGCCAAGCTTGGTGAGGGCTCGCTGGGCAGGGGGCCCGAGAGGGAGCCGATTCTGGTCATCTGAGCACAGGCAACAGAAAGGGACTCTGGGTGATTTTAGTGCAAAAGGAGTGTACTGGACGGATACATATTAGCCTTCATGTCAGGGGAAGATGCAAAGCCCCAGGCCAGGAACCACACTGGCCCTGGGGATCCACGTGGGTGACCACCTAGGGATGAAACCAGCAGGATGGATGACACAAGATTTGGGGGGTAAAAGAGACAGAGACTGGTAATGGGTTGGGTGGAGGGAACTGGGGCGGAGGGAGGAGTTGTGGATGCGGGACAGAGGCTGTGAAGAAAGGCTGTTCCAGGAGCAAGGCCCACCTGGTGTGAGAGGAGGGCTTCCTTTTGGGGTACGTCGAGTTTGATATGCCCCTTGGACCCCCAGCTAGGCATTCTGGGCAAAAGCCTGGTCCAAGGTGTCAATATAAGGTTCATCCATCCAGGGTGACCATGGAGGCTGAGTGAGAATCCACAAGGAACCACAGAATGAAGGGGGAGGGGCTGGGCCTAGGACCATGCCGCTAGGAACAGCTCCTGCCTGCCCCCATCCCACCAGCTGGTACCTCTGTGGTCCGCACAGGCCTTGGGCACTGCAGGCAGCTGACTTCCTCGTCCTTCCATGGCACTCAGCCTAGCATTTCACACCTAGCAGGTGCTCAATGAGTGTTTGTGGCTCGATTTAACAGTTGGAAGGAGAGCTGGAAGCAAAGTTGCTCCAGGTTTGACAGGCCTCAAGGATGACACAGAAGGCAGTGTCTCAGTGGTGCCTGGGGTCCTCTGAAGTCACAGTTTCTGCTTCCTGACCCTTCAAAGCAAACAACCAAGCTTATGTTAACGGGAATCCTTGATCTGGCATATCGGTGCCTAGAGAGGAGATACTGGATGACACATCCCTCCAGCTCCCAAAGCCTATGTTCTCTTGAGAAATACAAACAAATCCCCATATTTAAATACAGGCCACCCACTTGCATCAAAGTGGGTGGATCCCCTGGGAGATAAGTACACGCGGTTCTGCCTGCGTTTACATCAAAGTCCTTCCCACAATCCCTCATTCACAGCCTCCTTGGCCTGCCATGGTCCTAATTCAGCATCCTTTGTTCCAGATGCCCGTGTCAAGGCTGCCTTCTCGTGGGCTGATTTGGGGCTCTGGTCTAATCTGCATAAGACCTCAGCTGGTTTGTAACATCAAGTGCCTCGTGATTTGTTTGTGCTCGAAATCTGCCTGCTGCCGCAAGTCAGTCCGCTGGAGGTGTGGGAATTTTCTTAGAGCATTGTTTTCAAGCAGGCAAAATGGCTTATTTATGGAGCACTCACTGCTGGCTTTGTGATTTGTGTGAGAACAAGGCTGTCCTTGCCCCCGGAGAGCTCCCTGTGGGGGACCGCTAATGCCTATTACAGACTAAATGTCACCCTTTTGTGAATTCACAGGATTTCAGAGCTCAAGCCCCACCCCCCCACTGCCCTGGAGCTCACGGAAGTCCATGGACAGAGGGGGGCTGAGGGACAGCTGGGCAGGAGAAGCAGCTGGCGGCTCCCATGCTGTGCTCCTTCCTGCAAGGCACGGGGAACCCAGGAACCCGCGTTGACATCCCCAGGGCCTCCTTGCCCCGGAGCTGGCCAAGGGCCCAGCTCTCTTCCTGTCCCTGAGGCATAGGTGGCATCTCCACCCAGTTGAGTCATTAGGATTTTTTCCAGGTGGAGATGGTAATTACCAACCCTGGCGAGCCTGGATTTCCTCAGCCCCCAGTGGAGGCATCTCTGGGCTGCTAAACGAGTCTGTCCGTGTCAAAATGTATCCTGAGAGCCCATTTGTAGGAGGTGGTCAGAGTCCTGGGCGCTGTGGATGCATTACAAACTGTGGACACAGTAAAACAAAAATGATGATTGCCAACACTGAGCATTCCTGTGTCCATCCAAGAGGTATTTTACGTGCCTCCTATCAGAGGGCTTCCCTCATAGCTCAGTCGTTAAAAATCTGCCTGCAATGCAGGAGACCCGGTTTCGATTCCTGGGTCAGGAAGATCCCCTGGAGAAGGAAATGGCAACCAACTCCAGTATCCTTGCCTGGAAAATCCCATGGACAGAGGAGCCTGGCGGGCTACAGTCCATGGGGTCGCAAGAGTCGGACACGACTTAGCGACTAAACCACCACCTATCAGAGGATGTCATGCAAGCGAGAAGTACCATGAGGAAGCCTGTAGTTCTTCCCTGTGCACATGTGGTCCACTCGTTACAACAACCCTCGGAGGCAGCTGTGACAACCGTCTCCAATGTGAAGACAGAGGAACTCCATTGTCTTTTTAGGAAGCTCAAGTCACTTTGTTTCTTCTCCTAAGGAGTTTACAGCTTAGGAAAGTTGAGAAATAGAAAGTCAGAGCATCAAAGGTAAAAACCGTGTCCATAATCACAGGAGAAGGGAGTAGCTAGGGAAACCTTCATTCAGTCATTCAGGAAACACTGGGTTCAGCATGAAGTGATCCCCATTCTTGGCTGGGTTTTTCCCATAACTCTTCTCTCCCTCATGTCTCTGGTGTTAATTTGCTGATGCCCTCAAGGAGCCATGGACCTTGCCTGGCCTCGGCCTCTGCTCAGAATGACCTCACTACCTACCTATACTGCTGACAAGGAGGCTATAAGAACCAGGGGCTGACGTCTGTGGAGTGCGTCTTCCGAGGGTGGGGGCAGGCCTTTCTCCCGTTACTCAGGTTTCACTCTGATGCTTGTGAACGCCTTCCAACCTCGCTGCTGAAGTGTGTGCAGAGCCTGTGGGTTGTCACACGCCTTCATTATCCATTGAAGGTTAGAGAATACCACTGACTTTGGCTTGATAACTTTACAGAAAGGGCTGTTATCGCCGTCACAGTTGAATGCAAGAGCACAAAGCTGGAGCCGACGAAAAGGAAAAGAGCCCCAGCCAAAGGATAAGCAGAAGGGGTAGATATGAAGACCCATTGTAATTCAAAGCGGCAACATGTCCGATGACTTCATTGCCGACTTTTAGGTGGTTTCAGGTTAGAAAGAGGCAGGTAAACACCAAGCCAGATGAGAGGCCCTGTGGCAGGGAGCAGATTTGACCTTGGGCAGTCTTGTAACCTCTCTGTGCCTATTCTCTCATCCATAAACTGGGATAATAATCACATCTAACTTGAAAGTGATGATAAGAGATTATGGATTCATATGCCTAGTATCTAACAGATGCTCAAAATTGTAGCATGATTATTAAGAGGCTCACTAAGAGAAAGCAAAAAGTAGGTACAGAATTGACAGATGCTTAGAATGAATTTTGTTTTGTTGGACTAAAAAGAAGCTTTGTTTTTTACATCCTTGTCTTATTTGTTTCCAAATCCTGACAATATCATCTCATCAAATGAAACAGCGTATACACAGAGAGTGGTACGCTACTAAGTGTTCAATTACAGGCTCTTGGGAAGGGGAGAACCCTGACTGGTAGGGTTGCCAATTTTCATGGTGTAACTATTCCCACCATGGTTGAATTCAAGTTTCCAGTGTAGTGTCAGGAGATGATAACTAAATGCAACGTGGGTTCCCACCGGGGACCCTGGAACAGAAAAAGGGAGAAAACAAAGGAAATCTGAATAAATTATGGACTTCAGTTAATAACAATGCATCAGTGTTGGTTAATGAATTATGACAAATATATCATACTAATGTAAGATGCTAATAACAGGGGAAACTGGGTGCAGGGCATATGGGAACTCTGTGCTGCTGCTGCTGCTAGATCGCTTCAGTCGTGTCTGACTCTGTGTGACTCCATAGACGGCAGCCCACCAGGCTCCACCATCCCTGGGATTCTCCAGGCAAGGATACTGGAGTGGGTTGCCATTTCCTTCTCCAGTGCATGAAACAGAAAAGTGAAAGTGAAGTTGCTCTGTACTATTGTTTAAACTGTTCTGTAAATCTAAAACTGTTGTAAAAATCAGGCCCAAAGAAGAAATAATGTCCCAAGACATTTTGGGAAGAGACGGCAGTGTTAATATTTATTTTTAATCAAGGGCTTGCTGCGTGCCCGTAATTTTACATGCTGACTCTGGCTCACGTAAGGGAGCTGTGAGCAGCACATCTCCAGAACTGAAAGAGGAACGGCAGGCTGGTCAGTAGCGAGCCGTCTCCTAGGCTGGGCCTGCTTCCCCCTCTGTTGGACGCGAGGGCTATATCCTGGGAGACAGCCACCCACACAGGAAGAGGGGACCATAGTCCCCGGACCATGTGAAATGTGGGCAGTGCACGTCCGGAGGGGCAAGCGGGGTCCTATTACCAGAGGAGAGGGGAGAGGAGGACACGGCTGCTGTTCTGCCTGCTCACAGCCCCTCCCTTCGCACCACCTCTAGGTCCGGTTTGAGTGAGGCTGCTTGCCCTCAGTTCTGTGATGGACATGGGACCTGGCAAAGCCAGGCCAGCCAGAGCCATTGAGACTTGGGTTGAAACTACAGGAAAAGGGGCTGACTCTTCTCCGGAGTTTGCTGAGAGGACAGGAGGGGACCACTTTGCTATTACAACGGGAAAATTACATGAGATTAGAACCTGGAGCTGCAAGGCAGAGTCAGGTTTCGTCAGCCTGAATCTGCAGTTCCAGGACCTGAAGTGAGTTAGGTCCCTCTTTTTTTCATGAAAAAGTATAATTCAATGTCTTTTAGTGCCTTCAGAGTTGTGCGATAATCTTCCCATCTCGATGTGGTATTCACAATGGTTCACAGAGAAGTTGAAGAATATTTTGCCATATTCCATCATTTCTGTTACTCTAAATGTGTAGATGTGTGTATATGCAGATATCACACATGTTGTATGGATGCAGAAGCACTACATATCAAAAGAGATAGCAATTGTTTATAATGGTGACTGGAAGAACAGGAAAAATGTATATATTCTTTTTTGGATTTTTTGCCATTGCACGTTTTTACAAGATATTGAATATAGTTCTTGGTGCTATACCGTAGGTCCTTGCTGTTTATTTTATATGTGGTAGTATATATCTATTAATTTGGCTTCCTAGGTGGCACAGTGGAAAAGAATTTGCCTGCCAATGGAGGAGACACAAGAGATGCAGGTTCAATCCCTTGGTCAGGACGATTCCCTGGAGTAAGAAATGGCAGCCCACTCTAGTATTCTTGCCTAGAGAATCCCATGGACAAAGGAGCCTGGTGGGCTATAGTCCATGGGGTTGCAAAGAGTCAGATATGACTGAGCATGCACATACATTTATCTGTTAATCACTTATTTCTAATAATTTATTTTTGTTGCATTTTATAAAAGTATCAGTTCACATGCATTAGAAGGGAAAAAAAAAGCTGATCTTTTACTATAGGTAGTTTTCCCAAACTACTGCTCTGGATCACTGAGAATTAGTATAAGCCAAGATCTTGATGGAAATGGAAAATATGAGAGTGGAACTGGGAGCTCAGTGCCTGAGAGCAGCTTCAGAGCCACATAAGCTGGTTTGGATTCTGCGTCTGCCACTTACTTGTTGGGTAGACTTGAGCTGGGTAGCCATCCCCTTCTAGTCTCAGTTTACCCATCTGTAAAATGTACTTAATGGGATGTATCCAAGGTGGTTGTGAGAATTAAATGAGATAATAGATAGTCTGGGAGCAGAATTTCCCAGGAAATATAGCCTCCTTTCTTCTCTGGAGGCTGGTGAGGGGAAATAACTGGTGCATGGGAGTCCTGGACACTCTGATTTGAGCTCTAACTGCAAATTCTGGGCCAAAGGGCTATCTCAGGTCAGGAGGGGCAAGGGGTTGTCCCTGGCTTGGACCTGTTCAGCACCGTACAGGGGAAGGATGTCCCCTCTGTGTGTGAGTGTGTGTGTGTGCAGTGGGGGTGGGGGTTGGGAGGTGAGCAGGGGGCCCAGGCCCCAGAGCAGGACCCCTGGGAAGCAGTACCGCACCTGTGTCTGCTGCTGGAAGCAGGGTCCCTTCACTTTCGCTAATTGGGGAGGCTGAGCGTGTGGAGTAGAGGCGGGGCCTGGAAGAGGTCCCGCTAGTGCTCCTTGTATCAGAGGGACCAGGAACAGCCTGAGGGTGGGGTGGGAAGAGTATCTGTATGAGCAGGGGGGCTGGGCCACCCCTAACTTCAGCTGGGGACACTCCTCCCATCTGGGATGAATTGCTCCCAGATGCTCACAGGAGAGATGTGCCCACCGCAGGCACTGCTGGTGGGCATGATCCTTCCTCCCCACCCTGGTGGGCGTGAAGAACCCCACATCCCTACTTCCTACATTAAATTCCCTAGGAAAGTGAAACCTCAAACATGTAGTGAAACATGCATACACTGTTTAGGTGTCCTGTGAGCCCAGGAGGTTCCTCGCGGGAGAGCTGCACCCTGTGGTCGGGGCCCATCTTGTCTCTACTTGGGTCAGAATGTGAAGGAGGAACTCTGCCTTCTGATCACTCATGCTGCCTCTCCTTCGGCCTGTGTCCCTGACCCTTTCCTTCTGCTCTTGCAGTCATCTCCCTTATCTCCCCATTTTACAGATGAAGAGGTTGAGGCTCAGAGGTTGAGTGGCTACTTTAGGACCACTGGGTTGTCATGCGAGGGAGATGGAATTTGAACCCAGGTTTCCTGGCCTCGTCTCTTCTTCCTCTGCTTCCTGCTGTCTGGTCCCTGAGTAGTCTCTGATCCTTGACACTCTAGGGCCAGGCCCACAGCTCCCAGGGGCACATCTTAATGGACCTAGTGGTGGGCCAGGCATCTGTCTCCTGGGTCCCACTTTTTGTCACCGCAGCCTCTTTAGGCAGATGGCAGGCTGAACAGTCCCATGAAGTGGGCAGTAACCCGGGACTCGGTCGTCAGCTTGCGTGCCCTTGTTACCTACTGTGCATCCGTCCTCTGACCTTAAATCTATGTTTCTGCTTCTCTGTGGTGAGCAAGTCCCTCCTGGGGGCAAGCCTCCTCCAGATGAAAGAGCCGAGGGGCTTCTCCGGGGGAGCCTGCTCCCAGGGTCGGTGCAGCTGCTCTGCCACCACACAGGAAGCCCTTCCTGAAAGCTTCCCACACAAGGTCAGTGCTCGGCCCATCTGGCGCAGTGCAGGAAGGGAGAAGCCAAATGGCGTTCTGTGTTTTGTTTTTTGTACTGGGCCTGAGTGGAGCAGAGGCTCGCGGGGAGAGGGAGGAGCACAGACTTCACAGTTGGACAGATTGGGGCTTTGAATTCCAACCATGCCGTTTGTCTGATGGCTTCGCTTTTTTTCTGAGCCACAGTTTTCACATCAATAAAGTGGGGTTGATGATCACAGCATCCATGGGGCAGAGTTGCTAGGAGGTTTGGAGAGTGTCTACAGGATCTGACTCACAGAGCCCAAGTACAGTTGACCTTTGGCAACACTATGCTCTGGGGGGTCCTTTGGGTATCCTGTCTGTGATCAAGATTGGTAATCTGTACATTGATGCTGCAGCTAAGCAAGAGCATTTGCTGAGGGTTTACAATGCCAAGCACTTTGCTGAATGTTTTATGGGATGGTCCATTCACTCCCCATCCTTTGTAAGCGCCATTTACAGAGGAGTGAGGCTCAGAGATGCTATGGAACCTACGGCATCAGATGCTGGTGAACTTGAGCCTGGGTCAGCTCTGTTGTTCCTCCATCTGGAGAGGTTGAGCACTTAAGCACCGCAGGTCTGCTCCAGGGATAAGCAGGGTCTGTTAGACAGTGCGTTCCTCACTGTTTACCTTCCTCCTTTTGTACCTGTTGGTCCTTCTCATTTGCATTGCTTTTTCCTCTCACCCTTTCCCTATTTTCTTTATGAAGTGAGAGAATTAAGCATGAAGTTCAAACATATCATGGTAAAGTTGAGGAAACAAAGTATCAGTTGTCTATGGCTGTGTAACAAAATGAGAGACAACCACAAGTTTTTATTTTATTTGCTTGTAACTGTCTGGCTAGGCAGTTTGGGCTGGGTGCAGCTGGACAGTTCTAGGTCTCTCTGGGTCTCAAGTGGCTGCAGTTGGCAGATGTCTTCTCTGGGTTTGGGTGGCCCAGTGCAGCGTCACTCATGTTCCTGGTGGTTGGCAGCCTGTTGGCCAGGGTGCCTCAGTGACCACTCGCTAGGCTCACTTGGGCTTGTTTAAGACAGTGAAAACTGCACAGCCCCTTGAGGCTTCAGCTCAGAAATCATACATCACCTGTGACAAATTTTAGTGGTCAAAGCAAGTTAACAAGATCTGTCCAAATGCGTGCATGCTCAGTTGCTTCAGTCGTGTCCGACTCTTTGCAACCCCATGGACTGTAGCCCACCAGGCTCCTCTGTCCATGGGATTCTCCAGGCAAGAATACTGGAATGGGTTGCCATGCCCTCCTCCGGTGGATCTTCCTGACCCAGGGATCAAACCCGTGTCTCTTATGTCTCCTGCATTGGTTCTTTACCACTAGTACCACTAGTACCACCTGAAAAAGTAGACTCCACCTCTTTTAGGGAGAAGTATAAAAAATTTGGTGCCCATTTTTAGTCTACACACTAAGCACAATCCTCTCTCCCAAAGATATTGTTAATATAACTCCCTTTTGTCCTTCAGTCCTCTTCTATTCTCATTCCATTCTTATACTTCTGAAAATAATTCCTTACTTCACATCACGCAAAGCTTCATTCACTCACTCAACAAATATTTTATTATGTGCCAGGGTCCCAGAAGTGAACAAAACAAATCCGCTCCGGAGAAACTAATATTCTAGTGGAGGGAGGAGACAATGCAGAAATAAACAAGCACACAGTGTAGGGCTGTGATGGACAATAGGTGCTTTGGATAACAACAGAGCAGATGAGGGGGTGGGGCGTGTGTGTGAAAGGGTGGAGGGTAGTGGGTGGTTCCTATTACATACAGTGACCATTGACACCTAATGAGGTGACATCTGAGCCTGAAGGAAGTGAGGGAGTAAGAAGATCCAAGCAGAGGGGAAAATTTCCAGGTAGAGCAAACAGCCAGTGCAAAGGCCCTGGGGCTAACATCGAGAGCCACCATTTCTTAAGATCTTAAATGTAGTTTTAAAAAAACAACCTTACATATTCACGAAAGAACGATAAAAGAAAACCTTTGAAAATCGCAGAAGTCTTGCTAAGTAAAAGCATTTTATTCTACCTGATTTAGTTACAACTGGATTACAGCTTCTCAGAAGGGAACAGAGGGTCACCTCTCTGAGCTTCAGGGAGTTCACCTTTCAAAAGGAGAACTGTGTGCCTATCCCACTTCTCGCCTTGTGGCGAGGATCAAAGTGACACTATGAAAAATGAAAGTTGCTCTGCTTCTGGTTTCGTTTCCTACCGCAAGGTTGCCCGTGATTTTTTTTTTTAAGATCACAAATCAGATATCACTTCCGCTTAAAACCCTCCAAAGGATCCCTGCTGCCTAAAGTATATAAGATCCAGGCACCTGAGCAAGACTGCGAGGCCCCTAGCTATCTGCATTTCTTACCCAGACCCCCTCCCCCAACTCCCCCACCGTGCTCCTGGCAAAACCTGCTCTCATCGCAGCTGCCTCCCTGCCATCCCTTCGTGAGTCTCAAGCCTCAGCCCCTCGGGGACCCGCGCCTTGGGGGTTCCGGGCCCAGGTCAGCGCTCCGCAGGTATTCAGGCAGAGGTCCACCTTCCAAGATCAAACCTGGGTACCGCCCAGCACTAGCTCTGACGCCCCTGAACTCGCTCCCTCTCTCCAAAGGGTCCTGGACACCGAGCCCATTAGGGTGGGCGTGAAGCCTGGAGGGGAGCCGGGCCGGCGCGGGCATACAGCGGGGCTTCACATCCGTGCCTCGGCCCCTGGGGCCCGGCTGTGGGGCCGCCGACCGGGGTGGGGGGTGCCTCCAGAAGGGCCGCGTCTGGGGCTCCGGGCAGGGAAGGGGTGCGAGGGCTCCCCCGTAGTCCGCTCAACTCCGCCGGCCCAGAGCGGCGGCCTCTGGGCGTCCGCTTGGCCGGGCGCCGCTCCTGCCCCTAGCCAGGGCTTCCCCAGGGGCCGCCGTTCGGGGCCGCAGCCACGCCCGCGGCCGCCAGCAGCCCGGCTCCGGCGGCCCCCCAGCGCGAGCCCGGGGGGCGAGCCCGGCCGCGCGCTGGGCATGCGCGGGCCGCGGCGCGCATGCGCGGTGCTCCCGCGAGGCGGAAGCTCGGGGCAGGGACGCGGCCGAGTGCGCGCAGCGGCGAGGCTGGGGCGGGGGCGCGCCTCACCCGGCCGCCGCGCACGCGCGGCCGGCGCCGACGCAGCACGGCCCCGAGGGCGCGAGCCCGCCGCCGCCGCCGCCGCCGGGCCGGGACCGCTGTGCGCCCGCGGCGTGAGGCGTGGGAGGGAGCGCGGCCCGTCAGCCGCGGCGCCGCCCGGTCGTCGTCCGTTTTTGCCTGCCGGCGCCGCCGCGGTCGGAGTGAGTGAGGGGCCCGGGCCGGGGCCAGGGCGCGGGGCCGACTCCCGGAGCTGCTGGTTGGCAGGGCGGCGGCTCGAGGGCTGAGGGGCCGAGCGGGGCCGGACCGCCCTGTCCCGGCGGCGGGTGCGGCGGGGACCGGCCCCTCCCGCGCCGGCCGAGGCCAGGGAGGCAGGGGCGTGAGGGAAGCTGGGGCGCTCCGGCGGGCCGAGGGGTGCGGGGCCCGGAGAGTCTGAGGGTCTCCAGGCAGGGGGCTGGTGGGGGAGGCCGGGGGCTCCGGGTAGCAGGGGCTCTGCGGGGGCGCGAGGAGGCCGGGGGTCCGGGGGCTCGAGAGTCCGAGGGTCTGGAGGCCGGGGGCTCGGGGAGGCCGGCCAGCCTCTGCCGGAGCGGGCTGAGGGCCTCCACAACAAAAGGACCGGGAGAGGACTCTGCCGGAGCCGGGCCGGGCGGGCCTGGAGCCCGCGTGCGGAGCGGCCCCGCGGCCCCGCGGCCCGCGCTCAAGTTTTCTAACGCCCGGAGCTTTTCCGGCGGCCGCCGTAGACCTGGCCGGACTCGCTGCGCTTCCCAAGTTTCCTCCTCTTCCCGCCCCAGCCCCCAACTCCCCTGCGAGCTGGCGCGCTCTCTCTCTCCCCGGGTCCTTCCCTGACATCTCTTTCTTCCTCAGAGGAGGATGGATGTGTGTGTGTGTGTGTGTGTACGTGTACGCTGCTATTAATACTTGATTTTATTTGTTTGCAGCATTTTGTAGCTTAATGCACTAAGGGTAAAGGTTTTTTTTTTTTTGTTGTTGTTGTTGTTTGAGCCCTTTCAACAGTGTCTTATTCTTGTTCAGTTAGCCTGCAGCTGGGTTTTTGGCAGTGAGACTAACATAATAGTAATATTGTGGTAATATGGGAACCACTTGAAATACAGTCAAGTTGAAGGCTGTGTCAGAGTTTGAGAATCTGCACTTATCTGAATCTGCACGACCACCATTGGGATTCTTACTTGGGATGTAAACTTTTTCGTGGTTGGAAAAACAGGCCATCACTGTTCGAGATGAAATACCAGAGCCTCACCCTTAAAACTTTTTGTCAAACGGGTAATGAAAATAAGTCTCTTCTTTGAAATGACGCAGCCAAACCCTCAGGTTAGTCGTCCTGTCTTTTGACAACCTCTGAAAAGCGGGAGGAAAGTGTGTGGATGATGTGATTTAAGATTCACAGTTTGTTGAGCTGCACTCTGGATAATATTTTGGTCCAATTGTGCTGTTCAGGTAATTTTTAAAACCCTGTAGTATTTAAACACATGAAACTTTGAAAGGAAGTTTGTGTTTCAGCTTTCAATTTGTAAAGATACTGAGACAGTATCTTTATGAGTATATGGTTTCATATTTTTGGCTATCTTTGGAGGGGAAAACTAGTCAAGTTTACTAGTAGCATCTTCTGAACACTCATGTACTAAAGATAAATATTATAGATTCTTCTCTGGAGAATTTCTTTCAGGTCATTATCAAATAATCCAGTTTAACGATGAGCACCGGAAAATACTGTTTAAAACACATGTTCCCTTTTAAAGGTGCCCGTACATAAGACTTCAGGAAAGGACTGAACAGAAGGACTTGTACATCATTCAGAGGTGATCCATTGAGGAGCAAGTGCTTGGCTAAATAAAGACTCTGAATCCAAAACTTAGTATTTATGATGCGAGGCAAAGGATGCTGGCACTCCTACAGGAGCTCTTCTAAGGTTGTGGGTCCCCAAAAGTGAGTAATTAAGTGTTAGATCAGGAGTGATGTTCCACTAGTGCAGTGGTGGTCACTAGTGCAATGGTCATGAAGTGTCTGGGGAAGGTGAGAGTTAGGAGTAGCAGTAAGAATCATGGAAATGTTTTTAGTGAGTAGTGAAAGTCGCTCAGTCCTGTCTGACTCTTTGCAACCCCACGGGCTCTACAGCCCATGGAATTCTCCAGGCCAGAACACTGGAGTGGGTAGCCCTTTCCTTCTCCAGGGGACCTTCCCTACTTAGGGATTGAACCCTGGTCTTCTGCATTGTGGGCGGATTCTTTACCAGCTGAGCTACAAGGGAAGTCCAAGAGTACTGGAATGGGTAGCCTATCCCTTCTCCAGCAGATCTTCTTGTTCCAGGAATCGAACCCGGGTCTTCTGCATTGCAGGCAGATTCTTTACCAACTGAGCTATCAGGGAAGCCTGAAAACGTTTTTAACTAAACTCATTTCTGTAACGCTGTGTCCTTTGTTGGAAAGTACAGACATTAATGTTCCAATTCTCAAAACTAGGTTCTTCAGCTAGATAACTTTTCTTACTAGAAGGTTGGAGAAATTGTCTAAATAACAAAGTTGTATTGTTAAAGCCCACCCCTTTAAGAGAAATACTGGTGAGTTCCCTCAGAAGAAATTACTCTGTTGTATTTTGTGTATACATATATAGTCTGTGATGTAATAAAATGGTAGGGATAGTAAAAGAAAACTTTGAAAATTACTATCTTTGCATGTTATTTTGAGTTAGCGAGGTGGGATCTTAGCTCATATTTCTAAAGGTTTTATGGAAAGCTTTTTTCCTGTACTTTGAGGTGTCTTAATTTTCAAAAAAATAATTAAATGTTGTTTTAAGGGTAACAAAAGATGCAATTCAAATAGTTAATACAATATATAAATCTTTAACTTTTGAAATAAAACATTTTCAGTTTAGATATATTTTCATCTAGAATAAATCTGGTTTTAAATTTCAGTGGCATGAAAAGTTCTATTATTTTTTTATTACTGTAGCTTTATAGTATAGTCTGAAGTCAGGAAGCCTGGTTCCTCCAACTCTGTTTTTCTTTCTCAAGATTGCTTTGGCTATTTGAGGTCTTTTGTATTTCCATACAGATTTTTAAAATTTGTTGTTGTTCTAGATCTGCAAAAAATGCCACTGGTAAAAAGTTCTGTTATTTTTATCATATTTGCAAAATGAAGTTATTATTTATTTATTTATTTGGCTAGTAAATAAGAAAAATTTAGTTTCTGAAGTATTCCACTTTGCCTTAATGCTCTAGTTTAAGAACACATTTTCATTAGTTTTCCCCTTACTAAAATCCCTTAAATAGCAAGAAATTACTGTAGGAATCTATGAGAATTTTCACTGTTGTCTGTATAGATTATTTAAAATGTTCGCTTAAGAAAGTTTGGGCAAAGGAAATGACCTTATCTGAGTCGATAGTAATAAGCTCCAAGAAGTTTATGAATGCACGAAGGCTTTGGATGCTCAGTTGCTCACCCATCCTCAGAAGGACCCTGGGCAAGGGAGAGGAGGGAGAGCAGGTGTGGCTCCCTTCGGGCGCACCTGTGTTTTTCTCGCTCACCCAGCCATGTTCAGGGGTTAGGGTTTTTTCCCCTTCTTTTCATTGTACACTGGTGGATTATTTGAGCCCTTTATTGCTTTTTCTCTCTACTGACATTTTGGCAGTTTTTTTTTTTTTTTCCCTTCTTCATCTCGTGACTACCAAAAGACAACTCAGTGCAAGAGAAGTGACATTCATGTCCACCAGTTTCTGGTATTAATTTCTAGTAATTCCGCCAATCTTACCATTCAGAATTGCACAAGTGTGTTTCTGATTGGAAATCAGTAGAGGAACCCCCTCTGTTCATATCTATAACAATTGCATTTTTTTCTTTTTTTACTAGGCTCAGTGATGAAAATAAAATTCAGGTGCACAAATATAGTTAAATTTTCAGTTTAAATAGAATTTTTAGGGAGTTGCCTAGTGGTCTAGTGGTTAGGACTCCATGCTTTCGCTGCAGAATACCTGGGTTCAGCCCCTGGTCAGGAACTAAGATACTGCCAGCTACATGGTGTGGGCCCCACTCCCCAACCCCCCACCCCCCCACCCCCCGCAAAAAAAGAAATATTTTAGCAAAACCGTTAATTATAGTGTGATTTGTGTAAACACTAATGAAATGATTTATAGACAGAAGTAGGAAATGTTTCCCCAAGTGGCACCGTTGCCACTCTTCAGCAGTTGGAAACCTCAGAGGGAAATGCTAGTGGCATCACAAGGACGTGAAGGACATGAAGGTTTTTGCTTACAAACTTTGTATTTAACTGAAGTGGCCCTGCCTAAGTCTTGCTAATATACCTTGCCATTTACTGTCAACTCATTTTTCAGATCAAGAAGAGTGACTTAAGTTACATATTTGAATATTATCCAGTGAGAGGGGAAGAACATTGCTGGGCGCCTGTGTGGGTGCCACGTGTTGGTGGGTGTCACTGCCTTTTTACAGATGAGTTAAGTACTGGAGAAGCTCTGTTCTGTAAGCTGCACGTGTTCGACGCCGTGTGCCAGGGCCAAGCTGAGTGCTGTAGTGCTCTATCCGCTTTATTCCTTGTGAAAACTAGAGCGTACTTCGGTCTGCATCCTCCTTTTGCAGATGAAACACCGGAAGCCTAGAATTACAGTTACCCACCTTGGGTCTTCAGCCCACAGGGGTGGACCTAGCTTTGCCGGACCTGGGGGACTGTGTAGTGTGAGCTCCCGGCAGCCTGCGTGCAGCCTCCCAGGTGGGAAGAGCAGCAGCCAGTAAAACCCTAACCCAGTCTCCTGCAGTGGGAGTAAATAGTGTGCGAGTGTAATGACCATGTCTGGGAACGTTAGGTAATTATATTTTCACTTGAACCTGACACTTTGGATTATGAAGTTCTCATCTGGTCAACATAGTGTAGGTAACCGTTTTAATGAATATACCAAGATTGTTTCATTATTTGCAGTCTGTTTAGAATCAGGTAGATAAAATGTATAATGCATGATGCAGTGACTGATCCTTCTTATTTGTCAAAGGATGTGCGTTAGTAACCTCCATGTTTACAGTTTTTTCATTGGTGACTTTTTTGGGAGGGTGGATGTTGTTTGAAGACAGTTTTGAGGGAAGCAGAGGATATGTAAGGGAAAAACAAATTGCACATTTCTCACACAGGTATGAGCCCCTTGTGGTAATCCTAGTATTTATAATCTCTGACACATTGCTGCTCTATAAATGTTTCTGAAATGAATGTGCTCATTCTCACCAACTTAGAATTTTCCATTTGCTTTTAAGAGTCAGCACATACTCTGCTCCTTTATTTGGGGCCTGTGAACCAAAACCAAGGCTTAGAAGAACCTAAGCTGTCGTGTCTGGGGACTCTCTGTGCCTGGAAACTTCCTTCTGCCTCCATTGTCTATACTGAAAGTCCTGTAGCTTGGATTCTGCTGTAAACCATGGTGCTCGTGTCTACTGGTGACCAAAGCATCATGCATTTGTCTTTGCTGGCCTGAAGGAAGAGCTTACAGTTTTACACATTTTATATATTTAGTGGCTTGTGTGTCTTCTCATGAGAATTTAAGCACCATGAGGGCAGAAACTTGGTTTTACATACTGTTGGGTCACCAGTGCCTAGCACAATATTTATTGAGTAGAACTGAAACTTGTTCATGGTTGTGTGTGTGTGTTAGTCACTCAGTTGTGTCCGACTCTTTGCGGCCCCATGGTCTATAGCTTGCCAGGCTCCTCTGTTTGTGGAATTCTCCAGGCAAGAATACTGGAGTGAGTTGCCATTCGGTTCTCCAGGATATCTTCCCAACCTAGGGATCAAACCTGGGTCTTCCACATTGCAGGCAGATTCTTTACCACTGAGCCACCCGGGTTGGAGGACAGCTATTTCATGAGCCAGTTGTCTGTGGCTTTGCTTGCCTTGGTGAAGGACCTCCCTTTAAAACCATGTAAAACTCGATACTAGGGAAGAATTGGATTATCTTTGTTTTCATTTTTGTCTGCTTTATTTTAGATTACTGCTATCATCATACTTGGACTAGGGAAAACATACTGCTCTTCTCCTTTACGATTCTGAAATGTTCTTTTCTAGAAACTGATCTTGTATTAATTGATCGTATGTTTATTAGGAAGCATCCTAAGTTCTGCAGACATAGAAGACTACTCAAGGTGACACAAAATGAGTGCAATTTGTAAAAGCTCCTTGATTACTGGTCCAGAAGCTCTAGTGTGTCTTTTGCTAATCAGCTGGATTCATTGGCTGCCGTACAAGAGTTTTACATTATGCCCTGAAACCATTTTTAGAAACCCATTTCCTGTTGCTGCATGCCAGTTATATGGTATGCCAGCTTTTCCTTGCCATGACAGGTCCCTTACCTTTCAGTCATTTGGAGTGTCAACATTTGGGTAGCAAAGAGTAGTTTGTTCTGCTTCATCAAGTTCCCCCTCAGTCTTGCTGTACCGATCGGGGAAACACACACTTGCAGAGTCCAGGGAGCTCCAGGTTGTTGGCAGTGGTTCTTTGGGTCGTCCCAGGTTAGAAGTGCAGAGGCTCCAGCCTGACTTCTGACCCACTGACTCCGGCTCTGGGGGCGGGGCTGGCTGTCAGTTCCAACTTGCTGTGCTTTTGGTGCATGGTGTTTGTGAACCACTGCCTAAGAGGGCTTAAGAGAAACACAAGTTGTAGCAGGCAAACATAAGTCATAAATGGCAGAGGTATGTATGAGTATGGTCTCTTTGACCTCTTTAAATTTGCTAACGAGGTTGCCTTCCGATCAGTACTCTTAAATATGTTTTTGGAGTCTTGAGAAGACCTCACAGTTCCTTTTGTATAGAGATTTTGAAGGTTTCCTGCTGAGCCCACTCAGTTCTTTTGAATCCTGGCGTGGATTTTAAGTGAACAATCTCATGTTGCAGTAACAGTTTGTATGGCTCCCGGACTTGTGCCTTTTGGCAAATAGCAGGAGAGTGTGTGCATGTGAGTGTGAAGGCACACGTTCCCTGGTGGTTTGTTTTGGTGCTGAAGAATTGGCTGGCTTATGCTAGAGTCAGGGTGATTGCCAAGTCTTGGGGTGACTGATGAAGCAGTATTGTGTGAGTTGATTCTATGCCTAGCATTACATCCGTACCTGAATTTCATAAATTTGGTTTTGCCTTTCCTCTTTTTTCTTGAGAGGCAGACTAAGTAAAAGTTAGCGTACCACGGTGGGATCGACCATGGGCCTTATGCAGAGTTAGATGCATGTGTTGGTAAATAGCATATTGTAAGCTTGGTAACAAGGATTCTGTGTTGTCTTTTCCTCGTGCTACATTGTCAGTCAGTAATTGTGTAATGATGGAAGGAGGGTCCCTCCTGCTGGGGTCCTGGGAGGAGTCAATCACCCAGACTAAAGCAAGTAGCTCTGTTGTGGGGGCTTTGTGGGAAGGGGGTCTGTAACTGTGAAAGTTGTTGCAAAGGTAGAGAAGCACTTGTCAAAGGCAGATGGAATTAAATGTAACCTCAGAACACTGAGAAGGTTGTTTGCATGTGAATTCTGCCCCCATTCCCCATCTGTCAGTCAGCTGTGCAGCTCCATGAAGGCAAAAATAATAGAGAGCTGGTGGAGAGAGCTCTTTGGAACAATCTCTGTCTCCTTAAAATTGGCCAAGTGAAGTCACAGTTCTCGTTAGTAGTCTCCTATTAATGTGACTCTGGTTAAATGTACAGCTGCCCCCTCCTGGGTGTCCGAGGGGTTGGGACCAGGACCTTCCTCAGATACCAGGTTCCTTGGGTGCTCAAGTCCCTACATACAACTGTGCACACTGTCCTGTGTACTTTATAAACGTCTCTAGGTGACTTACAGTACCTGGCACAGTGAAGTGCTGTGTAAATCACTGTCAATGCGGCAAGTTCAAGTTTCCCTGTTTGGAACTTTCTGGGCTTTTCTCCAGTGTTTTCAGCCTCACGTGGAGAACCTGAGGATATGGAGGGCTGACTGCCCTTGCCTATGCCTGGCCTTCTCAGTGGGTGTCCGTGGATGGCCCTCCTGGACCCCTGAGCAGCCTCCCCTCTGATGACAGTGTGGGCTCCTGCCGGCTCCCCTCCCCGCCCCTCCTGGTGGTTTCTGCAGTATTACCGCCTTGTGATTTTAAACAGCCTTTTCCTGGTTATGATGAGGTTACACATCTTTCTATACATTTACCGGCCATTGGGAGTCACTGTTTTGTGAAGTGCCTGTATTTTTATATTAGTTTTTAAAAATTTATTCATAGACTTCTTTATATGTTCAGGACACAAGTCCTTTGTTGGTTATATATTTTACCACTTTCTCTCCCACTTTGTTGTGCAGTTTCACTGACACAGTGGATTTTCTTTTTTTTGTTTTTTCTTTTTGTCTTTTGAACAAAGAGAAGTTCTTTTTACTTTTATTTTTTGGCCGCACCATACGACTTGTGAAATCTTAGTTCCCCGACCAGGACTTGAACCTTTGGCATTGAAATCGCAGAGTCCTAACTGCTGGATGGGAAAGTCCTGAGACGTTCTGAAGTTTAATGTGGTGTAGTTTAAGTATAATTCCCAGTGATAAAGTTAAAATATGAGTCTTCAATTTTATTTTAAAAACTTTGTGGAAGTTTTCAGACATATGCAAAAGCAATGTTGTAATGAACTCTCCATGTTCATTACCATCTTTAACAATGGGCTTCATTAACATCAGTGGTACTGGTTTACATTTAAAAGACATGAAGGAACTTGCTTTGAACATATATGCTTATGCTGACCAGATAGCATGGCTCTTGCTAAAATGTGACATAACAATTTATGACGCATTTCTTTCAGGACAAGAAGGGATCAGGTGTCACTGTACAGCTTTTTGAAGTCGGTGATGCTCAGAGGCATCTAATAGTCCTAACCAGCTGGGTGTTAAGCAAGGCCATGGATCTCTCCACAGCCTCAGAACCTGGGGTGGAAAGGCCCTTCCTTCTTTCTTCTCTCCCTCCCTTTCTCTCTCTTTCGTTTTTCTTGTACTCGAGTCAAAATAAACGTTGCTTGCTTTGCAGTGTTTGTTTAATGCTCCTGATAGCAGTATGTCTTTTTTTTTTTTTAAAACTTAGTCATTAGGATGGAGAAGCAGCATGAAGCTTTAATAGAACAAAACTCATCAGAGAAATGCGCTTAGTATGTTAGTCCTTTTCAGGAGATGATTTTGTTAAACATTGAAGAGATACAGAAGAACATGTGTGAGATGTGAGTAAGTTGTAGACCAAGAGTGCTCTGACCTACCAGAGAAAGATGCCCAAGGCCACAGAGGTGCTGGCCAGCTCCTGCAGAAGAGGCTGAGGCAGGGAACATGTAGGCTCCACGGGCACCTAGGGCTTCTGTCTGTGCCCAGGACTCGGGCCTGCTGTTGCGGTGCAAAAGCAGCCGTGAGCTCTGGACAAAGAGATGAGTTGTCTGTGCTCCAATACAGTTTTATTTCTGGACCCTGAAATTTGAATTTCATGTAATTTCAAATGCAATGAAATGTTATTACTCTTTTTCTAAAACTTAAGTTTACTTTTGGCTGTGCTGGGTTTTTGTTGCTGTGCAGGCTTTTCTGTTGTTGCAGAGCATGGGCTCTAGGGCATGTGGGCTTAGTGGTGTGACTCTCGGGCTCTAGAGCACAGACTCAGTGGTGTGACTCCCGGGCTCGAGGGCACAGGCTCAGTGGTGTGACTCCCAGGCTCTAGGGCACAGGCTCAGTGGTGTGACTCCCGGGCTCTAGGGCACAGGCTCAGTGGTGTGGCCCCCGGGCTCGAGGGCACAGACTCAGTGGTGTGACTCCCGGGCTCGAGGGCACAGGCTCAGTGGTGTGACTCCCGGGCTCTAGGGCACAGGCTCAGTGGTGTGACTCCCGGGCTCTAGGGCACAGGCTCAGTGGTGTGGCCCCCGGGCTCGAGCGCACAGGCTCAGTGGTGTGACTCCCGGGCTCGAGGGCACAGGCTCAGTGGTGTGACTCCCGGGCTCGAGGGCACAGGCTCAGTGGTGTGGCTCCTGGGTTCTAGAGAACATACTCAGTGGTGTGACTCCCGGGCTCTAGAGAGCAGGCTCAGTGGTGTGGCTCCCGGGCTCTAGAGAGCAGGCTCAGTGGTGTGGCTCCCGGGCTCTAGAGAGCAGGCTCAGTGGTGTGGCTCCCGGGCTCTAGGGCACAGGCTCAGTGGTGTGGCTCCCGGGCTCTAGAGAGCAGGCTCAGTGGTGTGACTCCCGGGCTTAGTTGTTCTGAAGTATGTGGGATCTTCCTGAATCAGGGATTGAACCCCAGTCTCCTGCATTAGTAGGCGATTCTTTACCACTGAGCTACCATGGAAGCCCCTGTTATTGTTTCAATGATTTCTTTAATCATACACAGTGTAAAACTGTTCTTAACTCATGGGCTGTACAAAAACAAATGATGGGGCCACCCTGGTTTAGAGAAGAAAGCCAGCCTGGCAGCTGTGGGCCAGCTGCAACAATGGAGAATCTCCTCCTGCCCCGAGGCCCACCTTTCCCCACCACAGCGCCCCCTCTTACTTTGTGAAGCCTGTGTAGCCATCTCCCCTCAGCCCCTTGAGCTACCACCTCCTTCTTCAAGCCTTGATATCATTTGTATTTTAGTCACCTTTATTTTCTTTGTCACTTGACTGTGACAAAATCTGAGAGCAAAGTGTTCACTACTGTATCCCCAACATTTAAAACAGCGGTCACTGGATGAATGTTGTGTTTATCATTTCTTTGTGTTAGTTTTGTCTGTGTTGAACTGTCTACTAGGGAATCACACTACATTTGTTTTTCTGCGACTGGCCTTCTTTCCGCTCAGCGCTGTGGTTGAGACCTGTTGGAGGGCTGTATGTGGTCAGTGTTGGTTCACTTTCTCTGTTGTGTAACCTGGTCTCCAGTTGATGGGCATTTGGATGGTTTCCAGCCTCACTGCTGCCCACGTGCGTGGATGTCTCGCCTGCCCACGTGGGGTGCGATGCCGGTTCTGGCTGGCCAGCCTTCAGCTTGCCTGCTTCCTGCCAGATTGCTCTCAGGCTACCCTGCCAGCTCGCATCCCACTGATGCAGGGAAGTGACTCCTGGCTGCTCTGCGTTCTTGCCAGTGCGCTGTAGTTGATTCTGTTTTCTTCAGTTTTGCCATTCTGGCAGTTATGTAATAGTATCTGTGGCTTTATATTGAATTTCTCTTAGTACTAATTAGGTTAATAATCTTTTAATATATTGGTTATATCTCTTTCTTATGAAGAGAAGACATTGGCCTGATTTTCTTCTTATGTTTTTCTTATTGACTAGTAGCTGTTTTCTATGTGTGGATTACTATCCTTTGTCATTGTAAGCTGTGAATGTTTTTTTCCAGTTTGTGGTTTATCTTTTTACTTTTGAGATGTCTTGGAACTAAAGTTCTTAATTTTAACATCATTGACTTTATCAGTCTTTTTCTTCATGATTAGTTTTTTGGTCTTATTTAAGGATTCTTTCTTTACTGAAGGGTTACAGTTTGATATGAGATATTTTTGTTATTTATTCATAAAGCATGTATTGTTCCATTCAGTAAATATGTTTGATATTTAGGTATTTTTTTCTTTTTTTTTTTTTGGCCATGCCACACGGCTTGAAGGATGCAGCCTGGGCCCTTGGCAGTGAAAGCGCCAAGTCCTAGCTACTGGACCACCAGGGAATTTTCTGACTTCCATAAAGATTCGTTTGATGGCTCATAATTTATTTTAGTGTTTGATAAATTCCAAATGAATGAATATTCTTTGATGTACCTCGTTGTGACTTATTTCTAAAATGGGACTGTAGTAAGAAAGTGTGTTCTGTATGGAACCACGTCTTTGAAATTAATGTTATCTTTACTAGACCCACATGTGTGCTCAGTTGCTTCAATCATGTCTGATTCTCTGTGACCCCATGGACTGTAGCCCGCTAGGCCCTTCTGTCCGTGGGAGTCTCCAGGAAAGAACACTTGCGTGGTTGCCGTGCCCTTCTCTAGGGGGTCTTCCCCACCCAGGAATCGAACCTGCGTCTCCTGTCTCCCACTCGCGCCATCTGGGAAGCCCTGTATCCTAGTTCAGTTTGGCTGTATCTTGACCCTAACTCTGAAACTTCTGGACACCTAGGTACATCTTACTTCTGCCTCTGGAAACACTTGTTTTATTTCCAGCCTGAAATCGAGGTGTTAATGCACGTTATCAGCCCTTGGACTCTGAAGCTTGAGGACAGGTGACTGCCTCGACTGCCAGTTTGTTTCAGCTTAGCTGACAGGCAGGGGTTCATGCTGTGCCTGCAGCTGCTTCCTTTCAGTTGCATTTGTTAATTAAGCTGTTTAATTTTACCTTCTCAAGACTGACTGAAAAAAGAAAAGGAAGAAAATTTTAGTTTGTGGTTATAGCAGGGTCTTTTAGCCAAGTGCTTACTCTGAGTATTCATTTCATTTTTGTTTACAAAAAGTAACATTGACTTGAAAAGTATCAAAATTAAATAATACGTCAGAAGTTAAATTTTATTCCTCCCCTAACATCTCAGATATTGCCAGTTGAGGGGTTTAGGCATCATGGTTTGTGTAGAGAGGAGTCTCATCTGGGAAGCAGAAGGCCTGGGTTCAAATGTTCCCCTCTGCCTTTTGTTTTTTGACTTTCGACAAGTTGTTTAGTTATTCATTGTCTCAGTTTCAGATAGCCCTTATCTATAAAGTCTAGTGTTTATAATCTCTGCCTTTGAGGGTATGTGTGCAGCTACTTTGTAAAGTGTAGGCAAATGTCAAGTGCCAGGATCAGGGTCTTTTTCAGACTTACATAGTGCTGGATTACTACAGGCCTGGCCTTTCCCACTTACATGTTTCCCCGGTTTGTTCTTGAACTGGTCAGGTGAATTCATTTGTTTGTTTAGCATTTATTAAACACCTGTCCTGTGCCTCATGCAGCCTTGAGCCCTGGTGATGCTGATGCAGACAGGGGGGTGTGGGGCTGGCTCAGGTCAGTGACTCTCACAGCTGGTGCTCTGAGGGCCAGAGGATGCGGCCCCAGTGAGGATCAAGCTCCAGTGTCGGCAGACTTTCTCTGTTCAAGGCCAGACAGTGGATGCTTCAGGCTTTGCAGGCCACATATGGCTTGCCACATATTTCTTGAATTTTCCTCTTTAGCCCTTTACAAAAGTAAAAAATACATTCTTAGCCCAGGGACTTTACAAAACCTGGCTGTGGGCCAGATGCAGTGGCCTCTGCAGGTTCTGACTGCCTGAAAGGATCTGTAGGAATTCAGTAGAAAGTGGGAAGCAGGAGCGCCCTGTGCAGAGGCGTGGAGGTGTGAGGGCCGGCTGGGTGGAGTGGGCTGTTCCTGTCAGATCTGGAGCTCAGCACCGGTTGGGGAGGAGGGCGGTGAGCTCCGTGTGGTAGGCAGGATGTTTGCACTTGCTTCTGATCCAGAGCAGATGTATGGGGCAGGAGGAGGCCGGGATGAGTGCGGTGGCCCTACAGAGATGTGCTCTGGAGGGGAGGCAGGAAGCACGCGCCTGTCACTCAGGAAATGGCTGCCTGGCTTGCTCTGAGGGGAACCGTCGGAGCGCAGGGTTCAGTTTCACAGTCCGCGCTCCTTTAATCATGTAATGATGTTGTACAAACAAATGAGGAAAGCCTCGGTCAAGGGTGCAGCTGAGGAGCTGGAGAGAAGGGGGTGATTTGAAGCCATTTTCTGAGTTAATCTCTGGGTCCCGACCAGTCACATGACGTGGCTGGGCCGCGAGAGGGGTCCCAGGTAACTCTCCTGAGGTGACCTGCTCATGAAGCTCTGTTTGCTCCGAAATACGAGCAGTCACGGTTGCTTTGAGGAGGAACCATTCTTTCTTGGGTTCATGAGCCCCAGAAATTAAGTTGTAAGCAGAATTGTGTGTTTTTCCCTGCAGAGAGAACTTCAGGGCTCTTGTGGGGTTACTAAGAGGGAGCCCAGCACCCAGGGGAGCCACTCCTTAATAGAGTGCATACATCTGGCGCTTTGCAAAGGTTTAGGCTAATCATCTGAATCATGGGTTTTACTTTCCATATAATACATCCCAAACTGCCAGGTAAACCCCAAATGCATGCAGTCCCTCCTAAATGGAGCCATCTCAACTGGCTATTAAAATGTTTCCCCCACCTCTCCTCCCCTCCAGAGACAAACAACAAGACACGTATTTGGTACATAGGAGGCTGACCAGGTGTGTGGGACTCTTGACAGGCACAGAATGTTTTCAGCAAGCTATTGTAAGGTAGGCAGAGCTGAAGTTTACAGTTAGGCTTCTCTTCATAGTCACATGCCTGTGAGAGGTGGGCATGTGTCCCTTTTAAGTAGGATTTGCCATTACCAAAAATGAGGGTAGTTTCTTCCTAGGAATGTGTGACCTCAGGCCCAGCTAAACCAAGGCGGCCTCATCAGGCAGGAGGTGCCGGGGCACAGAGGTGACTTCCCGGGAGCTGTGCATGGCCAGGGCCTTTCCTTGGGCGAAGTTCATCCTTTACTGCATGAAGCGTAATTATCGCTAGACAAGTTAATTATTACAGTCATGACTAGGGAGTTCAAGAAATTACTGCTTTTAGGGAGACGATATATGTTGCAACCACACGCGGTATAATTTACTACAAAACTAAAAAATCAGAATTTCTACCCCTAAGTGAAGATGTCTCCAGAAGTGTATCACACTTGACACCTGTCCTAATGTTTTCCTTTGGAACTTGAATAAAGATCAGGAGTCATGGTGGGAGACAGCTCATTTTTAGAATCAGAATTTTAAAATATTTTGACAGGTTGTAATGAAGTGCTAAGATCAATAAGATAAAATTAAAATTTATCAGGAATAAATGTAAAATGGTAGACTTAAATCAAAAAGAAAATCAACTGAGAAACTTGAGGGTGGGTGAAATATGTCCTAACTGTTCCTGTGTGCAGAAGACGGGGTGGTGGGGGCTGTTGGTTGACTTAAAACTGGGATTGTCAAACTTTTATGTGAATGGGCATATGAGAAATAGTTTAGATTTTTCAGACTTATAGACAAAATCAAGGATATTATGTAAATACTTCTATAACAAGAGAGAACACAGAATTTTTTCTTGGACAGAATCCAAATTATAACAGCATGATTTTTTATGATATCAGTCCCCTGATGAGAGAATGGGATTCTCTTTTGGGGGAAGAAGGAAAGGGGGTAACACTTTTCTTAATTGGAGTTTTAAAGCTAGTGCTGCCTGTCATTAGAGTCAGTCACACATGTTCATCTGCTAATGCTGATCTACCAAGGAGGTATTTCATCTTTGAAAATGTCTTTATGCCAGTTGGTACTCTCAGATCCTGATATCCATGCAGGAGTATATAATTTTAACTGAGCATATTCATTGCTTGGAAGGCATTTATAAAATTCTCTTAGGTTCTTCTTGATATTTGCCTTTTAGCGTGTCGTCGTATTGCAGATTAATCACTTCCAGTTGATTGGAGGGGGGCCTCAACTGCATAGTTAAATGGATTTTGAAATATGTAAATTTTCATTATACTTGCATCAGGGTTCAAAAAATGCTGCTGGAACTGTAGCTTAAACTCAGAAAATATATCTGCTGTGAATTTGTGTGGGAATGGAAATCTCACTTCTCGTAACTTTTGGTAGCTTGGGGAGTGTGTAAAGAAGCGTGGTGTTCCTTGTGATTCAGACGTTGGCTGTCATTGAAATGACTTTATTGCAGAAGGGCCTCATATAAGCAGCCTTGGAATTTTAGGTTGGGTTCATTAAGAAATGTTATCAAGTCTTTCGTGCGTGCTAAGTAGCTTCATTCGTGTCCACCTCTTTGCGACCCCGTGGCCTGTAGCCCGCCAGGCTTCTCTGTTCATGAGATTCTCCAGGCAAGAATACTGGAGTGCGTTGCCATGCTCTTCTCCAGGGGATCTTCCTGACGCAGACATAACATGTCTCTTATGTTTCCTGCATTGGCAGGTGAGTTCTTTACCACTAGTGCCACCTGAGAAGCCCTTAGTCAGTCTTTAGTTAAAGCTAATTTCATTGACTACAGTGTTCAGTAATAGTAGTAGTCGATGGAGGGTCTTTTTCAGAGCAATTTCAGTCATGCCTCTGAGGTCAACAGGTCACAACAAAACCTACCCCAAACCGCTAAACTGCTGTGTGGAAGGACAAGTCAGAATATTTCAGTGAATTTTGCTGTTGATGCTGCTGGTTCAGCAATACGCAAGAGATTAGGAAACTTTGCACAGAATACCTGCTGATGAAGAACCCAGTGAATAACTGTAGTTTAAATAACCATGTTTAAATGCTTTAAACATCTTAACGTTTTCACGATCTTTGTAAATTTGTCCAGCCAACCCTTGTCCTGCTTCTCATGTATTTTCAGCCAGCATTTGTATTATACTTCAGGTAATACTAAATTTAGTGTTTTCTCCAGTTCTTTGAAAATATTCTCACCTGTAGTCCACATACATTGTTCTTAGAAGCCAGTTCCCCAGGACCATTGACTCCTTGAATAACATCTGTTGACAAGCAGCCAAGGAAGGCCCCCCAGAGTCGTTTGCCTTGTTCTGTGACTGACTGTTGATGGCATTTCCTGCACCCTCAGCTCTGAGCATCTGTTCTTACTGATAGTCCTGAGCAGGTTTTTTCTCAACACATTTCTTTGGCCGTGCAAACATCAGTGTAAACTGAGGGACTGTCTAGGATTGTGAGCCAGAGATGTGGTGTGTCTGACTGAGATGCCGAGTCACCTGCTGTGTTGAGATCAAGCACTGGGGTGGCTGGGGCAGGCACAGGGGTCCTCTGTTCCGCGGCTGCTCCTGCTTGGGTGTGATGACGCAGCTCAGGTCGGCATGGTGCTGGTGGCCATGACGCCAGGGGCAGTTTCTGGGCATGTTTTGCAGGAAAAGCTGACAAGATTGGGTGGGGAGAGTGGGAGGAAGGATCGGGGGTGATGTCCACTGTTTGTGGCCTTGGCCGTTGGAAGGAGGGGCTCTCATAAATGGAGAGGACCGCGCATAGGAGGTTCATGAGGGAAGATCAGGCCTGAGCTCTGTTGGGCATTTTATGCAGTTCCCTTGGGCAACCTTTTGCTTCTCTGAGCAGGCTTGCAGCTGGTCCCAGATCCAGTATATCTGTCAGGATTTGGTCAAGAATGCAGAAGCCACTCTAGATGTTTATTCAACGTAGGAATTAGAATCCATCACTTGTGTTGGAAGGGCTGGCAGGGTCGAAGTTCGGGGAAGCAGCCCTCACACTGAGTGCGTCCCCGGAGTTCCTCTGGGCTCAGTGGTGATGTGGGCAGTTAGTTGACACTGCTGCCGCTGATCTCAGTGCTTTGAAGCAGGTGGTTCCTGGGGTCTCTCTCTGGGGCAGCTGAAATTCTCCTTGGAAGGTACCCTAGGTCTTGGCTGCCACATCAACCTGCAGTTATGCTCCTGCCCACACCTGCCTCTGGGGAGTACTTTTCTCCTTCATCTTATCAGTCTTGTAAGAGTTTCCTCCAGCCCTGAATTGGGGCAGGAAGCAGTTCTGGCTTCTCTGTGGTGCTGGGATGCAGGGTGATAGCAGTCAGTCCAGGACGACAGCTGGGCAGCGGGTCTGAGCTAGAAAAACACATTGTAGAGCTGTTAGCAGGAGACAGCACTTCCGTTGAGCTCTCCTGGGAGGTAAGCTCGGCCAAGAGGAGAAAGGACAGAGCCTTCGGGGCTCTAGAATGGACTGGTTAGAGAGATCAGAAGCCATCTGACTGCCGAGAAGAAAGTGGGGCAGTCTGTTAGTGGTAGTGTTGTGAGTACTGGTTTTTCAGAACTTAGTAACTTCCCCTCTTCTTTCCTATTACTGTGTTCACTTAGTCAGTGCTTAGTACAGATGGATGGCAAACCCTGTGTCCAACCCTGGCTCAGATGCCTGAGACACGGCATGCCCACCTGTGAGCAGCGCCACCATGCAGTATTAGAATATTTTTGGCTAGAAAAGTAGTTTGATGCATAAAGAAGCTTTTGTTTGCCCAGATGATTTTCATAATATATTCACTTTCTTTATATATTTTTGGTTTTTTAGAAAGTTACTTCTGACTTTTTTTTTTTTTAAAGAACACAGGTTCCAGCTTGCCTAAGTACGAAACTATTGGTAGACTGAGCTTAGACTGAGCTTAGAGGAAGGGCGGTGTACATGAAGAGGTTGTGTATTTTGGACACTGGAGACCTTCACAGTTAAGTTACATTATTGCAGTGTTGTGGGTTAAGAAACAGTGGGTTTGAGCCTTATTTAACAGCATCAAATAGACCGATTCTTCTCCAGGGGTTCAGCCTGTATGCTCAGTTCGAGCCAACTAGAATTTGTCAGTGTGTCGTGTTGAATGTTACTGAGCTTTAGGAAGAATTTTTCTGTCGTGGTTGCTTTGGAAAGCCCAGATCTTGCTCATTGTTTTAACAGTAATATTATCTGGTTACTGTGGGAAAGCAGAATAGCACCTTGATTTTAAGAGTGCTGGTAAGCTAGTTTTGAGCTTCCCTTGTGGCTCAAATGGTAAAGAATCCGCCTGAAGTGTAGGAGACCCAGGTTTGATCCCTGGGTTGGGAAGATCCTCTAGAGAAGGAAATGGCAACCCACTCCTGTATTCTTGCCTGGAGAATCTCACGGACAGAGGAACCTGGTGGGCTACAGTCCATGGGGTTGCAAAGAGTTGGACACAACTCAGTGACTAACACTTTCAAGGTAGCTAACACTTGAATCCCTGATTGCTCCCTTGCTTGCTGTGTGACCTGGAGAATTCAATTTCGTTAAGACTTAGCTTTCTTAAGTGTAAAATGGGAACACTGATAGTAACAAATAAGGACTGTGAGGAGCTGGTACTTGCAAAACGCTCAGGAGAAAGGCTGAAACTGTATGATGATCAGGGTTGTTTTTGAGACTTAGTGAGAGACAGGTGTCAGAAAGCTGGCCAAGTTGGATTGTGCATTGAAGTGAGAACAAGATGAGCAAGGTAATAGAAGGAAATATTTTACCTGTTAATGAAACACAGGTTTAGAGTGTGTGACTGGTGGAAAATTTTAGTTCACGTTGTTAGAAAGGGAAAGGGGTTCAGAGTAGCCCGGGTGTCTGTTTATACCCATCTTAAAACATACTTGTTCATGCCAGAAAGGTGGAGCTTATCCACCTTACAGCCATCTTCAGGGACCTGGTAGTATATTTTATTATATAATGAGGCAAGTTTAGTTTCTCTTTATCTATCTGGAGCAAAAGGTTTTACTTATGCATTTTAATTATACAGCTTGGGAAATGTCTGATTTTCTGCTCTTTTTGAACTAGTTCAATTTTTATGCTTATATCTTTTCAGTTTTGTATGTTTGCTAAGATGCAGAGCTTCATATTCTTAATAAAGATAGATTAGCTCATGGGATAAATAGGAGTGCTGGCACACAGCAGGTGCTGAGTTGCCCACTGCTAACATGGCAAGTTAGCGGCCCTCCTGCTGATAAAATGGAATGTTGTTACCTGCTTGAATTCTCCTTACAGTGAAGCACAGAGCTGTTATAAAGCACTCAGGAGTCAGTGCATCCATTCATTTATTCATGCTTTGTCACTCAGGCATCAAGTATATGTTTATTGATTAAGTGCTCTAGGTGTTTGATACAATGTATATTATCGAGGGTATACAGTGGGGAACAAAAACCAGACCTGTGGAGTAACTGGGATGTTTTGCCTTTCACAGCAAGGAGAAGAAAGACAGTTGCAAGAGACTTGCATTTTAATGAATGATGTTTTCAGGTTTGTAATCCTCTAATAGAAAAGAGGCCAAAAAAAAAAAAAAGAGAGCTTCTAAGAAGCACATGTTTTTCTTTTACCTCTTGCAACCAGCTGGAGTCAGAACTTCACTCTGGCTTTATTTAATAGTGTGTAGGTCCTGAGGCTGCAGAGTTGAAGGAGGCTGCTGTTGCTCCTAGAATCTTGTGTTTGAGTGGAGGGAGGGGCTGACAGGTGGGGTCAGATTTGACATCCACCCTAGTGGGCGAACCCACTCAGATGGTAAAGAGTCTGCCTGCAGTGCAGGAGGCCCAGGTTCAAGGCCTGGGTCAGGAAGATCCCCTGGAGAAGGGAATGGCAACCCACTCCAGTATCCTTGCCTGGACAATTCCATGGACAGAGGAGCCTGGCAAGCTACAGTCCATGAGGTCGCAGAGAAATCGGACACGACTGAGTGGCTAACACACACGTGTTAAACCAGAAGCTATACCACAAGGGTGCCTGGGGGCAGGACTGTTGTCTCTTCTGTTCACTGATGTGTGCTCCAGTGCCTGGTGCTGTGCACGGCACGTGGCAGTGACTGCAGAGACCCCTCTCGTGAGTGACAGGGCTGGGGGATGCACCCCTGTTCAGCCTGGGCAGGAAAACCCCGGCAGAGGGACTGCCAGTGGCACAGAGGTGTGTTCTGTAAACTAGAAGGAGTTTAAGAGACACCGTTGAAAGATGTTAGACTCTGCAGAGTTAGACTGGGCTTGATCAAGAAGGGCCTCAGGCCCTGACGTACAGGAAGCATGTTTCCCGACTTCAGGTCGACACTTCATATTGCACGGTGCACGCCGTGTCAAAAAAGCTCCATTGTGTCTTGGGGTCCCACTCTGTTAGTGGTAGCTGGACTACTGAAATTCTGTGAGCCACTGGTGAACTTTTCATCTTTGGGGGAAGATGAGGATATAGGATAAATAATTGTTTTCTCAGGAGTAAAAATAGTCTAAATTCCTGAAGGACAGGAGTCTTCTATTTCTATGTCTTTGACTTCTAGTTCCCCGGAAGAATGCCAGGTGTGTTGAGTAGATGCTCAGTATGTGAATAAACGAAAAACACCCTTGGCTCTCGTGTGCACTGTTGTAGCAAGCGTTGTAGTGGGTTCTGGAAGGTGATTGCTGAGAAATGGCCTTTTGCGGGGTCTCCAGGTGAGTGAGGGGCAGAGAGGAGTGGGTCACTGATGATGGGACCAGGGTGAGTGCTGTGGACAGACTACAGGGAGTGCGAGGGATCGTCGCCTTCCTTGGAGCACTCATTCCCCGGGTTCTTAGTCGTTTTTATACCTGCTACTATTTCCACACCCTCTGTGGTAGCCTTTTAGTAAACCTTCCACAGTGTCAGGCACACGGACTCTTCATGTCCTCTTTCTGGGCTCAGCTTCCTGGAGGTCTCTGTTCCCCCGTGTTCTCAGCTGGCTGTCCTCATGCCTGCCCTGCAGCGTTGCCCCGGTCGTTCCTTGCTCTCGCCCTTTGGCTTCTCTCCAGGGTTGGGTTTCATGTTTGGGGTGCCCCTTGTCTTCATCTTCCTTGACTGACTTCTTTGTCTTGGTCGAGCACTGCGTCGAGAGGTGAATCACTTGAGAAGGATGAGTGGGGTCTTGGTCAGGGCCAGGCCGCCTCCCACGGTCCCTCCTCCTGAGCCTCTCTGCTCCGACTGTCCTCTCTGGGCCCACAGCTCCTGTTCTGGAAGCTCCCTCCACCGTCACGTCCTTGTTGAAGCTCAGGTTCTCCCTTGATGCTTACATTTCGGTGGAGGACCTTCTCCAGTGGCCTCCTGAGGTAGGATGCTTGGGGCAGAAGGTTAGGGAGTGAGCGTGCTTGAGGAGGGTGGTTAAGGTGTAGCTGCTGTAGAGTTCTGTTGGCATCGCTCTGACCCATTGCTTCCTGTGCTTGGTGTTACTGGGTTTCAGTTCAGAAGCTTGTTCGAATTTCTTATTCAATGTAACTTTTCCCCCTCCCATCTTTAGAAGCTTGTAGCAATTTAAAACTTTGTCCAACTCTTTTAAAATGTCATGCAGTGTGGGTTTCTTTTCATCTACTGTTGTGCTTGTTCAGTGAGGACCTTCACTCTGCTGACTTTCATTCCTCAGCTCTGGGGAGATTTTTTCCAGTGATTGTGCTGATGTTTTTCTCCCTTCTGTTTCCTTGTTCTTTCTTTCCGGAAGTCTTGTTATCCACGAAACTGTCTTGGCTGTCGTAATTTTCTTATTCTTTATCTCCAGTATACTTCTGTCCCACCTTCCCTCCCGTTCTTCCTTCGTTTTTTATTCTGCTTTTAGGGAAATGTCTTGAATTTAACTTAACCTTCTTTTTAGTGTTTTGCTTCTATGTTCAGTTTCTTTAGTATTCATGAGCTCTTTTTTCTTCTTTCAAAAGAGCATCCTGTTTTTGTTTGTTGATTGCAGCGTCTTCTTATGTCCAGGTTTTCGATGGTCGAGTTTCTGTTTCTCTCAAGTTATACCCTTATCTCCCAACCCTCCAGAACCCCTTCCTTCTGTCTGACATGGGGTGGGCCTTTTGACTTTTACATCAGGATGTTATGGGTGGTTGATTTGTTGGGGGATCCCCTGTATTTTCAGGTCTTTCTTCTTGGGCTGATTATATTCCCCAGGAATATTCTCTAGTCTCTTTTGTGTAGAATTCTGACTACAGAAATCTGGGGGCTGAGTGGGTGGGTGGGTGAGGGGTGGGGAGCGCGAGGACCCACCCTTGAGTTTTGTACGGTGATAAAGTCCGCCTGTGTGTGGTACAGCTGGGCAGAGGGACGTCAGTCCAGGGCCACTCTGCTTTTCCTGGGAGTGACGTGACCTGCAGGGATGGGGCAGCACTCGGATGCCTGGGGCTGAGGTTCTGGCTGTGGCTTAAGCGGACTCGCTGCTCCCCTGTGGCCAGGCCCCGTCCTGCCCGCACCAGTGCTGCCCGTTGGGAGCCTTTCGGGACACCCCTGTGGAAGTGGAATTGGGTCTTAGTTTTTCCACTGCTGGCTTAGGATCTGGCTTTCTCGGCCTGCTGAGTCATTTACTATGCTTCCAATCTTCATAGATTGTGTGTCCTCCAAGGGTTTTTTTTTCCCCCTTTTTAAGAAATTTGTTTTGGTCTTTATCTTCCATGTGAGACGCTTTTCTCACAAGTTCCAGAATTCTCTTTTTCCCCTGTCAGTTCTGCCTGAGCTGTGTTTTGTTTTTCAATTTTTTTTTAATATCTCTTTAGTATAATTTTAGTGAGAGAGGGTGAAGTAGATGTATATATTGTTGGTGATCTTTCCCTGAGCTTACTAGCTAACTCTGTGTCATATTAATGCATGCTTGTTGGTATGTTTTAGTAGTCTCCAGGTTTTCACATGTATTTTCTTGACTGAAATGTAGGTTTGAAGACAGGAACTTGATGGCATGCTTTTACCCCTCATCCCAGGTCTGGCACTGCATGTGTGGTAGGCAATGAGACTGACTCTGAGAGGGGTGAACACAGTGGCTCTTTGAAAAAGTGGTGGAGAGGTGGTTTTATAAATGCACGTTGTCTTTCCTTGTCAGGTTCTCTGTGACTGCTATGGAAAGAGGAAGGAGAAAGGAGGAGTGTTTGTAAACCATCGCGCCACTTCCTCACGGAGTTTTGGTGGCCTTCTGAACTGTGAGTCTGATTCTTTTGCTACACTTGTGTCTTGGTGTTTTGTTTTGATTTTTCTTTCCCCTGTCATAGGGTTTCTTTGACACACAGTGGAAACAAACAAGAGGTAGTGAATTTTGCAGAGGTGAGAGGAAAAATAGAAGTTATTTAGCCCCTTCTATATGTGTACCTTCTATACTTTATATACCTTTTTGTATATATGGTTAACAACTACAATAACATCGCATGGTTTAGAATAGGGCCAACTCTTTGCAAACCCATGAACTGTAGCCCGCCAGGCTCCTCTGTCCATGGGATTCTCCAGGCAAGAATACTGGAGTGGGTTGCCACGCCCTCCTCCAGGGGATCTTTCTGACCCAGGGATCGAACCCATGTCTCTTACATCTCCTGCAAGTTCTTTACCACTAGCGTCACCTGGGAAGCCCAGAATAGGGTCTAGTACCTTATGAATACCAGGGTATGCCTGCTGATGGGTCCTCTCCCCTCTCACATTTGCGTACCTGAAGGACAGCAAGGCTGCAGATCCCAGTGCAGAGCTGGGATGCAGACTGTCTGGCTCAGAGCCTGTGCCCTTTCTTCTGATACCTGGTTCTCAGGGGCTCTGGATTCCGATGGCAGCTTAGCTACTTATGCTTTACTAACTGCCTACACCTGGCTTTCCCATCCAGCAGGGCGTGATGATAGCCCTTCCCCAGGCACAGGCGGTGAGAGGTATGTGACATGCTCACAAATGTCAGCAGTGGTCACTCCCTGGGAGGGAAGCTGGGCCCGAGAGACTGGGCTCTTTATGATGTGGCCATTTGTAGCTGTGGGGTTTGTTTCATGCCCCACAGTGGGGAAGTTGTAGAGTTGAGGTTCTATCCCAGTTTGTGTTATTTCTGAAGACTGCTCTCTGGTGAGTCTGGTGGTGAATTGAGGACAGGCAGCTGGAGAAGATGAATGTGTGTCTCCTGGGATGTTGGTGTTGGTCAGCACTCTGTTGTGCCGATATGTTGTGTTGGTAAAAGCCTCATGAACTCGGACTTGATGGATTCAGACCTCACGACAGTTTATAACTGCGTTGGATTTCACTGTGGCCAGTGTCCTTGTCTTGTATGTCCAAGTGGCAGGGCCCTGGTTAAAGTTTTTCCACTTCCTTCTGAGGGTCGGCTCACTTTCCTGCTTTGTTCTCTTTTCCCCCAAGCGGCTTCTGTCTCTACAGAGGCTAGGTATTAGGGAAGGCAAATTATGTCATGCAGTTTCAATTTCCGCGCAAGGCCCGGAAGTCTTAGTCCTGTTTTTCCAATTCACCCCGCTCTTTACTGGCTGTGTGAGGAGCCTGGGCTGCGTGCTGTGATGACGTTGCAGGTCATGAGGTCACAGCCAATCTCTTTGCATCCCCTTCCATCCAGATGATACGTTTCTTCCTGTGACTGCAACGTCCACTTGGGTGCAAGTCTGTTTCTGAGAGTCTTAGAAATTAAAAAAAATTTATTTCACCTCTGCATCTTTTGTTTGATTCATAGCTGGTTTTTACTAAATGCTGAATGAAGGAATGTTTAATGCTTGCCACAAAATAACTTCTCTTAGTAGATCCAAACAAGGCAGAATATCAAGTGTAGCTTTTCAGCGAAATTAGCGCTTAAAAATACCTCATCTTGGTACAGCACAGGGGGCAATATTTACATGAGGGGGCAATATTTAGTAGAAGGCACTCAGAATTATTCTTCTTGACATATGATGCAGCGGAAGAAAGGCCTGGTGGGAGGGTGGTGAGATGTCAGGCACGCCAGCCCTGATGAGCCCCTTCCCCGGCTCAGTGAGCTGTGAGCACCAGGACTGCTGATAATCTACTGATTCTGGCTTGTCCCCTCCCCACCAGTATTTGAAAATACTTAAGCCCAGAAAGATAACTGTCTAACTGGTGTTCCTCCAGACAGACGGTCAGACCGCAGGAGTCAGTCTGGCCTCCCCCAAAGTCAGCCAGACCCCCGTCCCCCTGAGTGCGCCGTTGTAAGCTCCTGGTCCTCCTGGAGCCCTGCAGAGCGGCTCTGCTTCTGGAGATGCTTTTCCAGAGTTGGTTCTTGGTTCTTGTTTGATTTGGTGTGTTGTGCTGGAGGGCAGGAACTTGGGATGGAGGTGTTTTGCAACCTTAATTCTAGGAAAGCGAAGAAAAGTTTTGGAGGAGTTGAGTCACTGAAATATGTGTAGAGATCATTTTCAGGGTTAACGTTTGTGGGAAGCTGGTAGACAGGAAGGAAGGCTGCCTCAAGACCCTCTGAAGACCCCCATTTTGTTAATAAAGGTGTGTTTTAAGCATCAGGACAACTGAGTACAGCTGAGATAGATTGGACTCTGAGGTCTTGGGGCTGTTTACTCAAAAAACCTGTTTTTTAGTGTCTGGAATTCCAGACATTGTCCTGAGACTTCCCTAGGAGCTAAGCAGGATGGACATGGTTCATGTTCTTGTATGATGTCAATTTTGTTGGGGTGCAGAGAGCACCAGACAGCCTAACCTCTGCCGTGGGGAGAGAGTGTGCAGACAGCTTGGGGAGTCAGTGCTCGCAGGGCCAGGACCGTTGTGGTCGACACAGGCCTCCCAGGGGCTGCAGTGCCCAGGTGAACCTCGGAGGATGAGAGTGTGTGGCCCAGCACACAAGTGTTCAAGGAGCGAAAACGTCACACGCAGAGGCCCAGGGGCAAGAGAGCCTTGTCTTGCGGATATGTGACTGTAGTTTACTGAGAACAGTGACTTCAGGTGTTTACAGGGGAGGTGGTCACAGGTGCGGCTGGAGGGTAGTCAGCGGCCTGATTGTGAAGGAGGGTAGTCAGCGGCCTGATTGTGAAGGAGGGTAGTCAGCGGCCTGATTGTGAAGGAGGGTAGTCAGCGGCCTGATTGTGAAGGAGGGTAGTCAGCGGCCTGATTGTGAAGGAGGGTAGTCAGCGGCCTGATTGTGAAGGAGGGTAGTCAGCGGCCTGATTGTGAAGGAGGGTAGTCAGCGGCCTGATTGTGAAGGAGGGTAGTCAGCGGCCTGATTGTGAAGGAGGGTGCGGAACCCAGGTAAGGAGCCGGAGCTTTATCCTGAGGGCCGTGGGAAAGGACTCCAGGGTGGATTTTTGTTAATTCATGTCATTACCATTCAAAGTAGATGGTAGTGGGTGGGATCCTGATGGAAGCAGTGGTTTCCTAGCCTCCCCAGCCCCTAGCTCCACTCTGCACCTTCCTCCTTGGTAACCATCTTCCCTCATGGACTTTCTGTAAGTTACCTCCCAGACGCCGCACTCCATGTGGAACCGTGTCATCTGCGGCTTCAGCTTTAGGTGATTTGTTGGTTTTCTGATGTGGAATGTGTGACTGAGCCTAGTGGCACTGTGCGGAGGGCGGGAGAGTGCCTTCTTAGAGGGACCTGCGGGAGGATGGGAAGGCTGGCTATAGCAGGGGTGGGCGTTCCAGGGAAGAAAGTGCACAGAGGTGCAGCTGGACGGTGCAGAGACTGCACCCTTCAGAGATGTAAGCAGGCTTCATGGGAAATGTGGCATTCTGATTGTTTAACATTTGTTATAGATTTTTAATGTCCCCAAATCTGAGCCTAGGAGACACCAGAACTCCTGAATCCAAGTGATAATCTGAAACTGTTGATTTCATGTATTGACTCATGGGGAAAAAAATCCTTATAGAACACCCGTCACAGAAACGTAATACAGTTTGCATCTGTCTGGCTGTGCAGAGCCGTCAGTGGATCCGGCTGTGCTGTCGAGCTGCTCTGGTTGTCAGGCACGAACAGGGCATTTAAGAAGCTGCTCCACATGTGCCTCCACCAGGGGGTATGGCCATCAGAGGGCTTGGAAATGTCACCAAGGTGTGTGAGCAGCAGTCCCACCTGTGTGGCACAGTCGTAGCATCCTGGAGGGAAGGAAGCATTCGTGACGAGGTCATGCAAGACCCAGGGTGGTTAGATCAGATCCTTTTGAAAGAAGTCTTACTGCATTTGGAGTGCTGAGGCAAACTCTTGACATATTTGGACCTTATTAGGTCCACAAAGACTCAACGATTGCCAGCTCCAGGGCAGCTCTGCTGTAAATGCCTGGCGGGTCTCCTGTGTGGCCAGGACCCTGCGTTTAGTTCAGTGGGTCCTCTGCATGCACGGTACCTGCTGTGTGAGGCTTCAGTTTCATGCTCATAGCTCTGTGAAGAGCGTGTCTTTATGTTTCCAGTCTTCATTGTGATTCAGGAATTTGGGTGAAGGCAATAGTTGTAATCATAATAGCTGCCATTTATGTGTCAGTCATTGTGTCAGATTATTATTTAATTTTTTATAATAATTCAGTAAGGTAACACTTACTGTTGCATTTTATAGAGAAACTGGACTTAGAGACGTTAAGAAACTTGCTCGAGGTTTCATATGGTGGTCATCGAGTTTCAAAGTTCCTCTGCCGTAAATCTTCACCGTGATGGTCCTGCTGTGGCCTTGCTTTCATAGCGAGGAGAGGCTCAGGCCGTCCCCTCAGCACCGCGCCCCCTCTCTGTGCTGTCTGCCGCGCGTCGGCTGCGGCGCGTGTTTCTGCCGTGTCTGTGTTGCCTGTGCTGACCGGCGTCACTGCTGTTTCTGCAGAGCTCTGCCGGTGGTTCACAATCCGGGCTTCCTGGCTCAGACTGAGCAAAGAGGTGGTTTCACCAGATACTGGGAAAACTAGGGAAATGGGTCCGTTCCTGTCCCTAGAAGCGGGGAGACAACTTTTGCTGTGGTTTTTATAGACTTTGGTCTATTCCTCATGAATTCTGAAATCAAAATACACAAACTCCTCAGCATTTCTTCTTTAACTGTCTATTAGAAAGGGTAGATGTCTCTTAAAAGAACATTTGCAGCAAGGTGGATGAACTTGGGAGGTATTATGCTAAATGAAATAAGTCAAAGAAAGACAGGTGCTGTATGTTATCACTTATGTGTGAAACCTAAAAATACAACAAGCTAGTGAATATAGCAACAAAGAAAGCAGACTTACAGGTACAAAGAGCAAACTAGTGGTTACCCTTGGAGAGAGAGTATTGGGGAGGGACAGCAGAGGGGTGGGGGTGTAAGAGATACAAACTGTTAGATATAAAGTAAGTTGCAACACGAGGAATATAGCCAGTGTTTTATAATAACTACAAATGGAGCATAACCTTTAAAAATTGTGACTCGCTCTATTGTACACCTGTAACTTAGGTAATATTGTACAGCACCTATACTTCAGTTTTTTAAAAAGTTCTATTTTTTGACCGTGTGACATGTGGGCTCTTTGTTCGCCAACCAGGGATTGAACCTGCGCTCCCTGCTTGGCAAGCGCGCCTCCTAACTGCTGGACAGCCAGAGAAGTCCCTGTACGTCAGTTTTAAAGAAAAGATCTCAGTAAAAATTTCAATTGAAAATACGGCCAAAAGGTTTGAGTAGATATTTCATTCATTTCATATGGATAAGAATAAGCACACAGACAGATGCTCAGCATCATTAATCATTGGGGAAGGGCAGACAGCAACTACATTGACGTACCATTGCACCACAATTAGAATGGCTAACAGTAAAACTAGACAACGCGAGGCGACAGTGTCCAGTGACAAAGATGTGAAACAGAACTCTCTTGCTTTGCTGGTGGGAATGCAAAGTATAACCACTTTGGAAAACAATTTGGCAGTTTCTTATAAAGTTGAATATATACTTACAATACAATCCAGTAATGCTATTTTGAAGTATTTATTCAAGAGAAATGAAAATTTATGTCTGTGTGCATGAATGTTTATAGCAGTTTTATTCATAATCATTTAAAATGGAAAACAACTCGAATGCCCATCAGCTGGTAAACGGATGAGCAGATTGGGGTCCACCCCTGCAGTGGAATCCTGTTCAGCAGCAGCAGCAGGAAGGAATTAACTACCAACATAGGCAGCAAAGCGCTGCGTCTCCAAAGCACTCTCCCCGCTGAGAACACGAAGCGCTAATATTGCTGGGGCTCCATTGATGTGACATCCTGGGAAAGGCAGAGCTCTGAGAGCAGAGGTGAGGTGAGTGGCTGCCTACGGCTGATGGAGAGAGACCTGTGTTCCGAGGCCATGAGAACACTCCTCGGGGTGACGGAAAGAAGCCGTTCCTCCGTGTGGTGGTGGCGGCGGCCACACCACAGAGGACGTTTGTCAGAACTCCTGAGCTGGAGGTTTTCCTGTGTGGAAATTATACCCAAGGCTTAAAAGATGACTTCTGTGTATATACACACAGATACTGCACACACTTGAGCTCAGGTTTTCTTTCAGGCTGGATTAAACTTTATTTTTCTGGACGAGGTATCCTGGACGTTTAAGTGAAGTAGATTTTAGCCATAGACACTGCTTTTGAAAACGTGTAACCTTGAAGTCCTTGGCTGATTTTTGTATGCTTATTTATTCATGACCTCTAAAGCCTTTATAATGTAGTTTATCGTCATATAACATGATTGTATATTACAGATGTTGTGTAATTAGCATAAGTAAAAGATGTTTTAAAAGTTAAAATTATTTTAGGGGATTTCACGTTGATGTAGCTCTGGAGAAAAATAGTTTTACCAGCGTTTACAATTAATAAATAATGTTTTCTCTGGTTAATGAGACAAATTTAATTATGTAGTCTTCAGCTGTATTGTTTAGTCAGCTGTAATCGTAGGATACAGGTATATTTTACACTGCTAGAAATACCAAGAATGTACACAGAAAATGATACACATTGGCTTCACTGAGCTTAAGACTTAATTGCAATTGTAAGTACAGTTTTTTAGAAGCATGCAGGAGAGTTGCTTGTTATTGCTTTGTGGTGCTTTTTGATGTCCTCCAGAGCAGTTATTTAGCATTTTTTCCTAGTAGGCTCTTGTTTATGTATAGGGTGGGGAAGGAAATTAAAGTGGAAGGTTGTGTGTGAGGGTTTTAATTTTTATTTAAAAATCAAAATTCGTTTGCCTTCAGAAAGTAAGAAGGCCACTGTTGTGAATGATGACTTCATGATTTTATGGTGGGAGGATGCTGCTCTGTGTGGTTACAGCAGAGTCAGTGGTACAGCGAAGCTGGTTTCTGTCCCTTTGTTGCACGTGCCCCTCTGTGTTTGCGGCCCTGCTCACTCTCCCCTAGACACGTAAAGCTTCCCACCGTGTGTGTGTGTCCAGCCCTGCTCACTGCAGCTCCTGCCTGCCGCCCTGTGTACAGTGAGCACACAGCCAAGCTCCGCTAGTGGCCTTCTTGGCAGCGTATTGAGGAACAGGAGAGAGGGTGACGTTGTCCTGCTTCCATTTTGCTGTCTGGCTCCATCCCTGTGTTTTCCTCTGGACCTTGCATTAACTTAATCCTGGTCCAGAGGCTGCGGAGAAGGCTGGGTGCTTCCTTCAGTTGATGGCGTTTCCAGGCGCTGGCGGGGGTCCTGTTGCGTGAACTCAGGAGGATGGTTCGCGGGGTGCTCGCTTTGGTTTGGCTCATGTGCTGTTGCTGCACACATGTGTGGAGTGAACCATGCGGTGTCTCCTGAGAGGTTTTGGTATGAGTTGCTTAAAGTTCTTGTATATGCAGAATAGGAAAAAAACAGTGGATTATACACTTAAAAAATACGTAACCGTATATATTTTCCTATGTATTTTAAAGGATACTTTCCAGGTCTTCTTAAACAAAATGTACTGAAAGATATCAAACTCACTTTTAGCCTTTCTGGGTGACTTGGGATCTGCAGTATGAATACTTGTCACCTTCAGCGTGCGATAACACAGCTTTTGCCTTTTGCCTTTTTATCTGTGATAAACCTCTCTCTCGCTCTCCTTCAGATTCAGGTGTTTTGGTTTGTTTGGCCTTCTTGTGTTTTGGGCACATGCACTGGGCTCAACAACAAAATGACAGTGGTCTACACTGGCGTGACTGCTTCAGAAAGCCCCTCCAGCACCCTTTCTAGTTTGCTGCTCCTTGTTTTTTGTTTTTTAATTGTTTAAAATTGAAGTATAGTTGCTCTACAGTGTTTCAAGTGTACAGTGTGTTTTGTTTTTTTTAGATAAAAAAATTTTTTTTCTTTTATAGAAAAATTGTAAGATGTAGTATAGGGAACTCCTGAATATTGCACTTCACCTGGATTCACCAGATGTAAAACTAACGTTCTGTTACATTTGCCTGCATGCCCTCCCCCAGCCCTGTTTTCCTCTTCTCTCCCTTTCCCCACCCCACCCTCTCCTTCTGTCTTTCCATGTATATGCACACATGTGTTTTTACTGTGAGAGTAGGTTGCAGTGGTCACACCCTTTACCCCTTAGATACTGCAATGGGTCAGGACTGGGGAAACAGGGACGCTTGGAGGGCACAAACAAAACCTTGTGTGCACCAGGAGAAAGGAACAGTGACCCCACAAGAGACTGAGCCAGCCTTGCCAGTGAGTGTTCGGGAGTCTCCGGTGGAGGCATGGGTCCACAGTAGCTCACCGTGGGGCCGGGAACACTGCCTGCAGCAGTCCTGGGAGGTGCAGCATGCTGGCATAAGTCCTTTTGAAGGAGGTCACCATTACCTATACCATAGTTTGGCCTCAGGCCAGACTACAGGGAGGGAACATAGCCCCACCCATCAGCAGAAAATTAAAGATTTACTGAGCATGGACTTGCCCACCAGAGCAAGACCCAGTTTTCCCCACAACTAGTCCCTCCCATCCGGAAGCTTCCACAAGCCTCTTATCCTCATCCATCAGAGGGCAGACAGAATGAAAACCACAATCACAGATAACTAACCAAACTGATCACATGGATCACAGCCTTGTCTAACTTAGTGAAACTATGAGCCGTGCTGTGTAGGGCCACCCAAGACAGATGGATTGTGGTGAAGAGTTCTGACAAAATGTGGTCCACTAGAGAAGGGAACGGCAAACCACTTCAGCCTTCTTGCCTTGAGAATCCCATGAACAGTATGAAAAGAACAGAATGACCACGATGTAATTTATGTAATTATCAAATTATCAAATTAACAAAAGTTAACATTGCCTTTGCAGTTCATACACTTATCAAAATGTAGATACCGTTGTCATTTTGTGGTTGAACCCAACTTTGTGTGCCTAATGCATGCGGAAGCCAAACAAACCAAAATGCTGGAATTTGAAGGAGAGAAAAGTTTATTGCAGGACCAAGCAAGGAGAATGGGTAGCTCATGCTCAAAAGACCTGAATCCTGGGTGGTTCTTGGGACAAAATTCCAGGGGAGAGGGGAACTACAGGGTGCGTGACCCTCCTCTGATTGGCTGGTGAGAGGTAACAGGTTGTGTTCAAGGAATCTCAATCATCAGTCTTCTGCTTCTATCCAGTTTGGGTTCTGCTCAGCCTGAAGTTACGGTCCTCCACCTGAGTGGGGCCCTTAGTTGCTGTAGAAGACCTGTGTCAGAAGGTTACACGTTATCTATCCTCTGAGGAGGAACCAGAACCCTGCTTTATTCACGCACTGTTGTTTCTACTGCTTTGTTTCTACTGCTCCTCCTCTCTTTCTGTATTCCCTTACCCCTCTAATTAGTAACCGTTTGAATCTGTCCTTTGCAACTCAGGGAAGGTCTTGGAGGCTGAAACTTTCTTCCTACAAACAAAAAATGGAGGACACAGCAAGGCTTTAGTGCCTGGGAGGGCCCCAGGGCCCCAGAAAGTTCCTTCATGTCCCTCCATGGTCACAGTCCCTGTCCCAATCACTCACTGCAGGTCATTTTTGCCTGTTTTAGGATTTCATGTCAGCAGAATGGTACACTGTGTATAACTGTGGAAGGTGGTTTTTAGCATGGTGTAGTAGAGATTCATCTATATTGCTGTGTAGTTGGTTCCTTTCTGTTGCTGAGTAGTGTTTCCTTGCAAGAGTCTATCCTGTTTTGTCTATCCATTCTTTCTCTCAGTTCAGTTCAGTCACCCGTTGTGTCTGACTCTTTGTGACCCCATGGACTGCAGCACACCAGGCCTCCCTGTCCATCATCAACTCCCGGAGCCTACTCAAACTCATGTCCATTGAGTTGATGATGCCATTCAACCATCTCATCCTCTGTTGTCCCCTTCTCCTCCTGCCTTCAATTTTTCCCAGCATTAGGGTCTTTTCTTCCTTTTTCTTTTTTTTTTTTAGAGTCTTTTCAAATGATTCCCGTGGACAGAGGAGCCCGGTAGGCTGCAGTCCATGGAGTCGCTGAGAGTCAGACACGACTGAGCGACTTCACTTTCACTTTTCACTTTCATACATTGGAGAAGGAAATGGCAACCCACTCCAGTGTTCTTGCCTGGAGAATCCCAGGGACGGGGGAGCCTGGTGGGCTGCCATCTATGGGGTCGCACAGAGTCGGACACGACTGAAGTGACTTAGCAGCAGCAGCAAATGAGTCAGTTCCTTGCATCAGGTGACCAAAGTATTGGAGCTTCAGCATCAGTCCTTCCAATGATGAATATTCAGGACTGATTTCCTTTAGGATAGACTGGATCTCCTTGCTGTCCAAGGGACTTGTAAGTCTTCTCCAACACCACAGTTCAAAAGCATCAGTTCTTCGGTGCCCAGCTTTCTTTATAGTCCAACTCTCACATCCGTACATGACTACTGGAAAAACCATAGCTTTGACTAGATGGCCCTTTGTTTGCATTTATGAATGCTTACAGATTTAAATGTCTCTGCTTTTTAATATGCTGTCTAGGTTAGTCATAACTTTTCTTCCAAGGAGCAAGAGTCTTTTAATTTCATGGCTGTAGTCACCATCTGCCCCACTCCAGTACTCTTGCCTGGGAAACCCCATGGACGGAGGAGCCTGGTAGGCTACAGCCAATGGGGTCGCGAAGAGTCAGACACGACTGAACGACTTCACTTTCACTTTTCATTTTCATGCACTGGAGAAAGAAATGGCAACCCACTCCAATATTCTTGCCTGGAGAATCCCAGGGACGAAGGAGCCTGGTGGGCTGCCGTCTATGGGGTCGCACAGAGTCGGACACGACTGAAGCGACTTAGCAGCAGCAGCAGCAGCAGTCACCATCTGCAGTGATTTTGGAGCCCCCAAAAATAAAGTCTGTCACTGTTTCCATTGTTTCCCTATCTATTTGCCATGAAGTGATGGGACCGGATGCCATGATCTTCATTTTTTGAATGTTGAGTTTTAAGTCAACTTTTTCACTCTCCTCTTTCACTTTCATTAAGAGGCTCTTTAGTTCCTCTTTGCTTTCTGCCATAAGGGTGGTGTCATCTGCATATCTGAGGTTACTGATATTTCTCCCAGCAATCTTGATTCCAGCTTGAGCTTCATCCAGCCCAGCATATTGCATGATGTACTCTTTTCATATAAGTTAAATAAGCAGGGTGACAGTATACAGCACTGATGTGCTCCTAGCTACTGATTTTACTATCTACAGAATCTCAGGCAATTTCCATTTTGACAGAGGGAAGTCTGTTCTTTCTTTTGGCAAAAGTTTCATTTTGTTTTTATGCTGATATGGGATATTTGGTTTATTCTGCATGGTGTTTCATGCAAAATAGCTTTTCTCGCCTGGCTTACCACATGCTGTGTTGTTTGTCCTGAACATAACCGTTAATCCCAGCTCCTTCAACACTGGAGTGGGTTGCCATTTCCTGCTCCAATGCATTTTCTTCCAGCCACTTGCCCATCCGTCAGCGATGTGTTAGTGTAGTGAGCAGTGAAGTGAGTGTAGCTGGGCCTGGTGAGTGAGTGTGAGAAGGGAGACGCCTGAGATCTTCAGGCGTCAGCAGACTGCCCAGCACCTGCGTGACCCCAGCCCTGTGCTCTGCACTTCTGAAGGAGAGCTTTTCCCCCAATCTTGTAGATGATTGGTTGAATATTTGGAATCATTTTTGGCTCTTCTTGTAGTTTTTGATGCACATTTTAGTAACAATCTCTCCCTTTAAAAAAATATCTTTGTTTATGAAATTGAGATTAGTACAGTATAAATATTAATTTTTCATTATGTAAGCCTTTATGAAGTGACATATCATAAAATGAAGAAGTGTGTACCTACTGCATAGTTTCTACCTACTAGTGACAGTGGCTTTGAAATATGAAAGTTTGATAGAATAGTGGTGTTTGGGTGTATGTATGACATTTGCTCATAACCTCTGTATCACATTAGACATACCTTGGAGTAAGGGGTAAATGTGACTTTCAGGCACCAAGATCAGACTCATTCTTAAGATTTAAATGGGAAAAATTTGGGTGTTCTCAAGTGGTAGTTTTGTTCTGGACCTGCAGCATTGATGCAGGCTGCCTGTTGGCGTTTATGTGGAAACTCTTAATCCTAAATTGATCCTCTTTTGGTAGCTGAGGGCAAGTGAGACTTGGTCAGTCTTGGAGTTGCATTTTCACTGTTCAAAGCTGAACTTCACTGCCTTGTATGTCAGTAACAGGGGTATTTAACATATTTGAGAAAACTGATCACTAGTGTGCTTAATTTTGTCATAATTTATAAAAGATTTTAAAAAATTACTAAAAATGTATTTGTTCTCTTGAGTGTGACTTATAATCTTTAGAGTAAATCTTTAGTTTGGGCTTCCCTTGTGGCTCAGCTGGTAAAGAATCCACCCGCAAATGCGGGAGACCTGGGTTCAATCCCTGGGTTGCGAAGATCCGCTGGAGAAGGGAAAGGCTACCCACTCCAGTTTTCTGGCCTGGAGAATTCCATGGACTGTATAGTCCATGGGTCGCACAGTCGGACACAACTGAGCAACTTTGACTTGACCTGACTTAGGTGCGAAGTTTAGCATAAACTTGCACTCATTAGGTACTGAGGAGTTTTCTGTGTGACTCATACTTCTAGATGACTGAAGAAAATGTATCTGCCTTTCTCTTTACTCCCAAACCTCCCGGTTCCCCAGACCTTACTTTTATTCAGGTAAGAAGATGGAAAAGGGGGCAGGGTGTGGCTTTTCTTGCAGGATATTCTGATTGTGAAAGTGGAGTCAGTTCTTAAGTGGATTTTATCTGGAAGAGGATAGAAAGCATGGTCGAGTGTTTACACGATATTTGCGCAGTGATCATGATGGTGGTGTTACTCCAGGAAACGTTGCGGCTGCTGTCGGGAGCTTTCCCAGACGGCAGAGCAGAGTGGTTTCCTTAGCTGTGCAGCAGACTCCAAGGGTGCCTTCTTTTTGCAGTGCCTGACTCTGTAAGGGAGACAAAAATGGGTTTACTGTGGATTGTGATAGATGTACAGAGAGGAGATTGTGTACAGAGAGGAGACTTGGGTTTTTTTAGACAACTGTGAGAATGAGGTGGAGATTGACTAAGTTTGTGGATGTTGGAATGAGATTGTCCTGAGTATAGTTTTCAGCAGAAGAAAGAATTTCAGTCAGCAACTGTATGTAGAGATCATATTGTAGCAAGTATAGGTGGTAACTTCGAGGTCACATGGAAAGAGCTGTAAATGCCCTGGAAATCTTGGGACTAGGAATGTGTAATTACATTTTACAGGAAACCCTGCGGGTGGTGATGCTGTTATTCTTGTGTTCTCTTTTGTTCTTGTTAGATGAATTCAAATTTCTATTTTTTACTTAAAGATAATATTTGATTTCCATTTAAGGCTTGGGAAATATACATTAGGAAATTCCTGTACTCCCAAGTTCTTAGGTGGTAATTCAAGGATCCCAGTGAGAGGACCATGCTTTAAACCACTTGTAATCATATCCAGACCCACTCCAGTGTTCTTGCCTGGAGAATCCTAGGGACGGGGGAGCCTGGTGGGCTGCCGTCTATGGGATCGCACAGAGTCGGACACGACTGAAGCGACTTAGCAGCAGCAGCAATCATATCCAGACTGTGTATGTAGAGCAAAAAATAAATGCATGTTCTCTCATAAATTCTTTAAGTGCATTTTATACAGACATATTTATTTCATAACCTTTTTTTTTTTTAAGCAAAATCAGATTTGGAGTTACTTAAAGGCACAACTGAAGTAATTAAAATTTCCCCAGGAAATAACTATAAAAGTATGCAGTAATGATTATAAAAAGAAAATTTAAAGTATTTTTGCAGATTCTTGGCCCTTATTCTCCCAATCACATAATGGGAAGCAAAATAGACTTTTTTAAAATGTGTAAATTTGGCATATATATTTTAAGTAACTCTTGTATTATAGGAGACCCATGTTCCTATGTTTTATAATTAGATCTTATTTTTTCCCCTACAGTCAGAATTCAATGTTTTCAGTTGTTCTTGTTAGATACTTTTTCATCTGTTTTTGATGTTTAGTTTTCTGCTTTTGAATGAACCACTTAATTATTAGCTAAAGATGCGTGCACAGGGCATATCCCCAAAGAAGAATAAGCTGTATAATGGCTTTATTTAACTGAAGAAATTTCTTCTCTAAAAGATTATCTTTCTAGGAAGTTTTTTTAAAATGTTGTTCTCTAGAATATCTAATAATGGGTTGAAGAGCTGTAGGTAAAGGTAAAATGTTTAAATCATTTTTTAGATTTAAAACTTTCGTGGGACTTATGTTGAAAATTTTATATAGTGTTTAATATGCATGTTAAATATTTTTATGTTGGGCTTCTTTCACTGAGCATAATGTTTCCTGACTTTGTCTGCATTGTAGCCTGCGTCAGTACCCTTCCTTTCATTGCTGAGTAATGTGCGGCAGGAAAGACACTACATTTGCTTTTAGGTTGTTAGCTTGCCAAAACCTCTCATGCTTCTCTGACCTCTGGCAGTTTTCTGTGGATGCTGAGCCCGGCTTCTCAGCCTCCTTCTTGTTCACAGGATTGGCAAATAAACACCAGAGTTCAAAGAAGCTGCAGGAGACCCGCTTGGCTTTGTGGTTCTTCGCCCTCTGAAGTCTTAGCCCCTCTTGTTCTCACTCCCCAGCATCTTTCTGATTATTGTACTTTATGCACTTTTCCTGTTTTCCTAGGGGACATGCAGTTGCACCTCCCTTAGATTCAGACATCTCAAAAAAAGGGGGAAGGAGGAATCTTGGAATAAGTGAGCTGTTACAGACTCTCCTCTCCTTTGAAGAGGAGAGGCACGTCATGCCCTGCCCGTGTGGCTTGTGAATTTGAGCGGTTGCTGCTCTTATTCCAGCTGTTTGGACCTAAATAAGAAGGGTTCTGCTGTTTCTTAGGAGGTGCAAATAGCCTTAAGCAAGCATGGATTTTGCTTACGCATTTTTAGGGCTTGCCTCCTTCCTTTAAGGTCAGACATTAATGAATTCAGGAGTTTGTTGGTTCAGTGTAAAAAATGCATTGTAACTGTTTCCAGTAAAATAGATATGCTTTTACAGTTTAGTTACTGTGATTCTGGTGTTTAAAAAGAAGTAGTGAATCTTTTTATTGTTCTCAGAGGGAACTTTTAAAGTCAAGTGACTGTACTTAACACGCCTTGGGCAGAAATGTTTCTGGTTTCACAAAGCCCTAGGTGATTGTGCTAGATGTGGGGTGCCTTGGGGTTGTGGCAGGTGGGCCAGTGGGCAGAAGTGGAGTGTGGGAATGGGAAGGTGTGGGCAGGACTCTGGCGAGGATTTTTCTCAGGGACCCCAGAACACTCAGTCATCAAGATAAGTGATGTTTTAGAAGTCAAGAATCAATGCAAAAGGTCTGTGATGGATGGAACCAAACTTTTAATGAAGACAGGGTCATTATTACTCATTTTTCCCTTTTGCCCCAGTGCTGCTCCTTGTTCTGTCTTAACTTCTACTTACTTTGGGTTTAATTTGCTAATGGTTTTTCTCATTTAAAGTAAAAAAAACCAGACAACTCATGTTTTCGCCCTTTAAATATAAGTGCTTAAAGTTAAAAATTTCCTCTATGTACTCTTTCAACTCCATCCTAAAGATTTTGATCTTCTGTTTTTAATTGTCAATCCTGTGCTGAATATTTTCTCAATTTCTCTTTTGATGTGTTGTTTGACTGTGTTATATAGAAAAATAATGGGAACTTTACTAGATATCATTTTTTTAAAATAGTTATTTTTTTGTGTCCATTTATTATTTTTATTATTTAAAATATATATCTTGAAAATCCTTGCAATTTAGGACTGGGGGATACCTTAATTCTCTATAGAACATGTTCCTTTTTTTTTTAAATTAATGAGTATTTTCTAGTATCAATGAAAAATTTTCAGCAAAGACCGTTTTTTTTACACATGTATGTAGTCATTCACCTTTATGTTCCAGGCTTTATTTGCTTATTCCCCTTCTTTTCAGCACGGAGGCAGTTCCCAGTTTTTTCCATGTTTCAGATAAACCTCTGAATCATTTAAGCCTCAAACAGAACAGGAGGTTTACTGGGGGTTTCCTCGACCAGTCTGCCGGGAGCATGGATATTGGGACTTGTGTGTATGTCCTCTGTGAGCTCTCAGCTTCTTGGGGACCCAGGCTCTGTCCTAGGTATTCTTGGATTCCTGGTGCTTATTAAGTCACTGTGCCAGCCCAGAAGATACAAAGTAATACCTTGATGATATCAAAGCCCTTTATGTTATGATATTTAATTCTCCTAACAGCTGTGAATGCTGCTACTGCTGCTAAGTCGTTTCAGTTGTGTCCGACTCTGTGCGATCCCATAGACGGCAGCCCACCAGGCTCCCCTGTCCCTGGATTCTCCAGGCAAGAACACTGGAGTGGGTTGCCATTTCCTTCTCCAACGCATGAAAGTGAAAAGTGAAAGTGAAGTCACTCAGTTGTGTCTGACTCTTTGCGACCCCACGGACTGCAGCCTACCAGGCTTCTCCGTCCATGGGATTCTCCAGGCAAGAGTACTGGAGTGGGGTGCCATTGCCTTCTCCGACAGCTGTAAATGGTAGATGTCATTTTAAAGTTCATTTAACTGATGAGAAAACCAAGTCAAAGAGAAGTTAAAAAATAAAAAAAGTGCCCCAGGTCACATATCTACTGTGTGGCAAGGTCAGAATTCAAGGAATATTTCAAACAAACTGAATGGACAGCTTGGGGCTTTCAGGCTTGAGGAGGTGGAAAGGTGAGTGTCTTGGCTTTGGGGTCATGTGTGGCCTTGACTTTTATAAAGTCTCGTTGGATCCTATGTCCTGTACCTCTGTGAGTCTGTTTCCTTTTACTTGAAGATGGTGATACTAGTAGTGATCTCAGATTCTGTTAAGGGGTTAATTTTTGTGAGCCACATGCAGCCCCTCGTCCAGTGCCAGACCAGTGTTGGCACTGCTGGGCCAGTATCTAGCCTATTCCAGGGTAGGTTGTAGTCTCTCTTGTTCCTTCCTCTTGTACTTCAGGCTCGTTCTGATGTCTCCAGGCTTTCCCCTTTCCCCCATGTCCATACAGGTAGACATAATTGTGTCATATATTTGCAGGTTTGTTGTAAAATATGAGACGCATTCTTTAAAGTGGTTTTAACATTTTAAGTTTTTTTATTGGGATAGGCAAAAAAATACAGAACATAAAATTTGCCATCTTAGCTGTTTTTAAGTGTGCGGGTCAGTGCTGTTAAGTGTATGAACATCGTTGTGAAACAGATCTCTATGCTTATCTTGCAAATCCAAAGCTCTGTACCCCCTTTCCCCTCTCCCTGCCTCCTGGTAGTCAGTGTTCTACTTTCTGTTCCTATGAGCTTGACTCCTTTAGATGCCTTGAATAAATGGAACCATACAGTACACATATGGTACCTGTGCTTACTTCACAGGTCACAGGATTTCATTCCTTTCAAAGGCTGAATAATGTTCCACTGTAATGTACACTGCATTTCTGCATTCAGCCATCGATGAACACTTGGGTTGCTTCCGCTTCTTGACTGTTGTGTATACTTGCTGTGAATAGAGATGTGCGGATCTCTTCAAGACCCTGCCTTCAGTTCTCTTGGATGTAGGATTCCCCAAGTGGAATGGCTCGATCATGTGGTAGTTCTAGTTTTGACTCCTTTAAAGAGCCTCTGCTCCTTTCTGTAGCAGTTTTACCATCTACGTTCGCACCGATGGTATGCAAGAGTTTCTGTCTCTCCCCATCTCTGCCAACACTTGTTATTTTCATATTTTTTTAAATAGTAATAATCATCCTGATAAGGGTGGTGTTGGTTTTAATAACTTTGAAAAAATTGAAGTATGGTTGATTTATAATGTGCCAATCTCTACTGTACAGAGAAATGACTCAGTTATACACATACCTACATTCTTTTTTTAATATTCTCTTCCATTATGGTTTATATAGGATATTGAAGATAGTTCTGTGTGCTGTACAGTAGGACCTTGTTTATCCATTCTAAATGTAATAGTTTGCATCTACCAACCCCAGACTCCCAGCCATTCCTCCCCTTCTCCCCCTCCTCCCTGGCAACCACAAGTCTGTTCTCTGTGAGTCTTTTCTTTACTAGATAGGTTCATTTGTGCCATATGTTAGATTCCACGTATAAGTGATATCATATGGTATTTGTCTTTCTCTTTCTGACTTCACTTAGTATGGTAATCTCTAGTTGCGTCCATGTTGCTGCAAATGGCATGGTTTTTTTCTTTTTTTATGGCTGAGTTTAATAACTTTTTTTTTTTAATTTATTTTATTTATTTGGCTGCATCAGGTCTTAGTTGTGGCAAGTGGGATATTTCATTGTAGCGAGTGAGTTTGGGCACTCAGGCTTCTTTCTAGTTGTGGCTCAGGGCCTTAGCTGCCCCTCAGCATGTGGGATCTTAGTTCCCTGACCAGGGATCGAACCCTTGTCCCCTGCATTGGAAAGCGGATTCTTAACCACTGGACCACCAGGAAGTCCCTAATAACTTTTTAATGATAAGAAATTTTAGGTAGAATTGAAAAAGTGACTCTATATGCTGCTAGCTGAGTTGGAATAGCACCTGTTGACACCAGTATGACAAGACCAGAGTCATGGAGGAGGGAGATGGACAAAGGAAACCAGCCACTGTGCAGCTGTGTTTGGAAAGAGAGAAGACTCACTGGTGCCTCTTACTCAGAGTATGACTGGAGTAACGACTGGATCCGTACTGGGTGCTTCTGTTGGGTTACACTGTAGAAATGCCTTCTTTTTCCAGGCCACTGTGAGGGATAATTTAAAATGTAGATAGTTGATATGTCCCTCTTTATAGCTGAGGAATGTAGGTTGTAGAAGAGGCTCATTTACCACCAGGGGTCCCCCTGGCCCCAGCACCCGTTTTAGCTATAGCCGTCTGCTCACAACCTGCAGTCGCACGGCCTGGTTTTTAACCAGACACCAGCGGTTCTCTTGGGCTCTCTCCGGTTCAGTTACCTAATTCGGGGAGCCAGTGCTTTGATACTGTTGCTGTTTGCTAAATAAGGTGAGTGGTCAAACTATGGATAAATTGGATTTATAGGGTAAAAAATATATGGTGATGAAATGATGAGGTAAGTTGGATATGTATATGCCTGTTCAGTAAAAGTTTCAAAGTTGAACAGTTTCAACATATTAAATAGCTACTTGATTCCCTTTGATTATTTGTGTCATTTTGGTCAATGTACGCAAAAACTGCCCTCTACTTCATAACATGTTAAATACATTTAGGTTGAAAATTTCCGTTCGGTGAATGTCTTCTCTCACCCTGTGTTACTGTACCTCTGCTACCCATTGTATTGTGAAAAACTGTAGCAGCATCTTCTCACACATTTCAGGGCCCTTTTTTCCCTCTTAAACTCTCAACTGATTCTTAACCTGAAATTTAGTGCTGATCTTTTATGTGGCAAAATAAACAAGAAATGGCTATGAACTAGTGTCTCTGGGAACCCTCTAGTTCAGAATTATTTAGATTAATAGTAGGTTCAGGGCTTTCTGCCTTTTTAGAAGACATTTTCCCTCTGTGTCATCTCTTGAGTGTTGGTTCATCCGTTAGGATGGATGGATGTCTCCTGTTGGTTTGGATGCGTCTCTCAGGTGCCAGCTGCAGGCTCAGCATCTTGTCTGAATGTGTTCTGGGCAGGATTGCTGACACCAGGGACCACCGTGGGGTGCTGTGTAGGGGAGAGAGTGGCCTGTCTGTCTTGTGCTCTGCCCTCAGGCACATTTCTTCTCTTCCTCTTCGTCCCTTTGGTCCTCAACGTGACCCAGCCATCCTCTGGAGGCCAGGTGGGGCCTGCCTCCCACCCCTCTCTGGAAAGCTTTGCAGCCTCTGCAGGTGGCATCACCGGGGCGGTGGTTGCAGGGTGTGGTCTGGCTGGTATCCGAGTGCTGGTGCTATCCCAGCTCCACTGCTGACCAGCTAGCTTGATGTTAGGTATGCTGCTTCATATCTCTGTTCCTCAGTTTGTCCACATGGACAATCCTCATTTGTGGATTTTAACATCATCTACATCATTGGTTGTGTTAATTGAGAAAACAGGTGTAAGGCTCTTAGCAGGTTGGGCTTCTCAGACGGCACAGTGGTAATGAATCCACCTGCCAGTACAGGAGACGCCAGAGAAGCAGGTTCAATCCCTGGGTCAGGAAGGTCCCCTGGAGAAGGAAATGACAGCTCACTCCAGTATTCTTGCCTGGGAAAGTCCATGGACAGAGGAGCCTGGTGGGCTACAGTCCATGAGATCACAGAGTTGGACATGACTGAGCAACTGAGCATGTATGCACACTTAGCAGATTGGTAAGGAACATAGACTGTGGGCCTGGCTGGCCGAGTTTGGTTTCCAGCTCTGCTCCTAGAAGCTCTGTGACCTGGAACAAGTTATCTCTCTGTGCTCCAGTTCCTTCATCTGTGCAGTGGAGGTGATAGAGTCTGCCTCGTGGGAGTGGTTTTTAATAACTAAATAAGTCAGTATTTTAAAAGTACTTGGAACTGGGCTTGGTGCATAGTAGGCATTAACTTGGCATCATTATTATCATATTTTCATTATTATTAGTGTTGCTGTTCTGCTGTTTTGTGACTGACATTTTCACGGTTCAATAAGTGATAGTCGTTGTCCTTGTTTTTCAGGTGAACAGACTGAGGTTCAGGATGGTGAAATGACTCTTTCTTTGTCCCACGGGTAGAACTGGGGCTCCTTTGCACCTTCCAGTTGCAAATTCAGTGCCTTCCTCAGCTTCCCCAGAGCTCCTCCAGAGTAACAGAAGGGAGGTATGGTAATTGTCACGAAACTTGGCAGGGAAAACAAGTAATACCAGTACCATCACCTTTTGGAGTATGTTGTGTTTTGAGACCTATTGTCTGTCTGTCTTCAGAAGGTAATTATATCCATTGTTAAGACTAAGTTTCTTTAGTTCTTACCAAATCATAATTTTTATTGATATTAAAACTTCCAGAAAAATTTTTTTTCTGTGTTTGTGATGGAGACAGTGAGTCACAGTGACATTGAACAGATAATTCTCTGAGTCTGAATGGAAGTAAGCTTAGAACAGGCACCCAGCTGACAGAAGTTGGGTATATTGTACCTATCAGTTGCTAATGGAGGTACCATGTTGTAAAAGTGTTGATTTTATTTAAATCTGTAACTTTTGATTAATGAGGCATAAAGAAAGGCAAGAGAAGATAAATTTTGAATTGTGTATATAATGTGAATTACATTATATGTTTTTACAAATTCCTCTTGTTGGTTGACATAAAACCATTTACCAGTGCTTTACCCTTCTAAGAAGTACTGCCGAGGAGTTTTGGTCTAACTTAAGGCAAACAACAGAAACCGTGAAAACTGTATGAGAACGTGAAAGTCAGGGTTGCATCTTTGTGAGCTGCTTTTGTGACATTTGTAAGCAGTTTGTTTCTTAATAGTTCTTTCTCAGTGACTTTCTTTTCTTTCTTATTTTAAAGATTGTTTATTTCTTAAATTTTTTTTTTTTTAATCTTTTTTTGGCTGCACCATGGGACATGTGGAATCTTCGTTCCCTGACCAGGATTGGACGACAACGCTGCCCCTGCATCGAAAGAGCAGAGTCTTAACCACTGGGCCATCAGAGAAGTCCCCCCTGGTGACTTTCTGATTTCAGGCCAGGTTTCTGTAGGGAAGCCAGAGTGGGCAGACCTACACACTGTGTGAAGGGTTCTGCTCACTAACCTTGTTCATAGCATTCTTTGCTAGCCCTCCAGTGGTTTTATCTAATCTTATACACTAGTATCATTTGGTTCTATTAACATCTGCAGTGGAAGTTCTGTTCGGAGTATCAGAATACTGCAGTTGTGTGGTTTGTTTTTTATGTCAGACATGGAAGGGCATTTCCACATCGTTTTCCTAGAATTCATGTCAATTTTTCTTTTTCCATTCTTATGGGGAAGAAAAGCAAGGTTTGCAACAAGTATGATGCACGTATTCATTCTGTAGATATTCTTCAAACCCCTTTGCTGGATCTTGGAGGTGAAGCAGTGCCCAAGACCAAGACTGGCCATGCTGTCACGAAGCTGAATGTCGGGCTCTGACACCTAGAACCTAGACTGCCCCTCTGCCATCTCCTCCTTACCCATGGGGCGAGAAGGTAGTGTGGAGTGCGGCCTGTACATTGTACCGACCGTATTAGCAGTGAGGCCCTGGGGACAGTGCACAGACCCAGTGGTGTCCTTCCCACTGTGGAGAGTGCGTTGTGGTGGGGCAGCTAGGCGGGGGACGAAGGGCAGGAATAAGTCACGTGGGGTTGTAGGAGGTGCGTGTGCTTTGGGGCAGATGGAACTGGGATTAGGGTATGGCTGTGCACTTCTAGACGAGGTGAGTGGAGTGAGTAATATTTGAGCCTTGTGGTTATCTGAGACAGGAGTGTCCCACCTAGAGGGACAGGCCGTGTAAAAGCCTGAGGTTGTGCACGCCTGGTGTGGGCACAAGGCAGAGTGGAAGTCAGTGTGACTGGAGCTGAGAAGACCCCGGGGGCGGGCTTGGTGAGTACCCCAGGTGTGGCTGGGAGGGGAGCTTTCAGGGCCTTGCAGGCCATGCTCAGTGTGTAGGTCACCTGCTGGGGGGGCTGGAGAACTTTTGGTGAGTTTTAGCAAAGGAGTGAAATGGTGTGCTTGATTGTTTTGAAAGGAAGGGCCAGTTGCAGCTGCTGGGTTGAGAGTAGAGTATGTATGGGGCAGCCGGATTGGAGATGGGGGAGTGGGGATGGCCTGTGGCTTTGACCCATGTGCAGGATGGAAGCAGACATAGGGCAGTGGGCAGGGAGGGGTCACGGCCGAGGTGTAGTTTCAAGGTGAGGATAACGGGTTTTGCTGATGGGTTGTTCTGATCCTCAGAGACAGAGAGAGGAGTCGGGGTAACTAAGGTTTGGGGCCTGAGCAAATAGTAATCTTTCTTGTAAATTTTAATTAAGAGTTTGCTTGTTAAGTGGACTTACCACTTAACTAGTTGTTCAGCTAGACAGATACTACAAAGAAGTTGTTTTAAATATCAAAGAACTTTCTATATTAACATGTAGAATTTCATAAATCAAAGCTTAAAGGGATTGCTTATTACTTTTTTTACTTCTGTTGCCATGAACTGTAGGCCTTTCCTGTTCTTTTCAAGATGTCACTGAATTTGGGAGTTTAAAAGCAGGAGTAGTTTTAATGTTTAGCAAAAAGAAAACAAGAGTAGAGATATAACCAACCTGGCTAGGACTCGTTCTTTTTCAGCTCTTCGGCCTGAGGCAGGTCCACCTGAAACCTCAGGATCCTTTTCTGTAGAGTGCTTTGTTGGGGTTGTGTTCAGGATTGAAGTCAGTCGTTTCCTGTGAGAGCAGCTGGCACAGGGCTGACTTGCAGGTGCTGCCCTGCTGTTCCCAGAACACCTGCATCTTTCTCTGCCCTCACACCGTCAGCTTTTTCTTTTCAGCAGCCTCAGTGGTGCTGAGGGCTTCCCTTGTAGCTCAGTTGGTAAAGAATCTGCCTGCAAGACAGGAGACCCTGGTTCAATTCCTGGCTTCGGAAAATCCCCTAGAGGAGGAAGTGGCAACCCACTCCAGTATTCTTGCCTGGAGAATCACATGGACAGAGGCCCCTGGCAGGCTACAAGTCCATGGGGTTGCAGAGTTGGACATGACTTAGCGACTGAACCACCACCACCAGAGGTGCTGAATTTCCTTGTAGCTGCCTCTTCCTCAGGCCGCCTCTGGTCCTCCTGTCCTGGAGAAATTTTGCTTCTCTGTATCTTTCCAGCTTTTCGACCTTGCACACCAGAAGGTGACATTTGGATACTGAAATAAAGTTTCAGTTAGCTTGGTTGGAGGGAGAGAAAGCTGGCGCCTGCTGGTTACTTCATCTCGACCCTAGCCTTCCCCCCTCACCCACGCTCTCCCCAGGCGCCGTGTCCGCCGCCACTGCCCTGCGTGCGCTCCGGCCCCACCTGCTGCTCGCTCTGGACAGCTGCTGCCATGCCTTCTGGGCTGTGGGTGGGCTTAGAGACTGTGCCTCTGCCTGGTTGAATGGCCCTGTCTTTACACGTCTTTCGAAGAGGTGATGGCACTATTTTTGCTTCAGTGTGGAAATTAGATGGAATCAGTATCAGCTGTGTGTAATACAGTTGGTGACAAGGAAAGGTAGCTTTGAGTTGTTTTTAAAATTTTTGAGAATCTTAGGTTCCAAGAGAGACTCCCAGTTTACTCGGGCCATTTGTAGTCTGTTGGTTGATGGTTCAGATTAAGCCCTGAGCCCTGGTTGTGGGGCTGAACCAGATGCCCAGATCCCTGGGATGTGCCTTGATGTACCCGTGACGGCAGTGGGCCTTCCTGTCGCGGGCTCGCCTAGGAGGTGGGGGAGGCTGGGCTGGTTTTCAGGAGTTCCACCGGCTCTGTCCGCCTTTTTCTTCTGCTCTGTTTCTGGCTAGCTTGCCTCTGTTTTCTGGAGCCCTCTTTCTTCCCACTGTTGCCTGAGTTCAGAGTTTTCTTTGCTAAATGATAGTTTTCACTGTGTTGTAGGGGCAGCCACTTGAGTTAGGCCTGCAGTTAGGAGCCTGAAGGTAAAGCCTGCAGACAGGGCAGCATCTTGAGCTGTTGAAGTGGAACACCTGGCCCTGAGGCATCCCTGCACACAGCCTTGGTTCAGTTTCCACCCCCCTCCAGAAGTTAGTGAAGTCATAAGATCCTGTTCCCAGTTAAGTAGAGTACTTGTCTTTTTATTAGCATGTGGGATTTTCTACTAACAAAATTACCCATATATTAGGAGGGCTAAACTGTACTCAGGCAAGGCTCTAGGAGCCTAGTTACTTATTATCTTACTGCTTAGATAATATTATTTAACTGCTCAGATACTAAGTGTGGATTGTGTTCAAATAGCTGAATTTTTTAGATGACCTTGATTATCTCTCAGTTTGAGTGAAGAAAGTAAGTAGCTTTGTATTTTTAAAGAAAGTTGCTCGTACAGATTATTAGAGTGTTTTTCTCTCCTACTTGTTCAGTATGAGTTTATTATTATATTTTAAAGCTAAAAAAAGAAATGCATCTTGGATCCCTCAGTATTCCATTAAACTAATTTTGAAAGTATCTGGCAACCTCACATTCTTGTTTTTATGTGTTTTCTAGATAGTTTTTATAAATTTACAAACATACTTTTCAAGTATCAATCTGAAGAAATATCTTAACCTCAAATATATTTGGGTTCCTGTGGACATAGTTTTTACAGACTTGTTTTTAGTGTCGATCAGGATTTTATTTTCAAAATTATTCTTATTTCATTAAGGTAGTTATTTTTAACTGTAAGGTCAGAATTAGGCTGATAAAATGCCAGAAGCATGACTTTGAAAACAAAAATGGTTTGCACAGGCACCTACAGACCTGATCTGGGTCAGACTTGATTTGCAGCTTACCCAGTTTTAGAATTGCCTCTCGGTTCTGTAAACAGAAGTCAGCCAGATGAATTGAACAGAAGGGTGAGATTAGCATGTTAATAAGGCGCAGGCTCAGGCTCCCAGCTGCCCGGGGCTCCTCCCCCTGTCCCTCCTCCCTCTGTCCCCTCCTCCCCACCCTCTCGCCCTCCTTCCCTGAATGAATCTAGGAACACAGATCCCTGGGGTCACGTTACTCGCTGGTTTCTTTCTGTTCAGGAGCTTAATCTGGCCAGGACGGTCTGTGTTTCAGATTGCGGAAGCTTGAGAAGATTCTGTAACTGAGAGGCATTCTTCAAGCTGCTGGAAAATATTACAGAAGGAACACCTCCCAAATTTTGCTTCAAGCTCTGAAAAAAGGAGCGCAGAGGGGAAGCTTAGTCTTGAATGTGGATCGAAGCAAGTCCGGTGGGAGTGATGACCAGGGACTTGGTGTGCGGACTCCTGGCGTGGTCTTTCTAGGACTGAGTTTATGTTGTTGGAAGTGGCGGGCCAAGGGGCCCTGGAACCTGCAGGTGCTGTCTGTATGGAGAAGAGCGGCTGTAGTCCATTTCCAGTGTGTTGGGCTAAAGGTATAAATAACTTAAAAATCTGTTCAGTTTAAGTTTTATTTAGATTCATGCTTTTGCACTAAAAAGGTGGATAAGAGTTTGTCAGGACTTATTTCCGATTGATTTACAGTTAAATTTAAGGAAAGTTGGAAATTATTTGGTATGGGTTTGCAGCTATTGCATAAAACCATTTAGAGAGCATTTCAAATAGTAAATAAAATTGTTTTTATGAAAATGCATTTAAGTGAGTAAAATATTTTTTATCTATATAGCCTGTCCTATGTCACTTAAAGTTTCATGTTTTATTTTCAGTGTTAATCAAGATGTCCTTATCCATTCCGCCATGTGGAAGTTTTTAAAGGATAAAGAGACTAATTTTTAGTTTAAACATACTGTAGGAAAAGGAATAACGTAGATTTTCCCATTTCAAAAATTGGTTTCCTTTACTCACTGTAAAGATTGTATATTTATTTGGAAACTCCTTGTTATTGCAAGGTGGGCTTGTCTCGAAGGGTCGGCAGGGCTGTGAATAAATAGCTTTCCCCTGTAATGTGGTTAGAGGCTTCAGTTATATAAAAATAAAAACACAAAATGTAGCATTTTGTTGTAACATGTGTTTGAGGAACACGTTTAGAAGTTAAGAATGCATATAATTCACACATGAATAAGACCAAAATGGGTAGACTGCTTTACTTTAGTAGTGAATATTGTATTATTAAAAAAAAAAAAAACCTAAATATCTTACTAGAAGTATGAATTTTGGAAGAGATTATAGTGTTTTTGCTCGTTCCAAAGCAATCGATTGCAGCCAGTTATTTTTCCATTATGTTTGCTGACTGGAGAGTAAATAAATAGAGGCGTTTTTATTGGAATATCATTCTGATAGAGGTGGGCTGTGGGCATGAGAAAAGAGCTCACCTATATACAAGAGGGAAAAGGTAGAGAGGGTGTTGAGGTCAGGTCCGTGTGCCTGTAGGACTGGAACAGGCGTTGTCGCAGGTGGATCATTGCAGAGCAGGTTCTAACAGCGTGGGGGAGGCGGAGGGGCTTGTGCCCTGTCTGCTCCTGGGACTGAGTCCAGGACCCCATGGGTGTCAGCGTGAAGGCACGGTCTCAGGACAGGCCCCTCTGCCTTCTCTGCTTACTCTCTCACCCTTAGGTGATTAATTTTTGCTGTGTGATACAGACAGCAGTGTTCCTATACAGGAATTGGCTGAATTGGTTATTTTCGAGTGTAAAATCACTACTTCTAGATAGAGACAGACCTCAAACCTAGAGACTATGTATCCAAAGTTCGGTCTGCAGTTGGACGTCCTAAAGCTCACACTGGCTCTGATCAGTCACAATAACCTCACAGAACAGCCATGGCCCGATGTAAGAAGATGTGTAAAATCCTTACTGCTGCTGCTGCTGCTAAGTCGCTTCAGTCGTGTCCGACTCTGTGCGACCCCATAGATGGCAGCCCACCGGGCTCCCCCGTCCCTGGGATTCTCCAGGCAAGAGTACTGGAGTGGGCTGCCATTTCCTTCTCCAATGCATGAAAGTGAAAAGTGAAAGTGAAGCCGCTCAGTCGTGTCCGACCCCTAGCGACCCCATAGACTGCAGCCTACTAGGCTCCTCCGTCCATGGGATTTTCCAGGCAAGAGTACTGGAGTGGGGTGCCATTGCCTTCTCCGAAAATCCTTACTAGAACAGGCTAAAAGTAATAGGACCCATATTTGTGTACTTTGAACTGAAACCTTTATCCTTAAAAACAGTCTGGAGTCTTTTCTATAATAACATTATTGTACTGATGAATTTAATGTTAGAGAACCCGCCTTAGATTGCAACCGAGGAAGATTGTATTTTAACATGTTTTAACATATTTAAGAAGACGTTGTTATAAATTGTGTTCAACTATGTCATAATTTCCTAGGCTTGAAGACAGTTTAAATTCAGACTATTGAAGTAAGTGTAAATGTTTACAGTGCTGTGTAATTGGCTGCAAGGCTACTAAGTGCAGAAAGTCCTGCTTGGAAAGTTCTTTGATTACATCAGTGTGTGCATTGTTTGTTTTGTCTCTTTGAAAGACTGGGAAGGATTGAGAGGTGTCAGATTTGGTTGTCAGGAACAAATGTGCTGTTGATTTTTTTCCCCCCTCTGTTTTTCAGTGGTAGATTGAAATTGAATATACTATTAATAGTTCCTTTGTGTGATTCTGGATCCTGTGGTTAAAGTCATGTTCTTTCTGTATCAGTATTTTAAACATCCATCCATCCATCCGTCCATCTCTGGGTCAGCTGTCTCTTGATATCTACATGTATACTTTTCATAAGCATCTGATACCAGCCAGAGAGGAGCTTCTTACTTGTTGCCACTGAAATCAGTTCCTCCCCAAATCCTCTGTCTAATAAACGTGTCAAAGCTCCGTCCACTCAGTTGATCATGCCACAGACCCAGGGTGCCTCTCTGATGCCTTTCTCCATGTATAAGGGATCCATCTTTTTATCCTGATGGTTCCTCACCTTCTCTCGCTCTGGGCCATGGGAGTTGCTTCCTGTTTGTCTTCCTGTGTCCTCACATGTTTATCCTTCACATACCTGCTGGAGGGATTTTGTAGAAACATGAATCTGGTATTATTAAAACTGCCCGGTGGCTTCTTTCTAGAATGAGGTGAAACTGCAGCCCCTTCGCCTGGCCTGCAGGGCACTTTGTCTGGCTCTGCTTGCGTCTTCAGCTGTGGGCCGTTGGCCTCTCATCCCTGTTGACTGTTCAGCACCCAGAATACCCAGAGTCTTTCCTCTCAGGCCTCCTGCACCTGCCGTTGCCTCTTCTCTCCCTTCTCTGCCCAGCCAGCTCCAGCCCACCCTTAGGTCTCAGCTAAACCAGCTTCTTTCTCTTGGATGGTCTGTCCTGAGTCTTTGCTTCAGTCTGTGTTTACTGTTATTCATCATAGTGTATCACACTTGTTTGATCTCTTCTTTCCTGGATGCTAAACTTAACAAAGTCAGGGGTTGTGTCAAGTTTCTTTCTGCTTGACAAGTAATTGGCATAAATAAATATTACCTAATGAATGAGCAAATTCTATGTAGAGTTAGCTAATCCACTTGCCTTAAAAATTGCTCAACAAAAGCAGTGAATTGGTCTCTGCATTTCCTCTTGTAGCAGCACACGTACTGCATTCTAGTTCTCTCAACAGATGGGTCTGGGTCGGCTCCCAGGGTCTGATGGCTGCACTGGGAATTACCTCCTGGTCCTCTGCCATGCCTGTGGGACCACAGCCATGTGGTCTGACAGCTTGAGGAGCTAATTGACTCGTGGGGGAGACAGATTAAAAGTATATTTTTATATAAGTGTATAGACCATTTTATAGCTACAGTGTAACTATGTAGATACCTGCATGTTTACAGTCACAGAAATCAGGTGCTTTCCAGAGGACACCTGAGTCCTGAGTGCCCAACACAGGGAGCAGCGCCTCCATGTAGCGGCCCCAGTGCACACTAACCTAAGTGGATCCCGTCCACCCTGCGCCTGCATGAGGCCCTGCCTGCCTCTCCTCCGCCCTCTCCCTGCCTCCCCAGCTCCTGCAGGCCCCAGCGTCTCCGCTCTGTGCACACTTAGCTTTCTGAGAGAACCCTGCTGGGCTGGCCTTGTCGGCCTCTTGCGCTGTTGCTGCTCCTGCGTGGAACTTTCCTTCTTCACCCGTGAAGCCTTCAGGCCTCTGCTCTGCTTGTAGCCTTCTGTCTCTCTCCGGCCCCAGGGCTGAGCCCTGCCCTCACTGGCGTAGCCAGTGACTCACACAGCTCTGCTTACTTGCTTGACTCTTGTTACCTGGTTCTTGCAGCCAGGCTCGGGTCTCATTACTTTTTGATCCTGCATGGTGGGACATATTAACAGCACTCAGCAGTTGTTTGCTGAGTGAAAAAAAAAAGCTGAATTGGTAGAGTCTGGGGCATCTTTGATTTCGGCTGAGAGGGTGAGGAGGGTCCTCCGTCCTCCGTAGCAGTCCGCAAGCAGAGGTGCTGAGACATGATGTTGGTGTGTTCTAGAGAACCTGGGCTTCTCCACTGATTGAGTTGCGGAAGGCCACTGGAGGGGGTGAGTAGGGAAGCCTTGCCTTGCACCCCGTTTCTCTGTGGGCTCTTGTTGCTAATTCTCTGCCCACTTCTAAAGACCGAGGCTCTGCTGCTGGGCCTCAGGCCTTGTCGCCCCCTCCCCTGGCACTGTCCTTCCCTTACCCGACCCCACGGGAGGCACACCTCGTCTGCCTCTGCCCCTCACTGTCTTCCTGCCTCGGGCGCCATCTGTCAGTCCCTTGAACTCCTCCTCAGGTGTGGGTGCGTGTCCCCTCCTGGGGCATCTCTCCTGTCATAGTTCCCTCTGTGAACCCCCAGCCACCCGGCTCTGATCCCTGAGTTCTCCCTGGTGCTGGTCCCTTTCCTCACATCGTAGGGACTTAACTGTGTAAACGTTGGTGCAGTGTGTTTGTGTCCCCCACAGGGAGCAGGTGTGTCTGGTACATGAGTTTATGGTAAACCAAGAACGTGATGGTAACAGGTTTCTGCTGCTGCTGCAGGGAGGGCAGGGAGGGAGGGGATGGTGAAGAGAACAGGGGTGCATTCTGTGTCCAGAATTCTGCCGTTGTGACCGGAGCATCGCCGTGAACCCTCTTCAGTCCTGTTGAGAGTCCTGTCCGCGTCGGTTCCCTCACCCACAGGGCCGGTGCAGTGGGGATTCAGACCCTTCACTCATCCTTGTTGTGTTTGGGGAAGGGGCCGCTAGTTCTTCCCAGGGTTATCTCCACAGGTGACTCTAGAGCTTTACCGCTTTCCTCACCAGTACATGGCATGCTCCTCTGCTCCTCTGCAGTGAAATGCACACCTAGGAGGTGGAACCGGTCTGTCCTGCTCTCGGCCTCCTTACTCAGGAGGTCAGGAGCCTCATGAGCAGGTGACCGTCTGCCTGCAGCAGCCCAGGTCTGTGTGGCCAGAAGCCATGAGAAAGGTGGTGCAGGGTTTTTGAAAAGTAAAAAACTACTGAGTTCTTTCTAGTGACTTTATGGTTAGTGATACTGATTTTTTAAAACAGTTTTTAAATAGTACTTGTTACAGTTGTCATTAGCCACACACGTGAGACAGGCAGAGTGTGTGTGTGCGCGCACGTGTGCAGCTCTCCTAACTAGGCTGAATGCTCTTCAGGTTAGGGTTACAGCTTTTTTAATCCATACTAGTAGCTGGCTCTGTAAATGTTTGTGTAGAATCAGTTACTCTAAGGGAGGTGTGGCACATGCGTTTGCCTACAGGAGACTGGCAGGAGCAAGTGGACGAGGCCAGCGGCTGTGAGGGAGCAGGCGGGAGCAGTAGCACCTTGCAGCTGGCTCTCGGCAGAGGCCAAGACAGCGTGGCGGTGACCGTGACGGAGGGAGAGGACGACCGCTCCGCTGTGTGTTGCTGTGTTGCCAGGCAGTGCTGCGGCCTGCTAGTGACCAAGTTTTCAAGCGAAGGTGCAGACTCAGCACACCCTGGGCGGCAGGGCTTGCTGAGCAAAGGCTGGGCCTCTGCAGCTCCCCTGCCTGGCTGAGCCCTGTTCACCAGGCCTGTGGGCTTGGGCAAATTGCTTCTCTCTTCCCACATCCAGAAAGTGGGGGAAAAAAAGTTATTATGAGAATTAAATGATTTCGTTTTTAAGTGCATAGAACAGTCCTGGCATGGTAAATGCAGCATGAATAATTCTTGAAGTAAACCTCTATGAACCCTGGCCCCTGTCTCATGAGTGGCCTTGATAACAACACGTTTCAAATCAGACAGTCGAGATCAATCTCTATGTTTTAGGACAGTCACTCTTCTTTTATGAACAGCAGGTCAGGTTTAGGTTGGGAGTGCTCACCTCATGCGGTTTTGATGTTGCCCAGGGCCCCCTCCCTCAGGAGAGAGGGCACCAGTGGGGGTGTTTTCCCGAAGGCAGGTTTACTTCTCTTCCTTAGGAGTACAGCTGGGAAATCCTATTTGTGTTTTAGAAGGCTTCAGAGAACCCTCATCAAGATATCTGAGTCGTGTGTGTCAGGCCCCCCTTCCCCAGCCTGAGAGCAGCTGTGGTGGCCCGACACTTATCCCCGTTCCAGAGTAAATGTCCAGGAGTCCCGGCTCCCTGCTTCACTCCTGTAACCTGAGGCATGAAGTGCCTGCTTCATCTGGCTTAAGCTCAGGCATTTGGACCCGAGTTGTTCCCAGTAACAAATACCAAGCAGAATTGATCTTTTCCTTCCTGCCCAGCCCCCTCCAACAGGTCTGCCCCTCTTGTGTTCCTTATCTCAGTGGAATGCTGTCACTTTTCCACTTAGCTGCCCAAGCCAGAAAAATGGCTGCTAACTGTCTCCTTCAGTTTTATAAATGCAGTTTGATCAATCCTGTCCTCTTGGATTTTTTTATAGCTTTCAAATCTGTGGTCTCAGGCCATAGTCAGCCCTGTCTGGGTTATAACAGAAGCCTTCTGATTGGTCCAAACAGACTTGAATGCCTGCCCAGGTGCAAATCCTAACACCGGCCAGGCTCTGAACCTGCCTCTGCAACTGGGCCTTGTCCTGCTCCCTGCTGATTGAATTTAAGGCACGCTGGCCTTGTGTTGGCTCCCCGGGGCGCTCTCACCACACCAGCCACCTTGTCTTTGGTCAGGTTTAGGTTTTGATACCCGTTCTCAGGATCCCAGCTTGGAACTCACCTTGCTTAGGAACCCTGACCGTGTCCCAAGTCTGAGCTGGACCTTTCTTTTCCCTGGGCTCTCCCCAGCACCGTGCTCTCAGTGCGCTGGTCTGTGGTGGCTTTTCTCAGGAGGACCTCTCATCAGGGGTTCCTGATTGCCTGGGAGAGTGCATTACATGTAGGGCCAGGGAAGGTCGAATTAGTAGGTGGAAAGTACATGATATACTAAAGAAAATTATAAGGTAGTTTGGTGGTTTAGATGCAGGTAACATAGCTGACCGAACTTGCCTAGGGATCACACGGTGATACTGGTTGGCATGGGGTCCATTTGCACAGGGGCTTGCACGGCCCCTGTGTGCTGTGCTGAGGCTTTGTGGCTCGCCCCTGGACCAGCCGGGATCTGGTGTGAAAGTGAGCATGCACACTCACAGCTGGGTGACCTGGGGCAGTCGCCTAACCTCAGTGCCTCAGTGACCACACGTGTAAGTGAGGTGACTGATGGGAGCCACCGCGTAGGGCCGCCGTGCGAAAGAGACAGTCAACTGTGCAAGAGGAGCGATCAGGTCATGGCGATCCTACTGTGTGAAGAACTCCTTGAGGGAATCTCTTCTTAAACAGGCGAAGCTTTTTGATGCTATATGTGGTATACTAGACGTAAACTTAGAAGTGGTGAAGGAATAATTTAACGTAGGTTTTCTACATTGATTTTGATCATCTGCTTTGATAAATTCTACTTTAATTTACATCGTGAAGTATTTAATTATAAAATAATACAGAAAAATATTTTAACCATGTTTCTTTCATCTGGGAATTTTACAGTTAGTGACAAAGAAGTGTTTGAGAAAGTCTATCATGCTTAATGTGTTCACTAGTAATTGGCAGTTAGCCTGGCTCTGGGGAGACAGGCTCAGCGTTGCTGTCCCCAGAAGGCCTGTGGGGGTTCTGTTGTGTGGCCCAGGTTCACCAGGCACCCGTTCTGTCCAGTGTTCCAGCCAGCCCCCTGCCGTCCGTTCTTTCCATCCCAGTAGCTGCTCATTGAATGCCACCAGCAATTCTGGGGAGATGGCCCTCCTCCTGTCGTGTCACTCCACCACAGCCAGTCGACACCAGAGAACGTGTGGCGGACGCATACCTGCGACAGGATGTGCAACTCATAGGCTTTCTCCCTGACAGGCCCTGTGCAGGCCAGAGACCTGCTTTAGACAACATTCTTCCTTTCATTCGTGATCCATCGTGTACATTCAATGCTTGCCAGCGTTGTTGGGATTGCAGTGGTGAAGAGCTGTGTGTGTATCCGTGAATGCTGAGAGCAGTGGACTGTGTCACTGAACTTAGGATTTTAGGGGCAGAGAACATCGTTAGGCCGGACTTGATGGGCCCCTACAGTGTACCTGAACTGAAAGAGTTTTTCAGAGCTTCAGTTGCACACAGTCACAAACCAACCACTGAGTAGCTTTGTGTTCCTGGAATATGGTGACTTTCATTTTAGACTTTATACCTGCTTAATGGAGCTAGGACCGTGTGCCTCTTAATGGTTGTGGTGAAAATGAAATTAAATGAGACAGTGTGTGTTTATGCCTTGCATGTAGAGCCACTCAGTAAGTGGCAGTTTTAATTATTTGTAATGAATGTTGGTACTGGCTAGACTGTTAATCTTAGAGCTAGGTTTCATGTATCAATTTTAGGGAAAAGTGAATTTTGCAGCCACATGTAAAAATTTGTGCTTATTAGTGTCTTTGCATTTTTTTGGAGAAAATGTCCCATATTTTTCAATAGAGTCTTAAAGACATCTGTCTTGAGTACGCGTACATGTGCATATGTATGGCCATATATCATAAATGCAGTTAAAAACTCCTTTCATAAAAGATGGTAAATGAGTACTTTCATATTTGCAAGCATCATACATTTTACTTATTTTTCAAAATAGCACATGCATGTGCCATTAAGAGAGTGGCAGAGGCAGAAACGCAGAACTCGAGAATCGTTGGCGTTTGTAACTGTGTTCATGTGAAGCGCCTCTGTGCGGGTCTGTAACTGTGGCTCAGGCAGTTTTACTGAGTCTGCTTTGGCACTCTGCATGTTCCTTTTGGTCAGTTGTTGGATAAGAATCTTCTGACAAACCTTTTTTGTTCTCATATTTGTAAGTAAAGATGAGTAGTTGAAGTTACAGCATCCATACAGTAAAGAGCGTAAATCCTACATAGCCTGGCCCAGGTTTTCTGCCCCTTTCCGAATCAGTGTATGGAAAGTTATCAGCTCCCCGCAGCCTCCCCTCTGGCCCCTTGCAGTCAGTGTCCCCGGAAAGGAAACCTGAGTTGATTTCTATCACCATGACAGGTCACAGTTAAAATATAAATGAATAGGTTATCATATTCTGAATGCTCTTAATTTTCGATCTGAAATACATTTATCTTATCAGCACTTTATTAATTTGGTTTTTATAAAGAACATATGTTATATTTTGCCATTCTTGATTTCCTTAGGATTTTTTTTTTTTAAGTCTCCAGTATTCAGTTACTTTGAAGGTCTCTAACTAATTAGGGATCTTAGAAATTAAGTACACAGTATGGCAAAAACTTTTGCTACCGGGTGGAAATAACTTTGTAGGACTCTAATTGAACATACATGAAGTTACAGGAAAAAATAGCCAACTCTAGGAATGCTGACTTTGCTTTTGAGCCAGACTTTCTGGATTTGCAGCCAAAAGAACTTAGTAAAGGTAGGTGTCTTTTATGTCTTACTGACATAAGTGGAGAAAATAATTGTGACAGAAACAGATGTCACTGAGGAAGTGACATGGCAAAAAGTTTCCATTAGAGGAACTCTCAGGTATTTCATGACATTGAAATTACAAAGAATAAAATGTAGAAGGAAAGTGACTCAAACTTAGGAAGGCATGTGACTTTTGTCCAGGCACTGAAAAGATGCTCACTCTGTATCTTTAATTTAACAATGCAAAGAAGGAGGCAAGCATTGTCCATACAGCTTCTGGTTGTCATTTTATGCCCCACACTTCCAGGTGAAGGAAGAATCACTGCTGCGTTTGTTAGTTGAACATACATTGTATCACTTGTCTGTTGCTGAAAACAAGACATCTGATACGTGATGGCTTCAGATGACACGAGTTATTTGTTCTGTTCAGGTCTGCAGTCTGGGCAGGGCCCAGCAGGACCGGCTCATCTCCTCTGTGTGGTGCTGTCTGTGGCAGCACAGCTGGGAGCCAGTGGGTCTTTCATGGTGGCTCTGTCTCGGTTTTCCAGAGGTGATGCCGCCCATCAGTGGAAAGCTCAGCGGAAGCTGTGTGGTTCTTGGAGCTCTGATCTTGGGTTGCGTGAACTTCTGTCTAATGTGGTGGTGGACTTCATGAGTGACCATCCCAAGGGCACCATGGAAACCTTGGTTCCTTCTTTCCTTTTTTTTTTTGGTGTTGCCTTTAATGACCTAGCTTAGGGTGTATCTTAATGTAGTCTTAAGCCTACCCAGATTTGAGGGGAAGGAACAGAGACTGTGCCTCTTGAAAGGGGTGACAAAGTCACACTGGAAGAAGAGCACTGGGAAAGGGGAGAGTTTGAAAAATATAAACTGTCACACACTGACATTATAATAACAAGTTCAGTCACTCAGTCATGTCCGACTCTTTGTGACCCCATGAACTGCAGCTCGCCAGGCTTCCCTGTCCATCACCAACTCCTGGAGCTTGCTCAAACTCATGTCCATCTAGTCGGTGACGCCATCCAACTATCTCATCCTCTGTCATCCCCTTCTCCTCCTGCCTTCAGTCTTTCCTAGGATCAGGGTCTTTTCCAGTGAGTCAGTTCTTCACATCAGGTGGCCAAAGTATTGTAGTTTCATATATATCCTTCCATGTTACAATATCAGACATTTAAATAATTTAGTGTTAGCTTCTCTGTCTGGTAGAATCACTGTGGGACATTTAGGATACTCAAGTTAGTCATTTTATGAGAAAATAAACCCAAATCATGGGTGAAAGAACAAAATTAAGGAGAAAACTTTCACACTTGTCTAGGTTGTTTAAGGATTTACTTTAGGGTTATTATCAAATTCTTAAAACTCTTCAAACTGGTTGATGTCTTTAATTTTTAAAAAAGTTAGCTGTATCAATTTGTGTTCTTCGCTTCTCATAATTTGGCAAGTATCTCCTGTTTTATTAAAGGGCCAGCTCATCACAAGCTTACTGAGATTACCCTCTTGGTGGGATCTTAGTATGTACAGTGAATATAAGCAAGACAGCTCTGGAGTAAGATTCTTGTTGTGGTCCTCGTGTTTTTCTTCCTTTTTCTTATGTGCTGTCTTATGGAGCATTTATATTGGATTGTGCAGTGAGCCTCGGGGTCAGTGCCAAGGCTTGTCAGCTCCTGTGTCCTCACACCTACCTGCCTTGGGATTGCCTTGCTTCTCCCAAGAAGTGAGTGTGTGAGTGAAAGGGAGGCCTGAAGCTGGAAGGTTGGCGGCTGCCGCTGATAGGCCGTCTGCTTTCCCGTTTCCTAGTCCAGTGGGCGCTGGCCTCTTGCTGCCCCAGGCAGCCTGGTGCCTGGTGGGGACTCGACTGGCGGTGGCCCGCAGACTGGGGCTGTGCTGGGACTGTCCACAGTGTAAGACCAAGTAAGAGCAGAATCTGGCACAGGTGTCTGGAAACCATAGCAACTTGATGGCAGTATTATGTTCATTGACTCTAATGATAGAAGTTTTGTGCTTGGCTTTTGTATGTCTTCTATTTTTAAATTTCATTTTTCTAGAAATTCCTCCCCATTGTATTTTACAAAGTATTGGTCTGTGACAGGTTTGAAAGGAAAACAGAGCTGGTCATATACCACTGATAGTTTGAAGAACAGGGGTCTAAATTACATGAGTAAGCCAAATTTAAATACCTTTTCATTTCCTCTTCTTTGATGGTTTTTTGAAAAAGATATTCAATAGTGTGTGTAAGTAGCAGGTGCCTATAACTGGTTAATCTTGAAAAGTTCTAAAAAATGCAACCAGCCCCAGATTGCAGAGGGCTGCAGTTACAAACTCCAGTCGGAGCCCGCCTCTCTGGTGGAGGAGGGCGAAGGCTCTTCTCACTTAGAGACAGAGTTGGCAGCCCCAGTTGTACATCTTCAGCCATGGGCCAAAACCAAGTAGAGAACCACACAAACAGCAGAGAATTCTCTTAATTGTTTGGAAGCAGAGGACTCAGTACATCAGAGAGCAGCGCTTAGGACTTCTCATTCCATAGTGGACACTGTCCCACAAACTGACCAACCCACAGTTTTGTGCCCCACATGCCAGGCTCTCTGAATCCTCAATCCTACAGAAAGACAGATAGGAACACCACCACTAGGGGTGGGTGGTGGTTAACAGACTTGCACGTGGAACTGTCCAGAAAGGTCAAGGAAGGCTTGATAAGGTGGAGGTGTTGGCCAATTTGAGCATTTATAGCACAAATCCAATTTTAACAAGCAAGGGAAAGCTCGAATCAATAAAGCAGAACCACATTCTATCATAGAAAGCAGCTTCTATCATGGTGACATCACAACGGTTTATCTTCTAAAAAAGTTTAGACCTACTTTTTAGAGGTTTATGAAAGATTTTGCCATTGAGTTTTGGCCACAGAGGGTTATCTGGATTGTGCGTTGTTTCTGGTTTAGCACCTCCCTGACACGCTCCCTATCACGCACCTTGCTGATCCGGGAGCAGCGTAGGGTAAGGGTGCCAGCCCTCGTGCAGGGAAAGTCCACGAATAACTTGTGCTCACCCCCTGTGTGAGGGCTTCTCTGTACCTACGGTTCCACTGCTGAGGATTCAGCCAACCAGGGATTGTGTAGGTCTGTAGTGTTTATTTACTGTTGAAAAAGATCCGGATAGAAGTGGACCTGGGCAGTTCAAACTTGCGTTATTAAAGGTCAGCTGTAGTGATTTTTTATCACTAGTGTATCATTTATTCTGACCACTCCAAAGATGGAATGTTTCTTTTCAGGAAGCAGTTGATACTATTATTTATTCATCCTTACTGTCTAATTTGGGGAGCAAAAGAGATCACTAAAATAAAAGATTTCGAAAATAGGCAGTAAAATTAAAACATTTTGCTTTCCTATGAGATTTTCTGACAAATTTAGAGTCTGTGATTTAAAGGGGGTGGTCGTGGTAAGTTACATTGTTTATAGATAACAGAGTTTTGAACAGAGGTGAAACAGGGTTCCCAGCCTTCTAGTAATTTGCTTAACAAATATTTATTATGCTGCCGTGAATCAGGTGCTGCTCTGAGTTGGGGGGATGGGAGTGGTGGGAGGGGGCTGGTGGTGGGAAACAGTGGTTATCCGGGTATAGGTCTTAGGTCTCCTCAGGCTCAACTGCGTACAACACATCATAGGGAGAGATCAAAGAAGTGTTGTTATGTTAGTGTATCAGTAAAATACATTTTAACCAGTAGATTTCAAATATTGTACACTGAAAAAAGTTATTTTCTTTTCCAGAATATGACAGATACCTAGCATCCAGCAAAAGAATGGCAGCTGCTTACCTTGACCCAAACTTGAATCACACACCAAGTTCAAGTACCAAGACTCACCTGGGTACCAGTGTGGAGCGTTCTCCTGGGGCCATGGAGCGAGTATTAAAGGTCTTTCATTATTTTGAAAGCAACAGTGAGCCAACCACTTGGGCCAGTATTATCAGGCATGGAGATGCAACCGACGTCAGGGTGAGTATGTTTTCCTGGGAGACACCCTCAGTGTGTGTTTAGGTTAAATGTTAATGGCACACACTGAAAAGGCAGGGTAATAATTATTATTCCAATATATCAGTGATGCTAGCTTTTTTCTGTAGTATTTACTGAGTTGATATGTGACTGACTAGAGTTTTAATTTATGTAAAATTTCTTAGAAAAATAACTGCATCATATATAATGCCATTGACTTGTTTTTCTTTTCCTGTTTTTTAGAAAAAAATTCTTGAAGTACTTAAGGAAACAAAACAATTAAAATAGCCTCTAATTCTGTTGAAATAAATTGTTTTCTAGAAAGTGTAATTTTGAATCTACTTGCACCATTCCAGACAGGACAGAGTCTTAAAAAACAAATGTCTCCTGTATACACACGCCTGACGAGGTTCTGGGGATGTGAAAGATCCTGCCTGGATAGCCTCCAGTCTCTTGTGGGTGGGGTCCCGGGGGGCCTTAACCTCAGTGCAGTACAGACGGCACTTCCCAGGGCCCCAGTGGCCAGGGCCCATGGGGCGTCACTGCATGTGAACGTGGGAGTCGCTGGACGGGCTTCCTCCGGGCACTGGTGAGAGTGGGTGGTAAAGAGTTGTGGGGCAGCACCGTGCAGGCAGAGGTTGCTGAGAGGAAAGAGTGAGCACCAGAATCTCAGAAAACCAAGTTCGGAATGTAAGCTGTCAGGATGTTTATTTGATCAAGTGTGGAGGAAGCCCCTCCTCCCTGCTGCTCCTCTGCTTAGTCCATATTCATCTTTAAGGAGGACAAACTGTCCAGTGAGGAGAACCATCAGATATACGCCTTCCCTTTTATTATAACAAGATTAATTTAGTACTCATTAACTTACATGCCTTAACTATTTTTAAGCACGATAAAGGGAGTGGTAGAACTTAGACTTAAGGCTATATATTACATATAAATTATATGTAATATTATTACCTTTGTGATACTGTAATACTGACTATTCAAATGGATTATTAAAAGGAGAGTCATTCACTTAGAATTGAAATATGTGTTAGTATCTATCCATGTGCTGTACTTGAAATAGTCTCTTTTCACAAACTTTTTACAACACTTGCTGACTTTTTCTAGTTTTTCTATAGCTCTGTTTCATATTTAATCTTATAAATGCAATCTCTGGAGAGGAAACCTTGTAAATGTAACATTTATGGGAAGGCTGTTAGGGCATGTTGTAGTTTTATAAATTTCAGATACAAGAGAGGAAATTCTTTAAACCATTGCATCAACCTTAATAGACTTCAGAGTATTTGTGCAGGAGGGGAGCCTTTCAAAGGTTATGAATTTCCCAAGACATTTAGGAGATGTTAAGAGTTTCTTATATCAGGAGTTTCACTTTGAGAAGGCTCTGTGACAGATGTGCTGTGGTTTTAATATCATACGGGCTGCACATGGGAGGATTCATACCGTGGAAAGAACCAGTGATCACTGGGCATGTGTCGGCCTTTAGCCAGTGTTAGAACCTTACCAGACATCAAAACATTTGTATTGTGAAGAAAACTTTAAATCAGATAGAAACACATAAGTTATGAGAACATATTTGTCAAGCTTCTATGAAGATCAATGTTAGCAAATCTATGCGGCCAAAGAGCAAGTTGTTCTGCTTCACAGTAATTGGTCAGTGTTTAGAATTTAGCAAGTCTTAGCAGTTGGTGATTGATTTTCAACATGAGGCAGAGAAACCTCGATTGGCATGGGTTGACCCCAGCCCTCCCTGGAAATAGCATGAAATCCACATGATACTGGATCAGTGTGATGGCAGGTGGGAATTACTCATAACCCACTTTCATCTAATGCTGTAACATCTGAAAATGCAGGATTTTCATGTAAATTAAGATGGATCTAAAGGCCAACAATTTTCTGAAAGGAGATAGCCTATCTTTATCTACAGTTGCGTAGTAATTAGATTGAGTCTCAGACGCTGTTGCTGCACTGCCCAGTGTGGTAGCTGTATGCCACTACTGATTACTTGAGTGTAGCTAGTCTGACTTGATATTTTCTAAGTGTATTGGAAAGGAGTGAAGCTGAAACTCCAATACTTTGGCCACCTGATGCAAAGAGCCAGCTCACTAGGAAAAGACCATGATGCTGGGAAAGATTGAAGGCAGGAGGAGAAGGGGGCGGCAGAGAATGAGATGATTAGATAGTATCCTGACTCAATGGACATGAGTTTGTGCAAACTCTGGGAGACAGTGAAGGACAGGAGAGCCTGGCGTGCTGCCCTCCGTGGGGTGACAGAGAGTTGGACACAACTTAGTGACTAAACAACGACAACAAAGTAAAAATAAACACCAGATTTCAGAGATTTAGTATGAAAAAGGAATGTAAAATATCTCATCAATAATTTGTTAGTTTTGTTCTTGGCATACTAGGTTAAAGAAAATGTATCATTAAAATTAAATTCACTTGTACATTTTTACAGTTTTTTAGTGCGGCCACTAGAAATTTTTAAACGGTGTACATGGCCTGCGTTATGCTCTTGCTGGACAGCTGTACTCTGTAGAAAGTAGTTATCTGAGAGGCTGCTTGGCTCAGGAGAACCAAAACCTCTTCAGGTTCCTTTTTACCAGGAAAACTCAGGATTCTTGGTATAATTCATTACAGAGGTTTTCAGTTCTTTAATTAACAAATTTTACTCCTATTACATATATGTGCTAATTACACATTAATAGTATAGTGGTTGCTGACAGGATTCGCAGGCCTCTGCTGTGAATAGGGGGAGCGTACTGAGCAGCTGCAGTGGGAGAACCATGCTCACTGAAGGGCTCTGGACATTGCAGGCCTGGGCCACGTGACCTTGACACTCCCAGCTGTCAGCAGCCGCGTGTGCAGGGCCTGGGTGTGAGGAGGTGGGCTCTGTGAGATGGGCACACGGGCACCCCCGTCTCCGTAACCAGCCTCGCCCTGTGGTCGTGTGCCGCCAACATCAGGGGCAAGTCGTAAATCCAGTCATGACTCCCAAACGTGTGTCCTGCCGAGTCATCAGTAGCCCATAGTCACAGACATCACTTCTCTTGACCATAGCCTAGTGTCAGCGCCATGTTCCAGGCAGCTCTGGAGATAAGTTTGGGGGTCAGTGCAGAAGAGCCAAGATTAGTGTATGGAAAAGATCCAGATTCTACCAGAGAAGTCTCCTGCTTAGGAAGAAGGGCAGTGTTTACGTCAGACTGTTATCAGCGATGCCAGATGCAGGGTAGCACTGAAACAGGGTCTTCAGAGGCCCTGGGGGAAACACCTCGTGTCTCTGAAGTCTAAACCAGATACATTGTCAGCCACCAACATGTGGGTTGAAGGTGTCTGTAAGAGAAATGAGAACGTGGAAAGTTCATTCTGTAGGCTGTCTTTGAAAACTCAAGTAAATGACATATTGGAGCGTGAAGAGATGTGGACCCAGAAGGAAGTCCTGTAGTGAATGCCAGAGGCTGGCCCAGGCTCCCCCTGGCAACCCCTTCTGGTCTCTTACGTCTTTGTAAGTCCTTACAGCCGTGGCCGTGGTTCCATCCCGTGCTCTGCTTAGTCCACACGGCATCCCATTCTGGTTGGTCTCATCTTCAGTTGAAGACCTAATGCTCCCACAGCTGGATCTCTGCCTCTCTTCTCTGTCTTCACTTTTCTTCCTCCACAAGAGCCATCCAGTGCTTCAGATGAAGGGTTTCCCCTTCTTTTAGGTAAGTAGGCCCCTTGCAGCATCTTTTACTCCTGCTCACACCCAGTGCCCAGTATGTTAGCTTGTCATGTTGTCTTTATACATACCTGGAACCCACACCTCCTAGGGCCTCCCCTGCACACCTTTCTTGGAGCCCTGCGGCCTCCTGACTGATGCCCGCCTTCCCCGTTGTCCCTGCCCTGTCTGTTCACAGTCTGGCCACCTGAGCCGTCCTGTTCACACGAGAGCCAGAGCACATCATTCCTCCACTCGGAGCCTTCCACACCTTCCTCTCTGGAGTGAACACGCCAACCCTGCAGGAGCCCCCGCCTGCTCCTCTCCCACTGTGCCTTGTGGCCTTCTGTCCTGCCACCACCCCCTTTTACTTCCTGCTTCCTGTCTCTTTCTCTCATGTGCCGGTCTTCTCGTCAGTAATCTGCTCAAAACCCCCAGGAGCTCCCCGTTCTTCAGTGGCCCCCAGGGACCTACGGGATTGGCTCCTTGTCACCCGTCCGGGACCTTCCAGAACATAGCACATCCTTGCTGATGCCTTGTCTTAGTTCAGTGATAGCCACTTCAGACTTGTGATCTGCACAACTGGACAGTCACACACTTGTGTTAGTTAAGCCCCTAAGTTTGTGGCCATTTGTTATGGCAGCAACGAGGAACCGAGGGTGACTGTAGATCATGAAGACAGAAGTGCCTGCTTTGTCCTGAGGACCGTTAGGAGGGCCCCACGTCTGCTGTTGGACCAAGGGCAGGAGATGCACTGCCTTCTCCAGAGTAGGGCTGGATTTCTGCAGCTTGTTTTGGTAACTGAATGATGATAGGTTCCGACCTGTACAGGTGTGATCAGAGAAGATGGTAGGAACCTGTTGGTTTCCTGAATGTGAAGAGCATCTGAAGGAGAGCGGACTGAGAAAGTGACGCCTGGACATAATAAAAGACACGTCAGTCCTGACGAGTGTACTTGGCAGTTCATAGGAATGATGAGATGGACAGTGTTGAGAATTATGCTGATGGCCTCAGATATCTCCTCTGTAATAAACAGCCAAGTGCTGCCCGTTATCCGTGAGGAGATAGCTGAATGTATCAGATATCCATTTTCTCTTGTCCCCTGCCTCACCTTCTTCACAGACAAATTCTCTGCTGCGTTGTTCATTGTTACGTCCTTCTCCTGCTCATCTCTTGACTTTCAAGGGTTAGGCTCACATCCTGCCATCGTTGCATTGCTGGCACCAGACCAGATCACCTAGCTCTCTAGGTGATCACTGAATGAATAGGGCAAGGGCACACATCATGAGTAAATGGATGTAAAGGACAGAGCTGCATGAGTGCTGTCCACCCAAGGAAGGAGAAGGTCACTTCCTTTCAGAGCATTGTCTAAAAGATAAGTGGCCAAGTTGAACCAAGCAAAATCATAACAAGAACTTCCAGAAACAAATAGAATGACAGCTTCATCTCACTAGTTAGTAACCATGGAAATGTAAATTTTAACAACAACCCCCCCCCATCTTGGTCTATCAAATTGATAAACTTTTTTTTTTTTTTTCGGTTTTTCAGTGTTCTCTTTTCTCTCTCTCAGTCTCATTTGTTATAAGAAGCAGACGCTGTTTAGGTTAGATTCACAATACAATACACTTACAGAATTACAGAAAAAGTCTCCATATATGACTTAAAGGAATGTGAAGTGAAGTCGCCCAGTCGTGTCCGACTCTTTGCGACCCCATGGACTATAGCTCATGGGATTTTCCAGGCAGAGTACTGGAGTGGGTTGCCATTTCCTTCTCCAGGGGGAATGTAATTCCTTATATAAATGGAAATGATTAAAAGCCACAGGACCTAGCAAAGATGTTGAATATTGTAAAAGAAAAAAAAGAAGGGAAATTTTACAGAATATGTTTGAAGGAAATGGTGGTTAAATAATAATAATGCTTTTTACTGATTGTACACTACCAAATTCAGTCCACTTACTGAAATGGTTATAGCTTCAGGCACCACTGCCATTGGTTCCTACCTTCTGTTTCCAATTTCCAAACCACATAAGGATGGATACTGTGTCTACCTTCCTTATAACCCCAAATCTGCAAGAATGTCCAGACCAACTAGCTATCAATGAATACTTATTAAATGAATGAGTGACTAGAAATGCCCTGATTTAATTATTTAATAAGAGTAGACTGATCCTACCCCATGATTAATCGATTATCTTACTTCCCTGAACTCCAGACCCATATAGCCAAGTGCTTACTGGCATTGCTACTTGGATATTCTAAAGAGCTGAATCTAAAATCCACTGACATGTACTTGCCATTTTGCCATCCTATTTCCAAACCACCTTCACATGAGTTTTTGTTTCACTGAATGACATAAACATCTACTTAGCTATCTGAGGCAGAATGCATTAATCTCCTTTTCTTTTATCCTCATATTGGATATCTTCTCAAGGTCACCAAGTCTTGGTTACTCTACCTACAAAATATTTTTAAAGTACATTTATTTCTATCCATTTTTGTGTCTAGTCCCCTTATTCAAACCACCATTTTTTCCCCTTAAAATACTGCAATTATTTTTATTAGGTGTCCTTAACTTTATTTTTTAGCTATTTCTCCTCTCTAGAACCAGAGTGATTTTTCTAAAATGTGTACCTGGGCATTTCTCTTTCCTCTTGCTTCTCTGGCAGAATCTGTCTCTTCTCTCATATTCACACTACACCTTTGCCTTTCTGAATTTTTTTTCTTTTTCTTTTTAATTTATTTTTTTATCGAAGGATAATTTACAGAATTTTGTTGTTTTCTGTCAAACCTCAACATGAATCAGCCAAAGGTATACATATATCCCCTCCCTTTTGAACCTCCCTCCCATCTCCCTCCCCATCCCACCCCTCTAGGTTGATACAGAGCCCCTGTTTGAGTTTCCTGAGTCATACAGCAAATTCCCGTTGGCTGTCTATTTTACGTATGCTAATGTACATTTCCATGTTACTCTCTCCATATATCTCACCCTCTCCTCCCCTCTCCCCATGTCCATAAGTCTATTTTCTATGTCTGTATCTCCATTGTTGCCCTGTATTAAATTTTTCAGTACCATTTTTCTAGATTCTGTGTATGTGCATTAGAATACGATATTTATCTTTCTCTTTCTGACTCACTTCACTCTGTATAATAGGTTCTAGATTCATCTACCTCATCAGAACTGACTCAAATGCATTCCTTTTTATATGACCCACTTTCTAGAGTAATGGAAATAAAAACAAAAGTAAACAAGTGGGACCTGCACTGCAAAGGAAACTATAAGCAAGGTGAAAAGACAACCCTTAGAATGGGAGAACATAATAGCAAATGAAACAACTGACAAAGGTTTAATTTCCAAAATGCACGTATAACTCAATGCTAGAAAAACAAACAACCCAATCAAAAAGTGGGAAAAAGACCTAAACAGACATTTCTCCAAAGAAGACACGGATGGCTAACAAACACAAGAAAAGGTGCTCAATATCGCTCCTCATTAGAGAAACGCAAATCAAAACCACAATGAGGTATCACCTCACACCGGTCAGAATGGCCATCATCAAAAAGTCTACAAACAGTAAATGCTGGAGACCGTGTGGAGAAAAGGGAACGCTCTTGCACTGTTGATGGGAAGGTAAATTGATAGAGCCACTATTTAAGACGGTATGGAGATTCCTTAAAAAACTAGGAATAAAACCACCATATGACCCAGCAGTCCCACTGCTAAGCTTATAATCCTGAGGAAACCAAAATGGAAAAAGACACATATATCCCATTGTTCATTGCAGCACTATTTATGATAGCTAGAACATGGAAGCAAACTAGATGTCCATAGACAGATGAATGGATAAACATTTTAAGATCCAGTGTTGGTGTGAGATGAAGGACAGACAGTCTGTAATGTTATGTGTCAGCTGTAGTTGGTATAGTTTTGCTGGTGTGCAGTTGGGCTGTACTTACCAAATGTCACACTGTCAGTAGCTCTTGACCCCACACATCTGTTTCTAAGCAGCAGTTGGACACATGTGTGACGACAGCTGGAAGGGTGCTTGTGGCAGGATTACCTGCACTTCCATCCCCATCTTGCCCCAAAACAGGGAAACTAAAAAAGAAAATAACCCTCCCCCAGCAGTAAAATGGCTGAATTGCTATGTTCGTGGTGAGATGTGAGCACCATGCAGACACTGGCTTCTTTTATTTTCAAATTTGGGAAGAACCCTTTCCTGTGAATATCTAACATGAGAATTCAGTCAGGAAAATTTATGTATTTCCAACGCCTGGGCTGTGATATAAATGAGTCAACAGAGGTTACAGAGTAGCTGAGTATTGTTTTGTGTATTGTAGGACTTCGAGCCTTTAAAGCCAGGATGAGAAATTTAATTTGGATCCCATGAGTGACATATTAAAAACCTTCATCCTGTTAGTGCTCTAGAGACAGTCCCTTTTCTAAAGATACATGTTCCAGAAATTATACACACATATACTGACGTATGTGTGTGTTTTGTGGATGTGGTAGTGTTTAAGTATTTAGTTCTCAAGTTATTTGTTCAGTTATCTAGACCGAATAGTTGGTTCTCAGAATTACTTGTTACTGAGTACTTATGTGCATTCAGCATCAAATATTTAAGTACCTCCTATACTCACAGTCTTGGCTGCTATCCCTGTGGAATGAGAAGTGACATTTCTGAGAGTCCTGGAGAATGAAAAGTAGAACCAAAATCAATATGGAAGCCTAATGGAAAGCGAAAAGTAAAATAAAAGGAAATGTCTGTGTTTATTGCTTTTTTTTTTTTTTTTTTTTTTTAGTGGAGAGTGAAATTGCTAACTGTAGGATCAGGTTTAGGTACCAGATCCTACAGTTCGGGGACTCTGGTTACACAAACCCAGACTTGAAATTATTCTGGTGTCTTCTGGCAGTGTGATCAAGTGAACTGATGGAAATACTGTCTGTTCCATTAAGACCTCAAGACTAGGAACCTACTTTATCCCTAGTCAGCACCACATTTTTTGGACCAAATCCCTGTAATTTACACCGTTTTCTGCAGGTGGCCTCCAGTGTGTGCCCACGAGTCAGAGACATGAGGGTAACCTGTGCGAGAGGTCACCAGGGCAGACACCCAGAGAAGGTGGGGTTCCTCCTATGGCGTCGATGGCAAGCACGAGTGTAAGGAATGGTTTGCACCCTGCCTTACACCCTGCACCTGGGCGTGGAGGGAACTCCCGACCAGGAGCACTGCAACAGGGCAAGAGACACAGGTGTGGTGTGGAGCCCTCACAGGAGCAAGGGTGCTCTAGAGCTGTTGCCACTGGGGGATGTGGAGTCGAGGGGGGATGGCCGGGTGACGAGAGTCTGTGTGCTCTCGGTAGTGAGCTGGCAGAGCAGCAGCAGGAGACAAAGGCGCTTTTGTGGGAGCTTGAAAGAGGCGCCAGCTCCTGTCCTTTGCAGCCCAGGGATTTGGATGTTGGCAAGGAGAAGCTGCAAAAGTCGCCTTTCAGAGAATTAGCAGAAAAAGATGTCCCTTCCTGTAGGCAGAGCTCACACCCCGGAGCACAGGTTTGCAGGCTAGCTCGGGGCTGGATCTGGGTTCTCTCCTCCCAGTTCCCCCAGTGCCCCGTAGGATGCCCTCTGGGAGTGCTCAGCCTGCACTGTTGTTCACAGCGGCCCTGAATCCAGAAGCCAGAGGGACGTTTTATGCTCATCCCAGTCCCCCTTCTCTCATAGCTCAGCTGGTAAAGAATCCACCTGCAGTGTGGGAGACCTGGGTTTGATCCCTGGGTTGGGAAGATCCCCTGGAGAAGGGAAAGGCTACCCAGTCCAGTATTCTGGCCTGGAGAATTCCTTGGAATGTATATAGTCCATGGAGTCGCAGGGAGTCAGATGCAATTTTCACTTTCAGTCCCCCTGCCTGAGTTCTGTAGGCTGTAGATCGAGTGAGAGTTTATCTTCTTCCTGAAGCTGCTGATGACTCTTCCAGCCAGGTTCTTTCTACCTGGTGTCACATGTGCTCCGTCTCCACCTTCCCCTGCTCCACTCCTGGGCTCCATACGCAGCTTTATTCTGGGGACTGAGAGTCCGCGAGGGTGGTCGGCAGGTGCAGGAGCACGGCACAAACCCTGCTCGTGGTGTGGACTCACTGGGTCCCCGACAGCTTTGTATATAGTACACATTATTGTTTATCTCTTCTTTGGGGTAGGGTTGGTAACACCCTTAATTGTCTTATCAACAGCATTGTGTCACAGAAAAGAGATACTAGTGTGTGCAGAACTTTTACACTGTAAGTTATATGATAGCTTCAGTTAATTACTAATTGTTAGAAACCAGTGCTTTCTCTAGTAGACAGTACTGATTTTTCTTAATAGACATTTTCATGTTACTATCAGTATCATTTAAGAAAACTTATTAATGGCCTAAAAGATTGAGAAGAGGGCTGTGATTAACATGCCCTCATGGAAGGACGGTACGTGGTTTCCATCGTATTCCCAAGTGGGTCTTCCTATGTATGCTGCCCACTTACAAACATGTACAAACGACTGCCACACCTCTGAGGGCACCTTGCGACAGCTCAGGTTAAATGTCACCTTCTCTAGGGAGCCTTCCCTGATGCCCTCCTTCAGAGGTTGCCCTCATCTCTGAACTCATGGACACACATGTTGGAAGCGTTAGATTGGGGGCTTTTGTGGATTACTGTATATTAACCAGTAGAGAGCAGACGGTTAGGCCCAACTTGAGGTAGCTTCTTATATGTTATCAGTATTATCAGAAACATGACTTTAATTATGTATTCCTAAATGTGTATTTTTTAAAAAATGATACTAAGGTTGCAGCTTGTTCTCAGCAATACTGTTGGTTTGGAAAGTATAACCCTCCCCAGGTCTCATTCTTAGGAAGCCCCCCAAGGGCTGGCCCTTGTGTGTGGATGAGTTGGAGTGATGCAGTGGTGGAGCTGCAGAAATCAGTAAAGAAAGGGGCAGTGCCTCTTCTTGTGGTTTTAAAAAACATTTTTCTTTGTTTGTAAAAATACTGTTTGTGAAAAAAGATTCCTAAGTAAAATTAAGTGATTTATTTAAATTGATACTCTTTTTACCAAAGATTTCTGATGACTAACTGAAAGAAATGAACATTGCATTAATTTCTAGCATGCAGTTTTTGTTTATAACAGTCATTTCTGTGGGGGGTATGTTTTAGGGCATCATTCAGAAGATAGTGGACAGTCACAAAGTAAAGCACGTGGCCTGCTATGGATTTCGCCTGAGTCACCTGCGGTCAGAGGAGGTTCACTGGCTCCATTTGGATATGGGTGTCTCCAATGTGAGGGAGAAGTATGAACTTGCCCACCCACCAGAGGAGTGGAAGTAAGATTACAAACCTACTTTGGGGTGACTCGGACGTGATTTGTTTTGCATAGTAGAAACACACACGAGAGGATGATTATCTCTGTTTAATTTTCACACTGATGGTCACTGGGACTCCTGTACACGTAGAGGTGGCTGGTAACTGTTAACTAGCGCTCTCCTGCCCTTCTGTGCAGTCCATCTTCAGGCACCCCTGACGTGGACTCTCTTGAGCCATTAATTGCTTTCATTCTTTTGCTCCTCACCCTTCTCTTGCCAGTGCTGCTCTGTCCAGCCTCTGCTCTGAGCACTTCCCAAGTCCTAGTGCTTTTACTTCCTGTGCTGCTGGCATCCTTTCGTGCCTGAAGGAGACCACACCTGGTTACCATATTAATGTGCTACAGAGCTCATTCTGTCATGTCCAGTGACCGCAGCTCACTTAAAAGAGTCGGCGTCTGCATGATGTTCACGTACAACACTGATGCTGGGAAGTGATCTCAGTGAAGTCATACTGACTTTAATGAAACTAAAATCATTCGAAGTGAAATAAAAGAAGTCCCTATAATTGTCCTTTCCCTGGTTCTCTCCTAAGAAGTTTTTTTTCACTTTTAAGTAAACCATGGTGTTTGTAGGAAATTGTACACCTAAAACACTTAACGTTTGAGAGAAGTATAAGGGAGCTCTTCCACAGGAGCCCCTGTTTTTATAGATAATGCTGCAGAAATAAAGATGATGTAGCGTAAAGAGGGCATTCAAATGTCAGTAACTTTCAGTTCAGGGATCTAAATAGATAAGATTAGACATTTAAAAAGAAAAACAAACATGTTTAGGTGAGTAAATCTTTAGTTGAATAAAAATACTGTCCCAATTACAGCTTATCAGAGAAATATAATTTTCAAATTTGTCAAGTAGCTGGAACTGACCTAACAAAATAGTCTGTAAGAATATAGTTTGGCTGAAAAAGATTTGACCTCCATCTATTTGGTCAGTTAATTAAACAAGTGTTTAAAAACTAAGAATATCTAAAAGTTACCTGAAAATATCTCTAGGTATTTTTAGTTAAAACAATTCTGTTAACCTTCTGAATTTATGTAGACATGTCAGAGGCAGCCTTCATTATAGCAGTAGTCTTGGTGCTCAGTAAATTGTTGAATGCAGATCTCTGGGTATAAGCTTTGTTTTCATTCTTTTAAGCCAACTTGTTTAACCTTAATAATAAGGTTGTAGGCACTGTTTTATTTAGTGGAGCCAGGATCCTCATAAGTAAGGAAAATTTGACTGACCCTCCTCGAATGAGGGGTGGTGAAGATGGTGACATTGATGTGTTGTCACCATCGAGTGGCTGTTAGGAGCCAGGCACTGTGCTAAGCTATGTGCTGTTTATAATTTGTAAACTCTGTATTTCATTTACCCAAACCTTAGGAGGTAAAGACTTGTTATCCTTATTTTGTAGATGAAGACAGAGGCACAACAAAATGGATTTAAGTTGCATTCACATAGTTTGTGGCATAGTTTCTGTTTGGATTTAGCAATCTGACTTAACAGTATGGGTTTTTAAAATCAACATGCCCATCTCAATGGGAATAATTGATCTTCAAAACTGAGAGTGTAGCTAGGCTTATGAGATGAGTGAAGGTGCATGGGTTGTTGGTAGAGGTGATGAAGAAAATGTGATCAGAGATACAGGTGATACATGTGTGGTACCTTCAGGAGCGTGAGGATTAATACAAACTGTTCTAACATATTAGTGGGAATAGGAGGCTGTTAAAATAATCAAACAGACTTGAAAACGAACAAAACAGAAGTTCTGGAAGTCATTGAATAGATAAAGCAGCAGATTAGACATAGCTGAAAAATTAGTAAACAAGAAGATGGATCTGAGAAAATTTGCCCAAAACATAGCACAGAGATGAACAGATGGACGTTGTGAAAGCAGATTTATGTAACATGAAGAATGAGAAGGTCACCCCTTTTCTAACAGGAACTCTGAAGAAGAGAATAACAAGAATGAGAAGAGGAAATAATCTGAAGGGAAAATAGCTGAGAACTTTCTAGAATCAGTGAGTGACATGAGTCCTTAAATGTAGGATTAACAGAAAAATCTCAAATTGGGTAAATCTAAATGCATACTTTTACAGATTATAGCAAAATAGTGTTGTACAAAAGAAAATGAAAGGATGTTAAAAACAAGCAGAGAAAAATTAGACTTCTCACAGCATCAGTGATGCCAAGAAAATGGTGGTATAATATGTTCAAAGTGGTGAGAAAATGTAACTGGCAGTCTATATTTGTTTGCATGGTTAAATTACCTCAAGAACAGATATCAGTGAGCATTGGCTTCATGAAAGAAAACTAATGATAACAGATTTTTTTTATACTAAAAAAAGTAGAGCTCAGTACTGGGTGCAGGTTGGAAGAGGGGTCATCAGAATAAAGCTTTGTCAGCTAAATATGAGGGTAACAGCTCTAACATTAGAAGTACAACTTAAACGGTCATTGGGCAAGTAGATATTAGAGAAATGTAGGGATCAAAAAGAAGGAAAAAGAGAAGAAGCATGGGGACGCAAGATGAATAGAAATCACGAGTGAGATGCACAGATGCTAACAGTGAATGATTGTCAGAGGTTACTAGAGTGGATTAAAACAAAATCAAGCTATCTGCTGTTCACAGGATGTATCCAAAACAGTGACGTTCAGACATTTTTTGACTTGCAGGAAATAATGAATTTTACCGTGAGCTCTAGTACACATATATACCTGTATGTGTATCTCAGAGCTGTTTATATGTCCCGGATCTACAGATTTCACCATACTGTACTCGGCGTTATTATTTACGCTCAGGTGTAAAGGTTTTCTCTTCAGTGTTCTGTTTTGTTCTACGTTAGTAAAATAAATTAATAAATGAATAGTGAAAAGAATTTTCCTGCCTACTAATGAGTCCTGACTTTCAATTTGAAAAACTCACATAAAACTTGAGTATAAAATACCAGGCAAATAATAACCCGGAAAAAAGATCAGTATTGTGCTATTAACACCCTGTGAAAAAAATTTTTGGGCAAACAAGCTTTATTATGGATGTAGAGGGCAACCACATAACAGTAAAAGGCTCATTTCACCAAGAATTTAATAAGTATAAAAAAAGATGTAGCTTTTAAACTTATAAATTCCTCAAAATATATGAAGCAAACTAGTCTTAAAGGAATAAGACTTACCTTTCTAATAATTAAAGGGAAGAACACAAACAATAGTAAGTAAAGTTTTTAAGTTACGTATTAACTGTTTTCTCTAATGTAGAAATACAGGATCCTGCACATAACTGTATATTAAGCAACTTAAAAACATGTTTCTAAGTAATTTATGGTTCAAAAAAAAAGGCCCAGCCTCCTGACGTCCTGGCTTTGATGGGCTCTGCCCCTTCACTGTCCAGTCTGCCCTCTGCAGAACCTCCTGGCTACAGCCAGTCATTTACTCCTATCTAAGTACAGCCGCCCCTCGGTGTCTGTGGGTTCCCTGGTTCCGCAGCCAGGAAACCAGGCTTCAACCAACTACAGGTCCAAAATTCTGAGTGTGGGGGTGGGGAGGAGGGCGGATTCCAGAGAGTTCCAAAAAGCAAAACTTGAACTTGCTGTGCTAGCAACTAGTTACATAGCATTTACATTGTATATTGCATTGTAAGTAATCCTGATGCTCTCAGTGTACGAGAGTTTGTGCAGCATTGTGCAGCTTTTGTGCACGGACTGTACCATTTTACACGAGCATTTCAGCATCTCGGTGTCTGTGGGGTTCTGGAACCAAGCCCCTGTGGATACCAAGTGTGCTTGCTTCACTCAGCCTCCTGGATACCAGACTCTCTTCTGGTGAAGGTTTTCCTCCTGCTTCACTGACCATCACTGTCTTCTCCTGCTGACCTTGAATTTGGGGCTGCTCCACTGACCTTTTCCTAGCCTCCCTAGACCTGCCTTTGGCGTTAAATTCACACTTTACTTGGATAAACTCAGGAAACCAATGGACAGGTTACTACAATAACCCAGGAAAAAGTCACAGAAGATGATGGACCAGGAGAGTAGTACTTGGAGGAGCGAGAAGCAGCTATACCGAGATATGTTCTAAGGTTGAGCTCACAAGATTTGCTAACAAATCTTTTAAAATGTAAACATCCAAAGAAGTGTGTAAACCGTTCCCGCTCAGAAATTTCCAGGAGCTACCCCCCACCCCCTCCTCGGCCCCCACTCACCTGGAGCTCACTCCAAGTTTGTGGTTACCTCTTGGTCTTTGCTCTACCTCCTGCTGCCCTACTTCACACGAGCAGCTGTGGTCTCTTTGAAGTTTCAGTTTTCATAGGTACTCAGGTTGGGGTCTCACTTGATGGTCTCTTCTCTGTTGCCTGCCTTGTTAAACAGAATAGCTCTTGTCTCATTTCTTTCTTTGCCTTTATCTTTTCCAACTTTCCACTTGCTTAGCCTTGGCCACACTGACCCTTGAACACGCCAAGCGGATTGTTGCTAGTGCCTTTGAACTTGATGCTCAGCTGCTGTATATACTCCTCTGCTGTTCCTGGCGTGGCTTGGCCCTCCCCTCGTTAGGGCAGATGCTCCACTGTCACCTCCGCCCTGGGGCCTTCTCCAGCCTTTCTGTCTGCAGAGCCCACTGCCTGCCTGGGACAGTCTTTCTCCCTCAGGGCCTCCATTGTATTCACTGCTCTACTGCTAGGTCTGGTCATGCCTGGTATAAAATAAAGTAGGCACCCAGTAAAATACAGTTTAAGTGGAAGTTGAATCAGTGATAGTGAAATTATCAACTAGGAACCAAATAGTACTACTTAGTAACAGTCTTCTCATATTAGCATGCTGCTTATTGCCTGTCAGACATTGAGCGAGAGGCTTGATAACCTGCCCATGGTCACACAGCTTAAATGGGTGGCAGAGTGGAAACTGGCTTCATGCACCAGCTCTTTCGTCTCCCTGCCTGTGTTAGGTGTGTGACTACAGGAAACAGAACATGGAGATCTCCTCTCAGTCCATGAGGGCAGCTGCAGCTCTGGCTTTAGTTCTGAGTAGGACGTGAACACTGAAACAAAAGTGCCAGGACTCATGAGAATAACGATATTAGTTTCTACTCCTATGAGGTTTTTGAGCATAGGTTTTTCTTTCTCACACTATCTGCTATAGCGTCTATTCATATTGTTAAACCTGAGATCTAAGCTTGTTTAATTGAGTCTTCAGTTCTTCAAATACCTCTGTAAGCACACATTTGGTAGTAACTGTCTCAGGCAGGGTGGCTCTACAGAGTTGTCATGACATGTCATTGGGAAGGGAAGGGCTGGTTTCATACATGGCTGTCCTCATAGGAAGAAGAACAGTAGAATTAGGTCCTACCTTGAACAATACACAGAAATCCACCTGAGGTGGATCAAGTTTTTAAAAAAGTTTAATGAAACATATAGTGAATGTGTCTTTGGCCCTAGAGCAGGAAGATTTTCTTAATACCCCAAAAACATTCACTCTTAAAAGACGAGAATAACAAATTTGCCTTTTATGAGATGAAAGCATTCTGTATATCAAAAGATGTATTTTTAGAAAGTGCAGAAAGGACAGTTCCTCAATGGCCAGGTGGTTTAGCTGCTTTTACTGCCAAGGGTCCGGGTTCAATCCCTGGTTGGGGAACTAAGATCCCATAAGTTATGAGGTGTGGCCAAAAGGAAAAATGCAGAGACAAGTCGCAAGTCATGCAATTGACAGAAGATGGTCTCAGGAGTTCTGCTGATCAATATAAGGATTGTAAATTCCTCAACAGATGGGCAGGAAACATGAAGGTATTTTCATAAAAGGGTAGACAGGTTTGACCTGTAATCACAGGAGGACACTGTCACCTTCCTTAGTGCTCAGGGAGGTATGAATCTGGACCAAGAGATTACATCTTTCACTGTCTGGTTGACAAAAAGTATTAATAAGTTGTCCAACAGTATTAATATTGGGAAAGGTTAAGGATCTGATGATGTTACTGAAATGCCAGTCTGGGTGCCCAGTGCACTGTGAAGCCAAACAGACTGAAACATCAAAGAGTTTGGAGCAGAGAAAGGTGTATTGAGGCTGATGCAAGGAGATGGGTGGCTCGAGCCTTTAAAACCCCAAGCTGTACGAGAGCTTTCAAGCAAAGCCGTTTTGTAGGAAAGGTGAGGGAGGGGTGGGGCTAGCTGTTGCAAACTGCTAGGTGTCAGAGCCTTTGTTCCTAAGATCAGGTCATGGCCAGGTAACGATGCTCCTGTGAATCTCCAACCAAACCAATGTTATTCTCTGTTCTGACAAAAAAGGGCCAGGTCCCCAGGCACAGCTTTCCCCCTCCGAGGTCCAGTTCTGGCTAAGAGGAGGTGAGCCCAGTTGGCGGCTCCCTCAGGGCCAGGCCCCCAGACCCTGCCCAGCTGTCATCTCTGAGGGAGCCAGGTGCCCAGGACCCAAAGGGCCCTCAGGCTCCTAGGCCACCCAAACAGGCGGGGAGGGGCAGGTCCTGCAGACTACATGCTATGCAGACTGCTGGTACCATTAGGTTGCAGAGGCAGGGATGGGGGAGAGGGTCACTGCCACCTCAAGGCCTGGGCCCAGCCAGTGGGTGTCCTTGATGAGGGCTCTGGAATCCTGCCGGACACAGCCCATGGCCTGTTCCCTGGGCCCCCTAGCTCACCATCTGGCGCTGACCAATGGCTGAGCAGGACCACTAACGGTAGCTCACTGATGGTCACCTGGGCAGAGGTCCACTGAAGCACTGACCAATGGCTGAGCTGGACCTCTCGCGGTCACTCACTGACCATTGGTCGCTTGGGAAGGGGCCACGTAGTACCAACCAAAGGCTGAGCGGGACCGCTAACAGTCACTAACTGACAGTTGGGCGCCTGGAGAGGGGTCTCTGAAGCACTGACCAATGGCTGACCAAGACCAGTAACTGTTGCCTGAGAGCAGGTGCAGAGTAGCATCAGGCACCACAGCTGTGTGCTCAGGGCTGCACATGGCCGCGCTCTTTTACAATTCAGGATCTTGCCTGCAGCTTAGCCTCCTCATGACATGGCCTCAGACAGAACTTCAGGTTCTGTCCTCGAGAGACTTGTGTTTGTATACTAGGCTGGAGACCCGAGGACGTTCATACAATAGCCAGTGACAGAATATTCACAGTGGAATGTTGTGCAAGTCAGAATGAGGGAAGCATCGAGACTTGGAACACTGGATGAAACTTAGCCAGGTGACAGTGTGTGACAAAAGGCAGTCCCAGGGCAATGTTGTGGATGCAGCTAAATACCGTTGAATTGCACACTTTAAAATGGCTGCTTTTGGGCGAGTTAGGGATGCCATGTGGCTTGTGAGATCTTAGTTCCCTGACCAGGGATTGAACCTGGACCCTGGCAGTGAAAGCCCCGAGTCCTAACCACTGGGCCACCAGGGAATTCCCTGAAATGGTTGCTTTTTATGTGAATTTTACCTCAGTTAAAAAACAAAAAGTAAGTCCCAGAGGATGACATACAGCATCATATACAAGTAAAAAGCAAAATAAACATAAAAGAATATTGTTGGGAACACACAAGGTGGGTGAGACAATATGGGACATGTAGATACAGGATGAGGAGGAGATGGTCAGTCCAGGGCTTCTGCGGGGAGCGCTCCCAGCCTCCAACCTCGTGAGGGCCTTCAGGAGCCCGTGCGGAGCCTCAGGCCTGCGGCAGAGCCCACAGCCACTGCTATGCATGCATCCTGCATTCCTTCCCAGTCTGCTCACCGGGGTCCTGGGAGATCCGGGTTGAGTAGGTGGTATTTGCTAGGCTCTGGAGTCAGCCAGACAAGTTCGAATACAATGCCCTTCCTAGTTTATCGTGTAGCCAAAAGTGCCATGCAGTTTTGAGAGCTTTACCCCAAACAAATTTAAAGTTTTGTACCTAGATAATTAAATTCTAGCTAGCTAAATTTTGGTGTTCTGAAAGCACCTACATGGAGTGGTCTGACTTCTGAGCAGGTTAATCAGATATAAACGGCCTGGTCCTTTTGGTGTGGGATTCAGGGTTTGGAGAGCCAGGCCTGAGAGAAGGGTCTGTTGGCCTTTGAGAGAGAACTGTGGGGCTTCTGCAGAGCGAGTGTGAAAGAAAGTCCTTTTCTTTGTTATCAGATGTGATTCACATTCTCCTGTTCGGCTGTTGAACAGCTCCTCGATCTGCAAAGAGATGATAATTCTTTTTTTAGACCTTTGCAGGAGGGAAAAAAAGTCTTTTATTTAGAGGAAAGGTATCTTTTTTTCATAGATGACAAAAGAAAATGACTAATGATAGCTGAGGAAGTTTTAGATTATATTTTGATAGTTTTCTATTTTATCTTGAAATGACGTTATCTGTGCATATACCTTAATTTGAAAGGCTAGTCTTTCATTATAACACTGAATTCAACAAGAGTTCTTTAGAATATTTAAATCAGTAAGATAGTAAATAGAGGAACATTCTGACAAATTTGGAAGTGACACCTTTTAAAAAAACAGGATGGACTTCCAAATTTGCTGATTGATTAATTAAACTTTTATTGGATACTTCTGCACCAGACATACCACAAAAATGAACAGATTTCTGGCTGGTCTATGGCTACAAAAAACTGATGTTCGTTGACCAGGCTGGTTTAAAACTGGCTCTGGTGGGTATTTTGTTAACACAGCTACAGAACAGTCAGTCTTAGGTTTGTGAGAATTTATTTTTATTCTCAATGTGTTATCAAAAAGTTGCAAAAACAGTACACAGAAATCCTGTGTACCCTTCAGCCCTCCTCCCCTAAATGTTAAAACCTTACTTAAATACAGTTCAGTTATTGAAACTAGGACCTTATCATTGCTACAGTAGTATTAACTGATCCACAGATGTCGTCAGGGTTCAGGGTGTTCGTCTTCCAGCCTGGGATCCCGATCAGCATCGTGTACCTGTGTGCTGTCGCCTTGGGTCCTCTCTGATCTGCCGCAGGTCCTCCGGCTGTCTTTGTCTGTCATGACTTTGGCCCCTTTGAAGTACACTGGCTTCTGTTTGGCCAGTAGTTGTACCATGTTCTTCAGTTTGGGTTTGTTCGGTGTTTTTTTTTTTTTCCCCATGATTATATTGAGCTTAAGCATTTGGGGAAGAGCACCACAGTCAAGCTGTTGGTTTTCACTTAGCATTTTATCAGTAAGTCTTCGATGATGGTATGATTCATTTTGCTGGTGGCTGTAACTTGGATCATTTGATCTAAGGCCGTGGCCAGGCTTCTCTGCTATAAGGCTGTTTTCTCCCCTCTTTGTAATTAAGTGATATCTTCTGAGGAAATACAGAGACTCTGCAGTTTCTCTCTCATTGTATTTTCGCCCACTCATCACAACATCATTGATGATTCTTTTTGCAGGATTTATTACTGTAATTTTTGCCAAATGATGAATTTCTATTTCTGTCCTTCCTTCTAGGCTTTTAAAATTGGAAGTCTGTTGTAAGAAGAGCTGTCCACACCCTACTGTTTCCGAGGGTCATCTGTGTAGCTTCGTGAAATTACACTTTTGTTTATTTCACTACACACAGTCTGACTAGCTGAGCCTTCTCAGTATCAGGGTTATCTGAATATTCATCCAACTTAACTTTCAGAAACATTTCCTACTCCTCCCCATCATTAGTTCATTAGTGAACTAATGGGTATCTTGGTGAACTTGTGGGTATCTTGGTGCTCACAGTTGGAGATAAGACTGAGGAAGTTAGGTGTTGGTAGCGTTAATGTTAATGTACTAACTTAGGTGACAGAGGATGAGATGATTGGATGGCATCACCAACTCAATGAACTTGAGTTTGAGCAAACTATGGGAGATAGTGAAGGACAGGGAAGCCTGGCGTGCTGCAGTTCATGGGGTCGCAAAGAATCATACATGACTTAAGTGACTGAACAACAATTACTTAGAAGCAGAAGCGAAAGGATGGTTTTATCTGGGGCATGTTGTCGTTAACCACTGTTCAGAAATCATGGAGTGGCCTAGAGCAGAGACATGGAAATATCTATCAGGACGCAGCCAGGCTCTTAGAATAGTAGCGGAAATTTCACTATGAGGAAAATGGCAAGTTTCCTGGAGGAGAAGGGAGAGGGGATGCTGGCGCGAGTGGGCCAGGAGACTGTGGGCGCCAGGTGTGGGGTTTAAGGACTGGGACGAGGTGACTGGCCTGGAATTGAACTTGGAGACTTGAGCAGAGTTTCAGTAGGGTTGTGAGGGAGGAAATGCTAGATTGCAGTGGGTTGAAGCAGGGACTGAAACCTCATCACAATCTAGAGACCTTGCCCAACCCCACAAGCAAGACCCAACCCACGTACACTCCTCTCTGTTCTAAGCATAGGTGTCTTCTCTTGGGTTCACACTGCCTCTGGGCCTTCAGGCATGTTTCTGCTGCAGTGGAATCCAGGGCTCCTGTTAACAGCTGTGGGACCTTGGCTATTACTGAATGTCCTCAAAGACTGTTCTCCCTCATCTGTGAAGATTGGGTGAACTGGGCACCTGGTCACTATTACCAGTCCCTTCCTGGCCCCCTTATGGCCCTGCTATCTGTTCTTCATGGCCATGCCTGGCTGGGTGCCAGGACTGTGCTGTTACTGCTCTGGCCTCAGTGCCCCTGGGCCCCTTTCCCATCAGGACGAGCCCCCGCATTGTGAGGAGCAGGGTCCTGTGTGGCCTGCCCGCCTCGGTTCCTTGCCTCTCCCTGAAGCCCTTTTACTCACAGGGGCTGAGGCTGCATTCCTCCAGGCTCCCTGTAGCCTCAGGGCCTCTTGTTTTCTTCCTGCCCTGACTCCTTCCTGTCTTCCTTTAGATCAGGTGTCCTGAGTCTGTGTGCTTCCCTGGCTCCCTTTACAGAATGTTGCTTCATCATCTGTTACTCCCCTTACCTTACTTGTTTTGTCTTTATCACATCACCACCTCAGAGATACTTAACGTATCTGCTGTCTGGCTGCCACCACAAAATAAAAGTTTTCTGAAGGCTGGTACTTCCTGCCTGTTTTCGAGAGTCTTCCCAGACTCTCGAATTGCGTCTGTAGATGACTGGTGCCGAAGTATTTGTTGAGTAATGGCTAATACGCTGGATCAGCCGTCGAGACGGCTGTGATGTGTGCAGTGGCAGCCCTTTCCCTTCTCCCAGCATCCTGATGAGGGCTTCCCTGATGGCTCAGTTGGTAAACAATCCATCTGCCTGCAACGCAGGAGACCCTGGTTCGATCCCTGGGTCGGACAGACCTGCTGGAGAAAGGAATGGCTGCCCACTCCAGTATTCTGGCCTGGAGAATTCCATGGGCTGTGTATAGTCCATGGGGTCGCAAAGAGTCGGATGAGGAAATCGAGGTGCAGAGAAGAGGTGGCAGACAGTGAACAAGGGGTGGAGCCAGAACTCAGTCGCAGGTGTTCTTGATGCAGAGCTTTCTTTCTGCTTCTCCTGGGGGTCATTGCTGATGAAAAGAGGTCATCTGGTTAAAATGCTTGTCATGACTTCTGTGACATCCCGAGTAGTCCCTGAACATTATTTGATATCGTCATCATCATCGTCGGGATGACATTAAGAGCCTGGATGTGTAGCCAGGCTGCCAAATGTTTAGCAGGCCAAAACAGACTGCCAATTTTTTTGTTTTTGTAATCATTAAAATGGGGCAATGTTAATACCAAAGCCTTCTGCAGCCTGTTGATCCTGGAGCTTTCAGCCTGGAAACTGGCTGCTTACTGCTTATTCTTGCTGAGTGTCATTCTCCCACTCTGCTGAATATGAATAATTATGCTCTTGTTCTCTGATTATTACGTTGATTAAGAGAAATGGTGCCTATAAGGTGCCTGCTAAGTCCTAAACTCAAAATGAAATTATTCTGCTTCTAACAACAGTTGTTCCATGAGAATGTCTGCAAAAACTTATTGAACTCCTTCTGAGATTCAAAGTACAGTGGAACTTTATTGTTTGACAGTTGTATATTTAAATAAGATAGACCCTTGAAAATCTCAGCAGAACTTGTGTGTGTGTACCTTGCATTGCTGCTGCTGCTGCTGCTGCTAAGTCACTTCAGTCGTGTCCAACTCTGTGCGACCCCATAGACGGTAGCCCACCAGGCTCCGCCGTCCCTGGGATTCTCCAGGCAAGAATACTGGAGTGGGTTGCCATTTCCTTCTCCAGTGCATGAAAGGGAAAAGTGAAAGTGAAGTCGCTCAGTCGTGTCCGACTCTCAGCAACCCCATGGACTGTAGCCTACCAGGCTCCTCCATCCATGGGATTTTCCAGGCAAGAGTACTGGAGTGGGGTGCCATTGCCTTCTCCATCCTTGCATTGAACCACCCTTAATTGAACCAAAAGAATTGTATCGACTACTTTGTGTTCTTTTCCTCATGAACTTAATATAATTTTAAAAGATCAATTTATGAAATTTTTAGAAAAAAAACTCTATAACTTTTGTGTAAGCAAATAGTTTATAAACAAAACACTAAAAGAATTTACTAAAAAGAAAAAGATAAATAGGATTGCATAAAAACAAAAGATACCATTAAAATTAGAAGATTTTAAAAATAAGTTGTTACAAGTATCATTAAAATAGTGAAAGGCAAGCCATAGAGTGGGAGAGGATATATCTTCACTAAGTCTAACCAAGGCCTCCCATCCAGAATTTGTAAAGAATACCTATAAATCAGTGGGATGGGGTGGGGAAGACAGCTCAGTAGAAACCAAGGACAGAGGACAAAAGGTTTAACAGACACTTCACTAAAGAAGATAACCAAAATGGCCAGCTATCAAACAAAGCAGTGCCCATTCTTGTTATTCATCGAGGAAATACTGATTGAAACCAGTGTGCGCTCTTGCAGTAAACATTAGGGTGACTAACCTGAAAAGGTTAAACATGCCAAGTAGAGGTGAGGAGCATGGAACCAGAGCACCGGGGGGCTCGCGCTCGTGGGAGGGTAGCGTGCATGGCTGCAACCTGTAGCTTGTTCTTGGTCGCGTCTTCTCCAGACAGTGTGTGTGCGTGTTGTGATCTAGTGATGTGTTCCTGGTGTACCCCCAGAAGAGATGCCTACATGCGTGCGAGTGTGCATATGGGTGGACACACACACATAGACACAGAATGAGGTACAGAGAGAGCGTTCTGGTGAAATTTGTTTTGGTTATTCTTGAGGTTTGGCTTCCTGAGCAAAATTGCTTTTTTAAAGGACTATAAAAAGTGTTCATAGCATTATTCCTCACAGCCCCGAGGTGGAGACCACTCAGCAGCAGTAACGTGGATAAGTCGCTGGGGTGTGTTGTACAGTGCAGAGACTGGAGTCTCCTGAAAGGAACCAGACACATCCTGTATGACTCCAGGCAGGTAGAGCTCACCTTCCGGCTGGAGAGGTGATGCTGCCCTCGGCGTTGGGGCTTGAGGGACTTCTGGGCGCTCTCTGGGTATCTCGTCACGGTCTGTCTCCTGCGGGAACCTCGAGCTGTGGCACACTCACATGCACATTTTATTGTTTTATTTTTTGCAGCAAGAGGAAACATTTACAGATTATATTTAAGCTTAATTTTAGAATAATATTTCAGTAATTGGCAGTGCCATACTCAATATTGTTTGGACTGTGAAGAAGAAATGACTTATTTCTAATTGTTTTCCTTTGTTAATTATTTTTTAGATACGAATTGAGAATTCGTTATTTGCCAAAAGGATTTCTAAACCAGTTTACTGAAGACAAGCCCACTTTGAATTTCTTCTATCAACAGGTATAGTAGAGTGCTTTAATACTTTTTTTTTCCTTTGTTTCTTTGAATCCTGTTTATTTCATGGTTTTATTTTTTTTATTTATTTTTTTTTTACATTCGGTTTTAATCCATTTATTCATCAAATATTTACTTATATTTCATGGTTTTATTTTAGAACTAGATTAAGCCTAACATTTGGGAGAATATAAATTTGTCACTGTATGGCAGTGAGATTCTTATACTTTGTAAGAAATTAGGAGTTTTTGTTACTTTGTGAATTTTTGTATACTTGGGCAAATCTTAAGACTTATTTTAAGTAGAAACAGTAACTCCTAAGTGATACAACCTTTGCTCTGTCTTTAATTCAAGTATACTTATCGTGCCTGAATATCAACAAACATGTCAGATGTTTATCCAGAACCAACTGTTCCCATATAATTTCAGTAGCAGTTTGTGTAAAACCAGAAATGACGTTTTAAACTAAAAGTAGCTTTTTTACTACCCATGAGGTATTAGTTAGATAATACATACATGTGGTGTAAATTCTAAATTCTCTGTAAGGTTTTAGTTAGACAGTAAATACATGTGGCATAAATTCTGAATTCTCCATCTAGTGGGTTTCCTGTAAACAGTTCCTTTGTGTTCGGTCCTATGCTGTTTGTGAGCACAAGTGATGTGACGTACCTTGGAGGGGTGCTGACACAGGGGAGGTGTTGAGTCCAGGTGGCTCCCTTGCCAAATGTCGCCTAAGGAGCTTTGTAGCTGAGGAAGAGATGAACTTTATAAAACACAGTACATTGATATCTGGGCTAAAGTGGTTTGAAAGGAAATGGACAAGAGAGCAGGGACCACACCGTGTAGGGAGCAGGTTTTAGGTTATCTCCTGCAGATTGTTGGGAGTATTTAAAGAATTTAAGTAAAGAATGTCGTCTTGATCGGAATTAAAAAAAAAAAAAATAAGACCACCCTAATGTGGTGGCAGTACTCGGGGTGGATTGGATCTTAAAAAGGCTGCGAGTAAGTTGGGGGCTCTTTAGCTATTTAGGCAAGAAGTTAGAAAGTTGGGAGGTAGAATGGTGTGGTAGTAAGCAGATTTAGTGGGTGGATTTGATGGGCTCAGAGACTGAACAAACTGGAGCACAAAAGTGCGGAAGGAAGAGGCTGATGGATTTAGATAGGCAACATACTTCTTTTCTCTTGTAGATGATTTGAATCACTGGTGTAATTTCTTTGAAAAAGAAATCCACCCACCGAAGACATCTGTGACTACTTTAGTGACATTGATTCCAGGATGCCTGAGACAGGCCTAAATAGCTCTCAGTTATTCCTTTTTATAATTTCTAGGCTAACCTGAAAGTCGTCAACGTTTTTGTTCCTTTCACACTGTTACTAGGTTGTCCTAGTTTTTCCTTTCGGAAGCCCTTGCTTCTGTGTATATGGTTAAAAGCTAGCACCCGTGCCAGCCTATCGCAGATTTTCCCTTACTGATGGGCCATGTCTCAGTGCAGGCCCTGTGACTCAGGTGAGTGGTCCCTGTAAAGCCTGAGGGGTGTGAGGCATCTTCAGGTGTGCCGTGCCAGTCATACATGTCACAGCTGCGTGGTGCCAAGTGCCTCCGTGAGTTTCTTCACAGGGGGTATATAACACTTCCCGAAGAGAGTCTTTATGTTGATGAAATGAGACACCACTGTCTGCCACCCTGGAATTCCGGTCTGTAGACAGGACCCAGCTTTGAGGACTCAGCACATCACTTGTGAGTCCCAGTCCGAGTGTGCGCAGCTCGCTGTGGGATGTGATATACCTCGTCCTGCCTGTGTGCTCCGCGTGCACACCTTCCCGCCCTGCCACCCCCCTCTGCTTTCATCCATTCCTAGAGTTTCTCTTCTTCAGCCTGAAGTGAAGTGAAAGTCGCTCAGTCGTGTCTGACTCTTTGTGACCCCACAGACTATACAGTCCATGGAATTCTCCAGGCCAGAATACTGGAGTGTGGGTATCCTTTCCCTTCTCCCGGGGATCTTCCCAACCCAGGGATCGAACCCAGGTCTCCCGCATTGCAGGTGGACTCTTTACCAGCTGAGCCACAAGGGAAGCCCAATACTGGAGTGGGTAGCCTATGCCTTCTCCAGCCGATCTTCCCGACCCAGGAATCAAACCGGGGTCTTCTGTGTTGCAGGCGAATTCTTTACCAGCTGAAAAGACTCCGCCTGCAATGCAGGAGACCCGGTTTCTATCCCTGGGTTTGGAAGATCCCCTGGAGAAGGGAAAGGCTACCCACTCCAGTATTCTGGCCTGGAGAATTCCATGGACTGTATAGTCCATGGGGTCACAAAGAGTCGGACATGACTGAGTGACTTTCACTTTCATCCTAATAATTAGTCTGGTCCCAGGTGGCTCAGGTGGTAAAGAATCCACCTGCAATGCAGGAGACCTGGGTTCAGTCCCTGGGGCGGAAAGATCCTGAGAATTTCTTTTGTTTCTTGTGTGCTTTTATAATGTCCTACCAAGTATCTGTGATTTAAAGGAAAATAGAAGTGTGGTCATAGTAACGCCCCTTTCCTGTGTTGATGGCTGGTGTTACTGCTCATCTCGACCCATGTATCAGGCTTAAGTGACACTATGTGGGGGTAAGTAGATATGCCAGAATTACCAAGAGGGAAGGAAAAAGAAAAACGCTACAATTTGTCGGAACTAATGAATTGGCAAGAATACCAAGAGCCTTAAATAGGTTCAGATTTCTATGTGACACCGTTGACATTGACAGTTTTGCAAGTTAAATTGCATACTGGCAGTTTTGTAAGGTTGTAACTAATAATTCCACTTTGGGGGATTCATTCTAAAGAAATAAGATGCGCCTGTGTGCATGTGTGCCAAGGCGCTCATGGGCACACGTCAGTGACAGACAGGAGCTGGGGGCCGCTGTGTGACCTGTGCTGACTCTCACTCATGGTGGCCTGGCGTTTTGTTGAACTTCTCGTGTAGGAATCTTTTTTTTTTTTTCACGTGTAGGAATCTTGAGGGTCTACACTGGGGAATAGCGAACACTTCTGAGTGTTCTTTGTTATTTCTGTTTTTAAAGAATTAAGTTGTGCGGTTCAGTTCAGTCGTTCAGTCATCTCCGACTCTTTGCGACCCCATGGACTGCAGCACACCAGGCCTCCCTGTCCATCACCAACCCCGGAGTTTACTACTCATCTCCATTGAGTCGGTGTTGCCATCCAACCATCTCATCCTCTGTTGTCTCCTTCTCCTGCCTTCAATCTTTCCGAGCATCAGGGTCTTTTTAAATGAGCCAGTTGTTCGCGTCTGGTGGCCAAAGTATTGGAACTTCAGCTTCAACATCAGTCCTTCCAATGAATATTCAGGACTGATTTCCTTTAGGATGGACTGGTTGGATCTCCTTGCAGTCCAAGGGACTCTTAAGAGTCTTTTCCAACACCACAGTTCAAAAGCATCAATTCTTCAGCACTCAGCTTTCTTTATAGTCCAACTCTCACATCCATACATGACTACTGGAAAAACCATAGCCTTGACTAGATGGACCTTTGTTGGCAAAGTAATGTCTCTGCTTTTTAATATGCTATCTAGTCATAACTTTTCTTCCAAGGAGTAAGTGTCTTTTAATTTCATGGCTGCAGTCACCATCTGCAGTGATTTTGGAGCCCAGAAAAATAAAGTCTGCCACTGTTTCCATTGTTCCCCCATCTATTTGCCATGAAGTGATGGGACCAGATGCCATGATGTTAGTTTTCTGAATGAGTTTTAAGCAAACTTTTCACTCTGCTCTTTCACTTTCATCAAGAGGCTCTTTAGTTCTTCTTTGCTTTCTGCCATAAAGGTGGTGTTTGTATATCTGAGGTTATTGATATTTCTCCCAGCAACTCGATTCCAGCTTGTGCTTCCTCCAGCCCAGCGTTTCTCATGATGTACTCTGCATATAAGTTAAATAAGCAGGGTGACAATATACCTTGATGTACTTACTCCTTTTCCTATTTGGAACCAGTCTGTTGTTCTAATGTCCGGTTCTAACTGTGGCTTCCTGACCTGCATACAGATTTCTCAAGAGGCAGGTCAGGTGGTCTTTTTTTTTTTTAATTGTTATTATTTTTATTATTTTAGCACTTTTATCAGAATAGAAAGAAAAGAATTATGTTTAGATTTCTTCTGTGTCAGTTCCATCCCATGAAAGAGAAAGTTATAATAAACTACTGTAATTTTGTTATTCCTGTTTTGAAGCCTCGCCCAAGCCCCTGCTCATCGCACCTCTTGTTTTGGGTGGAGTTGTGAGGAAAGCGATATGTCAGTGGGTGTAGAGTGCTGCTTTCCTGGTGGGAGATCGGTCTGTGGATGCACATGGTTATATTTAAAGATGTCCTAAATGTGACTACCAGTGAGATATGTCACAAATGAGCCACTACGTGTTTTGACCCATTTTGGAACATTTTGAAAGATATTAATCAGCACACACTAAAAATAAGCTAGAATCTTGTTATAACCCTATTCACTGTAGAGCAGGAGTCTGAAAAAAATAAGTTTTTTTGGCTGCACCGTGTGGCATATGGGATCTTAGTTGCCCGACCAGGGGTCAAGCTTGTGCCCCTGCACTGGAAGTGTGGACTCCTGACCCTGCCAGAGATTTCCTGATTTTTTTTTATTGTTTCTTTCTAAACAAATAATTTCTTGATACCAAAGCTAATGGCTTATTATGAAACACAAAAAGTATGTTTTGTCTTGAATTTGAGTTTTTCCTTTGCCATATAACATTTTATTCTTCTTTATTTCTCTGATTTGTTAAAAGTGTATTTGACTGGCAGCCTTTTGCAAATCGTGGTGGCCATTAGTTTGAAGGGCCCTGTCCCCGTTTGGTCAAGAAGTTGTTGTATTAGCTGGGTTTGCATCAACAATGCTGAAGTCGTGTGGGACCCATTTGGTACCGCTGATACTTTGAGCTTCTGAGATGCCTGCATCTGTTGTCACTGTTTCTTCCTACAAGTATGTTAAGATTTAAAATGAGTGTATCCATCGAGTGGCTCTTAGAGAACATTAAATGTAACAGAACTGGTGGCTTATTTGGTAAGAAGAGTTGCAGTGGGAAGCTGAAGACACTGAGTGCAGGACTGTACCTTTATGGTTTAGAACCTAAACGTCAGAAATGTGGGAGGGGCAAAGACACACTTATTTTTTGTTGGTCAACCTTTCTGTTATTTTTACTTCAATTTTTAGTTTTTACACATTTTTATTCAGATAATTATCAGAAATGATTTAACTGTATTTTCTTGGCTATAACGCTTTCTGTCAGTTAAAACGTTTTGAAATGGCAGCTCCAAGTGGGAAATTTTAGTTTAAACGTGAAATTTTCAATGTGGGAATTATCGGCTGTCCTTTTCCAGAAAGAAGTTAAAATTAAATATGTCTAAGTCTGACTCATTAGATGATGTATTTTCTGTATGCCTTTAGTAGATTTAATAATGTACATTTTTTTTCTCTTTTTCCACTCCTGTATGTTTTTGGTGATTCAAAGTTTTATTGTTGTCGTTAGGTAAACTCTGTCATGCTTATATTGGATTGGCCTAAAGGTTCATTTGGTTTTTTCCATAAGATGGCTCTAGTTGCACTTAGTAGTCTTTAACTTCATTTGATAAAATCTTGTTATATTGTATGTGACAGCTATCATATCAGCATGCATTTAAAAAAAGACAGCCAAGTTGGTGAATTTTTGTGTAGCCATTTTAATATTGAATATAGAAGAAAAAAAGGAACATTTTCAGCATGTTATGCTTTATTATTTCAAGAAAGATAAAAACGCAACTGAAATGCAGAAAAAAATTTGTTCAGTGTCTGGAGAAGGTGCTGTGGCTGATTGAACTGTGTCACAAGTGGCTTGTGAAGTTTCTTGCTGGAGGTTTCTCTCTCCATGGTCGAGTAGACCAGTTGAAATTGATAGCGATTAAGTCAAGACATTATTTGAGAGCAATCGGTGTTAACACCACACGGGGGTTAGCTAGCACAAAAATCAGCATTTAGAGTCAGGTGTGCCAGCTCAGTTATGTTCATCACTCTGACGTCTGGGTTCCACGTAAGTTAAGCAAAGATAGCCTCCTTGACCGTATTTCCACCTGCAGTTCTCTCCATGTAATGAAAGTGTTCCATTTTTAAAACAAATTGTGATGAGCGATGAAAAGTAGACACTCTACAATAATGTGGAACGGACAAGATCATGGGGCAGGTGCAATGAACCATCATCAACCACACTAAAGGCCAGTCTTCATCTAAAGAAGGTGATGTTTTATATATGGCAGAATTGGAAGGGAGTCTTCTATTATGAGCTTCTTCCAGAAAACCAAACAAGTACTACTCCCAGTTAGACCAGCTGAAAGCAGCATTGGACAAAAAGCAACCAGAATTAGTCAACAGAAAATGCGTAATCTTCCATCAGGGTAACACAAGACTGTGTGTTTCTTAACGACCAGGCAAAAACTGTTACAGCTTGGCTGGGAAGTTCTCATTCATCTGTCGTATTCACCAGACATTGCATTTCCATTTATTTCAGTGTTTACAAAATTCCCTTTTTGGAAAAAATATTAATTCCCTGAAAGACTGTAGAAGGCACCTGTAACACTTCTTTGCGCAAAAAGATAAAAAGTTTTAGGAAGGTGGAATTATGAAGTTGCTTGAAAAATGGCAGAAGTTTGTGAAACAGAAGGGTGAATATGCTGTTCAAGAAGTTCTTGGTGAGAATGAAAATGTGTCTTTTAGTTTTACTTTAAAACTGAAGCACTTTTTGGCCAACCCAGTCCTAATCAACCCATATTTTTTGTTTATCCTTCTCTATATAAGACTTTACAAATAGGAAGCAGAAATGGTTTTTCTGTAAGTCACTCTTCCTTGCTGATATTTTTAGCTTACCTTTAGACCACCTCAAGGCATTCAATAGACATTTGTTGAATGAATACCTGTTATTAATAAATGCTGTGTGAAATGACTTAGTGAGTTGTTGAAAAAGCATTTGACTTACAAGATAGCATAATTCTTTACATATTTTTAAAGCTTATGTATGCGAGAGAAAGATCAAAGAGTTTGTTTTAGTTGAGAACTTCCTTTGAGTTCCTTTTGTACACAGACTCTCCACTCTGTGAACTGGCAGAACTCAGGGAGGAGTGCCTGACGGCAGAGCCAAGTTGGCTGACGACCTGGGATCACTCAGGTGGCATAGCATATAAATGGTTATGTGCAGCAGGCACATATGTATGGTTATATACACGTTTGTCTGCCCTCAGCCCCATCTTCTTCACACACACTACCGAGGACTTTCAGGTCTGTGTGATAAATTTATGTAGCTGACAGAGCATTCAGAAGAGACCAAAATAACACCAAAAAAATCTTATGAAGTAGCCAAAGCATTGATGTGGCACGTGGAATAAATTATGGAGTAATTTAGGATTAGAATTTTTTATTAGTGATGTGAGAGGTTTTTGTATTAAAACCTGTGCTTAATAAGATGAAAAAGCTCATGAATGTAAATATAATACTTGCCCACAGAAGGAAGTCCAAATACATCCTATTTTTTAAGTAGGAAATTGACATCAACATGGAAACAATTTAATACAATAAACAACCTTCAGAGATCTTTGCTTGGAAAAAACTTGCAAATTTGCTGGATTTGGAGTTCGTAGACAGTAGTAATCCGTGGTATAAGAGGAGAACATGATGGAAAGTGAGTGGTAAGGTGGAGTAGGAGATGCGTGTGAAGCCATTGTGTAGACTCTGGGGCTACCGGGGTGATGCGCTGTGGTCCTCACTGGTCATTAATCTTCCTTCTGGTGGAGAACGTCTGCACTTCCTCAGAGTTCACAGGGAAGTGTAGGTACACACTGCAGCCTGAGTTGGAGGGTCAGCGGATGGGTTTTGAGTTTTGACTTTAATGCTTGCTGTGTGACCTTGAGTACATTAATTTTGAGTAATTCAGTTTTCTGATCTTCATGTATAAAATAGGACTGAAGCCTGTCTTAAAGAAGAGTCATTGTACAGACTACAAATAATGTATCTAAAACAGCGCATTACCCAGCCCCTGAATAATACGCAGTACCTCTGCTGTCATCGTCAGTCTTTTTAGGCCCTTTCTAAGGCTCTAAGTTGGGGATTATTTATAGTACTGTCCTGCTCACAGTGATGCTGTGAAGATTAAATGAGAGTCATACATAAATCTATCTGATGGGGCAATGAGTATATTTACTCGAAGTAACTATATATCACACACATGTAAATCTTCAATAAATTGCACTTATTTCACAAAAGAAAGCAATGAATTCTGCCAGGAGTTAGTAGGAGGTGAAAGTTAGTCAAGAAATGTTTTGTAAAGAAATGAGCACTGAGTGTTAAAAACCCTACGTCTCGAAGAAAATTTCATGAGCACAGCATCAGGTCGTGATGTGCACAGTGGTTCAGAGAACACGCCCTCTGGAGCCTGGGGGAGAGAGGGGGAGGCTCTCCTGAGATGGCTCATCCCACGTGGATCAGCATACCTTTCAGAGAGCATGGGTCCCTGCAGATGGCGAATGGACCTCAGGCCGTGGGCACGCAACTCTCAGTCAAAAGTAGTAGATCGTTGCTGTAGGAAAAACAACTCTCAGAAGTTTCGAGTCATGTTCATACATAAAGGGGTTTTCCCTGAAGGTGATTGAAGTAATTTTCCCTTTGTTTCTTTTTTGCAACTAATATGAGCGTGGTTTTGATGAATGAATAAAACATGTGATTACACTTTCCCACCTTTGAATAGCATTTAAAAGTCCTAGTAATTAATCTTAAGGCAGTTTTGTAGCGGTGCATTTTCTTCAATGTGCAGTTGATGCTCTGCTTCTAACTCACGTAGATACCGTTTTTATCTCTTCATTTTTTTGTGTTCAGGAATAAACTCTTTATGATGCAAAAAGTTAGTTTTAAAATTTAGACTTACTTTTTGCTGTATAGAAGAAGCCAGCTGAAGTGTAAATAGAGTGATTCTAGAATCAAAGCTTTTTACTTAATTTAGTGAGTTATTGAGTAATTCATTTCTGTTGAATCAGTCTTAAATGCCTACTATGTATGCTGCTGCTGCTGCTGCTAAGTCGCTTCAGTCGTGTCCGACTCTGTGTGACCCCATAGACGGCAGCCCACCAGGCTCCGCCGTCCCTGGGATTCTCCAGGCAAGAACACTGGAGTGGGTTGCCATTTCCTTCTCCAGTGCATGAAAGGGAAACGTGTAAGTGAAGTCGCTCAGTCGTGTCCGACTCTTAGCGACCCCATGGGCTGCAGCCTACCAGGCTCCTCCGTCCATGGGATTTTCCAGGCAAGAGTACTGGAGTGGGGTGCCATTGCTACTACGTATAAGGAACTGAAATGATCAATGCTTGTAACTCTTACATGGAAAATAACATTCATACACAGAGGTATCCACATCCCAGTTTGATGACTTTATTCTTTCATTCATTGACGCTCTCTTCAGTCAGTCAGTATTTCTTGACTACCTAGGTGTGGATGCTAAGGCAGAAAACAAAGCGAAGGTTTCAGAGGAAATGGTGTTTAGATCAGAGCCAGGTGGCTGCCCGCTGCTGGCTGAGCGGGCATGGCTCGCATCTTGGGAGGAGGCGTGAGTAGGTGAGCACAGGCGCCCCTCAGGTTGTAGGTTCTGGAGCTTTCATTTTCTCTGTAAGAAAGAGATGTGGCAGGTTGACTGGAGAAAATACGAATCTGTGTGTTGCCAAGCTTCGTGGGCAGGCATCACGGAGTTCCCAGGCAGTTTCTGGTGACCATCTGAGGTCTGTCATCATGAATTTAAAGCAAAACACATAGCAGGGTTTCTCCAGTTGCTCAACAGTAAGTGTGGAGAGGAAGGGAGTGGTTGGCTTCAGTATTTGCTGGTTTTACCAAGCAGTTAAAATGAAGGGGTGAGGGAGATTGGGGAGTTGGGGGTCTTTTCAAGGGGAGTTATCATGATGAACTGTCAGTATGAGGTGGACGGAGTAGTTAACGGGGGGGTAGAAATCTTTTGAGCAGGTGAACTGACAGGCTGGGTAGCAGTCATTGCAGAGGATCTTTGGAATTTTTCCTAGAGCAGAGATCAGCACTCTTTTTCTGGGAAGGGCCAGAGAGTGAATGTTTTAGGATTGAGGATCAAGAGGCAAAGTGGAGGGTATCCTGGAATACTTGTGTAACAAGACAAGACTGATTTACACTGAGTTCTGTACTGGTGAAATTCATAATTTAATAATGGAGTGCAGGTTTTTGTAATATACGCCTACTAAAGAGAAAAAAGAGTTCCTTTTGAGGGGAGAAGTGACATTTCACTTTACTGAAATTCGAAATGAGTGCTCTCCGCCATCAAAGTCAGTTGCAGATGTTGGTCTCTTGATGCTCATCTGTGAGGTGTTACGTGTCTCATATTTGAAAATACCTTCACACTGATAAGCACCTTCAGATACTGACCTCAGTCCCTCACAGTCATTGCTTGGAAGACAGCGGTCATGCTCTGTTAGAGCCTTCTCTTTACGTTCCACTTCAAGCATGTTGTCACTTTGCAGGTTCATGAGTTACCATAGATGGTTAGCTGGAAGCACGTCAGTTGCAGGATTAATTGGAATTTGAAACAGTGTCAGTTTTCCTTGCTCCTGTGTTGAGGTCCAGAAATGCTGCTGGGGCTGCAGTCTGAGTTCAGAAAATTTGAACACAAGTTTGCCTGGAAAGGGACCTTCGACAACATGGGAGGATATAGAGAACCGCTTGAGGTTTCTGTGATTCAGATGACATTTAAGTGCTCACAGATGATAAAAGTTCTTCATAAAAGAAACTGACTCACTGTTCTCTGATATTGCTCATTTTACACCCAGCATTGAGCGTCATTATGGACACTGTGTATGAAGTATGGGGATGACACCCAGCCCACATTTACTAAGTCTGCAGTGTACTCTAACAACGACACTGTTTATCCATTCCTTTCTATTGTAGGTGAAGAGTGATTATATGTTAGAGATCGCTGACCAAGTGGACCAGGACATTGCATTGAAGTTGGGTTGTCTAGAAATACGGTAAGAAGATAATTAGACATCGAGGTCTTTATTCAGCAATGTTTTCCCTTATTTTTTTCTAGGTATTTTCCTTTTCCTCGTAAAGATTATCAATAAAATACTGAATAAAAACTTCAGTAAAATTTAAGAATATTCTGAATTAGGTTGAATTGCTAATTCTAGAATCTTTTGAGATGATATTTCATGGTAGTTAGAATGGAATGATAAGAGCACAAGTGTGTAAGCAAGTGTAAGGCTGAGCTCCCCAGGAGAACCTTCTGTGATGAAGGAAGTATTCAGTGTCTGTGAGATCCCCATGCCAGCCACTAGCTGAGGCGGATACTGAGTACTCAGTCGTGCAGTGTTATGCTTTAAACTTGAATGTGAACCATCACCTGTGTCTGATGGCTACCATTGTGGGGAATGGGAAGCTGAGAATGCATTCTTATTTCTGGTAGCATTTGTCATATATTCTGTGCCACCATTTTAAACTTCAAATAAAAGAATATTTCTACCTTTGTCAGCTATAATTTTAATTAAAATTTACCCCAGGCTGCCAGTTTAAAAGATGAGTTGGTTAAATTAGCTAAAACTTGATTATGTGTACTCAAAAACAGTGATAATTTTCCCAAGAGATCCCTGTTTTTTATATTGTATAAGGTTATGAAATAACAGCTCCTATAAGACTCACAGACTATCAAGTATAACTCTCAGCAACTTCATTAACATTTGTTTTCAACCTTAATTATATATCCCGGAGGCAGGGGGCAGGGGGGGGGGAGCCATCTCTCATTGGTCTCCTTTACAGTTTTCTCTTGGAAAGCGAACTTGGACCCTTTCCTTCAGTATGTTAACTGATTTATGCTGCCTGATGAAGGAGGAGTAATGTGGAGAATCAAGTTTGTTGTTTACTGGTAGTTTGTCAGAATGTTTGTGACTGAGCTGCGCAGTAGTTTTTAGTCATTTAACATCGCAGACGCTCTCCATGCAGATCTCTAAGTGTCTCTCTTCTCTGCTTCAGGCGATCCTACTGGGAGATGCGCGGCAACGCCCTGGAAAAGAAGTCTAACTACGAAGTGCTGGAGTAAGTGTGGTGTTCAGGTCTGCCTGTGCATATTCAGAGCTAAGTCGTTTTTCAGACTTAGATTTTATTAGTTTATCTTTACTTAAAAAAAAATCTATTATTGAATCTAAACAGTGCTGTGTCTAAAATTTTTATATCTGAAAGAGAAAGGTTTTATTAAGAAAAGGATTCTTGATGACATCAATCATTAACTGGGTTAGTGAACATTTAAATTTGTTGGTAAGTATCTTAAGGCTAGTAGTCTTTGGCTTGTTAACACATAAATAATAAACTTTTCTGTCTCTGTAGATTTAACCATACTGTGATGGAGTTTCACTTCTAATTTATACTGAATTGTTATTTATATTCTCTAAGTTTATTACTTTTTTTTTTTTTTTTGCTTAGTTAACATATGGAAGTTATTTGTTGCTCGTGTATCAGTGTATTTAGGATAACTGAAGATTTTTCCAATGGTGAAATTAGTGGGCTCTTAGATTGTTTAAAATGCATAAAAGACAAAGTGGGGCTTATGTCTTGGGAGGCTGAAAGTTCTGCAAATTGTCTGTTGATAATTAATTCAGCAAAAATCGTTGGTATTTGTTATTTCCAGTTTTATTTTCATTAGCAATTGTGCACTTTTTGCCAGCACCTTTTCCTGGCATATTATTACTGAAATTCTTGTGCTATTTGGAGGATGTTACTGCAGTGAAGTGAAAGGTTGTCCATAAGACTTGACATGGCAGGTCAGCCTAGCTGCTGTCACACTAAAAGTGTGATCTGCCATCATTTTGGAAACTAGGTTTTACAGGGGAGGTATGCTCATTTAAAATAAAAGTGGAGGTGAATATTTGGGGGAATTAGTCTTGAAGCAGGTAGAACCATTTGAGATGATTGCTGGTGGTAGTAGATGGGATAGTTATTTTTGCAATTACAGGAGCCTTTTTTGTACCAGTTGTGACGAGTGAGTTAGCACCCTGAGCAGTCTGTCTTGTTTTCGTTTGAATTCATCACTTGACTTCTGAACCTAATATATTAACATGGTGTACTAAATATTTGTGGTTGTGTGTTTATGGACACACATGTCCCATATGTTGTGCCTCTTAACAGATTAAATAAGGACAGATAAGGATTGTGCCGTTTACTTCTTCAAACTTTTTGTGCCAGCTGCTTTGTGTTCTGTATCTGACAGTGACTTTGGGGGGCTGGACTGTCTCGATCTGCTTCTTGAAGCCCCCAGGTGGCTGCTGAGGGGGCTCTGGCGGCGGTGGGGATGGGGGCTTCCGGTGAGAGCCAGGGCGTGAGCGGCATGACTGGACCTCCCCGGGTGCCTGCTCAGACCAGGCGGTGGGCCGCCCTGCGTTGGCTCTCTTGCGCCTCCAGCTCTGTGGGTGTGTTGGGAGGAGCCCTGCAGGCCTGCTTGTTTATCCTGTGTTGGCTGAACACTGTCTTGGAGCTCAGCCTGTCTTCTGATAGCAGGGCCGTATTTCTTAAAGCACATTGTTTAGAATTTTTTTTTAATGTGTCTTTGGTGGTGAAATTCTGCTTTTGTCATCCTGTCATGTCCTTTATTTCACCTTGTTCTTAGAAGGTAGCTTTACTCTATTCACAGTTCAATTGAGACGCTCAGTCATGTCAAACTCTTTGGAACCCCATGGACTGCAGCATGCCAGGCTTCCCTGTCCATCACCAACTCCTGGAGCTTGCTAAAACTCATATCCATCGAGTCGGTGATTCCATCCAGCCATCTCATCCTCTGTTGTCCCCTTCTCCTCCCCCATTCAATCTTTCCCAGCATCAGGGTCTTTTCAGATGAGTCAGTTCTTTGCATCAGGTGGCCAAAGTATTGGAGTTTCAGCTTCAGCGTCAGTCCTTCCAATGAATATTCAGGAGTGATCTCCTTTAGGATGGACTGGTTGGATGTCCTTGCTGTCCAAGGGACTCTCAAGAGTCTTCTGCAACACCACAGTTCAAAAGCATCAATTCTTCAGTGCTCAGTTTTCTTTATAGTCCAACTCTCACATCCACACATGACCACTGGAAAAACCATAGCTTTGACTAGATGGACCTTTGTTGGCAAAGTAATGTCTCTGCTTTTTAATATGCTGTCTAGGTTGGTCATAGCTTTTCTTCCAAGGAGCAAAACTCTTTTTTAATTTCATGGCTGCAGTCACCATCTGCAGTGATTTTGGAGCCCCAAAAAATAAACGTCTGTCACTGTTTCCATTGTTTCCCCATCTGTTTGCCATGAAGTGATGGGACCGGATGCCGTGATCTTAGTTTTCTGAATGTTGAGCTTTAAGCCAACTTTTTCACCTTCCTCTTTTACTTTCATCAAGAGGCTCTTTAGTTCTCCTTCACTTTCTGCCATAAGGGTGGTGTCATCTGCATATCTGAGGTTATTGATATTTCTCCCAGCGGTCTTGATTCCAGCTTGTGCTTTCCAGCCCAGCATTTCTCATGATGTACTCTGCATATAAGTTAAATAAGCAGGGTGACAATATAAGTGCAGAATGTTACTTATTCCTTATTAGTTTATTCTGGGTTCTGTTTTTCCTTGCCCATAAGGAGAAAAACTGAAATAGTCTATATAGCTTCTTAGTTTGTGCCAGAAAATTTATGGGCAATCTCAGTAATTTATAACATAGTGAAGAAAACCCCCTTCAACTTTCCCACATTTCAAAGTAGCAATTTTCAGTTATGCAAAAAAATAATCAGCCCCAACTTTGGAGAGTGGGAAAAGCACTATCTAAAACTTTTTGTACTTTTTCTTTAAACCAACTAAAGAGTAAATCAGTTGTCTTTCCCACCCTGGTAGAACCAAGGTGCCTTTTCTGTAGGCAGAGGGGAACCCCAGCCCCCAACCCCGACACTAGGCCTCCTGGGGTCTTTCAGTGCAAGGGTGCATTCTGAAGTGCACACAGATGGTTCTTTTATTTATGTCTCTTATAAATCAGAGCCAGGAGTCAGATGGGATGTGTTAAGAAAAATGTTTTGTTATCCAGCTTAAAAATGGCATTGCTAACAATGACAGATGAAACCAAAATAAGCTAATAATACAGTGTTAGAATTATGGTTCCTAATGTGACATTGTAGAAGGAAGACTTACGTACCGATGATTCTTCTCCACAGTACAGAATTGTACTGTGAAAGTATTTTCAGTAAATCACGTAGCTTCTCAGTTCTGCTCATTTCCTCATGAAGTGGTTTGCTTTTTAAAGGAAGGTCTCTTGCTGTAGTTGTTTGTGTAACTGCTTCTTCTCTGTTAGAGTAAGCTGTGTTGATGCAGGGACCTCCTGGTATTTCTGGCACTTAGCAGTGTCTCCTCCTTATTAGATATTCCATCGGTATTTCCTCAGTAAAGAAATCTGATTTAAAATTAGCTGAGGTTAATTCTAATTGTGCGTTGCTTTAATTTCTTTTTTTAATTGTCCTTCTTGTCGGTAGTGATCTAGTGCTTTCTTTAGCTGCCTGTGATAATATATTGATGAAGGGAAAGCTCACAGATTTGGCATGAATTGATTGACAGTGGCTTAACCAAGATAGAAGGTTATTTCTCTTTGTGCCAGGCAGTCAGTGCTCCTCATCACCAGGGCTCCAGGCCCTTTGAATCTTGCCACCTATCCATCATCCGTAGATGCCACCTGGTAGCCTAGGGTGAGAGGTTTGTTAGGGAGCAACGACAGTTTCTCCTGAACTTAAAGAATTTTAACATTTATCCATTTGTAAGAGACTGTAAGGTATTGTTTTAGAGGTTAAGGGACCTTAGTGGTATTCTTAATGATACTCAATTCTTGAGAGTTTAGGGGTGAGGATAAGGTAGGGATACTGTATGATAACATGCACTGCAGTTATATTTTAAAGTTGATTTTGGTTTGCTTTTTTGCCTGAGCTTTAAATCTGAGAGGAATGATGTCAGTGAAGTATTAATTAGTTAAAGCAACAGACAAGGTCTGAATCTTCTCAGAAGTAGTGCCAAAGGAACAAATTTATCCTTGACATGGGAATTCATTTCTAATAAGCTTAATGGCTTCCCTCATAGCTCAGTTAGTAAAGAATCCGCCTGCTGGTTTGATCCCTGGTTTGATTCCTGTGTCGGGAAGATCCACTGGAAAAGGGATAGGCTACCCACTCCAGTATTCTTAGGCTTCCCTTGTGACTCAGCTGGTAAAGAATCTGCCTGCAGTGTGGGAGACCTGGGTTTGATCCCTGGATTGGGAAGAACCCCTGGAGAAGGGAAAGGCTTCCCACTCCAGGTTCTGGCCTGGAGAATTCCATGGACTATACAGTCCATGGGGTTGCAGAGAGTTGGATACGACTGAGCGACTTTCACTTTCACTTAATATGTGTGAATAAAGTTTTTCCAGCCTTGGGCCTCCCGAAGCTGGCCCTGGCCTTCCCCGTCTCCGTGCATCAGCCTTCCCTTATCACCTTTCCCTGAGCACTGCTCTGCATCCAGAGCACCTCCTGAGTCTGCTGTCCACCTGTCCACCTGCCTGTGTCCTCCCTTCCTCCCCATTCTGCTCACGGCAGCATCAGGTCACACCTGCCTCTGCTCAAGACCATGGCTGGTCAGGCACGTAGACCAGACTCTCACCAGACAGCAGGGGCATCTGTGGTATTTCCAGAGGAGGGGAAACTGCCCCCGTAGGGTTCTAGGTCCTTAACACCTCCTCCTTTCCTCTCAGCACCACTGTTGTCAGTAGGAATTAGCGTCCCCATTTTATACGTAGGTGTCACCTGAGGTTGACAGGCATTAAGTCACAGCCAGATCCATCCTTCTGCAAAGCCAAAATTCCAGGGCAGAACTCTCTGCATAAAGCAAGTTGCTGACAAGGGAAATGGGGAGAAAATGCTCAGGAGTAATGCCTTTAAGACTCCAGGGTGTTGGTTTATCTTTTATGTGCTTATTCCGCCACTTCCCATAGTGATTAGCTCCCAAATCCTTAGAATGCAAAGTTCCTGTCTTGTTAGGAGGCAGCAAGAGAGGGAAGAACTTGGGTGGACACTTTCTCCTTGTTCATATCTGAAAAGATAAGAAAGGGAAGTTATAAGCAAGAGTGATTAGAAGAATATATGCCAAGCCAAGAGTTATGTGAATTTGCTGATGAGTAAAACCAGTAAACAGTGTGTCATGGGAGCTGAGCAAAGATTTTGTAAGGATGTGCTGAACATTGTCATCACCATCATCATCATGGAATAAAAAAAGGATATGAGGTCTGAGACCAAGACTTAGCAAGGAGTTCTCTGGTTTAGGTTCTGATTCAGTTCAGTTCAGTCGCTCAGTCGTGTCCGACTCTTTGCGACCCCATGAACTGCAGCACGCCAGGCCTCTCTGTCCACCACCAACACCCGGAGTCTACCCAAACCCATGTTCATCGAGTCAGTGATGCCATCCAACCATCTCATCCTCTGTCGTCCCCTTCTCCTCCCGCCCCCAATCCTACCCAGCATTAGGGTCTTTTCCAATGAGTCAACCCTTCGCATGAGGTGGCCAAAGTATTGGAGTTTCAGCTTCAACATCAGACCTTCCAATGAACACCCAGGATTGATCTCTTTTAGGATGGATTGATTGGATCTCCTTGCAGTCCAAGGGACTCTCAAGAGTCTTCTCCAACACCACAGTTCAAAAGCATCAATTCTGCGGCGCTCAGCTTTCTTCACCGTCCAACTCTCACATCCATACATGACCACTGGAAAAACCATAGCCTTGACTAGACGGACTTTTGTTGGCAAAGTAATGTCTCTGCTTTTAAATATGCTATCTAGGTTGGCCATAACCTTCCTTCCAAGGAGTAAGCGTCTTTTAATTTCATGGCTGCAGTCACCATCAGCAGTGATTCTGGAGCCCCAAAAAATAAAGTCTGACACTGTTTCCACTGTTTCCCCATCTATTTCCCATGGAGTGATGGGACCAGATGCCATGATCTTAGTTTTCTGAACGTTGAGCTTTAAGCCAACTTTTTCACTCTCCTCCTTCACCTTCATCAAGAGGCTCTTTAGTTCTTCTTCACTCTCTGCCATAAGGGTGGTGTCATCCGCATATCTGAGGTTATTGATATTTCTCCCGGCAATCTTGATTCCAGCTTGTGTTTCTTCCAGCCCAGCATTTCTCATGATGTACTCTGCATATAAGTTAAATAAGCAGGGTGACAATATACAGCCTTGATGTACTCCTTTTCCTATTTGGAACCAGTCTGTTGTTCCATGGCCAGTTCTAACTGTTGCTTCCTGACCTGCATACAGGTTTCTCAAGAGACAGGTCAGATGGTCTGGTATTCCCATCTCTTTCAGAATTTTCCACAGTTTATTGTGATCCACACAGTCAAAGGCTTTGGCACAGTCAATAAAGCAGAAATAGATGTTTTTCTGGAACTCTCTTGCTTTTTCGATGATCCAGCGGATATTGGCAATTTGATCTCTGGTTCCTCTGCCTTTTCTAAAACCAGCTTGAACATCTGGAAGTTTACGGTTCACGTATTGCTGAAGGCTGGCTTGGAGAATTTTGAGCATTACTTTACTAGCATGTGAGATGAGTGCAATTGTGCGGTAGTTTGAGCATTCTTTGGCATTGCCTTTCTTTGGGATTGGAACGAAAACTGACCTTTTCCAGTCCTGTGGCCACTGCTGAGTTTTCCAAATTTGCTGGCATATCGAGTGTAGCACTTTCACAGCATCACCTTTGAGGATTTGAAATAGCTCAACTGGAATTCCATCACCTCCACTAGCTTTGTTCGTAGTGATGCTTTCTAAGGCCCACTTGACTTCACATTCCAGGATGTCTGGCTCTAGGTGAGTGATCACACCATCGTGATTATCTGGGTCATGAAGATCTTTTTTGTACAGTTCTTCTGTGTATTCTTGCCACCTCTTCTTAATATCTTCTGCTTCTGTTAGGTCCATACCATTTCTATCCTTTATCGAGCCCATCTTTGCATGAAATATTCCTTTGGTATCTCTAATTTTCTTGAAGAGATCTCTAGTCTTTCCCAATCTGTTGTTTTCCTCTATTTCTTTGCACTGATCGCTGAGGAAGGCTTTCTTATCTCTCCTTGCTATTCTTTGGAACTCTGCATTCAGATGGGAATATCTTTCCTTTTCTCCTTTGCTTTTCGCTTCTCTTCTCTTCCCAGCTATCTGTAAGGCCTCCTCAGACAGCCATTTTGCTTTTTTGCATTTCTTTTCCATGGAGATTTTCTTGATCCCTGTCTCTTGTACAATGTCACGAACCTCTGTCCATAGTTCATCAGGCACTCTGATAGACAATCAGGTCTAGTCCCTTAAATCTATTTCTCACTTCCACTGTATACTCATAAGGGATTTGATCTAGGTCATACCTGAATGGTCTAGTGGTTTTCCCTACTTTCTTCAATTTAAGTCTGAATTTGGCAATAAGCAGTTCATGATCTGAGCCACAGTCTGCTCCCGGTCTTGTTTTTGCTGACTGTATAGAGCTTCTCCATGTTTGGCTGCAAAGAATATAATCAATCTGATTTCGGTGTTGACCATCTGGTGATGTCCACGTGTAGAGTCTTCTGTTGTGTTGTAGTTTCTGATTAGTAGAGTGTGAAATAGGGGGTTAAAATGTTTGGATATGGGCTCAACCACATAAACTCTTGACTTGTTTTCTGTGGTTTTGTTTGTAGTACCTGCTCACTTATAAAGGGCGAAGTCATCCTTGTTTTATTTTTTTATATTTTATATTCATTTTGTTTTTTTAATGTAAAAGATACCTGTGTTTCACTTTTCTCCATGATCCTTTTATATTTTCTGTGTCTCCTGATGATCTTTCATGTCCAGAGGCTTTGCTTCATCTTACTAGTGCATGATTGCCACCTAGTGGCCAAAAAGCCTGGCTCACTTAGTATTCAAAGTATCAATAAGGAGAAACTTTGTTGTTCAGTTGCTCAGTCGTGTCAGACTTTTTGTGATCCTATGGGACTGCAGCACTCCAGGCTCCTCTGTCCTTCACTGTCTCCTGGAGTTTGCTCAGATTCATGTACATTGAGTTGATGATGCCGTTCCATCATCTCATCCTCTGTCGTCCCCTTCTCCTTTAGCCTTCAGTCTTTACCATGAGAAGGAGCCCTGTTTTCTCGGTCAGAATGCCGTGAGACACTTGTTATTAATGGTTGATTTTGTAGCCTGATCTAAAGAAAATCACTGAGACTTCCAATATGTCCTCGCATTCAGTTTTTTGACCTTAGGCCAATCACTTAATTTCTCTTTTTGTTTTGCTTTCTGTATGAAACTTAGATTTTAAACATTGACTAATGTTTATTTTTAAGGATCATCAGATTTTAAGATTAATCTAAGGTATTTAAGCATCTGTGGTATAACTCAAATCTTTTCCTAATCAGGCCAGCCTACTTTCTATACAAATATAGCATTACCCAGCTGGAATTGAGGTTTATAAGGCTAACTTTCAAAGAGTGTTAAAACCATTTTATTTACACATTGTAAAAGAGGGAATATTTTAGAGGGTTTGCAATAGTTAAGGGTTACAAAAAGATTTTCTGCCTAAACCAACTTGTCTCAATGTTTTCTGCACACATCTAGAAAATTACTTGTCCCGACTGTTCCATGACTATGACAGTCATTTGGAGCTTTAATATGTGTATTTCCTTCTCGAATAATGTGTGAAAGGATAAATAATTTAAAGTTCTTTTATGTTCTTGCAACAATGTCATTATATTTACTGATTTAGTGGTATCGTTTGTTAATTCACTTCTTTCTGTATTTCAGGAAAGATGTTGGTTTGAAGCGGTTTTTCCCTAGGAGTTTACTGGATTCAGTCAAGGTAATTAGCATCTTCTTTGTCATAATCAGATGACCATGTTAGGAAATGCCTCCCCTGTGCCTTGTGGTTTTCCCTCTTACCTGTAAAAGTCTTAATGTAAGAAGCTGACAGTTACTCTAGTCATATTCATGGAAAGTAGACTTTTAAAGGAGTAGCTTTCTCCCAGAAAACTGTGGTTTTGTGTCTTGATTGTGTGTGCGCTCAGCTAGGTACAAGACCAGGAGCGTTGTGTTCACAGGGGTGAATGCATCACCGCAGTCTTTACAGTCTCAGGTTTAGCTCAGAGAAGAGGCAGCACGTGAGGCAGCTACAGGCACAGCTCTGCGTGTGTGCATGCTTTCTTGCATAGATGTGCACGCTGAAGTCTGTCTTCTCTTGACTGGTGGACGCTCCTTCCTTAGTAACTTCTTGCAGAGTGCCAGCTCCCGCCTCTGTTTGCAGCTCCCACTGCAGGGGAAGGGACATCAGGGACGTGATGTGTGGCTCCCCAGCCCTTCCAGAACACGGTCGAGTGCATTGTGAGAATACAGCTTTGTGTCAAGTTAGAGTCCAGCTCAGAGGAGCTCTTCCATTTCCTAGCCTCATGGTTTTGGACCCTGGTTTCTTATTTCCACAACAAAGGAAATAGTATTTTGTAGGGTTGGTGTGGCTATTTAGCCCATCAGTGTGTGTGTGTGTGTTAGTCACTCAGTCGTGTGCGACTTTGAGACCCCATGGACTATAACCCGCCAGGCTCCTCTGTCCATGGGATTTCCCAGGCACGAATACTAGAGTGGGTGCCATTTCCTCCTCCAGGGGATCTTCCCAACCCAGGGGTCACACACACATAACACAAGTACCTGTCACTGTGTAATTTATAAACTGTGGAACTGTGGCTGTTGCTGCTGTGACTTTGTGTCACAGAGGTCACGTTCTACACTGGAGCAGCCATGTGGACACCTTCCCATCCACTGAGGCGCAAGCACAGTGGTTCTGAAAGCTGACTCTGGAGCCGGCCTGCCTTGGTGAAGGTTCTGACCTGGTCACCTTGAGTCACATGGGGCTCAGTTTGATCTTGGAGCTTGAGGCCCTAGTGTGGGCACAGAAGCTCGCCTCATGGGCCCGTCTGCCCTTTTCTGGGTGGGCTGGAGAGGAGACGCTCATGAATGTCAGACAGCCTTCTTCAGGGCGTCTGCCCCATCACTGGACAGAATAACGCATCGCCCAGTGTAGCATTAGAAAGCAGAAAAGGATGTGAAAGTGGCTGTGTCACATTGGTAGTACCTCCAGTGGTCAAGTGTGTGTCCCGGGGCGGCCTCAGAATTGTGCAGAGTCTGCTCAGAGCTGTGTACAGATAAGCAGTTATCCCAAGAGGTATGACTGCTGGCATTTGGGAGTGCAAGAAGTTATCCTACTTTTAAAACGGGTCCTCATACTCCAAACAGGCTACTCCAGGTGCAGGCCACTCCAGGTGCTGCGATGTAAGTGTCGCTGAGATGAGAGGCCCCCGTGACACGTTCTTCTGAGGTGCAGCTTCATGTTTCTTCCAGACTAAGCTATAGAATGGCCCGATCAGTTAACATTTGCTTCTCCAAGAGCCACTTTGTTTTCTATGCCTTTCCCCTTCATATCTGGATTTCTAGAAGATCCTTTGTAGTTAATGCTGACACTGAAGTGTCAAAAGTTTACCTTATATTTGATGGAACTTAAGCTGTGATTGATTGATTAATGGCAAACAGGATTGGGGTGTATGTGCCCGATTATTAAGAATAATTTATAAGATATTTAAAACTTCTCTCTCTTTGATCTTAGTGCCAGAGGCACATTTTTAAAAACACTGGACCAGTAAAACTAAATCAGTTGCAACATGAGGGAACTGTCTACAGTATTCTGATTATTACTGTTCAGAAGTATCAAGGAGCTATGACAGCTTGTGGGGGGGGGATGTGAGTAAGTGTGGCATGGGGTCCTGGAGCCGCGGGGGCATCAGTGGGCACACAGGAGCGTCTCAGTGAGGACCTCCTGGCAGCGCTGGTTTCTTATCTAACAGATGTGCCAGTGTCGTGTGAGTTGTTAACTTCAGGGCGTGGGGTGGGGGCGATCAATGGGAATTCTGCACTGTCTCTACAGCTCTTCTGTAAATCTAAAATTATGTCACAAATAAAGTAGCCAGATTTCAGCTTATTTGAGTATAATTCACAGTAGAAATCACGGAGGCTGGAAAGGAAGCATGCTTTAGACACACGTGCACGCGCACACACACACAAAAGGTGGAAAGGAGGAATGCTTTAGACACATGCACATGTACACACACATGGAAGCTGGAAAGGAGGCATGCTTTAGACACACATGGGTGCACACACACACACACATACACACGGAGGCTGGAAAGGAGGCGTGCTTTAGACACGCGCGTGCACACACACATGGAAGCTGGAAAGGAGGCATGCTTTAGACACACACACACACGGAGGCTGGAAAGGAGGCATGCTTTAGACACACACACAAGGAGTCTGGAAAGGAGGCATGCTTTAGACACACGCGCATGCACACACACACACGGAAGCTGGAAAGGAGGCAAGCTTTAGAGACACACACACACACATATACACACACTGGAATATGACTCAGCTGTAAAAAGAAGGAAATCTTGCCATTTGCAATAACATGTATCGTCCTTGAGGACGTTGTACTCAGTGAAGTCAGACAGAGAAAGACATATATTGTATAACCTCATTTGTATGAAAAGAAAAGGAAAAAACATCAAGCTCATAGATACAGAGAACAGGTGTTGGGACATGGGGGTGAGTGAAATGGGTGCAGGGGTCACAAGGTGCAGACTTCCAGTTACAAGTAAGTCCCGAGGATGTGACTTAAAGCACGCTGACTGTAGTTATTAACACTGTGTTGCATACTTAAAAGTTGCTGGGAGAGTAGATCTTAAAGGTGCTCATCACAAGGAAAAAAAAAGTGTAACTGTGTGAGATGGTGTGTTACCCAGAGATTGTGGCAGTCAGTTCACAGTATTGATGTATACAAATACTGAATCGTTATGTTGTATACCTGAAGCTAATACAACCTTGTATGTCAGTTACAACTCAATTTAGAAAAACACACTTGACACGCACTGTTAACAGATCTACAGTTAGATCTGGTAGAGGCGGAAATAACATAACTCCTTGATTCCTGTTTCTTAGTGTATCTTTCTTTTCTGGCATATTTTCTTTAGGATTATGTTAACCTTTTCATCCAGGAGGCCCTCAGAGGCCATTGTTCTACTAAGAGCAGCATCTGATAAATGTTAGGTTGACTAACATGGGATTATTTCTGTTGTTCAGAAGGCTGAATAGCAACAATATCTGATGATTCATCCTAGTAATACTGCCTTATTCTCTCTGTATATGAACTGGTTGAAAACCAACTAGCTATCATTGATAGATGCCTTGTTTCAAACACAGGGAGGATATTGAAACCCTGTAAATAGGGAGGTATATTTATTAACATCAAGAGATTCTAGGGAGTCAGCTTTTGTAGAACTTTTTCCTTACTGAGAAAGAGGGAAAGAACTGATGCTTTCTAAGGCATCCTTCTTAGAAATGAATCTGGGGCTCCTCTCAGACAGCAAGGATTTTCTAGTTCTTGCCAGCACTGGTGCTGTAGGTGTGATCTCTTGGTCCTCTTGGGTGGCCACATTGAAGCAGAGACCCCGAGAAAGCTTAGGTGCTCACTCCTGACCAGGGGCCCCTCTTGGCTGGCAGGAAGCTGGGGCATGGCCCTGTGTCCCAGGAAGCTAGCCCTGAGCGGGTACACTAGCTTCTGCAGCTCCTGCAGCTGCTGCTTGTCACTGTGCCTTGCTGCACCTTAGCCTGGTGGCATGTAAAATGCAGAATGAGCCAAAGCGAAAACTGGGATGGGCATTAAGTAAACGTGACGCGTTTCCCCCAGATTCAGCTGGATGAGACAGATTTGTAAAACTGTAGCTCAGACTGTCTGTCTGCTAACACTGCATAGTTACTATTTTCAAACATCTTTGCCCAGTTAACTCAGAAGCTTTCCAGCAGGTTCAGTGATTAGGTGTGCTGTTAGTTGACCCCATGCACGACCTGTGGCTGAGGGTTTTGGAAAAGAGGACAAGCCATCAACTGGACTCTGTTTGGTGCGGAGCAGATGGCTTCACCCCTGCTCCCAGGGAGCAGCCAACCGCCCTTTGTGGCTCTGATACCAGGGGACACTGCCGCTGGAAGTGGCGAGAGGGGGCGGAGCTGGAGAGGTTGGGCACCTCGAGGGACATCGGGGCGCAGAGCCCATCAGGACAGTCTCATTGGCCCAGCCACGGGGGAGGGAGGTTCTCTTGGTGGCCCATAAGGTTTCACGTGTCGTGGAGATCTCAGGTGGGTGAGTCTGATGCTCCAGAGGAGAGTCGGAGACTGTTTGCACAGCCTGGAGTCAGAACGGTGGTTAGACGCCATCTCAGCCACGGTGAGAGCAGCCCTTTGCAGTCCCTGGATTCGTGGCCAGAGCTTGGACGGGTCTTCCCCAAAATGCGCTTCCCGGATTTTTCTTTGCAGGGCTTCCACGGCTGACCACTCAAGTTCTAGACAACATCTGAGATTCAGTCCTTGCTGCCCTGGAACTCACTTTGCTTCTCCTCAGTTTAGTGTGTGTGGCCTCTTCAGATCGCCTGGGATCCCACACCTGGCTCGCCTGTCCGAGCCCCGGCCTTGGTTACAGCCAGCTGTCAGCCTCCTGTGCAGGCTTCAGCCCGCGCAGCTCTCCCACGGCCGCTTTAGCTGCGGGATGTAACTACGGCGCCCAGGACGGACATGCCGACCCGCCCTGTCTCCCTCACGTGCGACGGTGTGTGTGCCCACCCGTGTGAGGCCCACCTCCTGCGATCTCCTCTGATGGCATCTCCACCACACTAGGCTGTCTTATTTTCACGTGTGTGTGTGTGTGCCCCAATGTGGGGTCCTCTGCACACTTCTGCACGGAACCTCCTCATTGCTGAGTCTTCACTTAGTTCTTTCACTATTCCTAAAGAATAACCTCTCAAACATTGTGGTTTTAAGGTGTTTGATTTCTGTTACCAGGCTGCTTCAGAAAGGACGTGTCAACTTTCCGGGCAGTGCTGGGTGTGTGAGGGCTTTCATCCCCCTCCTCTGCCGACTGCAGGAACCCCCTGTTCTGATGAGCCAGAGCTGAACTGTATACTTTAAAATGGTTGAAAGTGAAGTGTTAGTCACTGAGTCATGTCCAGCTCTTTGCAACCCCATGGACCGTAGCCCACCAGGCTCCTCTGTCCATGGGATTCTCCAGGCAAGAATACTGGAGTGGGTTGCCATTTCCTTCTCCAGGAGATCATCCCGACCTGGGGATTGAACCTGAATCTCCTGCATTGCAGGCAGTTTTTTTTTTAACCATGTGAGCCACCAGATGGTATATTATATGTTGTGTGTATTTTACTATAATTATTTTTTTAAAAAGAAACAGAGCTCTGATAAATAATGATGTTTGGTGAACGCAGGTGGTATTACGTGGTGCTGGGGAAGAGATGTTCCTGGGTGTTGGGGGTTACTGCTGTGGTCTTCACTTACTGTTGACTCTGAAAAGATGTTTGTGGTTTTATCACACAGGCCAAAACACTAAGAAAATTGATTCAACAAACATTTAGACAGTTTGCCAACCTTAACAGAGAAGAAAGTATTTTGAAGTTCTTTGAGATCCTCTCCCCAGTGTACAGATTTGATAAAGAATGCTTCAAGTGTGCCCTTGGTGTAAGTATGGGGACTTGGTGGAAACTCTTTGTCTTTTCCATGAATACCTCAGTTTCTGATTGGAATCTAATTTGTCACATGTTTAACATGAGAATATTTTACCACTGTACAGAGGGAAAACAGTACAAAAAGAAAATGTGTCAACGTGAGACTAAAACAATCCTTTTGTAATAGCATGCTTGTGTTCATATTTAGATTTATTTTAATCCCAGCCCAACGATTCATTGAGTAACTGTTCTTTCAGGGCTAGTTTACCTACTCAGGTAATCTTCCCAAAGAAACTGTTGGCTTGAGGCTCACGGGAAGGAGCTCAGTCTGTCTGTCTCTGCTTAGGCTCAGCAAATACTGCACCATGGAGTTGTACATGCATGTGTGCATGCTCAGTCGTGTCCGACGCTTTGTGCCTGGACTGTAGCCCACCAGGCTCCTCTGTCCATGGTATTCTCCAGACAAGAATACTGGAGTGGGTTGCCATGCCCACCGCCAGGGGATCTTGCCAACCCAGGGATTGAACCTGAGTCTCTTTGTGTCTCCTGCACTGGTAGGCAGGTTCTCTACTACTAGTGCCACCAGGAAATCCTAGAGTTGTACACATTTTGTATTATTTGGTTACACAGATGAATAGAAGCTTGTCCAGCCCCCTCTTTGGTCCTTTAATGTTTCAGTGGTTCTTTATCTAAAATACCTTTTTCCTCCTGGTGCCTTTGCCGTCACCTGCTTCACCTTCAAGTCAAGCTGGATTATTTCAGTAGAGCTGGCGATTGGCCCTGAGGAAGGAATCAGTTACCTCACAGACAAGGGCTGCAATGTAAGTGTGCTTCAGTTTGGCAGGGAGGGGCTGGTACTTGTGGTGTCTGAGAGAAGGAGGCCCTGAGCAAGCCGATAGTCTTGAGTAAAATGCATTGGATTCATCACTTGCAGACTGATGGCTGTCATGAAATGCTGGAGGGTGGGGACTGATAGGCATGTTGTGTCTGTATGAGAAGAAAAAAGTCCATTCCTCTTGGGAAATGAGCAGAGTCTCTGGTGGCGTGTCCATGTGGGAAGGGTCCTTCAGATGCCCGCCATCTCCCCAGCTCCATCACCCTCCAGAAGAACCCCAGAGCAGGTCAGAGACATTCCCTGCTCATGGTGTGTTGGGAGTGGGCATGGGTCCCTCTCTCTGAGAGAAGCAGGCCAGAATGCTCCCTGAGACTGAGACTGTCACCCGGAGAGTCAGCTCAGGGGCTCCCTCCCTCCTTCTCTGCGTGTCTTCGCTCCGGGGCACGGGCGACCCCTCGTCCCCCTCCTGATGGTGGAGCACCCCTCTGCCTCCATGAACACAGAGGGCAGACACACCCCTGACCGTGAAGTGAGCAGGCAGCCCCGGCAGGTCCACACCACCTCCTCAGAGGGAGAAAGGCCCCCTCCTCCTGGGTGAGGTGGACAGTCAGGTTCCCCAGACACCCCGTCTGGGAGGTGTCTCTGGAGAACAGGGTGGTGTGGGGACCGTGGGGATTACACGGGATAGCTCACGAGTGTTTTGCATCTGTGGTCAAGTGTTTGCCTTTTCTTCCCAAAGCCCACACATCTGGCCGACTTCAACCAAGTGCAGACCATCCAGTATTCAAACAGTGAAGACAAGGACAGGAAAGGGACGCTGCAGCTGAAGATTGCAGGGGCACCCGAGGTAAGGGGGGTAAAGGAGATAGCCTCTGCTCATGCTATGTCGATTCAGTCCTGTCCAACTGTGCGACCCTGTGGCCCGTACGCCAGGCTCCTCTGTCAATGGGATTCTCCAGGCAGGAATACTGGAGTGGGTTGCCATATCCTGAAACAATCATTATTTCTAAACTAGCCCTTTATTGAAATGATTGTTTCAGGATACAGATGAAGTTTTCATGGATCATCAAAATCACAGCTTTCTCTTACGTAATGAGCATTACATAACAAATGTGTGGTGTGTGCTCAGTTGCTCAGTCACTTCCAACTCTGCAACCCCATGGACTGTAGCCCGCCAGGCTCCTCTGTCCATGCGGATTCTCCAGGCAGGAATACTGGAGTGAGTTGTCATTTCCTACTCAAGGGGATCTTCCCGAGGGCTCAAATTTGTGTTTCCTGTTGGGCAGGCAGATTCTTTACTGCTGAGCCTCCTAGGAACCCCTGCATAACAAATTGTTGTTGTTTAGTTACTAAGTTGTGTCCAACTCTTTGTGACCCTATGGGCTGCAGCATGCCAGACTTCTCTCTCCTTTACTATCTCACAGAGTTTGCTTGAATCCATGTCCATTGAGTTGGTGATGCCATCCAACCATCTCATCTTCTGCTGCCCTCTTCTTTTTTTGCGTTAATCTTTCCCAGCATCAGGGTCTTTTCCAGTGAATCAGTTCTTCGCATCAAGTGGCCAAAGTATTGGAGCTTCAGCATCAGTCCTTCCAATGAATATTCAGGGTTGATTTTCTTTAGAATTGACTGACTGATTTGATCTCCGTGCTGTCCACAGGACTCTCAAGAGTCTGATCCAACACCATAGTTCAAAAGCATTAATTCACTTAAAAACTAATGTAGTCTTTCTCTGGAAAAACTGGAATATTATCATGAATTACCAAGAAAATCAACTTCTTAAAATTATATAAATTCTGTAAACTGTGCTACTCTCTTATTTCCTGAACTGTGTTATATGTGATGTTCACTGTGTGTGTGGGGGGGTGAGGTGGGAGCAGCACATGCAGGGTTACTTCAGCATGAAGCCCATTTGGGGCACTCCCCTGGCCCCACTCACACCCCTGGGCTTTGTGCTTCTGCCGCCCCTGCTGGGGCAGGTTTGTTCTCAGGCTCCTTTCATCTCGTTCTTGCTCCTCCTGCCTTGGAGTCCTGGCATTTCTGAGGCTCCAGGCAATATATCTGATTCTCAGAATTAAACCAATGATGCCATGAAAACCTTAATGGCAAAACCTTAACCTTAACCTTAACCTAAACCTTAACCTTAACCTTTCAATATTGAAACCTTGAAATTTCCTGAAAATCTCTCAGTAATTTCCGTCTGCACCGTGATTTTCAGGCTGTCCTCCTTTCTGTTCATTGCCCTCAAACAATACTTAGGATGATGCAGGTGAGCTGAGTTGTTCCTTTAGAAGGAAGTTATGAAGACTATGTGAGTTAGGACATAATTGTGTTCGAAAGGAAAAATAGCGCTCTGATTATCTCCTGGATAACATTTAATGACAGGTCTTTTAGGAAATGTATCATAATTGTGTGTTTTGCCTTGAAAAAGGTAATTTCTAAGCTCTTAGGCAGAACATGTTCTGCATGCTCAAAATAATGAAATTCCACTAATTTTCTTTAAGGTTAGAAAAATTATGATGGATGGTTGATAAAAGTCTACTCCACACTTGTCTAGTTTCTAAAAGAAGCCATAGTTGAGCTTACTAATTTTCTAAATTCTTAATTAGAGTATGCCTATGGGGCCAGACCTTCCATAGGAAATGTTTTTCCCCCCACCTCTTTTTGTTCTAGAAAGTGACTCTAAGCGATTTAAGTGTCTTTTTCTTTTTTTGTCTGACTTTGCCTTCTGTCACATATTCTAGAAATAAGATCCTTAAATACCACGCTCCCTTCTCACTGAGACCTGATGACAGATCTCATCTCACTCCCACTCTTCTCTGTGCTCAAGTGCTTCTTGATCTGATGTCACGGCACAGCTGGCCCTTTGAGGATCGGAAGGAACAATAACCGCTCTCTCTGGCTCTTCTCCCCTGTCCAGCCCCTGACGGTCACGGCCCCGTCTCTGACCATCGCCGAGAACATGGCCGACCTGATCGACGGGTACTGCCGCCTGGTGCACGGGGCCACACAGTCCTTCATCATCCGGCCCCAGAAAGGTGAGCCGCCTCCTGCCCCACCCTCCTCTGCGTCGCGGGCCATGCTTGCCCGCAGCCTGACCCCTTCCTTCAGGTCACTCTGAACGTGAAGAGCGAACAAATAATTCAGCCCAGCAAATCTGTATTCCTGCTTTTCTAGGGAAGTGACTCAGCTCACAGCCTGAAAGCTGGGTTTGGACATAGCTTAAAGGACCCTTGGTTTGTGTTCAAACCCTTTTGTTTTGAGCAACAGCCTTAAAGTATTGTGTCGGTTACCATTAGTATTTTTTAAGTAAACTTTTGGGATTATGTTCTAGGGATTTTTTTAAGTCCTTATAACTCATATAAATAAAGTCTCTTTCCTGTTTTTTTCTTAAAGTTCTCAAAAGCTTAGAGCAGTCAGAGAACAAACTCAGTCTGAAGCATGATGTGTTCAATCCTTGGAATGGGGCTGAGTCTCTGCAGCCTTTTGCAAAGGCTGTAAGATGCGGTGTTTCCAAGGGTTTGGATTTCTGAAACAAAGCAGGAAAAAACCAGGCTTTGGAATTATATTGACTGATGGGTTCACATCATGAGCACATGTCATCTGCTAAGTACTTAGCTTCCTGCGCCTCAGTTCTGCCCGGGAAGGTGAGAAGAGTGGTCCTCACTTCTGTGGTCTCAGCGGAAAGCAGGGCAGGAACGGCCTCCCGTGTGGAGGTGGGTTGGGGCGCGCACAGTGTCACAGACTTCAGGGCTGCTGCTCGTTTCCATATGCTCTTGATGCACTGGATGAGCCTTGGCTTGGGGACTCCTTGTCCTTAAGGAGGAACAGTACCTGCTTTGTAGCGTGGGAGGTGGGTCCAGGTCCACAGTCGCCTCCATCAGGCTGTCGCTCTGCTGTAGGCTGACTCAAGATCCCTGCCAGCACTCCCCCTGTGGGAGGGACGACCAGAGGAGGGAGTTGGGGAGATGGGAGGGACACAGATGAGGCCCCGGGCTCCTAGTGTAGACACTGCAGAGAGTCCTGCTGCCCAGCGGTCCAGTTCACTGTGTTGACAGCAGGTGGAGGGCATGGGGAGTGGGGGGTGAAGCAGAGGCATCACTGGGACCTTTGTTTAAACCTTTGTTAGTGTCAGGATGTCATACTCTGAGAACAGTATCTAAAGCCATCAGCCAAAAGGCCAGTAAGTGCATGAATTCCAGGACATGGATAATCTGGCAGAACTGTGTTTTTCCACTATGATCAAACCAATAAAGCCTATTTATTTATTTTCCCCCTAAAATGGAGTGTGTGTTATGATAGCTTTCTTTATGTGAAATACAGTAATGAAGTTGCTTTTAGAAATATCTAAAGGCTCCTCTCATTTAAAATTTTTGCATTCATGAGCTCTTGAGTTTTCACTTTGTGCTTTAAGTGAAGGTATATACCTTGCAAGCATTGTTGAAATGTTTTGGGAAAGTTGCTTCACATAAAGATAGCATTCTGTTAACAATGTTAAATATACTATGTCGCCTATCTTCTTTTTGGTAAATAATTGTTTTATTTCACCCTAATTTACCAAAATATTGTTCATCAATTTGTTGGTATATGAAAAAATAGCATTCAGACATTAGGCATTAAATGTTTGAAGCTTTAACATCTTCTTGGGTTGGTTTTTAGTTGACTTTTTTCCCCTGTTGGAAGAAACATTTTGATATCAAATCTCATGAAATGAGATGCATTAAATTCTTCATTCATATGAAGACAGCATAAATGAAATTGCTTCTCATAAAAATCTAGTAGGACTGAGGTTTTTATCAATTTTTTGTGGTCTTTATAGAATTAATTATTAAGCCTGATAATTTACTTTATTCTAAATCACAGCATATGTACTTGTGACTATTTTATAATAGAGTCCTAAAGTGAAGTTATATGGCCTAATTGAAATAATATTTAAAGTCAAATGTTTTTAATGGATTATAATTAGAAATATATGGACAGGAGCACATGTACACTTGCTAATTTAGTTTTTTAAAATTTCAAATAAATGTAAAACATGTTTCTACAACTCTAATGCACCATTTTCCTGGTACATGTTTTAAGGAACAGTTGCATACATACCCATCTGTTCTCTCTAGGTTATGAACTGCTTCATGGTAAGCAACATTCATGTGTTTGTGAGTGTAACAGTTGTAAGTGACGTCTAAGTTCTACACATGAGCTCTGATGTGCCCAGGTGTACTTTGTTAGCTCTGTGATCCACCATAATTGCTTCAATTTAGAAAGTGCTTTTCTGGTGGTATCACTGGGGCAGAAAACTGTAAGAGTCAACAAGCCCGAACCAGCTTCCACTAGAGTTGCTATGTGACCCTGGGCCTTCTTGGGAGGCCTTATCTAACTTTTCCTTTAATTTAGAGAAAACTCAGTGGCAGTTTTTCAATTTTTAGTTAAATTCTCCTCAGAGGAAAGAATTGTGCAAATTAGGGTCATAATTTCACATTACCAAGATAAGAGTACCCTTTTCCCAGGGAGCCAGGGGACTGGTGGGACGGCTTTACCGCCAGGTTAATCCAGATAAGAGAGGTTAAACCAGGGGCTCCATGCTTCCTGGTTCACTAAGGACGAGTAGGGAGCGCGTCTCCCCAGCCCTTGAGCAAGTCCTGAGCTCCCCTGTGATGCACCGGCCAGAGCCCAGCCATCATGGCGGGGGTCAGCCACTGTTATGGAGGCCTCAGCACCTCCCCCAGATGTGTCTCCAGGCCTCCTCAGGCTCTGAGGCTGCTGGGTCCCTTGGCTGCCCAGGGCCCAAGTTCCTCTGGCAGCTGCAGAGCCGGTGGGTTTGTTTCCTTTGAATTTCTGTGTTCCCTGTATAGGTTTTGGAGTTGCCAAACTTATGCAAGGTGTACAGTCTTTGTAAAGAATGTTGACTTTGATTATGAAAAATTCTTTTCTCTTCTAACGTCTCCTGGGAAGAACAGCTTTCTTCTCTTTATCCCTTAGCCTGGTTTTGAGAGGCAGTGCCTTTCCTATAGTCAGACAGCACGTTTGTCATAAATACTGAAAATAAAGCTGTGATAACCCATCACAGGTATATAACAGCTTCGTTTAAAGGGTTATTGCTAAAATTCTGGGATAGGACTTGTCTTCTTTCTCTGATTTCTACATACACTCTTTTGCAAAGGAGCCTCATCTCTCTCTCTTCATTTTTTTCCACAGAAGGTGAACGGGCTTTGCCATCGATACCAAAGTAAGTACTGCTTTGTGTGCCTTGTTACTCTGTTGCATTAGAGACTGAAAGTCTCCATGCTTTATTTTACATTTGCCTGAATAATCAAATTTCTACATGTATGATTAGGAGACCAGAAAACAAGTATTTCCAGAAAGAAATCAGTTGTAAATCATGTAAAGTATTTAGGTTTTTTGTTGTTGTTGTTTTTAATTCATTTATTTTTTATTGAAGGATAATTGCTTTACAAGTATTTAGGTTTAGTCAGAAGTGTAAAGTGAATCTTCCCTTGAAGTTCAGTAAGAAGCTCAAGAATAGTAGTGATAACAGGAGAGAGGTCTGTTGTTAGATGGTTACTTTATAGGCAGTGACAGTCTGCATGGAGACCTGAAAGTCAATATGATTCTGGCTATTTTACAAGTGAGAAAATTAAAGATATGCAACTTATGTTAATTTTAAAATGTGTTTGTGTCACAGATTTCATAGTATATACTTTAATCTGTAAAAGTAAAGAAGGCCCAAGCTTCTCTGTCCTCAGCCAGTGTGCTAGGGATTGGGGAGCAGATGAAAGGCACCATGCTCACCATCAGATATGCAGCTGGGTGCCGAGAGCTCAGAGGGAGGGACTTGAGGAGACGCCCCGGGCGCTGCACGTGGGGCTAAGGGAGCAGAGCCTGGGCCCATCTGACTTGTCGCTCCCTCTCCTCCATTGCCAGTCCCCGCCAGTCTCTCCCTTTCTGCTTCTGACCTGTCAGGCGCATACACTTCACCTGCCCACTGCCCTCCCTGGTTGTTAGCAGTTAGCACCTGTCTGGGCTCTACTAGCAGACTCCTGTGTCAGGGTCCCCAGGACCACCCCGTGCAGGGATACTCTAGAAGGAATGCCCAGGACGCGGTGCATAAAGGCTCTCGTGGCTGCAATGCATGACAGCCCAGGGTGAGAGTGATGGCATGGAGTCCAGAGGGGCCGGGCAGCCCCGGGGGCCCTCTCTCAGGGGCGCAGGCAGGACTCCTGCCCCTCAGGGAGAGGTGCGACACGTGCAGAATGGTCCACCAGGGAAGCTTGTGAGAGACTCGGCCCCCCGCCTTTATGCGGGCCTGGTCACGTGTGCACACTGTGCTTGGCATGTGCCCAGACTCCAGTCTCTCAAAAGGAAGGCAAGAGTTCAGCGTGGACCATATTGTTTGTACCATTGGTCTCGGGACAGGGAGCTGTCCTTATCAGTAGGGATGGTGGGAGCCCTCCTCCACACCAGCCAGGGGGCAGCCTCAGAGGACAGCGTCTCAGGCCTCCTGGCTCCCATCCTCTGCACGCCTCCTGCCGGTCTTCTCTACAGCATCAGGAGGGAGCTTTCCTCTCAAAGCCCTTGTGTGGCTGCTGCTGCTCTCAGATCAATGCCCACATCCTTCAGCTGGCTGGTGAGAGGCTGTGCGGCCGTCCCACCAGCCCCTCCAGCCTCGCTTCTGCTCCCGCGCTCAAGCTTCAGCCACACTGAACTCCCCTCAGCTCCTGGAGCCCATGTCCCTCCTTCCCTCTAGCTTGTCCTCGGCGGGGCCCTACTCAGGTCTCACCCCGCATCACCTCCTCTGAAAACCCTCCATCACCCCAGTCCCAGAAGCAGCCTGTGTTTTTCCGCAACTTACCTGGAGTAATAGTCACCTCTCTGCTGCTCTCACCCTGGGGCCTCACTGATGGCCGGGGTCAGGGGGCGTGTAGACCTGACACGGAACAGGATCTGGCACCCAGTAGGAGGATAGTGGCTGGGCGGGCGAGTGGTGGGCTGGGCGAGACCAGCTCTCAGCTTTTAGGCTGTGTTTCACAAACCTAACAACATTTAATAGATATGCATTAATGTTATAAATTAATAAATATTAACTTATTTAAATTATTAATGTTTATTTATTAATAAAATCAGGGAAGGAATTAGTGCTCATAGTATCTTCAGTTGTAGAAAGTCTTTGAGAGATGACTTTGTGGATTAAACACACAGGAATCGTAAATACAGATGTAAAAGTGAGGAATAAGGGAGTAGGTTAGAAGTGCTAACAGATACTAGAAAAATGAAACAAATAAAATAAACTTTAGAGGAGCAGAGTTTCCACAAGTCACAGAGCAGCAGACGTGTTATTGCCATTGATCAGAGAGGTGATGAAATCCCCACGTTTGTGAGCAGGTTGGTTCAGAAAAGTGCCCCAGCCCACAGCAGTGGACGACCCAGCATCCTGTCTGCAGAGCAGAGGCAGAGGATATGGCCTGTGTGTTAGGAATGTGTGTCTGTGACCTCCTGATAAATGCAGTTGAGAGGGAGTTACAATCAGTCAGGTAGCTGCAGTGGAAGAGGAGCTGGTGGTTTGTTAGAAAACTCTGGTTAAACTTTCATAATACAGATACCATTTCAAACATGTAGCAAATTCAGTAAAAGAACTGAAGTCTATGGCTTTGTACTATAAACCTTCCCTGGTCATTCAGTTGGTAAAGAATCTGCCTGCAATGCAGAAGACACAGGTTCAATCTCTGGGTCAGGAAGATCCCCTGGAGAAGGGAATGGCTACCCACTCCAGTATTATTGCCTGGAGAATCCCATGGACGGAGGAGCCTGGTGGGCTACTGTCCATGGGGGTCGCAAAGAGTCAGACACGACTGAGCAACTAACACTTCTTAGAGATTATGCAGATGCCTATTGAATATTTCTAGTTCTCAAAAGGGATATATTAAGCTCCAAGATTTCCAATATAAATTCTGTATACTAAGGAAAATTTCTATTCAGTACTTCTAGAGTAAATGCTTATGTATCAGAAAAAAAGTTTTCTTTTATGAAGAGAGCAAAATAATTTTGACACCTGAAGACTGTAGGGTTCCTTTTTCCTCTGTGTTTTATGCTTTTCCAAAAAGTTTACATTGAATTATACTTGGATTTTTTTAAAAAGTGCTAAAACCTTTGTCCAAAATGTTATTTTATGTGGATGTGTGTGTAAAACACTAACATTGTTGAGCCATTTCATGAAACAACCAGATGCGTTAACCTTACCTGTGTCAGTCTGTAAATAATGACAGTATGTGTCAGCGTCCTGCCTGCTCTGGGACACGCTCTAAACGGTTGCAGGGCCAGTGCTGTGTCTGGAGCACTCCTCAGTCCCGGGTGTCTCCCCTTTCAGCCCAGCATCTAAAGTAATCCAAGCCATGTGCACCACGTTCAGGAGTGTTGAGGTTCAGCGTTCCTTCCCTCGTTGGTCTCCACTTCTGGTCTTTCAAACATCAAAGCAGGCTTTAAGGGCCTCGGGCGGTAGAGTCTGGTGTTTACAGAGTCACCCTCTGGACTATGCCGTCTCCCTGGGAGAGGGCACAGCATCCTGATTCTGGGCGGCTTGCTGTGCATGTGCGTGCCAGCGGCGTGGTCTGGAAAGCATGGCGCTCATGCTTTGCACCTCTGTTCCAGGCTGGCCAACAGCGAGAAGCAGGGCGTGCGCACCCATGCGGTCTCCGTGTCAGGTAAGAGGCCGCGCGGGCGGCAGGGGGTGCCACAGCGGTTGGAGGGAGTCCTCATGTGTTTTTATGAGGATTACTTCTTTCTAGGCTAGCTGATGAATGTTAAGAATTAAAGTTATTTATTTTTAAAACTTAAAAATAACTTTAAAATTTGTATAATTTTACAGTACTAGATTACTCACAAATTACTTAGAATTCCAAGTTATGTTTCAGTTTTAATGCCATGTTAATTATATTTAGAGTGAAAATGTTTGCTTTCGAAGTTGCCATTATAATTTATGTTTGCAGTTCAGAAATTAACATAATATGCTTTGTATATTTATTATTTTTTGAAGTTCAAGAGATGTGAAACATTTTTAAACAGCTTTTTTTGTTAACAATTAACATAAAATGGTGTTTGAATATTGCTTTTTTAAAAATAGTTAAGATATTGACGTAAGCATTATCTTAACTATTTACTGGTGTGATGAGCATGGTGTACTTTCTTTGATACGTTTCTCAAAATACATGTGCCTTTTCCCCCCATTTAAAAATGTGGAAAATAGAGGAAAGGTGGGAAAAAGCATCTTCTATGGACCCAGGTTTGGTATCTTAAAATACATATGCTATACATGTGTATATATGCATGTATACGTACACATGTATATCCACATGCACACATATATAGTATGTTCTCATCTATGTCACACTTCTAAAATAATAGTTTCCTAAAACTCTAGTGTCTGACAGTCTGACTTAGAAGAAATCTAATTCCTGTTAGTTTAATTTACCTTGAGTGAATTTTTACCTAAAATTTAGTTTTGTGCGTTTGCCTAGTTGATGACTGAATTATTTGTTAATGTTCCAGCATACAAATACAATTGTTTATTTTTATTATCATCCACAAAATCCTACAACCCCCTTCTCAAGAAATATTCGTGTTGGTATTCATGGTTTTGTTCTTAGCAAAGATGCTCTAGTGAGGAACCTCGTGGGGCCAGTGTGTGTGGGGAGCCCTGCGGCTCAGGAGTCAACCCCTTCCTGATGTGGGGAGACCTGTTCAGTGCCGGAGTTTGTGCTGCTGGGTGGTGCCGGATGCCGGCGGCCTCCCCTCACCCCGGGGTGACGCGCGGGTGCTGAGTAGCTCGGCATCTCCAGTCTGTGGTGGGGCAGGAGGTTCGGCAGGCAGGGAACAGGCCCTCCCGGGGTTGTGATCTAGTTGGAGAGAAAGGCCATCACCCACTGAGTGGCCCGGTGGTGGAGGACTCTTAGCAGTTGCTGGGCATCAGAGGGTGTTTTGTGCCGTGCTGCACAGAAGAGGGGCTATTGAGCCAGCACTGAGTCATTCCTGAGTGCTCCAGTCCTCCCCCGCTAGACTGGAAGCAGGCCTAGGCAGCCGGCCTGGGAGGCACTGGTGGTCTTCACCATCCTGGGCACCCCCCTGCTCCACAGCCGTCCATGCGATGTGGAGCTGACACACCCTGCCCGGCTCATCGTGACTCTGGGTGGTAACGAAGCTCCGGGTCTCGTTTCTTCCATTTCCTCACGTCCTCAGCGTTTTTCCACAGCTGCCCGTTAAGACACTGTGGGTGTCACCTCTCCCAGCACCCCTGTCCTGATCCACCTTCACTGTCCTCCCCGGGCACCCTCGACTGGAGTTCACGCTGCAGCCCCTTCTCTACAGCAGCTCTCGGGGTGCTCCCCCGTTTATTGAATGTAAGTAGGTGATTCCCTGGTCAGAAACTTTGCTCAGCTCGGCCCCAAGGCTTCCCAGTGTCCGCACAGCCTGCCTGTCCAGCCCGCTCCTGTCCTCCACATGGGTCTTCACCCAGTTCTGTCGGGCGTCCGGCCCTTCTGCCCACCTCCTTCCCCCTGTAGTTCTGCTTGGACTGCTCCACCGGCCAGCACATCCTTTTCATCATCACATGTCAAAATCTTTCCATTCTTCAGAGTCAGTGATGCTATTCCACACGTGGCCACCACCTTGGTGGTTCACGGAACCTCCAAACCTTCATTCACAGGCCACAAAGAATGTTCCATGTCCCATGAATATTTAGTGACGGGACTTACCTCTTAGATTCCTGTTACTCCTTCATCACCCTGCTCGTGACTTACTCCCTTCTGTGGAGTTGGACTCACAGTGTGCAGAGACTCTTGAATGCGCCATCCCAGCAGTATGGCTGGCCAAGGGCTGCGCCTTGCACTTAGCTCATAAGCTGTCAAGGTGACACCTAGATGACCAGGATGTCTGCCAAACCTCCAGATTCTTTCTTATCTGGTAGCCTGGAAACCACGCCGGTGTGCTATGGTTAACCTCAGCCGCCCACGGACTCAGTGGAGCGCCGTGCCTATTCCCCACGCCGTGAGCCGATCTGCCTCCAGGATGGTGGGGTGGGTGGCTGAGGCTCAGCCTGACTGCGGCCAGCAGTCGTGAGCTGCTTTCCTGTCAGAGTGCATCCTATCCCACCCCAGCAAACCCTGCAAGGTGGCTGTTAGTCCAGTCTTAGAAATTCCATCATCAGATGCTGCCGAGTGCCTGCCCTGTGCGAGGCATTGTTCCAGATGCTGGGGTGCTCCCATGTGCAGCTGATGTTCTGTGCAGGAGACAGAGATGCTGAATTAAAATAAAGCAGGCAGATGGAGAGTGAGGGGGGTGTCCAGGGACATCTCTCTGAGCAGCTGACTGAATACAGTGAGACTTGGGGCCTGCAGACACTGTGGGACAGCGAGCACCAGGCCCTGCAGCAGGAGCTTGGCGAACTCAGCCCCAGCCAGAGAGCTCTGAGAGGCCGGGGCAGGGCAGGCGAGGGCACACCCAGTGAAGAGGAGACAGGCTTCTCTGTATTAGGCACTCAAGGTGCTGTGCACAGCATTGAACATCACCTTGTTAATCCCTGTGACGACCTCCCAAGGTCTTTATCGTCTCCCCATTTCACAGACAGGAGGAAAGAAATTCAGAGAGGTAAACGGGCTCGTTCAGTGTCACACTGCTTGAAAACGATGGAGTGAGGACTGAACTCAGGTCATTATTGCCCTCTAGGCTGTGTTGCCTTTCAGTAACAATTTAAGGGAGATGACCCCAAGTACAGATGAAGAATCAGTTGGGAAGATGGAGAAAATGGGACTTGCCTGATTCCCCTATTTTTTATACAGTCACAACTGAGAAGCTCTTCCCTAATCTTTTAAGGCTGGCTTCAGATGCCACCACCTCCTAGAAGCCCTCCCTGCCTACTCCAGGACTCTCCTTAGAGTTGTCTCGTCTGCCATACATGCCACTATTGTGGGTAATCTTTAAGTAGATACAATGAGTTTGGAAACCTTCTTATCCCCTAGACCACAACTCCATCATAGACATGACATGGTCTATTTTTCGTTACTGTCTGGGATAAAGTGCTCAGGGATTGTTTTTAGGTGAATCGGTTGCCCGAGCAAGGTGCAGAGAGGTGCTAGGGCTTGGAGTACTGCTCTCTGGTGCGGGAACAGAGGGAGAAAGGCAGGGACCCTCAGAGTGGGTAGTGACCTCGAGAGCCGCTGGGCTCGCAGACCTCCCCAAGAGCTGGTCACGGTGAACCTTTCTGCACGCACCCTTAGGCAGTTTGGGGCAAGGGGTCTGGAGGCCAGCCAGTGGGAAGGCTTAAGTCTGGATGTCAGCAAACAGTCCCCAGATCATGATCACGGGTTCCAGGCCCTCCTGCGTATCTCTTTGTGAGGAAGTGGAGTTTCAGACCATCCTCAGTAGGGTCCAGTTTCAGTCCATGTCAAGTGTATTCAGTCTTGTCTCTGAGATCTAGAGTTTCTCTCTAACGTAAGTGTGAGATGAACTAGTTTACAGTCCATGTCGAGTATATGCAGTCTTGTCTCTGAGATCTGGAATTTCTTTCTAATGTAAGTGTGAGGTGAGCTGGTTTATAGAAATATCCAGCAGAATAGAGCATTTCCCTGGGCACTTTCTCTGAGGGCCTAGAGTCAACTTTTGTAGCTTATGCGTATGATTTTAGGAAACGTGTTTATTCTGGAGCACAGTTAGAACTATGTGGAGAAGCCTTCGCTTGTCCTAAGGGGTCTGTGTGTGTCAGAGAGGGGCACTTGGAGTGGGGGTGAGGGGTTGAGCAACGTTTGTGTGGGTGAAGATTCCCCAGAATGCAGCTGTTTCCAAGGAAAATCAGTGAATGAAGCTGAATTTTAAATATTCCAAAGGTACAAACTTTGGTTTTCGGTTGGTTTTTGTGTTTCAAGGTTCTGTTTGTCTGTTTTAAATAACCAGGCCTCTAGTGAAGCAGTGGGACCTTAAGTGTAACAGAAATGGAGGTGACCTGTAACGACCACTTCAGTGTGCCTGTGGCTCCTGTCACACGTCTGGGTCATGGTGACGGGGCTGGTGATCAGAAGACCCTGTTCTCTCTTCTGTGTCTGTCACGACAACCAAGGCCATGACCTTTTCCTTTCATTAGAAATGTTTGGTTTGATTGTCTCTGCTGAGTCCTTGGTGGTGAACACATGTATCACTCTGTAGTGATACTTTGCGATGAGATGTTTATTATAAATTAAAAAAAAAAATTTTTTTTTTTTGCTTTGTAACAGATTCTTCTGGTTTAGTTGTTAACCTTGCAGCATCATTCCTACTATTTAAAATTACATACAGTGACTAAAAATTATCCTAAACTAAAAGTTAACAAAATAAATGTCATTTGCATTAAGCTGCTTCATTACAAATTCTAAAGCAGCTATTTTATATATGTAGAAGTAGTTTGTGAAGTCCTGTAAAATATTAGGTGGTATATGTGTTGTTGTTCAGTTGCTAAGTCATGTCCGACTCTTTGTGACCCCATGAACTGCAGCACGCCAGGCTTCCCTGTCCCACCGTCTCCCAGAGTTTGCTCAAATTCATGTGCATTGAGTCAGTGATGCTATCAATAATAATTGCATTTTTTTTCTCCTTTTTCCTCACGGTCTCTGAAGCACTAAGTCTGCTGTTCATTCATGGCTCTGCCGCTGCTTTGTAAATATAAGTAGTTACTTACATATGAATGAGGCTCAGAGATTATGCACACTCACAAGCATTATCTTGTTTAAGCCTCAGGACGGTCTTCCTCCTTTTCCCCCTTTACAGGTGAACTGGGGTGGTGAGGTGTGGCTCACGTAGCTAGCCAAAGCAGAGAGCCTGTTGGAAACCCAGATCTGGGCTCTGAAACCCATTGTCTTCTCATCAGACCACACCTAGTTGTTGGAAGACGGGAGGTGTCGGTGTGAGAAGGGAGGAGTATTTTCCTGAAAGAGTCTTGAGTCCGATTTCAAGGGTGGTTTTTCTTCCATTTATCAGGAATAGCAATAGCATAGTAGCATAGTGTTGACTCATCTCTGACCGTTCTGTTGGAATCCAAATGTCTGCCCTGCCTTCAAGTTTGAATGAGTTTCTTTCATCTGGTTTACATCCTAGTTTCACTTTTGGTAACACTCTGATTTAGAAGGTAGCCTCCATCTATACTGAAAGGTTGATTTAAAGGAAAGCTTTTAGGAATTTTTTTAAGTGCCCTAATTTAGAGTGCTCTCACCTAATACAGGGGTCCCCAACCCCCCAGACTGTGGACCGGTACCTGTCCTTGGGTCCTCAGCTTGTTAGGAACCAGGCTGCACAGGAATAGGTGAGCTGCAGGCGAGGGAACCAGGCTTCACCTACTGCCCCCCATCACTCAAATGACTGCCTGAGTCACCCCCTCCCTTTGAGTCATAGAAATACTGTCTCCCATGAATCTAGTCTTTGTTGCCAAAAAAGTTGGGGATTGCTGGCCTAATACATGTGAAGCTAATTTTTGTAAATTATGTGCCTTATGACATAATTTAATCAAACTAATGCTACTGATGGTTTTTATGTGCACTGATGGCTCAACTGGTAAAGAATCTGCCTGCAGTGTGGGAGACCTGGGTTCCATCCCTGGGTTGGGAAGATCCCCTGGAGAAGGGAAAGGCTACCCACTCTAGTATTCTGGCCTGGAGAATTCTATGGACTGTATAGTCCATGGGGTCACAAAGAGTCAGATACAACTGAGCGACTTGCATTCACTCACTCATGCGGTAAGTCTTGGAGGTTTGACTTATTCATAGTATTTGTCTTACTGGAAATTCTTCTGATTCCGACAATCACAGCTAGAGTCCTGCAGTCAGTGTGGGGTTAGGAGAGATGTTTAGCGGTCTCTGGCTGGGTGAGGGCAGGGTGACTGATCGTTTTTGTACCTGAATGAGGAAGTCGTGATCGGCAGAATACCTTTGCCCCCCACCCCCCTGTGCTGTCTCCCTCCTCCCAGCATCCCTCCTCCCACCATCTTTACAGCATTTGGACTCTCCCTCTTCTAACCATTGTTACAGTGTCTGGACTCCCTTTGCCTCTTTTGAGATTTGAGGCTGCTGATTGCAGCCCTCTCCTCTCTGGCTTCTCCAGGAGGCCCATGGGTCCTGAACTATCCACAGCATGTGTTGTAGACTAATGCCCTGAAGAAGCACCCAGAGCCAGGCTGGCTTCCTGCTTCTTAGCTGCAGGCTGGAGACAGGCAGACACATGCTGGGGGCACTTTCGGATTAAAAAGAACCCTAATGAGATCAGAGCAATCATGAGTGCAACAGAAATTTAGAGGATATTTACTCGGGTAAACTCCTTCCAGGCCACAGATCTGTCCTCGGCCCTGTGGACGTAGTTTCCAGAGTAGAGTGTGCCCTGCTGCTCCTTGTTGGCCCCGCTCATTAAAGGGCTGTGCGGTGCTTCTTCCTCAAGAGCACTCTGACCTGTATGTTCCGAGCTCTGGCCTGGACGAAAGTGTGCCTCACGGTGGCTGGGGTTTGAGAGTATTTGGCTGATGAGCCACCTTATTCCCCTTGCTCCTGAGAAATCTGTATGCAGGTCAAGAAGCAACAGTTAAAACTGGACATGGAATAACAGACTGGTTCCAAATCGGGAAAGGAGTACGTCAAGGCTGTATATTGTCACCCTGCTTATTCAACTTATAAGCAGAGTACATCATGAAAAATGCTGGGCTGTATGAAGCACAAGCTGGACTCAAGATTGCCAGGAGAAATATCAATAACCTCAGATACGCAGGTGACACCACCTTTATGGCAGAAAGCAAAGAAGGACTAAAGAGCCTCTAGATGAAAGTGAAAGAGGATAGTGAAAAAGTTGGATTAAAGCTCAACATTCAGAAAACTAAGATCATGGCATCTGGTCCTATCACTTCATGGCAAATAGATGGGGAAACAATGGAAACAGTGAGAGACTTTATTTTTGAGGCTCCAAAATCACTGCAGATGGCGGCTGCAGCCATGAAATTAAAAGATGCTTGCTCCTTGGAAGAAAAGCTATGACCAACCTACACAGCATGTTAAAAAGCAGAGACGTTACCAACAAAGGTCCGTCTAGTTAAGGCTATGGTTTTTCCAGCAGTCATGTATGGATGTGAGAGTTGGACTATAAAGAAAGCTGAGCACTGAAGAATTGATGCTTTTGAACTGTGATGTTGGAGAAGACTCTTGAGAGTCCCTTGGACTGCAAGGAGATCCAACCAGTCCATCCTAAAGGAAATCAGTCCTGAATATTCATTGGAAGGACTGATGATGAGACTGAAACTCCAATACTTTGGCCACCTGATGGTGAAGAACCAACTCATTGGAAAAGATCCTGATGCTGGGAAACATTGAAGGCGGGAGGAGAAGGGGACAACAGAGGATGAGATGGTTGGATGGCATCACTGACACAATGGACGTGAGTTTGAGCAAGCTCTGGGAGTTGGTGATGGGTAGGGAAGCCTGGCCTCCTGCAGTCCATGGGGTTGCAAAGAGTCAGACACGGCTGAGCGACTGAAATGAACTGAATGAATAAATTTTGATATTGTTCTTAAAATTTATTGCTATTAATACAAGAAGCCCAAGTATCATCATATTAAATATAAAAACAGATATTGTCCGAAGACCAAATTTTTGGGTTTGTTTGTTTTTTTTCCTTCATAGAGAAAATTTTAAAGGAAGGCTTGAAACTTTTAAAATATAAATTCTGGAATTTATGGCTTTCTAGTCATGTGTCATGGCTGCATAATAATTGTGGAATTTATTAAAAATCAAACTGCATGACATAAGATAAAATGTATATGATATTTTTATAAGCAAGGGACCATGTGGATGAATGGATATTGTTCTGCTTTTGAACTTTTAGCTTTTTAACTCCTTATCCTGGGAATTTCCAAATATAATATAAAAGTAGAGAGAGTAAAACTATGTAGTGATTCTCCAGCTACTCATCACCCAGATTCAGTAACTAAAATCCAGTCATTTCATCCCTGCCTCCACCCACTTACTCCTCATTGATTGTCTTCCCTTGTAGCTCAGTTGGTAAAGAGTCTGCCTGCAACGCCGGAGACCTGGGTTCAATCCCTGTGTCAGGAAGATCCCCTGTAGAAAGAAATGGCAACCTACTCCAGTATTCTTGCCTGGAGAGTCCCACGGACAAAGGAGCCTGACAGGCTATATAGTTCATGGACTTGCAAAGAGTTGGACTCAAGTTAGTGACTAAAACACCACCTCTGATTGTCTTAAAGCACCTCTAAGGCATAGTAATTTATAAATGTTTCTAGAAGATGAAGACTTTTTAAAAGCTATTTTATTATACTGTAAGAAAGTTAACAGTAATTCCTTAATGCCTACTGTCCAGTCCGTGTTGAGATTCCTTGGTTAAGGCATTGTAACACTTGGTGTCGTCCAGTCAGGGGTCAGACAGGTAGTGCTGGGTGAACTTGCCGTGTCCCCCTCCAGTCTCTGTGTGCTGTCTGTATTTTATCTGTGGAGGAAATCACGTCCCTTACACCGCGTCCCACGCCCTGGGTCTGGCCAGTTGCAGTTCTGGAACGCTGTGCTGAGCAAGTCGCACTCTGGCCCCCGTATTCCTGAATTTCCTGGTCATTACCCTGGTCATTAAGGGTGAGAGGAGTTTGGTCAGGAAGTTGAATATGGGCTGAGGGAGGCAGGTGGGCAGATCTCGACGTCTCACGCTGTTGAGATCACAGTACACCCTGTGGAAATGTGACAGGTTGTTTCCATTCTTCTGTTTCCGCTCCTAACATGTGGCCTGATGGCTGTAAGCTGCCACTGTCTTCGTCCTGACCCCTGCCCTGCCCGGGCCCACCCCTGGAGTCCTCACCTTTCTTGACGGGACCCTGTGGATCTTCAACTAAGCTTGTGCGCCAGCTGTGTCTTCTGGCACGTGGTGTCACCCCTGCATATTAGAGCGTTGTGGCGCCCTGTACTGACTCCACCGTGACATGTCTGCTGTTGCCCTCACCATACTGCAGTTGTCATGTCTCTGTTCTACTGTCCTGGGTGCTCCAGGAGGGCTGGCATGTTTCTCGTTTAGCCAGCAAGTGCCTAATAGAGAGTTGACTTTCAAGGGAGTTTTCAGTGCATGGATGACAGTGAATGAGGAGCAGATGCTGGTAAACTGAGGGCTTCGAAGCCTTGTGTTCAGATACCTCCAGTTTTTTATGTGAAAGCAGTTTATTTGAGGTATACACTTAAGGTCTGTGTCATTGCTGATGGTTTTGGGGAAATTGCTCATAAAGCTCTTTCACAAATCAAGAACTACTAGTTTTCCACAGTACTTTCTTTGTGGTTGCATGTTAGATGTTCACAAGAAGCTTGTGTTTATTGGTCTTTGTTGTTTGTCTTGTTTCATTATGTGCCAGTTTTGTTCTTTGTAAAGGCATCTGTACCTTTGCTCGCTCTGCTGGCTTTGTGGAGCTGACTGACCTCTTCATGTCTTGCTTAAAGTTTCAGTGTCTAGTGCTACTCTTTCCTAAGAGGGAAAACTGCATTTTAAAATATTAATATGTTTCTCAAGTCAATTATATTAAGAAATCAAGTGTACCAGTAGTCACAGAAAAGCATGCAACTTTGTACTTGTCTTTATAGCTATGCCTTACAATATAACATAAGTTTTCTCTGGCATTGAAATAATGTGTTTCTGTTTTTCTCTTCCCTCCTCCTGCCTCTGTATAAGGAGTCAGTCACTGCCAACCTAAGGTTAAGAAGGCTAGGCGCTTCCTCCCCTTGGTCTTCTGTGCCCACGAACCTCCTTCTGCGGGTACTGCACTCAGCTTTTGCACAGGCTCTCCTCTTAACCACAGCTGACCACAGCAGCCAGGCGGCAGTCTAACGATGCTTGTAGATGGTGCCTGCCCCGGGGTCAGTGTAGTGCTGCCCGCTGCCCGGCAGGGGCCTGTAGGCCGGGGTTCGAGGTGACTGTCTCTGGGCCGCCCTCCTGATAGAAGACTCTTTGCCTGTTCACTGGTGTTTAAATGCATGACAGGGCAAGAAGTCTCTTCCTGTGTGATCTCAATGTTTTCCCAAAGGGGCTGGCAGGTACCATACCTTTGCCTCGTGGGTTTCCTAACACGGCATGTGAGTGATGGAGGAGGATGGTCCCAGTAAGCCCTGGGGTCTCCTCGCTTGCTTCTTGGGCAGATATCAGGGATGCTGCATAGAACGGGCAGCCAGGGCCCCGGAAGCGTTATCTAGGAGAGGGAGATGATGAGGGCGTAGTAACTGGGATGGTCCTTCTGCAGACACTGTAGATGTGAGTGGAAGTGCATCGCCAGAGCCCCAGGAGGAGCAGCGGGAGCCCTGGGGCTCCCTGGAGGAGGCCTTCTGAGGGCTGTTCCCTGCGCACACACTAATGACCCGCAGTTCTCATTTCTGTCCAAGAGGATGCACGTTCCTTGTGAGAATAGTAGAGTTGTCTTTAACATTTAATGGTGAGAAGCAATCAAATTAGCTTTGCTTAATGTGGCAGAAACACACCTCAACTGCTGTTTACCTGGGGTAATGTGAGGAGGCTTCAAACTCGCACTAATGCCCTCGAGTCAAGTAAACATGCTTACTCCTGCATCCTACAGTCTTTCTTTTACCTTTTGAATTAGACTGGGGGGGGTGGTTTTTGTGTTTTCCTTACACTTTGATTTGCTTGTCATTTTAATAGTGTTTTCCCTTCTCTCCCCCTCCCTTCCTCTCTCTCCTCCCCTCCCTTTTCCCTTCCTCTCCCTTTCTTTGCATGCCACCCGGATCCACAGATGAAATTAGTGGGGACGGTAATATTTATTTTCACATTTGTGTTGCTAATGTGAGATAATTATTTATGGATATAAATACCACTCAGTTTTTAATGAAAGGCAAAATGTGGCTTAGATCCAACAGAACATGTATGAAAAAAGTGATGGTGTGAACCGGTGATCCAAGTATGAAACAAATGATGCTGTGAACCGATGATCTCTTTAGAGTTGTTCAGGGCTTCAACCCAAAAAGGGTCACCATCAGTTTCTTTACCACGTCTCAGTGGTAAACTTGAGTAGTGTATATTCATAGAGAATTTGAGAGATCTCATTATTAGAACTAGAGGTAAAGGTAAATTGTCAAAACTGTTTCATTTCTCAGTAAATGGGAGAGGCACACACTTTCCCACATTCGTGTGTGTAGTGATATTTAGTCGGGAGTGGTGTGGCAGGAAGGAAAGAAGGAAAAGTGATTTCTAAGAGTCACAGAGACTAAAGCAACTAAGGAACTGTCAGCAGTTGTTATTTTTCAGGCAGTTGATGACACCACTTCATAAACTAGAAATTTAAAAGTCACGTGTAGTGTCTTGTTTTTCATTTCCTTTGTGTGCTGCCTGCATGAAGCTTTGTACTCTTTTATAATAAGGAGTGAGATTTTATAAACTAAAATTTAGGGGAATTACACTTTTCCTCACTATTCAATGAAAAAAATACTTTCACTGAGGATTCTGTCTGTGCTCCTGTCTGTCAGGTTGGTGACATGATCCTTATGAGCAAAGCGCTTGCAGTGAAAGATCTGAACTAAATGTGAGTGGGAGAGTGTGTCTGCCTCCTGGGACTTGCAGCCGGAAGTTCTAGGCTCTGTGTCCCGCTGAGTGCTTGGTGGTGGCTGGTTGGCAGCTCCTCCGCGGAGGGTTCCCCGTGTGTCTGCCCTTTATCTGTGTGACTGCCGAGTCCCCCAGCAGGGATTCAGAGCATAGCTAAGTGTTGTCTTCACTGGTGAGCAGAGGGGTGAGAGGGCTGTCCAGGACTGCTGGATGAGCGGCCAGGGCCCAGGCTCCAGCCTCGCCAGCTGACCAGTTGGGTGACCTGCAGCAAAGCACTTGCCCCCTGGAGTCTTCACGTGTAGAAGGCCTCGGTGGTTGTTGTGAGGATTGCTGTGAAAGCATACAAATTTAAACAGATGAGTACAAGCAAGTGGTTATTACCACGGTGTTTATCTAAAGAAAACATTTTTTTGTACAATTTTCCCCACATTTGGATTTCCCAGTGCTATGAATCAGGGTGAATATTATTATCCTCATTTTACAGGTGAATATGCTGAGCCCTAAGGGTTTAACCCCTGAGTCTAAGGCAGGGATCCACAAACTAAGGCCCAAGGTCCAATTATAGGCCACCCCTGTTTTTGTATTGCTCCTTGAGCTAAGAAGGATTATTATATTTTTTTAAATGATTGAGAGGAAAATCAAAGAATAGTATCTGTGGCATCAAAACTATGTGAAATTCAGATTTCCATGTCCCATCAGTAAGTTTATTGGAACACAGTCATACCTTCAGTCATGACCAGTCTGTTCACCCCTGCAATTTAAGCGGCAGAGTTAAGTGGTTGCGGTGGAGACTGAGCAGCGAGTCTAAAATAGCTACTCTCTGACCTTGTACAGAAAATGTGTGCCGACTCTGGTGCAGGTCACAGAGCTGGTTAACGTCACAGAGCAAGGCAGCACCCTTCCTGGCTTCCTGAAGGCCCTCTTCCCCCTGCCTCCCACCCCGTCCGCCTGCCACCCCGTGGCCTCCAAGGCTGACGGCAGGTTTCCCTGTCCAGGTGGCGTGAGGAGCTGTGACATCGCTGGGTCACACTGAACCTGCTGGGCAGTGGAGTCCCTGTGCACGCGCTGCTCTGGGGGCGGTGCGTCCTCAGGCCCCCCGAGGGCAGCAGGCCTGGCCAGTGGAGGTGGGGACAGGCTCGCACCGCCTGCCCCCTTCCCCGTGAGGGGACTGAGCATACCTGGGAGGTTGGTGGCTGCAGAACCTGGTCTAGTTCTGGTATTTACAGCCAAGTGTCCACTGCCCTGTCCCTCTCGCTCTCCAGACTGACCCTTCACAGGGACTCCAGAGGCATCAGGCCCTTATATGACAGAGCATGACATGTGTGCACGTCCATGGTTTCCGGAGTGACTTTACTAGGTCTCATTCACCTTCTTTGAAAATAAGAACTTGGTACTTTTCTCTCCTCATTTCTGAGTTGTCAATTTCTGTCCTTTTAACACGTCTTCCCATCATTTTTATTTTACCACATGTTGTGACACCAAACACTGTAAATTACAGTGTTACCCGGGGTTTCAGAGGTCACCATTTTTCAAAGTGTTTATTTTGAAATATTCAACTCATGGTCTGAAAAACCTTTCAGATTACAGTGTTACCCATGGTTTCAGAGGCCTCCATTTTTTCAGGGTGTTCATGTTGAAATACTCAACTCATGATCTGAAATTGTCTCCTACGAGCACAGACCCACAAAAGCATGCCTGGGCACAGCCCTGGAGCAGAGCTGCACCCACATTGGGGGTGAAGTCCCCGAGCATGCTTAGGGGAGCATGCTGAGGTCTCAAGGCACAGGGGGTCTGGTCTCACAAGTCGAAGTCCCCAGAAACGCGGGAGGTGACAAAGAGCAGAGCTCGGAGTGCGGCGGCCCGGGCGCCTTCCTGGAGGCTGCTCACAGTGCCAGCCGCACAGAGGGGCGTGGGGCCGTGAGAGGCTTCGGGGCCTCTGGGGGCCTCAGGTTCCAGCCTGGGAAACAGGATGATGAGGGCGGGACCCACCGTGTACGATTTTCCCGAGGTTGAGCAACGGTGCGTGCAGTTGTTCGTGATGCTGTCTGGCAGGTGCCCAGGTCTCCATTAGTCGTGACCACCATGATTAAGTGGAGCACACACAGCTCTTCCCTTCATTTGTGCCGAGATCTTTCAACCTGCCTCGTTTTCCCTTATGTTTTCCTCCTATCATGAGTTTATTTGGGGGCCAGGCGGTTTTAGGGTGGACTCCAGTTGTTCAGGGACCATTGAGTATGTAAAAGTACCTCTCATATCAGTGTCGTATGAGCGCATCATCCTAAAACCAGGAAAGAAAAATGGAAAATAGAACCAAATCCATATCAAGAGTTTTTGGAGAAATACACCAAGTATTCTCCCTTGAAAAGCCCTGTATAGAAGGTCATGGTAAACCTTTGTAGGTGCACGTGCCTTCACCAGTGTTGACCCTGCCACGTGAGAACCAGCTTGTGAAGAACACAGCAGCAAGAACTCCCTGTTCACCTGACATCACAGTATCCACACCCACATTCATCACGAGTGATGCCCAGGTGTTTTGGATAATCCATAGCTTTTTTTTTGCAGCATTCACATAGCACCAAAAGACAAGAATGCAGACTCTTTCTTGTGATGGTGTGAACTAAAGTGTATGCAGCTTGGTTTTTTCCCAGATCAGTTTTGTGTGCCAGCCTGATGTATGAGCCGTCATCTTCTTTCTCCCTGAGAGCCAGTTCAGAGGTTGTCTCTCTGCTGAGGGTTTTATAAAGAGGCAGTCCTGGGAGCCGCTGCAGCCCCACCAGGCAGGCTTCTGCCAGGGAGGCCTCAGAAGTGGAGGGCACCAAGGAGATCCCAGCCCTCAGTCAGCTGTCGTCTGCAGGGCCCACCACAGCTTGACGTGCTTCTCTGTAACCCTCATGACAACCCCCGCAGGCCAATGTGTTCTCCTCTGACACGTGAGGGCAGCGCTGAAGCACGGACAGGTGCCCAGACAGGGGGCTGTGGGCGCCCACGTGCAGCTCTGCATGGCCTGGCTCCCCGCATGACTGGAGTGCACGCCTGCTTGCTCTTCAGTGAGTGCTCCCCGGGTGCCTCCCCTGTGCCGGCTCTGGTGTGCAGGCTGAGAACACGACAGTAGATGAGATGCAGCATGGCCTGCTGCCCTGGGGGCTCTGCTCCCGATGGGGCAGACAGTTGTCAAAGAACCAGAGGACCATCAGAGAGTTGGTAGTGACAGTCCCTGAGGAAAGCACATTGGGCAGCGTGATTGAGAGTGACTGGGAGCCAGGAGGGGTCTCTGAGCAGGTGGCACCCAGGCAGCAGACAGTGACCCCGGTGGCCCTGGGAAGCCCACCAAGTCCCAGGCCCTTGACATCTTCTTAGTGGAGCCGAGAGCCCAGGGCAGGGGCTGATGATGACTCCAGGGCAGCTCTGGTAACGGGGCGGCTAGTGGGAGGGAGGCAAGGCCAGAGCTCTGGGCAGTTTTGCTGCAGAATCCGGCCTCCTCAGGGTCAGCTAATGTGCTTTCCCTCTAAGGGGTTGTTTGGTTTATGTGAAAAAGGATCGTGAGGGTGGGTCTGTGGTTGCAGAAAATCAAGTCGCCACACTGCAGACAGTGTGGATGGCTGAGTGTCCGTCTGGGGGCCTTAGCCTGACACAGTCCTCCACTTAGTCCTCTTCCTTACCCGGGCCTTAGTGGCACACTCTGTCCCCAAATCTCGTTTCACAGTTTCCGCTTGGCTACCTTACACAAGAGCAAGGCTGTGGACCTAGAAACCACCACCCGCTCCTGGTGTCCCCTGAGGACAGGACAGCAGGGAGAAATGTAGGAATGTAAGGTGTGGGGTAGATTAAATAAGTTTTTCCTTTAATCCTGAAAGTAGTAATATTTATAAACACGTAAGAATAACTTAAATTATCCACCTGTCATACAGGACTTAGGAATAGGTCACGTTTGCTAAATGCCTAAAGGAATGCCTGTTTATGGACTTTATCTTCTGCCAGTTGAATTTGTTGTTACTTGAATTACTTTTAGTGATGATGACAAATTAAGAAATTAATTCTTCCAACTATCTTACATTTGATCTCAGTTGTTAGCATAACAGTATGCAGAACAGTTGACATCCTAGTGACTATGGACAGTATATAGTCTCTATTGTCTTTGGTTTCTATAATTTTAATATCTGAATGAAGTAAAAATGGCAGCACAGAAGAGAGAACTTTCAATTCTTTAGAACTTATAGCCTTCTCTCCTGGCCTAGCAGCTTAATCCCTGTGCACAGAGCTACTCAAGGTTTTCCTCTTTCCAGAATGAGAAAAACAGAGAAGACCTGAGTGATTTTTCAGTGTAATTATTATCCAAGTGAGTGTATGTTTTCCTCAAAAGGAGTTTTCCCCCCATTAATATGGAGGTGGGTCGTTAAGTTCCTGCATTACTGAGAGGAATTAGTGGAAGCATTGGAACTCCTTGACATTACACCAGAGAAGAACTCGCTTTCTATGCTATTCTGATTTTATTATTTTTGACACATCTTTTACTCTTTTGACATGAATATACACTGTTCAAATATCTGAGTGAAAAGTTACAAGAGCAATTCCTGGGTTGCTTTCACCCTGAACAGATGAAGTAAGTTAGCCCAGCTAATCTCAAACGTCCACGTGCCATTTTGTTTTCCGAAGAACATGCAGAATACGCTGTGAGGTCTGATTGCGAATGAAGTCTGAGCTGTGCTTGGAGAAGCTCCAGTAGACGGCAGTGCGGCTTCATGCATGTGCTCGGTGTAGTGAGGCGGGGCTTCACGGTCAGCCCTGACCGCTTGATGCGTTGGAGTCGTGCACACAGTCGTTTCCTGTCTTCTGTTTGCCACAAGGGTTTTCTGTGTCACTCTGTGTGCTCTCTGAGGAACAAGTCTGTGTATTATGACATGGTGGACCATGATGTCACCTTTATTTCCATAAATGACTCGTGTGTGAGCAAAAATTGAGTAATGATGTTTTAAGAATATGTCAGCATAGCAGGGGATGCAGGCAGATCATTTTGCCTTTTCAAATTAGTTCAAGGCCAGGGGGTCGGAGATTTAACCTCTTCCAACATACGTGTCTCCTCTCCTGCAGAAACAGACGATTATGCTGAGATCATAGATGAAGAGGACACTTACACCATGCCCTCCAGTGAGTAGCTCCTGGTTTTGCTCCTGCTCACCTCTGACAGAGTTTTAAAGATCTCGCGTTTAAATGTTTTAAGTGTTTATTGTCCTTTTACAACTGTTTTTAATACCTTATTGAGTTCATAGTAGAAATACTCTCTGCAGCCTTCCGTGCCCACTGCCAGGTCAGAAGCCTGAAACTCACATATCTATCGTAAGTCAGTTCAGTTATGGGGATTTTGTATGCTTGTGTTCTTGCTCTGTGATAATATATAACCTTTAATGATTAAAGCATTTCCTCTCTGTAGGAAATTAGTATTTAAACACACACACACGCGGTTCTTTGAATGCACACCTTTTAATGAATCACATTTCCCCTCTGAGGTTTCATTTCTTATTGCCCCTGACTAAGCAATTACAAAGAGCTTCCTGCATCCAGTCCTTCCAGCTCAGAGTGGGAGGTGTGGGGAGAGCAGGACTCCACTGCCCAGCAGCCGGGCAGTGTCACCCTCTTCTTCTCTGCAGTGTGCTGTACTGGTGAGGAGAGCCTGGGAGCCCCAGCTCTCCAGGTGGGGTGTATATAGTCCCAGCTCTTGAAAATTTCAAGGGCGTGTCTCAGTTTAAAAAAAAAAAGTTAACCCTACCTCTTAAAACAGGCTTGATGAGGAGTCCACCTTAAGCCTTCGAGGCCTAATAATTCACATCTAATATCCTGGTTTCAGGATACTCAGCTATGTGTGTTTATAAAATGTTTCAGGTGCCTTACCTTGTTGTATAAATATTTTAAAAGTTGTTCTCAAATTTCCTACACATGTTGAGGAGATTTACCAAAATAAAGAGAAATAGCCCAGTCCACTCAGGGATGGGTTATCCTGCGGGGGAAAAGGTGGGGTTGGGGTGGGGGCTGAACTTCCTTCTAAGGGCTCCTGGGTTGGTAATTTGAAACGGAGGCAAGAGTTGAGACTTAAATGGGTTTACTCTGACTCACGGTAGCAATTTGGAGAAATGTTTAAATTTTGGTTTCAAGGTTTGGTTAGCCACTTAGTCTTTTGTATATTCTTGCAGACTATACAAATTTTTATTCGTATATTATTCATAGTTGAGTAGTAAATGTCCCACACGGCTTTTATCTAAACCCCAGAAAAATGGGTTATCGTGTAAGGGGTTTATGGAGTAGAAATGCAAAGCATTGTATATCACGTTGCGTTAACTGAGGACATCACTTGTGTTGTCACTTGTGTATGGTCCTCTTTTTTGACTCATGTTTGTAGTCAAAATACTGGACAAAGTAAATACTGAAATGTACTCTCCGAGTTTGTTGTTGTTAACTTAATTGCTATTAGTTATTTCTAAGCAAGGTCTTCACTTTTTTTCTCTCTTAATTGCGATACAGAAAGCTATGGAATAGATGAAGGTAACAGGATTCCTTTAAAATAACTGCATTTGCTTGCAATTGCAACCCATGGAATGATACGGGATGTCTCAGTTTCCAGTTAACTTTTATTTTTAAACTTTTTCATTGGTTTACTCATGCTGTTAAATCAATGGAACTACCAGCTAAAGTGATTTTAAAGAGGAAAATAACCATCTAAAATTTGGGTTGAATTTTCCATGTGATTTCTAATTTGACAAATTAGAAGAAATCAAAATACCAAGCAGGTCATTGGATTAGAATCATCTCCTAGGTTCCCAGTGGGTAGTTTCTTTCCATGTGCCTCCAAATAATTGGTTTTGTATAAATCATGACAATTGAATACATTAATTTGAGGCTGATGCTCTCAAAAATATAAAATACTTGTAATCTGTTATGTGATACATTCAACCTTGTTCCCAAATCTTCTGACTTAAAGCTGGTCCTAGAAGCTACCTCTTTAAACTCATTTAGCTCCGTGAATAATATAGATAGGATTATAATGAAGTGGAACACTCTTAAACTTTTAAAACACAAAATTACTCATGACACAATTTTTTCCCTCCATGTCTACAAAGTTTAGTTACTTGTGAAATAATTGCTTTAAATAACCACTTTTTAGACTTCATATATTAATACCTGAACTAATAGTATGTATTAATTAAACATATATAAACTTGGAGCAGTTATTTAGCAGACTATCGAATTGATCAACTGAGTCAGACATTCAAAAATGTGGAAAAAAAACCTACCTTGTATAAAACGCACCATTTTGATAATTTAAGCAGTGCCATAACAGTTACATAAATTCCTTTTAAAATACTCGTTTAAGAGAATTCCACTCTGTTTAAAGCATTTTCATAGAATGATGTGCCACCGATGAAATTTTTACTCATCAATGATGATGAAATGAAATGTGTCCTGTGTTTTCTGCACTGGGGATGTTGCACTGAAGTGTCTTCTGGTGTGTGGATCGTATTTTGCAGCCAGGGACTATGAGATTCAGAGAGAAAGAATAGAACTCGGCCGGTGCATCGGAGAGGGCCAGTTTGGAGACGTGCACCAGGGTACCTACACAAGCCCGGTAGGTCCTGTCGGGCGGCCCCCCACCATGTCTGCGCCATCCCCTGCGTGGCCCGCTCCTGTCTGTCCTCATGAGGCCCTGCTTCTTCAGGGTATTTGCCGTCGTCCTCTGCAAGACTTAGCATATACATCAATTCACTTGCTATGTTCAGAAACCCAAACTGGCAAAATTAGCTCCTGAGAGCTGGGTCTGTCTTTCATTCGCTCTAATCTTTCATTCAGCCTCTGTCATCAGTAACAGTTCTATAGCCCTTTGCCCACATACTGCCCCGAAATCTCAGGCTTAGCATCCATCCGAAGCCATGCGTCTTTAGAGAGCAGTGCTTCTTTTGCATTTCTTTACTGTCTTAAGAAAGCACCATGTTCAGTATTTGAGTGTGAATTGACAGGATTGACTGATTTATGGTCTTACGGAAGTTTCTGTTGTTATTCGGTTCTCTTGTAAAAATGGGCATGTTGTGTCATTTCTAAAATATATCAATCAGCCTTAGGTTCCCACAGAGGTGGAAGTCATGGTGCTGGTCCTAGAAGTTTGCCGTCTCGCATTCATAGCAGTGTGCTGTGTCACCGGTGGCTCTCAGAAGGCCCCGAGCTCAGATGTTCAGCAGACAGACCTCCGTGCCAGCCGGCTGCTCTCCTCCAGGGCCTGGAGACTGCTCCCTCCTGAACTCTTGCCACCTGGGCACACCTCCCACAGGGTCGGAGAGGGACTGCAGTCCCCTGAGTCTGTGTTACAGTCTTGTGGCCATTTATATTGCTCTTGTTGGAGAGCATTGAATTTTCTAGAATCACTGTGTACAGTTAGCATGAAATCTAAAACAAATTAATGCAATTGAGGATACTTTTAAGATATGCAAAAAAAAGATGCACCATGGCCATGACTTGTAAGTGAGCATTTCCATTTAAAAGAACAATATTAAAAGCATTTGCTAATTCCACAAATATTGATTGAACACATACTATGAATCAGGTGCTGTTCTAGTGAGGTTTTTTTGGCGAGCAGGGCACCTGAAATAAGAGAAATAGATGGTTCTGGAAGGGACCACCCAAAGCCAAGGATAGGATAAGCACATACATTTCCAGTTAAAATCTTCCCTGGTGTTTTTTATTGATTTGCTTGAAGTGGCCTCTTGTTTCTTGCTTTCTTTTTGAACTTGGACGAGGAGGTTCAGCTTCTTTGGCTCCCAGGGTGACACGTTTTCGTGGTTTCTCTCCACCCTCCCACCTTGGCATGTCATCCCTCTCCCTGACCTCTTGGTGTAGAGGGGCTGGGGGGGTGCCATCTTCACACCTTTGTCTCCCTGTGGGGTTTGTCTAGCCCCTGCTTCCAACACTGTCTGAACTGCGGCCGCCTCCAGGACCCCTCCCCACCCCACTCAGCGCTGACGCCCACTCCCCAGTGTGACTCATTGTCCCACCGACATCTCAAGCCTGTCACATTCAGAGCTGGGCTTCTGGTCAGCTTCAGAGAACCCAGCTTGCCCTCTCCTGCCCAGCCTGGCATCCTGTCCCCTATCACCCCCAGCCCTCCACAGCTCCTGCACTTCCCCTCACCTCCCTGGAGCATCGCTTCCTGGTCAAGGTCAGCAGGGCCCTCCTCTGCCCAGACCCTGCCCCGGGAAGGGCGGCTCTCACTCAGGGTAGAAGCCACAGGGCCGCACCCCTCCCCTCCTGCAAGTCTTTGCTCTCGTCCCCTCCGCTCTCTCTCCAGGAGCTTACCTTCTAACCTGCTCCGCGATGTCTCAGTGTCTTGTTCATGGTGTCTGTCCGTATCCTCCGCTGGGACATCGGCAGGAGGTGCACAGGGTTGCCGGCCTTTGTTCCCAGTGCAGCCTGAGCCCCTGCAGGAGTCCCGGAGGCACCACGGGTTGGGGGGTGTTTGTGGGACACGAGTCACCTGCAGCATTTTACCTGCTTGTCTGCCTTCTGGGGATTTTCTACAGAGGGTTTTAAGTGTTCCTCCCACTGTTAAGATTTTACAGTTCTGATTCTGTCTGATCCAGCATCCACAGAGTTGCAGAATAAACCGCCTTTCCTGAACGTGCCCACTGATTAACACAGAGACCTTTTGTTCCATGTGTCCCCATCACAGGAGAATCCAGCTTTGGCGGTTGCAATTAAAACGTGTAAAAACTGTACTTCGGACAGTGTGAGAGAGAAATTCCTTCAAGAAGCCTGTAAGTTTATAGACATTTCTGTGGGACTCCATTTTGACTTTCTGTCTATGAAATCCAAATGATCTGAAGCAGTAAGAAAAACAATGTTTTGACTTTTATGAGGCAGCTACATTTATTCTCTTGCCATGCATTTAATATGTGTATTTGTCGAGGCTCATGGGTACAGAGTTCTCCAGGTTGGCTGTCACGTTTGGGGTGTGAAGGCAGATTGACTTACTGCCCCTTCATCCCCTGGTACTTTATACCGTAACCATCTCCACACTGGGCTTGAGCAGACATAGTGATGCCCGCAGGCCCTGGAGTTGAGCGGTGAGCAGGAAAGACACAGTCCCTGCAGGATGGAACCCGAGGATGAGTGGGGAGCAGGGCCCAGACCATCCTGAGGGGTTGCTGTGGAGAGTCGTGTGTGATGGGTCCTCTCCTGAGGACAGACCCGCAGAGAGCAGGCCCTGGTCCTGCCTGTGTGCACATGTCGGCTCCTTCCTGCCTGCCTCAGGCTGGGTCCTTCATCCTGCTTCCACTCAGCTTGTCCCCCCTGACCAGCAGAGTTAAAGGGTCTCTACTTCAGAGGCTTTGTCACGGGAGCCCGCTCTTTCCTTTCCCAAGTGTCCATAATTAAATACAAGATGCCTCTCCCTCTAGACTGTAAGTCCCAGTGGGGACAGGGACCGTGTCTGTTTTGCTCATGGCTCAGACCCAGAGCCAGCACAGGGCTTAACTCACAGAAGGTGCTTGTAGCCATTGGTCGCATGAATGAATCTTGGTGTCTTTCATCACATGTACATGGAATTTCAATAAATATTTACCACCCAGCAGTCCAATAAGCGATAAGTCATGGAGTAAACCAGATGGTCACTTCATCAGTTAAGTCAGACCAAGTCCTGATCCTGTTCTTGGGTCTTTGACTGGAGTGCGAGACAGGGCCTGGTGATGACTTCCATCTCAACTAGAGTGCTTCTTCAGGGCGTCAAGGCTGAGAAAACAGACTGTATATCAGCCATCAGTACCTAACAGCCTATGTGCTTTTGCTTTGGTGGTAAAGTACATTATATATTTTCAAAAATGCACATTTTTAAAAATTGCTTACCTTTCTCTAAAATTTTTGCAAGTAGGTATTATCTTGTGATTTTTGTAAGACATTGGAATCATTACAGAAACTACTTTTAGCATTTTGTAGTAGTCAGGTCAAACTAACTTTGTTTTCTTTTTGAAAGGCTGTTACTTCAGAGAAACATGCTACAGGCAGTATACCTAAAATCCTGTAGGGCTTTGACAGGCTCTATATGTAAGAGTGGCAGTCTGGCCTAGATCAGGGGTCATTAAACTCTTTCTATAAAGGACCACATATTAAATATCCTGGGCTCTGCAGATGAGGTGGTCCCTGTCACGGCTGCTCAGGTCTGCCATCAGAGTGTGGAAGAGCCACAGACAACTCAAAAAGGAGCAAGCAAGACTGTGTTCCAGTGGCTCTGAGTTTGTGGAAGCCAGCAGCCACCCTGGCCCGCGCTCAGCCCTGGGTGAATGAGTCAAACTGCTGTACCTGTTGGGCTTCAGTCCAGCGCGGATAGAGTTTCCTAGGGCAAGAGTCTCTTCTTAGCCCTATACTGTGTAGTGTTTTTAATAATTACTCCAGAGGAAATATAAAAGCTTATTAACCCTATATTAAGGGTAACATAAAACTGAAAGTGATGGTAAGTCAATTGAAAATAAGAGTAAATATACTGGGTTCCTGAATGTCTATCCCAAGCCATCACACTATACTGAAATGATGCACTGTACTGACGAGATGACATTCAGTGGTACATTTTGGATTTTGCTCCAGGTATTGATGTGTGTGGTGTTTTTTGTTTGTTTCTTTGTTTTAAACTACCAGGTCCTATTTTTAGAATGTGTGGGGAAAATTGAGGGAAGAATACCTTAAGGGTTTGAGTTCTCTCAAGTGAAGGTGTGATCAGTCTACAAGAAGAGCCAGTGTGGTCCTTGGGTACGATGGTAGGATATACAGTCTTCTATACTACAAGTTTTACATCCACAGATTCAACCAACTGTGGGTTGAAAATATTGAGAAGAAGAATTCCAGAAAGTCCCCAAAAGCAAAACTTGACTTTGCTATGCTCTGGCATCTGTATACATGGCGTTTACGTTGTATTAGGTATTACAGGAGACAATCACAGTATACGGAGGCTGTGCACAGGCTACATGCAAATACTCCGCTGTTTTTAGAAGCACTTGAGCATCCACAGATTTTGATTTCTGCCTGGGGTTCCTGGGACCCATGCCCTGTAGGTATGGAGGGTCAACTGTGGTGTCCAGAGTGAAAGCAGAGAGGCCTGTCCACCTGGACGGGCCCAGCACTGAGCTGTAGTCCACACTGGGCTCCGTACTAGAATGAATATGACGAGGCATTTTCTCCTGCTGTGTTGCTCGTGTCCTTGCTTGGCAGCATAAAAATCAACCCTGAATTGGTCCCCAGAATTAAAAAAAAAAGCAAACTTTTTTTTCATTTCAATAGTCTTTGAAATCCAGGTGCTTTGGTGGGACCGCTGCACTAGGTTGCCTGTAAAGTTGCTTCCAGGTTTGAGGTTCTGTAGTTCTGGGAACATTGTCCTGTGTCTCAGTCATCCTAGTGTACTGCACAGGTGACTTCCTTAACCTGATGTTAGAAATGTGTACATGCTTAAAAATATGTCTGCACATCTAGGTATATGTGTACACATGCAGGGCCATGTTGGTCATCTCAGGCTCAGCAAAGCAGTCATACTCACGTGACGGCCACAGGCCATGTCTGGTGTTAGACTTTCTGAGAGGAGTTCAGGACTGGAAGCCACATGCCGGCATTTCCCCATAGGGAAGTCCTCACAGCGGTCCAGGAACTGCTTTCTTAGCCCTGATAGTGCTGGGAGGAGATGCAGCCACAGTGGTGGATGCCAGAGCCTCTCGGGTCAAGGAGAAGTCCTCTCAAAGCCAACAGCATGGACTCCGGGGCCCTGGAGGGGACACCCAGCAGCGCTCACACTCAGGAAGGTGCCTGCTGCCCCACCAGCAATTTACCAGTCAGGTGGTTTTACCATGAAGGGTATTTCTTAGAGAATGAATCACACATTCCAGCTTGGTCAGCTTTCCAGAGGAAAACCTGGAAAGTTAGCCTCAGGTCAGATTTGTCCCTGGAAAAGAAGAGGAGGTTTTCTCAGCCAGTGAAAAGTGCTGAATGCTAGCCACTGGACCGCCAGGGAACTCCCGTTAGCCCTGAGTCTTAACTGAACTAGTCTTCAGGAAACTGAGAGATCTTCGAAAGAATGATGGTGGACACCTGTTTCTCCCCAGTAACGATGCGTCAGTTTGACCACCCTCACATTGTGAAGCTGATCGGAGTCATCACAGAGAACCCCGTCTGGATCATCATGGAGCTGTGCACGCTTGGAGAGGTACCCGCCCCCGACCCGCTGTGCCTGCACCCGCAGGGAATTGCGTGACATACGCTCTCGTAGTATACATAGGAGAGTGTGTGTGTGTGTACATATCCATAGTGTACGCTCGGAGAGGTACCTGCCCCCCACCCGCTGTGCCTGCACCCGCTGCGCCTGCACCCACAGGGGAGTGCGTGACATACACTCTCGTAGTATACATAGGAGAGTGTGTGTATGTGTATATATACATACTATAGTAGTATAGTGTCCTCATTAAATTCCCAAGTAGTCCCCTAGTTCAATGCAGGCGGCATGGTCTTCCCACCCCAAAGCTTTGTCAGGACGGGAAGCGGCAGGTGACCAAGTGGTTCCCTTTTTTCCCTCTCTCTTGCTGTTGCCTAAGAACACACCCGCTGATTTGGGTGTGAAAGAAGCCATGTTCGTGGAGTTTGGGTAAATGAATGCTGAATTTAGGTAAAACAGAACTACTGCTTCATCTTTGGGGGAATTCACTTTGCAGTATCTTTCAGACCAACTAATGTTAGTCACAGTTTCTTCTTAAAACGTAGCAGAGTGTGGGCGGATGTCCTTGTGTGACTTTCTCCCAACGCAGATGCCCTTTAGTGGGTGTGTTACCACCACCTGGATGCGGGTCCCCACCCAGGCCGCTGAGTCACAGGAGGGCGGGCAGGCTGGGCCCTGTCCTGTCTCCAGGCAGCTCCATGGGCCCCTGCTTGGGGTAAACTTTCCAGATGTCTGCATGTGACATTGGTGCTGAAATCTAATAGTTTAACCGTCTAACACTTTGTGCATATGACTTGTTTCTGGAAGGGCACCAGGCAGTTTTGCTTTTAGTGAGAATCCGGGTTTTAGTTTCCAGGAATCAGAGATGGTCTGGGCCCGTCGTCCTCTCATGATGGTGTTGGCCCTGCCATCCGGGGACAGGGCGCTGCCCGCGGCCCCCATGATTTCCTTCCCGGCTCTGATGACAGCTCTGTGCAGCTCTAAGAAGAAACTGTGACTAATATTGGATGGTCTAAAAGACACTGCAAAGGGAATTCCCCCAAAGATGAAACAATGGTTCTGATTTACCTAAATTCAGCGTTCATTTACCCAAACCTCTCTAACATTGCTTCTTTCACTCTCAAATCACTGGGCGTGTTCTTTAGGCAACAGCAAGAGAGAGGGGAAAAAAATAACCACTTGGTCACCTGCCACTTCCAGTCCTGACAAAGCTTTCTGCTGAAGGAAATATCTTAAGGCCTCTAGGATTTCTCTTCCTCTCCCACACCTTTCCAAATAAAATGGAGTGCTTACATATATTGTTTTTTTCACATTATTTTTCTGCTTTTGTTTTTGGAGAATTTGCTAATTCTTCTGGCTTAGATCATTAATAATGCTTCTCCTTTATGTGTAGGGAGATTGTGTAGGATTGGAGTTCATTTGCCTTCTTTGCTATGTTAGCATTTAGCCGAATTAGTCCTGATGGTCACAGTATGGACCCGTAAGCCTAGTGCATAAACACCCATAAACACGTGACCATTTTACCCTTCTTCACCCAAGATTCCCTGGCAGCAGAGGGGGGACTTCTTGCCTCCCCTTTGTCTTTGTCCCCTTGTGCTCAGGTCGGCCTGGGGCACGGGGTGGTCTGGGGAGGTGGGCTGACCGTGGTTGTAGAGGAGGCTTGTTTGGTAACTAGATTTTTTTTTTGTTCTCCGGCTCTCATTATCTGGTGGTATTTTATACCACACCTTTATTCATTCTCTGGAACCGTCTTTCTTTTTTTTTTCAGAAATGTATCTGTAATCATGAGGACTCTTAATTTTTGCAGTTGGATCTCAAATGAAGAATAATTAAGCGTGATTTCTGAACTGATGTGTCTCTTTCATTATGCCTGTTTTTTTTTTTAGGATAGAATTGAAGGCATTCTCATAAAAATGCATTTGGAAAGGATCAGATCGTTGTTGAATGTAGCTCTTCTGCTATTGATTTTTAGTCTCTGACACTAATTATTTTTCTTGTTCCTTTTGGTCACTGTTGAAAAAGCTGCGGTCGTTTCTGCAAGTAAGGAAATACAGTTTGGATCTAGCGTCTTTGATCCTATATGCCTATCAGCTTAGTACAGCCCTTGCGTATCTGGAGAGTAAAAGATTTGTACACAGGTGAGACCAGTCATGAAGCTGGTGAGCTGCCTCTGAGTGGGGGGTGAGCGAGAAGAGGTTCTCACAGTGCCTAAGACCCTTTGCCCCTCTTGACTCCTACACAGATGGCGCTGAAAGTCCTGCTGTTTAGTGTCATGGCATGGGAACTCATGGAGTTGAGGGGTTTTCCTCATATGGAGTTTGAAGCAGATCACTGGTTCCTTCCACAAATACTGTTGACAGCCTCTATGTGGCACTGTGGACCTAAAACATATTGTCATGGAACTTTCTAGGACACCATAGTGTCATGAGTAACATCTGTCGGCCCTCTGCAGAATTTCTGTTCTTAATCTGGGTCTCTCATTTGAGTACAAGTGAAAGCCCTTACAATTCATTTGCTGAGTATTTTGTGTTGCAAGTGTTCTGAAGATCATTTTAATTGTATTTAATGAGATTTGTTAGTAACAGTAGGGTTACGCACCCTGGTCCTGTACTGTCCACCAGCTATTGCAGTGGGCAATGTGATTGTATGAAAAGTAGTAAGTGGTTTCATTATTTGAGAATTTTCTTTGCCATCATTCAGGATACTAATCACCATATTATTAAGTGAGTAAATATCTGCCAAAAGGAAAATATTTGAAGTAAAACAATAAAAGAATCTCTCTTTTTCAGTGTATAATAAAACTCCTGTTTGTATTGTATATAAGCTGTCCTTCAAAGTACCTATATGTCTTTATATAATATAGATCGATTTGTGGGGTTTTCCCCTTGTATTAAAATTTATTGTTCCGCATTCTTCCTTATCAGGGACATTGCTGCTCGGAACGTTCTGGTGTCCTCAAATGATTGCGTAAAATTAGGAGACTTTGGATTATCCCGATATATGGAAGACAGTACTTACTACAAAGGTAAGAAATCAGAGCGACAAGTGAGAAATATGCTCAGGATCCTCAGTGATTTTTAGCTCTTAAAAAAAGTATATTTGAATGTGCTCAGCTGAGCTTTGACATGGGTGTGTAGTCAGGTCCGTGGAGCAAGGACAGCCTTCTCGGTGAAGGCGCTAGAGCACTTGGTCCTCCCTGGGCAAGAAACAGCCCGCAACCTACACTCACTCCCCATTAACTCAGACGCATCGTAGACTTAGTTATAAGACCTAAGACTGTGAGACTTCTAGGAAGAAACATAGGGGCAAATCTTTTGAATTTAGGGCCAGGCAAAGAGTCCTTAGATTTGATACCAAAAACATGCATACAAGGGAAAAAGTAATAACTTGTTCCTCATCAAAAGTTAAAACCTTTTGTTCTGCTAAAGACCTGGGCAGATGGATGGAAAGACCAATTACAGAATGGGAGGAGATATTTGGTAATCACATCCCCAACAAAGGACTGTTATCTGTGCTGTAGAAAGAACGCTCAAAACTCACAGGTGAAATGGAAAGGACACAGGTAGAGAAGGGGCAAAAAATACGGAGAGAGATTCTTCCGCAGGCTATTCGGGTGGCACAGGGCACGTTACCGCTGGAGAAGTGCAGAGTGAGCCACTGAGAGGTGTCGGGTACACCTGTTGGGGTGGCCATGGTCACGGTAGTGGTAACATGGAATGCTGGCAGACATGGAGAAGGCAAGGCAAATTACTTGTGAGTTGTTTGTGAGGATGTAAAATGATACAGCCACTCTGGAAAAGAGTTTTGCAGATTCTTAAAAAACTAAACATGCACTATCATACGACCTAGAAATACACACGGCATCTCACCCAGAGAAATGAAAACTCACATTTACACAAAACTGGTGTTTGTTCATTGCAGCTTTATCTCTAGTTGCTGACAGCTGGGATCAACTCAGATGTCCAACCCCTGACCCTCTGCCTGGTAGACATGGCTCACCACCTCCCGGCGGAGGGGCGGGCACCCTGGCTCAGTGAACACTGCCCCACCAACGCCCCCTCCACCCCCAACCTTCCTATAGAGCTCCAGTCTGCTGACTCCAGAGACTTCCATCCTTTAGTTTTGGAGCTGAAATCTAGCTGATGCGATTTTTTTTCTTTAATTTTTCCAATCTCAGAATCAGATTGACTTGGTTCTTCAAGTTATTATTAATTTTCATATTCTTAGTACTTGAGCTAAGGTTTGGACTGTTAAGTCTGTTGGCTGTGAGCTCATGGCCCCTGGTGACCAGGGCCCCATCCTGCCCTGCTCCCCGCCTCCCCACATCACCCCAAGTGACCAGCATCAAAAGGAAGGGAAAAGTGGTTCTCCCAAAGACTCCATACTGGAAATCTCAGCTGATTCTAACTGTGAGGTCCCTAAGCAGATAATAGGGAGATTTTACTTTCTAAAATTGATCTTCCAGCTTCCAAAGGAAAATTGCCTATTAAATGGATGGCTCCTGAGTCAATCAATTTTCGACGTTTTACCTCAGCTAGTGACGTGTGGATGTTTGGTGAGTATTTGAGAACTTCTGTGGTTAAAATTACAGTTCATATGTTCTACGGAATAAACCTTGTGCCGTCTGGTCAGTCAGAAGTTGGTCTGCCCTCCCCTGCCCAACCCTTCCTCATCACACGCCATCCTCACTGATCTGACGCGGGCCTCTTCCTCCCTCACGGGGGTAAGCTCTTTGCTCCCTTCCCTCCTCCCTGCCACCTTCTGTGTGGCGTTACTTTTTTGTGAGTGATGTAAACGATTGACCTGCCGTTGGGTGACGTGATGGCCCCCAAATCCAGTGTGTCTGAGACTGACTGCCTTTCACCTCTCTCTGGAGTCTGACCTCCTTCCCAGCTTGTCTCAAGGCTTGAAAGCTTGTCCCTTGGAGTCCTGTAGTGCTGCTGCTCCGATGTCCCCCCGCCAGCTCCAGTGGTCCCTGCCGTCCCCCTCCTGCCCTCTGCGTCCCTGCAGAGCCCCCAGGCGTGTGTGCGCGTGGCTGATGTTCATCCTGCAGCACTTCTTCCCTCTTCCCACCTGCGCTTTTAAATGACTCACCTTTTTGGTGTGGATGATGCTCCATCTCCGCCCTACTTTCCAGACACCTCATCCTGACATCCTTTCCTCCCGTTGAAACTGGTTCTGACCTCAGGGTCACCTGACATGTCCCCTCTGGACGTGTGCAGCAGGCATGCCACCCCGGCGTGGGCTCCCTTTATCTGCTCTCCTTGCGCTTCCTCTGTCAGTCACAGCACTCCCGCATCGATCCTGTGCGCGTATTTTCTTCTGCTGGATTTCAGACAGCTTCCCAGGAGATGCTCTGTTAGTTTATGTACCTTCTTTTTCCTGTAAATAAAAACAACTTTATGTTCCTCAAGTATGTGTTCTCATTTTTTCTTCTGCTTCCTTGCTGTTGACTTTCAACAACCATTTAGTGCCTTAACCCATATTAGGTGAAAGAAGGAATTTAGTAAGACAGGAAACGGTGCCCTACGATTGGAGAAGGGGCTGGAGTCCAGTTGGCTTCAGATCCTAAGACCTCACTGTCTGCTTTGCGACCCATGGAGCAGGTTGCTTAACTTCTCAAGGGAATTCCACATTTCAGGGTCTGAGATGCCTATTTGTATTTTTTTTTTCTTCACATTTCTGGAACTAGGATTTGTGACGGATCAGTGGCATCTCACGGTTGGTGTCATTCCGGGTGTTTTATGTGGTTACTCGCCTGCACCGTGTAGACTTTGTTTTGTTCATACTGGTGCTACTGTCTTGTCTGAATGAGTTTAAAAGAGCTCTTCAGTAAGAATAAAATAATTCTAAGACACAACAAAGGCTCCCATTATAATTTAGTTGGCAGCATATTCCCTCCTTTTCTGGTAATATAAAATAATAGTGCATCTTAAAATCCATAGCATCTTAGATTTCATAAACAACGGTTTTTAAAAAGATGTAAGATGTGAGGATTAAGGATGATGTAAATTTCAAGGAAGAGTTCCAGACACACATTAAAGTCTCAAGAAATGACACCTGGTGTTGTCATTACTAGTAATATTGTCATAATTACTGGTGAGGAGAAAAAACAGGTAAGGCGTTTTTTTGTTTTTTTTTTTTGTCATAGAGTCTTTATTTTGAAATCGTTGGCTTTTGGCTAATTTCAGATCTAATTCGCATTGACGTGAAGTTGTGCCTCCCTCTCTGAGGCACACACCAGCTTAGGTGTTGAAGATGCCAAAAGACAGTCACAGCCCTTCTACCCCTGCGCCCACACCAGGTGTACAGGGCATGTTGCGCTGGGGCAGACAGGAGCTTCCAGGGTTGGGGGTGGCTGGCAGGGCAAGGAACTCACAAAGAGACCTGCAAAAGGAGAGCTATGACGAAGACAATGAGGGGTGTTGAATCTAGAGAGTTCAGCACTAGCAGAAGCCCCAAGGGGCGTGTTCTCAGGCACTTCTGCGTGACTAGTGCGCCAAGTGATGGGGACTTGAGAGGAATCTGAGAGTCCTGAACGCGTTAAGACTTGAACTATAGGGTTTTCTCTGTCAGGCCTCAGGTCACCTGCTGTGATCGTGAGCAGGTTGGACTAAAGTGGAGGGGAATCTAAAATGCATTCAGCCTCTTTAAAATTGATTCACTGAGATATGCTGTGAAATATCACTGTTGCTGGGGGGCGTGGTGCGTTTTCTAGTGTAGAAAATGTTTTTTAAGAGAGAAACCTCTTAGACAAATGATGTTTTTTTCTTGATAATACTGTTTCATTATTCCCATCCTGCTAAACTAGCGTTCCTGTTTCTGTTTGATAGCAGAGCTAACTGAATGCTGCTTTACTTGGCCCGTGTGCCAGCTCTGAAGTCACTCCTGAAACGTGGGAACTGCCCTCCTCCTGCTAAGTTCACGGCTGTGTTCTTGCTCCCGCCCCGCAGGTGTGTGTATGTGGGAAATCCTGATGCATGGCGTGAAGCCCTTTCAAGGCGTGAAGAACAATGACGTGATCGGGCGCATCGAGAATGGGGAGAGACTACCCATGCCTCCCAACTGCCCTCCCACCCTCTACAGCCTCATGACCAAGTGCTGGGCGTACGACCCCAGCCGGCGACCCCGCTTCACTGAGCTCAAAGCTCAGCTCAGGTAGGAGTGGGGTGGAGGGCTGGGCCGGGGCGGGGTAGGGGGCAGGCCTCGGCCGCCTCTCCCTGGCAGATCCTCTTCTCAGTACATCTTGGGCAAGCACGATTATGTTACTGATTTGTGTTTATTTACTCCTTGTTAGTCTTAAGAAGCATGTGTCTTAGGGTCTTACTGGAGTTGAGCAGGTGATCAGATCTCCCTGGCCTGACTGCTTGGCACCACTCCCGGGTCCTTCCTGCCCTGGTCCCCGCTCAGCTCTCCAACTCTCCACACACACTCCACCTTCTGCTCCAGCCCCTGACCACCTGGACCTCCCCGCACTGCTTACTGCCTTTCCTTCCACCCCACCCCCCGCCCTCCGTTTGCCCCAGGGTGCCCTTCTTCGGTCTTCACAGCCCAGCTCAGGTGTCTCCTCCTTCAGGAAGCCTCCCTAATCCCACCCAGCCCCAAAAGAGACACACCCACTCCTGTGGTACCTTCTCAGTACTTATTTATTGTAGCTGGGACACCCACCTTACCCTCTCAGCTGCCTTCTGTGGCTCCTGCTCTGTGCCAGGCACCATTAGACCCAAGCCTGCAGCAGCCCCATCCCCTGGGGGAGCACACGGGGCTCCTCAGCGTGCTGAGTGTCCAGAGGGGCTGTGCAGAGCTGACCGGCCACTGGGCGGCCTTCGTCCATCTTACACATTCCTGTAGCCCCGGGGCAGAGCTTAGGACCAGTACCTCGTCAGTGCTCAGTAAACAGTTGTTGAATTAAGTCTAGGTTGAGGCTTAATACTTGAATCAGCAGGACACTTTAGTATAATACATAACCCAGCCAGCACCATGGTTTAATGTGCCAAATCACCTGGCTCTTATTTGGGGTACTCCCTGGTTTTAGGTAAGTTTCTTTATTTGCTATATTTTAGTCTTTTTTCACAAAAACCACTGAATATCAGGGTGCAGAATCCCGGGCAGCTCCTGTAGGCCGCCCTCACCCCCAGGCCTTGAACCCTGTCCAGGCTGGCTCAGCACAGGTGGCTCAACACACAAGTCTCTCTCCTCCATGGAGAATGATTCCAGGAGGGAGCAGGGCCTGGGTGTGAGATGGGAGCCAGTTGTCTAGTCAGCAGCTGTTCTGCTGGGTGTCCTCGTTCTAGGCTAGGCTCTGTGAGTCCAGAGGGAGCATGCACAATCCTGACCCCAAATCTTGAAGTCCAGTGGAGGAGGCGGGGGTCGACGTCCTTGGCTGCACAGTGACTCCCACTACGCCCGCCAGCCCGCCCACCTGCTCCAGGGCCTCTCCGTGATGGCCCCTCGGGTCTCTTGAGACGGCTTTCTCCAGGCTGAAAGTCTCCATGCAGTTCAGTTATATCCACTGCCACTGCTGGGGCTTGCTTTCAAGCATGCTTTATTTCATGGTTTGTTCCTATGTGTGTTTTGTTCCTTGTTGACCTTTCCTCGGAGTTTGACAGATTCTGTCCCTGAAACTCTCCACTTTGATGCTGGGCTCTGCAGCGCATCCATCCCCGTCACTTGGGGTATCGACCAACTTCTGCTTGTCCCCTCAGCCCCTTCTGGGTTCATTGTCTTAACCCCCTATGGCTTTGCTCCCAGCTCCATCTGCTGTTAGCTTCAGTTCTGCCTTTTCTCACCGGCCCCAGGTCTGGGCTCTCCGCTGCAGGACACTGTTTATCCTGGAGCAGAGCTACTGTGGCTCCTCCTGCCCGGCTCTCGCCCTCACCTTCTGTGGGTCATGGTGGGGCCTTTGTCTCCACCAGCATCGGGAAGCTGTCAGTAATTCCCCGCCTGCCTGCCCGCACCAGCTGACCAGCTAGGGAATCTTCACCTCCGTGTCTGCAGACCCGCTCCCCCCTGCCTGCACACCTCACCCATCACACCTCACCCATCAGTCTTACCTGAACTCCCTGCTCAGGACAGCTTTCACTGGGCTCCTGCCGCCCGTGTCAGGTAGAGGCTTCCGGAGTGGCAGCTGGGGCTCCTCGAGTCTCGGCCGGTGCCCTCCTGCCCCTTCTCACACCGTGACCACGTTAACCCATGCCTCCGCCTAGAAGGTGCCCGCCCACGCCTGCCGAGATGGGCCCTGCCATCCTGCTCGGCCTCCTCCCTTCTCTGCCCGCAGGCTGCCCAGAGCTCTGGCAGCTTCTGGCCGTGCTCGCCCTGCACAGCCACAGGCGGCCGCAGCCCGGTCCAGTCGGCTGCACAGACAGCACCACGGGGCTGGGCCGGCGCTGGTCACTGGGCAGGAGGACCAGACACTTTTCCTGCCCTCGAGGAGCTCACAGTCTAGTACGTCTCATCCCCTACTAGACTGAAGCTCCTTGAGGACAGGGATCGTCATACTCAACCTCGGTGTCGCCCGACTCCCAGGCCAGGCTCTGGGACCCAGTGAGGACCACACAGCCGCCGAGTCCATGCTCAGCACACGGCATTGCTGACATGGCTGGAGAATGGCGGCGTGAAGGTGGAGTAGCTCCCCCGAGTGTCCCGGGTGAGGTTTTAGGGCTAAGTGCAAGTATTTTATATACACACACACACAGGCATGTATAAAAACATCAGGTCCCAGTTAATAGATGTTTTCTTGTGAATGGGTAGCACAGGTCATTGAGTATTAGTTTATTCTGTTTGCTTTGTGTTAGTCAGAAATGAAGTTAATACAAATTAACTTTGTATTTGAAACATGTAGAATATGGCTACCAAATAAACCAAATAAAATATAACTTTGTAACATAATAGCTTGCCTGGATAGCTGTATGTAACAGTGAATCACAAACAAGAAAATGGAATCTTTCAGTGACTTTTCCGAAAGTTTTATTATATGCAAGATTCAAAGAAAATACTAAATTTTGGGTAATCCTTATCCCAGGTCACTTAAAAATGTTCCCCAATCCCACTCTCCTGGTCTGCCATAAGAGAAGCATTGTGGACAGACTCAGGTTCTCATGGGCTTCTCTCCTCTGATGGGACCACCGCTTGTTTTCACCGTGTCCTAAGTTAAGAATAGTGGCTCTCAGAGACTCTTGTTGGCAGCGGGTCGTATGGGGATGGGTCAGCTCTGACTGAAAGGCCGGTCCTCCTTCTGTCCTGGGTCCTTGTTCGTAGGTGTGCCTCACTGAGGAAAATGAGATCAGACTCTTAGCAGCCTGTTGGCAAGTGTAAGAAATCCTTCAGTAGGAAATTCCTCATAGTGTGTGCCCTAGCGTTTCGTACTGTGTTCCTGACAAGTTCTAAGAGTGCACTGAATATTCTTTGAGTGAAGGAATCATATAGTCCCTTGCTAGTTCAGTTCATTGTGTGGCAGCTACTGTGCCAAGGAGACCACATAAACTGTGGGCGTATTTTCCCCTTTGGAGGTTATGTTTAAAGTTAGCGTTGCTGAGCAGCACTCTATGTGACTAAGACATCTGTGTTTCCTTATAGGAAGAGATTGTCAGCTTTATCTTCGGAAAGCATTTAATGTGCGGCTTCTTAAATCCCTTTTAGACAAATGAATGCAATAAATAAAGTTATCCATTTAAATTTTGTACCCTAATTTTTGTTATTTAAAAAATTTTTTGTTGACATGCAAAGATGCAAACTTACAGACATGCCAAGAAGTAAACTCATTGAATTTTCATAAATTGGGCACAGTAACCAGAACAAGAAAACAGAATTGCCTGCACCCCAGAAGCCCACTAGAGACCTCTTTCCAATCAGTGCTCCCCCTCCAAGGGTAACTACTCACCATAGGCTGGGTCTGCCTGTTTTTGAGCTTTATGTAAATGCTGTCATTCAGTGTGTACTTTTTTGTTGATGACTTATTTTTGCACAACATTTAGTTTGAGCTCACCGTGTTATTTAGCTAGTCGTACCTCATTCTTGTTGCTGTATGTGCTCCACTTGTGACTCTACCGTAGTTTATCTCTTCTACTACTTTGCATCTTGAGGCTTTGAGACACAGACAGCATCAAGACTGCTGCTGTGTGGACATACTAGATGTGTCTTTGGGGAGCACCTGTGCACAAACACCTGGTGGGTGCATGTTCACGCATCCGTGTGCATGCAAGCTGTAGCTTTATGTATTGACAGCGCCTGTTTTTCTAAGTGGATGCTCCCGTGCAGCATCCCCAGCAGTGATGAAAGCTCCTATTGGTTCAGCCATGGTTTTTTTAAACCTTTGGGAATTGATCCTTGTTTCTAAGCGTGTCATTTTCACATGTGAAGGGTAGGTTAAACAAACAAACATAAGTGATATGTAAACAATTTGCCTGATCTTTTCTATCCTAAAGAACACTGACCTTGTAAGTGTCTGCCTGGAAGGCCCCCAGTCCCGGGTGCTTCAGGAGGCCCGGTAAGCCGACGCTATGTTCACTGGGAGCAGGTCTCCATCCTCTGCAGTCAGCCATACAAATCACAGCGTTGAAAACCAGTGTGGACTGAGTGCCATGAACTCTTAAACAGTACTTCATCTGAACGCTCATGGTCCTTGGAGGTGTAGGTGATGTTGTTGTCATCATTTTACAAGTGGGGAAGTGGAAACAGGCCGGGTGGCTGACCAACCGTGGGCCACAACCTGGGATTCAAGGCAAGTCTACCTGAGTCCGGGGCACAGGCTGTCAACTGTCACGCTCTGCACTTTGATCTGAGACCCAGCTAAAGTCAGTAAGCTCCCCGGCTATGATTATGACTGGTGGGCAAACTCTTAACATTGTTTAGTCTAAAAGGAAAAAGAAGAAAGAAAGAAAAACACTGTTACACGGAATTCCTGCAGCTGGTTTTCTTACATTTGCTTGAGTGTCAGGCAGAAAAAGTCCCCCAGGACAAAGGCAGCATCTCTGGCTTAGGCACAGGAGCCCCCACTCAAGGACTTTGAAGGGTGGCATAGTTTCCATGGGTTATCACTGTTGTATTGTTACATCTTGAATGTGCTGTGTTTGGACGCTGTGGCCCTCTGTAATCCCAGAGTCTGTGGGAGCAGTTTTGTCAGTTTTCTGTAAGGGTAAGTCTCTCCAGGGGTACTTGTGGCAGCTAGAGGCAGGCCACCCAGTGTGCGTTAGCCAGAGCCTATACTTGGCTACTGTGTCCTCATCCTGTGTCCATAATACATAGCCTTGTCTTCAGCTTGGATCTGGGGAGAGTGCTAGATGTTGTGTTTGTTGTTATAACTTGATATTTTCGTGTTTGCTTCTTAACTTGATCATACAAAACTGGCCTTCGAGAAATCTATTTGACCTGGAGGAGGGCATGGCAACCCACTCCAATATTCTTGCCTAGAGCATCCTCATTGGACAGAGGAGCCTGGGGGGCTACAGTCCATAGGGTCACAAACAGTTGGAGACAACTGAAGTGACTGAGCACACACACATGAGCTTGGGCGAGCGACTTAGCCTCCCTGGAAGAGTGGAGTCATGAGTCCTACCTGTGCTCCAGGACTAAATAAAGTCATCTAAAACGCATTAGTTTTCATGCTTGTGGTGGGCACACATACTTGGTAAGTAATAGTAAAAACAGAGCTTCATCTGAAGATCCACAGGGGACCCAGAAGTCTTGGACACAGAAAGTGATCAGTTGCTGTTTTGAAAAAGCTAGTTTTTCATGTTTAAAAGTGGTAGCTATTATTGTCCAGATACCAAAATGCGAGGCACATCTTTTTGACATTTTGTAGAAGTCTTATGGACATCTTCTACAGGTGTTTTTTAAAAATCCTTTCTGATTCTTCATTTATCCTAAAATGTGAACTCGAGATTAAAAACTCTAGGTTTGACTAATAACATGAGATTACTTGTGCTTCTTTGCTGTGTTTTTCAGGTGGTTTTATATCTGCTCTCAAAATTCCTCTCAAAGGTGGTGTCTGAATTCCCCCTTAGTCATCATATCAGTATCTTCCTTCTTGTTGCCATCTTGCTGGTCTCCATCTTATCTAGAAGAGTAGCCTGTTTTTCAGTTATTCCTGTATTTTCAGTATAAAATGTTTCGGGCCTTAGCCTTCCCAGTAATAAAAAATAAACAGTAAATCTAAATTTAATAGGAACTTAATGTACAATTTAAACTGTTTTCCATGAAAAATTACATCATACCTGTTCCTTCCCTGAGGGGACCCCACACCCTGATATTCAGACCTTGACAGTTGTGGCTCTGCTTTACCTTCAGCTCTGCAGCTTGGTTTTGCGTGAAGCAAACAAATTTCTGGGGAGATTTAAACTTAAATTTCATAAAAGTTAGCCCTTTGTACTTACATGGTTTCACAGACCATTTACCTTGCTGATCTCACAATAATTCTCAAGGATAAGATACCATTGCTCTTTTCACTCAAGGCTCAGAACACCCTGTGACTTGCCTGGATCGTGCAGCCAACAAAGACTGGGTGCAGGACCCCAGCCCCCTTCTTCCCAGTCCCAGGACCAGTGTCCTTCTGGTCTCTACCCCAGGGTGCCCCCTTCCTTCTCCACAGTCCATGACCAGTGTCTTTGTGGTCTCTACCCCAGGGTGCCCCCCTCCCCACTAGGGGGGTCGCTGGCTGCTCCATCCCTGCACTCCTCCTCACTCTGTTGGCTTCCCCGCCTTGTCTTGTTTGTAAGAGAACTTTGGATGATGCTCCCCCTGCAGCTGGAATCCACACATTTGCCAGTTACCATCCGAAGGCCGCCCCCGGCACCCACAGCGAAATCCTCACACTCGTCAGGCAGCTGCCGTCACTCTTCCCTTCACCCCTGTTTCTGGCACAGTTCTTCTCCTCTCTCTGTTCTTAATTCCCTTTCCCTGAATGTCATCTTCAGGGTTATCCCTGCAAACATGGAGAAAGAGTGGAGCAGACATGGATATCTGCCCTCCTCTCTGGACAGTGGACGACCAGTGGCTGCAGGTTAACGGGATGGGCAGGTGAGGTGGGTGCGGGGGCTCCGGGACCGATGGGAGCAGCGCTGGCTCCGTGTGGGTCCCCAGTCCCCGGGCACCTCACCTACACTGGAGGACGCAGCAGCTCCTAGGGCACCCAGTCGGTTCTCGGTGAAGGGGGCTGTTGCTACGAAGCCATGGGCTTACCTTCTGCACCTCTTCCTCTCACTTGACCCCCCAAATCTGCATTTTAGAAATACCATTTGTGTCATACTTTCAGTGATTGCTCTAAGTATTATACTGTACATCTTTAACTTTTCACCGTCTTGTTATTCAGTCCCTCAGCTATGTCCGACTCTTTGCGACCCCATGGACTTCAGCACGCCAGGTTTCCCTGCCCTTCACCATCTCCTGGAGCTTGCTCAAATTCTTGTCCGTTGAGTTGGTGATGTTGTCTACTTAGACTTAATCTTTGTATTTCACTTAAAATTACCGCCTCAATCCTTTCTGCTCTAGATGTTATATTCATATATGTTAGTAATCTCATAAGATTCCGCTTTGTGTTTTAAGTAGCATTTTAAGGAAAGTAAGGGGGAAACCTTATATTTAACCCCAAACAGTGCTGTTTGTTCTTTCCTAAAGACCTTTCTTCCATTTGATTTTCCCATCTATCGAAGAACTTCTTTAGCATTTCTTGTGGTGTGGATCTGTTGATTAGTTTGGGGTTTTTTTTTTTTTAATCTGAAAATGAATTGAGCTTCATTTCACTGTATACAGAACTCTGAACCGATGGTATTTTTCCTTTTTTTTTTCCTTTCAGCACCTTAAATCTTTCTTTCGCTATCTTCCAAGGAGGAATCACTGGCCTTTCAAATTATTCTTCATCGTATGTCATGTGTTATTTTTTCTGGCTGCTTCCATGATCTGCTCTTTATCTTTGGTTTTCAGCAGTTTATAACTAGGATGTGCTTGGATGTGGTTTATTCACTGTATTTGTGCTGCACTGAACCTCTTGAGTCTGTAAATATGTCATTTCTTCAGCTATTTTTTTCTGCTCCATTTTCTCTCTGCTTTTAAAACTGTCTTCTGTGTATGTTAAATCTTTTGATAGAGTCCTTCAGCAGAGTCCCGAGACTCTGTTCTTTCTCTCTTTTTCCCCTATCTTTTTTCTCTAAGTCCCTCAGACTGGATACGTTTTGTTGATATATTTATCCTCAGCCTCCCTGACTCTTCTCTCATCTCCATCCTACTGATCATCTAGTCCTATGGAGATATTTATTTCAGATATTCTGGTTTTCGTTATGGAATTCTTTTTTATAGTTTCTATTTCTCTGTTTACATTTCCTATCTTTTCATTAACTATGAGCAAATTTTCCTATATGTCCTTGAAAATAACAGCTCTTTGAAGTCCTTGCTTGCTAATTCCAGTTTCTGAGTCACCATTGGAGTCAGCTTCCTTTAGATTTCTTTTCCTCTTGAGGCTGGATTACATTTTAGTGTTTGTGTATCAAGTGGTTTTAGATTATGCCCTGGACTTTGTGGCTGGTAAGTTGTGGCAACTCTGGGTTCAATGTCATTCCTCCCAAGACTGGTTGGTTGGTTGACTTAGCAGGCAGCTAACTAGGCAGGTCTCAATTGCAAGCTCTCTCCATTCTATGAGCTCCAGTCTCGATTCAGCTGAGTTCAGTCTCAGCTGGGCCGCCTGGAGCCTACCCTACATGTGCATGGTACAGGGGTCAGCAAGTGATTCAGGCAGAATTTATACTCAGAATTTGAAGTACCCCCTCCCTGGCTCCCTTCTTCCTGGGATTTCCCCCCTCATTTTCCACCAGCTGTGGTGACCCAAACTCAGTCCTCTGGTTCTTCAAACCAGTAGGATGGTGGCCAGCTTTTTGGCCAGTGGCCCGTGAAGTGGGACCTCGCCCAGTACCATTCTTTCCTCCTAATGTCCCGTCCCCCAGAGCCTGACTGCTCAGCGCTGTGTCAGGGTTGTCTCTTCTGTCCTAGTCTCTGCAAGAGGAGGGGTCACATAGGATCTTCTCGAACTTGCCCAAAATACCAAAGAGGTCACCATTTTAAAGTAGGATTTTAGTAGAAATAACTTTTAAAAATAATTTTGAGATGTGTGACACCGTAGCCAAGCAGAAGTGCATAACATCCAGAAGTTTGAGACACATAGTAAGTAGAGAGAAATGCAGATTTTATGTTCATGAAATGAGATGCTGGATCTGCTGTGTGTGTTTATAAGAGAAGGAGGGGAGAAACCCGTGCTGCAGCACCAAGGTTACTGCAGCTGCAGAGACACCGTCCCAGCCTCATCTCAGGCCTCCAGACTTGTTTTCTGCAAAGATCCCGGGGCGGGGGTGGGGGGGGTGCTTGTTGAAAGGTCAATTCCATTCCTTTGTGGTGAGGCAGTGTTGGATAATTATAAGAGATCATGTTTCAAAACTGGTATTCCCATGAACTTGCTAAAACAAGCCATTTCCCTCTTTTTTTTTTTTTTTTCCCTTCATCCAGTTTCTTGCTGCTCTTTCTCTGGGTATTTTCCAGATTAGCCTAAGTAGCTATGAATCCAGACTGATTTTCTATCCAAAGCAAATTTTGTGATGTCATCATAAAATCATTATGTTTAGGTGATCAAAGTCCAATCTTTTTTTTTTTTAAGTTACTTAAGCATAAAAGAAATGTGGTTTCAAAGAAAAGAATAGCAGTGTAATCACTATCAGGAAAAACGCCGCAGAAATGAAATAGATTAAAAAAAAAAGAAAACCCCAAGGCATGTAAAAGTACAGAACTAGGTAGCATTTACTGAAATGTCCTACTGATTTCCTTCCCCTACTTTGTTTCTCCATCCTAACAGTGAATGGGATGGGCAGTGTCGTTCTCCTTTATGCACAAGGACACAAGTTGAGATGGCCCGGCTGCCTGTGGTTACCCAGCTCCCAGCTCTGTCCCTTCTGCTGGGACAGTGGTCTACTCGAAAGCTGGAGATCTGCTTTAGTATCTCCGCTTCATGATGGAAACGAAGAAGTTGTCAGACCACTTTCTTACTCTCCATGAAAATTCCTTAGACGTGAAGTCACATCCTGGGAAACCTCTCCGCAGCAGCTTGCGGAGCCTGGGAGGCCAGGTTCACAGGGGTGCTGCCGCCGGAGTCGGAGCGTGCTTTCATGTGTTCACGTCCTTTTACTCTGAGCCGACTACTTGTTTGACTTTTTCTCCTAAAGTGAGGAAAGTAAAAACAAAACTCATGTTCAATAAATAGTTTTTTTCCCCCTCTTCCCAATTCTCTTCCTAGATAGGGCTCATGGCTAAAACAAAGAATGATTACCACATGCTCTAATGTTTGTTAAATGAGAAGTCTTACTATCCTTTATTGCTTTATCTCTCGGCGGGTTTGAGACTTAGAAACCACCGACCCAGGAAGAAGCATGCGGGCTCGTTGCCAGTTCACATTAGGCAGCTAAAAGCTCTCAAATGGAATGTACTGCTACTAAAAATATTTGCAGTTTGGGAAAATATGTTTAAATTTGACCTCCTTGAGACTCTGCGCATTCCAGTTTTTTTGCTCTGTGTTCCACAGTGACTGTAAAGAGAAAAGCTCAGAAATGTCTCCATGGGCACTCTTACTCCATCTATGGAAGAGTCTTCCCGTTGTAAAACCAGATTCCTTATGAGTTATTTATATTCTGAGCTGCTCTAAGCAACAAATTACTTTTTCTCAGAAACATTTTGACATGTTATCTTGGGTATGAGGCTGAAGGAACTCGCTGCCTGGTTACCCCTGCGTTCATGTTCAGTGTAGCAGGTGATGAAGGATTGAGAAGGAGGATTCAGAAGGGAATCAGTGGGTCAGAGAACAGGGGGACAGTGAGTGTGGGTGAAAGGGTCGAGGTAGGGGGAGGCCAAGGGGTCTCCTGATGGCAAGGGCCTCCATGATCTATTTGGAGGTGTTTGTGGGGGGCAATCACCTTCAGATCAGGGTGACCCAGTTCAGAAGACAGGCCATGTGAGTTAAATTGCCTTCATGGGGCTGTTTTAAATAGAGTTCCCATTGCCTTTAAGAACAGGTCACACTTGGCCTTCTCATAGCTTGCCTGTATTTTAACAATTTGAGAAAGTTAGAAACAAGGACAGTTTGTTTCTGTTTTGTTTTTACTTTGTTTTGATTTTGGGGACTTTTCAGTTGTTTAAAACTACAAAAATTTTGGAAATTCTGATTTGGGGTCTGTTACTTACTTTGAGGGTCAGGTGAGTGAGAGCAGAGTGTCGTGATCAGAGATGGCTCCTCTCGCAGGCCGGTGGACCCCATGCCCCCGTGAGGTGTGGGCCCACGGCGAGCCGTCTTCCTCGGTGGCCCGTGTGCACGCTCGGCCCATGCTGGCTTCAGTGCCCACCGTCCCGTCGTCACGGCAACAGTGTGACCCAGGGTCCATGCTCACTCTGGGCGCTTGGAAACGGGCAGCTCTCAGTCCAGCAGGGGCCACCGCCTCTCAGACAGGCACACACGGCGCGTTTTGACCCGTGATTCGTGGGATCCGGAGCCAGGTCCCCACAGTGCTGGCTCTCAGGCACCCAGCCCCCCTCGAGGGTGCCCCCGGCCCTGCCCTGTTGTTTAAAAGTTTTGTGTTGTTTTCTCAGCCACAATCATCTCAATGCAGTGGGAAGGAAACTGAAATCGTATTTTGAAGAGGGGATGGGCTCTTGACTAAATTTTGTTTTTCTCTAAGTGCTGATGTGGTCATTGAGGAAAACATTCCCTTCCCTTTAAAAAAAAAAAAAAAGCCTCCCATGTGTAGTGAGGGCTTGCTGACTCAGGGCAGTCGTGAGATGGATTGTGCATCTTCTCCTGCCGTAGATGCGTGAGAAGCAGCCTGCCCTCGCCTCCGGCAGCCGGAGCGTCTTCTGGAAACAGGCGAGCAGTTCCCAGATTAGAAGGGGAGGCTCTGGGGCAGCTGACCTCACTCTCTCACGGACGCCTCCCTGGGAGTCTGGGGCTGAAGCAGCCTCCGTATGCAGCTGCAGGGCGGCGAGTGGGGGCTGCTGTCTGCACCCGGAGGACCGAGGTCCCTGCTGGCCCCGGGAGGGGGAGAGGGTGCCCGGAGCCTGGGCACCGAGCCCTGAGCGGCCTGGCAGGTGAGCAGCAGTGAGACCCAGTGCTGAGCTGCATGTGCGAAGGCAGCAGGAATTTCAGAAGAGTTTCCTTTCTTCCTGATGAGAGAAGTGCTGGTTAAAGTGAAAGCTGGCAGGAAGGTCGTCCAGGCCTTTTGGGGCGTGTCTCCTACAGCGCTGATGTGGTGCCTCCGTGGGGCTTGCTCGGGGAAACGCTCCCGCCGAAGGGAGCTGGGTGTCCAGACTGTCTGTCCTGGCTCCTCTCTGGTTTTTCAACTTCTCCCTTCCCGGCCAGCTGTCCTTCCTTACCTGGGCTGTGGCTGTAAGCGAACCTGCCCTTTGCATCCAGCCTTCTCTGGAGTCCTTCTGGGAAGCTGGAAACCCGATCCCCTCTCCCTTTCTCATTGGGGCTCCTGGTGTCAGGGCGGGTCTGGAGTGTTCCAGCTCCTGGCAGCAGCCTCCCTCACTCCCTGTGTTGTCTCCCCAGCACCATCCTGGAGGAAGAGAAGGTCCAGCAAGAAGAGCGCATGAGGATGGAGTCCAGAAGGCAGGTCACCGCATCCTGGGACTCCGGAGGGTCCGACGAAGCACCGCCCAAGGTAGCAGAGGCCCCCACCCCACCTTGGCATTCCTCCTGCTGACGCTAGAGGGTTCGGTGTAGGCAGCTGCGTGCTATCTGTGTGGAGAAAACCAAACAGCAGCTTATTCTGAGAGTCATCACTGCAACTTTGGTTTCTTGTTTGCTTCTCTGCACACCACCCTCCTGTGCACTCATTTTCCTAATCTGTGTTGCAGCCTCTGGCTGTTTGAAGCCATGGATGATTGGATTAGATGTGACCTTCCAATTCCCTGACCACCCCCCCTGCCCCCATCGTCAGGCTGAAATGAGCATGCCTGGCTCGGGGGTTTCTCTTTGGAGAAGTTGGGGACCTAAGCCACAAACGCTTTACAGTTGGCTTTGTTTTGAAAGGAGTCTGCTTCCACCTGACCCTGTCCCTTGGGGTTTGGTTTTCTTCTGCTGAGAACCTGGAGCACACTTTCTGCCCTTTTCTCGCCTGTGTCCTGCGGCTGGGTTGTCTGTGGAGCAGGCAGCGCGTTGCATCCGCTTGCTGAGGTCGGTCGGCAGCATCCCGGCCCTATCCTCTGTCCTCCCAGCCTCCAGCCAGCGGCCAGGCCTCCACGCTGCACAGCCGTGCTGGGGCTGGGAGGCCCTCAAACACTCCCCTCAGGTCAGGATTCTTTGTCCTCCTTTTGCCGTGGACAGGATGGTGTTTTCACACACCAGCTTGCTTACAGAGAATAATCCAGTTCAGATTGTTTTCTGGACAGTATACATAAAGGGCTTTTTATGGTTAACTGCTATTTGACATTTGATGAGCTAAAAATACATTAAAAGAACTCTGACAATTCATTCCCTTTTTGAAAAGTGTTCAGAAATCTGTTGTAACACAAAGTGCTATTAAATATTGTACCCATTTTTTTCTTGGTCATTGTTTTAAACTGTATAACAGGAAATATTATTACACATTTAGAGTGAATACAGGTTATTGACCAAGTTCTTCAGAACTTTAGAGGTGAAGGGTTCTGTAGTCTGGCTTCCTCCACCAATGGGAGAACTGAGGCCCAGAGAAGGAGGGCCATGTGCTTTATTCTGAGGGGTCACTCTGAGCCAGTTAGTGACGAGACCAGAACATTTCTCTGTCTCTCCTCATTTAGCAACAACAGAATCCCTAGGTACCCACCAGAAAGCTATGAACCCCAGCTCCTGCGGCCTCTACCTTGTGTATACTGGTTTGCCTGTTTTCTCACTCAGCCACAACTGTGGAATGGTTCGGCCCTGGAGAGCCTCGGAGTTCATTTCTCAGGCCCGGAAATCAAGTGGATCTACGCACAAGTGGCTCAGATGACCGAGCAGGTTCCCTGCTTGTTCCCAGCCTTACTCTCCTTGTCTGTGAAGTGAGGGTACTAGCGTTCCCTGCCCCTTAGGGTTGTCCTGACAACCAGATGAAATTATGTGTTCATAGCATGTGTTTTAGTTCCAGAAGTATGAAGAACTCTGTGTGGTTGGTAATGAGCACAAATGATACAGCAGTCCCCTAAAACTCACAGAATTGAAGAACCTTTTCCATCTAAATGTGATTTTGTATCTCAATCTGTATAATTTTTAATAATTTTCATGTGGCTGAGTTTTGAAGTGAAGTCGCTCAGTTGTGTCCGACTCTTCGCGACCCCGTAGACTGTAGCCCACCAGGCTCCTCCGTCCAAGGGATTCTCCAGGCAGGAATACTGGAGTGGGTTGCCATTTCCTTCTCCAGGGGATCTTCTGACCCAGGGATCAAACCCAGGTCTCCCGCATTGCAGGCAGACGCTTTAACCTCTGAGCCCGCTCTGCTATTAAATAAGTTCATGGGCGGAGGTGGAGGTAGTTGGGCTTCCTTGTTTTACAGAATAAAGGTGAAGCTAGCTTAAATTTTTTAATAGCCTCAAATTTCTTTCTTTAGGACATTTTCAAAGTGTATATTTTGAGGCTCTTTTCTGTAATCAGAGATTGTTCTAGCCTTTAACATGGGTCAGCAGACTACCCCATTGCCTGTTTTCTGTTGATGAACATTTTATTGTGTGAACGGCCCCCTTCCCCTGTGTTTGTTCGTGACTAGGTCCCCCCTACACAGTCGAACCTGTAGTGGTCCAGTTACTGTGTGGCTCAAAAAGATTAAAAAATTTACTCTGTGGGAATTCCCTGGCAGTCCAGTGGTTGGGACCTGGCATGTTTAATCCCTGGTCAGAGAACTAAGGTCCCACAAGCTTTCTTCCATTCATGGGTTGTCTTTTCACTTTCTTGACCTCATTATTTATAACACAAAAGCTTTTAATTCTGACCAAGTTCAATTTATCTTTTTTTCACTTGTTGACTAGCTTTTGGTGTCCTGTAGAAGTAACCATTGCCTAACCCAGAGTCACAAAGGGCTTCCCTTGTGGTTCAGCTGGTAAAGAATCCACCTGCAACACAGGAGACCTGGGTTCAGTCCCTGGGTTGACAAGATCCCCTGGAGAAGGGAAAAGCTACCCACTCCAGTATTCTGGCCTGGAGAATTCCATGGACTGTTTAGTCCATGGGGTCACAAAGAGTTGGACATGATTGAGTGACTTTCGCTTTCACTTTAGGGTCACAAAGATTTACTCCTGAGCCTTCTTCTTCTAAGAGTTTTATCGTTTTAGCTCTTAGGTTTAGAGATATAATCCATTAGAATGAATTTCTGTGTATGTTGTGTGGACAGGGTCTGGCTTCATATTCACATGTGGTATCCTGATGTCCAACATTATTTGTTGAGAAACTGTTATCCCCAATGAAATGTTTTCACACCCTGTATCATTCTTTCCAACTAAGCTCTTACAGAAAATTGTTTTTTTCTGTTCTTTTTAACAAAAGGCAGATTCACCAAAATAATCAAAACACTATTCATATGATGCTCTGTTGATCTGTCCACAGCCCAGCAGACCCGGCTATCCCAGTCCGAGGTCTAGCGAAGGATTTTATCCCAGCCCACAGCACATGGTACAGACCAATCACTACCAGGTATGCATCCACTCCAGGTACAAGATGTGTTCTTTTGTTCTTCACATTCAGAGTGGGGAAGTACATTATATGTATTGATATTGATAAATTAGCACATATATGTTTGATTCCAGTTGTAAAATGCGTTCTTTTGTTCTTCACATTCATAGTGAGGAAGTAACATTATACATACTGATATTGATAAAGTAACACATATATCTTTGTCATCAAACAGATGAACAATTCTCTCCCAAGCGCCAGGTTTCCTCACCTTGTAAATAAGAACAGCGATAGGGCATTTCCTGCAGGCCTTTTTGCCTTGAAAGGCTCATTTGATCCTTTCACGTGGTTGGGGGTTATATAGAAAAACTGCCTTAAACGGTTTGAAATCTCTTTGTTGTGAAAATTCCTAAAAGTTCTCTGGCAGTAATATATCCCTTCTGACTGAAACATAGTAACTGATAATAGCATTTCATGTTTAGTAAAATGTTTTTTGATTAATATATTCAAATAAACTGTGAGAGCTGTCTATATAAGTTATTTAAAAGTTTACTATGTATCACCAGTATGGAATTTTGGTATAAATCAGCACCTAGAGAGCTTCACTGAAGGGTGTGTTGATGTTTGTAATACAGACTCGACTGCACTTTATCTCGTTAAAAAGTAGCCGACAGTCCTTCCATCCAGAAGCAGCCTAATGAGTTAGGGAAGCAAACTCTGATTTCCTTTCTCTCTTCTTCTTTTGACTGAGTGAGAACTGTACAGAGAAACGCCTCCTACTTCCTTTCTGCCTTGCCATTTTTCTCCACATCGAGCCAAATGCTCTTTCTCTGCCTGCGCCATCACTGTCAGTCTGTGCAGCCGTTTCTCTCCCACCATCTGCCCTGGTTCATTAGAGGACAGGCCTGCGGGGATCTTGTTTCTTCTTCACTGGGGGCGTCATGGTGAGCTGGGCAGGAAGGGGCCTATAGAGCGACAGCTTAGCCATGTTTCTGGCTTCCTATTGCTTCTACATCCGAGGATGGTCTGCACTCAGCATTGTAGTAAATGTGCAAAGTAGAGAGTGTGTGCTTTCCTAGTGTACGTTTGCATTGGCTGTCTAAGCTAACAGATGACCTTTCTCGAGGCCATAGTTAAGAGTCCCATTTTCTTGCTTTACTGGCTTCTAGAGGTACCTGCACTCCTGACTCATGACCCCCTTCTTCCATCTTCCAAACCCCAGTATCTCTCTGACCCTTCTTCAGTAGTCACACCCCCTTTTCTTTTCCCTTCTGTTTCCCACTTGCATTTTAGGGACCTTATGATCTCCTTGGGTCCACTGGGATAGTCCAGAGCAACCTCCCCATCCCAGGAGTCCTGACTTATAATCATGTCTGTGCAATCCCTTTGTCGAGCAAGGTGTTCACAGGTCCCAGGGATCAGGCCTTGGACATCTTTGGGGAGCCGTTTCTCTGCTGCCACACTGTCCTCTGCAGTCTTAGTTACTTCCTGTCACCTGGAAGCAGGACTGTGCAGAAGCCACACTGTATAAGAGTGTGACCTGGCCGCTTCGCTCATCCGCAGGTCTCTGGCTACCCTGGCCCACATGGAGTCACAGCCATGGCTGGCAGCATCTACCCAGGTCAGGCATCTCTCTTGGACCAAACAGATTCGTGGAATCACAGACCACAGGAGATATCCATGTGGCAGCCCAGCGTGGAGGTAAATTGGATGTCCTTGGGCTTTGCCTTGTTAATTGATGAGGCTGTACCCAAGGCACCTTTCATTCTGAATCCTAAGATTTCTTGGTTTAGATGACCTTATTCTAAGATCAGATGCTCTCTGGGTCTGTGAATCTTTTTAACTAAAAGATGAAGAGATGCTACTATCGTTAGTCCATTCATTTGAAAAACAGCCCTACATGAGGCCAGTGGACAGACAGAGCCTCCAGCTCAGCCACCTGTGTTAATTTTTACTAAGTTTTCCTGGTGGAACCAAGAACCACTCCTGTAATATTAAAAAACACTTCTTTGAATCCAAGAACATCTGTAGTTGTCTGCTATTCATGTTGTTTTCCTTGGAGTAAACATGCTTTACACTTCATAACATGCATGTGTCACATTTAACCCTCCTCCCATTGTTTTACTTCCAGATCATTTCCACTTTTTTTTTGCTCTTAATTAATGATGCATTCTTCACACACATCTTGGATTACTTCTTTAAAATAGATCCCTGCAAGAGAACAGTTGTGTACCTCTTAAAGCTGTGTCACACACGTTAACTTGAAGCCCAAGGAAAAGCGGCTCCCACAAGCAGAGCATAAGAGAGCCAATTTCCACCACCCTTGCTGCTCTGCTTAATTTTTTTTGGAAAGACACACAGAAAAAAAGTAAGAGCACCATACGTGGGCGCCTGAGAGTGACCCTCCTAACTCCTCCTCTAGGACTCGGCAGCGCTGGACCTGCGCGGCCTCGGGCAGGCGCTGCCCACACACCTGATGGAGGAGCGGCTGATCCGGCAGCAGCAGGAGATGGAGGAGGACCAGCGCTGGCTGGAGAAGGAGGAGAGGTTTCTGGTAACTGACGTGCACTGGGTGCTTCCGCTCCTCGAGCCCCGGGGCACCCGCTGTCCTGCCAGAGACAGCAGGGTTCATCTTGTCCAGAGCAGGAGCGTTTGCTCCCTCAGACTTGTAGTGGTGGGTCGTTTGCTTTTCCCCACTTACTTTTTCTGGATAAATTTCTAGGACGTCAGCAGTGGCTTTGTGGGCTCAGATGTAGAACCGTATCTGTGGTTTTACATGACTGCCACGTTTACACAGAAATGACTCCCACTGAAGTGGCCACTTGCACACAAGACGCCGCTTCTTGCCACTGCAGGCTGGTGACTAGACGGTCAGGCCCTGGGCTTACCTTCCTGGGTCCTCGAGTTCACAGTCTGAGGGGCACAGCCCTCCACCACACGCCTCTAGGGTTCCTGGCAGGAAGTGTCTTCTTGGGACAGCTCTTGCCAACAGCCCCTCAGAAGTCCCTGGGGACAGAGGAGTGGTGACATCGGTCTCTGCGTGTCACGTGGTCCTCAGTCTTCCGAGCCCTCCCCCGTCAGCCCTCCTTCCTGAAGTAGCCGGAAGAGAAGGTTGGCTGGATGGAGTCAGGACTCGGGGAGCCTGCACACAGCCCCACACCCGAGGGTCCAGGGCTGGTCCCTTGGGCCATAAACATCTCCTAGGGCCCTCTTGTCACCCTCTGTGCTGAGGGACTGGACACCATCGACGAGGGGGATACAGCCCTGTTCATGACTCTGGGAGTCCTTCAGGCACAGAAACACTTAAATCAATAGCCAGTGCTTTATCAGACAGATAGCCGATTTTCCCTCATTGATTTGCGTTTTAAAAAGTGAATGTCACAAACTCTCCAGATCAGGCTGAATATATTGCAGTACTGGTGTCTGGTGTGTGGTTGCTCTTGGGGGTTGAGGAAGGCCGAGGCTGTGAATGGCTCCGAGCAGGGGGAACCAGGGGTGCTCTGTGGAGCTGGGGTGACCACAGTGCCTGGGTGCACACAGATTGGGGTTTCAAGGTGGACAGGCCCAGGAGGCGCGCTCAGCCTCGGGAAGAGCTGGTCTATGGGGAAGCTGACCGGCCTAAGCCCAGCTCCATGGTCTGAGTGATGGCAGGTGTCCAGAATCAAGGCTGGAGACTCTGCCGGCTGTCAGCTGTTGGGTTTGTTCCTTCCAACTGAGATAACTTACATACTGCAGACACACAGCTCCTAGGTGTACAGTTTGATGAGTTTTGATAAATGTGTAAGTCCATATAACCTAGTCTCTGTACATAGAACTTTTCTGTCACTCCAGTAGCCTCCAACTCGTGTTCAAGATACATTAATGCATCGTGTAACCTACCCCACGGGGTTCCAGTCAGTGCCATGTCCTGTGACAGGCATGGTGTCCCTGTCCCCTGAGTTCATGACAGTTCCATCGTTTGTTCCTGACCCTCTCCCATACAGCTTTGTAATCTCCTCTAAGTCCACCCCTTCCCTGATTAAATCACTGCCTGTTCATTCAGAGCTTCCCTCACTGACAGCTTGGTGTCTCGTTCTCATTGACTGTTGTTGTTTTAGTCACTCAGTCGTGTCCAACTCTGTGTGACCCTGTGGACTGTAGCCCACCAGGCTCCTCTGTCCATGGGATTCTCCAGGTGATAATACTGGTGCGGGTTGCCATTTCCTTCTCCAGGGGATCTTCCCGACCCAGGGATCAAACCTGGGTTTCCTGCATTGCAGGCAGATTCTTTACCATCTGAGTCATTCTTAGTTATTATTTTTGTATATGAATATGCATTGAGTTTTAGGAAATTACCTTGTTCTACAGAATGTAGAGCTGAGCAGTTGTATAATATCATGTGCATTAGTGTGTCTCCCCCTCTAGAAGCCTCTGAGAATTCTAACTCTCCTCCCTCTCTCCCCTTATCTTTTTTTTATTCCCCTGTATGATTTTCATAAAGATCAAAGCTTAAAAAAAAAAAGAAAATTACCTTGTATATAACAATATTTATCACATGATTATCACATGAAATCTTTTTGACTGATTTCCTTGGGCTGTCTGAATGCACCGTTGTCAATTTTTAAAAACATTTTTTCCCTTCATTTTCAGTTACGTATCTCATATTGCCCCTGCAGCATCTCTTGCCAACTTTTGTATTAAATAAGTTCTTGCCTGCTTTTCTTGCTTTTATTTTTAAAGTTAACATCTATAATAGTTTATTAAGTATAATGTTGGCTTTATATTTTAAAAAATAACTTTTTTAAACCTTTTGAAAGGTTTAACATGATGAAGTGTGTGAAGCATTTGCTTGGTTTTATGCTGGAATCACATTCCAGAGAGGAGTCCCCAGTAAGTCATGGTTGACATCCTTTTAAGGTCCTGGTTTATCTTGTTCTTAATGTTCATTAGAGTTTCCTGTTGATCTTCATAAGCAAGAATGATTTATCATTGTCATTGTTATGGTTTCAAGATGAAAACTGTTGGTGCCGTGAGACAAGTTGACTGATCGCTACAGCATCAGCTCTGGGTCAGGTAGCCAGGGTGGGGGTGCGGGTGGGGGAGCTGAGAGCAAGAGAGCCGTCAGCCTGAGTGACTGGTAGACTGGTGCAGCCCCACTGACTGGGCAATAGGCAAGGAGGTAGGGGAGTGAATGTCCACACCTGGCCTCTCTGAAGTCTTGTCCCCTCAGCTGCGTCTCCTGCCCCAGCTGTGGTGACGTTTCTAAAACTCGGCTCTGATCCTGTCCTTCTCTGACTCAGAATCTGCTGGTGGCCACCACTGGGTGACCGCCCGGGGCCCTCCATCCTTCCTGCCGTCCAGGCCCAGCCCCCCAGGTCAGCCCCTGATTGTGGCGGAGAGGACGGAGCCCTGGGAGGCATGCAGGGCTGGCCTAGTGGCTGAAGAGCGCTCCAGGGCGAGGGCACACCGAGTGCCTGAGCCTAGACTCCGGACTCAGCTGGATGAGGGCTTAGAGTCCTAGTTGTTGTGACCCACACAACTGTTTACCGCTTTATGCTTTAATGTATTCATCTATGAAGTAGTTATAATGTCCTCTGTAAGGGGCGAGAGTACTTTTGTGTCGGGTGCAATTGAGGATTAAGCGTGTAACCTGTGAACAGTGGAGGCGGGAAGGAGTACACCGTTAATCTCTCCAAGGGCTTCTCTTTCTCTCTAGCAGCCGGAAGGCCGTGCTGCTGAGAGTCTGGACTCCTAGACCATGCACCTCAGCCAGAATACCTGGGGGCTGCTCCCAACCATTTCTTTTTTTTTTTTCTAAACCATTATAGACCTGATACTCTAGCAGTTACTTGAAAAAAGGAAAATTTTTTAAAGATATAGAAACATTTATTATGAGCTCCAACAGACCCAAAAATTACTATTTAGATTGCTCTAGAAATTTCCGAAGATGCTCGTCTTCTACTTCTGTCTCATCACGCCCTGGTACCAAAAAGTCTTTCCTGACCCGCCCTGGTCCTCGGGCTGTGCTGGGTGCAGAGCTGCTGCACCCTTCTGGGAGGTCAGCTTGCATCCTGGTGGAGGAGTCACCTTCTTTGAAAACTTAACGTTGCTTTGTCAGTAGTGATTCCCAGATTTTTTTCTAATAGATCAGAATCATCAGGTATTTATCGAAGCATCCAGTTTTAGGCCCTACCTTGTTGTGTGAGGTCGAGCACTTTGGAGAGTCGCACATCCCTCAGGTCCCTCCCCCTCTGTTGGCACACATTTGTCAGGGTGGCAGGACAAATGCTTGGAACACAGGGCCACGACCTACAGTGGGATCTTGGTGGCATGTCCCCCCCTCCTCTGATATCATGCAGCATGTGCAGTTTCTGAGATGGCTCCATGGCGGTGAAAGCTGTCCTGCAAACTGGCCAGAGAGAGCCAGCAGCCTTGACTGGAAGCTCAGTGTGCCGGGCGGACCTGCTTTCCTCTTGGGTGCTGCTTTCAAGGGGAGAAGCTTTGCTCCCTGTTCATTTTGGTTGCTGTGTGCATAGTCATTCTCTAGTGCAGGGCTGTGCTGAAGGCATGGTTTTAACTTTAAAATGAGAAAGTTTTGAGTATATAAAGGCCGCTTTGTGTTCTGAGAAAGGAAATGAACGTTGGAGCTGTCTTCCCCCTCGGAGCAGAGCCAGCTATTGGGAGTGAAAGATCAGCGTCAGGACGGGGTCAGAGGGTCCCAGACAGGACTGTGCTCCCAGCCGGGCCACAGCCCTCCGTGTTTCCTCCATGGTCCAGGTCTGAAGACAGGGTGGTGCAAGGGGAGAGGACTTGAAGTTGAAAGCCTTCCTTCAGCACATATTTGCTAAACATCTCATATGTGCCCATTTCTGTGCCAGTTCAGTTCAGTTGCATCCAACTCTGCATCCCCATGGACTGCAGCACGCCAGGCTTCCCTGTCCATCACCAACTCCCAGAACTTGCTCAGACTCATGTCCATCAAGTCGGTGATGCCATCCAACCATCTCATCCTCTGTCATCCCCTTCTCCTCCTGCCTTCAGTCTTTTCCAGCATCAGGGTCTTTTCCAAGGAGTCAGTTCTTCACATCAGGTGGCTAAAGTATTGGAGTTTCAGCTTCAACATCAGTCCTTCCAATCAATGAATATTCAGGACTGATTTCCTTTAAGATTGACTGGTTGGATCTCCTTGTAGTCCAAGGAACTCTTTAAGAGTCTTCTCCAGGGACTTCCCTGGTGGTCCAGGGGTTAAGAATCTGCCTTGCAATGCAGGGGACATGGGTTCAATCCCTGGTCAGGGAAGTAAGATCCCACATGCCGCAGAGCAAACAAGTCTGCGAGCCACAACTAGAGGGTCTGTACCTCACAACAAAAGATCTTGCCTGAGGCAATGGAGATCCCGTGAGCCACAACTAAGACCTAACACAGTCAAATAAATAAATAACTTCTTTAAAAAAAAAAAAAAGAGTCTTCTCCAACACCACAGTTCAAAAGCATCAGTTCTTCAGTGCTCAGCTTTCATTATAGTCCAACTCTCACATCCATACATGACTACTGGAAAAACCATTTCTGTGCCAGGCACTTACTTAATCCTTATAATAATTATATGGGTGAGGAACTGGATCAGGAGAGGTGAAGTCCCTTGTCCACGGCAGCTTAGCATCCGTGTAGTGAGAAGAAGCAGACGTTGTACCACTTAGGGAAGGGTGAGGGAGTCAACAGGTGGCACTTCGCTTGTTGACTGGCTGCGCGTTTTCAGTGAAGTCTAGCAGTGGCACAGGGCCTCACGTACAGAGGCAAGCTCAGGACAGAGAAGCAGCCTGGCGGCTGACGTGCTCAGCTTTTCGAATGTTCAAACCCTGTGGTTCAGTAACTCAGCTCTTAGAAACATGTGCCCGGGAACTGGTCAGGAATTTAGTCAAAGGTTTGTACACAGAAGTGTTCACCCAGAGCCTGTACATGCAGGTGAAATTTTGAAAATGGCCCAAATGTTCAGCAAACAGCAGGTGAGCTGTTTATTGTGCTTCCCATGTACGTGGTGGTCTCAGTGCTTTGCCAGCATTACATCGTTTAATCCTGACAAGGATTGGGGTAGTATGCAGCAAGTGGTGTCACCTACCACCCATGTTACAGATGAAGAGGTTGAGGCCCGGGTCACACAGCTCGAGAGGACAGGGGCCTGACCCAAGTCCCAAACCCTGTGTACATACGTTGCTCTGCTTTGGTGGCATTTTCCACTCTGAGGACAGGGGAGGTTGAGTGCTTTTTTCCTTTGAGAATGAACTCGTACATCAGATAGCTAGTGCCAGCGCCCAGGCTGCTTCCACCTGGTTCTGTTGTGTGACAACATTGACACTCTGGAATACTGTGCAACATTGTCCCATGTTTGCCCATTTCCACTGTGTGATATCATATGAAGGCTACAGAATTACATGACATGGTTTCACTTTTGAAAACACATTTAAGCAAAGCGAGAGACAAAGCTCGTTTCTCCGCCACCACCTCTAGCAGGTACTTGTGGCTAGTGCCTCAGTGCCGGGCCCTCGTCAGGACATTCTTTCCCTAACGGGCAGTCTTTCCTGTGTGGTCTCTGCCAAAGAGAGGGTTTCTGTAAGAGTCGGTGGACTGGCGGAGGCCAGGAACAAGTGGTCAGTCTGGAGAGGGCGAGGGGAGCGCACCCTGAGGTGGGCTCTGGCCAGTGTGTCTGGCACGGAGGGGCAGCTGTCGGTGTGGCTGCCTGTGGGCTCTGTGAAGTCCGCACCGTCATGGGGCAGGCTGGGGCAACTGCGCTGCCTTGTTTTCGTGAGGAGAAAACCCACCAAGCTCCATGCCCTGACAGCATGTGGCTTACTTTCTTTAGTCTTCTGTTAGTGAAATTCGCCTACTCTTATTAAGTCGAGATTCCTCTGTTTGGCTTTGAATTCTGGATGCACCATGGGGTGGGGGCTCTCTGTCATCAGACCATTTGCTGGTTTGGCAAGACAGCCAAGTACGAGTAAGCCTTCACCTGCCAGGAAGACGGCATTGGTGCCTGCTCCAGGGCAGGGGTTTCTCAGGAAAGAAAACGCGCTGCTAGAAAGAGAGGTGAGGCCCACATCTTAGTGTGTCATGTGGGGCCAGGGCACAGGGGACAGTTCTGTTAGCTGTGCACACGTGCAGAGAAGGAGGCTCTGCTGGGCCCGCTGACCTGCACTTGTCACCTCTGGGCTTTAAGAGTTTCTGAAACTGTGGAACTTTCAACTCTTCAAGCAGCTTAGTACAGAAATGGTTTTCAAGCCAAAAATGAAACTGTTTGCTTTGGTTTTGTTTCTCCAGAAACCTGATGTGCGGCTCTCTCGAGGCAGCATCGACAGGGAGGACGGAGGTCCTCAGGGCCCGGTAAGCAGCTGCCCGCATCCTCATCAGGATCTGGATTTCTTTGTGTTGTGGGATGTCCACACTTTTTCGTATTTGTCGTACAGAACACAGTAATTCATTCCATAACTGAAACCGGCATTCCAGCCAAGGTTATTAAAACATGCAGTACACAAAATTTCTCCCCCATTACTAATACAGTCTTTTCAGTAGTAAGCTGAAATATTGAAATATGTACACACATTAACTGTTACTATAACAAGTTGTCATCTGGCTAAATTTGTATGCTCTTGTTTCATGTTTTATAAAAGTTTCCACAGTCACAGAAAATTTGTTCAAGCAGGAGATTTTTCTCTTGGGTGTTGTAGGAGAAAATGTCTGAAATTCTCTTTGAAGACAGCTTATTATTATTTAAATATATTTAAAGCCTACTAGAAATATTCCCTGTTCTTTAGGGGAGAGTAGTTAAAATTATTTTATTAGGATTTCCATCAGTGAATATCTGGTTAAAATAAATTAAGAAAAAAAAAAACCTTAAATTCCCAGTAAAAAAGGGAAACTGCCACTTGCTGGGTAATGGACTTAAGGAGATAAATTTCCATCCTAATAAGGCTTCTTGGTAGATATAAACCACTTCATGTCTAGACACACATGTCTGCCTACATATGTACATATGTACATACATACATAAAAACATACATACATGAGAGCAGGTCATCAGCCAGCTCCAGGATGCATAGTTTTCCCTAGTCTGTGCTATAAAATCCAGTTCCCCATAGACCTGGCCCCTGGAAGATGTGGCCAGTCACCAGCACGCGAGGGTTTGGCCTTTCCCATCACACACACACAGGCGTGCGCGCATGCGCGCACGCACACAGCGGGCTCTACAGACAGAATGTTGGGGTTCTTTAGTCCACATATGCAAAATCACATGGTCCCCCATTTAACATCTCCACACACAGTGCTCCTTCCTTATGTTGAAAAGATGGCATACACCTGAAAGCATTTTCCTCTAAGATCAGGAACACGATGAGGATGCTGACTTTACTCACATTTATTCAACATAGTATTGGAAGTCCTAGCCACAGCAATCAGACAAGAAAAAGGAATAAAAGGAATTCAAATTAGCAAAATTGTCACTGTTTGCAGATGACATGATTCTATACATAGAAAATCCTAAAAATGCCACCAGAAAATTATTAGAATTCATCGATGAATTCAGTCAAGTTACAGGATACAAAATTAATATACAGAAATCTGTTGAATTTCTGTACACTAAGAATGAACTATCAGAAAGAAATTAGGGAAATAATCCCATTTACCATTACATCAAAAAGAATAAGATATCTAGGGATAAACTTACATAAGGAGACAAAAGACCTGTACTCTGAACCTGTAGGATGCTGATGGAAGAAACTGAAAACAACACAAATGGTCAAAGAGATACACTGTGGTTTTCAGACTGGAAGAAGTAACATCGTTAAAATGACCAGTGCAACCCCTATCAAAATACTAGTGGCATTTTTAACAGAACCAGGACAAATACTTTTAAAATATGTACTGAAATAAAAACAACCCTGAATAGCCAAAACAATCTTGGGAAAGAACAGAGCTGAAGGAATCACCCTTCTTGGCTTCAGACTATACTACAAAGCTGCAGTAATCAAAACAGTAAGGTCCTGGCACAAAAACAGACACATAGGTCAGTGGAACAGAATAGAGTACCCTGAAATAAGCCCCCACACTATGATCAAGTAGTCTTCAAAACAGGGAGTGTTCAGTGACCTGGTGGAAGCCACAGTGGTCCTAGGTGAGGAGCAATTGTGGCTGTGTATACTGTCTCATGGTCCTTGTGTTTTAAAGAAGTGGTCTCTGCTCAGTAAAAAGTAAAGCAGCTTAAAATACTTGTATTTTAACCAGTTTATTGTTTTACAGTAAGCAAGGCAAGTCTCTCTTCAAAAGTAGGATAGGATTCTGAACATGCTTCTTTTCATTCAGTCAGCCTAGGATAGGTGGCCCTGATCTCAGCTATAGCTACAACAGTCTAGACGAGGGCTGGTCGTCCGTGTGCCTGCCTGTTTATCCTGTCCCTGGGGTGGTCTGGCTTCCTGGCTTGGCCTGTGGCTAGTGCAGAACAGATGAGGGTGTCGCCCCAGGTCCTTCAGGTGATAGTGACAATGTAGATGTCCCAGTGCTGTGAAACCTCTTCTCATCATTGCTGTCCCAGTGGCACCCCTTCTTGTAATGGGGAGGAGGGAATGCGTCCAGACACAGATTTCACACCCCTGTAGGCCAACTGGAGATGTCTATGAACATAATTCCTTTAAAGAAATTCTGAAATTGTGACCGCCCTGACTGCACACCCCATGGGCATTATCTGCTTATTAGCCTAACCCCCACCCCCACCCGAGGCCTTGCAGGCATGCCCCTCCCCTGTCTTGTTGGTCTTTGAACCCAGTGTTTATTAGCACAGGTGTCCAGGGCAGCGGGCAGAGGGTGGGTGGGGCGGCCGTTGCCTTGTGGTACACCCTACTGCACTGACACCACGTCTTTTTTCCCCACAGACTGGCAACCAGCACATATATCAGCCTGTGGGCAAACCAGGTAAGTTAAGAAATGGATTGCATGTCACAAAGTTTGTGTAATTTGGAGGGAGTGGGTTTTTGATGTGTAGTTTCTTAGCTTTGGAATGCCTCGTGATGTGTTCACGCTTCTCCCGCTGCAGACCACAGCACATGTGATGTTTACCAAATTCAGCCCACGCCTAGAGTACTGGAAAACAGGAGTTACTGCTCTAATGCGTCAGAAACACCCCACCCCCACCCCCGCGGGGTGCCGGCTCTGAGACTAGCACCTGTTGTAATAACTCCATTTATTTGGGAGTCGTTTCCATCCTTTCCATTAACGGACGTTACTTAACTGGGGCTCATTCCTTTACCAGATCCTGCAGCACCACCAAAGAAGCCGCCGCGTCCTGGAGCCCCCGGGCACCTGGGCAGCCTGGCCAGCCTTGGCAGCCCCGGGGACAGTTACAACGAGGGCGTCAAGGTGAGCGCCTTCCATCCCAGGTGACGACCCTGTGATGATGTGCGGTGGGGTGGGCAGGCTCCTCCGTCGGCTCCAGACCCCGTTCAGAGTCAGGACCAGCTTTACTGGGAAACTCTTTTCCTTTATTCTCTCACGTGATAGTCTAGGGCCTCAGTCAGATCCTATCTAAATATTGTTTTCTTATCAGACAGGATGTTTCTTTGAGGTAAAGTGCTAGGATGCCTTCTGATGGTACAGATGAGTTGAACCTGACGCCTGGGCGACGCGAGACCTTGAGCAGGCTCAATGTCTCCAAGTCCATCCGCGTGGCCTGGGGGGGTTTCGATCCTTCCCTGTCTGGGGCCGCAACTGTGTGTGTCCAGCAGCTGCCTCCGCTGTGTGCCCACTGAAGCGGATGGGCACCTCCACTCCCCCATTAGGTCAGTTATCTCTCAGAATATAGCTCTTAAAACCAAGATGGTGTGTTGACTTGATTGGTACTTTTTCCTTCTTCATGGTGCCTAGGAAAAGGTACACATTAGAACCCAGTAGCTGTGGGATCAGTCCTGATAAGCCATGTTTCACCGACAACCACCATAATTGAGTTCCCGCTGCTCTGGCAGAACCTGCCCCGTGTATTTTAAACCTCACATCAGCCTCACGGGATTGGTGGTGGTATTATTTTTCTTACCCTTCACATGAGAAGGGTGTAGCTGACTTCTGTAGCTGACCCAGCATTTAGCCGCAGACCTGGCTTTCCATCCACACGCTGTGTGCTGCCTCTCCAAATTCACACCAGAAGCCAAGGGGCTGATTCCTCATAAAAGCAGGAGAGTCAGAGAGGTTGTCCCGGGCAGAGAAAACATCTCCAGGCGCGAGTCAGCCTGCAGCCCAGGGGCGGCTCGGGGCTTGGCTTCCACAGCTGCCAGGCCTCCAGGCCCATAACTCCACTAGCAACACAGAGGAGCAAAAGAGGACAAACCCTTTCCTGATGTGGTTTCTTGACATAAATTTTAAAAATGAAGAGAGAAATTGGGTTAGTGAAATTTTTTCATTTTCATAAGCAAAAGAAGAAATTTTCAAAATGGCTTGTATTGCAATGAAAAGCCAACCTTAAAAGTAGATCAGATACCAGCTTAGACCTCTGACCTTCGTTTTTAACATGTGGATTAACATATCAATAAATATAATGGGGACATGCCCTTGTTACAGGGTATATATAGGGTATTGAACAAGTAGAAGTCTTTGTGGAAAGAGTGTGCTTACTTAAAATACACTCTGATTAATGTGTGAAGTATTTATCTCTATTTATCAAATCCAGTCTGAAAGAAGAGCTCTCTTTAACACAGAAACGCTTACGTTTAACTGGTATTCATCCAAATAATAGCCAGAAGCCAGTCTCAGTTTCTACTTGGTGGCTTTACATTTCGTCTCTGAATTACCAAAGTCTTCCACCACAAGTGGTTGGATTGCCTGTGTCTCTGCAGGTTGGTGGTGTGTCCTAACCTTCTGCCAGGGGCCTCCAAGTGGTCAAGGTCCAGAAAATAGGAAGCCAGTGCCAGCTGTCTGCAAAGCAAGCTGGTGCTTTGGGAGGGTCCCCGGGAGTGGCCCCTGGCAGCATGGTGACAGTGCTTCCCTCACAAGAGCTGGGCAAAGGATGAACACAAAAGAACAAGCTTTGAACAGAGTAGTACAGACTGCCCTCTCCTCCGGGAGTTCAGAGTCGTGGTTTCCTGTCGGAGCCCCAGCTGCCACACCTGAGGAAGCCCACCTTCTCCACACTGATTGATGCCCTTTGAACTGGCTCTCCCGCCACGTTCAGCATCTCAGTGCCAACGCCTCTGCTCTCGGAAGTGATGCTGTTATGAACAACCTCCCTCTTTCCAGTGCACACAGCGTGGAGGATTGAACCTCAGAATTTAGGATTCTGCTAAATTTCTATACCAAAGGGTATAGAATTCAAACAATTCTAAACAAAGGTCAAGAAATCCATATTTCTCTCAATTAACTTTGTCGGTCACATTACAGTAGAATAGCTTTAAAGCTATAGAGAAAACAAAACATTAAATAAAATTTCTAGGCTTAAAATAAAGGAAGAACCCAACCATAAGAACTGGTTCAAATGAAAGGTATTTTTTGTTTGTTTTTAAATGAAGCTCCTGGTGTCTTTAAACACAGCCCCCAGCCAGGCATCTTGATCACGGTGGAATGGCTGGGTCAAAGCCCATTTCCAAGGATGTCGGATGTCGGGGGGAGCTCAGGGACTGAGGGTGTGCCGTTCCTTCTGAACCTCAGGAGTCCAATGGGCAGTGTTGTGTGAACTCAAGCATAGATACGCCTCCTTTCTTTATAAAAGACCCCCGATCCTGTGGATCCTTGCACGGCTGCCAGATTGTCACGCTCGGGCTTTGCATGTTGTTTTCCTCATTTATTCATGAAAACAAGCATGGTGCATGGCAGACCCCTACTGAATATGCGGGTGCCCTGAACAGACTGCCCGGCGGCTGCGCTTTGCTGGCCAGCGAGCCAAGCCGACAGGCGGAAACCTGCTCCTCTTGTTCTGCTCTTGTATTTTTACGGGGGTTTTGTCTGCTGCCTTTATTAATACTGTTTTTCTTTTTTCCCTTTCTCTGACAAATTTCTTTAACTTGTCCTCACCTTCCGTTCGACAATAGCCATGGAGGGTAAGCACATGGTGTCTGTGTGTCTGTCCAGCTCTCCGTCACACCCTGCTCTGCATGCAAATCTGGACCAGGAGGCGGGAAGCCCGGGGAGGACGCTCTCGCTTGGTTTGTCCCCAAAGCAGCATGTATATTTGCCCCAGAGTGAGCCACGAGTGTCTCTGCAGTGGTGGAGCACTCCTGTCGCTTCCTGTCCCGGGGCTCAGCGATGGTCCCCAGAGTTTCAGGCTGAGCACTGGCAGCAGGTCCACAAAGGACAAGTGCTGCTGCTGTCACTCGGTCTTGTCAGGGTAGACGCGTGCTGTGCTTTGATGCCTGGGCGGCCAGTTTGACTTTTTAATGCACTGATGGTTCCTCTGAGGCCTCGGGGTGGCCTTCAGGGCTCAGGTTCTCTTGGATAGCACTTGCTGAAGTCTGCGTGCCCAGGCCCTGTGGCGGGCACCTTCACCTGTGCTCCTTGGTTTCACCCCTGTCTCGACTGTGGGTGAGGGAGCAGGGCCCTACCCACAGCAGCACCCCGATGCATAGCTCCCACTGCAGCAGTGCTCAGCACGCAGATGGTGTCCGTTTAAAGAAGACTTGCACTTGTCCACTTGTTATAACCATAAATCCTCAGAGAGCCGTGGGGTTCCCGGGTTCTTCCTCTTCTGGTGAATGATTTTGGAGGTTTAGGGTAGTGAATCACCTCTCCGAATGAACCGGGGCTTCGAGTGCAATGCGTGCGATTCCCTCTCATTTCCTTTAACTGAGCTCAAAGTTAGAAAAAGTTGCGCCTTAGTCATTTGTCACTTGGATGAACTGCTTTCCGTCATCCTCAGGCTGAAGTGTGTCCCCTGAGACAAGACCCACTAAGTGATCCACTCTGACCTCTTAAAGACCCTTCCTAGCTGCGTTGTGGTGATATGTCGCCATCTGCTGGACGAGGGAAAGATAACTGGCTTCTGTATTGGCAGCTTCAGCCCCAGGAGATCAGCCCCCCTCCCACCGCCAATCTGGACCGGTCCAATGACAGGGTGTATGAGAACGTGACGGGCCTGGTGAGAGCGGTCATCGAGATGTCCAGCAAGATCCAGCCCGCCCCCCCAGAGGAGTACGTCCCCATGGTGAAGGTGAGCTGAGCCCCGTGTCACGCACGGCAGCGGGTCCCCGCACCCCTCAGGTCCATCCATCCCACCACTTCAGAAAGTCCGTGCTGCCTGGTGACCACTGCCATTCCCAACCTCGGTCCCGGAGTGTCCTGTGCAGAAGAGTCATCAACAGTGGCTGCTGGTTCAGGTGGTCTCCAGTGAGAACAGCTGCAGAACGCTGATGGTCTGGTGCTGCCATGACAGGAGAGGGGGTTACGTTGTTAAAGGGCCAGACTGGTAACCCGGGGAGACCCTGCTTTCAGCTCTGTAGGGCGTTCACCCAGAAGTAGAATTGCTGGATTGTGTGATCGTTCTGTTCCCGATTTATCTTCTTTGGAGAAATGTCTGTTCAAGTCCTTTGCTCATTTTTTAACAGGATTGTTCCTTTTTCTGTAGAGTTGCAGGATTGAACAACCTTTTTAGTGTACCAGTGAGCCATCTCTGGAATGGATGTTTTTAAATCACCCAGTGTGAAGTAGCTGCTCAGAAGTCATGCTATTTTGTAGACAGCCCAGTTAATTTATTCTGGTTGAGTTTGTAGCCTACTCCCATAGCAGTTGTAACCAAAGTTCTTAAGGGTCAACTTGCAGGAACCACAGGCATTTTTTTTTAAATACTAATAAACTCAACCTTATACAAAAGCAATCAGGATTTTGTACATAATAAAACTTTTTAGGGTGATTTTATAGAAGCTGCTTTTTTAACTGTATTATTCTGGCAAAGTGTTACTTTTTGTATATTGATCAAGTGGTAATTACCAGCCTGTCCTTAATGGTCTTATCCACGCTGCAGCCATAACTTAGCACCTGAGTCCTTACATAGGTGATCCCCATGGCGTAATACCATTTTTAATTACACTTGGTCCCTTTAAACCGTGAGTGGCCGGGGAGGGCTGTTGTGCCCCATGTACGTAGTGGACGAAGCCCCAGGGTCAGCGTGGCCCCCAGAGCTGGTGCCACCTGGCATTTGCTCCCATGTGTGGCAGTGGCCACACCCTTCCCAGCCACCCTTCAAGCCTGAGGAAAGCACCGGGGAGAGAAGAGAATCCCTTTGCACAGGCAGCCCGCTTTCCGTACCTGAGTCCCTGTTCCCTGGATAGAAGAGCAGTGGGTGTTCAGAGATCTGAATCTGCCTCATAACAACATCAGGCTCAGAACTGTGGAAAAGAAATACAGAAATTTCCCCCAAAGTAGTGAAAAGGAAATGAAAGTCCTATCACTGGAAGGAGACACCGTCACGGCTGGCGTGGAGCTGCCTGGTGTGCGTCCTAATGCTGGTGTGCTCTCTTGTCTGTTAGGAAGTTGGCCTGGCCCTGAGGACGCTGTTGGCCACAGTGGATGAGACCATTCCTGTCCTGCCTGCCAGCACCCACCGAGAGGTAGGGCCTCATCCAGGGGGCAGTGTATGGGCCCTGGGGGGCTGCAGTGACCACTCTGCAGGGCGTGACCTTCCGGCCAGCGCCCCAGTCAGGGACTCTAGGGACCAGCCATCATCTTGGGGGCCACGTGGGGTGACTGGTGCCCGCGCCGTGAAGGATGGGGTGTCCTGAGGGCAGGTGGGAGCACGGGTGCAGGACTGCGGGCACTGTGGAGAATGGCAGCACAGCAGGATGGGCCGGGAGAGGCCTCCTGCCCGCCTCCTCGAGTTCCTCTGTGAGCAACCCTGGGTTCCCACTTAAAGCAGCGATATAAAAACCTGGAACCAGTAAAGAAGTTGAGCGTCTGGGGTCTGCACCTGGCCCTGCTCACTTCCCATGCCTCGCCGCCCCTGTCTCCTGTGTCCACTCTTCTGCTTTCTCTCTTGGGGCCTGTGGTCTGTCCTTCAGCCCAGCAGGCCCTGTTTGTTTTTGTTTTCTTAGTTTTTTTTTTTTTTTTAGTTTTTATTTTGAAATGTGTTCAGGCTTACAGAAAAGTTTTCAGAATAGCACCACGAGTTTTCAGGTCCCCCCGCCCCAGTCTGCTGCCTGCCCCGCTGGACTACGTTTGTAGTCTCTGTGTGTCTGCTCTCACAGCGTCTGCGTCTCCGGAGCCCCCTGGGAGGGGCTGTGCTTGTTGCGCCCCCTCGCCTGTGGTGTTTCCGCTTGCCTTTTCTGACGGCGGGACTGTTCTCTTACTCCACATGGTCACCACGACCGGGGTTTCACGCTGACTGGCAGGCTCGTCTAGTCAGCAGGTCGTGTTCCGGCTTCTCCCTCTGGTGAGTGACAGCCCACGGCTCACGGGGCCCCAGACGCCACAGCGTGTCTGTGTGCTTCTCCTGGGCCAGCTGCTTGGGCCCTTGCTGTCCCCCATGATAGGACCAGGCCACAGGGCTCCGGGTCCTCCCTCCTCGTGAGGCCGAGGCTTTAGGCCGCTGCATCCCTTTGGGAGGCCATGTCCCGGGCAGCCTGTCCAGCCAGTGTCGGGACGTGTGGGGTGGCGGAGCGCAGCTCCTGCACGGGTCTTCTGTACATGACATCAATTCACCTGCACGATACCACTTAACGTCATTTTGGAAAATGGCTCTGACTGGCTGTCACCGTGTAGCTTTATGTTTCTCTCCAGTTAGATTAGCTCCTTTATCTACTTTATTAGAACTTTAATTGGTTTTCTACAATGAGCAAGAATTTTGCACCAGAATGAGGAAATTCCAGGTACCAGAAGCGAGGAAATAGTAGCCTGCCAGGCTCCTCTGTCTATGGGAATTCTCTAGGCAAGAATATTGGACTGGGTAGTCATTCCCTTCTCCCGGGGATCTTCCCCACCCAGGGATCGAACCCGGATCTCCTGCGTTGCAGGCAGATACTTTACCGCCTGAGACCCCGGGGAGGCCCCACATGACGACCAGGTCTGACTGCAGTCGTAGCTGCCAGGCCTGCTGTGGCCCCTCCCTGTCTCCGGCTGTCCTGCACACGGCTCCCTGCCTTCCCCACTCCTGCTTCCTCTCCCGCCTTCCCAGCCGTCTACCTGGCCGGGTCCCTCTGGGCCCAGTGTTAGCATTTCTCTACTGCACCTGCCAGGAGTCCCGGAGGCCATCCCCTGTCCCCCACACCCAGTCCGGTGAGGCCCCTGGATTTCAGAACCTCCCTCGCTCGCCACCCCCCCAGCTCTTCTCTGCTACCTTGAGTGTGACCGCCCCAAGGTGCCCCCCAGTGTGTATTTACAGACACCTTTTCTCCGTGGCAGTCCTCCCGACACATACAGGTCCTGATGTTTGAGGGCCACCCCCTGAGCCCTAGGCACCAGCTCTCTGCGGGAGTCTGCCCCTACCGCGCGTTCTTCCTGCGGGGTCAGTGGGACCAGTGTGCACCCACCACCCTGCCCAGCACAAACCACACATGCACGCTTACACACACACATGCACGCACGCACAGACAGCCTGCTGTCGACCACACGTCTCAGGCAGGCCTTGCTTCTCCATCCTACCAGCCTCGCCCCTCTTCCCTGAGGGACCACAGCCTCTCTCAGCTGCTTGCGCTGCCTCCAGGCTCTCCCCACCGTCCATTCAGCCCCTTCACGCACCAGTGCCCCCTCTGGATTACATCATTCCCCTTCCTGAAACCCCTCGGGCTTCCCCACTGCTGCGTTCTGCAGGACCACAGTGAGGGGGGTGGCCGTGAGGCCCTTCACAGTGGAAGCCAGCGAGTGGGGGCAGTCTCAGCCAGCTGCGGGGGCACGCCCCTCTGTGACAACTCTGTTGCTCTTCAGAGCTATGACCTGCTCTTCTCCAGGTCCATCTCTGTGGGGTGATTTCTCTAATCATTTCTATGTCCACAGCTCCGAGGGCCTTGTACACAGTAAGTGCTTGCTGATTGTTTAAAGAGCAGGTGGTTAGATCACTGTCTCGCCCAGGGCCTCTTCCGTCACTGCGGCCCCCAATTCGCCATCTGATCTGTTTGGAAGGGTCTGGAGTTGACATCCAAGTGGGGCAAGGCCTCCTGACATCCTTGAACCACCTCCCGTGTAGCAAAGGAAGGTCCCGTGGCAGGTGCAATAGAGGCATGCGGGCCTGGAGGTAGAGACCCGGTTCTGTCTCGTTTCCAGGGAAGAAAGTTTCTTCTCCCGGAGGCACCTAAGAAGAGCGCCTAAGGTCCCCTGAGCAATGGCCACAGGCAGCTCTCCTGACCCTCTTGTCCTTGCAGATCGAGATGGCCCAGAAGCTGCTGAACTCCGACCTGGGGGAGCTCATCAACAAGATGAAACTGGCCCAGCAGTACGTCATGACCAGCCTGCAGCAGGAGTACAAGAAGCAGATGCTGACGGCCGCACACGCGCTGGCCGTGGACGCCAAGAACCTGCTCGATGTCATCGACCAGGCCAGACTGAAGGCCCTGGGGCAGACGAGACCGCACTGAGCGCGGGCCTGCCCCTGTCCCCACCAGCAGTGAGGCTCTGCCCGGCCGCGGCGCCGGCACTCCCAGCGCCAACGTTTTGACTGACGGCTGCTTCAAAATCTCACATAAGTTTAACTGCGTTTTGATTTGGGTTGTTTATGTTTCGGCTCTTTAATCATGGTGTTCAGAAAAGTCCGGGATCCACAGTGTGGCGTTTTTCTGAGAGTAAAAGTTGTATGTGAGAAGCTCTTAAAGAATGATGAAGGACAGGCTGTGCTCACGTCAGGATATGCTTTCGTGGAAATGGCCAAGGCGGTGAGGCACTGATTCCTGAACTGGCCAGACCTCGCTTTGGAAGAAGTGGAGGAAGTGGAGGGTTCCAGGAACCACGGGGCTGAGAAGCCCTTTGCCAACCGCAGACTTGCGATCCAGACTGGAATTTCTGTTGTCAGAACACTCTTCAGTTGCAATATGCTAGTACCACTTTACAGAGGAAGAATATAAAAGCTATATTTTGAAGACTTGAGTCATTTCAGAAAAAAAAAAAACCTACAACCCTCTCCTCCTTCCTGCCTTTCACTTTCATGTGGGTGTGTGAAACATTTGGTTGGAAACTAGCTGTAGAACACACTAAAAACTTTTGTCTTTTTTCACCAGAATAATGTGCCAGTTTTTTGTAGCAATGTTATTTCTCTCAGAAGCAGAAATGCTTTGTACCAGAACACCTCCAAACTGAGTTGAGAAGAAGTTCTGGAACCATCCCTGTTTTCCATTTTTATATAATTTATAAAGAAAGATTAAAGCCATGTTGACTATTTTACAGCCACTGGAGTTAACTAACCCTTCATTGTGTCTGTCTTCCCAGGAGAGAATTGGGCAAAACAGAGATTTGGTTTCCCTTTGATGTCCAGTTTTACCATCCATTCTGTTAAATAATTTTGAAAAATACACCCTCCCTTTAGTTTGTTGGGGGATATAAATTATTCTCAGGAAGAATATAATGAACTGTACAGTTACTTTGACCTATTAAAAAGGTGTTGCCAGTAAAGTTCTTGGTGTAATATCCTTTCTTTTGATTCCTTCAGATCATTTGAAATTTCTCAGATAACTTGTCAGATCAAGTAATATACAGGCAAGCTCCCCAAAATTATTCATTTCCTTTACTCTCTGTCTTCTCAACAAGTCAAGAACACCACTCAGAACGGCCCAGCCTAAGTTAACCTTTTCCTCCATCTTCATGGTGAAATGAGAAACCAAGCTCTGCAGGCTTGCTGTCATTGCCACCTGTTTAGCAGTGTCGGGAATCTCACTCTCTTAAGGGGACCGTCAGCAGGACAGGCCCCAGGCCCACCCTCATCTCACTGGAGTCTCTGGGCCGCCAGACTTGGGTTTGTAGCGCTGGGGACCCCGAGGGAGAAGGCAGAGCCCAGCGCCCAGTGCAGGGCCTCGAGGGCCCGGCCGGCAGGTGGATGCAGGTCCCCGGGGCGTGGCCCCTCCCCTCTGGGTTGCAGGGCGTCCTGCGCACCTGGAAGGAAGGTCGAGGATGTTGGCCTCCTGAGTCTCTCGGAATCTTGAGTCCCCACGTCCTCATCTTTAAGTTGGTGATTGTGAGGTTGAATACAACATGCTGAGGTGGTCGGTGAGGTGCCCCGCGTGCGTCTTGGGTTCGGCTGCGGGCTGTGAGCCTGGTCTCAGCGCGTGTCCTCTGCCTCCTGGCCTGACTGTCCATCCCTCCGGCACCACAAGCTGCAGGTGAGTCTGGAGAGGTCCTGTCGGTCAGAAGGAAATCCATCTTGTTTGTGAGAATGGGTGGAGACAGACGGTGGATGTGTTGGGTGCCGGCTCGGGGCCCTGAGGTCAGAAGGCCCATCCTGGGACTCAGCCTCATTGTGCTGCAGGCAACGGCTGCATGGCCAGGCAATTTGATGCTGGTCCACATTGGGCAAGAGAAGCAGAGAAGGAAGTGAAGATGCACCTGGTCACAACCTCACCCTCTGTCTTTCTCCAAATGCATGTGTTTTAACGCTATTTTAATTAAAGAGTAATTTAAATGGAGAAAAGGGCACAAATATGTTGAGGTTATTGAATTCTTCACAAAGGAGCACCCTGGTGTTGCCGACACCCAGACTTGGGAGCAGGACAGCACCCCGAAGTCCCAGGCCCGCCCCAGCCACTGCCTCTACAGAGCGATTACAGCCCCCCGTTTTCCTACTCGACTCTACTGAGACATAAGCGCACACTGTCAGCCTGCCGAGGGAATGGCTGGGTCGCTGTCTTCAGATGTCCAGCCCCACGTGCGGCTGGTCCCCACGCCCCTGAGGCAGCGGCTGGCCGGGTCTCCCGCACTGGAGAGCTGGTCTTACCTTCCATGTAGCTTCTGGAACTGCTGCTCACACCCTTTGGTCTCTGGCTTCTTCCTCAGAACAGTGATTTAGGATATTCCTGTCACTGCTCATCAGGGTTTGTTCTCCGTTTCTGATGATGCTTCATGGTCTGACAGCACCACAGCTAGTTCACCTGTTGGTGGAGGAGACATCTGAGTTGTTTTCAGTTCCCAGTTCTTCTTTTTTTGGCTGCACCACGAGGCATGTGAGGTCTGAGTTCCTCGACCAGGATGGAACCCGTGCCCCCTGCAGTGGGAGCGTGGAGCCCTAACCTCTGGACCACCAGGGAAGGCTCAGTCTCTGGTTACTATGACTGAAGCCACCGTGGACGTTTATGCACAAACATGTGTTTTCACTTCTCGTGGGCAGACAACTATGAGTGAACTTTCTGGAACTTATGCTAAGTGTGAACTTTATTAAAAACTGCCAGTCTGTTTACTTGTGTAGAAACCGTTTTACACCCCAGCCTGATACATGCAAGGGTTCCTGCTGCTCCACCTTCTCACCAGGATTTGGCATTGTCAGTCTCTTACACTTTTAGACTTCCTAGTGAATATGTGTTACATCTCATTTTAATTTGTGTTCATGTATGATGATGTTGAGCAGTCTCTTCCTATACTTATTAGCCATTTCTATATCTTTCCTGGGAAGTCTCTGCTCAGATATTTTGCCCTATTTAAAATCAGGCCATTTGTCATTCTGCTCCTGGGCAGTAGGAATTCATGGGTGTCCTGGATACACGTCTCTGTTAGATCCTTGTTTTCCACACATTTTCTCCCAGTCTGGGACATGGCTGTTTACTTTCTTAACTATACCCCAGTGTCATCTTACCCAAAAATTCGGTGAAAGAATTGTTGTCATTGGAACTTTATTGACTTTATAGGTCAGTTTGAGGAGAATTTTGTCTTCAAAAATGTGAACTTAATATATCTGTTTCTTTAAATATTTGATTTCAGTAATGCGTTGCTGTTTTCAGCGTGAATAAAGATCTTAAATATCTTTTGTTAGTATATTCCTGTTCTGTTTCTGATGCTATTTTAAATTTTTCTTATTCTTATTTAACATGGGTGTGACACATAGTATTTTCTATTCTACCTTTTTTAATTGAAGTATAGTTGATTTCCACTGTTTCAGGTATACAACAGAGTGATTCAGTATATACACACACGTTGTTATTGTTTAGTCACTAAGTTGTGTCTGACTCTTTTTCGACCCCATGAACTGTAGCCTGTAAGGCTTCTCTGTCCATGGGATTTTCCAGGCAAGAATACTGCAGAAGGTTGCCACTTCCTCCTCCAGGGGATCTTTCTGACCCAGGGATCAAACCCACATCTCCTGGCTTGGCAGACAGATTCTTTATCACTATATGTGTTCTTTTTCAGATTCTTTTTCATCACAGGTCACTACAAGATGCTGAGTATAGTTTCCTGTGCAGTGGGAACTAACACTAGCAGATAACAGTGGGTCCTTGTTGTCTGTTTTATATACAGTAGTGTGTATCTATTAATCCCACACTCCTAATTTATCTCCCCCTTTGGTAACTGCAAATTTGTTTTCTGAGTCTGTGAGTCTGTTTCTGTTTTGTAAATAAGTCCATTTGTATCATTTTTTGGGATCCCACATATAAATGATATCACATGGTGTTCGTCTTTCCGTGACCATCTCTAGGTCCATCCACGTTGCTGCAGATGGAATCTTCAGTTGTTGGTGGCTCGGTTCACAGATGCGCAGTCATTCACCCTGTGTACTTGGTGGTCCAGCTCTTTCCTGTTGCCGTTTGCCTGCCCCCGTCTGGAATGGTGCTGCCCCTCACGCACCAGAGAGCGCGCACCCTCAGAAGAGGCGGGCTCAGCTCAGCCTCTCTATTCAGGGTCCCCTCAGTGGGGCTGACTGCTATGTTCCGAGCCCAGGTCTGACCAGGTTTGTGTACCACTGATGAGGGCTGTACATCTGTTAAAGCTTCTGAATCATACTTGACGTTAATGTGTTATTTTGCTGAATTTGACAACAAAAACAGACAATCATATTTTAGGTTCTTTTCCCCTCTGGGGGAAGAATCTTTTGATTTACCCAAACATTTTTAGGCATGGACTTCTTTTTAGAAATTCATCTCTCTTTTTTTTTAATTACACAAGTGTACAAGTGGCGCATGTACACTGAAGAAAATGAGAAAATACAGCCAAATCAAAAAACGTTTAATTGCCTCAAGGTCAGGAACAAAACAGAGGTGCCACTTTCATGACTTCGGTCAACCTGGGGCTAGGAGTTCCAGCCAGAGTGGTTGGGTGAGAAAGGAAATCAAGGGTGTCCAGGCTGCAGAGAGAGGAAGCCACTCCTGCTCACAGGTGATCTTAGACACAGACCATCCTGAAAGGCCCGCAAGGACTGTTGACAGAAAATTCAGCAAATGGATAATCCAAATGTGGTGTATCCACACAGCGGAGTGTTACTCACCATAGAAAGATAAGAAGCACAACATGGGTGGACCTAGAACATGTCAGGTTGTGAAAGAAGCCAGACAACAGGAGGCTACAGAGATTCCATGTGATTTTGTGATTTGTAAGGAAGAGAGATTTGGGACTCTTTCTGTGATTAAGTTAAAGGTATTGATACAGGTCTATTACCCTGGACTGTCAGGTTGGACCTAGTGTAATTCAGGGGCCCTTACAAGAGGGAGGGTTTGTCTACAGAAGGAGTGAAGGCAGTGTGACAGTGAAAGCAGGAACTGGAGTGATGCACCCACAAGCCAAGGAATGTGGACGACCCTAGAAGCTGGAAGAGTTGAGGAGCGAATTCTCCCCTGAGCCTCCAGAAGGGGCCCTGCTGGCCTGGCCTGCATTCCCGCAGGACCAAGCGCAGACTGCTGGCTTTTGCTGCTAGAGAAAGCTTATGGTGGTCTAAGCCAGTGGCGCTTGGAGTCTAAGACACGTGGGCTGTTGTTCAGTCACTAAGTTGTGTCTGACTCTTTGCAACCCCATGGATGCCAGGGAAGTACACTAGGCTTCCCTGTCCTTCACTATCTCCTGGAGCTTGCTCAAACTCATGTCCATTGAGTCGGTGATTCCATCCAATCATCTCATCCTTTGTCATCCCCTTCTTCTCCTGCCTTCAATCTTTCCCAGCATCAGCATCTTTTCCAATGAGTTGGCTCTTCCCAACAGGTAGTTAAAGTATTATAGCTTAAGCATCAGTCCTTCCAATGAATATTCAGGGTTGATTTCCTTTAGGATTGACTAGTTTGATCTCCTTGCTGTCCAAGGGACTCTCAAGACTCTACACATGGACATCACTGGGTGGTCAATATCGAAATCAGATTGATTATATTCTTTGCAGCCGAAGATGGAGAAGCTCTATACAGTCAGCAAAAACAAGATCTAGAACTGACTGTGGCTCAGATCATGAGCTCCTTGCAAAATTCAGGCTTAAATTGAAAAAAGTAGGAAAAAACATTAGACCATTCAAGTATGACCTAAATCAAATCCCTTATGATTGTACAGTGGAGGTGATGAATAGAGTTGCCTTTGGATCAGCCTCACCCTTGGTGGGGAGAGTGCAGCCCAGCCCCTCCCTGCTGCGCCTTCTCCAGGCCTGGGCCCCAAAGGACCAAACCTCCCCACCCCCAAGCCCTCACCTCCCCAGGGATCCCCCGGGGACACTCAGATACTCTCAAAAGAAACCTCACTTCCATCTGTCATCTTCCCGTCTCACCCTCAGCTGGAGTCACAGCCCTCCAACAACTTGCCCTGACAAGGGAGGGGGCTCCGGGCAAATCGTCCCTCCCGCAAGAAGCCTCAGTAATGGAAGAATAAGTCAACCTCCCTGGGTCTCAGCCAGACCACCTCTACTGCCCGGCTTCCAGCTTGGACCCTGGCTCGTCGGTTTCTCAACCTTGGGAAGTAATCTGGAGAAGACGGCTAATGAGTCACTTCCCAGGAAACTATGACAAGTCTCTGCCAGAGTGAGTCACTGGAAACAGGGTGGGGGGTGGGGAGTTACCCCCAAACACACACGCTCAGTTACTGCAAACCCAGTGCCAGCTGTGAGGGCACGAGCGGTTCATCGTGAGCGTGTGAACAGTGCCTGTTCCTTCTGCCGTGTTGCGTTTCTTTTGCACTCTCTTCTCTGCTCCTGATGGAACATTTTATTGGAATTCAAAGTCCCAAATCTTTTTTCTTTAGTTCTTTGAGGTCAAAAATCATGGATTTTTCTGTTTACTTATTCTTCCATTACTTTCAGAGATTACTCAGCTTCAAAATTCCTACTTGGAATCTTAGTTTTTTGAACTCCGTGTCAAGTCTTTCCCAGTCTTGCTATGAATGACTTCCCAGGACCTTCCCTTCTGGTGGTCCTGAGATTCCGTTGTTCAAGACCACGGAGATTGCCGCTGCCTCCCTCTCCCCTCTGCCTGGCCCTGCCTGATGGACCTGCCTGCCCGGCTCTGAGGCCTCTTTCTCTAAGACAACCCTCAGGGGCAGGTGTCTCAGGGGACAAGGGTCATCCCGGAACCTGTGGAGCTCCATCCCTGCCTGGTTGTTGGGGCCCCTTGGGATTGGGGGTGGGTCTGGAGAAGGCAGTGTCATATCCAGTGCACACTGCTCAAAGGTGGGGGGTGCTTCGCCAGCTGGTGACCCCAGGACAGGTCAACCACAGCCAGACTTAAGTTCCTGTTCCTCCGGGCAAGAGCAAGCCAGGCCCGGCCTTACCAAGACTGTGGACCCAGGACAGCCCCGCCCCCAAGCTCACCAGGCCCAGATTCCACTCTCAGGGATGGAAGCTCTGCTTTGCAGCTGCTTGATCCACATACAAGCAGGAATGTCCCTGACACTTGCCACACCGGGTCTTATTAGTAACGGACCCTGAATAAGAAATGATGGGAATCCCTGCCTCCTTGGGCTGAAAGAGACCCAAGCGCTCAGCCTGGTTCATTCAGCATCGTTTTCCCTCACGAAGACCAGAGAGACTACAGAGCTGGGGTCAAGCGGTCCCAGCGCCCGGATGGTGCCCTTGCTGGAGGTCCTGGGCACATGATGGGTGAGGGGCTCCAGGTGCTGGACCCACCTTCACCTCTGTCACAGTCGCACCTGGAAACCAACCATGGGCATGTCACCCTAGAGATAAAAAGGACCCTCAGGATGCCAAGGGTCAAGTTATGGTCAGCAGAAGGAGGCAGACACACAAGGCCACACGCTCCATGACTCCATACACCTGCTCCATGAGGCCAGACCCAGAGAGCAGAGTAGCGGTTGTGGGGCTGGAGCGGGTGCTACTGAGCACAGGGCTCCCGTTTGGGGCGCTGAGTTTGGGGCCTAGGCAGAGTGATGGCAGCAGCACGTGATGGATCTCCATAATGGCACTGAACGTGTACTCTGAAGCGGCGGCGTTTATATTCTGTGCACTGTGTTCCGTGTGCACTACCACAATAAGAAAGAGCAAGTGCGGGGGCCTGAGGCTCACGATCTCAAGTGTCCTGCAGGGATTCACTGACCCATCTACAGGGTCCAGACCAGGCCCCTTCTCTGTCAGCTACCATCTTGGAAGCGCTCGGCATAGCTGTCCCAGCCCTGTCCGGTCCTGTGGATAAAGTTGGAGGCAGAATCCTATCAGTTAAATTTCCCAGTTGCGGGTCATCATCACACACAAGTGCCCTCTTCACATCTAGTGTGGGAGACATGGACCACAGTCCCTTCCAGCAGCGACGTGGGAATGGCGCGGAAGCCTGCGTCTCGTGCGTGTGGCTCCCGCGTTTCCTGACCCGGGAAGCCCCGTCCAGTGTCTCCAGGGCGTCATTAGTCTGTGTGATGGATCCTGGATGAACCAGTCTCCGAGCTGGGGCGGGGGGGCGCTCTGAGGGCCCCTTCCTGAGGCTCCACTTCCCCAGACGCTTCTCCCTGTGAAGAAGGAAGGCCCCTCACCAGCCCCAGGTCCACCCCGGGCCTGAACCTGAGCTCAGACTGTTCACCACCAGGCCAGGACTGGGGGCCCTGGGGTCCAGATTCTGCCGTGTCTGGGTGCTCTGAATCCAGGGCGGTGGTGGAGTGGGGCTGGGGAAGGGTGATCTGCACTGTTCCCCTGGTGTTCCCAACATACCATGAGGGGCATCTCATGAGAGCAAAGCAAAGACATTGATAAGGAGTATAAATGCCAAAAATACCTTTGCAGATGTATGTCAGCAGTTCTCTTTTTTGGCTAACCTCAGGACTCATCCCAGTTGGCATGTCCTTAGATGGAAAGAGAAGCCCCTTCACGGAGCTGGGACAGTGACGTGACAATGACAGTTCTGTGAAATTAAGCTGGAGTGTTTTCTGAAACTATCCCAGGTTTCAAGATCCACTGGACAAAATCCACATAAGATGTCTGCACAGTCTCTTTCATCGTGAATGAGCATTAATCAGTGAGGTAGCTAAAACCAATTTATTAAATTGTTTCAAGAACTGCTCTAATTTTGATCAATCCTCATTTCGTTTCATCGTCTCCAAGCTTCCTATTTCCCATTTCCAACAGCAAAAAGAAAATACAGCACGTGAGCTGGTAGACTGATTGTTTTTAAGCAGTATGTGCCTTTCTCTTTCTTTACATTTGTAAGAAAACCTGATCGTGATGTTTGACAAAATAAATGGATTTATTTCTGGTTTTTATACTCAATCCTCAGTCTCAAAAGCCAAAAAACACACATCAGTACACACGTTCACACACGTTTACCTGAAGAATTCCTGTCAAGCTCTTTGCCTTATAAGTGCCTTACCACGCTAGGTACACGCCACATGGTATTGTTATAAATTAAATAATATTAAAGAGCACATTGGGCTTACCCCAGTGGTGCTAGTGGTAAAGAAGCCACTGCCAATGCAGGAGACGTAAGAGATGCAGGTTTGCTTCCTGGGCCGGGAGGAAGGCATGACAACCCACTCCAGCATTCTAGCCCACAAAGAGCATATTGATCCATTTTCTTGCTCCAGAACACAAAAAATAGATACGTTAATTATGTTAGACCTTTATCAGTTTAATTATGACTGCTTTTAGTAATCTGTCTTACAAAATGCATTTCTTAATTTCATTCTCAGTGGGTTCTGTAATACTCCTGGAAACACGTATTAGCATTTGAATTGTCACCTTCTGACAGAAGCCTGTCTCTTTGGCCAACAGGTCTAACCAGGAGGACAGGCTCTACCAATCAGATTCTATGCCATATTTTTGCATAAATTGAATACACTAAATCCCCAGCTCTGAGTTTGACAAAAAAAATTTATTTAAAGAAGTGATAAAAATTGTTTCATTAAAAAGAAAACATTTTATTGGCAAAAGTATAAGTGAATGAGCCCTCAAACCTTGGGTTAATCTTGGTGCCTCAAAGAGAAAGACCAGTTGACATCTGCCTGGGGACAGTACTCTTCTGCCCAGGCCATATCACCTGAATGACCGTCACTTTATAATCAGTGTTGAAGTTATCGGCGTGAGTCATCTAACCTCTTTCTTCTTTTTTCAGACTGTTTCCCTTCTGGCTCTTCTAACTCATTTTCAGTTATATATAAAATTTGACGGCTTTCTCTGACAGTCCAGTGGTTAGGACTCTGGGCTTTCACTGCCGAGAGCCTGGGTTCAGTCCCTGGTAAGAGAACTAAGATCCAGCAAGCTGCATGGTGTGGCCAAAAAAAAAAGAATCAGTTTGTCAGTTTCCCATTTTTAAAAAGCCCCTTGGGGTTTTCAGTGAGCTTTCATGGTGGAACCTCATTCACTCACTCAGTGCACACCTCCGCACCAGCTGGTGGCCAGCTGACCCAGGTCCGCTTGGCCCGGAGTCTCCTTGGTCACCCAGGGGCCAGGATGAGGAACAATCCCTCTCAGTGACCTGGGTGCGTGGTGAGGGGGCAGGGGTCAAGCTCCGGGCCGACCCCCACAACCGCACCTCAGATCTCTTAGGGCAGCTCTGCTGACATCCTGGTGGCCCAAGCAAGTCACATGGTTGAGCCTGGCCTCAACGGAGTGAGGAACACGCTGTTCCTGTGGGAGAAGGCTCCCGTGGGAGTGCTGACTTCTGGTCAGTGTCCGGACCGCCAGGCCTTTCGTGCAACCTCTAGTGACAGACTCGTAAAGGCCCCTGTGAAAGCCAGGTGCTTTCCAGCCCAGGGCTTTCCTCACCCCGAGTGCAGAGCTCACTGAAGGGTCAGCCGTGGACCGTCAGGCAGAACTGTCGTGGAAGGTCACTGCTCGACTTCAGCACGTCACCCGTGTGGGGTCCAAGCTGCCGTGCTGCTGGGAGAGTGCTTTCCACTAGTACCACCGACACCAACAGGGACCTCAGCACTGACCACTCCAGAAAGGAGCCAGCAATCCTTCCCGGGTCCCTGAGCTACTTCCGAAAGAAAGCCCCACTTGTTGCTTTAAAAGATGTGTTTCCATCAGCAGTGCACTTTTCATGGCTAAGAATTACTCCTGCAAATGTATGGTATACTTGTGTTTTGATCCGTTGTGAACTGATCATTGTGAAGATCAATAAATCCAGAACTGTGGTTTTTTTTTTTTAAACACTTAGAGCCTCACAGGAACTAAAAAAGTTCAACATTTCAATTAATATACACATTTGTGTTGTAGAGAAGTATGTCTTAGAGTGAACCACATGACTCTCAAATGGTAGAGATGATTTCTGTGGGTAACAGATGTGGAGGGTCTCGGCATTGAAGAGGTTCCTCGTGTGCTGTCTGTAACATCGTAGCGAATGTCAAATCGATATGGTATTCATATCCCATCTGGTTACATTTAAAAGTGATACAACAGTTTTATTTTTAAGTGTCAATATTTACAGTATGCCAGAAATTGTATTCTTTGTAGCTATTTAAACTTATGCAATCTTTTAGGTGTCAACTTAATGTGTGAGGGGGATAAAACATTTTAAATGACTTTAGGGAGTATGTGAACAAAACTGGGGACCAGTGACACCAGTGCATCAGTGAACCTCACAGTCAGAAGAAGCCGGGAGATGGGCTACGGACCCCTCTGCGAGGGACAGCCCCTCCACAACCGATCGGGAGGTGGCTGGTGTCAAGGATCAGATGAAGCCGTTCAAGTTCAAAGCCTGGCCGGAGGACTGAAGGAGGAGATACTCATGGTGACGAGAACAGGCCCTGGGGCCAGAGGAAGTTCACGATGCTGGGAGGTGAATAACAGAGCCGCACTCAGCTCTGCTTTCTCAGGAAAGGCAGAACGAGACTCTTCTCCTCAACTCCAGAGCCCAGCAAGAAGGTGGATCGAGTCCCCTCGTCCTCTGCTGACTGTACTGCCTCCAGACGTGCCCCAGTTCTGGTCTCCCGGTGTGCACGGCCGTGGAGAGAGGACACAGGGGCCCTCTGGCGGGTGCTGGGGGACCGGTACAGAGCACCCACTGGCATTCCAGGCCCCACAGTAGGAACAAGGTTTGTGTCCTCTCGCCACTGACCACACCAGCCCAGGAGGTCCCAACGGGGATGCCACACTAATCTCAACAGGTTCAGGGTCCATGAGGCTCCACCCACGGCCTCTTCAGAGAAGACAGGCCATCTAGCTTCACCAGGATGACCTTCACGAGACAAACCCGAGCACCGCTTGAAAGTGAAAGTGTCAATCGCTCAGTCTTGTCTGACTCTGTGTGACCCCATGGACTGTCACCCGCCAGGCTCCTCTGTCCATGGAATTCTCCAGGCAAGAATACTGGAGTGGGTTGCCATTCCCTTCTCCAGGGGAATTTCCCAACTCAGGGATCGAACCTGGGTCTCCTGCATTGGCAGGCAGATTCTTTACCAATTCTTTACATTGACAAAGAGCCTGGTACTAGTCAGAAGCGGAGGTGAGGTTCTAGATGTGGGCAGAAGACCAGCATGTGGGCCTGTGACTTCCTCCAGTGTGAACACCCAGATTTACGTCTGGGCTCACTTTTCCTAACTCCCTCAAACCAGGCTCAGAGCAGCACAAGGACAAGTGATGAAGGCGGTCAGGATGGCCCCACGCAGAGCAGGGTGGAGAGTTGAGGGCTGTTCCCGAGGAGGCAGGCCACATCCAGCTGTGTCTTTACCCCCACGAGCAACAGGATGGCGTGTGAAGCTTTTCATGCTTTGACAAGTGTGGCGACTGGAAGAGGGCAGGCCCAGGGGCATCGGGGGCCGATGTCAACAGGTAGGCCATGAGTGGAGGGGGCTGGATCCTCTCTGGTGTTGAAGAGGTGACTTTCTCGGTCATGGAGATGGGTTGGCCAGTGATGGAGAGGAATGTCTCATATGAAACATTAGGGGAATTCCCTAGTGGTCCGGTGGTTAGAACTCAGTCACTGCTGGGGGCCTGGATTTTATCCCTAGTCTGGGAACAGATCCCCACAAGCTGTGCGGTGTGGCCAAAAAAAAAAAGAAAAGAAAATCTTTATCTACCCCATGAAAACAGCCTCCTGTGTTGGCATCGTGTCTGACTCTCTGTGACCCCATGGACTGCAGCACACCAGGATTCCCTGTCCTTCATCACCTCCCGGAGCTGTCTCAGACTCCTGTCCATCGAATCGGTGAGGCCATCCAACATCACTGTACTGTCTTACAAAGTTGTTATTGTTTCACCTTTCATGTGAGTCTGGAGTCTCCCTGGAATTGAGTTGCGATGCATTTTTCCTTGTGGACTCCTAACTGTCCCAGCGCTGCTATAAGGAAGGCATCGTGGCCCACCGCTCTGAGGTGCCCGCTTCCGCATCAGTCAAGCCTGCACACTTGTGGTTGCGCTCCGGTGTCGGGAGCCGTGTTAGGCATCACTGACAAAATGGAGGCACGGCCCCAATCCCCTCTCCTCATCCTGCAGGCATGGTCCCGGGATGAAGGAGTTAGGTCTTGTGATTCTGACTTGTCCTTTCCTTCCTTCTTGAGTTGGCTGGAAAGAATGTTAAGGTGCTTACTGTTCTTTCGAGGAGCATGAGAAAGCACAAAGCCCTCTGAAGTTATGCCCAGGAAATAATCCATAAAGTTAACTATTGACATTTGTTGAAGGATCTTTACAAAGAATGTTCCAGGATGAGCACACAGGCCACAGCTTGAGGCCATGGGAAACATTGTTATCTGAGACCTGCTTGTGAGGGAAATGTTTATGGCAAAAGAAGTTTGCTGAGTTTAGGGTTTAGGAATAATTAAGAATAGTTAGAAGCTAAAAGTTTAAGGAATGTTGTAGTGTTGGTATATATTACTATAGTTTATAGAGACTAGGAATTTTAGAGATACTAATAGCTAGAAGCCTTTTTAGGAGATAATGAGCTTAAGATGCTAGGGGCTAGCAGGATTTAGAAAGATAAGAAATAAACTGAGGAATGTGGTATACAGCCCAGAGACAAACATGAGTTACAATGTAATCACAAGGACACTTAAGAGGGAACTCTGAAGGACAACAATGATTTATGGAGAAAGTAAATCTGGGTGAGGGGAAACTGAAGATGTCAAACCTCTGACCTAATGTTTTTGTAAAAGTATAAAAGAAAACCTGATGCTTAAAATAAACATGCAGTCCCACACTTTGAGTCAGAGGCTGCATCATTCTCCACCAACACCGCTCATCCCTCAGGCCGATTCCCTGGCTGCTGGAGCTGGACTCCGGCACTCCGGTCTCTGTCTTCTCCCATCGGTCTCTGTTGACAGGGCAATGCCACTCTGTCTTAATCACTATGGCTTCATAGTAAGTCCTGACCTGGGAGAGCTAACCCTGCCGCCTGGTTCTTCTTCTCAAGAGCAGCTTGGTTGTTTTTGCCCTTAGTGTTTCCATACAAATTGTGAAATAAGCTTCACACGTGTGAAGGAAACCAACAAATAAGCAGGTAGAGCTCTGCCAGTGCACGTACGTTCCTGGTATTTTTTTTCTGGCACGTCCCCTGCCACCACCCCAACAACAACAGAAACAACGTATTGGGATTGCAGTGAATGTATAGATCAGTTTGGGGCCAAGTGACATCTTTACATTAGTGAGCCTAGGAAATGCTCTCTTTCTCTATTTATTTAGGTCTTACTAAATGTCTCACTAACGTTTTATAGATTTCTGATGTGTTTTGCCCATCTTTCATTACATGAATTCCTAGATTTTTTGATGTTTCATTCTGTTTACATTTCATTTTAAAAATTGCCACCAGTACATAGAATTATGGTTAATCTAAAAATACTGACCTTACAGCCAAAAACCTTGGTGAATGATAGTTTATCGGTAGATTATTTCGAAGAAACATCACACTAAATGATAAGAATGATAGTATAAAGCTATTGTTGTGTTGAGTTAAAAATGAATACTTGTTAGCACTTCATATGCTTTAATGTTTGCTTAATGGCTTCTCCCTATAGGAAAGATAGCTTGTATTTATTTCTTTTGACTCCAGGAAACCCTACAGGTTGCATACACCACATCCGCATTCACCCCCAAGGTCCTGGGAGAACGTGCAGCAAGAGAAGTTACAGCAGAAATGAGTCGGTGGCTTGGTGGGGGAGGGGGTGGTCCTCTCCCAACACCTGGGCTGTCCTCAGGCTGGACCAAGGGAGGCAAGACCAACCACACCTGGCAGGTGGGACCTGGGGTCCTTCAAAGAGGACCTGGATCTTGAGTTAAGTTGAAGGGGTGTCAAGTAAGTGTGCCTGCTGGAAGATGGAGGTCAATGCCCCTGTCAAAAATGTAGCAGCTTAAGGAGAGACCATTCATAAAACCAAAAGGACTCACCTTGTCTGGGGAAGCAGAATGTGAGCTCACAGAGGACAGCATGTGACATGCAGGCCCTCTACCCTGTCCCACTAGGGGCCAGGCCGTCAGACCCCTAGAGGGTGGTGGTGGCAGATGAGAAAGAGGCCCTCACCATGTCACCACGACACTGTGTGGTCACCTCCATGGTCTTCCTGGTGGCTCACCTCCAGGCTCTGTGGGGTGGATGGAGCTGAGGGGTCTGGATGGCTCCCATTCCACCGCCAACCCTCTTGTCTCTGATCAGACAACAAGGCTGTCTTTTGGCCGCTTCTGTTACTTCCCTAATAAAGGTGGCAGTCAGGAGAATACAGCCTGCACAGTATAGTAAGTAGCCGCGCAACACTTTGGGATGTCATGTATAAAGACATGTGCTGAACATCACCTGAATAGCCGAGCAACTCAGCTACTAACTTAGTTCTTCCAGGAGAGGATGGCATCTCCGTGGCGTTTCAGCTCTTTTTGGATGCTCAGTAGTTCGCACTCGATGGGTGATCCCATGAGACACTCAACACGTATGTTTAGTATTTCAATGACAGATAAAGGAAACTGACAAATAAGCAGGTAGAGCTCTGCCAGTGCATGTATGTTCCTGGTATTTTTTTTCTGACAGTCCTTGATGGTAGGGATGGAACTGGCTACTTGAGAAGTGGGGAATGGGGGTTACAGAGAATGAGGGTTACAGGGTTGGTAGTTGACCTACAGCCCCCATCCTTGAACCTGAGGGGGACCACACAGGTGACTCTCACTCACACAGCTTCCGGGAAAATGACCTTGCTTGAGAGTTTGGTTTGTATAGTAACTCCCCAGAAAGTACTTTCAAACATCTTAGAAACTGGTTTTTTTAGAGGTTTAAGTCTAGGATCTGACTTCTCCAGGCAGGAAAGAGATGTTTCTTTCAAGATGCATTGGCGTTAATCTAATAATTCTGTCCTACGATATCTGTGTGTGTTTGCAGGGGTGGGCTTCTAGCACACAAGAGTGTTTGTATTATTAACCTTTTTGCTTTGAGATTATTGTAGATTCATGTACAGTTAAGTAGGAAATAAAATGGAGAGATCCCAGGTACCCTTTATCCATCTCCCCAAGGGTAATAGCTTGCAAAACTACCGTACAATATCACAGCCAACATATTAACCTTGACAAAGTCAAGATACAGAACTTTTCGACCACCAGAAGGGTCCTTCATGGCACCCTTTCATAACCCACCATCTTCACTACTACCCGCCCCTTTTCAGCTCCTAGCAACCACTAATCTGTTCTTCATTTCTATTATCTTGTCACTTCAGGAGTGGCATATAAAAGCAATCATACAACATGTAAGCTTTTGGAATTGGCTTTTTCCCCCTCTGCATAATTCTTGAGATTCATCCAAGGGGTTGTGTGTATCATTTGCTCCTTTTTACTGCTCAAGAGTGTTCCATGGTGTGGACCAACCATAGTTAGTGTAACCATTCATCCACTGAAGGACATTTGGGTTGTTTCCAGTTTTAGGTTATACAAATAAAGCTGCTATAAATATTCATATACAGGTTTATGTTGTAAACATGAGTGGTCATGTCTCTGGGAGAAATGCCCAGGAGTTTGACTTGCTGGGTCATGTGGTAGCCATATGTTTGATTTTTGAGAAACTGCCAAACTGCTTTCCCTAAAGGCTCTACCATTGGACGTTCCCACTAGCAAAGCAGGAGTGATCCAGTTTCTCCAAGTTCTCCTTAGCTTTGTTGCCGTCACAGTTTTTTAATTCCAGCAATTCTGATAGGTGCATGATGTTATCTTATTGTGGTTTGAATTCAAATTTTTCTAGTGGTCAGTGATGTTGAACCTCTTTTCATGTGACTGCATGGGTATCTCCTCTGTCGTGAATGTCTCTCCGTTTCTATTGCCCATGTTCTACATGGATTGTTTGCTCTTCTACAGTGGAATTTTGAGAGTTCCTTCTATTTCTAGATCCTAGTCCTTTGTCAGATGTGCAAAGTTCAAATATTTCCTCCTGCTCTATAGCTTCTCTTTTTATGCTTTTAACAGAGGCTTTCACGGAGCTTTAATTTTGATGAAGTCTAGGGTATCCACTTTTATTTTTATGGATTGTCCCTAAGAACTGTTTGCCTAGCCATAGAACCCAAAGATTTTCTCTCTCCATTATTTTTAAAGTTTTATAGCTTTATGTTTACATTTAAATCCTTCATCTTACTTTGAGTTTTTTCATGTCCATGGCATCCTGGCTGCTCTTTCCTCATTACACGGAGGAGCAGAAACACTCTAGAGTAAACTGTGTCTCCTGGACATAGATTAGGTCATAGATTAGGAACGCCAGGCTTCCGGGTTCCAGGGGATGACAGCTGACAGTGGTATCTGCACCTCCAGGGTGCTGCAAGGAGGTGGCCCTGCCTGTTTGTGTATTCAGGATTCTTGACTTAGCCTCTGTTGAGTGCATAAATGACAAATTGATTTATGTATTCAAACTAACTGGTTTCCATTTAATGTCAGGTTAGCGTGATGAAATTGCTTAGGAGTGTAAGCACATTTTCCCCGAAATGAAACAAATGTGTTTCACTTATTCCTGAAATGACAGGATCCAGGGAAATCCCTAGAATCAAAACTCAATACTGTGTTAAATGCTCTGAGAAGGGCTGCAGCCAATGCATCTATTCAGTGTTGTTTAACTCAGTGCTTCCCAGTTTATGTAACCTCCTAACCCCTCATTTATCACATGCAGAACATGTTTTTGGAAACTGTTTTATTTCAGTGCCCACACTTTAGTCTTGAAGAGACAAAGGAACCCTGCATTGAGCGCCTATGGGCCTGACGACCACAGCAGCGAGCCGGGTGTTTTCCGAGTGTCTTTTGCTTTCCTGCAGGGTTACTGCTCCAGATCCAGTGACTCCCATGGGCAGACCTGGGGGATCCCTGAGTGTGATTACAGCCCTGCAGGTCTAGCCGAGCAGAGGGATCCATATGGGATCCGAGTATGTGCGGAGCAGTGAATTGCATCAGGGAGAAAGACTGGGCCCCAAAAGACCCGGGAATCCACCCCATGTGGTCAATACCCAAGTGTTGGATGAAGACCTGGAGGAACAGAGATGGGCCTAGAGGCGTTTCACACATAGCTAAGTGGACTGGACTAACTGTGTTAAGTGAACTCACTCCTCAGGGGAGAGGCAGAAGGCAGAAGGGCCTGGGCTTTTTTTTTTTCCCGTGGACGGTGAATAGGCGTACTGGGGACACAGGAGAAAGAGGTGGGAGGAGGGGACAGAAGAAGACGTGGCTTCACGAGGTGGGCCTGGAGCTAGTGGGGGACGAGGCGGAGAGCAGAAAGCAGCTGGATTCCCGCCACTGGGAGAGCTGGGTGAGGGAGTCCCCTCGTGGGGGAGCGGGAGCAGTGGGCAGGCTTGAGTGCTCTCTGGGGAGAAGTGCTCAGGAGACCTGGTCAGGCCAGACCTTCAGAGGAGCTCTTGCAACAAAGTTACCCAACACAAGCGATCAAAGAAGCGGAAGGCTGAGCTGAAATGAAGGGAGGTCAGCAATTGTAGCAGAGTGGCGAGGCCTAGAAACTGAAAATAGTGCAGTGGGAACGAGAGGGAGCGGGCTGAACTGAGCAGCCCTGGGGGTGGAGGGTTCCTAATTAGAGTGATAACACTTATGATTATGATTTTTAGAAGTCTTTATGGTGAAATATAGTGAAGATACAGACAAGTGTATAAAAGTAAATGGGCAGCTTAAGAGACTTGCAAAATGACCAGCGCCGTCAGGGGCCGGACGTCCTCAGCCCACAGCCCCAGGTCTCTGGTGGTCTCAGCACTCCTACCCTCAGCAGGACCCCCGTTCTGACGCTTAGGTAACCACCTTTTTCTTTCTTCAGCGTTTTACTGCTCAATGATGCTTCCCTGAATGATGTAGTTCGATTTGCCTAGTTTTAGAACTTTTATAAATGACCTCATGCGGTATGGTTTCTGGCTTCTTTCACTCAACCTTGGACAGATTCATCCACGTTGTCCTACTTCGATGAAGGGTGTTTATTTCCATCGCTAGATTCCACCTGGTGAGCATACATCCTTCTCATCACGTGTTCTAAGGCTTGATGGCACATCCGGGTGGTGCCCAGTCCCACCCTGGTGTGCCTTCTCACCCAGGCTACCTGGGCTCCTAAACACACTTTCAGCTGAGTAGCTGCCTAGGGTCACCTGCGGATTTGTGTTTCCACAGCATGAGGGTCAGATGGAGAGGTGGCCTGGGTCCCTATGAGGGTGGGGGTGGTGGGCAGAGGATTAGACGGGGAAGAATGGACATCTCTGAGGCTGATGCCATGGGACCCCTTCATTCATATCAATTATTCTGTGAAAATGGAAGTTCTTTTACGTTTCTTCCTGGAGGACAGATGGATTCTCTTGCATTTATTTAAGAATGTCCTTGAGAATTGCAGAGAGAGAAACAAACCTTTTGGACGCTTGCAGGCAGAACTCCCGTTCATCTTTGTACCATCCTAGGTCAGCAGAACACACAGTCACAGGCACTCGGTGTCAGATAATAGCTGCTTATCAGAGGAAGGAAGGAGCAGGCAAATATGTTAAAAAGATGACAAGCAATTTTGGATTGTATTTCACCTTCAGGTTCCTAATCCCTCATCAAGTAGGGGAGAAAGGTGTTGACCTCTGGCTGGCCTCCCTGGAAATGGCTCCGAAAAACAAAAACAAACTGGATGCAGGGGTTTGGGTTGGAGGGAGAACGTTTCTGCACGAGCGGGGAGAACACAGAGATGTACGGAGGAGCACGAGGGGGTCCAACAAAGGGTCCCAGGTAAAGGAACAGGGGAGGCCCCGAGGGCTGGAATGAGGAGTTACAGTTTGATCTGATAGCGGCTTAAGACTGACCAAAACCTGAAGCTCTTTACAGGGATTCTCTAGGTAGGTTCTCCGCCGGGAGGTGGCGGTGTGGTAGTGTGCGAGGACCTGGGCGCATTCAAGTTCAAGCTCCGGGTCCGGAGGAACCTTCGCGACACTCGTGTTTCCTTTATCGGTAAAAAGAGCCCGGCTGCGATACTGGGGCGCCAGGGCGCGGGCCGCGCCGCGTTCACACGGGGCCCCAGCTCGCCTGGCGCGGCGGGGGCTCGGGATGGGGAAGGGTGGGCCCGCGCGCGCCGGAGAGGCGAGGGCTGTGTTTTCTTTTCTTTCTTCCGGGTCTCGGGGGCGGGGGTGGGGGCCGCAGCGCCGTGCCGCCCGCTCCGCCCAGTCGGAGGAGACGTCGCGCTTCTGAGTGGCCGCAGGGCCCCCACTGCCCCGCGTGCGGCCCCGCTGCGGGACCTCGAGCCATCCTCGCCGACGCCCGCCCCGGCCGCCGCGCGGGTCCGCCCCGCCCCTCCCCGCCCCTCCCCGCCCCTCCCCGCCCCTCCCCGCCCCTCCCCGCCCCTCCCCGCCCCTCCCCGCCCCTCCCCGCCCCCGCCGCGCGGTCCCCGCCCCCGCCGCGCGGTCCCCGCCCCCGCCGCGCGGTCCCCGCCCCTCCCGCTCACTCGCCCCGCCCCTCCCCTCCGCCCCGCCCTCTCCCCTCCCCCGCCGGCTCCCTCGCCCCTCCCCCTCTTCACCCCTCCCCCTCCCCCTCCCCCGCCCGCCCGCCCGCCCGCCGCCGCCTCCGCCCGCCGCCCCGGCCGCGTCGGGTAAACCTGTTTGGCAGCCGCGCCGGGGCGGATCGTGCGGCCGGCGGCTCCCTCGCGGCTCGCGGCGTCGGGGCCCGTGGCGCGCGCGCGGCCGCCCCTCGGCCCCGGAGCCTCTCCGCGGCGCCACCATGTACTCGGGAGCCGGCCCCGGTGAGTCCGCGCGCTCCTCCCCGCGGCGGTTGGCGGGCCGGGCGCGAGCGCGGCGCGGGCGGGCGGGGGACCGCGGGCCTGGGGATCGGGGGGCCCGGGGGTTGGGGGGCTGCCGGCCGTTCCCTCGGCCCCAGGGCTGACGCGCGGCCCCGGCCTCCTCCTCGGGCCCGAGTCGTCGAGGCGCCCCGCGCGGCCTGGGCCCTCCCCGCGCCCCGTCTCCGCCGCGGCCCGGCGGGCTGGGACCGGGCCGGAGCGCGGACTGGGCCAGGCGGCCCGCATGTAGGCCCGAGGCCCGGGCGCCCGCCTGCCCGGCCTCCTGCGCCCGGCGCCTGGGCCCCTGCGCCGCGCAGGGCTGGCGGGGCCGAGGCCGGGGCCGCGCTCGAAGCGCTCGGGGGCGGTGAGGCCCCCGCCGGGGGCGCCGAACTCGGGGTGCGGGCGGCAGGGGAGGAGCGCGGCCGCTGGGCGCAGACCGAGCCGCGGCGAGCCTGGAGCGCTCCCAGTTTCGTTTTTCTTTTTGCCAGCACTTCTGCGGCCCCTTCTCCGAAGGAAAGTCTGGAAATGCTGAATTTTGTCCAATTCTTGCTGGTAGTTAGGACCGCGGACAGAGGGATAGGAAGGCGCCCTAAAACCCTAAACCTGCGCGCGTCTCATTTTCATTCCAGACACACAGGCTCCTTATTCAAGTGTTAATTGCCTTTTACAATTTACTAGAGGAAGGTGAGGAGATGTGCTGATTTCCTTAGCATCGTTTCTCACTAGCCGGCCTCCCTTTCTTTAGAAAAGTTCTTTAAAACTTAGAGCAGTAACACATTTTTTAAAGAACTTTTTTGGGGGGATGCAGAGTAGAAGGGCGATTAACTTGCTGGGCCAAGAAAATGGTCAAATGTTGTTAAGCTTTTTCCCTTCTCCCGCCAGGCACGTGGCTTCTAAATTTCCCGCTGGCCCTGCCACTTGGACAGGGCATATCCTGTCCCCTTTGTCCAGCAGGCTCCAGCCGGCTGCAGGCCCTGCTGTCTGGGTCCTGCCTTCTGTGGGCCCTGGCCCTCCCAAGCCTCCTGCTGCTGGGGCTTTGGAGGGACCTGTTCAGGCTCTTCTGATCCATTTGGATCCCTTAACACTTTCTGTTCACAAACAGTCTTGTGCCTTGTGAATACTCACTGTCTTGTTTTCTGATGTCACTTAGTTAGAAAGCTTCTCCAAGGCTGAGCCAGAGCAACTTTTAAATTGCTCTCAGCAATTTGATAGAAGAATGGTTTTAACTGTAATCTGAAAGGTGACTCAGCCCTGGTGGGGAAAGGCCCAGGGCTCCAGTCACAGTCCTGGGGGCAGACAGACTTGGCTTCTTAGAACCCTGGGTGGGCAGCACCCACCCATGATGTGGCAGGGTAGCACCCACACCTGGGTGAGTGAGAATCTCCCCGCCCATCCCTCTGAAGGAACCCAGCAAGTCTTAGCCACTACACTGAACATTTTTTCAGATTTTTAGTGTAAAAGTTGGAGGCCCAGAAAAAGTGAAGAACCTTGGGGAAGGTCAAGCTTTTGTGTTGTGTCTGACATTAACTGATCCACTGGACAGCTTGCTAAGTTGCTGGTGGTCATTTTGAAGATGGACAGCAGGGGCACAGAGAGGTTATGAGCCTTTCGAAGGTCATCCAGCCAGCCAGCAGTAGGATGATGTATGTGATTCCAAGCAGACTCTCCATATACTCCCTTTAGAGAAGTGGCTCTCAGTCCTTCTGGCCTTGACCCCCAGGAAGAAACACCTGTTACATGTAGACTGAATCCGGTGCTCGGGTGTTAGAGTATAATTGAAACACGAGCTCAGGAAGCACCACTCGCCAGTGCTGTGTGCTCTGCACTGGGATATTTTCTTGTCTATTTTATTTTCCAAAAAGCTTTAGTTCTCTGGATCTCCAGGCTCGTTCCGGGTTCTCCATGGCTCTTGGAAGAATCTTGCTCTGATGTGGACCTGTGCATCGTGGCCTGGTGGGGAGGGGGCCTCTCATTCACTGTTCGCAGATAAACCTGGTCTGAAATCCGACAGCTTTGGTTGAAAAAATAAATGAGTCTGTAGGATAGTTCTTAGCCAGTGAACAGCAGGACGGGAATGAACGCAAATTTCAGGCTCTACAAGCGTGCTGTAATTATAAGGCTGTGATGCAGTACAGTTTTATTCTACACACTCAGGCTTTTAATTTTATTTAAGAGGGATATTTGGAATAGAGTCTCTTTGGTGAAACTCTTTTTAATGTATTTCCTAATTTAGAATAATAAGACATTTGAACTGGATTGTAGGAAAAATTACAAATTGTTTTGCTACTTCCCATTTTAATACCCTTATAAGTGACTTACTAAGTAAATTAACTTAAAACATAGAGTCCTGTTATGGACTGTGTTATGCCTGTTAGAAATGCTATTATGTATGTGAATTGGTATCTGGACTCTAAAGTTAGGTAGTTACTATTTCTTAGGTTTTTTTTGTTGTTTATTTTTTTAATTATTCGAAAGAATTAGTGGTTTAGGATGGGTGGATTCTCCAGTGACCCTGAACCTTCATAGATGAACTTTTTTTTTCTTTTTTTTTCAAACCACTTAGAGACCTTAAAAGGAATCTCAGTAACAAGCCCCTCTTGAAGGGGGCTTGTTGGTCGGTTTCACTGTGCTCACTCTTGTGGGTTACATTCCTCACAGACTTGCTACAAAGTAACTTCTGCCACATGGAAGGCTTGTTGGAAAGTTGTCTGAACAGGATTGTGACTTTAAGAATGAGGGACTTTCACTGTGGTTTCTAGAGTCATTTCACTCCTCCTGCACCACGCTGCTTCTCTCTCCCACCCTAGTCATCTCAAAGAAGATATGGGCCAGTTACTGGGCCAGCCTCCCAGTAACGGTGCACCTTTGCTGAATAGCAGACAGCGCTTCGCCTGGGGAGGGCTGCTGCAGGCTGCAGGGCATGGCTGGCTAGTGGTCCAGCTTCCCTTGATGGATCTGTTAAACCGTGAAGAAGGATTTAAGTGTGAAAGAACAAAAAAATGTGAAAGATTCAACTCCTAAAACTTATGCAGTTCAGAAGAATATTATTTCCTGTTAACTTCAAGTTTGTGTCAGAGTTTTTAAACTGCCAATAGGGTTTATTCTTTATAACCTGTCACGCAACATGACGGCAGGGTCCCAGTCTGATAAAATATATTTTTGTTTTGTGAATTGCTATCGTGAACACTCAAAATGTATCACTTGACTTTTAAAACAGTATCTATTGTGAAATAATCTAAAATACACAGAAGTACAGTGACTGGTATCATATGCTCCCATTTATTCATCACCAGCCTCAGCAATTATCAAGATTTTCCACATTTGCTTCACATCTTCCCTTTCCCCCATTTTCTCTGTGGAGATAGTCTAAAGTGGATTCCAGCCCTGTGGTTTCACCCTGAATGCTTAAGTACCGTGTCTGAAGGATGGGGGCATTTAAAACTCAATGCTGTTGTCACACTTAACAGTCCATAATCAATTTCTCTCATCTCAGAAGTGTGTTTACTTCCTGGTTGTTTTGAATCCTGAATTTTATTAAAAGTTCACACATGAATTTGGTTTTATGCCTTTGAGGATCTTTAGACTCTCCCGCTACCCCCCACCCCACTGACTTGTAAGATCTCTTCTTCAGAGGGTGTGTATCTTTTCCCCCAGTTTCCTTTAATTGTTTCTAGAAAGAAGCCGGCTGTTCAGGGTCCCTGGGCTTCCTTGGAGAAGGCTGATGGGACCCAGCCACTTGTGACTTTAATTCAGACACACTTATCTTCAGCGACATTTTGGGGCCAGCCACTTGGCATCTTCAGCATTCAATGTGGTAGAGCCCGCTTTTTACGCGGGGCTGTTTCCGCAGAAGGGCTGCGGGGTGAAGAGGGGAAGCCTTGCCTCTCCTGCAGCTTCTCTCCTCCTCATCCCCAGGAAGAGGGAAGGACCAGCAGGCTGTGTGGGGAGAACCGTGCGTCATGTTTGCACACGTTGAGTTTGAGGTTCTGGGCGGCTGAGGTGGCACTGGAGGTGGAGGATGGGGTCTTGGGCTCAGGCAGACACGAGTTCATGGACCCACCTGCAGCCTGGGCTCAGGGAGTGGGACCTGGCGCCCACCCCACCAGCTGGTCTCCGAATCACCCAAAGGCTTTTCTCCACCTCTACCCCTGAAGACCTAGGAAATTACATTTAACAGATGTCCCATGTGCTTGCTTTTTAGAAGGAGCTCGAGACCCATTGGTGTTGGGAGGCGGGGTGGGAGAGGACATTGAGATGAGCCTAGAGCAGCCCCCACAGGGCACTTTCATTGGGGGTTGGCCGCCCAGGAGCAGCCCATGCCTGAAATACACCTTGGAGATCAGCCCCCAGAGAGTGAGGTTGCCGGCCGGGGTGGGTGGGGGTTTGGATGTGTGTCTAGGTGAGAGTGTGGGTGTGCTGAAGGGGCCTTTATGATGGACCATAAGAAGTTAAGTTTAACTCTGGTTCCCTGCCTGGTAAAGCTTAAAGGTCTGATTGAATGATGACCTCCTCTTTCATTGACTGTAGTTATGGTTCATATTGCTGAGGATGCAACTTAGAATTGGGGCAGAAGGAGGCTTCTATAGGTTGTTACTGGGGACTCCAGTGAATTCTCGGTGAAAACTGTTCTGTATCCATCTTTAAGAACCCATAGCAACAAACAAACAGAACTGTGGCCAGGTTACAACCAGCCACCTTAGGGATCCAGGTACTTTCTACCCGACTCTTTCTCATTGTATCTGAATTCTTCTGTCTCTCGGAGCCTCCTGCCTCCCAGGCAGTCTCCCAAGGGGCATTGTTTTGGGGGTCTTTCAAGTTACTTCTGAGTGTTTCAGCTCTGAGCTCTAGTTCTTAGAGAGTTGCACATAAAAGGTCAAAATACTGAGGTTCATAGGTCAGAGTCATTTGAGATGTTCTGTCAGCTTTGACTCAAAGTGAAACGGTACAGCCTCTGAGAGTTGGTTCTCACAACGTCATGTTCATGTTGGTGGAGGAGCTTGAGCCTAGCTGGCTGTTCGTGTGGTCGAGGGCTGGGTGGGGGCCTTTGTTTGCGTGTGAACTGGGAGAGGGGAGGCCCCTGCACTGGAAACTTGCTTAGCCCCTTCTCAGGCCCCCTGGGTCAGCCTTGCTTTAACCGAGCTTATGTAGGACGCGAAGGTGGCAGGGTGTTTGGTGTGACTGGGGTGCTTTGTAGCTGGGGCTCTAGGGGGCTCAGAGACCGGCCGATACTCCTGACTCAGCAGCGCCGGTGTTCTCAGGGTCCTTGCTGCTGCTCTCGTGGGCTGTGCGCCTGTCCACGTGGCAGGGCGAACGGGGCCAGGGAAAATGGAGGCCTTCTCCCGGCCTTGCAGGCGGTGGCATCGTTTCCTTTTTGTAGGAACAAACGAACAACAGAGAAGTACAAGTAAGAAGTGGAAAGAAAGCAAAGGAAGATGCTGAGCGATGAAAAGGACAACTTTGGACAAAACCTGGGCCGTCGGCGTGTCTGCCGGGAGCTTCTGGGAGCTAGGTGTCGTTGTGACGCAAGCCCAGAGCACGGGCTCCAGGTCAGGCCAACCTCACTCGAGTCCTGGCTCCAGGACTGGGTGCATGCTCAGCCTCCCTGGACCTCAGTCTCCTCCTCATGCAGAGAAAGAGCGCCTGACGGTGGAGGTGTTCTGGTCAGGGAGAGGACGTGGGAGGTGTCTCCTAGTTATTGCAGTTCCCTCCCCTCCATGGTCAGTTTATCCTTGTGTCTCCTCTGCACACAGTGGCTTCTACCACTCTGGTTCCGCCCAGTGACCGCTCCTCTCCATGACCCTCCTGGCTGACCTCTGGGTCTTTCCTTCACAAGCCCTAAGAGCCACATTGCTAATAAACGCCACAGGGGCTGGGTGGCCACAGCTGCTTTGGAGGCTCAATACCGGGGTAGTGAAAGGTTAGCCCTGATGCTCGGAGCTTGTGTTCCTGGCAGAGTCATTTGGAGCAGACCCAGCTGTGCAGCGAAGCATCTGCAGACAGGACTGGGCAGTGGATGGGCATGGCCCACGGGGGCGATGCTGAAGGAGCACCAGGCTGTCTGCAGGGGGTGAGCTGGCAGAGCTGGGTGAGCCAGGAGACGCTTGCGATCTGCTTGCGATCCCACAAGGTGACCAGGGCCAGGGGACGTCGCTGGGACCTTCAGTTCCCTCTGTGTGCTGCTGCCCCAACAAGTGTGCCGCTTGTTAAATGTGAATGCATGTGGCTCAGTCCACGAACATCACATTAGACTTGGAGGGCATCTCAGGGCAAGGCTGGTGATTACAACTTAACCTTGAGCTGGAGGTGTTGGAAGCTTTTGGGGGTGAATGGCAGGAGCACGAGTGAGGGAGGATGGAGACGCGAAGCAAGTCGTGCACAAAAACGGTGGTTGTAAAGTGTGCCTGGGGCCCCTGCCTGGTGTGCTGTGCGGGGCCCTGTGGCACGGTGGCCAGTGCAGCTGCATTGAGAAGGCCTCTTGGAGCAACCTGGGCCAGAAGAAGAGGAGAGAGGAAAGTCAGGCTGAGCTCAGAGTCTTTGGGGGGACGTGGAGCCCAGGAGCAGCTGGACAGAGTTTTCCCAACGATGTCCGTGGGCTGGTGGAGTCAGGGAGCCGGCCCAGAGGGGTTTAGCTGGGGTCCACTGGAAAGTGTGGGCAGAGGAAGGAGCCTGTGTGCCGCCCTGCCTGCACTCACAGACAGCCCCATCTCCCCAGGACCCCTGGTCCCCATCCCGCCCCTTGGCTCGATGCAGATCCCAGGTGTCTCCGGTCATTTCCAGCAGGCCAGAAGATACCTGTGAGAGAGGGGGTCTGTCTTCCCCTTCCCCGCCCCTCCCCTAACCCCTGGTCACCAGTGTCCCGCACCACATGCTCACTGTCCAGGTCTGTTCACAGTTGGTTGAATTGGGATCCAGGTGAGGCCCACGTGTGACTGGCTGACGCGTCTCTTTGGTATCACCTTCAAGTGAGAGCTTTATTGAGATGGAACTCATGTACCTTTGTTGTTTAGTCGCTCAGTCGTGTCTGACTCTTTGCGACCCCAAGGACTGTAGCCCGCCAGGCTCCTCTGTCCATGGGATTTCCCAGGCAAGAATACTGGAGTGTGTTGCCACTTCCTCCTCCAGGGGATCTTCCCGACCCAGGGATCAAACCTGTGTCTCCTGCATTGGTAGGCAGATTCTTCACCACTGCACCACCTGGGAAGCTCAGTGTAAAACTCAGTGTGTTTTATTTAACACATTCAGACTTGTGCAGCCATCACCACAACCTGACTGAGGACGTTTTTGTCTCCTGTTCCCAAAGAAAGGCTGTATGTGTTAGCTGTTGTTCCTCAGCCCCCTACCCCAACAGTCACACTCGGTCTCTAGTTTTTGCCTTCCTCTTCCCCGGGGCTTACTATTGCTGGGCTGAAGACACTGGCTCGTGTATGGTATCTCGTCTCCACCGATTGGACTTGGCTGATGGCATTTCCTTGGTGTAATTCAGCATGTTTGTCTGTCCTGTGTGAATTTCCTGAAAATTAGTGGTCAAATCCAAATGCAGGTTCTACTTTTTTGGGTTCTAGTGCTTTTTTTTTTTTTTTTTTTTGGTGTGAATACTATCTGTTGTTGATTGTTAATCATTAGGTTCCATTAATTCATTAGAGTTGGTACAACACTTATGCCCTGTTTCCACAACAAAAACTTCCCCTGGCCAATCGATCAGATTTGGATCTGTCTTGAAGGCAGAGGAGTGTCGGTGAGCAGCATGAATGAAGGCAGGGCAACCTGCTGAGAAGAGAGGTGGCCCAGATAGGCGGGCACTGGGAGTGATGTTAGAGGTTTTTGGGTGGTGGGGTGGTGATGCTGTGGGTACTTGAAGGTGAGCTGAGGGTAGGGCTCTTTTGTTCTGTAGGTTATGGGGACCCTCTGAGAGCATTTGGCAGTTGTGTTGCAGGAAGGGGTGGTCTGGCCTGGTGGCAGGAGTCTTCGTCTGGGTCTGGTGGGCATGTGGTCAGGTTCCCTGTTGGTGGCAGGGCAGCGTGTGTCTGGGGCGGGGCGAGGGGTGAAGACCATGCCCCCAGCTGACCTGCTGGCCTCTCAGTGCTGACCCCAGGAGGAAGGAGCAGCAGGGGTCAGTTTTCCTTTATAGATATGCTAAATTTAAGGTGATTCTAAGAAATCTGGGAGAAAAAAAAGCGGTGGCCTTCACTTTGCATCTTTGTATAGCACCCAGTGTGCTTTGTCTGATGGGGTCTATCTCCTTTGTAAACTCCCTTTGCTTGCCGCCCAGCACCATCTTGGTTATCTTTTGTCTGTTTCTGATGTCTACCGTAGTCTATTTTCTTTTTACTCAATAAATCCTTATTGCAGTCAACTCCTGGTTGTTCAAAAGTTAGACCTGTTGACTTGAAACTTGTGTACACTCTGAAAACCTTGACCCAGCCCGCCCTGGCACTCTGCGTCTGGAGTGGAGGGTGACCCCGCAAGGATGCTGGTGAGTCGTGTGGAGGAAAGTGGATCAAGGGGGCCACTTGCCAGTTGATTTGCTTAAATAGACAGTGGAAGTGGACGTCCGTGCAAAGGTAAATGTGTAACCTCTCAGAGGCAGGTGGTGGTCTTCCCTCCACGCCCCGCAACCTCTCCGTTTGCCTCTGGTGAGTAAGTGGGCTCCCGGTGTTGTGAGATTCTCTGATGCTGAGCCACACTGACCTGGCCAGTTGAGGCAGAGGCAGTCAAGGCTAAGCGCCTCCCTCTTGGCTTCCTTAGATCTTGTCCAAAGCTGTGCCCTCAGGAGACAGGCCTGGAAGGCACCCAGTTAGAAGCTCTGTGGGCATGTGGAGCGGGAGCCTGAGAAAGCTCCTGCGCCTGGTTTTAGCCCAGTGTCTTCACGGAGTGAGTGCCTCCCTTCCTGTGAGGGTGGAGTGTGTTAACACCTGTTCAGCCCAGGGCAGGGCTGGGCGGGTGTGGTGCTGGGTGGGACGTGGGCGGAGCTGTGGTTTCACCAGGTATGGGGTCCTGTGATGCAGGGCTGGTGAGCCACCTTCTCTCAGTGACAGGAGTCTAGAGGTGTGTTAAGGAAAAGCGCATGTCTGGGTGAAAATTCTCTGAGAAACAGTGCTGTGAAGTAAATAGAAAAGATGGTGAGAAATTTGGCTGTAAAGCTACAGGAGCTCTGGGTGGCATTTTTCTTTTCTTTTTTTTGTCTTTTGTCTTTAGAAGAGAAAGAAAGAACTTGGTTGGCTTTTTAAGGGATTTGAGTCTCGTTTCAGCAGGAGGCATCTCACCTGAGATGATGGCAGTCCTGGATGCTGGAGCATCATAGCAAGAAAGGGGCTGAGCCCAGTCTGGGCTTATCACAGGAGGAGGGGGCACCCAGACGGGTTTATCAGCGTCTGCCACGGGGGCAGTGGGTAAGGGTGGCACCCTCCCGGGGGGCCTGCAGGTTGACATCCCTGTGGGACGAGACACACCCTGCTGATCTATCTGATGGATCCTGGTGTCGTTCCAGCAAGCACTTATTCGAAGAGTAGTTTCTATTTTATTTTTGCGTGTTTTTCTGAAATAAGATATTTTTAAGTCCATGTTGTAGAGTGATGGCTGTTGAACTTTGCAGAGTTGCTTTTCGGGGGCGGGGATTCTGACTGGTGCTGCAAGGTGCTGGCTTGGCTCCCTGGCTCCAGGCCCCCAGGCCCCCTGCTCTGCACGCTCAGCACAGTTAGGAAGGTCTTCCCTTGCCTTAGCTTCAGGACGGGCCTGCAGCCCTGGCTGCAGCTCTTTCTGTTACTTGTGTGGTCTGTCCCAAGTGTGTCTGAATGTTAACAAAGGCAGAAAAAAAAGATCATCAGTGTTTCAGAGAAGCCGTGTTTCTCAGTATGTCATAGGCTCTTTTTTTGATTGAGGGGAGACTCACACAATAGAAACCATTTTAAAGTGGACAGTTCAGCGGCATTGAGTGCATTCAGTGTGAGGTAAGCATCGCTTCTGTCTAGTTTCAAAGCATTTCCATCACCCCAAAAGGGAACTTCCCATTAAGCAGTCCCTCCCCATTCCCCACTCCCTCCAGCCCTGGGAACCACCAGTTCTCATTGCCTGTGGATCTGCCTCAGCTGGATATTTCACGTAAGTGGAATCATAAAACACGTGACCTTTTATGGCTCTTTTCCCTGAGCGTTTTCAGGGCTCGTGTCTTAGTGTGTATCAGCACTTCGTGGTTGACCAGTCCGTTATGTGGCTGTATCACAGTTTGTTTATCCATTCATCTTTGATTGATGGGCGTTTGGGTGGTTTCTACCTTTTGGCTATCGTGGCTAGTGCTGCTGTGAACATTCGCCTGCAGGTTGGTGTGTGGCATATGTCTTCATTTCTCGGGCGTGTGCCAGGGGTGGAACTTCTGGGCTTTACTCTGTGACTTTGAGAGGAACTGATGCACTGTTTCCACGGAGTGGTTTCGGTTTCTCCGCATCCTCACCAGCACCGATTACTGTCATCACAGCCTTTTAGAAAGTGAAGTTAGTAGCGTAATATATCACGTCTGGCATATTTTATTACTTACCGAAGTAGAAAAAAATATTAGATTTAGGTGTATTTTGCCCAGATCTACCTAATAGCTGTAACGTACATCCATTTCTTTGTGCTAGAGTTTAGAGGATGTTTGGAACCTGGACAACTAGATAAACACTGTAAAGCTTCATAATTTAACAGGGTGGGAGAGAAGGTAAGAGTCCAATATCCAGCTCAGGCCTGTGTGTCTGAAGTCAAAAGTGTTCACCCTCTGGGTACACACGGAGTGCCAGCTATGTGCTAGGCGTCTTGCCCAGTGCCCAGGGAACAGGGCTGGGTGCAGACCACGTTGCTCCTGCGTCCCCCCCACCTCCAGCTCACTGAGTCAGGAACACAGGGGAGCATCATCCAGTCACCACAGATCCCTGGGAGACGTGGGAGGAGGGCACATTCCAGAGGGAACGTGATGGGGAGCCTGGCCTGTGGGGGTGGGGGTGGCAGGAGACGCGGCCAGGGCAGAGGCCACCCTGAGCACTTAGGTTTTCCTCCAGAACACTGAGGGCAGGCGTGAGACACGCACACATGCCATATGTGTTTCCCAGGAGCCCCTGGCTGTGGGTGGAGAACATGTGGGAGGGGGCTTGAAGATGCCTGAGACTGGCACACTGGAGAGGCTCCAAGGGGGCCGACGGAGCACGTGGGGGTCAGGAGGCAGGTGGTCTGGAAGATGTCTGATTGCTTTGGGGCTTGGCTGGGCGATGAGGCGGTGCACCGGAAGAGGTGGGCAGATTTAAGTTGAGTCTGCCAGCTTTGAGAAAAAATTTTGTGTATTTTTTTATTGGAGTATAATTTTGAGAAAGAGTTTTAAAAGACTTTTTAATAAGGAAGAATTCAAATATTCACAAGAGTAGAGGAGACGACAGGAGGGCTCAGCCGTGCCACTCGGCCTGGTGCGTCAGTCCCTCCCTGCTCCCCTCCCTTGCTCCTGGAAGCGTGGTGTCACTGCGTTTGTCAGGATTCATTTTCTATGAGGGAATGTTAGCCTTACAGGAAAGGAGCCAGAGGTACAGGATTCCCACACCAGCGCCCCCCGGTGTCACCCTCTTGTATCGTTCATTCGAGGGCAGTTAGGAAAACTAGCATTGGTCCAGTGCTGCGAGCTCGTCTGAAGATCCTCCTCAGGCTTGGGTGTTAGTCTGACTGGCATCCACTTCCTGGACACTCCCTGTCCAGCCTGGGGGCCTGCCTTCGTTTGCTGTCACGGCCCCTCACCGTCTCTACTCTTGAGCAGGCTGGAGCCCCTCTTTTCCTCTGTCTTTTGTGACCGCGCTATGGGCGCTCTCTCAGACTGCGCTGTGTCCTCTCGGCTCACCCCCGTTGTTTTCTGGTGGCTTCCCTTCTGGACCTGCAGGACACTCCAGTCTCTGTGATTTTCCTGCCTGGTGCATTTCATCAAGGAGCCCTGGTTCTTCTTTTGTTGGAGAAACAGTGTGTGAAGCTTGAGACCTGGGTGGTGAGTGTGCTCCTAGCCATAGGGTGTCCTTGCTTCTGCTTCTCAGTGGATACGGGATGTACGTGTACTCATGCCTGTACATATGCATAGGTGTTTTTCGCTGGCCTTGCTGATTTCAGTCCAGTATCTCTGGGTTTACTCTAGCTTTCCTCTTTCCTTATTTATAGCTTCTTCATCAGATAGTTGGGTCTTCATCAGATAGTAAGAAGTCTAGGTCTCATTGCCCTCAGTGTATTTGCTTATTTGTTTGGGCCAAATATACACGGAAAGTAGTTTTAGAATTGCTGCCCATCCCTGGGGAGAGACAAGCTGCTACCTGGAGAGCCGCTCAGCGTCCAGCCGGGGGCACTCAGTCAGGGCATCTTCCTCCTGAGTTCTCCCTCTGCGCTCTTCTAGTAAATGAGAGATTCAGCTTAGGGACTTCGCTGGTGGTCCAGTGGTTAAGGCTCCAGGCTCTCACTGCCGAAGGCGTGGGTTCAGTCCCTGGTCAGGGGACAAGATCCACAAGGCACACAGTGTGGCCAAAAAAGGAAGCAGAGGAATCCGGTTTAACATTTGTGAATGGTAATACGCAGCCCGGCGTGAGATGAGACTGTTACCTGTGTTGCGGTTGAAATCGGAAACGAACTGGGCAGACTCAGGACCCCGCTGTTGTAGGTGCTGCACTGGTAACCGTTAGCGTGGTGACTGGGTGCCAGAGCCGGCTGCTGGGAGGGCTGGCCGTCCCCCCGCAGAGGCAGAGGCACTGTAGGAACAGTGAGGAGCCTGCGTGCGCCGTGGGTCACTGGCTCGCGTGGACCCCGAAGGCCGGGGTGGCCTTCCTGGGCCAGGAGCCACAGCGTGCCCCCCGGCAGGGCCCGCACCCCACCCCACCCAGGGTCTGCCTCGGAGCTTTCTCACCGTCAGGAGGTGACCACGGCACTGTTGCCTTTTGGTTCCGTTTTTTTTTTTTTTTAATTATTTTATCTTTCATGATAAAAGGAATACATGCTTATTGCAGAGAATTTAGAAGATACTGAAAGAAAAAGAGAAAAAAGACCCACGGGTAACGACCCTCGGAAGAAGGAGTGAATTTGTTAACAATGTGTATGTGTCTGCTTCCAGATGCTTTTTCCTGTACAGTCATAGATAGCTGGGGGCAGCCTACACTGAAAATTTTGCGTTGTTCCTTTTCACCTAATACCATGAGTGCTTCTGAGGGCCGTTTACATTTGTTGGGGGATGTTGACAGTGATGTGGGGCGGTGGCTCCCGGGGCAGCACGGCTTGGTGCCTGTGGCTGCGTGCCCCCCGGCCGTGGGGCCGTCCTCGCCGCGTCTCCCCAAGGGCGCCGTGCAGCGCTCCCCCAGAGCCTTGGCGACAGTCCGGCGGGTCCGGCGCCGTGGCTGCGGGCCCCTCACCACCCCGACACGCCCTCTGAGCATGCGCCTCTCCTTCAGCGCCCCCAGTGAAGTGCCGAGGGGCAGCCGGGAGTCCCGTCTCTCGCCGACTGGAAGCTGCCGGAGGGCGGGACCAGGTCTCCTGGCTGCATCCTCAGTGCTGTTGCTGGGAAGCAGGCCATGGGCTCTGTCTGGTGGATGGGTGTGTGTGTTGGAGACAGGTGGCTTAGCAGAAATGAAGCACAGGCTCTTAGCTGTGCCTGCCCTCTGTGGTTAATTACAGATGCCCCGTGTGTAAGGTGGACTCCGGGACCCCTGTGAGTCCCCCTTGAGTGGGCGCTGGATCCCAAGGCTGAGAGCCGCTGCACTCCCCTCCTCAGGGGAGCCCCCGGAAAGCTAGCAGGGCCCCTGCGGCTGCGTCCCTGTTTGCGGCATCTCATTACTTCTGGTGCCTGTCAAATGGGGGTGAAAACTATGTATTCATGTAAAACGATGTATCAGCCAGCCAGCAGAACAGTTGTCGACACACTGTATTATATTTTATATATAATGTAGAGAGTTATTTAGTTACAGCAAATGTTGATTATACATACTTACTCATAATCATCAATGTCATATGATTGTTTCATTACGTGTGTTCAATGTGCCTGATTGTTACAGGGATTGTATTTAACAGCCGTTTTATTGTGACGGTAAAATGAGTTAACATGCAAACGTGCCTGCTGTCCCTGAGATGTGCTCAACGCATGTTACTTCTTATTACCGCAATGATTGTTTTGTTTAGTTGCTAACTCGTGTCTGATTCTTTGTGACCCCATGGACTGTCACCCACCAGGCTCCTCTGTCCATGGGATTTCCCAGGCAAGAATACTGGAGTGGGTTGGTGGTGTTAGTGGGTGGAAGAGATGTCTCAGCTTCTTTGAGGAACGTGCCCTTCTTGGGGGAATTTGAAAGTGACACTTAGAGGCCCGCCCATCTGTGCCAGCACTGCCCGGGGCTGGTGAGGGCTGCACGAGGTGGGCATGGCTGAGGTGGTGACGGGGGTTGGGTGGGGAGGCTCCTCTCTGACCCGGACCCTGGAGGTGGAGAAGTTGGACAGGGCTTGGTCACGGGGGTGCCTGTGCAAGGACACGGACCACGCAGTGCGGACCCCCATAGCTCCCCAAACACTGCACTGGTGAGCCCCACATCGCTGCACATCCATCAGTCCACGGAATTGTGTTCCAGAAAGACATGTCCACTGGGGCGAGCTTCGATTTGGATATTAGAGATTACAAATTGATACAGGTGAGTGGTGTAGCATGTGTCTCATAAAACGCCCTTCTTCGGACAGGAACAGATGCTCTTGTACTTCTAACTGGCTTTCCCATCTTTGGTCCCAGTTGTTTGCTTGGACATTGTCAAAGTCGTTTCTAAACAAAGCCCCAGAAGAAACAAAGCAGACCCGTTCGTGCTGTAACTCAATAGCGTGTTTTAATTTGAAGCAGGCCTCCTTGTGGACTGTGGCCGTGGTGCATGGAAGGGGAGCATCTCGGCGTGTCACCAAGCTGTGTGGGGAGCTGGAAACCGACCCTTGCCAGAAGCTCGCCCCTTTTTCTAAATAAGCAAGACTACCCTGAGCGTGTTCAAGTTTCCCCCAACCTGTGTTTATCTCCCCAGCATATGCCGCGCTCCGCAGAGATGAGTGTTCTAACCTGGTGCGTGGTGCCCTGTACCCGGTGCCTGAAATGCCCCTGCTGGTCCACTGGCGGGGAGGGCCCCGCTTCTTGGTGTCAGTTCTTGGGGGTTGCTTCTGCCGCTGCTCAGGTGGTGGTTTCAGGGTCGTGCAAGGTGGGCCGTGTGCTCGGTGGTCCCCCGCTGGGGCCGGAGGCGCACTGGCGGCCACCTGTGGGGCCTGGGGCCTGCGTTAGGTAGCTGGTGGAGGATGACCCCTGGTTGGCCGCTCCTGGGCCGCCAGGACCTGAGTGCTGTGTGGTGGCCTGTCACCATCCACTTTATTGCATTTTTTTTAATTTTAAAAGTGGTTTGTTTTCAGTGTTTGCATTTGGCCTGTCGATACTTGTATCCTTACGACTGAGAGTGCTGTTCACAGCATGATCACGGTACTTAGGAAGCAGTTAATAGTGGGCCGTGCTGAAAGCTATGAATGACCAAGTGGTGCTGGCCTGCAGGGAGTGGCCACAGGTCCGTGCGTGAGGAGGGCGCTGGTGAGACTCACCTGTGAAGTGGCTTCAGCTGCCAGGTGTGGACTGCGAGGTGCGGGAGGTCAGCCAGGGGAGTGTTGGCCGCAGGAGCTTGGTGGGCATCCTGCCAGCCGAGTACCAGGCACTCAGGTGCTTTTCGAGTGTGGACTCAACCCTAGTGGGACTTGTTACCCGCCCCCCCCCCGCCCCCCACCATTTTAGAAGAGAGGAAACGGAGGCACAGAGTGCTGGCAGGGCACACAGCAGGAAGTGCCGGATCCCGGATTCAGATCTGGGCAGCTCTGTGCGGCCCTGACAGGTGGGTGAGGGCACTGGGGTTGATGAGCACCCGGGGAAAGCAGCCGCCTGGCTTTGCTGCAATTATGCAGATGTACAGGACGTTGTAAGGGCATTCCGTGTAGTAGGGCAGACTTCATTACACAGTAAAAGGGGAAAATGGACTTAGCTTAGGTGGGTTTGGATTTTCCAGTGTTTTAATTAAGGAGCGGTCAATTGATTTGGGGGGTGGGGAGTGGAGGGATGCTGTTTTGAATTGGTGGATACTGACTTGCATTTGGGTTTCTGAGTCTTTTCTGGGGCGTGGTGCCCTGGTTTGCCCTGGAGGGAGTTTCCGCTAACCATCCTTTGCTGACATCTCAGGTGCTTTCTTTTTTTTTTTCCTCACACTGCCTCTGCCGCTCACCAGTCATTTTCACGTGCTTTGGTGGGGGGTGATGACCAGGATGGGGTGATAGGGGAAAGGCCTTGTGAAAACCCAGCTCCTGGATCTCGGCACCCGTTTTCCCCACTTTTTACATCAGAATGAAAAGGACTGTGCCTGGTGAGTTCCAGAGGCCCAGATGCTGCTGCTCCCCTTGGCCTGCAAGACGGCCGTCACCCTTGGTCTGTGTCATCATGACGGGTCACTGTGCTGAGACTCAGCTCCACCGTGTGGCATGTAAGTGCAGGAGGTTGGGGGACAGGGTGTGGGTTGTCATTGCTGTTTGTACGGTTAATCTGAGGAACAGGAGAGCAGGCTGTGGCCCTTCTGAAAGTCTGCAGGGGCCTTCCCCTCTCCTCTGTGGTCTTGTGACCCGTGGAGATCCCGAACCTGGTGAGGACCAGGCCCCAGCCAGTGACCCTCCATCGAGGTGCCCATTGGGAATGCTGTTTGCTCCCTGAAAGTGGTGAAGAGAACCTGTTTGCTTGGATCTTGTCCCTGGTGAAATGTTAACGTATTTTGAAGTGGATGATGTTTGACTTGAGCACTTGATGAATAGTTGTTTAAACTGAAGTAACTGGATACTCTTGGAGGTAACGTGATGATTTGCCAAACCTCAAAAAAAAAAAAAAAAAAAACCAAAGCGGACAGGAAGTGTGCACGCTGCATGCATCTCTGTATTACCAGATCCTGAGAGTTCACTGCCCACACAGACCGATCCCTACCTTCTCCCGACCTGGGCTGTTTACACTAGGAGAAAGCTAGCAGGGTTCATACAATGACGTGTGTAAGTCGGTTAACCATTGAGGCATGTCCTGGATCATTTCAGTTCCTCTGGAACAAGCGTGGACTCCTTACTTCCCTGTTTACTGGTGGTTGGTTCTGTGTTTACTTGGGTGACACTTTCTGTGTCTGTTTCCCGTCTTGGTGGGTGGTTTCCCAGAGAGGGGCTGTGGAGTGCTCAGCGCTCACATCAGCGGCACGCAGCACCGGTGGGGAAGCTCTGGTTGACGGCCTGGGAGAGCCCTCTGCACGGTGCTGGTGGTGGGAGAGTGCAGCCGCCCCGGTGGTCAGACCACCCAGCTTCCGGTGCTGCCCTTCTCCTGCTCTGCTGGGAGCCAGCCCACACATGGTCTGTCTGCAGTGCTTCCGTCTGCTCGGGGTCTCCGGCGCGTCACTGGCTTTATTCCTGGAAAAGTGCCCGGTGCAACCACCTGGGTGACAGGCCACACCCATGGGATGATCAGTTCAGGCTGTGGTTCTGAACTACCGAAGAGCCAAAAGACCCTTTGTTTATGTGGGTTAGAGCGATCATTACTGTATCATTTCAGTTCAGTTCAGTCGTTCAGTTGTGTCCGACTCTCTGCGACCCCATGAATCGCAGTACGCCAGACCTCCCTGTCCATCACCAACTCCCGGAGTCTACCCAAACCCATATCCATCGAGTCGGTGGTGCCATCCAACCATCTCATTCTCTGTCATCCCCTTCTCCTCCTGCCCCCAATCCTTCCCAGCATTAGGGTCTTTTCCAATGAGTCAACTGTTCGCATGAGGTGGCCAAAGTATTGGAGTTTCAGCTTTAACATCAGTCCTTCCAATGAACACCCAGGACTGATCTCCTTTAGGATGGACTGGTTGGATCTCCTTGCAGTCCAAGGGACTCTCAAGAGTCTTCTCCAACACCGCAGTTCAAAAGCATCAATTCTTTGGCGCTCAGCTTTCTTCACCGTCCAACTCTCACATCCATACATGACCACTGGAAAAACCATAGCCTTGACTAGACGGACCTTTGTTGGCAAAGTAACATCTCTGCTTTTCAATATGCTATCTGGGTTGGTCATAACCTTCCTTCCAAGGAGTAAGCATCTTTTCATTTCATGGCTGCAATCACCATCTGCAGTGATTTTGGAGCCCCCAAAAATAAAGTCTGACACTGTTTCCACTGTTTCCCCATCTATTTCCCATTACTGTATAAGATATTAAAATTGAGGGCATTAAAACGTTAGATCGGCTGTAATGACCAACATTTAATGTATTGTGCTGACAAAAAATCCGATATGTATTAATATATTTTTATGAAAGCATTGTTTAAAAAAAAAGTGAGTAGTATTGTTTCAGGCTTTTGTAAATCTCCTTTAGGTTTAGCTTGATAAAAGTAGCAGTCAGTTTGTGCTTTGTGTCTGCTGGGATGTGTTGTTTTGGTTGAAGTATATGAAGAAAATCTGGCCTCACGCTGATGTGTGGCTGAAAGACAGGAGTGTTAGTGGTCTTCCCAGGTGGTTGTGTGTGCTCTTCTTTGCCACCACGCCAGAATGCAACAAGTCATAGTTTCTTAAAAGCTAGTTGTCCTGCAGGGTCCAAAACCAGGCCAGGTGTGGTGTGAAGCCACCAGTGGCCGTGTGACATTGCTCATCGTCACTGGAGGACATCGGATCTCAGACATGGGGGCGCCACGTTCAGGACGTCGCATCCCTGCTGCTCTCACCACAAACCTCCGTTTGGAGGCTTTATGCTCATGGTGGCCAGTGCATGTTTTACACAATTGTAGTTTTCACTTTAAAGCTTGAATTTTATCATTACAGCAAATACTGGCAGCCGTTTTCCTGGAGGGACAAGTCCAGTTTTGAGAAAGCATCTGCCCAGCTCCAGTCTCTGGAGAAAGGGGTCAGCCCACAGCTCGCCCTGGTGTGGTCACCCTTCTTAGAGATCCTGCTGTTCCTAGGGAACAAGCGTGTCCTGTTTCTCACGCAGAGTGAAAAGGCCTGAGTCAGCGCTTTGTGAGGCACCTACTGCCCCTTTAAGGACATCACCAGGTTAACCGCCTCCCCGCTCCTCCCACTGTGAGTGTGTCTCTGCTGGACCAGTGACAGCCCTGCTGGCCCGCTGCCTCCACGGGAGCTGAGGCACCTGCAGCTGTCCCTGCCAGCACAGAGAGGGCGTGTGACAGCTCAGTATCCGAGGAACATAGCTTTAACCCCAGGAAGCCCCTCAAAGGGCCTCAGGGACCCCCCCAGGAGTTCCCAGGAGCACTCGGGGAGAACTGCTGAGTTAGGAGAACCCTGCGTGGAGTGGTTTCAGTCTACCGAACCGTCTGCATGTGGATACTTAATTCCAGAGTGTGTAGAGAGACGTTCCACTTTGATGAAGTGGTTTCACGAGTTACAAGCATGTTTTCATAAAACTGCCCAAGAAGACAGTCTGATTTGGAGTCTGCGTTCTTGTCTGTGTGGCCAGCTGGGACTGCAGCAGGGGCCTGGGGCTGGACAGACCTGGACGGCCTGTTCTGTGGAGCAAGTGTGGGTGGGAGGCTGCAGGAGTGACCGTCTGCGGCGTGAAGGACACAGGTCGGTGCTCTCCGTTGGTTCTTGGTGAAGGAGCATGGCTCCCCCTCAGGCCTCAGAACTCTCTGTGAGAACAGGCAGCTCCCGTGAGTGGGGTCCTTGGTGCTCTGAATTCTGCTTGTGCTTTCTGTGAAGGAGTTTATGAAAGTTGTCTGTTTTGAAAGCCCCTGTGTTTGCCAGCAGATGCTGATGGTTTTTCTGATGCCCTGAGTACATGTTGCGTTTGGGTGTCCGTCTGAGACAGATTGTCAGTCTGGAAGTGCTTCCGTTCCCGACTGACATCCAGAGTGAGTTTAAACCATTTCTGTGGGCCTAGACAAAGACCCTTCCCCTTCCCTGCCACCAGTCCTGCTTGCTCTTCGTCACCTCTGTGTTTAAAAGTAAAGGATACCCATACGTGCAGACAAATGCTGTTCGACTCCACTTACATGAGAATAGTCAAGTTCATAGAGTCAGAAAGTACACTAGTAGATGCCGGGTGGGAGGAGATATGGGGCATGAGTGTTTGATGGGGACAGAGTTTCAGTTTGGGAAGATGGAAAACTCCGGAGATGCATGAAGGTGAAAGTTGTACGTGAATGTCCTGGGTGCCACAGCCAGCTGCTGCGCAGTTAGATATGGTTAAAATAGCATGTTTCAAATTATGCGACTTCTACCACAATTAAAAAAAAATGTGCTTCGCAAAAAAAGAAAAAATATGCTTTGCCATTACAAAAAGCATGGAGTGTTTCCCCTCCTTCCCCAAGAAGCCACCTGGAGCCACTTGGAGGTGCCTGGCCGTGGTGCTGGCGTGAGGCCCCGTCACCTCGCTGCATCTCACGCCGGTTGTTGCAGGCTTCTGCTCATGGCTTTTGACCTGCCCCAGGAGAAGATAGGAGTGAACAGTGTGACCTACATAGAGGACGCATTCTAATTGATTGCTGACCAGCGGGCAGCCATTCCGAGTGCGTGAAAGTTGTTGGTGAAGAGTTAATGCTGACACGCTGCTGCCTTGTGACAAGCCTGGCCCAGGGGCAAGGCGGGAACCTCACTGTCTGTGGCCAAGGTCAGTGCTGCCTCTCCCCCAGCCGCCCTCTGGGCTCCGGGTGGGGCCCCCCCCCGACCCCCCCCGCGCCTGCCTGCCCCCCGGGAGGGGTGGCACCAGCTCTGGCCTGTCCTGGACGCCCAAGAGAGAGTGGACCAGAGCAGAGGGTTCCTGCTCTCAGGGAGCTTGCAATCTAGGGGGGAGATGGGTGAGCAGTCAGGCTCGTGGTTAGAAAGGAGCTCCAGACAGCAAGTCCCCGTGGGAGCCTGGAGTGGCAGGTGCCCCGCCTGGCGCAGTCCTGTGGGCCTGTGGCCGGGGCCCTGCTGTGGTCACAGTGCCCGCTTGGGCAGAACCAAAGGTTGCCGGCTATTTATGGAACTCGGTCTAACCCCCGGAGCGGTGTCAGGGCCAGGACGTCACCCGGCCCACCTGGCTGCCAGCTGCCTGCCGGCGCAGCCTCCACACCCCTCCTCCCGGCCCGGCACTTCCCCTCCCCTGGACCCTCCCGGCCTGTTGTCTGTGGTCTCATTGTCGGTCCCAGCCCCCTTTCCTGTGGGTGGAAATTCCTTCTTTTCAGGATCTGCTCAAAGCGGGTTTCCTGTGAAACCCTGCTGAAACCCTGCTGGGTTTCCTATGAAACCCAGTTGGAATGCCCTGGTCTCCCGCACAGCCCACTGGCAGACGGCTTGTTTCCAAGTGTTTATCTCCTTCCCTTTGTGTTGGCCGTGACCTTGTAGGCCCGTCTCCCCTATGATGTGACTGGCCAGCCCGTCAGGGAGCCCGTGGTCCTGTCAAGCCAGTCGATGGGGTCTGGAGGGGTCGGTCCCTGGAGGTGGTGCAGGTGGGGCGTGGAGGGAGGCCCAGTGCAGCGCGAGGTGCCAGGTGGACGGGAGGGGTAGAGTGCTGGACGCGGATGGACAGACAGACCTGGTGCTGAATGTGGCTTCGCGATCTGCATCTTGGCTGCACTGGCCCTGCGTGGGGGACCCTCCTTGAGGCTGTAAAGGCGCCCGTGGAGGCATCCAGGCCTTCAGAGCACTCTGTTCTCTGACCCTGCGGGTGACCCTGGGCCCACTCTGGAGCAGTAAACCTGGCCGAGAAGCCCCTCGCTCCTGCCCCTGCCCTGCCCCTGCAGCGTTTAGGACGCCTGACGTTTGAGGGCTGGTAGATTGCGGGCCGAGAACGCAGGACCTGCTGGTCTTCCTGGCACCCGTGCCTGCCTGGGTAGCTGCGAGCCGCTCCTCTCGGGCAAGGTTTCCAAGTGACCCTGTGTGCTGCCGGCAGTGACCTTCCCTCCGCCCGCGCCACACCCTGCCCGGCAGGCAGCCAGCCAGGCCCAAGCCGCTCTCGGGAGAGGGACTCCACTGAGGCCTGTGGAGACAGGATGAGAGGGGCTTCGGCCGTGTGCCCAGGTACTGAGCGGGGCGGGCCCCGGAGGGGGCTGCAGAGAGGCAAGAGGCGGAGTCAGTATCGTGAAAGAAACATCTAGAAACCTGTGTTCCAATTGGTTATGTCTGTCCTGTATGACGTGGATATTCAAAAAGACAACAGGCTCATTTTCTCAAGACACTGCTCACAGAGCCCCAGGTTAGCACTGTGCTTTCACGTGCAGTTGTTGAAGATCTGAAGAACCTGCCAGAGCTGATGACCCTGCAGTGAGTGCGTCTCCAGGAAGACCCCGGAGCAGGGTGCCGTTTCTCTCCACGGGGCTCGGAGCTCAGTGCCGAGAAAATGCGTCCACACAGGCGCGAGGGTGTGTGTGTGTGTGTAGGTTATAAAATATGTACGACATAACATTTACCATTTTATTTTTTATTTATTTATTTTTTTAACATTTACCATTTTAAAGTGTGCCGTTCGGGGCATTAAGTGCATTCAGAGTGTCTGCAAACCGTTGCCTCTTGCCGGGGTCCAGAACTTTTGCATCGCCCGAACAGAAACCCTGTGCCCACAACCCTCGGTCTTCCCATTCCCTGTTCCTCCAGCTGCTGGCAGCTGCTCCTCTGCCTTCTGTCTCAGCATGCGCCTGAGTGGACATTCCGTAGGAGTGCAACTAGACAAGAGCTGGACTTTGGTATCTTGGCTTCCTTCCAGGGTTCATCCAGGTTGCAGCAGGTGTCCGGCTTCATTCCTGTTTATGGCTGAACAGTATTTCAGTAGGAATAGACCACCTTTTGTTCTATCCACTCATTTCTTGATGAATATTTGGGGTTATTTTCAAACGTTATATGTGTGAATCGTGCGACTCTTAGTTTTCCCTGCCTCTGAGCCTTGCTATCCGGACGTGTGTGTGGATCCCGTCGGGGGCTCGCCTTGCGTGGAGCCAGGAGACTGCTGGTTGGTCCCTGTCTGCTCTTTGGGCGGGGCGGGTGCCTGCTGGCGGGCCCCCTGAGCCCCTCCTCGGGGACTGGGAGCGACCTGCTTCCTTCGGGCTAATTAAAACGGGGTTCATGTTCTCTGGTGTTGTTCCTCCGTGTGTTACCAGAGGGAACCGTAACCTTATTTAGTAAACCTTTCTGGGCTGTAAGGTGTGTGTGTGTTTTTGTTTTGTTGCTCACACTGCACGGCGTGTGGGATCTTAGTTCCCTGACCAGGGGTCAGGCCCACGGCCCCTGCAGCGGAAGTGCGGGGTCTTCAATGCTGGACAGCCGGGCAGGTCCCAGCTGTGCAGTCTCTTAAGTCAAACTCAGTGAGCATGACTAAGCTATAAGCACGAAAAAGCAACATATTCTGCCTAATCTGTTTATCATATTGGTTATAGTTAGTATATTTCAAGACCAGAAGGCCCAGGGTGTTAAACAGAGTGGGGAGAACAGTGACTTTTGACACTTGGCCGAGGACCTCCGTGGGCCTGGAGGTCTCCCCTGCCCGAGGGCTCCTAGCATGCCTGCTCCCACTCTGCTTCTGGGCTGGCCGGAGGCCTCTGAGCAGGCTTACAGCTTCCGTTCCCTTTGCTTAGCTTTGCCGGCCGCGTCTGTGGTCACTCGCCTCCCTGCTCACACCTGTGGTCAGGAGGAAGCTGTGGAGGCCCGTGAGCCTGGACCGTGTGCAAGGATGCCGTCAGCTGGTCCCAGGGTTCCTGGTGGCCTGGTGGCTCCAGCACCACCATTTTGTCCCTGGAAGGTCAGGGCGGGTTGTGCCCCTGAGGTGGGCGGGACCCCAGATGCAGGCCATCAGACACCCCTGCACAGCTCCTCGTGGAGACAGTTTGGTAAGACTGCCCTGAGCGAAGTTCTGCCACGCGCTAGGACGCGCCGAGTCCATTTGTGTGAAATGCCCGCGTAGGTGGAAAGTTGAGGCAGAGCCCATCAGTGGCCCCCAGGGGACGAGGGTAGGTGGGGCGGGAGGAGGCCACTTAATGGGTGTGTGGTTTCTTCTTGGGGTGATGGATGCGTTCTGGAAATGCGTAGTGAAGGTTGGAGAACATTGTGAATGCACCAAAAGGCAGTAAATTGTACACTTTAAATGGTTAGGATGGTAAATTTTATGTTGGGTGAATTTTGATGTGGTTAAAAAAACAAACCCCACCTTGATCCATTCGTGCATATTCATGACCCCAGATTTCCGTATGTGGCCTTGAGCTCGAAGGCACCAGCACACTTGGCCTTGAAGGACGCCTTTTTGATTCCTGACCAACAAAAAATGACATTTGGGGTTCCACCTTAAGCTCAGAGGGGTTCACCAGGATGTAGGAGACCCCGACCTTGCCTTGGCCAAGCTGCAGAGGGCACTGGGCGTGTCTGGAGGTCTGGCGTGGATGGGAGAATGCCATGATTGTGTCATTTCAGGACAGGAGCCAGCACTCGGCACCTGGCACCGTCCATGGTCCAAGCCATGGGCCAGTGTCATTCAGCTTTTTTCAGTCTTCTGAAAAACGCAGAGACCCAACAGTCCTGTTTGATTTTCAACAAATTTACTCCTAATTAATTATTCTGACTCAGAAAGACTGTGCCTCTCCGGGATGCCACCGTTTAGAAGTGAGGTCTCAGATATCTGGTTATGCAGATTGGGGGGTTTTCCGATTTCTGTCATTTGGTGAATTTGCTTTTACGTGTCCCCTCAGGGAGTTCTGTTGGTTCCAAGTATGGGGATTACAGATGAATTAGTGCTCAGTTGAATTGGATTCAGCCATGAGTATCAGCCGTAGGATCCTTGCTAAAGTGTGCAAGGAAATCTTATTTCTTTTTTTTTAAAATTTTTTTTTTTTTATTTAGCTGTGCTGGGTCTTAGTTGCAGCACGCAAACTCTGAGTTGCAGCATGTGGGATCTAGCTCCCTGACCAGGGATCGAACTCAGGGTCCCTGCATTGGGAACCTGGAGTCTTAGCCACTGGACCACCAGGAAAGTCCCGGGAAATTTTATTTCTTAAAGCTAAAGCTTACTTAGTCTTTTCAGATGCTCATCTTGGTATAAGAACATTCTGGGATTTGTTTGGTAATAGCATTGTGATGTCTGCTATTCAACATGTGCCTTGTTTTATTAACATTAAAGTAACATTTCTTTTCAAAGTGTTGCAATTATAAGTTAAAACAAACACTGGAGTATTCTTATAATAAAATCTGAGTTGAAATGCTTGGTTTCTAAATGTATCACTAGGAAAGGAAGTATTCTTTTGCTGTATTACCATGGCAGTGTTGTAGACATGACCCTATAGATTATGCAGCCTGCGAATATTTTGATGTATAACAAGAAACCATGTTTTATCGCAAAAAAAAGATATAAAGAGAGGCCGAAGTTTTTCCTTCGTAATGTTTATTTTTAACCTCTGTTTTACTGTGTTAAAAAGACTCGTGTTCATAGTAGAAAACATAGTGACAGCAGAAGGGTGTATTATTAGTTGGGGCACATGAAGCCCTAAATAGACCCCAGCATCACGGCTCCTGCAGGAATCCAAGCCTGTGTGTGAATTTCCAGGGGTGTGTGGGCTTCCCACTCTGTCCTGGGGCCAGGCTCAGTGTGGCTCTACCCGGGGCAGGCGAGGGGCCTGGAGGGGAGGTCTGTGGGGTTCCCTGGGATCCACCCACAGCTGACCTCCTGCCTCCACAAACCTAACCCTCCACTGCCTGCACAGACCGTGCGGCTGGGCAGCATATGCCCATGTGCCAGAGAGGAGCAGGCAGCCAGGCCATGGCGGACAGCCAGCAGACTCTGCCATGGTGAGGGAGCGAAAAGGAAACAAGACTCTACCTGAGCTGGTATATCAGGCCACTCCGGTCCTTCAGCCTGCTCTCTGCCACGTGTTGCCCTGAGTGCTGTGTGTGCCTGGTGCAGGGAGGACTCACGTGGAGCATGCCAGGCTGCGGATGCTGTAGAGGCCGCTGGAGCTGGAGGGGGTGGCGGAGCAGACACTCTGCTGTTTCGAGTCAGGCGGTCAGCAGTGTCCTCTTTAAGAAGGTGACACCTAAACAAAGACCTGAAAGAGTGAGCAAGCCACAGGGATCATTGAGGAAAGAGGGTTTCAAACAGAAGTGACAGGTGCAAAGGCCCTGGGGCAGGAGCCTGTTGGGCAAAGAGGGGAGAAAGGCCAGGGCAGCGACAGGCCTGTCTGGTTGAGATGGGGGCCGCTGGGGGTCTGAGCAGCCCCACTGTTGGCCTCCAGACTGGCCAGCCCCCCAGACTGGTCTCCAGTCTGCAGCTGCGGCGTGGACACGGAGGGACCCTGTTAGGAACTGCAGGGTCATTCACCAGGAGATGACGAATGGCAGCTGGGACCAGCGTGCCAGCAGCAGAGACGGTGAAGCTGACGGCGTCTACACGGCACAGGTATGAGAGTGGAGGCGGCTGGCTTTAGTCGTGGGCCAGGTGTGAGGGGCAGAGATGGCACCAGCACTCTGGCCTGGGCAGTGGCCTCGTGACTGAGGTGAGGACGCTGGCTGGGGGTGGGTGTTAGTCATGCAGGGTTCTGGTGACCCTGCCAAGTGGGTTCAGAGGGGTTGGGGGAGGGTCAGCAGAGGTTCCTGGGGAGGGCGGGGTGGGCAGGTGCCGTCAGAGTCCAGGGTGCCCATCCAAGCAGAGGTGTTGCGAGGGCAGCAGGGGGCTCATGGGCTGCGTGGACCAGGGAGGGGTCTGGCGGAGGTCAGAGTGCTGGCAGCCGCGCCGCCAGCCGTGGCCATGGGGTGCGCTGTGGACGGATGTGGGGTCGGGGGGCTGAGGGGCCGCAGGGACCAGAGCAGCAGCGGTGAGGCGGGAAGGGGAGCTGGCGGAGAGCGCGGGGCTCTCAGCGGGGCTGCTGTGGGCAGGGGCACGGCCTGACTGGAGAGGGAGGGAGGAATTATGAGATGAGCACGTGGGACCAGCTGATGGGCCGCTGGAGCGAGGAGTGGGCGCCAGAGACTGTTTCTGCCCCTGACGTCTTTTGGGGGCTCACTGAAAACATCCTGAGCGTTGTTCTTTAGAGGACGTTTCTCTGAGGCACATTTGTAGGCTGAGGGTCGTCCTTTTTAGCACGTCAATCTTCCTCTTTCGTGGCAATCTGCTTGCCTTATCACTGGTCTGTTTCTCCAGTGTCTTGTCTGTTTTGTCTTGTTTAAGATGGGAGTGGGCTGGTGGGGGCGGGGGGGTCATGGCTCCGAGAGGAGGAGGGCTGGGGGAGCACCCTGGCTGTGGCCACTGTTTGCGGGGTGGGGGTTGGGTGGTCCCCGTGAGCCTCCCCCGCCACCCAATTTTATCCTGATGGCAAGCGAGGGGCACAGAGCCCGGGGTAGGGGTGCTGCAGGAGCCCCCTCCTGATGGTGGGTCTTCCCTCTGAAGAACCAGGAGCTGGGGGCAGGGTTGGGCGGCAGGACGGAGGTGCCTGGGTGTGGGCAGGCGTGGGCTGCGGGCGTGCACAGAGGGGTCCCAGGAGGCTGGCGGCCGCAAGGGGACCCTGGGACCAACTGACACATGATTTCTGTCCCCCGTCCCCAGGCCCGCTCAGACCAGCGTTGTGTCAGAATCAGTCCTGGGTGGCAGAGGACCCGCTTTCTGGGGGCTCTCTGTGCCCTCAGAGACGTCCTTCCTCGGTGTGGCCTCCTAGCCTCGGTTGCCTGGCACTGGGGCCCCTCCTAGCACTGGGCTGTCTGTGCTCAGAGTTCCCAGGGCCCAAACTTGTGCCGTCCACCACTGTGCCCCGGGTCCCGACCAGGAAGCTGGCCATTAGAGGACCCCTTCGGCTCCATGTGTGTCTCTTGAAGACACGCATGTCCCCGCTCGTCCCCACGGGTCTGAGGCGAGGAGGCGCTGCTCGGAAGTCAGCGCTTGCCCCAGCGTTTGGTGCTGCGGACTCGCTGGGTTGGGGTCTGGACCGGGCATGGTGGTGTCTGCTCTGCAAGGCCTCGGCTGTGGGGGAGTGCAGCGGCTCCTCACCGGGCTCCTGGGGTCCCGGTCCCCAGGGCTGGAACTGTGCGGGGACCTCCCCTCTCACATATGGGTCCTGGGCCAGAGGGCTGACCTCCGCTGGGCCGCCCACGAGGGGCCTCTCCCCTGGCTCAGGCTGGCTCCCCTGGGCAGTGTGTCAGGAGGAAGTGTCCAGACGGCCGACCTTTCCAGAGAGGGTGGGAGCTGCCTGGCTGCGGTGACCCAGCTCGACAGTCCCTGGCGTCGTTGCCCCTTCACTCCTCACAGCCAGCCCGGACTCACGGGCTGGGACGTGGACCCCACCTCATGTGAGATGCCGCCCAGAAGCTGAACGAGGGGATGTTGCCCGGATCTTTCAGACCCCATGGTGTGTGCTGCGGGGGTCTGAGCACAGCTCCTCCATCACCACAAGACCGGGTGGTGGCTGTCCCTGAGGGCAAGACTAATTAATTGAAATACCTTTCAAGTCTGATTATACCAGCCCCTCTTTTGTACCTTACAGGTGGTGCTTGTTTGTGAGTTCACTTTCCTAATCAGCAGGCGCTCACATGTCGGGATGTAGTGGGTTCCTGCAGGCTTGTTTCCAGCAGTCCTGTTGAGTTTTTAGTTCTGACGGCATCTGTAGTTTCCGTCTTGACTGGATGTTGGTGGTCGTGTCACCTGCGTGGGGCAGTTCTCTGTCTCTGTTTCCAGGGACACTGTGTGTTTCGTTTTCTTTTGTTACCGCACCTGCCCAGCTCTGTTCACGTGGTGATTGCAGGCCTCGTGGTTTGGCTCTGTCCTCAGAAGAAATGCTTTGCTGTGGGACTGTGTTCATCAGGCTTTTTATCAGATGATCGTTACTGGGTCCAAGAAGTCCCACATGCTAAGTTGGAAAGCACTTTTGTCTGTTTTGTTTGTTTTTATTTTCTAAATTGTGAGAGCATCTTGTTTTCAAACGAGTAAAAACTTAAAATAAGCCATAGAAAGAACATCTGTATATGTGCCACCCAGTTTAACAAAGTAGCTCTTAAACGGTTCGAAGTGCTAGGGCCGCTTCTGTGTGTGTGTCAGATGCCTCAGTTAGGGGCTGCTGCCCAGACCTTCCAGGCCGTGTGACCTCAGCACCCCAAAGCTGCCGATTCCCTGGGCAGAGGCAGCCCCACCATGGCTGCACAGCTGTGAGTCCCCATGCTCCTGGCTGACTGGGGTCTTCATTGTCACCGGTGGTGTGAAGCCTCAGAATCACGCACTCTTTTCCCTCAAACCTCCAACGCCTCTCCCTTCTAGCTGTGGGGCCCTGATCATTCATTTCAACCCATCCTGTCTATAAAAGGGAGCCGGCAATGGAGCGCTTTAATAAATTCCTAATTCCGGTTGAGAAAGGGAATCCAGTCCACTGTCACACATCACGTGGCAGGTGCTCAGTAGACAGCTCGTTCAGACACGGGCTCGCTCGTCAGCGGGAGTACAAACGTCGTTCCAGGTGCTGAGCTATGACTCAGGTCCAGTAGCTCTCACCTGGCATCGGCCCGCCAGGTCCGACAGCGCACTGGGGTGGCGGCATGCGTCAGCCAGTGGGACAACAGGCAGCTCAGCAAGTACTGGGTAGGACGGACCTAGCCTTGGACACACATCCCGAGGGGAGAGGTGACCTGGGTGGAGGGTGTGGGGTCGTTGTCACTTCTCTCCAGGTGAGCAGGCAGAGCAGATGTGGAGTGTGGGAGGTGTGCAGTGAGGGGGTTCATGAGCCCTGGAGGTCTGTCCACAGGGCTTCCTGGTTCCAGGGGAGGAGGCGAGGAGCGGCTCACGAGAGGATGAGGAGCAGAGCAGAGTGCGCGCGCTCTCAATGGAGAGTGAGGAAGGGCTGGGCCGCGTGGTGGGTAAAGCAATCTAAAAAGGCAGTGGGTTGAAGAGGAAGAAATGTGAACTCACCCCAGGTAGAGGTTTCAGTGGTGTTTGCTGTGACGGTTGATTAGAGGGAACTGCTGTGTAACGTCACACCTCTGGGGATCAAGCCAAAATTCTGACCTGCCGAGTCCTGCTGCTTTGGTTCCAAGATAGTTCTTTTTGGTGCAGTGACTTCAGAACATCTGGCCATCGCCCCTGAAGTCGTCTTCCAGGTAGGGACAGGCTCAGTTCCCCTGAGGGTCAGACATGGACACCCTGGAGTTCGGCCTTCTCCCACTGGTGTGGCCATGTTGGGTGGCTGAGCTGCGTTGTGGGCACTTGGGGCTGTCCCTTCTCTTTCCTATTCCTCCTCCTCCTGTGCTGGACCTCATAGAACAATTGACTTGTTGGTGCAGCCTGGGCATCCGGGGCCACCTGTCAGTTCCCCAGATGGGCAGGTGACCTGGCACCTTGGTTCTGAGCGACACAGGTGTGTGTCAGCAGGCAGGGGGGCGATGCTGACTGGTGGGTGGGAGAAACAGATGTTTACTCTTTCCAAGGCAGGCAAAAGGCTGAGACCTCACTCATAAGCCCTATGGGACAGAACTGAAGGTTTTCATTCTTGATGTCATTTTTTCCTTCCTGGTGCTTTTTCTCTTAACATTCATCAGGCCTCACCAGTAGTACCGAGAGATCGGGTTTTCGTGGATTTGCATTATCTGGAGGTGTGCGGATGCTCCGAAATTGAAGTTAAGGCTTGATGTCAGGAGGCAGTTCCCAGAGAAGAGGCCCTGGCACAGAAGCTGATCAGTGGCCAGGCCCGCAGTAGGGTGGGAGGAGGGGGCGGGATGGGGACCAGCCCCTCTGCACTGCTGCTCACCTGTGTGTTTGAAGAAAGCATTGCCACCTATGGGTGTCCACCTGCCGGCCATGTCGCTGTCCCAGCCGGACTGAGTGCTTCTGTTGGACCCAGCCCCCCACCCAGTACAGCTCATGTTCCCCAGGGCAGGCCTGCGGCGTGGGGATCCCCCGGTGCGACACACAGACCTCAGATGATTCAGCCTGTGCGGTTGGAGAAGGGGAATCCCGGCCTGAGTCAGCAGAGTGCTGAGCGGGGAGCAGGCCTGACCTTGGCGATGATGGGCAGTACCAGCCTCCGAGAGGCTTTTTTCTCACGTGCAGTTCCAGTACGGATTCTGTATCTGGGCTGGAAAACCCAGACTGTGGCCTTAATCTTGTGTTTCAGATAACATGTGCGCAGGCAGCTTTGGGGCCTGGACGCCCTGGTTCCCACCCTGCCCCGGACAGTGGGTGCCCTTTGGCGGCTCCCCAGGCACTGTTCCCACCTGAGGTCCTCCCAGCCTCCTGGCTGCAGAGTGAGGTGGTGGTGGCCTGTCTTCCAGACGATGGAGCCGGGCGCTTGCTGCCTGCCGCGGGCATGTGGCTCCACCTGCCCGTCTCCCTCTGTCCATCTGTAGAACACAGATGGAAATCTTAACTGGCCTGTCACAAATCCTGAATTAGGGAAGTTTAGAATCAATGTGGACATCTATCAAATGGGGGTAATGACTGCCGACATCTTGTAATCAGTATTTTTCCAATAATAGATATAATGCACTCATGTACAAAATACAGAGGTATAAAGACCAATCATAGTATGGCCACTAGGGAATTATCACTGTTAGTATTTTGTTTTATGATCCTTCCATACGTTTTGCTATTTATAGCCCTGAGGGTGTGTGTGCGCGTGTGTATGTGTTCAGTTCAGTAGCTCAGTCATGTCCTCTTTGGACATGACTCTTTGCGACCCCATGAATCGGAGCACGCCAGGCTTCCCTGTCCATCACCAACTCCTGGAGTCTACCCAAACCCATGTCCATTGAATCGGTGATGCCATCCAGCCATCTCATCCTCTGTCGTCCCCTTCTCCTCCTGCCCCCAGTCCTTCCCAGCATTAGGGTGGTTTCCAATGAGTCAACTCTTCGCATGAGGTGGCCATAGTATAGGAGTTTCAGCTTCAACATCAGTCCTTCCAATGAACACCCAGGACTGATCTCCTTTAGGATGGACTGGTTGGATCTCCTTGCAGTCCAAGAGACCCTCAAGAGTCTTCTCCAACACCACAGTTCAAAAGCATCAATTCTTTGGCGCTCAGCTTTCTTCACCGTCCAACTCTCACATCCATACATGACCACTGGAAAAACCATAGCCTTGACTAGACAGACGTTTGTTGGCAAAGTAATGTCTCTGCTTTTAAATATGCTATCTAGGTTGGTCATAACTTTCCTTCCAAGGAGTAAGCGTCTTTTAATTTCATGGCTGCAATCACCATCTGCAGTGATTTTGGAACCCCCCAAAATAAAGTCTGACACTGTTTCCACTGTTTCCCCATCTATTTCCCATGAAGTGATGGGACCAGATGCCATGATCTTAGTTTTCTGAATGTTGAGCTTTAAGCCAACTTTTTCACTCTCCTCTTTCACTTTCATCAAGAGGCTCTTTAGTTCTTCGCTTTCTGCCATAAGGGTGGTGTCATCTGCATATCTGAGGTTATTGATATTTCTCCCAGCAATCTTGATTCCAGCTTGTGTTTCTTCCAGCCCAGCGTTTCTCATGATGTACTCTGCATATAAGTTCAATAAGCAGGGTGACAATATACAGCCTTGACGTACTCCTTTTCCTATTTGGAACCAGTCTGTTGTTCCACGTCCAGTTCTAACTGTTGCTTCCTGACCTGCATACAGGTTTCTCAAGAGACAGGTCAGATGGTCTGGTATTCCCATCTCTTTCAAATTTTTCCACAGTTTATTGTGATCCACACAGTCAAAGGCTTTGGCATAGTCAGTAAAGCAGAAATAGATGTTTTTCTGGAACTCTCTTGCTTTTTCAATGATCCAGCGGATGTTGGCGATTTGATCTCTGGTTCCTCTGCCTTTTCTAAAACCAGCTTGAGCATCTGAAAGTTCACGGTTCACGTATTGTTGAAGCCTGGCTTAGAGAATTTTGAGCATTACTTTATTAGCGTTAGACCACAGCCTTGTCTAACTCAGTGAAACTAAGCCATGCCGTGTGGGGCCACCCAAGACGGACGGGTCATGGTGGAGAGGTCTGACAGAATGTGGTCCACTGGAGAAGGGCATGGCAAATCACTTCAGTATTCTTGCCTTGAGGACCCCATGAACACTATGAAAAGGCCAAAAGATAGGACACTGAAAGAGGAACTCCCCAGGTCGGTAGGTGCCCAATATGCTACTGGAGATCAGTGGAGAAATAACTCCAGAAAGAATGATGGGATGGAGCCAAAGCAAAAACAGTACCCAGCTGTGGATGTGACTGGTGATAGAAGCAAAGTCTGATGCTGTAAAGAGCAATATTGCATAGGAACCTGGAATGTTAGGTCCATGAATCAAGGCAAATTGGAAGTGGTCAAACAGGAGATGGCAAGAGTGAACGTCGACATTCTAGAAATCAGCAAACTAAGATGGACTGGAATGGGTGAATTTAACTCAGATGACCATTATATCTGCTACTGTGGGCAGGAATCCCTTAGAAGAAATGGAGTAGCCATCATGGTCAACAAAAGAGTCTGAAATGCAGTACTTGGATGCAATCTGAAAAATGACAGAATGATCCAAGGCAAACCATTCAATATCACGGTAATCCAAGTCCATGCCCCGACCAGTAACACTGAAGAAGCTGAAGTTGAACAGTTCTATGAAGACCTACAAGACCTTTTAGTACTAACACCCAAAAAAGATGTCCTTTTCATTATAGGGGACTGGAATGCAAAAGTAGGAAGTCAGGAAACACCTGGCATAACAGGCAAATTTGGCCTTGGAGTACAGAATGAAGCAAGGCAAAGGCTAATAGAGTTTTGCCAAAAGAACGCACTGGTCATAGCAAACACCCTCTTCCAAGAACACAAGAGAAGACTCTACACATGGACATCACCAGATGGTCAACACTGAAATCAGATTGATTATATTCTTTGCAGCCAAAGATGGAGAAGCTTTATACAGTCAGCAAAAACAAGACTGGGAGCTGACTGCGGCTCAGATCATGAACTCCTTATTGCCAAATTCAGACTTAAATTGAAGCAAGTAGGGAAAACCACTAGACCATTCAGGTATGACCTAAATCAAATCCCTTATGATTATACAGTGGAAGTGACAAATAGATTTAAGGGACTAGATCTGATAGACAGAGTGCCTGATGAACTACGGACAGAGGTTCGTGACGTTGTACAGGAGACAGGGATCAAGACCATCCCCATGGAAAAGAAATGCAAAAAAGCAAAATGGCTGTCTGAGGAGGCCTTACAAATAGCTGTGAAAAGAAGAGTACGAAAAGCAGAGGAGAAAAGGAAAGATATTCCCATCTGAATGCAGAGTTCCGAAGAATAGCAAGGAGAGATAAGAAAGCCTTCCTCAGCGATCAGTGCAAAGAAATAGAGGAAAACAACAGATTGGGAAAGACTAGAGATCTCTTCAAGAAAATTAGAGATACCAAGGGAACATTTCATGCAAAGATGGGCTTGATAAAGGACAGAAATGGTATGGGCCTAACAGAAGCAGAAGATATTAAGAAGAGGTGGCAAGAATACACAGAAGAACTGTACAAAAGAGATCTTCACGACCCAGATAATCATGATGGTGTGATTACTCACCTAGAGCCAGACATCCTGGAATGTGAAGTCAAGTGGGCCTTAGAAAGCATCACTACGAACAAAGCTAGTGGAGGTGATGGAATTCCAGTTGAGCTATTTCAAATCCTGAAAGATGATGCTGTGAAAGTACTGCACTCAATATGCCAGCAAATTGGAAAACTCAGCAGTGGCCAGAGGACTGGAAAAGGTCAGTTTTCATTCCAATCCCAAAGAAAGGCAACGCCAAAGAATGCTCAAACTACCGCACAATTGCACTCATCTCACACGCTAGTAAAGTAAGTGTGTGTGTGTAAATAGAGGGCAAATGCAATTAATTGCATCAGACACTGTTTTGGAACTTTCTCCCACTTGAGCATTGTTCCATGTAATAACTGTAGGTGAGTGGTAACAAGAAATTACTGTAGTGGTGTTTTAGGTCATTGTCAATTTTATGATTTTGACATGATAAATGCTCTTAGGTATAGACTCCTTGGTGGCTCAGAGAGTAAAGCGTCTGCCTGCAATGCAGGCGACCAGGGTTCGATCCCTGGGTCAGGAAGATCCCCTGGAGAAGGAAATGGCAACCCGCTCCAGTAATCTTGCCTGGAGAATCCCATGGACCGGGGAGCTTGGTAGGCTACAGTCGACAGCGTCGCAAAGAGTTGAACGCTACTGAGTGACTTCACTTTCCCTTTCATGAGTATTTTAGAATAAATACCTTTTAAATACCTAGATGTTGAGTTACTAGATCAAAAGGCACATGATTTTAAAAGATTTCTGAGATATTCCTTCAAAATCACCTAGTTTGGATGACAGTGATTTTTCTCCCCCAAGCGCTAATAAATGGCAGATGGGCAAAAAATTACAGTTTTGTTTGTTTTTGTATTTCTTTGACTAATGGCTGAATATATTTTCTATGCTTTTTGACTGCTAGAGTTTTCTGTACGCACTATCCATTCATAAATGCTTCCCATTTTCCAGTTAGTCTTTAATCCTTAGAAATTTAAACTCTGTATCCAGGTTTATGCCTTCCCTGGTGACTCAGTGGTAAAGAACCCGCCTGCCAATGCAGGAGACTCAGGTTTGATCCCTGGGTTGGGAAGATCCCCAAGAGTCAGACATGACTCAACCACTAAGCAACAATCCAGGTTTGTGTTTTTAGGTTTGTGAATTTATCATGTCTAAATTTTCTGAGTCTATCCCATGATTTTCTGAGTCTATCCAGTGATCCCCTCATAGTTGTTGGTAAAGAATCTGCCTGCAGTGCAGGAGACCCGGGTTCGATTCCTGGGTTGGGAAGGTCCCCTGGAGAAGGAAATGGCAACCCACTCCAGCATTCTTGCCTGGAGAATCCCATGGACAGAGGAGCCTGGCAGGCTACAGTCCATGGGATCACAAGAGTCTGACACGACTTAGCGACTAAACTACCTAACCTATCCAGTGATTAGAGAAATCTAAAAAATTTTATGTAGTCAAGCTTGCCTCTTGTGACCTCTTCCTCCCATCCTATAATTATAAAAGGTTATTCAATGTTTTTATTTCACTTAAAGATGTCTGTTTACAGTTGGTACCCATTTGGAACTTATTTTTAATAATGTGTAGAAGCTCGCCTACGTTTTTTAACATCCAGGAAGCTGTTCTTGTCCTCCTGTCCACCTGTGGACATGCCACCTCTGCCCGCCCTGACCTGTCCTGGTGGTCTGCTTACGGACTCTCCCTGACATCCCTGCCTGCCCCTCTTCTGAGAGCGAGCCGCCTGAGAACAGGGCCATCGGGGTGCTCGGGAGACGCCCGGTGAGCGGGGTGCTGTGCTTGGGAAGGGCCATGAGCACCGTGCACGGCCAGCTCACACGTCTCTTGTGGTTCACACACACCTGCTCTCTCAGGGGGCCTGAGGCAGCTCGGCTTGGTGGTGAAGCTCCCATGCCGCGACAGCAGCAAGACCCATGTCTGAGTCCCGGCTTTGCCTTTCGTCACCCTCTGTCGCCTTGTTCCCCACCTGTGCACCGGAGTTCTGCTCGCCTCCCCCTGCTGAGGACCGGAGGGGACCCAGCGTCTGTGCCTGGGCCCCGCTATGGCCTTGGCTCCTGAGTCACTGTGAGGGCTTCACGTGATGATACACACGTTACAGAGAAGTCGCGTGTTCCTTTCGGTGCTGAGAGGTGTTCTGAACTAGGACGAAATAGTCAGTGCGGAAGGGCACTGAGTTGTCTGAGCTTTCTCAGCTGCTTTAGAGGGACGGTTGGTTAGGTTCTTGTACGCTGCAGGGGATGAGAAGGATTTAGGTTCTTCGAAGAGAAAGATTTTACCGAAGCAAGAGAGGTGCCGTGTGGCCTCTTCCGTAGCGGCCTCAGTGGGACCGCTTGCGGTCGGCATGCGGCCTGTAACGTGGAGGTGCCTGGTGTTGGAGTGGGTGGTTGTGAGGATGACGTGCAGCGGTGCTTGGTCATCCCTGGCCTCTGCAGGTGAGACGGGCAGGCTGCTCGCCAGAGATGGAATAATAATCTTCACCCTCGTGAAGGCCTCGTGTTTTTGCTCCAAAACACTTGACATCGAGTTATGCATCCATAAAGGCGTCTCTACTAAGAGTTGCTGCCAAGTCGCTTCAGTCGTGTCCGACTCTGTGCGACCCCATAGACAGCAGCCCACCAGGCTCCGCTGTCCCTGGGGTTCTCCAGGCAAGAATACTGGAGTGGGTTGCCATTTCCTTCTCCAGTGCATGAAAGGGAAAAGTGAAAGTGAAGTCGCACAGTCGTGTCCGACTCTTAGCGACCCCGTGGACTGTAGCCTACCAGGCTCCTCCGTCCATGGGATTTTCCAGGCAAGAGTACTGGAGTGGGGTGCCATTGCCTTCTCCCTGCTAAGAGTTAGTGAGACACTAATATATTCCCTTTTTCATCTGATCATTCGTTTGTTCATTTATTCATTGAACAGTTGCACCAAGCCAGACATAGTCTCTGCTCTGGTGATGCCAACATTGGTGGGAGAGGCAGTTACCAATCAGAGAATCACTGAGTGAATGTAAAATCAGAACTAGTCAATGCTGCAGAGAAGTGTGTGAGAGAAAGGCATGGATAAGACAGTGTTCGTGTTTTTGCGGGTTTTTATGTAAAGCACGTCTAAATATTCTGACAAGCGCTTGAAAGAACCATTCGTCCACCCTAGTGTCATATCAGTCGTTTGGGGGAGCGTTTCAATGGGAGGTAATTTACATTTTACAGGTGTTTCTTTAATCCTTCCTTGTATCTTTTAGGGTATTGCTGAGTAGTGACAGATGGTGAATCAGAGGGGACAGTTTTTACTTAAGAGGGAAAGTTTATTAAAATACTTTTTATGAGGGGAAAAACGTTTTCTTCTTACTGATCACAGAGGTGGCTTTGGGGACCATTCCTCAAAGAAGACTGTGTTTTAGATGCTGGTTGGAGTTTCAAGCTAAACTACAAGAAACCACCTAAAACCCACTGCCGCCAGCGTTCTCTGAGTTTGCCGCAGACACAGGTGGTTGTTGGCGCAGGCACGAGGCAGCTGGGTGTTCACCCAGTGGGCGCCCTGAGTACCCATCTGGCTTGTGGCCTGCGGGGCCTGCCCTCACCTGGGTGCACCTGCCCATCGTCTGCTCTCTGTTCAGGCTGCCTTCCGGGCCCTTTCTTTGGGCTTTACCAGGAACCAGGCTGAGACAGGTGGGACTTTCCCCCAAGGGAGGAGGAAGTGAAGGGCTTACAGGAACTGTGGCTGTGCGAGGCTGACACATTTCCAGAGAACTGCCCTGCGCCCATGGCTGGCTGCCTTTCTCAGGGGCTGTCCCCACCCCCTCCCTGGTCTGCGGGGACAGGACCTGTGGGCCTGGGGCTGTCGGGGGGAGGCCTGATGGTCAGTCTGTCAACCATGCAGTGTCCATGAGCCCCCACCCCGCACTGCTGCCGACCGTCTGGTCAGAACCCCGGGGGCGCCAGACGCTCCTGGTTTCCATGCTGCTGGGGGTGGTTCCTCCCTCCCGCAACTGGGGCCGGGTTCTCCCTGCCCCGAGTGTCCCCCTTCCTTCGTGCCCACCAGCCCAGGGGGCACGAGCTGACTCTGAGTCTGGAGGCGTCTGGGCCGCAGCCTGGATTCCACCTGGCAGGGCGCTCGCTGGATGTGCAGCGAGTATTCCCGGGCCTTGGCACCTGGCCAGTCTCGGTCGTCTCTCTGGGAACTCGGCAGGGTTGGTCCGTTTCTGTGCGCCCGGTGGGCTGCGGGCGCCTGGGTCTGGGCCTGTGGTCCTGTAGATGGTGTGTGTTTGACTTGCCCTCCAGCCGACAGTGTTCTGTCTGGCTTCTCAGAGCTTCGTCCCAAGGCCACTTCCATTCACTCCACCGAGAAGGCTGGTACGATGGTTTGATGCAGTTCAGTCAGCTCAGGCAGCCACAGGAGACCGGCCTGTGTGAGCAGCAGGTGGACTTGCCCGGCGGCAAGTGTCCTGGTTTTGGCGGGAGAGTGCTGATCTGACAGCGGCTGCTTTCTGGCCCATGCCCTCGATGAGACCCGGTGCGGGGGACACGCAGACCCTGGCGATGGTCCTGCGTGGCCACTCCCTGCCCGAGGGACCCTGACACATCGCTCGTCCCTCGCCTCCGTGTCCTCCTTACAATGGTGGCCAGAAGCACAGGGGAGCTAATGTCCACCCCCAGCTTGGCCCCAGGCATGGCATGGAAGGACTCGGTAGCTCTGAGCTGCTTTCATCACTTTTTCTTGCCCTCATAGTTTCTGGCTGTGATACCCAATATAATAAGCACAGAATTCTAAAAGGAAGGTAGAGGATGCGTGACTTTGAATACTAATGCTTACTTTGAGATTCTGGAAAGAGCTTTACGGTGGCTTCCTGGTGTTTGGGTGGCAGCTCTTTAATCCCAGCCCCACTAAGACACCGGTGCCGGTGGGCTGGGCTTGCATCCCAGAGGAGGGCCCTGCCCTCCAGCCTCCCCGCGAGGCTGTGACCCAAGTTCTAGGAGCCCAAAACAGCCCGGAACAGCCTGGAACCTCGGTTCCCTTGCCAGTAACCGAAGCTGCTTAGTTTAAGAGCCAGGATGTTCATTTATTTATTGACTCTGTAATTTAGACCTTTCTTAAGGAACATTTCAGTCACCCAGGAGTGAAGAGTCAGGCAGATCTTTTTGCTTTTGAAGGTCAGCTAACTCATAATAAGACAGGCAGCAGGAACACCATGTGTGGGGGCGGGGCGGTGCAGGCAGCGCTGAGCCCCTTCTGGGAAGCCCTGGTGCCCGCCGCTCGGTTGGTACTTCCTGTTCCCTGCCCTTCCCTAGACCAGCCCCCAGACCTGTCTCTACGTCACAGGCCCAGGACTTGCCCAGAGCCCTTGGCAGTCCGTGACTCAGAGCAGGGAGAGGGGGAGGGGGCTACTCTCTCTTTCTGTGACTCTAAGGTGACTCCTGGCTCCAAGTTCTGTAATTTATTTCAAGTCGTCTGTGGTCAGGGATGCTGTCCTCAGCCTGATGGTGTTGACTGGTCCCTGTTTGTAGCAGCAGACACCCCGTGAGGGCTGGAATGAGGCTGCCTCGGGCCGTCTTCTCCCCATCAGATTCCAGGTCCAGTGCCTGACTTAATGTAGTTTGCAGTTTTTGGAAAATTCAGTTCCATGTGCTTAAGTACTTGGAAAACGGCGGAAATGAAGAGCTTCTCTGAACGGTTGTGCTTGTCCCCCTGCTCACCGGGATGGCCTGATTCCACGCTTCTCACCCGGATACTTGTCTTGCTGTTGTGGCCCTGAGTGAACTGCGGGCAGAGCCTCCAGGCCCTGGGGCGCTGCTGTCAGGCCTTATCAAAATGTCTGATTTCCAATTCCTGACTCTGCCGTATGGTAGGCGGCTTGTGTGATGAGCAGGAGCCTGGAGAGCCTGTTGTCATGGCAGCGGGTACATCTTGAGCTCAGATCACATCAGGGATGGGTGATCACGGGGCAGCCATGGAGACAGAGGCCCCATCGGCCCGTAGGGCTGTTCCCGGTAGAGGCACGTCAGACCTGCCCACCCTCCATGCCGCCGCAGAAACCGCAGAGGCTTTGTGACATTAGCAGCCACCAAAACATCCTCTTCTCTGCTTAGAGACGAAGCCACCCTGTCCCCTTAGAGCAGGTGGTTCCCCAGAGTCTGTGGTCATGAGCCCCTTTGTCAGTGTGGTGACACGTGTGATGAGTCCCTTTCCAGAGTAATGGTTTTTAAGGCAAACACAATGCACATAAGATGACAAAGAAACCTGGTTGTATTGAAATGGTTTATCAGGATACCAGAAGGGTGACGCCGTAACACTTGACCATGTTTAATGACCAGGCCCAGCAGTAGGTCGGTGCACACCCTGGTTTTGAAGTAGCACCTGTGACCGCTGCCGCGTGACGAGCAAGCCCTGTGTGCTCTGCTCTGGGCACACAGTCAGCCCTCAGCAGGTGGCAGCTGGGACCGTGGCACACGGCTGCTCTCCCTCAAGGGCTTGAGGTGGCGTGGCCTGGGGGCAGAGTGCGCGTGCTCTTCTGGCAACAAGGCTGTGTCCAAGTCCCCGCTCGCCTGTTAGTCAGCTTTCAGCACAATACGTGATTGAAGTGTTCTTTGCATTTTTCTACATCATCTGTAATAAGTGTGTGTTTTGATAATCGGAGGGAAGACTATAATACAGGAAGGATTCACCCAGTCCGCCCACATCTGCCATCGTGGGCAGAGAAACACGGCGGCTCCTTGAATGGAAACGGTGCTGCACCAGGGGCACCTATGCTCTCGTCAGGAAAGGACCCCGCCGCCAGGTCATCTGAGCGTTTGCAAGGAGGCTGACTTCCTTCTCCTGGATGGGGGTGGGGCGGATCTTAGCCGACTGTGAGCTTGCTGTGAGTCCTGGGGGCCTGTGCCTGGTCACTGTGCCCCCGCAGGCTCTCCCTGGGAAGAGGGAAGAGCTCTGCTCCGGGTCGTGCTGGTCTATGTGGTCAGTGGGCTCTGGGCACCTCCTCGGGTCTGTGACCTCGGCCCCCAGCTCCGGGTGGGAGAGACCAGCAGTGATGGCGTGGCTTGCTGTCCATGTGCCTGGTCCCTCGCTTCGGGTGGGGGATGGGACCAGTGAAGCACTCTTGGGGGCTGGGGTGGGGCTGCCAGGAGACGGTGAGGGGGCAGGGGCCCTGCGCCCTGCTCTGGGACCCTCTTCTAAACTCGGCGACAGCCCAGGCCCTGTGGGGGGACCAGCGTGGTGACAGGCTTGCTTCCGTGGGAACTGGGAAGAGCTCTCTGGTTTCTATGACCCGGTTACTCACACAGGAAGTTGATTACTCATTCACTACATGTTTCCCTTTCACTGGTTGAGCTGTGGCTCTAAAAATGGAGACTTGACACACACGCTCTGGCCCAGCAGCAGCCTTGCAGCACACTCTGGGTGTCTGCTTTGTCCCTGACTCTGACCCCTACCCACTGCACCCTGGTCAGGAGCGGACACTGGGGCCTGAGTCACCCACTTGGCGGGGCTGTGTTGGCAGCTTGCCTGCTGTGACAGCTGGTGTTCCTGGACAAGAACGGAGGACTCGCCCTCCTGACCCCAAACGTGTAGCCCGTGCAGAGGCGAGCCTCCCAGCAGGCGATCCATTCCAGACCAAACCGTCCAACTGGTTGCCCGATGGGAGATGTGCTGTGCAAGTGGCCTGGGGTCAGCGAGGGGTGTGGCTGGGGTGTCTACTGGCAGCTTCACAGTGGGGTCAGACCTGCATTTCTCCGTGAAGAGTGGAGGGGATATGAGAGAGGCTGGGAGCTGGGGGCTTGCGTGCCTGGCTGGCACGGCAGGGCCCTCATAGGTGGGGATTTGCAGCAGGGTGCCCGCTCAGGCGGCCAGAGCCGCGGCCACCTGGCCTAACACCAGCTCAGTGGCGTCTCCTCCAGGAAGTCTGCCCAGATGCCTGCTCCTCTCGGGTTGTTCCTTGGGCTTCTGTTTATTTAGATGTTTGGTGGTGCCCGCTCCTGGAGCCCTGGGCAGGAAGGTCGACCAGGGAGCTTGTGCTCCGGGGGTGCAGGACTGTGTCCTCTCCTCATCCTTTCTCTCTGATCCCCGCCCCACCACCCCCAGGATACCTGTGTCACAGCCCCTGTTCCTGCTGTGGCCGTGGAGGGCAGACATTTGCAGAGCTCACCTGGGTGAGGCTGGGCTGGCTTCTCAGCTCCCCCGGGTCAGATGCTGTCCGTGCCCGCGTGTACCTCCTTCAGGGAGGAGAGCTGGCACCCCCTCCAGCTCCTGAGCATTGTTAGTGGATTCTCTTGCCTGTTTGGTGGTTTACACACGGGACTCTCTGCGCCTCAGAAAAATAGACCCATGGTGTCCTCGAGGGCCGAGACCGTGCAGCTTTCACGTCCCTCGGCATGAGGGTTTCCTTCCCGAAGGTACAAACACAGGTCCGTACCTGCTCCCTCAGCTCACAGGGCTTTACCCTGTGAGTTTATATTCCATACACCTCTCCACGAACTGTCTGTGTTTTCATTATTGAAAGCTCAAGGCGGGGAAGAAATTCCTTGTGTGTTTTATGAACTTGCTGCTACTGCATTGCCCCATTGCTTTTATTAATACAGGTTAACAATGCAAACTGACGAACAGTTCTCCTTGCTTCCATGGTTTTTCGCGACCAGGTAGTGGGTGTTGGGGCTGTAGGAGCGCTAGGTTCAGCCTGAGAGGAGGCCCAGGCCAGCCCTGCACCCGTGGCTGAGCAGTGGGGTGAGGCGGGGGGAAGCCTGGGTGTGCATGGCATGGGTACGTCAGCTGTGTCACTGTCTGGGCCTTGGATGGCTTCATGGTTCCAAGGTGACCCATTGACCCCGTAGCTGAGAGGCAAAGTCAGGAACCTTGCATTAGCAGGTACCTACTGTGGAGCGCAGGGGACTGTACTCAGTGCTGAATAATGATCTATAGGTAGAAAAATTCTGAAAAAGAATACATATGTGTGTTTATATGGGCTTCTCTGATGGCTCAGATGGTAAAGAATCTGCCTGCAATGTGGGAGACCTGGGTTCCATCCCTGAGTTGGGAAGATACCCTGGAGGAGGGCATTGCAACCCATTCTAGTTCAGTTGCTCCAGCATCAGTCCTTCCAATGAATATTCAGAACTGATTTCCTTTAGGATGGACTGGTTGGATCTCCTTGCTGTCCAAGGGACTCTCAAGAACATCAGTTCTTCAGTGCTCAGCTTTCTTTATAGTCCAACTCTTACATACATACATGACTACTGGAAGAACCATAGCCTTGACTAGACGGACCTTCGTTGGTAAAGTAATGTCTCTGCTTTTTAATATGCTGTCTAGGTAGGTCATAACTTTTCTCCCAAGAAGCAAGCGTCTTTTAATTTCATGGCTGCAATCACCATCTGCAGTGATTTTGGAGCCCCCCAAAATAAAGTCTGTCACTGTTTCCATTGTTTCCCCATCTGTTTGCCATGAAGTGATGGGAGCAGATGCTGTGATCTTAGTTTTCTGAATGTTGATCTTTAAGCCAACATTTTCACTCTCCTCTTTCACTTTCATCAAGAGGCTCTTTAGTTCTTCTTCGCTTTCTGCCAAGGGTGGTGTAATCTGCATAGATACACAGATTTCTCAAGAGGCAGGTCAGGTGGTCTGGTATTCCCATCTCTTGAAGAATTTTCCACAGTTTGTTGTGATCCACACAGTCAAAGGCTTTGGCATAGTCAATAAAGCAGAAATAGATGTTTTTCTGGAACTCTCTTGCTTTTTCGATAATCCAGTGGATGTTGGCAATTTGATCTCTGGTTCCTCTGCCTTTTCTAAAACCAGCTTGAACATCTGGAAGTTCACGGTTCACGTACTGTTGAAATCTGGCTTGGAGAATTTTGAGCATTACTTTAGTCACGTGTGAGGTTTTTTTTTTTTTAAATCATAGATGTCTTTAATTTTATTTATTTTTTTATGACTGTGCTGGGTCTTCACTGCTGTATGGGCTTTCTCTAGTTGCAGCCAGCAGAGACTACTTTTTGCTGCAGTGCTCAGGCCTCTCATTGTGGTGGCTTCTCTTGTTGCAGAGCACAGGCTCTAGGCGGGCAGGCTCAGTAGTTGCAGCTCGGGCTTAGTTGCTCCATGGCATGTGGACTCTTCCCTGACAAGGGATCAAACCTGTGTCCCCAGCACTGGCAGGTGGAATCTTATCCACTACACCACCAGGGGAGTCCCCACTCCAGTATCCTTGCCTGGAGAATCCCCATGGACAGAGGAGCCTGGTGGGCTATAGTCCATAGGGTCGCAAAGAGTTGGACAGGACTGAGCGACTAAGTGTATATATATGTGTGTGTGTATATATATATGTATATATGTATGACTGAATCGCTGCACTGTATACCTGAAACTTACATGATCTTGTAAATCAACCATACTTCAATAAAAAAAATTTGTTTTTTAATTGAAAAAACTAGAAGCGATTTGTAAGCTTGGACTCCCTTCCCTGTGGGTTGCGCTCAGGTTCCTGAAGTTGCCCTGGGGCCAGATTTCTGTGGCTGGATCTTTCCTGGGACACAGAGGTTTAACCTTGACTCTACGCTCACAAGGTTCCTCTCGCTGGATAGAAGTCCACCCGAGAACAGGGGTCTCAGTGCGGAGGGCAGAAAGTCGGTATCTGTCCCCAGGGAGTCCCCACTCCTTGGTGTGGTGGGGACCCTCAGTGTGAGGGTCCTGCGTGGCCTGCTGATGGTGGAGAAGCAGGCACAGTGATTCACTGGGTGGCCCGCACTCAGACGCGCTCCCAGGAGGTGGCAGGTGGGCCCTATTCACCCTGTGTCCTCCGTTGGGCCCTGGCACGCTGCAGCACGTGGGGCACACAGGCAGCTTGTTGCAGGGATGGGCTGTTGTGAAAGGCTGTGAGTGTGTCATCTGTGAAGTCATACTAGCCCAGTGCAGAGACCGGAAGGTCTCCAGGTGGTTTGACTCAGAGAGATTTAATAACCCTTAGAGCATGTTTGTTTTCTCATAGAAACAAACCCAAATAGGAAACGAGTAATTCAAGGACTCTCTGAGTTTTTTATGTCAGAAATACAGTAAGAACAGCTTCTATTATTTTTTGTAGGGTGCTTTTGTTTCCCGTGAACGTCAATAGGGATTGAAGTACATGGAATTTTTTTTGTTTTAATGAGAACTTTTTTGAAGCAAAGATATTTGAGCAAAAATTAAAGGTATTCTGTTATAGGAAATTTTTTTCATTGGTTCCCCCCCAAAACCACAGCTTGAATTTTATTCATGGAATTACTGAAAATTTGAATTGAGATGTAGGTTTGTTTTTTTTTTTAACTGTCTTTGGCAAGTGGGAGCACTCCTAGACTAAATTAATGGATTTAAGAGTCATGAAGGAGGGATACTACCATGAAGATCTTGGTCCCTTTGACGACCCTCTGGCCTTGTCTCCTTTGCTAATAATTCACACTGCTCCATCTTTAATCTCTCATATGTAAAGAAAGAACTAAAATATACATAGGAAGTATGGTAACCAGAGATGTTTATAATGCTTTTTTTTTAAATTTTGGTGTATATGCTGCATTTTTAAGTCATGAACTGGCTTACTGTTGAGACGCCTCCTTTGTGGGGAGATGATCTTGGTCTGTTGTAGAGAAGGGGGTGATGAGCCTTGGCTTCCAGGCAGAGAGATGGCAGGCGTAGTCGAGTGCTGTGTTGATGCAAGCATAGCTGTTGGAAGCCCTTGGGAGAGGGGCGTTGTGGAGGAAGTGGTCCTCGAGACGTGGCATCACGGCGTCTGCGTGTGTGTTGGTGTTGGGGACACTTGGCTTTGTTGACTCTTGGTCTTGCAAACCCTCTCCTGCGTGACTTCGGTGGTCTGTTGTAGAGAACAGTGGCGACCCTTCTTCGTAGTGGCGACCCTTCTTCATTTGAGTTGGGCTTCCCCTGGTGTGAGTGCGGGGGGTGGATCTGGTGTGTCTGGGCTCGTGTGCATCAGGTGCTCTCAGACCAGATCCTCGAGCTGCTTGTGATCTGGCTGTGGAAGCCGAGAGCCAAGGATGGTGACAGCATACGCGGCAGACTCCTCCTGGAAATGGAACTCAGTGAGCTGGATACACGGCGCTACAGGACCGCGTGAACTCCTCAGGGTTCGTGTGGAGGGCTTGGAGGTGTGAGCTGGCTCTTGGGGGCAGGGGGGGGGCCTCTTCGAGACAGGAGATGAGGCCACGGCACAGGTGCCTCAGTGTTGGGGCTGCATGCAGGGGGCCACAGAAGTGTTTGCACAGGGTGAAATCAGAGTGCGGAAGACGGGTGTGGGGGCGCCTGGATGACATGTCACCACCAGGATGACACGGGAACCCAAGCTGAGGCAGAGAGAGTGAAGTCGCTCAGTCGTGTCTGACTCTTTGCAACCCTATGGACTATAGCCTACCAGGTTCCTCCGTCCATGGGATTCTCCAGGCAAGAATACTGGATTGCCATTTCCTTCTCCAGGAGATCTTCCCAACCCAGGGATTGAACTTGGGTCTCCTGCATTGTAGGCAGGCGCTTTATCGTCTGAGCCAAGGTGGATAGGAAAGGAGGCATTCAAGGGAAAAGCAGATGAAATTGATGAGCACTGTTGAGCAGCTGGCCATGAAAAATGTGTGGGAAGGGTCTTGACAGTGGAGCAGGCCGCAGGTCACTTGCTGATAGAGGGGCAGGCCTGGGGAGGGTCTGAACTGTGAGGAGCCTGTCATCCTAAGCAGTGAGGAGGGCCGAGTGCGGCGTGCGGGAGGAAGGCGAGGTACAGTGTTGAGGCTGCTGGGGCCCGAGGAGTGGTGCATCTTGAGGGGCCTTGAGCCTGGTGCCTAGGGGGCTCTGCGACCAGGCGGCCCCGGGTGGGAGTCGGGTGAGCTCCAGTAGGCGCTGCAGTGGAGAGGGCGGGAGGGCGTGCCCGCTGGCCTGTGGGGCCGGTCCTGGGCGGGAGGCGGTGGGCAGCCGGGCCCTGGGTCACGGGCGTCCTCTTTGTGTTCCAGCGCTCGCACCTCCTGCTCCGCCACCGCCACCCATCCAAGGATATGCCTTCAAGCCTCCACCCAGACCCGACTTCGGGACCTCCGGGAGAACAATCAAGTTACAGGCCAACTTCTTTGAAATGGACATTCCAAAAATTGACATCTATCACTATGAGTTGGATATCAAGCCAGAGAAATGCCCGAGGAGAGTTAACAGGTATTCTGTTTTGTCTGTCTTTTAAGACGAATCCACCCTTCAGTTCTCAGCAGGTCCCTTGGGACCTCTTTCCCTCAGGGAAGCTTCCATTGTGTTCTTTGCTTTTTAACGTTCTTGTGTTGAGATACAGTGGGTGCTGCCCTGTGCCCTAGCCCTCCCAGCCCCCTACTGCACTCTGGGGTCTGCCCCTGGAGGCGCCCTGCCCGCCGGGGTAAACGGAGGCGCCCAGCCCACGAGAGAGCCGCCTTCACCCTGCTTCTCTCACTCAGCAGGCTCTGAGCCTGATCTGTGACTCTGTGCAAGTTAAGACCTTCTTGCTCTTACTGCAGAGGAATGTGTAGAGATGCAATTATTTCATCCTTCATTTACTTGTCCTTCCATTCGGTGCTCTGGCGCTCTGCTGTGATGAATGAAACTCCTGTGAACATGCTTGTTTAAGTCTTTCCTGTGGACGTGTGTTTTCGCTTCTCTTGGGGTGGAGTAGGTAGGTCGGAGGGTAGTGCAGCTTTAGCTGTGTGGGACGCCGATTGCACCGTCTTCCGCTTCCAACAGCCGTGAGGCTCTGCTGCCCCACCTGCCACCATCAGCACTCGGCTCAGTTAGTCCTTGTGATTTTTGCTATTTCAGTGATGGTGTAATGGTTTCTTCAGTTCAGTTCAGTCGCTCAGTCATGTCTGACTCTTTGCAACCCCATGGACTGCAGCATGCCAGGCCTCCCTGTCCATCACCAGCTTATTGTGGTTTAATTTCCATTTCTTGATAACCAGTGAACTGAGCACCTTTTTTCTGTTGAGGTCTTTCCCTTATTTTATGGGTTGTATTTGTCTTGTTACTGATTTGTAGGGCTTTAAACCTAGTATATTCTAAGGTTTGAGTCTATACTGTAAATATTTTCACCCAGGCTGAGGCTTATTTTCCTTTTCACTTTTCGTTTCACTTTCTTTTGTTGTTCAGTTGCTAAGTCGTGTCCAACCCTTTGCAATCCCATGAACTGCAGCACATCAGGCTCCCTCGTCCTTCACTGTCTCCTGGAGTTTGCTTAGATTCATGTCCATATAGTCAGTGATGCCATCCAACTATCTCATCCTCTGCTGCTCCCTTCTCCTTCTGCCCTCAATCTTTCATCAGGGTCTTTTCCAATGAGTTGGCACTTCTCATCAGGTGGCCAGAGTATCAGAGCTTTGGCTTCAGCATCGGTCCTTCCAATAAATATTCAGGGTTGGTTTTCCTTAGGATTGACTGGTTTGGTCTCCTTGCAGTCCAAGGGTCTCTCAGGAGTCTTCTACAGCACAATTTGAGAGCATCGATTCTTCGGCACTCAGCCTTCTTTATTGTCCAACTCCCACATTCATACGTGACTACTGGAAAAATCATAGCTTTGACTATACTAACCTTTGTTGGCAAAGTGATGTCTCTGCTTTTTAATACACTGTCTGCTGCTGCTGCTTAGTCACTTCAGTCGTGTCCGACTCTGTGCGACCCCATAGACGGCAGCCCACCAGGCTCCCCAATCCCTGGGATTCTCCAGACAAGAACACTGGAGTGGGTTGCCATTTCCTTCTCCAATGTATGAAAGTGAAAAGTGAAAGTGAAGTTGCTCAGTCGTGTACAGCTCTTAGCGACCCCGTGGACTGCAGCCTACCAGGCTCCTCTGTCCATGGGATTTGCCAGGCAAGAGTACTGGAGTGGGTTGCCATTGCCTCCTCCAATAGACTGTCTAGGTTTGTCATAGCTTTCCTTCCGAGGAGCAAGCCTCTTTTAATTTTATGGCTGCACTCACCATCTGCAGTGATTTTTGAAGGCCAAGAAAATCAAGTCTGTCACTGCTTCCACTTTTTCCCCCATCTTATTTGCCATGAAAGGAGGGGACCAGATGGTATGATCTTAAGTTGAGTTTTAAGCCAGCTTTTTCACTCTCCTCTTTCACCCTCAAGAGGCTCTTTAGTTCCTCTTCACTTTCTGCCATTAGAGTGGTATCATCTGCATATCTAAGGTTGTTGGTATTTCTCTCAGCAGTCTTGATTCCAGCTTGTGATTCATCTATCCCAGCATTTCACATAATGTACTCTGCATATAAGTTAAACAGAGTGACAATATACAGACTTGTCATACTCCTTCTCCAACTGGTTCCCATTTTGAACCAGTTCCATGTTAGGTTCTAACTGTTGCTTTTTGACTTGCATACAGATCCCTCAGGAGACAAATAAGATGGCCTGGTATTCCCTTCTCTTTAAAAATTTTCCACAGTTTGTTGTGATCCACACAGTCAAAGGCTCTAGAGTAGTCAATGAAGCAGAAATAGACATAAGAGATGCATAGTAAACCGGATTCAAACCTGCCCTGGGAGACCCCAAAGGATTTCCAGTCCATTTATCCTTGTGCAAACCTGCCAGTGATGAATCCTCCCAGCATTTTTTAAAATCTGAAAATATAGTTGCTTTCTTCTCATTTTTGAAAGATTTTTGCTGGATATAGAATTTTAAACTGGCAGTTTTCCCCCAGTACCTTAAATTAGATGTTATTACATTGACTTTTGGGCTTCCCTGGTGGCTCAGATGGTAAAGAATCTGCCTGCAATGCAGGAAACCTGAGTTTGATCCCTGGGTTGGGAAGATCCCCTGGAGGAGGGCATGGCAACCCACTCTAGTATTCTTGCCTGGAGAAGCCCCATGGACAGAGGAGCCTGGTGGGCTACAGTCCATGGGGTCTCAGAGTCGGACACGACTGAGGGATTAAGCACACTCATTGTCTTTTAATCCTCATTGTTCCTGATGAAATCTCAGGGATTTGTTTTATTCTGTTTTTTTAATTGTAGTTCCCCAGTATGTATCTGCCTTCTTCCTCCAAATATTTTCTATTTAATTTTGCTTTTCAGCAATTTAACTATGATGTGCCTAGGTGGAGTTTTCTTTGTATTTTTCCTTCTTGGGATCCTTTAGTTGTTTTAGATTTGTATGTTTGTGTCTTTCATGTTCTTTGGGTGAAATACTGGCCATCATTGCTTTAACTATTTTTCCTGTCCAATTTCCTCCTCTCCTACCAGGATTGTAATTCTGTGTATGTTAGACCATGTGATACTGTCTTGTGATTGTAATTTAAAAAAAAAAATTCCCCTTCTTTTCTCAGTTTGGGTAACCTTCATTGATCTCTCTTTAACATCACTTTATTCCTCCCCTCCTCTTTTTTGGTAATATCCAGTCTTCTGTGGTAACCATCCAATAAATCTTTTTCATTTATATACTGTACTTTTTGATCCTAGGATTCCCATTTGGTTCTTTTTCATAGAAGAAAAAGACTTGATGACTTTGAATGTATTTATAGTAATAGCATATTTATTATAGTAGCTCATGTCTGCTGATTACAACATATGGGTCATTTCAGGGGTTCTTTCTGTTGGCAGGTTTTCCCTTAGATTACACATCACCTTTCTTTGCTTATTCACTTGGATAGTGGATTTTTTGTTCACTGAACATCATGTATTTGCTGTTTTCTCTGGTACCCAGCACATGGATTCCCACCTCTTCTGCTCCTGCCTCCTCAGGACAAGACTGCTGCTCTCTAATGCTCCTGTCTCATGTTGTGGTTTGGAAATTACTCCCAGCAGAGTGAATGTGTGTTTTCCTTCCCCTAGTAATCACAGTCCTAAACTGCCTAATTTCCAGTGCCATAAATGGTTCTCGTGTTTTCACTAGTTTTGTAGGACGGGAGGATAAGTGTTCCTAGTTTGTCGTGGTCAGAAACAGAATTCTGAGTTGCGGTTTGAGAAGTCAGATTGGTTACCTGGTTTGTACTGGTACCCTATAAAGTACTCTTGGCTGTAAGTTTTTTCCTGATGAGTCTTTGTAAGAGAAAGAATGCTTGGGGCTTGTTTTCCCTTATCTATCAGTTGGATGCACTCAATATGGCCAGTACACATTGGTTCAGACTTTTTAGAAAGTGACTTGGTGTACATGTTAAAATAAAAATAGTACACACCCTTTGACCCACCAATTCTATTTCTGCATATTTATCCCCAAAAGACATGTCTCCAAAGAAACAATACTTGACAGTTATATGAGGTCCTTTAAAAATGTGCTTACTGAAAAATGTGTATGTAAACCAAGATTTTGGGCACAACTGGTTCAGACAGCTTTGTTTACTAAAGGTCTTCTGGGATCTTTTAATGTGCCTTACATGCTTTGAGACGCTCCATGAATGGGCTTGTCTGATTTTGAGTCTCCTTGGGACAGAATCCTGTGAGAATCTGTGATTTGGATATACTCTTAGAGCCGGAATGAAGGCATGGAAAAGCGCGTTTCCTGAGCTTTGGATCGGCGTGGCAGCAGTGGGCTCTTATTACGCTGTCAGCCACAGTGTACAAGAAGCTTTCTTTTATGAAAATAGGCATGACTAAGGCTTTGTCATCTGGCAGCAGAAAAAGGCTGATGGTGATTAAAATGGGATGTTTTTACCTGACTATACTTCTACAGTCCTGTTGTAGTTATGACTGCAAGGTTCTGAAGTTACCCCATGTCTAGAAATTGCCTTGAGTCAAACAGGAAGTAGCACAGATGAATCTTGAGCTGCATTTTTGTGGCCAGGCCAGCCCAGGCACTAGTGTGCCATGCTGCTACCCTGGGTTTAGAGCCAACCTGACAGTTCCTACCTACTTCCATGTATGTGCCTTCAGCGTTCATTTTGCTGGTAATTCTGATGGACCTTGGCTCAGGTTCAATCTCAAAAGTGTAATCAATCATAATAGCTTGGAAAAATGTCAGAAGTAAAGTTTTTGTGTTAGGAGAACCTGCGACGCGCTAGCACCTTGACACAGTCCCTCTCTCCAACCGTGCTCCCACTATGAAACCCCACTGCGCCAGTGGGCTACGGTGCCAGTGGGCTACGGTGGGGCCGAGGGGGACACGGCTCGCATCCCCGGTGGGCAGGAGGCTGTCAGAGGCGGGGCAGCGCTGGAAGACGGGAGCCCAGGGTGGGGGGGAGTCAGACGTAGGAGGCCCGTGCTGCGGGCTGTCCCCCAGCACTGACACCGTCCAGGGAGTCCTCAGAACCCCATATGCTGCCACGCTGCAGTCTGTGTTAAAGCATGTGTCAGTTCTGAGTTCCCGAAACCTTGTGCAGTGCACATAGTAGATAGTTAATACATTCAACCCTGAGGCTTCGTGCAGCTCTGGGAGAAAAATGCCGTCTACACACTTTCTGTTGAGTCATCGTGAATCCTAGCCCAGTGTGCCCTCATCCCTGGCAGTACAGTCAGTTGCCGTCCTCAGTGGTGCTGTGGGAGGTGGTTCGATACGAGGCAGGGGCCCTCTTCTCAGGAGGCTTCCAGTGTCCTTGTGGCTGCAGTTGGTCACCCGCAACAGCTAGTGCCTAGGGCTGGTCTGGGCCATGCAGGCCTTTCCACTGGCACCGGGAACCTTGCCAGGGGGTCAGAATTAGCACTTCCGTGCTCAGAGACACAGGGTGGGCTGCTCGAAGGAAGAAAGTGCGCTCCTGGTCTCTGACTGTCCTTTCCCTCCTACTCCTCTTGAGCTCGGTCAAGTGGCTCCTGACGGGCACTGGCGGGAGCCCAGTCTGTGCAGGGGAAGCGGGGGCGGTGCAGCCTGGCTATGTGGTGTGCAGCCTGCTGCTCACAGGAAAAAACGTACACCGGTCCAGACTCCTCAGAAGCTGGCTTAGTACCCCATATATCTTTGACTCACCAATTCTGCTTCTAAGTGTTTATCCCAAAGAGATGTGTACAAGCACATCTAATATTGTCATGGCAAAAAGAGAGAGGGAAAAGAAATTGTTTCAAATCACCCACTGGGGGTGGTTAAATAAACACACTGTGGAACACTGTAAAACCATGGACAGCAGTGAAATGGAGCTTCCCAGTATGAATACCACACCTGGAAACGTAGACAACCATATGGTTTGTCAATATTACATTACAGTGCATGATACAGTAACATTTCTATCTCTAGACCTGATGCCACTTAGTATATATAATGACAAGGGAAAGTCTTAAACACACATCCTGGGAAAACAGCAAGCTCCAGAACCATGTGTTTGATGTCATGTGTTTAAAAAAATAATACGTTGTTTGTTTTCTTTTTTTAATGTACCTGTGTATTTATATAAAATGCATAGGTTTGAAGATAATAAGGTTGCTTCAGAGAAGAGAATTGAGGTAGAGGTGGTCTAGGCAGACTTAGAGCATTATCCATATTTGAAATTCACAATGAGAATGTGTTAATGCAAAAATCTGTGTAATTAGAAATTAACCAAAGAATGCATTTGAAATGTTCAGTGACATGTGTTTTTATAACTGGAAGTTGGTATAGCTCTCAGTCTCCCTCACCCGTTTCCCTCATCACCCCCTGAAACCACGTGTGTTTTCTGTTTCTGTGAGGCTTTCTTGTTTTGCTATGTTGGTTCACTTGTCTTGTGCTCTGTCTTGTCTCTTCCACTCTTTCTCTGATAAGTGAAGTGTCTGCATCTGTGGGTCATTGTCTGGGTCCTCGAGTCTGTCCTGAGTTCAGCTTGTCTGTCCCTCCACTCCGTCTCTGCTGCAGTTTCTTCGTCCCCTGTGTTCTTTTTCAAGAATGTGCTTACTGGCCTTTATCCTTTGTTATTTCCAAATACACTTTACAGTTTTTTGAATCCTGTCAGATAAAAATTAGCCCCTCTGGATTTTTATTGGGATTGAAAGAGTGAATTTGTTTGGGAAATTGAATATTCCTGTCCATGAGTATGGTTTATCAGTTGGTGGTTTTGTTTTTAAACATCTTGTGGTGTTTTCAGTGCCCCAATGAAAGAGTCGTGTATGCCCCTTGGAACTAGCTGTCCTCTGTCCCTTATCCCCTGCACACTTGACTGTGGGAAAGTCCGCTCTTCATTGTAATAGACTTCACTGGTCCCTTTAGGGAGGACCACATTGGTTTGGCTGATTGACTCCAATCCTGGGGGAGAGAGGAGCCATGAAGGGTGGGGCTTTCTCTTATTTTGTTCTGCATCTATGTTTATAAGTGAGGTTGTCCTATAATCGCCTCCTCGTGTTTAAGAGAAAAGTTGGGGTCTGTGCCCTCTTAATTCTGTTCACAATAAACTTGAATTCAGTTGGGTGATTTGTTCTTTGAATGTGGGTGGCAAGTCCCGATAGAGCCATCTGGACCTTGAGTTGACGGTGAAGTCTTGACCAAGAAGATGGGGTCCTCAAAGCTTGGGGAGCTGTGGTCTGGAGACAGCATGGAGGAAGGGGCCTCCTTGTCGTAGGTGGCCTAGAGTAGTGTGTGGAGTGGTAGGGGAGATTGCACCCCGGCTGCTGGTCGGGGCAGCAGGGATGGGGTCAGAGTGGCCCCAGCTGCCCTGGAGGCCTCACACCTGCCGGGACCGGGCTCCCTTGGTGGATGTCAGAGGCCCGGAGTGTTCTTCGTGAAGCCAGCGAAGCAGAGGCCGAGGCTCACAGCAAGGCTGAGCTCCAGTGCGCCTCCTCGTCCTCTGCCCACCAGAGTCAGGAGGTGGGCGTGCGGAGAGGCTGTGGGTGGACAGGCAGGCAAAGCGGGACCAGGTGGGGTCACAGGCCGTTCAGTCCTTGGAGCCCCACAGCAGAACCGCTGCTTCGTGCCCACCGGGTTCCTGCTGCCCAAGGAGCTCACAGCCCCAGAATGTTTGTCGCTTACAACAGCAAACCTCCATCTCGGGTTCAGGGTCTTTGTTCCAGAGCCCAGACTGCAAAGGCGGCAGTAGCCAGAGTGTGTTCTACCACGGATCACAGACGCACGAGGCCAGGCTGCGCTGGCCCCCGCTGTCTGTGGGGCGAGGGTGCTCTGTTACAGGGCAGGTCCCTCAGCCTCAGGAGGGGGCGCGCTGTCTGCTGGATATGCACACACAGCGAGGGCGAGGAGGGGGCTCTCCCGTGTTTGAGCCTCGGGGTGAGTGAGCGTAAACCACCCAAGGGTCTAGTTTGGTTTCTTATAGAAGGAATTTGAAAGTCAGGTTATTAAAAAGAGCCACAGGGCTTATAGAAGTTGCTTGAAAACCAGTGTCAAAAGAATGTCATCCTTGTATGCCCTTTCCCTGGTTTTATTGACATTTTGCTCAAATTCTGTCTTGTTTCAGGGAAATAGTGGAACATATGGTTCAGCACTTTAAAACACAGATCTTTGGGGATCGGAAACCAGTGTTTGACGGAAGGAAGAATCTCTACACAGCAATGCCCCTTCCGATTGGGAGGGATAAGGTGAGCTCACGGAGGCGGGTTGGGTCGAGCAGTGTGTGAGAGGTCAAGCCTGTTGTCCCTCTGGTCACACGCAGTCACTTCCCCCAGGGGCAGAGAGCCCCCAGCGGTCGTGTGCTTCACAGTAGAGTCCACAGACGCCACCTTCTGTGGGCTGTGGTTTGCAGCGGCAGAGGGTGAAGTCCAGAGAAAGACACCGAGAACGTCCCGAAGCCATGAAACTTTTAAATGTGAACCACACACGTGCGCGCGCATGCTCCAGACCAGCCCCTGTCAGACAGGAGCCTGCATCACGGGGTGGGTCTGTGAAGACCTAGAGAGAAGTGTGTTCGTGCAGGTGTAGACGGGTGCGACGTTGGCAGCAAAATCAAGTGGTCACTCTGGTGTAACCAGCGATTTGTCCAAAGTGATACCATGATTCATCAACCTGGGAGTCATGGTTGGATTAACATGTCACCTCTCCTTGTTGTCTTTATCCTTGCTGTGGCTTTATTTAAAAAGCAGTAACCCTTCTGCCTAGCAGCTGCCACTTCTTGGCACATCTTCCAATCAGTGGGCTGCCCTGCTTTGATGATAGGTGTTTGTAAGAGAGGAAGACCAAAGACAGCGTGGAAATCATTTTTACATGTACTGGGGGTGGGGGCAGGGCGGGGAGACAACATCAAAAAACAAACAAGTAACTGAACAATTATCCCAATAAGAATGTAAAAGCTGATTCCCTTCAGGAATGACCTACACAGTTAGCCTCTTACCCTCAGCGTCCCTGAGAAGGAAAATAGCTCAGAGCTTAGAGGATCTGAGATCTGAGGCTACAGCCTTGTGACCTGCAAGTTTTCTGCAGACAGGACATTGTGGTTTTGCTTTTGCATTTTAATGATAATCTTAACATGACTAAGCTCCTCTACTGGGCTGATTGGCCAGAACGCCGGTTGTTTCAGCTCCCAGCGGCATGGCTGGGAATTGCAGTGCTCTGATAGGAGGCCTCTGTTAGGGCTGAGGTGAGGTGGGGCAGTGATGAAGGCCCCTGAGGTAACAGCTTGCCTGGCTCTGAGGACCTGATGCCAGCCAGTCAGCTGAGCAGAACCACCTCTTGCAAATGAACATGCTCTCTGCCTTTGAAATGGGGCTTCGCTGGTGCTCAGATGGGAAGGAATCTGCCTGCAATGTGGGAGACCCGAATTCGATCCCTGGAGAAGGGAATGGGTGGACCCATGCCAGTCTTCTTGCCTAGAGAATTCCATGCAATACATTCCATTTAAAGCATATTAGTTATAAAGTTTTGTGTTTAATTTGCACATTTGTTTTTGCTTGAAGTTGTATAAGAAGGAAAAGCCTAAGGAGTTTACTCACAGTGTTGTCTGTTCATATTTATAATTAGGTACAAGGGGGCCTGAGGAATATTTTCCTTCAGAAGGGATGGGGGAGGATGTGTGGTGGTCAGAGCTGAGACACGTCGTTGTTGACGTTGACACAGGGCTGGGGTGATAATAGGTGTGAGCCAAGTCTCTTCCTGGCCCTAAGTAGTGATGGGGCCTTGGGTGAGCTGCCTCTTCTGCCACCCTGTAAAACAGGAGGTGGTATGGCAGCCACCTGCTAGGGTCTTTGTGGCCCCCCCGCCCCCGTGAGGGAATGCACCCTGAGAAGGCTTCTCCACTCTTCATGTTTCCCCTGCAGCCCTGGGGCCTCTGTTAAGTGCTGGTGCTGGTTCTGGGTCTGGGATGTGTACAGCTTTAAGCAGCTCTCCTGGGTGATGCCCACGCTCCTGGCCCCAAATCATGCCTGGGGGGCGTCAGGGTTTAAAGTAGTTATAGCGCCGGGGACATAGCACACACTTAGCAGATGCTAACAGTGACAGTTGCAGGTCTGAGGGTTCGCCTCTGTTATATTAACTGCTGTTAGTGTGGGGTGCCCAATGCCCACAGCAGCACTTTGGACGTTTCACCAGGTCTTGGTGGGCGCTTTGCATGTGTGCTCACTCGTGTCCAAGTCTTTGCAATCCCATGGACTGTAGCCCGCCAGGCTCCTGTGTCCCTGGGATTCTCCAGGCAAGAAGACTGGAATGGGTTGCCATTTCCTCCTCCGGAGAACTTCCTGACCCAGGGATCGAACCCAAGTCTCCTGCATTGGTAGGCTGATTCTTTACCATTGAGCCATTTGGTGTCTCTTGTCGTGAAGCCCACCCATCTTCATTCTTTCCTCAGGTGGGCTTAGAGAACCTGGCCACAGCCTCAGGGTCTGGTTTAGGTGGAGTCTCCAGATTCCAGACCCCTCCTTCCAGTCACCTGTAACATCTGTCACCTATCTGCAAGATGCAAAAATTCATCTCTTCTGTTTGGGAGCTCATGTGAGATGCTACCCTTTTCTATTCCCGTACGTTCACATCGTGTAGCAAAGTGTCATCTTTTTTCTTTTTCCTTTTATGTATGGTCTTTTTTGCATACACTACTTTTTTATGCATCACGGGCACTTGTGTAGTAAGAGAGGAAATCCTTTAATATCCCCAGCTGCCCCGAATCTGCTGGCGGCTGCCCGGGGTGTCCCCACCATGCCTGGGGCCCTGACCCCGGGCAGGCAGCTGTTGTCCTCCGCTCCTCCTCTCTCCCCCCCTCCTCCATCCAACCCCATGCTAGCTGAAAGCCCCCTGCACGCCAGGCCTGCCCTTTCCTTCTCCATGCAGGAGACTGAGGAGCTGTGTGGCTGCTCGCCATGCACGTTTCGCTCCTGACTCTTCTTCAGCAGGGACGCGACATGAGTTGCAGCCGGGAGTGTGTTCACTTGTTGCCCGTGGCGCTCCCCCAGCGGGTCTGTGGATGTCTGGGCGGGCAGAGCCCGTGGCGAGTGGTGCTCCCCGCCCTCCCTGGTGCTCCCTCCAGCTGCACGGCAGCTCCAGGTGGGACTCTGCTCTGTCACCCCGGTGAGGTTCACACAGAAAGGACCCAGCGTGTGACTTCCGTCTGTCCACAGAGGTCGGCCCTCGGGGCCGTCTCCCGTTTTCCAGGCCTACGGCGGTGCCTCTGCTGACGTTGCCCACGTTGAGAAGGTGGCGGGGGGCGTCCTCCTGGCCACGGCTGCCGTGCGCTGGCGTCCTCGTGCGCACGGCGTCTGTGAGGCCGGGGGCTGCCTGCTGTCCCACGTTATAGACAGGCATCCCGGAGGAGCCGCCTGCCCAGGTCAGGCTGCAGAGGGCGGCCTCTTGAGGCGCGTCTGACGGAGAATGTCGTAGAGTCTGGAGCTTCTTTCATTCCCTTTTTTGCTGGGGACCGAGAGGAGGCTGGTCTGGACTCTACTTAAAAACAGGAGGACCTCTTCCTGAAGGGAAACGCCCCTCTGAATCCCCACTTGGTGGGATTATAGAGGCATTTCTGAAGAATGACATTAACAGGCATCTAATTTAGCACCAGTTCATAGAATTGTCCTCAGCTACCCTGAGCACGGTGGGCGTGACGTGCCCGCTGGAGTCGGCAGTGTGTGAGGGGAGCGGGTGTGAGTCCCCGCCCACCTGCTGGCCGTCGCTCTGCGGCCGCGGGCGGGTCTCTGCCGGCCACACTCACACCTCCCCTGGCTGTCCTCACAGCCCCTGTCCTGACCACTCGGGTTAAGCTGATGCTCACCTGATGGCTTTCATCGGCTGTGTGTGCACCCTTACCATGTCCTCTGTCTTGAGATGAATCTTACCGTCGCAGCCCTCTGTGGCTAGCTTCTTCTGTTCAGTGTTAGGTGCTTGAAATCCATCCATTGGGAAGAACGGGCTCCTTTTTCATGCTCTGCTCGTCCTTGGGCAGAGCCCGGGCCGTGTCCGGTTTGGGGCCTGCTTGTGTCCTAGAAGTGCGGGACTCCATGTGGTCTGGTTGCTGCTCTGGGGTGTCTGAGTGTGGGTAGCAATGCAAGAGGCAGCACTCCCCCAGGGTGGGGGGTGAGTGGAGGGATAGTGCAGGCATGGGGGGTGTGAGGGAGTGAGAATGAGCCCCCCAGTCATTGCGTGGGAGTGGCGGGGCCTCTGACACCGGCCCCCTCTGCCCTTTCATGGTGGTGGTTGAAGCTGCTTTCTCTGCCTTCTTGGCCCTCGTGATACTGGTCCCGCGGCACTTCTGTGCACAGCTGGGCACAGACAGCCCTCCAACAGTGTCGCGACCTGTTTGTCTGGGGCTGAGCCTGGGGTGTGATGTCCCTGCCATCCACATCCTCCACTGAGTGACTGTGGTCTCCCCGCGTCGTACTCTTGACAAGTCTAATCCAACAGAAAGGTTGGAAAGGTCCGTCCATCTCAATCATTGTTAGTGTCTTGCTCTGTTTTATCTCAAGTCTGTGCTGAGAACGCTCATGCTCATGATTTATTCACTGCAAAACTAGCTTATGGACTCAGAGACCTGGGAAACAGGAACCACCCCCGCCAGATCCACTGCAGTTTTCTCAGTCCCACCAGAGAAAGAATCACTGCCCAGGACCCCCAGAGAGCTGCCCACACCCCCTTCCTCTGCCCCAAGAGCAGCCTTGTTTGTGCCTGTGCCCTGCTTTCCCCATCCTGGGGTTTCCTCCTCACAGAAGCCGCCCCAGCCCCCGGCAGTGCTGGCCACTGGCTCCGGCCGCCACCGTGTATCTGCTCAGGCTTGGGAGGTATGGGACCTCTGGGTAGGGAGGCAGGCACGCCCTTCCTTGTGTACGTGGATGAAGGACTGGCTGAAGTTCCGTAACTTCAGGTGTTCTGGAAGCCAGCTGGCCCCAGGAGGGGTGTGGCTCCTTCCACATGTAGACCTACCACCCCCAAGCGAGGTCTGAGCTCAGCGTCTCCCTCTCTACCCTGTAGAGAAGCTGAGTGGGGCTGAGCAGGGAAACTTGTGCGGAAACTGCGCTCGGCTGGCTTGGCCATGGGGATGCGCCTTTCAGGGCCATGGAGGCTCCCCACTCTGGCTTCCTCAGAAGGAATTGTGAGTAGCTGTGTGTTCGGGTCCCCTCCCAGGTGGAGCTGGAGGTCACGCTGCCGGGAGAAGGGAAGGACCGCATCTTCAAGGTGTCCATCAAGTGGGTGTCCTGCGTGAGCTTACAGGCATTACACGATGCACTTTCGGGGCGGCTGCCCAGCGTCCCCTTCGAGACGATCCAGGCCCTGGACGTGGTCATGAGGCATCTGCCATCCATGAGGTGAGGACCGCCCATGGGGTGGGGTCCAGAGGAGCAGGAGGGTCTGCCTCCGACCCCCCCCCCCCCCACCGCCCCAGTTTCCTGAGAACATGAATCTGCTTTCCCAGGATGCGCTGGGCCTGGGGGTCGGGGTGGTGACACACATGGGTTTATAGGATGAGAGCAGCAGCAGTTCCTGCCAGGAAAAGGAGCTGGCGGAGTCTCAGTCAGGCACACATAGTCCCACCGGAGAAAGAATAACTGCCCAGGAACCCCCGAGAGCTGCCCTCACCCCCTTCCTCTGTCCCAAGACAGGCACACACTCCTTGTCTCTGGGCACACGGTCACTCCACCCAGCCTGTAAGCTGGGTCCCGTTTCTCGGTCACCCGCGCACCCATGTTCCAGTTCTGGGCTCAGCTGACCTGCGCCACGTGGAGAGCCTTTCAGGACCGTGGGGGTTTCCCTCTTTGGCTCTATCCTGTGGGGTCTTTTCCCCCACTAATCACCGCATTTGAACTTGCTGGGACACTTGGATGGCTTGTAATTGACCAGATGGAGGCTCAGAGTTGCATGGGTCCCTGTGTGGGAGCTTGGGCTTCTCCCAGGGTCTCCTGTTCCTTCCACGTGAGTCCTGCACAGTGGGATCTCAGGAACTGTTTGATGATTAAGTAAAAGAAGGAACACTTGAAACTGAAATGAACCTCCAAACTGCACTCTCCCAACCCGACCAAAACTCTGAGATGTGAGTGTAAGAGGAGGCTCCTTGAAGGGCTGGGTGGGCTTTCACAGGGGGCCCTGCTGTTCTGCAGAAAGAGCAGGCTGTCCCTCAGTGCAGGGGCCCCCCCACCCCCAAATGTAATCTGTCACTGCTTGGCACTGTTACTAGGGGGGAAGGTAGGTAGGTGAAAAAAACAAAAAAACAACAAAACAACTCTTAAGGGTTGTTGCCAAAATGTTAAATCCATTTTTTAAATGAGCAGCAGGAATTGCTGTGATTGTTTTTCCCCCTCTTTGAATCCCTTTGAATTAATCACCAAGTTAGCTTTATCATCAGGAGGAAAGTCTTTGGGAAAAGTAGAGAAAGAAACAGGATGAGCATATCTGAGGGGAGGCAGAGAGTGGGCTGTGTGTCCTGGTTGGCGGCTGCATCTGCAGGCAGTGAGGTCTTCCCTTGGGGACCCTCAGTGATGCTGCAGCCACTGACCGCTGCCCTGAGAGTGTAGGGGCCCTCCAGCTCTGAGCCCTGGTGGGCACTGGCCCTGGGAGGGGTGTGGATCCTTCCGCATGTAGACCCACCACCCCCAAGTGAGGTCTCAGTTCAGTGTCTCCCTCTCTGCCCTGTGGAGCAGCTGAGTGGAGTGGGCACGGCCCAGAGGCTTGGTCTCCCAGAGGTCCTTGGCCTTCAGCACCAGATGCCCTGAGGCCCGGACAGGACCTGTCCATGTCCAGCTGGCTGGCCGTGGTCACCTGCACTCGCACCCCTGCCCACCCCGCTCGAGAAAGGTGTGAAGTGATGGCTGCAGGCAGGGCGTCGAGGTGGGAGGATCCTCTGGGAAATGGGAAGCAGGACCAGGCCATGTGCCCTCAGCTGTCAGGGGAAGTTCTCCCACGTGTCCCTTGCATGTTGGCCGTCCGCAGGGTGTGTGCCTGCCGGCCCCCCTAGATGAGGCTCCCGTTCCAGGTACACCCCCGTGGGCCGCTCCTTCTTCACGGCATCCGAGGGCTGCTCCAACCCGCTGGGCGGGGGCCGAGAGGTGTGGTTTGGCTTCCATCAGTCCGTCCGGCCTTCTCTCTGGAAGATGATGCTGAATATCGACGGTAAGCAGAGCCCCAGAGCCAGGGCAGGGTTCAGGGGGAGGGCCCCTGAGGCCAGCTCCACACGCAGCTGCTTGTGCATGAGGGCAGCAGCACTCAGGCACGACTGTCAGAGCCTCTGCGGGGCCCGCTCCCCAGACGGTGGTTCAGGGGGCTGCGGGGGGCTCCCGGCTGCCTCTGCATTGGATAAGCTTCAGAGAGATGGAGGACAGGAGGTGGTCAGAAACTTCCAGAAAACCCACAGCTTGTGGCCGTCAAGCCCAGCTTTACTCTCAGAGGTGATCTTAGCCTCTGCCAGCCCCTAGCGGTGTCCTGGCTGGAGTGAGTGGGCAGTGGCAGTCCGTGCCCCGACATGAGTCCCCGCTGCCACACCCCTGCTCCGAGTCTGCTCCATGGGCAGGGGGTGCAGAGGCCAGGTGCCCTCCCCCCTGGCCGGGGGCTCGACCATGGAGGGGGCGCGCCAGGCAGACCCCGTCATGTCTGTGCCCTTGTCTCTTCTCTTCTCGCCCACAGTCTCGGCAACAGCGTTCTATAAGGCACAGCCAGTCATTGAGTTTGTTTGTGAAGTCTTGGATTTTAAAAGTATTGAAGAACAACAGAAACCTCTGACAGATTCCCAAAGGGTCAAGTTTACCAAAGAAATCAAAGGTAAGCAGCTGCCTGCCTCAGGCCTGAGAGGCGCGCAGCCGTGGGGGCCCACATTTCTCCTTGGTGGGGAGGGGTGTCAGTCGACGTCAGACACATCAGCATGGGGACAGGGTGGCCCATGGGGTCCGAACGTGGAGGAGAGCAGCCCAGGGCGGCAGCAGGACATAACCAGCGTCTCAGACGTTCCGGAACGTTGGCTCCTCACCACTTGGGGCGTCTGTACGCATCAAGCCTGGTCTCCACTCAAGGAAGTGCAGTCCAGGGCACCATGCCCGAGCTGGGTCCTTCTGCCCGCCATCTGGTTGCCGGAAAGCCCTGGAACCTGGCCCTCTGAACCTGTCCTTCCCAGGGGTGTACAGAGGCCAGCAGCAGGGCTTTCTGCTAAAAATAACCCCTCAGGAAGCACAGAAGGCTGTGGGCGCGGATGCCACGCTCTCAGCAGAGCCCACGTCGTCCATTGTCTCTGAGCACAGGCCTCGGGCCTAGCCACCCCTGGGCCAGGGGGCACCCCTGCGGGTGAGATGGCCCAGCCCCAGGCTCTCAGTGTGGGTCTGCGGGTGAGGGTCCCCTGAAAGCCGATGGTCTGTCGGTGGGGTGTCGCAACAGGCCAGGCCGAGTCTCCATGCTGAAGCCCAGCCGTTCTGTGTCCTCAGGTCTAAAGGTGGAGATAACGCACTGCGGGCAGATGAAGAGGAAGTACCGTGTGTGCAACGTGACCCGGCGGCCGGCCAGCCACCAGACGTGAGTCCCTCCAGACTCCCCCCAGCCCCCAGACTCGAGTCCCTTCAGACTCCCCCCAGCCACTGGATGCGAGTCCCTCCAGACTCCCCCCCAGCCTCCGGACCTGAGTCCCTTCAGACTCCCCCCAGCCACCAGACCTGAGTCTCTTCAGAACCCCCCAGCCCCCTAGATGCGAATCCCTTCAGACTCCCCCCCAGCTACGGCCTCCTCTGTCACTCACAAGTCCAGACTCTGCACAGTGACTTCTGGAATAACGCCTTTGGCTTAGTCGATTCCATACTTCACCTCGTGGGATAAAATTATGAAATTCCTCCTGTTCAGGGCAGGAGTGGGGATGAGATGGGATGCGGTGGGGGAGGGTGAGGGGACTCCTTGTCAGTTTTCCTTCTTGAATATTACCGGCGAGACAAGGGCGTTTTGGACTTATTTTCCAGTCTTCTGCACTGAGCAGGGGCCAGGGGCCAGAGTGGGTAGTGGGCGTGAGTGGACACTGCCTGGACTCGGCCTCCGCGAGGTGCCCCGTCACATCACAAGACTGTGGGGTTCCCGTCAAGGTAGTAGGTGTCCTGGCTGCACAGGTGCCCTGCTGTCTAAGCCGTGTGGCCCCCTGCACCCCACCTGGAGGCCTCCTGGGTCTAGTGAGGACTTGTAAGTTTATTTCGTGGTTGTTCCAGAAGAAGCACCTGGTGTGTTGCTGGGCACTGGTTATAGCAGGGTGCCCAGGGCCCCATGCAGCAGGTGGGCAGGGTGAGCCTGTGTCCTGGTCCCTGTGCCCGGCACCCTTGGCCCCAGCCCAGCCTGTGTGACCACAGAGGCCCGAGCAGACGTGGCTCATCCCTTTTGCCGTCCTGTCTGGAAGGTCTCAGATTGTCTGGGGCAGCCTCTTGGAGCACACAGCCTGTGAACGACTTTCAGAGTCGGTTCGAGGCGGGCTGGGACACGCACAGGCCATTCTTCCTGGCTTTGTCTTTGTTTGTTCGGATCCTTTCCATGTCCCCTAGATGTAGGTGTCTCTTGTGATGACTGCATATCGTGGATGTGGGGGTATTTTTCCCTTTCCGACTCCGGAGATAAAAGTCTGGGACTTGGGGATGTTCCTGATGACCCAGAGCCCATGGTGTGGTTTTGATTCCCGAGAGATGCTTCGAATGGCCCTCCGGCTCCTTCATGCCTGAGAAAGCAGACCCAGGAAGGCTGCGTGAGCAGGTGTGTGGGGCCTGGGCCGGGCTCCGGGCCTGAGTGCTCTTTCTCTCCCCTAGGTTCCCGCTGCAGCAGGAGAGCGGGCAGACGGTGGAGTGCACGGTGGCCCAGTACTTCAAGGACAGGCACAAGCTGGTTCTGCGCTACCCCCACCTCCCGTGTTTACAAGTCGGACAGGAGCAGAAACACACCTACCTTCCCCTGGAGGCAAGCCCCCCCTCCTCTGTCTTTGTGGGCTGGGCCCAAACTTTGTGACTCCTGCCACTGTGGGACCTCGGGCAGGTTCACAGACGTGGTCCAGCCTCAGTTTCCGCATTAATAAGATGGGTTTGGTAACTCATTTGTGTGAAGGTCAGGGTCCTGTGTGTGTGTGCCCAGCAGGCCCCTGGCACAGGAAGTCTAAAATCCACTTCTGGTTTGAAAAATCCTTGTCCGGGAAAAGATCAAACGCTGAAATGGAGACCTGAGTTCTAACTGTTTTGTGTTAGTGTTTTAAATTCTCGGTTCTTGTCCGGTTGCTCGAACATCTGGGCCGTGGTTGGGTTTCTCCCGTCTGTGTCCCTTCCCAGGCAGCCCTGCCTATGCCCCTCTGTCTGAGGATGGGGTCCACACACCCATGCTGAGGACCCAGGCCTTCCCGCCCCTGCAGCTGTGTTGCTTCCCCTGTGCAGTTCCCAGGCTGTGTCTGTGTTACCCCAGGTTTCCTTGGGGGGTTCTTCTGTCGACCGGAGGGCCTCTTCGAGGCTGCTGTTCCTAGTGGATCTCAGGAACATACCCCCGCTGCACCAGTGTCTGTACTCAGCCCCAGACCCGCCCGCTTCCCCAGCCCACTGCTGACCCCAGCTCTCCTGTTTCCTCGCAGGTCTGTAACATAGTGGCGGGACAGAGATGTATAAAAAAGCTGACCGACAATCAGACCTCGACCATGATCAGAGCGACTGCAAGGTCAGCCCCCGATCGGCAGGAAGAGATTAGCAAGCTGGTGAGCATCCAATCGTCGGTGCAGGCCTCGGGTGGGGACGGGGTCCCCATGGGGGCATGGCACCCCCATGCTCTGGACAGACGCAACTTCTGGAAGGAAGCAAAGATTGCCCCCCAACTCTGAGCCTCTTCTCTCTTCCCTTTCAAGATGAGAAGTGCCAGTTTCAATACAGATCCATACGTTCGTGAATTTGGAATCATGGTCAAAGATGAGATGACAGACGTGACCGGACGGGTCCTCCAGCCGCCCTCCATCCTCTACGGGGGCAGGGTAGGTAGTAGGCTGGGCGGGGCTGTTCTGTGGGTGTTGGGAGTGTGTGTCCGAATGCTGACAGTGAAGCAAGAGCATCCAACTCCCTTCCCCACCCCCAGAGGTGTAGACTGTGGTCAAGGTAGAGTCCTTCCTGCTCCTGTGTGAACCTATAACAGCCGTCGGGCTTCATAGAGGACTGGTTTCCTTGACTCTTCAAAGTTTCCTGAATCCCCCTTTTGCTTTTCTAAAGGTAAATTTTATTAGCCCATCATACTTTCAAAACCATCGTTCTTTGTGTGAGGGGGACACAGTCAGTGGTGAATTGTTGTCCACAAGTTCCCTGCTGCTTCTCTGCTTTCTAACTGTTGTTTGGGTGGTATTTGGGAACAAGTACCTCAGTTTAGTCACAGGCACAATTCTGTTTGCTTTTGCACATTTGACCTCTGACTCTGGTCAGTATATTCCTGACCCTTGAGCCTCTTAGCGCTCATGAGAAGTTCTTCTCTTCTTTTCTCCTGGGCTTTTCTCTAGCAAGGTGGTGGGTAGGCGGGGGCAGGTGGAGCTCAACTTCAAAGGTCACAACTTTGAGAATTCCCTGGTGGTCCAGTGGTTAGGACTGGATACTTTTACTGCCGGGACCTGGGTTCAGTCCCTAGTCAGGGAACTAAGATCGTACATGCTATGTGGCCCCCAAAAAGGAAGAATAAAGCAAAAGTCATGGTGTTTGTCCATTAGGGAGCACCCGTGGGAACCTGTGTTCTGCCTGACTTGACACTGTTCCATCTGGTGGAGTGGGGCCTGTAGCAAGCTTCCGTTTTGTTTTGTTTGCAGGCTTTTCCCTTTCTTATTTTAAAATGCAAGTTGTATTTATAAAAATGTTTAAAAGTTCAAAAAATGCAAAGAATTATAGGGGAAAATATCTCATTTTTCCCACATCCCAGTTGACCTCCCACGAGGCAGTTCTCTTTGTAAAATCACCCTAGGGATTATCCAGGTGTTTTTCCACCCCTTCTTGTGTACATAGCAACGTATTAAATACACTTCTATACCTTGCCCTTTTTTAACTTACTGTTTTCTCTTAGATCACAAGGAGGTCTTGGAGTGCGTATGACACGTGACTCCCTCATTGTTTTAGAGTGTTGCTAGGTAGTCCCCTTTGGGGGGGTATGCCCCCCCAGGCCGTGGGTATTTGGGGCTGCTCCCTGCTCTCTGCAGGAGGCCTCCTGGCTCCTTCTCAGCCCCCTTGTGCTCCTGGTAGCCCAGACACTGCACCCAGGCACCTTCCTACCTTCCTGCAGCCCAGCGGGGAGGCAGATTCCCCTTCGCACACCAGAAGGATTCAGACTTACCTGGTAAAGCCAGGACCGCAGATCCTGCGTCTTTAGTGAAGGCAGGAGGCGTCTGGAGAACAAAACAGCTCTTTAACCTTGCAGGAATGTTGGAATCCTAAGGATTCGATGTTTTTCATGCTTCTAAATAAACAAATTTTTCCAAATCTCTTAAACATTATAGTGGGAGCAAACACTTCTCTTCACCGGCCTTACCCATTGTCCTATCAGACAAAACATTAAATGTCCCCCAGAAACATTCGGTGATGTCTGGGATCTGACAACAGCCCACACAGGGTGGTGGCTCTCTCTTAAGAAGGAGGCTGGCCAGAGCAGGGTACTAGTTTAGAAAAAAATATGAAACAAAAACATTCATTTCTGTAATGTTTGATTTTTACTGTATACTTGTATCACTTTAGTAAGAAAAATAAAACAGTGAAAAACAGAGTAAATGACCACAACTCAGACACACCGTGTCCTGCAGGGCGTCAGGTTCTGCTCCCTCCAGAGGTCCTTCCTCCCCGTCCCTCGAACTCCAGCGTCACTTGGAGGCAGTTCACAGATTCCTTAGGCGACACTCACTGTTGAGACCTGGTCCTTTCTGGTGGAGAGATGACAGAATGAAGCGGATGCATCATCTGTTGTTTCTGTTCTCAAAGGGGAGTAGCTTGAACAACGGCGGGCAGTGGGGAGCGGGCCACAGGGGGCTGTGACTCGGTCCCCACTGGCTTGTTCACCCCCAGGCACAGGGCTGGGAGAAGCTCCCTGCTTCCATGCCCTTCCCTGGCTGCCCTGCTGGTCCTGGAGAAGGGAAAATCCTTGGAGGCCTTCCTGTTCCTCCAGGCTACCTGTGAGGGTGGGTGGAGCTCTGGGCCCTCCCTGCTCCCTCCATCCATCCATCTGTCCATCCACCCCACCTCTGCGTCCCTCCGTCCTTGGTCTGTGCATCCGTCCAGACCTCCTGTGAGCACCTGGTGGCCCCCGCAGGCCCCTGCAGTGCGGGGCCGCTCAGAGTGGGAGGCTGCACACAGGCTCGGTCCTCAGCCTCAGGAGCCACCCTGTGCTTGGGGATCAGCTGCAGCAGGGACAGTGACAAAATCCAGGGTCAGAGGACTGTTTTCTTCTCACTCTGAACGTCTCGCCATTTGCAGAATAAGGCGATTGCCACCCCTGTCCAGGGCGTGTGGGACATGAGGAACAAGCAGTTCCACACGGGCATTGAGATCAAGGTGTGGGCCATCGCCTGCTTCGCCCCCCAGCGCCAGTGCACGGAGGTGCACCTCAAGTAAGGCTGCCTGGGGGCTGGGGGGACCGCGCGGGAAGGGCGAGGCTTGGCGGAGGGTGTTGCTGGGGTGGGCCGGGTCAGGAAGGGGAAGCTTTGCTTCTCTTGTGAGAGTTGAGTGTGCAGAGGTGCATCAGGTTGTGAGAAACAAAACAGTAAATGACGAGTAAGTGTACAGTGAAAGTGAAAGTTGCTCAGTTATGTCCGACTCTGTGACCCTGTGGCCTGTAGAGTCCATGGAATTCTCCAGGCCAGAACACTGGAGTGGGTAGCCTTTTCCTTCTCCAGGGGATCTTCCCAACCCAGGTCTCCCGCATTGTAGGCAGATTCTTTACCAGTTGAGCCACAGGGGAAGCCTGAGAATACTGGAGTGGGTAGCTTGTCCCTTCTCCAGTGGATCTTCCCGACCCAGGAATCAAACCCGGGTCTCCTATATTGCAGGCAGATTCTTTCGCAGCTGAGCTACAGAGAAGCCCAACAAGTGTACAAAGTTGAGGCAAAGGAGAAACTTGTGTTCAGTGAACTAACACTGTTTTTAAAAGCACTTTAGATTCATATTTCTGTATCAGACCAACCTGACCTGGTGTCAGACGCTTTGAAAGCAGCACTGTAAACATGTAGCTTGGTTGCTCATGCTTCTGCGAACGGCCAAGACCTAACAGGGAACGGATGGCGTGTGCCTCCCGCCTCCCTTGGGCGGGAGCAGGAGGGGGCCATGGAGCTGGGGAGTCGCAGGTGGGCATCTGAGCGGACCTTGGTCCCAGGGAGCTGTGGCTCTCAGTGTTCTGGAGAGCTGGTGAGAGGGCCGGAGCTCTTTCTCCCCCACACCGCCGGCAGAGAGAGCAGGGAGGGGCGGGGTGTACAGTCTGATCTCAGGTTGCCTCCCCCGCTTCTGTCTGGGGCCCTTGTGTCATTTCTCCTGGAGCCAGATGGCCCCAGGGCAGGTGCACTCGTGGGCGTAGGTGCAGATACGTGCTCATGGGTTTCTTTAACTGCACTAACGTACTAGAGGTTGGGCGCTAACTGGCTGGGGTGGTTGGCATGTCCTTGCTTTATTGTAAAAGGCTGGGATGTTTCTATCCCTGCGCTTAAAATAGAAGCTGTGGATCTGTCTCCTTCGCCCCGCCTGTAACCGCTGCAGCTGCTGGTGCTACTCTTAACTGTGGGCTGTCTTGTTTTCTCCTGTGACCATGTCATCTAAGTCCAAGCTGTGCACATAGGATAAACCAGGGGAATCCGAAGGGATAGTCAGTTCATGGCTCTCCTTGCCCTGACAGTGCTCAGCGTCGCGGGCAAGTGGGCAGCAGCTGCTTGTGCCTGACTTTAAAAGAACAGCCCTGTCGCTGCCTGGGAGTGTCACAGCTGGTGGGGGCTGCGGGGCCACGATGTGGCGTCTCCTGTTTCATCGTGACTTTTCAGGGACCTGCATGCCGAGCACGCGGGCTGCCTCCGTGCATTGTCTTGTTGAAACAGCCTCATCTCGGGCTTCAGCCGGGACTCAGATCTCAATGAAAACAGTTTGGGGTCTGGATCTGTTAACATTGCCCTTTCTCGGGGCCTCTGGTGGGTCTGGATCGTCAGCACTCTGGGTGCTTCTTCATGTAATGACCCTACTCCTCCAGGTCCTTCACAGAGCAGCTCAGAAAGATCTCAAGAGATGCGGGCATGCCCATCCAGGGCCAGCCGTGCTTCTGTAAGTACGCCCAGGGGGCGGACAGCGTGGAGCCCATGTTCCGGCACTTGAAAAACACGTACGCTGGCCTGCAGCTGGTGGTGGTCATCCTGCCGGGGAAGACCCCTGTTTATGGTAGGTCTTGGTGCCGCCCCAGCCCCGGCCCTACGGGCGTGGGGTGCAGCCTCCGCCCCACCCAGGAGGGGCCTGTGTCTGAGCGAGACCAGGTGGTGTCTGATTGTGGCCCCGCACGTGCCCAGGGCCACCCTTGGCAGTCTCGTCTGAGGCCCTGGTTCCCTGAGATGGGCTTCCCGAGGGGGCGCGGGATATGGCAGGCATGCAGTTGCCTTGTCCGCTGCCAACACAGACTTCGGCTAGATGAGGAACGGCTACGTGATGTGCATGTAGTAGCCCCCTTGAGGGCGGGGGCGTCCTCAGCTCCTGTCTGGGACTTGGCCCTCCTCTTGTGAGCGGTGCCATCTCAGAACCCTCTGGGATTTGATCAGAGTCCTTTCTGCCAGAAGGTGGGTGGCACTTCCACCCGGCTCAGTTCCCAAGCCCGGGATGGAGTCCCAGGCCCTGGTAGGGGAGCTCCCGGGTAAAGACAAGCGATAGTGAGACAGGGAGGTGGGTGTGTGTGCGTCTGCTGGAAGCCTGGTGGGAGCCAGAGGCCCCGTGTGGGAGGTGTGTGGGCACCCCGGGGCAGAGGGAAGAGAGGCGCGGTTAGCCTCACTGACTGGCTTCCCTGTCTCCTACGGGCTCTGCATCCAGGAGCAGGAGGAAGCCCAGGTGACTCTTCTCCCAGGGTCGCCCATCTCTGCTGGCCCGTCCAGGGAGTGCTTGCCCACTCGCTTCATGAGAGAACCTAGAATGGAGGAGGGGTGGGCCTGGAGAGCACTTTGACGTCGGGTTTGCATTGGCCGAGGATTGAGGTTTCATGGATTTATATTTTTAAATACTCGAGCATTTGCTTGCTGTCCCGAGTGCCTGGGTTCCAACCTGGCCCTGCGCACACTGCCCTGTTGCCCTGGAGAAGTTGCAGAAATGCCCCTGACTGAGAGCGGGCCTCCCTGGGCCAGTGGGGGACACCCCGCAGCTGGTGCGGAGCTGGAGCTCGGGCTTGGGCGCGTGTGCAGCAGGCGGCACAGGGTGGGCAGAGGAGCGCCGGGGAGCTGTGCTGAGCACCCCATTCTCTCGGCAGCTGAGGTCAAGCGTGTGGGAGACACAGTGTTGGGCATGGCCACACAGTGTGTGCAAATGAAGAACGTGCAGAGGACCACGCCGCAGACCCTGTCCAACCTCTGTCTGAAGATCAATGTCAAACTGGGCGGCGTGAACAACATCCTGCTGCCACAGGGGAGGTGAGGCTGGCCCTCCGCCGTGCATGAGACAGCTGTGGTGACGCCCTGGGCAGGGCGGTGCCGGGGCGGCTCTGCTCAGCTGTGCCGAGCATTGTCGTGGGCTCGGCAGGTGCAGGACGTGAGTAGGACAAGGGTGTTGGCTGCTCCTGGTCTCGGGGTCCACGGTGCCGGGGCGGCTCTGCTCAGCTGTGCCGAGCATTGTCGTGGGCTCGGCAGGTGCAGGACGTGAGTAGGACAAGGGTGTTGGCTGCTCCTGGTCTCGGGGTCCAGGGCCACTGAGGACTGGTACCGGCCCAAAGAGAAGGGCCTTCTGACCCCAGCTGGAGATGGGTCCCACATGTGAGGTGTGGCAGCTGTGTAGCCAGTTCTGTGTAGACAGGAGGGCTGCACCAGCGCCCTAGGTGCCTGATGGTCAGCGCTGGGACAGTGGGCTTCCAGGGCAGGAGGAGGTGCTGTCAGCCCCAGGCCAGGGCCAGGCACTGGGGGCTGGAGCCGCAGGGTCCTGAGAGGGTCCATGAATGTGCTTCCCGGGTGAACAGCAGTGACACAGCGGAAGGGAGCCCAGCAGAGCGAGAGCCTCACGGGGGAGCAGCACAGAGCAGACTACGGGGAGCCATGGCAGTCATTCTGCTGAGGGGTGAGCCTGTGGGGGCCTGGCACTCACTCCAGGGGAACGCAGCCGTCGGGGGGAGGTTCACGAGTGCAGGTGTAGCCCTGCTGACCTTGTTCTGGAAGGTGACCCCAGCTCTGGATAGACAGGGGGGCCAGGCCTGCTGGTGTTGTCCCAGGAGAGCGGCTGGTGGGAGCTGGGCCCGGGGCGCCCAGAGCTGTGGGTGTTTTGGCAATTGCCAGGCTTGCTGAGAGGATGGGTTTGGTCTGTGAGTGGAAGAGGAGAGTCTAGATTGGTCCACATTCGGCTGCAGGAGCGATGAGGTGACGCCAGCTGAGGCAGGGGTTCAGCGGCGGGGCGGGGGGAGCCTGTGCTAGAGAGGCTTGTTCAGGGCTCCTCATATGCAGGTGGTAGTTAGAGCCTCTAGGCTGGAGAGAACCCTGGGGTGCGGTGTAGACAGGAAGGATGGCCAAGCCTGGGCCCTGGGGGTTTGCAGGGTTGGAAGGTCATGGAGGTGAGGCGACAGCTCTGAAGCCCAGTGGGGGGTGGTGGGGAGCCCGTGCGTGGCTGCCACATGGCACTGACAGCCAGCTGTGACTAGGTGCGAGGCTCGGCCACGGGGCTGGGGGCTGTCTGCAGGTTGCAGGTGACCTTGCAGAGAGCAGTCCTGTTGCCATGGCAGCACGAGGCTCGGTGGGGAGGCAGGCGACGGGCTCAGCTAATCCCAGAACTCTGCCGAAGGCGAGCCAGGGAGCCGGGGGTGGAGTGGCATCCAGTGGCTAGTGCGGTTGTGCTGGTTCAAGGTGTGAGTCAGAACTGTGTGTGCGGATGTGCCTGGGCCCCATCAGAGGAGGGGGAGGGCGAGAGGAAGAGCCGTGGGGTCTGGGGGACTCGGCACAGGGCGCCTGGGCAGCACATGAGTCTGGAAGGAGAGAAGGATGAGGCATCGAGAAGGTCACACAGCCGGTGAGGCTGGGACCCGCCAGCTGTTGGAGAACCGGGCCCCTAACACCATCTCTTTGGGGTGGTGACTTCCAGAGTGTGGCCAGCATTTAGAAGACCCCGGGAGAATGGCCTAGCTCCGTGCTTCCCCACTGGGACACATTCACCCCCCGAGAACGTGTGGCTGCATCTGGAGACATTGGGGTGTCAAGTAGAGAGAGATGCGGCTGCCAGGCTCCCTGCAATGTGGCTGCAGGTCCAGGGTTGGCTGACAGACTGTGGACTCTCTGGATGCGATTATCTTGGAAACATTCGGTCGTCTTCCCCGGGAGAGCCCTCCTGTCCCTGGGCCCGGCCTCAGCGGCCGTCTGCACCTGACCACCCTTGTTCAGAGTACGCTCACCTGCCCCGTCTCCCGCACCGGGTCACTCTGAAGCAGGTCTCACATTGAGCCTCCTTGTCCCCGTGAGGTGTTCTCTGTCTGTACCTGAAAGATAAGGAGTCTTTACAAGCAGAGCCCCAGAGTAGTGCTGGTGCCCATGTCCTGAGAGGTCCAGGCGGCGTCCCCAAGCCGCGGCCTCTGACGCCCGCTTCCCCGGCAGGCCTCCGGTGTTCCAGCAGCCCGTCATCTTTCTGGGGGCGGATGTCACTCACCCCCCCGCCGGGGACGGGAAGAAGCCGTCCATTGCCGCCGTGAGTATCGCTTCCCACGGTCCCTCTGTCCATGTGCGTTCCTGCCTGTCCAGCATCTCTGTGATTGTCGGCTTAGCGATGAAAGCACAGCGGTTCAGCCCAGCACGGGCCTGTGCCCAGCACGCTCACTGGTTCCTGCTGGTTGGCACCTGCAGGCAACTGCTTTTGGGCCAGCGTTCCTGGGGGACATTTCTCACTCCTGGGGGTGGGAGTCTTGGGGTGTTGTGTGTGGCTGTGCACCTGGCTTGGGGAAAACAACGTGCTTAGTAGAGTTATGCACACTGTCGGCCTCACCAGGGGCCACGTCTGGGCTGATGTAATGCAGTCCCATCCAATTATAAGCAGAACAGGGGTTCCTAACAGTCTTGGAGTTTTTTATTAGGTCCCTTGGGCAAACTTACTTTCTTGGGGACGCATTCATATACACCAGGGCCACACACACAGAAGACGCATAAAGGTGGTGGGTTTGCCCATGGCGGGCCCTCAGGGTGCCTGCTGACCCTGCGCCACCCCGCAGGTCGTGGGCAGCATGGATGCCCACCCAAACCGCTACTGTGCCACCGTGCGCGTGCAGCAGCACCGGCAGGAGATCATCCAGGACCTGGCAGCCATGGTGCGCGAGCTGCTCATCCAGTTCTACAAGTCCACGCGCTTCAAGCCCACCCGCATCATCTTCTACCGCGACGGCGTCTCCGAGGGGCAATTCCAGCAGGTGGGCCGCTGCCTTGCTTCCTCCGCCCTGCTCTCTGTGTCTACACTTCCCCGTCCCTCTGCAGGATGGCATCTCGGGTTTCTGTTCTGCCCCCAGGTTTATCTGGTCACCGTGTGGTAGTGTGGTGGGTGCGGGGTGGTCAGGACCCTGTGGCAGGATGGGAGGAGTGGTGAGGGCGGGGGCGGGGGTCGAGAGAGGCCAGTCCAGCAGGTTTGGTCCGGCACGCACCAGCCAGGGCCTGTCCTGGCTCCACACTTTGCCTCCTAGGCTGTGCTGTGGGGAATCTCTGGGCTGGGGGACCTGTTCTGGGGCCCACCCCTTCAGGGAAGGGGAGGGCAGAGACAGGGGCCAGCATCTTTGTACCCCAACCCCTGGCGCTACTCAGGGGATGGTAGGCGTCACAGCAGGTTTCAAGATGGGAGCGCTTGTATTTTCAGTTCAGTTCAGTCACTGAGTCATGTCTGACTCTTTGCGACACCATGGACTGCAGCACTCCAGGCTTCCCTGTCTGTCACTAACTCCCTGAGCTTGCTCAAACTGATGTCCATCAAGTTGGTGATGCCATCCAACCATCTCACCCTCTGTCATCTCCTTCTGCTGACTTCAATCTTTCCTAGCATTAGGGTCTTTTCCAATGAGTCAGCTCTTTGCATCAGGTGGCCAAAGTATCGGAGCTTCAGCGTCAGGATCAGTCCTTCCAATGGATATTCAGGACTGATTTTCTTTAAATTGACTGGTTGGATCTCCTTGCAGTCCAAGGGACTCTCAAGAGTCTTCTCCAGGGAGGTGGGAGGGGGGTTCGGGATGGGAAACACGTGTGAGCCCATGGCTGATTCATGTCAGTGTATGGCAAAAACCACTACAATATTGTAAAGTAATTAGCCCCCAACTAAAATAAATAAATTTATTAAAAAAAAAAAAAAGAGTCTTCTCCAGCACCATAGTTCAAAAGTATCAATTCTGCGGTGTTCAGCTTTCTTTATGGTCCAACTCTTGCTTGCATACATGACTACTGGAAAAACCATAGCTTTGACTAGACAGATCTTTGTCGGCAAAGTAATGTCTCTGCTTTTTAACATGCTGCCTAGGTTGATCATAGCTTTTCTTCCAAGGAGCAAGCATCTTTTAATTTCATGGCTGCAGTGACCATCTGCAGTGATTTTGGAGCCCAAGAAAATAAAGTCTGTCACTGTTTCCATTGTTTCCCCTTCTATCTGCCATGAAGTGATGGGACTGGATGCCATGATATTTGTTTTTTGAATGTTGAGTTTTAAGCCAGCTTTTTCACTCTCCTCTTTCACTTTCATCAAGAGGCTCTTCAGTTCCTCTTTGCTTTCTGCCGTAAGGGTGGTGTCATGTGCATATCTGAGGTTATTGATATTTCTCCCAGCAATCTTGATTCCATCTTGTGCTTCATCCAGTCTGGGATTTCGCGTGATGTACTCTGCATATAAGTTAAATGAATAGGGTGACAATATATAGCCTTGCCATAGTCCGTTCCCTATTTGAAACCAGTCCATTGTTCCATGTCTGGTTCTAACTGTTGCTTCTTGACCTGCATACAGATTTCTCAGGAGGCAGGTCAGGTGGTCTGGTATTCCCATCTCTCTAAGAATTTTCCACAGTTTGTTGTGATCCACACAGTCAAAGGCTTTGGCATAGTTAATAAAGCAGAAATAGATGTTTTTCTGGAACTCTTTTGCTTTTTCAATGATCCAACAGATGTTGGCAATTTGATCTCTAGTTCCTCTGTCTTTTCTAAATCTAGCTTGAACATCTCAAAGTTCTTAGTTTATGTACTGTTGAAGCATGGCTTGGAGAATTTTGAGCATTACTTTGCTAGCGTGTGAGATGAGTGCAGTTGTACAGTTTGAACATTCTTTGGCATTGCCTTTCTTTGGGATTGGAATGAAAACTGACCTTTTCCAGTCCTGTGGCCACTGCTGAGTTTTCCAAATTTGTTGGTATATTGAGTGCAGCACTTTCACAGCATCATCTCTGAGGATTTGAAATAGCTTAGCTGGAATTACATCACCTCCACTAGCTTTGTTTGTAGTGATGCTTCCTAAGGCCCACTTGACTTCACATTCCAGGATGTCTGGCTCTAGGTGAGTGATTACACCATTGTGGTTATTTGGGTCATGAAGATCTTTTTTGTACAGTTCTTCTGTGTATTCTTACCATCTCTTCTTAATATCTTCTCCTTCTGTTAGGTCCATACCATTTCTGTCCTTTATTGAGCCCATCTTTGCATGAAATGTTCCCTTGGTATCTCTAATTTTCTTGAAGAGATCTCTAGTCTTTCCCATTCTATTGTTTTCCTCTATTTCTTTGCATTGATCACTGAGGAAGTGTTTCTTATCCTCCTTGCTATTCTTTGGAACTCTGCATTCAGATGGATATATCTTTCCTTTTCTCCTTTGCCTTTAACTTCTCTTCTATTCTCAGCTATTTGAAAGGCCTCCTCAGATGACCATTTTGCCTTTTTGCATTTCTTTTTCTTGGGGATGGTCTTGATCACTGCCTTCTGTATAACATCATGAACTTCCATCCATAGTTCTTCAGCCACTCTGTCTATCAGATCTAATCCCTTGAATTTATTTGTCTCTTCCACTGTATAATCGTAAGGGATCTGATTTAGGTCATACCTGAATGGTCTGGTGGTTTTCCCTACTTTTTTCAATTTAAGTCTGAATTTGGCAATAAGGAGTTCATGATCTGAGCCACAGTCAGTTCCTGGTCTTGTTTTTGCTGACTGTATAGAGCTTCTCCATCTTTGGCTGCAAAGAATATAATCAATCTGATTTTGGTATTGACCATCTGGTGATGTCCATGCATAGAGTCGTCTCTTGTGTTGTTGGAAGAGGGTGTTTGCTATGACCAGTGCATTCTCTTGGCAAAACTTTGTTAGCCTTTGTCCCGCTTCATTTTGTACTCCAAGGCAAAACTTGCCTGTTATTCCAGGTATCTCTTGACTTCCTACTTTTGCATTCCAGTCCCCTATGATGAAAAGGGCATCTTTTTTTGGTGTTAGTTCTTGAAGATCTTGTAGGTCATCACATAACTGTTCAACTTAAGCTTCTTCAACATTTATGATTGGGGCATAGACTTGGATTACTGTGATGTTGAATGGTTTGCCTTGGAAATGAACAGAGATCGTGTCATTTTTGAGAGTGCATCCAAGTACCGCATTTTGGACTCTTGTTGACTATGATGGCTACTCCATTTCCTCTAAGGGATTCTTGCCCACAGTAGTAGATATAATGGTCATCTTAGTTAAATTCGCCATTCCGGTCCATTTTAGTTCACTGTTTCCTAAAATGTTGATGTTCACTCTTGTCATCTCCTGTTTGACCACTTCCAATTTGCCTTGATTTGTGGACCTAACATTCCATGTTCCTATGCAGTATTGTTCTTTACAGCATCAGACTTTACTTCTATCACCAGTCACTTACACTATTGGGTATTGTTTTGCTTTAGGTCTGTCTCTTCATTCTTTCTGGAGTTATTTCTCCACTGATCTCCAGTAGCATATTGGGCACCTACCAGCCTGGGGAGGTCATCTTTCAGTGTCCTATCTTTTTACCTCTTCATACTGTTCAGGGTGTTCTCAAAGCAATAATACTGAAGTGGTTTGCCATTCCCTTCTCCAGTGGACCATGTTTTGTTAGAATTCTCCACTCTGACCTGTCCATCTTGGGTGGCCCTACACGGCATGGCTCATAGTTTAATTGAGTTAGACAAGGCTGTGGTCCATGTGATCAGTTAGTTTTTTGTGATTGTGGTTTTCATTCTGTCTGCCCTCTGATGAATAAGGATAAGAGGCTTATGGAAGCTTCCTGATGGGAGAGACTGACTGTGGGAAAAAGTCCCACTTTAAACCTGAGGAAACTGGGGATCAGACAGGTTTTGTGACTTTGATAGCCACAGGCTTGCTTAGTGGTGGAGCTGGGATTCGGAGTCGGCTCAGCACCTAAGCTAGTGGAGTTTGTTTGCTTGTGTGCTTTTAAGTAGATTCTCTCCAATCCAGAAATAAGTTGTTGGATTGATTTGTTTGTGTGTGTGTGTGTTTCCCACCATGCTTTCATGTCCTTTGTGGATGGTAGCACTTAGAACATTCCAGACACCATGCTCTGCCTGTTCATGCATTATCTAACCTAAGCCATTTAACCACAAAACCTGGAAGCCATTTGCTCCATGATAGAAATGAAGAAACAGGCTCAGAGAGACAGAATCACAACAGCTAACAGCAAGCTGGTAGAGCTATAAGACTTAAATATGTATCAAACATACATGTGATAAAGGGCGTCATTTTAAGGTAACAAGAGTCCCCAAAATGTAACAGTCCTCAAGCATGTCCTGCTTCCTTTCTGCAGGTTCTCCACCACGAGTTACTGGCCATCCGTGAGGCGTGCATTAAGCTAGAAAAGGACTACCAGCCAGGCATCACGTTCATCGTGGTCCAGAAGAGACACCACACACGGCTCTTCTGCACTGACAAGAACGAGCGGGTGAGTGTCCCTGGGTCCCCCACCCACCCCGCCGCACCGAGGGCCTGGCGACACGGGCGTCCCAGGCTCGTGAGGACTGGCCGCAGGCACTGGAGCAGGGCTCTTCTCAGCTTGGGGGGCAGTGGGAACCTGTAAACCCCACAGGTCTGGGATGCACCCAGGCAGGTGTCTTTTATCCCATAAGGAAATGACCAAAGGTGAGGCTTCAGAACTGGCGAGCAGCTGTGGTCCTAGACAGTGTGGTGTGAAGGATGAGGTAGAATGCGGGGAAGTGGGAGCCCTCAGGGCAGCTGGGGTGCTCTTGGAAGGGGGCCTGGGAGCTCCTCCAGGGGTCCAGTCTGGAGGAGCGTCCAGGCTCCCTTACGTCACCTGGCTGCTCCAGAGTAAGAACCGTGCGCGAGCAGGAGGCTCGAGGCTTAAAGATGTGACTGCTGAGAATTGTTCGCAATTGGGGAGAAGATACGATTCCTTAGATTAAGAGACTGTTCCTGTTCCTAACAGAATAATAAAAGTAAATCCACACCTAGACACATTGTCCTAAAACTGCATGGTGTCAAAGTAGCTGCATAAGAGAAAAGAGCTCCCGGAAGGGAAGCACATTAGGTCAGACTGCCCACCAGCAGGGCTGGATGTTGGGGGTTAGTGTCCACGCAGAGCAGTCCCCTGAGGCCATCTGGCATCGCAGCACCGAACATGCTTCTGGCCTAAATGGAAGACATAATGCAAATCGATAGTTACTAGTGAGGAAAAGGGACGGTCCCCCGAGAAGACACAACTGCTGTAAGCGTGGATGTACCTCAAGCCATGGCCTAAAAATATGTAAAGGTAAAAACGTGAAGCTCAACGGGCAGAATTTCAGGGAGACATTGACAAACACACCACCAGAGAGGTCTGTTTTAACAGACCACTTTGTTAACAGTCAGAAAGTGAAACTGGGACAAATTAGTAAAGACTGAAAATGGGAAGAGCGGAAGAAACAGGCTGGGGCAGACAGAACCCTGCCTGTGACGGCCGAGCTCACACCTAGGGCTAAAACATGAGTTGGCCTCACCCCAGGTCACAGAGGAGGTCTCAGAAAATTGCCAGACCTCACTCTTCTACAAACCACATTTTCTGTTCCACAGTTTTAAATCTGTAGTAGAAAAAAGCATAAGAAAACTTGAAATTTTCAATTTGATTGTAAGGAGCCCATGCACTAAAAAGGTAAAGAGAATAATCAAGTATGAAATGATCAGAAATGAACGAAAAGGAGAATTTCATATCAAACCCTGTGCAGTGCAGCTAACGCAGCACTTATGAATGAGAGTATAAACACAGCTGCTTTGTTGTAAAACTAGAAAGAGAGCCATCAGTAAGTCTGAAGCCGCAGGGAGGATGTCAGTCCCAGGAGTCGAGGGACAGCTGAGGAGCTGGTGTTTGCAGCCCCCCTGCCACCTCAGCCTGCAGACTTCTCTTGCCAGGAGTCAGGGGGATCAAAGTCATCTTTTTCACAGATTAATGCAAGTGAGGCATACTTCTCTGAAGATATATAAACCTATCAGGACTGAACAAAAGAGAGAACACTGGTGATGATGTTGGGAGCAGAAGGTGATAATGGCTGGCTGCAGAGGGTATGTGTGTTGTTTGAATCATACTGGATAACAGCTTCATGACAGCACGTTGGAAAACAGGAAAAACAGATGCAGATACTTGGTTATAGAACGACTTCAGTTACCAGAATCAGCTGAGGAGGACAGTCCCAGTTGTCATCCCAAAGACATCAGGCCCAGAGAGTTTTACGGGCAAGCTGTACCAAGGAGTCACAAGTAGACCATCTTAACATGTGGCACAGACTAGGAAGAACAGAGAAACTACTTAGCTTATTTTATGAAGTTAGTCCTGAGGTTTTTATAGGCAAGTTTTAATAAACCTTCAGAGAATAATCTTGTACAAAGTATTTCAGAGAACAGAAAAAGTCTGGGGGACTCACATTATGAGGTTAGCCTGATAAAATCGCCAAACGTTGTCCAGGATGTGGGTGCTGTGGTGAGGAGCATAGGGTCTGGAGCCAGAAACCCTGGCTACAGTCCATCCCTGCAGCTTCCAGCTGCTTGACCACAAGCTGTCAGCCCCTCTGCCTTGGACTGCCTTATGAGAATGCTGGGAGGGTGGCTGAGCTGACACACAGCACTCAGCACAAGATCAGTACATCGTTAGGCCGAGGATTCTCCTGCCTTTTGGACAGGAGTAGAGACAGATGGCCAACTTGGGGCACAGTTAGGCAGTTTAGAGATCTACCCTGGAGAAACCCACATGCTTGCATTCAGGGAGACATGTATAAGAATATTCTGGCAGTGTTGTTTATAATAGTAAAAAATCTGCCTGCTAACAGGAGAAGAATTTGTGGTGTGTTTATATATTGGCATTTATATAGCAATGAAAAGTAATTTTTAAAAAAAGAAAAGTAATGAACTTTATCTACCAAATGACTATTTCTTAAAACTGTAATGTGGAACAAACACAGCAAGTAGCAAAATACATACGATACATGTATACAGTTTTTAAATGTGGAAAATAACACAGTATAATGTTAATGGAGGCTTAAATATGTAACAAAAAACGAGAGTTTGTGCGGGAGTAATGAAGTCTAGATTTGAGACTACAACATGGAAAGGGTGCAAAGGTAGGCACTCTTCTCAAATACTTCGTTTCTTTTTCACGGGTCTCTGAGGCATCATGCACGCATTCAGCAAGTGCTTGCAGAAGGTACATAGAGGTTACATGGGAGATTTTCTCTTTTGTATGTGCATTTGAAATTGAACAACTTAAAAAAAATCAAGTGACTTCATGATTGATTGGGACTTTGCCGTTCCAGGAGCTGAGTGTTGGGTGGATTTTCAATGCTCAAGTGTAAAATGAGGTTAAGTGGTTTGGTAGGATTTGTAGTCCCACCCATGCCCAGCTCCTGGGCTGGTCTCTGGTGGAGTGGCTCGCCTACCCCAGTGGACTGGAGAAGCCCTGGACATCTGTCTGGGTTTTCTAGCTCTTCCGCCTTGAGCATTGGGGGGGGCAGGTAAGGGGGGAAATGGCTGTCAGGTGTCCATTGTCTGGTCTTAGATTTGTATGTTGATGACAGTTTCCATCTTGGCCTCAACAGTAAAAAAAAAAGACCCTTCAAGTGGTCCACACAGATGCTTCAGTGAAGGTCCTCAAGGGCCTTTATGAGACGGCAAAAAATAACTCCAGCCCAAACAGAACAGGAACTAGTTTAATTTCAGCTGTTAGTACATGTTTAATTTTAATGCTATAGTCCTGAACAAATGCATAGGCCACCTTAAGGTGTTCAGAATAGAAGACAGTGTGGCTGAGTCTTGATTGCTTGCTTGCATCACTTTGCCGTCCCCAGCCGTGTCTAATGGGCTCTTGTGTTGCTCAAGGTTGGGAAAAGTGGAAACATTCCAGCAGGCACAACCGTGGACACGAAAATCACCCACCCGACCGAGTTTGACTTCTACCTGTGTAGTCATGCTGGCATCCAGGTGAGGACAGAGGGTGGACAGTCTCGGTGTCACTGAGACATCATGCATGCATTCAGCAAACGCTTGCAGAGCACAGGCTGTGTGCCAGGCACTCGGGTGGACACCAGGGACGTGGTGGTCAGCGGTGAGCCTGGGGCTCTAGGCAGTCCTGAAGGAAAGCCGGCGGGTGACTGCTGGACAGTGGGGGCTCAGCACTGTCCTGTGCTGTCGGGGAGGCGGGGTCGCGGGAGATGAGGTCCAGCAGCGAGGGCAAAGGCCCAGCAGGCTGGCGGGGACCAGGGCCATCCCTGTGTGCCGGGGCTTGGCGAACTCTCAGGGGTTAGACGGGTAACCAAGGGGTGGGATTGGCCACACGGGTGAGCGGGCAGGGTCACGTGGGCATGCTTTGTCCCCCCGGTGAAGAGACCCGCAGCCTGCCAGCAGCCATCTTGGGGGAGCGGTGCCCCCTGCAGCCGTGCCCGCTGTCAGCGCTACGCCGCCCCAATGCGAGGCTGTGCCCTGTGGGAGGTGCCAGGCTCCCGTGCTGCTTCAGCACAGAGGGGCTCCTGGAGGAAGGACTGAAGTCTCCCTCCCGAGGGATCTGATCTAAACTTGGAGAATCCACCATGGACTCTCTACTTCAGACGTTCCTTGGGAAACACACCTCCACCCCCGAAGCCCTGGAACAGGGTGTGGCCAACTGGCCACAGGTGCGTCCAGCCTGCAGCCTGTCGGCACAGCCAAGGGCTGAGTGCATTGTACATCATTAAAGCGTTGTTAAAAAGGAGGAAGAGGAACGTGGCTTAGAGAACACGGAGGCTCCCGTGGTGTTTCCTGTGGTGGCTTCCATGTCCGGCGCCTCTCCCGTACCGGCCACCCAGTGTCCATCACCGTCTCTTTCCTGGCTTCCTGCCTCTGGGTGGTGCTCCGGCCCTCCAAGGCCTTGGGTTCAGTTGCCAGACCAGCCTTTCCCCTTGCTTTCCTGCGCAGGCCCTTTGTACTGAGGGAATCTCGCTTTTGAGACAACTGCTGTGACAGGACGAGCCTCTGGTGCCCTGCCCCGCTGTGTCCTCAGCAGACCCTCTGGCACTAATGCCCCACTGCCCGTGGGCCCCGTGACCTCCCAGGGTTGAATCCCCAAAGCGGGTGCAGCCTGTGGCTGCTCAGAGGACAAGTAGGCCTGCCGCCCACCAGTTCTGGGAGCCTGAGCACAGACGGATGGTGGAGGCAGCAGCACCCACGGGGGGGCGTCAGGAAGGACCAGCCGGCTGGCTTGGGTCATGCGGCAGCCCGGAGAAAGCCCTTCCCCCGGGCTGACCGGCCATGGGTGCCCTGCCAAGCAGGGCAGTGGCCCTCGGTCACCCCCACTTTGAGGGGGAATGAGAGGGGCAGGTGACCAGCCCACCTCCTTCAGTTTTAAAAGTTTTCAGACTACACACATTGCACAAAATAAATACATGTTCAAACTCCTATTTAAAAGGCGTTAATGTGTAACTTATTAGAAATTTCTTCTTGTCTTTATAAATAAAACATCGTAGAGAACCTAACGTATACAAATACCATCCTCAGAACAGCTACTTCTGTATTGTTGTCTTTCCTATGGTTTCCTGCGCACAAGTGAATATGTATGTGGTCTGTATTTTACCAGTAGGCGGTCATTTGATGATACATTGTAAGTAATACAAACATCTTCCCATCACTGAGCATCCTCCATGAAGCTTCCGCTCCAGGTGGAAGCACGGCTTCTGCTTCTCAGCACACCTGGCGCAGGTGAGTTCTGGACCCCTCTCGTACGTGTCTGCCTCTCTCATCCTCTGACCTGCTTTCAGGGAACAAGCAGGCCCTCCCACTACCACGTGCTTTGGGATGACAATCGTTTCTCTTCCGACGAGCTGCAGATCCTCACCTACCAGCTGTGTCACACCTACGTGCGCTGCACACGCTCCGTGTCCATCCCGGCGCCAGCATACTATGCTCACCTGGTGGCTTTCCGGGCCAGGTACCACCTGGTGGACAAAGAACATGATAGGTGAGTGGCACATGTCTACTGGCTGGAGTCGTTTCCACAACAGGCTTTGGCAGCTGCTTTTCCAGAGTGGGACGTGGTGGGGTCCCCAGTGGCTGGAGCCAATTGTGATGCAGACACCAAAAAGCCAGCATCTTCGCCGCCACTCGCTAGCTGTGTGGCTGCCTGCTAGAGGGCTGGTATGTGGTCCTCACTAAGCTATCAGTGTGCTGCCTCCTGATGCATTAAAGGCTGCACTCTCTCTCTCTCTCTCTCTCTCTCTATCTCTATCCCCCATCCCCACAGTGCTGAAGGAAGCCATACCTCCGGGCAGAGTAACGGACGAGACCATCAGGCGTTGGCAAAGGCAGTGCAGGTCCACCAGGACACGCTGCGCACCATGTACTTTGCTTGACATGTTTCAGTGTTTACGATTGTGTACCGAGTGGGATTCACATGAGACCAGCTACACTCAGACCAACAAATGCCCAGCCCTTCCGTGACAGCCAGCATCGAACATGACACGTCATCCATTTTAGTAGATTCTCCATTTTCCAGAATGCCTTCTGTCCCAGATTTCAAACTTGGATTTTGAACTGCAGACCTGTATGAGACCCCCATTGTCGTAGGAAATATGGTTTGCCAAAATCTTATAAGCTGCTTATTGAAATAGAGTCCCATGTTTCCTAAAAATCTCCTAAAACCAGTCTATGAACTCAGGGCTTTAAAACATTTTTAATTTATTTGGTCATTCAATTTACTTGTTTTTAACACATGATTTTCTATGAAATTGATGGGCTCAAACTAGCTGTGAACGTTGTATGAGAGTGAAAGCAACATGAAACACATTGTGGTTTTAAAGCCTTGAGCATTCTGACGTTGTCACTAAGGTTTATTTCAGAGTGACGCCGGCGTGCTTCTGGCCTGGCTCCCACCAGCTGTCCGGGACCCGAGGGCAGGCGCCACGCGAGACGCCCGGGGTCTCTCATTCTGCCTTCCACTCAGCTCAAAGGAGGGCGCGGTGGCAGAAGATGGGCCGTGTGTGTTTATAACATTTACAGGTCCAGAGAGATTGGCAGACAAGTGCCATTTTAATAAAAAATTATTTAAAAAAAAGAAAAAAGACAATATGCCGACAGTCTAATCATAAGATTTGTCCTATAGGACTGTGACATTTATTTTCCAAAGTTTCTAAAGAATACGGGTCTGTGGTGATAAATACAGTACAATCCTTTTTCACTGTTATGTCTTTAATGTAAGAGAAAAAATATATATATCTGGTTTGCAGTATTAATGTGGTAGGTAGATGCTGTTTTTCATTTTATTGACTACGGGGTGCTTCTTGTGATCTGTTCAGCATATCAAGAGTGTTCTGGAGCCTGGACCACCCCTCGTGGTTCTCAGTGCTGAAGTGCAGGAGTATGCGGTCGACTCTGTGCCCGCGGCCCGCCCACGCGTGTTGAGTGCACAGCCTGGACCCTCCGGGGCCTGGGTGTGCTCCCGGCAGTCGCTCCCGGCAGTCACTCCCCCTTCCTCACCCTCGTGTGTCGCTCAGCTGATTAAGCACAAATGGAACATATGTGTCCTTCCGCTCCCGGGAACGAGGCCGCGTAGCAGCATGCACCTCTCTGCGTGTGGTTTGTCAGCCAAGCGTCATAGGATCTATGCACTGAAACTCGAGAAGGCTGTCGGTGGTGGCCCTCTGCCGGACGCGAGGCCAGTGGTTTGCGAAGGCTCCCTGCCCTCGGCGGGGGCTGATGACAGAGTGGCGGGAGAGGCAGGCCTTTCTGCTAGGATTTGCGTGTTGGCCCCAGACGCTGGTTTCTCGCCAATCGAGAAACCATTGCACTAAGAGCAGTACTGTGGACAGTTCGACGAGCTCCGTTGGGCTCCGTGGGCTTTCTATCCTCGTAGGCAGTTGTCAGAGAAGTCAAATCCACATTCAGGACAGAGAGTCCAGGAAGGAGACGAGCCTTCCCCAGTGCTGCTTCCCGCTCTGAAGGTTTCCTCGGGCCCTGCCGATGGCCCTGCGCATCCAGGCCCGACACTGACCTCTGGCGCTGGGGTGTCTCCTGCTGATGTGAGCACCTGCCTATGTCTTGTGCAGGGGCTCGGAGGGGCGGGGACACGCTGTGGGGGCCGCTTGGCCTGGATTTTGGGGGCAGCGACAAAGGGATGACTATTATTTGTATCAATATATACTCAGAGTGGTGTGTGTGTGCACGCACACATGTGTGCACATGTGGGTGTCTTATTAATGGCATTAGTCTCTTCTTGCTGTATCTTTTTTTCTTTTTAAATGACAGAAGCCTCTGCTCAAAGAAATCTTGCAATTCCCTGTCATTTTATTGTCAAGTAGCACTTTCTCCTATTCCGAGGGACACCAGTAAAGTACACTCTTGGCTTAAATTACTGGGAGCACTCAAGCAAAGGAAGGGAATCTTTTCACTAAAACACTTTTAAAATCTTCAATGAGGTTAGTTTTCAGCCATGTTCAGTATCATGTAGAACTGTGTGTCTCCAAGGTATGTTTTTACCTCTTGCAACAGGATCTCGGGGGGTCGGGGTGGTGGTGGTAAAAAAAACTCAGTCTCCTGTGCTCGCTACCAAGTCAGAGCCTCCAGGGTGGGGGCTGGGCATTGAGTTTGTCACCATCAGCTGGGTGCTTAGGCTGCCTGGAGTCTGAGAACCTCTGATCTAGAGCCTTCTGGAGAGGATGCTCCCCCAAGCACCCCTTCCGGCAGTGCAGGAAGACGTCTTCGGAGCTAATGTGCTGGGGAAGACTACAGGCTGGCAGAAAAGAGACCTAAATTCTTTTTAAGAGAAAAAATCGTTTTGAAGTAAAGTTTTCTTTCTAGAGGGCCAAAGTACTTTGAGAAGGGTACTTTTTACAGCCCTAGGCTTGTTTTATAAAACTTTTACTACTTAAGAGCATTCATAAACCAGACGTCTCCAGCTGGGGTAGCTACATACCTTTGTGCATGTCTGATGGTTCAGAATTCAAATGGCTGTAGTTACAATTTCTCAGGTAAAGAACTGTTTTCCCAAATTCCTACCAATCCCTCCCATTATTAGGATAAGTTTTGAGACAGCATAAAACCTCAGAGTACAGTAGAGTGAGTCCAAGCCCTGCTCGCGTGGAAGCCGAGAGGGGCCCCTGCCTGTCTGAGCAGGTCGTGCCCACCCCACCCCATCCAGAGTGACCTCGAGGCGGCCCGAGAGGGGCTCCAGGCACCTCGGACTCCGCCCGTGTTTGAAGGGTTTCCTGAGGTCCGTGCAGGTTGCAGAGGTGTCCGCTCACTGGCTTTGCCCCACCCCACTGTTAAGGAAGGTGTGCCTTGCTTTAAGCAAACTGAATGTGAAAATTGTGATGCAGAAATCTGGATTCATTTCAAAGGAAAACTGGGATTTATCTCATCTCTTTAGAAGAGATGTCTCAATTAGATTCTTGTCCTGGTACTCTTCCTAATGTATTTGGTAACATTCACCGGAGAAAAGTTAACGTAGCCCCCTCCCTTTACCACTTCCTCGTCTGTTGGACGGGCTCTCACCCTGATTGCTAAGTGATGAAAGAGACCCAGGGAGCGGTGTTGGTCACCGTGAGGAGAGCCCTCTGGCCCTGCTGAGATGCCATCCTGCTGTTGGTGTACTTATTTTGATAAGCTCAGATGTCCCCGGTTCAGATACTCTTTGTAAAACTGGGCATACCTGTACCTTTAGAGGGATTGTTTGGGTTTTGGTTTTCTGTTTCAAAAAGTCTTCACAGATACATTTGATACTACATTTTAGGGTCTGCCTCTTCTTTTCAAGATTGTGTTGCTTTTCGGTAGCATTCTCACACTCTGTGCATGGTGTTTGCACCCTGGAACCAGGAGAGATCCCTGGCCACTTTGTGGGCTTCCCCAGGAGGGCCTGGTCAGAGGTGGAGTGATCTCTGCTGTGTGAAGTTGGCCGCAATCAGTGCTGTGACTGATGTTTACCCCAGTGTGTGCTCCTTAAAAGAGACAGTTCAAGTTCAATTACTACAGCAGGGTTATGGGGGGTGGGTATTGATGTATATTGTACGTTACTGTTATTGTTAAATGCAAATGTTGCTATTTATTTTTTTTTTTCCTTTCTGCTCTGGTTTGATTTGCCTGATAATGGATATTCCCGTGCATGTGGTACCTGGTGAATCTGATAGAAATTACTTCCCCCAGCTTTTATAAATTACCTGATGTTTACCTTCGAGTTTGCTGGATGATTTATTTTTGAAAGCCACAAATGTAATTTTTCTGGATGAATTGTTTTTCTTATATATGCAGCGGTGTAATTTTGCATTGATCTGCAGGGTGATTTAAATTTTATTTTTACAAGGCAGTTTTTCAGGCAGATTATATATTTGATACAATACGTTAAGGGTAGGCCAGCCAAGCGTCCGGCAGTGGGGAGACCAGACTGCCTCGAGGAGGCCTTCAGAGGCCGGGGCGGCTTCTCTCAGCCTCTCGGCGTCAGGCAAGTGCTCGGCTCGTTTCATGGAGCCGTCCCTCGGGATCTGACGGAATCCTTGAGTGGGACTTTGATCTGTTGGACAGTTCAAAGGATTTTTTCATGGGCATTTTCCTACACCTAAGGCAGTTCCATTAGGAGGAGCTTTAGAAGCTGACATAACCCAGACAGTGGACAATCCCAGTGGCCCAGACAAGCCATAGAATTTCCCTGTGACCTCTCTCTAATTCATCTCTCACGCTCATGAGAAAAGGAATGTACAAATAAATAGAAACTTCCTCAGTGTTCATACACCTCACTTTCAGAATGCAGATACCTTATTTATATTTAAAGCCCTCCCCCAAAGCAACCAAGAATATTCTCTCTAGCTGCCATGCCAGCAGTTGCGGCTGCAGTGACGTTTCTCAGTGTAGACACAGTGCACGTGTGACTGTGTAATAGGGCTGTCCGTGTTACACACACATGCTGACTTTTTGTAAGGAAAATTTTCAACTCAAAATAATTGCACTGATTTTTTGACAGCTTCCTTTTTATTATGTCCAACTTTGCATCTGCTGTACTTGTTTGAAATGATTGTAAATAGATTTAGGATAGCAGAAATGGTGTGAAACAATGCATTGCTTTGTTTTAGTGACTCTGCCATGTTTTTCAGTATTATGTGTTAGAGCTGTGTGGGCTGCCCGCTGCCCTTCCCCCTCTGTGTGTGTGCGTGCACGCGCGTGTGTGTTGACCATTCATGAAGGACAAATTAGCCTCTTTGCCATCTTTTTCTGGAAGGAAGTTTGTGGTCTCTTGGAAGGAGAGTGTGCTCCCTCCTTTCGGTCTGAAGGTTTAATTCTAAGAGGATTAGTTGTAAATCCCTTGAATACTTCTGGTCTGTTTAATTCCTTGTTATTTGCCATGACTCCCTAAAGCATTTGCTTCTACCTCCGTCCAGCATTTGACAGCTCGGAGAGGAAATGTCTGAACGGCCAATGTTACTGGCGAGTCAGAGTCCCCTTGCTTCTCTTTGGTCGCCGTCATTTGAAAGCCATGAGGTCGCTGTTGCGTCAGAACTGTCATTTGTGGCTTAATCCGTAGATGCCAGGCAGACCTGAACCCCAGTGCTGTCTGTTCCCCCAGGCCTCATGCATTGGCTGGACGAGAAGTGTGGGCTCCAGCCCAGCGTGTGATTCCACTTGTGGGCAGGCTCCCCAGTAGCAGACACACAAAGGAGCTTTTACACCCATGCCAGCCAGTCACCTAAGTGTGTGTTCCTGTCACATTGACGCCGTCTCGGTGCCCTCACTTAATGCTTTTTTTTGGATGTTTTGCCATTTTGTTGTCTAAAGTGAATGTATTGGCTTAGCCATATCACTACAGAAGGTGGTTTCTCATAAGTACCTTTTAGTTTAAAAATAAATAAATAAACGCAGATAAAGGCTACCTCTGAATTCTCAATAGATTCGTGTTTGCTTTTAAGCGTAGCTGTCCACACTGAAAATAGCCAAAATGTTGCCTGAATAAACAGAATCGTGAACATCTCTCTGTTCAGTTCTGGCTTGAACATTGCGTGCCATACTGTGACCCGCGGGCAGTCCCCTCCCCTACCCCGGGCGTCCGGGGGGACCAGGGACTCCTCAGGGCTGCCCGGCTCCGACGTGCTGGGACTCTCAGTGGCCGGCAGGAAGGAAGCACGAGGGCCCTTCTGTGCCGCCCTCGGGTGCAGGGCCTTGGGCGGCGGGACCTGGAGGGGACCTGCTGTCCTGGCATTTCCCTGTCCTATTTGATATAAGGAAGCACTTTTTCTTTCCTGCTTTACTTAAGAATGGGTTGAAAGTGGCTCCTCCTCTCTTCTCCCTTTTTGTACACTCTGTAAAATCACAAAGGTGCTTAAACACCAACTCATGTGCAAATAGTTCTTTTACAGTAGCTGCATGGTTTCAAAATGCAGGGCAGGTGTCATTGTCCTCTGACTTGGGAATCCTTGAGTGCTGTCACTCCATACTTTAAAACGAGCCAAGGTTCAAAAGCAAAAGGTTCTGTTCAAATCCAAGGCCCTTGGCTTGAGAGCAGCACAGGGGCGAGGGCGGCAGCATCCTGAATGGGAGGTGGTTCCTGCTGCGGGCACCCTGGTCAGGATGCCCCCTGTGGGGCGGCTGGTCCGGGAGAGCTTAGCATCACGTGTCATTTACCACTTTGCCGTCAGAAATGTGCTGTGCGCATATGCTGCTGTGGGACTGTCAGGCTCACCCTCTGCTCCTTCGCATCTTTTCTTTAGGTTCCTCATGTTCTGATCTTCAGAAGGTGAGCATTTGCTCTGAAGTCTGGAGGGACAGGCGTCTGGGTGGGAGGGGGCAGCTCTGAGCTCCTCTGGACGCACCTCAACCTTGACTTTGGCCCAGAGAGGTTCCAGGGGCACCGTTAGGAGGAAGCCCTTGCCTTTAACGCCACATGCTGTGCTATAATTCCCAGAGCGCCAAGTGCCCTTTGCAGTCTTAAGAATGTGCAATTCTGCAGTCACGCTGTCCTGTAGACGTAGACCACCCCAAGGGGCATGAACGTGGTGGGGCGTGCCTGTGTGGGTGCCGCCACATCCACTGACCTGCTTCAGCCCAGGGAGCTGCCAGGCTCTTCTTCAGTGACTCCCACTCCATTTGCAGCCAGAATCGCAGGCAGGGTTTTTCAGTGGCCCCCTGCGGTCCCCACGTGGGCCTCCTCCCTCCTCGCCACCTTTGCGCTCATGAAAGGTCACTAAAGATTAGGGAACTGAAGAAGATTATTGGTGCTTTTGTTAACACGTTTCTGTCTTACTGGTTGATGTGAGAAATGCAGTGTGTTAGACCTTAGATGCCCCTGGTGGTGTGACTGAGGGTTGAGTCCTCACCTTCAGACAGTCAGAGGAGGCTAGTTACAACTTGCTTGGAACTAGTTACAACTTTCTAGTTACAACTCCTAGTTACAACTTCCTTGAATGTGAGTAGTTCAGAGTTAAAGCTAAAACACCAAATACTGACTATCCCCACCCCATGAGTCTCCGGGAACCTAGTGTTCAGGCCAACCTCATTCAGTACTTCTGGAATCTTCAAGGTCCGCAGAACCGAGAGTCGATCCCAGGATCGACTTGACAGAACTGGGTGCTCGTGTGGGGAGCACTGGGCTCCTCTGGGCTCTGGAGATGCTGGCAACAACCCTAGGTGTGGGTGAGGGCAGCCCCTCTGGCCCAGGAGGCAGGTGGTGCCCAGGCCTCCCTGGTTTCTGGTGGTGCCAAGTGGAGCACATTCTGGAGACCCCATCTCAGCCTCTGTGCCTTTCACGTCCAGTCCTCGGTGTCCTTTTGGAATCACATCAGGGCTGCGTTGTTGTTGGAAGGAAGCTGGCCCTCTGCCCTTGAAGCTGCTTCTGCTCCTTGGCTCCCACGGACGGTCCCCTGCGGGAACCTCTGGGTTCTGGCTGGGGGCTCCTCCCAGGCCCTGAGCACATCTGTCCAAAGGACCTATCTCTCAGTCAGGCGCTGACCGTGACTACCGGCCAGCCTGGGGATTTTGTTCTCACAGTCACTCATCGAAAATGTTGAGTGTAATGGAACGAGATTGTTTTCAGAAAGGAATTGGAACTGGCATTGTGTCTTTGTGAAATGCGTGTGAAGACTCAGAGGTCAGGTGCGGTCTCAGGCACTGGAGTGCTCTTTGTGGTGGTTTGTAATGTGAGGGGAGTAGTGTCACCTGGAGCTTTGCATGCAGGACTCAGGCTCTGCCACCTTGAAGATGTAGGTTTTAGCTCTGACTTTTCTAAGCCAGGTATTGAGTTGAGCAGATTTCTTGGCTGATGGTCCAGTTAAAAGCCACCCTTCTCTGTCAGTGGATGGTTTTAAGTGGGGGAAATGGCCCAATGTTATTTAAACTTGAAAAGCCTTCTTGGTGGCCACTCTTGGTCCTTCCCTCTCCCCTCACCCTCCCTCTTGAAAGGTAGAGGCGCTAGCCAGCCGGGGGGCTGGACAGCAATGACTTTGGGTTCCTCTTCAAAGCCGGATACACAAGTGACTAGAATCCTGGGAAGTCTGCAGTTTAGCACTAAACTGAACGTCGCCTCCTGAGTTTGATTGTGGATTTTAAATGTAGTTGTTCAAGGTATCAATTCATGTTTTGTAATTATAGAGGCAAGTGAGCTTTTACTTTTTAAAGAATTTTAAGGGAATAATTGTTTCTGTGCAGCAAAGTGGCTAATTACTCATTAAACATAAGAATGTAGTGTCTAAATCCAGATTTTTTCTTACCTCTGGTACACTTTAGATTGCTTACCTAATATGTATTGAGGGGTTTTTAACCCTGAGTTTTATCAACTTTTCTAGTTTTATTTTATTTTTATAAAATAATTGAAAAAACCAAAAATGAATTCAAAAGTTCCATAGGTAGATCTTTCCCCTTAATTTCCCCCCCCCAGGAAAAAAAAAAATTTAGAAAGACATTTTGAATCAAAATGTATTATGACCATGTAAAGTTTACTGTTTTCTAAGAAGCTAAGCAGCTAAAGGGCCTCATTTCAGGTGGTACTGTGCGTACTGTCTGCGGACGCGTTTACCTGTGCGGTGGGTCTACGTGGCAGTGTCTTGTGCTTGCAGTATAGAGACCGTGCAGTGCTGTTGTGTAAATGGACAGTTCCTGTATAAACTTGTGTTTATATGCATTGGCCTCTGTATAACTTTTCATTTGCTACATGAATTGTAAAATTAAATATGAAATTATAGTACCTGCTAAATACGATTCTGAGGCTTCCTGTCCTTGTTTTTTAGTTTAATACCATTCTGTGTGTTTTGAGGATGTTCCATGCTTGCATGATGCTAGGTGGTAATGCCACTTTAAATTAAGCCTTAATCGGATATTAAATTTGTAAGTTTCAGAGTATGCAAAAATATTAGGCAGAATGAGTTTAAAATGTTCAGATCAAGATGCTATATCTTAATTCAACAAGTCTTTTCTCTGGAGTTACAAAGGGAAACTTTCACTGATACAGCGCTCTTGCTCTCTCTTGGGTCTGGCTGCTGCCATTGCTTGATTGGACCATTGTGCATTTCTGTGGCAGTTGGTCAAAGACCTGTTCTGAAAGTCTTGAGACTTTGTCAGGGTTATTTTTAAATGTTTGATTTTTTTTTTTTCCCTCCAGTTTGAGATGTTTTTATGGCTGATGGAGAGTATGATTTGAGTATAAATCTTTGCAGACCTGCTCATGTTCTAAGCTTTCTTCAGGTAGTGCCACCTGTCATTGCTTCTGCTTACGATTAAATGGGTTTTTGTTTTTGTAAAAGCATCTTACATTTAGACATAAAATGGAGGGGACCCAGCTTTCTTTACAATGTGGATCTACCTCAGTTAAACAGTTGGGTGCTATTTACTAAGCCTGTCAAATTAAATTGGAAAAAGTAACAAAACAGTGAAATATGTAACTCCACACAAAGCTTGAAAACGTAATTTCCGTTTATTTAATAATATTTTTATTTATTTTGTGCCTTTCGTGTTTAATCCTAATACATTGAAAAAATCAGTATGAAATTAAATATTTTATATTGTATGTGGGGAGGAAAAGCCCAATTGGCCATGGAATCTGAGAGATCACCCCAGCTAACTACTAATACATACCGGAATCCCAACTGCCCTCTTGTGAAAAGACAAAATTATGCCCAAGAGCAAATATGACATTTTACAAGCAAATTTCAAACTCTTCTATGCATATATTTGTAGCTATCACTTCATTTTCTGTGCCAATGAAGGGGCGGCCAAAACAGCTCACACACACTCTTGTCCTTGCTTCTTTAATCACGTGTGCCCCCCACCCCCGCCCCAGGCATATTTTATAAGTTCATTTCATAAGCAACGGATGGACTGTTGTTGATTTCGTCTCTCCCGACCTCCTGGTGAGGGTGCTGATAGCCATCGACAGAGGAAGGGAGAGCCCTTGGCCGTGGGGATGGGGAGCAGGGGTGCCAGGCAGCACCCCAGGATTTCTGTGAGTTAGGGAAGCTTTCTGGCAGGTGAGAAAATAAGATAGGAGATCGATGACTTTCCATGCTTTTATATTTGGCAGTTTACAAGTCTAGACTTTTCCTACTATGGCAATCTTTTTTAATTCTTTGGAGGTAACACAATATTTTGGAGTCTTAAGAATTTGATTTTATACCAATAAGAAATAAAAATTAGGGATCTTTCCTGTAGTATATAGTTTTACTATTTTAAAGAGATCTCTGGATTTTACAAGAGAACCAACATTCCTTAGTGGCAAAACTCTGAAGGTTGATTTGGGAGGCTTTTTGCTGCAGGATCTCAAAAAAAATTGGGATGATTATAGTTAAATGTTTTTTAATTTTTAAACTTCCATCAGGTCAATACGTAAGCTATATTTTGTAAAGAGTAAATCATCCTTTAGTATGCTGCATGTAAAGATCAGCATTGTTGCACTTTCTCAATAATAATAAATGCCCTACAATTGGCTCATCAGTAAGCATTTTGTTTTTTACCTAACAAGAGTACTTTGGGGCAGGTGATTAAATTTATATAGGTACCTCAAGAAAAAGAACCTGAATATGCTGCATTTTGTTTCTTTAGCTTGTATATGTAGCATTTTGTTCTGCTCTTATTTTTTTTTGTTTAGATATATGCTTTTTGGACCCCAACAGGCTGTTGAAGAGATCTTAAAGTTACTCTTGTAGGGATACAATATCTTTTTTTTTTTTTTTTAAACTTACTGCAATATCTGGTTCAAAGGTTGCCCACCAGGAGATTAATACTTTACCCAAATACACCTGAGAAAAAGGATACCATGTTTATAAGCAGACAATAATGTTTCCAATCCTTTCTGTTCATGCTGCTTTCTTAATTCTTTTCTCCATATCACCAAGAGGTTGGATGACTTACTTCTAAGGTCAGACTTAAACATCATGGCATCTTAATGTTTCCAACACAGACCTCACAAACTTGCCATTGAGTAAAGTAGCATGATCCTAAAGGTAATTGCTGGCGCTAGGCAGCCACATCCATCTGGGCTCTGAAGAGCCGGTCTTCACACTTCTCTGTTCCCAGCACTCACCCTAAACTGAACAGATGGGGAGTGGTCTTAATTGACAAAGATTAAACTGGTGAAGAAAGCTAAAGGCTGAGACACTGAGCATCTATTGTGGTGTTTAAGCTTAGCTGGGTCCTTTCGAGTTTGTTTTACAGCTTACTAGCTTAAGTAGTTTGCACTATTTTTGCAATAAATCCATGGAAAACCTAACAGTTATTTGTTTTGTTTCTTATTGTGTGTATATAAACTAATACTAAAAAGTTTGGCGTAGTGTTTTTTTCACCTCCTTACATAACCTTTAACATGCACAGAATGCTGTAAATCTGATAAAATATGATGTGAATGATATTTTATAAAGTTATTTTGTATGGTGTCAATTTTGTTTTGCCTCATAGTATGTCAGCAAAAAAAAATAAAATAAAATTCCTTGTATTTACAGCTGCCTTTCCCAAAGACCTTCTGTTACTCCTGTGTTTATTAGGGGGTTTCCAGCCACACAGGTTAAGATTCCAGGTTTCTGAGGTAGAAGCACACCTTGGGTGACAGAAGTCTAGAGCCTTATTTTATACGTTGGGCCCCTTGAGAACTGGGAGTCTGGGGATAAAAACCTTAGGATTGAAATGGATAGAACAAATGTGGTATCTAGGATGAGGTGGGTGTTCCTGCTCTAGCAGCCATGAGAAACAGTGAGGTAACAAGTCATTCAGCTAAACCCCAATCAAGTGTGAACCCCTGAGCTCCATGTTGTGACCGTATCTGGGGTCTGAGCCTGGTGGTCACTTACCCTCTGTTTGGTGGCCTCCCTCTGGGCTGTCTGACTTATGTCTGTACTGGAAAGAATATGTTGTGTTGAGAAATAAGGAAGGTTGGGTTAAGAAAACAGGAAAATAGCTGAGAATCCCTAGGATAGACATTGAGCTAAAGCAGGCCAAAGTTTTTGTTTTAAAGCTATTTTTTGATTTTTAAGAACTTTTTTTAAAAAAAAATAATAATATGCGTTCACTATAGAAAATTTAAATTTTCTATCTGAATTTTTACATTAACAGTAATCACAACACAAAATCACAATCATACAAAACCTGTACCAAATATTTATAGGGCTTTATTTCTAACAATTAAAACACGAAACAAGAAAAAGGTTTTCAGATTTTTAAAAAGGAAAAAAAAAAAACGGGGGGGGGAGGGGACAAAGAACAGGAAGCAACCCAAATTGCGAATTATCCACTCACCTGTGGAATGGATAAACAAATGGTACATCCATACAAAGGAATCCTACTCAGCAGTAAAAAGGAATGGACTGCTGAAACCTACCTGCAAGTGCACTAGGCTAAATATAAAAAGTCAGATTCAAAGCCTACATACTATATGATTCCATTTATATGACATGCTGGAAAGATGAGTGGGCAAACCATGGTCTGTGGGTCCAATGTGGCCTACAATGTTTTTGTATGGCATATAAGCTAATAATATTGACTTTTACATTCTTAAATGGTTGTAAAGAAGTCAAAAGATTCCATGACCCATGAAAATCATACAAAATTTAAATTTTAGTGTCCATAAAGAAAAATTTTCTCAAGTACAGACATGCTCATTCCTTTATGTGTTGTCTGTGGGAACTAGTAATAGAGTTGTCTAGTAGTGAGAGATTCTGAAAAGTATTTCCCTATGGCCCTTTCCAGAAAGTCTGTGACTCCTGCTCTGGGGGCTAGTGGCTGCCAGGCATAGAAGAGGAGCACTGTGCCTCAGTGGTAGCGGTTACATGCCTGCCTCTGTCAGAGCTCAGGACTGCACACTGGGGCTTCTCTGGTGGCTCAGTGCTAAAGAATTCACCTGCCAATGCAGGGGACACAGGTCTGACCCCTGGTCCAGGAGGATCCCACATGCCCGTGTGCCACAACTACTGAGCCTGTGCTAGAGCCCGGGAGCTACAACTACTGGAGCCCGAACAGCCCAGAGCCTGTGGTCTGCAACAGAAGAAGCCACTGCAATGAGAAGTCCACGCACTGCAGCTAGAGAGTAGCCCCCCGTTTGCCACGACTAGAGAAGAACCTGTGCCGCAACGAAGACACAGCACAGCCAAAAATAAATAATTTTTTAAAAAACTACATTAAAAAGTGGATTTTAAAATATTTTAATAAAATTTAAAAACAATAGGGACAGAAAACATGAGTGACTGCCTAGGGATAAGGGAAGGAACTAACTTCACGGGGATGCAGAGGAACATCTAGGGTGACAGAATCGTTCTGTATATATTGACTGCTGACACGATCAACAGAATGGACATTAAAGGATGATTTTACTGGATGAAAATTCAAACTCAATTTAAAAAAAAAAAAACACTGAAAAGGCAAGAGCTAAAATACACCCTGTGTGAATAAAAATAGGGCTTATGGTTTTCTCTTGTGGATAGTAAAAACAATTACTATGAAGGAATAGTAAAGATGATGGAGATCTTCAATATACAGAATGCTTTGTAATTTTTTAAGAAAGACATGCTTAGGCAGGGGTAATATTTCTTACTGTATTTCATTTAATAATGTGATATGAAATTTTCTTCCAGGAATAGAAGTATTACAAAGTGCTTATTTTTGGACTTCCCCACTTATTCAGTGGTTAAGACTGCGCGCTTCCACTGCAGAAGGCTCAGGTTTGATCCCTGGTTGGGGAACCAAGATCCCACATGTTGGCCGGCCAACGCAGGAGACCCAGGTTCGATCACTGATCTGGGAAGATTCCACAAGGCTCGGGGCAACCCACCCCGTAAGCCACAGCTATTGAGCCCATGCACCTAGAGCCCTGCTCTGCAAGCAGAGAAGCCACCACAATGAGAAGCCCATAGACCGCAACTAGGAGTAGGCCTCTCTGGCCACAACCAGAGAAACCCTAAGCACAGCAAAAAAGACTCAGGGCAGCCAAAACTAAATTAATTTTTTAAAAAAAAGGATAATAGAGGGTTCTAAAATTAGTTCCATAAAACAGTTTAGTATAAAAATATATACAGCTTTTAAATCAGAACTACAATGAGGTGTCATCTCATACGGATCAGAAAAAGTCTACAAACAATAAATGCTGGAGAGGGTGTGGAGAAAAGGGAACCCTCTTGCACTGTTGGTGGAAATGAAAACTGATATAGCCACTATGGAGAATAATATGGAGATTCCTTAAAAAACTGGGAATAAAACTACCATAAGACCCAGCAATCCCACGATTGGGCATATATGCTGAGGGAGCCATGATTGACACATACACCCCAACATTCACTGCAGCACTACTTACAATAGTTAGGACACAGAATCTAGATGTCCATTGACAGATGAATGAATAAAGAAGTTGTGGTATATATACACAATGGAGTATTACTCAGCTATAAAAAGGAATGCATTTGAGTCAGTTTTAATGAGTTTAACCTACAGCCTATTATACAGAGTGAAGTAGTCAGAAAGATAAATATCGTACATTAACACATATATAGGGAATCTATAAAGATGATACTGATGAATGTATCTACAGGACAGCAACGGAGACACAGACATACACAGACTTTTGGACACAGTGGAGGAGGGAGAGGGTGGGATGATTTGAGAGAGTGGCAGTGAAACATATACATTACCATATGTAAAACAGATAGCCAGTGGGAATTTGCTGTAAGACACAGGAAACCCAAAGCTGGTGTTCTGGGATAACCTAGAGGGGTGGGATAGGGAGGGAGGTGGGAGGGAGGTTTAAGACGGAGGGAACATATGTATACCTGATTCATCTTGATGTATGGCAGAAACCATCACAATACCGTAAAGTAATTATTCTCCAATTAAAAATAAAATGTAAAAAAAATACAGCTTTTAATAAAAAAGACAAATTTATTTTACAGTTTAAAAAACTGCAGTATTTGGATGAATACAAAGCCAAACTGTCTTGAAATACAAAAATTCTATCTACAGACTACATATTTAGCTAAAACAGGATCTAGCTGTTTACAAGAACTAATTTCAAAATATACACATGTGAATCTACACAACTGGTATTTGCAAGTTCTTCAAAACCTATCTTCAAACTAGAAAGTTAAGCAGAGTCCCTTTGCCTCTAAAGCTTAGCGCTGCAGATGGGCTGTGCCTTCCGGTATGCAGCCTGTTTGCAGTCCCCTCCCACTCCAGCTGCATTGTGGGCTTGGAGAAGAGAGACTGCTGTCTGGGTTCCTTTCCTGTTGGCTATTTATGGCAGAGGTGCATTATACTCAGTCTCAGCCAGGGAAGAACATAATGTACTTGAAGTCTCTGAAGGGTGCACAGACTAACGCTTGCTTCACAGCCAAGGTGCTAATCCAGGAGGGTCCCCACCAGGCTGATCTTTGGGGTCAGGATTCCGCTTCGTCGTCCTCACTCTCATCGTTGTTATTCTCCTCCTCCTCCTCCTCTTCTCTCTTCTCTTTAAGCATTTTCAGATATTTACTAGCTAAAATCTTCTTTGGTAATATATCTTAAAAACATAAAGCTAACATCAGCAATGCAAATTTCAAAACGTGCTAGTCCCTGCTATGACCTGTAAAACAGGTTCCAAGATGAGACAAGTTTCAGACTATACTTCTGGGTGAAATAGCAGGAAACTAGCACTGTCTCCTGACTAATGCTAAATACTTGTTTCTATTTCACTGATAGCAAACCATGCTCTTCTCTGTGCTGGTAACCACTGGAAGCAACCCTGTCCAACCCACCTGACACAGCGCTGGCCCCAAGGATCACCTTAGCTCTTTTTAGCTGTGGTGCACACAGCTTGTTCCACAACAACAATGATGGGTTTCTGTTTCCCCATCCAAGTAAGGAGGAGTCTGAGGCGTGGGCCTGCCCGGCTTACCCAGACACCCTTTGCAGGTTGCCAGCTTAATTCGTGCTCTAGGTAAACTGCATTACAAACATACTCAAATAGACAAAACTAATCCTCTGGTCCTGTGCCAGGTAAACTGTGGCACCTGGAGAAAGCACCAAAATGTCTATTTCAGTGAAAGCAGAAAAAGAGCAGAGTAAAAGCTGTAGTTACTATTTTTTAACCAGAATGTTTCAAAAGTGAAGTACCTGCAAGGAACTGAAAAGTTTCTGACTCCTCTGCAGTATTTGATAAATCACTATAGGTGAGTGCTTTCTTTTCTTTTCCACTGCCATGTCTGTAGGAATAGGTGGCGAGATATTGAACAAAGAGTTCCTAAAACAAAACGAAAAAGTAAAATGAAAGGTGTGCTCTGAAAACTTACCACAGACCTCACTTTTTAATTACATTAAGTTTAGATGATTGTAGATTATCTTGGTTCATCAAATTACAGGTGAAATAAAAGGAGAAAGGAGAAATATGAGGTCAGGAAGAGAGTAGGCTGAATTAAAGTTGGCAGGAAAGCAGGAATTTCCTAAAAGTTTATTTTAGATTTCTAACTTACAAAAAATATATAAATATAACAATAAATCATTACTATTTAATGCCCAAACTTTACAGTTAAAGAGAGGTAAGAGACCATCCAAAAATTCTCTCCGCTAAGGAACACACATTGTGTATTCAATGTACATTGTGTAGCGTGGTCCCCCTACAACTCTAAGTCAACAACCTGAAGGTAAAAAATGATCAATTTCCTGTTCCACCTGGAAACCTTCCCTAAGGCAACCACTTGAAATGAGTCTTCTCTTTCTGTTTTATTTTAAATCCATCTAATTGAGTTAATAAGAGATTAAAGAAGTAACTGCAAAACTCTTAACTCCTTAATATCTACAGAATGAAATGGTACAAATATCCCGAAACTACTCAGTTTCCTACTTCCTTTAGCTCCAGCTTCGACCAACATACCCTAGGGACACTGTACCCAACTAACAGGGCTGGAAAATGGATTACAAGGAAAGTTAAAGACTGTGCAGCAGAAACCTGGCCAAGGGTAAGAACAGAAGGTTCTGGCCTACCTAGACCAAATCAAGAGACACAATTATTTAGAGATACCAAGGGAACATTTCATGAAAAGATGGGCTCGATAAAGTACAGAAATGGTATAGCCCTAACAGAAGCAGAAGATATTAAGAGATGGCAAGAATACACAGAAGAACTATACAAAAAAGATCTTCATGACCCAGATAATCATGATGGTGTGATCACTCACCTAGAGCCAGGCATCCTGGAATGTGAAGTCAAGTGGGCCTTAGAAAGCATCACTACGAACAAAGCTAGTGGAGGTGATGGAATTCCAGTTGAGCTATTTCAAATCCTGAAAGATGATGCTGTGCAAGTGCTGCACTCAATATGCCAGCAACTTTGGAAAACTCAGCAGTGGCCACAGGACTGGAAAAGGTCAGTTTCATCCCAATCCCAAAGAAAGGCAATACCAAAGAATGCTCAAACTACTGCACAATTGCACTCATTTCACACGCTAGTCAAGTAATGCTCAAAATTCTCCAAGCCAGCCTTCAGCAATACATGAACCGTGAACTTCCAGATATTCAAGCTGGTTTTAGAAAAGGCAGAGGGACCAGAGATCAAATTACCAACATCCGCTGGGTCATCGAAAAAGCAAGAGAGTTCCAGAAAAACATCTATTTCTGCTTTATTGTCTATGCCAAAGCCTTTGTGTGGATCACAGTAAACTGTGGAAAATTCTGAAAGAGATGGGAATACCAGACCATCTGACCTGTCTCTTGAGAAACCTGTGTGCAGGTCAGGAAGCAACAGTTAGAACTGGACATGGAACAACAGACTGGTTCCAAATGGGAAAAGGAGTATGTCAAGGCTGCATATTGTCACCCTGCTTATTTAACTTATATGCAGAGTACATCATGAGAAACGCTAGGCTGGAAGAAGCACAAGCTGGAATCAAGATTGCCGGGAGAAATATCAATAACCTCAGATATGCAGATGACACCACCCTTACTGCAGAAAGCGAAGAAAAACTAAAAAGCCTCTTGATGAAAGTGAAAGAGGAGAGTGAAAAAGTTGGCTTAAAGCTCAACATTCAGAAAACAAAGATCATGGCATCTGGTCCCATCACTTCATGGAAAATAGATGGGGAAACAGTGGAAACAGTGTCAGACTTTATTTTTTTGGGCTCCAAAATTACTGCAGATGGTTACTGCAGCTATGAAATTAAAAGACACTTGCTCCTTTGAAGAAAAGTTATAACCAACCTAGACAGCACATTAAAAAGCAGAGCCATTGCTTTGCCAACAAAAGTCTGTCCAGTCAAAGCTATGGTTTTTCCAGTAGTCATGTATGGATGTGAGAGTTGGATGGTGAAGAAAGCTGAGCGCCGAAGAATTGATGCTTTTGAACTGTGGTGTTGGAGAAGACTCTTGAGAGTCCCTTGGACTGCAAGGAGATCCAACCAGTCCATCCTGAAGGAAATCAGTCCTGAATATTCATTGGAAGGACTGCTGTTGAAGCTGAAATTCCAATACTTTGGCCACCTGATGCAAAGAATTGACTCACTGGAAAAGATACTGATGCTGGGAACGATTGAAGGCGGGAGGAGAAGGGGACGACAGAGGATGAGATGGTTGGATGGCATCACCGACTCGATGGACATGAGTTTGGGTAAACTCTGGGAGTTGGTGATGGACAGGGAGGCCTGGCGTGCTGCGATTCATGCGGTCGCAAAGAGTCGGACACGACTTAGCGACTAAGTGAACTGAACTGAAGAGGGGGCTAAAACTTCAATTCTGGCCCAGGGTCTCTATAGTCAAAACTATGGTTTTTCCAGTAGTCATGTATGGATGTGAGAGCCGGACTATAAAGAAAGCTGAGCATCAAAGAATTGATGCTTTCCAACTGTGGTGTTGGAGAAGACTCTTAGAGAGTCCCTTGGACAGCAAGGTCAAACCAGTCGATCCTAAAGGAAATCAACCCTGAATATTCACTCGAAGGACTGATGCTAAAGATGAAGCTCCAATACTTTGGTCACCTGAGACAAAGAGCCGACTCTATTACAAAAGACCCTGATACTGGGAAGGCTGAAGGCAGGAGGAGAAGGGGACGACAGAGGCTTTTTGGCGTAACCAACTCAACGAAACTACGGAGGATAGTGAAGGCTGGCGTCCCGCAGCCCACGCGGTCGCCAAGAGTCGGACACGACTTGTGGACTGTACAACTGGCCCAGGAGACTCGGGCCAGCGTGGGCCAGCGGCCTGGCCCGGCCGCACCTCCTGAGGAAGCCGCAGGCCCTCTCCCTGAACCGTTTGAGGAGCTGGGGCCCAAAGCCACGAAAAAGACAGGAAGCGACAAAAGGAAGGGCTGTGGGGCCCCTGGTACAGTAACGCTGGAGGAGGGGACACAAAATCCGCCAATGCGCCGCAGCTCAGGCTTCCCGCGCGCGAGGGACGGCGGGAGCGGGGTGGGCGTGGCGACGAGCGCGCGAAGGAGGGCGGGAGCGGAAAAGAGCGGGCGGCCGAGCGCGCGAAGGAGGGCGGGAGCGGAAAGAGCAGGCGGTCGGCGCGCGAAAGAGGGCGGGAGCGGCGGCGCGGGGCGGGGCGAAGGGCGCGCGCGGGAGCTGGGGCGCGCGCGATGCCAGAGGGGCGTGAGGCGGCCCTCAAAAGAAAAGGGGTGGCAGCGCAAGGGCCCGAAGCGGACACGGCAGCGCGCAGGGCCCGGCGGGCGGGGCGGGGCGTGACGGTTTCGGGCAGTACCCACCGCCGTCCCCCGCTCCTCAACTCCTCCCCGCGCGGCCCTCCTCACCGTGGCCTTGGCGGTGAGCACCAGCGCCTCCTGGTTGATGCTGGACACCTCGGGGGAGCTCTTCATGATGAGCCGGATGCGAGACAGGGGCAGCGACACCAACCGCTGCTCCCCGCACTTATCCTTGCCCACGACCACGTCCGCCATCTCTGCGCCCCGCCCCCGCGGCGGCGGCTGCAGCCCCGACCAGCCGCAAGGTGGCCGGCCTACACGGTCGGTGTAGAGGAGCGACGTCCCACTGCCCCGTGGGAGTTGTAGTGTTGGGTGGCGCGGCGGCGGGGCGGACTACAAATCCCGTGATGCCGCGCTGCTCCCGCGGCTGCGCGCGCGGAGCGGACCTGCTACCTGCGGCTCCGGCTGGGCCGGGGCGGTCGTGGGTGAGGGTTCGGCCTTGGGATGCTGAGAAATACCGTGAAGGAAAACAGCGTGGGGAGAGAGAAACTGGGGCAAAAAGGAAGAAGGCTGGGCAGTGAGGAGAGAAAACAGCCCTACTGATTAGAAAGCGCTCTGCCGGGAAAAGGAGCCGCAAGGCAAAGGCCCTGAGGGAGGACCCTTTTAAGAAGCGCAAAATGACCGCTCTGTGGACAGGTGTGCTAGGTGAAGTCCGAGAGGTAGCCAAGGACTAGGTCCTGTTGGATTTTATTCTAAGAAAAATGGGAAGTGGTTGAAAGATAGCAGAGGGATGATGGGCTATGTCTTAAGTTTTAGAAAGATGCCTCTGACTGCTGAGCGTGAATAGCCCAGAGAGGGGTCGCAAGGATAGAGAGGTTGTAAAGGTGGAGCCAAAGAGATTGTAGAGTTGAAGGTGATGGCAAGTGAGGAGTCGGATGCTAGTGTGACTGAAGGTGTCGTGAATTAGGAATGGTAGGAAATAGCCACGGGCCAGATCAGATAGTCTTGTAAATCATGGAATTCTTTCCAGAACAGTTGGGAGGCCCCACTTAAGTTTTACAAGGAATATTCAGCTGGCCATATGTGAATAGGCCGTAGAGGAGTGAGAATGGAAGCAGGCAGAGAGTGCAAGAAGCTGTTACAGAGATGGAGAGAGGTGCTGGAAATAGTAGATTGTAGTAGATTTGGGGGTCCTAATTTGAAGATAGAGCCAACAAGTAGTCTCTGAAAATTAAATTAGTTATCAAGAAGAAAAAGGGATTTTATTCAAGCCAAAGGATTATAACGGAGAAGCAGATTCTCAGAAAGCTCTGAGAAAGCTATTAGAAGTCGAAGGCATAGTAGGTACATTTTCAAGACGAGGATTGTACATCAAAATAACATACTGATGTTTTACATAGAGTTCACCAAGGATACACAACCCAGGTAAACACGTGCAAAGCAAGTCATGTGACCCCCTAAAGAGCTGAGAAAGCACAATGTTCTTATAAGAGGTTCCATTGCTAGCATCAAAAGAAAGAAAAAAATAAGTTGATCTTCACAGTTGAGCAGGCACTCCTGCCTTTGAGGAGCTGTGGTGAATATGTAATACGGGTGCACACTGCATGTCAGGGAGAGAAGGAGGAGGCCCAAACAAACAGAATTTAAAATTTAATTGTTTCCTTGTCTTGCCATAAAATACAAATTTTATATCATCATGGTCTTGTTAAGTGAAACGATGGTGGTGAAAGGATTGAGTTAAAGGATGGTGGTGCTCTTTACTGATCTGGGGAATCCTGCATGGCGAGCAAATTTGGCAGGGGTATGGTTTAGAGAAAATTAAGTCTCAATTTCCTTGAAACACTAGTGGCAGTGTTGACTGGCCAGTTGGCTAGTCCAGCCTAGAGTTCAGGCGGGAGCAGTGAAATACAGGCCACCATTGTCCAGGTGGTAATTAAAACCAAGGACCTGAATGAATGTATCTGGGAGGAGAGTGTAGATAGAGGACAAAGATCTAAGGACCATAACCTGGGTTACCCCAATATTTTGAGATGAAAAAAAGATCCAGCAAAGGAAACTTGAAAGTGACCATTGAGCAAAAGAAAAACCAAGAGATTATGTGTCCATAAAGCCAATTGAAAAATAGTGTTTCAACGGGATTGAATACTGCTGGGAGGTGGAATAAGACTGTCTTTCCATTCACAACAAAGGACTCTCTCCAAACCACTATTTCCTCATTTGCAAAGATGAAACAGGAGAAGTGCACCCATCTCGGGTTGTTAAAAGGTGTAAACATGCCTGGTGCATAAAGATCAAAGCCATCCCCCCATCCATCCAGCACTACCTCCCTCTCAGGTCAGCCGTGAGCATCAAACGAGCTGAGGAGGAGGAAGTGCTTTGCCAACCGTGCAGCACTCTGCAGAAGCCTAAACTACTGTGTGAATTTTTCCGTGTTCCTGCTACAAGGTGCTTTCACCCCAAATCAGCTTCAGTTCCAAAGTTCACATGAAAGGGGTTCGGAAGATTAAAAGTGTACCTTGTTTAACCTTTCTGATTCAGTTCTGCCTGTCACTTAGGCAATGATTACAAAACATAAAATGTGTACTCACAGAGCGTGTTTCTGCAAGTTTCATAGGCTCTGAAAACCACTGCCCTTCAGTCTTAATGAGAGGAGCCGAAGCCAGAGAGCACAGATGCCCCAGATTACTGACGTCTGCACTGCCAGAAGTCTTCACATCTACCTTCAGCCATGATGACCCAGTCACTTTAGCACCTGCTGTGTGCTTTGTCTCTAGAAGGAGAAAGCTGAGAACACAAGGACAGTGTCATCTTCGCCACTGTGACCTCAGATCTTGGGCAAGAGCCCCCAGTATATGGCAGGCCCTTCTAGGCACAGAGGAAAGCTACAGGAAGTGAGCAAGACAGCTCTAGTCCCTGTTCTCACAGAGCATAGTTTCAAGTACAAGGAAGATAAGAAAAGTAACATCCGCTGTGGTAAATGCCATGAGAGTGATGGCATGGTGTCTCTGAGAAATGAAACTTAAGATCAGGTTTTTTTTTTTTAATGTTTATTTGGCTGCTCCTCATCCTAACTGGGGCTTGTGGGATCTAGTTCCCAAACCAGGGATCCAACCCAGGGCCCCTGCTTTGGGTGGGTGGAGCCTTAGCCTCTGGACCACCAGCAAAGTCCCTAAGGTCAGATCTGGAGGCAGGAATGGAGCACTCTGACAGGATAGCCTGTGGGAAAACACCTGAGCCGGAAGACACCTTGACAGATTTGAGGAACAAAAAGGCCAGTGTGGCTGGAGCTTAGCAAGTGAGGCAGAGAGCACAGGAGACATGGTGAACCAGGTAGGCGGGACCCACTCCGATGGGCGTGTGAGAAGCTTGGCTTGCTTTCTGAGAGCAGTGGAGAGCCGGAAGAGTCTTGAAGCTAGGGAGCAGACCCAACTTAAAAGCTCATCCTGATTGCTGAGGGGTGACTGGCTGGCACCAAGCCCTGTGCCAAGCAGAGACGGAGGCGCTGTTTCAGCCTGCAGGATTCAGCTCCGAGCCAGAGGAAAGCCTTTCCTCTGCAAACAGGCTATCCACGAGGGTCCTTGGTCCACACAGGAAGCAGACTGGCATCATTTTTAAGTTTTGTTTCTCTATCAGTTATTGTTTGTTAATCAGGCTTCTCCTCTTTCAGCATATTTGAGAGCAGGATGGGTTAAGTTTGGGAAGGAGGGTGGCAGGCATCTGGAGGATGAAAAGAGCCAGAAGAATTCAAGGAGAAAAGGAGGGTGAGAAGCTCAGGCTGTGGAATTGGCAGGACACATTGCTGTTGTTGACCATTTTGAGAAGTAAAGAGTGGGGCAAAGACAGAGATCTGCAGACAGAGGGAACGTGCCCAGCATTTGTGAAAAAGGAAACAAGCTTGGAACCTAAGAGTGGGAGAAGGAAAGAATCTGTGGTCCTCAGAACTTCCCTGCACGAGAAGCAGCACATGAGTTAGCAGATCATTCTGTTGTCGGCGCTCTTGTTCACCACGTATCCTCACAGCCTCTCAGGTGTGCCCGCTGCTTCTGCTGCCTCCCTATTGCACCTGCACCTGTATCCCGGGTGCTAGGTAACTACGCTTCCCAGAACCCCCCGCCAGCTGGCTTCTGGGAGACCCAGGTGAGAGGGTGCTGCACAGATGGAGGAGGAAGCATCGTTTAGGATTGTGTGAAGTTGGCAGCAGGTGGGGATTCGGGGTGGGGGGTGGTGACAGGGAGTCACCTGCACTGCGCACAGTGGGGTGGGGTTCCACTCTGTGGCAGCACCTCAGGCAGGCTGGGCGGGAGTGTGGGCCCAGCCCTCGGCTGGGGCCAGCAGCAGCTTCCTCATCTCCAAGCTGCATCTCAGCGGCAGCTCCCTCATGCTCCAGCACATGCCCTTCCACACCCTTGAAGTCATTTCTTGGCTTTAAATCCCTCTCTGTGTGAAATATCTGAAGAAGTTTCTGCTTTCCTGATTGAACGTTGAGACATATGTAGTTGGTACAGGAAACAGACCCACAGAAATGGGGATCTGGAGCTGATGATATGATTGTGCTAGAGCAGAGATGACCTCCCTGGCAGCAGGCACTGGCCGAACAGTCACTTAGGCTATCACCTGCCACTGCCTGGGTGGACAACCCGCTGAAGGCAAGGCTGCCCCAAGGTGGTGGAGCCTTGTGAGATGGGCTTTTCCTGAGATGGGGAGATTTCAGAAAGAAAATTGAAAGCTCTGACTAAACTCTCAGAGCAAGCCCTCAGCCTTTCGTGATCTTTTGTAGCCTCAGGGCTGATGGGTCTAAAGGTCAGACCTGCCTGTAGTCTTACCTGAGACATAATTACCACAGAATTGGAGTCACAATTTCACCTGGGCTTTTCTGTGAAGTTAGGCTGTTTATTGGTAAGAGTGGGGTCCTGAACTTAGAAAAGTACAGTTGAGAGGATACTAGCAAACCTTTAACCACCCCCCATCCCTCTGAGCCTCTTTGTCAGAGAAAATGGCCCCTCTGCCTGCCTGAGATCACTCCTCCCTCACCCACTAGAAGTCCTCTTAATGAGCTCACTGTGCTTACCTGGAACAGGGATGCTGAGCCTTCTCAAGACACGCCTCTCATGAACTCCGGTCCATAACTACAGTCAGATCCCAGCATGCCCCTGGGAAGCAAGAGCAAAGCCCAGAGATGTTGACCCAATGAAAGAATTGCAGCATACTCACTGCTTTGATCATTGAAAACTTGAGGAGTATGTGGAGAATAGATTCTGATGACATCAGTCCAGGTGGACAGAGCTTAATGTAGGTTTGGCTGAATGTATCAGTGTAACTGATTTACCAGAGAGTTAGGGCTTCCCTGGTGGCTCAGAGGTTAAAGCGTCTGCCTGCAGTGTGGGAAACCTGGGTTCAATCCCTGGTTCGGGAAGATCCCCTGGAGAAGGAAATGGCAACCCACTCTAATATTCTTGCCTGGAGAATCCCATGGACGGAGGAGCCTGGTGGGCTACAGTCCATGGGGTCGCAAAGAGTCGGACACGACTGAGCAACTTAACTTTCACTTCCACTTTCTGGATTCAGAAGGGATTGGCAAACCACTTCAGTCTTCTTGCTTGAGAACCCCATGAACAGTATGAAAGGGTAAAAAAATATGACACTGAAAGATGAACTCCCCAGGTTGGTAGGTGCCCAATATGCTACTGGAGAGGAGTGGGAAAACAACTCCAGAAAGAATGAAGAGACAGGCCCGAAGCAAAAACAGCCCCCAGTTGTGGAAGTGACTGGTGATGGAAGTAAAGTCTGATGCTATAAAGAACAATATTGTATAGGAACCTGGAATGTTAGGTCCATGAATCAAGGTAAATTGAAAGTGGTCCGAGAGATGGAGATGGCAAGAGTGAACACCAACATTTCAGGAATCAGTGAACTAAAATGGACCGGAATGGCAAATTTAGTTCAGATGACCATTATAATCTACTACTGTGGGCAAGAATTCTTTGGAACAAATGGAGTAACCCTTATAGTCAACAAAAGAGTCCTAAATGCAGTACTTGGGTGCAGTCTCAAAAATGACACAATGATCTCTGTTCACTTCCAAGGCAAACCATTCAATATCACAGTAATTCAAGTCTATGCCTCAATCACTAATGCCAAAGAAGCTGAAGTTGAATGTTCTATGATGACCTACAAGACCTTCTAGTTCAGTTCAGTTCAGTCGCTCAGTAGTGTCTGACTCTCTGCGACCCCATGAATCACAGCATGCCAAGCCTCCCAGTCCATCACTACCTCCTGGAGTTTGCCCAAACTCATGTCCATCGAGTTGGTGATGCCATCCAGCCATCTCATCCTCTGTCATCCCCTTCTCCTCCTGCCCCCAATCCTTCCCATCATCAGCGTCTTTTCCAATGAATCAACTCTTCGCATGAAGTGGCCAAAGTATTGGAGTTTCAGCTTCAACATCAGTCCTTCCAATGAACACCCAGGGCTGATCTCCTTTAGGATGGACTGGTTGGATCTCCTTGCAGTCCAAGGGACTCTCAAGAGTTCTCCAACACCACAGTTCAAAAGCATCAATTTTTTGGCGCTCAGCTTTCCTCACAGTCCAACTCTCACATCCATACATGACTACTGGAAAAACCGTAGTCTTGACTAGATGGACTTTGTTGGCAAAGAAATGTCTCTGCTTTTTAGTATGCTATCTAGGTTGGTCATAACTTTCCTTCCAAGGAGTACCGTATTTTAACTTCTTGGCTGCAGTGACCATCTGCAGTGATTTTGGAGCCCCCAAAAATAAAGTCTGACACTGTTTTCACTGTTTCCCCGTCTATTTTCCATGAAGTGATGGGACCAAATGCCATGATCTTAGTGTTCTGAATGTTGAGCTTTAAGCAACTTTTTCACTCTTCTCTTTCACTTTCATCAAGAGGCTTTTTAGTTCCTCTTCACTTTCTGCCATAAGAGTGGTGTCATCTGCATATCTGAGGTTATTGATATTTCTCCCGGCAATCTTGATTCCAGCTTGTGCTTCTTCCAGCCCAGAATTTCTCATGATATAATCTGCGTATAAGTTAGATAAGCAGAGTGACAATATACAGCCGTGACGTACTCCTTTTCCTCTAGAACTAACACCAAAAAAAGATGTCCTTTTCATCATAGGCGAGTGGAATGTAAAAGTAGGAAGTCAAGATATACCTAGAGTAACAGACAAGTTTTGCCTTGGAGTACAAAATGAAGCAGGGCAAAGGCTAACAGAGTTTTGCCAAGAGAATGCACTGGTCATAGCAAACACCCTCTTCCAACAACACAAGAGACTACTCTACACATGAACATCACCAGATGGTCAATACTGAAATCAGATTGATTATATTTTTTGCAGCCAAAGATGGAGAAGCTCTATACAGTCAGCAAAAACAAGACCGGGAGCTGACTGTGGCTCAGATCATGAACTCCTTATTGCCAAACTCAGACTTGAAGAAAGTAGGGAAAAGCACTAGATCATTCAGGTATGATCTAAATCAAATCCCTTACGATTATACAGTGGAAGTGATAAACAGATACAAAGGGACTAGATCTGATAAGAGTGCCTGATGAACTATGGACAGAGGTTTGTGATATTGTACAGGAGGCGGTGATCAAGGCCATCCCCAAGAAAAAGAAATGCAAAAAGGCAAAATGGTTGTCTGAGGAGGCCTTACAAATACCTGAGAATAGAAGAGAAGCTAAAGGCAAAGGAGAAAAGAAAAGATATACCCATCTGAATGCAGAGTTCCAAATAATAGCAAGGAGAGATAAGAAAGCCTTCCTTAGTGATCAATGCAAAGAAATAGAGAAAAACAATAGAATGGGAAAGACTAGAGATCTCTTCAAGAAAATTAGAGACACCAAGGGAACATTTCATGCAAAGATGGGCACAATAAAGGACAGAAATGGTATGGACCTAACAGAAGGAGAAGATATTAAGAAGAGATGGCAAGAATACACAGAAGAACTGTACAAAAAAGATCTTCATGACCCAAATAAGCACAATGGTGTAATCACTCACCTAGAGCCAGACATCCTGGAGTGTGAAGTCAAGTGGGCCTTAGAAGCATGAACAAAGCTAGTCGAGGTAATGGAACTCCAGCTGAGCTATTTCAAATCCTCAAAGATGATGCTGTGAAAGTGCTGCACTCAATATACCAGCAAATTTGGAAAACTCAGCAGTGGCCACAGGACTGGAAAAGGTCAGTTTTCATCCCAATCCCAAAGAAAGGCAATGCCAAAGAATGTTCAAACTGCACAATTGCACTCTTCTCACACACTACCAAAGTAATGCTCAAACTTCTCCAAGCAAGGCTCCAACAGTACATGAACTGAGAACTTCCAGATATTCAGGCTGGATTTAGAAAAGGCAGAGGAGCCAGAGATCAAATTTCCAACATCCATTGGATCATATAAAAAGCAAAAGAGTTCCAGAAAAACATCTTCTGCTTTATTGACTATGCCAAAGCCTTTGACTGTGTGGATCACAACAAACTGTGGAAAATTCTGAAAGAGATGGGAATACCAGACCACCTTACCTGCCTTCTGAGAAATCTGTATGCAGGTCAAGAAGAAACAGTAAGAACTGGAAATAGGACAATGGACTGGTTCCAAATCGGGAAAGGAGTATGTCAAGGCTGTATATTGTCACCCTGCATATTTAACTTATATGCAGAGTACATCATGTGAGATGCTGGGCTGGATGAAGCTCAAGATGGAATCAAGATTGCTGGGAGAAATATCAGTAACCTCAGATATGCAGATAACACCCACCCTTATGGCAGAAAGCAAAGAGGAATTGAAGAGTCTTTTGATGAAAGTGAAAGAGAAGAGTGAAAAAGTTGGCTTAAAACCCAACATTAATAAAACAAAGATTATGGCATCCGGTCCCATCACTTCATAGCAAATAGATGGGAAAACAATGGAAACAGTGACAGACTTTATTTTCTTGGCTCCAAAATCACTGCAGATGGTGACTGCAGCCATGAAATTAAAAGACACCTGCTCCTTGGAAGAAAAGCTATGACCAACGTAGACAGCATATTAAGAAGCAGAGACGTTACTTTGCCGACAAAGATCTGTCTAGTCAAAGCTATGGTTTTTCCAAAGTCATGTATGGGTGTGAGAGTTCACTCAGTTCAGTTCAGTCACTCAGTGGTGTCCGACTCTGCGACCCCATGGACTGCAGCATGCCAGGCTTCCCTGTCCATCACCAACTCCTGGAGCTTACTCAAACTGTAAGAGATGGACCATCAAGAAAGCTGTGCACCAAAGAATTGATGCTTTTGGACTGTGGTGTTGGAGAAGACTCTTGAGAGTCCCTTGGACTGCAAGGAGATCAAACCAATCAATCCTAAAGGAAATCAGTCCTGAATATTTATTGGAAGGACTGATGCTGAAGCTCCAATATTTTGGCCACCTGATGTGAAGAACTGACTCGTTGGAAAAGACTAAGATGCTGGGAAAGATTGAAGGCAGGAGTGTTGCCCTAAAGGTCTAGGAGCGAGCAATGAGAATGAAAACAGAACATGAAATCTGGTGCAATGGGTCAGGGGACCTGCAGCCTCTATTGGACTGAGGTGCAGAGTCCACTCTGAGTCCAGCTTTTATTCCTGATTGCAGACTACAAAACTTCCTTTGCTCTATCTTTCCCAAGACACTACATTGACATAGTCCAGATCTCCTTGTTTTTACCCCAGGCCGTTCCCTTCTGGGATAGTCTTGGGAACAATCAGCAAGTGCGTAGGCAGTGTTCATACCTAACGAGCTGGTGTTCCAAGGTCCATGCTTTCATGATCCCAGTCATACTCCTTTCTAGGTTTGGCCTTGGGGTTTGTAACAAGACTATTAGTGTAAGAAAGACATGAAAAATAATCATCAACACAGTTTCTTGATAAATGCTGTTTTTCCAGGTGCTCTTTCTATGAAATTTCTCAAGGCTGTGAAAGCATATTATTAGAAATTCCCACTACACAGGAGGAGAAGGGGACGACAGAGGATGAGATGGTTGGGTGGCATCACCAACTCAATGGACATGCATTTGAGTAAGTTCTGGGAGTTGGTGATGGACAGGGAAGCCTGGCGTGCAGCAGTCCATGGGTTTGCAAAGAGTCTGACATGACTGGGTGACTGAACTGAACTGGATTCAGTGTGTTTTAACTCCAACAGCTGGGAGGGGCTTGATCACTTTGCTTAGCTGAGCTAGAGGCTCTCTGACCTTAAAAGATTACTTGAACCTCCTCTGAGTGTGCTTCTTTGACCCCTTCACCAGATAACCCCACAGATCTAGGGTAGGGTGTCTGGCGCAGGTCCTGGGAAGAGAATCCTAGCACAGATTCTGACGGGCATGGAGCAGAGATACAGCTGCTGAAAAGAACTACTCTCCACTTGAACCACAGCTCTGGATCTGCTGCTGGACATGGTAGAGCCCCAATACTGGACCCCACAAAAGTATGTGAGCTGAGCTGTGCGCCTCACCGCACTGCCCAGGGGAGGTCAGTGTGGGTGATGATGCCAGCCTCGAGCACATCTACGGAGCACAAGGAAGTCACGTGAAGAGGTGGCTGAGACTCCAGGACACCTCCGCGCCCCAAACCCCGACTCCCCACAGCGACGGCCTCAGGAGATTCTCTGTAGGCAGAAGAGTGCCAACCTAGGACCCAGGTAATAGACTGCTTTGTAAACGTGCTGGCACCAGGCACACTGGGAATGCTATGCCAAGCAGGTTCACCCAGTGTGCCTGAAAGGTAGAGGTGAAGGGGCTCCCCTAGAGGGCCACCTGCCTGGGCAGAGAGAAAGCCAAAGGTCAGGATCGACAGCAGTTCAGGGGCAGCAGCTAACTGGTGGTCTAGGAGCTTGGAAAGAACAAGATTGGAGACTTACAGACAAAAGCGTCTGGGGAAGGGGTTTGTGGGTGAGCTTGCCAAAATGAGGAGAGGTGTGAAGGTAAGTGTAGCCTGTGTGCATGCCCACCAAAGGGCTCCTACATGGGAGGCCTCTGGTAAACAAGTGGCAGAATGCCTCACTTGTGCACATCAGTTGCTCTCTCTCTGCAGCCACTCTCTGGCGCTGCCCAGTGCTTGCTCTATTGAGCTTACGCATGGTGGCTATGGCCCCATCTGGAGCTGATGCAGGAAGGATATCATCACGGACCTTCCATCTTTCTGCTCTGTCATTCTTGGAATGTTGGTTTTAGGCTTCATGCTTATTGCCTCATAGTTCCAAAAGGGCTGCTGCTGTTCCAGACTTCACTGCATTAGACAGGAATAAGAGGAAAGGGCCACAAGCAAAAGGCTCTTTGCTCGTTAGGTCTCAAGCCTTTGTCTTTTTCCTAAGGAAGAGAAGATCTCCTTAGGGGTCTTCCTCTTACATCTATTTGTCAGAATTGATTCACCCTGAGACCAATTACTGTCGGAAGAGAAGGAGACTGCTAGGATTGCTTTATACCAATTAAGATTTAACCCCTAGGGCTATCTTCCTGTGATCAAAGGATATCTGATCCCCACTGACAAAAATTGAAGGATGTGGGAGGTGAGGTTTGAGCCAAAGAATGATTGTAGATTAGAGAACAACCAGTATCTGCCAACGTTGGCAACATTTAAAATTCTGGAGATTTCACTTGTAAATCCATCTCAAAGAGTGGGAAGGTCAGGGGACATGACCCCACATTGCTTCATGGCAGAGTTGGTGGCTGTCATTAGATGAGTCACATACTCTTGGGTTTGCCACAGTTTCCAGCACTCTCTATCACTCACCTGTCTCCTTCATCATCTCCACTGCCTGCTTGACCCCTGTAAGCATTTGACTTTGTGATCCCACACTTAGGACATTGTTTTAGAGCCATCTGTTTGTGCATGTTTCTCCTACTGGACTGGCACAGTGTTTGGCTTGTAAGATGTAAATAAGGTGGAAAAGAAATAAGCCCTTGCTGGTAAGTCAAGCTATCACATTGCATGAGAGAAGTGGTAAAGACTTTACCATCACAAGGACCTAAATTACTAGCTCCCCCAGTCTGACTCTCACGTTCCTCCCCTGTAAGCTGAGGGTGATCACACCTGCTACCTGAGCATCACTGAGATGTTTGTATGATATAAAGAGAAGCTTGTATAATATAAAGCTGATATACATGTAAAGCCCCAGGCCAAAAAAAAAAAAAAAATAGAAGTTCCCTGTGCTGTCTCCAAGGAGGAGGAAAACTGAAGTTGAAATGAATTTGGGATGGAATTAGGCAGGAAGATTTTTTTAGAGCTGAAGCTACATCTTATTTTGCTTTGCATGGCTGGAAGTGCTTAATAAATATTGAATAAAGATAATAATGATCACTTAGCTCAATAGAATATAATTATACAAATTGTAAAAATATAATTATGCCAAGCTGTCATTACAGATAATGGCCTGAATACAGGGCTAATGTGGGCAAACCAGAGCCCACCATGGTGATGGTTGCCAGCAGGCAGGCAGCTTGCAGAGCTGCTCCAGAGATTCCTGTGGGGAGCGGAGGGGAGGGGGCTGGTGTCTGGTGGCTGGGGGGAGCAGTCTGGGCCCAGAGGAGAGGCTGGTGGTCCAGCATAGAGTAGTGGGAAGTCATCAGAGAGTTTCCAGCAGGAAAGTAACAAGAGCTGACATATACTTTTTGGGGAATAAAATTTTTATTATGGCAAAATATAAAATTTACCTTTTGAACCTTTTTTAAGTGTACAGTTCAGTAGCATTCACCCTGTTGTGCAGCCATCATCACCATCCATTTAGGACCTTTTCATCTTCCTGAACTGAAACTCTGTCCCTGTCAAACACCCACTCGCCACCCCCTCTCCCTTCAGCCCCTGGCCCCCACCATCCTACTTTCTGTCTCTATGATCAAGACTACACAAGGTCCCTTATATAAGTGGAATAATACAGCATTTGTTCTGTTGAGACTGGTTTATTTCACTGAGCATAATGACCTCAAGGCTCATCCATGTCAGAACTTCCCTCCTTTTCAAGACTGAGTAATATTCCATTGCATGGATGGAATTTGGTTTATTTGGTTTATCCATCTGTCCAAGGGTGCTTGGGTGGCTTTCACCTTTTGACTGTTGTAAATAATGCTGCTATGAGCATGGGTGTTCAAATATCGGTTCTGGTCTCTGTTTTTAACTGTTGGGTATATATATATATATATATATATATACACATACCCAGAAGTGAAGTTGCTGGCTGTTATTGTTCAGTCACTAAGTCATGTCTGACTCTTTGTGGACTGCAGCACACCAGGCTTCCCTGTCCTTCATTGTCTCCTGGAATTGCTCAAATTCATGTTCATTGAGCCAGTGATGCTATCTAACCATCTCATCCTCTGCTGCCCACTTCTCCTTTTGTCTTCAATCTTTGCTGGCATTAGCGTCTTTTCCAATGAGTCGGCTCTTGGAAACAAGTGGCCAAAGTATTGGAGCTTCAGCTTTAGCATCAGATGTGGATGGGGAGGAGAAAAGGAATCAAGAATGATTCCTTGGTTGTAGATTAGAGCAAATGGTGGTGCCCGTTTCTGGGATGGAAAGAATGGAGAAGGGACAGGTTTGGAGGCAGGAATGTCCAGAGTTCCCTTGAGGGCACAGATGCCCGGGAGACAGCCAGGAGGAAAGAATGGCAGCCACACCGTGGACACCCAGGCCTGGGGCCCAGGGGAGATTTCAGGGCTTGGGGGAGGAATGAATCTCAGGGCTGGATGGGTGACCTGTAGAGCCTGCAGACTGGCTGGGCAGTAAAGGAGAGAGAGTAGCTAGAGAAGAGATGTCCATGGAGTCAGCCCACCTGGTTATTCCATGCTTGGGGCCCGGAGGAGGAGGAGCTAGCAAAGGTGGCTGTAAGCTCCTGGGGAGATTGTGCCCGAGCATGGAAATCTCAGCAAACCCAGGGGCTGGGGTTCACCCTGAGCTGGTGCCCTGCGGCTGCAGGAGGAGCCGGGGCTGCAGGGGCCAACTAGGGAGCATCCTCCTTAGCCTTGGGAAGCCCCAGCCCCCCATGCAGCCCACTTCTGGCCCACCACTCTCCACCAGGACCCCCACATGTCCCTTCTTCCTTCCCTTCTTGCCCCTTGAAGGCTTTCCTAACTGCCTCCCCCGTGTACCTATCTCCTCTGACTCACCCCATGTTAGGAGCTAGAGCCAAGGAGCTAGAGCCAGCTCTATCCAAGGAGCTAGAGCCAGTGGAGCCCTTGCAGACTGCCAGTGTGTGTTTTTTTTTTTTTAATATAAATAATTTTTATTTATTTATTTTTCCACTTATCTTTGGCCGTGCTGGGTCTTCGTAGCGGTGTGTCCTTTTCTGTAATTGTGGCAAGCAGAGGTTACTCTCTATTGCAGTGTGCGGGTTTCTCATTGCTGTGGCTTCTCTTGTTGCTGAGCTCAGGCTCTAGGTCCTGTGGGTCCAGTAGTTGCAGCTCCCAGGCTCTCAAATACAGGCTCAATAGTTGTGGCTCGTAGGCTTAGTTACTCCACGGCATGTGGGATCTTCCCAGACCAGGGATCAAACCTGTGTCTCCTGCATTGGCAGGTGGGTTCTTTACCACTGAGCCACCAGGGAAGCCCCCTGTCAGTGTGTTTTATTCATCTCTGTTTTCCCAGGGCCCAGTATGGAGCCTGGAATGTGGATCTCTAGATGGAGAGAAGAAGGGATAATTTTAAAATTGTGTTTTCCATTACTGTTCTAATTTCTGTACCCTGATCCTGCACAATATGTACAATTATTAAGAATAACAAAAGATTTTAAAACACCCAGAGAAGTGGAAGTGGAATAAACATTAGTTTAGAATTGATAACAAAATGACAAAAGCAAAGTGCATTCACACATGCATTGGGTAAGATGGATGAGGTGCCCTTGGTGAGCAGCACTGGGCCAGGGGCTGAGGATGCCACTCTGCATGAAGACGCACAGTCATGGTCTCCAGTGGTGGAGAGAGCATGCAGTCACTGTCGCTTTCCCCCTGCTGCTGACGAGTTACATGGTACAGATTCTTTGGAGAACAGGTTGGCAGTTCTTAAAAAGTTATTACACGTGACCCAGCAGTTCCAGTCCCAATATTTACCCAAAGAAATGAATGCTTATGTCCACACAGATGATTGTCCTTGAATGTCCATATCAGCTTTACTCATAATGACTAAAGATGGAAACAACCCAAATGTCCACGAACAGATGGAGTGTAACAAATGGTGGCATGTCCATACAAGGGATTTAGCAACAAACAAAGAACCGCCAAGACACGCAGCAACCTGGATGAATCTCGAAAGCGTTATGTGAAGGAAAAGAAGCCAGATACAGAAAGGGACATGCTGCATGCCTCCACCTATCTGAGATTCCAGACCTGGCAGAGTGAATTTACACTGACAGAAAACAGACCCTCAGTGGCCTGCCAGGGTGCGGACGGGGCTGACTGTAGGAGGCATGATGGAAACGTCCTGTAATTTGATTGTGATGGTTGGTTACAAGGGTGTATATATTTGCCAAAACTCATTAAACTGCACACTTAAAATGGATGCCTTTTATCATATGAAATTATATCTTGATGAAGTTGGTTTTTTAAAAGAGGAAAGACGCTGTCCATGCTCTTATGAGCCAATGTGGGCAGAAGATGTAATTCAAGCAATGGCAGATATGCACACAGTCATGCACTGTGATCAGTGTCCTGAGAAAAGTGCACAGGGGCTCAGAAGGCACCCCACAGAGGGAGCCCCAAAAAGCAAGAGGCGGAGACACCACACTTGGGGGAGGCAAGGTAAGTTTCACAGTAGGGATGACTCTGACCTGGGACTTGGCAAGGTAAGTTTCACAGTAGGGATGACTCTGACCTGGGACTTGGCATTCTTCTTTTTTTTTTTTTGGCCGTGTGTCACGCTGTACTGGATCTTAGTGCGTGACTTGGGATTGAAACTGTGCCCCCTGCAGTGGAAGCGCTGAACCTTAACCACTGGACCGCCAGGGAAGTCCCACTTGGCATCCTTCTAGTCATCATCACAGGTAATCTTTTTCTTTCTCAAAAACAACACTTCTTGAGTTTAGAGAAAAATGAGAGGAAGACCCACCACGCTGCCTCACACAGATCTTGGCCGCTGCCCCTCCAGACCTTCTGCCTGGAGCTGGGCCTTGAGGCTGAACAGGAAGGAGTTCCCCAGCTGCCTAGAGGGGGAAAGGCAAGCTGAGCAGAAGGAACAGCCTGTGTGAAGACGGGGTGCCAGGTATACTCCAGGCAGAAGCTCCACTAGGAGCCATGCTCCCGAGGCTGGCTGGGTTAATGCCCACATTGGAGAGGACAGGTCAGGCTCTCAGCTGTGGTTGGGGGTGCAAAGAGGGAGTGGCCAGGACCCAAATTCCTGATGGTGGAAGGTGGAGAGGAGATGGAAAGGGGTTCAGGGTCTGGCTTTGATGTGGAAATCTTACCATCATCCCCATGGGTCCATGCCTTCCCTCTGGCTTACAGAATTTACCTCTTGATTCACAAACCACAAAACTCTTCATTCCAAGCAACAGCAATTAGGCTTAGAAATAATTGGGGGAATCATGTCCCCCAGGGCACTCATGTGTTGCCCACATGGCCTGATTCCTCTCCAGGCGGGCCTGCTGTCTCTGAGTCACTAACACCCCTATTGTCTCTCTCCTTTTTGTGTCTCTCATCAGAACCCAGCACTTTCCTGGGTCTGGGTTATGGGCAGGCTGGAAACTCAGCATGGCTTGTTTTGTGGGTGGTCCCTAGGTGGTACAGAAGGAGACAGCTGGGGATCTGTCCTGCTGAGAGCTTGTGTGAGGTGGGGAGTTTTTCCTTCAGTGAGGGTTGCATGGAGCTTTCAGTCACTCACAGATCAGCCTGCACTGCGAACCTTCTACCCCAGCTCCTGGGAACAGAACTCAGCCCAGCTGGAGGCATTTGCAAACCTCTTGACCTCAGACCTAGAAAACTGCTCCAGGATCTGAATGCGTTTCAGTGCAGCGTCCTAGGGGCCTCAGCCCTTCCTGACCCCACCAGTGGCCTCTGGGAGCACTTTTGAAAAAAAATTTTAATTAATTAGTTAATTTATTTTTGGCCACACAGCTTATGTAATCTTAGTTCCCCCACCAGGGATTGAACCCAGGCCCCTGGCAGTGAAAGCCCAGAGTCTTAACCACTGGGCTTCCAGGGAATTCTCTGGGAGTGCTTTTTGTCCTGCTGCTCATTTGGGTGCTCAGTTTTATTATTCGCCAAGAAGGAGTTTTTTTGGAGAAGGAAATGGTAACCCACTCCAGTATTCTTACCTGCAGAATTCCATGGACAGAAGAGCCTGGCAGGCTACAGTCCATGGGTCCTAAAGAGTTGGACATGACTGAGCGACTATCACTTGGAGAGGGGTTTGCTGGTCTGTGAGGCACAGGGCAGGTTGCTCTGGCTCTCTGCCCATTCCACCCCCCAGCCATAAAAGAACAACCCCCACTGAAGCCTGGTATGAGGATCTAGAGAGTCAGCCCCAGTGCCTGGCACAGAGCAGGCAGTAGATAACTATCTTACCATCCATCCATTCAAGCATTTTGCCCTGTGATTAAGCACCTGAGTGTTTGCATATGTCCTGGTTTGTATAGAAGGCTCTGGTTTACATCTTTTGAGTCAGAGTGGTAATTAACAACTCCCCCCCCACCCCTGCCCACTCTCAAAAGTGTCCTAACTAGGCTGAAAAATGATATTGTTACCATAGCATGAGCCAACCAACTTGATCCTTTCTCATCTCAGAAGGAAAAGGAAGAGAGCTTGTTTTGTGTCGTTTTATAGACTGGGAGTGAGCCAGCATCCCACAGAGAGGGGTTCCGGATAGGCAGATGGCTTCCAGGGCTGGGTTGGGGTGCTAGAGGGCCCAATGATCAAGTTTACATCCCTTATGAGACAAGATGCTTAGCCTTTAGGGTAATCCTTCCTTTTTTTCCTTTTTAAAGAAGTCTTTTGTACAATATATATACATATATATATATATATACACCCCACTCCAGTACTCTTGCCTGGAAAATCCCATGGGCGGGGGAGCCTGGTGGGCTACAGCCCATGGGGTCGCTAAGAGTTGGACACGACTGAGCGACTTCACTTTCACTTTTCCCTTTCATGCACTGGAGAAGGAAATGGCAACCCACTCTAGTATTCTTGCCTGGAGAATCCCAGGGACGGCGGAGCCTGGTGGGCTGCCGTCTATGGGGTTGCACAGGGTCGGACACGACTGAAGCGACTTAGCAGCAGCATATATACACACACACACACACACATATATGTACACATAATTATATATGGTTTTTTTTTTTGGTAAGAATATCTCTCTTGGGACTCCTTTGCCTTAGTTTCAAGCAACAAGCAAACATACAGGAACTCCAGCTAACATGGTGAGCACATTCAGGAAAAGCCAGTTGGGGGCAGAGACAGCACTGTTGCCTCCTTAAGAGTTGGGAGGGCCATGTCAGCATCTCAGGCACCTGTGTCATCAGGTTTGCCCGACTTCCTTTGGGGTCTGAAGGAGGCCTGAGCCCCAACACAGGGGATGTGAACGCCATGAGACGCCACAGAACTCCCTTCAGCCTGGAATCATGTTGGCTCAGTGTGGCCACCCTGTGGGAGGTCCTGCTGATCAGAGGCTCTCAGGGAGATTTTCAGAGGGTTTCTTTAATAAGGATGATGAGATGAAGCAGTGATTCCTTAATGAGCAAGGCTTCTGTAGAAAGGCTCTCAGACACTCCATGAGGGTTCAACTGCTCCAACTTACTGAATGGCTCTCTTGTGTTTGTATCTGAGGCCTCCAAAGGCCTTGGATCCAAGAACTCTGCCCCTGGGAATGTCTCTAAGGAAATCTCCTGAAATTTGGAAAGATCACTATGCACAAAGATGTTCATAACAGTATTGTTTATAACAGTGAAAGTGGGACAGTTCAGCTGTCCAGTGATAGGTATTGGGTTAAACGCACTGTGGCGTAGCCTTGACATGTTTAAGTACTGTCATGACTTCCATTACCTCTTCCCATTAATCTGGCTGAATTTGTTTTCAGGGGGTATGGGGGAGAAAATGGAATTATTAATATCAGAAATAAAAACTTCACATAAAGTTTTTGGAAATGATGTGTACACATAACTGGCAATAGCATGGGAAATGCTTTTGTTAAACAGGAGCAAGGCTATGACATCATACACACACTGTGATCATAACCAGGTTGGCTGGAAACTTGGGGCAGAAAGAGCTTTGGGGAAATAATTTTCCATGATTACCCCCAGATTTCTGCGTGAGTTTGATATTATTGAATTGTTAGGTAGTTAGAACAGGAAAAAGGAGTCCAGAATGGCAGTGGCTAAAAGCAAGGAAGGGAAAAGCCCATGAAAATAGAACAAAGGAAGGTCCAAGGACTGGAGTGAGAACCTCAGGTAAAACAAACAGCTCTCTTGGCTAGCCCAATTTGCATAGGGCAGGCCCAAGGGGAGGAAAAAACATAAAAAGAGGAGCCAAAATTGGGCCGGGGGCCTTTCTTCTCTTCTCATCTTCTGGGTCGACATGCCCTCATGCCTCGAGGATGTATTTTCCTTTACTTTCTAAATAAAACGGAGCTGTAACACTGGTCCATCCAAGGGGTGTAACACTGGTCTGCCTGAGGGCTGTAATGCTGGTCCATCCGTCGCTTCAAATTTTTGTTGTGACGAGAAAAGCTGAGGAAGATTACAAACTCCTCTGACAGAGTTAACAAGACATGTTAAAATTCTTTACTGCTATATATCACAGAGAACTATATTCAATATCGTATGATAAAAATGGTAAAAATGTATATATATATATATGACTGAATCACTTTGCTGCACAGCAGTAATTAGCACAACATTGTAAACCAACTCTACTTCAAGTTAAAAAATAATAAAAATTTGCATATTTATAGTCATGTGATAGAAACTTCTAGTAATTTTGCATCATGGCTTTAAAAATGTTTTTAAAAGACAAATGAAATATGTTCAGTGAATGAAAAAAAAGAATATGTCTTTAAATTGAAACACACATGAGACAAAGTTATGTATGGTGGTGATGAAAATGTGACAAGGGGTTCACAGGAGCTTTGTTGCTTTGTGTGTTCCCAAGGAGCAACAGCTCAGGATTTGCTAATTCAGTGACTTAAAAAACTACCTCCAGTAACGAGTGTCAACTCTTGCTATAGCTTCCCAGGTGGCTCAGTGGTAAAAGGTCCACCTGCTAATGTAGGAGACCCAGGTTCAATCCATGGGTCGGGAAGATCCCCTAGAGAAGGAAGTGGCGACCCACTCCAGTGTTCTTGCCTGGGAAATCCCATAGACAGAGGAACCTGGTGGGCTACAGTCCATGGGACCAAAAAAGAGTCAGACATGACTGAGTGACTGAACAAAAACAGTATCATAAAGCAAACAAAGCAGTCGTGCTCTGGTGGTGAGGTTGCCAAGCCCTACTCCAGGGCCCTTCTGTGAAATGGTGACATCCCTCGACCGCCACATGGGACCCACTTGCCAAGCCTGCAGCTGGCCGTGCCCCACCACATCCCTGGGCATGTTCCTGAACTCTGTTGCCTCTCTGTGTCCTCACCTGTAAAATGAGATTCACATGTCCCTAGTGGAGAGACAGCTATGTAACCACCCCCATCCCCCAGGTGCCCAGCTCTTTCCTGTGCTCAGTTGATGTGTTCCCTCCAGAAAGATGATCCTCTGTCTCTCTCACCAGCCCTGGTGACATGAAAGCTCAGAGCAGCCCCACACCTTGTCTGGAGTCATGTGACACAGAACAGGCAGGATTATGATTCAAATTCAGGGCTCCCTGACTCTGAAGACAGTTCTTCCTGCTAGGTGAGTCTTGTTCTTTCTGCATCTTTTTTGGACTCACTCACAGGTTACATTGTGTGTAAGTTGGCTCCTGGAACACCCCCTTCTCTTTTCTGAACTGTAGCCGTAAGGCCCACACCTCCAAGGAGAGTTTAGAAATTAAAAAAATTTTTCTATATCCCTCCACTATCCCAGCCCCATGGTTTTCACTTGTGTAAATTCCCTCCCAAGTGTTTACCACGTGCACATGTATTTTATGTGTTGCCTTCTTGCCCTTTGTCCAATTCAGCATCCTGCATATTTGCTTGATATTAAAGTATTTCTCTTGCTCCTTTTGGACTTCCCTGGTGGCTTAGATGGTAAAGAATCTGCCTGCAATACAGGAGACCTGGGTTCAATCCCTGGGTGGGGAAGATCCCCTGGAGAAGGGAATGGCTACCCATTCCAGTATTCTTGCCTGGAGAATTCCATGGATAGAGGAACCTGGCGGGCTACAGTCCATGCGGTTGCGAAGTCGGACACGACTGAGCACACACACACATACACACACACACACAAGTAGAGATCAGGGAAAAAACAGCTTTTAAAGCTGAAACTATTTCTTTCAATCAACAATCGTGAAAAATCCTAGGGCCACAGTGCCTGAGAACATTCTTCTTTGAGTTACTAAATTGATCCACCCAGGGCTGCCTTCAGAAACCATCTCCTCCCATCTTATGAAATGAACTACATGCCTTTTAGTGAGAAAGCCTTCAACATCGAGACAGAAGAACACAGGGTCCAGGCTTAGCTATGAATTTTCTGTAGAAATAACACTTTTTTGAGTGCTCTCTCTTGAATCTCTATTGAAGATATTGACTGAAGAAGATTTATTTCAGTAGTGGAAAAATAAGAGCATAAATTCGCCCAGACCCAGGCTTCGGAGAGCTGCCCCTGGCTGCTCCAGGAGGATGCAGGGCTGTCTGGGTATCAGCAGGTGCCTCTGGATAGAAGTGGATGTGCCTGCTGCATGTCTACTAGTTCTTCCTTACACGATGTGATCGACTGAACCATGACCTCCAGAGATACTGTTGCCTGATCCTGGGAACCTGTAACTACATGAGCTTGTGTGGTAAAGGGGAACACTCACTGCAGATTAAATCAGGCTTGCTCGTCAACTGATATTAACATAGGGAGATTATCTTATATTAACCATGTGCCCAATGTAATCACAAGGGTCTTTAAAGGCAGAAGGAGGACTCAAGAGGCAGACCTCAGAGGGTTCAATTCAGTTCCACTCATTGTAGTCAAACAAATATTGTGATAAAGTGAGTCACACGAATTTTTTGGTTTCCCAGTGCATATAAAAATTATGTTTATACTGTAAAAGCCTATTAAGTGTACAGTAGTATTATGTCAAAAAGGGTACATATCTCAGTTTAGAAATGCTTTATTGCTAAAAAGTGCTAAATATCATTCGAGTCTTCAGCAAGTCATAATCTTTTTTGCTGGTGCTGCTGACTGATCGTGGTGCTGGTGGCTGAAGGTTGGGGTTCCTGTGACCATTTCTTCCAATAAGACAACAGAGAAGTTTACTGCACTGATTAACTCTTCCTTTCACAAACAAGTTCTCTCAACGCTGCTTGAAGACTTTTACCCATAGTAGAGGTTCTTTCAAAATTGGAGCCAGTCCTCTCAAACCCTGCCACTGATTTATCAACTAGGTTTATGTCATATTCTAAATTCTTTCTTATCATTTCAGTACCTCACTAAGTTTACCGTCTTATATGGGAGCGGTTTGTGGTGCCCCAAAGCAATTACGGTAGTAACACCAAAGATCACTGATTGCAGGTCATCATAACGAATATAATAATAATGGAAAAGCTCAAAATATTTTGAGAATTACCGAAATGTGACACAGAGATACAAAGTGAGAAAATGCTGTTGGAAAAATGGTGCCAATACACTTGCTCTATGCAGAGTTGCCACAAACCTTCAATCTGTTAAAAAAAAAAAAGCAACATTTGCAAAGCATAATAAAGAGAAGCACACACACAAAAAGAAGTATGCCTGTCATCAAGATCATAGATACAAGTAGAATGGTGTGTGCCAGCTGTGATGACCTTGAGGGGTGGGATTAGGGGGAGGGGATATATATATAATTATGACTGATTCAATGGACATGAGTTTGCGCAAACTCCTGGAGATAGTGAAGGACAGGGAAGCCTGGAGTACTGCAGTCCATGGTGTCACAAAGAGTCGGACAAGACTTAGCAACTGAACAACAGCAAATGATTGATTCACGTTGTTGTATGGCAAAAACCAACACAACAGTGTAAAGCAATTATCCTCCAAAAAAAAAAAATGGTGTTTGCCAGGGGGAGGAGGAGTGGGAAGTTATTATTTAATGAGTATGGAGTTTCAGTGTTACAAGATGAAAAGAGATTGGGAGGTGGATGGTGGTGATGGCTGTACAACACTGAATATACCTAGTGCCTCTGAGCTGCACATTTAGAAATGGTTATATACTAAAATCTACTGACCTGCACACTTTAAAATGGTGCATTTTATTTATTTTTTTGCTGTCCTCCACCGCATGTGGGATCTTAAGTTTCTAACTAGGGGCTGAGCCCCCTTTAATGGAAGTATGGTGTCCCAACCACTTGATCACCAGGAAAGTCCCACTACATTTTATTTATGTGAATCATATCTCAATTTTCTTTTCTTAAAAAAAAGGGGGTCTGAGACAACAATCCCTTTTTCCTGTCTCTGGGTTTACTATATAAGGATGTGATGCTTGGTGTTGCTACAGCCATCTTGCAACCACGAGGGACACTGGTCGTGCAGACAGAAGCCAAGCACAAAAATGAGAGGCCCCTGAAATACTGACCTACACTCGACTTATGTAATGTGATGTAGTGGAGGTCCTGACTGTCAAAGCTGGTTGTAGGCTTTTCTGTTCCTTATAGCAGAGAGGATCCCTCCACAGAGTCCTCAGCACACCATACACCATCAGGGGTCTCTCCTACCTGACGTGCAAGTCTCACTGCCAGGGGCTGGGAGGAAGCAATGTGCTCTCCTTGTTTTGCTCCTGCTGTGTCTCCTCTGTTGTTCCTCTTCCATCCAAACCCTTCACCCACCTTGAAGCCAACATTGCTTTCTTGGTTGGCCCTTCTGGCCTCTCTATGAGCCTCTGTTAAGCCCCAGGAATAGAGTTGACTAAGTGTCCCTCTTCCCTTTCTTCGGAGCATGGCCTGGGCCTGATTTATTAGGCCTCCTTGCAGAGACTAGCACAGGCCCTGGCACTTAACTTGTCCCCAGAAATTGCTTATTAAGAGTCTTAGTCAACGTGCACGTGAGGAGATGAAATCAGCCTTGTCAGCAGGTGGGAGAAGTTTGAGCTGGAGCACATACTCCTCAGGCGCTAAGGGATTTTATCTCCACGCTGCCCCCGAGTTCACAGAAGAAGCAGGGAGGCTCAGACTCAGTGGAGCCTTGAGCCCAAGGTACACAGCTGCTAGTGGGCAAACTGGGTTCAGACACAGTTCTTGCTGACTCTGAGCTCTGCAAAATGAAAATGACAGTACCTGCTACACCGTGTGCATTCGTCCCTCCGTGCCAAGCTCTGCTGTCCCTCTTCTGTTCTCCTGACAGTGCAATGAGGCCGTGGTGTCCTCGACTCTGTCGTACAGACCAGGAAACTGGGTCCCAAGAGAGTCAAAGTCGTCCAGCAGGTAGGTGGCAGTGCCCAGCACTGGAGGCTGGTCGGGGCTCCAGAACCCCTGCCGTCCCCACCTGAAGGGTCCTGGCTCAGGACCTGGAACCTTCAGAGCCTGAGTGGGGGCTGGCCACCAAGCCATGTGACGGGGGTGAGTTGTTGGCCAGTCCTATCGTCTGGCCTCGCTGAGGGTTCTGGGGTGACTCGTGTTAACCTTACTGTTTGCTAACTGTAGGCTGACATGACCTCTCTGGTCTTTGAAACCCGACAGACCTGGGCTCTGCCTCTAACCAGCTCTGGGGCGGGCCCTGGACACACTGCTTTGGGTCTCCGGGCGCAGCCTCCTGGAGGTGAGGGTGATGGGTACACACAGGGTGCTGCAAGGGTCAGGAGTCAACAGGGACAGCCCCAAACCAGCTCCCTGATGGTGGCTGTCATCTTGTCACAGAATCTCTTCCTCCCCTCAGGGCTGGTGTCTGCTTATTCCCTGTGCTGGGCTGGACAATGGTCCCCAAAGATGCCCCAACCCCCCCCCAGAATCTGCAAATATGCTATTTTACACAACAAAAGGGACTTTGCAGAGGTGATAAAGTTATAGACCCATGGGTTGGGGAGATTATCCAGGATTATCCAGATGGGCCCATTGTAATCATGCTGAGCCCTTAAAAGAGGAAGAGGAAGGCAGAGAGTGTCAGAGAATTAGGAGGACAGAAAAGAGGCAGACGCTCACAAGAGGGAGACTGAACCAGGCACTGCTGGCTTTGTTGATGGAGGAAGGCAGCCTCGGGCCTGGCCGACAGCCAGCAAGGAAACGAGGCCTCAGTCCTACCATCGCGAGGACTGGATTCTGCCAACAACCTGAATGAGCCAGGAAAGTGGATTCCGCCTCAGAACCTACTGGACTTCCAACTACTGTGAACTGCAAGCTAATACATCCATTCTGTTTTAAGCCTGTGAACGTGTGGTCATTCGTTATGGCAGCAATAGAAAATGACGCTCTCCTCCACCTCGTTTTCCACTGGGGATGAGGGTTGTTGCTCATCTCGGCCATAAGTTGATTCACAGCATGGGGCTCCCAGCCCTGCTGTCCTGGATCAGCGTGCATGCTCACTTTCCATGGTCTCCAGCTGGAAGGCAGGCCAGCAGGACCATGGAGCCCTGCAGAGGCCAGGCTCCCTTGGCTTTGTGCCGAAAACAAAGCTCTAGATATGAGTGTACTTAAAAAAAAAAAGCCAAGTGCTGACCCACTTTTTCCTGACTGCTCTGGCTTAGACAGTTCCCTCTAAAAGGAAACTCACTTCCAGTACACACTGTTCCCAGGACTGACATCACCCACCTCAGCTGGGAGGAGCAGCAATACTAAAGAGAGCTCTCAGGGGCTGGCGTCCAACATCTGATAATGTAGCAAAGTCCTGCAAAAAGCTGTTGCTTTTTTTTTTTTAAACTGCATCAGCCTGGCAACGGCAGGGCTGGGAGTTTGGCCTAAGTTAGACTCTCCAGCAAAGAGAAATGCGTGTGGTGTTTGAGCCCCAGCGCTCTAGCTCTCCTGCACAAACCCCTGGGAGACCACAACTGTGGTCTGCCCTGGCCTCCAGCAGAGGTGACCACCCTTGCCAACTGGCAGGGGGCTGCTTTGATGGTAGACAGCCTCCTCTGGGAGACTGAGCCTTCCCAGTGACCACACGTCTCTGAGCAGGTTCTGGGTTCTGTCCAGGGTGGCTCCTCTGGTCACCTGTCAGAGGCTGGCACTGGTGCTGGGATCCAGAGATGCACCAGGTAAGGTCAGGGAGAGGATGTGGACTTTGCAGTTGGCTGGCCCTCTGCTCGCTACCTGGGGACCTGACAGTGACCCTCAGGTGCCCCATTTGTAAAATGGGACTTGTGTTAGTTTCTTAAGTTTAACAAATTACCACAAACTTGGTTGCTTAAACAACATGTTTTTGCTCTTAAAGTTCTGGAGGACAGAAGTCCGGAAATCAGAGTGTTGACAGGGCTGCGCTCCTCCAGGAGGTTCTAAGAGAGAGTCATTCCTTGCTTTCTCCCACTTTTACAAGTGCCTGCATTCCTTGGCTCACAGCCCTTTCCTCCATCTTCAAGGCCAACAGGATCCTCTCTCTGACCTCTGTTTTCATCATCACAGCTTCTGTGACTCTGACCCTCCCAGCTCCTTTTATAATGACCCTTGTGATTCCATCGGGCCCATGTTGTCTAGTCTCCATCACAAGATTCTTAATTGAAGGACATCTGCAGAGCCCCTTCAGCTGTATAAAGCCACCTGCTCAGGAATTCTGGGAATTATGGTGTTGACATTTCTGATACCACTGTGCTGCCTGCCACAGGGATGATAACGCACATTTTGAAGGTTGTTGGGGGGCGGTTCATGACACATGGTCTATTAATCTGCTGGGGTACCTTTTCTTATTCCCCATTCACAAATGGGAAGATCCCACTCTGAGTCTGGACCCCATGCCCTGGTTCTGTTAGGGGAAGCACGCTGATTGAAACTGCCCACCCTGGCCAGGCACCATAGTAACCATTTGCGTGAGTTGTTTTACAACAGGAAGTCCTGCTAAGGAACACAGAACTAACAAGCCACCACCAACCAGAAGAGTTCAGGAAAGGTCAAAAGGAGACAACACATGTCCGACCACCTCCCAGAATCCTTCTCTCTGGCATCCATCTTGGCTGAACAAGGCTGCACCACCAGGAAGGACTCTGAGTCAGAATGATTGGCTAAAGACAACCCGGAAACTAATCCCATCACCATAAAACCCGAGACTGCAAGCCATGTGGCAGAGTTGTTCTCCTGGGTTCCCTTACCCTACTGCTCTTCACCAGGTACCCTTTCTCAATAAAATCTCTTGCTTTGTCAGCACATGTGTCTCCTCAGACAATTCATTTCCAAGTGTTAGACAAGAGCCCAGTTTCAGGCCCTGGAAGGGGTCCCTCTTCCTGCAACAGTTCTGTGTCCCGTCATACCTGACATGGTGAACGGTTAATGCCTGTTCCCCTCCTGGGCTTTAAGTCCCACCCTTCATCCAACCTGTCTTGTTTCTTCTGTCTCTGATCAAAAGAATTGTTTATCTTGTTTTTTTGTGCACTATTATTTTTGTTCAGTCACTAAGTCATGTCTGACTCTTTGCAACCCCATGGACTGCAGCTGGCCAGCCTTCCCTGTCCTTCACTATCTCCCGGAGTTTGCTCAAACTCATGTCCATTGAATTGGTGACGCCATCCAAGCATCTCATTCTCTATTGTCCCCTTCTCCTTCTGCCCTCAATCTTTCCTGGTATCAAGGTCTTTTCCAAAGAGTTTTCTCTTTGCATCAGGTGGCCTAAGTATTGGAGCTTCAGCCTCAGTCCTTCCAATGAATATTCCGGTTTGATTTCCTTTGGGATTGCCTCGTTTGATCTCCTTGCTGTCCAAGGGACTCTCAAGAGTCTTCTCCAGCACCACAGTTCGAAAGCATCAATTCTTCATTGCTCAGCCTTCTTTATGGTCCAACTCTCACATCTGTACATGGAAAAACCATAGCTTTGACTTTACAGACCTTTGTTGGCAAAGTGATGTCTCTGCTTTTTAATGCACTGTGCACTATTTTATATATATAAAATAGCAAACATATATATAACTTAAAAAATTAAAAATAGAAATTATTGTCCCTGTCCAGGTGCCAAATATATATATATATATATGCCCAAGCCTATAGGCTCTAAGAATTACAGTATTTTGTTTTTCATTGATTTATCATTAAAGTTACTATTGGTACACAATTGACTAAAACCTTATAAATGTTAAAGTTGATAACTATTAAATTAATATAAAGGTAAATTTTATTGGAAATCTTATCAAAATAAATATTTTTAAGTTATTTCATGAACCTACAAATATTTATTGTTGCTTGAATGGGAGAGGTTAGGCACCAATCATATCTCTAGTTTTATCTTTTGTATGTAAGTGTGAACTTTGTTCACGTAAATGTAGATGGGAATAGAGAAAATTGTTATAGCAGTGTCTCTCAATTCTCCACACTTTTGTAACAAAAATCGGGTGGTGATATAAGATGAAAAATCATTTTGAGTGATTTTCAGCTAGCAACTCAGCTTTGATTTTGCTGAAAGAAAATAACTGAAACTATTAATTTGCAAAATGATTTGTTACCAGTAGTTAGAATCATTCATGTTCTTAATTTCTGGAAAGTGAAAGTGAAAGTCACTAAGTCCTGTCCAATTCTTTGTGACCCCATGGACTATACAGTCCATGGAATTCTCCAGGGCAGAATACTGGAGTGGGTAGCCTTTCCCTTCTCCAGGGGATCTTCCCGACCCAGGAATTGAACCCAGGTCTCGCTCATTACAGGCAGATTCTTTAGCAGCTGAGACATAAAGGAAGCCCAAGAATACTGGAGTGAGTAGCCTATCCCTTCTCCAGCAGATCCGCCCAACCCAGGAATTGAACAAGGGTCTCCTGCATTGAAGGTGGATTCTTTCCCAACTGAGCTATCAGGGAAGCCCAAAATTTATTTGGATACAAGATGTAGGGGAGGTCTAATTCCAGGGCAGTAATACCAAGAATTAGCAAATGACTCTTAAATATACTTGTTCCTGTTTTAGCTTAGAGGCACTTCGGTCAACCCAACATGCTCTGAAGAGGCTGGGAAAATGGAATTATTATTAATTTCAGTTTGCTTCTGCCAAGTTAAAAAAAATTAGTAAAAGTATACAATATCCAATGATATTTAGGGAAACATCAATGAAAATAATTGTCTTATGAGTCTAACAGTCAAGAAAATTTTCTTAAAGTAAAAGTACGTATACCTAAAGGTAACATTGATCTGTCAGAAGCAAAATGAAATCTTTTTGTTTCAAAAGGAAACTTTTGATCTCTTCTTCCCTCATTGAAATCATATAAAATATGCAACCGAGTTACAGACTGAGCTGCAGGAAATTGAAAATACTCATGAATCCTTTCTCATTTCCAAGAATGGTAAAAACGGAGAAGCTTCATAGAAGGCTGGTTTTCCCCAGCATGCTTTTTTACATATCATAAGAATTCTAATTGTAAGGAAAAATTGTCCAGAACTTAGAAATCAGGCAGGGAGATGACTGTGTCCTGCTGAGTATTTTGCAGGGCTACTGTGGTGGTGTAATGTGGGGCTTTTATAAAGTTGTAAGGGTGGGTGTTATATTTTAGAAAATTGATAATGATGCAAGATTCTTGAGCTATAGCAAAGCAAATGAATGCTGTCTTTTTTTTTTTTTTTTTGAGTTCTACCAGTTTATTGCTACCAACCCATCTTCCTCCACCCTCATGGACGCGTGCTCAGTCATGTAACCCCATGGACTGCAGCCCACCAGGCTCCTCTGTCCATGGACTTTTCCAGGCAAGAATACTGGAGTGGGTTGCCATTTCCTTCTCCATGAATGCTGTCTTATAGAGATGCAAATGAGAAGATTACAATCCAAGCCTCACAGTTTTATTTGTATTCATTTTACAGTCTTATCCCTGTATTATTTCTTTCAGAGAATAATACATTCACTTCTCTCTCATATCCTTTCTTTTGGAAATGGTTTTATTAGCCTGCTGTTTCCTTTATTAAGGAGTTAAGTTTGCTGTGGGCTCATTTTATATATTTGTTATCAATTTTATTGAATACATTATTGCATACCTAAAATGTATCCATTTTAAGCATAGAATTCAGCGAGGTTTGATAAATGTATATACCCATATAACCATGCCATAAAGTATCAAGCCAACCACCATCAACCCAAAGTCCCTTACCTCTTCCCAGTCAGCTCCAGTCTGGGGCCCAGGCAACACTTGCTTAGATCTGCCTTTTCTAGAGTCGCATATAAATGAAGTCATTTACTCTTCTACATCAAACTTTGTTACCATCACATCTAGGGGAGTATCACAGCTGGTTCCTATTCAGTGTCCTGTGGTATTCCAGGTTTCCTGTTGAGGAAATTTGGCTCTTTGTAAGAATTAGGAATGAACTGCTGTAAACACTCACAGACATATATTTCTGCTCCTCTTCCTAAGAGGGGAATTGCTGGGTTATACATTGCATGGACATGTGGAGTGGAAAATGCCAAACCTTATTCCAATGCATTTATCCCATGTGATGCTCCCATTAAGTCTTCTGTTGTGTGGAGGACCCCAGTGGAGAACCTGGAATGGGAGGGAGATCTTTTCCTGTCCTTTCCGTGTGCACACATGGGTGGGGAGCCCAGGAGCTCACTCACAGCTTTGTGGGTTAGCGGCCCCCACCCAGCTCTCTCCTTTCCAGTCTCTGTCTCTTCAGCCCAGTAAACCTGCTGGTCTTTGAGTGACCACTCCCCATGCCACGGACCAGACCTGGGCTCCTGACACAAAGCCCAAGTGGTTGCAGAGCTGACATCACTTGCTTCTCTTCTGTCAGGACACAGTCCTGAGCTGGCTGTGGTCCAACGTCTGGAATCTGTTTTCATCTTCCTCCCAGTTTTGTAGTTGTTCACAGTGGGATGGTCAGTATGGATGCTGTTCTTCTCCCTATGTATGTTATTCACCGTTTGAACATTATACTTTTATATAATTTTAAGGTAGATATAGTTAAAGGCATGGATGGGGCTTTGTCATGAAATGCGTGGGTGAAGTTAATATCTATTTTGATATTATCTGCAGTTTCTCCCTTGGCTCTTACAGACATTCCCTTAGGTGGGTTAGGAGATTCTATGCTTCACTGCAGATGGACTCTAAGGTGAATCAGTTTTTGGTTTTTTCTTTAAGTTTTATTTCATGTGGACCATTTAAAAAGTCTTTACTGAATCTGTTACAATATTGCTTCTGTTTTATGTTTTGGTTTTTTGGCTTCAAGGCATGTGGGATCTAAGATCTCTGACCGGCGATCAAACCCACACCCCTTGCATTGGAAGGTAAAGTCTTAACCACTGGACCATCAAGAGAAGTCCCTCAAGTGGATCAATTTTAGGAAAGACTGCGTGTGGACACTGGGATTTTTGATGGAGAAACTGAGTTCCCTAAAGCAATGAAACAGTGCATACAGTTCTTAGAATAGTGTCTGTCATATGTTGAGGGCTTAATAAAAGATAACAGTTTTATGGACTCTGAGGGAGAAGGTGAGGGTGGGACGTTCTGAGAGAATAGCACTGAAACATGTATATTATCATAAGTGAAACAGAACACCATTCCAGGTTCGATGCATGAGACAAATGCTCAGGGCTGGGGCAATGGGATGACCCAGAGGGATGGGATGGGGAGGGAGGTGAGAGGGGGGTTCAGGATGGGGAACACAGGTAAACCCATGGCTGATTCATGTCAATGTATGGCAAAAACCACTACAATATTGTAAAGTAATTAGCCCCCAACTAAATAAATACATTTATTAAAAAAAAAAAAAAGATAACAGTTATTAGGACAATACAATAAAGGAGGTGAGTTTACACTGAAGTCTGCCTCCTTCATAGTAGCTACTTGATCCCTTGAGGTCCCTGGGATCGTTATGTTATCCTTGCCAGTGCAGGGTTCTGACTGTGAGTGGGTCAGATAGGTGAATAGGGTAGAAAGTCTTAGGACAGAGCGATGCAGAGGGGGGGTTGAGGAAGCTCCAAGGACACAGGAACTCACTGTGCTTGGGGAGTTGGGTAGCTTTGTAGAGGATGAAGGACTGAAATGCAGATTCGAAGAGTGAGCAGAAATTTGCCAGATGGGCATGGTAGGGGAGAGAAGGGAAGAGTGTCTGCAAAGTCGGAGGCATGGAAAGAATGAGGCTCAGACCATTATACAGAGTGAAGTAAGCCAGAAAGAAAAACAACAATACAGTATACTAATGCATATATATGGAATTTGAAAGATGGTAACGATAACCCTATATGCGAGACAGAATAAGAGACACAGATGCATAGAAAGTCTTATGGACTCTGAGGGAGAAGGTGAGGGTGGGACGTTCTGGGAGAATAGCATTGAAACATATATATTATCATATGTGAAACAGAACACCATTCCATGTTTGATGCATGAGACAAATGCTCAGGACTGGGGCAATGGGATGACCCAGAGGGATGGGATGGGGAGGGAGGTGGGAGGGGGGTCCGGGAAGGGGAACACATGTAAACCCATGGCTGATTCATGTCAATGTATGGCAAAAACTACTACAATATTGTAAAGTAATTAGCCCCCAACTAAAATAAAAAAAAAAAGAATGAGGCTCAGAAACGGCAGCAGTTCAGCCAGGATCAACCACAGCAAGAGTGGGGTGACAGCAGCAGGGGAGGCTGGACTGGCAGGCAGGGGGCAATTTTTAAAACAACTTCGTTGAGCTGTAAGTCACAGGGCACATAGCTCACCCATTTGAAGAGTACAAAGCATTGGCCTTTAGTATGTTCCCAGTTGCCTGCAATTTTTGAAGCAAATTTTGAAGCTGTAGGAAGCAATTTTTGAAGCCCTTGTACGTCCTATTGAAAGTGGCCTTCTTGGGGCATCCTGAAGTGTCTTTTGGCAGTTGTGTGGGTGCATGAAGTCTAGGGAAAGCTGGAGCAGCGGTGGGTCCAGGCAGAAAAAACAGGCAGCAGTCCTTGTGCCGGGCAAGGCCGAGCTCCATCAGGTTTCCTGTGGCTTGTGAGGGAGGCAGAGGAGGACCCCTGCAGAGCCCCCCACCACAGACAACAGCTCCTATAACCTGGGGCCATGTCTTAATCGTCAAAGCAAAGGGAACCATGAAATGCCTGAGTGTGGCCCTGGACCAGGCTGAGGCTCCCAGAAGCCCTGCCTTCCTCACATACCACAAAGAGGCCAAGTGGCCACAGCTGATTTGAGAAGTGCACTGAAATGAACACTTTTTAAGAAGTCCTTAGCTTTCTAGTCAGAGGTGGTACTTTTTTAAATGGAGGAGAAAGAGTCTCCAGTTTAATGTCAGGAGTGGAAGACAGATAGCTCAGAGATCCACAGAGGCTGATTTTTACCAAGCAGCTTGTGTGGAATAGTTTTTTTTGAGCTGCCCCAGTGATGGGATGGAAGGATGAGAGGAAACAGGTTTGCATGAACGTACTGGCTGTTCTTCCCCTTCCCCAGCCATAGGCGTAGCTGCCTTCCAAACCTGGCAGTGTTTTCACAAACACTCATCACAAGGCCACACCTCCAATGTTCTCATTCAGTACCTTTGAGTCAGGCCAGGAAATCATGGTGCATTTTTAACTGCTTGGACTTTTTTGGGAACTCTCTGTGTGATGATTTTTAAACAACTGCAAACTTAATCTTCAAGTACAGTATACATACTTTATTTTCCTAAACTGTTTTACAGTCTGTGGCTGCCGAACACCCTTAGCTTAGTGTGGATTTTCCACAAACAAGGGCCTTCTGTTGTAGTTCACCACACAGCAATCCAAACCGGGAAATTAGTACATTATTACCACCTGATCCTCAGGCTCCACTCAGGTTTCACTAGCTTTTTCAGTTTGTTTTTTTTTTTAAAGCAAAATGATGAAGTCCAGGGTCACAAGTGACTTTTAGTTGTCCTGTCTTGTCAGTCTTCTTTAATCTGGAACAGTTCCTCAGTCTTTCCGTGATTCGCATGAACTGGACACCTGCTTTTGAAGACTGTAGACCAGTTACATTGTAACATGCCCCGAATTTTGGTTTCTTTCTTGTTTCTTAACAATTAAATCCCAGTTAGGCATCTTTGGCAGGAAAATCACAGAACTGGTGCTTTGTCCTCTTGGTTACTTCCTATCAGGTGGGGGCGTGATGTAGATATGTCCGGTTACCATGGACTCAGTTTGGTCCAAATCCTTTAAAAAAAAAAATTTTAGATATAATATTGAGATATAACACTGTATAAATTTAAGGTGCACAACAAGTTGATTTGATACATTTCTATGTAAACAGATGAAGGTGTTAGCTAACACCTTCATCATTTCTTTCTGGTGGTGAGCGCATTTAAGATCTGGTCTCTTGGGAATTTTGAGTATTGTTCACTATAGTTCAGTTCAGTCGCTCAGTCGTGTCTGACTCTTTGCCATCCCATGGACTGCAGCATGCCAGGCCTCCCTGTCCAACACCAACTTCTGGAGTTTACCCAAACTCATGTCCATTGAATTGGTGATGCCATCCAACCATCTCATCCTGTCGTCCCCTTCTCCTCCTGCCTTCAATCTTTCCCAGCATCTTTTCAAATGAGTCAGCTCTTCGCATCAGGTGGCCAAAGTATTGGAGTTTCAGCTTCAACATCAGTCCTTCCAATGAACACTCAGGACTGATCTCCTTTAGGATGGACTGGTTGGATCACCTTGCAGTCCGAGGGATTCTCAAGAGTCTTCTCCAACACCACAGTTCAAAATCATCAATTCTTCGGCGCTCAGTTTTCTTTATAGTCCAACTCTCACATCCATACATGACTACTGGAAAAACCATATTCTTGACTAGACGGACCTTTGTCGGCAAAGTAATGTCTCTGTTTTTTAATACGCTGTCTAGGTTGGTCATAACTTTTCTTCCAAGGAGTAAGCATCTTTTAATTTCATGGCTGCAATCACCATCTGCAGTGATTTTGGAGCCCCCCCAAATAAAGTCTCTCACTGTTTCCATTGCTTCCCCATCTGTTTGCCATGAGGTGATGGGACCAGATGCTGTGATCTTAGTTTTCTGGATGTTGAGCTTTAAGCCAACTTTTTCACTCTCCTCTTTCACTTTCATCAAGAGGCTCTTTAGTTCTTCTTCACTTTTCTGCCATAAGGGTGGTGTCATCTGCATATCTGATTTATATTTCTCCCCACTTACTCATCTTCTAACTGAAAGTTTTGTACCCTTTGGCCAAATCTCTCCTTTTCTCATACCTGCCAGCCCCTGCTAACCACTATTCTATTTTGCTTTTTGGGGGGTGATCTGAATCTTCTTTCTCTGTTTTAGCAAAAGAAGGAAAGAAATGACAAAAGTATGGGTAATTAAGATTTTAAAAAACCCTTCTACTTAATTAGTTATTTGAATTATCTGATTTATGTTATTTGAATAATTCAAGTAAATCCTGTATTGAGTTGGCAGATACTGTCTGGGTCTTTCCTTTTAAAAATTAGCTTTAATAGTGTAATATTTGACACACAAACGATATAAAGAATAACATAACTCGAACTGTAGTAACTTGATATGTAATATACAACATATATTTCCAATTGAATTATTTATTACTTTATATGTAGCATATAAAGCATGCTAAGTCACTTCAGTCGTGTCCGACTCTGTGCGACCCCATAGACGGCAGCCCACCAGGCTCCCCCGTCCCTGGGATTCTCCAGGCAAGAATACTGGAGTGGGTTGCCATTTCCTTCTCCAGTGCATGAGAGGGAAAAGTGAAAGTGAAGTTGCTCAGTCATGTCCGATTCTTAGCAACCCCATGGACTGTAGCCTACCAGGCTCCTCCATCCATGGGATTTTCCAGGCAAGAGTACTGGAGTGGGGTGCCATTGCCTTCTCCATATAAAGCATATTATACAGTAAGTTGAAGTCTCAAGAATTGTCACTGCCAATTCTTTCTTGTAAATTCCTTCCTAACTTCAGTCTATGCTGAATTTGTCCAGGACTGACTGACCCAGGCTCACCCTGACAAAGTGACAAAAACTCAGGTCTTGGAGGCAATTGTTGAGGCCATCTTCAACAATTCAACAATTCAGACCAGATACAAATGTTTGTTTTCCTAAAGTAGCTGCTTAGCTTGTTCCGGCATCTGGTGGTCAAACATGGGATTGCAGCTACTCATGTTACCCTTCTCGAGATTTTTCTTTTCCTTTTCGAATATTTTTTCCTGTTTAAACTTAATTTTGAAATGTAAAATCCAATTTTTTAAAGTTGGATATACTAAAACTTATATTTACTTGTTTTCTGTCTCTGTAAGTAGCCACCATGCACCAATGAGAACTCTCTTTTAAGTACTGGCTGCTCACATTTATAATCTTTCAGTCTTTGATATAGCTTCTTGGGGTATGTGTGTGTGTATGTATGTGCGTTTGGGGATGTTTTTCTTTCATTAATTCTAAAATTTTGTTGCTAATATATAGCAGGCACTGAGATAGATGCTGATAGGAAATAGAATAATCAGAATGGCAAATTAAGCCAGTGCTTCTGATTATACTCTATGAAACAGGAAACCTTTATTAAACTTTAAAGGGAGGAAATCTAACATTTTAAGTAATATTTAGTGACCACCTGTTATCTGTTAGATGAACACATTACTTCTCAGAAAATGTCACAGCACATGTGCATCGTTTAAAATGCAGTAAATAGTAAATTACAATCATTACTAGGCTGTTAGGTAATCATTCTTGAGATACTTGTGGATTTAAATTCACAGGTGCAAGTCTGATGAAGAACAGGGTATTTATGCGATCTTAAAGTATCTTCAAAAGATCCACAAGTTACTTACCTATTACAATAAGAAAAATAGTAACTTTATAGTGGAGAAACTTGACCCACTGCACATTAGCCAAATGTTCAGAGTTAACATCACAAAGACAATCCAACCTCAAGTGCCTTCTGAGGTGATACACTAAGGGCTCATGTCACTTCTGTGGTCTGTTTTGCAAAAAACACATAGCTTGAACCTAATCATGAGAAAACGTTAGACAGACTCAGAATGAGGAACGTTCTACAAAATAACTGGACAATATTCTTCCAACATATTAAAGTCATGAAACACAAAGACTTGAGAAACTGTTTCAGATAAAAGGAAAGTAAAAATGAAAACGGTAACCCAAACAGGTGACAAGTTCGTTGATGACAAAGAACTGGTGTCTTTAAAAATGATTTATTTTTGAAATCAATGTATTTTGAATAATTTTGAAATCAATGTATATATGCTTTTTAAAGGAGGAAAAATATGGCAAAGTTAAAGGAAGAAAAAACATTTATCACCCACACATCTGTCACAGACCAAGGCTGCCTGGGGAGACTGAAAAGAGTGTCATTTCATGGTGCAGGGATGTGCTAGGCGGACGGCATTCTGAACTGAAAGAAACAATACAGAAAAGACAACGAATAGTGGAAAGGCACAGCTTAGGGAAAAATAAGATAGCAGTGGTCTGCTTTGAGGTCAGGAAGCTGGAGCTAGAAAACTGAGGAGATGAATAGGTGGCGGTAGGACTTCGCAGGAGGGGGACCAACACTGGAGGTATTGGAGGTCCGACTCTCCCCCCTCACGCCAGGGTCCGCAGAGCCTACCTAGCACACGGCTCGGGGCTGAAAAAGGAAGTGCACGCGAGGGCCGTTCCCGCCCTGCCGGGTCTCCTCACAGCGAAACCCCCACCTTCACACAGCCGGCCCGCCTCACGCCCTGCCCCCTGGGGGCCGTTGACGCAAACGGGCTCGGTTTCCACGGCAACCAGAGACGGGCCTCCGTCTTTCCGCTCGCCCTTGTGCGTCACTTCCGGCCGCTAGCCGCCAGTCCCCGGGGACCTGTGGGGAGGCCCCGATTGGGACAGTCTTCGTTCCTCTGACTGGGACGTCGTGGTGGGGAGTGGCGTTAGCCGAAATGATTTTTCGGTTCTGCGGGTGGAGCCGCGGGGAGGCAGGCGGAGCTTAGTTTCCGCCCCCCAGCCAATCGCTTTCAAATCCGCTCGCTGAGCGCCGCGGGAAAATGGACGTCTAGTCGCCGCCAGGCCTAGAGCCGACGAACTCGCACCGAGGCTGCCGGGGGCGGGATTCCCGCGCTCCGGGGTTTCCGAGCAGCCGGAGGGGCGGGGGCGGGGCATCAGGGGCGGGGCGGGTGAGCGAAGGCGTTGATTGGCCGTTTCGTAGCCTGCGGTGTAGCCGCCTGGACCCTTGCGGCCGGCTTGGGAGTTTCATTCACTCACTCACTGAATGGATAGGTTCACTCGGCCTTCCCTGAGAGGACGCCGAGTCTAAGCTTGTGCTAGTCGCTGGGGGTTCAGAGAGGAGTCGGTCTCCAGGATTCCAGGGTTTGGTTGACAGTCTGCGGCATCCCCTCCTTTCTTCCTGTACCACCTTAATCGCCTCTCTCCACTCAAGCCTGGTATGATGGGCTTGTTGCATGGGGAGGTGCCACCCGGCCTCGCTCAACTCCAGGGACTTTCCCTGAAGGGTCCCCATCCCTAAAGGCAGCCTCTGAGCACTGGAAGGTGTGAGGTGGAGCCCTGGTTAACCGCTCAGTTACTGAGCCACGTCCATTACTTTACATTCACCTCTGAAAAAAATCGCTCAGTCGTGTCTGGCTCTTTGCAACTCCATGGACTGTGCCTGCCAGGTGCTCTGTGTGTGGAATCCAGGCCGAGAGTAGTAGAGTGGGTTGCCATGAAAACAAAATATAGTTATTTTCCGGGGGTGGGTGGGTGAGTGGGAGGTTTGTGAGGTTTAAAATGACCTTTGCTGCTTAGTTTGGGTTGAATCCCAGCTTTGTCCCTGATTAGCCTGTGTGACTCTGGGCCACTGAAGAGGCCTCTGTCCAGCATTGGGTGATACTCAAGTATGGCTAATTCTTTTTTTTAATTGAAGTATAGTTGATTCACAATGCTACGTAAATTACTGCTCTAGAGCCAAGTGATTCAGTTTTATATATATATATATATACACACACACACACAGATTCTTTTTATAAAATATTCTTTTCCATTATGTTTTATAATAGGATATTGAATATAATTCGCTGTGCTATACTGTAGGGCCTTGTTTATCCATTCTGTATGTAAAAGTTTAAGTCTGCTAATGCTCACCTCCCATTCCGTTTCTCCCCCAACCCCCTGCTGTTGTGCTTCACTTAGTATGATAATCTCTGGTTGCATCCCTGTTGCTGAAAAGGGCATTATTTCATTCTTTTTATGCCTGAGTAATATTCCATTGTATATATGTACCATGTCTCCTTTATCCATTCCTTTGTTGATGGATGTTTAGGTTGTTTCCATGTCTTGGCTATGGTGAATAGTGCTGCTATGAGCATGGGGCTGCATGGATCTTTGAATTTTGGTTTTATCTGGATATATGCCCAGGAGTGGGATTGCTGGATCAATCATATGTTAATTCTAGTTTTAGTTTTCTGAGGACCCTCCATACTGTTTTCTACAGTGGCTGCACCATCATACATTCCCATAACAGTGTAGGAGGGTTCCCAAGGCTGGCTAATTCTAAGGTGAAGATTTTAGTAAATCTAAACCAAATTTTTGGCTCCAGATCTACAGCGCCCTCTTAAACTGACATATTAGTAATAAAATTGACTTGTGAATATCCATTGTCTGATTCTTTTGTCTTATTTATCAATCGTTCCACACTCAGAAAGAGGAAAAAGAAGTGTTACTGCTTAGTCTCCACAATAGAACAACTGACCTTATAGGGTTACTGTGAGGTTATGTGAGAAATCTGTACCAAGCACAGTGTACTTTCCCTGCTGGGTAAGTGGTAGCTACCCTGACTGTGTTATTTTGATGGAGTAGATGTGGAAGTCCCGCTCAAGTGGCTGATTGTTCATGGTGCTAAATAAACAAACATCCTCTTTCATGGCCTGGGCCCTAGAAAACCCAGGTGAGACATGGCCCTGTGGGCAAGTATCTGAGTGGACTGCATGGTAGAAGAGAGCCCTACAACATGGAAAGGAGTAAGGAAACCTTTATCATACTGTTGGTGGATCAAAAAACCTGAGAGGTGATGGGCTTTGCCAAAGTAGGATGATCATATCACCTGACCAGAACGCTTTTAGCCAGGGCAACAGCATAGACTGGGATTGTCCTAGGCAAATCAGGATACATGGTCACCCTATCCTAAGGCCATACAAGTAGCACATGAGAGGACTGAAACGGAACTTAGATCTATCCCACTCTGTCTCAAAGTACTTTCTTATACTTGGTTTTATTAATCCTGAGAGTGACCTTAAGAAGTGATCACTCCCATTTTGTAGGTGAAGACATTGAAGTTATATAGTTAGTGAGTAATGGAGTTTGTGCCCTGATCTTTGCTTTTGACTGGTTTCAGAGGTAATTCTCAACTCCGCCAAGCCTCATTGGGCATTGGTCTTCATCTTTGAGACCTTGTGATTGGATTTTTCAGGGAAGCATTTTGTCTTATTGAGCACTTGCCTCATTTGAGAACTTTCTAACAGGGCTCTGTATCATTGCATGAAACTTTCCACCCCCATTAGGACTTCTGTTCCAAAGCCTTTGACTGTGTGGGTCACAACAAACTGTGGGAAATTCTTAAAGAAATGGGCATACCAGACCACCTGACCTGCCTCCTGACAAATCTGTATGCAGGTCAAGAAGCAACATTTAGAACCAAATATGTAATAGTGGACTGGTTCCAAATTGGGAAAGGAGTATGTCAAGGCTGTATATTGTCACCCTGCTTATTTAACTTATATGCAGAGTAGTACATCATGGGAAGTGCCGGGCTAGATGAAGCACAAGCTGGAATCAAGATTGCTGGGAGAAATATCAGTAACCTCAGATATGCAGATGACACCACCCTTATGGCAGAAAGCGAAGAGGAACTAAGAGCCTCTTGATAAAGGTGAAAGAGGAGAGTGAAAAGTTGGCTTAAAACTCAACATTCAAAAAACTAAGATCATGGCATCTGGTCCCATCACTTCATGGCAAATAGATGGGGAAACAGTGGAAACAGTGGCTGACTTTATTTTTGGGGGCTCCAAAATCACTGCAGATGGTGACTGCAGCCATAAAATTAAAAGATGCTTGCTCCTTGGAAGAAAAGTTATGACCAAGCTAGACAGCATATTAAAAAGCAGAGATTACTGTCAACAAAGATCTGTCTAATCAAAGCTGTGGTGTTTCCAGTAGTCATGTATGGATGTGAGAGTTGGACCATCAAGAAAGCTGAGCACCGAAGAATAGATGCTTTTGAACTGTAGTGTTGAAGAAGACTCTTGAGAGTCCCTTGGACTGCAAGGAGATCCAACCAGTCCATCCTAAAGGAAATCAATCCTGAATATTCATTGGAAGGACTGATGCTGAAGCTGAAGCTCCAATACTTTGGCCACCTGATGTGAAGAACTGACTCATTGGAAAAGACCCTGATGCTGGGAAAGATTGAAGGCAGGAGGAGAAGGGGACAACAGAGGATGAGATTGTTGGATGGCATCACCAATTTGATGGACATGAGTTTGAACAAGCTCTGGGAGTTGGTGATGGACAGTGAAGCCTGGCGTGCTGCAGTATATGGGGTTGCAAATAGTCGGACATGACTGAGCGACTGAACTGAAATGAGGACTTCTGTAGAGGGGCTCTGGTGTGGCTGGTGAGGTTGGACTTGATGATTTCAGATGATCTTTCCAATCCAACTTTTAAGAGTCTAAAACTCCTTGAGAGCAGATTTGGTGTATTCCTTAAATTCTCAACGTTCAGAGGAGATGCTCAGGAAATGTTAAAACTGTGTAAGGACTATAACTGCAGAAGCAGGATATACCTGAAACAAGTCTAGGCACCTCCATTTGATGGCTGGGGTGCTGTGGCAAGCCTTTACAGTCTCTGAACTTTGGTTTTCTCATAAAAATGCAGAATAGTTTCCTCCCTCCCTCACAGATTTGATAGGACAATAAAATTAATGTGAGTACATTGAAAACAGAAACACTGTACGAAAATAGCAATGTTTCCTCTTGCCAGCATTCAATCTTGCTTTCCAAATTGCTTCTCTTATCCATTTATAGATAGAATGAGAACAGAGAAGGACTATGGGAAGAGCACAGACAATTGTCAGACAGCCTCAGATTTGAATCCTAAACAGCACCAGCCACTTGTGTGCCAAGTAGAGTGTTCTTTCTTGACCTTAATGTTAAGAATAGCTACCTTACATGGATCTTATGAAGACATTGTGTGCTAAACAGGGATTTTTATTCCTGGCACATAGACCTCCAATAAAGGTTGGCCTCTTTTAATGTCTGTTTTCTGTGTTCTATAACTGTCAACTTGTGCTCTCAGGGCCAAGAAGAAGCCACTCTGGGTAGCTTTATGCAGGGTCCTGGAAACATACTCTCAGCCTCTGGGCGCCTGTGTTGAAAATCTGTCCTGGCTGGTGTGCTGGAAATACACTCCACGGGTTTTGCCCTGAAGATGCGTTCTGTTTATAATTCATTTCCACTCCTTGGGAAACAATTCAATAAAATGCAATTGGTTTTCCACTGGCCCAGGGCAGGGATGAGGGATAGCATATTATTATTTTAAAAAATATATAAATAATAAGTCATAAAACAGCACTGGGCCCACAGCAGAGTCAATAAATGCTTGCTTGGGTAAAGTAAAGTGATGGCTCTGTTTTTCCGTGGCAGCTGTACTGGCTGCACTATTCCTGTCCTTCATTACAGTTTTGTTGTTGTTGTTGTTAACTGAAAAAGAAATATACATGCATACGGTAAAAAATTCCAACAGAGCACAAGGGAAAGTTCTCCCTCATTCTCTTTTCTCTCAACCCTACAACTGTTGACAATTCCTTGTGTATTTTTCAAATATGCTATGCACATTCCAACCTATGTATGTATACTCCTTTTAAAGTTTTGTTTATTTTTTAACCTAGAAGGGTTTAAGTTCTTAAGTGGCTTATGCCCTACCTAGTCAGCTGTGTGCTGGAACTGAAACAGCCGTTCCACACCCGGGGGCTTATTCTGAGCCCTTGACGGGACCCCTAGAGTCGGGAGTGGTTTTCCCAGGACGGGTGGGGACCAGGCACCGGGCCTCGGGTAGTCTGCTCCAGGCTCCGGCTCTGACATCCTCATCCCCGCCCAGCCCCTGTGACCAAGCAGTTAAGTCAGGCCCGGGAGGCACCCTGAGATCGTCTTCCAGACAGTAAAAGGGGAACTTATACTGTCCGCAAGGTAGCTCTAAGCATCGCAACCACGCCTGCTGGTGCTTGATCCCGGGAGCGACTGGAAGCCTGGCTCGGCGCGGGCGCTGGGATCGTGATCCGGTAGGAGCTTTGCTGAGGCGGGGGCTGCAAAGGGCTCCACCCTCGAGCTGAAATTTGAGCTGCGCGCCCTGAGAGCGGGGAAAGGGACGCGGAGGCAGGACTTGGCGCCTCCTTTGGGGTGCGCGGCCCCAAGAGCTAATGTTCTCCTCTCCGTCGCAGCTGCTCCCCTCCCGCCCTTCTCCTTCCGTCTCCCTCCTCTCCCCTTCCTGGCCCCCAGCGACCACCTCGCTCCCCCGGACTTGCCTTCCCCCCTCCCCTCCCTCGCAGGTACCGTGTCACCCCTAAAACCCGGCGCGGGTCCCCAGGCCCGGGACAGGCCCCGCGCATGCGCAGGGGCGGCGCCGGCCCGGCCGCCAGTCGGAAGCTCCAGCTCCGAGCCCGGCGAGCGGCCGCAGAGGCTGCCCGGCCCCGCCGCCCCTCTCGCCGTAGGCGCCTGCTCCGGGCCCAGGGCCCCCAGCCGCGTAAGTGCAAGAAGGGGGTGCCCCTGGGCAGGGGATCGGGCCGGCCTCGGGAGGGCTGTCCGTGGGTCACGGCGCACGCGGGGGGCGCCGGGCAGCGTGTGTCCCGCGGAGGGACTAGACTCCGCCCGCACCTGCCGCGGCCACCTGCCCCGGCCCGGCGGCCCAGCGGCCCGGCCTCCCCAGTCCGCGCCCGCGCCCGTCCCGCCCCGGACCGCACCTGCCGCCTCTCGGGCCCGGCCCGGCCTCCCCTCGGCGGGCGCTGGCCGTCCCCGGCCCCTCCCCGGCCCCTGCCCCCGGCCGGGGGTCTGCGGACGCGGCTGGGACCGCCCGGCTCTCGGTTTCCTCCCGCTCCTCCTTCTCCTCTGGGTTCTGAGTGGCTCAGATCCCGCGCGGCGGCGTCAGGCACCGTCTCCCGCGGTTGAGCTCCCTAAATTGTCAAGTCCAGCTTCTCCCGGCTGAGTCTCGGAAACGCAGAGCCGGTGCCCGCCTGGGTCTCCACCCCCAGTCCGTCTGCCCCGCGCGAACGCCTTTCCACGCGGAGTGTGCTGGTGTCAGGGTGGGATGCTTGTGGACTCCGCTTGTTCTTACAGAGGGATCCCCAGTGCCGAAGGCAGGCTTGGGTTAGTTAAAAATGAGCAGAAGCCTGTGACTTCCTCCGCCTTCTCCTCTGCTCCACCCCACCCAGTTTAAAGGCAACTGGCGATTTTTAAAAGGTAGTTACAGTCTCTTTCTAGTCCGGCCCAGCTAGTGTTACCTAGTATGAAATAACAGCACTAGAGACATGACGCTGGAGAACCAGGAATCTTGCAATCCTTAAAGATCCCTTGGCAAGGTTTTTTTCTTAAATTGTGGGGCTGTCCAGTGGAATAGAGGGAAAAATAATTAAGAAATATTTTATCAAGTAACAGCTTTATCGAGAGAATGCTCACATACGGTTAAGTCCACCCATTTAAATTGTACACTTAAGTGGTTTTCAGTGTATTCCCAGTTGTGCAACCATTATTAATCCAGACCATTTTCATCACTTCAGATAGAAATTCCATACCCGTTGTCAGTCTCCTCTCCTGCACCCGTAACAGCCACAAATTTACTCTCTGTCTCCAAGGAGTTGCATATTTGGGGCATTTCATGTAAATAGAATCATGCAATATGTAGTCTTTTGTGCCTGGCTTCTTTCAACCAGCACAATGTTTCCAGGGTTCACCCATGTTGTAGCAGTGTCAGTACTGTTTAGGGCTGAGCAGTATTCTATTGTATGCATAGACTGCATTTTTTTTATCCATTTATCAGGTGATGGATATCTCTGTTGTTTCCACTTTTTGGCTCTTACGAATAATACTGCCATGAATGTTTGTGTACTACTTTTTGTGTGGACATGTATTTTCAAATCTCTTTGGTATATACCTAGGAGTAGAACTGCTGTTTATATGGTAACTCTATGTTTAACTTTTTGAGGAAATACCAAGTTGAAGAATTATATTCTTTTTAAAATAAATATTTATTTATTGATTTGGCTGCCCTGGGTCTTAGTTGCCACATGTGGAATCCTTGATCTTCATTGCAGCATGATCTTTAGTTACAGTATGGAGCTCTTAGTTCCGGCATGTAGGATCTAGTTCCCCAACCAGGGATCACACCCAGGCTTCCTGGATTGGGAGTGCAGAGTCATAGCTACTGGACCACCGGGGAAGTCCCTGAAGAAATATATTCTTAATGTTTTAATATTCATATTAGATTAGTCTCAGACTAATTGGTGATGGACAGGGAAGCCTGGTGTGCTGCAGTCCGTGGGGTCGCAAAGAGTCAGACATGACTGAGTGACTGAACTGAACTGGAGTCTCAGACACCAGAGCTGGCTCAGTGCCAGGGCTCATTTCATTAGATTCTTTCTCCCTTGAAGAAACTAGTGGAAAAGCATCAACTCTGGAGCCAGTTTCCCACTTACAGATTAGGAGACCTTGAGCAGATGACTGAGCTTGGTTCTTTATCTGTAAGGTTGAAGATAGGAATGCTTGTTTCTCAGATTGTTGTGAACTGTGAATATGATATGATAGATTGTAAAGTGTCTAGTGCAATTCCTATTCCTACCTTACATGAGACAAATTTCTTCCAGTGTTAGTTGTATATTTTGAATCTGGGGCAAAGGTGAACAAGAACTTTGCTGATTCTGAGCTCCTTCAGGGAAAACGTTTGTTGATTTTTATTTTTGCCCAGATAGTATGATGGAAAACTGCTGCCATCTGCTCTCACTATTGTTTTATGAAAGCAAGAATGTTTAGGAGTTCCTTGGTGGCTCAGTGGTTAAGCCTTGGTGCTGTCACTGCCATGGCCCAGGTTCAGTTTTAGGCTGGGGAACTAAGATCCTACAAAGCCGCGTGGCTTGGCCATTTTGGAAAAAAAAAAAAATTGGAACTTTTTTTTTTTTTGGCTGCAGCCCGAGGCAAATGGGATTTTAGTTCCCTAACCAGGGATCAAGGAGAAGGCAATGGCACCCCACTCCAGTACTCTTGCATGGACAATCCCATGGACGGAGGAGTCTGGTAGGCTGCAGTTCATGGGGTTGCTAAGAGTCGGACTGAGCGACTTCACTTTCACTTTTCACTTTCATGGATTGGAGAAGGAAATGGCAACCCACTCCAGTGTTCTTGCCTGGAAAATCCCAGGGATGGGGGAGTCTGATGGGCTGGTCTATGGGGTCGCACAGAGTTGGACGTGACTGAAGCGACTTAGCAGCAGCAACCAGGGGTCAAACCCCCACCCCCTGCCTTGGAAGCGAGGAGTCTTAACTACTGGATCACTAGGGAAGTACCCCCCACTCCCCCCAAAAAAGAATGTTTTAACAGCAAAAAAAATGAGAAAGTTCGTAACTTGAGAATGTGCTTAGTCGCTCAGTCATGTCCGACTGTTTGCGACCCCAAAGACTACAGCCTTCCAGGCTCCTCTGTCCATGGGATTCTCCAGGCAAGAATACTGGAGTGGGTTGCCATTTCCTTCTCCAAACCTAAGAATAAATAACAATAATAGTTAACATTTATAAGACACACACTAAGTTTACTTTAGTTTTATGCAACACTTATACATAATTTGTATTTTTCTCATTTTACTTCAGACCAGAGAAACTGAGCACCTCCTATCCTCAAACTGTGTCTGAGATCCACAAGCCACCTGTCTTCAGACAGATCTGCACCTGTAACTCACATGCTTTTTTGTGCAGCGACTTCTTTGCTCATAGAAACAGGGTGTTTTGGGATCAGCAGCATCATCTCCTGATAGAGGAGAAGGGCTGGGGCCAGGTCCTGAAACTAGCCAACCCGCTGAGACCCACCCTGTAAGCTTTTTGAAACTGGATCTTCTTCCTTTTTTAAAAAAAATTTATTTATTTTGAATTGAAGGATAATTGCTTTACAGTATTGTGTTGGTTTCTGCCATACATCAGTGTGAATCAGCCACAGGCATACATATGTCCCCTCCCTCTTGAACCTCTCTCTCAACAGGATCTTCTTCCTTTTTTAACTCTTCTGTGAAACGTTTGACGTTTATGTACAGTTTAAAGAAGGGCAAAACGAGCACCCCTGGATCTGCCATCCAGCTTAAGAGACAGAACACAACTGCTACTTCTGCAGCCCTGCGGCTTCCTTTTCAAACTGCATCCTCTTTGCCACCCAAGTAACCACTGTCCAAATTTACCTTTTTCTTTATAATTTTACCATATGTGTAAACAACATATTGTTTAGTGTTACCTGTTTAAACTTTACATAAGTGGAATGGTGCTGCTTGTATTAATCCATAACCTGCTTTGCTTGCCCATCATGTTTTTGAGACTCATCTTTGTTCCTCTAGGTCATTCATTTTCACTGTTCGAAGTATTCCGTTGTGTTAAAAGACCACAGTTTAGTTACCCATCCTCCTAACAGTGGACAGCTTCGTTTTCTCCAGTTCTTGATTCTATAAACCTGCCCACCACATGCCAGAGTTCCTCTAGCAAGGCAGGCTGCCGGGCCCAGGATGTACCAGTCTACACGCCCACCTGTCAAATAGAAATTACTTTTGGATCTACATCTATAACTACATCTTTGCAAACGTGGTGTTTTTTATACTTAAAACATTTTGTCTGTATACCCATGTTCATAATAGTATTATTCATAGTAGCCAAAGCTAGGAACAAGCCAAATGACCTTCAATGAATGGATAAATAAAATGTGTTATATACCTTTATACATAAATGTATATAATATTCCATGGAATATTATTCAGCATTAAATAAGGAATTTCTGATACATGCTACACCATGGATGAACTTTGAAGACATTCTCCTAAGTGAAATGAGCCAGTCACAACATGGTTCCACTGAGGTGACGTGCCTAGAGTGGTCAGACTCAGAGAGACAGGAAGTAGATGGTGGGACCGGGACTTGGGGTGAAGGGATGGGAATTAGTGTTTAATGGGGACAGAGCTTCAGTTGGCAAAGGTGAAAACATTCTGGAGATGGTTGTATAACAGTGTGAGTGTTGAGAGAGCTTGTGGACTCTTTGCCTAATTTCCCTTACTGCTGCTACTACTGCTGCTAAGTTGCTTCAGTCGTGTCCGACTCTGTGCGACCCCATAGACGGCAGCCCACCAGCCTCTGCCGTCCCTGGGATTCTCCAGGCAAGAACACTGGAGTGGGTTGCCATTTCCTTCTCCAGTGCATGAAAGGGAAAAGTGAAAGTGAAGTCGCGCAGTCATGTCCGACTCTTAGCGACCCCATGGACTGTAGCCCACCAGGCTCCTCCATCCATGGAATTTTCCAGGCAAGAGTACTGGAGTGGGGTGCCATTGCCTTCTCCATTCCCTTACTGGTACCGTCTTAAAGAGGATGAGATGGTTGGATGGCATCATTGACTCAATGGATATGAATTTGAGCAAACTCTGGGAGATAGTGAAGGACAGGGAAGCCTGGCGTGCTGCAGTCCAGGGGTTGCAAAGAGTCAGACACGACCTAGCAACTGAACAACAACCATCTTGCAAAGTGACAAAAGTATAATATTGAAACCAGGATATTGACTCACTAATCCTTTGAGGTTTGTCTTATTATCCACATTTTTATTCACAAACTGGGGCTTAGAGAAGCACACAGGCCTGTCTGGGTCACTGACACGCCTAGTGTGGAGTCTGGGTGGAACGGGGCTTCATTTTTCCAGGCAGTGCTATTATGATGGTCTGCGGATGGGGCAGCATTCATCTGCTTGTTTGTCCATTCATTTAACAAACATTTATTAACTCCTGTGGGCCAGATGCTTTCATATGGGTTATCTAACTGAATTCCTCAACAGCACTGAGAATCAGGTAATATTGTTTTCTTTCTTCCTCTTTTTTTAAAAAAATTACTGGAGTATAGTTGATGCTGTTTTCTTTCTTTTTTTCTGTTTTCTTTTTATATCTGACAAAATCGGCACAGCGAGGTTATAAAAACTCTCCCAAGGAAACTTGGTTCATAAAATGAGGGATGGTAATGGTGTGTAATTCCTCCTTCTGTCTCACACTGTGCTTGGCACTTTGCGTTTGCAGCTTTCCTTAATCTAGATACCTTCTTAAGAAGGCAAGTTTTATCTTATCCCCATTAGTTTTCAGCTCAGGAGCTCAGGTGGCCTGGAGTAGAGTCCTGGTCTTCTGATTCCACTTGCGGAATCTTCATTATTTCTGCTGAGAGGCTGAGGAAGCCATTCCTTCCTTCCTTCCTTCCTTCATTTATTCAGCCTTCGCTGAGCACTGACTCCACATGGGTGTCTGGTGAGGTACTGGGAATAGAAAACCTGAGAGGCTCCTTTTAAACTGCAGGTGCTCCAAGCTTGTTCCAGTAGCAGGGTACTGTGATAAGAGCTATGGGTAGATGCATGCAGAACCCCCGAGGACAAACGGTACCCCGCTGCTTGGCTTGGGGCTCGCTCAGCCTTCCAGCTGGGGGACGCCGGCATCCCCGCGTGCTGGAGTGGGACGCAGCCTGCAAAATCCGTGCGCATCCTCAGAGCCCCTTCTTCCCTCTGGGCAGGGTCTTCACCATGAGCGTCCCTGACTACATGCAATGCGCCGAGGATCACCAGACTCTCCTCGTGGTGGTCCAGCCCGTGGGGATCGTCTCGGAGGAGAACTTCTTCAGGATCTACAAGAGGATCTCGTCGGTGAGCCAGATCAGCGTGCGCGACTCGCAGCGCGCGCTCTACATCCGCTACCGGCACCATTACCCGCCCGAGAACAGCGAGTGGGGCGACTTCCAGACCCATCGCAAGGTCGTGGGCCTCATCACCATCACCGACTGCTTCTCGGCCAAGGACTGGCCGCAGACCTTCGAGAAGTTTCACGTGCAGAAGGAAATCTACGGCTCCACGCTGTACGACTCGCGCCTCTTCGTGTTTGGGCTGCAAGGGGAGATCGCCGAGCAGCCACGCACTGACGTGGCCTTCTACCCCAGCTACGAGGACTGCGCGACGGTGGAGAAGCGCATCGAGGACTTCGTGGAGTCGCTCTTCATCGTGCTCGAGTCCAAGCGCCTGGACAGGGCTACAGACAAGTCCGGGGACAAGATCCCACTCCTCTGTGTCCCCTTCGAGAAGAAGGACTTCGTCGGGCTGGACACAGACAGTAGGTAAGTTGGCTTGGAGCCCAGGCTCCAGAAAGAGACGAGCAAGTGGGAGGGTTTCCTGAAGTGGTGGGGGAGAAGGGTGCAGTCCACTGGGTTTCAGACTTTCTAAAAATGAGTGGGACAGACTTTGGTTGGGGAAGATCCTGTTAGGGTTCGTGTGACACTTAACTCCCCATTTTCAGCCCAGACCCCGAAGTGGAACCCCTGGAACAGCTGTCCAGAGGGTAGCCACTGTCACTAGGACAGTAGAGGAAGCTGAGCCGAGATGAGCTGCAGGTAAAAGGCAGGACAGGTGCTGAGACAGTCTGGGAAGAAGAATGTGGTCTATCTTGGTGTTTTTTTTTAATTGATTGCACGTTAAAATGATAACATTCTACATATATGAGATCGAACAAAGGACATTATTAAAATCAGTTGCAAGTGTTTGTTTTTCACCTTTTTAAATGTGGCAACTGGACAGCTTCATTCACATGGCTTGCATCTTACTCCTATTGGACAGCGCTGCTCCAGAGCATGTTGTGAAGACTGCTATTCAGCCTCACCCCTTCTGTGTGTAGATGGGGTGCTGAGCCCCAGAGGCAGCAGAACTCCCGCCTGCTGGGCTGGAGCTGGACCCCTGCCACCTGCCTCCCAGGCCAGACCCCTCCTCCTGCCAGACGCCCCGGAGCCAGGTCCCCCACTTAGGATATCAGAACCACCAGGGGAGCTCCTGAAAGAGCTCCTGTTGCCGAGGAGGACAGCGTGTTTGTGGTCTCTGTGCCACAGGGATCGCTCGGTCCTCACGTGACCCTGTGATGCAGTCACCAGAATCGCAGACGAGCTCTGCGGGGCCCCTGCTTGCCGTCTCTGCCCACCCCTCCTCCGTTTCCCTGCGGCCCTCCCGCAGAAGAGAGCAGAGACGTGGTCCCCTCGCTGGCGGGAGCACTCCTGCCTAGGGTGCTGAGCCTCTCCCGTCCTCTGCAGAGCTCGCGTGCTGGTCTCGCAGGCGAGGACGGAGGACGTGGTGTGGGTGCCGCCGTGTCTACTGCAGAGTAGGTGCTCAGGGTTTCCTGGACTCACCTGAGGTCGAACCCGACTTTCTGGTTGTTGATAAGTTAGAGGAAAAGATGTCAGAGAGCCGAGGGAAGAAGTCCAGGCCAGCTCTGCGGGGAGAGGCACAGAGGCCCTGAGCCGCTCCTGGAGGTGGTGCCTGGCAGAGTCTGGAGAGGTCTCCCTCCCACACCCGGACATGTTGTGTGGCCTCAAGAAGGGCAGGGCATGTCACACCCACAGCCTGTACTTGGTGCTCACATGACCCTGTGATCGCCACGCCCGCGCTGCCCCCCTGCTCCTTGCAGCCCAGGTGGCAAGGTTTAGGAAGCCTGGGCACCACTGAGGGGCAGAACTACCCGCACCAGACCCACTCAGACCCACCAGACCCACTCTGGCTGGCCCCTCAACTCACCTGTCACCTCCTGCTGAGCCCCAGGTGTCAGGCGGGGTCTGTGCCGAGGTAATGGTCCCTGGCAAGGTGGGGCCACACGTGACCCTGGCCTTATCAAAGCCCATGTCAATTCTTGAACGTGCTGTCAAAGTTGTTTTTGTTCTGGTGTGTTTCTAATTTTCGCTTGTTCCTCTTTCTTTTCTTTTCCTTTGTTCTTTTTCTCTCATACCGCCCTGTGAGTGTGTTGTTGGGTCTGAAAAGGTAGGCTGTGCACGGGTTGCCCTGAAAATAGCTGGATTCCCCCTTTGCTGCCTCCTCACCGCCTGATCGCTTTAGAAAACAAACCTAACTGCTGCCTTGATCCCATGTCTCATCCCGGTCATCATTTTATTTTCTAATTCCTTTTGCTTTTTTAGCACATAACCCACTGGCATTAGATAGCTGTTCAAATTCTTGCTTTGGGGAACCTGTTTGGTCTCACATTTGGTGACAAATGAGCCCTTGTTAATTTTTTTTTTTGGGTTTGAGGAAGTGAGATGCTAGTTGATTTAAGTGGCTGCGAGGGGTTTTTCCTGGGATATTTTAACTTGGAAAGACAAAGTCTGCTGCACCTTGCTTGACCCTGGCTTTCAAATAAACGTACCAGGCACGCGATTCTTGGCTGTCGCTGCATATGCATGATGGTGCTTACTGGCCAGCAGTTGCCGGTGAAGACACGCCTGCCTTGGACGAAGCTGGCCATGGAGGGATGCTGCTGGAGGGAGCAGTCACCAGGTTTTCTTTTGCTCTCACGTCGCCCATACCATTTACTTTACTTTGTCCCAGCGACTTTCCATCATAAGGGGCAGAGGTTAGTCTGCTAAAGTCTGCTGCTAAGTCACTTCAGTCGTGTCCAACTCTGTGTGACCCCATAGGCTCCGCCGTCCCTGGGATTCTCCAGGCAAGAACACTGGAGTGTGTTGCCATTTCCTTCTCCAATGCATAATTGCCTTTATAAGGGCAGTTTTCCTGGGGATCAGGGAAATATGTCCTTCTCCTAAATTGCTAGCTGCTTTGGATCTGGTGGGCACAAGTACCTATACAGGTGGCCATGGCTTCCTCTCTGCTTTAGCCAGGTCTCTGCTTTATTTTAGCAGATGGACAGGCCCTACCTGCACCAGCCTTTACTTTTAACCCATGTCTGTAAGAAATAGCTGGTTGTGTATTTGTTGAGGCTAATGGCCACCACTGATGGGCATGTCATTAACTGGTGGTGGTGAACCTCCAACACACAAGGTCAGCCGTGAAGGGAGACGCCTTGGCTGATCTAGGACCTTGTGTTCTCACCCCCGGTCCATCTCACCTCCTGGGGAAGGGTTTTGCTGCCACCACCGTGCTGGCCAGGAGGCCTTGTTTCTCTTTCAAGGGTCTGGTCCAAATGTGGGCACTTTCATTTTTTGTTGACTTTGTCTCAGTTGATACAGGCCAGATTCCTGAAAGGGTCCAACCCATCCTGGGGTAGGGGGGCTACAAAACAGAAGGAAGCGTGGCAAGGACAGATTGAGGCTATGTGGTTGGGAAACACAGGGTGGGACCCTGTGATGGCTGGGCGGTGCTCTGGACGCAGGGCCTTTCCTGTGGCTCCCAGGGCCCGGGGATGGCAGTGACCGAAGCTGTGCCTTGGTTCCTCCACTTTCACCTGCTCACTGGCGGGTGTGCCCGCTAACCAGGGACTCTCCCAGACCACAGACGCTTCAAAGTTCAGACCACGGGAGAACCACGAGTCCCTTTCCCTGGGCCTCCTGTAAGAGAATCAAATGCCTTCCTAGGTGGCCGGTGCCAGGGGACACGTCCCTCTTCAGGGAGCACCCTTTGGAGGACTGTGACTCAGCACACACTTGCTGTGAGCTGGCTGGGTCCATGCTGGGTCCCTTGGAACCAGAGCTGAGATATACCCCGAGATAGAAATGGCAGGACTGATGATGGCGCAGGGGTCGTCGGGTGAGGGACAGGGGAAGTCAAATGTGACGTCAGGGTTTTGACTCAAACAGCTGGGCGTGTCCTGGGGCTGTTAACTAAAGTGGAAGTTTGAGATTGTTACTGAAACGGGGAGTTCCTGCTGGTGGTTGGGTTCCAGAGTAAACGGTAAATGTGTTTTTCGGAAGCCAGCCAACATTCAAATGATGGTTTCAAAGAGCCTGGGGCTCAGGTGACAGAGATGGACTCGAGGCATGCATTGGGGGTTGTCAGTTTCAGCGTGTGCTTACAACCATGAATGGGAGGAGTGCATCCAGAGAATGTAGGCTGAAGGTCCAGGGCTGAGATGAGGTTGGAGGAAGGCCTGGGTCATAGTGGGCTCCCCTGGTGGCTCAGCTGGTAAAGAATCTGCCTGCAATGCAGGAGACCTGGGTTCAATCCCTGGGTTGGGAAGATGCCCTGGAGAAGGGAACAGCTACCCACTCCAGTATTCTGGCCTGGAGAATTTCATGGACTGTATAGTCCATGGGGTCGCAAAGAGTCAGACATGACTGAGCGATTTTCACTTTCACTTTCTTTCTGTGGTGTTTGGGGTTTTAGCAGCAGCTGCCATTTACCCTCAGGGTCTGGGAGGTGGGGCACATGGCCAGATGTGCATCTTAGGAAGATGCTCTGGCAGCGGATGGAGGAAGCTGGAGCTGGAGTGTCGTGGAGGGCGGAGAAGGTGGGTCACACTCACTCTTGGGGCAGGGAGGAAGGCCTGGGGAGGTGCGGAGCCCCCGCGGGTCCAGTGGACGCGAGCAGTTCACACCGGGCATCTGAGGACAGAGAGGACGCACACTGGGAGGAGGGGCTGCCATGCGGAAGGATGGTTGGGTAGTTCTGGAATAGTCTATCCCCTCAAAATAGACTTAAACCTAGATCTCTTAAGAACACTGATAGTTACTATGGAGGAAGCAGTTCTTTTTTGATCCTACTGTGGTGGATAGCTGAATAGGACAGTCTGTCCCAGAGGCCTGATACTTGCTAGGGGGAGTATGCAAGTTTAAAAGGGGAGAGGGGCGGGGGAGGGAAGCTAGCAAGGTTCTATGTCAGGCACTCCCCCGCCCCCATATTCCATTCACGCCACATGGATGCCATCTGAGGTGGGGGTGGCAGCCTCCTTTTGCAGAGCGTGGAGTGTTCTCAGAGAGGGGAAGCCATCAGCTCAGCATCACAGGGCTAGTGAATGCTATAGCGGGATTCAAGCACTGGCCTTTTCAGCCTGCAGAGCGTGTTCTCTCTACTAATCGTGTTATATCACTGTTGTGTCTGGAGGGTCAAGTGGACCAGTTTGGAGCCTCTCAGAGAAAGCCTCAGACTTGTGGGCTTCAGGTCTGTCTCACGAAGCTCAGCCGTGTCTGATGGTTGGGCAGCACTGGTGTGCTTTGCGTCCCAGAGAGGCAGGTGTTGGTCCCGCTCCTCCAGTGATGACATGCTGGCAAACGATGCACAGGTGCAGACTCATCTTTCGACCATTCTGAGTGTGCGGTGGAAACTGTCCAGGCCTCCCTCGATCAGCTTTCCTCAGCAGAACCTAACTCTTCTGCAGGGTAGGCCGGGGCTCTTTATGGAGCGAGGGTTTAATATCCAGTGTTAGCATAATAGAGTTCAGATGGAGAAAACCGGCGTTAACCATTGATGTTCAGATTTCTTAAGACGAGATGCAGTGTCAGTTAATGGCCCATGCAGCATCTGAAATTGAGTACAGAACTCTGCCTTTCTCATGTTCTAGTTAGAGCTGTTCATGGACAGAGGAGCCTGGCAGGCTGCAGTCCACAAGGTCGCACAGAGTCAGACACGACTAAAGCGACTTAGCATGCACTGTGTAGAGTTGTCTACTTTGGAACTTCAGGTCCACCAAAGGGGTGCCTGTCAGTGTGTTGATGTGATTGCATTTACACAGTGCACGTAATCTAGGCTTTTTCAGCTCCTAATATTCTAGTGCAGAATCATGGGCTGTAGTGGTCACTTAATTATGCAAATGCTTGTAAAACTATATAATACCAAAAGCAGTAAGAGATTACCTTCATCAGAGTTCCTTTGGGTTTTAGTTGCACAGTGTGGTTGAGCAGCTCTGGTTTCCCTTTGGATTTGAATATGTAGTTTCTTTGCAAGTAAATTGGACTTTGGATTAGAATGTACCATGAGCCATGTAAATAGTACCCAGGTCGCACAAATATGACACATTTTCTTCCTCTTTCTGATCAGAAGTAATGGCAATCACGCAGTGTGTACTTCAGTCTAGTTGTCCTTAGTGTTAAGTGTGGTGTGAGCATCTCTGTGGCAGTGTTTATGGCTGTGTTAGGTGCTTCCAGAAAGGATGCATCTCCCTTTATCTGGGGAGGCTGGCAGCTCTGTGGCTGTGCTTTAGCCATGATTGATTTGAGGCCTTTATGATTTAGGGCTTATTGGGTTGTTATTAATTTTTCTATCAATCCTCAATTCCAGTTCCTTTAGCCCTGGTGTTTATAACTTGTTAAGAATAAGGAAATAACATGAGTCGCTCTTTGAAGTATTTAGAGCATATTCACATTTTTGGCTAAGTTCTGTTGCTCATGGCTTTAAAATTCACCATTAGTTTTAAATTTTACAACAAATTATGACCTTTTTTGAATATTTGCATTCCGCATTAACTTTACATTTATTTGCTGCTGTGGCTTCATATTGTGGTTTTCTTTGTCATACTGTTTGCTTGTATGTTTTGTTTTTCCATATCCATGAGCAGTGGTCACACAGTGTAACAATTCTAATAATGTGTTTGTAAGAACTCTGAGGTTCCAGAGAGACTTAGAAAAAAACAAACCTGACATCATTTTCAAATGATCCATGAAGAAAGAAAGGATCCATGTCTTTTTGGAAGGAGAATTTTAATGAGAAAGCTTATATTGTAAATTCTGCAAAAATTGGCTTAAAATATTTTGGTTGTCCACACCACAGCTAATTAGAATTGTCTTAATTCCTTTATCTGTTTCCTACTGTCTTTTCAAAGGATTGGAATAGGATTGCTCGTACTCTCGAGATGACCCAGTCTTGGGGCACACAGCACTCCAAGAGTTAAATAATTTATATATGTCTATGCTAGGATTTTATTTGTATGGCATTTTGGAGACTTTCTCCCAAGTATTAGGATTCATTCTATTTTTATATAATTCAAAATATTTTATATTGTTGTGTTGCATTATATAGAAAAACCGTAACCATATTTAGATGACTTCTTTTTGTAAAAATCCTGTATTTTCAAAGCCAGCTCTTTCTGATCACAGTGATTGTACTGTTTATTTTTGAAACTGTCCTGGGCTATATTTTGCTACAGCAGATGTGCACCTTTGTAAGTTTGTATGGAGATGTAATAATTTACTTTGTTTAGAGAGGTAAGACAGGATGCTTTAAAGCAAATTTTAGTCTAACAGGAAAGGAGTTAAGTCTCTTAAGAAAAAGTCTAAGTCAGAGTCTGTTGAGTCAGTATCGTGGTGGGATCTGTAAACCGCCACATGTTAGGAGTCCACAGTCATGTGAGTGGAGGAGGTGAGTGTGCCTTCAGAGGCTGCATCCTTTTCTGGTTAGAACAGGAGACACCGCAGGGAATGGGCCACGTGCTGCCCACCTTTGGGAGGGAGAGGCCCCACAGGTGCAGGGACTGGAGGCAGGGAAGGCTTCCTTGAGAAACTGAGTCAGAATGAGCCCTACGGCCAGTGGGAAGTAGCTTGGCAGAAGAGCCAGGCCCCTGGGGTCACTGGGGAGGCTGGGAGGGCAGGGGGCAGGGGAGGGGCTGGAGCTGTACTGGGGAGCCTTGGGAGGCTTTGAAGGGAGGGGTGACCTAACCAGACAGATGCTTTGGGAAGGCCCCTCTAGGGGTGGTGTGTGTGTGTGTGTGTGTGTGTGTGTGTGTGTAGCAGGGAAGGCCCCTCTAGGGGTGGTGTGTGTGTGTGTAGCAGGGAAGGCCCCTCTAGGGGTGGTGTGTGTGTGTCTGTGTGTGTGTGTAGCAGGGATGGAAGTGCTCCAGAGCGGGAGGGGCGTTGGGACACAGGAGAGGGCCGTTGAGGTGACTGGTGGGGGTGATGAGGTGACTGGTGGGGGTGATGCGGGTCTGCTTGGGGCTGGCGGGCGGTGTAGGTGCAGCGCCCTCCTAGGGGGAGGCCTGTTGATGGGGGCTGTCCTGGGAGAAAGATGGGGGTCAGGCTCATGTTCCTCTTCTCTCCTTCTCTGCCTTATGTGATGATCTTAGTTCAACCAATGTTGGGAACAGAAAAGCTCCATTCCAGAGTTAGAGAGGATGGGATTTAAGTTGGTCCTGGGATCTGTACATTCATTTAGCCAGAAGCCTCACATCTTTTGGATTAATATAGGGGTTTTTAGTTCTTGATCAGATTGCCTTCTTGGTAAGAGGAAATTTAATATAGCTGCTGTTTTGCTTGAAAAGAAATCTTATCTTTAAAGAAATTTAATATTCAAAAGAACAGGAATATTTAAAATGATGAAGTAAGATATTGGTATAGTTTCTCTGGTTTCTGAGTTGATACGGAGTTAGAAGCTATTGCATTATTTAGTAGCACATCCTTGCCAATATTTAAAGAGCTGTTAGTGAGTGTTCTGGGCCCCACCACTCAAAGCATCATTAAAGCTTGCTCTGAACTTGTGAAGATAAAGATCTTGTTTGCAAAAGCCAAACAGTTGGCTTGTATATACAGCACAGCTCTCTTTATAAAATAATAATAGGTTTGAAGTTAAGAAAGTGAAAGATAATTGATTTTTTTAAAAGGCCGAAACAAACTTTCTTGTGCTAATGTTATGATTGGAAAATTTGAAAAGAAAAAGCCTCTTCTAATATTATCCACATGAAATACATGTACTCTATTACATTTAGAAAATAACTTGGCTCATATACTGGCAATGATGGTGGCTGGCTTTCAACCATAGAGCCTAAAGTTGCCTTCTTAGCGTTTTTTAGTGAGAGAGTTCGATAGTGCTTAGCCAGCGTGATTTTGGGGCCGAATCTGGGCATTGGCAATGATACATTTCCATGCACCTTACCTTTCAGACATTACAAGAAGCGGTGCCAGGGACGCATGCGGAAGCACGTGGGGGACTTGTGCCTGCAGGCCGGGATGCTGCAGGACTCCCTGGTCCACTACCACATGTCGGTGGAACTGCTCCGCTCGGTGAATGACTTCCTGTGGCTTGGAGGTAAGAGGACCTGGTGAAGATGATCAGATATGCAGTGGTAGCAACTGATACTTGGGAAAAGAGAAAACCTAGGAAAAATGGCTCTAAAAATATAGGGTGAGGGCGGGGAAGCTGTCCGCTGAGCTGGCTGCAGTGGGGAATCTTCGGGGTGACTGCGTCGCCTTTCCACTCGCCCTTTCCCACTCGCGCCTGCATTTCTGTCCTGCTGAATCCAGGGTGGAAACTCTCCCTAAGATGCACCAAATTTCTTTGTTGGTTTGTTTTCTTTTGCTTTTTATTTATTTATTTTTTAAATCTTCCTTGGTGGCTCAGTGGTAAAGAGTCCGCCTGCCAGTGTAGGAGATGCAGGAGACACAGGTTCGATCCCTGGGTCAGAAAGTTCCCCTGGAGAAGGAAGTGGCACCCCACTCCAGTATTCTTGCCTGGAGAATCCTATGGACAGAGGAGCCTGGTGGGCTACAGTCCCTGGGGTCTCAAAGAGTCAAACACGACTGAGCAACTAAACAACAATTTTTTAAAGCACATCTTGCCCTCTGCTTAGAATGCCACTCCCCACGTTAGTGACCTCTTATACTCATTCTTCAAAACCTCATCCATAGGTCAGCTGATGAATGGATGAATGAAATGCGGTACATGCATATAGTGGAACATTATTCAGACATAAACACCAGTGAGATATTGATCTCACCACAACACGGATGAACCCTGATAACATCATGTCAAGTAAAAGGAACTGTACACTAAAGGCCACATAGTGTTTGATGATCTGGAATGTCCAGCACAGGCAGACCTAGAGACAGAGAGCAGATGACCCGTTGCCTGGGCTGGGAGAGGGGGACGCGGGGGAGGGGGAGATGGGGAGATGGGGATGGGGAGGGACTGCTGATGGGAGTGGGGTTTCTCTGCAGGAGATGGAAAGGTTCTGGGATTAGACGGTGGCAAGGGTTGCAGAGCAGTGAACGCACAAATCTGCTGAATCGTACACTTTGAACTGGGTGAATTATATCTCAACTAAAAAAACTTAAAAAAAAAAAGCTGCTTCAAAGGACAGCCTCTTCTGACCCCTCCACGCAGTGGGTGCAGTGGGTCTTGTACAGAATCCCGTCTGCACGGAGTTTGCTTTCCATGCTGGGGCTGCCTGTTAGCATGTTTTTGTCCTTCAGGGACTGTCTCCTGAAGGTGGGAGTGGGAGGCGTGGTCTGTGTGTGCCCATGAGCTAGCGTGTTGTAGGCATTCTGCAAATGCTTGTTAAATGAATGCAGTGCCAGTGAGGACTGAAATAAGGCTCTTTCCTGGAAGATGCCAGCAGCTCAGTCAGGGGGCCCATCAGCCACTTACAGTAAATACAAGTCAGAATGAAGCAGTGAAGTTCTTCAGTAGAAGATTAGTGGCGTCCCATAGAACACTCTTGGAGAAGTAAATGGCAACCCACTCCAGCATTCTTGCCTGGAGAATCTCATGGGCCGAGGAGCCTGGTGGGCTACACAGTCCATAGAGTCACACAGAGTTGGACACGACTGAGCAACTAACACAGAGATAGAACACACCAAATGTAAATTTTAAAATGGACTTGAATTTTGTAATTTGGCTTCTTAAAGAAGATAAGGAAAGAGAAGGAACAGATGGAAAAACAAATGAGAAACTGGTCAAGGACTAAGCAGGAGGGACGGCAAATGGGAGTCTTCCTGTTTCCTTGAAGGAGAGGTCTGTAACGAGTTGTTCTGGGCTGGTGGAGTAGGGCTGCAAGTTAGGCACTTACCCCGAGAGGATGCCCCTGGGCTCCTGACCCACCTAGTGAGGATGGCTGATTGGGTTCCGTGAAGGCGGCGTGAGTGGGGGGACCCTGGTGCTGGTGGCCTCTTTCATTCTGGGTCCCTCAGAAACACACAGGGGGGTCTCCCAGGGACCCCGGGACATGTGACGTCACAGCAGATTGACCACAGAAGCAGGTATGAGAATCCAGCACATTTGTCTCCAGCCAGACATTAAAGAATTTGTAAAAAATGCAAAACAGTGCCACCCTTCCAGCATAGAGTTTTTGTTTTGAAACATAGTTATTGTTCATTGAAATTTAGCATGTAACGGCTTATTATTTTCTAAAAGGTTTGAACACATAAATATTTTAATCTTCTAGTTTTATTTTCAAACACGGTAAGTATCTGTAGATGTAACCTGCACAAAAAAAAGCGTCCAGGAGTTCTGAGACCAAAAAGTTTGAGAACCGCCAAGCTGCTGGATAAAGACGGGCGCTACACAGGACTTGTGGGGTGGGTTGTTGGGGTGTGCCTTCCAGCCCGAGGTTGTTGGGGTGTGACTTCCAGCGATGGAAGGTGGGCATGTCACAGCAGCCCCGTGGGGCTGCCTCCGAGGAGGAGACAGCCTGCCAGGTGTTTGCTTCAAATGGGTCGATGCTGTTAGGGTCAGTGGTACGGAGAGGTGTTCTTCTGCTCCTACGGTGTGGTCCACTGGGATGGTTTCAAGGATACTTTTGATGCAGGGCACTTTCCACTATGTCCATCTGCAGCGTCGTCCTCTGGCATAGAGCTTGCCACACAATGTGAACTGCACTGCTGGTTAAAGGAATGAATGAACGGCCTGTTTCACTTGTGCTCAGCCGCTCAGTGAGACCTGGAGCATGGCGAGAGCTTTCTGTGCTGGCCTCGACCCAGGCCCACAAGACATTATAGGGGCCCTGGTCCTGTTTGTAACAAAACCAGCAATCTGTAGGTTTGACCTGTGTTTTGGGGGAAAACTGGCATTTTCCACATCATCAAACTGCTCACATCATTCTTAGTCACGGTAATTTTTGGCTAACGGTGGGCTGCAAACTTTATTAACTGAACCCTTTATTTCATGCCCAGCTGCCCTGGAAGGGCTGTGTTCGGCCTCTGTCATCTATCACTATCCTGGTGGAACTGGTGGTAAAACTGGAGCTTGCAGGTTCCCGGGGAGTGCCCTTCCTGCAGAAGCGGCCAACAGACATCGACCAGGTGAGCTCCGCTCCTGCCCTGTGCTGGGTCCCATCACCATCCTTAGGCAGGAGTAATTTCCTACGGTCCCCTCTGAGTGAAGCCTGACTGCTGTTTGAATAAAGAGTAGAATCTGTTGAGTCAGAAATCCTGCACGTGAGACCTTGTCTTCTGATCCTGTTAAAATACGCATTGATCTTATTGAGTCTTATTGAATGATATTAATGGATCACAATGATGGGTTGATTTCTGGAGCAGCTGCATGAAATTTCATGGTAAACTGACTTTGAAGTTCTGTGTCTGGGTCCTTGTCATAGTTTCTGGGTGTTTGGTGAAGGGAGTCCTCGATGTCAATTTTAACAGCCAACCGAGGGACCAGGGGCTGTTTTTTTAATTTTTCTGGTTGATACACTTCTCTTAATCAGTAAAGTTTGATTTGCTGATGTTTTGTTAGCATCTATAGGGAGTGAAAAATCATCTTTGGAGGAGCAGACCCACAGACGCTTGTTCTATAACTTGACCTTTTTGATCCTTAATGAATGAATTTGCTGTAAATGTTCAGGATGTAGTTGTCCTACCTCACAGGTCATGAAGATAGTAACAGAGGATGCAGAGGTCAAGGCTATACACAATACTACTAGGTGTTTTTTGATCCATGAGATTTTTATAGATTTTTTTTTAACCCCCAAAGAGAAAGCCCATGACAGCTGATGAGTATTGGAAGGGAAGATGCCTTACATTTCTTTTTCCCCTCAATTTTACCATTTTCTAGTCACCAGCAAAGACTGCGGAGACCATCTTTATGAGTCAGTCTGTGTAGCCACGTGGTCTGAATTCTGTTTCAAACTGCTTAGATAATGCTCTGATGGCTCTCAAAGATGTTTTATCATCCTTCACAGATCGTTCTTAATGGGTCTAGTGGGGTCTCAGTCACTGGAGAGGAGGGTAAAGCGGGCTGAGAAGTGATGAAATCTGAGGTCTAGAAGGCCTCTGCTCCCCACTTTGCTGTGCTCCGATTCTGACTGGAGACGCCTCCGGTTGGTGCTCACCACCTATGTTCTTCCCATGTTGTTATAACTGCTGCCTCTGCGACCAGATTTCGGCATTTCAACCAGTGGCCCAGTGCTTAAATCTCCAACCCAGGGGACAGCCGTCTTCTCTTCTCTGTAGAGAGTCTGCTTTCTCTCTGGGGACGCCTTTTGTTTTATTCTTTCCCTGAGATTTGAAGAGAGAATGTGGTACGACAGTGCCACTCACGTGTCTAGTGAGATTCCGGAAACCTTTTAGGGTAATGTTTCACTCTCTCCTCCTGCCGAATAAAGGCAAAAAAATGTTTTAAACCTGAAAAGTGCTCTGTCTGCAGTAGAGAAAAGTCTTTATTTAGCCCTGCGTGGTGTGCAGCACTTGAGAACTTTTTATTGTTGGAGGCAGTCCAAGGAGAAGAACATCCAGCGAGGCTTGGATGAGGGCAGAAAAGTCACGCTGCCTTTGTTTAGGTGGGAGATGGTTTCACCACCTTTCAGGCAGCAAAGGGTCCAGAGCTGTGCACGGATTTGATACCATGAGCATATATGTCCATGCTGCTTCATCTTGGATACAAATTTCAAGATTACTCAGTTTGTAGTGGTCACCCCATCTCACACTAGGAGTCTACGGGTCTACTCTTTGAGATGAATATGAGACAGTCTGATTGTTTAACATTCTTCCTTGAATTTCTGTCTCAGGTTCCTCCTTCACCAGCAAAGCAGCGAAAATACAGATGTCATTTAATGCCAAGGTGACCTGGAGCCAGTTTAATCTCTGTGCCTCAAGTTTCCCTACCTGTGAGATGGGGGAGATAATAGTTCTGTTTCCCTCAGCGGGTCCTTGTGAAGGCTGAATGAGACACACATGGAAATGGCCTGCACAGTCCCAGCCAGTCCTGGATAAATGTTGGCGGCTGTTATTATCAATAGTATTATTGTTGATTGTCAAGTAGTTTTAAGACTTGGTGATATGAATCAATGAATAAAGTTAAAAGACTCTAGACATCTCAGATCCACTTTATGTACTTTTCAAGATTTCACCTGAGAAAAGGGAATTTTTCCCCCCTTAAAACTGAGTTTAGTTTCAAAATGCATTCTGTAGTCCCTCTTTTCGCTTTAATTCTCCTTCCGTTGAATTTTTTTTTATTTGGACAAAATTTCACTTTCTTGTATTCAGAGGTTAGAGGCCACTCATTGTTTTACTGGAGACTTGTCCATGAACCTTTAAGCCTATAATTAATGGACAAAACTTGCTTTATTAAAAAATCAATAGGACATTGTACAATCAGTCCAAAAGGAAATGCTTATTGACTTACAAATATTCCTCCTTTTTGGACTAGCTTAAATCACTAACAGCAAGCATCACCGTCCGTAATCACCAAAACACCCGGGAACCATTTGGCGCCTCCCCCAGCCAGGCTGTGCTAACCACTTCCTTAGGTTTTACCCCGTAGCAGGTACTTGAAGGTAGTTATCAGGAACTCCTTTTTGCAGGCGAGGGACTGAGATTTAAGCAGATGGGTCACTCGTTCTGAATTGCGCCACAGGGGCAGACTTGCGGCTGGAACCAGGGTCGACCACGGTGTGCATCCTCAGTTGCTCCTCTAATCAGCCTGCCGGTGACTGGCTTCCCAAACTGCAGTGTGTTCATAAATGACCGGCTTTAGTGATCTCAGCCTGATGAGGCCTTCAAAGAAGAGATACCGGTGAGAACACGAGACAGAGTGGCATAGATTAAAATTTTATATTTTCGCAAATGTTTTATTCTCAGCTAATGACCTAAAAAGTTAGGATTTTTTTAACTCTGTAAGCACGAAAAACAAAACATTGAAAGTGATTACAGTGCAAAAGAGAAGTGGCTTTGAAAATGCAAACCTACCACTCGTTTTTCTCTAGTGAGACTTGTTGAAAGGAAAAGTTATAAAGACTGAATTGGTTTTATGTAGTCTGTAGTATGGAAGAAAGGATTAAACCACTGAGTGTTGAGGGAAAGTAAATATCTTTATTGTTTTCTCTCCTTATGATGAATATGCAAGATGTTTTTTTTTATGGCTTAAGTATATTTCTTCATTTGTGAAATTTGAAGAATGTTATTTACCTTGTCTGACTGAGTCAGATACCTTGTACTAAGCACCCAAGAGACGTTCAGTAAAAACTTGCTGTCACAATGACAGATAATTTAGAAGGATCACCTGAATTACTGATGCGTATTCACTGTGTATATACTTTATATGAATGTGACTTAAAGTGACAAGGATTCAGTTACTTTTTTCTTTTAGTGCAGTAGGAAGTTTTGATGAAATGAGTGTCTTCCTGGTAAGATAGGGACTAGCTAAATTGTCTAAAGCTGAAGAACTTGAAGATTATTTATACAGAACATACATTTTTTACAACTCATAATCCATATTGCTGTGTAATCATCCACTAGAACCTCTTAACTGCTAGGAATTTGACCACAGCCACTGACCCTTAGAAAAATCACTATTGATTACTTTCAGAGAATAAGCTTATTTCTTTGGTAGTTAAAATTTTGATGTTTTTTCCTGTAATCTTAATAGGTTTTAAACAATCAAGATGTTGATTTGACATCTGTCGCTTTTCTTTTATAGAGAGAACAAAAGTGGAGCTCATAGTGTTTTAATATATAAATAAATGTTTTGTAGTTCAACAAAATTGTATGATTTGTAGTTAACCACTCTTTGGGAGTGGCTCGGATGGTAAACAATCTGCCTGCAATGCAGGAGATCCAGGTTTGATCCTGGGTCAGGAACATCTCCTGGAGACGGGAATGGTAACCCACTCCAATCTTCTTGTCTGGAGAATTCCACAGACAGAGGATTCTGGTGGGTTATAGTCCATGGAGTTGCAAAGAGTCAGGCATAACTGATCGACTTTCACTGTACTACTGCTACTCTTTGGGAAGTATTTTGCCAGGCACTTAGATTACCTGCTCGTGGAAGCGTGCAGACCTGCCTTTCATGAATACAGAGCTGGTACAGCCAGTGGAGGACGTGAGGACGTGCAGAGCTTTACAGCTGACCGCTGGAAGGACGGGTCTGGGTCTCAGTCTCCCCGCCTGTAAGATGAAGAGGCTGGACTGGATTCCTTCTTCTAAGATCAGTTTCCAAGAGCCTGTGTCTTTTGTTTATGTTCAGGAATGTTAACAATTTCAGATTAAATACTGAATTCCATTCCCTCCCCTGAAGCAGAATTCAGTGTGTGCTGTTAGTATATAAGCTTTTAGTTATAGACTCAGTCTCCTATTTTTGAAAACCTTTTATTAATCCTTTATTATACAGAAAGCCTTTCGGGCCATAGGTGGCGCTGTTGCACCTTTAAAAAGTCTTCATTTTCCTGTTTGTGGAAGATTTAACTGACAGTCCTTTAATTTGACTTTGTTTAGTGCTTCAGGATAGCACATTGTCCACTATGTCTGGTTACCTGGAAGAATTATTCCAGTCATTTATACTTTATTTTTATTCTGTCATCTCAGTGTGAAAATTTCAGGCTTGCTGTGCAAACAATGGCAAAATTGGACTTTCCTTTCAATATTAGAAACCAGTGAGCCATGACTTTATAAAACAGAAGTGGTCCCTGGAGCACCTTAGAGCAGAAAAATATGTTGAACTCCCTGAGTACTGAACCCACTGCTGTGCGTTAATCAGTGGGAGGTGATTTGGTTGATGTAGAAGGGAGGGTAGTTTTTTGACTTGGGTTGAATTCACATGCAACCCCTTTAGCCATGCCAACTTGAGTCAGTTCTTTCTGAATTTCCCCCTTGTCTGTAAAATAGAGATGCTACTGTCTGCTTTGTAGAATGGTGAGAATTAGAAGTTATGTGAAGTGTTTAGCATGGTGGTTATCTCAAAAGAGCACAAACCCTTAGCTCTTGTTTGATATGAAGCCATCATTTTACTGTCTTTAGCAATTACAAAGGAATTAAAACAGGGAAAGCTGGTTTTATGATGAAAGATCCAATTAAGAAATGGGTAAAATATTTGAAGAGGGTCAGTAGTTCCTGTACTCATAATTTAGCAGCAGCATCGGAATGAGGCTGCTATACAGTCACCCTGAACGTTAAGCCGCACCATTTTTGGCTAATTAATTCATGTTGGGGCTCAGGTGGGCCTAGTAATTACACTCCTATTTTCTCCACCAGCCAACTGAGAGACAGGACAAAAGTGTAGGGGGTGGAGGAAATGTCCTCTTTGTTACTGATAAGGCCTCATTCTCCGTGAACTTTAGGGCTTCTGGGAAATTGGTGTCTTAATGTTGTGTCCTGGGGCTGGAGAGGCCGCTCCAGGGTCGCAGCTGGCCCTTGTGAGGGGACCTGTTCCCGCTGTGCTCAGGAGCTGAGCATCCTGGGCACTTCCCAAGGGTGGCCAGCACCTGGGCAAAGAAAGGTTTCCCGTGTCCCCCTTTTCTCCCAAGCTCTCTGAGCCCGCTCCTCAGCCCGTTTGTGTGAGGAGGGCTGGCCATGGGTCAGGGGTCGGGAGTGTGGAGGGCAAAGCCCATGGGGTCACGAAACAGTTGGACACAACTGAGCACGCATGCGTGCACGCAGGGCACGCTTCATAGGCACCGTTTGCTGAGCACCTGAAGTGTGCTGTGTACTTTTCTAAGCATTTTACAGACACTGCTTTAATCCTTTAATCCTCGCAACAACCAAGTGAGGTGGGTTTGATTATGATCCCAGTTTTACAGATGTGGGGATGAGGCACAGACAGAGAGGCTAAGTGATTTGACCACAGAGCTGGTAAGCAGCAGAGCTGGGATTCAAACCTCGCCAGTCTGGGTCCAGGCTCTCAGAGTTCAGCCTGTCTGTGGGCCTGTACATACACCTGTCCATCGGGCAGCCTGGAAAAGGTGTGGAAGGGAGAGTTACACGAGCGTTCACAGTTCTGTCTCAGCCACAGTCCATGGACTGTGACCCTCATTTTTCGTGGTCTAAGCAGCAGGTCTGTTCAAGTTTGGTTAATGTGAAACCCATCCATCAGAGGTGGATGATGCTGATAATATAATTTCTGAGCACACTGAGGTACCCATGAAGCTCTGGCTGGACAATGTCCTGTTTCTCATTGTGATTTCTTCAGACAGTGCCAATTATTATCTCCACACCCCCTCACACACGGATATGAGATGAGAAGCTTCTGAGTAGCCCAGATAATCAGTTAGCAGAGCCCACCAATCAGAAGACTGTCATGTACCTAGAAGTGGGTTTAATGAAAGGAAAGCGCTTCCAGGGAGTCCAGTTAAAGTACACCTGGTAGAAAGCCGTCCATTTTATGTGGCTGAGCTTGTTCTTTGTTGTTCGAAAAGATCGGATTAGATGAATTAGCTTAAAAGACAAAAAAGGGTCGTTTCAGGTGGTACATCCACATCAGTAAGACGTGGTAGTTGACCACCTGGGTGAGTCATGAGATAGAAAGATTTTTACAAACTTCATAAAGCAGCCTGAAAAGCCCTGCAGTCTCAGGGCAGTTAGCATGGGACCCCATTCATCCCCGGACGCCCTGAGGGGTTGAGCAATCGATGATTATGATAATGACTCTGAGGCATCAAAAAAAAAGGTCTCCTATTTAAAGGCTGTGGCACAGGATACTATATTTGACCAGAGTTTTCACTTAACAGGACGTTTTTCGCACTATCTGGAAATCTCAAATTCCCCGAGGTTCCCCACAGCCAATACCCTCTCGGTGCAGACCTGGCGGCACTTCTCATGGGGCCGTGATGGAGCAGCACCCCTGGCTCCCCGTCCGTCTGTCAGTCCGTCCGCACCACAGGCTTTCTCATCCCCACCTGCCTTGCAGGGCTGCTCAGACAGTCACATGTGATGGTTGTCAAGCATTGCGTTTGGTGTATAGTCAGTGTCAACAATAGAAAGCTCCTGTTTCTTATTATAATGGTGGCTTCTGGATCGCAGTGATTTTTAGTCTGCATTTAAAAATAAAGATTGCAGTACACAAAGTGGCTCTTAAGTAGCACCCTGAGAGCTGTTCTCTGTGTGGACAGTTGAATACATGTGCTATTTCAGTAAGACTGTGTTATTGGGACACAGCTTTGTGAATCTTGTTAATGTGTTTAAAAACTGTCAGAGCTGATGATCGGCAGAATTCTTGGATCTGGTGCCTCTTAGGGTGTGATTTGCCATTGTGAGAAATTGCATTCTACGGAGAAGGCTAACTGGGTCTCATTGATATTTGGATGATTCAGCAGATGATCAAGGCTTTCAAAGCCTTCTTGATAATTAATGAGGTTAACAGTTTTGTGTTGTAGACTAACTACAGAGCTACCTTCTAGAAATTGGAAGTCCTCAGCCTGTGAAGTGTCCAGTAATTCAGTGTGTGTGTGAGTGTGTGTGTGTGTGTGTGTGTGTGTGTGTGTGTGTGTGAGTGTGATTTCAGGAAAGGAGAAATAAGTTCCATGTAGCCATCTGATACTTTTCTCTTCCAGGCCAAGGTGTGGGCATTTATTTACACAGATAAATTGGTAGTTCACTTTCACTTCTGTCACTTGGCCTATTTGTGGAAATAAGAAATTGTCATACTTGTTTCAGAAGAGGTGGGGAGCATGAGCTTAGAAAGTTGGGAGGGAAGCAGACAGGGAGGCACATTACTGTTTGTGCAGGGTATGAGAACCAGTAGCTTTCCTTTTTTTCCTTCTAAAGCATAAAGGCATTGGATTGTAACATACTGTTACTCAGAATTGTTTTTCTGATCAGACACAAGTGTCTCAGGTTTTTCAAGGCTATGTGAATTATGAAATATGATTTAGTAGTTATCTTTAAAAGTGGTTTTGTTTTTCAGATAAAAGATCATAATCTGTTCTTTCTTCCAGGGGCCCAAGAAGTTCTCATTGACCCAGGTACATGATCTATGTGCTTAGTTTCTCTCGGTTATTTTTTTTAAGTGCTTGTTTCATGGTGGTGTGAATGAATGGTTAAAGTTTCTGAATTGTGATCTTTGGAACGTGCTGATTTAAGTAACTTTTAAATCAGAACAGTTACAAACGTGATCACTGTTTGTTCCTTGTTTGATGGGGCACCCTATTGATTTATGTTGTCTGTTCAAGAGGGAAGTCCTTCCTCCAGCATGGTTAAGTGAATGATTTGCAGTGTGCCTTTAAAATTGTCTGAATGCACTGAGCATGCCTGTCCAGTTAATTTTGAAGTCATGATTCTGCTCTGATTCTGTGGCTTATACTCGTCTCAATGTGAATTTGAACTCTCTGTTGCATTTTGTGTGTGTGTTAACAAGGAAAGACATTGTGCATTTTTTTTTTTTTTTGCAGAGGTGGGTTTTCCTTTCCCCTTTTAATGTCTTCTTTAATTAATATAGCAAAAATCTCTTTTATTGCAGTGTGTAATTATTTCAAAATGAGATCTATTATTTTCTGGCTTAATTGGAAACAATGACAGAGTCATTAAAAAAAAAAAAGAAAACCCTCTCATCGTTTGAAGGATAGAAATCAGGTGGTCACGCTTACGCGTGCTTTGTGACAAACACACCTTCTCTCATCTCATTGTATATCTTGCTTCTGAGATGAAACTGCTTCAGGTTTGTAGATTTTTGTTTTAACATTTGTGTTGCATTCTTCCTCTAGGCTGATGTTCCCTGATGGAGTTTGTGGAAGTGTTTCCCTTCCTATCTGTAGGAAGGGAAGCAAATGCTCTGTGGTGTTTTCAGGAGACCCGAGTTGCTGATGAGAAAGCAGCTGAGGTTGGGCTCTGTAGCTGAAGGACACTCCTGCACCTCCTGGCTGGAACCAATGAACAATGAAATCAATGTTAGATGTGTTGGTGTTTGACCAGTAGAAGTTATTGAGGCCACACCGGCTAGTTTTGCCTGATGGGAAGTCCTGGATTCACTTGCAGGAGAACTGGATGCTTTACTAAGTAGAAGGAGCTTAGAGATGTCAGAAAAATCAGTCACACATTGAGATTAAAGGAAGAATGTAATATGTTTTACTTCTGCAACTTTTCAAGATAAGGTGGTATCGAGATGAAACAGTCTTGAGTGCTGAGAGTAAACTGGAGGGTGTTTCTGTGGGGGCTGTTGTTCAGGCGCATGTCAGGATCCCGTGGGAGAGCTTGAAGCTGGCCGGAGAACCAGGGTCTGGTGTCCCAGGGCGCCCTCCATCACGATTCCAGGTGAGAAGGACGCAGCCTGGGCCTCTCCTCCCCCAGGGAGAGCGAGGAGAGATTGAGATTCTGCACCCCCCCACCCCCAGTCCTTTCATGCCCCGGGCCACTCCAGTTCACCGGGAACCTTCTAGCCTCTGCTCGTGGGGCCTTTGTCCAGGGCTGGCCGAGCCCTCTCTTCACTCGCCAGCATCTCCTGTGTCTCAGATGTTAGGCTCGACCCCTCTGCCCGCTAAATACATGTCGGTGGGAAGCCTGCTGGTGGGGAGCCGTGCGCTCGGACTCCATCTCTCGATGGCTGGTGTTCTCGCTTTTGGCTCCATAGAAAACCCAGCCCGAAACTGGATCACTGTCTTAATTTTTGAACTTTCAGTGGGTGAATTATTTGAAGCAGACTGTCTCAGGGTTTTCGCTGCCCTCTTTCCGCACAGCCGGAAGGAGGCGTTTGACAGCCCCTGGTTGCTGGCTCCGGAGCTTGTTTGGTGGGGCGCACCGACAGAGCAAGCCAGGGCTTCTCCTCCAGCCGCCTCTCACAGCTCAGCTTCCGAGCCCTTGATCGGCATTTGAAGCAGATGCTTCGTGGTGTCATGCTGTTGTTTCTTGTCATTCCTGAATGTTTCGTGAATGTTCAGCCCCTGTTTCCAGTGAAATGATTTTTTGTCCAATTCAGTTAACCCAAATTTGCTTTTCCCACTTTCATGTTGATGGGAGTTTCTTCTTCCTGTAATAAAAGTGAGAAGTTTGCACTGACAATGTCAAAGAACTGGTCCAAGGGGCTTTTTTACTCTTAACAGTTCATACAGTTCACCCATTAAAACATACAGAGGTTCTGCTGTATGCCCAGAGTGGTGTGTCACCATCAGTCTTGGACGTTTTCATCTCCCCAGTCACCCTCCACTTTCCCTGACCTCCCCTGCCCCATGCAGCAACTCTTCTGTCTCTCTGGATTTGCCTGTTCTAGACATTTTGTATAAATGGAATCCTACAACTTGTAGTCTTTTGTGACTAACTTCTTTAGCTTAGCATAATGTCTTCAATGTTCGTATTGTAGCATGGGTCAGTACTTCATGTTTTGTTTTTGCTGAATGATATTTCACCTTATGGATAGACTTTTTATTTACCCATTCATCAGCTGATGGACATTTGGGTTGTTTCTACTTTTTGGCTGTTAAAGAGTAATGGTGCTGTGAACATTCATGTATAAGTTTTTACGTGGACATGTTTTCGGTTCTCGTATGTGCCTAGGAAGTAGAAGTACTGGGTCCTGTGGTAGCTAAGTGTTTAACTATTTGAGGAACTGCCAGATTGTTTTCCAAAGTGGTTGTGCTATTTAACAATCTTACCGGCAGTGTATGAGAGTTTCAGTTTCTCTATCCTCATCAATGCTTGTTATTATCTTTCCCTTTTTTTTTTTTTTGCAGTTCTATGACTTTATTTGACAATTACTGGTTAGTTTTCATCCACCGTAACCATCTATAGATTTCTGATGACAGTGATAGATATGTAGGTAACCAACGTACAGAGCTTGTGTGGAGAGTCTTTGTTGTTTTCTGCCGACCACACACAATACAGGACATTCCTATTCCTTTGGCCTAGCAGCTTGGTTGATCCTGGTGTCAGCGCACACATCTGGAACTCCTGTCTCCTTCATGACAGATTGCAGGGTTTCTTTGAGTACCCGAGGGGCACGCTTCTCGAAAGCCCGTCCATGGGAGCTCTTGTGAAGACTGATAGTGTATTTTCCGGTCACCACCTTGTTGAAGGTGAGCTGGGCCTTCTTCTTGCCACACTTCTTGATGGGAGCCACCTAAACAGGTGACAAGGAGGCTGCGGGTGGAGTGGGATAAACCCAGGCCCGGTCCTCTCTCCTGGCCAGCTTCATGCAACCATCCCAGGGCTCTTGGAGTCCCAGGTCTGGGTGTTGTTATCTTTTTGATTATAGCTATTCTTATGAGTGTTAAGTGGATTCTCTTTGTAGGGTTTTGTTTTTTTTTTGGTTTGTTTAAAGTGTTAATGTGATTTTTATTTGTCTTTGTAAATATCTGTGTACATTTAGTAATGGTAAAATTTCAAAAGTATGCCATATTATATATATATGGAGTATAGTTGATTTATAATGCTGTGTTCATTTCAGGTATACAGCAGAGTGAATCAGTTATACATATACTGCATAAAATCCACTCTTTTTTTTAGGTTATTTTCCCATAATAGGACATTATGGAGTGCAGCTCCCTGTGCTATACAGTAGGTCGTATTAGTGACCTATTTTATATGTAGTAGAGAGTCTATGTCAATACTAGTCTCCCAGTTTATCCCTCCCCTCTTTATCCTCTGGTAATCATAAGTTTGTTTTCTACATCTGTGACTCTACTTCTGTTTTGTCAATAAGTTCATTTGTACCCTTTTTTAAGGTTCCATATATAAGCAGTGTCATTTATTTGTCTTTCTTGTGTCTCACTTCACTCAGTACAACAGTCTCTAGGTCCATCAATGTTGCTGCAAGTGGTATTAGTTTGTTCTGTTTTATGACTGAGTGATATTCTGTTGTATATGTGTACCACGATCTTCTTTGTCCATTTCTCCATTGATGGGCACTTAGGTTACTTCCATGTCCTGGCTATTGTAAACAGTGCTGCAGTGAACATTACAGGGCATGCATCTTTTTGTATTGTAATTTTCTTCATCTCCTTGTAGTTTTGATTTGATTTCCTTTATAGCTAATGATACCAAACATCTTTTCATTGTGCTTATTGGCCATTTGTACATTTTGCTTGAAAAATGTCTTTTCAGATCCTTTATTTTTTTTCTAAAATATTTGTTTATTTATTTGGCTGCTCAGGGTCTCAGTTGTGGCATGCAGGCTCCTTGTTGCAGCATGTGGGATCTAGTTCCCTGGCCAGGGAACGAACCGGGCCCCCTGCATTAAGAACAGGGAGTCTTAGCCACTGGACCAGCAGGAAGGTCCCCAGATGCTTTATTTTTGATTGAGCTATTTGTCTTTTTATTATTGAGTTCTAAGAGTTCCTGACAGAATGTGGTCCACTGGAGAAGGGCATGGCAAACCACTTCAGTATTCTTGCCTTGAGAACCCCATGAACAGTATGAAAAGGCAAAAAGATAGGACACTGAAAGATGAACTCCCCAGGTCAGTAAGTACTCAATATGCCACTGTAGATTAGTAGAGAAATAACTCCAGAAAGAATGGTGGGATGGAGCCAAAGCAAAAATGATACCCAGCTGTGGATGTGACTGGTGATAGATGCAAAGTCCGATGCTGTAAAGAGCAATATTGCATAGGAACCTGGAATGTTAGGTCCATGAATCAAGGCAAATTGGAAGTGGTCAAACAGGAGATGGCAAGAGTGAACGTCGACATTCTAGGAATCAGTGAACTAAGATGGACTGGAATGGGTGAATTTAACTCAGATGACCATTATATCTACTACTGTGGGCAAGAATCCCTTAGAAGAAATGGAGTAGCCATCATGGTCAACAAAAGAGTCCGAAAGGCAGTACTTGGATGCAATCTCAAAAATGATAGAATGATCTCTGTTCGTTTCCAGGGCAAACCATTCAATATCACAGTAATCCAAGTCTATGCCCCGACCAGTAACGCCGAAGAAGCTGAAGTTGAAGGGTTCTATGAAGACCTACAAGACCTTCTAGAACGAACACCCAAAAAAGATGTCCTTTTCATTACAGGGGACTGGAATGCAAAAGTAGGAAGTCAAGAAACACCTGGTGTAACAGGCAAATTTGGCCTTGGAGTCCAGAATGAAGCAGGGCAAATGCTAATCGAGTTTTGCCAAGAGAACGCACTGGTCATAGCAAACACCCTCTTCCAACAACACAAGAGAAGACTCTACACATGGACATCACCAGATGGTCAACACCAAAATCAGACTAATTATATTCTTTGCAGCCAAAGATGGAGAAGCTCTATACAGTCAGCAAAAACAAGACCGGGAGCAGACTGTGGCTCAGATCATGAACTGCTTATTGCCAAATTCAGGCTTAAATTGAAGAAAGTAGGGAAAACCACTAGTCCAGTCAGGTATGACCTAGATCAAATCCCTTATGAGTATACAGTAGAAGTGACAAATAGATTTAAGGGACTAGATCTGATAGAGTGCCTGATGAACTATGGACAGAGGTTCGTGACATTGTACAGGAGATAGGGATCAAGACAATCCCCATGGAAAAGAAATGCAAAAAAGCAAAATGGCTGTCTGAGGAGGCCTTACAGATAGCTGGGAAGAGAAGAGAAGCGAAAAGCAAAGGAGAAAAGGAAAGATATTCCCATCTGAATGCAGAGTTCCAAAGAATAGCAAGGAGAGATAAGAAAGCCTTCCTCAGCGATCAATGCAAAGAAATAGAGGAAAACAACAGATTGGGAAAGTCTAGAGATCTCTTCAAGAAAATTAGAGATACCAAAGGAACGTTTCATGCAAAGATAGGCTCGATAAAGGACAGAAATGGTATGGACCTAACAGAAGCAGAAGATATTAAGAAGAGGTGGCAAGAATACACAGAAGAACTATACAAAAAAGATCTTCACGACCCAGATAATCATGATGGTGTGATTACTCACCTAGAGCCAGACATCCTGGAATGTGAAGTCAAGGGGCCTTAGAAAGCATCACTACGAACAAAGCTAGTGGAGGTGATGGAATTCCAGTTGAGCCATTTCAAATCCTGAAAGATAATGCTGTGAAAGTGCTACACTCGATATGCCAGCAAATTTGGAAAACTCAGCAGTGGCCACAGGACTGGAAAAGGTCAGTTTTCATTCCAATCCCAAAGAAAGGCAATGCCAAAGAATACTCAAACTACCCCACAATTGCACTCATCTCACACGCTAGTCAAGTAATGCTCAAAATTCTCCAAGCCAGGCTTCAGCAATACATGAACCGTGAACTTCCAGATGTTCAAGCTTGTTTTAGAAAAGGCAGAGGAACCAGCAATCAAATTGCCAATATCTGCTGGATCATCGAAAAAGCAAGAGAGTTCCAGAAAAACATCTATTTCTGCTTTATTGACTATGCCAAAGCCTTTGACTGTGTGGATCACAAGAAACTGTGGACAATTCTGAAAGAGATGGGAATACCAGACCATCTGACCTGTCTCTTGAGAAACCTGTATGCAGGTCAGGAAGCAACAGTTAGAACTGGACATGGAACAACAGACTGGTTCCAAATAGGAAAAGGAGTACATCAAGGCTGTATATTGTCACCCTGCTTATTTAACTTATATGCAGAGTACATCATGAGAAACGCTGGGCTGGAAGAAACACAAGCTGGAATCAAGATTGCCGGGAGAAATATCAATAACCTCAGATATGCAGATGACACCACCCTTATGGCAGAAAGTGAAAAAGAACTAAAGAGCCTCTTGATGAAAGTGAAAGAGGAGAGTGAAAAAGTTGGCTTAAAGCTCAACATTCAGAAAACTAAGATCATGGCATCCGGTCCCATCACTTCATGGGAAATAGATGGGGAAACAGTGGAAACAGTGTCAGACTTTTTTGGACTCCAAAATCACTGCTGATGGTGATTGCAGCCATGAAATTAAAAGACGCTTACTCCTTGGAAGGAAGCTTATGGCCAACCTAGATAGCATATTTAAAAGCAGAGACGTTACTTTGCCAACAAAAGTTCGTCTAGTCAAAGCTATGGTTTTTCCAGTAGTCATGTATGGATGTGAGAGTTGGACGGTGAAGAAAGCTGAGCGCTGCAGAATTGATGCTTTTGAACTGTGGTGTTGGAGAAGACTCTTGAGGGTCCCTTGGACTACAAGGAGATCCAATCAATTCATCCTAAAGGAGATCAGTCCTGGGTATTCATTGGAAGGACTGATGTTGAAGCTGAAACTCCAATACTTTGGCCACCTCATGCGAAGAGTTGACTCATTGGAAAAGACCCTAATGCTGGGTAGGATTGGGGGCAGAAGGAGAAGGGGATGACAGAGGATAAAATGGTTGGATGGCATCACTGACTTGATGGACATGGGTTTTGGTAAACTCCGGGAGTTGTTGATGGACAGAGAGGCCTGGCGTGCTGCGATTCATGGGGTCGCAAAGAGTCGGACACGACTGAGCGACTGAACTGAACTGAAGAGTTCCTCTTATGTTGTAGATGCAAGCTCCTTATCAGACGGTTGGCAAACATTTTCTCCTGTTCTGTGTGTTGTTCTTCCATTTTCTTGATGGTGTCCTTTGAAGCATGTAAGTTTTGAATTTTGATGAAGTCCACTTTATCTAAATTTTCTTCGTTGCTTGTGCTGTCAGTGTCATATCTAAGATCTGAGGTATTTTATGTAAACTTTATATTTAAAGCAGTTTAATTCTTACGACAGATCTAGGAGAGAGGTACCGTTGTTATCCCGTCTAGATGAGGAAACTGAGATGCAGAGAAGTTCATTGACTTGTCAGGGTTACAGCTAGTGAGTGGGGATGTGGGAATTCAGACCCATACATTTGTCTCCAGCATCTGTTCTCTTAGCCACCATCCTCTATTCCTTTCTATAGGACTAGTTAATTAAAGTCTTTACTTCTTTGAGTTCTTATTAATTTTTTTTTCTCTTTAGGGACCTCATCTCTTCATTTACCTTGCAGAGCTCGGTGTCGTTTTATTTTAGGTCTAATGTAGGTGGAAGCGTTGCTATCAGTTAATTTCTGTATTACCCTCCTGTGATAATTGTTGCTAATTGACCTAATAAAGTCATACTTAAGTCTTTTCTGGTCATTACACTAGAAGTAGAGTCATAGCTATAGAATACTCAAAGAAAGTATTTGATTTTATTTTGCTAACCAGTGAAATAAAACCTCAGTGTTGACATAGATTATAAATTTTCCAGAATAGGGTCATTGTCTTCCTTGTATTTCATTTTGTTTGGTCACGATGTGTCCAACAGTGCCTTGTTGTCCAGCAGATTAGTTAGAACATGGTGCTCATGAATCATTGTAATGACAGAATTTTGACAACAGTATCTGCTGTTTGTTTCACAAGGAAAAAGGTAATATAGAGATACCGCTCGGATCTATTTTAAAAGCCTGGAATTTTGATTCCTATAGAAAATACCTGTAGAAAGGTATTTTCACTAATTTTAGGTCTATCTTAGACACATTATGGTTACAGAGCAGAGTAAATTTATTAGCTAGATTTTACAAGAGAAGTATACTATTGATTATTTGTTTTAATTAAAATATTCTGCCTAGTGCTCATGAGTGAACAAATTAAAATATTCTGCCTAGTGCTCATGAGTGAACAAAAATAAGTTTGCATTTATATATGACATGGGGGCAGGCTTCCTACATATATATAAATGTTTTGATCTTTTTTTTAGAATATTTTTGTAGCTTTTCAACTATATTCTAACTTTAGAATTGTATTTAAGAAAACTATCACTGTGTCTGGTGCAGTTTGCACTGAGTTTATCCTGTCTTATGCACAGAATTCCACCATCTCCTGGGTAAAGATTTTTCACTCATTATATTGAGTTAATGTCATAGTTATAGGAACTGTGATTTCTAGGCCTTTGCTCTCCATGCTTTTGAAGTTGGCTATCAAATATGACTTTCCCTTTGTTTCTTGGGTTTTCATTGTTCAATTAGAGTTTTTGAAGATGAATGTATTTTAATATTTTGTACAGATTTCCCTAGAAACTTGTTGTGTTTTCAGTTTATGAAAACTTAAATATACTCTTGTTTTTATTTTTTTAATTTAATTTAATTTTTAGCCACACTGCATGGCTTGGGGGATCTTGGTTCCTCACCCTGAATTGAACCCAGGCCACCGCCGTGAAAGTACCACCAAGTCAGTGAGTCCTCACCACTGGATTGCCAGGCGATTCTCTAGTCTTGTTTTTAAGTAGTTACTTTTCGTTAGGTATTTGTTTCTATTTATAATAAAGACTTTTCATTTATTTTAAAATTTATATATTTTTCATTGAAGGATGATTGCCTCACTATGTTGCTGGCCTCTGCCATACATTCACATGAGACAGCCATGGGCATACACATGTCCCCGCCCTCCTGAAGCTCCCTCCCACCTCCCACCCCTTCCTACCCCTCTAGCTATTAGAGAGCCCCAGTTTGGGTTCCCTGAGTCATACAGAAAATCCCCATCGGTTATCTGTCTTACACATGGTGGCGTATATGCTTCCATGTTACTCTCTCGCTGTGTCCCACCCTCTCCTTCCTCCCCCCCAACCTGGGTCCATGAGTCTGTCCTCTGTGTCTGTGTCTCTGTTGTTGCCCTGTAAGTAGAGTCATAGGTCGCCCTGTGAAAAAAGGTAGCATATTACATATACCTTTTAACACTTGGCTTTTTTTGGTTTTATTTTAAATTTTATTTTACTGTGTCTGTTTTTACCATCTTATCCTGGAAATCGGTCCGTATCAGCTTGCGGACATCATCCTGCTTCCCTCTCCAGGGGATCTTCCTGACCCAGGGGTTGAACCTGGGTCTCCCGCACCGCAGGCGGACTCCTTACCATGGGAGACACCCAGGAAGCCCCGTTCATTTTCTCTGCGTGTCTTATCTATTTTACTGTGTTTTATTTAACCAGCCTTCTACATGTGGACATTTTGGTTGTCTCCATACTCTGTAAATTACAAATGACACTGTAGTGAGTAAGCTTGTATGTGTGCGTTTTTGTGTTGTTGGAGTTGTGTCTTTGGCATAAATTCCTACACAGGGAATCACTGGATCAAAAGGTAAACATGTATGGACTTCTATTCAGTTTTTGCCAAATTCTTCTCGATCATGGTCACACCGTTTGGCATTCTCAGTGGCAGTGCATGAGAGTGCCTTTTCAGCACAAGTTCACCTGCAGAGCCTGTTGTTAAGCTTTTACGTTTTTGCCAACTAGACAGTTGAGAAATGGTATCTCTTACTATTAGTGAATTTGAATTTATTTTTAATGTTTAAGGGCTATTTCTATGTTTTATTAAATGAATTATCTGCTCATATCTTTTGCTCATTTTGTTCTTTTGGATTTTTAGATTCTTTTTTCCTCTCAATTTTTATGGCCTCTTGATATATTAGGGATATTAGCCCTTGGTGATTTATGTTGAAAATACTTTTCTCTTTGGTTGCTTTATGTTTTGGCTTCATTTATGGTATTTTCCCTGTGTTTTTAAGTAATTGAATTTATTAATTTTTAAAATTGCCTTTGGATTTGAATCATATTTGGGCTTCCCTGGTAGTGCAGCTGGTGAAGAATCTGCCTGCAATGCAGGAGACCGTGGTTTGGTTCCTGGGTCGGGAAGATCCCCTGGAGAAGGGATAGGCTACCCACTCCAGTATTCTTGGGCTTTCCTGGTAGCTCAGACAGTAAATAATCCACCTGCCATGTGAGAGACCTGGGTTCCATCCCTGGGTTGGAAAGATCCCTGGGTTGGGAAGATGCCTGAGTTGGGACAATCCCCTGAAATCATCCGTAGAGAGCCTTTCCCTATATTCAGGTTTTAGAGGAACTTACCCATGTTTTTTGAGCTTCTTTATGCTCTTCTGTTGTGTATTTAGATCCTGGACCATTTGGAGTTTGTTCCTGTGTTTGGTGTGAAGTGTGGGTCTGGTTTTATCTTTCCCCAAATGGCCTTCCAGCTGTCTCAGTACTATTTACTGACAAGCCCATCTTTGCCCCAGTCATTGGTGCCAGAGGAGTTTATCCTGCACTTGTCCCGTTAGCATCAGGCTTCCCAGCTGCCCTGTCTTCCTGCTGTTCCCCTGCAGGTCAAGGCTGGTGGTGCCCACGTGACAGGGTTTGTCTCCTCATTCGGGAGCAGATGCAGGTGACCTTGTGTAGTGCCAGCCTGCTGGTCATTGCTGGAGTCACCACCACACTGGTACTTGCCTGATCTAAGCCCTTGTTTTTGAGGTTTTGCCTTTCTCTCTCTGCTGCCTCACATGTCTCTGCTTTATTCCCTCTCATTCCTGTTTCTCTTTGTCTGTCGAGTTTCTACCTTGTGCCTCCTGTACGCTCTTGCCCGTCCTAGGAATGCGGTAACGCCCTCTTGACTGGATGATTAAACGGTCATTGGGTTGATACTTGAGAGCCCTTGTGATGATTTTCCCTCCAACTTTCCCATCCTCTTCTTAACTGTGCCCTTTCCTTTCCTTTGCTCTAGCCTGGGTTTCAGCCTGCCGGTGGCACTGATTTTTCCTGTCTGTAGATTCCTTGTTTTACTGGTTCACAATAATGTTACACGTGGGCTGTCAAAACTTTATAGGTGTCAAGAAAGATCAAATCCATTGCATACCAGTATTTTTAGAGGGTGTTATTCTTTTATTGAGTGAAATTAAATCATCGGCCCCACTAAGCTCTCCTGTGAGCTGTGTTCTTTTTACGTTCCTACAGATTATATTTTTCTGGGTTGCTGCCTATGCCTTTTCCCCCAGCCTCGCACCTGGAGTTCAGTAAATCATTAAAATTGAAGTAAAAGTCTCTCAGTCGTGTCTGACTCTTTGCAACTTCATGGACTATGTAGTCCATGGGATTCTCCAGGCAAGAATACTGGAGTGGGTAGCCTATCTCTTCTCCTGGGGATCTTCCCAACCCAGGGATCAAACTGGGGTCTCCTGCCTTGCAGGCAGATTCTTTACCAGCTGAACCATCAGGGAAGCCCAAGAGTACTGGAGTGGGTAGCCTATCCCTTCTCCAGGGGATTTTCCTGACCCAGGAATTGAACCGGGGTCTCCTGCATTGCAGGCAGATTCTTTACCGGCTGAGCTACCAGGGAAGCCCCTAAATCATTAAGGGAACCCTCATTATCAGTGGTTCCCCCCACTTTTTTTAAAGGATAGGGGGAACGTTTGCTCCTTATCCCTTGTTGGGAGCTTCTTGATGAGGTGAGTTTCCATAGGAAGAATGAAGACCCACCTTGTGCTGACCCCCACTCATCCCCTTCTTTTCTTCAAGGGAAAAGGGTCAAATTTGACAATGTAAAGACAAATTGTTAGAGCTGATGAGATGAATGAAGATGACCTATCACCTGTGAAATATTACTCCACGCCAGAATGCAGTGTGCGGTGAACGTGAAGAGCACATAGTGCAGGCCAAACACCACAGCTAGAAACGCAGGCCTGAGTCCACACCCTGCTCTGGAGAAACAGCTCTGAGATCTGGAGAACTGGTAGGCGTGCTTGGCCTTTCCAGGACCGTTTCTTGTCCTGCAGAAACAGGGCTCGCTAGGAGTCCCCCCCTCGTAGACTTGCTGTGGGTTGTAAAAGAGGACAGGAGTGGACACCCCCACACAGGTCCTGATTCCTCGTAAGTACAGAACAACACAGGTTTCGTGCGACGGAATCATGACCACCCAGGGTGGCCCTTTAGGGCTCCAAGGGTGCCGTGTGCTTTGGAGATGGACTTCTCAACTCTGCAAGGACCCAGGGTTGTGTCGTTGGGCCTTGCTGATTTGAATCTATTCTTTAGAAAGTATAGATTTTAGGTGTTTTTTCAAGCGTGCATGCCCTCTTATTATTTATAGTTCTACCCTCTCATCTCTTGCTGGGATTTTCATAAAATCTGTAGAAACTCAAAACCCGAGGCCACCTGCCTCCTCCTGTCTCTCTTGTGCTTCTTTCTCCCCTGATTGAAGGGGCCTCTGTATAGGGAACGTTCTCTGTTACCCTTTTCCTGGCGTCTCTCTCTCCGTCTGCTCATCTTTCACCTGTCCTCCTATCCGCTTATCTATCTGCTCACTCTTCCGTCTTGTTCCAAAAAGCATCAGAGGCAGCTTACAGAATACCAGAATACCAGATGAGTAGGTGAGAAATGGGGCCCAGTTTAGACAGCAAGGCAAGGAGATGAGCTCACGCAAGGGGTGCGGGCTGAGTGAGGCACACGCCTTTGCCCCGTGAGTTCCAAGATTGACAGCAAGCATGTGCCTGAATGCCCCAGCAGAAACACGAGGGAAACAGGATTTGTGGGAGATGCTCTCTGTCCGTGAAATAAACAAGGGGCTTAGGAGAAGCCAGCTTTTCCTGCTCCGAGGCTTAGGAGAATAATTTTTGAATGTTCTCTGAAATCAAAGAGTATTTCATTTTTTTTTTTTTGGTCAGAGTTCTCTGTGTCTTTGGTTACATTTTATAAATGGAAATGTCTCCGGAACTCTTCTCCCTGTGTGTATGATGGCTAGGGAATTAGGTGGTTCTGCTTATTGACAGGGCTTGGCCAGAAGTAGAAAATTACAGCCTTGGAAAGGATGTCAGTATTTGCAAGTTATGTGTTTCTTCAGTGCTCAGTTCAGGGAACATTTTCACATAGTTTATCTCCGTTTGAGGGCGCAGTGTGGCCTCTCACTAGCATTAAGAGCTTTAGTGCTGGGAGATAGTGCATGCTGACTGCATTGCCGTCAAGACAACTGAGCTAGTTATTGTAGACGTGTTACTTTTATATAATGCATTTCATGTTCTTTAATAAAAAGTTTCAACAGGGAGGAAGGCTTTATTCTGAGTTAATTAACATTGAATACAATGTGTAAGCGGTGAAGACTTTTGAAAACGGTGTCGTTATTTAAATTTCAGCCTGGAGTATTCGAGCTTTATCTCATCTGCGCCCCTCTTTTAAAGTGACAAAGCAACAAGGCGGAGAAAGCGAAAGGCTGTTTCTTGTCTTCCCCTCGGTGTGCAGGTGCCCTCACCGCCAACGGCATCAACGCAGACACCAGCGCTGAGATTGGGCGGGCGAAGAACTGCCTGAGCCCCGAGGACATCATTGAGAAGTACAAGGAGGCCATCTCCTACTACAGCAAGGTGATTGCCCCCGCAGGTCCTTTATGCGACCGTGCTGCTTTGGTCAGGAGTCCCTGTGGTACACTGGGTAATACTGCCGCAGGACCTTCTAGTTAGTTGTTTCTGTAAGTATTCACGTGTTGTTCCCGGGTGCATAATACCATATGCCTGAAAATGGTTTTTGTTGATTGAAAATGCTGTATATTTAATTTAGTGTCCGAAAAAAGGGGGGAAAGAGGCTATCATAGCCCCGCTACTCAAGATAACATCTCAATATCTATTTTCTGTTCTTTTTTGCCAGTGTATATTATCTGTATCATAAAAATGGTGAGATTCTGTACTTATTTACTGTGTGGAGACGTACATTTTTCATTTGGCATATTATGTGTGTTTCTACATTATCGAATTTTCTGTGACATAATTTTTAATCAGCTGTATAGCAATCCATCTTGTGGATCCACCTTTTTTTTTTTTTACTTTGGACTGAAGAAAAGTTTAAATTTCAAATATATTTAACTGAAATGCTGGAAAAAGGCCTGGGGTTGTACAGAAGAGTGATAGCGAGTGAACAATGAATGTCCTCTACTTCCCCTCCCCTTATGCCCTAAGAAGAGCAACTATTAACAATTTGGGCTTCCCAGGTGGTGCTAGTGGCAAAGAACCCACCTGCCAATGCAGGAGACATAAGAGACTCAGGTCTGATCCTTGGGTTGGGAAGATCCTCTGGAGAAGGAAATGGCAACCCACTCCAGTATTCTTGCCCAGAGAATCACATGGACAGAGGAGCCTGACGGGCTACAGTCCATGAGATTGCAGAGTCAGACACGACTGAAGCGACTGAGCACAGCACATACCCCTTTCATGACCTTTATGCTTGTGAAATATACATGTGCATATACACATATATGAGAAATAAATGCCTATACCTATGCATAATATATGTATGTATATATGTTTTATTTACAAAAATGAGACCATACTATATAATTTTTTCTGCAGCTTGCTTTGTGCACTCAGACATATATCATAGATAGCCTCCCATTTCAGGTCTGCTTGATCCTTTCAAACAGAGAATCCTTCCAATGTGTGGATGTAGTCATTTCTCTATCAGTTCCTTTTGTGGGAAAAGGTCATGAATAAGACACTTGCAGCAGGACCATGTAGCGCCCCCTCAGAGTTCCCAGCTCACCATGACTTACCCAGTTACCATCTTGTGGATGGACATTTAGGTTTTCTCACTTTCTCACTCTTAGGAAAAATGCTTGACTGAACATTCTTACTCTTGTCCAATAGATCCTTGTGTGAGTAGTCCTTTAATTAAGATTTCTGGAAGTTTAGTCACTGTATATGACATTTACATACATCATCGGTTACTTTCAAGTTACTCTCCAAATTCGTTCTCCAGCAGGGGATGAAAAGATGGAGAATTACTCATTTAACAAATTCTCTATTACTGAATATTGTTTCATTTAAAATTTCCTTTCCACCATTGTAGACAGTGCTGTGGTAAATTTACCTGATGGATAAATCTTTTGGACTGATTTTTCTTAAAGGAAAGAATCCCCGGAAGTTGACTTCATTCAAAAAGTGTGCATATATTTTTTAGAGTTTACATATGCATTGCTCTGTTGTCCTCCCAAAAAGTTGCTGACAGTTTGTTCTCCCACAAATGGACACTCTACTTTTAACATATTTGCCAATATGATGAGTGAAAGTAATTTTTCATTGTTTTGTTTTACATTCCATTACCAGTGTGGTATTGAACATTTTTCACTCATTAGCCAATTGCATTTTTTAAGATGAATTATCCATCTTGTCCTTTGCACACATTTAAATTTGGGAGTGTTTCTTACTGCTTTGTGATAGCTCTTTGTAAATTGTGGGTGTTAGCTTCGTGCCTGTCATGGACATACATCACAGATCTTTTTCTTGATGTTGCTTGCATTTTGTTTACACGGTTTTCATTTAGGTTGTGGTCAAACTGTTTTTAATGTAGTTTTTAATATAGTAAATCTTTTCCTGATGAGTTTTCTCTTTGGTATTTTCTTAGAATACTCTCTTACAGAGCTTTCCTGGCAATCTGCTGACACTTTGTAAACAAGACCTAAGACAATATTGGCTGTAAAGTCCTTACTGTTATAGTTTGCCCTCAAGTTCCCTATGTTTGGGATGTTGTCTAGGCTGTGTACAGCTAGATCTGAACAAAGGGAGGGTGATAGTCTGTGGTGCTGGGCCTTCTCTGATGCAGGGGGATTTCCACCTTGGTTTTGGAGTCAGGCACACCTGAGTTCACATCCTGCCTTCACCAGTTGCTAGCTATGTGACCTTGGGCAAGATACTGTACTTTTGGGGGACCCTATTTCCTTTATCTGCAAATAAGCTTAGTATTTATTTTAGGGTTTTGTATTAGAAGTGAAGGAGATAATTCCCTCCTGTATTTCTAAAAGTATCGATCGCATAGTTCTGTGCTTAATGTTGGTGCCTTGGTAGGTGGTTACTAGGGAATCAGCAGTGAAAAACAGGGGCATGGCCCCTCAGCAGAGAGCTTTATGTCCCAGGACGATGCTTGTAAGCCCAGGTATGGAGCAGACTTCTAGGAAACGTCCTGTTCTTTATGATTGCAGTTTAAATCTCACTGTAATATTTAAAATGTTGTTGTTGTGCTCAATCATGTCTGACTCTTTGAGCCTCCATGGACTGTAGCCCCCCAGGCTCCTCTGTCCATTGAATTCTCCAGGCAAGAATACTGGAGTGAGTTGCCATTTACTTCTCCAGGGGATCTTCCTGATAAGGGATTGAACCTACATCTCTTGCATCTCATGCATTGGCAGGCAGATTCTTTAGCACTGTGCCTCCTGAGAAACCAGTGTTTAAAATATGTAACTATAATCAAAATATGTGAAAAAAAAACTGAGGTGACCTTTTTTTACTTCAGTAGTTTTCGTAAGAGTTTTGTAGGAAAGGAAATAATTTTATTTCAATGGAATCAAGTCCCTGTTAGATTCTGTTGTGTCATTAAATGGTATATAAAACTGATATAGTTTTTACATCCGTATTAATAGTTAGGTAAGCACAGTGCCTTCTTGTGCCGTCTTTGGTAAATTACATGTAACTTATCACAGGTTCTGTGCATGTTATGTTTTAGAAACGAGGATGTAGTGGAGGCCTGCTCCTTCTGGCACAGTAATTTCTTTTCCTACCTTACAAATAATTTTAGTAAGGAACATGAGCAACTGTGTATTTCTGCTTCTTAGTAATCCCTAAGTGGGCAGACTGCATTTTTGTGAGCGGTTATGCCAGGCAGGCCTTGGGGTCTCAGCCAACACTCATTGAGGGGATGGCCAACTCCACGGCACATTTGATGCCTTACTGGGTGTGGACAGGGGTCTCCCGGCCTCGGGTTCTCTTCAGGCACCAGGATACATGGATTTATTTACCTCTGGAAGCCTCTTCCCCAGCTGTAAGAAGTCTTTTCAGATACCTCATTTGAAAACTGCTCCAATTTGGGATCGTCAGGAAAAAGAGAAAAAGGGTAGAAGGACAGGGAGCATGGAGGGTTCACGTTGGGGCCTTGGGAGAGAGGAGGGCACGGGAGGGGCTCCTGGCCTGGCCCCACATCTGAGCCACACAGCTTTCCAGTGGCTGAGAGTAGCTCTCCTGGCCGGATGTCAGCTTAGGCAGAACCTGAAGTGCTGGAGGTGAAGGTGGAGGAGGACCATTAGTGAGCAGCTAACGGAAGTCCATGGTACCTTCTCTGTTCACGTGTCTTCACTTGTCCTTCCTCTCAAGACCTGGGAAGCAGGAACAGTAACTCAGGGCAAAAACCAGACACACATCAAGCGTGCTGAGCGGACAGACACAGTGACACTGGGAGTGAGGACTTTTGTGACAGAGCACAGGAACTGACAGCTCCTGCCTCAACGCCGCAGGTGTGAGAGAGTCTAAGAGCACAGGTACCAAGTGGAAATGAACAGCAGAGTCTCCATAGATAGCATTTTGAAATTCTGTAAAATAGCCAGCTACTGTTGGTTGTATTACTCGAAGGAATGCTAACATATACACGTATATGTACGTTTATAGGCTCACTCAGTCCCTCCAGCCTCTTTTGCCCCCATCAGTTGGGATAGACTTTCTCAAGCACACACTTGGCCAGGCTGTGCTGCAGGTCCTCGCACTGGGGAGGTGCTGCTCAGTGTCACCGCGTCCCCGGATGCAGCCTGCACGATGCGACAGAAACCTCTCTCTTCTCTTTTGACCCTACAGTATAAGAACGCTGGGGTGATTGAGTTAGAAGCATGTGTCAAGGCCGTCCGCGTCCTCGCCATTCAGAAGCGGAGCATGGAAGCTTCGGAATTTCTCCAGAATGCAGTTTACATTAACCTTCGGCAGGTGGGTTTGTGTCCTCCTCGCTGTGGAGGGATTAACGCAGTTCTCCTGGAGCTTTTTCACCACAAGTCTGTCTGGTTTTGCTGTGCTAGGATTCAGTGTGGTCAAAACCCTGGAGTCAGAACTTGAAACCCTGATTAAGGGGGCTGTTTTACTTCTTTATATCATGGTCTTTTACTTTCAAAATTCAAAATTTTGTTCTTTCAAAACGTTTTTTTTGATTGGAGAGAGAATTTTCCTGTTAACAGCTTTGTGGCCTTGGCCAAGCTTTAATGCCTCTTTTTTGGTCACTTGAAGCTATTCCATTTGTGACCCTGTCTGGGTTGTTCATTTTATAAAATATGAAGTGTGTGAAAGTACTTCCTACAGCTTGTTATATACCGAAGGTGTCCCACACATATTACCTGAATCTGGATGTGTTTTTAATAAGACAATCACCAGAACGTTTAGTTGCAGGTTGCTAATGCAAAACCCCCAAATCAATAATCCAGCTAAACATCTATGGTCTTTTCTAGTCCACTTTGGATTTTTATGGCCAGGGAAGCCAAGACGTGAAAGTAAAGCAGTTTGCTTAGGGGCCCAGGGCTAGGGTTAGGACACAGGCGACTGTCCTCGAGCAGATCTAGCTCAGCCCAGCATCGTGCTCGGAGCAGGCCTAGAGGTGGGGAAGGCAGAGTCTGCTCTCATTGTGCCAACAGTCTCATGGCAAAGGTGCACGCTCACCAGGTGAAGAACTTGGAGTTTATTCTAACAACAGTGGGTTTAAACAGAAAGGCCTTAAAAGCATAGGAATGATGGGACCCCCATTTGTCTGGAGCAGGGTGAGTGTGGTGGGAGAGACAGGTGGGAGCTCTTGAGGGGACCAGGTAGGGGATGTAGGTGGCTTCACCGGAGTGGTGTGGGGTGGTCAGTGGAAAAAAGCCAACAGATTGAAGACATGTATTTAGGTGAAAAGGAAGGAATTAGTGACCTATGTGAGGGCCAGATGGAGTAATGCCCAGGTTTCTGGCTTGATGAACCAGGTAAGTGAGGGCCATGCTGTATTCAGAGACGAGACTCTGCAGAGGGAGTTTGCGGGGCAAGCTGATGGAGTCAAGTGTGTAATGAAAAGGCTTAAATATGTGGGTCTGGGGGACTCAGGTGAGAGAGGGGAGTCGGGGAGGGGAGGGAGAGAGACTTCACCATCATTTTGCATTCTGAACACATAAGAGAGAATGGCAGGCCTCTGTCACAGAGGCTTCATACGTCAACGTTTTGCCACATTGACTGCAGAGCTTCTTAATTTTTAAAATAGAAATAAAATAGAAACAAAGTCGTGGAGTTAATGGATGTCTTAGAGTTGATATGTATCCTGCTCGTAAGTATTTTGATACCTCATATGTTTATAACCACAGTCTATAAAACGTTGAATATTTTAGTGTAAGAGTTAAGCACAGGGACTGGGAATGCACACGGCTGGGACTTGAGTCTGGCTTTTGTCCCCTCAGGTGAACTACTCAGCCTCTGTGTGCCTTATCAGAAAAGGTTGAGGTTTCTGGTAAAGATGGGCAGGGAAAGCGAAAACCCACTGCTTGACGGGGAAGGGTGGAAGCCAGCGGTCGGCAGTGCCGGCAGATGAACGGACGTCTGGGTTGGGTGAGCACTCACCACGGTTTCCGGGTGACCTGCGGGGTGTGAGCCCTGGGCCGGGCAGTGTGTTTGTAGGGACGAGCAGGCATGATTCCTGGCTCTGAGGCTGCCATTCAGGGAGCAGCCCCGGGCACACACAGCCTCAGTGGGACACAGCTCAGGGTGCAGTCCTGGGACCTGTGCTGAGGGCAAGACAAGGGCTCCCCCGAGGGGTCTCCCTGTGAAGAGAGGAAACGACCCACCCACAGCAGCTAAAGAGCCCCCGAGCAGGGTGCCAGGTGCAAAGGCGTGACTGGGCTCGAGCTCGGAGCCTGGGGAGCCGGAAGTCACTCGGTGGGCTGAGTGGCCTTGTTTCTGAAGGACAGTGGGTGGGAAAGATGCTTAAAAGGCAGATCCATCGTAGGTCATGACCGAAAGTAAAGACACGTGGATTCGTCAGGCAGGCATGAGGGAACCCTGTGGGTGTGGGGACCCAGCTGGGGCGTCGCGCTGGAGGACAGGGTTATGGGCTTGTGCACGGACCCCACTTTACACTTACAGCAGAATCCCTCCATATCTCTGTATTTTCATCTGTAAAATGATGGGACGACAAACTCATGGTGACCTGAAGGAGCAGTTCAGCTCAGACACTCTGTGTCCAGCCCTGTCCAGGGTCACTGTGCAGAGGTGCTCAGCAGCCGCCTTTATACACTCCGGCCGGAGGCGGTGGAGGGACGTCTGTTGTGCCCAGTGGAGAAGGGGGACGGGTGGTTTTGAATGGACACTGAGAACAGGCTGCAGAACCGCAGGCAGTCTGGTGGAAGGTCGGCTGTAGGGAGGACTTGGCAGACTTCGTGGCTTAAGACTTGCTTGCCCTTACAGACCAGAGTTGCCTTTGCAAATTCATGTTGAACGTTTGGGCTTTCGGTGAGGCTCTTCCCACAGGTGGGGATAACACAGCGTATTTTATAGGGTAACGTGCTTTTGTTTAGCGTGTAGAAATTTGCACCTGCTGGGAACAGCCCTCCTCTATTGGCTGGTCTTCGTAGAACACTAGGGGTCAGCAGAGCCGTGCGGAGGGCCAGCGGCCGGCCCTGCCGTGGCGGGCGTGGGCCTGTGGAGTTCTCCCCAGCCCGCTGCTTTGCTGGAGTTGGCTCATCTCCGTGTCTGGTTACCTGATGAGCAGACAGCAAAGTGGTGAGTTCTGGTGAGACTTTACAATGCCAGTGACAAAGAGGAGCGGCCTGTGGTTTTCTTGAACCAGGGTAAGCTTTTGGTTCTCGATCAGGTGTCTTCTACTGATGGGTCAGTCCTGTGACTCCTCTTGGCTGATGTGGACACGCTGAAAGGAACTGTGAGGGCATATTGCAGGTGCCTTCTGCCTTAAGAAGCCCCATGCAGATGTGAAAACTGAAAAAATCCGTTTCGATCTACTGGGGTTGGGAAGGGTTTCTGCGCGTTCCAGGAGGGTTCCAGGCAGGTTTCCTCTTCTTTGTGAGCAGGAACGTGGATCCACCTGTCTTTTCTTCAGTTGTTTAAAGGAGTGGTTCGTGGTCATTAGCACTGAGAAAGAGCTGTGAGCTGGGTCTGAGAGCTGGCTACAGATTTGTGTAGCGGTCCTGTAGGGCTCACCTGCAGGTGGTCAGGGTGAAGGGAGAGAGGAGCGCGAACCTTGCAGCCAGAGTCATGTTTCAATTGCCGTTTCCTCTCCGTGTGACCATGGACTGGGAGGTAGCCTCCTTTAGCCTGTTTGTGAATCTGTAAAATGGGTATGATGATAATCACTTCTTCGTGGATATGCTGTGAATTGTCAATGGGATTATAACATGTAGAGTGCTTTCCACGCCGCTTGGCATTTAGGAAGCATTCACTGTCTGCCCCACCGGTGATGTGTCAAAGCAGGAAGGGCAGTTCTTGTTTATGGAGGAACCACTAGCAGACTCTTGACTAGGCTGTGAATTTGGTTATTTCCTTCAGTCCTTGTAGCCACTTGTGCTAAGAGTGTTTATTCTCATCGACGGAAGAGGAGCCTCAGAGTAAAGAAGACTTGGTAAATTGTCCCAAGTCAGACCATAATTTAGGGTGCAGGGGCCTCGGTAAAGTGTGCTTGTTTGGGTTTTCCCTTCTCTCTGTTCTGTACCGAGGCCAGGCACCAGGCTTGAAGCCTAAGAATATTCCATAGGTTTTATTTATATACCATAGGGTTCCTGTGCTGCTGGAGCACAATGTCCAGAGGGGGACATAGGCACTAACAGATAAACATGAAAACAAATGAGCACAAACTGGCATCAGTTCTGCAAAGAAAAAGAACATACCCTGCCCTGCAGGGCTGGGTAACTTTCTAGTTGGGGCTGCTCTGGTGTTAATTTCAGTAAAACAAATTCTGTTACCAGACAAAGACAAAAGGATGAAGTCTCTGTTACCAGGTAAACCGAAGCTTGCTGATAATACTTACAGCTGATTAAGTGCCAGCTTGCTGCGCTCACTTGCCAAGGGAGAAACAGATTTTGACTGTAATCTTCATGGCAACTGTGTTCAGTAGTTTTATTGAACCCAGTTTTATTTTATTTTAATTTAAAAATAATTTTATTTATTTGTTTATTGACTGCTGGGTCTTTGCTGCGCGTGCGTTTTCCCGAGTTGCGGCAGGTGAGGGCTACTCTCGAGTTGTGTGGAGTGGGCTGCAGTAGTTGTGGCTCCAGCCTCTGGAGCACAGGCTCAACAGTTGTGGCACACGGGCTCAGTTGCTCCATGGCATGTGGGATCTTCCTGGACCAGGGATCGAACTCGTGTCTCCTGCATTGGCAGGTGGATTCTTTACCACTGAGTGACCAGGGAGGCCCCTGAACCCAGTTTTAGAGAGGAGGAAATAAAGGCCAGGTGTTTGCATGCAGACCTTGTCAGTGCCACCACTGGTCATCTTCAAACCTAGTTTATTGTGGCTGCAAAGTCCAAGCTCGGTGAACTGCATTCTGTAGCTTCCTCCAAACAACCCAGAAGACTGAAGTTATTTTTCTTCATTAGTAGGAAACCTAAGTGACCACAAGAGAAAGAAGTGGTAAGGAATTGTTTGGAAAACTAGGGAAAAGCCCAATACTTTCCAGCCGTGGGAGCTTGCTCCCAGACCAGTGACACTTACCCCGGCACTTCCTGCAGGTCTGATGTTCAGAAACAACTGAGCTGTTGGAGAACATTTCAGCTCATGACACTGTTGATTAGAACCTGCAGCCTCTTGGTCCCCGGTTAATTTTCTCTTCAAAGCCATTTGCATTTTCTCCGGGCTACTCCGCTCAGATGTAAGAATAGCCTCTTTAAAGTTCTTGATGCAGTTTCTTAATGAGGCTGTTGCTAAGGAAACCTAGCAAAAACCCAGTAGATATGCACATAATAATGGTAACCTCGGAACTTTGTCGATTTAAGCTCAGAATCAGAGGGGTGGGAGACTCAGGAAAGGCTTTCTGAGACCAGTGTAAGGATGCAGCCCAGGTTAGACAAAACAGCTCCATCCTAGCCAGCAGGGTGCCTGGCCTCAGGACGGTGTGTGCAGTCCTCACAGAGAAAGGAGAGGTTAGATGGGGAGGGAGGAAAGTCAAGTTCTTTATTGGAGAAGGCAAAAAGAGAGGGAACTGGAATTTCTGGTTGAACAGGAGTCAGGAATATAGCTTGAGGTCCTCATATTTGGGGGAGAGGAGTTTTGTGGGGACCTGAGGAGGAAGGAGTCTGTCTTGGAGGGAAGTCCACGCAGCAGAGAAATGGGCAGGACCGGGGGCCCTGCTGGGTGAGCTACCTGCAGGCCGGGGTGCAGGCTGCCTCCATCCTTACACTGGAACCTCAGGCTTCGGTTTGCAGGCAGGAGCAGTGACGAGAGGGGGAGATGGCTGGTGGGAAAGGAAAGCAGAGAGCAGTGCCCCAGGCTGTGCTTGTTACGTTCAGCACAACCAGGCCTGAGTCATGTAGGGTCTGAGAAGGATGCTTGACAGGGGAAGGATGGTTTGGGTTTTCCCACACGGGACACACAGCAACTATTTACCCCACAGGCCTTCTGGCTTCTGCACTCGTCATCTTTCTTCTTGCTTCAGCTGCCGGGGTCCTTCGGGCTGAGTCTGCCGTTGCCTCTGTTAATTACCGCTGCTTCACCTGGCCCTCGTTTCATCTAAATATTAAGTCTCCATTTTCTCCTCACCCTCATTTTTTCTTTTTTGTTGTTATTGTTGCTAAGTTGTGTTTTAAAAAATTGATTTAGATCCTTTTTTAGAATGAGGCCCAAAGTAAATAAATGTCTACACAGACTATCACAGACACTTACTGCTTTGAAAAATTCTAAGCTGTTTACCTAGTAGTTACATTGCTGGCTTGTAGTTGTGCTTAAGAAACAGAAGCTGTCATCACTCCATCATAGGGTGGTTGGGTTAGGTGGTGGTTAAGCTAGGTTGTGGATGAAAGAAAACTTCTTGTAAGCCATGAAGGCCAAGGTAAGTGTGGTTATTATTGACAATTCATTTTCTTTTTACTGGGTCTTTATATTTTGTGTTTTGAGAAGTTATGTGTTTGAAAGTTCCTGCCCAAATTCCAGTGTCTTTCCCTTTCTTTTCCTCTTTCCCTTCTCTGTGTCTTAACGTTCTAAGTAGCAGATGCCTTTGTCCCAGAGAATATGGGCCTTCTTAGCAAGAGGACAGGGTGAGCGTGGAGACGTGGGGCACAGAGAAGGCCTTGGCACTTCCACGTGGAGCTGCGTCTGTGCCTCTGCCTCCTACCCTGTCAGCACGCTGATGTGGCTTTCCTTTGCCTTCGTGTTTCATCGGGTCCCTGTTTTACTAAAAGCTCTCTGTTTCCCTTTTTCACTTGGAAGTTTCTCTCACGTGCTTTTTCCTTCCCTCCGGTGCCTCAGCTCTCTGAGGAGGAGAAGATCCAGCGCTACAGCATCCTCTCCGAGCTCTACGAGTTGATCGGCTTCCACCGCAAGTCCGCCTTCTTCAAGCGCGTGGCTGCCATGCAGTGCGTGGCCCCGAGCATCTCGGAGCCTGGCTGGAGGGCTTGCTACACGCTGCTCCTGGAGACGCTTCCTGGCTACAGCCTGTCGCTGGATCCACAGGACTTCAACAGAGGTACTGGAGCCGAGAGTTACTTCACCCCAGACGAGGACCTGACGTTTGTCTGTGTTGGATGGTATTGGTGGTCGGGCTCATACTGTCGGTCGGGTAATTTTGAACCTGAACTCGGTCCCTGGCTTTGGTCCCAGCCTGTGGTGATGTGTTAAGTGCAAGGGGTTGGGTAGAACTGGGGACCTCTCTAGGAGGTCAGCTGTCCGCAGGCGTTTCTTGGTTCTTGCCTTGTGCTGGACACTGTGCCACATGTTGAGGACACTCAGCCACATCTGAATTCATCCAGTGGCACTTTCTTCCAGATCTTTCACCATCTCACCCAAACAGAAATTGCAACAGGTTTTTCTTCACCTGCCCTGTCACCTGCTTGTCCTCTGATTACTTTTTCCTCTGTGTTCCCCCAAGAGATGGGGTGGAATCTAAGGTTTGCCGAGCACGTGTTTCATGATTGGCACTTTTGGGTGGACCGTGGGTTCTGGATAAGTTGACTTGAGCCTGTGGTTTCAGCCCCAGTGTGAAAACCTCAGGGCAGTGGCGGTCACCTGGCCCCTCTGTGGGCCCCTAACTGGCCTCCCGGGGCTGCTTCTATGCCCTCCACTGTGGTCATGGACTGTCCTTGGCGTGTGTTCCAAAGCCCCGACACTGTAGTGTTGAGCCGAATATCACCTCAGAGCCCGAGGCCTGAAGGGACCCACAGCCAGAAACCAGAACCTCCCTGTGAGGCCTGTCCCTGCTGACGGGTCCCTTGGCTGGCCCTCTGCGTAACCCTACTGCCCTGGGCTCTGAGCCTGTTACCTCCTGGGCTGGGGCTGGGGGTGGGTGTGCAGGGAGACAGGGCCTGTGTGATGGAGGAGCCTCACATGATTCCGAGAAGACCGATCTGACTCCTCCCCTCTCCTTACAGATGGGGATCCGGGGTGGGCTCTGCTTGGTGGTGTTTGTGCTGGGGGCTCTCATCACTCGTGGAGGCAGGAAGGGGATCCTGAGAGGGGGCTGTAGGTCCAGGTGACCCCAGGAACCCCTTTCGTGTGCTTGTGGGAGACTTCAGTAGAGCGCGTGGGCCTTTCCAGCGACTCCTTCTGTGTTCCCTGGACATCCCTGCAGGCTGACTGCAGAGTGAGCGTGTGCCCTGGGCTTCGTGCGGTAACCGCTGTGGACGCGGTCCGAGGGCCACTGCCGGGCTGCCCCCGCCCTCCCCTCCTCTGGACACCCCTCTCTGCCCTTACCTGCTGCACCGGGCGTCCTGCAGGTCTCCACTGAGTGTCCCCGTCGTCCAACACCTACACACAGTCCCTCTCCTTTCCTCTTCACTGACTCCTGTTCCTCTTTTATAGTGTTTCTGTCAATTGTAACTACATCAAGACACTGGGCAATGGTTTAGCACCCACCTCCCTCCCTAGGCTGTGTGCCCATGAGGACGGAGACCCTGCCCCTCCCAGCGTCCCCTTGCAGGTGTCCCCGCAAACAGGTGTCCCCGCAAACACGTGCACCGAGGGCCCAGAACTGATGAGCAGCTTCGATAACATGTGCTTGTTGCCATCTATTCAGCATAGTTTGTTTCTTGATCTTAATTTTTAAATCACTTGAACAAAACTTGTTTCTTTTGAAAAATGAAACAAAGAAGCACACCTCCATGTATTTGGTGCTTTTTACCCAGCCTTCTATTAATGTTTTGGGAGGGGACATTCACCATCATTTTGTGATCAGGAAGTCAGGTAAGAGATTGAATAAAGTAAAAATGATAAAAGTCAGCTGGCTGTATTTTTTTTTTTTATAAGAAATAAGTTACTTTAAACCCCATCTTCACTGTTGCTCTGGACCACTTTAAACATTTCTCAGAGAATTAAGGGGAAATCTACTAACACCCTATACTTGTGAATAAAAGGGAGATTGTCTTTATTCTCAGCACCTGAAATATTTTTCTATCTGTTTCTTGAAATGAACATTTTCCGTGGCTTGTTATGGAAAGTTGAAATAGGAACACAGAAGGGCATTGTGTGTATTCGTCAGCTTAACAGCCTGCTTATTATCACTTTAATCTTCTTTGTGTTTCTATATATGAAGATTTTTTTGATTATACCTTCTGCTTAGCCTTTTCCTGAATGAGGGATTAAATTTTCCCCAGAAACTCTTAGGAAAGAGAGTGGCATACAAGTTTGCCTTAAAAGGCCACAGTTGATGTAATAAACTCGCATGTTGGTGAAATTTTTGAATACAAGAATGTTGAAAATTTTATCACTGGCTCATATGCTGCAAGTCTGACTTAAGGATAAAAAGATTTAGATTTTTATAGGAGCACTTTGAATCGCATGGAAATTATGACTTGTATGGTATTTGGTGTTAAGAAAAATTTATGCTCTTATCATAATTGCCTGTGGTGGGAACTGGATCCTTATCTATTAAAAGAAAATCTACAAAGTGATATGTGCCCCATTCTTGACATGATGTGCTAAAGGTGGGTTAAGTTGGGTCATTTATAAATCCAGGCTGGATTAGTCATGACATGGATTTCAGCCTCTTCTTCCTTTTCAGAATCTCTTTTCACTTCAGCCTTGGTCTTCTGGTAACGTGGAAACAGTGTGGCGGCTTGTCCTTCTCTCCTTCCCTCTTGTTGTTTGAAAGGGTTTCTGTAAGATGGAGTGGTAGGATATCAAGGTTTTTGTGTGTGGGTAGATCTGGTCTGCTCTAAGAATCTCAATATTATTGTTATTCAGCAACTTAAAAATTATTATGAAATAATTAAAATATATACAAATTAGAATAGTACAATGAGCCCATCACCCATATTTTTAAATAATTAGATTTGGCCATATCAGCTTTATTTATACCTTTCTTTTTTAAGAATTTGTTCTTAAATATTTCTTTGTTGAAATATTTTTACAGCAAATCCTAGAAATCATGTCCTTTTACCCTATATACTTAAGTAGGCATGTATGAAAAACAGGCTTTCATCAGGCTTTCAACTTGACCCACAAGCCTGTTAAGTGCCAGCTGTGTATCAGGCCTCTTACTGGGGTAGCTGGGTGAAAAAGACACCATCCTGGCTCCCGAGGAAGTTACAGATTGATGGAAGAAACCAAGACACGAGCTCAGTGCACCTGCCAGAGAATGCTCGTGGGACAAGATAGTGCAGGATTTGGTGGAAATCCACAGAAGGGGCTGGTCAGTTCTGCAGGGAGGGCGGTGGGAGAGATGGTCAGTGGGGCTAGGAGAGGGGGTATCCTTTGCTTAGAGTCTTAAGTCTCACCCCTCAGCCTTTCTGCCAGCCGCCCAGGCTCCCTGGACACACAGTGCTGGGTGGTAACGGATTGTGATTCCTGTCACCACGTCTTCTTCATGAAGTTTAAGGTGGAAAATATTTAAAAGCACTAACTGTTGCCAAAAGGGACACAAATAATTATCTCTGAAATCCTTTGATCTTTTTATTTTTTTAAAACTTTTTGTTTTACATTGGAACATAGCTGATTAACAGGCTTCCCAGGTGGCTCAGTGGTAAAGAATCTGTCTGCCAGTGCAGGAGACATGCGTTTGATCCCAGGGTCGGGAAGATCCCCTGGAGGAGGAAATGGCAACCCACTCCAGTATTCTTGCCAGGAGAAACCTATGGACTGAGGAGCCTGGTGGGCTACAGTCCATGGGGTCACAGAGTCAGACACCACTGCGTAACTAAGCATGCATGCACGCATAGCCGATTAACAGTGTTGTGATAGTTTCAGGTGAACAGCAAAGGGACTCAGCTGTACATTAAATTCTGGGATCCTAAATAGAAGCTTTTTGATGGCTATGCAACCGATTTCTTCCACCTCTAATTTCAGATACATTAAGTTGTTTTGGAGGGGGCAGCCACAGGTTGTTGGTAACCATTTTTTTCTCATTTAGCTTTCCACTTTTCTGTGTTTACACTTTAGAGAAATGTGCTTTTTAAATTCTGTGTGTTTGGTTGTTGATAATGAAGGCTCGTCAAATACTGGTATTTTCTTGGGGAAAAAAAGTATGGTATAACTCACATACCCCTGAAAACATAATCTTTTGTCCTAACCTTATTATAAGTATTTCAGAATGGGTTGTTTTAGAGATTGTGTGTCTTTGCAGAAGAGAGGAAATATAAAGCTTTTTTTTTTTTTTTTAATGTGTGAGCAAACGTATCATGTGCGCATTCTTCTTCAGGATAAATCAGGGAAGTGCTTCTGTGCCCTCCAAGCTTGGCGGTTGAGGCGGTGTCTGGGAGTCGCTGAGTCTCACACAGCGGTGGCTCTCGAGGGGCTCCAGCGCCGCCCCGTGGCCAGTGCGCCTGCGCCCCGAGGCCCGCTCTGATGTCCCGCGGCTTCCCCCGCAGGTACGCACCGAGGCTGGGCTGCCGTCCAGATGCGTCTGCTGCACGAGCTGGTGTACGCGTCCCGGAGGATGGGGAACCCTGCCCTCTCTGTCAGGCACCTGTCCTTCCTGCTGCAGACCATGCTGGACTTCTTGTCAGACCAAGGTGAGTGGGTCAGACTCGGGTGATTTCCCAGGAGAGGGGGCCGGTGCCGTCTTGGTGCCGGTCCCCGTCGGCACCGGCTCAGGATGGGGTGGGCGGTGTCCCCGGCTCTCCCCGCCCTCCGGGCCTGCTCCTCCCCGAGCTCCTCTCACCGCCCCATGCTGCTGCCCTTCTCGCTGCGCTCAGCCTCCGGCGTGGCCTCCCCTCGCCTTTGCCCACGCCTTATAAAGCGTAAATGTCGGAGTCTTAGCATTTACACTCTGCTCAGTGAGTTTTCACAGAGTGACTGCGTGCTGCCCGGCACCCAGATGGGGCACAAGCCCGGAGCCCCATGCCCCTCTGCGCCCCTCTGGTCACTTCTCCCCTCATGGGCAGCATCTTTCTGAACTTCAGGGGGATCGTGCGTACCTTTGCCCACAGGTCAGGGCAGCTTTCTTCTCAGTCCTTTCCTCCAGCATCTTCTCATCTCACATGCTTTCAGGGTGTCACGTGTGTTTTGGGTTTCACATGCAGTCATCTGTCTCCAGCCCGGGTCCCCCCCTGTCGTCGTCCCCAGGGACTCAGTCCTGCCTGGAGTCAGTCCCCAGGGAGTCATCCATTCTGGGTGGCACATCATTGTCTGTGACCTCACCGCCCTCTGTCCCAGGGGCCCCAGCGAGACCTCAGGCGGCTCAGTCACTGCACGTCTCCGCCAGCATCCCGGCATCCTTGCCTCCTTACAGAGAGTGGGGATGCTCCCTGGCCACGTGGGGTGTGGGTGTCCTTCCCTCGGCTCCTGGAGCTGTGTCTTCCAGGTCCTGAGAGCGCTCAGCATGCTCGGTGCTGTTTGTACGCTTCTCCGCCGGTGGTAGCTCTCGTTTTCCATTAACGACTTCAGGCGCCCCGAGGGGTCCCTGTGGACAGCTGCCCCTCTGGGGGGTCTGTGGTCTCTGCTGGTTGAGCGTTGCCCATGGGTCGCGTGTGTCCCTGTGCTGAGGCAGGCTCGGCGGTATGAAGAGCCTGCACGTGGCCTCTTTGAAGTGGGAGGAGGGAGGGGGCGAGGCCGAGGCAGGGCCCTGGGATCCTGGAGGCTGACCTGGGCTGGATGGGCCTCTCCGTCACTCGACGGGGTGGGTTTTTGCTTGTTAAGGGTGCTGCTCCCCTGCCGCTGGGCCCCTGCTGCTTCTGGAGCCTCCCCGGGCTGGCAGCTCTGAAGACATGGTGCCCGGTGCAGCCTGCAGGCTGAGTGGACCCTGTGCTCAGCCTCAGGGCTCTGAGCAGCCCCGGGACTGGCCTCTCTCCCATTCGTCCTAGTTTGCTCGGTACCCCGCCCCCACAGTGCCCATGGGGGGTGGACGGTCTCCCATGATGGTGGACCGTGCCTCGTGCGATGTGGCCCCTGCGCCTTCCCTAAGCTGCTTCCGCTGCCTCCCCCACAACCCCCTGCTGTGTCCTCCGCCTGGATGTTTCCCGGCAGATACTCCCAATACATATCTTCCGCCTGCAGTGGGCGTCTGTTCTCACCCGCCCACCCCTCTCTTGTCAGCAAACTCCCCTGTGTCTGCTCTTCCCCTGGGCCGCCTTCTCACGTCTGTCCTGTCCTGGGGGGGACCGTCCTCCTGTGGTCAGGCTCCCCTCGGGCACGGCAGGTGGGTGTTTTGTTGGCCGGCGCTTGCCGCAGATCCGCAGGAGAGAAGGAGGTTGCTGACCATTCGAGGTCATGTTAATCAGTGATCTGAAGACGCTGGTCCAGGGGAGAGAAGCTCGGGACATTTGACCCTGGTGAACAGACTGCCACCTCCTGAGGCCCGTGGGTAGTGGTGTTTGGCGGTGAAGACTAATCATAGTCTTCATAGAGGAGGCCTGAAGTCAGAGGATCACCGGTTCCTCCCACTCCCCCGACCTCTAATTACCATGACCTCAGATCAGCAATTAAACTCTAACTGAACCTTCATTTTCTCATTTGTACAACTCGGATGTTAGAAACTGTGGGGTAGTTTGTTACTGTATTAATGGTAGATATTTTAATTGATTGGGTGACCTTCTAGAGAGCGCATGGTTCCATCCACTGAGTTGATAGTTGGCATTTCTAAATATCACTGTGTTGAAATGAAATACGGGGGGAGGACTAGCTGCCTCCTTGCGTGTGGACCTGTCTGGGGGTTCACAGGTAGAGACGGCACACTCTGGGGTTCTCCCCCCGCCCCGCCCCCCACAGGTCCCCCTCCAGTCTGTGCTAGTGCTCATGAACTCACAGGAGGAGTTCTGGGGCCAGTGGCTTTTCTTTTCTATGACGAATGTTATTCCAAATTGTCCCTAATAGTACCAGAGACATTGATATGGAGTTTGAATATTGTTTCAGGTAAAGTGAGGGTGGATACAAGCAGTATTTCTAATTAATATATTTTCAGATAATGTGATTTTAAATGTGTGAGTTAAAGATATGAATATTAATGAACTTGTTTATAAAATAAACAGACTCACGGACACAGAAAACAACCTATGGTTACCAAAAGGGAAAGGAGAGGAGGATAAATTAGATAAATTAGAGAAACACCAAGGTCCTACCATATATATATAGCACAGGGTACTATATACAATATCTTATAATAAACTATAATGAAAAAAGAATATAATAAATATTAAAAAATAAATGTCTTACTGTTTTATCTGTTTTGAAAGGTTTGTATGTTTACAATTAGAAGGGTATTTTTTTTTTCTTCTTACGGAGAACCACTTTGAGTAGTAAACAAAACTCCATTTATAACATAATAAACTTTCTGTGAATTTCTTCACAATCCAAAGGACAAAACCTCTGACTTCATTAGAATTTACATTTAACCTTAAATTTGCTAAAATCCATCCATGTCAGCTTTGAAATTTTAATCTTACCTGATACTGTGAAATAGGGCAATACTCAATGGGTGGTCAAATTCCTAATTTTTGTTGTTCAGCCACTTTTCTCGGTCTTGCTCTCTGATTCTGTACGTTAGTGTGTTCAGTGGATTTGTAATAAACTTTTAAGATGAAGGGAATTTTCTTGCTCATTGTTTGCCTGAAATCCTGGCTTGTGTTCCTCTTTTTAAACAAAATACACGCTCCAAAAATGCGCCCAAATTCAACTAGTAAAACTCCTTTAAAGGTCGTCTTTGCTGGTGGATGCACAGTACAGGCCGTCCAGAGGCGCGTACTCTTGGCGGTGCTGGGACCAGTGGTTGCCATGAGAAGCATGGGATGTGGGAGGATGCTGTGGTTATGGCCAGAGGAGTCCCTGTAAGTAAGGATGTAGGAGCAGCTCAGAGAACTGGCAGTTCTTTTCAGAGGTGGAAGGGTGGTTTGGGTAGTGTTCATGAGAAAGATGACCTTGACCTTGAAGAGCAAATTGGTGTTTGCCAGACCAGACTGAACAGAAGGAGTAGCTTCAGGAGCTTTCTCCAGCTCTGGTGGAATTAGGAGGATTGGGCTTATTTGGGGAATGTAGGACATGGTGGTTTGGGTGATTCTGTTGCCTGGGATTCTGGGGAGGGAAGTGGGTGATGAGCAGTCGTGCCTTGTGCACCTGCAGTTCTGCTCCTAGGCACATGCTCCCGGGGTTTGAAAACACACGTCCACACAAAGACTTGTAACTGGGTGGGCACAGCAGCATCATCCCTCGGAGCCAAAGAGTGGGAACCGTCCGTTGCTGCCCATTGACTAGCGGATGAAGGAAGCGTGGTGTGTCCACCTGGGTTTCTCGTCCTCCTCCTCTCCCTCGTGCCTCCCCGCTTCCTGATTTCCTTCTTCCCTTTGGCTGACACGTGCTCATCCTCCACAGCTCAGTGTGGACCCTACTTCTTGATCCCTTAAGACTAGCTTGCATTCCTTTAGAGTGTCCCCACTGGAGTAGCGTGTGCTTAGCCATCGAGCACTTGCGCCCACTGTATTTCAATCACTTACTGACTGGACAAGCTCCCCACCCAGGCTGTGGGATTTACAGATGGCTCAGACAGTAAAGAATCTGCTGGTAGTGCGGGAGACCTGAGTTTGATCCCTGGGTCAGGAAGATCCCTGGAGAAGGACATGGCAGCCCACTCCGGTGTTTTTGCCTGGAGAATTCCATGGACAGAGGAGCCTGGTGGGCTACAGTCCATGGGGTCACAAACAGTCGGACACAACTGAGCAACTGACACACTTAATGCAGGCTGCAAGCTCTCTGAAAGTAGGTATATGTCTAATTTGCTGTTTCTCTTGTCCCTGGTGGCTTGTGCTGGCATTCATATCTGGCTGAATGCATTAATGATACACTTTTTTAAATGCGTAATTTTTTAAAAGGGAAAAGCAATAATAAGTGCTTTTCCTTTTTTAAAAAATAACTGTATTGAGACTTAATTTGAAGACCACACAATTCATCCATTAAAACGTGGATTTCAGATTTTCTGTGTATTCACAGATGTGCACCCATCATCATGGTCAATTTTAAAACATCTCATCACCTCAGAAAGAAGGCCTGTTAGTGGCTAGTTTTAGCCCCTGTGGCTAGTGAGTGGCACACTTCAGTACTCACATCCTGTTGATTGTGTTAAAAATAAATACTTTCATTTACATTCTTTCTTTTTTGGGTTGATTTTTGCTGTCATAGGGAATGGTATGGTGAGCCTCTTCAGCTCTTCGAGCAGGAGAGAGATTTTGTCAGGAGAGGGATTGTTGGGTCCGCTGTTTTGAGCGTTTGCACTGTTGCTGAGACGTGTCAGAGTTGCCTTCTGAGAGGTCTGCTCTCATCACACTGCCGGTGGCAGTGTTGCCAATTGAGTCTGTGGAGAGTGCTGTCTTACTGTTTTAATTTCTATTTTCTGGGGAACTTGCGAGGTTGGATGTTCGTTCTGTGTGCCCGTTTACTAATTGTATCTCTTTTATGCGAGGCCCTTTTACAGTCTGCTGGTTGCTTTCCTGTCGCTTGCCTCATTTGATTGTCATTTCTTGGGAGGTGGGTGGTGTCCAGGCCACTGTGTGGAGGTCTATAATGCTTTGAGATGCTAATTAAGCCCTTTGCCTAAGGTCTCCCAGGTACTCAGGGCAAAAACCACACCTGGAAGCCAACTCTTAGCTGCAGTTCAGAGGATGCCAACTATGACACATTGTCCTGTGCTGTAACGCACCAGGGTGGTGGACAGCAGGTTTGAAAGAGTTAAGACACCTCCCGAAAGTGCTTCACTTGTTTCTGAACTAAAGCTGAAAGCAGCAGGACTATCTGTTGTGAGCGCTTTATGATGAATCTCCATAGCATAATATGAAGTTTGAAACTGTTGCTGGACCTTTGAGAAGAACATCTGACATTACAGAGGATCAGCTCAGACCAACGTGTGTGAGTTTAACAGTGAGTGTAAAGCTCACCGCATGTGACCCTCATTGGCCGTCCTTTGGTTTCTTGAACACATCAAAGTTTTTGTTTTCGGTTTTCTCCTGTCTCAGGACATTGCTCTCTCACCTGTCTTTTACGTGGCCAGCTTTCCCGCCTTGGGTTCCAGGTGGGTCTGTGCTGGAACCTCCCCATCCCCACCGTCTGTCACTTTCTGGTCCTGTCCTGACTTTTCCTCAGGGTAGGCAGTTTCTATGGCTGACCCTGCAGTTCCCTTTCTGATAAATCCTCTCCAGGAGAGTCGGGTCCCTCAGGGCCAGCAAAGCTGAGTTGTGGGCGAGGGGCTGAGCTGCCTGGGAAGAGGGCGGTTTCCTCTTTTCCGCTGGGAGGTGTCATTTGCATTTTGTAGGAAGAAACAAGGTGGCTAAATGCAGCTGTTGTTCAATCGCTCCATCATGTCCGACTCTTTGTGATCCCATGGACTGCAGCACACCTGGCTTCCCTGTCCTTCACCATCTCCCAGAGATTGCTCAGACCCATGTCCATTGAGTCGGTGATGCCATCCAACCATCTCATCCTCTGTCACCCCCTTCTCTTGCGCTCCATCTTTCCCAGCATCAGAGTCTTTTCCAATGAGTCCGCTCTTTGCGTCAGTCGGGTCAGTATAGCACAATACAGTACCATGCTGCTCAGAATACCGGGGTGCCCCCACAGAGATACACTGTGAGGTTGGGGGGTACCAGCTCTTTTCCTGCAGGCCCTGCTTCCTCGGCGCCCCTCACGAGGCTGCCATGTTTTTCTCCACGGGGCCTAGAGATGGGGCAGAAGTCCTCCCCAGGAGCTGCTCCAGGCAGGCCCCCTTCAAGCCCCAGCCCCGCACCCGAGGTGTGCTCCTCTGGTTACGGTCAGTGATGCCCTCGGGCCACTGCTCCCGTGCTGGGCTCGCCGTGCCCTGCGGCCGTCCTCGCCCTGCCCTGCGGCCGTCCTGGTGGCTTTGTCCTTCCCATGGAGGGGCCGGTCAGCACCATCCTTCCCTTCTCTGTCCATGCTTCCTGCTGGGAAGCCCTCAGGCCACAGGCTCCAGGAGCTCTCTGCAAACGAGTGACGACCTCGGAGCAGGAAGGAGGGAGGCTGTGTCTCAGACAGAGACACAGGCCCGGAAATGGCCTCAGTGAGAAGCTTCCACCAACAGCGTCTACTTGTCAAAGCCCATTTCTCAGCCCGCAGAGCACACCAGCCTCCGGGTAAAAGGCAGGCTCCCGAGCCCAGAGCAGGGCCCTGGAACCAACCCCGTAAATTCTCTGTTAACTGTTGGCTGAGCGTTATCTTCTTTCAAGACGTATCTCCCACAAGTTGTTGTTTTAGTTGTGAAGAGTTGGACATGCCTGAGCTGTATGGACTCATGTAGCTCCATGGACTGTGTAGCTCGCTCGCCAGGGTCCTCTGTCTGTGGGATTTCCCAGGCAAGAATACTGGAGTGGATTGCCATTTCCTTCTCCAAGTGTTATTTTCTTTCAAAATATATTTCCCACAAGGGCTAAGCCTTATTTGAACCAAATAGCCAAATCTACACCCAAAGACAAAGGCCGTAATTTTTGTATTGTTCTGGTGATAGGTATTACTCAGCTTCCTGCTTTCCATTCTTGACATGTTCATTCTCTTGCGTTTTCCCCCAGATGGTATATATGGTTTCTTCAGGGGTTTTGGGTTAATATGCTCCATTTTTTACCTGGGTAGAGGAGATGGGCAGAGAAGGCAATGGCACCCCACTCCAGTACTCTTGCCTGGAAAATCCCATGGACGGAGGAGCCTGGTAGGCTACAGTCCATGGAATCGCTAAGAGTCGGACACAACTGAGCGACTACATTTTCACTTTTCACTTTCATGCATTGGAGAAGGAAACGGCAACCCACTCCAGTGTTCTTGCCTGGAGAATCCCAGGGATGGGGGAGCCTGGTGGGCTGCCATCTATGGGGTCGCACAGAGTCGGACACGACTGAAGCGACTTAGCAGCAGCAGCAGCAGAGGAGATGGGAGGCTGAGCGGGTGAATTGTTATGTGACCGAGGCCTAGTGGGAGCTCTTCAATAAAGGGCTGTAATTTGTTTCCATTGCAGTTTATACAATCCCTTTTGTTTGTTTAGAAATAGGCAGAAGGAGTTGAACAAAAACCCAGAAGAAATGAAGAGAAGCTTCTGACTTCGTTTTAGTTGTGTGTTGAAGAGATAAATGCCGTGTAGGGCAGCATAATAAGTACCTGCTAATAAAATGCATTCTCAGTAGGAAAAAACCACACGTGTAAAATAATGAGGTGAAGAAAAACTATCAGTATGTCAAAAGCCCAAATATATTAGTGCATTTTTACTAGTTATGGGAAAAATACTAATTTGCCAAGTTTTAGGCGAACCAAAATAGAAAGTCCTGGGGTGGTGTTGAGAAGGGGCTTCCACACCTTCTCGAAGCATTTCAGTCCCGTGGGACGTGGTGGTCTGGATGGTGCGTGCCCTCCAGCAGGGGAGTGCGGGCCTGCTTCTCCGTCACTTGCCCCCATCTGCTGCACAAAGCGCCAGCGTGCACTCTCTGGGCAGGCTGCCGTCCTGGTCTGGGATGTGGCAACATTCTACAGCCTCTCTTTGCCTCTCAAGTCACTCTCTTCTCTCTTCCACACCGATCATAAAGTGATCTTCCCAAAGCTGATATTTATCCATAGCAATCCATGTGTAAAGGCTGGACAGCTGGAATGGAGACTTTTTACACCCCCGCCCCCCGCCCGCCTCCACTCCAGGCCCCAGCCTAGCACAAAGTCTGGCTCACAAGGGCTCAGTACCTGCTGGGCAAAGGGAGTTGCTTGTTTTCTCTGCATTGTGTCCTCATTAGGAAAGTGAGGATCAAGTCTGCCTTGCTCTGCTGGTTTAGGCAGTGGAGACATGTTTATAAAGAGCCTGAAACATAGTATATGCTTAGTACATCATGATTGTTACCACTTGTATTGATTTGTTTCTGACTTCTGAGGTGTTTCAGCATATTCAGGTCTTAAACTGGAGAACCGTCCAGTTTTCTGCCTTGATGATTGTATGTGTATCGTTCATGGGGTAGTTGAGCGGCCTTGGACGAGATGCTGGTGTCCTTGGCCTGGACCACTCTGTGTGTAGAATGGGGATAGTACAGCCTTGTTCCGCAAGGGGCTCAGTGCAGAGAGAGGTCTGTGTCAGGACCCTTGGGTTGAGGCAGACCTGGGTTTGCCTTCTGTGTCTTCTACTGATTAAATGTAACCTTTGACAACTTACTTACATTACGAAGTAATGTAATTACATTACATTACTTTGAATTGAAAGATTAAGAAGATAATGTCTGATTAGCTGGAGGATTATCAAAAATAATGTGTAGCAGCCACTTGGCATCCTGCCTGCAATAGTAGAAGCTTGATAAACATTAGCCTTGTCCCTTACTTCACCTACTTGAGAAGTCAGTGTTTCTCCCCATAAGGCTGTATAGTTCTTTCCAGCTTAAAGAGCTTTGGGTGGATCTTATCGGGAGTTTTAGCAGTGGAGTAACCTGTTAAAGGTATATAGAGAGAATTTCTGTGCAGGATTTTCATAGTTAGATGGAGACGGATGGGGGAACCTTTATCTTTGACCGTGTTACATAGGGGGTTTGATGCTGTGCTGAGGCTGGGGTGTTGGATGGTGCCCACGTGTACTCCCAGCTGATGACCGAGCCTGGCTGGCTGTGGCCCCTGCACACCGGCAAGTCTGTGTTCCTCTCTAGTGTTGCAGCGTCCACAGCTCTCTTACATGTTGGTCATGCTTCATGCATGTAGGGGGATAACAATAGTGGCACTCAGGGAGGTCCAGAGGTCCAGGGGCCTATTGATCCTGAATCTCAAGGCTCTGCTGTCAGCCTGAATAACCCCTCTCCCCAGGGGGAGAAAGGACAGATCTGTGAGTTGGGGGAGGAGGGTGGTCTTTGTTGTGCTGTAGGTGGATTTAGAGGAAGTAAGACGACTGCCCAGAGGGAATTCTCTGGTGGTCCTGTGGTTAGGACTCGATGCTTTCACTGCCATGGTCCAGGTTTGATGCCTGGTCGGGGAACTAAGATCCTGCAAGCCATACCGGGGAGGGATGCTTGGCTCTGGCTGGCTTTCTCGCTGGTGGAGGGGAGCCAGGACGGGCGGGCGTGGCAGCAGAGGGAGCGGCGGGAGTAGAAGCAGCTCTGCATCTGCTCTCAGGCCTACTTCATTCATCTCTAAGGCGGAAACGATTCAGGGATGGAATGAGACACCCAGCAGAGTGCCTGCGCAACCGGAAGGCAGTTGTATCAACTCTTTCCTTATTGTTTAGCTCAGGCTCCCTTTGTTTAAATGTTCTGGATTTTGGCCATCTGATGCGAAAAGCTGACTGATTGGAAAAGACCCTGATGCTGGGAAAGACTGAGGGCAGGAGGACAAGGGGATGACAGAGGATGAGATGGTTGGATGGCATCACCGACTCGATGGACATGAGTGTGAGCAAACTCCAGGAGATGGTGAACAACAGGGAAGCCTGGCGAGCTGCAGTCCATGGGGTCGCGAAGAGTCGAGCATGACTGAGAGACTCGGCAGCTAGTGAGACAAGTTACAGTGTCAGCAGCAGCACCCTGCGTGTTGGCAGCTGACCACGTGTCTGGTGCTCACAGCTCCTCCTGGGGCCGCTGAGGAAGTGGGTGCATGCCTGGCCAGCAGGAGGTGGGGCAGAGGAGGTTCAGAGGTGGGTGTGTGAGGCTCCGATCACGCTCCCTCTCTGATTTGTTCCCCCATCTCTGGTGGCCTGGTCCTCAGTCTGAGCTCTCAGTTCTGCTTTCCCGGTGGAAGTGTCCTCACCTTCTCATGAGCCTGTGCTCATATGTTGCAATCCCACACTCCCAAAGCTCAATTGATTCATTTTCTCACCTGCCCAGCCAGTGTTTGTTTTTTTCAGAATGTCTGCCTCATATCTTTGCTCAATTTCAGCACCTTCAGGGTGCAGACACAGTGACCAGGCGTTGCCCTAACATAGGTTTCTGGGTCCTGAGAGTGTGCGGCAGTCGTGTGCACCTTCTGTATTCTGTGCCCTTACAGGTAGGAGTTCCCCTAATCCTCACAGTTGCCCCAAAGGGGTAGCTGCTGGGCTTGGGCTTATTTTACAGTGAGGAAATGTGCGCGTAGGAGGTGAGCTTGTCTGCAGCCATGCCTCCCTGAAGCCTCTCCGTCTGCCCTGATCTCCGAAGCTCAGCAGTGTCGGGCCTGGTTAGTACCTGGATGGGAGAAAGTGGGCCAGTATGCCTGAGGGCTGCTTGCTGTGTGGGATATGCAGAAACTGGGGTTTGGACCCTGGCCATGGGCTGTGGAGTCCACGCTCTTGTCCACTGGCCTCAGCTGTCGCCCGTTGCCTGAGTGCACCCGGTGACTGATGACCTGGTTAGAGGCGACCCACCAGAGCCTTCATGAGGGTGTCAGAGGCCACCCTTCTGGTTTGTCTCTGCACCAAGGCCATCTCCGAGCTCAGAAGCAGTTGTCATTTGCTTGAAAGACAACGATGGGATGAGATAGGAAACATCAGACTCAACTTATTCAGTTTCTCCTTCATTTTATCGCGAGCTCATTGCTCTGTGGCTCAGCCCTAAGAAAATGCATGAGAAGTTTGCCATCACCATTGTCAGTGTGGGCTGGGCCTTGGCCTGGGAACAGCCTCTCCTGGGGGCTTCATCCTGACGGGACGGACCCTCAGGCCCACTTCGCTGTGTCCTGGGGCTGAGGGAGGGCAGGAAAGCAGAGGAGTTAGGCATTTTGCAGACACTCCTGGTGGAGTGTTCCGTTTCCCTCGTTTTCCCATTCCCTCGTTTCCCTCGTTTTCCCGTTCCCGTCTCTACTGTCAGCTCCGTGTCAGCTCTCTGCTGCAGGGCGGACAGTGGGCGGCCCGTGGCACCCGGGACTGGGGCCTCCTGAGCTGTGATGCATTGGGCACATTAGGAGTGTCTGTAAAACGAAGTCTTTCATTATGTTGTACCTGTGATCATGTCATAAAATCCAAAAGTTTTTTCTCTTTTTTAAGTTTTACTGCTGTGATACAGAAATGCATTTATTTTACACTCTTCCTTGGGGAAGAAACTGGAGCAGCTGGAAAAGAAACTTTTGGCTGAAAAACACTGTGAAGTTAATGTTCCCCCAAAAGTGATTATTTGAGTTCTGGAAAACAAGATTTCTAAAAACTAGAAATGACAAAGTGGATCAATGAAGGCGTATGTTTGAAAGGTTCTATGAAGATTTGTGGCGAGGCTTTAAAAGTTAAGCTCTCGGCGTACTTGTTTTCAAACTAACATTTTGCTCCTGGTTTCACACAGTTACACATCTGCTCCTGACCGCTGAGCTCGTTTCCAAGTGAAGGCTGGTGTGTCCTTCGAATGGCGTGGGGGCCTCCGTTGCATCAGTTCTCTCCCTTGAGGGTGTTGCCGCTTTCTTACTCTCAGAGCCTTGAAGCTTGTTGCAGTCGTCCTCATGTCGTTCCATTTCCCCTCTGTCCTGTGTGTTGCCTGGATGTGTTCCTTATCTGTTGTAAATGCTTGAAGTTTTCTCCTGTGGGATTCCTCTTACCCCTTCCACCATCACTTCCCTGGTTCAGACTTTTATTTTTTAAATTTCTAATGTTTATTTGTTTATTTCTTTTACATCTCTTATTGTTTGGCCTGTACTTTAAATCAATTTTTTAAAAATTGAAATATCATTGATTTACAGTGTTGTGCTAATTTCTGCTGTATAGCAAAGTGACTCAGTTAAACATAGACATACATTTTTAAAAAATATTCTTTTCCATCATGATTTACCATAGGATATTGATTATAGTTTTCTGTGTTTTGTAGTAGGACCTTGTTGTTTATCCAATCTCTATATAAAAGCTAGACTTTCAACACCTGTTTCTTGGATTGGTGCAGCCAGCTCCTAACATCATGTCCTGTTCCTTACTCTGTTCTTGATCCACTCTTCGCACTGAAGCCAGAATTATCTTCTTGAAACGCAAACTAAGTCATGTCCTTCTCTTCCTTAAGAACCTGCAGTGACTGCCCATCCTCTGTCTAGTAAAAGCCCAGCTCCATCTCAAGGATGCTCAAGATTTGACTCAAGCCATCTTTTCAGCCTTATTTCATACTTTCTTCATCTATGTTATCTGTGTTTCATATATTTTGGACCTTTAAAATCAATTTTCTTTTCATGCTCTTTTATAGTAGCTTGCTTGATCCTTGTACTTTTCCTGTTTCCAATGTTATTAAGAGAGTAATAATTCCTTCCTCTTCACCTCTTCATTACTTTACCTAATTCTCAATTAAGCGCCATTTCATTATGTCCTGAGATTAATTTCATCACTTGGTTCCCTCACTAGATTACTGGCTCCTTGGGAATCAGACCATGTCTTGCTTACTCATCTTTCATCATTTTGGACAATGTTTTTTATCAAGAAGATAGTCGATAAATGTGGAACTGAATTAATTTAACATTACCTTTCCCAAATTATTTCTTTGTTTGTATTCACTGAGACCCTACCAGGCGTTGGAGGAGGCTGAGGAGTTAGGAGATCTCATGGTCCTTGAAGGTGAGGGGATCCAGCCAAGCCCTTTTAAGGGAGGGCTTTTCCTTTCATAGGGCAGAGAGTTGGTCTTTGTTAAAGGAACGTTGAGTGAAATATGAAGTAGTTTTAGAAGAAAGGGACATGGCTGAGCCACTGATGGCAGCTGATGGCAAGTGAGAGCCTTCTGGGGAAGTAGAAGGCACTCTGACCCAGACTGAGACCTTTCTAAGCTTCAGTTTGCTCGTCTGTGAAGCCGGGAGAACAGTGGCGTCTCTTCCGTAAGGTGCTGGGATGATTTAATGAGATGATGCGTGCAGGCTGCTCGGCACAGGGGCTGGTGGATAGGAAGTCCTCCTCCAGTGTCGCTTGCTGCGCTGCTGTGGTTTCTAAGCGTTTCCGAGGGCGGCAGTGGGGCTGGGAAGGGCTGTCGATATCCTTACAGAAACCGCCTCTTTTGTCAGGGCGGGGACCCTCAACACGCCTTCCTCCACTGATGTTTTAGGGTGCCGTGTTCTTCACTGCTAGGGAACATTGATGAACAGGTGCTAATTTTCCTTCACAAAGCTCTCCGAAAACTCAAGTAGTTTTGGAATTTCTTTGGCCATGCTGTGTGTCAGGAGAGATTTTAGTTCCCCTATCAGGGATTGAAGCCATGCTCCCTGCATTGGGAGCACAGAGTCTTAACCACTGGACTGCCAGGGAAGTCCCAGAATAACTTTTACTATACAAATAGTATATGCTTCTTTTAGAAGTCTTGAAAGATATAAACAGAAAGGAAAAATTGTATATAACCCTACATAGGCAAATACACCATTAATATTTTATGTATTTCTTCTGTATTGTTTTCTATTTTTTTTAATTTGGATTTCTCTTTGAAGTTACATTTATTTCAAAAATATTATTTTGAATCCTGATTTTCTGTGTATCATAAGACATTTTTCATACTGCAGATTCTTTAATAAATGCCATTTTTAATGATTGCATACAGTTGCATTATGTTTCTGTACCATAGCTTATCTAACCATTACCTCATAATTGGATGTGCAGTTTCTTGCTAATTATTTATTATGTCTCGATTCTTAAGATCATCTTCCCTTCTGGGAGTTATATTGAGATCTCTGGAGATATTTACACATTTTCTAGGTAGTGCTTTAAATAGCTGGTTATCTAACAAGTTGATGGCTTTGCATCATTGTCTTTTGTTTTGGTAGAACACGTTTATAAACTTGAAAAGAACAAGGGAAAATATTTAGTCTCTGGTGTACTTGAATGATTGCATCTCAGGGCCTCCGATCCATTACCATGTAAATTAAGTGAAAAACAAGTAGAAAGTAATGCTGACGGGAAGCAGTTAACATGTCTCAGTGCAGGTTAATCTGAGTCAGTCAGTCTCACGTCACAGAGAGGCTTGTTTTCTCGGTACACAACAGGAGTTACTCTGTACCTGCTGGTTTGGCGGATCATTCATCTTTGTAGTGGCGGCATGTGACTCTCGCAGCCTTTGTAGTTGGACCATTGTGCTACCTGGATGTGTCTGTGGAGTGAAGGAAAGCCTCATTCATTTTTCTTGCTTGTAAGATCCTTCACTGGCTAGATGTCACGTTTCATGATACCTGTGTGTTCTCTGTAATGTCACTTACTGAGGCCATCTGGGTGGGGTGTCTTTCTTCAGATCAGATGACCCCTGACCTCTCTCATCCCGCGTTTGCATCATGCTCAGTGACCCTGACCTCCACCTGGACTCCACAGCCCTTCCTCTTGATCCCAGGCTTGAATCCCACATCTTCTTTAGCTCCTATGTCCTCTCCGACATCAAATCCCTTTTACTCGAAGCCATAAATAATGAATAGATTAATTAGATTGTGGCATCCTTGGTCATGTCTAAACATCTCTATCTCCAGGACCTTTAACTGTTCCCGGCACACAATGTTACTGTTTTTTCACTGATTTTTAAAAATTGTGGTAAGATAAACATAAGATTTGCCATTGTCTTTGTTTAATATTTATTTTTGTTTATTTATTGGTTTGGCTGCGCCGGGTCTTCACTGCGGCATGCAGGAGCCTCAGTTGTGGCCTGTGGGATCTGGTCCCCGGCCGGGAAATGAACCTGTGCCCCTGCATCGGGAGCATGGAGTCTTAGCTGGTAGACCACCAGCGAAGCTCCTGAGTGTACGTACGATGCATTGGCGTCGAGGGCGTTCATCATGTTATGCAGTCATCGCCACTCTCTACTTCTGGAACTTTTCTTTTTATCAAACAGTAGCCCTGGACCCACTGAAAGAATATTTCCGATCCCTGCTACCAGCTCCTGGTAGCCTCTACTCTGTTGTCTATGGATTTGACCATTCTAGGTACCTTCTGTAGGTAGAATCATAGTGTATTTTTCTTTTTGTGACTGGCTTATTTCCTTTGTTGTATTGTCCTTAAGGTGCCTCTTTGTTGGAGCACAGATCAGAATGTTCCTCCTTTATAATGCTGAGTCATATTCCATTTTATGTATGTAGCACATTTTGTTTATTTATCCACTGATAGAGACTTGGGTTGTTTCTACCTCTTGGCAGTTGTGAACAGTGCTGCTGTGAACATGGTGTACAGGAGTCTGCCTGAGTCCCTGCTTTCAGTTCTTTTGGGTGGGTCCCAGAAGTGGAACTGCTGGATCCCACAGTAACTCGATGTTTAGCTATTTGAGGGGTCCCACACTGGTTTCCGCAGTGGGTGTTTTCTGATTGAATGGAGAGAAGCTGAGATATTAGCCTGTTAGGACCGACTTGCTGTGGGTGTCAGAGTATGGTGGCGGGGGGTGGGGGGCAGGTGATCACCTGGCCATGGGGGTGGGTGAAGCGCTTGGTGATCATTGCTGTTTAGGAAGCTGTCAGGCCACCTCCGTGTCTGTGGCTGCTTCTGAGTCAGCACAGCAAAGAGGACAGAGCTGGCGCCACACGAAGGCCCTTAAATCGATCCTGAAAGTGTCGTTTCAGACTGTTTCAGGCCACGTCTGTGCTTTTCCTCTGTATGCTCCCCTCTCCCCCACCTTCCTTCATCAGTTTTCTTAATTCAGATTTGGAAGAAAAGATACATTGGCTTGGCCAAAAAGTTTTTCCATAACATCTTATTGATTTTTCGTATTATGGAAAAACCAGAACGAACTTTGTGGCCAATCCAATACTTCTTTCTCTTCTCTACCTGTTTATAGTGTCATAACTGACTTAATGCACACATGGTTGTCTCAGATTATTACTTAGGAGAGACCAGAACAGTCACACTGTGAAGTCACGATGTGCTGGTCTTCATGTCAGTGTCCAGTCCTGAAAAGGCCAGTGGCCTGTGGCCAGAAGTCTTGATGATAGTATTTCCTGCTCCTGTAAGGAGCAGTCTGCTTAGGTAATAACCAGGGTTTTACTAAAAATGTTCTGTTTGCACGATTTCTTCAGTTCCTTGGATTGGAAAAAACTCTCAAGCGTATTAGCTGCTCCAGTTTGGCCGAAATAATTGTTGGATGTTCTGGTTGGAATCGAGCAAGACCCATTGATGTTGCTGAATGTTTGTGTCTGCTCCAGATTCACGAGTTGAACTCCTGACTCCCAGGGTGGTGGTGTTTGGGGAGGGGGGGGTCTTTGGGAGGTGACTGGTTTAGATTAGGTCAAGGGGGGGCCCTTCCTCCCTCTGTGCCCATGCACCTGAGGAAAGGCCAGGTGAGGCCGCGATGAGAAGTGGACGTCTGCAAATCAGGAACTGGATCTGCGGGCACCTTGATCTTGGGCCTACCAGTGTCCAGAACTGTGAGAAGTAAATGTTCCTGTTAAAGGTGGTATCCGTGGCCCTTTGTCACGGCAGCCAGAGTAGGCTGAGAGGGTTGATTTTTAGTGACATTCGTTAAGGATGCATCACGGCCCAGTGGCCCCGCTGTGTGCTCAGGTGGACGTTCGGACTGACCCCAGGCTTCCTCCCAGCTCGGCACGAGGCTCCTGCCCTGGAATGGAGGTGAGCAGCGCCCATGGCCTTGACTTTCTGTGTCTGTTTTGGTAACACTGGGTCTCCGTCATCAGGCCTGATCTGTGGAGACAGGAAGACTCAGCCAACTGGGATTGAATCTCAAATCTGTTCCTGTCTGTATGACCTGGAGCAAATCATTTCACTGCATTGAGCTCATTAAATATTTTTACCATGAAATAATTTCAACATAGTAGTGTAAAGAATAATAAAATGAATTCCCAAATAACAGTCACCCAAATTTGAAAGTATCAAGATTTTTATATATTTACTTCATCTCTTGGCTTCCCTGGTGGCTCAGCTGGTAAAGAATCTACTCACAATGTGGGAAACCTGTGTTCTATCCCTGAGTTGGGAAGATCCCTTGGAGAAGGGAAATGCTACCCACTCCAATATTCTGGCCTGGAGAATTCATGGACTGTATAGTCCATGGGGTCGCAAAAAGTCGGACATGACTGAGCAACTTTCACTTTCTTCATCTCTGACTTTTCCTATTTGTTAAATTATTTTAAGGAAAAATCCCAGAGGCATCATTCCATTTCACACCTTCACCCTTTAGTATGCATTGCAAAAAAAAAAAAGGACATTTTTCTAATAAAATCACAGTGTTAATGTTATACCCCAATATTAATAATTATTTTTGATAGCATTTAATACCAATCCACAATCAAATTTCCTAGATTGTCCCTGAGTTCATTTTCATCACCTTTCAAAGGGAGATGATAATGCCCAGACCCTCCCTCCAGGGCAGGAACTTTGTGGGAGGGTATCGCATGCCTGCTTTGGATGGAGAGACTTTGGAGTTCTGCTGTATACCCCGGGGGCCTCACCTCTGAGGGGCCTAGTATAGGATCTGGCCCAAAGCACATGCTCACTGCGTGGAATTGTCCTAATGATGCAGGTGTTTCCTTATGCTTTGTGCTAAGAGCAGCACTGGTCCCGTGGACTGTACCGTGGACGTGTAGGCTGCCTGCAGCAGACCTGAGCTTGTTCTGTCATTTTCCGTCTCTAGGGCTTCTACATTTCTTCCCCTGGACATGAAGCCTCCTTTTCTGCCCAGCAACCATATGTTCATCCTCTGTTGTCAGTCGTGAAGTTTCTATAGCAGATGTCACGCGTCTCTGAGGAACCCCGTGTCCCAGAGGAGCCCCCACATTGAAGATGCACATGAAGTTATATGACAGTCTGTGTTCCCTGTTCTCCCTGCTGCAGCCGTGTTGGCTTACCAGTGCAGATCGCTCCCGGGAGACTTAGCTGGAAAGCAGCTCATGAGTTGGTTGTGTCCCCGGAGCCCTTGCTCTGCTCCAGAGGCAGGTGGCTGCCTGCCTGTCATCTCTAGAAAACAATAGGATTCCGCCTGATGGAGGAGAAGGCAAACGCATGTGGCTGGAGTCATGGGCTCAGCTGGAGAGCAGGGGTCTGTTGAGACCGAGGGAGATAAGTGAACATGGTGTGTTTACCCTTTACCTGGCTTCCACACCCGGCCTGATACACTACGTGGGAAAGCCTGCCCGGGAGAAGTGCGCAAAAGGAGAGGCTAAGGCACAGACTGGGGAGGTTCCCAGCTGGAGACGCTGCAGTGAGGCCCACGGCTGTTCACGTCCCCACTGTGTCCATCCTGTTAACTGCAACCAGCCAGCAGGACAGCTGGGTACCATTCCTCCTCGGGTAACTTTGCAGGAGGCATTGAGCATCACTCACAGGTTCATACCTGTCTTCATTTCAGCGGGGCTTACTGGGAGAGCATAGTTCCACCTAGTCAGGTGCCTAACCTATGAGTGCTCTGCCCAACATGACGAAAGTTAGGTCACTTAAGTGCTCTCAGTAGGAGCCTTTGGGAGATTTTGTTGTTGTTGTTCAGTTGCCAAGTCATGTCCGACTTTGCAACCCCATGGACTGCAGCACACCAGGCTTCCCTGTCCTTCACTATCTCCCGGAGTTTGCTCAGACTCATGTCCATTGAGTCGGTGATGCCATCCAACCATCTCATCCTGTTGTCCCCTTCTCCTCCTGCCTTCAGTCTTTCCCAGCATCAAGGTCTTTTCAAGTGAGTTGGCTTTTTGCATCAAGTGGTCAAAGTGCTGGAGCTTCAGCTTCAGCATCAGTCCCTCCAGTGAATATTTAGAACTGATCTCCTTTAGGATTGACTGGTTTGATCTCCTTGCAGTCCAAGGGATTCTGAAGAATCTTCTGCAGCACCACAGTTCAAAAGCATCAGTTCTTTGGCACTCAGCTTTCTTCATGGTCCAACTCTCACATACGTACATGACTACTGGAAAAACTGTAGCTTTGACTATACAGACTTTTGTCGGTAAAGTGATGTCTCTGCTTTTCAATACGCTGTTTTGGGAGATTTACCGCCTATAAATTGAAGATGATTTGATTGTTTAAAGAATTTTCTTCGTGCTGCAGATTGGCATTACTGTATTATATCCAGGTTGATTCTGATTGCTTTCCTGCCTTCCTGCTCCCTAAGGAATGACGCTTAGACACATAAACCCCCTTAACCCACTAATACATGTGCCTGAGGTCTGGGCCGTCTCCACCTGGCCATTGTTCTCCAGTCCGGGAGCTTGTGATCTCCCTGTGCAGCCCCGTGCCCTGTGCCAGCCTCCCGTGCCCGCAGGCCCCCTGACGGTGGTGACAATGTCACCGTTCCTCCGCACTCAGCCTTGCATCCACCAGTCTCTGTTCTTAATCCGTTATCTCATTTCCCTCTTGGTCATTCTGTAGATGGCAGGACAAGGCTCAGGTGGTCACCCCACAGATGGGGAGGAACCAGACCGAGTCCTGGAACCCGGCCTCACTGCCCGGCCCGAAGCCTCACCCCCGTGCTATGCTCCTCTGTCCCCCCGAGTCCTGCACCCTCCCTGCCGGCTGGGACAGGAAGCAGGCAGTTGTGAGCCTCTGATTCCTGACGCCTTCGCCCTTCTAAACAGTGGGAGTGAGGACACCACAGGCTGAGGGGCGAACACGGGATTTTTTTTTCTACATATGATTTTATTTATGTATTTCTTAATTTTGGTTCTTCTGAGTCTTCGTAGCAACGAAGACTTTTCTCAGTTTTCTCTAGTTCTCAGGCTTTTCTCTAGTTGCGGCGAGTGGGGTACTCTCTGGTTGTGGTGTGCAGGCTTCTCTTTGCGGCAGCGCCTCTTGCTGCAGAGCAGGGCTTGTGGGCTCATGGGCTTGTGGGCTCAGCAGGAGCGGAGCATGGGCTCAGGAGTTGTGCTGCCCGGGCTCAGCTGCTTTGAGTCATGTGGGATCTTCCCAATCCAGAAGTCAAACCCATCTTCCCTGAATTGGCAGGCAGACTCTTTACCACTGAGCCACCAGGGAAGCCCCAAACTCGGAATTTTTGACATGACCTTTCACTTCCTTTGGGCTCAGTTTTCTCATTTGCAAAATGGGCACAGCAATGCCTGCCTTCCTGAGTTACCACAGGTTTTCCAGCAGGAAGCACTCTGGAGCTCTGAGGTGTCACAGAGTCTGTGAGCTGGTGTCTAGAGCCCCCTGTGGGTGACAAGCAAACTTTCACTATTACCTGCACCCTCCCCTCCTCCCTCCTAGTGAGAGGCATGGGGGTGAGGTGGAGAAAACCAGCCTTATCTCACAAAGCTTTACTTTTAAATAAAAATATTGATTTGTAATTATTTGCTTACATATCTGTTATACAGATGGACTGTGCACTCGTTGGGAACAGGCCTTGGCATTTTGCTTGGTACCTAGTAATTGCTGGAAAAATATTTGTTAAGTAATAAAATGTACCAATTCTCTAGTCCTGCTTGCCCATCGACTTTCTTGAAATTTGATAAGGTTTTATTCTCTTGGAAAATGAAATCTCTTAGGAGATGGTAACTTCATTTCCTTTTTATCCACAGACCCTTATGTGGAGCAGCCACCGGTGATTATTTAAACAAATTGAATAAAGCTTCTGTTTTCTTTTTGTCGCTTGTGGTCGCTGCCCCTTTATTTCTGTCAGAAGATTGGACTCATTGGACTGTCAAGTATTGGGTTAAGAATTTTATTTTTGCTCAAAAAAATAGAGCAGAAAAATCACACTCCCCTCCTTTTTCTTTGGTTTGCTGCTGCTGCTGCTAAGTCGCTTCAGTCGTGTCCAACTCTGTGCGACCCCATAGACGGCAGCCCACTGGGCTCCCCCGTCCCTGGGATTCTCCAGGCAAGAGTACTGGAGTGGGGTGCCATTGCCTTCTCCGTTCTTTGGTTTAATTAACCTTTATTTTTATTTTCTCATCAGAAAAAAAGGATGTGACACAGAGCCTGGAGAACTATACCTCCAAGTGTCCCGGTACCATGGAACTGCTCACCCTCCCAGACGGGCTCACACTGCCCCCAGTACCCTTCACCAAGCTGCCCATCGTCAGGTAGGACGAGCTGGCCGGAGCGCGGGAGGGGGACTCGCTCCTAGCACCTGCTTTGTTCTGATCAGGTAGATCTGCAGAAGGGTTCCCGTTTGCGGTTGCCTATGTATTTGGTCCATCGTCTCATAAAGTCTCAGCTGCCGCTTGTGAAGCGTGTTTCATAGATGAGAGAGTCAGACCAGGGCCATCATAGAATGGCCATTGCCATGTGCCTTTCCACCGGCAGAGTCACACCAGCCTGTGTCTGCCTGGTTCTGCAGCCAAGGCATGGCTTCTCTGCATGATGGAGAGAAACTGGGCCTCGTGGTGCTTACCTGTGTCTGGTGGACTGTTCACCCCTGCACACAGGCCCGGGAGTGCCTCCACTCATAGGGCTGTCCATGGCTGCTCTGTCTCCAGACTGGCTGCGAGCCCGTCCTTATTCCCGTGGACCCCCAGCCCCACACACCCTCATGAAACCACTGAGCAGGCCGATTGTGTGGTGGTTTCATTCCTTTGCTTAGCTCCACCTTATGCTCACAGTGCCTTTTCCTCCATTGCTCTGCCTGGCAGCATTCAGTCGTCTTCCAAGATTTAGTTTAAGGATTATCTCTTCTGTAAAACCTTTTCCCTGAGCTACTCAGACAGAAATAATTACACCTTCTGGATAATTACCAATTATTTCAGTGGCAAAGAGGAGAAAACCTAGCAGTGGATAGCAAATAAGAGGTTATTTTTTTTATTTATTAAGAATTTGGAAACAAGTAGCTTCTCTGTAATGCTGTCTTTACCTCATGATGACCAAACGGCTGCTGCAGCTCCAGATGACACATCTACATCCAGGAAAGGATAAAGGAAGAAGGGCCAGGGCCAGGGAGCCTAACTTTTGTTTACTAGCAAAGCAAAAATGATCTTGACAGATTCACAGTGGACTTCTGCCCCAGTCTCCTTGACCAGGAGTGTATCTCCTGGCCCCTGCTGGTTGTAAGAGAGGTTGAAGAAATAGGGTTTAGCTCTCCCAATCTCTGTAATGTAGGTGAGGAAGGGAGAAGGGGACAGAGTTGTGCTGGGTTAGCCAGCCAGGAGCATCTTCCATGTCTTTCTTCCATTTCATTTATGGAATGTGATTGTACATCTTTGTTCTGTCTGAGAGCTCCCTGGAGAGACCTTTCTTTTTACAACCCTTAGGTGCTCTTGTGTGTTGAGTGAATGAACAGATCCAGCCATCAGAATTCTTAGTAAGCAGTCCTCAGAACATCTGACCCAGATTGTCTTAGGCACAAAGGGGTTTATGGCGCATAAACCAGCAGAATCCAGGAGAGGGATTCAGGCATGACCGGAGCCAGGTGTCACAGTCTCACCAGCACCTGCCTCGTTCCCCTCTCAGCTCTGCCCTCTGTAGCCAGGCTTTAGTCTCAGGCTCTGGGTAGCATCAGGCTGGCAGCTGCAGCTCTCTGTCCTGCAGTGTCTGGGAGAAGAGAAGGTGATACCCATGGAAGAAAGATAAAGCTTCCTTCTCCTGGGAGCCTCCACAGACGCCCCTGCTCTCCGGCACTTCTGCTGGGTCATGAACTCAAATCTGAGTCCCTGCTCCACTCCCTGCTTCCTTTCGATAGAGTTGAAGTTAAGATCTGGGTGCTGTCTGTGCGCCTCACTGTCGGGGTTGCTGCTGCTCGCAGTGGACAGAGCTAGGCAGTATCTGTTTATAGACACACATTATTCACTGCACGTTCATACCCATGATTATTTCTGCATCTGTTTCTATGTACTGGAAACTGTGAGTTCATACTGATACCTATACCTCCAATTCCACCCAGCACCTTAGGGGTCCTTCTGGTATCTGTAAGTCCTTCTCAAATTGGGGAAATCTGTCTCCCATTCGCCTCAATCTAGTTGCTCATTTGGTCAGTTCCCCTACTGGTTACGATGGCTACAGTGTTGATCTCCCTCCCCACGGGGAGCTCTGCCCCAGTCCTGTGGGTCCCATCACCCCACTTGGGCAGCTTTGACCATTGCCCATCTGTGCAGAGATAGCCAGGAGGTTCTCAGGTATGTCTCCCCTGTAAATAAGGTTGAACAATTGAAAACCGAGAGAAAAGGTAAGCAGATTTGTCCTATGGCCTTCTTACCAACATATTTCCTGTCACTTTCCTTATGAGTGTCCCACCTCTGCTTTGCATCGTTCTTATTAGCCACAGTATCCTGCTGCTGCTGCTAAGTCGCATCAGTCGTGTCTGACTCTGTGCGACCCCATAGACAGCAGCCCACCAGGCTCTGCCGTCCCTGGGATTCTCCAGGCAAGAACACTGGAGTGGGTTGCCATTTCCTTCTCCAATGCATGAAAATGAAAAGTGAAAGTGAAGTCGCTCAGTCGCGTCCGACTCTTAGCGACCCCGTGGATTGCAGCCTACCAGGCTCCTCCGTCCATGGGATTTTCCAGGCAAGAGTACTGGAGTGGGTTGCCAGTGCCTTCTCCGGACAGTATCCTGAGGTATCAGCTTTTAAAATGCCAAATGTTTCCAAACGGAATCCCTAAAAATAATTCTTGCTCTGGAAACGTCATCCCTGGAATTCTGCTTTACTGTTGGCAGCTTCATAGACCAAATACAGTGTTATTAATTTCACAGCAATTTATGCTGAATGAGTTATGCTTCCTTTAGGTCAGGTACCTTGAGTGACTGTTTTTCTGGGTACATTTTATGGGCAGACATTTGATGCTGGACTTTGAGTCATGAATGAATGCCATGGCTGGCTTGTTGAGTTTCTTTTCTGTCTAACCATGCCCTCAGAATCCCTCTGCAGTTTTTAAAAGCCTTTTATGTGATCTGAGGTTTCTGTGCTTGAGTACATGATTCCTAGGATGACAGGTGACATCTTGTTTTTAGGTGGTGACAGTGGCACAGCGTAGAAAGCTATTTGTGTTGCGAGGAAATGGTGTCGTTTTATTGATGAGCGAGCACAGAGGCTTGAGTCGATGCTGCTGGTCCAGAGTTGAGCAGGGTGCTCGCAGCATCACTGGGACCAGCACTTCGTTTCTTTGCCTCTGCCCGCGGGTGTTGTGATCTTTGCGCAGGGACTTGGCTCTCTGTGCCTGTAAACGAGTGCTGTTTTAGGGAGGGAAGAGAAGGGCTTTTGTGCACCTGCCATGTGTCAGGTGCTCTCGTAGGTGCTTTGTTTTGTTGTTTAGTCATTCAGTCGTGTCCAGCTCTTTGCAACGCCATGGACTGTAGCCTGCCAGGCTCCTCTGTCGGTGGGATTTCCCAGGCAAGAATACTGGAGTGAGTTGCCATGCTTATTAACTCAGTCCTCGGAGTGGAGGTTTGAAGGTCTCTGTTTTAGACCACTCCCCCTCCTCTGCCTGACTTTGGAATCAGCAGAAAGAAACATCTGTCTCAGGTGGACGGTGGAGACCATGCCCGCTGTGACTCAGGGCTGCCCAGATGTTCCCCAGCCTCTGGCAGAGCTCTGGGGCCGGCCCCATTCCATCGTGCAGAGAGCCAGACAGAATCCGTGCTCTTGGTGGGCGGGCAGGCCCCAGAGAAGGGCCTGAGCGGCGCACATGCTGGTTCTCTTGCCAGGTCTGTCGCCTCCTGTAGGAGGAGTGAGGGGAAGACGAGGTCGGGACCCTACCCTAGGCTGTGCCTCCTCTGGGAAACATGGGGCCGGGGGGCACATCCACGGGACCTCCTGGACTGCGTCATCAGGTACCGATCATCTTTCCTATTTCGAGTGAGAGGCTGAGGTCCAGGGCTGAAGCCCTCTGTGCTGGTGGGTCCTTTGACCGCGGTCAGGTCTGCGGCTGTTGCAGGTGCGTCTCCCCCGGGCTGGATGCAGCGGGCATGAGATGCTTGTTGGTCGTGGCATCTCAGCCAGTGTGAGGACTTGCCGCCTCACCCCAGCACAGCACAGCCGGGTCCTTTGTGCACAGAGGGCTGGGATTTGCCGCTGTTGGTGATAAACTGCTTAGCCTTGAGGATACGGCTTTGAAAGATTTGGAAGCTGAGTTGGAAATCCAGCTTTTGGGAGTTTATTCATTTAACATTCACCAAGAGGTACGCGTTGGTGTGTTGCACCAGCACTGGACTTGAGACAAGTGAGGCCCTGGGTGCCCTCTCCTTGGAAAGCTCATGGCTGAACAAGCAGAAAACTGAGTGATTCTGATCCTGTATGAGAAAAGCATGCTGAGGGGCTTGCAAAGGCAAGGAGGCAGAGAAAGTGCAGCACAGAGCCTTTTCTTAAAGAGCTGTGGCGGGTGAGCACCGGCTCTGCCTTGGGTTGTGGTGGGAACAGGTGAGGATCACACTTGTGACCCGGACCTCCCCGGGGCCAGGCTTGGGGAGCTGCCAGTGATGTCCGGGTGTGGTGGGGGTGCTCGTGTGCAGGACGGGGTCACGGTGGAGGCTGGGAGAGCTGAAAAATGCGTGATGTGGATTTTGTGAGGCGGTCTCTAGTTTATAGACACACACACACAGATGTACATATGTAGTCAGCACAGATTAGCCTGTGCTGTGGCAGAAACATGACCCCTAGAATCTCAGAGAGATCAGCACTCAGCATGGCCCAGGTTGACGTCTCCTTCACGAGGTGTCTGATGCAGATCAGGCAGGTAGCTTTCCAGGGTGGCTGACCTCCCCGAGGTCACTCAGTGATCCGGGCACGTCTGTCTGCTCCGTGTCCAGCCCCCAGGACTGCCTTGAGGAGGAGGCGGGGCACCGCTGGGAGTGCTTTGTCTCCGAGGGACCCTGCGCAGCTTCCCCTCCCAACCCTCCAGCCTTACCTCCTGCAGAGGGGCTGTGGGTAGGGAGGGGCTCAGTGCCCCCAACCTTCCAACCCACCCTCCCCCCTTCACCGTCCCTTCAGTCTCAGTCTCACTCTGGATCCTGAGCCCTGTCTTGCCCAGCTGTCTCTCCCAAGGGCGGTCACAGGTGCCGTAGTTGAAGGCCGTGCTGTGTCCTGCTGTCCCCAATTTCCAGCCATGGGGGTTGGTCAACATGCTTCCTCTCCCCGTGTTGGTTTCCTCGTTGACGACTTGGAGGTGATGGTGATAGCACCCCAGCTCGGGAGGCGGGTGAGGTTTAGTTGGGATGGCGCGTGGGCGGCAGTGGGCACAGGCCTGAGGCCTGGCTCCGTAGACCGTGGGCCTTCAGTCTGGGCTGGCTGGCATCACTAGCAGACATCCACAGCTGGAAAAGCGGTTTAGTGAGGCGCAGACCGCGCAGATGCAGAAGCGGACGTGCACGTGCTGCCCTTCGCCCGTGGTTCCTTCAGATCGTCCGGGTCAGGGTCTGCGCCTCTGTTTGCTGCGGGCCTGCCTGTCAGAAGGAGGGAGCCGGCTTCTGCAGAGCAGTGGGCCTGGCACCCACCGCGCCTCCCTGAAGCCTCACAGTGGTTCGTGTTATAGCCCAGGAGCCTGAGCGCAGGGAAGGTGGCCCTGCAGGAGCCATCCCGGGGGAGCAGGCCGAGGGGCGCAGCTGTGTCTGCCCACGGACGTCCTCTCTCCTGGGACCGGCTAGGGGGTGGGGGGTGAGTTGCGCTGCCTTCTCTGCTTTGTCCTGCAAAGCTGAGTGCTTTTCTTCCCCTCAGGTTATCTGCTGTTTGATCTATTGTCCTTATAACACCAGATATTTGGTCGTATTTATGCTGAAGCCAAGCTAACAAGGCAGTTGAAGAATTTTTGTTTCCTTTGAAACAACAGGTGTGTGAAACTGCTGAACCTTCCCGCCAGCCTCCGGCCGCAGAAGATGAAGAGCTTGCTGGGCCAAAGTGTGTCAGCGAAGAGCCCCTTCATCTACTCCCCGATCATCGCCCACAGCCGTGGGGAGGAGCGCAGCAAGAAGATAGGTAGGCTGGGCCGCCCGACCCCCAGAGGCTTGTCTGGACTTGAGATCGTGAGACTTGACGCGGTTCACGTGAGCCTGTGGGATATACCCTCTCGCAGGTGTATTCCATTTGCTGGCTTTGACTACTGCCTATGGATCTGCCTTTTTAGTGTCTATTTTGAAAAAGGGGGTTTTCTTAAAGTTCTAGAAACCAGAAGACCTCTGTTATCCGAGACTTAGGTCAATTACAGAGAAGAGGTACTTGGAGACCAGGGTGATTTTCCAAGCCTGGAGTGACTGCTGAATCATCCAAGGAGATTAAAGGTCATCTTTGTTCAGGACTGCCTGGGCATAAGGGTGTCCCATCACTGTCCTATTTGAAGGCTGACAGTGCTCATTCTGTGTCTCGCTGATGGTCGTCACCTCTTCTGAGCGGCCTGGTGACTCAGCAGGGCGCCGTGACATTGTGTCTTGGGGGTAGGTGGGGAGGGAGCACTCATTGCTGAGAACCCCTCACAGGTTTCTCTGTGCGCTCAGCCCCCTGCCACGTCCCAACCCTTGGCCCCCACGCTTCCTTCCTCCCCGTGGACCCCAGGGTTCCCCTGTGCCAGCCCGTCCCTCTGTGCCCTCCCCCAAGCCTGGCCGTGCTGCAGGCCTCATTCCTCGCCCGCTCCCCCCTCCTCGGACCCCGTGCACTTGGGGATTGTGGTGCCTGCGAGTCGCAGTGACAAAGCTACAGGGCTGAGAGGCGGATCACTGGTTGGTCATTGCTGACTCTGTCCGAGAAGTTTCAGTAGAAGACCCGCAGAGCTTCTGCAACTCAGTGCTGGCTTCTCCTCTGTCTTCTCTTTTCCTCCCTTCATTTTTACAGCCCCAGTGTGAGAGAAGGCGTACTGGCTTCTCGAGGCCCTTCTCCCCAGGATGCAGCTGTCCGGGTACACTCACCCACCACCCACACCCGGAGCTAACCCCGCCCACCGCGCACTGTCTGCCTTTCCGCTCACCTCCTCCCGCCTTTCCGCCCCTGCTCTGTGGCCCCAGCCACACGACCACTTGCTGTTTTTTGAATGTGACCTCTTGTTCCAGTCTCAGGGCTCTGCTCTGGGTGAATGACCTACAGCAGCAGTCTCCTGGCTCTTAGGGGAGCAGGGCCTGACCCAACAGGCCCTTGTGACTTGATTGCAAGTCTTTGACATTCTAGTTTTAGCCTGTGATTCTGAGAGACAGCCCTGGCCTCCTGGCTGCTCCTCTGCTCTGGAGAAGATGCCAGAGAGGCTGAGATCAGGGGAGCGGGTGGACCTTGTGGTTGAGCTGTGGTGGAGCTGGTCCTGGGCGTCTCCAGCACATGCCAGTGAGCACTGCCCGTCTGCCAGGGGACGCCTCCTTTGATCTCTTGGAGGTGGGGGGCTTGGGTCCTGTTCGCATCAGAGTCTTAGGGGTCTCTCGATGGTAGGCAGGCCACTTTCTGGGCCCCTTCCCCCAGGTGGACCTGGGCCCGTCATTGCAGTGTTAACAAGGTTTGTCTCCGGGACCTTGTAGGAGTCTCTGGCTGCTCTCGTTCAGTTCAGTTCAGTTCAGTTGCTCAATCTTGTCTGACTCTTTGCGACCCGATGGATTGCAGCATGCCAGGCTTCCTTGTCCATCCCCAACTCCCGGAGCCTGCACAAACTCACGTCCATCAAATCAGTGATGCCATCCAACCATCTCATCCTCTGTCGTCCCCTTCTCCTCCTGCCCTCAATCTTTCCCAGCATCAGGGTCTTTTCCAATGTGTCAGTTGGCCGCATATCAGATGGCCAAAGTATTGGAGTTTCAGCTTCAGCATCAGTCCTTCCAATGAATATTCAGGACTGATTTCCTTTAGGATGGACTGGTTGGATCTCCTTGCAGTCCAAGGGACTCTCAAGAGTCTTCTCCAATGCCACAGTTCAAAAGCATCAATTCTTTGGTGCTCAGCTTTCTTTATAGTCCATCTCTCACATCCATACACAGAAAAATCATAGCCTTGACTAGATGGACCTTTGTTGGCAAAGTAATGTCTCTGCTTTTTAATATGATGGGACCAGATGCCATGATCTTAGTTTTCTGAATGTTGAGTTTTAAGCCAACTTTTTTACTCTTCTCTTTAACTTTCATCAAGAGGCTCTTCAGTTCCTCTTCGCTTTCTGCCATAAGGGTGGTGTCATCTGTGTATCTGAGGTTATTGATATTGGGTCTCATTAGGGTTGATAGTAAGTTTTCTCCCTAAAGGACGTTTTAGGAAAGTTTCACCCATTTTGTGTATAGAAGCTTCTAGAGATGATCTGAGGGACTGGAGACACCTTCTCGGGACCAACGGCATGATCTGTGGGGCCTCATGCAGAAGGAAAACGTGGGGCCCCCTTGTTCAAACATTAGGAAGACTTTGGAGACAGAGAAGGCCCTTAAACAGAATGTGGGTCCCCCTGAGTCAGGCACAATATGGCTGCAAAGTCACCACTCTCGAAGCTGGCCTTTCCTCTTCTTTCCTCTCCAATCTTTAGAAACTGCTGAGGCTTCCTTTTATGAAAAGAGTACTCTGTATTTGCTGCAGAGGGTTTTTACCTCATCCAGTGATGCTGCAGGTGTCGTGTTCCCAATTTACCATGAGAAAATTAAGACTGAGTGAATGTAAATTGCTGCCCTAGGTCAGGAAGGAAATTAAGTTGCAGAGCTCAGACTTTGTCCATGGTTTATGACTCAAAGCCCAGAGATATTTTCCTTTATCTCTTTTTTTTGGCTGTACTGCGTGGCTTATGGGATCTCAGTTCCCCGACCAGGGATTGAACCCACACCCCTGGCAGTGGAACTGTGGAGTCCAAACCAGTGGACTGCTAAGGAATTCCCAGGGACTTTTTTCCTCATGACAGTGAGAAGCACCAGTTCCTCTGGGCTGGGGATAAGTTCAGTGGATAATGCAGGATTTTTTTCTGGGATGTAACAGAAACTTCAGCCAAAATGCATGTTATTTGTTGGAGACCCATGGGTAGAAAAGTGTAATTTATATTCCGTAGGTTCTAATATCTTTCTGACAATAGACTCAGTAGCGAATGCCTGCCTGCAGGTTTGAAGAATCACATGTCTTTAACCCAGAATTCCCATCTCTATGAATGAATCTCTGTGTGATTGGGGGGAGTTATCACAGCGAGGACACGGAGTATTAGACGGGAAGAAACGCTGGGGGCAGCTCCCGGGACCATTTTCCGTGCTACCGTGGAGTAATTTACCAGTCTTTCCATCTAAACTCCACGCGAGGTGATGGCTGCGCACATCCTGAGTGTGAGCACAGAGAGGTGAAGGGTTTTGTGCAATCTGTGCCAGGACTTGGCATGGCCGGGTTTCATGCCAAGGTCGGCAGCCGCCTGGGAGGATGGACAGGCGGGAGCTATCCGATGGCCTCGGTCAGTTGCCTGGCCTCCCTGGGCTGCAGCTGTACTGTCTGTGGGGAGGGGGCGCTAGAAGCCCACTGCGCGGGCTCCTCGGGTCGAGGGAAATGCTGACATCACAGTACCCGGGTGCTGTTCACTTAAGGCTCTGAGCAGCATTGTGTGCACTGTCCAAGGTGCTGGGGGTACAGTGAGAAATCAAGAGTGCCCCCTGCCAGATGGGTCCAGCCAGCATGGTGGAAAGAGATGAGCTTGTCGACAGAAGCCCCCAAAAGATGCTGTTAGTCCACAGCTAAGACCTGCCCGGGGGCCGTGTAGCACTGTGGGGGGGGCCTGAGACAGAGGGCTGTTTAATAGCCTCCAGTGCTGGTCCTTTCCGAGGTTTCTGGGACAGACTGTGGAGGAAGGGGCCCCACCGTGGCCTCTGGCATGCTAAGACCTGGGATGGAGATGCTCTCTTGTCAGACATTAATAACTGTTCTGTGATAAAGATTTATCTTAGGTTTACCTTTAGTGACTACGACTGTGCGAGTATAAACGATTCCTTTCAGAACCTCAGGAAAATGAATTTTAAAATGATGGCTATTTGACCATGACAGAGCAGACAAACAACTCCTTCACTATCAGGTAGCAGCCTGTTAAACAAATGACGTTTTCCTTGGCTGTGAGGAAGGGCTGGGTGCTGGTCGCTGAGGCAGTGATGTGCTCGGGGTGCTGCTGAAGGCGGGGCTGGGAGCCCTGTGTCCCTGCAGCAGGAGTTCTCAGCCTGAGGCGGGTGAGGAGAGGTGGGTTTCTGGAGCCAGCGGGGAGCAGCAGCGTGAGAGCAGCCAAGGCTTTGGGGCTAGGCAGACAGGAGGTGGACCTGGCGGCCTCACTTGTCAGGGCTGTGAATGATGGACGGTTCAGCCTGTCTGTGTCCTTGTTGGTGAATGAGGATGATATGTGCCCTGCTGACCACTGCACCGTGTTGTTAAGACTGCATATGGGCACCTGCTTGCGTAAGCATTTTAAAAACCAGCTCTCCTGGTGGGCTGCTTCTTCCTTGTGTGCAGTTTCAGGATGCCACATGTTTGATGCAGCCTGTCTTAGTCTCTCTGCGAGGGCCTGGTGCAAAGTGTTTGGGGAAAATGGTGTCTTTATGAAAGCCTATGAAGCTGAAGAATTCTGGTCAGTAAATCTTAGTGTCTACCCTAGGAGAAGCTCTTTACCCACCACTGTCAATTCTAGACACTTCTCTGAGTTCAGAGACCTGGCTTGAATCCCTGCCACACCACTTCCTGGCTATGTGATTCCCAGCACATTTATTAACCTGCCTTGGTCCCTACCTTGGAACAATGAGATTGTAATACTTCCCTCACCAGGGCATTATGCAGAGTCAGAGACAGCCTTCCAAGGGCTGGACAGTGCCTCCTGCCCCACTCCTCACTTGGTTCTCAAGACTCTTCTGAATTGCCCAGTGGAGTATCTCAAAGGGAGGAGAGGGAAGTGGAGTGGGGGTGGGGACTGCGCAACAGATGACCACTGACTTAGTTGCTTAAAGAACACAAATGTATTTTTCTCACTGTTTCCTTCACGAGTGCGGCCTGTGTTGGTGTGGGCCTCTACTCAGGGTCTTGCAGGCTGAGATCCAGGGCCCAGCTGGGGCTGTGTTCTCATCGGGAGGTTCGACTGGGCAGGGTCTCTTTCTCAGCTCCCTCGGGTTCTCGGTTCCTTGGGGTTGTGGGACTGAGGTCCCCGTCCGCCTGCTGGGTATCACCTGGACCATTCTCAGCTCTTCGCGGCTGCCCTCAGACTCTGGCCACGTGGCCTCCTCCACACGCCCGCTCACATGTTGAGACTTCTCACTCAGGGTGAGCAGGTTCCCTTCCATGGCTCATCTCAGAAGACCAGGCCCTCCTGGGATAATCTCCCTTGGCTTAACTCAAAGCCCACTGCTTTGAGGGCTTGGGGGCCCTCATCACATATGAAAATCTCCTCCCCCTTTGTTACAGAACATAACTGATCCTTGTATTCACACTCAGGGAAGAGGATTACACAGCATATATACCAGGGGTCGGGGGTCTTGGAGGTCATCTCAGAATTCTGCCTCCTGTACGTGTTGAACTGCAGCTGACCTGGGCAGTGGTCAGGGAGGAGGCGCCACTGTCTTCTCTCACAAACTTCAGAAGGGGAAAGAGGAACCACGTTCTGTGCCACTTAGAATTGACCACAGTGCCATCTTCCTGAGTGCCAGCCTCTGGGCCTGAGGTCTGTGTGATGAGCGGTGGCTCTACACTGGGAGCAGTGCTATCTGGGTTACTTCCAGGTTTGTGAAGCTGCGTTTGGCACCAAGCGAGAGAAGCATCAGTCACAGGCCATCTAAGTAGCAGTGACAATGTGCTTGGCTTTGGAAAAAGCTAGCAGTAACGTAGCTTTAAACTGTCTCTCCCCAGATGGTCATAATGCCACTGCTTCATTGGAAAATAGCCAGAGGAGTGGTCTGAAGCCACGTGAAACATGCAAAAACACCAGCTAACACATGGATTCCTTTGTGTGTGTGTATTTCCAGATTTCCAGTGGGTTCAAGGAGATGTGTGTGAAGTTCAGCTGATGGTGTATAACCCAATGCCATTTGAACTCCGAGTTGAAAACATGGTACGTATCACCAATCATTTGACCCTTTTGGGCTAAACATCAGTTTACCATTGATGCATGTTTCTTAGTTAGTATTTGAGTCATACTTCCTATGACATATGTCTGTTTTTAAGATTTGTTTTGCCAAAGATTGTAATCTTTTTGTGAATGAAGACTGCGTCTTGCATTCCCATGTTTTTAGTGCTTGGTTCTCAGTAAGTTTGTGAATCAGTGAACGAAAGACATCTCGGATTTGAACACATGCAGAACTGAGTTGACTGTATGTAATATTTGAAATAATCGTGTTGAAATTCATATGAGATTAGCGAGGTTACAAAATCTATAGTGTGCCCCCCACTCAACCTCACTGTTACTTCACTGCTGAAGATGATAAGATGACCAAGGCCTCTTTATTTATAAGAGAATAAATGACTGCAGTGCTAATGCGAAATTTCCTCGAGTTTGAAACCAGATGTTCTGTTTGTGTGTTTGTGTACGGCGTTAAATGTTCCCTCTGCGGTGGTGTCTGCTGAAACTCCTCCCCTAGTTCCGCAGTAGGGGAAGGAGGTTTGTGTGGCTCTCCATGCTGGACCTCGTGTTCCCAGAGGAGAGCCCTGCACGCACTGGATGGATTCCAGTCCCGCAAGCCTTCTCTGTGCTTATCATTGTTTGAGACCCCTTTGTAACTTCTCAGTGACATGCGAAGGGTGCTGTTAGTGGGTGACGCTTTCCTCTGGGGTTTTATGACTCTTGTTCAGAGCTTGCTGAGTGCCTAGGCCACATGTCAGACCAGGTCTCTGCCCTGTGGTCAGGGTGCAGGAGGGGCTGTGGGACCCATGTGGAGGGTCGGGGAGGCCCCGCTGAGGACACAGAGTGAGTGGGAGCTCACAGGCAGACTGGTAGTTATTTAAGATGATATTTGGGCCTCTGGCATGAGAATGGTTTTCCCCTGTCCCTTGAAGCTCTTAGAAATTCAGCTGAGTATTGAGTGGACAACCCTGAGGTCCTTCCTATAAGAGAGCCACCTATTAGGATGAACGTTTCATGCCAGCCTTGGGCTTAGCTCTTGGTCAGGCCTTGTAGTGGCTTTGTCTCCTGGCCTAAGCCAGGAATAACATCGAGAGTTGTTCAGAGAATTTTCCCTGAAGTGGTTAAAGTATCATATGCCTACTCTTTCTTATACATTTTTTTTAGCTTTAATTTTAACTGGTTAAAAAGTAATACATGCATTTGGGACTTCCTTGGTGGTCCAGTGGTTAAGAATTTGTCTTGCAATGCAGGGGACATAAGTTCAATCCCTGGTCAGGGAACTAAGATGCCACATGCCAGCTAAGCCCCTGCTCCGCAACTGGAGTCTGTGTGCCACAACTAAGTCCTGACGCAGCCAGATAAGTAAATTAATTTAAAAAAGTAATATGTGCTTTTTATCAAAAAATGAAGAACAAAGAATAAAATTTACCACTAGGAGATAGCCCACAAATCATGTTCAGAATTAAAGAATTACATTACAAAATGTTTCAAGTGTGGGAAATGGCACAGGGAATAGTCAGACCTCGTGTATCCACCGTCACATTTAGCAAGTGCTCACCATTGGCCATGTTTGCTTTAGGTATTTTAAAAAGAAATCAAATGTGAGTGTACTTTGCCTGGAGACAGTAGCCACCTAATTGGTTTCTCTGCTTCTATTCTTGGCCATGTCATCTGTTTCACACATAGCTAGATCATTTCATGTTCTTGCCCAAACTCTGGGCTCAGGTGTCCTCTCTGTCACTAAGAGAGCCTTGCTTTTGGGTGCTTTCTGCAGACAGAGTTAGGAACAGTATGCATGCATGTACACATGGGCACGTGCTCACACATGTACCTACCACATGCATCCGCCCATGTGTGTACATACATGTACACAAACTCTGGGCGCAGGTGTGCTCTTTGTCACTAAGAGAGCCTTGCTTCTGGGTGCTTTCTGCAGACAGAGTTAGAAACAATATGCATGCATGCACACATGGGCACGTGCTCACACTCATACCTACCACATGCATCCCGCACGTGCGAGTACATACATGTATGTGTGCCCAAGTGCATGCACACACACAGATGCAGACTTCACAAATCCTGACCTTGCAGTTATCCCTCCAGGTCTGCTTCATCTCCAGAGGGCTCTCCTTACCTCTTTCCACATCAGTGTCCTTGCCTCCCTCGTGAGAACCTGGCTCAGGGCAACACCAGCGTCCTCTCCCCTGCCTGCTCCTGGGATGGACCACGGCACTCCCTCCTTCACGTAGGTCTTCTTTAATGCACCTCCGCCGTCTTCTGCAGGACTCACACACAGCACTCAGTAGGCTTACTCCAACATACGGGGTGTTTTTGATCTCTTGTTAATCGTACTTTAAAAACAAATTTTACTTATGTATTTATTTGGCTGTGCTATGTCTTAGTTGCGGCATGTGGGGTCTAGTGTTTTGACCAGGGATCGAACCTGGGCCCCCTTCATTTGGAGTCTTAGCCACCAGACCAGCAGAGAAGATCCCTATTCATGGTATTTTTACTGTTTTGTTTTCTCATATGCTTATTGCTAGGTTGTGGAGATACTTTTGCTTTGTAAATGCTGACTTTGTTACCGGGCTAAATGCTGTTGTTAGTTCAAGTTTCCTCGTAGGCGCCATAGGCTTTTCCGCAGTTTTTGGGTGTGTAGATAATTGTCTCCATGCTGTTTTCTTCTCTTGGTTGTTGTGCTGGCCAGGGCCTCTGTCACAGTGCTGAGGAGAGGGCCTGAGCGTTGGGAGGCCCTGCAGTCACGGGCGGCTCCCAGAGGCCACGCAACCTGTCTTGTCCACCAGGTGTAGGGCCTGACTATAGTGAGAAGAATTCATGGTTCACAGATGCGGTGGAAGAAGATTAACTGATTCGTTTCCGTGTGTCATTTTTTTTTTTTCATTTTGTTCATAAGCAAAATATTTTGTTTTTTCTTTCTGTTTATGTTCCAACTTGATAAAACAACAAAACAACGCACATTCATACTGTGTCAGGCGGGGCTAGTATTAAAGATGGAATTGTTGCTCAGGCGCCCATGGTGTTGCCCATTTCGAGACTGTTTTGTAACCACGCTTCTAGGCCGTCTTCCCCGTGGGCTTTTGTTAATGTCACGAAGGAGCCCTTGTCTTCTGAGTCCTGGGGTGTTCCTGCTGGCCAAATGGAGGCTTGGGGTCAGGGTGGGGCCGCACTCACCGCGTCCTCTGCCGCCCACTCCAGGGGCTGCTCACGAGCGGAGTGGAGTTCGAGTCTCTCCCCGCGGCGCTCTCCCTCCCAGCCGAGTCTGGTCTTTACCCGGTGACGCTTGTCGGGGTCCCGCAGACGACAGGGACGATCACTGTGAACGGTAAGGACAGCTCCTTTCTGGCTGTGGTTCCGGGGGCCTCGGACTCTTGTGCCACCACGGATGGTTCGCCACAGACGAACTGTGCAGAGGGCGCAGGATGTGGGGTCGGCTGCCACGTGCCTGTCTATCTTTCCTGGACCACAGGTGTGCTCCGAGGTTCTCCCCCTGGGGCTACGGCCCCACCGCCCTTCTCTCCTCTCCTTCTGTCTCCGCCTGCTGCCTTGGGCCGTCCATCTCATCTACTCTCCTGTCCAGACCCCTCTCCTGGACCTGCACGTCCTGCCACTCACTCTCCTTGGCTGTCTCAGGGGCACATCACATACAGTGTGTCCCCATCTCCCCATTCCCCCACGTTGTCCCTGCCCCGTGGTCCCATCCTAGGGACCCAGGCCCCATCCCTGGCCGGGCACCAGGCATCGTCCTGGACTGTTCCTGTCTCCCCCTCATTCCCCTGATGATACTGCCTATATCGTCAACACCCTCTGCCCCTCCGCAGCCGCTCTGGTCTAGCAGAACTCAGCCCTCTCTAGGATTTGTCACCAAAGCATCAGGACTGGTCTTTCTGCCCTCATTCTTCCTGTGGTGCAGCCTCGTGAACTTTTCGCACTGCAGACCTCTGGGCTGGAAGTGGTCCTGCCTTCACTGCGTTCCCTGCCAGGACTCCCTGTCTCTCCCTGGCTGTGTCGCTGGGCCCTGAGCATCCCGGCAGGTGTGGAGGGCTCCCGTCCTGGACACATGCCCTGCTTCCCACCCCCTGCTCGCGCTGTCCCTCTGTGGGGGGGCCTCCAGACCTGGCTCGGGTGCCCCTGCAGTGCCTGCCTGGCCTTGCCCTTGCTCCACCGTGACAGCCCCTCCTTCATATCACGCCCGCCGTGGCCTGCGGGCCCGCTCCTTGCCAGCCGCATCCGGCTTTCTTGGCTGGATCCTCACACCTGGCACATAGTAGGTCTTCAGTAGCCATTTGGTGGCTGAAAGTCAAGATTCACTGGGAAAGGAGTCTGTTTAAAAGGAGGCTTTGAAGGACCATACTTTATTATTTTTTTTTAAATATTTTTTCTTTATATATATATATATATATATTATTGAAGGACCATACTTTAAAAAGAAGGAAATGTGGGTGCCATGAATTGGAGCTCTTTTAAGTCGAGGGGCTATATCAGGGCCCTGTTTGTCTCCACGGTACCTCTTGCTTCTTGTTGAGTATGTAGACGTTTAATATGGATGCAGAGAAGTTGCCATTCTAGGTACTTACCATCAAGTGTTACTTGATTTTGTTACATTGTGAATGTTGTTTATAATAATTACCTCAAATTTCAAAAGCCATTTCCAAGCTTTGCTTAAACAATTTCAAGTGCTTATCTAACCCAAGGAGTGTTTTTTAAATGAAAATTTTGCTAATCTTAAATTACAGTATTTGTACACATTGAGCAGATTTGCCATATCACGTAACAGTTATGATAACAATAATTGACTCTTGAACTTTCATCTCTCAACACAAGATTTTGAATCACTTTCTTTCAAATACTTATTAAGTCCCATAATGTCCTGGAAAGGAGTACAAGCTCTCCTTTTCATTTTAGGGATGGATAAATTTGAAAAGCAAATTGGTAAAGGGATGAGACACTGATTGTGAACTTGGGTGACTTTTATGGTTTGTGCACTGTTGGTTGGACGCAGCCTTCCTTGAAGCGGGCTTGCAGGCCCGACTCTCACCTCCACTTGGGGGCACGAGGCTGTGGACTTGAGCTCAGGAGCCGTGGGCCCACCAGGCAGCTGACGGGCCCTGAATCTCAACTCAGGTCGGAAGGGACCCTGCGCTCCTGGCACCCGCGGGGCCCCCTTGGATGTGAGACATGAAGCCCTCCCAGGGGCTGAAACTTGGCCTTTCATCCCCAGGCTACCACACCACGGTGTTTGGTGTCTTCAGTGACTGTCTGCTGGACAACCTCCCGGGGATAAAGACTAGCGGCTCCACGGTGGAGGTCATCCCTGCGCTGCCTCGCCTGCAGATCAGCACGTCTCTGCCCAGGTAGCGCCCGCAGAGCTGGGCCTGCTCGCCGACCCCAGGGCCTCCAGGAGTCCCGTGCTGTGCACTGTGGCCGGGGCCCCTGGGAGCCGAAATTACCCTCTGACCTCATGACCTCTGACTTCACAGCCAGAGTATGAGTGTATCCAGGGGACCAATAGGCAGCGCTCTGCTTGTGGCAAACTGGAGTGGAGTTGAGGCATTTCTTACTAAGAACAAAATGTGAAATTAGCCTTTGGAAACGTCATTTTTATGAGAAACAGTTGAGGCTTAAGAGAATTTAAGAAGTCTTATGGAGAAGGAAATGGCAATCCACTCCAGTATTCTTGCCTAGAGAAGCCTATGGACAGAAGAGCCTGGTGGCCTGCCGTCTATGGGGTCGCACACAGTCGGACACGACTGAAGCGACTTAGCATGCATGCATCTTCTAAAATAAAAACAGTCGTTTTTTTCCCTCTAGCATTATAGGAAAGGATAAAGAAGGAAGGGAAATCTCAGAGGGAATGACTTAATGCTTTCTGGGGTTTCCACTGTGTGCTCACTGAACAATATATGTATGTTTGAATAGCTGAGGTCATACTGCATTTCATTGAGTATCATGGATTTCTCTTTGCATAAATAAATAACACAAGCTAAAAGCTTTGTGTTTTAATTGCTTAAAAAAGTACATCATGAAGCCATCTCAGAATCACATCCCCATTCATTTCTCTGCTGTTGGGGTTTGGGACCGTCTCAGTTTTTGCTCATATGGATAATGCTTTATTGTTGATCCCTTGAGCTGTCTTTCTAAGTGTATCTCGGCATTTTCTGAGATGTTTTGAAGGCTCAGTCGCTTATTCAGTGGGCCCCGCCTCAGTGCCAGCCTCGCCCACCTCCCCCCGCACCCCTCAGCTTAAGCCTGACGTGTGGGGTGCAGTGTCCGGGACAGTCCGCACTGTGTGATGCCCCGTCTTCTGCTCCCTCCTTCCTCTTTTCCCGCCGTGCCACGGGCTAGCACCCTCTTGCTTGTGTCGGCTGTGTTTCAGTTTTTCCAAATCCCTTCCCTGCAAATCCAGATGGACTACATTTCTCACTTGAGGAGGACTCTGGTGAAATGTAGAAAGAAGTCACTTTTCCTTACTTGACAAAGAACATTTATTTCTTGACTCATGAACAGCTCTAAGGATATAAAATGCCAAGGAGTTCACGTTGATTCTTTATGCTGTTATTTTTGGAGAATGGGCTTTGGATGTGCTTTTTGGCTCTGTCTGCCACACGCGCCTCCCTCGTTGTTGGCTGGCGTTTGTCCCCCTTCTGTCTCCAGAGCCTCCTCCCTGTGGTCACAGTGACCTCCTGGCCCGGAAGTGGCTTTGCTGCCTGTACTTGGGAAGCAGACACCAGGGTGATGAATGCTGTGGGTTGAGTGACGGTCAGTAGGACTCAGGCCAGAGTTTCAGGCCAGGGCTGCAGTGGCGCAGCCTCAGGGGTGCGATGGGCGAGCCTCAGGGCCTCCAGACACTGGGCTGTACCCCGCGTGGTCCAGGGCCCTGCCTGACTAGTGCCGAGGGCCCGCCAGCTGCCCTGGCTCACTTCAGGGGTTTGCCAGCATTGCTCGTTGATTTTACTGGGATGTGGAGGCTGTTGTCTCTACTTTCCACTTTTCCTTTCCTCTAGCTTCCATGTTATTTCAAATGGTTCATTTGAGTTTTCTCCTTCAGTCTATGGATTTTCCCAGGGCGTTTCTGAGATTTAAAAATTTTTGAGCAAGCAGCACACTCAGGGATCATTTGAATTAATTCATTGTTTCACCTTTGCCCTCATCACAATCCAATAATTATTCTTATGATTTGCACACACATGAGCAAGTAAGGCCAGTGAGAGCCATCATGTGACCCAGGGTGTGTCTGTGTGTGGACAGCGCTCAGCGTGTAGCGACTCGCCCTGGAGTTCCTGGTCCCTGGGCACTGATTCCACGTTAAAGCCACGGCTCCCTAGTCCGTGTGCCTGGAATGCTTAAGTGTGGTGATGTGCATGACTCTAAAATGCCATCAATTTTTTTTCTGTTTTTCTAAAATTGATTGTAATTACTGCTCTTATTTTAGGTCCGCACATTCATTACAGCCTTCCTCTGGTGATGAAATATCTACTAACGTGTCTGTTCAGCTTTACAATGGGGAAACCCAGCAGCTTGTTGTGAGACTGGAGAACATTGGGATGGAGCCCCTGGAGAAACTGGAAGTCACCTCAAAAATCCTCACCACCAAAGGTAGGGGCATGTAGTAGGTTTGACTGCAGAAATGTTTATCTTTGTTATTTGCAGAAGAGACACTTCACTCTTTATTTTTTTTTTTTAAATACCGAAGCCATTTTGTATTGGGGTGTAGCAGATTAACAGTGTTGTGATAATTTCAGGTGAACACCCGAGGGACTCAGCCACACATATGCATGTATCCATTCTCCCCTAAACTCCCCTCCCATCCAGGCTGGCACTGAACATTGAGCAGAGTTTCCTGTGCTATGTACAGTAGGTCTTTGTTGGTTATCCACTTTAAATATAGCAGTGTGTTCATAACCTTCCCAAAGTCCCTAACTATCCTCCCCTCCCACCAGCAACCATAAGTTCGTTTTCTAAGTCTGGGAGTCAGAAGAGACCCTTTAGAGAACCAGTGTCCCGAAAGTCTAAAAACCTCTCCCACTTTTAATTTGATACCCCTGTGAAGTTGTTATCCTAATTATGCATGAAGAACTCACAGAGGAAGGTAACAGAGCGCAGAACACACCTCTGTATCCCCCATGCTCTTCACATTGATCAGGTCCCCGGGAGGCGTGTTCTGGAATGAGTGAGCAAAGAAGAGCACTTGCAGGCTTGGAAGATTACCATCTGGGACCCATCCGTTCAGCCCAGTGCCTGCTGTGGGTTCAGCACTCAGGGCCTGTGCACCCCCTCTTCCAATGATGCTGTTCCTTGTTCTAAGGCACAAGACCTGTGTTACATTTTGGATTCACCATTTGCTCACTGTTTATCCTTCACATGCCTCAGCTTCCTCCTGGGTAAGCAGGGGAGGTGGTCCTGACCATGGGAAGCTGTTGTAGGAACTGAGTGAGACTGCAGAGGACCTGGTCAGTGAGATGAGTGAGCAGTACTGGTCGAAGGGGGATACGTTGTGTAGGAGGAGGGCTAGGCATCAAGAGTAGTTAGTGGAAATAAGATCAGCTCATCTAATGAAGTTAGAGAAATTGTGCTGTCTGCAGAGACCAAAGACAAGGACAGCACAGGGAGAGCGAGCTGGTGGCACTCCGTGTTCTGCTGCTTTTGACATAGGAGCCAGGTGAGCAGCTGTGCCCTGGGGGCCTGGGTGCACCTGGCCCATCGAGAGTGGTGCCCCGGCTCTGGCGGCCAGGCTGTCCTCTCTGAGGACCCCTCCAGGGTCCGATGCCGGGTGGGGGGGCTTCAGAACTGCTGTTCCAGAGTCCAGACACGCCACCATCATGGGAGTGTGGTGGCTGCCCCACGGCCCGTCTGCTCCAGGGCATCGTCGTCATTTTATCCGCGGTGTTGGGGGGGCATCTAAATCTGCATTTCCCAGATGGCCAGTGATGCTGAGCACCTCTGCTGTGGTCGTCCTCCAAGAGACCTCTTGTGCCGGCCCTCTGTCCTTCTTTCCCAGTGGGTGTTCTGCCTTCTCTGTCTGTCTCTGTCTCTGTGTCCATCTGCCCCTTCTCTCCTGACTCGCAGGCTGTCTCTGATCCTGAGTGTGAGTTCTGAGCTGGAAACGTGTGGTGTGAGCACGCTCCTGCCCATGGCTGCCATTCCCCTCTCTGCCACGCCCGCGGGTGCACGGAGCTCTTTGCTGCAGCGTGGCTCTCCTAGTCCCTCTTTTGCTTTTGTGTCTTGGAGTCTTTGGGGGAATTTTGATAATCTTATCTTAATCTCATCCTTTCTTCCCGTTCCCTCCTCTTTTCAGGAGCAAGCACTTACGGATTAGGTCGAAAATGCCTCCCTAACATGAAATACCTTCATTTGGCATTCTGAATTTAATTAATTGGTTATAGGAGTTGGTGGATATTTGAACAAGTGAGCTAATATTGAATGACAGAAAATTGCAGAGTATATCATCATAAAACTGTTCACATCTCCTGTAATTTTCCTTGGCTTCGCAGCTTAGCCACTGGAAGATATCTTCCTTTTCTCAAATAAACCTAAACAGTCACCGCTTGTCCATTACTCATAACATCCTGTTTCCTTCTGAAGCTCAGTCCCTCTCATTTCTCCTTTGGGAACCCCTGACATCCCTGGCTCCCCAGGCCCCGTGTCGCCGCCCTCTGCCCCAAGCTTCAGCTTCTGTCACTTCTTCCCTTGACTCTGGTCACTTCGTTGCCGGGAGCTAGCTTCCGTTTCTTGGATGTCGGTGCTGTCTATGAACTTGAGGATAAACCGCCTCCTATGCCTGGAAGCCGACCTGCTCACTTGTGTTCCCGCCTTTGCCTTCCTCCACGGGGTGACTGGGTCCCCTTGTCTCAGAGGCTCCGGGAGACTTCTGAGGAGCCCTTCCACTCTGTGGCTCTGCCGCTGGCGCGCTGGTCTCCCTCCAGCCAGGCGCGGGTCTCTCCAAGGCAGCCCGTGTGTTTCCCCTTTAGTTCCAGGCAGGGTTCATGGGCGGTGCTAAGTCCTAGGGACTGTCCATGGAGAGGGACACTCTGTGTGACTCCATGGACTGTATGTAGCCTGCAAGGCTCCTCTGTCAATGGGATTCTCCAGGCAAGAATGCTGGAGTAGGTTGCCATTTCTTCCTCCAGGGGATCTTCCTGACCAGGGATTGAACCCACGTATCCTGCTTTGGCAGGTGGATTCCTTACCCGCTGAGCCACTGGGGAAGCCTCGTTAGAAGGAAAAAAAATTCTCACCACAGTGGGTATAGAGGGGACATGTGCTCAGTTGGCCGGTTGTGTCCAAGAGGGGTTTTCTCCTTTCCTGGGTGGGTCTTGATGGGCCTGAGCCAGTCTTGCTTGTCGGGTGGTAGGGTCACGAGGGTGGAAGCGCAGAAATCGCCGTGAGGCTCCTTGGGAGCCGTGGGCCCCCCTCAGAGCCCTGCTCCGTCCTTCTGTGCACTTCCGCCCACGCCCTCCTCTTACAGTCTCCCGGGAAGGGCCGTCAGCAGCTCAGTTGTCTCAGTGCTGCCTTTCTCAGGGTCCTGCTTTCGGGGCTACCCTGCCTGCGGTGTTCCTATGCTTTCGAACTCTTCTGGAGCTTACTCTCAGTATCAGCCATGCCCTCCCTCTCCAACCTTTCACTCTAAAAATATTCAGGCATATGGAGAAGTGGAGAGACTTTTGCAGTGAACACTGCAAACCCGCTGCCTAGGTTCTGTAACGTTTGACTGTATTTGATTTATCACATCTGTCCAGCTTCCTGTCCATCCCTGATCTGTCTCGTTTTATTGTATCTTTCAAAATAAGTTGCAGAGTACTGTGATTTTACCCACTGATCCTTTAGCGTGCATGTTATTAGAGTTCAGTGTTTGAACTCAGCTGAGTGGCATTAATACTTTAGGTAGGTGTTTTTTTTTCTTTTCCTCATTAAATAATCACAACACTCATAAGAGGTCTTTTTTGGGGTAGGATGCTGGCCTCCCAGGGGTCCCGACTTTCCTTTGGAAAAAAGTATTTGGGGTGAAATGCGCAAATCTTATGTCACCATTTGCTGAGTTTTGACAAATACGTCTCTCCGAGCTCTTGTCAAGGTACATCATGGACCCTTGTTGTCACCTCAGAAAGCCCTCTCCTGGCCCCTTGCTTTCCCTGCCCAGCCCCAGGGCAGGCGCTTACCTGGTCCGCCCTCGGCCCATGCTCACTGACAGAGATGCTGGATGGTGGGGACACGGGGGGGACCCGGGCAGAACCAGGGACGGTCCTCCGGTGCTGTGTCCACCTGACACAGTCAGCATCACCTCTGGCCTAGCTCTCAGTTCGGTCTCTTGGAGGGCAGGGGGGCAAGTACTACGACCCTCACTCTGTGGCTGGGGAGAGAGTCTGGATCACACCGCTGGTTCTGTCCTATGTATTACTGATGGCAGAGTCTGGATCACACAGCTGGTTCCGTCCTGTGTGTTACCGGATGGTAGAGTCTGGATCACACAGCTGGTTCTGTCCTGTATATTACCGATGGCAGAGTCTGGATCACACAGCTGGTTCTGTCCTGTGTATTGCCGGATGGCCATTCGAACCAACACGTTTGCAGTTGAGAAATGTCAGCTGTCGTTCTTTTTTAATTCTCATCATAAACTGCCATACATTTACACGTGGAATTAAACTAATGAAAATAAACCATCTGCTTCCAAGATACACAGAGAGAATAACTCCCGTCCCTACATTCTTTGGCACCAACAAGCTGTCGGTACCAGTGAGTGACGTAACATAAAAGGGAGGGTGGGAAAGTACCTTAAACCGGAACCTGAGCGAGTTCCCCAGGAAACTCCTCCACAGGGAATTAAATGCTCCCTTTCCCAGTTCCTTGCTAGGTCTACAACAGTGATAGTAACTTTCACTGTTTAGCACTCATCGCGTGCCAGCTGAGTGGTATTTTTTTTTTTCTCTCATTAAATAATCACGACTCTCACAAGAGGTCTTTTTCGGGGTAGCATGCTGGCCTCCCAGGGGTCCCAACTGTTGTCTGGGTGCTTGTGGGGCATGTGTATCCCCCGATCACACACTCCTGACACAGGGCCGAGCATTGACCATCCGTCCCAGCAGGACAAGGATTACTGGCCACGTCATGTCTGATTCTAATTGCAGTCTGTTCGTGAGCAAGTCTTTATTTGTAGGTGATTAAAGAAGCAAGCTTCTGCCTTGACTTAAGCAATCATAAATTTTATTATAATTAAGCCCAAATTAAGACTGTGTTGTATTTGTTTTTCTGCAGATATTCTGAGATTTGTGTGAGCGTGTGTACAAACATAGATATACACGTACCTGTGTATATAAATACACATACGCATCTCTTAATTTCTTTACTCTTCCAGTTTAATTTTTTGACGAAAAGCAGTGACTCCACGTTGGTGTGCTGAGCAGTTCATGGGTGTTTTGACTGAGGGGCGTCCCTGCTGCTCCCTCCTCTCGTGAGTGTAGCGGCCGAGTCTCTGTAATTAGCAGCACCTATGAAAGGTCCTCAGACATGGAACGTCTGCACAGTAATGGCTCCTCTGTTACTGTCAGTGTCAAATAACCCATTTCACTTGACTGCACGGAGCATTAAAATAATGACTGTTATTTCTGAATCTATTTAAATTCCACAGAGGAGAACATTAGTGACATGTGCTCCACTATTGATTTATGTTTATCTCGTTTCTGCTGACAGCTTATCATTGTGTAGGGTTTTGACAAGCCCCCCTGGACATTCCGGTTTGTAGTCCAGTAATGAAGGGAAGAACCAGAAAGGCCCACCTTTGAGGCGTAAAAGCACATCAGACCCGACAGGGAAGCAGCTCAGCTTTGTGTCCTGCTGCAGCTAGGGGGGTAGTGCGGGGGCCGTGACCCCCTCTGTGTCATTTCTGAGATATAAACACCTTGGTGGCTGCAGAAGGTGAAGAAGCCATTTCCTGTGAGTGGACCTGCCTGTTGTCTAAACATGGCGCTCTTAGGACGTGGAACTTAACACAAAAACTGGCAGCTCAGTCAGCACCCTTTCTGAGGGCACCCTAAGCTTTCAGGCAGTGGGGGCTGAGGGCGTAACAGGGCCTCAGCATCTTGGCTGGTATTGGCGTTTCAGAGAGGGATTGGCCCGATTTGCTGTGGCTGGTGGAGAGGCGTTAGCGCACATGGCTGTAGTCCTGGGGCCTGGGATCTGGGCTTCCAGCACCCGGGGCCCGAAGGATTGTCCGTGCTGGCTCCAGCTCGCCTGGTGTCTCTTACAGCCTTCCCTCCCGAATTAATCTACGAGATAGAAAAGTAAAGACAGAGACTGCCTTAGCCTGGTCGACACATACTGTAGACTGTGCATGACTGGGTCATGGAGAGGACCTCGCTCCTTGTAGTGCTTTGGAGGGGACGCAGTCACTTGCATTGTGGAGTCAGGTGCTGGCAAAACCCCCAGAGAGGAATACATTCCAGCAGGCAGCTTGAGTTTCAGGACTGGAGGTCAAGTTAGTTTGTAAAACTTGATCAGTGTTTTCCAGAATAGGCACATACTCAAAAGTAAAACAGTTGCTGGCAAACGTGTGTCCTGTGTGTGCTGTACACTATTCTGTAGGAGGATGGTGCTCTTGAGAACAAAGTGCACTGTTCTTGTCCGGGGTGGTGCTTTACAGACTCAGGCGATGGCCTTGCAGCAGCCGCGATTCTGGAATTTTCTGGCACTTTGATCGTCACATTTTACAGGGTTTGCATCTTCCCTTGTTATTGAAGATGCACTTGGATTTTCTCAGGGGATTGCTGGGTCTCATGCTGCCTCTGTCACATGAAGATTACCACTTTTGTTGCTGTCATTGTAGAAAAACTATACGGTGACTTCTTGAGCTGGAAACTGGAAGACACCCTTGCCCAGTTCCCTTTGCAACCTGGAAAGGTGGCCACCTTCACCATCAGCATCAAAGTGAAGCTGGACTTCTCCTGCCAGGAGAATCTCCTCCAAGACCTCAGCGATGGTAAGCTCTCCCCGACTCTAATTAGCACGTGGCAGTCCCCAGACACATGGCAGCAATCACCGTACCCCCAGCCCCGCTGTTCTGTCTGTTTCATGCTTGTCATGCATTAACTCGAGCAGCGTGAGACTTCTCCCGGGCACGCACTTAGTGAGTGAGTTACCGTGGACGTGGAAAGTAATAAAAGTACTTTTTAGTTAAATGGTTTCTTAATTTGCACTCTCTGCCATATTGTGCTCATTTGCCAGGAGGTCATCCTGAATTAGTGGAATGTAGGAATCACTGCGTTTTTTTTCCCCCCAAGTATAACTGCTGTGATCCCTTAGACATCTAATTAGCTGTGATTATAAAGTTCTCCTTCAAAGTCTGGTGATTTCTATAAAGAGATGGAGTGTGGAGAAAATGGAGCTTATTTTTGTCATAACATGAGGACTAGCTGATTAGGGGTAAGACTTGGTAGATTAATTGTGTCAGTTTATGAAGCATGGAGGCTTCACGGGGTGTATTTGCTCAGGCTGCCAGAGAGAGAACACCACAGCCAGTGTGGCTGCCGCACACGCTTGTTTCCTCGCGGTGCTGGGGGCTGGAGGTCGGGGTCCAGGTGCCAGCACGGCCAGGTTCTGTGAGAGCCTCCTTCCTGGCTTGCAGACGGTGCCTCCTCACCATGTCCTTCCTCGGCAGACAGCGAGCGAGCCCGGCGTCTCTTCCCCTGCTTACAGGGACGCCAGTTTTCTCAACTAAGGCCCCACCCTGTGGCTCGTTCAACTTTCATCACCTCCTCAGGCCCAGCTTCAGTTTTAGTCACACCGGAGGTTGGGGCTTCAACATATGGATTTGGGGGCCACTGACAGTCAAGGGTGTTGTTGGAGACAGTCAGTGGATCCCCTTGCTAGAACTTAGTAATTGTGTGACTTTGACTTCTCTCTGCCCCAGTCTCCTAATTTATAAGACAGTAATACCCATTTGTACGGTTGCTGTGAGGATGTGCCCTTCACCTGGAACGTGGCAAGTGGTCAACAAGTGTTAGTTATATTATACCCCCTCTCCCCCCTTACGGATTTATAGTATTACAAGACATGTAACCACCTCTCATTAGAGACAAGCACTCCACCAGGCCCTTGGATAGCAGAGATGAATGAGTGACGGCCTGCCCCCTGGACAGCAGTAACAATGGCCACCTGATGCAAAGAGCCGACTTGTTGGAAAAAGATCCCAGTGCTGGGAAAGATTAAGGGCAGGGGGAGAAGGGGGCAATGGAGGATGAGATGGTTGGATAGCGTCACTAAGTCAATGGACATGAGTTTGAGTAAACTCTGGGAGATAGTGAAGGACAGGGGAGCTTGGTGTGCTGCAGTCCATGGGGTTCCAAGAGTTAGACACAACTTAGCAACTGACCGACAACACACTAAGTCCATGACACACTTCCTGAAGTGTTCTCTCCTGTACTCTCTGGAGTATACCTATTAAAATTTTAAAATGTTGGTGAAGATTGAAAAGTCAGTTTCCTGTTGGACACACAAAAACCAGAAAATACCATGTAGATTTAACAATATATGAGGACCTAAAAATATCAGGTGAAATGGATATTTTCCCTCTGTAAATGACTTTATGCCACTGGACTGCATCTTTCTGTACATAGATAGAGGCTTCTTTTCCCCAAGAAGGGAGTTTGGCAGAGTCAGTGGTTCCCAGCACCTGTTCTGGGAAGGCTTGATGAGGTGTCATCCCTGGGGGTGTGTCCAGGCAAGTGGATGTCCAGCTGAGACCCTTGGACTTGAGAGCTGAGGGAGCGGATGGTGCCTGGTGCTGCCACTCACTTGGGGTGGGGTGCCCCTGGGAGAGGGAGAGCACAGACCCTTTGGGTGGAAACCAAAGCTGCTTCTGTTTTGGTGGCTCTTTGGGTTTATGTGTTCAGCGTGGACGTATCTTCTTATGTTTCTGCCTTTAGCTACAGAGTTCTGGAGGACTGCCTCTGCCCTCCTAAGTTGAAAGTAAAATTGCAACTTGGGATTTATAGTCTGGAAATATCTTCTTCTCGCTTTTAAAATAAAACCAAATGGAAGAGAACTAGAGTTAGGTTTACCAACTGGTCTATAAGTGTAAGGCTGTCCTAGTTTCCAGTCAGTTAGATATAGCACAGGTGTGCAGTGGAGCATGGTTGTCATTAATGAGACGCCCTCTTTATTTATTTTTGTACTGATGTGTGTTTATTTTTGTGATGCAGCATCGTGGTTTATGGCATTTATATTAATAGTAGAACAGGATTAGAATATAGTTTTTATTGTGTGTTAAAGTAATCTACTTTTACACAAAGTTGCATCAGTGTACCTAGTGGTCTGGAAAATACAGTATTTGAAGTGAGATGCCCTCTCTACGGTCTCCCCAGTGGCACAGTGATAAAGAATCTGCCTGCTAATGCAGGAGATGCAGGAGACATGGCTTCAGTCCCTGGGTCGGGAAGATCCCTTGGAGTAGGAAATGGTGACCCACTCCAGTACTCTTGCCTGGAGAATCCCATGGACAGAGGAGCCTGGGAGATGCCCCTGAGGGGTGCTCAGTCTGGCAGTTTCAGAACCTCTAGCTGGGGTTCTAGATTGGCTTTTCAGGCAGGCTCTCACATTGCCTGTGGTTTCTGAAACTAGGTGCCACTTCATAAACTTGGAGACGGACTTCTCTGCCGTTCAGTGGCTGAGACTCCAAGCTCCCAATGCAGGAGGCCCAGGTTTGATCCCTGGTCAGAGAACTAGATCCCACGTGCTGCAAAACTAAAGATGCTGCATGCTGCAACTAAGACCTGGAGCAGCCAAATAAATATTTTAAAAACAACAAAAACTTGTAGCAATAAATGTAGCTGCCATGCAGAGCAGGATACTGGACCCAGTGTGGGCTGTAGACACATGGAAGAGAAGTAATATTTGTTGAGCACTGTCAGATATTGCATATCAGATCTGGACCAGCCACTTTATTTGCATTATTTCTATTTAGCCTTCCCAACACCTCTATAAAGTAGATGATTCCATTTTGTTAGAAAAAAACAAGTGGGAGGACTGTTCTCCATTAGAGGAGGTGGAAGAGATCTAACACTCTGATGCTATCTATGTGCAGTCCTTAATTGTGTCCTGGATTAAAAAGATACTCTGGAGACATTTTTGGGCCTCAGGATTCTGGCTGGGGTGAGAGAGAAGCCCTCATCTTGGCACTCGTTCTGTGCAACCGAGAAAGCATGGCACCTCCTGCCCCCCCTTGACAGTGCCCCTCCAGGGAGGAGGCCTGGCTGACTCGGGTCTCTCTGGGTGCTGAGCTGCTGCCTCCAGGGAAGGTGAGCTGGGTAGAGTTAGTGCATCCAATCTCAGATTTTTGTACTCCGGCTTCTCTGCTGATTCTGAGGGCCTCCACAGAGGCCCTCTCCTGTGTGCATGATGGTCTAAACTGGTGTACTCTGGGGAGAAGACAGCAGAAAACTCTTGTTCTGCCCGGATGGTGATACCGCTCTCTGCAAGAGCGAGTTTAAACTGTCTTCAGTGATTGCTGTGGCAGACATAGTGTTGATCCTGGTATTCTGAAACTGTGTGTTAATGTAGAATCAAGTTAACGATCCATTCTGTGATAATCTAATTCTAGCATCTGACTCTGCTGCTGAATGAGGATTCTCACGTGGAAGAGGTAACTGGTGTAAGACGACAGAGATGAAGTAAAAACCCGTAGTCTAGAATTTAAATAAAAGATAGCAGGAAGAAATTATGGGGTGTGTAAAGATCCATTATCTGCCGTGTCTACTCCAAGGCCTAGACACCCAGCAGCTCGGCCTCAGTGGGCCTCCTAACGCCCACGTCCTGGTGTTGAGAGAAGCCAGGGCTTCTTGGAGAAGTGGCCACTTCCAGGTCTGGGGTAGGAAGTGTCTGTGGTGAGGTGGTCTGGGAACATCCCGTGGAGCCTGCAGCAGGGAAGCTGTCAGAGTGAAGGTGCTAAAGAGGACCCGACGTGAAGAGGCTGCTGCTGGAAGTCTGAGCTGATGCCTGCGTTTCAGTCAGGGCTTCTGAGTGCTTCCGGAGAGGGTTGCCTGCCTCAGAGAGTGATGTCATTCTGAAAGTGACAGGTAATGAGCACGTATTCCGCCTCTCCGTTCAAACATACGGTCGGACGACCTGAGAATTGATGACGGCAGTCTCTCTTCATGGAAGTATTCCAGCCAGTGCTTGAGAAGGGTGGGTAGGATTAGAAGCCCGCCACTCTGCAGTTCCTAACAGATTATGGGTTGAGACCATGAGCATCCACACAGCGAAATAAGAGACAGGCAGGCGTTATGTTCCTCCTGATGGGAGAACCCACACTGCCCTTGAGTTCGTGCCGCCCCATATCACACCTGAGACTGACGAGCACTCCCGGCTCTCACTGCCAATTCGTAAGAACTCGGCCAACAGAGAAAACCTGTGAGGCTCCTCCGGTTCAGACGACAGCCCTGCAAGCAACCTGGTTCCGTCAACAAGTAGACGAGAGGAGAGAAAGGGGAGGCAGTCCTGGAGAGGGGTGCTGGGGACACGGCCTTCGGCGCGTCGTTCTGTCCCTCCTCCGTCTGCCTGCCGAGCCCCACTTTCTCGTGCTTGCCTCACGGCCCGCGTGTCCCCTCGGCACCTTCGGACTCTGTCACAGCTTCCCCCACACTGTGTCCCTTCACGTCTCTCTACTCCCAGCACCCAGCTCAGGGCCCACCTCAGAGAAGACCCCAGGAACAACTTCGCTGAGGAGATGACCCTGCGTTCAGGGAGGGGAGTGTGGTCTGGGTGGGGCGGCCAGACGCTGGGACCGGCATGACTGCGGGGTGAGCTGGGTGGGGCTGGGGGCTCAGGAGAAGGAGGGGGTTTAGGTCGGGGTGGTAGGTTTGGGCAGGCTGTGGAAGGCCTGAAACTCAGGGAAGTAGCTCAGACTCTGTTGGAGAGTCCCTGAAAGTTCTTTGAGAAAAGACTGGTGTGATAGAGACTGTGGGAAGAATGTGGGTGGGCGGCTTGGTGCCGAGAGTCACCTGGTATTGCAGGTGACAGGTGTGAGGGCTCAAGGGTGAGGCGTGTAGACGTGAAGCAGGAGAGCGCGCTGCGGGCAGGCTGGGTTTGTCTCTACCGAGCGCGTCCTTCCCCATGGCCGACCGTCACTGGGGGCCTGGGGTGTTTGCAGCATGGGATTGAGGAGCTGGCCCAGTGTTTGGTGAGCTGTTAGAATTTGTTCTGCTTCCCACGGAAGTGCTTCTTGCCTGAAATGTCTCGTTTGTTAAGCTAAGACAAAATCTGCCTATGGTATAAGTTTGAATCATTTTAGTTCTTTATACAGAGTTGGAGATTTGGGTTAAAAAAAAAAGAAGCCATGTTTACCTTCAGCATTTCATTACGTTTGCATCTTCACAGTTTGAAGATTTCGGCCTCTAACTGTGGCTGGAACTGGTTTTATTTGAAGTGCTTGCTGTGGAATCCTGTGTGTTCCCGTCCCTAACTTGTCCCTCTTCCTGAGGACTGTGCCTGAAACCTGGCGGCATTGAGTCCATCTGCCCTGGTCTGCCGCTCTACGCAAAAGCAAATACTCATTCTGGGAAAACTCAGTCTTACTTTTCAAAGACCAGTGACTCATCCTGAATTACCCAGAAATCAAATACCAGGTGCAATCTCAATACCAGGAGATTTCTTGTTTTCTTAATTCCTAGATGCCTGAGGCTTTCATAAAGGTGTGATTTTTTTTTTTTTTACTTTTTTAGAAGATTTTCTTAACCTGGTTTTTTTCCTGAGGCCACAGAGTATGGAGGCTGGAAGCTGTACTGCGTCTCTCCCCTGTTCCCCCTCACCCCCCACCCCCCACGTCCCCCGTCCCCTCTTCTCCATGTGAGAACATGCGATGGAGGTGCTGGCTGCTCTCTCTAGAACCCCGAGAGAGACGTGGACAGTGGCCTTGGAGCCTGGGCTCTGTTCCCCCCCGGCCTCTGGTCCCTCGGGGCCGCACCGACTCCCAGCTGCCATAGTCGTCTGCATTTCTGGTCTCGCTCACTACAGCGCCCCCAGACTGAGACGGGGCCAGGGCCATCTTTGCCTTTAATTCCAAAGCCTGCTCCCAGCCTGGAGGTCTCCTGCCTCTTGCTTCTCCTCCTCGTCCCCTGTCCATTCCACGTGCTGCCTCCTCCCTTCCGTCTTGACCGCTCACAGCTCTATCTAGCATCCCCTTCTTCCTTCCTAAGTGTGCTCTCTCGCCTCTGCTCAGATGGGTTCAGTGACCATCAGCCTCACCCCGCCACACTGCCAGGCCTCTCCTCTGCATTCCTGGCCAAGGTCTGACTGTGGGCTCCGAGGGCTCTGGGTTCCGGGGGAGACGGGGCAGGTGAGGCCAGGGGGAGGCTTGCTTGGTGGTTGCCACTCCCCTCCCCCAGCCATGGGGGTTTGCACCCCTGCCCTGCGCTCTACTCTGTGCCCTTCCCCCCGCAGATAAAGGCTTTGATCCCATGGGGAGAGGGGAGGGGCTGCTGTAGGGCAGTGGCTCTGGTCCCTGCCCCACCAGCCCTCAGGGTCCTTTCCCTGGTGGAAGATCGCACATGGTGTGCACTGTAGCCCTGGGGGCCTTCCCGCTCTCCTCGCCCACGCCATGCCTTTGCAGTCATTTGCAGTGTCCGGCTGAACCTGTGTCCTGGCTTGCGTGGCCTGCAGAGGCACCTGGGCTGGGGTCGTGCTTTTCCCTGGAGGTGCCTGCCCACAGGTTTCAGGTTAGTTTGCTCTAGCTCTTCATTTCTCTCTTCAGTTCAGGACAAGTCAATTTCCAGTTTGTCAAGGGTTTTCTTGTCTTCAGGATGGAAGCGATGTTTTTTTTTCCCCCCTAAGGTCTCAACATCTTCAAGCTGTAATCAGAAGCCCACACCCTTTAAATCAGATCTCCAATGATTTTCAGGTTGTGTTGGTCATTTGTCAGACTACACGCTGTTTTTGTTGTGTGTTCAGCAGGCTCTCTGCTTTTGTTCTCAAGGAAAAGGTTAATGTGCAGGGACAGCCGGCCCCTCGTTATGTTCAGCTGGTGTCGGCCACTAGCCTTCTGACTCACAAGCCATCGTCTCAGAGCTCGATGGCTCAGCTGAGGGAAAGGTTAGGCTGCTCCTGCTTCCTGGAGCTCTGCGGGCACCTCTGAGCGAGACAGAGAGCTGGGCTCTTGCCCCCGCCATCTCCTAACCTGTGGGGCACGCAGGTCCCCTCGTCCCCTGGTCCCTGTCAGTCCGCAAGAGGGATGGCTGACTCAGATTGGAAAATAACTCTCTGAACCACCAGGAGAGGATGAAATCCAGGTGTCTGTCATTCATCAGCAACAGGTGACCTTACTGCGGGCACCGGGGCTGAGGTCTTCTGGACCGTTTGCTCACATGACCACCAAGGTGGTGGGGATGAGTCTCAGGAGGCAGATTGGGTGTTCAGGGAGGTGATTGAAGAAGGGTTTCCCCCCAGAAGTGAAAGAGATGACTTCCGTGGATCCCTGCAGGCTGGCGTGCTGTGAGCTTGCGATTGCACCAAGTCCTGTCAGTTTTGTTTTCTCAGTCTCTCCAGCTCATCTCTCCATGCCCACCATCAGCACTCTGCTTCAGGCTCTGGTCATTGCTCATCTGGACCTTGTTGGGAGCCTTCTGAGTGGTCTCCCAGCAGCTCACTCTGCCCCCTCTTTGCCGTCGTCCATGTTTTCACTGCAGTCCTTTCTCCAAGTGGAACCTGTCCACATCCCTCTCCTGCCCTGCACCTTCCAAGGGCCCTTGCCACCAGGACGGTGGGCGTAGTCCTGCCCTGGCTGCCTGTTTGGCCTCCTTGCCCACCTGTCTCTTCTCCATCATTTGGTTTGTTTGCCAGAAACACTGAATTATTTATATTTCTGACTTGCCATGTCTTCTTAGGCCTACTGCCTTTGAGTGTATACCAGAGATGGGGTCGAACCCTGTTGCATGTCGGAATCAGCTGAGGATCTTTAAAAGCTCTGCCTGGCTCCTGCTCTAGACCTCATGATTTCATAGGCGTGGACTGTGACCTGGGCCTCAGGATGTCATAAAGTGTCCAAAATGGTTCATGTAAACATCCATGTTTGGGAACCATTGACATAGATGGACTGTCTTCCAGAAAAAGTTACTCATTTTCCAGGTCTGAAAATGAATTTGGGAGTGTTGTGTTCCCCTTCTCAATTTTTGGAAGAGTCTGAGGAGGATTGGTGTTAATTTTTTAAATGTTTAGTAGAATTCTTCTGTAAAACCATTTTAATTATTCTTTTTAGTTTTTGAGGGAATCGTGTGTGTGTGTGTGTGTGTATGTATATTTAAGAGACTGTTAAGTACTTGAATGGGAGTGGATATTATGGAATATTTGAAGTTACAGAAGTGTAACCAATTACTAGTATTCTGTTCTAATCAGAATACTAGTAATACATGGATCACAGGGGATGACAGGATGAGATGGTTGGATGGCATCACCGACTCAGTGGACATGAGTTTGAGCAAGCTCCGGGAGATGGTGAATGACAGGGAAGCCTGGTGTGCTGCCATCCATGGGGTCGCAGAGTCGGACATGACAGAGCGACTGAACTGTTCTAATTAAGTAATAAGACTTAATTTCTTTGTTGGTTTTTATAATGCAGCATGTAGTTTAGTAAAGTAAGCAATTATGGCGTGTATGTTCCCCTCCACAGATAGTTCTGGAGTGTCTCTTCCACGCACAGGCACACCTTGGAGATTCTGTGGGTTCCGTCCCAGAGAACCACACAAAGCGAGCACTGCAGTACCGCGGCTCACAGGATTGTGTGTGTCTCAGTCCTTGTAAAAGTTACTGTGGGTTTGGTTCCAGAGAACCACGCAAAGCGAGCACTGCAGTACAGCAGATCATAGGATTGTTTCTCAGTTCTTATAAAAGCTATGTGTATACTGTATTCTAGTCAGTGTGCAGTAGCATTATGTCTGAGAAAAGAATGCACATGACTTAGTTAAAAATGCCAAAATTTTTAATAGTAACTTTAATAGTAAAATTTTTAATAGCTATAATAGTAACATCAAATATCGCTGATCACAGACCACCATATCATAATAAAAATGAAAAAGTCAGAAATGCCGTGAGGAATACCAAAATATGAGACAGACATGAAGTGAGCCAATGCTGCTGGAAAAATATTTCCAGCAGGGTTTCCACAAACCTTGAGTTTGTAAAAAGTACAGTATCTGTGAAGCGCAGTAGAGCGAGGTGTGTCTGTGCTCTGCTGCTCTCAGGATGGTCCGGAGATGTAAAACGAGATGCAGCCCCTGCCTGCAAGGAGACTCGCGTCCCGTGCAGTGCTGTCCGTCAGAAGTCTGTGCCGGGGAAACTCCGGGAGGGTGACCAGCGGTTGTGTGTGGCTTTGGTCAGCTGTGATGGGGTCGGGGCATCTAAAGATCTCAAGTGTTGTTTGATTTTAATCACTTTGTTAATCACTCTGTTAGACTGCACAGGTCTGCTGAGAGAGACAGGTGGTTTCACACGTAAATGAAAAATTGCAGCTTTGCTAAGTGCTGGGCAGGAGAGGTACCTGTTGCTATGACAGGAAGTGGGGCAAAACTTGTCTATGGAGGTGACGATGGAGGTAAAACTCACAGGATGAGCAGGACCTAAGGGCATGAGAGAAGGAGGGCTGGGAAAATAGTTTTCCATGCATGTGTAAAAACTGTGGCAGAAAGCAAGTTTTGGGAACTTAATTTTTGAAATGTGTGTGTGTGGTGAGAGAGAGAATTCTTACAGCTATTCCACAAGAGAATTTGTATTAACAACTGATTTATTGAGGAGAAAAGGTTTCAGGGGATGATGCTAGGGTGAACCTTTCCTTTTGATAATTCCTAAAATTAATATTCTGACTTGAAACCATCAGCTTTGTGATTTCTGTGTTGTGGCTGACTCTTTAATGAAGAAATAATGACTTTCCCAATCTTCCAGAGTTGTGCAGTGCTTGAGGACTGCTGTGAAGAGGGCTCAGACATTCAGGGTGTAATTTGAATTTCTTGTTTTTAAAAGAACAAGCATGTGTCATTGTTTGGCCTGGGACCACTGCTCTCCCTTTGTTGTGGGAAAATCATCCTATTTCCAAATTGGCAGTGCTCTGGTTTGGTTTTTCTGAATTTTATCCTAAAATAACATGCTAAGTGAGCTATTTCTGAGGCTTTCGTTGGAGAATTTATGTTCATTTATTTGTGTTTCTAAGTAGGAATGGAATAATACATGTAAACAAGATATGAAAGATGTGTAAGACCAGAGTGAAAACGTGAGTGCAGCGTTTAAGAGCACAGTTGAGAGCACTTCTGTTGATCAGTTATCAGTGTTGATCTTTCCCGAGGTTGGGGGCAGGGGCTTGGTGGTGCCTGGGCTCTGCCTCCGTGTCCAGTGCTCCTTGAGGCAATTGGTTCCAGACAGAGAAAGAAGGCTGAGCCCCGAAGAATTGATGCTTTTGAACTGTGGTGTTGGAGAAGACTTGAGAGTCCCTTGGACTGCAAGGAGATCCAACCAGTCCATCCTAAAGGAGATCAGTCTTGAATTTTCATTGGAAGGACTGATGCTGAAGCTCCAGTACTTTGGCCACCTGATGTGAAGAGCTGACTCATTTAAAAAGACCCTGATGCTGGGAAAGGTTGAAGGCAGGAGGAGAAGGGGACAACAGAGGATGAAATGGTTGGATGGCATCACCAACTCAATGGACATGAGTTTGAGCAAGCTCCGGGAGGTGGTGATGGACAGGGAAGCTGGGTGTACTGCAGTCCATGGGGTCACAAAGAGTCGGACACAATTTAGTGACTGAACAACAAGAGAAAGAGAACATACCTGGAGTTTGAACACATCCTCATGTCTTTAAAAAAAAAATTTTTTTTGTTGAAGTCTAGTTGATTTACAATGTTAGTTTCTGCTATATAGTAAAGTGATTCAGTTATACATATATATATATTCATATTCTTTTCCATCATGGTTTATCATAGGATATTGATTATAGTTCCCTGTGCTATACAGTATGTCCTCTAGTCTCTTCATCCTTAACTTCTTTGAAGATTTCCAAAGAAACGAAGGTGGCACTTTGGGGCTCCCATTTCAGGGCTCCATTACCAGGGGTGACTGGGGTCCTTGTCTTTGAATAAGAGTCATCTGCTCTGGTATCACCTGATTCTTTTTTCCCTTAACCATCTTTAGAAGGGGAGAAACTCAGTAATGTCCTGAAGCTAACAGGACTGTCCAGTGGTTTAAAAGTCCACTGCAGTTGGTTTCCTGTGTGGCCTGTGACTCAGATGGTGTCACTTTTCAGCAAAGGCAAGCATCATCTTCAGCAGGCTTCCAAACGTGATCTCCTAGGAAACTGGCTCTTGCAGCACGTCAGGCACCTGGTCTGCTGTGAAGAGGTATGGATTCACGCTTCACCTTGGAGGCGACAGCCGAACGTTGTGGTGAGGATGCCCCTCGTATCCACTGCACTGTGGATCTGTACCTGTGTTTCTTCTCTTACCTGGGACACTGGAAGCAGGTCTTGCTCCCAGATTTCAGGGCTGCAGCTTCAAAAGACTTTGTGTGATGCCGCCTCGTTCGCAGCAGATGCTGAGAGGTGGGGTGACTATGCTGAGAACAGGCTGACTTGACTCCAGCCCAGCCTTCAGATGTCTGTGCACACATGCCCTCTATTACATGTCCACCGTCTCAGTCACAGTGTTCAGACTTCTACGCACACATGCGATCTATTACATGTTCACTGTCTTAGTTGCTCTGCTTGTTTTACGAACGTCAGAACTCCCCTGATTGTACACTTGAAACGTCTGCAGGTTATGATACGTTAGTTGTGTCTCAGTAACTGTGTTAAGATGAGATGCTCTGACACTGGGTGAGGGCACCTGGAATGAGAGTATGTGGAGGAAGGAGAGGCCATTCATGGGGCGAGAGCAGTGAGGACCGACGGTGCCCTGCGGGAGGGGCGCCACTTCCTGCTCTAGATGGCTGAAGGCCAGAGCCATCAGAGGCGTGGGCGTGGGCCGAGGGCTGTTGCCTTGTGGACAGTATATAAAGGCCACTGTTTCTACATGAATTATTTTTCTTCCTAAGCATATCCCAAAGTTTCTGAATGAATGAACACACCACTTTCTCTGTGGAGATTGAGGCCGAGTGTTGTCTGATTCCTGAGCCAAATGTTTCTCCTGCTTTGGTTTTCTTGAAGATATTTTATGATCACCAGATGGGCTTTTTGGCACCCATGGGCTTTATGAATAATTGGAAAAGCATCTTTAAAATATATCCTACCTGCAACAGCGTGCCCTGACAAACTCCCACCGGGAGACGGTCATCTCCTTTGGCCTTTGTAGATATATTTTATCCTGCTTTAGTTTATTTCACATGCCTGGCACCATTGAGAAAAATGTGCATTCAGCCTTTGGCATTAGTGTCTCTTTCAAAAGTGCACAAAAGCAGACACATTCCCTGAGTGGCCCTCCTTACCCCCTGCTGGAGACGGATGCTAAGCCACTGTGAGAGGCCTCCCAGGAGGTGCTGTGTAGGTTTTGGCTTCAGAGCAGCCTGGCCGGGAGCCTTTCTGGAAGCTCACGGGAGGGTGGAAGTGTGCTGCTTGTCCCGAATGTGCTGGGTCTTTACAAATCCGACAGTCCCGACTTCTAGTTCTTGCTGCGCCTCTGATGAAGTAAGTTATTTACCTCCTTGGGCTCGCCGGTCCCTCATCTACAGAGCCGATAAGATCATGCCCACCCCACCTCGCAGAGCATTGGGAGCAGTCAGTGCCGTGTCCAAAGTAGCTGGTGCCACACTGAGACGCAGGAGACGCGTGGCCACCAGCCCTCCTGGGGCTGCGTTTTTATCGTGAATGTGCTGTTTCTCCCCATCACACGCATCCCACTTCCAGCTGTCATCTCTCCCAGTTGTCACCGTGCTTGGATACATCCGACTTCGAGAGACATGTTACTATTTTAGCATGTTAGACTGTATTTGTGAATTGCCCACAGAGATGCTCTTAATAGAAAAATTGAGCACTATAAACAGTAACTCTGAAGTTCTCTCTAAACGCTCAGTTTGATTCACGATGATCTACCAGGCTCGTCCCATTCTTAAATACCCTCTGTCCTCATAAATCGGCCCAGCTCTGCGGCGGTCTTCCCACGAGGCTGCCTTCGTCTGTTGGTAACTTTTTTTGGTCTTGTCTCCCTATTAGTTGTCATTCACGTCTGTTCTCTGTTCTATTTGCAGTAGCCTGGGTTGGCAGGAAAACTGGCCGATAACGGCTGAGCAGAACTTCCTCCCTGTTCCCACCCGCCCGGCTGGGAGCAGCCCCTCCCTGCTTACCCCTGGCTTCATGCAGCCTCTTGCCACCTTCTGTTGCCTCCTCTCTGGCCCTGGCCCCACGCAGGCGAAGGGCTTCTCTGCCGCCTTCCGGAGGCCATCTTCGCTGCTGACCCCTGTCCCCATGTATCATTTAGATGTCGCTTGTCTTTTCCATTCTTGATTGGATCGGGGGGCAGAATATTTTAGTCTGTGAAGTCAGAGAGTAGCTTTCTTAGTGTATATTTCTTCTGAGCTTGAAGCTTACAGGTTGTTTCTGAGGCTTCCCTGAGGTTTTGAGGTCTTTGTCAGAAAAGGAGACAAATTTCAGGTCTAATTTTTAGCCTTTTCGGCTCAGGGCCCGCATCCCAGAGCCCTCCAGTGCCATTTCGCACCAGTTCCCTTGAGTTGGATCCCATTTTTGAGTCAAGCACGCTGAGGTCACAGGGTGCTGTGGCTTGCTCAGTCTCTCTGTGGTGGGAACGGTGGGTGCAGAAGGCCCCAGCCTGTGTCTTGAGATCCTGTGGCTTTGGGAGGAACCCCCCTGCCTGCCCTGCCCTTCCTAGATCAAGTCTCAGAAAGACTCTTGGAGACCCTGCCTGCATCTCCTGTCCATCCTTTGGATCTGCTGCTGCTGACGAAAGGTTTCCGCCTCTTACCTTGGCTGCATCAGAGCCACTCCGGAACCACCTGGGGTGGAGAGGGAGCTGCTCCGTGAGGAAGCACAAACAGGCCCTCTGCTTAGGACATTGCCCGCTGCAGCATGGAGCCCCTGGACCCTGCAAAAAGGGCATGTGCAGTGTGGTTATGGGTGTGAAACAAGGCAGACAAGAACCCCAGTCCTCTGGGAGCCAGCAGCCTTTGCGACACTTGCTAGTGATGGAAACTTCCCCAGGGAGGGGTGAGGTGTGCTGTACCCCAGGCTGCATATGGGGAGCAAGGGGAAGACATTTAAATCCATCAGGCATTTGCCTTAACTCAGCGGGGACGACCTCAAGGGCTCCCTGACAGGCCCCATTGGACCTAGTGTTTAGAGTCGGAGGCTCAGGAGTGTGGAGTTTGTGTTTTGCAAATGTCTGTGTTCATGATACTGGTTCTGTTCACAGCAGGCACTGTGGTGTAGTGGAGGGCTTTATAGATTATTCCCATGGTGCTGGGGGAAGGAGGAGGAGAGAAAAAACTCATTCAAACCTCATGGCTTTGGATTGACTTTTGCAAACGGGTCTTTGCATAGGGACATGTGGCGAAATTTCAGTTAATGGAGAATTGAGTTGATTATTGAATGTGACTTTGGGATGATGAAATTTTCGTTGACCGTGGTGTGTAAACTGCCAAATTTGACCTGTGATTTTTTTCATTTACTTTAATGTTTTGCTGTGGGTTTGTGACTTGCTGGAGCCTTTGCAGCTGCTGTGGGGGCACAGTAGTGAAATTGAGCAGAGCCTGGTCCTCAAGGGCTTTATGGTCATGTAAGGGATCTCAGGCACGTGTATCGATTGTTGTGATAATCATAATAACTATTTTTGTTGAATGTTCGCCAGCCCCAGCCTCGTGACAGATGTTTCACGTGCTCTAGCCCGTCTGAGTCCTCCAGGCCCTGCCTCGCAGCCGGTCTTCCTGGACGCAGGGCCGCCTGGAGTGAGGGCGGTGCTGGGGCGCCGAGGAAGGAGCATTGTCTGCCAGGGCTGCTGGGGACGTGTGATGACAAAGTGGGGTGTTAGGATCCATGGAGACGGTGGTCAGAGGTGCACAGAGTGAGGAGACGCAGGGCAGGGTAGGGCCGACAGGGAACGTGTGTTGGCAGAAGAACTGGCCAAGTCCAGTTGCACGTACGGACCTGATGGAAGCTGAGCTCTGGTCCCAGGAGCCGCGGTGTTTCCATTCTGTGCTTCACTCAGCATGTTGCCCTCTGGGGTCCCCACCCAGAGCTCCCAGGGCTTACCGCCCACTCCCCTCGGGAGCTGCGGAAGGTCCTTGTTTTCCTACCACATCCAGGGAGTGTGAACTCAGCCCCTCTATCCATTCTCCTGGAGCCGAATGTGCCTCTGGGAAGGCTGATGCCCGGATCGTGGTCATAAGCTCTTCCTGGTCTTGTTAGCCCTCCAGTACCTTGAAGAAATTTGAAAACAGCTATGTCCATGCCCTCTAAGTGTTCTCGGTGGCTGGGTTGGTCTGACTGGTCTACCCGCTGTGATCAGAAGGAGGCTCTCCTGAAGTGCATTCTGTCCCTGTTGAGTCTGAGCTGCTCGCAGGGTTCGTGCTCCCCTGCTCGCCGGTTGGATGACGCATTGGCGCCTGGCTTGCTTGTCACTGAGTTTTGGTGTTGCTCTGCTGCTCTGTCGCCTTTCTGTTGGGATTCTGAGGGATTCATAAACTGTTCTGCAGCCACCACCTGAAGTTGTGTCTTGGGTCTGCTGCTTCTCTGCTTAATGCAGATCATTTAAAGACTAAATTTTCATGGCGATGCTCCCAGCAAACATTTCTTCACAACTGGTGGTCTGATTTAGAAGTACCTCTAGTTGATAACTGAGTCAGTTTTTTGGGGGGCACAGAAGACACTCCCCTGCACTGCTGTTAGCAGTGCTTATGGTCTGGAAATGAGAGGGGGTGGCATTTTTCTTCAGTCTCGTGTAGCCATCGTGTTGTCCAGGGGGCCTTCGAGTAGCTCAGGGAGTCCGGGAGGGGCGTGACCTGACTGACATTCCCGTGGACTGACTGCTGTGGGGGGGCACGGACAGGCAACGTGAGGGGCAGCCAAGGAGGCCTCCTCCGCCGTCCTGAAGGGAGGCGGTGGGACCCAGACCCGGGTGGTCGCCTTGAAGGCCATTTCAGGAAGCACCTTGAGAGCCAACAAGACTTCCAGGAGGATGGGATGCAGGTGTGAGACCAAGGACTTCGGGGGTGAGTCCTGGGTTAGCCTGACAGGTGATGTCAGGGACTCAGCGAGAGAGCCGGCAGTGGCGGGCACTCTACAGGGGTTCACACAGTCCTGTGACCCAGATGGGGCTCCTGGGACTGGGAGAGGAGGTGGCTTGTAGACTGAGTTAGGGGCGGCGTGAAGCCAGCCTCGCGAATGGAGGCTGTGGGAGCGGCTCGTGCAGGCTGGTGACAGCGGGAGGTGTCATCCAAGCACAGGCAGCGAGGCTGGGGCCAGGCCGCGCGCTGGGCCGTGGAAAGGCACCCAGCCCTTCTCAGAGGCCGCCTGTCCTCAGCTTTGATCTGTAGCAGGTGTGGCCGCGTGCACGGGAGATTCATCAGGCGGCTGGCCTGAACACGAGACAGAGCAGCGAGAACACACCGGAGCACTGCTCCAGATGCTAGTGATCTTTGATTAAAATCTTCTACATTAAAAAAAAAATCGGATAAACCTCGGACTCACAATTCTCTTCTCTTTTCAGACGGCATCAGCGTGAGTGGCTTTCCACTGTGCAGCCCCTTCCGCCAGGTGGTGAGGCCCCGGGTGGAGAGCAAGCCCGTGAACGCGGCCGAGGGCGGCCGGCCCGGGGACCCGGGCCATGTGAAGGTAAGTCGGCGCACAGCAGCCTGCCCAAGCGCTCCTGGCTTCTGCAGGGCCTTCCAGCGGCAGAGTTTGAGTGCTTTTCAGAAAGGAAAGGAAGGATGTATTTGCTGACAGAGGTGTTTATGGGAAGCTGGTGTCTCGATGTTTCTCCTTCCTCGTGAGGTTCGGGAGCCGTTTACCCTCAAGCTCGAGGGCCTCGTGTGTGCTGCTGCTGACGCGGGCTTCCTGAAGCTTCGGGAATTTGCGGGTTGAGTGGAGGAGGGTCCTGACGGGAGTAGGACATCACTCGCCTTTTTCTTGTTCACTTGAAAACTGCGTCTGTTGAGTCACTATTCTCAGTTCAGGTGTTTATCGTAGAAACGCTTCTTAACCCTCAGGCAGCTCTTTCCTCTCGTTGGTTTACGGGCAACAAGGGTGGCAGAGGGAACACACTGTAAGGAGTAGGTGTTAGCGTGAAGATGCCGGGGGCAGAGATGAGTTGTCTTCTCCGAGCGCAGGGAGAGTCAGTGCCTGGGGGGCACGGGTGGATGCCGCCTGCCCAGGGAGAGCGTGTGGAGCTCGGGGACCAGCGCGGCTGTGACCGGGGTGCAGGCGCAGTGTCGGCAACAGTGACTTCAGGCAGGCACGCGTGCAGGCCCAGCCTTTCAGGGTGCTGCTCACACTCTCCACATCTAACAGGGGTGGTGACTGGCTCGACCCGTCAGAGGAACTTGGCCGCCCTGGCCGTGAGTCAACGGATGAATAGAGCGTGAGCCACGGGGGCTGCTCCTGATGAAACGAGACCACACTGGAAGGGCCTTGAGGCCGCCTGCCGTGAAGCTGCGGCGAATAGGGGGTGGGGCCCACGCCCGCCTGGATTGACAGTGGGCGCATCGGTGGCTGAAGGGCTCAAGGGCTGAGTTAGGGGGAGTCTCTCCACTCAAGGCCCTGCAGGGAGGAGGAGGGAGGCTGGTACGGCCGGCCCTTGTCACTCATATCAGAAGCTTGAGGGCTGTGCTCAGGGCTTTCATGCCGGCCAAGCACCCTGGGGTGTGGGAAGAAGATCCAGCGGAAGGAACAAAGGCACGGAGGTCCACAGGCGCAGGAGGCGTGGGACACGGGGCGTTGGATGCTCTTGGGGGGAGGGCCGGTCAGCAGGGAGCCATGGAGGGGAAGCTGGGAAAGTGGCTTCCTCCCAGGGTCCCGGTGTCTCTTCCCTGCCATCTTGTGATGGCCGCCGCCGGGTCCCTCCTCCCGGGTTAGGCGTCTCAGCGTCGTTCCATTTACCTCTGTGGTTGGCCGTGTGCCCCACTAGCTTCCGTCTGCTGTCGGTGGCGGCTGGGGCATGCTTGTCTTTTACCCACATGACACGCGTGGCTGCTCTTGGAGCTGTCGGTGTGCTGTTGGGTGGGCATGGCGACTTGCAGGGAGCCTTTGTGATGAGAGGGAGCCGCCTGGCTTGTCTGAGGTCTGTGGGCGAGGGGTGCGGTGAGTCCAAACCTGTGAAATGTTGCACCTGTCCGCGGTGGTCCAGGTGTGCCCCCGTGGGGCTCGGTGGGGCAGGGGTGTCCGTGGGTGTCCTGTGCTTCTGGGGTTGTTGTGTGGGGTCTCCTGGAACTGCCGAGCCTGCCACATTGTCCTTCTCCCCAAAGCAAGGACGACTTTAGTTGGGAACATGCTAAACCTGTAAAATCCTCGCTGAGGAACGGTGTAGTCATGGAAACAAGTAGTTCAGTGACAGCGGCTTCTGGGGAGCCCCTCCGGAAGTGGGGAGAGAGAACATGTGTTTCCTTAGACTCCCACAGAGAGTTGCTCCCCTCTCAGCCACTCCACGCCCATCCACCAGCCTGAAGGACCCTTAGGATTGGAAACAGATGGTGTGGAGTGGCTGCGTGCGAGACGTCAGGTTGCTATAAGCCAGACTCCTCAGCCTGGCTTCTCTGACCCTCAGCTGCTCCGTCTTCAGGGCAGCAGCTGGGTCCATGGGCACCTCCCAGGGGAGCCAGTGATGCCGGCCACTGTCTGGGCGGCAAGGGTCTGAGCCGAGGATGCAGGCACTCCCACCCCTGCGTGGAGACCGCTCCCTGAAAACCGCCGAGCCCCAGTCCCCTCACCTGATGCTGGGGAGAAAATCCTTTCTCACGAGGCTGTTAGTGAAGATCCGGGGAAACCACCTTTGGGCAGGTGTTTTATTAAAAGCAGTGCATAGTCTGGGGAGGAGAACAGACCTGGTGGCTGACTGGATGGGCAGGCCATGGGGCCTGCTCAAGGCGTCACCTGGTTACAGAGCAGGCGGGGCCAGGCTGTGTCGCCCGCCTGGACCCTGCCCGTCTGCATCCTGCTGTGTGGGTGTGCTGGTTTGGCCGCCTCCTGCTGTGCTTGTCTTGTCAAAAGGACAGGTGATGACTGTCCACTAATACAGGCCCGTGAGCACAAAACTCAGAGGAACCTTGGAAATTAAGTAATGAATCTTAAATCCAACAAGACTGTTCTCAGTAGCTGTTCAGGTTGTCTGTGAACAGAGAGCTTTACTTCTTCCTTTCCAGGCAAGAGAACTTATTCCTTTTCCTGCTTTTTTTTTTTTTTACTAACCATGTGGTGATTGTAGAGATAAACCATTCAGTCTTTCATCAAGTGTGATGTTAGCAGTAGCTTTTTCATATACACCCTTTATCATATTAAGGAAGTTCCCTACAACCATTGCAATAAATAAGCAAAAAATTATAGCTAATAAACCAACAAGGGAGATAGAAGTTGAATCAAAAATAATATTTAATTAGTTCAAAAGAAGGAATAAAGAGAGGGCAAAGGAAGCAAAGGAAAATGGGATAGAAAACAAACAGCACTTAAACCACATCAGTAAGCAGATTGAAAGTAAGTGGTGTAAATACTCTAATTGTGGGTAGAGAACATCAGATTGGATAAAAAAAACCAGGACCCACCTCCAGCTGTCTCCAAGTAATTAATTTTAAATATAAAGACAAAAATAGGTTGAAACTAAATGGATGGAAAAAGACATACCATTCTTACACCAATCTTGTGGCATTATGGGGAACAGAGAAAGGTAAACTTCAGAGCAAAGAGTATTACCAAGGATAAAAGGTCTTTTCATAATAATGATGGGCTCAATTTTTCAAGAAAGTTTAAGCCATAAATATTTATATACCTAAAACGGAGCTTCAAGATACATGAAGCAAAAACTGATAGAATTGCAAGAAGAAATTAATTTAGAGTGTTCAATATCCTTCAATTATTGATAGAACAAGTAGACAGAAATGAGTAAAGATAGGGAAGATTTGAACCATACTGTCAATCAGTTTGACCCAGTTGACATTATAGAACACTCACCAGTTGAGTACAGAGTATATGTTCCTTTCAAGTGTACATGGAACACTTAATCAGAGTCTACAATACTGGGGTTGTGATGGTTAGATTTTGTGTGTCAACTGTGCTAGGCCCTGGTGCTTGGTTGTTTGGTCAAACATGAGTCTAGATGTGGCTGTAAAGCAAGTTTGGAGATGTGACTAATACTTACAACCAGTTGATTTTAAGTAAGAGATTATTCTTGATAATATGAGTAGGCCTCATCCAACCAGTTGAAATTGTTGTTCGGCCACTAAGTCGTGTCCGACTCTTTGTGACCCCATAGACTGCAGCACACCAGGCTACTCTGACTTCCAGAGAAGGGATACTGCCTCAAGGCTTGACATAGCTCCTGAGTGAGTTTCCAGCCTGTCAGCCTGCCCTGCAATCTCAAACTTGCCAGCCACCACAATCACATTGGCCAGTTCCTTAAAATAAACCTCTTTGTCTAGATGTACACACAAGAGCTGCCCACACTAGTGCCCTGTTGGTTTGTGGTTCTCTTTCTCCAGAGAGCCCTGACTGATATACAGAGGGCCACAGAACAAATCTCAATACATCTAAAAGGAGTCTCATTTTATAAAGAATATCCTGACAGTAATAAAATTAAATTAGAAACCAATAACAAAAAGTCTTCAAAAAGCCCTCAGACATTTGGAAACAAAGTGACACACAAATAACCCATGGGTCAAAGAATAAATGCAAAATTAGAAAGTATTTTGAAATGAGTGAAAATGAAAGCACAACATATCGTCTGTGAGAGGGCACTGAAGCAGTATTTCCGGGGAAATTTATAGTACTTAATGCTTGTGGTGGACCGGAAGCCTGGCCTTCAATCAATAAACCTCAGCCTCAACCAGGAGAAAGCAGAAAAATTGTGGAAGTTAAACCTAAAGTAGAAAAGGAAATAATAAAGACCCACAAAACCCCTGCAGCCCAGGTTGTACTCAAAGGTGAAAGCTGGGTGTGCTTTCCCCTGTGGTCAGCCACACCGGCCACTCCCAGGCGGGCCTGCCCATTCTGCTCTGTTGGTGCTGGCTCTTTGATTAGAGGGTCGCTCTCAGTTCCTTTGATTCCTGGAACGTTCTCCAGTCCTCTTCCAGGGCCGAGTTCTGATGTTACCCTCTCTGCCAAGCCTTTCAAAGGTGCTGGTGCTCAGTCACTGCTGAGCAGTGTCTGACTCTTTGCAACCCCATGGACTATAGCCCGCCAGGCTCCTCTGTCCATGGGATTTCCCAGGCCAGAATATTGGAGTGGGTAGCCATTCCCTTCTCCAAGGGATCTTCCCGACCCAGGGATTGAACCAGCATCTCCTGCTTGGCAGGCAGATTCTTTACCACTGAGCCACTTGGGAAGCCCCTGGCCCTGTGCTAATACCCCTGGGTTCCCTGTAACTGTAAGCTCCTTGTGGCCATGCATCCTTTGGGAGACCTTTCTGAATCCAGATATTTCAGAAAGCGAGGTCACATATCCCCTCTCCATAGGAATTCTCTTTTCTCCAAAGAGGTTCTCTCAGTCAGTGAGGCAAAGCAGGGCAGTATAGTAAGTTTCTTCTCTCTCAGGGGTAAAGTTTGAAATTCTTTAGAAGCCTGATGACATTCAGATGATGTCTTATGTCCTGTTAAATATTTTATTTTACTTTAGCCTTTACAGTAAAGAACAGTAGGATGTTTGTGAAGTTCTCATATACTTTTATGTTTTAATAATTGTATTTATAAGTGGACTGACTAGAGAATCTGCTAAGAAAACTTAAGAGAAATGTATTCAAGAAAAAACACAAAAAACCTATGTCATGCAATAGCATCTTTTCTTAATCAGGCTGTGTTACAAGTGGAAATGGTCTCATGAGCCTTTTGGTGCCTGCAGGCAGCAGAGGAGGGTTCTTGTTAGCTCAGAAAAGAAAGTGTATTAGACTGTTTGTTCATGGATTGTTTATTAGTACACACCCAAAGATGGCAAGCAGGCGCAGGCCCAGGCTACAGACTGTGTTGGCCAGAGAGGCTTGGCACGTGGCAGCAGAGAACTTGGACTTTTCAAACAGTGTTTACAGTTACTTCTTTTATGCAACTTCACAGTATTTGAGTGGGAATTACTGAACAGCCCAGAAAGATTAAACAACACGCCCAAGGTCAAGCAGTTTCAAAGTAGAAGCTAAAATTCAAACCCAGTTATGGCTAAATCCCAAAGCTTGTACGGCTCCCACAATATCGTGCCTCCTCTCTATATATACTTTGTAAGTTTCCAAACTTATTATGGGATACGAAACATCCTCTATTGATTCAAGGCATATTTATAGAGCAGTGAATATGAGCTTTCGCCTATCTGACTCTCACTTTTCAGTCTGTAAAACGCAGATAATAAGCCTTCCTCCTGGGCTGTTATAGGGAGGAAAGTGTCTGCTATTAGCCTGGTAGATAAGAAGAGCTTACAGAATGGCAAATCCAATCCAGTTCCAAATTATTTCTAATCTTTCCCAGAAACAGTTAAGGGAGGCAGTTTAAACTCTACAAAGTTTAACCATAAAAGCTCAAAAAGAATCCTTTAATCTGCTCAACAATTTCAAAACTTAGTACGAAACGGGGCAGCAAGAGAAGTGGAGCGTCCTCTGTTTGTGGAATTCTAAACAGATGTCACCGAGAGGGGCCAGCAGAGCGTGCCGCGAGGTCCATGAGACGGTGACGGCCCTCGTCCCCGGGAAGACCCCTGTTCCTCTGCACCCCCGTCACATTTCATCCCCCGCCTCCGTCCGACAGGCCCCTGGTGAGGAGCAGTTCACTGCTGGGTTCGGGAAGCTGGGGCTGTGATGGAGCAGGATGATGTCCTGGAGTGTACCTGCTGTCAGAGGAGACGGCTGGTCAGCTTGTGAGACGTGCTGGGCATGTGGGCAGGTCGGGGAGGGAAGAGGACTCCCGGCCGTCTGTAGGAGATACTCACACACAGACTGTGTCTGATGGTTTCCTGCACTGAGGCAGGGCACGATTTAGAGCATCACCAGCAGCCGCCAAAGTCCTGAACTATCTGTGTACCAAGTTTTTTTTTTTTCCCCATTGCTGTACTCTCTCACTCCTTGTCTGTTAATGACGAGCTATGTTTGACCCCAGCAGGGCCTTCAGCACTGGTTCCCACACCACGGCTGCGTCCGAATCACCTGGCAGCTTGTTGGAATGCAGTGCTGAGCCCCTCCTCAGGTTCTGACTCAGCAGGCCCTGGTTGGGACTGGGAGGGCGTTTTTAACAGGTTCTCAGCTGCTGCTGCTGCTGGTGGCGGTGGGGAGCACGCTTTGAGCACCACTGCCGTAAGGCATGAGATGTTTTCGATTTAGCTTTTTTTTTTTACCGCCAGCAGGACTGGACTGTAGGCAGTTCTGGACCTCTCTGATATGCCTCGTGACCTGGAATTAGCTTGCAGGCTGGCACGTCGGAAGCTGGCTGATGTGAAGTCGCTCAGTTATGTCCGACTCTTTGCGACCCCATGGACTGTAGCCTACCAGACTCCTCCATCCATGGGATTTTCCAGGCAAGAGTACTGGAATGGGCTGCCATTTCCTTCTCCAGGGGATCTTCCAGACCCAGGGGTCGAACCTGGGTCTCTCCCGCATTGTAGGCAGACACCTTACCATCTGAGCCACCAGGGAAGCTGGCTAAGTCGCTCGCTTCCAGGTACCTCGTGGACTGATTTGTTCCACCTGGACTCCCGAGACGGCATTTTCACAAACATTTGTGGTGAAATCTTAACATAAACATACAATTAAAATTAAAGCTGGGCATCCACATGCTTATTTGGGGAAAGTCAAGGAACACTGGGCTAGGAATCCATAAACCTGACCGCAGCCCAGGCCCTTGTAGGGGATGAGACGGACCGTGGTGGCAGCTTGTGGGGCTCTCAGAAGCCCACCAGCCTGTGAGCTCCTGGCTGTCATGAGAGAGCCTGGCGGTTCACCGGCAGGACCCCCGAGTCCCCAGGCAGACAGTGGAAGAAAAGGTGCTTCCACTGTATTCTTGCCAAAGAGGAGAGCTGAGTTAGATCGGCTTTTCAGAAGGACTGGCAGAAAGCCAATGCATTTGCTTTGGGTAAGGAAATGGAAACTTCAGACCACAGGCAGTCTGAGAGTCATTTCACACAATGTACTGTCATACACATTTACGTGATCTCATTAGTCCCTAAAAACCCAAAACTGTTTAAAGAGCAGCCACGTTAACAAAAGAATTCTGCCCCTTCTCCCCACCTGAAAACATCTACAGTATTAAAACAGGCAAAATGGGGAGAAAATTATTTTGGCATCAAACAGCCATGGAATAAACAGCGTTGTCAGCATTGTGGGTGGGTTTACTTCCCGTTGTCTGTGAAATAGAGATAATCCTTCCTCTCTCAGAGGGCTTCTGAGGGTGAAGCAGGTCACAGAACCCAGTGTGGAGAGACCCCCCAGCTCCCTGTGCCCCCTGGCTGGCACTTCCCCCTGTCAGCTTATCATCGCTGGATGGCGTTGTTGGCAGTCGACTTGTCCATCATCCCACATGACACACGAAGGCAGAAAATGCTCATCTTTCTTTTTCTGCACTCTGCAGAATATCTAGCACATGCTGGGTGCCCAACTGCTGACTGTTAGACTAGGAGAGTCACAGAAGGCTCGTAGAGGAGGCAGGCAAAAGGAGGAGCCTTGTTCTAGAGTGGGGAAAAGGCGTTTGAAGCTGAGGGATCAGCCTAGACAAAAGCAAGGAGGCATAAACTTCTTTTACATATTTGGAGCAATTCTGTTCCTATTTGGCAATAAAAGATGAGCTAGGAGAAGGTTAGAGGAGACCACATGGTGCAGAGTCCTGAATGCCTCTTGAAAGATTCAGCCTGTCTAATGGGGGCAATGGCAGCCACTTTGAGACCATAAGGGAGGAGCAACAGTATCACTGTGACCTACCCCAACCCGAAATTGTTGGCTTTGTAAAGCAAAATCTGCATGTCTGGAGTTTTCTTCTTTGCTCTGTCAGGAAGTCAGGGTGTGGAGAATTAGCTGATGTCCATTTCAGAAAAGGTATAAAGTGTGTTTGTGTGTGTGTGTATGTATGTGTATGTATATATGACAAAGAAAATCATTGCTTTATAAATAATAATCCCTGAAGAAAATTGTGCGAAAAGGAAGCAACAAAGTAAGTACACGACTAGATATTAGGATAGTTATCAGCTGCTATAGAACAGGCCTTGAGTGACTTTAGAAGTAGTTCTGTGATGTAGAGGACAATTATTTTACCTTTCTGACCCTTCTATTCCTATTATGTTGAGAGTTTTAAAAAAAATCAGGAATGGATATTAGATTTTCTCAAATGCTTTTTGTGTGTCCTGCATGATGAACGTTTGGTTTTTCTTTTTTAGTTTGTTAATGAAGTGGTTTATACTGACAGATTTTATTTTTTTTGTTGTTTTTTTGTTTTTTTTTTTTCATCACAGCACTGTTTATAATAGCCAGGACATGGAAGCAACCTAGATGTCCATCAGCAGACGAATGGATAAGGAAGCTGTGGTACATATACACAATGGAATATTACTCAGGCATTAAAAGTAATACATTCGAATCAGTTCTAATGAGGTGTATCAAACTGGAGCCTATTACACAGAGTGAAGTAAGCCAGAAAGAAAAACACCAATACAGTATACTAATACATATATATGGTATTTAGTGAATCAGTAAAGATAACCCTGTATGCGAGACATCAAAAGAGACACAGATAAATAAAACAGTATTATGGACTCTATGGGAGAGGGCGAGGGTGGGATAATATGGGAGAATGACATTGAAGCATGTAAATCATCGTATGTGAAATGAATCCTCTGTCCAGGTTCGATGCATGATACAGGGTGCTCCAGGCTGGTGCACCGGGATGACCCAGAGGGATGGGATGGGGAGGGGGGTGGGAGGCGGGTTCTGGAAGGGAAAAACATGTACACCCATGGTGGATTCATGTCAAAGTATGGTAAACAAATACAAAACTGTAAAGTTAAAAAATAGATAAATAAACTAATTTAAAATAAAAAAAATGAAAATAAAATTAAAAAAAAGAAAATCATGTGTGCAGGGAGATGGCTCAGGTGAACGGACCCCAGAGGGACCCCACACGCGCCCGTGCCAGCCGGCCTCTCCGCTCACACCTCTCGACTCCTGCGGGAGGGTCCCCATCTCCGGATTGCGATATGGAAAACACCTCTGTCAGAAAGAGCCCAAGGGCCTCGACCCAGGCATGCCCTCGACCCAGGCATGCCCTCCACTGGCCTCCTCGCCCCAGTCCGGACCAGTCCCCACCTCTGGAGTGGGGTGCTGGGGGACCGTGGGGCCAAGGATGAAGCGAATGCTCCTGAGGGTGGCCCAGGAGGAGGCAGGATCACCAAGTCCCAGGCGCTCCAGGGAGGGAAGACCCTCTCCCTGCCCACTGCGGCAGCCCGGCCCAGGTAGAGTAGGCTGGTCCATCTGCCCGGCCGGAGGGGCATGGGGAGATGCTGATCAACACGGTCAGGGCACCCCAGAGCCCGGCTCTGGAGTGCCGCTTATACTGACAGATTTTAGAATGTTAAACCAGCCCTGCATTCTTGGAATAAACTCCACCTGGTCTTGCTGTAGCATCCTCTTTAGTCTTGAAACATACGAAATCCTTAAGAATAAATCTGGCAGAAGCTGTGTGTGGAGGACCCGTGCCCTGCATTTGCTCATAAGAGATGGTGGAGGTCCGACATAAGGAAGTGGGGACACGTGGTGGAAAGGTGCCTGTGTTTCAGAGGCTCCTGCAGGAATATCAGTGCTGCTCTGTGGTAAGAATCAGTGTTGAGAGTGTGAGGTGAAACCTCACCATCAGTGAGGCTAAAACTCACTGCTGGGTAGAGTGGCGATGGCCTGAGCCCACCTTGCTTTTCCCCTTGCGACTAGAGAAGACTCCCTGTATCAGTACTTTAGCAGTATTACAGAGACTTTGATCATGCGTCTCATGTTTTTTTAAATCGGTTGGTAATTGTCGCCTGATTCAATAGCATCATTAAAGTTTTATGAAATGATTTTCTGTGTCTATTATATCTTCTACTTTTATCAAGTGGCCTTCTCCTGCAAAGTAGCACTTTGAGCTCAACTGCTGGGCCTACTCAATTACCCAGAAATAAAACGCCTGCTAGAAAAACAGAAACAAAATGCTTTTTTTCCCCTTTGATTTCTAATTCCACAGTAAGAAATTGTTTAAAAACTTCAAAGAGTGAGAAAGTAGGGTTTTTTTCCCTCTTCTTTTTTGAGACACGTTATGGTCTTGGATTTTTATTGATTCAGTGTGTTTTGATCCCTTAAAATCGTTTTTCTGGTTGCTCCACTTGTCACGGGTTTGGCCAGTGACAGCGTTCTTGTGCCCTTTTGACATGACTCGTTAATCGTTGAAAGACAGATTGCTCTTTGTTACAAGCGGTTCCCCAGAGCAGGGGAATCGGACTGATTTTCTTCTTGGGGAAAAGGAGGCCCGAAAGAGGTGTGCCTCTGTGAGGTTGTGCTGCCGGGCGGTGGTGGAGAGGGCGCTCGCATCCCTGACTGTGCTTAGTTGATTGGGCTGCTGAGTCATCACTGCTCCCAGCCTGAATTTGCTCTCTTGTTTGGACCAGTTACCTGCTCCCACCGTGCTCCTCGTTGTTCCCTTAACGTGCAAGCGACTGGAATGTGATTTCTTCTCTGTGGCAAACTTGCCTGACCCCAAGATCGATGTCTACCTTCTGGTGCTGCACCGGGTGCCGCTGGGGAAGACAGAGATGACAGGGTGTATTTCTGGCCTTTTAGGAGCCGGCAGGATGGGGGGACACACAGGTCACCGGAAAGAGACCAGATACGGGGAGGAGAGGAGAGCCGTATTGGCTGAGGGTGGTGTCAGCTCTTCTGGAGGTTCCAGACCAGAACCCTGAGGTCAAGGGGCATGCATTTCAGATGTTAATTAAATTAAATTTGATGGCATGGAAAGAGTAGGGTTTTTGGAGTCTTAAAGCCGGTTTGGGCCCAGGTCTTGCTCCTGATGCTGTGATCTTAGACATACTGCTTTCCTCTCTGTTTTTTTACACGTCAGTGGGGGAGTTATCATATCGTTTCCCCTCTTTTTTTCCCCACCTGGTGTAGTTTTGAGAATGACGTGATGTGAGAGAACTTTGAGTTTAAGGTCTCACCAAATGTAGTTAGCTGTTAATTTATTTGTTATTAATACACATTTCATTGGGCTGCAGAGAAGCAGTGGTTAGGAGCATGGCCTTTAGCTCCATAACTTACGGGCTGTGCCACCCAGGGCAAGTTACTTAACCTCTCTGTGCCTTTTTCGTCTCATCTATAAAAGGGGGACAACTAGCACCAGTCTGGTAGGACGGCTGTGAGTTAAACAGAGAGCAGCACTTAGATACAAGACGTGCTCAGCTTACTCTTCCTACTCTGAAGCTCACCGGCAGCTCTGCCCATAGGCAGCCTCCTCCCTTTGTCCACCTCAGCTCTCTGAAATTCCATTTTATTTACAATCTCTCTCAGAGGAAAGCACCCATGCTCGCCCTGCTGGCTGACTCTCGGTGCCTGGAGCCCTAAAGGCTTCTCCCTCACCAGCGGAGTCTCTCTCAGTAGCACGGCCCAGGACACCAATTTGCTTCTCACTACAAGTTAGCTTAGCTGCAGGAGAAGTTTGGACTTGCTTGTGGAAGGGTTTTGATGTGCTCTGACAGCAGGGAGAGACCAGCTCCCTGACATTTCCAAACACCTTGAAGAGCAGTGGAGAAAAGGTCCTGTCTTTGAAGCTCCTTCCTGTCATCGTCTCCTCAGGGAACCTCTAGCTGCCAGGTCGTGGGGATTCGTCAGACGCCAGTGGAAGGCTGATTCAGCAAAGGTGGCGCAGCGTGCTCGCGTAGATGCACTCGTGACATCTTGCCGAGAAGCCGTAGCCTGTCAGCACCGTATCTCCATTTGAAATAGGGAAACTGAGGCGCAGAGCACTTGCTTCCTGACAGTGGCTTGGCTGAGCCCGCGGTCTCACCCATGTCCTTCCGCCAGTGCCCCCCCCAGCGCTGGCGGTGTGGTGGGCGTGGTGCAGGGTTAGGTGTGTGGCCTCTGGCCCTCCCCCTGGACCCAGAGCACCGCTGTGGACCCGCGTGCTGTGTCTTCAGGGGGCGCATGCCTTCACCACGCGAGGACGTCGTTCCCCTAGAGCCTCACCCATCCCTGGCTGCTGCCCTTTTCTCTCCTCTTCCCCTCGGACACGCTCCTGAGTGGGAGTCAGATGAAACGAGGAAAAAATGTCGCCAGCGTCAAAATGACTCAGTTAAAGTATGACTGTGTTTTCGCATTAAATATCAAGACGTGTCATCCGACCGAACGCATAAATGACGAGTCACAGTGTTGGAGATGAGAGCCATCAAAGGGAGTCAGAGACGCTCTGTGACAGTGTCCGCAGTGGGCACTGAGCAGCTGAATGGAGACTGACTCCGATCTGTTTTCTGGAGGAGGTGTCAAGTGTTAGTTGAGTGCTCAGGAGAAACCAACCGGTGGGTGGCGTCCGTGAAGGAATCCTGGAGCAGTTCTGTTTCCCATCAGGCCAGACGGGTGGTCAGCAGTGTTTACTCGGGAACCAGGGGGCAGGAGCCTGGTGAAATCCAGTCCTCAGATCTCCTCCACTTTGTGACCACTCCTCCGTCTCCCCTTGTTTTTCATGACCTTGACGCTTTTAAGCTATTTTGTAGTCTGTTCCTTCATTTGGGCTCCTTTGATCTTTTTCTTATAGTGAGACAGACCTGACTTGCCCTTCTCATTGCCTGTGTCAGTGATGTTGACTTTGATCGCCTGTCTGGTGTAGTGTTTGCCAGAATGGAGTCTCCATACTCAGGTCTCTGGGAGCAAGTCCCCAGGTGCAGCCCATAATCAAGGGGTGGGGTGGGAGAAGGGAGGGTGGGAATTAAGCTCTGGCGTCTCTTGAGCTAGAAATGATCTGGAATTCACTGTAAGCTGAGATCTCCAAGAGCCCACGCCTCAGTGCTGGGTGCGTCATTGAAATGTATTTTTCTGGGGGAATGACCAAAATCTGTTAGAAAGTCACTTTTGAATGCATTTTCAGGTTTGAGATTGTTGAGCCAGGGAGTTAAGATAGTGTTGTTAAGAAACTTTTCTCCAAGTAGCTAAAGAGTGGAGTCTGTGTGGCACGGCCCGAGACCCATCTTTCCCCAGCAGAATACTTGGTGTCTCCCTGCTCGATTTAAAAAGCCATTTCTGGGAAGCCTGGGAAAAATGCCAAGTAAGTAGTGGCGCTATTTACTCATGTTAGGGAAACTGGTTAATAATGGCCCCCTGTGTGGCAAAGGTTCCGGTGAACACCCTGCGTTGTTTCTGGTACCTCCAACGAACCTGACTGGATCCGTTTTGCAAGGGCTGAGGCTGTGTTCCACATAAACTGCCTTCAGGCTTCTGGACCCTCTTTCCCGGGCTTGGCGACATCCGCAGCCAGCTTGGCCTGCATTGCCTGGGTCTGGGTTTGCAATCACAGCCCATCAAGGGAACTGTGTGAAAGCCTAGGGTTGGAAACAAGCACAGCTGGCTTAGAGTCTCTTGATTAACCACAGCTCTAAGGTGTAACATTTCTAAAGGGGAGCAGGGATATCTCATCAGATGCCTGCTGTGTTTTTGGAAGAGTGGAAGGTGGATGCCTGCCTCAGAGGTGGGAGGCTCAGGCTGGGGGTGATTTCTTCCTGGGGGGAGGTGGTGCAAGAGAGTAGATTCAGACCCCGGCTCTCTCCCCGGAAGGGCTGTACTCTCTGCACCGTGCTTGGGGCTGTGAGCCCATTGCAGAGCCTTGGAGTTTGTTCTTTCATGTGTGCTGCTTATCACAGAAGGAACGAAGCTCCTTGTAGGAAAAATCTGGAAAGTTGAGAACCGTGTAGAGGAGAAGGGCAGGGTGGTCCCCACCGCCTCTCCACCCAGAACTGAGGGCTGTGCTCACTGTGCTGCCCTTCCCTCCAGTGTCTCTCTGTCTCCTCTCGGGTAGGTGAGGTCAGACCTTAGGGACAATTTAGTCTTCTGCACATTGCACTGAAGGTCTGTCATACACTTGTCTCATTGCATGAACGACTTTCTTGCAAGCTTATTTTTAAGTCACTGCCCGACAGAACTGCACCATGATTCACAGCTTGACTCTGCTGGTTTGACGCTCGGGTGGCTAGTTTGTCACAACGGTCACACTTTGACAGCAGCAGCTAATCTCATGGAATAGTGTGCCGGCAGAGCCTCGTGAGCAAGGAGTTATGGATCGGCTCTTACTTCAGAACCGTCCCTCCTGTGCACCTGGGGAGCGAGGCTGGCAGGAGGAAAACGGTCCATTCTTCCTGCTTTCTCTCAGCAGATGCGTGCCAGGCATGTGTCAGGCTGTTTAGGAGGCTACAGCAAAGACCAGGGGTAGAGGATTTTTACTGAGAGTAGAAGGGAGGGGATTGAAAACCAGTTCTCGTGTGTGTGTGGCGGGTTCTGGAAGCAATTGGGGTGTCACACGGACCACGTGGCAGATGGAGATGGTGGGCCACCCTCCCCCCACCATAGTGACAATTGGGAAGCACGGATTTCAGAGGGTGTTTGGGTGGCTAGAGGGCTGCCTGCTGGACATCCATGTGGACATGTTTTATTAAAGGAGTAAATTTCAACTGCTGCTCCAGGGGAGCTTCAGGCTGGTGAAGTCAGTTAGGAATGACCAGCCTGTGGATAGAGGCTGAATTGTGCGATTCCTTGGGATGAATGAGAGACATAAAGAAGAGCAAAGGTGGATCCCTTTGCTGGGGAAACCAGCATTTAAGGGGCGTCAGGAAAGTGAATAAGAAACTCGAAAGATAAACACACTTTTCTGGGGTTAAAGGAGTCACGGTACTTTTCCCATTGTATGTTTTTCACTCCTTCATTGTAAATTAATTGAGTGTAGAAGCTTGGACTGACCTATGTGTCTTTTTTTTTTATTTGTAAACACCGCTCTATTTTGGTTACTATAGCTTTTTAATATAGTTTGAAACAAGGAAATATGGTCCTTCCAGATTTGTTTTTAAGATTGCTTTGGCTATTAGGGGCTCCATACAGATTTTAGGATTGTTTTGTACGTGTTTTACTTTGTAATAAAATATTGCTTAAGAATTAGGTCATTTTAGTTATTTTAAAATATAAAAATGGCTCGAAAATGAGCACTGCTGTTGCCAGTCACACAACCTGTGTCAGACTGGGGGGAATTTTTTCCCAGTCCTTCCCTCCCATATATTGCTTTTTAAAGAACATGTAGCCCTATGAAATAGAAAAAGAGCCACCTATTGTATCCTGGGGATTCTTACAGAGGGGGTTCTCTTAGATGCCGTTTGATGTCTCACCAAACTTGGGCATTGGTTCTGGTTCTGTTCCCTGCCGTCCTGCTGTCTTCGTTGTGGTGGTGCTGTTGGCGCCACTGTTCAGGAGATGATGTCCTTGGCCGTTTCTCCAGGCCTGGCAGGAGCAGGAAGGGTCCAGCCTTGTCACAGGGTTAAGAGGAGGGCCAGGTCAAGGCGGTCCTGATTGCCAACAGGATGTGTTTTTAGAATTTGAAATTTCTTGCAGTCAGCTCTCAGGATTCAATAGTCAAGAGGTACAAGGGTTTGTCCTGCCAGTTCCTGATGGTATTGATTGAGAACGAGATAGAAGTGCTCTGACTGCATGGGGGGTTGAGAATATATTTACTAAAATGACACTTTTACAGTGGATCAGTGTGCACTAAATCTTTTAGAAATGAGCGTGAAGGCAGAGCCATGCAGTTTAAGAATTAGCAGACATAAGTGCATCAGTAGTGATGCTGTTTTCTGTCTGTTGAATAACAGCTTGGGCAAGTAGCCATTTTCAGAAATATTTGTGAAATTGAATCTAAAGTAGTGGGCAGTTATTTTTGGAAACCAGTCTTTCTAAGCTGTATCCTTTTGATTTAGCTGAAATGTGTAGAAAATAGATTGACAGACAGTCTTCTGAAACACTCACCTGCTTCCACCCGGAGACTATAATATAATATTTTTTGATATATGCATGCACTAGAAACCTAGAGAATATAATTTCCAGCTTCCAGAACAGAAAGGAAATTCACGCTAAAGCCAGATTACCTCCTTGTGTGGGACTTCACCCACCACCACCGGGCTTCTGATGAAGACGTGGAGAAGGGGTTCTGGGCTGCAGGCCTTTGGTGCCAAGTCAAAAAGGCTTCCCTGAAGTTGGACTGGGAAACTCTGCACCCAGATTGAGGGAGTGGCCAGGAAGGAAGCCGTGGTCCAACACCACGGGCATGCAGAGTTAGTCACAGGAGGTCAGTGCTTCACTGAAATCTGCAAGGAGCAACCAAGTTAGGTATAAAACTGCTCTGTAGAGATTCTCGCCCAGCCAGAGACATATGAACTTTCCACATGAGATCATTTCTGCAGAGGATGAGCCCAGTCAGAGACCACAGACTATAGGAGGAGACAGACTGTCATGAAGGGGAATCTACAGGTGCAACAGATGGGGAGAATCTGTGCCTCAAGACCCAGAAATAATAGGATAGACTGAAAGGGACTTTTAAATAGTCCTGTTGGAAATGAACTCGATGGTAGAAGAAATGAAGCCACAAGTATGAAACTGAAGCAGGCAGACTTGCAAAAGAACCAAATGGATATTATGAAAATTTTAAAATTAAACATAACTATTGAAGTAAAAAAGAATTAAAAGCATGGAGCAGATGGGTTAAAGAGAGGACTAGATGCAATTGAAGAATGAGGAGAGGATAAGTGAATTGGAAGATAGAGCTTAAGGAATCTCCCAGAATGTGTCTCCATAAGACAGATGGAAAATGTGAGAGAGGAGTTAGGAGGGTCTAATATATGTCTAATAGGAGTTCCAGAAATAGTGAACAGGGAAAAATTCTGGAGAGAAAAGTATTTAGAGATTATGAATGATAGCTTAAGAAACAGTGAACCCTTAATTGAATGAGTACATCAAGTTTTTAGTTTTCAAATTTAATGAGAATGATAAATCCTCAGATCCAAGAAGCTTAACAAACCCCAGTGAGAATAAAAACAGAGAACAGCACATCATAATCAAATTGCTGTGAACAGGTTGTATTGAGGGAAATCTTTAACCCATCCATACACTCTATGGAAACAAAAGGAATGATTATAGACATTATGTAATGTACTTAATGTAGATATCAAGTAATGGTTGTCAGAAAAGAATGCAGCAAGAGACCGTGGAATGCTATCTTTGCAAAAGAAAATAACTGTTAACTTAGGATTTTATATCCAGCAAAGATATCCTCAAAGAAAGAAGATGAAATAAATATCTAGGGGCAAATGTCGAGAGAGTTCATCTCTATTCAAGACTTGGTCTGCAAGAGAGCATAAAGGGAGTGCTTCAGGTGGAAGATATCAATGATGCCTATCTTGACATGTGTTGGAAAGAGTAGGAATATGGGTAAATTAAAATGCTTATTCTTAGAAATTTAAAAATTTTCTTAAGAGAAAATTAATCATATTGTAAGCAAAAACATCTGTTTTATTGTTTCAAAAGATATAAAAAATTATGACAGAAATAGAGTAGAAGGGAGAAATGGAAATATATGGTGTTAAGTTCTTAAACTGTGTATACAAATGCATAATAATATTATTTGAAGATAGATTATGGTAAGTCTGTAGATTGGAAATGAAGAAGTAAAGCTCTTTATTTCCGTGAAACATTTTTATGTACATAGAAAGTCCTAAGGAATTTACAGATAGTATACTAGAACAGTTAATTTAGCTGCATAATAGGTTACAAGGTCAATATAAAAAAATCAATTTTATTTCTATATATTACTAGACATTTAGAAAATGAAATAAAAAATGCCATACCGTTTACAAAAACAACCGAAAAATCATATACTTACAAATGATGTAAGAAAATATGTGTAAGAACCGTACATTGAAATTTACAACAATTTCTTTCAGAGAACTACTCAAATAAGTAAAGATATTCAGTTGTACATATTCCTGGGTTCACTTCGGTTTAGTCTCTCAGTCGTGTCTGACTCTGTGACCCCATGAACTGCAGCACGCCAGGCCTCCCTGTCCATCACCAACTCCTGGAGTTTACCCAAACTCATGTCCATTGAGTCGGTGATGCCATCCAACCATCTCATCCTCTGTTATCCCCTTCTCCTCCCACCTTCAATCTTTCCCAGCATCAGGGTCTTTTCAAATGAGTCAGCTCTTTGCATCAGGTGGCCAAAGTATTGGAGTTACAGCTTCAACATCAGTCCTTCCAATGTACACTCAGGACTGATTTCCTTTAGGATGGACTGATTGGATCTCCTTGCAGTCCAAGGGACTCTCAAGAGTCTTCTCCAACACCACAGTTCAAAAGCATCAATTCTTCAACGCTCAGCTTTCTTTATAGTCCAACTCTCACATCCATACATGACTACTGGAAAAACCATAGCTTTGACTAGACGGATCTTTGTTGGCAAAGTAATGTCTCTACTTATTCCTGGGTAGTAATACCTAATGTTAAGATGATTCTTAATATTAGATCAGTTCTTTCCAAATTGATCCTTAGATTAAGTTCCAGCAGGCTTATTTTATAAAGAAATTAATAACCTGATTCTAAAATTTATGTGGACGTGCATTGGACCTAACACACCCCAGACAACAAAGCCACAGTAATCAAGACAGTGTGGTGTTGGCATAAGATTAAACACATAGATTAATGGAAACAAAATATGGAGTCTAGCAATAGACCTATATATACATAGATTCAGTTGATTTTGGACAAATGTGCCAAGGTAAAGGGGGAAATGATGAACTTTTTCAACAAATGATGCTTGAAACAGTTAATTAACCCATATAGTAGCTCAGCTGGTAAAGAATCCGCCTGCAATGCAGGAGACCCTGGTTTGATTCCTGGGTCAGGAAGATTCGCTGGAGAAGGGATAATCTGCCCACTCCAGTATCCTTGGGCGTCCCTGGTGGCTCAACTGGTAAAGAATCTACCTGCAATGCGGGAGACTTGGGTTTGTTCCCTGGATTGAGAAGATCCCCTGGAGAAGGGAAAGGCTACCCACTCCAGTATTCTGGCCTGGAGAATTCCATGGACTATAGTCCATGGGGTTGCAAAGAGTCAGATATGATTGAGTGACTTTCACTTTCACACGCCAAAAAGCATCTTTGAGACTTAGGCCACACACACATAAAAGTTGAATGGAAATGGATCATAGATCTGGAATATACATGCTAAAGTGGTAAGGTTTATCAAAGAAAAAAATCAGAGAAAATCTTTGATCTTGGGGTGTGCAAAAATTTCTCAGGGCACAAAGCATGAAATGTGAAGGACTAAATGATAAGTTAGACTTCATGAAAATTGAAAATTCCTACTCTTCTAAAGTCACGTTTATGGAAATGAAAACAGAAGCTTTATCCTTAGAGTTAAGTATTTGTAAAACATAACATCTGTTAAAGCACTTGTGTCCAGAATATATTAAAAAAACAAACAAGCAAAACTCTTCAGCTCAACAATAAGGAGACAAAGAACCTGATTTTAAAATAGGAAAGAAACTGACCAGCTAATGCATCAAAGAAGATGCATGGATGGCAGATCAGCATGTGGAGACTGCAGGATCGTGTGTTCGGTAGGGAAATGCAGACCAGCACTGTGCTGGGGCACATTGTCGCCTATTAGAGACTGAGATGAAGACCAGTGATCATTCCCAGTGTTGGTGAGGATCCTGGCAGGGGAACCGGGACTCTCCACCCTTATTAGTGAGAATGTTAAATAGTATACCTGCTTTGGAGGACTCTCAAACCATTTCTTACAAAGTTACCTGTGTGACGGGGGAGTTCTAGATATTTTCCCTCGAAAAGTGAAAACATAGGTTCACATAGAGACTTGGCTGGGTTTAGAGCAGCTTCATTCCTAATAACCCCAAACTGGAAAAAAATACACAAATCTCGGTGTCCAGATAAATGAGGGAACAAACCATGATATGTCCATACAGTGGAATATCACGTGGCTGTAAAATGATATAAACTGCTGATAGTCCCAGCAAGACAGGTGAATCTCAGAAACGTTCCAAACACAAGATTGCATGCTGTGTGATTAAGGAATTCAGGAATGTGTAAAACTAAACTGTCATGACAGGAAGCAGGTCTTGGTTGCTGGAGACCATGGGTGGGACAGACATTGGCGTTGACAGGAGGCAAGAACTTGGAGGGGACCTGGAAATGTTCTATGTGTGCATAGTGCTGGCGGTCACACCAGCAGTTTCATTTATTAAAGCTGTTGTTCTGTCTGCTTAATGTGGCAGCATTTTATTGCCCGTTAATTATTCTCAGTAAAATTGATTAAAACAACTTTCCTGCGCTCAGAGAAGTCCTCTTTGACTTGGTTCTCTCGCCATTCATCCCGCTGATGTGTTCTGTAGTGCCCTGTGTTTTTTATTTATGGAATCACTCAGCTCCCACTGAGTTATAATTGCCTCCTTCCCTGCCTCCCCCATCAGGCTTTCAGCTTCTTAAGAGCAGGAATGACTTTTATGCATTTACCTCCAGAGCACAGCCCAACAATGTTTGGCATCGACACTCACTGCTTAGTTTAAGTGTGTATTTACTTTCATAGTTTCAGCTTATTGATTACCTCCCATGTGCCAGTGATAGTACTAAATGCCTTTCACTTATTATTTCTGATCTTTAGTAAATGTTTGTTCTGCACACGAAGAATCCTCAATACATTCCAGAAATTATAGTCTCATGGTCTAGTAGAAGTTACAGTTGCACGGTCGCACATTGAGAAGTGATAAATGTGTCTCACAAAAAGGCCGAAGCTCAATCAGTTCAGTTGCTCAGTTGTGTCCGACTCTTTGCGACTCCATGGACTGCAGCACGCCAGGCTTCCCTGTCCATCACCAACTCCCGGAGCCTGCTGAAACTCACGTCCATCGAGTTGGTGATGCCATCCAACCATCTCATCCTCTGTCATCCCCTTCTCCTCTTGCCTTCAATCTTTCCCAGCATCAGGATCTTTTCCAATGAGTCAAGTCTTTGCATTGGGTGGCCAAAGTATTGGAGTTTCAGCTTCAGCCTCAGTCCTTCCAATGAATATTCAGGACTGATTTCCTTTAGAATTGACTGGTTTTATCTCCTTGCAGTCCAAGGGACTCTCAAGAGTCTTCTCCAACACCATAGTTCAGAAGCATCAGTACTTTGGCACTCAGCTATTATAGTCCAATTCTCACATCCATACATGACTACTGGAAAAACCATAGCTTTGACTAGACAGACCTTTGTTGGCAAAGTAGTGACTCTGCTTTTTAATATGCTGTCTAGGTTGGTCATAGCTTTTCTCCCAGGGAGCAAGCATCTTTTAATTTCATGGCTGCAGTCACCATCTGCAGTGATTTTGGAGCCCAAGAAAATAAAGTCTGTCACTGTTTCCATTGTTTCCCCATCTATTTGCCATGAAGTGATGGGACTGGATGCCGTGATCTTAGTTTTTTGAATGTTGAGTTTTACCAGCTTTTTCACTCTCCTCTTTCACTTTCATCAAGAGGCTCTTCAGTTCCTCTTCACTTTCTGCCATAAGGTTGGTGTCATCTGCATATCTGAGGTTACTGGTATTTCTCCCAGCAATGTTGATTCCAGCTTGTGCCTCATCCAGCCCAGCATTTCACATGATATACTCTGCATGTAAGTTAAGTAAGCAGGGTGACAATATACAGCCTTGACGTACTCCTTTCCCAATTTGGAGCCAGTCTGTTGTTCCATGTCCAGTTCTAACTGTTGCTTCCTGACCTGCATACAGGTTTCTCAGGAGGCAGATAAGGTGATCTGGCATTCCCTTTTCTTTAAGAATTTTCCACACTTTGTTGTGATCCATACAGTCAAAGGCTTTGACACAGCCAATAAAGCAGAAGTAGATGTTTTCTGGATACTCTCTTGCTTTTTCTATGGTCCAACAGATGTTGATAATTTGATCTCTGGTTCCTCTGCCTTTTCTAAATCCAGCTTGAACATCTGGAAGTTCTCAGTTCAAGTACTGTTGAAGCCTCGCTTGAGAATTTTATACATTACTTTACCAGTGTGTGAGATGAATGCAATTGTGTGGTAGTTTGAACATTCTTTGGCATTGCCTTTCTTTGGGAATTGGAATGAAAACTGACCTTTTCCAGTCCTGTGGCCACTGCTGAGTTTTCCAAATTTGCTGGCATATTGAGTGCAGCACTTTCACAGCATCATCTTTGAGGATTTGAAATAGCTCAGCTGGAATTCCATCACCTCCACTTGCTTTGTTTGTAGTGATGCTTCCTAAGGCCCACTTGACTTCTCATTCCAGGATGTCTGGCTCATGGTGAGTGATCACACCACCATGGATAACTGGGTCATTAGGATCTTTTTTGTATAGTTCTTCAGTGTATTCTTGCCACCACTTCTTAATATCTTCCGCTTCTGTTAGGTTCATACCGTTTCCGTCCTTTATTGAGCCCATCTTTGCATGAAATGTTCCCTTGATATCTCTACTTTTCTTGAAGAGATCTCTAGTCTTTCCCATTCTATTGTTTTCCTCTATTTCTTTGCACTGATCACTGAGGAAGGCTTTCTTATCTCTCCTTGCTATTGTTTGGAATTCTGCATTTAGATGGATGTATTTTTTCTTTTCTCCTTTGCTTTTCGCTTTTCTTCTGTTCTCAGCTATTTGTAAGTCCTCCTCAGACAGCCATTTTGCTTTTCTGCATTTTTTTTTCTCTTGGAGATGGTCTCAATCCCTGTCTCCTGTACAGTGTCGTGAACCTCTGTCCATAGTTCATCAGGCAGTCTATCAGATCTAATCCCTTGCATCTATTTGTCACTTCCACTGTATAATCGTAAGGGATTTGATTTAGGTCATACCTGAATGGTCTAGTGGTTTTCCCTACTTTCTTCAGTTTCAGTCTGAATTTGGCAGTAAGGAGTTCATGATCTGAGCCACAGTTAGCTCCTGGTCTTGTTTTTGCTGACTGTATAATGCTTCTCCATCTTTGGCTGCAAAAAATATAATTAGCCTGATTTCGGTGTTGACCATCTGGTGACGTCCATGTGTAGAGAGAGTCTGTTTGGGTGATGGATTTAAAGTAGGAGATATGCTGGAATCTACTTATTGTTAGAGGCCAACCAGACATTTTAAGTTGAGCAACATTACTGCTTGCTTAATTGCACAAGGAATGAATTAATTGTGCTCAGTTCAGTTCAGTCGCTCAGTCGTGTCCGACTCTTTGTGACCCCATGAATTGCAGCACGCCAGGCCTCCCTGTCCATCACCAACTCCCGAAGTCTACCCAAACCCATGTCCATCGAGTTGGTGATGCCATCCAGCCATCTCATCCTCTGTTGTCCCCTTCTCCTCCTGCCCCCAATCCTTCCCAGCATTAGGGTCTTTTCCAATGAGTCAACTCTTCGCATGAGGTGGCCAAAGTATTGAAGTTTCAGCTTCAACTTCAGTCCTTCCAATGAACACCCAGGACTGATCTCCTTATTGTTAGAGGCCAACCAGACATTTAAGTTGAGCAACATTACTGCTTGCTTAATTGCACAAGGAATGAATGAATTGTGCTATATAAGTCTAAAAACCTATCGTGACAACTCTGGTGCCAATTTGCTTGCTCCCTTTCTCTCAAGGAAAAAAAATACCTTACTCTCAGCATAATAGAAATCCATAATTCAAAAACCAGTTACTTTGGAAACTGTTAGATAAATTTCCTTTGGCATCCCTTTGTTGGCTGATTTTTCTGCTAGTTTTGTGTGCTTTTTCCATGGACTCGAGGAAAGTGGTTATCTACTGGGAACTGTGTTGTGTGGATCCTGTGATTTGGTGATTGAAACCAGGCAACACCAGAATTATTACTGCCGCATTTTCCTTTTTCTATTAAATATTGCATTCTAAAGAGATTTTAAAATATCACAGACTTTTGATTACAGTCAAAAACAACCCCTAGCAGCATTAGAGGGAGAAGGCACTGGCGACCCACTCCAGTACTCTTGCCTGGAGAATCCTAGGGATGGAGGAGCCTGGTAGGCTGCAGTCCATGGGGTCGCTAAGAGTCGGACACGACTGAGCGACTTCACTTTCACTTTTCACTTTCATGCATTGGAGAATGAAATGGCAACCCACTCCAGTGTTCTTGCCTGGAGAATCCCAGGGACGGGAGAGCCTGGTGGGCTGCCGTCTATGGGGTCGCACAGAGTCGGACACGACTGAAGTGACTTAGCAGCAGCAGCAGCATTAAAAAACAGTTTGATAGTTATTCAAAAAACTAAACATAAATCATCATGTGACCCAGCAGTCCCACCCCCAGGTATATGCCCAAGAGAACTGGAACATGCGTCCACATACAGACTTGTCCATGGATGTTCACAGCAGCATTGTTCATGATAGCCGAGTAGTGGAGACAACCCAGGTGTCCTTTAGCTGATGAACAGAGGACTGGACTGTTGGGCGTCTGTGAGATGGAATATTACTCAGCCATAAGAGAAGTTCTGATGCATACTTGATGTCATGAGTCTTGAAAATATTTGCTCAGTGAAAGAAGTCAATCCCCAAATGTCACATGGTGTCTGATTTCATTTATAGGAAATATCCAGACTCAGCAAATCCTTAGAGACAGTAGATGTGTGGTTACCAGGGGTTTGGGGAAGGTAGGGAGAACTTGGACTGGTTACTTTACTGGGTAGAGGATCTCTTCTGGGGGTGATGACACTACCCTGAAGTTTGGTAGTGCTGATGGTCGCACAATTCTGTGAATCCACTAAGAGCGTCTGGATTTTACAACACTTCTGAAGGGTGGATCGTATTTCATCTGAATTACATCTCAGTTTTAAAAAAAAATCCTTGCACCAAACCTTTTCTCCCCTCTCTCTTCTTGCCCACTATTGCATGCCTCCCTCCCCCAACATCTTCTGAATAGTAATTATAACAGTGGGCTGTGTTTACTGGGCCTTTACCACGTCATCTGCTGTGCCAGGTGGTTCATAGCTATATTTTACTAATGTTTCCCATAACTCCACATCATGGGTACTCATCCTTTCAGAAGCTCAGAGATGCCGAATCCCTTACTAGTTTCACATAAGTAAGCAACAGAACCAGAATTTGAAGTGTATTCTCTCTCCCCAACCCCCTAGACACTCTTCTGTCTCAGTCAGACATTTCTTCCTGGTGTATATTCTCAGCAACTGGGTTGTGAGGTTAAGCACTGATCTGAAGGCACACTCCGGACCAGGGCTAGCCAGTGCTGCCGGACCGGCAGGTGTCCCACTGCAGGTGAGTGGAAGACTGGAAGGTTTATGCTCTGATGATGGTGCTTCAATCAGTGATAAGACAGGAGAGGTCCAAACCGGGAGGTGGCTTTAATCCAAGTGTTCTAGTTTGTGGTTCTGATACATCTGTTTCCCCCCTGCTTCCCTCCTCCTTGCAATTGTTTTCATCAGAAGTCTTATTAGTTAGTTGATGATGTATGCAGGTCAGTATAAATGTAATAAAAGTGCAGACTCCATAGAACGTCACGTTGTCTTTGCCTGTCCAGGGCGGGAGGTGACTTCTCTGTCTGTCTCCACAGCTGCTGTTTCACATGTTAGGACACCACGATCTTTGGCTGTAACGATCGTGAACCTTTTCATTGCCCCTCTGGCTTCAGGTTCCCCCCTCTGGTCCATTCACTGCCCCACTGCCCTCAGGCGTTGTGGTTTGGAGGCAGTGTCTGCAGTCAAGACTGTTGTACCCAACCGCTTTGTAGCTGTTGACCTTGATCTATAGTGTCAATCTCCCCAAACCTCAGTTTGGTTGTCTGCAGAATTGGGAATGATAGTGCTTTCCTTGTCCGTCTTTAAAGGGTGTTGGTTGTGACAACAGCAGGAGCTGACTTTGTTGCCTGCTGTGGGCTGGAGACTTCCTCAACTCATGCAGAACAGTTAGCATGGCGTTCAGCTAAGTGCCCAGAAAATGTCAACTGCTGTTATTATTATTGTATCTCTTATAAAACTATAATCTAATTAGGCGACTCTTTTCTTAAATCCCCTTCGATCGTCTGCCAGAGAGTTCAGACGAGCAGATCAGAAGTCTTTGTAAATCTGATGTGATTCTGGCCTCTCAGTGTCATGTGCTGTGGCTGTCTTCTCCTGTCTTCTCTGTGGAGTCCTCCTTGTCTCGGAGTGCTCCGCTGTGTTTCGCTCTTTTCAGATGGACTCACACTTCCATGCCCAGCCCAGTGGCACTTCCTCAGCCTGCCTTTCCTTTCCTGAGCAAGGAAACACTTCTTCCTTTGATCCTTTGACAGCACCCATTGCCGCGAATCCCCATTATTTGTCTACTTGTCCTTGAGAGTAGCTCAGCTTTTCTCTGAGTTCAAGCCTTTTCCACACAGCACCTGCAGCAGTTGTCATTTCTGTTAATTTTCAGCCCTTCCCACTCAACCAGGCTCCTTTCGGAGACAAGACCTGATGTTCTGTATCTTTGATCCTGAGCCCGGCGGTCCTCAGGTCAGCACGGCTGTGGTCCACACCCGATCCTTACTTCTAATGTGTCATTAGGTGTAGATACTTCTCCTGCATCAGGACACGGCGCAGGTGATGTCCCAGCTGGTTCCTGTGGCTCCCAGGGTCCCTCTGTCCCCCCAGGGATGGCCAGGGTCAGGAGTGCGTGTGAGGGACGTTGTAGGGGGTGGGAGAGCCTTCGTGGAGGGGACCTCGGCTCGCTCATATGCTGTGACCCTGTGGTTACTTTGCTGTCTGCCTCTTTATGGTCCTCACTGATAATAACTCTTATACGATTTTACAGGACCCAGTTGTCAGCATAGATAATCACTGTCACCTTCGGTGACTTGTAAGTAAAGGTTTTTAGATCTGTTCCTCCAGAGGGATTAATCTTCAGTAGCTGTCTACTTAATTTCATACGTACGTATATATATGTGCATAGAGTAAAGCTTCAGTGTTTTCAATGGATGGATGAATAAATGAATAATGTTACAGCATTTATTTAGTGTTTTTTCTTTAAAAGGTATTTCCTCTCTCCCATACTGCCACCTGTCTGTTTATGTCTGTTGTTAGTGATGCAGCTTAATTTGTTCCTGTAATATTTATGTGTAGGAATATTACGGGGCTTCCCGGGTGGTGCAGTGGTAAAGAACCCGCCCGCCAATGTAGGAGATGCAGGAGACACAGGTTCGATCCCTGGGTCAGGAAGATTCCCTGGAGGGAGGGCATGGCAACCCCACTCTAGTATTCTTGCCTGGAGAATCCCATGGACAGAGGAGCCTGGGGGGCTACAGTCCATGGGGTCGCACAGAGTGGGACACGACTGAGCACGCATGCATGACCCATGAGAAGGATGTTGTAACTGAGGAGGGGGTTTTGGTTGAATACCTGGAAATGCCCAGATGACCCGCTGATGGCTTCTCCCTCCCTGCTTGAGGTCCGCAGGGGGCTGTGTGAGAATGAGGGTCCCTTTGAGGCTGTGGGAAGGCCCTAAGCCGCAGGGCTGGCTCTGGCGAAAACAGGCTTGCGTTCCTTCCCTTTGTTGCCTTGTTCCCGTATATTTCCACCATTATGTTCTTTGCTGCTGCTTTTGTTTCTCTGCTGAAAAGATCTCCGAAGTGCTGGTCTTCGCACCCCTTCGCCATGGTGGACATGCACCCATGGGGGGCAGGCTCCCACAGGGCGGTGAGCTTCCACAGAGGGGTAGGGCTCCTAGTGGGGGTGGGGTCCCACAGGGGGACGTGCCCCGGCAGAGGCGTGGGCGGCCCCGTCTGCCTCAGACCAGGGGCCCTTGGAGTTGATGGAGTCGCCGCTGCCCAGAGGGCTCGTTGACAGCCGCTGTCTGTCTTTGGAGCGGAGTCATTCCTCCCTGCGGCGTCTCTTACTTTCATGCCTGTTGTCCTCCTGAAGTCAGGACAATGGATTGAGGCCAGGAGAGGTGGTGCTGCCTGAGGACCCAGCCCGGGGCCCCTGGGTGTCTGTCCTGCTCCATCCCTGCCCCTGCCCTCAAGGAGGCAGCTGAGACCTGGACTCTATGTGACTGGTTGAGCGGCCTGTCTTTTGTCTTGAGTGGTAGGTGGAGAGAGGATGGGTCTTGCATTCACACCAGCTCGAACAGCAACTGTTGCAGTTGGGGGATTTTGGACGAGCGGCTCTCTGGAAGGTTCACCTGTTGAGTGCCGGTGATGGCAGCTAACGGCTGAGTGGAGAGGGGCTTGGGAAGCGCATCCAGCCCAGGAGTTGCACCTGGAGACACCCTGAGGCCTGGAGCACAGAAGTGGCTGGTGCAAACGAATCCATGGCCCAGGGGACGGGTCTGAGCTGGAGATGAGAGACCTGGCTGGGGGCACAGGTGGAGGAATGGACGCTGTGGTGTGGCCTGCTCGGAGTGTGACCCGGCGCAGGGTGCTGGGCCGTGCCGGGTTCTGTCCCAGCAGTGTCCGAGGGACGGGGTGATGGGGAGGGGTTCATGGAAGAGGGAGAAGAGGAAGCAGGAGGAAGAGTGGGTCACAGGGACCAAGGGGCATCAAAACAGGGAAACTTCGATCGACCGCAGGGAGGTCGGGGGAGGGAGTGTGGACAGTGTCCCCTGAACCTGGCCACCTGGGAGCTGTGGATGACCTCAGGAGGCAAGGGGGAGGTTTTGGTAGTGGCCATGGGCGGAAGCCAGCCTGTGATGGGCTGCAGAGCCACTGGGGTGAAGGCGGCAGCACGTGGAGTTGCTTCATGAAGTTCGGCTGTAACACTCATGAGAGGCGAGTCAGGGCTGAGAAGCGGGTCTCGCACATCTCCTGTCCCCGAGCCGCCGGGCAGCATCTGCCTCCCCTGCTTGTCTTACGCTCAGAATGAGGGACACGATGATTTCCTCTTTCTCAGTTCTGCATGTCGTCACTCACGATTCAAGTTAGTAGCTCTTGTATTATTTGAGACAGTTTTATTAGGTGAGATAGTTTTAGTTTCTCAGAACACGTTTTTGTTATTAACACATCCGGGATCTTCTTTTAAATATGGTTTCTCAGTTCTCTTTTCACAAGTCTCGGACCTGAGCCAACAGGCTCTTGGCTTTACCTTTCTGTTCCTTGATGCCTGAACTGGCACCTGTACTCTGAGCTCTGTCTCCTTTCCCCACCTCCTTCTCCCTCTGCTGTTGATGTTCCCTTTAAGAGGCAGTTTGCTGAAACAGAGGCAGTGGGTTAGTGGACAGTATTGGTGTGTGATATAAGAGGAGTGAGACTGATGTGAGTTTAGGATTTGGTTCCCATCGGTGTGGGCTTCCGGGTGAGACCTCAGCGCAGCTCCGTCGACCCCTCTGGCCCTGCTGCCTGGGCCCCTCCATGTCTTGCTGAAGTCGCTCACTCAGCATTGCGGCCGTTCACGTGGCGGGTCATGTGGCGGCATCATCAGACTTGGATCTGAGTCTCCTTATTGGTGAACAGCAGCAGTGGCGTCCAGGGAACCTGACACCCCATCCCTGCTCTGTGCCTGGTAGCGGCTGCCTTCTTGATCGAATGTTCCCGTGTGCAGGCACTGGAAGAGGCTAGTTCGTCTCTTTAAGGAGCTGACAGCCCAAGTTAGACGCTGGAGTGATTTGATTTTGCCGGTCATTGTGAAGTTGACCCGCCTGGTGTGCGGCGGGGAGGCTGGACCTGTTGAGAGTCCTGGATGCGGAATGGCTGCAGCCCCGCTGGGCACGGGGCTCGTTCCTCGTCCCGAAGCCCTGCCTCCCTGCGGGGAGCAGGCGGCTTTGCTGAGCGTGGACCATGTTCTTAAAAACAAGAATTGAGTTTATAAATTGTGCTGCAATATATATAACATAAAATTGACCGTCTCGGTCACTCGTAAGTGTGCAGTTCCGAAACTTGAAGTGTGTTCACATGTTGTGCCTGCATCACCCCGTCCAGCCCCAGAGCTGCGTGTTTAGACTCTGCTCTCCTCCCACAGCTGAATTATTTTGAAGTGCTAGCCGGGCTCCATAGCGTTGATTGATTATTCCTTCCTTCATTCATTAAATATTTATTGAACACCTACTGTGTCTTGTGCCCCGGGCTTAGTCCTGGGAAGACAGAGCGTGGACCAGTCCTGTCTCTGTGGGACTCAGACTAGGAGTGTTTCGTGTGCTCGGTCACTCTGTCATGTCTGACTCGTGTGACCCCGTGGACTGTAGCCCACCAGGCTACCCTGTCCATGGGATTCTCCAGGCAAGAATACTGGGGTGAGTTGCCATTTCCTCCTTCAGGAGATCTTCCTGACCCAGGGATCGAACCCACCGTCTCCTGTGTCTCCTGCCTCCCCTGCATTGGCAGGCAGATTCTTTACCACTAGTGCCACCTGGGAAGCGTCTATGGAACTTGGACTAAGACGGAGCACAGTAATTAAAACCAGACACAGGCTGGGTTGGAGCGCATGAAAAAGCCTTCCAGGCCGTGCACACAGCGTATGAAAAGCACAGAGGACTGGGAACTGCAGACCTGTCGGGGGAAGTGCTGAATCATTTCGTGCAGCTGGACCCGAGGGTGGGCCATGGAGCGCCAGTGCGCTGAGTGGGGGCAGGTGAGGCTGGAGGCAGGTGACAGACTGGGCGTCCTGCCTCCTTCATTTGGGTTTTTCCTACAGCATCAAACTGAATATTTCAATCACTGCCAGTTTCATGTGGGGCCTGTAGGTACAGTGGAGAGCAGTGAACAGTCTGTACTTGGCCGCAGGCCATGAGCTCAGGGCAGGTGGGGGTGTCTGTCGGTGGGGCTGGTGTGGTGACAGGGCTGGTGGGCAGCGCTGTGCAGAGGGGGGATGCGGCGGCGGGAATGGCGGCGTCTGCAGGGAGAGATGCCTCGGAACTCTGTGCTGCCGGAGCCCCGGGTTGGCCTTGGGAGGCTGTCGTGTGCTGGGAGTCAGGCTTCCTGGGTTGGCGCGGTGGGTTGCTCTGGGCCCCTGGTGGCCTGCTCAGCTGGACTCACGCCCACATCCGGCTGCTCCCTCCCTCTGCCCACCAGCCGTGCCTCTCTGGTGTTTGGAGCTTGAGCCCCGTGTCACACCTCTGTTGAGGCTGCGTGACGTCACTGAAGGACCAGTTGGGTCTGGAGCAGCAGGATGGCGGTGGGTCCTCTCTCTGCTCCCGCCAGCTGTCATCAGGCAGAGTTGCCTCACCTTCTGGAGCCGCAGGTTCTGTGCCTGTCAAACAAGGATGAGATTTGCCCTGAGTGTGTGCAGAGGGGAGAGCATGTTTGCGAGGTCATGGAGCACAGCCAGGGCCCCGAGATGCCTGCAGACGATTCTTCCTTCTGTGTCACAAGAGGGGAGAGTGGGGCAGGGGCCAGGCCTGCCTGCTCCTGATGAGGTCTGTCCGGGCTCCGGGAAGCTCTGGGGGTCCTCAGTTGTTAGCTCTGAGAATTCCCAGCAACTCACTACCTCCCCCAGGCCTCAACATCCTCACCTATAAAATGGTATGTTAGCTACGTACGTGGTATCAATTCATAGCCAGTGATTTACGCCCCAGACACGTTAAAAAGGGCACATCCTGAGCACTCAGTGAGTGAGGGCTGCTTCTAACTTGTGTTTGGAGCGACAGGACTTGCTCTTGTCTTAGCCCTCAGGGTGATCTGGTCTCCTGGTCTCTGCGCCCCATCCTGACTAGTGAATGGGGCAGCAGCTTCTAGAAAAGGGGCCAGGAGATGGGGTGACTCACAGCATTGCAGTTCCTCAGTCTCGCCACATGGGGATGCCCTTTCTCAGCGAAGGCAGAGCTGCTCTGCTGTCTGTGGGCTCTCAGACCCCGAGAGGATGCTTTCAGAAATAGTACCAATAGTTTGACTGGGGTTTTCTTTTTTAAACATGTAATACTTGGTTTTCTTTGGCGTTGCTGAGTGAGGGATCTGATTTCCTCTGAAGCTGAGCGGCTCGGATGAAATTCAGAGTTTCTGGCGTTACCCGTGGGTTTCTGCTCCCTCTGATGGGCAGTCCTAATGGGCCTTCCCTGTGGATGTGCTGTGGACGCTGGTGGGAGGCAGAGCTTTGCAGGGAAGGCACCTGCTGACCCTGTGTTAAACAGCGGGGGTGGGGAACTGGCTCTCCCCTGGCTCCCCGCCTCCTGGCCCCCGCCCCCTGGGAGGACAGCTCTTCTGAGGGCAGGAACTCACTGATTCACTGCAGTGCCCCTGAGAGTAGGTGGTCCTTCATTGTTCGTTGGATACTTAATCAGCCTTCCCGAGGGCTGGTTGTTGAGCTGCAAGCTCACATTAAGTGGGTCTTTGCTTCTGAGTTCAGGGGCACAGTACGTGGAACAGAGCCGATGGGAGAGGGGTCCTGGGCTCCCTCATTCCGAACCCCAGCGCTTTTCATCTCTCCACAATTTTCCTCGTTTAGGCCACAAGCAAAGGCATTGCTTGGTATGTCTTCCAAGATATGCCCTTGAACTTGGAACGTGGTGGCTCTCAGATAAGTTATTTTCAGAGTTTGCAAGTGTCTCCAAAAATAGCGAGATGTCTTTTTCTTGTTGTTATTATTAGAATGTAGCCCCTTTTCCTGTTAGGCATTGCCAATCAATCTGGCAACTGTTGCAAGAACCAAATTATACATTCAATTGGTTTAGCTTGCCTGCTTTTTTGGGCAGTGATTGACACTCAGGGGTCACATGTCAGTAGATTCACAGATGTTTATCTTTTTGACTGAAGGATCACTTATTAAAACAAATGGGACTGGACTGTCCTTATAGTGTATTATTATTTCCTGGCATCTAACAGTCAGACGTGATCAGGACAGTCGCCTGCAGGCTCCCCAGGGGTGCTTGGTGGGTCCTCTCTGGATCTGTTTCTCTTGTTCTGAGTGTTCATGTAATAGTTGTTCAAAAGATACTTAAATTATTTTAAATTAAATAAATTGAATTAAAAAAAAAAGAATTTTAGTCCAGTCTCTATGAAGCACAGGGATTTTTTTCCTGCAGCATGTGAGTGGCTCTGAGCTCTCTGGTTGTGTCCAGCGACGGGAGCTGAGGTTCTTCCTGACATCAGTCACCCACAGGTCCTGCCTGCCAGAGCCTCCAACTTAGAGACTGCTGGCAGGAAAGGGGGTCTTCTCTTTTCTGGAGCTTTTTACCCTTGACTCAACAGCGCCGGTTTGGAAACCCATCAGATCTCCTTGCCCTTGTATTTACCACTGAGAATTTTTTGCCCTTTTGAATGGTAGCACCCAGGTCTATTCGTCCAAGGAGTAAGCCCGTTCATCGTGAGTTATTTGTTGAGCATCAATCAGGTGTCAGGGGTCATAATGAAAGAGCTTCCTCCCTCAGGGAGCTCACGGTCCAGCAGGGAGAGACGCATCAATACAATGTCCTGCCAGCACAGAGGTCTCGTAGCCCAGCTCCGTGCTGCACCAGCCTCCCACACAGAACTGTGGAGCCCACGGGAGGGGCGAGGCCACTTCTACCTGGGAGGGAAGACTCCATGTGCATTTAACTCACATAACAAATACTCACTGAGTGCCTTCTCTGAGCCCGCCAAGTGCTAGACCACAGCGCATAATGACATGGTCCTTCTCTCATGGGATTTATAATCTGTACACACAGCCCTCCAATTCAGATAACTGGGATAAAAGCTATGAAAAAAAGGAATGCGATTCTTTGACGTCATAGACTGACCTAGACTGCAAGGGTGTTGGAGGAGACTTCCTGGGGAGCTGCAGAGATCCGAAGGAGGAGTGGGAGCTGGCGGGGGGATGGGGGGTTGTGAACGTTGAAAGCGGAGGAAACCAGGCAAGTGTGGTGGTCAGAGGAGGGAGCCTGGGCATGCAGGCCGTGTGGCAGGGTGAGGTTTGGTGTTTGTCATCAGGGGAGCAGGAAGCCTTTGGAGGATTGCAGGTGGGGAGGGGACGAGAGGCGTGAGATGTTAGATCTGTATCCCGGTCCCCACTCGGGGAGTGGTGTTGAAGTGGGGGCTGGTGTGGAAACGGGTCAATCAGGACACTGTCACACTAGTCCAAGAGAAACGTGGCGATGGCTTGGATCGGGTGATGGCATAGAGCCAGAGAGCGGTGGATGGATCTCGGAGCTATTTGGAGACGGAGAAGGCTGGTACTCAGTGGTGGAGGACGTGGAGGAAGGCGATGGGGTTTCTGCCACAGGCATTTGGATCAACAGTGGAGTCGCGGCCGAGCAGGAGAGTGTGGGACAGGAAAGGAGTTCTCTTCCTTGGCAGGGGCAGGGTGGACCTGGTCATGGGTTCACGCTCAGATTTGGGGAGTGTAGGTTTCTTTGAAATAGCCAAGCAAAGCAGACAGCTGTGTAAACAGATCTGTGGCTCAGAGGCAGTGTTTGAGCTGACTCTTGAGAAAGGGGCTGGCTGGTCTCCAGGTGAGCAGTGGAGAAAGACATTGAGGGCAGCCCAGCATGGAGGGTGTGCCAGCTTTGGTGTGACAGGGTTGTGATGGTTATCGGGGCTCAGAGAGTGGGGTGTGTAGCGGAAGACAGGAATGGAGAGGTGTGGCGCTGGGCAGGTCGAGGAGAACCTTTTATGTGACGAAGGAAGTTTGGACGTCATCCTGATGGCTGTCAGCAGCTATTGAAAGGGATTTAGCTCTGCATATTATGATCAGATTTGCACTTTAGAAAAACCACTTTGCCAGGAAAGGGGAGGATGGATTGATGAGTCATTCCTGTCATTCATTCATTCATTCATCCACCAGGGCCACATGCTACACACCCTGTGCTGAGCTCTGCGTCAGATGCTGGTGGGACAGAGGTCAGTAAGGCTGAGATGTGTTTTAAAGGGTTAACTGTCTGTCAGGGAAGACAGGCCTAGAAACACACAGTGGTACTTGGTTATTGTAAGGACGCACATGTACACAAAGTTACTGGCAGTGTGGAACAAGGGAACTCATCTAGACTGCTTAGAGAAGGTTTCTAAGATGAAATAAGAGAGTTTTAAACAAATTGGAGGGGAAACGGGTGGTCATAGAAACTGCATTCAAAACGGAAGGAAGAGAGAACAAAGGGATGGAAGAAAGAAGTAGCAGAGTGTTAGGAAATCTCCCAGAAAACAAAGAACACAGCGAGAGTGTTGAGATGTGAGGGCAGAGACGTGAGAGTGAAACGTGCCTGAGTCAGAGGAAGGGGCCGTGTTGGGATGAGCTGTGCGTTTGGCAGGATCACCCTGACACCTGTGGGGAGAAGGGACATGCAGGTGAGAGGTTGTGAGGACGACCCCAGCGGGAAGAATCAGCACAGTGCTCAGAGGGGTGAAGGGCGGCTGTGAAAACGCACTGCCCCATGACCATCTCAGCACCCCCTTCAGCCCCCTACTCCCAGGCCCTTAAATGTGAGGGTGCCTGGGGTTTGATTGCCACCCAGTCAGTTTATACATTTCGGTCTCGGTCTTGATGGTCTCGTCTCCTCTTCTGGTTCCAGTTACCACCTGCAGCTTCTGGTAATATTGGGGGCCAGCTCCTTTGACCTGGTTCATGTCCACCCCAGTGAACTCTTGGGCTTAATTTTTTCTCATCTAAAAAGGAGGGCAGCAACAGTAATTGATATATTCACATGAGGTCATTGTGATGCTTGAGGTAATGGGATGGACAGCTTGGCAGTGGTGCCTGTTACCTGCTCCCCCCCCCCCACCTGGGCACATCTTCCTCATCACACACATCCTGCTGTGCATGTTGCATGTTACGGCGTGGCGGGCTCTCCTGCTTCCTCCTCTCATCCAGGTGGAGTCCTCTGGGATTTAGATACTGTTATACATGTGTGCGTGCATGCTAAGTCACTCAGTCATGTACGACTCTTCGCAACCCCATGAACTGTAGCCCGCCAGGCTCCACTGTCCATGGGATTCTCTAGGCAAGAATACTGGAATGGGTCACCATGCCCTCCTCCAGGAGATCTTCCTGACCCAGGGATTGAACCCGTGTCTCTCACATCTCCTGCATTGGCAGATGGGTTCTTTACCACTGGCGCCCACATGGGAAGCCCCTGTTGTACATACATACCTGCTTATATACATGCATACTTATGTGTGTACAGTATTATACATATGTGTGCATATGTACACACATGTGTGTTATATAGCATCCTCTCACAGGTTCCTTAGGCCTCTCGGGGTTCATACTTGTGTTTCATACACTGAGTCAAGTTGAGCAAAAACTTGGCTGAGATGAGCAGAGAATTAATAAATGTTTGCCAGGCACCTTGGAAGAAGATAGTTTAGATACATTTTAATCAACATGGCAACCCTGTGTGTAGATATTTTATTTTGTCCCCACTTCACAAATAAGCAATGTGAAGCCAGGCACTAATCTGAGAGAGTAATATTCTTAATCCTATTTAAGAGCCTCAGGAGTCTGCAGTTCTTGACCTTCCTGGACTGTTCGGGATCGGCTGGCCCTCTGGGATTCACTGACCTTGCCAGGGGCCCCAGCTCGTCTTCGTTTGCAGGGAGACCAGAGCAGTGGGGGTGAACTCAGGGGCTGAGGGCCCCTTTGCTCTCTGGAGTGGAATAATAATAATAGTAATTCCTGCCTCTTGGGGAGTGTTTTCATATGTATCACCTTATTCAGCCTCATCAGATAGCTGGTTTAGCTCAGCGAAGTACAGATTGAAAATGTGAGAGACTTACCTGTGCCCTTTTTCTATTTTGGAAATCATGAATTTAACAAGAAAACCACTCCCACATGGGTCAGCTGCTTCAGAAAAAAACACAATCAAGAGAATGTGGCTATAAATGTTACCTGTAGATCAACAATTTGCAGTCCTCATAAAGCATGAAAGCTTTATGCTTCTAGAGCATAGAAAAACTGAGTCCACAGTGAGAACAGTCCTATTCACAGCTGTTCATTCTATCGTTCATCTCGGGCTCAGGACTGTGAACCTGCCGGTTCCCAGAACCTTCCCAGGCCTCCTGTTGCAAGGTGAGCATAAGTACTGTTGGATGCGAGTCTCTAAATGAGTCGCCTGGAGTTTTCTCTAAATTGCCGCAAGATCATTGGAAGGCACAGGCCTGCAAGGAAAGCCGTTTGGAGGATCCCCGCGAGGATGGTGTGGTGGCAGGTGCCCACTCCACTTGTTGTCCTGAGCCGTCTTGTGGGTGGTTTGTGGCATCGTGGTACGTTGAAACGACCCTGGGCGGTATGAAGGAGATGCTGAATGGACCATCTTTAAGTTTCTTCCCAGGTGGTGAGTTCCTGACGCATCCTGGGGCTTCCTTTCTCTGGCCACAGAAAGCTTGCTACAGGAGAGAATGCAGGGTGATCGGGCAGAGCCCAGGGTCCAGGTGCGTGGTCAGGGGGCAGTGTGGCGGCGGCTGTCCATGGTGGCAGGACAGCAGCGTGACCTGGGGTGACACTCTCACAGACGGCCTGTCATTGCTGCCTGAGCAGGGGTCCCGGACCCCCCGGAGTGGTCTGAGTGTGTCCCCTCCTCCCGCGCATCCTGCCCTGCACCTCACCACTCGTGTGTATGACTGCTGAGTGTAACCTGCCCGTGGGCAGGGCTGTCGCTGCCTTGTTCATCACCTGGCACAAGGCAATAGCTCAGTAAATCCTTCCTGATGAACTGAACGAACGCGCAGCCGCTCTTCTGTGTTGAATGTTCTATACGCGAGGCTGCGTGCACCTCCTCCCGCAGCCCCGGAGCCCGCGGCGCCGGGCACAGGGCGCGTGTCTGGGCCTGGCGGCCTGGGCGCTGACTGCCTGTGCTTTTCCTGGGTGATGGCATCGCTGTGCGCGTTCCAGCTTCACTATCCTCTTCTGAGAATGAACTCACTGTGGCTTGAAAACAAGTGAAGTGATACGTATAAAACGCTTTTTAAAAGCAAGAAGCACCGTTGGTGATTGAGCTGTGTCTATCCATCTGTCTCATTGATCATTGTGATTATGCTCGTTTAGGCCAGAGCCTGAGAGGAATGCTCACACTTGAGATAAAAATAACTGCAATAATGTTGGTAAGTTGGGCTTTGTTCTTTGATTTCCCATCTTCCTGCCATGAAGTTATCCAGCTATAAATAAATATTATGACTTTTATGACAAAGGAATTGAAATGCGCTGTTTCTCTGACACAGCCAACTTATGTCAACAGCGTCAGCCCAAGCAGCTCCAGGCCGCGTCTAGTTATTGACCGTGCTTTGTGGTCTCAGGCTTGGAATAAGGCATCATCTGAGACACTGAGACATTCATGAGCCGTGAACTCGCACCTGTGTGCCAAGACCATACGTGACACGCGCCGCCCCGCTAAAGGGAAGAGCCCACTGCGTGTGCAGCAAGCCAGAGGGACGGCGCTGTGGCTGGAGCGGGGGAGGGAGGCTGGCGCAGGAACTGCTTGCTGGCGGATCACTCATGCGGTGTTGGGTTTTCTGCTTAGGTTCCTACTAGAGTGGGTAGGAAGGAGTAGCTGTCTACTGTTGATATAGCGTGGACCCCAAAAAGGGAGACAGAAAGGCAGTCAATCAGAAAGAAAAGAAGTGGATGTTTGAGTAGACACGGACGGAAACTAGTCTTTATGGAGCACCTATGTTACGTAATGGGTAATTTCACATGCTTTATTGCATTTAGTTACCAAAATTATACTGCAGAATGAGTGCTCTTACCCCCAATTTTAATCCTGTAAGAAAACTGAGCCATGAAGCTGTTAAGCAACTTGCCCAAGGTGACGGAGATGATTAATGTCAGGGCAGGTACTTTCAGAGGCTGCTGTGTGATGAACTATAAGGGATCTCCTTCGTGATTGTCTGTCATAAAGTGTAGGAGGCAGAGCAACATGGGAGAGGCTGGCAAGATCCATATTATCAAGGTGGAGGTAACATTTAAAAGCTTGAATTAGTGATAAAATATCACAATGTAGGTCTTAAAAGAAAAGTCTTAAATAGAGTTGGTTTCTAGGAGTTTCTTTTTTAATAGAGATCCTTTCACTGGCTTGAATACCAGTTGAGGGGGAAAGCGGGTACTGTGTACACCCTCATGAACATGCCACCCCTCCCCTCCAGCATTCACAGTGCCTGTTGAACCCTATTCTAGGAGGTTGAGTGTAGAATTTAGTCCTGCACCAAACCCCTGGAACCTGCCCTGGTAGCAGTGGGCAGATAGGTGCCTGCTGTGGTGAACGGTGTGGCCCATACAGTTGCCCTGCACGGGCAGCATGGTGCAATGCAGAGAAGAGATTTAGGAAGTCTAGGACGTAGAAGAATTGAGTAGCTGGTGAAGAATTTGCTAAGTATATCTTCAAAAATTCCTTAAATATGCAACATTTCCAAATGCTGTGTTTTTGAAGAAAGTTGGTTTTGAAAATTCAACTAGTGTATTGAGCATTTAGCAGTTTGTTAATTGGATACTCTACCAGGGCCTTTTATAGACTTGTCCCATTTAAGGGAGTAAGTATTGAATTTAGGTAAAGGTTGAGCAAAGGGAGCCAGTAAAGATGGACTTGCAGACAGGGAGTTGGTGTGGAATTCCAGGCTTGGTCAGGTCCTGCTTTGATTCATCCTTGTCAGGAAAAGAGCTTTGACAAGAACAGAAAAGAAAAAAAATTGAAAGGAGAAAAGCAAAATTACCACTGTGAGTTAAAATAAAAGGTAAACATAAAAAAAAAGTACTAAGCAGTCAGTTGTGTTTTGGGCCGCAAAGTTTTAATGGCGGTAAGGATTTTAGCACAGTGCAGGGAAAAAAAAAAAACCCAAATAAAACATTACCAAAGCAAATCCTTCTGAGTATAAAAGGAATTAAAAAGTCATGACCAGGTAGACTTTATCTTAAAAATTCAAGGATGGTTCCATATCAGAAAATCTCTCAATGTTATGGGCCATACAAGCAGATTAATTGAGGGAAAAACTATGTAAATAGATACAGAAAATTCTATAAAATCCAACATATATTTCTAACAGCTCCTAGTAAAATAAGACTTCAAGGGAGCATTGTTAGCCTAATAAAAGGTATCTATGAGAAATCCATAGGAAAGTGCAAAACTTTTGACACATTACCTGTATCTGTTTATTCGTTTCTTTAGTTGGTGGCTTCGGGTCATGGTTCCAGCACGCGGGATCGTTCTTTGTTGTGGCGCACGGTCTCTCTAGTCATGGTGCCTGAACCTGGGCTCTCTGGCCGTGCGCGCTGGCTCAGTAGTTGTGCCATGTGAACTTATTTGCTCCTAGGCATGTGGGATCTTAATTCCCCAACCAGGGATTGAACCTCTGCTCCCTGCGTTGCAAGGCAGATTCACAACCACTGCACCACCAACAAAGTCCCTTGACACATTACCTTTAAAGTCAAAGTCAGAAATGAGACACGGTTGTCTGCTGTCAGTGCTTCCACTGGAAATTATCTCAGTTCTGCTGCTGCTGCTGGTGCTAAGTCGCTTCAGTCATGTCCGACTCTGTGCGACCCCATAGACGGCAGCCCACCAGGCTCTCCTGTCCCTGGGATTCTCCAGGCAAGAACACTGGAGTGGGTTGCCATTTCCTTCTCCAGTAATGAAAGTGAAAAGTGAAAGTAAAGTTGCTCAGTCGTGTCTGACTCTTAGCGACCCCATGGACTGCAGCCTACCAGGCTCCTCTGTCCATGGGATTTTCCAGGCAAGAGTACTGGAGTGGGTTGCCATTGCCTTCTCCATATCTCAGTTCTAGCTGATGCAATAAGGAAACGTAAAACATGAGATTCTAATTCGTATTAGAATGGAAGAAATGAAACTATCTTTATTTGTGGATGATCAGATCATTTATAAGGAAAATTCAAGAGAACCTGCAGACATCTGTTAGAATTGATGAGTATTCAATAAGCTTTCTTGATTCAGGATTAAAAAAATTAATAGCATATCTCTATACCAGTGAAAATAATTAGAAAGTGCAATTTAAATTATTCACATTCACAAGATCCATAGATACTCCAACGTACTTAGGAAAAAAAAAATCTAACAATGTAAGTGTGATCTTTATGAAGAGGATTACAAACCTTAGAAGCAGACCTGGTGAAATCCTGAACTATTTTCCATGTTTGTGGTTGAGAAGACTCAGTATTGTGAAGATGTCAACTCAATCCCAGGTTTATCTGTGAGTCACATATCACTCCTAACAGAATTCCAAAAGAAGTTTTCAGATCAACCTGACAAGCTAATGTTAGAATTTCTAATGAAAGGAGAATGAGCCAGGAATATCCAAGACAGCTGAAAAATGTGAGCAAGTCAAGTGAAGTATTAAGGCTTATGAAACAAGAATAATTAAAACATCTGACAAATGTACAGAAACAGACACATTTTGTAAAAGAGAACAGAAAGGTCCAAATCAGACCCCCCATAAGTATAGGGAAATTTGACACTCCCAGTTTCATTAATTCTAAGACGTACCTTTGTGTTGTCTCTGAAATACAAATTCATCTTACAACATATGATGTTTTATAATTGTTGTCAGCCAGATGGCAGACCTAACATAGTTTTATAAAAATGTCCCGATGAGAATTTTAGAGTTGATGGGTTATGGAATCGTAAATCAGTGAGAGAAAGTCAGAACCTTCTCAAAAATGATACTGGAACATTTGATCAGACATGTGGAGCAAAAAGAGAATTGGACTACGATAAACAAAATTGGTACCAGGGAGTTAAGCACACAGAGAGGGAGGTGTGACCAGCACGCATCACCAACAGAGGACTGTGCCCAGCCTGGATGGGGGATGTTCATGGATGTGGGAATCAGTAAGAAGTTAGAGAATGGTCTGTGTGTGGGGGTGGGCAGGGGGAGCTGGCGCTTCCCAGGGGAGGAATGGTGTTACCAGAGCCTTCTGGGAGCTGCGACCGTGGAAGCACGGCTGGGCAGGGCTGTGGGCACCCAGCCCCACTGGGCCAGGGGGCCAGACCCCAGCCTCCCCTCCCACTGCGCCTGGGTCTCCTGCCTTTCCTTCTTTGGCTGAGCCCGGCCAGAGAGAAGTGTCCTAGGGGTTCGGCCCGAGGGTCGGCGGAAGCAGACCCAGCACCTTCTGCGCCGCGGTATCTCAGACAGCTTCCCCACACTTCTGTGAGGCAGACCCTGCGTCTCCTGGGAGAGGAGACCGAGGCTTACGCACTAGGTAAGTGAGACCCACTGGGCTGAGAGCCCTCACGTGGGTCCCCGTCTGCGGGCAGACACGGGGCGGGTTCCTCTGGTCCAGAGCTCCATGTGGAGCACCCGCTGCTCTTGCAGGGCTGTGGTGCATGTCCGTGCGCCTCTTTGTGACATCTCTTCCTTCTCGCATGCATTCTATTGCCCGTGTCCTTTAGGACTGCAGCTGGAATGTGGTTTCATCTCTTTTCTGACTGCTGGGATGGTGGAGGAATCGTGATGGCTGGCACAGAGGGCAGGTGGCCGCGTGGCAGTGCTGCCCTGTGCCCGTGTCTCCGGGGCAGGACGGGCTGTGGTCACTCCCTCATTCGTTCCACTGGCAGCTGCCCCCGCTCTGGTCACCGGGCTGTGGGGACGCAGAGCTGCAGGGACCTGATCCCTGTCTTCCGTGTGAGTAGGGGAGAGAGGGGGCACAGGAGGAGAACTCCCAAGCTGTGTGCCCCCAGGTGCTGGGCGTCTTTCTCTCTTTCTCTGGTTTATTCCATAGATCTCCAGTAGGCATCTCATGATGCCTTTTCATAAATGAAGAAATGAAGTTTTGGAGAGACTGATTCATTTATGCAAGTCAACTAACAATGTGGCTGAGCTGAAATGCAAGCCTGCAGCTCTCTGGTTCTGAGCTCCCTGCACCTATGTGGAAAATAACCCATATTTTAGGAAAAGCGTGGGTGAGATGTCCCTCCAGGTAGAAGTAGCAGAAATCAGGGAAGACTGCACAGACATGGCCTCTGAATCTGGCGTGGAGCAAGGGAGGGGACGGGTACCCCTTCTCAGGAGCCGCTGTGCACCCTGGCCCGCCCCTCTCCACGCGGGGTCACTGTAGGGGTGGCCCTCCTGGCGAGCATGACCCGTGGGGCCCGCTGGGAAGCTGCCCGCTCACGAGGCGCTGGGGTAGTGGCTCCAGTCAGTTGGGAAGCTGGACCCCTTTTGTGCTCTGGGGTCTTGCTTTACGGAACGTTACAGTGACAGCCGAAGGGCATCAAGTGTCGCGTAGTCTATTGTGCTCCTCCAGTGTTCACTTCTCGGCACACGCGAGGAAGAAAATGAAAGCTCGTTCTGTTCGTGTGTGAGCCTGTGCACGAGATGCAGTGTTTCTGAGGACACGTCTTCAAATGCAATCGTGTGGAGCTATTTTTAGGCATCCCTTCTCCCAACACTGCTGTTTAAAGATTCAGCTCGGGCTGCTAATAGGTATATTTATAACCATCCTGTCGACTGGCCCAGCGTGAATGCTGCTGCAGATGATGCTATTCTTGGAGATGGTTGCCATAGTTACCATTAACCCTTTTGCCTTGGAAGACTCTACCAGTCGGTATGCTTTGTTCCCCCAGGGCGCTCAGCAGCATTTGAATGCATCCACGTACTCTGAAATGGAAACAAAAACTGAGTGCATTTTATGCTTAAGCAGTGAATAAACTTGATAAATGAATGGGAGCACGAGTGATCAATATTAGTAGCAGCTCCTCCCTTGCCCTTAAAAAAAGAGCACAATAAAGTTGGTTTTGTAGCCATTGCTGAGCACCAGGGTGTTAAAATCATCTTCTAAATGTGAATATGGACTCGCGCGTGAGGAGAAAGAAGACTCAGTGCGTTAAGACCCATCCTTCTTGCTTCGCTACCTGTGATTTCTCTGACTTTGCAACTTACTCATTTAAACACTGGAAGCATCTCTGTTAATACTCATTCATTAATTGGAACACCACAATGACAAGCCCTAAAACTGGCGTTGCTTGGGATGTAATTTCAGTCCTGATTTGCCTGGAAGGATTCATCTGTCACTGGGTTCAAAGGAAGCAGAGACATAATCAGATAAGTAGACTTATTCCATGCCCCCCCATTTTAACCAACCCTCATTGTGCTGTGTTAGAAATGGGGTTGGTTCTCCTACCCACAAATAGCTTAGAGTTGGAAGAGGAGGCAAGCAATTAATTACTCTGGAGTGAAGAACAGAATCAGCGTTAGAGAAAGAGCAGAAGTGCTCTATAGAAACACAAAAGTTGCCATGTGGGCCGATCCTCAAGGATTAATGGTGATCAGGATAGGTGGGGTAAAGTCTTGGCTGAGGGGAATGTGTGGCAGTGCTCGGCCTACAGGGGCAGTGACTGTAGCATGAACCAGTCTTTGGAGGCAGTCTAGGGGGCGCTGAGGCTGGAAGGATCCCACCGGCTGGACGGAGGGAGGCAGAGAGTGCCAGGCTGAGGAATTACCGGTGGTTGAGGGGAAAAGTTGACTTGGTCTGTCTCCTGCTTTATGAGCACAGCTACGTGAATATTGTGGCAGGATTCTGGAGGCAGAAAGATAGTGGACTCTGTAGTGTTGCTGGGGGAATTCTGAGATGCATTGGATTTTTTCTTAATTGGTATATAAGAGTGTCGTTTAGTCGAAGCGAATTGTCTTTCACCTTTCTGTGCTCTGGTTAAATGCCAGGCATTGTAGGGGGAGCAAGGTGTTAAGCAGACATGAAATACACACACCAGCAGAAAAAGAGAGGTGATCTTGCTAATCAGAACTCGTGACTTAATTGGAAGACGTGTCCCTCTGGAGGGGACTGTTTAGGTGCGGTGGCGTTTGGAAGGCTGGGATGAGATGTTTGCGGGTCTAGTGGGAGGGCCACCGCTGGGAGCTGGGATGTCAGAATTCCAGGCCGTGCTGTTTGACTTTCATTTCCTTGGATAAAATGGAAAGAGAACAGCTCTGGGTTCCACGAGTGGTGCACGTGAGATGACGGGTCTCCTTCCAGGAAGTCCTCTGTGCCCACCTCCCTGCCTGCCCAGCACAGAGTTGGTTACCTGTCCCTGCCCGTGAGCGCCCCCTGGCGGTGCTGCCTCCACCAGGCATGGTCCTGGGCACTTGGCGGTCCCGCTCTCCTGGCCCTTGGCGGTCCCGCTCTCCTGGCCCTTGACGGTCCCTCTCTCATCCTCCCCAGACTCTTTCTGGCCTGATGGGACTGATGGGAGCATCAGGCTCTGAGTTCCTGCGGGGTGGGAACTGACCTGAGGAACTTGGCTTATAATAAGTGCCGAGAGTGCTGAATGAATGAACAGATGAAAATGAAGTTAAGAAATCATTTATTTTTTTTTCTTTGGTGGAATGGGTATTTTAAAACATTAGGAACTATTTGAGATATACCAAAAAGTTATCGAGAATAATACAATGAGCAATCCTACATCTGCCATCCAGCTTCTAAGGGGTAGTCCACCCTTTTGATGCCTTTGAACTCTTAACGTACAAGGACCCAACCTGAGCCGTGCACTCCCATCCTCCCACGCAGGGAAAAGCACAGCCGCACGCAGGTACCATCTGCTCTCAGTGTAGTGAGGTCCACAGATACACAGATGCTTCCTGGTGTCCGCAGTCCAATGAAAATATCAAACAGTTTTTATTGTGGAAAAAAAACCCCTTGGTTTAAATTCTGGTTCCTGAGTGCCAGAGGCCACCCGTCACAGTGGCTCCAAGCCCAGGTGCCCACCTGGAAAACGATTGGAAGGCCCTCCTTGTGGGGTTCTGCTCAGTTACCACCCCTGCCCCGCGGTCACCCCTCCTCTGGAGTCTCATGCCGTCGGTCATCTGGCCTGTGAACTTTACATAAATTACTTCGTGCAACCTGCACTTTTTCCAGAATCTGACTTATTCATTCTGCTGTTGATGGGCCTTTGGGTTATTCCCTGTTCAGGACTATTATGTAAGAGTGTGGAATGTATGCTCTTGGGTCTTTTTGGTTCACATGTTTACATGTTTTTGCTGGACATTAACCTCAGAGTGGAAATACTGGATCCTAAGCCCCATGGCTGTTTTTAGGAGAAAATTGTTAGGAGCGCAGTGTAGTCAAGGTGAAACTTTTACTACAAGGCAGGGCAATACCTACCATCTTGGGAGGGTGTTAAGAAAAGTGTCACAGAGTCAGAATGGGCCTTACGTCTGGGTGGGAGGGCACCAGGAAGGGCGGGGCTGGACCACTCCAGCAGAGGGAACGGGGCCACTGGCACCCACCGGTCCTTGGCTTGTCGTCCTCCCTGGGACCTCTCGGCCTGTTGGAGTCATGGATCCGGGATGCTCGAGCTGTGCTGGCCTTTGCTTCTGGAACCCTTTCTCTGGGCCTGTTGGAGTCACGGGTCCGGGATGCTCGAGCTGTGCTGGCCTTTGCTTCTGGAACCCTTTCTCTGGCTGCCCTCTCTACGACGCATGCGGCGTGGACGTCTGTGCCTGTCTCCTGTCCTCAGGTGTCCTGTGTGGCTGCTCCCAGGCTGTGATGCCATCGAGGAGTGAGCCCGCCAGGCGCCTGTGTGGTCCAGCCAGGCCTGTGCACCGACCATCCTCTGCATCTTCAGACGGTACACCTGGCCTGTGACCTCAGCTACAGCCATCACCACCCACCTGGGTCGGACTTGACTGCTGCTGAATCTGAAGCCAGTACCACCTCCCTCCTTTTTCCTTCGAATTGTTTTTTTTTTTTTTGGTGTGTTTTATAACCACTTGTCTCTTTCTCATTAAGGCATAGCACACTGGCTACATTCCTGTCAGTCTGTATCTCTGCTGGTTTAGATCCTGAACGGGCGAGGCGGGATGCGCTTATTGTTCTGAGCTCCCATTCCCATCGAGGGGCAGCGTCGGCCCCTCGCCCTCTGAACTCAGCGTGACCTGAACTGAAGGTCACCATTAATCCCAGCAAGCACACAGAGGGCTGCGGAGGTGCACCGAGAGAATGTCGGGCAGATCAGAGAGCAGGCAGAGGCAGGTTCTGGAAAGGGCCTTTAGGGTGTGCCGCGTCCTCTGGCTTCTCCCAGCTTTCTTAAAATAGCAGAGAGAGATTGTGTGTCCAAGCGGAGAAACGGGGCCTCCTGCAGTGATCTTTGCTGCTCAAGCGTCAGCTGCTGTTTGAATCCTTTCCTCCGTGGTATGACAGTGACATTGCCACGTGCGTGCTGACTCTCAGGGAGACCCCGTGTGACATGCTTAAAGCCCACATTTCAGAATCAGACATACGTGGATTTGGAAGTCAACTTACTTACCATCTTGGACAAAATTCATAATATCACTCAGCCTCTGTTTTTCCTGTTCAGAGTAGAGCTGCCAGTACCTGCTTCCCAGGCTGAATGAGACGCAGCAGTAGAACGGGTTCTCCCCAGATGTCACAGGGCACGACTCCTCTGAGGCGCCTGTGCCCAGCGAGCAGAGACCCTGCTGGTCAGGGGTGGGTGGGGCCGAGGTTGGAGATCCTGTGCTCGGACAGGGCGTGGCATGGCCTGGGGGGAGGCATAGGCAGGTCTGTATGCAGTAGGTGCCCAGCAAGCGTCCTGATGCATCTGGATCCGAGTGTGGACCCTGCACACACCTGCACAGCCACAGCCAGGGTCCGAGTGTGGGCCGTGCGCTCTGCTCTGCCAACCCCGAATCGGAGTGTGGCCGTGGCCACCGCCCTGGCTGTCTCTGTGCTTCCTGCTGCTTGTCATCCTCCCTCTCACCTGTGCCTTGCGGTCCGATCGCCCTTCTAGACTTAGCTCAGATATTATTTCTTCCTGAAGCCTTGACCACTGTTCTTCCTCCCCCGACTCCCCTGAAGTTCCTCCCAGGCCCTCGGCTCTAAGTTCCTGGAGCCCAGGATTAGGGCTCTCGTTCCTTCTGCTCCTTCCCGGAGTGTCTCAGCAGTCCTTGCCTGCAGGTGCCGAGCACGAGGTGTGCAGTGGGGAGTGTGATAGAACCGTGAGAGGCGCTGAGCAGGCCTCCCACCCACCTGGCCAGGCAGCCCCACTCCACCCAGTCCTCCACTGGGGGCTCCCGCTGCTCACCTGGTTTTGTGTTCCTGCTTAGTCGTGTCCAACTCTTTGTGATCCCATGGACTGTAGCCTGCCAGGCTTCTCTGTCAATTTCCCAGGCAAAAATAGTGGAGAGGGGTGCCATTTCCTTCTCCAGGGAATCTTCCCGACCCAGGGATCGAACCTGTGCCTCATGTTCTCCTGCATTGCAGGCAGGTTCTTTATCCATTATCTTTAGCTGTCAGGGAATCCTCAGGGCTTTTTCTGGGGCGGCGGTGGTGGTGGGGGCCTGATTTACCCAGACCAGGTCTGTCCCTCTATTCTCCCTTCCAACCCTGCCCCACAGGCCCCCCAGTACCAACTCCCCTTCTTTTAGGGCCCGATGAGTGTCCCTGCCTTCCTGTCCACGTTACAGAAGCCTCACAGGAAGGTGGAGAACATGACCCATCTCCTTTTCTTCATCCCATCTCCCCTCTTCCCTGCAGTAATTGATCATTTTCCTGGTTGAAATTTAGTAGCGTGTCCTTTTTGTTTTATTATCATGGTGCATCTTTCTAAAACAGCTGGTTCTGTCACTCTTCTCCTTAAAACCCTTGTTAGTCCCATGAAAAACTCCTCCCCTGCCTTCCAGACCCCCTCACCGCCCCTGCTCACCCTTCCCACCGCCCGACTCCCAGTGCAGTAGCTATTTAGAATTCTGTTGTCTGTGTGCCTATATAGATACATTTTTTTTTGAAGAAGCACCAGATTGTTTTTTACAGTGGTTGTACCATTTTAATTCCCACCAGCAACATACAAGCATTCCAATTTCTCCACATCCCCATCAACATTTGTTATTTGTTGTTTCTAGTATAGCCATCCTAGTAGCTGTGAAGTTGTATCTCACTGTGGTTGTGATTTCCCTGATGACCAACAGTGTTGATTTTCTTTTCGTGGACTCATGTCTTCTTTGGAGAAATAGTTATTTAAGTCCTTTGGTCATTTTTTTAGTTGGGTTGTCTTTTTGTTTTTGAGTTCTTCGTATATTTTGAGCACGAAACCCTTATCACCTATGATTTTCAAATATTTCCTCCCATTCTGTAGGTGGTCTTTCTGCTTTCTTGATTTAAGTCCTTCGACGCACAAGAGTTTTTATTTTTATTTATTCTGCTTATGGTTTTGGTGTGGAATCTGACACCATTGCCAAATTCCAGGTCAAGAGATGCTACTGAGCATGTGCACAGGCCAGTGGTTACCTGTGACTCCTGGAACATGTGGCTGGAGAGGACCATGTGGGCAGCTGAGTCTGGGTGACTCAGCCTTAAGACTTTGTTTCCTGAAGACATCTGTGAAGGAGCAGGTCTCGGGTCTGATGGCTGGGAGAAGATGTAGTCCTTGGCCAGGAGACAGAGCTGGCTGGGAGGAAGGGCGTGCTATCTCCACTGCAGGGACTGAAATCCCATGCAGCTCCAGCCCTTGTGAGCTCTGAGGCCTGGGCAAAGCACTTGACCCAGGGAGCTTGACTTCTTCAATATGTAGTCAGAGGTTCGCACGATTTCCTTTCCATCCTCAGGGCGTTGTTCAGAGGCCAGAAGAGCTCTGTGTGTCTGTAAGAAGGCCTGCTAAGCAGCTCAGTGCTGGGCAGATGGTGATTCTGTGAAAACCCAGAGCAGTTTTTAGCGGAGAAGTCTCAATATAGCTTGTGTAGTATATATAGTTCAGAATAATGTTTCAGTGGGCAGTTTGGCAGTCCTGTGTGAGTCAAACCCTCCACAAAGTCCATATCCTACTACCCAGTGATTCCATTTCTAATGCACCCTGAGGAGGAAAAAAATCTAATACGCAAAAGGCTTTGCATGCAAAGAGGGTTATTTATAACAAAGGAAAAATTGGAAATAATCTGAGTGTGGTATAACAGAGGATTGATTAATTGAATTATTGAACAGCTTTATAATGGAAGAATGGGCAGCCACTAAAAAAAGCTGCAAAAGTACATTATAAAATATTTTTATAGTGTAATTTCAGTTTATTAAAAATCTATGCATAGAAAAAAAAGACTAAAAGGCTGCATGTGGGATTCATGGCTATTACCTTAGTGATGGAATAATAGGCTATTTTAGTTTTCTGTCTTATTTTATAACATTTTAATGATGAACATTTATGGGGCTCCACCAGCCAGGGCAACCAGCCCTCCCGCCGGAGCCCCTCGCCCCCAGGCCTGCCACACCACAATGTCCTCCTCAGCTCCTTTGGCCTTTGACTCCCTATAGTGGGTGCCCCTGGAAAAGGCAATGGCACCCCACTCCAGTACTCTTGCCTGGAAAATCCCATGGACAGAGGAGCCTCGTGGGCTGCAGTCCAGGGGGTCGCGAAGAGTCGGACACGACTGAGTGACTTCACTTTCACTTCTCACTTTCACGCATTGGAGAAGGAAATGGCAATCCACTCCAGTGTTCTTGCCTGGAGAATCCCAGGGACGGGAGAGCCTGGTGGGCTGCCGTCTATGGGGTCGCACAGAGTTGGACACGACCGAAGCGACTTAGCAGCAGCAGCAGCGGCGGCAGTTGGGTGCCCCTCACTTGGTGCCCATCTTGCTCCTTTGGGCTCAGCCTCCCCTCCTCATGGGTCCACCTCACCTGATAATGCCATGACTGAATTTCTCAGAGGGAGATGGGACGCCAACTGTTGCTGCTGCTCATGAAACTGGTGTATGTAGAGAACTGGAATGAGATTTAGTGGTGACTGGAGACTAACGATGGAGGACTTTGCCTTCTGTTAACTGAGAATCCCATGAAAATCCACCTCGCTGGCAGGGCAACAGAGATCTCCGCAAAGGGGTCTTCTTAACGGGGAGCTGTGGGTTCAGTCCCTGGGTCGGGAAGATCCCCTGGAGAAGGAAATGGCAACCCACTCCAGTATGCTTGCCTGGAGAATCCCATGGACAGAGGAGTCTGACAGGCTACGGTCCATGGGGCAGCAAAGAGTCGGACACGACCGAAGCGACTTAACACAACAGCTGTGCGATTGCCCACTTTCAGAACCAGCTGGTCCCCCGAGTGCAGAGTTCACGGGGCAGTGTGGACTCATCATCAGGAGGACTTGTTGGGGCAGAGTGGACAGGCAGAAAGGGCGATGGACTTCAGACCTGTTTCCAAGGCTAAGCACGCCCGTGTCTTGGCTAACTCACATTGGCCCCTTTGGCAGGTCACCCCGTCTCCACGAGCCTCAGCGTCCTGTTGTGGAAAGTGGTCTGGGTGCTGTGACGGGTGCAATGCCAGCAGTCCCTGCCTCAGGGTGGTTCTGAGGATCCACAGTGTGTGTCCACAGTCAGTGCTGGTTCCCTTCTTTCACTGCCTTCAGAGAAAAGGAATTTGCCTCCCCCGACTTTCCAGCTTGTCTTCCTTCTAGATGCAGGAGCTGGGGCTTGTGGTGAGAGCTGCTGTAGGATGAGGGTGGAGGCTACCCTTCCCGAGATGCTTCCGCAGCTCCCTCGGCTCTGAGGCCGCCGGCCCGCGTCCTTGTCTCTGGTGCGTAGCTGAGCAGCCTCGGTCCCTTGTTTGTGGTTTCCTCTACCCCAGCCGCCCAGCCTGGGTGGGCTTGGGTGGCAGAAGGCAGAATCCCCCTGAAGACCCTGCCATCTCCTTTTGGATTGCATGTTGACTAACACTGGAGCTGGGAGTGGTTTCCATGAAGACTTGTGTGGGTTTTTTTTTTTTCCCCCTGTTTCAAAGTAAATGAAGCCATCTTTAGGCTATCTCAGTATCAAGCCTAATCTTGACTGAACTGAGCTACTGTGATCGGAAATAAGGAGTGACTAAGGACCACAGAAGACTGAGGGGAGTGCTTCCTACCTTTGGTGTTGACGAAAACAAATTAAACAAATGGTGAACGCCTATGTCTTCTGCACGTCGTGGTCTGTCCCATCTTTCTTTTTGGCTGAAAAGCCAATTTAGATCTCCTCTGTGAATCATTTTAGTGAGTCGGGTAGATTCTGTCTTTGTTGGTTTATTACTCACCCTGCAAAAGATGCAGTTTTGCCAACACTTTTTAAAGGTGAGTTTGGGCTTTAGCGTCTGTGACTTCTGGCTAATCCAAACAAACCGCCTTATCTCATATTCGGGGCCTTCATTTTCGACAAGACCTTGATGGAGCAACAGACAAATATCTGTAAACTTGTTGTTCAGTCGCTATGTTGTGTCTGACCCTTTGTGACCCCATGGATTGCAGCACGCCAGGCTTCCCTGTCCTTCACTATCTCCCGGAGTTTGCTCAGATTCATGTCCATTGAATCGGTGATGTGATGGAGCCTTGTAGTGGCGAAGGGTCTGGCATAACTCAGTGGAGTTATGAGCCATGCCATGCAGGGCCACCCCAGATGGACAGGTCGTGGTGGAGTACGCTGACAACACGGCCACTGGAGGAGGGAATGGCAAACCACTCCAGTATTCTTGCCGTGAGAACCCCATGAACATGATGAAAAGGCAAAAAAAAAAAAAAAAAAACCTTAGACTTTTACTATCACAGTTTTAGACTTTCGCTGGTTTATGTGTAGGAGTGACATTTGTGGATGTGGTGGGTTTTTCTGTGATGGGTTCGCTTTTGCCATCAAGCGTGTATCTCCCTTAAATGTTTACTGATCAAAGGAAATGATTTCTGGGAAAAAATATATATATATATATTTTTTTATCATCAATGAAACCTATGGCTTACAAAAAAAATACCCCACATTGTTAAAAAGGCTCTTTAAATTGAGGCCAAAAGATTCTTTGGTTTCTTTACCTCATTAGCTATTTACTGAGTGCCTGCTGTATACCAGGTCTAGTCTGCCTGCCCGCGTGTGGTCAAGCATAGAACGTGGCCTCTGCCCTCCGGAGGCTCGCTGTCTGATTGGAGAGAGCTGTGTGGTGATGAGCCCTGTCGGGTAGGGCAGGTCATTATGGAACTGAGTTTTTCCCTTCCAGTAGCTAACTCACTGAGAATCATTTTAATTCTGCTTCTTTGCTTTGTATTATATTTGGTTGTGTGTGTGCATGCTCACTACGCGTTTCATTTGTGTGCTTGTTGGTTTTAAATCCACAAATGCATATGTGTTGAGCCTCTGTCCATCACGCCGGGCAGTCAGCCGTGCTAACTCACCATGCCCTCAAGGAGCTTCTGTGTAGACTCTCGTTTGTTCTGAAGAAACACCTCTGACATCTGCTTTGAGAAAAGCAGCATACTAAATGGTCATTTTTTTTTTTGCCCAGTACCGTCTTTCATTCTCACAGCCTGTTGAAAAGGGGTGTCTCTCTTCAGTGGTTTTCAAATAGAGGACTGGTGGTCCCAGATGTACTTGTTAGGGAGGGAGGCCCTGACGTGGCTGTAGAAGGCAGGTGGGCTCTGCTCCAGACTCGGCGCTCTGCCCACCTGCAGGACCAGGGCTCCCCCCGGTCCATGGGCCCCAGCTGTGGAGCCGGCCCCCAACGCTGAAAGGCTCCGCCACGTCCCGGCAGGTGTCGGGCTGGGAGGCGAGCTTTGGCAAAGTTCACCAGGCTGTGCCGCTTCTCCTCGCTGCTCCCGCTCTGGCTAAATACATTGTCCTGATTAAATGTTGCTTTTTCATTTAAAATACCACTGCTGGAGTTCTGATGAGAATGCTATGATGTCAACAAATGATGTCATTTAATTTTAGGATCATCATCCTTCCTGTGTTCCACCAATTCACTGGACCCTATCTTGGAGCTTTTATATATTACAGAACGTCCCATTTTGATGACTGTCTGATTAGCGTGGGGTGCTGGTGTTCTCTGAGAGACCCCCCTCTTTCCTCAGGCTGGGGCTGGATCACTTCATTTGCTTGTCTGGAGCTGGTGCTTCATGAGTCCAGTGCTGAGGTGGGCCCATAAGTGGTCTCCTGTCTGGTGGCTGCGGCCGTCTCATGCTGGAAATGCTCCCTGTGGGCCCACTGTGGCCCCTCTTCTGTGAGCCTTCTTCCTGCACCTGCTGTCTCCTGGCCTCTCTCCTCTTCCACAGCCGATGGCCTTGAGTCCTCCTGACTGGCTCGTTTAAATCTCCTTCACTGCGGTGTAAGTTACATGCAATAAAATGCTGGTTTAGTTGTCCAGAGGATGGCTTATGACAAGTGTACACATTTCTACTACCCCAGCCCCAAAGCTATGGTTTTTACAGTAGTCATGTATGGATGTGTGAATTGGACTATAAAGAAAGCTGAGCACCAAAGAATTGATGCTTTTGAACTGTGGTGTTGGAGAAAACTCTTGAGAGTCCCTTGGACTGCAAGGAGATCCAACCAGTCCATCCTAAAGGAAATCAGTCCTGAATATTCATTGGAAGGACTGATGCTGAAGCTGAAACTCCAATACTTTGGCCACCTGATGTGAAGAACTGACTCATTGGAAAAGACCCTGATGCTGGGAAAGATTGAAGGCAGGAGGAGAAGGGGACAACAGAGGATGAGATGGTTGGATGGCATCACCGACTCAATGGACATGAGTTTGAGTAAACTCCGGGAGTTGGTGATGGACAGGGAGGCCTGGTGTGCTGCAGTCCATGGGGTCGTAGAGTTGTACACAACCGAGTGACTGAACAGAACTGAGCCCCTTCCCACCACTCCTAGCCCTCCTCTGCAGACCGCTGTCATTCTCTGTGTAACCCCAGGTTAGATTTGCCTTCTCTGGAGCTCTGTATTCACAAGCAATGACCTTTCTCAAACCTGTGTGGACCCTCATGAATCTGCTCCAGTCCTGGAGGTGGGGCTCCTGGTGTTTCTTGCTGGGTCCCCGCCCTGGTCTCCTGAGCCGCCCCCTCATCTGTGTGTCCCCTACGGCCTCTAGGGGGAGCTTCCTCCCCAGCAATGCAGCCTTGTGTCCCCTCTCTGGACCCTCTGGGCAGCTGCCTGTTCAGCCTTGGGGGGTGTGGCATCCTGCCCTGCACTCTCCGTGGTCCGACCCTGGTGTCAGCATCCTTCCTGGCCTCCTGCTCCGCCCTTGCTCCACTGCCCCACTCTGGCCCTGTCTGGAAGCAGCAAAAGGCTTATTGTCACCTAAGATGAGAACAGCAGGGTCAGGGTTTATCTAAGGCCACCCTGCTGGGGAGCAGCGAGGCCTCAACTTTTATCAGGAGCTGCCTTCAGTGTACTTTTGCCCTAAGAATGGTGAGATTCAAACCTGAGGATTCTGAACATCCTCCCTTCCAGCTCTGCAAAACACGAAACTGTGTATTCCCTAGAGCCAGACAACAGGAACGCTTTTCTCCCGGCGGTCGTCCACCCTGTGGACGGCAGGCTTTGGCCCCTGCGAGGCAGAGGGGATGATGTCCCACCGAGACGCCCAGCCCCAACCCCCAGGTCCTGTGACGTGCTCCTTCACATGGCAGAGGGGTGTGCAGTGTGGTGAGGTTAGGGAGCCTGCGATGGGTGGGTTGTCCTGGACTGTCTGGCTGGGGGCCCAGGACTACTATCAAAGGGTCCTTACCAGAGGGAGGAGGGGCCATGGAAACAGGAGGTTGGGGTGATGCTGAGAAGGGGCCCCGAGCCAAGGAGCGCAGGTGGCTTTGGAAACTGGAAACGGCCAGGAGCCAGAGTGCCCCCGAAGCTCCTGGAGGAACCTGCCCTGCCAGCACCTTGAGCCCAGGACTGGCGACCTCCACAAGTTTCAGCAGGTGTGTTTCGAGCCACTGAGTTTGCGGTCGTCTGCCACAGCCATCCCGGGATCTAACACAGGGCAGGTGCTGCTCCAAGGCAGACTTGGAAAGAGCCGTCGTGGATGTGGCCACTTCCTAAGAGTGAGTGGCGTTCCGGGTGGCGGCTTTTCATCCAAGGTGCAGCGTGCAGGCTGACCCCAGGTGGCTGCTTGCCTCCTGAAAGACATGAGAAAAGGGAAAAGGGGGAGGAGGGGGACAGGGGAAGAGCCTGCAGCAAGACAGGAGCCACAGTCGTGTGTGATGTGGTCACCCACAGCCCGTCCTCTCTGCCATGCCCTGCCATGCCCCAGGGGTCTGAGCACCGGAAGTGGGGTTGCAGAGCCACCGGGAGAGTCTCACCAGGGGCTGTCACGCTGAGGGAGGACCTTGTCTTGTTTATGTCTGTAGCCCTGCTGGGAGGAGCACAGAGTGTACGGAAGAGGCTCGGTGAGTGTTGGCAGGAGTGAAGCCATTGGTTTCCCCTCGGAGAACTTACAGTCGAGACTACAAGAAGACCGGCAGGAGGCTTAGCCTCTGGTGATAGCGTCAGTGTGCTTATAAATAGAACATTGGTGAGAAAACCAGGTCGTCTCCCTGGACTGCATCCTGTGCTGCCGTTGCTGGTCCTGCCGGGCCCGCCACCTCTTCCTGGGCCACGTGACACGTCCCTCGGTGGGCCCCCGGCCCCCCTTTGCTCAGGCCTGGCCAGCCCAGCTCTCTCTGCCAGGGTCCCCTCCTTCCGGGAAGGTTTGACTGCAGCTTTCCCAGGCCTCTGGAGCCAACCCCAGCCCTTGGGCCGCCGTGTCCTCTCCTCTGTGCTGTGTCTCGACACCGTCTCTCTGTGTCCCAAGGTCCCACAACACTGGAGCCCCACGGTGCCCACAAGAAGCGAAGTGAAGTGCAAGTCGCTCAGTCGTGTCCGACTCCTTACGACCCCATGGGCTATACAGTCCACGGAATTCTCCAGGCCAGAATACTGGAGTGGGTAGCCTTTCCCTTCTCCAGGGGATCTTCCCAACCCAGGGATCGAACCCAGGTCTCCCACATTGCAGGCGGATTCTCTACCAGCTGAGCCGCAAGGGAAGCTGTGTGCCTGCAAAGGTGCGATGCAAAGCTTTCTCCTCACTGGAGGCTCCCCGACACCCTGGGGATGTCCCGCTTCTTCTCGACCACGCAGTGCCTTATAGACCCCTTCCAGGTTCCCACGCCATCGGTTTCATCCCCGGACTTTAACAGTCTGCACCTTGGCATGTTCAGAATGTCACAGGTGTTTGTTAGTTGTGCATAATCAATTTTGATTGAATTAATGAAAAGGATGAATGAGTGAGTGATGAAAGCAAAGTATTAATAGTGCAGTGAAGCTAGGTGGAACTAAAAATCTTAAAAACAAGGTCCTTTTAACATGCCTTTCTGGGAGAGGCTCTCTGTATTGTATTAATTAACTCAGAAGCTTGTGAATCAGGGCAGTGCTAACGATCTCTTTTTCCAGTCACTGAAGACAGGAGCTGGCAGTGTTGTTGCCACACTGTTCATTACAGAGCTCAGGTCCGGCTGGGCTAGTTCTTCTCTTAATGAAGAAAAGGAATCGCACCGTGGTTTGAGTTGCAGGGAGTGCTGGAGCCCAAGTTTGCTTTAATTTCTGGTTTCGTGGGTGTGGATGGAAGTTACCCAGTTCAGGGTGGGGCAACACTGACTCCTCTCCTGGAACCTGTGGTCCCACCCAGACCAGGGCCAAACATCCACATGCTCCAAACCTGGGGGTTTCCTCGAGAAACATCCACGGTGATCTTCACCCACTTCCCCAATGTTTGTTGAATATTCGTTACATAAAACTAGGAGTTGGAGTAAGACGCGAGTCAGAGAATTGAGTTTTGCAGGTGCTGAGGTGGGTGTGGGCAGAGGTACAGGTGGAGCTGGCAGGGCAGGTATGTAATTCTGTGGGTAATTCTGTGGGTGCCCAGCCGAGAGGAGAGGGAGTTCCCTTCTGGCTTAAACTAATCTGCAAGGACGTGACATGTGGGAGGCCTCGTGGCAGAAGGTGGAAGGTTTGGAGTCAATGTGTGTGTGTGCACGCCTGCTCAGTCATGTCCAACTCTTTGTGACCCCATGGACTGTAGCCCACCAGGCTCATCTGTTCATGGAATTCTCCAGGCAAGAATACTAGAGTGGATAGCCATTTCCTTCTCTAAGGCATCCTGGGGTGAACTCACATCTCTTAGGTCTCCTGCATTGGCAGGCAGATTCTTTACCACTGAGCCACCTGGGAAGTCCCTTTGGAATCAAAAGACCTGGCTAAACCCGGCTTCATCTCTCAGCCAAGTGCCCCTGGAGAAGTTACTGATGTCTTCTCACTGCAGTTTCTTAGCCTCTAAACTGGGAATATTCGTATCAGCTGAGATGTGTCTGGATGGTGACCGAATGATGTCACAGTCCTGAGGGGGTTGCATTCACTTAGATGACGTTGCTGGAGCTGGAGCCTGGAGGTGGGGGGAACTGCACGTGAAGAAAGAGGGATGTGCCCGGCAGCTGTGGGGCAGGGGACGGGCTGGTCTGGGGTGGGGCGGCCGAGAGCACGCAGTCTGGCCTGGGCTGGGTGGTGGGCACCCAGGTGGAGGGGGGCCTGGGAGGAGCCATTCTCGGGGTGATTCTGAAAGGGCTCCGGTTTTGCTTCATCATGTGTTGCATCTTGTTTGGCCAATTCATCCTCCTGATCAGTTGTCTCAGGCTGTGGATAAAATTAGCCTCAGTTTCCTGAACTCGATTCCAAACAACAGCCCTCCTGCCATGTGCTCGCTGGCTGCACGGTGAGGTGCTGGTGGGGGCGGGGGTAGGGGCTGCCCCCCCCCCCCGCGCCCTTGCCCCCTGCTGTGTGCTTTGGCTCCTTGCCTGTCTCTTCCAACACAGCTGTGGCCCTGGGGTCTCCTGGAGCCCCTTAAACTTCAGGCGGCTTTGGCGTGACTACACCTGGAAGGGGCCTGTCTCAGTTAAGACTCTTGATTGTTGTTGGCAAAATTGCTCAAGCCATCCTAAGCATGAGAGGGCGTGCCCTGGGGGAGAGGCTGGGTGTCCCCTGGAACCCAGGGCAGGCGCACCGCGGAGCCAGGCTGCCACTGGGACCGGGTGGAAAGGCTCTGAGACCAGGCCTCCGGGTACTCCGGCCCTGCGGGCCCAGCTCCCGCCATTGCTGTCCCGGTGCTCTCTCGTCCCTTCTTGTTTTTTCTCCTTTCACCGTCTCCTCTGCATCTCTATAAACACGTGGTCCCCGCAGTAGCCATCTACCACAGCCCCAGGTGGCACGGCAGCTCCGACTGACCGTTGCCTTGGCCCCGACCCCGTGCTTCTAGGAGGAAGCATCTTCTGGGCCCAGCGTCTCTTTGCTGTCCTCCCCCGGTCCTGCCGCCTTGGGCCCACAGGGCAAAGGTCCGATAGTGACCAACCCGGCTGCTGGTGGCGTTGCCTGTCAGTGATAGGACGGGTTCCCAAGAAACAGGTGATTGGGGCTGGGCAGAGACCGCAGATGGTTATCAGTGAAGGTCGTAGAGATGATGGACTCCTCGGCCTGCCCAGCTGGGACCCCAGGACCCCTCTGGGGCAGTAACAGTGTGTGAAGGACACTGGTTAACTGCAGACTCACTGATGGCGTCCGGTGTCGGGTGCTGGCTGGATTCTGAGGGTGCAGTGTGTGCGTTTCTTTGCCACTCTCCAGAAGGCCGGTAGAGAGGTGGGTCTCCATGTCCTGAAGCTTGGTTTCCATTCCAGCTTGAACTTCGTGTCCTGTGCCCACTCCTGGCTCCTCTGTGGACCCTCAAGCCATCAGGGTTCTGCTTCTGGGGAGAGGAGGGCACCCCAGTGCATTGCACAGGGCTTCACCCCCAGCGAATCTCAGTGCTGGTGAAGCGAGATTAATGGTAACCATCTCATGGAATTTTTGTGAGAAAGTAGGTTTTTCTGAATTTTGTAAGCTTGAAAATTATCATGCAGGTGGAATTTCAGATTACCGGTAATTTCCGGAAAGTAATGCAGTTGGATCACAGGAGATGAGTTACCAGTGCACTGTGGGTCTTTGCAGGTCTTAAGTTTGGGAGGGTTCTCTTTCTCACCGTGCAGACAATGCACATTTGATATTGTGTCTCTTAGCACAAGTCTTAAGTGCGGAATCAGAATCTAGTTTCCAAATCCCTCTTAAGAGAAAAAGGATCAAGCCCACCTTTGCTGCTCTCTCAGGCCTGTGAAGCAGCGTGATGGAGGCTGTTTTGCTTCCTGTAGGTTTAGGTTTCTCACTGCTTGGCGCTCAGTAAAGCTGCCATCCTGTTCCAGCTGTGTGCCCAGCGCTTTGCGTGCGTCATCTTGTCCTGACACCACCGGCGTGCAAGAGCGTGTTGTCATCCCCCTTTACAGACGAGGGAACTGAGTCTGAGGGAGAAAAAAGGACGTGTGTACGGTAAGTAAGACTCTCAGACTCCAAAGATCCCCTTCTCCCGTGGTGCCGCACTCCTCTCGGTGCAGAATGAGGGCGCATTACAGCTTCTCTGCACGTGGACTCTGGCAGCATCCGAGTGACATGCAACAGCCTGAGCTCTGCCCATTCAGTACCCCCACCCCTCGGCCTGTCTCATCTCCAGGGCTCCCCAGGAGCCTTTAAGGATACTTGGAAGCCATGGCAGTCTTCCCCTCCCTGCCCAGCAGCCCGCACGCTTCCTGTCCTAGGAGACCGAGTCCGCACCGGCCAGCCTGCCCTGAGGGCCATCACACTTGTCAGCTGTTGCCAGAAGGGTGCACCCCACATCTGAGCACAGCCTGGGGTAGCTTATCCTCGCAATCACAGCAGGCGTTTACTGTCTTTAAAGAACAATAGCGTCATGAATCAATTTTAGAGCCTGAGAGAGAGCTACGGCTGGGTGTATTGGCTCCCCAAATTTGTAAATTACAGCCATCAGCGTCAATAAAATAATGACAGCGCCAAAGCAGTGACTCATCCTCTCCATCGTGTTCTGTATGCTTCTTACCTCCTCTCAAAGGACGAAAAATGAGCCTTTAGTTGACTGCTTAACTGGATTGTTCTGAAATCTTCACAAGAAGAGAACATGTCACGTGTAGACCAGCCTGTCCCCAGGGGAGTGACGATCGCTTTTAGGCGTGAATTTCCTGCCTTTCAGGTCGGCCACAGTGTCTCCCGAGGTGTGCAGATCGCACCCTCTACACTTTGCTCTGTGGCCAGCATGGTCTTTCTAAAAGGCAGACAGGGTAGGACCTCCCCTGCTCCAAGCCCTTTCGTATTCCTCATGGCCTCTGGAATAGAAACCTACCCCCGCCTCACACAGCGGGCATGCATTCTGCCTCTGCCTCTTCACCCCATCCTTCACCTCATCCACCTACAACTCACTGTGTCTTGTCACCCCTCTTGGCCCGGCGCCTCCTACTGCTCTGCTTGGGACCACCTTACCCACCTTGTGCACCCGGGGGCTCCTTCAGGTTCCAGCTCAGGTTCTCCCTTCCCTGCGATCTTTCCTTCCCCCTCATAGCATTTGTAATCTCAAGTTTCCTGAGGGCTTCCCAGGTGGTGCTAAAGAACCCATCTGTCAGTGCAGCAGACTGAAGAGATGTGAGTTCAATCCCTGGGTCAGAAAGATCCCCTGGAGGAGGGCATGGCAACCCATTCCAGTATTCTTGCTGGAGAATCCCATGGACAGAGGAGCCTGGCGGGCTACAGTCTTTGGGGTCCCACAGAGTCGGATACGACTGAAGAGACTTAGAACACACGCACGCAAGTGTATTGAACACCGGCTCTGTGCCCAGAGGGGTGCCTTGTAGATGTGTCCAGACACTGCCTCGTCCAGCAACCCCCCCGCCCCAACGGTGTTCTCTGCAGGAGAATGTGGGAGCGGGGAGGGAGCAGCACGCCCATGTCCCACGGCCCAGAAAGGTGGGGCTGGCTTTTAAACCCCTGTTCATGTGGTTTCAGGTTGGTGCTCTGCTCCTCGCTGTAGGCTGCGTTTCTAAGATGAGTAACTAGCGCCTTCCCTGTGCAGTGCGCACATTTTCTGTGGCTACAGTTAGCGTGCCGCCGTGGTGTAGTTTGCTCTCAGATCCGTGGCCGGGTTAGAGTGTGAGCTTCCTGCGATCAGGGACAGCCTTGTCTCCGTCTCTTGCCCTCCACCCCTAGCAGGTGTCTACCTCCCCGGAGGCAGTCAGAAGACTCGTGGCTGGATGCAAACGAGGGTGTTGTGTGATGGTGGTTACATCTTGTTCTTTAAGTCCTGCGTGTATGGTCTCCTCGCCTGGAAAACAGTCTTATTTCTGGATCGTCAGCAGTCCTCCCCCCTCTTCTTGCCCCTTCTCTACTTCTGCCTCCTTCTTGTTTCAGAAACTTCTTCCATGTCCACCAAGTCTCTGGGGAACTGGTGAGAGACATGGTTCTCCACTCCCCTCCAGTGTGCCTTCCTGTCCCGGGCCTCTTATTTCTCTCCTAATCACGATGCTTCACCGCTTTCTTCCTCCTTGGTCTTTCAGTCTTAAATGTAATGACCCAGAGCTTAGAAGCAATTATGAAAGGATTATATCGGTGATGGATGGTCCCGTTGTGATTGCAGCCTGTGCTGGATTGAAGATCTTACTGTGAAGTGCCATGAACAACTACATTAATGTCATCTTCTTGATCAAGCTTAACTCAGATTTTTGTCAATGGGAGTAGTCAAATTAATGGCATTATGATAACAGATTTCTACTTCAAGGTACATGGCCCTAAAGTCCCATGTGTCTTCTGCAGTGTCAGCTGCTGGTGTTCAGAATATCTTCTTTTTGAAAAGGATTTTTTAATCCTTTTCATCCTTAGCAACCCAATGCCAGGCACATTTTGGACACCCAGAGTTGACTGGCTTGCTGGGTACACAACCTGGGGTAGCATTCAGGTTACTCCACATACAGTCATGAGGGCATCCTTCCGCCACTGTGCTGGCCCTGGCAACAGGACATGAGCAGGAATGAAGCGCAGCCCTTGCTCCAAAGGAGAACGCGTTCTGAGGGCCCGTGGACGACTTAGCAGCAGTACCTGCTGAGGACCATGCACCAGGGGTTGCTGAGCTTGGGGCGGGTCTGGGAAGCGATGTCAAAAGTAATGATCACTGCCTGGAGACTTCAGGGCATGCCTCTGGTCCGTATGCCCAAATCAGCCAGTTTGCAGATGGACCAGAAATTGTGGATGTGGTGGAAAGCACAGACTGCGGCCTCCTGAGGGTCTCTGGGGTGGGGTCTGGGTTTAAGCACATTCAAGGGTAGAAATCGGTCAGGATGAAAACAGCACCCACATTACTGATCAAATTGGGAATGGAGGTTTCGCTCAGTCCTACCCGCCACGTGGCCTTGCAAAGCCACCCCTGCCCTGAGTTGAACTTATCCCCAAGGCCTCCTCCAGGGGCCCTGCCTCTTCGTGACGACTTACGGCAGAGGATGTTAACGTGTACCTCCTACCATTAGAGCTCCTGGGGACTGGTGAAGTCTGTGCCGAGCCGAGCAGCCTTCCTCCTCCACTCGCTGCCCACAGGACTCTGCCAGTGCGCCTCTGTGGAACTGCCTCCACCACCTCTAGGTGGGATGACTTGTCTGAAAATGGCACACACGCTGGGAAGTTGCTTCCAGGTTGAGGATGGAGAAGAGACAGACCTTCCCGGCTCTGCGGAAGCAGTGAACACACACGTTGGGCTGGCTCAGCTGTGGACCCTGGCCGCCTGAAGAACCCCCATTGCCGAGCTTGCTGTCCTCCCCACGTCCAGCCTCTGCATGGCGGTCCTCTCTGCAGGTACACCCTGAACCAGGACTCCCACCCCCGTCCGTCCTCAAAGGCCTGCCTTCCATGCACCAGCTCCTGGTGTCTTCCTGACGTCCCTCTGGAAGTGCCCTCCCCCTTGTCCTGTGTGGCCGGGGATGGGTGTTAGCCTCCACCCGACACGGAACACACTGCCTGGGACGCTGCTGCTGGCCTCTTTGTTCCTGAGACCAAGCTCTTCCTGGCAGGGACCACGTGCTGTGTCTCCATGGGTCATACTCAGCACCAGGCCGTGGTGCTGCCTCTCCCGTCCTCCTCTCTGCTCCTCGGGTGACACTGGGCTTCCTCCCCGCCTGCAGCAGCCTCATGTATAATGTTTACTGGCTGCTCAGTAAATATTGCATGAATAAATGGATAGTGCATAATAAATCAGTGAGTGAAAAATGATATGGAAGGGTAAAGATTTTTATTAGATGATCAACAAAAGAGGACCTTGAACACCGAGGGTGTGTCTAAGCTTTAGCAGAGCAGAGTGGTAAAGAGAAGGCTTTAGAGTCAGATAGGCTCCCCAGGTGGCGCAGTGGTAAAGAACTCGCCTGCCAGTGCAGGAGACACAAGAGATGCTGGTTCAGTCCCTGGGTCAGGAAGATCCCCCGGAGGAGGAAATGGCAACCTACTCCAATATCCTTGCCTAGGAAACCCCATGGATAGAGGAGCCCAGCAGACTACCGTCCATGGGCTTGCAAAGAGTCAAAGGGGGATGGGCTGCGGCTCGGGGCTGCTGGGGGTGGGGGGGCCCCCGAGTCAGGGTGTCTGTGCCCGCGAGTGGGAGCATGGGGTCCCGGCTGCTCTCCAGGCTTGTGGTTCCTTTGTAAGGACAGGGACAGCCCAGGCCTGCCGAGAGGTCCACGGGTGCCATGTGGAGGGCATCTCGCCCAGGCCCGGCATGAAGCAGAGTGGCAGCTACACACCATGCAGAATTCTCCAGTCCCTCGTGCCTTCAGGTGGAACCAGCTGGAGCTTCCTGTGGCCACGTCAGTTTTATTACTTCTCTGTCTATAAAAACAGCCAGCTCAAGGAAGGGGAGCGCCGCCCACGAAGGGTCATTTCCAGAGAAAGCTGTGACTGTTTCGTGAAACAGCCCCGCGTCCTCCGTGCCCCCCCACCCCCTGTGGGAGGCAGCTTATTCTAGTGTCCCCTTGATGGCGCATCCTGCGAGCGTGGGAAAGCGTGCTCCTTCCCAGCCACTCGAAGTCATAGCTGCGTGAAAGAGCTCAGTCCGCTTGCTCACTCTGTGCATCCATCCATCAAATGGATCACTTCTGGGACAGAGCGCCTTGGCCTTTGTTCCTATGGGGCGTCACAGGTACTATTGTCGGTTTCCTTCCTTCTTTTTCTGTTTCGCTGTCGTTTGGAAGTAAGTCCCCATGTTGTCCTCGTCTGTATGTTCGTGACTTTGAGGAGTTCCTGTTGTCCTGAGAGGATGTGAACATGGGTGGTCAGGTGTGTCTCGGGCCCAGGTCCGTGTCCCTCTCCTGCTCGTCGGGTCAGTTCTGCACTGCTAAGGGCCTGCCTGTCTCAGCTGCCGTCTTGGGGTGGGGAGGAGGGCAGGCTGTCTTCTAGGTGCCCCCCATGCCCCCTGCAACCCCCAGAGTGCCCAAGGCAGCTGCTAGGCAGGGACAGGGCTGGGGCTTGGCCCTAGAGCCCAGCCCGGCTTTGGGGAAGGTGGTCCTCCGGCTTGCCGACCTGTCTAGTGCCCAGCTCCCACCTGTGTGCAGGACCTAGAGGAGGTCTGGTGGTTACCTTGCTCATGGGCGCCTGGAGCAGGGCAAGTTGGACCAACTTCCCATGGACAGACGCGTCCTCAGGGCCCCCGCTGGCCCCGCAGCCTTTGTCTGGGGGCCGAGGCAGGAAGCCGAGGGGCTCTCAGGGAGGCAGCCCGAACCTTGCCTTTGTTCTGGAGGTTGAGCCGAGCCCGTGTGCTTCGTGGCCCAGCACTTTGTCACATGTGTTTCTTTTTGATCTAAGCAGCAGACATTAAAAAAAAATTCATCCTCACAAAATCTGCGTTCTGCTTGGTGACTGACTTTTCGCTGCTTTCCATTGCTCCTTCCTTCTGCTCCGGCTTCCAAGGGGAGGTGAAGGTTGTGCCCTTGCGTGTCCTATGTCTGATGTCACGGGCAGCTCAGTCCTCGGGGGACTGCTGGCTCTCTGTCCCTGGGGAGCCGGGCCTCACGGGGGTCTTGGCCTCAGATCATGTCCTGTCTGGCTATTCCTGGCCAGTTCGGTGGCTGAGATGGGCTGGAGGGCGGAGGTGGCATGGGGAAGGCCGTGGAGAGAGGGGAGAGACCAGGAGGGACTGTCGAGCTGGAGTCTGGCAGGAGCTCAGCACACTTAGCAGGCAGACAAGCGGGGAGCAGGTTCCAGGAGATGGGCAGGAGGTTGGTGCGGGCGGAGATGCGGGCAGAGTGTTAGGAGCGTGTGCATACGTGGCTCCATGTCTCTGCCGAGCTTGTCTCTCTCTCAAGTGTTGATATGTCTTCTCTGTAAGCTAGGAAGCCAAATGGTTCCAAAGAAGGAAGGGCTTGTGCCAAGAACAGGAAGGATTGGGCCGATGGGTGTGGGAATCAAGCCCAGGAATGGACAAGGTGGCGGATCCGGTACTGTTAGAGAAGAGCTGACCGTCGAGAGTAAGTGGCCAATTCGCTCATCAGCTCACCACGTCTTCAGAGCGTTGATGATGCACCAGGCACCGTTTCAGCACAGCCTTGACCCAAAGCCTCTGAGTGACCCTTGTCGCTCTTTCCATAGCTGCTCCTTGTCTCCTCCCGTGCTGCCAGCTGCTGCTTGCATGTTCCTGCTGTGACCTATTGGAGTGTCTGTCTCTGTGTGTGACTGTCCCCTAGGTGGTGTGCATCTCAAGGGGCCTGGGTCTAAGTCCCCTTAGTTCTGGATGCTCCCCAGGCTGCTCAGGGCACCCTCTTCTGGGGATCTGCTCATCCTTTGTTTCCCTCGGAAACTCCTTGGGCTTTGAGACCCGGCTCCATGGGGACGTTCAGGCCCTTTCTCTGGTGCCCGAGCCCCACACCTGTACTACTTCTGGCTCTAGCCTTGCACTTGTGTTAGACTGTCCATCTCTTGTTTGCAGAGCCGGCTTACCTGGATGATTTCACTCCCGTGTCTCCAGCTCGATAACGGTGCTTGATACACAGGAGATGTGCTCAGTAAACGCTGAGAGATAAACACACGGAGCAGAGGGATGGTCCAGAGCTCGAACGTAGTGAGGCAAGCGGATGAATGCTTTGGTCAGAGAGTGCCATCCGCATGCGGAGAAGCACAGGTCTCTGTGGCCGAGAGGTGAGGTGCCGGTGTGCACCGCCCCCCTCCCCTGGATGGGAGGCTGGGGTGGCGGGAACCTCGCCAACCCTGCATTTGGCTGGCCTGGTTTGAGTCCTGGTTCTGTCTCTTACTCGGCAGGCTGAGTTGCCTCTGGGAACTCCAGGACCTTCATCTGTAGGAAAAGAGCCGCCTCGGCAGGTCTCCCAGTGGCACGCTGGGCTCCGGGTGTCGTTTGTGATGTTGTGCCGGCCTCACTGCTCCCCGGCAGGTCCAGGGACGACGCCTCACATCAGGCTTTCTCAGCAGCAGCCCTGCTGACCGTTTCTTCCAAGTGGCTGGGAGGGCATCCCAGCTCCTGTCCTCAGCCCTGACAGCCTGATGTCCCCTGGGGAGGGCCCCGGCCCCACTGGGTCCTCTCCTGGGCCCTCTGCAGGTCCCTGGGGTGGGTCCGGTACTAGTCCTGGTCTGCGGAGATGCTGTTAGAAAAGCTTCCGCAAAAGGGTTCCCGAGGGCGCGTCTCACAGCTCAGCCCCCGTCTGCTGCTGCTGGGCCAGCCCCCTGCCGCCTCCCACCACCCCAGGGCTCGGCCAGGCCCTGCCGCCAGGAGCCTGACCTGTAGCTTTGCCTCAGCTCTCCCTGGCTCTCTGCGCCCCCTGCCAGGGTGGCGCTCCATCCCGGCAAGTCACACACAGTCGCTCCGTGAAAGGAGGCGCTGCCGTCCAGCCCGGGCAGTCTCTGCAGGCCGACAGAGGGGCACAGAGGGCCAGGGCTTTGCTAGTGGCGTCAGGGGCACCCCTGCCCGGCGCCCTGCGTCCACACCCATACACCTGTGTCGCAGCCACCCCCTAAAGGGCAGCTCCGCTTCCGGTCTCCAGTTCCTCTCCTTCCAGCCTCCCGTCTGTGAAGTAGGCAGGAAAAAAACCCCAATCCCAGCCAAGCGTGCGTGTCTGAAAGAGTGAAGCAGGAAAGAGGACAAGAGACACGGGGTCCCCACTTGGCCTTGACTTCCTAGTGTAGGAACGTTCCAGGCAGTCCTGGTCCTCTGCCCCGTCCACAGTCACTGCTTTGGTGGCCTTGTCCACCCACTGCTTTGGAGGGAGTAGAGGTAAGAGGTAGGCTGCCAGGAGGGGCTGTGCCGAGGCTCAGGTCAGCGGGGAGCCTGTGCTGGGCTGCCTCGTGGTCTGTGTAGACGTGGACTCCGAGAGGGAGGGCAGGCATGGTGAGGGAGGGCAGGCGTGGTGAGGCTGCCCGAGGGGCGGGACGCGCTGGGGTCTCAGCTGACCGTGTGGAGCAGGCACCTGTCTCCTGAAGGTGGGGTGTCTGGCCCTGCGTGGTGAGCAGGCAGGGCTGTCCTCCCAGGTCCTTGCAGCTTTAGCTCTTCCCTCCGAAGCCTGATCACTGGCTGCGGGGCTGGCTCTGCAGATGAAGTCCCGAGCTGGTGAGGAGGACAAGTGAGGCTGGGCCCGATGGCCCCCAGAGCCCCTTCTCAGGAAGCGAGAAAGACACGGGTCTGCTGCCACGCGGACTGGGGGGCGCGCTTCTCGCCCAGACTTGGCTTTGGGGGGGAGGGTCTGCAGGGTCTGGGCATGGCTTGCGTGTCGCTGACGAGAGACAAAGGTGAGCAGGGGGACATTTGGAATAGCTTATTGTCTCCATGATGAGAGCAGTGGTAATTACCCGACAGATGCTGCACCAGGCGATGTCATAAGCATTGTCTACACACCACCTAATTGTTCCCTGATAATCTCGAGGTAAATGTCATAATCCCATTTAACAGATTAGGGAAATAAGGCTTAGGAGTTTAAGTAATTTGCCCAAGCAAGAATTTTTTTACTCTAAATTCCTTACCTTGTATGTTCATATACAAGTCCCAGAATGTGAGAGTATAGAAGTACATTGCGAAGTCAGCATTGTTTCCAGCAGCCAGACACGATCACACTTGGGGGTATTTGCTCTTTGTCAGCACCCCCCTGCCCTGGCTCTGCTGAAAGGCTGCTGGTGGTCACTTTGGGTCGTGGAGGGCGGGATGGGGGCAGGGCGTGCCTGTGATGCTGCTGGGGGTCGTTGGGGGTCAGACGGGGCAGGGCAGGCTCATGGTACTTCAGGGGAGCTCGGCCTCTCAGAGGGCGCACATCTCTCCTGTGCAAGGAGACGGGGGTGCTCCGGCCGACCAAGCCCCGCAGAGCAGATGGAGCAGGGACAGCTGTCAGTGGGGCCCTGGCGCAGGCTCGGTGCTCCCCGGGTGGTGCGCGCCGGATTATTGTGGTAAGGAGGGCGCTTGCCAGGGCTGGGGCCTGGCAGGGGGGCCGCCTGGGGGCCTGCTCTGGTTCTGGGGCGGGTCACAGGGCCCCTTGTTGGGGCTGGCAGGAGGCAGATCTGTGGGACAGGGTAGGCCAGATCCCAGAAAGCCTTGAAAGCCATGCCGGGAGGTTGGCCTCTGTCCCAAGGCTGCGGGGGGCCGCTAACCGCCAAGAAGAGACCGCTGGGCTGAGTTCCCCTGTTCCCGGGCTGAGAACAGTGCTTAATCCTCTGTTATTTTTGTAACTGAGCCACAGTGGGCAGGCCGGCAGATCAGAACTCTTTGAAGCCGGCTTCAGAGGCCCCCACGCCCCGCTTGACTGCTGACTGCCCCATGTCTTTCATCTCTACTCTCGCCTGGATCAGGGCAGTTAATTGTCTCCCCCAATATTAGCTCTGCCCGTGACTTTATAATGAAGCTTCCAGTCACCTTCCATAGAGAGCTGGCTGGTTTCTGCAGGAAACGCCCCTGTAGTAATATTTTGGCGCCCAAAAAGCAGAATCGCTGCCCAGACGCAAGCGATGCCGAGAAGGGCCCCCTGTGAGCAAATTTGGTTAGGACTCGGGTGGGCCGACCGCCTCTGTCCCGAGCTCGGTGCCTGGGGCTCGCTCCAGCCCACTTGGCCTCGTGTGTCCGTCCTGTCGGCGTGTCTTCAGTTGTTCAGCCTCGGGGTTGTGAAGCCACAGGGCTGTCCTATGTGATGGGCGCCAGCGAGTGGACAGACCTCGCAGGGCAGCAGGGGTGAGCGACAGGAGTGGGGTGCCCGGAGTGGAGGGCGGGGTCTGGGTGCCAGGCCTGGTCTTCCTTAAGAAGCCTGTTGGCGCCTGCCTGGCATTTCAGCCTCCGTGACTTACCCTCATGTGTTCTTGCTTCGTGCTTTCTCCCTCTGTCCTGTGTCTTCTGTCCAGCCTTGAAGGCTGGCTCAACTTCTCGGGTTCTGAGACTCCATCCTGGCTGGACCGGGTATGCTGGTGTCTCTGTGCAGACCCGCACCAGCCCGGCTCTCAGAGGCCAGCAGGTTAACGGGTCGCACAGGGAGGTTTTGTATCCACACGACCTGTCCCCCACGAGCAGATGGCCTGGGGACCACCTTGAGAACCAAGCTGGACCCGTGTGATGCTTGGCTGTGGGTCCCTGTGGGGGACCGTCCGCTGTGCCTTGTTCTGAGTGGACCAGACCCCTGGGGGTGGTGCTGAGACGGGGCCTGGAGGGATGCTGTGGGGGTCGTGATGGTGACTGTGCCCTCGCTGGGGGCTTCAGAAGCTAGGCAATCCCACTTGGGATTAGTTGTTTCAATCTAAAGAAAGCCACCTCAACCCAAGAAGGGTGAATCGTGTCTGCTTGGGCGTACTTCCTGTACCGCGGCCTCGTGTGTCTCAGTTTGGGTCCATCCGGGGTTAGGGCACAGCTAAGTTTCACTGCATCCTTTTAATCTGAAAGAGGAAGGGAGCACTGACTGCCCGCCAGGTCGTCTTGTGCTTCCGGCAGGGGTGTCGTGGGTGGAAAACAGGAGCCTGGGGGTCTTCCCTGTGATGGCTTCCTTTGTACCTCCTCCCTCCAGCCTTGCTTTCTGGACACTGCAGACTTGTGGGGAGGGAGCTGTGATCCAGTAGCTTTAGGAGAGAGCTCTGGCAGCACTTTGAAAAAGAAACATTTATTTTTACCGATGAATCAGAGGGACAAAAGGCAGTTCATTGACCGCCAGGCTGGGCTCCCAGGTGGAGAGCGTGGTCAGGGCCCTGTTGCCCAGGGCAGGCTCTCCTCTCCTCCTCCGCGGGGCCTAGTGGTGGGGGACGTGCCCCCTTCCTCCCTAAGTCGACGGGGAACAGAAGAGAGATGCGTGCTTCAGATCAGAGCAGAGGTGTCGCCTGGTGAACTCACAGCCCTGTGTTCTCCCGCGTGCACGCGCGTCCGCGGGGAGCTCAGCTGGGAGCCCAGCGCTTTGGTTCAAGGGACCCGGTGATTCTCACTCACAGCAGAAAGACCTTCTGCTTGGAAGAGGAAGGATGGTTTATATTCAAAGATTTTCTCAGGACATTGAAGATAGAGGTTGCAACTTATGTTTGGTCGTGGAGTCAAGTGGGTTTCGTACTTTAAAAAAAGTCTAAACAGCAGCATCCTTTCTGTAAACAAAATCATGCAGAGGGAACCCGAGGTATGAATAACACAACTCAGTGTTGCCCCGAGAGGTGAGCGTGTGGGCTGCGCGGGGGTACCTGTCCTGAGACCGCGCCAGCAAACCCTGGAGCAAGGGGAGCCCCAGCTTCTAAGTCATGGCCTTTGAAGAGAAACAAGGCTCAGTCTCTCCGTGTCTCTCTCTCTGTCCGCATTTCGTGGGGGATGAGTAATACTTCTGTTACCTTATCCATTTAGGATTTTTAATGGACAGTTTTACAGAGGTTTGTTTTCCTTATGACAGCATAACATGTTTATTCTAGAAGATGCTAAAAATAGAAAAATTTTGGAGGAAAGCTCAACCATGGTTCTACTGCCCAGATCAATCACTTTTTTTTTTAAATTGAACTTTTTATATTGAGACATTTGTAGACCCACGTGCAGTTGTGAGAAATAATACAAAGAGATCCCTGCGTCCTTTACCCAGTCTCCCTCAGCGGTGACATCTCGCTGAGCTAGAGCAGCATCACAGTCTGGACAGTGGCGTCGTGATGCCGTCTGGAGACCGCAGGCCATCGCCCCAGGAACCCCTCTTGGTTCAGAGCCACACCCCCGGCTTCCCCTTCACCCCTAGAATCTACTGGTCTGTTCTCCAGTTCTGTATTTTTTCATTTCAAGAGTGTTATACATGCCTTTTGGATTGATTTTTACACTCACACAGTTCTCTGCAGAGTCATGCAGGTTGTTGGGTTCATTCCTTTTCGTGGCTGACTGTTATTCCCCAGAACAGATGCTGCAGAGTTAGTTTAGTCACTTACCCACTGAAGGACATGTAGGTTGTTTCCAGTTGGGGGCTATTGTGAATAAAGTTTGTAAAAAAAAATTTCATGTACAGGTGTGAGTGTGGGTCCTCATTTCTCTGGAGTGAGCAGTTGCTGGAGAATATGGCAGTGGCCTCCTTTTTTTTTTTTCAGCCTGGCCCCCCAGATTCTTTAATAAAATAATCAAATAATATATTTTAATGCATACACACATATACACATGCTCAGAAATATAATCAGGTAATTAAGCATATGTGGAAATTTCCATCCTTGTTGACAGTCCAAGTTAACAAATTATTGCTAGTATCTATGGAGGGGCTTCCAGGTGGCACTAGTGGTAAAAAATCCTCCTGCCTAAGAGATACAGGTTCTATCTCTGGGTCAGGAAGATCCCCTGGAGGAGGGCATGGCAACCCACCCCAGTATTCTTGCCTGGAGAATCCTATGGACAGAGGAGCCTGGTGGGCTCTTAGGGTCACAATGAGTTGGGCATGACCGAAGCAACTTAGCACATGCACACACACAGTATCTATGGAACCCACTCCATGCCAAGTACTGAGCTTTGCTTATGTTATTGTTCATCTTCACGATAGCCCATGAGTAGATTGTAATCATCCCTAATTTACAGTTAGGAAACCAAGACTTAAAAAGGTCAAACTAGCTGTCCAAGTTCACACTGGTTAATGTCAGAGCAAGGATTTGCACTCAGCTTGTCTGAGGCTAGATTCTCAAAAACAATGAGGAAATCCCCCAGATTAGCAATGATATAGACTTAAGAATCTTAGGAATGTCAGGAATCTCTCTGGGATCTAGCATTCAATTCCTGATCCCCTAGCTTAAAGAAAGTATCTTAACTATGGAATAGCTTTATTTAATGCACAAAGATCTTCCTTGCAGAATTACTTACTTATAATAAGGAAAAAATTGGAAACGAAATGGTGAACAATAGAGGAACTGTTGCATAAATTCTGGTACATCCATAAAATGGAGTATTATTCAACCACTAAAACTGTTATATATAGCGTTTAACAACTCAGGGAAATGTTTATGTTATGTGGAATAAAAGGTAGCAAGATTCAAAAAATAAATATGCATTACAATCTCTCCAAGAAAGAAATATGCGAAGAAAGAAACTAGAAGTTCAGTTCAGTTGCTCAGTCGTGTCTGACTCTTTGCGACCCCATGGACTGCAGCACGCCAGGCTTTACCGTTCATCACCAACTCCCGGAGCTTGCTCAAACTCATGTCCATCGAGTTGGTGATGCCATCCAACCATTTCATCCTCTGTCGTCCCCTTCTTCTCCTGCCTTCAATCTTTCCCAGCATCAGGGTCTTTTCCAATGAGTCAGTTCTTCACATCAGGTGGCCAAAGTATTGGAGTTTCAGTCTCATCATCAGTCCTTCCAATGAATATTCAGGACTGATTTCCTTTAGGATGGACTGATTGGATCTCCTCGCAGTCCAAGGGACTCTCAAGAGTCTTCTCCAACACCACAGTTCAAAAGCATCAATTCTTCTGCGTTCAGCTTACTTTATAGTCCAACTCTCACATCCATACGTGACTACTAGAAAAACATAGCCTTGACTAGACGGACCTTTGTTGGTAAAGTAATGTCTCTGCTTTTTAATATGCTGTCTAGGGTGGTCATAGCTTTTCTTCCAAAGAGCAAGCATCTTTTAATTTCATGGCTGCAGTCACCATCTGCAGTGATTTTGGAGCCCAAGAAAAGAAAGTCTGTCACTGTTTCCGGCACTGGCCCCTTTAGTTTGCCAGCAAAAAAACTGGCAATATTTTCTGGAGTGGCTGCACCATTTTACATTCCCCCAAGTAGCTCAGTGGTGAAGAATCCACCTGCAATGGAGGAGACCCCAGTTTGATCCCTGGGTTGGGAAGATCCCCTGAAGGAGGGATAGGCTACCCACTCCAGTATTCTTTCCTGGAGGATTCCATGGACAGAGGAGCCTGGCGAGGTACAGTCCACGGGTCGCAAAGAGTCGGACACAGCTGAGCGACTAACACTTTGACTTCACTCTCAGCAAGCTCTGAGTGATCCAGTGTCTCCTCTCCTCTTCAACATTTGATTCCATCTCTGTTTTTATTTTCTTTTCCACGCTCTGTTGTAACAGTCATAGCCACCATTTAACAAATGCCTGCCATAGGACAAGATGCTATTCTGAGTTTTTCATTAGAGTAACTCCCAGGGAAGATTTACTTTCCCCCTTTAACACATGTGGAATCTGAAGATGAGACGAGTTGGGAGGTTGGACCAAGCCTGCACAGCTCATAACTGGGAGAGGTCAGATGTGAGCCCTGCCCGTCTGATGCCAGGGGCCTTGTGCTTCCTATTTACCAAGTTGTAGATGTTTTTGTACCCTGGCTTCTTCACTCAGTGATAGTACCTTTCAGTCAGCATCATTGTCAATTTACTTTTAATGGCTATATGATATTCTATTGCACAGTACACAGTGTTACCAGAATATTCTCATTATTTTTCCAAGTGTTGGACATTTAGGTACTACCCTTTTAATTAATTTTTTAAATTGAAATTTAATTGGTTTACAGTGTTGTGTTAGTTTCTGGTATACAGCAACGTGAATCAGTTTTGTGTGTGTGTGTCCTATTTCAGATTCTTTTCCATTACAGGTTATTATGAGGTACACAGTCGGACCTTGTTGTTTATCTTTTATATATAGAAATGTGTATCTGTTAATCCCAAACTCCTAATTTATCCCTCCCAACCTTTCTTCTTTGGTAGCCATAAGTTTATCAAACTTACTACCTTTAATAAGTTACCATTCATTGTTAATTTAGTAGACACTATTGTGATAAACATTTATCTCCTTGGAAAGATTTTGTCTGAATTCCAGATCCTGTTCTTAGGAGAGATTCCCAGAAGTAGAATTGCTTTGTCCAGTGGTGTGAACATCGGAAGTCCCTTGTTACTGGCTGTTAAATTGCTCTCCAGCAGGGCTGTCCCAGCTCATCAGCACCAGCTGTGCCGGGAGGCTGTCTGCCTCCCCGCACACTCCACAGCAGTGGATGTTGTCCTTGTTCTGACCTTAAACAAATGTGAACTTGGCTGAAACACATTTTGATCTGCACTCATGTGATCTCAAACCGAATCAGACCATTTTGATTTCTTTTGTTTAACAAATGCATTCTTTTTTTTTTTCTCCCTTTTAACAATCTTTTGCAAAAGCGTTATTTCTAGCAGAAAAGTTAATTTGAACATCAGGCTGGAAAGATATGAAGTTAATAACAGTTTGTCAAGGACTGGCCTACTCAAAGCTGTGTGTTCAAGTAGAGTAGTTTATAATTCTTAGCTTCTTAGCCCCTCTCTTTGTGTCTCTGTCATCACCTTAATGTTAATTAGGTTGTTAAAATGCCTTAAAATATCAAGCCGTGGTGGCACTCTCCTCTTGGTCTCACCTGTCTTCATTATTCGGCAAATCAGAGCACTTTCTCTATGCCAGCGTTCTCAGGGCGTTGTGTCCCCACCCAGGCCGGAAGCTGAGGCTCCTCTGAGACTGCCCGCGTCAGGGCGGACGGTGAGGCATCGGCTCATGCAGTGCGTCTTTCATCTCTGGAAGACACACCGCTGTCTCATGCGACATGTTGGGTTCTTTCTTCCTCTGAATTCTGAGAAAAAGGTTGCTGCTGGGCCCCGGCTATAAAAACATGTAATCTTCACATGGCCGTTGGCTCTGTAACAGACACAGGAGGCTTTCGTGTGGGCTGGATAAAAATTCACATTTCAGATGAGGAAATGGGTCACCAGATCGTAAGGCTTTTCCTTCCACCGACCGGCATCCTTGTCTAGTTAGGTGTGCCCAGTTTTGTTTAGTTCCCAGCTTCTTGTGAGGACGTGCTGTGTGTTAGAGAAGGCGGGGCCCTGAGAAGTGCCAGGTGAACAGCAGTGCCCATGACCCCCGGGGAGAGGCGGAGCTCTTGCTGGACCTTGGTCAGTTCAGTAAGTGCTGTTTAGAGACACTGGTGGAGCTCCTCCTCGGACCAGGCTCGGCTTGGAGGTCGAGGATGGAGAGAAACCCTAGGGTGCACCTGGACTGTGGCGGGGTGGGGGGCAGCTAGTCTGGCCAGTCTGATGACTGCCTATAACCTTGACCATTCAAGATGTTTGTAACAGACGGCTGTGTGTTTGTTTTCATTAACACGGACTGAACACATGTGTGTGACTATCTTTCCCAAACCAAAAAAAAAAGGGTGGGGGGTGACCCCACAAAGGAGTTTTCCCTGATTTGTGTCTTTATATGGAATTTCTTATAGTGGCATCAAGTGTGCACGTTTGGATGTGTTGATTTGACTCTTCCCGAGTGAGCACACAGTAAGGGAGACGAGGTCAGACAGTCTTCTCAGAGGAGGGCACCCATTCGGGGTTTGAAGGAGGAGGTGATGTGGGGTGGGTGGAGGGGGAGAGCGGCGGTGGAGGGGTGTGTCCTGGGGGAGGTGGGCGAGTCTGTCTGCTGGAGGACCAGGGGCAGTTCCATCCTGATGGTGACCTTCTCCGAGAAGACCCCGTCGCACCTGCAGAGCCGGCAGGGGCCTTCCTGGAGGAAGCAGCTTCCTGGCTGTTTTACACAGGGTCTGGGATCTGCCCGAGGATGCAGGGTGCCATCTCAACACCTTCCCTGTAGCCCAGCATGAGGACCGCAGGAGGTAACAGTCAAGGAGCATCTTGAACGTTCTGATCCGGGGCCTGTTTTTTTCTTTTTTGGCCCCTTGGGGCTCTTTGAAATGTCGATAGTCTCATGCCCCTAACTTGTCTATCTCGGGTCACTGTACCCTTGCTGGCCCTGTCTTCCAAGTCCTATGTTTTTTTTTAGTGATTCTCATATGTATGTGCTTTTAATCTGTCATTTCCCAGTTACTGATAAATGTTAAACACCTTTTCATTTACTTAGTTATTGCCAGTATGTCTTCTTGCTTATTTTCATATTTTTGAGTTTTAAGAGTTTTTTTTCTAAGTATACTTTGGACACAAAATCTTTACCAGATTTGTGTTTTACAAATACCACCTTCCTTTCTGTTGTTTGGTGTTTTAATTTTCTTAAGTGTCTTGTAAAGATGAGAAATCTAATATATTGATGGAGTAAAATTTACCAATTGTTTTTCTTTTATGGATCATGATTTTGGAGTTGTATTCAATAGATTGAGTCACTAAGTCATGTCCAACTCCTTGTGACCCTATGGATTGCAACCTTTGCCCAATCCAAGGTAATAAATATTTTCTCTCCTGTTCCCTTCTGAAACTTTGGGTTCTAGGTTTTACGTTAGCTCCATTATTAATTTTGGTGTTTTTTTTTTCTTATAGTGCAAGGTATATGGTTACTGTTGATTGTTATATAGATGTCCAGTTGCTCCAGCAATGTCTGTTGAAGAGGCTTTTCTTTTCCCATTGATTTGCCTGTACACTTTTGTTGAAAAACAATTGGTCAGTGTGCATAATCTATTTCTGGACTCTCTTCTGTTGATTTCAGTGGCTCTTTCACCATGTGTCTTGATCGTAGCAGCTTTGTAGTAAATCTGGAAATCAGGTAGCGTGAGTCTTCCAACTTCTTTCTCAACACGTTTTTCTATTCTCATCGCTTTGCTTTTCCATATTATTTTTAGAATCAACTCATTGATTCCTCCCAAGGATCCTGCTGGAATTGTGACTGGGATTGCAGGCATCTATAGATAAATTTAGGGAAAACCAATGTCTTTTACTATACGGAGTCTGTCAGTGAAAAAGGATTCTGCTTTTCCTGTTGAATCGCTTTGTTGTTTTCTAAAAACATCATGAATTTGAATCTGGCTCCATCACTTAGTAATGATACCGGCTTAGAAAAGCTATACCATCCAAGTCTCAATTTCTTCATCTGTTGATTGGAGAACAAAAAGCCTTACCTTTTAGGATGGTTGTGAGGATTGAGTGGGATAATACAGGCAAGGTGGCTGGTGTGGAAGCTGGCCCCATGGAGCCGTGTGCTGGGAGCTGCTCTGGGGCAGAAGCACCATTCACGTTTCTCCGATGTGTTTGCCAACGAGGCCCGTCATTTTTCATTCTCATTGCAGTTACCAGTTGTTTTGATTATTCACAGAAAAATTCACATACCTTTGAGCCATCATTATGTACAACGTATGTGTGTATTATGGATGTGTCTGTGTATGTGTGATGCATGTATCATTCATGTGTGTGTGTATATATATGAGGCATGTACATAAGTACACATGTGAGGCACATGTATATGTGTATGCTTATTGTGTATGCATGTATGTGTGTGATGTATGCATTAGGTACGTATATGTATTTTGCACCTATGCACGTGTATATGTATGTATGGTTTTTAAAACGTAAGGTCCAGTGCTGGCAATAGTAAGTGGAGACTGGTATATGAACATGTTTCTGTTGCCAGTGTAAGTTGATACAGTCTCTTAAGAAGGCCGTGTGTCATTGCATATATAATTCGTGCTGTGATGACCATTCTGTCTCTAGCCTCTATCTTCATGTAATTCAAAAACAGGGGAAAAGGAAGATGTTGTTCCAGGCTTTACCTGTATTATCAAATATGAGAACAACTTGAATGCCCACTGACAGGGAACATTTTTGGTGGCTTATGGTCCGTTTAAGTAGTGGTGTATGATATGGGCATTAGAAGGTATGTATGTGTGAGTTACCTAGGTTTACTGATATCGTGTCCATTTATGAATTGTGTGCATGTGGACACGGCCCAAAGGGGGCTGCCCACAGGAGGGATCAGTGAGGCCATCTCAGACCTCTTTGCTGAGTCCAGTGCTCCACCCATGTCTACCAGATACTCCGACCCCAGCCCTTCAAGGTGGATAAGGAGGAACAGAGGAGAATAAGAGGAATAGACGGAGGCCTTCAGTTGTTAATGTGCCCAGATTGTGTGGGCCGTGAATCTTGATGGTGAGGTCTGACTTTGAGTTCTGGGCCCTCTGCACCAGTGCTAGCCTGGGTGATGCTGGTAGAACAGCAAGATTGAGCTGAAGTTTTATTTCTTCTTTACGGTGAAGTCCTTCTGCTGTTATGCTCACATTCTTTAAAAGTCAAATGAGCACAGTGACTCCAGGAGGGGAGTTGGGGTGCTCTTTGTTTACAGGCAAACCTGTGTTCAAAGCTTGGGGCTGGAAGGCACATTCTGTGTGTGTCGGGTCTGGACTTGGCAGTGGCCAGTTGGCTTGAGAACTTCAGAAAGTGATTTTTTTTTTGCCATCATTTTAAAATCTTCTAGTATTTTTAAAATCTTCAACATACTGTGAATGCAAGGGAAATTCAAGGATGAGTTACTTAATATAGTAACACAGATAAAATGTTCATATTTGCATTGACAGTGGAAAGGTTCATGCATAATTCAGGTAGTTAATACTTGCTGATTTAATTTATTAGGCAATGTGATATCGCTGCGCCCAATGAAGCATCATTATTTGTTATGAATGAGGATTGAACAAGTGTCCAGAGCAGTGTTGTTTGTGGTAAACTGATTAGGCTTTGATGGCTGCCTGCAAAATACAAATGGACTAATTAAGCTGTTTTGATTTAAGAATTTCATAAAACAGGTGATTATCCAGTCTCTTTTTATCCACCGGCCCATTTCCATTAGGAGGTCAGCTGAGTTTGAATTGTTCTTTTGAATTAGGAATATTGTTGATGGAAATGTCCTTGAGAATGAAAATTATTTAATTCACAATTATGTACAATTTCCCAGTGAAAGTCTCCCCCAAATGTTAAGGTTAGTCACTCGTGTTCCTGCTCGGCGGGCTTGGCCATGGTGTGCAGTGACCACAGCATCTCTTGTGGTCCCCGAGGGAGTTTGGTTATATGCCTGTGCCTTCTGGGTGCATTTGGCATCTGTGACCAGGGCTATCCGCAGAACTCAGTGCATGGACTATATGCCTTCACTCGTGCTGTCTCTCTTGCTTAGAAAGACATCCGTCCTCTCTCCATCCCCTGAGATGCCACTGTTTCTTTCTTAAATGACTCAGATGTCATCTCTCTGTGAAGCCTTGCCTACTTCCAGGCAGCTCTGTTCTGTGACAGAGTGCCAAGTACTGCACTGGAGGCGTAAGGATGAGTCTGTCAGAATCCTTGCTTGCAGGGAGCTCAGACATCGAAGGAGGCTGACAATTCCCATACAAGGTGGTATACACACACACACACACAGAGCTTCGGTAAGTGCCAAATATAGGCAACCAAAACAATAAATGAAGAGTGTGTAAACCCACATTTTATTAGCCTGATGAGAAAGCCCTTTCCTACGTGTGCACGAGTATGCCTTCTTAGACATGTAGCTCCCTGGTTCTACTACTTGGTCCATGTGATCCATGCCTCCCTCCTTTTCCTATAATCCTTTAGAGCTTTGAAGATGGCGTCCAAGCTTCCCTGAAATTCCCTCCCTCCTTTGTGTCGCTCTTGCTGTTATCACATAGGTTCAGCTGCTCACTGATTCTGTCCTTTCTCTGCATGGGCTCCCATTGGTCTGTGTCTGTTGCATCTGTGTATTGAAAGAACAAAGAACTTTTTCATTTTATACTCGCCTCCTTTAATGCACTTGGACTGTCCATTTACTTACCCCGTGACCTTAGCAAAGACACTCTCTTAGACTCTGGATTTTCATCTGCAGATTTAAGCAGTTGGAAAGGATGCCTCCACATCGCCTTCTAGCTCTTCCCTCTGCTCACACTTTTCCCATGGCTGCGCCCCGTCCTCGGCTCAGGGGACTGCAGATGGCAGTTCTCCCATGGAACGTGGGAGATATCAGATGGGTGGTCTATTGCCAAGAGCCAGATTTACTATTAACAAAACTTAGAAGTTTGAATAAGAAGAAAAAGGTGTTTCCTAAGCTACTGCTTTTCTCTGAATGACGTCTGCATTCTGTTGAAAGGATCTGTGACTAAAATGCTTCATGGAGAGGAAATACGTTTACACTCTGCAGGGTTCCTCTCACCTGTCCTTGTAGATACATGTTCCCCAAACTCCCACCTGGAGCCGTGCAGAGGGTGCCTGTCACCAGGCGGCTTGGGTTTCCGGTGCAGGGGCCTTTCTTTCTCTGATGTCTTCTTACAAGTGATCCACAGAGATGGCAGAACATCCCGTTGCCAGGGGAGCCTGTGCCGGAAGTCGTCAGAGGTCGTGAGCCCCCGTCACCACTCCCTTAGGGTCTGTATTCCATGTGTTGGGACCAGGGAGTTTTGATCTCTTGTCTCTTTTTTTCCCATTAAAAGCAAAACAAAATTGCTGTTCCTTAGATGTTGGTTTTATATGGGCTCTACACATGGTAGGTCGTAAGTAAATCCTGGGTAGTTTAGTTGCGAATTACATTGTGCACATAATTACTGATTCATTCCCTGTACATTGATCATTTCACAATAAAAACATTCTGGTGGTCAGTGCTCTGTGACAGCCTAGAGGGCTTGGGTGGGTAAGAGCAAGGGGATTCACGTTGTTGTATCGCAGAAACCAACACAACATTGTAAAGCAATTATCCTCCACTTAAAAATAAATTTTAAAAATTCCAGTGGTAATTTTCTCAAGGAGGCTGCCTGACTTTGGAAACTCGTGGGTCTTGCCCCACCTGTATCCGTTCAGTTCAGCACCCTGCAGGTAAGCACGTGCCCTCTGCGCTGACCGTGAGGAACTGCAATGAACACGGCACAGTCCCTCCAACGAGGCGCCCATAGCCTTCAAGGCCACGCCTGCCTCTCTGGTTTGTCCTCGCCAGCGCTCTTGTGGCTTCAGAAGCGATCCTGGCAGACCGCCACCTTACTTGCCACTCCCATCTCCTCACCTGTTTGTCAGGAACTGCACTTCATCAGCAAGGGTCGAGCCTTGGTTGACTGTGAATCTAAACCAAGAACAAATATTTAGAAATAAGAGGAGTCCTGAATCCCCAGGCGAGAGGCACGACTCACGAATGGTTTTGACCAATGGCAGACACACCGCACACACACAGTCACGCTGTGTTCTGAGCGCAGCGCTGGCGGGGGGGCAGAGAGCGTCTCGGGAAAGGAGATGCTGAGGCAGAGCGTGTAGGAGATGAGCAGGTACAAGGCGGGAAGGGGACACGTGAGCTGGATGCGTCCTCAGCTGTCACCTGCTCTGCTGTCATTGTTTTAGAGACCTGGAAGCCCTCCTGGGAAAGACACACCCGCCCCCACCCCCAAAGGCAGAACTCTGAAGGCCCCCGCCAGGCCAGTCACACACGGGACTCTGGCTCTGCCCTGCCACCTGTACCCACTGTCCCTCCATGAATGCTCTCATTTTACACGTGCTTTCTCGATTTGATAGGGAGCCACAAGTAATAAAAAAGCAGGACAAGTAATCAAGTGGCAAAGGCTATTAATTCAAGATGTATTAACCATTCATATATCACCTCTTTCTTTTTATCACAGAGGGACAGTATGTAACTGCTGAAATCATGAACCGTTGCCTTGGCGCAAACGTGTGCTCGTTAGAAGAGAGAGATGACAGTCATGTACCCTAACAGTTTCATTCTGTCCCTGTGTGGGGAAGACATGCTGTCACTTTACATTCCCGGGCAGACCTCTCGAGGGTCCCATGGGTAGGACCCTTTATAGCCCTGTAGAGAGGGGGGCATCTGCTATGTACCAGCGGGCACATCCAGACCGTGATACTGTCCTTCCTCCATACTCAGCTCCCTGCAGGTCAGCACGTGCTCTCTGCACTGACCGCGAGGAATCACAGAGGTTCCAAACCAGTCCCACCGAAACACTTTCGGTGTATCCTGTCGCCAGAACACGCAGACCAGTGTTTTCAAGACTGCAGGACAAGCATCTGCGGCTTCTCCCCACTCACGGCTTCCCACCATCCGCTCGGCCCTCCAGCCTCCAGGCCTCTAGAATGTGCACGTCAACGTCTCTGTGATCTCTCGTGTCTCTCCCTTTGCTGAGACCCTGTGCTGCGCACGGGGGAAGCTGACAGGTCAGACATGGCTCTCAGCCTCCAGGAGCCCAGCAAGCCTGTGTGCGGAGCCCTCTGCCCCCCATAGCCTGTCGGCCCACGTCTTGTTTCTCTGAGCCCTCACTTTTCATCAACTCAAAAGTGTCTTCTTGTCCCTCCATGTTTTTCCACTCTTCTTTTTTACCAGTAGAATTGAAATCTGCAACTGATACAGAATCCTAAGTATGTATCAATAAATGTCACTGAGTGAAACAAGAGAAAGTGAAAGCAATGCCAACCATTTCACACACCCCATTATTGTGCAAATGCAATGACATGCTATCTTTCAGGAAAGGGTGGCAGAGTGTCATGTGTAATTGGTCTAGGAATTTGTCACTCCTGCCAGATACATCAGTTGGGTTGGGACAGTGGGCTGTATGATGGTGTCGTGGAGAGGCCTGCTGTTGGGGCTGTGCGGAGTCACAGAACCGTCCTAGAGGAACGTCTGCTGAAACACACGGAGGCGGTGTAGACAGTGGCGCCTGCACAGAGAAACGGGAATTCATCACCCCAGGATCGGCCTCACTGAAGGGCTGCCGTTTCGCTGCCACTTCTCTTAGAAGGAGAAGAGGGTTTTGGCTGGTAGAGATGAGGGATGTGGCGTTAACAGAGGTGCAGGAGCAGGGGTGAGGCTCAGGGTGTGGGGGTGTGCCCTGAGGGCAGGGCGAGTGTGGGTGACCCCGAGGGTGAGGCCTGAGGAACCCGGCGACACCCCAACCCCAGGCCGCCTCCTTTTACCACGATGTGAGAGAATTCTTCAAAAGCGGCAGCGGTTTTAGTTCCTGTTAGTTCAGCATCCCACTGAGAGAACTTCTTTCCCTAAGAAAGCATGCACTGAGTGGTCCAAATACTATTTAGGCATCATTTTTGTTCAGTATCAGAATCTGAGTGTCCTTTCTTGCCACTCTGCTTGTTCTGTGCTCCCATCCATTCAGCAGACATTTTTCCTGGGCCTCCTTGGGCCGGGTGGGGTAGTTTCCCAGGGTTGGTACCCCTGTCACTGATGCATGAAGCGTCTGTAGGAATTTCCCAGATGGACGTGCAAGGTGAGTGCCTGAGGAGCAGAGGGCCACACATACAAAAGAGTGTGAGTCACAAATGCCACGTGTGGTGACGTGGAAGTACCCTCTTACGACTGAGCCCCTGGGCGTACATGAGGCCGAGTTAGGAAGCACGGTGAGCACCACTGCATGCCGGGCACCATTGTGAGTGTTCATTGAGCACCACTGTGTACCAGGCACCCACTGGTGTGTGTTGGGGATGGGGCAGGGAACAGATGAGGTCCGTGTCCCCAGGGGGCTCGTCGCTTGCTCCTTGCTTTGGGCTGAGAGCACGTGACTGACGCTCCCGCTTCCTCCACCGCCCTCACGCCACCTGATGCTTGAGAACCCAGCTCAGACACCTGTCTTCCCAGAGCCGACGGCCTCCTTGTGGGTTTTGAAATCCTCCAGTGCCTACAGATCTGGTTCTCAGTTCTGGCTTCACATCAGATCTGAATCATTTGGGGACATTTAAAAGAAATGCCTGAGTGCCATGCCGGGCCAACCAAGTCAGAATCTGAGGTCAGGTCTGTCCCATCTCCCCAGGCAGTTTTAATGTGAGTGACAAACTCTGGCCTGTTCCAGGCGACCTCTCCCTCCGAAAGCCCCGTTTCTGACTGGCTGAACACTTGCATCACCTGGTGACCTATAAACTTGCCGATGCAGGGAGCTTCCCGTAAATTCTAATTCAGTTGATCGGGAATGTGGCCTGCGCATTGATTTTTTTCTGAAGGCCCTCCAGGTGAAATGCCAGCTTCTGCCATGATAGAGCAATTGATGGCAGGCTTGCTCTCCTCCAGTAAACCACTAGAAAACTGGGGGGAAAGGATTTAAATGATAGTTGTCAGGCCATGGAAAGAAAACAAACAGCCCGCACAGCGCTATGTGATCCCTGAGAGAAGAGAAACGAGTGCGGTGAGCCCTGTGATCGCCATGCCTTTCTGCCAGGGTGTGTGGGCAGAAGGAACTGGACCGGAGCCCCCAGGGGGTGTGAACTGGGTGATGCCAAGGGCACACACGTGCCTGGGAGGTGGTCACAGTGAGCGCTGGCGGCCTTTGCAGGTGGAGCCGCCCTCATTTACATAGTCACACCTCGGGACTCAGGCTAGCCTGGCTCCAGGGGAGAGGCGGCTCTAGACTCACCCTGAAAGAGCTGAGAAGCAAGCCTGGAAGGAGCAGGCCAAGCCCTGGGGCCCTTAACCACTAGCGGAAACCAGCTCCAACACGCTTACATGGAAGACAAGAAATCCAGACATTGGACAACTCGAAGCCTGCCAACCCTTGAAAAGAAGGAAAAACACAGGAACCATCACCTGGAGAAGAGTCCATTCATTGAAACAGACTTGGACATGATCATGGTGTGAGGGTGTTGGCGCACCCGGATGTGGCCACAGTTATTCGAGCTGTGCTCAAGGATTTAATGAAAAATAGAAACAGAATGAGGAAAGAAAGAACAAATGGGGAGTTTTGTTACTTAAAATCCAATTGGAGTTGTTTCTGGAATATATAAAGAAGTATATAATTTAATACGTTTGCCCAATGAAAGGCAAAAATTTGGTCAACCAAAAGAAGATACATGAATGTGAAAAGTTGAAGAAGATCATAAACTCTCAGAGTAACTAAAGGCAAACCACAATGAGGTGCTACTGCAGGCCCACTGCCCCAGACGGCCAGGGCGGAGTGGAGGGCCTGGGACCCGCGGGAGGCTGATGACACTTTCTTACTTGGTTCTTACCCAAGAAACATGAAAACCTGTATCTCTGCAAGACTTACACGTGAATGTTCATTGCAACTTTGTTCAGAATAGCCCCAAACTGGAAATAACCCCTGTGTCCAACAACAGGTAAATCGATGGTTGTAGGATCGTGGAGTGCTCCTGGCAATAACAAGGAACAAACCACAAGGTGCTTCAAAACAGGAATGGATTTCAAAACGTTACACTGCCAGACACAGAAAGTCCATACAGTGTGGTTCTATTTGTGTGAATTCTAGAATAACCAAACATCTAGGATGACAGAAAGTGAATCTGTTTTCCTGAGGCCTGGGAGACTGGGGTAGACTGACGGGGCAGAAAGGAACTGTAGGAGGTGGGGTGATGGACAAGCTTTATATTTTTTGCTGTGTCAGTTATCTGGGAATTCATTTGTCAAAACTCTTTGAACTTGACACTTAAATGGGTATATAATTGATCTTACAGAAATTTTTGCTTTGCTGCTATAGATTGGGAAAGATCAAGGGCAGGAGGAGAAAGGGGCAACAGAGGATGGGATGCCTGGATGGCATCAGTGACTCAATGGACCTGAGTTTGAGCAAACTCCGGGAGACAGTGAAGGACAGGGGAGCCTGGCGTGCTGCAGTCCATGGGGTCGCAGAGAGTTGGACACGACTGAGCGACTGAACAACAACAGCAGCCGTAGATTTAAAAAATGGCACCACCACCAGGACCACGAAACTCTCCAGGGGTTTTCAGTCCACAGCAGAGTCTGAGAACCGCTGCCTCTGAGGCCCTTTGTCATTTGGCCTCTGGCTGCCCCTTCATCTCAGTTCCTCCCTCTTTGTCTGTCTGTCCCTCTTTCTGCTCAGCCTGGAAGCCCGCATGGAATTACACGCGACTCCCTAGATGGGGCATCCTGTGTTTGTTTCTTTTTCCAAGTGTTCTTCGGTTTGCCTGAAGAGCCTTTCCTCCCCACCGTCTGCTTCCTCCCCAGGCCTCCATCGAGGCTTGATGCTGTCCTGAGTGTTTCCCCAGGGCCCTTCTGCCTGCTTGTCTCTGCGGCATCTTCTCCTACCATTTCCTGAGAACGTGTGGCTCCAGGCCTGCATTTCCATCCCGGATTCCTAGTGCCCAGCAGGCCCAGGGCCAGAGGCATCAGTGAGCAGGAGAGGCTGAGTGGGGATGGATGGATGGTTGCGTGTGTGGATGGATGAACAGATGGAGGCGTGAGGAAGCCCTCACCAAGCAAGTCTGGGCCGTGGGGCTCAGAGAGGTGAGGGCAGCATTCTGATCCAGGGGAAGAGGAATCAGGAGGGGGTTTGTTTTCTCATTTACATGCTCTTGAGCTGACACTGAGCCCTGTGAACGTTTGCAGGGAGGGCATTTGGAACTGGCTATAAAGTGATGCCAGAGTACATGCAGCCTCTGCCCGGCACCTTTTATGTTAAAGATTCGGAGAAGTGACTGGGGGAAAGGAAATTAATTTTCCATCGACACTGACTGGTTCTGATCTCAGCTCATTTAAGGGCTGACCCAGGGGTCTTCTGCAGCCGAGTGTGGACCAGCACCCTAGGGACTGGAGTAGCGAGCCCCGGGAGTCGCCACGTTGGCCAAGAGCTGCCCGTAGGCGATGTGCTTAGGGAAACAAAAGCTGGCACATGCAGGCTGCCGTCCACGGACTCCTAGACGTGGCTGCTCTGGGAGGTGTGACACCGCCCTGAACGTGGAGGGTCGGGGGGAGACTTGCCTGCTGTCCCCCCGCCCCCGCCCCGCCTGTGGTTCGCTGAGCTCTTCCCAGCTGCTGGGCTAGAGTTGCTGCTCCCGCAGGTGGGCTCAGACATGACACTGCCATCCTAGCGTAGCATCCACTGTGCTCCGCCAGGCAATGATGGAGGCCAGAAAGGTTGAGAAGCCGATGCTCGGCATTCACGAGTGGCCCGGGGGTAGAGCCCACAGGGTCTGGGTGCATTAAGTCACCTGAGTTCTTGACCGCTTTGCCGCTTGCTTCTCTTTGCTCCTCCTGACCCAACCTCCTGCTTGAAATGATGTACTTACCCATCAGCATTTAGAAAATTGTTTTTGGTAAGAGAATTCTCTCTGTCTAAATGAGGAGCACTTGATGAGATTGGCTAGCAGGCAGTTGCGATTGTCTGTGTGTCTTTAGAGGAAATCTGGTGAAATGGGGACAGACTTGGCTTTACTGGGGCAGAGGTCACTTCCAACTCCAGCTGCAAGGACTGTGCCTCGACTCTCTCAAATCTCTCTTCCTATCTGTAAAGTGCAAATGTGATACACATCTTGTCAGGCTTTGTGATAATTAAGTGAAGCATGTGAGGAAAGTTTCAGCAGGTGGGTGGGCATCACGTCCGGGAGATGCTCAGGTGGTCCTCAGTCTGTGTGTGTCTCCCCTGGTCTTGACACGTGAGGAGAATGCTGGCCAGCTGTCTTTGTAGACTGACCCTCAGCTTGGGACTGTCTGATATTTCTTGGTGATTAAATGAACATTATGCATTTTAGATAAGAATAGGCCAGAGCAATGTGTGCCTTCCTCGGGGCACCCCCCACCCCCACCCCGGGAGTACTGGTGCCTTTATGTCTCATTCCTGGAGATGACAGCTTTGATCACTTGGCCAAGGAGGTACCTGTCGGGTTGATGTGCTCAAAAGTTGCTAGTTTTCGCCTTCTAGTTAATAAATAGCACTGAGAGGGACTTTGAGACTCTAAATATGCTGCTTCTTCTCTTCCTTTCACTCACTAATTTCAGTCTTCATCAATGATCCTACCCCTCAGTGATTATAACTGTAGTGTTTGGTAAGTGATGGTTTTTCTAATTCCATCATTCCTCCTACATTCATTAGCAGAAATTCTTCTGCAGGAAAGAGGACTCCCTTCTCCTCCATCAGCTTACCACTCTCAGTAGAGGCTCATGAATGTTTTTGTTCTCTGAATTATAATACATCACTACCATTATTTATTTTATTGCACAGGTTATCTCAGACTTGACCATTTTTTCTCCCTGCTGAAGAGGTTTCTTTAAACATTTTTGTCCTCTTAAGGAATTTTTTTTTTTCTTTGCTGGAGAAACACTGCGTGCTAGGATAACTTTGCACATTCTGTTTTGCTACAGTAATTTTGAATTAGCAGTAGGAACCTCTGAGCTGGAACACAAACCCCTCCAGCCCTGCTCGCCCAGTCCTGGTGTTGGAGCGGGCACCGTCCCAGTGGCGCTGGGGGCCAGGCCTGGCTGAGGGGGTTTGGCTTCTTGTTGGCTGTCTCTTCCCACCTGGGCATCCCAGGGCCCCGAGAGAAGGGCAGGCACCCACGTGCAGAACAGGTGACCCCTGAAAGCTCTGCTTCTGCAGGCAGAGGGGCGGGCGGACGTGGAGCACGTCGACTTTCCAGGAGCTCAGGAGGGGAGAACTGACGCTGTGAGTCTGCTGACAGGACCCTCCTACTCGGAAGTTCTAGCCTCACACCGCAGGACTGGGTCTGGGCCTGAACCTCGGGTTTCAGCTGTGGCCCTGCCCTTCCTTAACGGGTCATGTGACCTCTGGGCTTTTTCTTCTGCACGCTGGGCCTCGGTTTCCACGTTCGTCACCCTTGCCTTCCCCAGCAACTCAGGGGACTGCTCCCTGAGTCCATTCCTCTCGTGGCCATCGCGGCCTTGCCTCCCCAGGGTGCTGAGGTCCCGCGTCCCTGCTCGGAGCTGAGGGACGAGGAGGAGTGTGTGCCACCCTTACTGCCGGAGTCGCCTCCTGCTGGAGGTGGATGTGGTGTGACTCCTGGATCTATGAGCTCGGGACAAAGGCCGGGTGCCCAGCAAGGCAAGGAGAGAAGGGGGTGTGGTGGCTGTGAGGCATCCAGGGAGTCCCCTTCCACACCCCTGTGAGGAATCAAGTCGTGGGGGGCTCTCCGTCTACCCATACCCGTCTTCCAGCCTCGTCTTCCAGCACTGAGGTCTTCTTCTCTGGTGTCCTTAGGTAGAAGGTGGGCTCGCCCCATCCCCTAGTCTGGATCCAGCCCCACACTGAATGTAAAAACAGTCCCCTAGTTCCTGTTACTTCTCATTAAAATCCCACTGTTGTTTTGAGAGGGGCCACTGAATCTCTAGAAAGCCAGCCTGGCTAGAGTATCATGAAAGCTCAGTCGTGTCCGACACTTTGCGACCCCCTGGACTGTAACCCGCCAGGCTCCTCTGTCCACTGGATTCCCCAGGCAAGGATGCTGGAGTGCGTTGCCATGCCCTCCTCCAGGGGATCTTCCAGAGTCAGACAGGACTGAGTGACTAACACACACGCCAAGAGTATTAACTACATTCAAATCATCACCTTGGTGATAGCGGCTTTTCGCTTTACTTGGTTATACAGAATGATGTTGACTCGGCGCGGCTGTCTGGAGGACAGACGAAGTCAAGGGACTCAGTGGGTCTGGGGCTCCTGGGCCGTGTGGCCGTTAAGCGGGCGGGGTCCTTGCATGTTGGTCTCATCGCCACAGAGGCTGCACGCGCTTGTCTTCCTCTTCGTCAGCTGGGAGGACAGGGGAGCAGAGGCTTGTTAACCCCCTGGCCCTCCACCCTCCTGTCCCATTCTCTGCTCACAGCCGCCCTGCAGGCGGGGCCCTCCCTGCGCCCGGAGCTGGAGTGGGGCGCCTCCCCTGGCCCAGCAGGCAGGCACAGGGCTCTGTCTGCCGTGGGCTCCTTGGTCTCCGGGCCCCTCCTTTCTCTCCTTGCCGTGCTGCCGGCAGGTGACCAGAGGCAGGGACTCAAGTGAGGCAGGACATCAGTGCCTTGGTGGCGACTTGACTCTCGTTCTGGGGGTGAAGTTCTCTGCCCTCCTTCTGCATCTGTTTTGTTTTTAACATAATGATGCTTTGTGATGTTATTGACTGTTCCCTAATCCGGGCTTAATGTGTTCAGCTGACCCAGAATGTTACTCCTTTGTAATTTATATTATTTAGCTATTCTTAACCTTGAGAGTGAAGCCTCTTAGGTGAGTGTAATTAGAAATGCATATTTAGCACACAAGGGGTAATTTTCTTTATGCAGCTGTGCATTTGGGGGGAAAAAAACCCATCTGCAGGACTCTAAGGTTTCCATTTATAATAGAGATTTATTCTCCCAGAGGCCAGAAAGCCATAATCCTCCTAAAGCTCTTAATATCAATGCCGAAGGTAGTCCTCCCATTTATTCATTTATTTATTCAGTGAGCGACGATTGAACCACTCTGTCTGACAGAGTGCCAGGCTGGCAGCCAGCCCCGGGGGCACCGCTGTGCCTGGAGGGACTCCCAGGGGAGCGACCTGACATTTAAGTGGGCGATAATGACTTCCCACAGTGGTGCCGTGGCTGTCTAGGACAGGCACGTTGGAGGGGAGCGGCTGTGGGATTCAATTCTGCCTTGGACAGGCTTTGGGACTGGCTGGACAGATTCCTCCATCCAGGCGCAGTTTCTTCATGGGTGTGGGGGAGGCTCTGTAGGCCAGTGGTCTTGAGAGGCGAGGTCTTGAGAGTCAGTGGCTGCGTGTGCAGCCATGCCTGGGTCTGCTGTGACTCGTTCCTGTTGTCTGAGTTCCACCGCTGTGGCTGGCCTGCCGGGGGGCCCCGCTTGCCTCAACTGGCCGCTTCCCGTCTCACCTGCCTTCATGCAGCCAGGCTCACGTTCACAACGGGACGGGGCAGCCTGGTTTCTTCCTGTCTCCAGCTTCTTCCAGAGCAGCCTGGCCCCCTCCTCGAGCTCTCGGCAGGGCAGTGGCCAGCCCGGGGCGGGGCTCAGTGAGTGTCCGTGGACAGTGGAGGTGGCGGCTCTCCCTGGCCTGCCGAGGAGCCGTGGAAGGACGGGGCCGTTGGGCTGTCTTCCCGTGTGTGACCTGGTCTGAGAGGAGCCAGGCCAGTACCCTGCGTGCACCATCGAAGTTTGGAGCAGCTGAGGTGCGTGCTGGAGTGGCCTGGTTTGCTTGCCATGGCCGCGTGGGCTCCCCCAGCGCCTCCCTGTGGACTTAGCGTGTCCACGCAGTCAAGAGTAGAGCTGAAGACCGCCGTTGTCACCCGAGGGATGGCTCTGGGACTCGGGAGAGCCAGCAGGGCCAGTGGAGGACACGGGGGGTGGGGGTGCGGGCACAGCCCATCCTTCCTCGTCTCACCAGTTAGGGAGGCTGGCCTCTGCTCCCTGTCTGCAGGGGTGGCTTCCGGAATGTGGTCTCTGGACCAGTAGTGTCAGCGTCCTGGGGTCTTCTCTGAAAGGCAGATTCTCAAGCCCCACCTGGACCCACAAACCAGAAACACTGGTGTGGGCCAGTCCTCTGGTTAAATGAACTCTCCAGGTGACTCTGATGAGCGCGAGGGCAGAGCTCCTGTGTCAGGAGACGTGCTGGAGGAGATGGGCTATCAAATTCAACTGGTGGCCAGTGGGGGCAGGGTAGCCAGTGTTTTCTGTGTGAAGCAGGTCTTGGAACCAGGCGGGAGGGGAGTCCTTGGGGAAGGTCCTTTGTGTGGAAGCTGAAGAATGGAGAACCAGTTCTCTGCAGAGGGCGGTTGTGTAGCGTGCTGCATGCTCCCCTTCGAGCCTCGTTCCCTCACCTGCAAAATGGGGCTAATCAGCTCTCCTCTGAAGGGTTTTGAGGTTTAAACTACACCACGAAGAGAGAAAATGGAATTCAATGTACAACAATAGACGGCTATTAAAATGCAGTCTTAGGTCCTTACCCTCTCTTCCTATTGGCCAGGATGTTTGGGAGGATCTCAGAAAGACAAGAGCAGATTACAGACCAGAAGAATAAATTCTGAGTGCCAGAGTCAGTCTTTGCTGTTGGGGACAGAAGGCCAACGGGGGGGGGGGGTGGTCACAAAAGCACCCCTGAGTCTCAGCTGCTCAGCTTTCGTCCTGGGGGTCGAGCCGCTGAGGTCTGTGCAGGACAGGAGGCTCTCATCTTGGCCTATTGTACCCACTGAGCTGGAAAAGCATTCAGTAAAGCAGCTGTTGAATTGATTTCCCCTGTGAAGATGAAGGGCGGAGGTCCCCAGAGAGGTGGAGTTTACCAGGGTCACCCGCTCCAAGGGCCTAGAAGTACCATTGCCGGCCAAGCAGGCAGAAAGTTTGTGTTCTATTTAAAGAGAGGAGTCTGCTGGAGTGAGACAGAGGCAGAGGCCACAGGCTAGAAGAGTTGTGGAATAACTGAAGGCAAGAGCAGAAATAAATCAGGAGCAGCTCAGCTCCAGAGAAGTCAGGGCCTCGTGAGATGCAGGCTTTGCAAGTAGTCACTGCCTCACATCCTGATTAGCCTCGTGGGGCTTTGGCCACCCCTGATGCTTTCCTCTCTGGAGGAAAGCCATTAGTTGTGTGTCGACTGTGTGAGGATGTGAGATCTGTGTGTCCAGCCCTGGTTAACAGACCTGGTTAACAGACCTAACACTGTTAGGCGCCTCACGAAGGTGCCGCCGCATGAGGCAGGGCGTCAGGGCTAAAGAGATGAGGGACAGACTTGACGTCGCATGGGGTCTTGCTGTGTGCTTGCTGCTGGGCCAGCAGGCTCGGGGTGGACTCTGGCGCTTTGTCCTGTCCCCCCACACCTGTGTACCCCCATCGCAGGACAACCAGGTGCCAGGTCTGAGGGGGGACCTGGGGAGGCCTGCCCCTGTGGCACACTCTTGGCGACACTGACTCAGTGCCTGTTGGAAACAGATTCGTGCCACCGTGAGGTATGCACCCACTGGGATGGTTGTAATCTAAAAACTTAACAACATACATGATGTTGGTGACAATGAAGAGCAACCGGAACTCTTACCTTCTTAGTGGGAGTCTAATACCTAATTTGGAAAACTGCAGATTCTTAGTAAATTAAACAGATGTTTGCCATAATGACCCAGCAATTTCACCCTTATTTATCTGAGAGAAAAGCAAATATTCACACATTCACAAAAAAAGATTTGCACAAGAGTTTGTTTATAGCAGCTTGATTTTTTAATATGCTCAAATGGGAAACAGCTCAAATGTCTATGGATTGGAGATGGGATAGATTGTGGCATGAGAGAGGTGTATATGTATAGCTGTCACTATATGTCCTCTACACATAATAACATGGATGAATCTCACAAACATTATGTTGCACTCAGGAAGCCACCTATCATGAGAGCATGCTGGATGGGTCCACATATGTAAAATTCGAGAAGACACAAATCTGATCTGTGGTGGAACTTTCCAGAAAAGTGGTTGTCTACAGAAGTGTGTGTCTGATTAGCAGGGTCCCCAGGGGAACTCTCTTGTTTGGTGGAAGTGTTCCCTGTCTTTATTAGGCTGACAGTTATACGGGGAGTCATTGAATTGTATACTTAGCTATGTTCTTTCACTTTAGGTAACGTTTACCTCACACCACAAAGGAAACATTAACAGATAATCAAACTCTAATAGGTAGATTTGCTTTTTACAGTGGCATATATTAGCAATTATGAAAACACTCTGTGTATTTCGTGTATGAGCAGTTGAGTAAATATATTGAGAATGATGAAAGTTATGTCCCTCACATTAGAGAAGGTTGTTACAGATGTGGGAAGGGGAAATGAGGATGAATTTTGTGGTATCAATTTGAAACTTGAGCTGTCACCCTGAACTTCCTGTCCTGCTTGTGTTTATTTATGTATCTTTGTTCATATATATACTTATATCCATATCTGTCTATAGTGAGATACTAAATTTATGTGTATGTGTATACAGTTGCAGATGTGCACATATGAATATACATATTTCTCAGGTTTGTTCACTGAAAAAGCCTTGAAGCAAGAGCATCTTAGTAGTAATGAGTGATGTTAGAAAATTGTCAATGAATGCAAAACTAGTGCATAAAAATTTAATGAGGAATAAGGTGTTTATCAACTCTCAAAGCATCTCCACACTAATTACTTGTTAATTACTAAGGAAAAACAGGAATGGTGCAATGGAGAAGCCTTGCAGACACCATATCGTCATTATCTATCTATCTGTCTCTCTATCTCTATCTGGGAGAGAGGGGATTAAAACATATGACAAAACCATTTACAATTTACAATTTACCAAAACAATTTACAGTATTGTAAATTATCCTGTAATTTAAAAATAATATTAAAAAATAATGGGAGAAAATGTGAACAGTCTTTGAATTGGGTAATGGGGTGATTTTTTTGTTCTTTCAAATTTCTGTCACTTTGAGATAATATTGAAGTGAAAAGTTTAAAAGATAAACCTTAAAGTCATAGGGAAAAATGGGGGAGAATTATATTTTATGACCATGGAGTGTGGAGAGGGTGTCTAATCATGATTCAGGAACCATGAAAAATGTGCAAGAGACGTAAAGTAAAAGATTGATGCATTAACTGCAAAAAATTAAACATTTCTTCCAAGCAAAGGACATCCTGTGCTAAGTTGCTTCAGTCGTGTCCGACTCTGCAATCCTGTGGACTGTAGCCCTCCAAGCTCTTCTGTCCATGGGATTCTCCAGGCAAGAATACCACAGTGGGTTGCCCTTTCTTTCTCCAAAAGAGCATCCTAAATAAATCCAAAGACACTGTCCCACTGTGAAAAAATATTTGCAGCTTATATCACAGATAAGGAGTAATTTCCTTAATAATCTCCTTTGATATCTGGAAGAAAAAACTGACAGGTCAGTTAAAAAAAATGGTCAAATGATATGAATATGTATTTCACATCAAAAAAAAGATGAATTGGCTCCTCTTTTTGGTACCAGAAATCAGATTTTTGACGTGGCCTTTTAACAGTCCCCAGATACATCCCTCTCCATCTAGCCCTCGCTTCCTAACCCTTCTCAGTCTCTAAGGAACTTTGGGGCCTCTTGAATAGAAGCTCTTCTAATGGCTGGTACTGCTCAGATCCATTCCTGCATTATTGTGGATGTACCATTTAATTTGTAGTCACTTGGCATCTTTAAGGCATAATTAACACTGAAGGAAGACTTTGGCGAGAAGTGCTAATTAACTGGAAAGTAATGGTAATGCTTTCATTTGTATGTTTCATTGACCTTAAGTTAACAGTAGGACTGGCCTCTTGGGGTATGAGCCTCAGCTGGGCCCTGTGGTCCTTGGCTTATTAAGTGAATAACATCACAGCTGTTAATCTTGTGTTGTATCACAGAAATAGAGAAGAGGTGAACCTGTGGCAACAGGTCCATCTGAGGTCTTTAAAAATCAGAGATCTATTTCTTAGACATATAAATTAGTTAGGGTGCTGCTCAGGCTGATTGTTTTTCTCTGGCAGTGGCCTTAGTTAGATTAGAAGTCGTGGAACATTAGATTAGCATTACGAAATGAACAGTAACGATTCACATGAGAACTGGTGGGAAGACTCAGATTTTACAGATGTGTGTACCGAGGACCAGAGAAGGAATGTGACTTTTCCAAGGTCGTATGAGGTTCTAAGAGTGAATCAAAACCTTGCTTCATGACCCTGGCTCCGGCCAGAACGTAGGATTCCTCAGGCTCCACGCTCATCCTCGGACACATCCACTCCATCAGCGTGCCCCACACGATGGCTTTGGAGTCCACTGTTTCAATGTCGGCAAGTGATTTTATGCCTATTGAGGATCAGGATCAGTTTCTAAAATCATCTTTATTGAGTGTAATTTGCATTCTGTAAAATGCAGCCACACTAACTGTATAAAAGTTATATATTTAAAAAGTTTTCAATATGTTTAAGAACCATATGTAAAAAGTTTTGTAAAAACTGTGTAAAAACTCAGTCGTGTCTGACTCTTTGTGACCTCATGGACGGTAGCCCGCCAGGCTCCTCCATCCATGGGATTCTCCAGGCAAGAATACTGGAGTGGGTTGCCATTTCCTTCTCCAGGGGATCTTCCCAACCCAGGGATCTTACCGGGGTCTCCCTCATTGCAGGCAGACTCTCTACCGTCTGAGCCACCAGGGAAGTATAGCCATCAAGATATAGAATATTCTTATTGCCGCAAGTTTCCCTGACCCCTTTATAGCCAGTCATCTCCTGCCCCCCCCAACCCTGGAGACGCTGATCTGCTTTTTGTCCTAAAGAGTAACCTTTTCTAGCATCTCCCGTACATGCAGGCCTACAGTATATACTCTTTTCTTTCTGGCCTCTTTCACTCAGAATGATGTTTTGGAGATTTTCGCATGTTGTGTCTGTCAGTAATTGGCTCCATTTTGTTGCTCAGTAGTGTTCCATAAAATTTGTTCATCGAGTCACCTGTCTCCTGTTGGATATTGAGGTTACATTAAACTTGTACTATGAATAAAGTTCCCAGGGACATTTGTACATATGTTCTTTGTATGGATATATGTTTTTATTTTTCTTGGTAGGAGTTTCATTGCTGAATAATTTATTAATTCTATGTTTAAGTTTATGAGGAATTGCTTTGTTGTTTTCCAAAGTGATTGTACGTTTTACCTTACCACTAGCAATTTCTGAGAGTTCTAGTAGATAATTTAGGATTTTTTTTGCGGATACATGACTGTGTCATCTATGAAAAGACAGTTTTATTTCTTCCTTTCTGACATATTTGACTTTAATTTCTTGCCTTATTGACTTGCCTAGGATCTCTATTACATTGTTGATTGAAGTAATGACAGCTATGTCCTTGCCTTATCCTAGATTTTAGAGGAAAACATTATGATTAAGTTGGTTTTTAACGGCAAGTTTTTAACTGCAAGTTTCTCATGGGTGCACTTTGTGGATTGAGGCTGTTCCTTTTTATGCCTATTTTGCTGAGATTTTTAAAGAAATCATAAATAGGTTTTGAATTTTTTCAATTGCATTATCTGCAGCTATTGAGATAATCATATGGCTCTTCTGTTTTGTCTGTTAATGGTCTGTTAATATGGTGAATGACATTGATTGATTTCTAATGTTAAACCAAACCTTCAGTTGTTAAGCTTACTTGGTCATGATGGTATTACTCATTTTAAATATCACTGTATTTGACTCAGTGATAATGGAGGATTTTTACATCTAAATTCACAAGGAATATAGGCCTGTAGCCTTCTTTGTAGGCTCTCTGCTGTTAGCATTTGGATAATACTGGCCTCATAAAAAGAATGGGAACTTTTTCTCCCTTTTTTTCTGAACATGGTTGTATAAACTGGTGTTGTATCTAAAATTAGGTTTTGATAGAATTCAGCTGGGAAGCCATCTGAGTTTGGGGTTTCTTTTAGGAGAGTGTGTTAATTTATAAATCCCATGCTCACTTGTAAATCCCATGTTAATTTATAACTCCTGTGTCTTCAATTAGCAGGAGGTTCTTTGAGTCTCCTGTTTCTTGTTGGTTCCATTTGGTAACGTGTACCCATCACCTAAGTTGCTAAATCTGTTGACCCGAAGTTGTTTACTCTTTTCCTTTCTTAGCCCTTTCACGTGTGTATGCTCTGTACTGACAGTCATTCTCATTCCTGGTGTTAGTGACCAGTCTCTCACTTCTGTTTCCCTTGATGAGCCCAACTTAGAGGATTGTTGCTTTAATTGGTACTTTCATGAAATGAGTTTTAGTTTGATTGATTTTTTTTCTTTCATCATTTGTCCAATTTCTATTTAATAATCGCCCAATCCTCTCTTCCTTGCTGGGTTGTAGTCTCTTCTTATACAACGCTACCCCAGACACACACAGTCCTTTTTTCTCCTGTATCCTCGTATATCCTGGGACACTTCTCTGTGGCATAGCATATCACAGTTGTCTTAGGGGCCCGGGGGCTTGCGTCTTTGACTAGACCTGAGCCCACAGGGATGGCGTCATGTCTTCTGCCACAGTCCCTCACACTAGGAGGCATCCATCCAGGGTGGGTGAGTGAATGAGTGGGTGGACGGGTGGGTGGACACAGTTCTGGGCAGTTCCCGTACACGGAAGACAGCAGGCTGTGCAGCCGTGCAGCTCTGCATTTGAACCTGGGCCTGTGGCCTCGGCCAGTCACTGAGCTGTGCATTTATGCCAACTGGACTTTCCTTGGAGGGCTCTTAATGTTAGAGCCTGTGTGTGGAGCTCAGGTAGCACAGCACTGGCACTTAGCAGGTGCTCAGTAAAAGGCAGCTCTTGAAAGACCTTTCATTTCAGCTCAGATAACAAATTATTATATAGCTAGAAAAGAAATAATTTTTCTTTAGTTCTTTGCCCATTTCTGATTTGCATAATAACTCTTCCCTCAAATTAAGACTGTCACGTGTTTGAAGAAGGAAAAGTCCTATGGCATAGTAGTGCATTGTTTCTCCTTATATTTTGATTGAAATAAAGCTTGGACATCCCATGTCTTTTCCCTTATCAGCCCACACTATGGCTTTATTAAAATATTCTAGTTTTATGGAGCTGAGAAGGCTTTTCTTTTAAGGAAGGAAGGCAGTAGTATGCAATAATTTCATAGAATCTTTTCTGTGTTTGTTTTCATAAATTATATATTTTCCCCCATAATTATATCTTTTACTTACTTCTCTACAGAGTAAGGAAATAGCCAATTCCAAGAAAATAGAAATACAGTTTCTTCTTTGTTATATACTTGGTATATAGGTACTTGATGGTTACCTGTCTGTGTGTAGTTTTTGCCTATTTCCCAGGTGGTTTCTACTATATCACTCCCTGGAGACAACTTGTAAGTTTACTGTAAAAAAAACAAAAATGCCAGCATGAATTTTTTTTATTGCTTCACAGATTTTGGCTTTTCAAGGCCATTATTGAGAGTCTGTTTATTTCCTTGACCCTCATGCCTGCATTTGCAGAGGCTGCCATGAATATATTGGGTGATGGATTGGCTTTATTTGTTTGTTTATCAGTTAATTTATTCAGACATTCATTGACTTGACACTGAGCTTTCTGAGATCAGGGACCCTACTGTATTCATTGTTGTAAGCACAGATCCTGGCACTCAGAAAGTACCCAGGAAGTGATTGAAAAGATGAATGAAAGAATAGACTGTTGGATTAAGAAAGTCATTACAGAAAGGATTATTGGGATATGGGGGTCTCACCTTGTGCTGACAGCAAGGGTTTTCAAAAGTTTAGGTCATAAACTTGGCAGTCCTTTAGAGATTACAGTGCTATATGCTGTGGAAAAAGAGTTTGGCATTTTGGTGAGACCAAAATATGATCCTTGAGTATTTTTTTTTTAAATATGTATTTCATTGAGTCCTTTTAAAGTAAGGCAGTACAGCCATCTTACTGGAGAAGGCATGGCTACTGGGGTGCCATGAAGCAGGAGCAGCATTTATACAGGTTGAGAGAATCAGTAGAACCAAAGTTCAGGGGAACCTGTAAACACGTCCACCTTGAAGAGTGGTGGGAGATGAGTTGGAACAATGAGCTTTTAAAATGTGACTAAAGGACTTGAGTAGGCATTTTTCCAATGATATACAAATGGCCAGTAAGCATATAAAAAGATGCTCAGCATCATTGGTCATTAGAGAAATGCAGATCAAAACCAAAATGAGATATCACTTCACCCCCCATTAGGATGGTGATTATTAAAAACAACCAATCAACCAGGAAAAAATAGGTATTGTTGAGAAATTGGAATCCCTGTGCACAGCTGTTAGGTATGAAAAATAGTTCTGCCACAGTGGGAAATGGTATGGTGATTGGATTATCATATGATCCAGCAGTTCCACTTCTGGGGGATATACCCAAAGGAATTGAAAGCAGAGATTCAAACAGGTATTTATATACTCATGTTCATAGCAGCATTAATCACAGTAGCTAATAAGTGGAGGCAACCCAAGTGTTTGCTGGCAAGTGAATGGTTAAACAAAATATGGTACATCCATTTAGCGGAATATTATTCAGCTTTAAAAAGGAATTATTTTCTGAAACAAGCTATAACACCAGCGAACCTTGGAAACACTATGCTGAAAAAATAGGCCAGTCACAACAGGACAAAAGTGCTAAGATTCCACTTACATGAGGTCTCTAGAGTAGTCAGATTCATGGAGACAGAAAGGAGAACGGTGGTTGCCAGAGGCTGGGGGAGAGGGGAAGAGGAATTTTTGTGTAGTTTGTATAAAGTTTCAGTTTGGGAAGATGAAAAAGTTCTGGAGACGGACGGTGGTGATGTTTATATAACAATGGGAAGTGCCTAATGCCAAAGAAGTGTACACTTACTGATGGTTAAAATGGTAATTTTTATGTGTATTTTACCATGATACAAAAAATGTTAAATAAATGGCATTAGAGTCCATTTCCCCTTTCTTCCTATTTTAAGCCATGTTGCCTTCAGGTATCGAGTGGTCAGGGTGCAGAGGGAGAAAGGAGTCTATTTAATGAGTGCCTGCTTGAGCTTATACTTCACTTTCACACTGAGTCTTCATTAAAGTCCAGTGAGACAGGTGTTTATTATTAGCACCATTTAACAATTGAGAAACTGAGGCTGAGTGGTGGGATAACATGCTCAAGATCTCACTTAGCCAGAGCATCAAGCTGAGCTTAACTGCCCTCCTTCCCTGCTCCCCACCCACTGTACCAGGCTGCTTGTCTCTGGGATTCTTGTCCATGTTCTTCACAGAGGAGAACTGTCCTCCACCTGGGATGGCCCCTGCAGCACACACATATGGTGATTTTCTTTGATTTTAAGCACTTTCGTAGCTATGCTTGCCTCTCCTTTGGAGAGGAGAAATGGGTCAATGAAAGCAATAACTGAGGGCTGAGCACCATGTCTCGCGTGGACGGCTTATTGAGTCGTGACTGGTGGAGCGCGGGGAGGAGGGCAGGCGGGCTGTGCCGGCTCTGTGGTTGGGACGGGTGGCTTCCCGCGGTGGGCTCGAATCCCCACCCTGAACACGTGGCTTTGAGGCCTCCGTCCGGCACTGTCAGCCCGGGGCAGTGCTCCCAGCTCACCCTCCCTCTTCCTTTTCTGGGAAATGCCCCCACTAGGGTCATCAGAGCCCAGCTAATCTCCAGATGTGGTGGACACTTTCTCAGGCCCCGTTTACATGGCTTGGCCGCAGCAGTGGGCATTCCAGCCCTCCTCCCCAAAGCTCTGCCCTCCTTGGGTTTCCGTGACCCCCGCAGTTTGTCTTGGTGTGCTGTCTCCGGAATCATTCCTAATCCAAAGTCCCTATGATTGACCCCTATGTTTGCTTCTTAAGAGTTTTATTAGTCAACTTTTTATGTGAAGGAGCATCTGCTAAATATTTCAGCTGTGCTGGCCGCCTGTGGTCTCTGTTACATATCCTTCTTTGGTTTTGTCATTTGTTTTGTTGTACAGCCCTTTAAAAATGTAAAAGACTGTTCTCAGCTCCAGGGCATACAGAGCCAGGCTGCAGGCCAGGTCTGGCCCATGGGCCGCAGTGTGCTGTTGCCTGTTTTAGGACCTTCCTGGGGAAGGCTGAGTCATTTTAGTGAGGAGCTGAGCTGCGGTTGAGATTTCCTGTTGCCATGGTTACTGTTGGTGTGGCACAGGCTCCAGATTGTGCCAGGGGAGGGGGAGGAAGGTGGTGAGGGCTGCTGAGGTTCCAGGGGTTTTTCCCATAACGGTCCTCTCTCCTCGGCCCTGAGCCCTCCCTGCCTGCCAGCGCCTGGGCGGGGGTCTCTCCACACCTTCCCTCCTACCCCAGGGACTTCCTACTGGGGGGCCTGCTAGGTCAGTGCAGGAGCAGAGGGGCCACGCTGTTGTCCTCCCACTGCCTCCGCCCCTGGTTGGAGCCGCACCCCACGTTGTGGGCGAGGGCTCTCGGAGTCCTGGCCCCTCCCCCGGTAGCACCAGCCTCTGCCTGGTCTAGAGGTAGGCACTCTGAACCGGCTTCCTGCTCTGTCTCTAGTGGCGTCGCTCCAGGATCCTGGCCCTCTTGTCCTCGCCTCACTAGGAGAGAAATTTACCCCTGCCTCTATGCCCTTGGCATTGGTCACCCCTCCTCCAGAAGCTAAAGATTTTGGTTTGGAGGAGAGAAGGGTGTGGATGGGCTTGGGATGGGAGCAGGGGGTTGGAGCTGGGGTTTTCGTTCGGTGTTTTTCCCCTGGTGGCTGCTGACCACGTCCTCCAGGCCGGTAGCACCCAGGGAGGCTCCCCTGCACCTCTGCCCCTGCCAGCCCCATGTGCAAGCCCCGCAGGAGAGGTCCTTGAAGAAGACCCTGGCAGGGCAGGAATTGTCCTTGTGTCTGGAGGGTCTCCACTATCTGTAGAGCCCCTCCTCAGCCCTTAGAAGTTCATGGACGTCTTAACTGATTCCTTCCTGCCGGCTTGTGTGGTGGCCGGCTCTGCCCCTGGTGAGGTGTCCCCACCCTGTCCCTTCTGGAAGGAACTTGTTCCTGCTTGGCCTTCTGGCTCCATGGCTGCCCCATGACCTTATCTCCATGAGTCTGGGGCTCCTCAGCCTTACTCACTGTTAGCCTAGGAACCGTGCTCCAGGGCCCTCATGGAAGCCCCCCCACCCCCCAACCTGATCTGTGTGTTTAAATGATGCAGACTGAAATGCACTTGTCTCTCTGAAATGTTAGATCCCATCACAGAATCATCCTCGAGTTTCTCTCCATTCGTGTTTGCAGGCTGAGAATTGTATATGTTGTTAGATGCGGGGCATTGTTGGAGGAAAGATGGGACCAGGGTCAGGTGCCAGTGACCGCCGTGAGTGAGAGCTGCCCGGATCCGTGAGTGGGAGCTGCCCCACTTCATCAGCTGGGGGTCACCTTCCCCTCATCTGGGTGAAGCCGGCCATGTGGCTGGACGGTGGTCGGCTCAGAGGGTAGTGACTGACCTTTTTTCTTTTTTTTCCATCTTTTTAGACGCTGGAAGCTGTCCTGAACTTCAAATACTCTGGAGGCCCAGGCCATGTTGAAGGGTATTACAGGACGCTGGCCCTGGGGCTGCATGTGGAGGTGGAGCCGTCTGTGTTCTTCACGCGGGTCGCTACCCTGCCGGCCACCAGGTACGTGCACCTCAGTGCTTCGCCAGCCTTGCTCTCGAGACTGACGGCGCTGCGCCAGCAGTTCTGACCTTGGTGTTCATCTTAGTCCCACCGCCCAATGTGCCAGGGTGGTCAGCTTCCCCGGGTCTTCATCAGATAAACAGGCAGTGTAGAGAAGTGCCTCTTCAGGGAGACGCAGTGAACGGGCTTCCCACTTGGACCGCACTGTGGTGATCACGTCATCCCTGCAGCGTGCTTGCTTGTGGTTGTCATGGGGCAGGACACGGTTCCCGCTTGTCCTGAGCCCGGTCCTCGCTCCGGTCCGGCTCAGATCTCCTGCTAGGAGGGACTCGGCGCATGGCCCTGTGCCTTGGACACTCCTGGAGGAGTCCAGCCTGTCTGTCTCTGTCCCGCTGTCCTCCCAGGAGGACTGTGCAGGGCCAGGCCATCCAGCATCTCAGCCCTCTCTTCCTGGAGCCCCCAGCCGTCGGGAGAGTGGGGTCACATCTGCCCAGAGCGCCCTCCCTGTGGGAGGCTTTTCCTCCTGCTTGCTTCTCCCTGCCTAGCCTTCCTTCAGGGAGGAAGAAATCAGTTTGTCTCCTTCAGATCCAGAAGAGGCCAGAGATACTAGAGGTTGTTCCTCCCTTAGGTGGGAGAATGACAGTTTCTCACCCCGAACTTTGACCTGTGATGACCTGGGAATAATGCGGGGTGGGGCTGCAGACCCCTGGAGACCCTGTGGGGTTGGATTCCTGCCCAGGTGGTGAGCAGCCTTCCGAAGGCAGGTCCTGACCCCTCGAGTGCTTCCACATTCCCCTGTCCAGGGACACCTTACCTCTCCAGGTAGCATGCAGTGGCCTAGTGGTACTTATGCTTAATGGAGTTAAGGCCGTCCTTACCTGTCCGTCCTTGACCGTGGGGGTAGAGAACATCATGTGCAGCAGCCCCCTCCACCAGTGGGCTCTGTCGTCCACAGAGTATAATGGGAGGATGTTAATGTCGATAGAAAACTCTCTTTAGAGTGATACAGCCCCCCCTGCCCCGCCCCCAAAGTAAGGGCAGTTTGAGTTCATAGGAAAGACTGCTTTTCTCCCAGCCCCTGGGGCATGGCCTCAGTGAGAATTAATGGCTGAGCTTGGGCTTTTCAGCTTCGCATTTCATCATCTATCACTTTTTCAATCCACAGAGTAATGGTCTCTCTTGCCAGTGCTCTCCTCTGTTTTGAATTTGTATAAAGCATCAAAGCACTTGCCGGCGGGGAGCTTTGGCCAGGACGCCTGCCAGATGCTGTTCGAGTTTCTCAGGCCCTTCCCCTGCGTTCAGTCCTCTACACCATCACCCTGGCGTGCGTCTCTTTCTCGTCCCCTCATCTCCTGCTGCCACCGCTCTCATAAATAGGTCTGAGAAGCAGCACAGATTGTCACCAAGTTGGATTTGTTTCCCCCTATTGCTATCTGGCTTCCATGTCACGGCCCCTGCAGCCCTTAATGACAATTTAAGATGAGAAAAATTGTTGCCTTGTGGTTTGGTGCAGTACACTGGAAGAGCTGGTGGTAGGCTGATGTGCTGTTTGGCTCCTGGTTACCAGCCTCACTCTCTTCCTTTTGACCTATGTGTTTCTTTTCCCTGCTCTTGGGTTGACGTTTGATTTCCTCTAATCCGTCTCCTGTCCTACTCAGTCTCACTAAACCCTGATCCTGTGGGTTGAGGTTTGCCATCTTTCCTTGGGACTCTAGAAATACTCCCCTGCCTCCAGCCTGCTCCTGTATCGTCCTGTAAATACAAACGTTTCCATATCACTGTCTGACTTGAAGACTGTCCCAGTGCCTACTGGACAGAGTTCAAAGTGCCCACTCTGATATTTATGCTCCAGTTTCCTTAGAGACCGTATAAATTGTTGGCCTGAAATACAGCAGAATTATCATGCATTTTATCTATACTCTGTTCAGGTTGACATGACATGGTTTTCTGTGGACACTGGTTTTCATCTTGCTCCCAGGTGAGAATTTTCTTTTAGCATCGGGCCATTTTAGAGTCAGGCATCCCCGGAGACGGCCAGACTCAACACATTTGCATCACAAATAAGGCCCAGAGAAGGCCTGTGGTTTTCCCAGGGTCTCACAGCTTGCCAGTGACAGACTGGCTTCCAGATACCCTGACTGCAAGGTGTCTGCAGCACAGATGCACAGCTAGATAACCGAATCCATGTTAGCTGAAGCCTTTATGGGCATTCAAGCTGACTTTGATGCAAAAAGAAGCCATCAGTTCAGTTCAGTTCAGTCACTCAGTCGTGTCCGACTCTGCGACCCCATGAGCTGCAGCACACCAGGCCTCCCTGTCCAACACCAACTCCCAGAGCCCACCCAAACTCATGTCCATTGAGTCGGTGATGCCATCCAACCATCTCATCCTCTGTCGTCCCCTTCTCCTGCCCTCAATCTTTCCCAGCATCAGGGTCTTTTCAAATGAGTCAGCTCTTTGCATCAGGTGGCCAAAGTATTGGAGTTTCAGCTTCAACATCAGAACTTCCAATGAGCACCCAGGATTGATCTCCTTTAGGATGGACTGGTTGGATCTCCTTGCAGTCCAAGGAACTCTCAAGAGTCTTCTCCAACACTGCAGTTCAAAAGCATCAATTCTTCGGCGCTTCAGCTTTCTTTATAGTCCAACTCTCACATCCGTATATGACCACTGGAAAAACCATATTCTTGACTAGACGGACCTTTGTCGGCAAAGTAATGTCTCTGCTTTTTAATATGCTGTCTAGGTTGGTCATAACTTTTCTTCCAAGGAGTAAGTGTCTTTTAATTTCATGGCTGCAATCACCATCTGCAGTGATTTTGGAGCCCCCCAAAATAAAGTCTGTCACTGTTTGCATTGTTTCCCCATCTATTTGCCATGAAGTGATGGGACCAGATGCTGTGATCTTAGTTTTCTGAATGTTGAGCTTTAAGCCAACTTCTTCACTCTCCTCTTTCACTTTCATCAAGAGGCTCTTTAGTTCCTCTTCACTTTCCGCCATAAAGGTGGTGTCATCTGCATACCTGAGGTTATTGATATTTCTCCCGGCAATCTTGATTCCAGCTTGTGCTTCCTCCAGCCTGGCGTTTCTCATGTTGTACTCTGCATATAAGTTCAATAAGCAGGGTGACAATACACAGCCTTGACGTACTCCTTTTCCTATTTGGAACCAGTCTGTTGTTCCATGTCCAGTTCTAACTGTTGCTTCCTGACCTGCATACAGGTTTCTCAAGAGACAGGTCAGGTGGTCTGGTATTCCCATCTCTTTCAGAATTGTCCACAGTTTATTGTGATCCACACAGTCAAAGGCTTTGGCATAGTCAATAAAGCAGAAATAGATGTTTTTCTGGAACTCTCTTGCTTTTTTGATGATCCAGCAGATGTTGGCAATTTGATCTCTAGTTCCTCTGCCTTTTCTAAAACCAGCTTGAACCTCTGGAAGCTCACAGTTCATGTGAAGCCATACATTCATCAAAAGACAGCCTTATTGCTGGCATAAAAAGAATCATGTACCCTATTCTGAAACCAGCATACCAAAGGTTATTACATCATTTTCTTCTGGGCTGGTTTGTGTATCTGCTCCTCTCATTGGTAGTGGTGGTTTAGTTGCTTAGTTGCGTCCGACTCTTGTGGTCCTGTAGACTGTAGCTTGCCAGGCTCCTCCGTCCATGGAGTTCTCCAGGCAAGAATACTGGAATGGGTTGCCATTCACTACTCCAGGGGATCTTCCCGACCCAGGGATCGAACCCAGGTCTTCTGCGTTGCAGGCAGATTCTTTACCATCTGAGCCACCAGTGCTTCTCTTATTAGTACTGATGATTTATGCCGTTTTTCTCATTGGTAGTTTTTTACTGGTAGAGTTCTAGAAGAGAAGTCAGAGCAGGGAAATCCCATTTATTCAGGACCCACCCTATTCCTAGTCATGCCCTCGGTACACTGTGCAGTGTCCCATTTAAACTCCCGAGAACCCTTTGAAGTCAGTGTTGCTGTATGCAGATGTGAAATAACTCACCCCAGGTTGCACATTAATGAGCAAAAGAGATTCATTTGAATGTTGGTCTTCTCCCCAGCAAAACCCATGCTTCCTACCACTGTGCTCTGAAGTGGGCTTCCAGAGGCCTGGGCCCCCCTTACCCGCTCTGTCTGTGGAAGCATCTCTGAATCTCTCCCAGCCTCAGCCCTCTGTCCCCACTGCTGTGGTCACCAGCTCTGCTCACCTTATGGGGGGCGAGAGAATCAAATTGAACAATGGAGGGGCCATTGTTTTCCCGGAGCCAAAGCACAGCGTAGATGGCAGGTGGAATTCTCTTTGCTTTTTTTTTTTTTTTTTTACCATCCTCCTTCAGGGGTGTACCTGGGTTTCAGCTGACTTTTATTTAGGAGATCAATTACCTTTGAGATTCACTTTTTACACCGAGCCGCCTGCTAATGTTGTTGGGGACAGACTGAAATGGATGGGGCCACCCTGCCTTCCCCTCCTCAGGAGCAATTTCTTCCCAGACCGTTAGGATAAATGATCCAATCTTACACATCGCTGCTCTGAGCTCTGTGGGAAATGCATTCCCCTGAGCCAGGGTGTAAGGTGTGGGAGTTATTACATTATTAACAGAAATCACACAACCTGACACACCACGGCTCTTCTCCACAGCCATTTAGAAAAATCCCATTTCCCCCCGTGGGGTGGGACTGTTCCACGCCATGGGGGGCCTGTGCTCACAGACATTGTAATAAAGGCACTTTCAGTGCTAGATTTTATTACGGTCGATCTTTTCCAGGTTCCTGTGTTGATTTGAATGGGTTTTTAATTTAACAAGAATTAAAGATTTTAACAAGCGCAGGATTCAGAACCCAGTGTACCTGCCTCCAATTTCAGATTTTGATTCTCCCACTCATCTGCTCTGTGGTCCTGAGCAAGTCATTCCTATTTCTTTAGGCATCAGTTTTCCTTCACGTGGTCTTGACGAGCACATCATTTCCTCTGTGGTTTACTGTCTGGTTTGCGTGCATAACAGACCACATGTAATGGGGACAAGGCAAGAACCATGAAGACCACATGTTAAGAGGGGCACAAAAATGACAACATCAAGAAGACTCTTTTGCCTCAAAACCCAAGGCTGCTCTTTGCCCGGCACCTACCCCAGGGTTGCCCTCTCCTTCTAGTCTGCTCACGGAGCCTCCAGTTGGAAGGAGATTAATGACTTACTGCATTTGCTTCCGGAGAAGGCAATGGCACCCCACTCCAGTACTCTTGCCTGGAGAATCCCACGGACGGAGGAGCCTGGTAGGCTACAGTCCATGGGGTCGCTAAGAGTCGGACACGACTGAACAACTTCACTTTCACTTTTCACTTTCATGCACTGGAGAAGGAAATGGCAACCCACTCCAGTGTTCTTGTCTGGAGAATCCCAGGGACGGCGGAGCCTGGTGGGCTGCCGTCTATGGGGTTGCACAGAGTCGGGCATGACTGAAGCGACTTAGCAGCAGCAGCAGCAGCAGCAGCATTTGCTTCATCCTCTCCTGCTCCTGTCGCTGTGTGTTCACTGAAGTGATGAGCACACTTCTCATCCTCTTTCCACGTGTTAAATAGTGTAGATCTGTACAGGCAGGAGCTGGTACCCCCCACTCCTGACACCGGCCATGGCAGGAGCCGCTGGGCGTGTCATCTAGGTTGACGTGGCAGTGAGCGCCCTCTGGTCCCTGGTGTCGTCACTTACGGGCTGCCCAGGCTGTGAATCACCTCCCATTTTTTCTGTCTCCACTCACAGGTGTACCTCGAAGGGTCCTATTTTATGTCTTAATCGTATACATTATTAAGTTATTACTGTCGATTATTTTAGTTTTATTTTGAACCATTATATTATTGAATGTCATGTCTCAATGTTCATTTTAAAACGCTATCAATATTTGTTGCTTAAAGACAGATTTAAAGATTGTTTCTATTTAACAAGTAACATACACTAATTGACACGAGTTTGAGCAAACTCATGGAGATAGTGAAGGACAGGGAAGCCTGGGCGTGCTGCAGTCCATGGGGTTCACAAAGAGTCAGCCACAACTTAGTAACTGAACAGCAACATTAACACACTACTTATATTAAGGAGTATGATTTATAAACATCAGTTAAAAAGGCCCATGTCATACCTGATTAAGGGATTGAGTGTATGTTAAAAGGTAGTTTGTCTGTCATCAACAACTGGCCAGAGTTGTTTGTGACTTTCCACTTGGAATTTTTGCATTTGGCATTTTCAAAGTTTTAATCATCATCATGTCAAATGCCGATCCCATGAACCATGATTTCAGGTTGTCATTTGTAAGTACGTTTCCGCCCTTTATGAGTTGGGCTTGTCTTCATTACCAGAGAATGAAAGGCTGACTACACCCTAGCTGTTGTTCTGTGTCACATTTTTACCTTGGGTTTGAGGCCCAGGTGTCCCAATTTTCAGTCATTTTCGTGCCCCTTTAACGTGTGGGCTTCGTGGTTCTTCTCTCGTACCTGTGGTCTGTTACGAATGCGCAGCAGACAGTATAACGGAGCAGATAGCGTGTGTGTGTCAAGACCACAGCGATGCTGAGCGCTGGGCCCTGGTGAGGTGCAGCAGCCATGGGGCTGAGCCGCGAGCCTGCAGAGCCCGTCTCCAGTGCCCCTATGCTCTCGCCGCCTGCACACCCGAGCTTTATGGAAGCATCATTTGGATACCGCACAACTCACCCACTTAAACTGTGTGATTCAGTGTTTTGGGTATAGTCGCAGAATTGTTCAACCATCACCACCATCTGATTTTAGAGCTTTTCATTATCCTAGCAGAAGCCCCGTACCCGTCAACAGTCCCTCCTGTTTCCCTCCTCCCTGCCACCCCACACCACCTCAGTCTCCTTTCTGTCTCAATAGATTTGCCTGTTTTAGAAATTTCACATAAGTGGGATCATACAAAACGTGATTGGCTCTCTTCACTTAGCATCATGTTGTCCAGGTTCACCCACAAGCAGGCAACGGTATGTCATTTGTTTTTACGTGGGAATATATTTCATTGTTCAGATATGTGGCATTTTGTTTATCCATTCATTAGTTGATGGGTTGGTTCCACCTTTTGGCTGTTGGGAATAATGCTGTTACAAACATTCATGTACCAGTTTTTGTGTGGGCTTGCATATTCATTTCTCTTGGGTATCCCTAGGAGTGGAATTATCAGATCATATGGTAACTGTTTAACCATTTTAGGGAGTTGCCTGACTGTTTTCTAGTGTGGCTGTACCACGTTATGTTCCCACCAGCAGGGTATGAAGGTTCCAGTTTTCTGCACATCCTTGCCGACACTTGTTATCCTGTGTCTTTTTGATTCTCGCCATTTCAAAATTTTTTCCTTTTACAGGGAACATTTTAAAACTTACTAACTAAAAGCTCAGAAACAGAGGCTCCTCCTGCCTTCAGTAACACGCAACCCTGAGACCCTCCCTAGAGGCCAGGTTGCGTGTCAGCCGACCACAGGAAAACGTTCCCGTGTTTCCACTGGTCGCCAGATCTGTCCTTTCCACTTCAGTAGCCCTGGACTGACTCAGGCATGTCACCTTTGTCTCTCAGGCCAGCCTCCTCTTCCCTTTCTGGGATGGTTGCAACAGCCTTTCAGAGTCTCTTTGCTTTCAGCTTCTCCCTTTCCAACTCTTTCTCCAGGCGATGCTGAAGTGTTCATTCCAAAACATAGGCACGAGTCTGTCCCTTCCTCAGGGTCCTCCCATGAGTCCCCTTTGGGAAAGGGGACATCACACGTTACATCACTCTTTGGGAAACTTGGCTCTAATGGACAATAAATCTACTGTCAGAGTCTTCAGCAAGATTTGGAAGCTCCGTAATCTGTGTGGCAGGAGTGAAGGTGAGATCATATCACCAGAAGAACATTCTGATGATTTGTTCTATTTTTTTGGGTTACTTTAGATTGAAGGCTTCCCTTGTGGCTCAGCTGGTAAAGAATCCACCTGCAATTCAGGAGACTTGGGTTCAATCCCTGGGTTGGGAAGATCCCCTGGAGAAGGGAAGGCTACCCACTCCAGTATTTTGGCCTGGAGAATTCCATGGACTATACAGTCCATGGGGTCGCATAGTCGGACATGACTGAGTGACTTTCACATTAGATTGAATAAACTCCCTGGCTTTCTTAAGACTTACAAGAAAGCTCTCCATCCTGTTCACCCATGTGGACAGAAGAGCCCGGTGGGCTACAGTCCATGGGGTCACAAAGCATTGAACATGACTGAGCACACACATATATGGTCTCTAGCGAAGAAGAACTAAAGAGCCTCTTTGATGAAAGGGAAAGAGGAGAGTGAAAAAGTTGGCTTAAAACTCAACATTCAGAAAACTAAGATCATGGCATCCAGTCCATCACTTCATGGCAAATAGATGAGAAAACAATGCAAACAGTGACAGACTTTATTTTGGGGGGCTCCAAAATCACTGCAGATGGTGACTGCAGCCATGAAATTAAAAGACGCTTGCTCCTTGGAAGAAAAGCTATGACCAACCTAGACAGCATATTAAAAAGCAGAGATATTACTTTACCAACAAAGGTCCATCTAGTCAAAGCTATGGTTTTTCCAGTAGTCATGTATGGATGTGAGAGTTGGACTGTAAAGAAGGCTGAGTGCTGAAGAATTGATGCTTTTGAACTGCGTGATGTTGGAGAAGACTCTTGAGAGTCCCTTGGACTGCAAGGAGATCCAACCAGTCCATCCGAAAGGAAATCAGTCCTGAATATTCATTGGAAGGACTGATGCTGAAGCTGAAACTCCAATACTTTGGCCACCTGATGCCAAGAACTGACTCATTGGGAAAGACCCTGATGCTGGGAAAGATTGAGGGCAGGAGAAGCGGACGACAGAGGATGAGATGGTTGGATGGCATCACTGGCACGATGGACATGGGTTTGAGTAAGCTCTAGGAGTTGGTGATGGACAGGGAGGCCTGGTGTGCTGTGGTCCATGGGGTTGCAAAGAGCTGGACACAACTGAACGACTAAACTAACTAACTGCCTGTTATCAATCAGTCTCTTTCCAGAAAAGTTAGTAGCCAGTTTCAGGATGGAGAAAGTGAAAGTGTCAGTCATTCTGTCGTGTCCACTCCTGACAACTCCTGCCAGCTTCTGCTGTCCACATGGGTTTGGCCAAAGGTCTCTGTGGCTGTCACTACCAGCTTGGCTGTGTCTTCACTCACTGCACCCCTAGGATCGATGGAACGGTGACGTTTGGACCCTGGAGGCCTGGAAGAATTCAGCCAGACTTGGGGAGAAAGCCCCGCTTAACTTGCTGGGCGTGGTGCCATGTTTTTAGACAGACTCAGACCTTGGCATGGAGTTTCTCATTCGCTTTTTGCTGAGTCAGTATTGACTCATTAGCTGGGATTGCTTTGCTGGCAGGGCTGTGTGCGTTTCCTCTTGCTGCCCCACTGACTGCAACCAAGCTAATAACAATCACCACCCCTCCTGTTTATGCAATATTCTGCTTGTACTTTTACAAAGTTCCTTCATTTTTCTTTTTTTTTTCCTGTTGGAGCCTCTTAATAATTGTATGACATAGGCATTCTTGTCTTCACTGAGGAAACTGAGGTTCAGAGAAATTAAATGATTTACTTAAGATATTACACCCATTAAGCGTCCAAACTGGAATGCTGATAAGAAATCTTCAGACTCTGAATTGTTGCTCCTGAACCACTCAGGCTGCTTTCAGATGACTTCTTTCCTTTTGCTTTTTAAAGTTTAGCTTGATTAGGATGTTTCTGGGCATAGATTTTAAAAAATTTATATGGCTCGGGGTTTGTTGAGCTTCCTGAATCTGTACATTTACGTGTGTTTTTTTTTGCCAAATTTGGGGAATTTTCAGCCATTATTTCTTCAAAAACTGTGCGTTTTGTTTTGTTTCATCTCAAACTCCTATGACACGACTTTTAGAGCTTTTCTTGTCTCATAGGACTGTTTTTATCCCCCCTGTTTTTTTCCTCTCCATTGTTTCCATTGGGTGTATTGTTAATCTATCGTCAAATATGCTTGTTTAATTCCTTTGTGGTTCAAAAAAATATTTGTGTAATTTTTATTCTGTTTAAAGTTGCTAGAGGTTTTTTCCCTGCATGGCCTAGAAGTGGTTTACTTTGGTAAATGTTGCATATAACCTGAGAAGTGTGCGTATCCTGCCATTTTGATGGTGGAATGTTAAGCTAAGTATCAGGTACTTAGTTGGTCAGTGGTGTTGTCTATTCTGTATCCTTTCTGATTTTACAGAACTCGTCCCCTCAGTTACTCAGGTAATTCACCACCTGGTGAAATTTTCAGTTCAGTCTTTTTCTCAAGTTTCTCTTTGCTTTTTCTTTATATCTTCTATTTCTTTGCTGAGATTTTATCTTTTCATTTGTTTCAAGTGTGTTTGCCCTTACTTTGCGGAACATAAAGTCTTGTTGTGATAAGACTATCATCTTGAAGTTGTGGTCTACTGATTTTTATTTTCCATTGCCAGTTGGCTTTTTCCTGGGCTCTTCCTATGCTGAGTGATCATAGACTTAGGTTACAGACGTCTCACAGCTGCTGTTGTGAGGTGCTGGGGCCTTGCTTGCGTCCTGAGGGGAGCGTAGGTGATTCTGGTTTGGTGGGTGTTCCACACCATGGCTCTCTGGTGCCCTCTGTGGACCAGGCTGCACTTCTGGTTTCCAAGTCTGAGGTTCTCCTTGGGCCAGTCCTGTGGGTGCCTTCCTGGAGCTCAGTTACTGGAGCCCATGGCTTGCCACTCAGGATTCGTGCCCCCATGCTCGCTCCACGGTGAGCCCAGGTCAGGTACCACTTTAGCAAACCACTGTCTTCACCTCTGTCCTTTCCACCGTCTCCCCAGCACTGTCCAGAGGCCTCCCCTCCCTGTCTCTCCACAACAAAGCCAAGATTTGAGTTCCCTGCTGTGTGTGTGGGGGGGACCAATTGGTCAGAGGACAGAGAGGGGAAATCGAAGTGATGGGGACTGGCCCTGTGGTTGTGGGACTGGTCGCTTGGGTCCCTTGGTGTCCTGGTCTTGAATGACTGCCATCATGGTGCCGTTTCATAGAGGTACTGCCCAGGGGCTGGGGGCTGGGAGAAAGAGAGGAGAAAAAAGAACAAGCCCAGAGGACCCCCTCTCCCACCCTTTCATGATGTTCAGAGGAACTTGGATTTCAGATCTCCTTCCCAAATCCACCTTCTATAATTTACTTTTCAGACCATCAGAGAGCTGCTGTCTGCATTGTATATCAGATTTATAGTTGGATTCAGTAGGGGTGACAGGGGATGGGTTATTTGTGTTTACTCCATCTTTTCCAGAATAGGAACTCCTCATGTTTTTAAAAAGCATAAATCAATTCATGTCAGTCATCTGCTCAAGACTCTAAAGATAGCTTCCCATCATCCTTAGAATAAAACTGAACTTTTTGCACAACCTTTACTCTGTCATTAATTTTGCACCTCTCTGCTCTTGGCTCATTCTATCTCTTGATTTCACCCTGCTCTAAGATTTGGCCTTAACTGCCTTCTCTGAAAGCACTCCTCCAAGACCTTCACACGATCGCCTTCTTATCATGTGGGTCTGCAATGAAATGCCATTTCATCAGAGATGCCCTCCTTTGCCATTACATCTGAAGTTAGTTGTTATCTCTATGATTTCAGGTTGTTGGTCAGTTGCTAAGTCGTGTCTGACTGTTTTGCGACCTCACGGACTGTAGCCTGCAAAGCTCCTCTGTCCATGGGATTTCCCAGGCAAGAATACTCCTCGTAGCTCAGTCGGTAAAGAGTCTGCTGGCAATGCAGGAGACCCAGGTTCAATTCCTGTATTGGGAAGATCCACTGGAGAAGGAAATGGCAACCCACTCCAGCATTCTTGCCTGGAGAATCCCATGGACAGAGGAGCCTGGCAGGCTACAGTCTGTGGGGTTGCAAGAGTCGGACATGACTAAGTGACTAAGCACAAGCACACACACAGCACAGTACTGGAGTGGGTTGTCATTTCCTTCCTCAGGGGACCTTCTTGACCCAGGGATTGAACACACATTTCCTGCTTTGGCATGCAGGTTCTTTACCACTGAGCCACCTGGGAAGCCCATGATTTCAGAAGATGGACTTAATTTAAAAGAAAAAATTGTTATCACGTGTGTGTTGTTCTCTACCTTAAGTCCTAGCCCACATCTCACACTAGCCATCTCTGTGGCAGCCAGATTTACGAAGGGTGACTTGACAGCACCTCAGCTCCGCTCTGCTGGGTTCAGTTCAGTCGCTCAGTTGTGTCTGACTCTTTGCGACCCCATGAATCACAGCACGCCAGGCCTCCCTGTCCATCACCAACTCCCGGAGTTTACCCAAACCCATGTCCATCGAGTCGGTGATGCCATCCAACCATCTCATCCTCTGTCGTCCCCTTCTCCTCCTGCCCCCAATCCTTCCCAGCATTAGGGTCTTTTCCAATGAGTCAACTCTTCGCATCAGGTGACCAAAGTATTGGAGTTTCAGCTTCAACATCAGTCCTACCAATGAACACCCAGGACTGATCTCCTTTAGGATGGACTGGTTGGATCTCCTTGCAGTCCAAGGGACTCTCAAGAGTCTTCTCCAACACCACAGTTCAAAAGCATCAATTCTTCAGCACTCAGCTTTCTTCACCGTCCAACTCTCACATCCATACATGATCACTGGAAAAACCATAGCCTTGACTAGACAGACCTTTGTTGGCAAAGTAATGTCTCTGCTTTTAAATATGCTATGTAGGTTGGTCATAACCTTCCTTCCAAGGAGTAAGCGTCTTTTAATTTCATGGCTGCAATCACCATCAGCAGTGATTTTGGAGCTCAAAAAAATAAAGTCTGACACTGTTTCCACTGTTTCCCCATCTATTTCCCATGGAGTGATGGGACCAGATGCCATGATCTTAGTTTTCTGAACGTTGAGCTTTAAGCCAACTTTTTCACTCTCCTCTTTCACTTTCATAAAGAGGCTCTTTAGTTCCTGTTCACTTTCTGCCATAAGGGTGATGTCATCTGCATATCTGAGGTTATTGATATTTCTCCCGGCAATCTTGATTCCAGCTTGTGTTTCTTTCAGCCCAGCATTTCTCATGATGTACTCTGCATATAAGTTCAATAAGCAGGGTGACAATATACAGCCTTGACGTACTCCTTTTCCTATTTGGAACCAGTCTGTTGTTCCATGTCCAGTTCTGACTGTTGCTTCCTGACCTGCATACAGGTTTCTCAAGAGACAGGTCAGATGGTCTGGTATAGCTCTCGATTTCTGGAATGTTCTGAGGGTCTTCTCTGTGGCTGAAACACAGGGCCTTTACAGGGCCTGCAGCGAGTGTGGGGCATTGACTCTTTGCAGGGAAACTTGACCTAGGCGGTGGGGGCTGCTCGACAAATAATCCCCTATCCTCCGCCTGAGGGCACCCTTGCGGCGCAGCCCACGGCTCAACCTGCTTCCCTTGGTGTCCCCTCCCCACACACCCACTCCCACCCCAGCCCTCTTCTCAGTCTCAGCTTTCTGGGGGTGGGGGCCCAGGCTAAGGCAACATTCTAAGTGACTTTAAAAAGATCTCGTAAAAAACACGTTAAGTGTAAGCAACATGTACAGAAAGGCTAAAGCAGAGACATCACTTTGCCAACAAAGGTCCGTCTAGTCAAAGCTGTGGTTTTCCCAGTAGTCATGTATGGATGTGAGAGTTGGACTATAAAGAAGGCTGAGTGCCGAAGAACTGATGCTTTTGAAATGTGATGTTGGAGAAGACTCTTGAGAGTTCCTTGGACTGCAAGGAGATCCAACCAGTCAGTCCTAAAGGAAATCAGTCCTGAATACTCATTGGAAGGACTGATGTTGAAGCTGAAGTTCCAGTACTTTGGCCACCCGAGGCGAAGAGCCGACTCATTGGAAAAGACCCTGATGCTGGGAAAGATTGAAGGCGGGAGGAGAAGGGGACGACAGAGGATGAGATGGCTGGATGGCATCACCGACTCGATGGACATGAGTTTGGGTAAACTCCAGGAGCTGGTGATGGACAGGGAAGCCTGGTGTGCTGCAGTCCATGGGGTTGCAAAGAGAAAAGCTGAGACTGAGAAGAGGGCTCGGGTGGGAGTGGGTGTCTGGGGAGGGGACACCGAGGGAAGCAGGTTGAGCCGTGGGCTGCGCCGCAAGGGTGCCCTCAGGCGGCGGACAGGGGATTATTTGTCGAGCAGCCCCCACCACCCAGGTCAAGTTTCCCTGCAAAGAGTCAATGCCCCATACTCGCTACAGGCCCTGTGCAGGCCCTGTGCTTCAGCCACGGAGAAGACCCTCAGAACATGACTGAGCGATTGAATGACAGCAAAGGGGATAATCATCAACCACGCAGCTTGTCAGAGCTTTACATTTTGCTGTATTTGCTCCTGTGTTTCTAATTTAAAGAAAGAAAAATGAAACTGTTAAAGCTCTGCGTGCTCCTCTGTGACCCTATTCTCTTTCCCCCTCACGGAGAGTGACTACTACCCTCCAGTTGACTATTATCAGCAATACAGAGTAATTTTAAGTATTTTAAACTTGATATAAATGTATACTGTAATTACCTCCTGCCACGTGCTGTTCGCTCAGCCTTGTTAACATGAGACTTAGCCTGCAGTGAGGTCTGGAGTTAATTCATTTTTGCTTATATATATATATGTTTCCAGTGTGTGACTGTTACAGGTTTACTTACTATTACTTTACATTTGTGTGTCTGCGTCTGGGTTGTTTTTTCCTTCTCTGGTGTGTTTATCACTCCCCAACTACTTTGGGCCTTCATATTACAGCTTTTATAGCAATTCTTGATATCTGGTTGGTCAAATCCCTTCCAAAAACCTTTCTCGTTGTTGTTTCACATTTCTTGGCCTTTGATCTTATGTATGAATTTTAGAAGTAGTGTATCAAGTTTGACCAAAACCAGAACTCTGTTGAGATTTTTTATTGAGTTCCTTTAAATTTATGTAAACCAGGAAAGAAGTGCAAGGCGTGCTAAGTTGCTTCAGTTGTGTCTGATTCTTTGTGACCCTGTGAACTGTAGCCCGCCAGTCTATGCCTTCCATGGGATTTTCCAGGCAAGACTACTGGAGTGGAAAAGAAATAAGTCATTTTAAAATACCAAGTTTTCCTATCCTTGAACATAAAACATCTCTGTATTTATTCATCACCTTTAATATCATTCCATAAAACTTCAGAATTTTTTCCATAAATGTCCTGTATACATTTTGTTAGATTTATTCCTAGGTGCATTGCTATTGTAAATATATTTTTTAAAAAATTATATTCTATTGTTGATTTTAGTTGATATATAGAGATGTTGTTGTTATTGATTTTGTGTGTGGATGTATGTCTTAACCCTGTATTCAGCAACAGGGTTCAAAAGAACCCATTTTTCCTTATTTTATGAAATATGACTGAATTCTTTTTTCACTTTTAATTCCCCTTATCTTTCTCAGCTCACTCCCCTCGTAAGAATTTGGGGTCTGTGAAAGCGGAGACCCTGTTTCTTTTGTTGATTTCCATATCCCAAGTGCTTAGAATAGCACCTGACACATGACAGGGACTCAGTAGATATTTATGTGAATTAAAAAGTAAAACTGTCTTTATTGTGGACAGAGGAAATGGTGCGTCCTCACTCTATAGGCATGGCCTCACACGCGTATTCTTTGTGTGGACTGTGCTTCTCCTTTCCACCTGGCAGCCTCATCCGGCCCTCTGACTGCGCTCCAGGTTCCTCTCAGCTGCTGGGCCTTTGCTGCCCGCCCCTCCTCCCCCTGTCCTGACCAGGCAGATGGATCTAAAGCTTTGCTCTGATCTCAGTTCTTCCAGGTAGCTTTCCTGGGCTTCCCTGTACTCCAGAAAGATGGATCCAGAAAAATGAACAGCAAACCAACCAACAAAACAAAAATAAAACCAAAAAGCACACAAGAATTAAAAGTGAATTATATGCTCAAGCCCCAGGTTAAAGCTTAAGAGAAACATCCAAAGTGATATGGAAAGATACACAGAGTAAGTGACATGATGGTGGCACACGGTGCTGTGGCAGTTTGGGAAAGAGAATTAATTTATGAATAAAAGGTAGAAAGCGAAGATCCACCAACATCTCATGCTGTCAACAGTTAGGAGGAACAGAAACCCTGGATCAAGCTGCCCCCGCAATCAGACAGGGAGTCAGAAAAAATAAAGGCCAGAAAAGTATTATATTCCAACATCCATCATTTCTGTGCAGTTATATCTAACAACTATATTCCACAAGTGAAAACAACACAGATTTGAGTCTTGTCTTTTCTGCTTAAAAAAAAATAATCACTTCAGTTTTCCACCTCTGATAAATGTTTTATGAATTCCCCTTTCTGATGAAAGATTTTGCTGTGATTAAAGATTTCATGAAGTTATGACAAGGGCAGAATAGATCTTCATTCTCGAAAGCTCATTTTCCTGTGGGATGAGTGAAGAGCCCTCTCGTAGGCAGCTGTCAGAGCTCATGAATGGTTTTCCAAGTGCTGCACCTCTGAGAGGACACCCCCACCCACAGAATCCACAACCAACTGCAGACACATCGGGTGACATCTCCCAGTGCACGGCCGGACGATCCAGCCACTGCTGCCCTTCCTCCCTTGAGAGTAGGTGCATGCAGTAGGTGTGTGTTTTGAAAATGTGGTATTTCACACGTGCCAGGTGGTCTTTGGATGATGCCAGTCTCTGTGTATATGCTTGTGTTTGTGTGTGTGTGTGTGTGTGTGTATGTGTGTGTATGTGTGTGTATGAACCCCTGGGCAAGTCACGGTGCCCTCTCCACCTCAGTTCCCTTCTCTGGGAAGGACGGAGGTTGCGGTCTGGACTGGAACACGTGTCTTCATCCACTGTGAGCTCTGCAGGATTTCCAGCTCCAGGTGTGGACGGTCTCGGCCATCCGCCAGCATCTTTCACCATCTCCTGAGCCTCCCTCTCCTTTCCCCTCAGTGGGTCTCAGGAGGACGACCTCCCCGGGCTCTTGTACAAAATAACTACATGCGGGCAGCCCGGCATGTGTGGGTGCTTCCTCTCTCCTCTTCGCTTAACCACCAGCGAAACCTTACATCACCACACTTGGAGAAGCACCTCTGAGAGTTCTGATGCCCTTTGGAAGGTCACGTTTTAAAGAAACGCTTAGCTGAAAATGACCCAGAGCACAGATCCTTTTCCAAGTCTTCTCTTTTTTTCTTTATGAAAATCTAGGTACCCTTTTCCCCCAGGAGGGAGAATGGCTCTGCCTCTGTTGCTGGCTGCACTGTCTGCTCCTGTCTTGGGCCTGGGTGTCCCGGTTTCCATGAGCGGGTACTTCTTGATCAGCTGTCACGCTGTGACACTTGGCATTTGAGATGCTGTGTTAGTTTTAGGCAAGCATTCGACCGTAATGGGGACCTGACAAATGGAAGCCAGCACAAACCACAGCATGAGTGGCTGGACTTCTCTTTTACACATGTAGCTAGTGAGTGTGTACTGTCATTTTCCAGACCCCCGCAGGCCCCACCCGACCCCCCCACACCATGGTGATTGTCCCCCTCACCCCCGAAAGCCCTGAGCTTTCTGGGTCCTGCTCCTCCATGAGTGGGGAGGAAGGGAGGAAGGGAGTTGGGAGATGGAAGGGAGGCATCGTCCCCTTTCCAGGACTTGTCATCTTATTTGGGACGGAAAGTCTCTAGAAGCTGATTATTTGGTGTACCTTCGTCTGGTGGCTATCCCCCTCTGGGCCTCCGGTGGTAGGCACCTGATTTCTGCAGCTTTACCATCTGCAGTAGAGAAAGCAGGAAGATGAGGTTTCAGGTGTGGTGCGTGACCTCGTGGTGTCGCGCACAGTTCTGGAGGGGCTGAGGGGAGGTCCCCATGAGGACTCTCAGTGAACATGCACGTGGTGTGGACACGGCTCTCTGTGTACCCCTGCTCAGTACCCAACCTGGCACTCACAAAAATCCCGGACCATGAAGCTGTGGTTGTTTATTGAACTACACCATATGCCAAGTGCTTTCCCACTGGGTCAGGCCTCCTGGTGGTTATGTGTTTGAGGCTTGGAGAACTCAAGGTCCCTTCCCAAGGTCACTCGACATGTAAAGGGCACAGCTGGGTTGTAAGCCTGTGCCCCAGGATCAAGGAGGCCTCCTGTGCAAACCCACTGTGTAGAATTGAGAATTGGTTCAGAGTGAGTCTTCTCCATAAGCCTTTGTGATGGGGCACAATGTTTTGATAAACCGCACCTCTGACGTGCCCCAGGACCATCAGATCTTCAGGGAGGAGGGGCAGAGTCACTCTTCTCTTTGTCAGAAGATGCCGACCTGGGCTCTGTCTTTTGCCGCAGCACCCGGCAATGCCACCTGCTCCTGGATGTCTTCAACTCCACGGAGCACGAGCTGAGCGTCCGCGCCCGGAGCGACGAGGAGCTCATCCTGCACGTGGGCGAGTGCCAGAGGTAAGTGTCCCCCCGGGTCCCCGGCCCTGCTGTTGTCACCTGCAGGGGAGCCAAGTCAGGCCAGCCCCTGAGACCTTGGGGGCTGGGCAGTCTGGCCCCCCTTTCAGAGACACTGCAGTCCTTATTCAGGTTCAGTGAAAGGATGGGAGTGGTTGTAAGGTCAAGGGAGAGCCTGCTGATGTCCATCAAGCACCACCTCTAAGGACACGCAGACCTCTGGGCAAGACCTTTCACTTTCAGATCCTTAGGAAAGCTGTATCAGGGCACTGGGTATCGATCTGAGGGGTGTGTATCAGCATCAGTGGGAAGTTCCTTGGAGGAGTTAATGCCGCAGCAGCCAAGGTAGGCTCAGGCCTTTGGGAGAGATGGCACCTTCACCCGAGCTCAGCCCACGGAGGCCGGTTTCTTACAAAAGTAAATGTACACATACTCCACCCAGCTATCCCAACGCTAGTTGTTCAAGAAAAGTTAAAAAAAAATATGTTTACAAAAGACCTGTAAAGAATGTCCCAAGTCAAAAGCTAGAAAGAGCTTGGGTGTCCATCATGGGAGCAGGACTACCCAACAGTGGCGTTTCCCTCATGGAATATCACTCAGCAGGCAGAACTAGCAAACTCCTAACACAGCACCACGGGTGAGGTCAGGAAGCTCACACTGAGCACAGGTGCCTGACCCAGCGTGGTTCCAGGCATCTGAGACCCCAGGACCAGCGAGACTCTGCTGAGACGATGGTAAAAGCAGAGCATTGCTTCTGGAGAGGACGGGGTGGGCTTTGACCAGGAAAGGGCACAGGGCATATTCTGGGTGATGGTCACGTTGTGTGACTCGATATTTGGGTGTGGATTACACAGGTGTTTTGCCATTGTTAAAATTTAGCCAATGTGCACTTAAGATTTGTGCGTCCCACTGTTAAGTCGATTTTCTATCAAAAGGAAAACTGTCAGCACACGTGGAACTTTGCCTGTTGGAGGACTTGGGGGTGGTGTCTTGCAATAGCTGAGCTAGTCTCGGGAATGCCTAAAAAGTTAAATTCCTGGCAGGGGGCTGGAAAGGCGGACAGAGTGAGCTGATCAAACAGAGTAAAATGTTAGTTACGGGATATGTCATACAATGGGTAGAGAATGGTCTCTGAGGAATTCTTTCAACTCATAAGAAGACACTGGGAAGAAATGAGCAAACGGAAGAGCAGCGGAGCCTGATTCCCCTCCCCCAACCTTCCTTCCTCTCCTTCCTCTGGGGGGTCTCTGTGTCTCTAGGGTGTGGCATCATCACACCGCACTTCACTACATTGTCGTGTTTATTTACGGCCACAGTAAGCACTGTTTTCAGAGGTGTTTGTTTGATGACTTAAGTGGTTGCTCATTGTGTCTCTCTGCATGTCCTTTAGTCACTCTCAATCAGCGTTATGCTTTGGAGCTGAATGTGATCCGGTTTTGCCTTCCAATGACGCCTCATGCCCGGTTCCCGCGTGCGCCCGTTCACCCATCTCCGCACTGATCCACACGAGATCGCTCCCAGGGTGCGGCCGTCTAATGCCCCCGTCAACAATGACCCAGGAATGCCCAGTTGTGCCCACTGTCCAGGGCTGGTAGTCGGGAGGGCTTTATGGCCTAACCCTTGAGAGGAAGGACACCCCGCCCGACAACTTGTTCTCGCAGGTTCTTGCCATGTGGCTGCCTGCAGGGACCACGTACTGCTGCGTGGAGGCCGTGGTGGTGGCGCTGAATGCTCTGGCTCTGGGGCGTAAGGACAGCTCTTTCCTGGGGCGCTGGCCCATCCTTGGGGTCAAGGCCACCGGCAGCCGCCTGGGCCACGTGCTGGTCTCCAAGTGGGGCAGGAGACCGTCTGCCTTGTCTAGACATTTAGGTGCAACCCGAGATCCCAGAGGGCACCATTCAGGTCGTCTCATGACACCAATAATAAAACCTGCTTTTAAAAAATGTACAGATCGCCGAGTCTGTTCTAAGGTTGACTCACTCCTGGCGGCGCCGGAAGTCTCAGCAAATTCTAACGAGCCCATTCACAAACCAGCACAGTTCGTTCTTGTGCTTCCGGCTTCTTCCTTGTTAAGCTTTGTGCTTAAGTTCTCATTTCTCAGTGCTCCTAGCTCACATATTCTTTATTCATTCATAAAATATTCATTCAATAAATATCACTGCTTCCAGAACATGCTCCGTGGAGCCTGCATCAGGATGAGTAAGTTAGGACCCTCCGTGGCCAGGGAGTGATGACAGTGTGGCAAGGGTCTTGCGAAGCTGGGTTGTTTGTGGGGGGCGGTGCAGCCAAGATCACGATCCCCGTCTGTCTGGGGAGTCAGCTTGGTGCTGTTCCCCCAGCCCTACTAGCCCACGGGCGTCCTGTGTTTGTGGGACGCAGGAGTCCCCGTGCCCCCCTCTAGACCTCTCCAGCCTTGCCTGGTTCTGACACATGCTCCATCTCTGTGGAGGGGTCCCGGGCCGTTTGTCTGATGGAGCCAGTCTGGGGGAGGAAGCTGTGGTGGGTGGACCTTGCCCAGCAGCCGTGGGACACCCCGAGACTAGGCTGTGGTCCTTGTCCCTCCAGGCTCTGTCTCCTTGGAGCCCCGTCCCTCCTCCCCTCCGGAGTCCTGAGCTCAACACCCTCTAGGCTCTTCCCGCGCTGTGCGGAGCCAGCCCCAGCACACCTCAGCCTCCCCGGGCGCTGATGCGGGCTGCCCTTGGACAGGCTCAGCCACCCTGGGGTGGGCAGGGCAGGCGGCTCCCCGAGTGGTGAGCAGTCCTCAGACTCTGGTGTGATCGTCTAGTGTGGCACAGCCTCCCCTTCAGTGGGACGCTGTCCCTGAAAGCCGCGTAGCTGTGAGCCTAGTCTTGGCAGAGCCCTGGCATCCTGGGGCGCCAGGCATTGGACAGGAGAGGGACCAGCTCCAGTTGGACTGTTGGGGTGCCCGCGTCTCTCCCCCACTCCTTCTGGGTAGGAAGGTGTACCCAGGACAAGAGTAACACGTCCTCTGGAGTGCAGAGTCACAGTGTCTGAGCCCCGGGTATTAGGAGCAGTTTCGGTGCTCTGTCCTCCTAGCACCCTTGCACGAGAACGTCTGTCCATGGGTTACAGACAAGCAGACTGAGTCAGAGATCAGAGGCACTTCGTGGGGGCTCAGGTCTGCCTGACCCCGTGGCTGAGCGTTAGGATGGCTAGAGGAGGTCGGGGGAGCAGGTTTTGTTCTGTCTCCTCCTCCTCTCTGTGCAGCCTTAGGTCAGCCGTGACCAGCACTAATCCACTGTCACCCGTCCAGGCCGGGAGGAGGGGTGGCGGAGCGACCGGCTGGGCTCCGACTTTCAGGGTGTTCAGGGATTCAAGCGTTTCCTGAGTGTCCGGTGAGGGGCGTGAGGGACTGCTTCATAGGCTGAATATTCGAGCTTCTAACTTGGAAATAACACTCTTAACCCCCGTATTTCTTAGAGAGATCTCTTTTCATCTTGTAATTTAAAAGACAGCATTTCAGCAAATGGATGGAGCAAGTACCTTTCACCTTCCTCATCTCTTCCTCTGAAAGGTCCTTTGGAAATCAGTGACTCATCTCTGTTTCTGTGGCCTGGTTGATACATTTATTCTGTAATTAAGGGCCATTTGTTCACCTCACTTCCGCCTAACACGATTTGTGTCTGCACCAATTACACTTCCTGGGGCTCCATGCCATCGGCCATAACATTGAGAGTGTCCCTGGGACTTGAAGCTAGGTAGATGCCTGTAGTAACGTCCACTTTTACCTGAAGCGTGTTGTGAACAGGATCCCATTTTCACAGGCACTCTCGCCTTTAATCCTCATCCTCAGGGTACGGGCACTGTGCCCTTTTCTGCCTCCTGTGAGCGAGGTCACGGCTATGCTGGTGGTGGAAGCTGGAGCCCAGGGCTGCCCAGTGGCCCCCACACCTCTCCTCGGGAGTCATCTACTCCTCTTTAGGCTGTGTCCCCAGGCCCTCTGCCTTCAGTTTCAAAAGTTGGCCAGAAACCGTAGAACGCTTTCGGAGTGAAACATCATAAACTTCCTTAAGAAAATACAGTGTCCCCAGCAGCAAATTTACTGGAAAAATTAAGATATGATAATTATTGTGTTTTTGCTTAATTATCAAACCATTAAAATTAAATTTCACGACAACCCTCATTACTCATAAATCTCTATGTACCGTAGCAGATGTTGTCTCAGGCCACCCCGCCTTGTCCGCCCTCCCTTGCGGGGAACCCCGGCCTGCTCCGCGGCCCTGCATCGGCTGGTCCAGGTGTCACCTCCCTGGGGGCCCCCCTGCTGGGTCTCTGGGAATAGATGAGCCCGTCACGTGTCCGGACAGCACACTGTGTGGGTCCTGGAGCGGCTTTCCTGCCAAAGGGGCACAAGAATCCCAGCAGGGTCTCCTCGGCGCCAGGCCACTTCAGTGATGGAGCTGCAGGGAAAGGGCGTGTCCTTATTCTTGCTTTTACTGGGAAACTTTCCTGTGGACAATTCAAACATATAGAGAAGGTGCCCATAAGAGGACTTCTCACCCAGCTTCTACCACTAGTGATTCATGGCCAGTCTTTTCCATCTCTCCCTCACCAGCTTCCCCATGTCCTTGTGTTATTTTGAAGCAGATTTAAGGTGACCTCTTATTTTGTCTGTAAACATTTTAATTGTCAACACTGGAGCGCTTTTTAAAAACCTAACTGCAATGCTGTACCATGTTTTAAAATGAACATCGTCAACATTGGAGCCTTTTTAAAAAACCTAACTGCAATGCCGTACCATGACGAACAGTTCCTTCATACTAATGTATACATTTCTAATGACCTTGGTGTCATTTGTTTTTTAAACACTGTTTGGAATCAGAATTCAAGAGGTCAATTAGCATCCAGTCCGTTTTGAATCTGTAGGTTCCCTGTGCGTCTCTCCCCCACAGCTGTCCATGGACCACATCAGGGCCCCCAGGTGGGGATTGGCCAGTTGGATGCCTCTGGTGGTAGTGACCTTGCTCCTGCGACTGACTTCTTTTTCTTTATTCCTCATTAAATTGGTAGTAAGCTCTAGAGGCTTCATCATGTTCTGTGATTCTTTTTTTTTTGCAAAGAATCTCCATCAGAAGGCATTGGTGTCTGGCTTATCTGCTTTCTGTGATGGAACCATTATTATTAGATCTTTTCCTCTTATCTAACCTTGCACCCCACACGCATGCCTTTTCATCCCCAGCGGATCAGTCAACATTAAGAAAACTCACTGACTCTTTTTCATAAGCTCAGGATGAAACACATAATAGGCATTTTCTGTCTGGTGTTTGGAAAATGACCAGATGAAGACGTGCAGCCGTCTTCCGTGTCTGTGTCTCTGCGCTCTAAGTCACCCCACTCGTCGGATAATTAAGGCTCAGCAGCTGCTCAGGCAGAGACATCGGGGTGACACTGGTGCCGTTTAGGGCTCTCAGAGGCCTGGCGGGATGGGGAAGCCTTGCAGCTGCCTCTGGGAGCTGAGCAGCTCGGGCTCTGGCAGGACCAGGCTGCGGCCCCCACGGGAGCTGACGGGAGTGGAGGGAGTTCGGATCAGCCTGAGCAGCATCTGTGTGTGTTTATTCTATGTTATGCTGCCCCCTCCAAAACCAACGGCAGCTGGTCATTGTGTTTTTCCAGGGCAAGGGTTATTTTCCCCATCTGATTAACAGCTTACTGGAGCTTAGGATGGGAGAGGTGGGTGTTTCCTGTGGCCGAGTGTTGTGGGAGGTGGGAGTGGCCTCGTCTCGGCTGGAACTGAGTGGACCTTGGATGCCAAGGTGGAAGGAAATGAGTCTTAGTACATCTTTAATGATGGACACATTTGAAGATGTCTTTGTCATTTGGGTTTTCCAGTTTTAACCTGCAGGACAAATGACAGCTTTACTGCTGGGTTGAAATCTTCCTGTGCAAGCCACGGTCAAAGCCACGTCTGTCCTTGGAGGGGAAGGGATGGTCACAAGAGAGTTCAAGGCAAGAGAGTGTCAGATTGACCTTTCAGGAAGTGTCTGGAAGGGGTGACGGCTGGCGAGAGCCTGGGTGCAGGCAGGTGTCCAATCTGGGATTTGCACCAGGTTGTAGGAGGCCTGCTGCAGTGAGCAACCCCCCACCCCCGCCCTGCACTGGCTCCATGGGTGGTTCTGCCTGTGAGTCAAGAGCTTCCATCCTCTCCAGACGCTGGAGATGGAGGTGTTACAGGAGAATGGCTCAGAGGACTCAGAGGGTGTTGGGAGGGAAAGGCCAGCCAGTGACTGGACAATCGAATAGGTCAAGGGCAAGGCTGAGTGTTAGACCAGTGCAGAGGGGGCACCAGAGGAGGGTCAGGGCAGCAAACAGGCACCCGAGAGGTGGGGGGAGTCGGGTCACGGGGCAAAGGCTGCGAGTCTCTCAGTTCAGTGTAAAGAGACGAGCACGTTCACATGGCATTCTGTGCCCCCCACCCCGCAGACCGGCTCCTTACTGTTCTGTTTGTTTCATGCTTGCTGTTGTGTATTCTGTAGCCATGGACCAAGGTAGAAGGACGTGTATCTATCACTGCAAAGTCCCCTGGGCTCCCCTGTTTATCCCTCCCTCCCTGCTGACCCCTGGTAACCACTGGTCTTTTTCCTAACTCCTTAGTTTTGCCTTTTCCAGAAGGTCACAGAGTGGGGAGTATATAGGATGTAGCCTTTTAGGGCTGACTTCTGTTGTTTAGTGACAATGTGCTGAAGGTTCTTCCTCCATGTCTTTTCATGACTTGATAGCTCATTTCTTTTTAGCACTGAGTGTTCATGAACAGGATTCGGTGTGGACGTAAGTTTTCAGCTCCTTTGGGTGGATACCAAGAAGCGTGACTGATGAGCGTATATGGTTAAGAGTTTGTTTATTTTTGCCAGAATCATCGTGCACTTTCAAAAGCCAAAAACAAAGCATTCCTTTCTGCCTCTTTGTCACCCAGTTCCCAATTGCTGTTCCATACCAGAAGGGAAAGAAAGAGAAAGAGAAAGCGCTGGAGTGAAACAGCACACGGCCTGGCGGGGGCTCGTGGCGCCCTGCTGTGTTCGGGAGGGCCCCCCTGGACCCAGCCCACTGCATCCGCTCCTCATCCTGGAAGCTTCGGGCTTCCCTGCTCCTCGCCGCTTCTCCACGCATCCTCTGCATCTCCAGCTGTGACAGCCGTATTCTCTGGCACGACTGTCTCCGCCCTGGGAGCTACCTCTGGGCCAGGGTCACGTTCTCACTGTTGCTGGCTCCCTGCCTAGGGCCTAGGAACCGAATTGAATCACTTTCTGTATCATTCAGTTTAGGCTGTTTCTCTGCAGTAACAAAAGACCTCGAATCTTAGTTGTTTAGTAAACAGAAAGGTTTTTTCTCATTCACGTTCCGTGCGCACCACGGTTTAGCTCTGCTCCATTTTGCTTTCATTTGTGAGCCATGTGCTGGTTTAGGGGAGAGGAATAGGGAAAGGGACAGGCCACACGACAGCTGGGGAGATCTCTGCTTGGATGTGGCCCGTGTCACTTCTGCACATTGTGTTGGTCAAACGAGTCACAGGACAGCCTGGGGTCAAAGAGGGGTCAGTGGGCAGTCCTGCAGGAAGGGCACTGAGATGTGGACGGGGCTGCGGTCCAAGTACATCCTTTGTGTCTAAACGGGAATGGCCACACTTCTTTGTCTTCATCTTTCATTTTTGCTGTCTTTAAAGGATAGTTGCTTTTGTCCCATAGGAACATATAACGTGATAGTTGACTCTGCATTCTTTTGTTCTCCACATCGTTTCAGAAGGTGTTACCAGAATCCCCATCATATCCTAAGCGCCACGCTGGTGCCATGTGGGAAATGGCACACAGACATACCCACACTGCCTGGCATGATGCACATGTGTGCTCGGCGTGGAAATGAACCCCTGGTTGTCTTAGTTGGGGTTTGCTGGGCACCTGTGTCAGACTCGAGCCACTGTGGCTGAGAGCCCAGCTTCTGTGCTCAGGCTTCGGTAACACGGGGGCCAGAAAGGGATGGGTGTGTGACACCTCGAAGGTGCTGGACATCGCACTGCCAGCCTTACACACTTGCTTATTGAGCCACAGCAGCCTGCAGTGAGGGCAGCCCGAGTCATCTGATAAAGAGGGGGCTGAGACCGTGGCTGCCTTGTCCCCCATCAGAGAGATTCTGGTAGGTGGGGCCAGAGTCCTCGCATGTCCCGCCCCACGTGTGCTTGAGTCCAGTGAGGACTGGATGCGGGGCACCTGGTGTCTGGTCTGCTGCTCTGGGGTCACCTGGCACAACCTCGCCCTGTGTCCAGCTCCCCTCTAGGATGAGAAGGTCAAGCCAGGCACCTTGTCCCTCTGCCCTGGAGCCCTCGCCTGCCTCTTAACTCAGAGCCTGGCCTGGAGGGAGTGGTCCTGGGTATTGGTCAAAGCCAGCCTCCTATTAGCATCCTGTTTAAAGTTCATTGGTTTTTTTTTTTTCTTTCCTCCCAGAATTGATATGTTCCAGGGACCTTTTTCTCTTTAAAAACCTCCCTCCAAGAGAACTTGGGTTGTCGTGCTGGGAAGCCCTGTGTTGGAGGCTTCTCGGCCCCCAGGACGCTGGGCGGCCTTGCTTCCTTTGTGGCTGTTAGGTTAGAGGAAATTCTTTCATTTCCAATTAATCATTCCCTGTGAACCTGTTCTGCATTCGGCACGCAGCAGGCTCCCTGCTTAGCACGTAGCTGCCTCGCTCCCCCCGGGACCCTTCTCTCTTTTCTATAAGTAATTGCATTGTTTGTGTTTGTACCGTGTGTTTGGAGATGCTTCTGGAAGAGGGAGCAGAGGTTCTGGTTGCTGAATGCTAATGGACACCTTGTGGGGAGCAGGGAGGCGGCTCCTGGAGACCAGGAGGCCAAGCTGCTCTCCTCTGGGAACCTTTGTTCTTGATAACTAGTTCTGACAATCAAAAATCTGTGGAGGCACTGTCTCTGCTAAATGGGACCTGAGGCCCGCCTTGTCAGCCAATGTTCTGCAGCTCTGGGCCTGAGAGGTGTGTGCCTGTCCCGGTCTGTTCAGAGGAGACGGGGCACGGAGGACCTGATGTCTCTCCAGGTGTTTTGCCCGAGAAAAGCAGTTTTCCAGGGTATCACCTGGGGGAGAATCTGCAAACTCAGGGAGCAGAACAGGCTAGCATTGGCAGCTGCAGAAGGCGTGTTTCAGACCTCGCGGGAGTATTCTTAACCACCCTTTCTACAGGCCCTGTGCCGGGTGCCTAGGGTCTGCAGACGAATAAGCTGTATGCTCTATGCTGGAGTCACAGGGGGTGCAGGAGGGAGCCTGGATCCAGGGAACACAGACAGACAGACTGACAGTTCCTGTCTGCCTGGGCAGCTCAGTGCAGATGCAGCCTGCAGGGAGTGGGTGGAGCAGAGGCTACGAGCGCGCCCGCCCCCCCCCCCCCCCCCCCCCGCTGTCCTCAGATCAGCATAACCGGAAGCTTCCTTCTGTGCTCCGTCCTGGGGAGGAAGTCAGTCGCTGTTTGGATAGTGTCATGGACCGCTTTCCTCTGCCTCCTTGTCTGAATCATCTTCTCAGGTGTGCCTGTTAATAGCACTAGGGTCAGAGTTCCTTGGTAGAAGTGTTGAAGTATTTTAGGGAAATTAAAAATCTAGCCTCTGTCAAACATTGTTTTTCCCCAGAATTTGCTGAGTGCCTGAAGTTACAGTCTTGCCTTGTTTGTTTGTTTTTTTTCTCCTTATTTAATCTCTACCAAGAGATTGTTCTGAAATACTCTTAGTATTCTTTTGAAGATGTAGTTTTTCTGAGTATTTGTAATGATTGTTGTGAAAAATACCTCTTAACAAACTTTGGAAGCTGGAAGTTGGAAAGGGGCACTCAGACCCTCAGAGCCCTGACCCCTCCGCGCAGGCGGGGACCCAGAGACCTCCGAGAAGGCACAGTGGCCTCTCTGCGGTCTCACCGCCACCTGCAGGGAGAGCCAGGCAAGCCCGGGGCTCCTGTCTCTAGGTCCCAGGGCCCCGGGTTCCTGACGGGTGTGGAATCGGGGTGTCTGAGAGAGACAGAGACAGAGAGTGATCCGCAGAGTCAGGTGTGGCTGGTGCTCTGGCCTCTCCCCAGGGAACAGATTTCTCCCTTCTGTCCTCCTGGGGAGTGTGTCCGCCCTCCCAGGCCGGTCCAGATGTCCTCCCTGCTGGAGGCTGCCTGACCCCTGAGACACTTCCTCCTCCTCCGTGTCCCGCGGTTCTCAGCACCGGGCCGCTGTTAGAGTCCACTCCTCCATGACCAGGTCCGTGGATGTCTCTCCCCAGCGGGTGGTGACTCTGGGGGCCACGGCTTCCTCGTCATCTCTCTTCCCCCAGGGCCCAGTGCAGGACCAAGTGGTTAACAAGGGTGGGAGGCAGAGATGTCCGCGTTCCAGTCCCCGGGACCTGGACACGTGTTTGCTCATGTGGCAGAAGGAACTCTGCAGATGTGGTCGCATAAAAGACCTTGAGATGGGGAGATGACCTCCGTGTCTTCGGTCCACCATAATAAAGTACAGCAGGCCGTAGGGGTCGGAAACAATAGAAATTTCTTTCTCGTAGTCCTGGAGGCTGCAGTCTGAGCTCAGCTGTTGGTCCGGGCATGGGGTTCGCACCCAGGCCTCTGTGCCTCCGAGGCCTGCCCTTGCCCTGCACCTAGAGCTTCCAGGTCTCCTGTTGGTCCTTATGTTGCTGGAGGGGGTGCCTTACCAAGTGGGCTTCGGGGGCACTGGTCAGAGTCAGCTTTTGTCCCATGTCTTCCTTGTCCCTGGGAGGGCAGGACTCCCCTTGGTCCATAGGGCTCTAGGAATGTCTAGAGGAACAGGTCCCAGTTCTGTGGGCGCCCCTCCCTTCTGTGTCTGGATCTCCTACCCTGAAGTGCCAGGGTGTCCATGAACATAAAGGCACTGTGTGCTGCAGCCTTAATGCAGGGCTGTTTGAGATCCTGTAACAAAGAGCCCTGAAAGCTTCCAAGCCAGTGAGCGAGTCTCTCCTGGGAAGCTGTCCGGATGAAAATAAATCTCAACTGCAGAGTGAGGGTGAGCGCAAGGGTGTTTATGTCTGTGTTATTTTTAGAAATCAAAATGTCCGACAATAGGGCATGATTAGTGAATTACGGTACATTTGTATAATTGACTGTTACGCAGCCATCAGAGATTGTGTTTCTGTAGAATCTGTAATGCCGAGCTTCGTTGTCACAATGAGAGTTGTGATGCCAGCAGACTTGGGCAAGGGAGACAGGCTCCCTAGATGCATGTGAAGGCAGCACCCTGCCTGGAGTAGGAGGCCCCGGGGCCTGGCTCTGTGAGGCTGGGACGTCCCTGAGCTGCTGCTGAGACCCAGGGTGGGGAGGGGGCCTGGCCAGGTTCTTGCCAAGGCTCTTGGGCCGTCCATGGCTCACAACCGTCTGGGGCTGTGGACCCTCTGGCCCTGGTCACTTTACCTGACCCCCTGGCTCTGTGTCTGCCTGCTCACCACATGGTGGACACTCACTGATGCCTCCAGAGGCTGGGAGGATCTAGAGTCCATGTCCCAGGATCAAGACCGAGCATCCCCCATTCCAGGCCCAGTCCTGCCATGCGGACAGTGTCCACTGCTTCACGGGTGGAGGCGGTGGGGCGTTAGCTGGTATCCGTAATGTGACATGTGGTGCATACAGATCAACTGACAGAAGTGAGACCAACTCGTAAGGTCACGTGACTTGAGGGAAAATGCTGCAATGTTCACAGGAAGAGAATCACGGGGGAATCATCTCTTCCGCGTTTTTTGTTTTTATGTGCACGTAGTAGTAGTATTTGGAATATGTACAGGTTTTTTTTTTTTTTTTTAAAAAAAGAAACCTCTCCCCGTTTCACAATCAGGTGCATTTCAGTTTTCCAAAGCCGTGGTGTTCACCTGTCCGTTTTCTTGTTCTGTGTATCCATTCGGGTGTGCTGTTTGTCCACCAGGAGTGCAGTGTGTCTCTGGGGACATGACGGCTTCGTGTTTCTCTGGGGCGGATTTGGACTTGACACTGGGCGCCCTCACCTCATCTCCTGTTGCCAACCTGGGCACCTCCCAGAGTTCGCTGTCCCGCCAGGGCCCCCTGTACCGCGGAAGTCTTTTTTAGAGATGCAGACAGCCTGTTCCCAGCCACAAAAGAAAATCAAGTGTGTTTGGAGAAGCATCTTTGGGGTCAGTGCTCCCTTGAGGGGAGGCTGCAATGCTGAGATGATCACTGGGTGCAGCTGTCGATCTTGCTTTTTCCCTCCACCTATTCCCTCTTGGCGGCTGTAGAGTCCTTTTCACTTATTTTTGCTTAGCCACTGAAACCGCCTTCAGCATCCCAGTAAGAGTGTTGACTAGCTTCCCATGTGTCATCTCCTGAGGCGATGAGGATGGGTTAGCTGATGGGAGGCTCCCAGCAGCCCCTTTGGGGCATGTAGGCGGCTTTCTTCAGTGGTGTCTGGACAGCCCTCCAGCTGGTGGCTGGCACCCTGCCTCACCTTTCGCTGCCACACTGGCCTTCGAGTTATCCTCTGTCTCCAGCTCTCTTCCCAGACAGTGTGCTCATCTTTAGGCTCCTTCCTTCTGTTGACTTCACAGGGCACTCCTCCACCCAGTCTGCCCTCCCATTTCAGGATCATCATGTAGATATGTCATTGGTTTCCCACTTGAAATACTTGAAGCAAGCCTCTCCGCCTATGCAGGGAAGTCTAAACACCTTCATGTGCTCACAGACTCTCCACCTTCCTTCCCTCCTGCCGTCTGTTCCTCAGACATGTGTCAAGAAGGTGAAGACCCTGTCTCTGCTCCCGAGAGCTCTCTGGCTAGTAGGGGTGGGTTGAGGCCGGATGTTGGGCTACAGGGTGGAAGGGTCCCCTGGCTTTGTCTCTCACATCATCTTCCTTGATTAGTTCCTTGTTGGATTGGAAGAGGAGAACCTGCCAGATGGGAAGGGCCATGGACGCAAATGCTTGGAGGGCAGAGTGTGAAGTGGAAACGCGAACGTAAATGTCATGTGTTATTTCCACTGCCGCTGCTCTTAGATGACTGTGGAGTGGGGCCCTGGAGCTTCTGACCACAGGTGACAGAACCAGTGCTGCGGTAGCCCCGTGGGCCTGCATCTGACTCAGTGCCTGCGTTGAAAAGACGCGGGAAGAGAGGTGGGCTTCCTGAACCCCTGTGGGTCTTTGGGGATTTGAAAACAGAATTCAACCTTGCGGAAGATCATTCAGCTAGAAAAATCTTTCAGGGAGTCTGGCTTTGTTGTAAAAATGCCACAACCATTAAAATATGAAAAGGAAAAAGTCCTTAACAATGTGTTAAAATATGAAAAGGAAAAAGTCCTTAACAATGTGGAATTGGCAATTAGGCACAACAAAGAAATTCCGGAAAGAAAGCGATAAAGCAGGAGCCAGTCCCCCACCTCATACCGCCTGCAGGCAGAGCAAAGCTGCCCCCCCAGCCCCCATCCCCGAGATCCAATGGAAAGCCCTTAAATGCTTGATCACTTGAGGCAGGTACTGTTACCTCATGGTACTTTTTTGGAGCCAAAGGAGAAATAAAACAGTTGAGCAAAGTATGTCTCCCAGACTGACCTCCCCTCCCTCCCTCCAGCCTCTTTTTTAAAACTCTGTATTTTATATTGGAGTATAGCCCGTTAACAATGATGTGATAGTTTCAAGTGAACCACAAAGAGACTCAGCCATACATATCCATGCATTCATTCTCCCCCGAACTCCCCTCCCATCCAGGCTGCCAAATAGTATTGAGCAGAGTTCCCTGTGCTCTACAGCAGGACCTTATCAGTTGTCCATTTTCAATATCACTCTGTGTACATGTTCATCCCAGACTCCCTCACTGTCCCTTCCCCTCATCCTCCTCCTCTAACCCCTGGAACCATAACTTCGTTCTCTAAAGTCTGTTAGTCTCTTTCTGTTTTGTAAGTTCATTTGTACCATTTCTTTTTAGATTCCATGTATAAGGGATGTCATATGGTATTTGTCCTTCTCTGTCTGACTTCACTCAGTGTACATTCTTTTGTATTCTTTTCCATTACGGTTTATCATAGAATACTGAGTATAGTGCCCTGTGCTGTACAGTCAGACCTTGTTGTTTATCCATCCTGTATATAATAGTTTGCATTTGCTCATCTCAAACTTCCACTCCTTCCCTGCCCCCTGCCCTTGGCAACCTCCAGCCTCTGGATACAGGTGAGGAGGAGAATCCCCTTTTCTCAGGGTCCCAGGACAGAGGCCAATAAAACATGGTCTCTACGCTCAGAGGATAGGGAGAGAGAGATGGGCAGGTGGGCAGGTGACTGTGCCACACTGTGCTAACTGCTCTCTTTGGGGGGCATGTCCTGGAAGCTGGAGGATGAGCCCAGCCTAGAAGGAGGCCTGGCAGAGGTGACGCCTGGGCTGGGCATTGAGCATGGACGGCTCACACAGCTGAGTGGAGCTCAGTGGGCGGGGGGAGGGATGTGCCCAGGGCCAGGCAGGAGCAGCCACAGGAGCAGGGGGACAAGCAGGATGCCTGGCGGGGCTGCAGGGACAAAGCGCGCCACCCGGGACCCTCACCCAGCCTCCCAGGCCCCTTCCTGGGCAGGTCTGCCCCATCCACCCTGGGCCTGTGGGTGGGGTGGGGACAGAAGCCCCTACTCTGGGGCTGGTGTGCACGCCCGTGGCCGTCCGTCTGTCCCACGTCACCCCAACGCTGTGGGGTGGCCCCAGGACAGCCCATCGCTCACACATTCTGATTCCACATCAGTCTGATCACATCTGATAACTGTTCATGTGGTGCTGCCAACATACTTTCAAATCCTAAACCCTAGGACTGTGAAGAAACCTCTTAAGTTCAGAGTGGTGACAACGATGCCCCAGGAGACAGGGTCACAGCTAGGGGCAGGCTGTGGGTGGTGGCCGCTGCATGGAACCCACCTCTGCAAGGAGCTGGGAGGAGACAGGAGACAGGAGGCAGGAGTGGGGCCGTCCATCTGCCGCTGGCCCACAGGGGCCTGCAGGACGTGGCTTGTGCTGCGTGATCACCTGACTTGTTGAGAGAGTCAGAAACTTGACTGAATATCCAAAACGTTCACATGTTTAAAACAGTGACTTGAGATTTTTTAAGATGAGGCAGATAGGTGGTCTGGTATTCCCATCTCTTTCAGAATTTTCCACAGTTTATTGTGATCCACACAGTCAAAAGCTTGGCATAGTCAATAAAGCATAGCAAATAGATGGGGAAACAGTGGAAACAGTGGCTGACTTTATTTTTCTGGGCTCCAAAATCACTGCAGATGGTGATTGCAGCAATGAAATTAAAAGACGCTTACTCCTTGGAAGGAAAGTTATAACCAACCTAGACAGCATATTAAAAAGAGACATTACTTTGCCGACAAAGGTCTGTCTAGTCAAGAATATGGTTTTTCTAGTGGTCATGTATGGATGTGAGAGTTGGACTATAAAGAAAGCTGAGGGCCGAAGAATTGATGTTTTTCAACTGTTGTGTTAGAGAAGACTCTTGAGAGTCCCTTGGACTGCAAGGAGATCCAACCAGTCCATCCTAAAGGAGATCAGTCCTGGGTGTTCATTGGTAGGACTGATGTTGAAGCTGAAACTCCAATATTTTGGCCACCTGCTGCCAAGAGCTGACTCATTTGAAAGGATCCTAATGCTGGGAAAGATTGAGGGCAGGAGGAGAAGGGGACGACAGAGGATGAGATGGTTGGATAGCATCATCGACTCAATGGACATGAGTTTGGGTAAACTCCGGGAGTTGGTGTTGGACAGGGAGGCCAGGCATGCTGTGGTTCATGGGGTCGCAAAGAGTCCGACATGACTGAGCAACTGAACTGAACTGAATACAAGGCAAGCCAGATGTATCTGTGAGCTGGGCGAGGCTGGCCAGCCCTCCGCCTCGGACTCCCGGGTGGGTCCCTTGGCTGGCACGCGACCTCCTTGGTGGAGCCACTCTGGTGCCGGGGCCCATTACTGACTGGAAGTCTCTCGCCTGAACAGCTCTTCCAGCCGAGCTTTTCTTAACTCGTCTCCTCTGCCACCTCTCTGCATCGACACAAATTACTGGACACTGAAATGGGAAAGAAACTGAAGCTAAAATTTATTTTAATTGGGGAACTTCTGCTGTTATCCCCTCCAACCAACATTATCATCTTCATCATCTTCCTTTTACAGTTTCATACGGTGCAAATCTCATAGTGCCAGATGGAAGGAAATGAAGCATCGTGATGAAATGGGGGGGAAAAATAAATAAAACTGCGAATGAATCAGATGATACCCAAGGAGAGCCCAGACTCAGAGGAACTGCGAGCCTGTGTTCAGGCGAGCTGGGGGGCCGTGCCCAGCTGTGCTGTGGCACGTGGCCAGTGGGGACGTGGCAGGACCACACGCCAGCCAGGCCCGGCACGCCCAGGGCAGGGGACGCAGCTCCCCTGTCGCCCAGGAGACCATGCTGCCCAGAGCGGGAGTGGGCATCTTGGCAAGGCCCCCTCCCCACCCCAGCCTCACAGCTCCAGAGAGCCTCTCCCTCCAGGCCGTGGGGTGCTCCAGGCACTCGCTCCTGAGCCACATCCCCGGAGGCCATCTCTCAGGAGAGGAGTCAGGCCACAGGAGGTGGGACGGGGACGGGGCCGAGGCTGTGGCTGCCCCTACGCACACTCTGCAGCATGTTTACCGCAAGTGAGGGGGCCCTGGGGAGGCGCTTCCCATCTCTGTCTTCACCAGGATATGACAGACATGGGCCTCCCATCACTGGCTTTCTGGCAGGCCCAGCCCACTCGGCAGGGGAACCACTAATGAGAACATACATCTGGGCCTCGCCTCAGGGACAGTGCAGCAGGGTGCAGGGGCCAGCACAGTGCCCTGGGCGGGGCAGGGTGGGGTAGGGTATGGGTGCTATCAGTGTGTCCCTAGGGAGGGGCGGGACATCTCCGTGTCCCTCAGCCCTTCTAAGGGCTGCCAGCTGAGACACGGCACGCCTGGGATCCCCCCATGATGGGGCCCCGGGGATAGAGGCCCTGGCAGGTGAGGATTATCAGGCTGGTAGTCCCAGCTGTGGCTGACTAGGACCATTTCAGCGACGGTCACAGGGCAGAGCAGCCAGGCAGACGTGGGCAGAAGGCGGCTCTGCAGCGCCAGGCTCGACTCTGGCTACCTGGACTCAGGGCCTGGGAGTCTCTGACCCGCCTGGGCTCAGGGCCTGGGTGTCTCTGACCCGCCTGGGCTCAGGGCCTGGGTGTCTCTGACCCGCCTGGGCTCAGGGCCTGGGAGTCTCTGACCCGCCTGGGCTCAGGGCCTGGGTGTCTCTGACCCGCCTGGGCTCAGGGCCTGGGTGTCTCTGACCCGCCTTGGCTCAGGGCCTGGGTTTGTCATACACTCAGCAAACAACAACAAAAGACTACAGAGAAATACCCATTTAAATCACTACTAGTTTCTTGTCTTAAACTGTGGAAGCCAGAATCCAGTGCTGAACAATACTTTTAAAGTACAGAAAGGAAAGAGCCGTCAGCTAAAGTTCTTATAGCCAGTGAAAACATCCTTCAGGATGAAGGCAAAATAAAAACATTTTCGATGAAGGAAAACTAAGAAACTGCCACCTCTTCTGCAAGAAATGCTTCAGCAAGTTCTTCAGGTTAAAGGCAGACAGGGCCAGGTGGAACTGGTTATTCAGGTAAAAGTGAGCACCACCAGAAATTCTAAACAGTTGGGCAAACGTTACGTACTTTTTTCTCTTCTTTCTTTTAAATACATAGGACTTCTTAAAAAAATTTTTTTTAAAATATGTGGTTAACAGTGTATATGAATTTAATATGTATGACAAGGATAGCAGAAAGGATAGAGGTGGGGCAAATGAACCAATATGAGTTCATTTTATATGAAATGATATGATCTTTAAGTAGATCATAAAAAATTAAAATTATATTTTAATTCCATAGGTTACACTAAAAAATGTGAAGAAGTGTAGGTAAAATATCAACAAATCAATTTAACTTACATATGTGTGTGCATATATATATATAGAGAGAGAGAGCACAAGAGAAAGATGATAGAGATTGTTACAGGAGACAGAAAAGCAACATTCAAGTGTATTTTGTCTAGAAGGGATGCAGTTTACGTAGGTGGGTTCAAGTAAATGAGTTGAAAAGCATCCCTCTGAAAGCAGTGTGGTTACATACCGTAGTGGGCTGGTTGTATTCAGTTCAGTTCAGTTCAGTCGCTCAGTCGTGTCCGACTCTCTGCGACCCCATGAATTGCAGCACGCCAGGCCTCTCTGTCCATCACCAACTCCCGGAGTCTACCCAAACCCATGTTCATCGAGTCGGTAATGCCATCCAACCATCTCATCCTCTGTCGTCCCCTTCTCCTCCCGCCCCCAATCCTACCCAGCATTAGGGTCTTTTCCAATGAGTCAACCCTTCGCATGAGGTGGCCAAAGTATTGGAGCTTCAGCTTCAACATCAGACCTTCCAATGAACACCCAGGATTGATCTCTTTTAGGATGGATTGATGGGATCTCCTTGCAGTCCAAGAAACTCTCAAGAGTCTTCTCCAACACCACAGTTCAAAAGCATCAATTCTGCGGCATTCAGCTTTCTTCACCGTCCAACTCTCACATCCATACATGACCACTGGAAAAACCATAGTCTTGACTAGACGGACTTTTGTTGGCAAAGTAATGTCTCTGCTTTTAAACATGCTATCTAGGTTGGCCATAACCTTCCTTCCAAGTAGTAAGCGTCTTTTAATTTCATGGCTGCAGTCACCATCAGCAGTGATTCTGGAGCCCAAAAAAGTAAAGTCTGACACTGTTTCCACTGTTTCCCCATCTATTTCCCATGGAGTGATGGGACCAGATGCCATGATGTTAGTTTTCTGAACGTTGAGCTTTAAGCCAACTTTTTCACTCTCCTCCTTCACCTTCATCAAGAGGCTCTTTAGTTCTTCTTCACTTTCTGCCATAAGGGTGGTGTCATCCGCATATCTGAGGTTATTGATATTTCTCCCGGCAATCTTGATTCCAGCTTGTGTTTCTTCCAGCCCAGCGTTTCTCATGATGTACTCTGCATATAAGTTAAATAAGCAGGGTGACAATATACAGCCTTGACGTACTCCTTTTCCTATTTGGAACCAGTCTGTTGTTCCATGTCCAGTTCTGACTGTTGCTTCCTGACCTGCATACAGGTTTCTCAAGAGACAGGTCAGATGGTCTGGTATTCCCATCTCTTTCAGAATTGTCCACAGTTTCTTGTGATCCACACAGTCAAAGGCTTTGGCATAGTCAATAAAGCAGAAATAGATGTTTTTCTGGAGCTCTCTTGCTTTTTCGATGATCCAGCGGATATTGGCAATTTGATCTCTGGTTCCTCTGCCTTTTCTAAAACCAGCTTGAACATCTGGAAGTTCACGGTTCACGTATTGCTGAAGCCTGGCTTGGAGAATTTTGAGCGTTACTTTACTAGCATGTGAGATGAGTGCAATTGTGCGGTAGTTTGAGCATTCTTTGGCATTGCCTTTCTTTGGGATTGGAACGAAGACTGACCTCTTCCAGTCCTGTGGCCACTGCTGAGTTTTCCAAATTTGCTGGCATATCGAGTGCAGCACTTTCACAGCATCACCTTTGAGGATTTGAAATAGCTCAACTGGAATTCCATCACCTCCACTAGCTTTGTTCGTAGTGATGCTTTCTAAGGCCCACTTGACTTCACATTCCAAGATGTCTGGCTCTAGGTGAGTGATCACACCATCGTGATTATCTGTGTTGTGAAGATCTTTTTTGTACAGTTCTTCTGTGTATTCTTGCCACCTCTTCTTAATATCTTCTGCTTCTGTTAGGTCCATACCATTTCTGTCCTTTATCGAGCCTATCTTTGCGTGAAATGTTCCCTTGGTATCTCTAATTTTCTTGAAGAGGTCTCTAGACTTTCCCAATCTGTTTTCCTCTATTTCTTTGCACTGATCGCTGAGGAAGGCTTTCTTATCTCTCCTTGCTATTCTTTGGAACTCTGCATTCAGATGAGAATATCTTTCCTTTTCTCCTTTGCTTTTCGCTTCTCTTCTCTTCCCAGCTATCTGTAAGGCCTCCTCAGACAGCCATTTTGCTTTTTTGCATTTCTTTTCCATGAGGATTTTCTTGATCCCTGTCTCCTGTACAATGTCACGAACCTCTGTCCATAGTTCATCAGGCATTCTGTCTATCAGGTCTAGTCCCTTAAATCTATTTTTCACTTCCACTGTATACTCATAAGGGATTTGATCTAGGTCATACCTGAATGGTCTAGTGGTTTTCCCTACTTTCTTCAATTTAAGTCTGAATTTGGCAATAAGCAGTTCATGATCTGAGCCACAGTCTGCTCCCGGTCTTGTTTTTGCTGACTGTATAGAGCTTCTCCGTCTTTGGCTGCAAAGAATATAATCAATCTGATTTCGGTGTTGACCATCTGGTGATGTCCACGTGTAGAGTCTTCTCTTGTGTTGTTGGAATAGGGTGTTTGCTATTACCAGTGCGTTCTCGTGGCAAAACTCTATTAGCCTTTGCCCTGCTTCATTCTGTACTCCAAGGCCAAACCTGCCTGTTACGCCAGGTGTTTCTTGACTTCCTACTTTTGCATTCCAGTCCCCTATAATGAAAAGGACATCTTTTTTGGGTGTTAGTTCTAGAAGGTCTTGTAGGTCTTCATAGAATCATTCAACTTCAGCTTCTTCGGCGTTACTGGTCGGGGCATAGACTTGGATTACCGTGATATTGAACGGTTTGCCTTGGAAGCGAACAGAGATCATTCTGTCGTTTTTGAGATTGCATCCAAGTACTGCATTTCGGATTCTTCTGTTGACCATGATGGCTACTCCATTTCTTCTAAGGGATTCTTGCCCACAGTAGTAGATATAATGGTCATCTGAGTTAAATTCACCCATTCCAGTCCATCTTAGTTCGCTGATTCCTAGAATGTCAACGTTCACTCTTGCCATCTCCTGTTTGACCACTTCCAGTTTGCCTTGATTCATGGACCTAACATTCCAGGTTCCTATGCAATATTGCTCTTTACAGCAATTACTGGTTGTATTACTATCACTAAATACACTTCAAGACTGAGTTATTACCAGAGATAAAGAAGGAGGTCCATTATGGCAAAGCAGTCAATCCATGAGCAGGGCATCGTCATCGTAAGTGTGCAGGTGTGTAATAACAGGGCTTCAAAGTACACAAAACAAAACCTTACCTTCAACTGGAAGGGGTTACAGATAATTCCACAGTCATAACTGGGCATTTTAAGATCTTTTAGAAGTGGTCAAACTATTAGACCAAAAAAACAAAAAAATTTAGTGAAGAAGTGAGTTGCACAGTGCTATCCACCACCCAACTGGATTTAGAGGACGCTGCAGCAAACAGCTTCAGCATACACATCCTTTCCAAGTGTACCACTGTGTTCACCAAGGTGAACTGTATGTTGGGTCACAGAAGCAAGTCATGGTATATTTGAAATGACTGAAATCACACTGAGTATGTATTAAACTCTAGTTAATGGTATATGTGCCAAGGTTTTTAGGGGAAAGTATACTGATGTTTGCAATTTACTTTAAAATGAGTGAACAGAACATGAATTAATAGATGGGTGAAGAGATAAATATGTTAATAGATATGCAATAAAACAAGTATAGCAAACTATTAATGATAGAACTTAGTGGTGATAATACTAGATAGAATGCCAGTATTCACTGTAAAATTTTTTAACTTTGCTATATGTTTGAAAATGTTCATAGTAACAATGGGAAAAAATTCAATTATTTTTTTTTTTCAATTATTTTTTAAATAGAAGTCTCAGAATACTTAAGACACTACTGTACATTGTAAATATCTTAGAGGGGGAATTGGCTATGTATTCAATAGTATTTCCCCAACTTATCCATCTCGGGAAACCCCCCACCACATACCCTTTTAAGGAAGATCTCAAGGAAACAGAAACCCAAAGATTCTACTGGTATAGCAGAATAGACCCAGCCAAAATTTGTGTCAGATACACCTGATCCCAGGTGGCTCAGTGGTGAAGACCCGGCCTGCCAATGCAGGAGACGTGAGTTCAGTCCCTGGGTCGGGAAGATCCCCCAGAGAAGGAAATGGGAACCCACTCCAGTATTCTTGCCTGGGGTATTCCATGGACAGAAGAGACTGGCGGGCTACAGTCCATGGAGTTGCAAAAGAGTCAGACACGGCTTAGCAACTAAACAGCAGCAACATAACAAGACCTTTATTCTAATTTCTTTGATTCCTCACTGTGCAATTCCTGTATCTTTCTGTTTCAGCACCTGTAAAATGGGACCGATAGTTGCATCTGCTTGAGGGATTATTTGGGGATTAAATGGGACCAGAGATGTGGAAAACCTCCCTCAGTGTCTGGCATTTTGTAGGCAGTTGATAATTACTAGTGACTGTCTCCTTTTTCTTCCTGAGCCAGGAGTGACATGCCTGGGACTTTGCCTCTTAACCCTGTCTTTGGCAGAACTGTTTGTAATAAATGGAACAGGGGAAAGAAGGAGGAAATGCAGACATTTATCGGTGCATTTAAGTGTCCCCACGGCCAGACAGTTTCCTTGTCAACAAGAGTGGTTCCAGCACATGGGGAGAGGAGGGGGTACATGGGCTAGGCTTTGCTGTGGGAGAGCCCATAGGATCTTACATGGAAAAGGCAGGCCTGGCAGAGAAGGGTTTTCACACCCCACATGAGCAAATGGACAGCAGTGAGTTTGTGATTAGATTGCAGGCTTTCCAAGCCCCCCTTGGCACCTCACCAGCCAGCGTGTTGTAGGGAAACATGGTGGCGTCATTACTGAGGCATTGGTACCACAGGCCCCAGAGGAGATGAACTGTGTGCACACTGAGGTCGCCCCAAATATTCTAATGCTTCGGACTGAATTAAAGGGGATGCTACCGTTTTCATAGGGCACCACGTACTCACGCCCATCAGCACCACCAGGTAGCACGTACCAGGTGATGACATGGATCTGGGGCCATGAAAGGCACTAGGCAAAGCCATGATGGGTGTTTCTCACCTGGGGTGGGGGCAAAGGCCGTGAGAACAGCAAAGTAACCAGGATAACACACCCCAAACCTCTCTCGCTCTAAACTACGTTTTGTCTTGTCTTTCTTGAAAAAGAGAATTAAGTGCTGATTATTCCCCTTAAAAACCTTCCTCAAAGGACACAACATTTCACCAACAAAATGAGTAGGTTCTGGGGCTCTGATTTCAGCACAGTGACTACAGTGATGAATACTCGATCACACACTTGAGGTCTGCTGAGAGAGAAGGCCTGAAATAGTCTCATTACACCAAAAAAAAAAAAAGCACAGGCCAACACAATATTGTAAAGCAAATATCCTCCAATAAAAAAATTACAAGTATATTAAAAAAAGATACTTATTAAAGCTTTATTTAAATTCCAAAAGAGAAAAAACCTGTGTGAAGAGATGGACATGGAGTAACTTGATTGTAGCAATCATTCCACAGTGTATACATGTATCAAAACTTCCCACTGTACACTTTATGTAGATACAGCTTTTACTTGTTAGTTCTGCCTCAGTGATGTGTGTGTGTGTGCGCGCGTGCTGACTCGTGTCTGACTCCTTGTGACCCCATGGACTGCAGCCCACCAGGCTTCTCTGTCCCTGGGAGTCTCCAGGCAAGAATACTGGAGTGGGTTGCCATTTCCTCCTCCAGGGGATTTTCCTCTGCTGCCTCAGTAAAGGTGGGAGGAAAAAAAGGACAAAGGGAAGAACAAGCTGAGTCTTGTCAATTGATTATTTCCCCCCAGCTGAAGGGTGACATCACCAAGTCCAGCGTGGTGAGGGATGTGTCCAGAGTGAGACTGCTAGTTTCACAGCTGGAAACTAGGACTGAAACCAAATCTACTGCTTAAAGACAGGTAGCTTCCCAAGATAGTCAGCAGGCCACGGTCTGGGGGCCAACAGTTAACAGCTGGCTGCAAACCCAGGGAGGCTGTTTTTACCACGCGGTGGCTGGCTCCGAGGTCACACTCCAAGTCTGCACAGAAGAGGGGCACAGGTAGATCATCTAAAGCCCAGAGCACTGATACCGATTCATCAGTCCTTTCAACTGCAATGCAATTGGACAGAAACGAGCCCTGGGAGCTCTTCAGGCCGAGTGGCAAGAGACACCCTGCATCACTGTTGTTGCACCTATTAAGCCACCAGGAAGGGAGCTGGTCCCACCGCTCAAAGGCCCCACTGCAAGAATTCCTTCATTGAAGAATTCCTTCATCAGGCTCGGCCCAAAGTGTGCTTTAACAAAGGACGGACCTTGTCTCCTAATTTCCTTCTCTCTGAGGAGTGAGAAGCAGGAAATGAGCCGTGTCTTCAGGCTCAGAATCTGAGGACACGCTGTGCTTTCTCTAGTCCACAACTTCAGCTGGTACCGAATTCAGGCTCGAATGGCTCCTGTTCTCCGTTTCAGATCCTTGGGGCTAAAGCCCTGCTCTGTTACTCTCCAAATCAGATCTGTGACTAGTCAGTGTGCCGCCGTGTGCCCAGCACTGTGCCAGGGGCTTTGCACCCAGCATCCCATCCTGTCTTCACCCAAATTTCACAAGATCATTCTTTTCTTCTTGCTGCAGAAGCAGCAGCACCTTGGGGGGTTTAAGTGACTTACCACGCCAAACGTAAGTGACAAACGCATGGAAGGCTCAAGTTGAGTAAGCACAACCAGACCCAACTCGATGAGCTTTTTACAGGCTCCCAGCAGCGGGCTTACGTGAGGACTCTCCCTGGGAACAGAGAACCAAGAGCGTGCCAAGGAAGCACAATATGGGGCGGGGGGAACAACGTGCCAGGAAAATGGAACAAGAGGAAATAAAGAGTCATGAACGTTCAGGGGTGCCTGCATTGAGGACAGGGCAGGCCAGGACACTGGACAGGGGCTGAGGGCTGCTGAGACAGTGGATGTGCAGAGTGATGGCGACCATTAAGAGCATCACCTTTGCTATTAACTGAGCATTTCCCGTGAACCAGGCCCCATGCTAAGAGCATTGAATATAAGAGCAGTGTTGTCGGCCCTAACAGGTACACTCTGTTGTTAACCATGCTTTGGATGAGAAAATGGAAGGCTAAGAGGACCCACTTCTTCCCTGTGGGTGGTTCCCCAGGTCACTTGGTCCCCCGTGTGTTCCCCCATCACCTCATTGAGCACCTGGAGTCGAGGGCGGGTCTGAGTCCTCCTGACGCCCCCCTTGCTTCTCCCACTGCCTGGCACCAGGGAAGGTGCTGGAGAGGGCAGGTGAGGCCTGCTCTCTGTTGTGGGACCAGGACAGATCATGTGGGACACCAGGGCCCCAGCGTCCCCACACCAGAACCTGCATGCTGGCCTGGCTCAGAGGTGCAGCCTCAGGGGGCCGGGGTGTGGGCTCCCCACCCCAGGAGGAGGGCGCCTTGCCTTCAGGCTGGCACAGGCCGGGCGGAGCAAGGTGTGCCACATCACTGTAGAATCATCTTGTCTTCTAACAAGCCCAGGGAAGGTGTGGGGGGTGCTTCAGAGCTAAGAGAGCCAGAGAAAGGGGGGCAGGGGGGACGGAGGGGCGCTTCTGGAGAGCCCCTCTGAGACCAAGGGGAGGTGGCAACGTGAGCCCACTTCCTCAGAGACAGACTCGCCCCAGCCCAGGGTGCTGGTGCGCTCCAGACACACGCTATCCTGTAACGTTGCTCAGTCAACAGGGTCCCCTCCAGGAGCTAAAAATAGCCCAGGCAATTAGTCCCGACAGCAGCCAACACCTCTGTCCGCAGGAACCAGAGTTGCCATAGAAACAGCACAGCTCAGGAGGTGAGTGGACAGGGAAGGCTGGGCCCCTCCACCTGCGAGGTCCCCGGGGACGCAGGCCATCCCGGGGGCAGGAGGGGACTAAGGCTGTCTGACGGATGCTTCTGCCAGACCCCTGCCCCAGGTGAACAGCATCCACCTAATGCTTTAGCCTCTAGATCAGCCTGTCCCTTTCTAACCGAGTGAGGAGGTGATGGGAGGCAGGAAAGGGACCCCTGGAGCCTGGCAGCTGGGGGGGTCATGGCCTCCCCCACAGCGACTGCACGGACCCCGCCATAGTTCCTCAGGAGCAAACAAGTGTCGTGTGCCCGCAGGCCACGCCCGTCCGGGGCCAGCATGCGCGGGTTCAGGGCCCTGCTCGGGGAGGATGAAGTCCGGCCTGTAGTCGCTCCGCAGAGCAGCTCAGTCCCGGCCAGGCGGCCCCCTCGCTCGCTCTGAAGGCCGGACGGGCCCTGCACACCTCTCCGCTCCTTGTGAGCCCGCCCGGGGCTCCTGCCAGCTGTCCCAGCCCACGCGTCCCGTTGCCTCCTGCCATCCCCTCCAAAGGCCCTGTGTTCCAGTCAAAGGGACCTGTTTTCTCAACTGAACCTGTCGTTTTCCCCAATTTTCCAGCTCCACTGGGCTGGACAGACGCCCTGGTGGGGCCGGAGCGGGCCCGTGGCGGCCGCAGCTCCCCTCAGGCCAGAGTAGGGGTCAGTTAAGAAGCCGCAGGTGGACAGGGACCCCGCTGCAGGGAGAACAGAGCAGGGGTGAAGAAGGCAACCAGGACGGGGTGCCCGAGGCAGGGGGAGGGAGAGGGGCCGTCACAGGTCTCCACGCCTCCCAGGTTCCAGAAGCCTCCTCATGACACCCTTTTCCTGACCATAAACCTCATACTTTTTTTTCTTTTTTTTGGCCACAACACTGGACATGTGGGATCTTCGTTCCCTGACCAGGGATCAAACCTGTTCCCCCCTGCAGTGGACGCACAGAGTCCTGACCACTGGACAGCCAGGGAATCCCCCAACCTCATACTTCTTGAGCCAGCGTGAGTGTGTCTTTGCAGCATGCATGTAGTCCCGCAGCTAAATATTTCCATCTGTTTTAACCTCAGTGCCTTTTCTCCGTGTTCCCCCCATCGTCTCCACGTGGTGAAACCCAGCCACTGCAGGAGTCCATGCTCAGGTGCCCCCACAGGGCTCTCTCCCGGAGTACAGAGTCCCTGCTGACGCCCATGTCCAGGCAGCTGTCACCCTCTCTGCTGCTGTGTGTCTTGTCTTGTCTCCTAGACTCAGGCTTTTCAGGGACAGGGCCAACTCCTGATGAGTGTTTGACACCTGACAGCACTCAGCACCTCACAGTTTTCAGTTCAGTCCGTCTGAAGGACAGGGACCTGTACCCCGTCTTGGAAAGGGTTGCTCCCACCAGAGACACATGGGTTCTGAGGACCCTACATCTGGAAAGAGGGCCAGTCCACATGGCCACAGATGCGATTCTAAACGGGAGCCACCACTTGGTACATGGACACACCTTCAGGGAAGGGAGGGACTGGAGGATGACCATTGTCGCCCCCTGAGGACACGCCCACTCCCCTCTGCAAGGACGCACTGCCCCAGGAGCACGTGCCTGACGGAAAAAACAAGCAGATTCCAGACAACCCACCAGCCAGGGCCCCAAGGGGCCAGATGCCGGTCTGAGTGACGGAGGAGCATGTTCCCGCGGAGGCACACTTCTGGGTGGGTGACCAAGGGCTGGGGGCCTTGAAAGGAGAAAGACAGCCCATGGGTGGGGATCAGGAAAGGCTTCGGGGAGTGGCGGCCTTGGCACTGGGCCCTGAAGCTCAGTGTTAGGCTGCTGTGCAAAAGGGCATGAGTGTCCCAGGGAGATCAGCTGGTCATCTCTCAATGCTTATGCTTGGAACAAACTGCCCCGAGTGTCAGAATCAGAGCCGGGCTTGCCAGTCATGCTCACACCCCACGTGGCGGAGAGGTTGGCCGAGGCCCCGGGGCACTGCCTGCACACCTTTACCACTGCAGGTGTCAGGGTGGCCAGCCTCACCTGTGCTCGAAGCCCCTGTCCCAGCCTGGGTGTGTCACTGTGCACAGGCCTCGTGGCCAGGCCTGCTGGTGTGCAAGGCCCCCTGTGAAGGCGCAGGGCTGCCCTTGGAGCAGCTACCCTGGCTCCCGCACCCTCACAGGTCCAGGCGACGCCTCTGAGCTCCAGGACCCTGGCTTTGGGGTTGCTTCAGACCCAGGCTGTGTGCTCAGCCATCCCCAGCCTTTTCTTTCCTCCTGAATCATATCGCCGCTCTTAGTTGCTCCTGTGACACTTGACAGATTCTCTGTGAATAAAGGGAAAAAATTGCAGCATAAATCATCTGGAGAGTAGAATTTTCTAATTTGGATGGGAGGCAAAACAACTCCGGGTGGTTTTTTTCCTCCTCCATTTTCAAGAGGGTTTCTCTGTCGGGCCCTCGTCGTCTGCTGTGGAGCTGTAAATCACAGTCATGTTTTCAGGGGGAGGCAGGTTTAATTCCTCATCCTCGCGTTCGCATTTCCCCTCCTCCTCCACTTCCTGGGACTTGTCATCCTTAATGACTCCGTGACGAGAGGCGACAGTTGGAGCCTCAGTCTTATCAGCGTGGGTGGATGAGCGACAGAGATCCGAGCGCCTTCCGCGGGCGGCCTGGGCCAAGGCCGTCGGAGGCGGTTCTGGTTTCGCTGCCAACTTGACCATCCCGAGTCCGCTGTCCCACCGGGACGAGCAGGCTCGGGCCGAGGGCACCACCTAGACCCAGGCTCCAAGGCTCAGGCCGGGCCCTGCGCAGCCTCATGGAAGCTGGGGCTCAGGCACATTTAGTCTGTGCAGAGAAGAGGGTGCTCTTGTTCCCTTCCGGCTGTGCTGGGCTGGAGGCGGGGTCCAGGGGCCTCTGTGGAGCCACAGGTGTGAGCCAGACCCTCAGAGGAGCGGCCGTCCTTCTTTCCAGGGCTCCATGTGGGAACAGTGTTTGAGAGCTGCAGTTGTGTCTGTTTGCCCAGCCATTCCCCTGCCACGCCCCTCAGTCTCCTGCTCTGTGAAGTGGGGTACACTGGAGGCAAAGCTGTCCCGGTGTGACTGGCGGCCGGTACGTGGCAGTTACATCTGAAATCCTCACTTTCGGGTCGGAAGGCTGAGCCCTTGAAGTTGCGGTGGGCTCCTGTCACCCCGTGCTTGAAATTGTAGACGTGGGGTTGGAGTCGCCTCCCAGCTCTTGCCCTCACCCCCTGGGGCAGCCTGGGGGATGCACGGTGAGGGGCAGGGCTGCGGGCTTGCTTGCTGCGAGGGGCAGCGGAGCCGTGGAGGGAACATGGGCTTATCCCACCCAAGCCTCGGTTTCCGCATCTGTCAAAGGGGGGCGTCGGTGAGGCAGCAGGGATGCTGCCGTCCCTGCGACGGTTTCGTCTGGTGTAACCCCATGCGCCACCTTCCCCCCCTCCCCCCGCTCCTCCTTCCTCTCCAGGCCTCCCCGAGGTGGTCGGGGTCTCTCAGGGACAGCCAGTCGCTGGAGTTTGTTGGAAAGGAAGCCCAAGTTTCGTCTGGTGTAACCCCATGCGCCACCTTCCCCCCCTCCCCCCGCTCCTCCTTCCTCTCCAGGCCTCCCCGAGGTGGTCGGGGTCTCTCAGGGACAGCCAGTCGCCGGAGTTTGTTGGAAAGGAAGCCCAAGTTCCCTCTTCCAAGGGGCCTAATGCGGGAGGGCCTCTCCCTGGATCTGATGGGTCTGGGGGTCTGAAATCGCCTTTGAATCTCGGCACCGTTACCTTTTTGTCCTTTTGACGTCTTGACTGGAAGGGTGAGATTATAAATAGCTCTCATCTGTTGCCTTAAAGGCCTGCACTGCGTTTGCCACTTGAATGCAAAGCGGGAGCTGTTTCCGAAGCCTCGGTCTAGCCACTAGCTGCCCGTTCCCCACTGTGACCCCAGCCAGCATCTACCCGGCCTGCCGTTGCTGAGGCTGCCAGGGAGCACTTTGGGAGCGCGCCTAGCCGAGTCCTGTGCTTGTGAACACCGACTCTGTGGCGGCTCCTGCCCTGGCCCATGCTGGGGGTTGGAGCGGAAGGTGAACTCGTGTCAGGGGAGCAGGCTCTGTGCGGCCAGCCCCCTGTGAGCATGACCCTACCCCCACATCCACGACATCCAGGTGGGCCCAGAGATAAGGAAAGCGAAGGTGTACCCCTTACCTGCCACCCACACCCTAAGTATTTGTTTCTGTCGCCCGTGCGTCCTGGAGAGACGAGCGTGGACACACAGGGCCCGCTCATGGCAGCGTTGACATCCACAGCCAAGTCGAGCACTGTCCCAGGGCTGGGGAAAGCCTCACCCACCAGGAGATGGTGGTTACCCCATTTTACAGGTGAGCGTGCCAAGGTTTGGACCCTCGAGGAGGTCGGAGTGCGTGGGCTGGAGACAAGGCTGGGAAGGCAATGAGGGGGTCCCAGAGCCCGCTCCCCAGCTCATCTTGCTCGCAGACACGCCCTGCTGAACTGAGCAGCCCGGCCGGGGCTGTGGTTACAGCGAGAGGCCCTTCTGCCCTCCCCACCTCCCAGGCCCCGGTGCCGGGCTGTGGCTTCGTGTTCCCGGAGTTCTAGGCCACCTGGTGAAGCCCAGGTGCAGAAGAGGAGCAGAATTATGTTGGGCTGTGGGGACCCTCAAATCTGGAAGAGAAGCAGGCAGCCTGATGCTCTGTAAGGAGACAAGCAGGGGCTGCCAGAGGCATGGGGAAGGACAAGCGGCCTTTTTTCGGTTTTTCCCTCAATCGTGAGACCAGCACTGTGTCTGAGACTGGCCGTGTCATCAAGTTACTTAGAGGCCCCCTACTCAGCTCACATCCCTCTGACATCCTGCTGTGTTCTGGGGGCTCTAGGTTTTAAGCTCGGTCACTACTGGCAGGTGGTTCCGGCGTGTGGATGGGCTTGGGCTTGGCATCACTGCTTCTGAGAGCGGGTCACCTTTTCCTGTTCTCTTGTGCGGCAGGAGTGACATTGTTGTGGACACTGCAGACTCTGACTGTTCTTTATGGGCCTCTGGAGAGAGCTGATGGTTTGTTCTGGCAGGCAGCCTGTCCAGTGAGGCTCCCCGTGTAAACCCTGCCTTGCCTTCCTGGGCTGGACCGCTCCTCCAGCTCGGTCCCCCAAGCCTGCGCTCTACTGGTCTGGGTCTGTCCAGTGTGACCTGCTATACCGTTAACAGCGCATCCCGGGTGGTAGCACTTGCCAACTTCTGTGGTGCAAATACCTCCCCTGTGGCCTGGTTCCAGCTCCCAGCATGACCTCAGGGGACACGGGGTTGAGCAGCGTGGCCAGTAGTTGCCCTGAGCCTTTCAGGGTCTGGTTGAGATGCTTGTGTCTGTGCATGGAGCCCCAGCCAGGCAGCCTCCGCCCTGGTGGCCGGTGGCATCCTGTGCGGCCTCAGCTCAGGGCCAAGCAGAATCTGAGACTCAGGTATGGGCCCTGGGGGGTCAGGTCCCAGTTCTGCTTTCGAAGCCTCTGCTCTGTTGAGCTAGGGGGTCCCATTCTCTGGCCCTGCCCCTCTGAGATTGCCTCCCCCCACACACACACACATACTCCCCAGTTCCCTTCCCAAGCTGGACACGTGCACGGAAATCTGAACTCCTTTCCTGTTTGCTTTCCTCATTGAATCTAGGAAGTAGGACATTTAGATCAGGATCGATGAAATGTGTCATTAGATGTAAAAGCACCTTTTTACTAATGGCAGCTGACTTAGTAATGATTGAGGCATTTTGTTAAGAAAAGGGAGGTGTTTCGCTGCCTTAAAATCAATCAGTTCATGGCCCCCTCCAGGAGGTAGTGCTTAAGCCACACAAAAGGCTTTTGGGGTGACTCCTAGTTCTGCCTGCATTTTCTTCCAGGGAGGTGAGGCCAGGCAAGCTGTGTCTGCCCCCCGAACACTGTCAGGTGGGGAGGTTTCTTTTCCAGGGTGGCTGCACAGGGACCCCTGGGGAGGTGGGCCGAGGGTGAGCTTAGCTGGGGGGAGGACTGGGGTGCAGAGTGCAGTGTGTAGTGTAGGCACAGCGTGGGGACAGCGAGATCTCCGTGGTGCCGGCAGCAGGAGGCGGGTGGAGTCCCTGCGAGAGCAGGTTACAGAGACTGGAGTGGTCCCCAGCGCCCGGACAGGCCACGGAGAAGTCCACGCCGAGGCCTTTCCATGGGGTCGGCTCTGGCGTGGTCGTGTGAAGAGGTTAATCAGAAGAGCTGGCTGTTGACATAATGAGGGCTCATGTGGGTGCCTCTGGAGTGAAGGCCTGGGCCCCCACTTCCTCCCTGCTTCAGCATCACCCTGACCTCCACTGGGCTGCAGCTCACGGGCTGCCACCCTCGCCCCCTGACCGTGTTATCCCTCATGAGCCTGGGGGCGGTTGGGGAGCCTTGGTTTCCCCACCAGCACAGACAGGAGCAATAGTGCTGTGCTCAGGGGCTGCGTGGAGTCAAATGGGAGTGAGGGCTCAGCTCTGCTCAGCAGGCGACCTGAGTGTAGTGCCCAGTCCAGGTAGAGGACCCGTGCGTGGTAGGGGTTTCTCCCCAGCACCCAGGCCTCTGAAAGAATTCTGACCTTCTGGAGATGCACTCCAATTTTTCTTTTCTCAAGGAATCTCCCCTGATAATATCTCAGTGTTTGTACATACATTGTGTATGTGTACTATTTGTTGGTGCTATTTGCACACAGATGATAACTGGGCAGTTTCCAACATGTAAATCCCTTTGTGAATTCCGTACCTTAGACATTCTGCTTTTCTGATGGCAAGTGTGGTTTGAATTTGGGCCCCTGCGCTAGCCTCCGATCAGGTCTCTTCCCTGTCTCCAGCACCACCCCCCTCCCTCCCCATCTCCTGGCTGTTGCCTTCCTTCTGGTAAACCTCCTTGGCTCTTTTGTCTAAAGAAATCGCCAGAAACTCTAGGAAGCCACTAGGCAGGACACCAAGGATGTGTTTGCATCCACTTTTCTTAGGCTTCATCAACGCTTACCCCCTCCCACTTCCAGTTCTGTTCTCTGGATAAGCAGCAGCCCTTCAGAACCATGGCCACTGATGTACACCGAGATCTGGGCCCTGCATGTGGAGTGCAGGGGGCTGACAGGGAGGTCAGGGTAGAGATCCAGGTCCTACATGTGGGGTGCAAGGGGCTGAGGGGGGCCAGGGGCAGAGATCCGGGTCCTGCATGTGGGGTGCAGGGGGCTGAGGGGGGCCTGGGGCAGAGATCCGGGTCCTGCACGTGGGGTGCCGGGGGCTGAGGGGGGTCCAGGGCAGAGATCCGGGTCCTGCACGTGGGGTGCAGAGGGCTGACAGGGGTGCCGGGGCAGAGATCCGGGTCCTGCATGTGGGGTGCAGGGGGCTGACGGGGGTGCCAGGGCAGCGATCAGGGCCCTGCATGTGGGGTGCAGGGGGCTGACAGGGAGGCTGGGCTCGAGGGACATTGTCATCAGGTCGCCAAAACTAGAGCCGAGGAGGGGAGAGGGTCAGTCCACACAGCCTGCTGCCCAGGCCTGGAGGGCAGGGGAAAGGGGTCATGGGCCCAGCGTGTGGGGAGACGGGGAGTGAGAAAGGTTAGAGGGGAGCAGCTGGGAGTGGCCTGCTTCTGGTTTGAGGTGCCCAGAAGAAGGAATTGTATAATAATAGCGTTGAAAGAACTAGGGTTTCTAAAAGACTTTCTTATGAAGAATACGCTGTCCAGATTAATCCACAGACCAGCTCTTTTTAGCTCAGTCATGTGCTCATTATACAGGTAACAAACTGGAAGGTTAGAGTGTTCAGGACACTCCCTGGGGGCTATCCCGTCTGCTGGCTAGAGAGCAGAGCCCCGCAGAGGAGACTCACACGCCATCGGGACCTCACCCTGGAAACTGGTTGGTGTCTGCTAGGCGCCCGAGAGCCTTCTTGGACAGGGTGTGAGGGGAGGAGGCTGGGCTCCAAGGGCACAGGGCTGCGTCCCCCTGCCTCCCAGAGTGCCTGCCCCTCCGTCCTCTAAGGCCACGCGCACTCCATCGAGGGAGCCCCAGGTCCCTCTTCTGTAGGATTTGGATGCTAACAGTGATAACATTTATCAGCAGGGTGGCTGTGAGAATTAGAGAGAGGTGATTGTCGAGAACCCCTCAGGAGCCTGGCCCTCAGGAAGGTCTCAGTGGTGAGGGGACCCCCCCAAGGTGCGCCTTCACCCAGATGCCCTGTCCCTACCTGAGCCCCTCCCTTCCATGTTCCCCAGGTTAGGGAAGGGCAGGCACACGTCCTGCAGAAGGCAGGGTATCTGCATCCTGACGTAGAAGGATTCCTGGTCCACAAACACCAATTCCACATGGTCTTGTAGGTTCAGCTCCACTTAACAGGGGCATTTTTTATCAAAGGGAACTTTTATTTCCCTGGAGGCTAATTGAAGACTGTTGGCCTTCAGCAAATGCAGTATATTTTCATTTACCTTTGAGACTGGCAGTGTCCCAGGATCCTCGCACTGCGTTCTGATGGCTATAACTGTCCGATCCATCTGTAACCGTTCGACAGAAGCTATTTTAGGGTTCTTTAAATCTGTTGGTTCTTGTGCTTCTGATTAGCTTGATGAGGGAAACTGCCGTGCGTGGTCTGTCTTAAATCCAGATGTCAAAACACTTCCACGGATTTCTCCCTAGTTCTTTCTTCAGCAGCATGCCAGGGGAAAATCTGCCGGAGATCGGTTTGTTTCCTTTTTGCTCTTCACCTCCCTGGAGCTGGGGCTGGACCTGCGAGCTCCACACCGTTGTTTGTCAAGTGGGTTTTGACCACACCCCGCCTCTGCCACAGCCCACACACCTTGTCCTACCAGCGTGAGTGCCCGGGGAAGCCTGCCTTCTCCTTTCAGGCTCTTGGATCCAGGCCCTGGGCTTTCGCTTCCAGGCAGCATCCCTGCCAAGTGTCACCTGGGTGGGAGGAGGGGAGCTAGCGCCTCCCCTGTGGATGCTCTGTGCACACAGGGGTCCCCCGGCCACCGCAGGGGGCGAGCTCCTCCGGCCGCCAGCCCCACCTGGGCTCTGCGGAGCCCCTTCGCATCCAGGAGCCTTGACTTTTGGTGGCCGCCCCAGTGCCCATGCCTTGGTTTCCCCATCTGCTCTGTGAAGGCGGTGAGGCCGCTGGAAGGGTGGCATGTGTGCCAAGGGTAGGTTCTCAGTAAAATTCTCCCTCTGGGGCTTCCTTCTCCTCTGCCTCCTCCAGTACCTCCTCTCTGTGCTGTTTTAAAAAAATGTTCCTCTCTTCTTAAAACACGTTTCTGACCTCCCTTTCTGCGTGGGTCCACCTGCCCAGCATAGCAGGGGATGTCCCCCGCGAGCCTCTGTGGGCTGGCTCCGCTTACCTCTCCAGCCGCGTCCCTCCCGGGCCCCTGGAGCAGCCGGCCCGGTGTCCCCCGCTGGAGGCCCAGTGTCCAGGGCACGGAGCTGGCAGGAGTCACGCTCCACCACATCACGCCCTGTGCCATGTGTGATGGTCCGAGGACCCCGGAGGCGTCCTCCTCACCTCCCGCCTGACTCCCAGCCTGAGCAGCCTCAGGGACATGGGCAGTGCCGGGCGCCCCCTCTCTAGGCCACACAGCACCGAGGTCCTCGGGTCTGAGCCCTTGGCACACTCACTGCAGCCCTCCCAGCCCGTCTCCCCCTGGTCCATCCTCCCCCGGGATCCTGCAGCTCTCGGGGAGGGGCCCTGCTTCAGGTTCACCCACCTCCCTGCGCACTGAGCAGGGCGTGGGGCCCCCGCAATGTGCTAGCTGTTCTCTGAGCACCATCGTCCCGGCGTGGCTGGTCCCACATCCACCCTCAGTCTGACCCGGGCAGTGCCCTGCTGAACCCCAAGGCTGCCCTCAGCACGTCCTGTCCTTGCACCCCGGGTGGAGCTGCGGGGCAAGGCAACGAGGGGTCAAGGGCTAGCATCCCGTCAGCGCGTGTCCCTGGGGCTCAGATGCTGACCTGCAGCGGCCGTGCAGGACCCCGACTTGGTTGGGATGATGGGGCTGCTGGCGCCGGTGCCCTCGCCCTTAGGTGCAGACGCGTCCTCTGCACGGGTGATGGGAGGCAAGCAGGCACCCGATGGGGATGCTGCCGCCTCAGCGTCCCTCCCCGGCCAGCACGTCACTCCGGGAGGACTCAGAGGGGCCTGAGAGGGTGTCAACGTGCCTGCTTTTCCCTTAAGGCTACGTACGTGGCAGCCATGGCTCGGCTGAGCCTGCAGAGGCTGCTGCCCTAATCAAGCTCCTTGGGGTTTTCCCAGCCCACCCTGAGCTGGGCACGGGCCTCGGGGAGAAGCAGGGACTTGCAAGCAGTCGTTCCCTGTTACAGATGGCAGCAGTCGGGCACAAACCCTGAGGGTGTCCTGCGGCCATGTCCTCACCGGGGTTAACGCATGTCCCCTCCCTAGGAAGCCCCAGGCCCCCCGCACGGCAGCCCAGGGTGGGGGCTCCTGGTGGGCGACTCGTCACAGGCACCCCTAGTGCAGAAGGCAGAGCTGGGCAGAAACCAGGCCTTTCAGACTTTAATAGCAGAAAACCAGGAACGCGTCTGATTGGTGTTTTGATCTCAATATAGACTTCCACAGAGTTGTCAGAGGGGAGCATTGCAGGAATCCCCAGGCTCGCCCTTAAAGACCCAGAGGTCCAGGGGACTGCTGACATGGTTCCTGGTGCTCAGCAGAGAGGGGGCCCTGACTGGGGCGAGCTTGCAGTGGGGGCAGGGGTGGGCTCTGTGAGCAGGGCATTGGAAGGAGCAGGAGAGAGGAGGTGAGCGAGGCCGGGCCGGCGCCGGGGGGCCTCCGGGAGTGGGGGGCTGTGGAGGACGTGGGCTGAGGATGCTGCGGCTTGCTTTCACATTGGTCTTGGGGGAACGTTCTTTGTGATCGCAGGAGAGTGAAAAGAATAAATAAAATACCAACAGCTAGCATTTATCTGACATTTTATTCTTCATAAAATGTCTTTATAAATGCTTTCCTGTTTTGACCTCAATCCATTCTAGCAACAGTTTTTAACCCCCCCCACCAAAGTAATTGCTATAATTTTGAGCGTTAATGATATGCCAGGTGGCCCAGGTTCCCCACCATCCTGACTGACCCCAGCCTCACATGCTCATTTCACACGTGAAGAAGCGGAGGCTTGGAGACACCTGCCTAAGCTGCCTCTGGCCGCCGAGCTCCTAGGTGACCATGGTGGGTTTAGAATCCAGGTCTGGGTGGCTGCAGAGCCTTTGCTCCTCCGTCCACACAGTCTTCCATCCTGGAGGAGATACTTCATTCAGTGACCCACCCTGGGCCCCACGTCCCGTCAAGAGCAGAGTCAAGCTTGAACTCCCCGCCCGCTGGGGCGTTCATTCCACCCCTTCCCGCCTCATGGCTGGGATCCGGGAGGCCAGCCAGCCCTGCTTAGATGGAAGACTCCTCCCACAGGAGGCCGAGCAGAGAGAAATCAATTAAAGGTGACCCTTGGAAGCAGGGATCCAGCCCTCAGTCTGCTTCCCGCAGGTTGTGGGGGAGCAGCCAGTAGCTCGATGGCATTAAGAGTAAATCTCATTTTATTAAGCACTGTCTTCTGTGCGGAGGACACTACTTACAGGCCCCCAAGTAGTCGTTCATCTGCAGAAATGCAAGGAAAGGGGATTGTGCTTCCACCGAAACGTTGGCTGAGATGGAAGGAGACACTGCTGACACTTGAGAGCTGGTGTCTCTGGACATGAGATGCGTCGCTTCGTTTGTGGTCCTCTAATACAGGATAAACACGTATCAGTTTTATGCAGGAGATGTTGGGTTCACGGGGGGACTCGGAGGCTGCGCGTCTGGCTGTGGTGGAAGCAGCCGTGGGCTGGAGAGGGGTCAGCGGAGTCTGGCTGCCCTCAGGGAGGAGGTGGACAGGGCGCTGGGGACGTTGGGGCACAGTGACAGAGGGAGGTGCCCCAGCCAGCCTGGAAGGTGGGGTGGGAGGCAGAGAGACTGGGTCTTCGGGGTGCCATGGAGTCAGGGTTCCCTGGAGGAAGTCGTGAGAACTGGCCAGGGCAGCCTTTCGGGCGAGGGCCCCGGGAGAGCAGGTCCTCACGGGTAAGAGGTCTGCTCTCCCTCAGCTCACCCCTCTTGAAGTGGGGGCTGGGTCCTGGGGTCCCCGTGTGGACGGCTGGGGAGCATGTGCACAGGGAGAGTGACAGGGACACCACGTGGACCTCTGGTCCTGTCCTCTTGCAGAACCGGCTGGCCCCTTGCCCGCACTCACACCACACGGTCACTCTTTGGAGAAGCTGTCTCTCCAGCAAGAGGCCGAGGTTGCCTGGGAGCCCCTCCAGGCCCCACCCTTGCCTTGGCTGAACTCACAGAAAGCCCATCAAGAGGTGGGCAGGCCTTCAACCACCTCCAGCTCACAGGTGAGGAACTGGAGACCTGGACAAATGGAGCACCTTGAGACAGAGCAAAGGGGGCTGGGACCTGTCGGACGCCGGCATCCGCTCAGCCTTCCCCCTCCGAGTGGATCCCAGCCTGGGTGGGGGCAGTGAGAGGGGGAGCCCCTGCCCCCGGGCACCCACCATGTCTGAGCTGCCCTGACCCCGTCCAATGCCTGGCACTTAGCTGCATCTGCCAGGTGTGTGCCTGGAGCTTCGGGGGCAAGGATGCCTCTCCAGACCCCCACCTCCATGCTCGCCTGCCATGGGCCCCCCAGGCCAGGTTAGGAGTCCTGTGGCCTGTCTGCCCTCCCTGTGACCCTACAGGGCCGCCCTGAGGATGGAGGTGGACGGTGGCCGTGAGGCAAGTGTCGGGCGCCTGTGGGTGCTGCCACTCTCGTGTTTGGTGCGATCCCTGATGGTGCTTTGATTTGTATAACACAGTGTATCTTCTCTTCAATTAAAAATGATAACAAGGACGCTTTCTTTGAAACCGTAACTGATCTACGAGGCTTAACAAGAAAATGATCGTCTTGGGTGTGAGCCAGGAGTCAGTGTTGACGTCTGCCCCAAAGTTCTTCTCACTGAGGATGAATGACTGCAGAAGGCCGGCCTCCTCCCTTCCACTTGGATAGTACTTCATTATAAACCAGAGACTAGGCTGGTGTTCTGCATAGTCAAACAGACTCCCGAAGGATGCACTACATAAATTTAGAATACTGTCTTATAACTATCAATTATCTCCCAATGAAAGTTCAATTTAATTATACGTGGATAGTCCTTCTAAAATCCGACTGCTTGATTTGTATTTAAATGTCATCATTATGACTTCCCTGGCGAGGTTATCAGCTGTTCAAAGGCTGAATCATATGATACGGTATTTTTAAAAAAAAACCACTGCTTTTTTTTATAGACTCTTCAGAAATCACAGCACCTTTTTTTAGTGCCAACTCTTGACTATTATTGTCACATTTGGCCATAAAATTAAACATAAAAATTGGCATTCCATAGTAGTATTGGTTTTACTTCCCTCCGATTCGGCAAAGATGAACAGAATCGAATAGCTATGGGGAGTGTCTGGAGAGGAGGCTGCAGAATGCGCTGGGATCATGGGTCAGCGTCAGAACTGCATTCGGGGCCGAAGCTCTTGCGTGAGCAGCTTGGGTCACTTCCTTAACTGCCCGGCTCCTCAGCCTCCCTGCGTGTGGGCGGGACGAATCACCCTGACAGTGGCCTCCATGTATGCGATGCTGTGTGTGCCCGGGCCTGGCTTTCAGCCCCTTTCTGGAGGGCATGAAGGAGGCAGGTGGTGAAGCTCAGGGCTGTGCCCAAGGTCCAGGTCGACAGAGATGTAGAGTACTCCTCGGGTCTCAGAGTTGCTGTCCTGGCTGCAGGATTCTAGGCTGGGTGCCCAGTAGGTGAGTCACTCAACTTCCTGTGCCTCGATCCCATCATTGTGCAGAAGGAGGGTGCCACCTTTGAGACACTCAACTGCATGGCGTGTCCTGGGGCTGCTGGAGGGGGGACCATGTTGTAAATTTGGGGAGTGGGGTGGTTCCTGTGGATGGCGGGCTCTGCAGTCATCAGGTCTGTATCCTCCACCAGCTCTGAAAACAAGAGGAGCAAAGATCATTTCCTTTTATTCCTCGGCCTAAGCAAGGGAGAGCCAGAGAAAGCAAAAATCAGGGTGGCCCTGTCTGAGCGCAGGCTCCCAGTGGGGCTGCCAGCTCTGTGCCTTTGGGCAGGTGGCTTTCGCTCATAGAGCTTTATCGCATCTGTGAAAGGAAGCACATCACAGCATCCTTAAGCCGCCGTCATAAAGAGATGAATGTGTATTTAAAACACCTAGCCCAGGCTGGGCACGTGATAAGCGTTTGTTGCATTTCATTTTTTTCCCCTCTGCTATTTTCTGGGCACACCTGGCTGTGCATTTCTTAAGGGTGGAGGTGGGTGATGTAATGTGATGCTTAGACTCAGTCAGAAATTGTTTGAAAGAGCTTCCCCCCACTCTACTCCCCCCCGCCCTGCCGGCCCAGGCAGTCACACAGATATAATCCCAGTGGTCAGTGTGCATTCTGATCTATTCTGATCACAAGTCTTCTGAGAGTGGGCCTCTCTCCCCACTTTGCATTTGGCCAGAAGAGAGCCTGGTGTCGGGACGCGTCCATGCCCGCCTGCCAGGTGACAGTTACTGGTTCCTTTTGAGTTATCAGATGATGAGACTGAGTTTGGCCTCTTTAGTGAAACTTAGGATGTATTCTGACCTTTGGTTTGAAGAGAGCACTAGTTTGCTTCAGGCTAGCTTGGAAGCGAGGGAGTAGGAAGCAGTTCTGCTCGGTGGGAATTCGAGGCACTCCAGCTGTACCCACAGGGAAGAAAGAGATGACTGAGCAACTCCTGAAGAAGCTGTCAGCCTCAGGAGTAGTTCAGACCTGCAGACTGAAACATCAGTGAAGCAGCAGTTTGCCTTTTACTGGCATAGATTTGAAAATCAATCATCATCAGTATTGGCCAGGGTGTGGAGAGGCCCCCCCTGCTCTGTCGCGGACACGTGCTCGGGGAGAACCTCCTTGAGAAGGGACTTGTTCTCTGCCTCTGAGCCTAAAAGGCTTTCATACCCGCACATCAGTAATTCCACCTCTAGAATCTCACTGCTGCTGCTGCTAAGTCGCTTCAGTCGTGTCCGACTCTGTGCAACCCCATAGACGGCAGCCCACCAGGCTCCGCCGTCCCTGGGATTCTCCAGGCAAGAATACTGGAGTGGGTTGCCATTTCCTTCTCCAGTGCATGAAAGGGAAACGTGAAAGTGAAGTCGCTCAGTCGTGTCCGACTCTTAGCGACCCCATGGACTGTAGCCTACCAGGCTCCTCCGTCCATGGGATTTTCCAGGCAGGAGTACTGGAGTGGGGTGCCATTGCCTTCTCCGTAGAATCTCACAGACAACCGTAAATGCAGAGAGGAAATTTAAGCACAAAGATGGTGGTTATGTTTTTTTTCACCAATATTTTTTTTTAAAGAATGCAAAATGCCTGAGAGTATGAAAAATAAGGGAACTGTTAAAATTATGATACAGCCATGTGATAGAATATTCTGCAGACTAATCTTTAACGACGTGAAATTGTTCATCACATATTAAAAGGATAAAGTAAGTCTTAAAATTATGTGTATACGTATGTGTGTGTGCATACATTTAACACTTTTATGAGTTACACATATACATATATAATGATTTATGTTACATTAAAATAAAAATATTTAGGAAAAAAGACTATGTAATCAATATATCAACTGTAAGAGTATAAGATTCTGAGTACTTTTTCTTTTGTATGCTGGTCTCTGTTTTCCAGCTTTTTTACAGTAAGCCTATCTGCTTTTGTAATCAGAAAAGAATGGTGAAAAGGTAATTTTTTGAACATGATCCTTGCCCTGAAGTACACTGTTTCTGCGCTTACACTGAAGTGCCTCTAACTCTGGGGCGGCCGACCCTTAACTGTCACGCTCTCGGCCAAATGCCGCACATTGACCAATATCCCAGTAGCTTTTTCCAAGCACTCAAGGCCTCTTCCTTAGGTTTACTTTGCTATTTATATGTCCTGAATACCAGCTCCCGCTTGTTAAAGACAGACATCTCCAAAGGCCCATTAGTGCCTGCTGGGGTTCTGGGGAATATTTTGGCCATAGCACAGACTATGAATTAAAAGAAAATGCCTACTGTTATCTGTTGACTGGCAGTCATCTTGAGGGCCTGACACGAAGGAGCTGCCCTTTCTCCCCTTCTCTCTACATCCCTCCATGTAGCACTTTTTTGTTGAGTACCTACTCTGTGCCTGACTTTGTGCCAACAGGTAGGATTTCAAACATCAGTGAGACCCAGCCAGCTCCTGGCTGTGTGCATGTCAGGACCATGGGCAAGAGAGTAGAGGCTGCAGGTGGTTAGAGCCTGACTGCCTCCTACAGACCAGGTGCTGTCTCACCAGGAGACACAGCTGAATGTGGATGCAGGTATGGGGGCAGGCAGCAGTGGCCTGGGGTATTGTTTAGTTGCTCAGTCGTATCTGACTCTTTGTCACTCCATGAACTGCAGCACAACAGGCTTCCCTGTCCTTTACTCTCTCCCGGAGTTTGCTCACTCATGTCCATTGAGTCGGTGATGCCATCCAACCATCTCATCCTCTGTAGCCCCCTTCTCCTGCCCTCAATCTTTCCCAGCATCAAGGTCTTTTCCAGTGAGTCGGCTCTTCGCATCAGGTGGCCAAAGTATTGGAGTTTCAGGTTCAGCATCAGTCCTTTCAATGCATAGTCAGGATTGATTTCCTTTAGGATATTAGGGAAAGATCTTAATGCACTGTTCATTTCTTCTTTGAACTGGTTCCTGCAGTGTGCCAAGCAGGCACAACTCTGGGCCTGGGAAACACTGCTAAACAAGACAAGAGGATCTCTGCCCTCAGGGAGCTGAATTCTGATAGGATTCATAGACAGCTCACAAATCCAGAAGTAAATATTTGCAGCTCGTGGTACATGGTGTAGCAGAAATAGATTGAATGCTGCCCCGGAGAAGGCAAGGGCGGGTGAGAGAGAAAGCTGCTGCAGAGAGGTGGTCTAGGAAGGCCTTTCTGAAGCTCTGATCTAAAGGATGAAAGACTCCAGCTGTGCCACAGGTCAGGCGGAGAGTGTTCCCACGTGGGGAGCCGTGGGCACAGAAGCTGAGTTTTGGGATGGAAATTGCCCGAAGGTTGAGAGTGTGGACACCGAGGGTGCGAGACTTGGGCAGAAACCTGAAGGAGGGGGTTCTGGGCACGGGGGCTGCAAGTGGGCAGGTGGGGTGCTATGCGGCTGCTGGGGTACCGTGTGGCTGGTGGGGCACAGCATATGGCTGGCTGGGCGCAGCGTATATGAACAAGCTAGTCTGGCGGAGGATGAAGTTTGAGATGGCAGGCAGGGCTCTGTGTTGAGCCTGCAGTTCCTACTGGGCTTTTGGGGCCTCGGGGCTGAGTAATTGCCAGCCGTCTCTGCGATTTTCCCTTTGGTTCCTGTCCACTTTATCCTGTTCCAGAATCCAGATTTCTTTCTGAGGTTGGACTCTCTGACTCTGTCTTTGGTGCTAAACTGTGTTGAACCAGCTCTGAAGCCAATGCTACCCTGGGAGTCAATTATTTCATTTTCTTGGAACGAATCCGTTATGAATTACTAACGATAATGATTCATTCTCCTGTCTCATGCTGGCATGTGCTGATTCCCCCAGAGCCTGCAGAAGAAATTGCCCTCCTGATTCATTCTCTGCTGTGTTTCCCTTTCTCTTAGAATGGCCATTCAAGTGGACAAGTTCAACTTCGAGAGTTTCCCAGAATCCCCTGCAGATAAGGGGCAGTTTGCAAATTCCAAACAACTGGAGGAGGAAAGGCAGGAAGCCCGAGGCCTGGAGATCAATAGCAAGCTGGACATCCACTGGACCATCATATCCTTTTCCCAGAGGGGTCAGCTAGTGAATGCTGGGCACAAGTAACTCAGGAGTGGCCTGGCAGGGAGATCCGGACAGAAAGCAGACATTTTCTCACCTCTCACCAGGTCCAGGGCCCCAGGAGGGAAGATGGGGAAGGGCCTGCTTGGGGCGGGGGCTGCTCTCGGCTTGAGTCGCCTGTTTCTTGTCAGCATTCAGATCCGTGTTAGTGACAAGTTCTAATGGCCACCTGTCATGGCTGGACTGGAGGGCTTCCACTCACTGATGGTTGAATGCAGGATGTGGTTGTCAGGGAAGCTGAAATTGGGTTGAACAGCTTAGCAAGGCACAGGGATGCCATTTTTAAAAACCTGGGATGGGAGCAGTTTGGGAGGACTGTGTCATAAAGGTCAGTTTCATAAAACAGTTGGCCCTGCCCTGAGCTTCGGAGCAATGCCTGGCTCATAGTCGACACTCAGTTGGATGAGTGGGAATCTGGAGAAACCCCAGGTTCCCTTGGTTCTGTATTTCTTCAGCAGTCGTCACCAAGTGCCTGCTTTGGGTCAGGTGTATGGTGAGCCACCTGAGAGGTAGAGATGCAGAGATGAGGCCTCATGTGGTTTCGTGGTCTTGAAAGGGGTGGAAGTCGTCTGAGGATTAGATGCATGGCAAATCCCATGGACAGAGGAGCCTGGTGTGCTGCTGTCTATGGGATTGCAAGAGTTGGACACGACCTAGGGACTAAACAGCAACAGGAACAGAGCATTGGACCAAGTGCTTCATTAGAGGATGAAGCTGCTGGGTGTAGAGCAATCAGGGAAGGCTTCACAGAGGAGGTGACATTAGCATGGGCTTTTTAAGGATAAGTAGAAGCTTGTCAAGGGGACAAGGGTGGGAAATGCCCCACAGTGCTCAGGGTGCGAGAGGATCGTTCTCTTAGAGCGTCTTCCCAGGAAGAAGCAACTCTGAGGGGACTGTCTGTTATTTACTAATATCTTGTTCACACACTGATGCTGTAGAAATGAGATGGCTGCAGCCTGTCATGTGGTCTCAGATCATTCCAGACCATCTTCCTGGTTTCTGGAAACATCCTCAGGCTGCAGGAGGCACGGTTTCCAGGACCAAGTCCACTTCCATCACGCCAGCTCATGTGAATTTGGGCTTGGGAGACCAGACCCCTGTCTCCAAGGAGCTTGTGAAAAAGCGCTGTAGATGGAAGGCTTGGGAACCAGATGCTAAAAATAGAGCATCTGGGGACTCATGGAGGGAGCCGGGTGCACGTCGTGGGGTTAGGCGTTTGTCTTCCTTGCAGAGAGAAGTAAAATGTTGGGGACCACGGAGTTACCCTTCCTGAGATGCCCCGCGTCTCAGCAGAGTCAGGGTCTAGTCAGCTGGCGCTGGTTGAGTGAGCAGGGTTAGGGTTACCGAGGACCTGCTTGGGCGGGGTGGCCAGTGCAGCTTTCACCTGCTGGTCCCGGCCCCCACGGGGGGGCCTGAAAGCGCTCCTGACCCCTTGAGGGGATGGAGGCGTGGGGACGAAGCAGGCGGTCAGCGCTCAGCCCTGGTGTCAGCGTCCTGACGCTGGAGCCAGGAGAGGTCCCTCTGGGTTGTGGAGGCTCCGCACCTCCTGTGTGGGGTCCTCGTGGGGTCCCTGTGTGAGCAGGGAGGCCCTGCCCCCTTCTCAGAGCCTTAGCTTCCCCCAGGAGCTCCTGAAGAGCCAGGCCCACTGGGCTGGGCGTGATCCAGCCTGCACCTGGGGAGGAGGGCGCAGTGTGCTTGGGGGACCCAGAGGGAAGGGGGTCTCATCACGGGACCCACAGAGACTGGGCCTCGCTGGGAGCCAGGACACACAGCAACACCTGCGAGCATGGCTTCCTGGGTGCTTCCCCGCCTGGTGGCCCCCCTGGTCCTGGGCGTGTCTCACCCATCTTGATGATGCAGCTGCCTCCACGTTCCTGTGGAGAAACAGGGGGAGCTGGTACTGAACCATCAGCCCCGCTCGAGCCCGTGGCCCTTGCCTCCTAGTAGGATATGGTGACCATCAAAACACTCACGTTCTTTGAAAACTGTTATTGAAAATGTACCAAAATGCTTTGGGGTTTCTCTCAGCTTTGATTCTTTAAAGAAACTGACTTCCCTATTTTGCGTTTCGATTGATAATTCATGCAAGCAAATCCTTATTGGATGCCCACCAGGTGCCAGGCACACCTGTCTTCTAGCTTTACTGATTGGAAGGCCGTCCCCATGGGCGAATTCGAGTGAAGAGAATTAACATTGCGGACACCCCTTCCCTCCCCGCTCCCCTCCTGTCTGGTAATGACATCTGGCATGGGACGAAGAGCACACTTTTGCTATTGTAAACCTAAATCCAAGCAGATGCAAAGACCAAAGATGGAATTGCCTGATTATTTCATTATGCATTTTGATATTTTCTCAATATTTAGACTTCATAAAAATGTCGAGCCTAATCTGACACCCATCCACGGTGAGAAAAATGGCCCATATGTAAGCGTGTATGGCTGGATAGACACGTCTCAAAGGAAACTGTGGCTCTGGCAGTAGGTGTGTGCACCCCTGTCTAGAGAATACCTGCTACACCCAGGAGAGCCGAGGGGACACCGGGGGCTCGCGCTCTGTACCCGGCTCATCACCTGTGTGCCTTGTTTTCACGCGCTGAGCCCTGGAGCTACCCCCAGCCTGGGGGCGGGCAGACGCAGAGGTGGATGCTCATGGTGCAGCCCTCGTGGGATAAGATGGAGCTTTCCTGTGCGGGGCACTGACCTGCTTGCATGTTCCAGACCCGACATGCACGATGGACCCGAGTCGTCCCCTGCGGCGGGTTGTACAGAGCGCAGGCTAGGGCAGCAGGTCTCCCAGGTGGTGCTGAGGAGTCGGGCTGGCCTCTCTGCAGGCCGTGAGAGAGACAGGGTTGGTGAGGGGAGAGGAGGCATTGTCCGTCCTGCCCAGGAAACCCCAGCCCTGCTTTATCTGCTCTGTGAAACATACAGGGCAGGCATCAGTGTTTATTTATTTATTTTTGTTGTTGTTGATGTCTAATTGGTCTACAATGTCATGTTTAATCTCTGCTGTAGAGCAAAGTGACTCAGGGATATCAATACATGCATTCTTTCTTGTATCTTTTCCATTCTGGTTTATCCCAGGACACCGCATACAGTTCCCTGTGCCGTACAGGAGGACCTTCTTGTTCATCCATCCTCTGTATGATAGTTTGCATCTTTCAACCCCAAACTCCCAACTCCATCCCTCCCCCCTGCCCAACCCCCCTTGGCTGCCGCAGGTCCAGGGCAGGCTTTCCTGCACAGAGCCTGGAGCCTGCTAACTGGCCAAGAGCCAGCGCGGCTCAAGGGTCCCCGCAGGCTGCCTGGGGAGTTGTTGGGAGACCGCCCTCTGTGGGGACAGGATGGCCTCATGCGGAGCAGAGGGTGGGGGGCGGTTGGCCATCGTGGGCTGTGAGCACCAGGGGCCTCACAGTGTTTTCAGCCCTGAAGCTCACTGGTTTAGCAGTTTACACGCTGGCCCTGGGCCCGGGCAAGTGAGCTAACACATTGAATACTGCTCTTTTAGATTTATGATCCCTCTCTCTTTTCTGAAGCCTTGTGTATCATGTCTCTTATCACCATGGCTATGAAAACCACCACGTGCGCAGCTCCCGTGTGTTGAGTCGCTCGGTGTGTTGTCCACGGGAATGCGGAAGGGACACCAGACAGCAGAGCAGTCGCAGACCAGCGGGCGCTCCCACCCCACCCCACCCCACCCGGCCCCTCCCCGCCTCAGCCTAACCTCTCTGCTCCCTTTTCCTCCTCATCAGGTGGGGGTGGTGATGGCAGTCCAGGGGGGGAACGTGCTCTGGGGCTGCAGTTGTGATCAGTTCTAACCATTATACCTGCCCTTCTGATTCCCTGGGAAAGTGTTGGTCACTCAGTCGTGTCCGACTCTTTGCGACCCCATGGACTGTAACTCGCCAGGCTCCTCTGTCCATGGGATTCTCCAGGCAAGAATATTCGAGTGGGTTGCCATTTCCTTCTCCAGGCGTTCTTCTTGATCCAAGGATTGAACCCGGGTCTCCCGCATAGCAGCCTGACCTGATCCCTGCCTGGTGCTGGACAGGATACTAGCATTTTTCTTAAAAACTACAAGCTGGGTAGTACCTACCCCTTTAAAAAAACAAATACACAAATTCTGGAAGTTGAGTGACTCTCCTGACATGTGGCCCAGAGCTGGACGGCCAGGATCCAAGACCTCATGTTCTTTCCTGTTGACTGAGGTCAGCCTGGAGTGACGCCCCACCCTCGAGGCGCAGCCATGCTTCCTGACTCTGGAAGGTGTCAGCACAGCTGAGCCCCTACTTCCTGCTCACCTCGGGGGGGCCCCGGCCCCAGGTGAGGCTCCTCCCAGACAGAGGACGCTGGGCCAGGCCTCCCCAAAGACCTGCCCCTGGCGTCCCCACCTCCACGTCTGCCGGGGGTGCCTGAACGGGGTCGGAGTCCCCCAGAGCATCTAGTTTGGGATGTTTGGAAGCTGACCATATCTTCTTTCATTCTCCACGTGGCATTCAGAGGAGGAGAGACAAGCGTCACGTAGGCACAGGTGTGGGTCACCCTTTATGTTTGGCCTCACATGTCTGCTCTTCTCCAGAGCCCTCTCTGCAACCTCTCCCATAAACCTCCAGCTGGAACCACCCCATCTCTGGGCTCCTGCAACCCTCAGTGCTCAACGCCTATTTGGGATAGTGCTTCCAGAGCACAGGAAAGTTTTTCCTCCCGAGACTGTCTCCCTGGCCCAGCTGTGCTGTTCTTGAGGTCAGGTCCTATCAGCAGCTGTCCCCTGATGACCTTCATGTGCTGGCGTTTGTGCCAGGTACCAGGACACTGCGGTGAGCAAGAACTCAGCCTGGAATGGACTTTGCCCGATGGAGCCTGGATGTGTGCTCTCTTGCCCACCCCAATGCCACGTGTAATCCTCAGCATGGAGGGAAGGAACCCATTTGGTGAATGGATGGTTTCTGTTTCATTGATGCAGCCGAACGGTCATCAGCTTGGTTGCACGAAACTGAGTGCCGTGAACGTGAAGGGAGTTTGCAGCCAGTGTGACTCGTCTAGCTGAAGCCTGGCTCCCTTTCCAGGGGGCAGTGCTGTACAGACGGTCTGCGAGGGAAACAGCTGTAGGAGACACTTGGAGCAAGCCTGGTGTCAGCACCCCTTCTCATTTTCCTGTTTTTGTTGCAAACCTCCCTTCAGAGAGCATTTCAGAGTTGGTGAGTTGCCTATTGACCTAGCAGAATCCAACCCCGGATAGGTTTTCCGACAAGACCTGGGTGCCAGCTCTGCTGATCCCGAGCCTGGTGGCCTGGACCATCTGGGCTGGGTCTCTGCCAGGTGGGCTGATAAGCACGTGTCTCCCGCCTTCTGTCTGGAGGTTATTTGTAATCATCTGGCTGCTTGAGGGTGAGGCAGAGGCTCAAGGAGCCCAGTGGCAAACTGGGCTTTAGGTGCCTAAGAATCAGCAGCAGACTGGGGGCTGGAATGCCTCTGTGGGATTCTCAGGGCATGTAGGTTTAAGTAATGGGAAGCAGAGGTATATAGAGCAGGGTCGTGTGCCCAGAGAGACTGTCTTCTTGGGGCTGGCCCCAGGCTGTGCTGCTGATAGTGGCTATGTTTGGTCACCCTCTGTAAATCCCAGAAGCTCAACAGTGTCTTTGACATTTGTCATCCGTTTTTACTAGTCAGTCCTAAAGGAAATTAACCCTGAATATTCCTTGCAAGGACTGACGTTGAAGCTCCAATACTTTGGCCACCTGATGTGAAGAGCTGACTCAATGAAAAAGACCCTGATGTTGGGAAAGATTGAAGGCAGAAGGGGATGACAGAGGATGAGATGGTTGGATGGCATCACCGACTCAATGGACGTGAGTTTGAGCAGGCTCCAGGAGATACTGAAGGAGAGAGGAGCCTGGTGTGCCGCAGTCCGTAGGGTCGAAAAGAGTTGGACATGACTTAGCGACTGAACAAGATCATCAATCACAACCCTATACGACTCTAAGCACAATGTCTTCAGTGTAGTTGGTCATCACCAGGACAGATGACCTGGCAAACAACCACACCCAGCTTCTTAATTTCCAAGACAGTGTTCCCACCAGTGAGGAAAACTCGATAGCCAAGCCCTCCTTCCTTTAAAGCCAGAGGCAGATGAGACTTCCCTGGTGGTCCAGCAGGTAAGACTCTGAATTCCCAAAGCAAGGGGCCCAGGTTCGATCCCTGGTCAGGGAACTATATCCCACATGACACAACTAAAGATCTCACATGCTGCAACTAAGACCCGGTGCAGCCAAATAAATAAATAAATAGTATTTATGATAAAGATACAGGAAGGTTAGGCTGTTTGCACTGATTTGCCTGAGATAGCCTCTCAGCCTCCCTAACTGGCTCCTAGCTAACTCTCAAAGACACTTCTGTTGGAGCTCTGTCTTCTCATCGCCCAAGAGAAATTAGGTATTTTTAGATAAGACTGCTTTAAGACAGTGCACTAGGTTTTCCTACTAGTCATGTTAGGAGACACAGTATTATCTAAATGGATTCTAAAACAGGCAGCTCCTGTCCTCAGCACAGCTGATTCCTTGATTGTCTTCAGTCAAGTGTGGGCTCACATCGCGTCTCTGTCCTTAGGGAGTCGGTGTTTATGGGTGATCACGGCTTCAGAGGCTTGATCCTCGTTGTGGGGACGCCGCTCCCAGCCTTCCTTTGAGGCTGTAAAGTTGCCCTGGCTGCTTAGCCTTCAGCGGATGAGGGTAGGGAGGTGGCAGGGACACATGTTTGATCCTTGACACCCCCCACCTCCAATCTGGATATGCACGCCTTGAAGTTACTTTGAAAGGAACCAGGGTTAGGCACACGGAGAGAGTTTGGCCAGCCTGGGAGAGTGGGGAAGGGCTCCTGCCCTAGAGTGCACAGAAGGATTCCCTGTGTGTGCGTGAGCGTGCATGCGAATCCACGTGCCCTGTGCTTATGTGATTGGTCACCTGTTGGGCTTGTACACGTTCTGTGTGCTTGTGGCGTGACAATGATTGTGAGCATCTAACAGGAGCATAAAATTACTTATGGAACTTAAGTAATAGCTAACACCTATATGGCCCTTCTGGAGAAGGAAACGGCAGCCCACTCCAGTATTCTTGCCTGGAGAATCCCAGGGACGGTGGAGCCTGGTGGGCTGCCGTCTATGAGGTCGCACAGAGTCGGACACGACTGAAGCGACTTAGCAGCATATGGCCCTTACTAGACACCAGCACCGTTCTGAGCAATTTACATAGATTTACTCAATTTTTACAAAAACCCAGTGAAGCGGTCTTTATCCACATTCCACAGATGAGAGAACCTTGGTCCTATGAGGTGACCTACCTTCGCCGGGTCACTTGGCTCGTAAGTGGTGGAGCTGGGACTCGCGCCGGCTCTCTGGCTGTAGAGTCTGTGCTCTCTCCAGCTCTGTGCTGGGAAGAACAGAAGAAGGCCTGGTCTCTGCCACGACGGCTTCCAATTGTCCCCATCTTCTAGATGAAGCTGGAGAGATGAGCATCCCTCTGGCATGCTGCTGACTGCAGGGCTCCCTCCTTTTCGCCAGCCCTCTGCCCCGAGACTCCACTCTTCTCGCCCAGCAAGACCGCGGCCCTGAATCCCCTGCAGACTCTCCCTGGCAGTTCATGGGCCATCCAGGGAGCTGAGCACAGATGCCACCGGCGCCCCTGCTGGGACGAGAACACCCGGCATTGGCATTCTCAAAGTTCATGATGCAAATTGGAAAACAAAGTCATGGGAAAGAGGCTCATTAATCACCTAGAGCAGTCTTTCCATTAGCGTAATCCATAGTTATGACAATTTGCTAATTCATCGGAGCTGAAGTGCGGCAGGCTAAGTCACTGCACCTGTGGGTGTCTCTCCAGAGCAGGTGTGTGGGACGCAGGCAGGATGTCTTCCTGGGAGGGGGGTGTGGTGCAGGCCTGCTCTTCACGGGGCTCCCCACTCCGGGATCCTCATCTCAGAGTCAGTGTAGAGACACCTGCGTCAGCTGCTCTCAAGGGCTGGTCTTCGTGGACCACGTGTGACAGCCAGGTGTTCAGAGTCCAATGCTTCCCTCTCCTGGGAGAGACCCAGGCCTCTCCCAGCTGGCTGCACCTTCCCCACGGGAGGAGCTGATGGAATGAACAGTCGTTTTTCTAGACTGTCAGACTGACTAGTGGTAACCTTCAGTCCCATACACACAGGCAGGATCTCAAAAACTGCTCTGTGGTTTTGCGGGGTCCTTTGACTGTAGCCGGTGACCGAATATTTCACTGCTAATGGGCTGGCAGAAAATGCGAGGCTAGATATTTTATAAGTTTCTGCACCTTCCTTGCCTCTGGAGCTGTTTTTCTAAGATTTGAATGCAAATATCCATTGTCCCCGGGCTTCCCTGGTGGCTCTGTGGTAAAGAATCCGCTTGCTAATGCAGGAGACGCAGGAGACACAAGTTTAGTCCCTGGATTGGGAAGATCCCCTAAAGAAGGAAGTAGCAGCCCTCCCCCCCCACCCCCCCAGTATTCTTGCCTGGAAAACTCCCATGGACAGAGCCTAGGGGGCAACAGTCCATGGGGTTGCAAAGAGTCAGACAGGACTTAGTGACAAAACACACACATCCATGGTTCCCATGACACATAGAAGATTAACCAAGACAACGTGTGTGGAGACATTTGTAAACAAAACAGCTCTGCACAGATATTGACTAGGTGTAATTAACAATGATGGGTCACTAATAATCCTAAGATATGATCCTTGCATGATAGACGGGGCTTCTTAAAGTAGGGAGGACCTTATGATCCTTGCATGATAGACGGGGCTTCTTAAAGTAGGGAGGACCTCACTTTGGTCAGTCTTCATCCCCAGCAGCTGCCGCAGCCCACATCACAGGTATGGACACGCTGGTGTGGGTCCAGGCCCGCCCACGGGCAGGAAGGCTCTTGGGGGCACATGCATACCCTGGGCGTGAGCACAGGGTCTGTCCATAGTGGTCTGGCTGGGGTGATTGCTGGGGCGGGGGTGGGTCGCAGAGGATGTCCCAGATGAAGCGAGTCTGTCCATAGCTGTCCAGCTGGGGTGATTGCTGGGGCGGGGGTGGACCGCAGAAGACGTCCCAGATGAAGCGAGTCTGTCCATAGCAGTCCAGCTGGGGTGATTGCTGGGGTGGGGGTGGATTGCAGAGGACATCCCAGATGAAGCGAAGTTCAAGCTTGAGATGGGTGGTGGTCACCAGCAGGACAAGGCCGAAGAGGGTTCCAGGCTGGGGGGTGCAGGTGTCAGGACCCTGAGGCAGCAAACAGCCCGTCTGTTGTCACTGGTCCCAGTGGTTCAGCTTGGCTGGTGCACACCGGGGCCTCCAGGTCTGCGGGGGAGAGGTCAGCCTGGGAAAACTCACGGAGAAGTTGGCGTAGCCTGCTAGGGAGCTGGGATTTTATCCCTAGGGCGCTTGAAGGGTTTTCAGCTAGGGGTAGTGTGATCACATTCGGTTTAGGAGGCTGGAATGACCACCTGCCCCCGTCTCCGCCCCCTGGTTTGGCTTGGGGTGTCCACGTGGTTCTGTGCCACGGGTGGCATGGGGCGTCAACGACGTCCCTGGCTCCGCGGGATTGCACCCACTGTGCCTGGAAGTGAGGCAGGAGGGCCTGTGAGGCCAGGGTGTACAGGTCTGCCCTGCACTCTCCCTGCTGCTCTTTGGCTCTTGGCCAGGCCTCTGAAGGGTGTGGAGTTGAAGTGGAGAAGCCACGAGCGTTGGGGTTCCCCTTTGGCTGCAGGCTGCCTGACCCTGTCTGCACTCTGCGGGTTTACTGGGGAACCAGTGCGGGGGCCCCGCTCTGAGCCTGGTGTGTGAGGACGCGGAACAAGGCCTCTCTGAGCTGGGGAGTCACCCTTCCCAAGTGATGGTGTATCTGTTGTTCCTTGTTTTCTGGTTTTGAAGCGTGTAAGCCTTTCTCTTCTAGCAGATTTTGGGCTTGAAGAAGGGACTGACAGATGCTACCATCGGAGAGAGCTGGGCTGCGTCACTTCTGCCACCTCCGTGTCCCCTCTGTCCCCAAAGAGCCACATCCTCTGCCTCTCGCTGGTGGGGGAGGGGCACGAGGTGCAAGCTGGCTGTCCTGGCCTGGGATCATGGCCCACAGCTGGGGCACTCAGCATGGGGCTCCCTAACCTGAGGGTGCAGGAGTGAGTGGTCGATAAGCTGTGGCCCAGGGTTGTCATCACTTAAAGTCGCTGCATCACTCTTGGAGAAGCTCTTGTTCAGTTGACTTGTACAGCCTCCCAGCCCTGCAGCTCTAAATTAAGGACTTGGAGGCAGGAAGCCTGGCCTTGGCCCCAGGCGCTCACCGCAGCCTTGTTCGAGTTGTGGCCATAAATACCCATGGCCCAGGGTGGCTGGTGCTACCCGGGGAGTTAGGCAGGGAGCCCAGCACTGAGCAGTGGCCTGTGGACCTCCTGCTGGCGCTCAATGCTGACCACTCTGGGGCTGCCCGCTCATGAGCCTGGCAAGTTTGAGCACAGGGTAGCAGTGGAAGTTTAAACTGAGCAAGGGCCAGCCTGGGCCTCTCGGCTCCCCGCCTCTGAGAGGCGTGAGTGAACTGAGGTGGCTCCAGGGAACTCAGCTGTGGCTGAGGCAAGAAGCTGTAGGCACAGAGGGCGCTGTGAAGGGGCCTTGTGGCTCCTTGGAAGAGCCAGAAGTCACCTGTGGGAGTCCCCAGAGGCAGAACGAACATGTGTTGGGTGAACTGAGCTGGGCACTTGGGATTTCTTATGTCCTGGGTACACAGGGTTTGTTGGTGGGTTTGTGTTCATGGGTGTGGCTAGAAGACTTGCAAAGCCTGGCTGGCACCAGCAGTGGCCCACAGTCCACCTGCTGCAGAAGTAGATCTTGGGGACAAGAACACATCCACTGACTTGGAATCTTAATTGCGGTGTCTCAGGTGACTGTTGTTGTTTTAGTCGCTAAGTTGTGTCCAACTCTTTTGTGACCCCGTGGACCATAGCCCGCCAGGCTCTTTCATCCATGGGATGCTCTTCTCCAGGGGATCTTCCTGACCCAGGGATTGATCCCGCATATCCTATATTGCAGGCAGAGTCTTCACCAGGGAGCCAGAGGGGAAGCCCTTCCCAGGTGACAAGGATTGGCTTAAAGGGAAGTCAGGCTCTTCAGCACCATGGACAGTGCCCTCTGGGCTGGAGGAAGGAGGCTAGCCAGGCTCCTGCTGGGAGCAGACAGGGTCCTGGCCGTGCCCAGGCCCTGTGCACTGAGCGTCTTCATTTATCAAGTGGGGATCACAGGTCCCGGCTTCCAGGTTTACTGTGAGGAGTCAGTGCAGTGTTTATAGCAAAGTGTTTGAAAGTGGGAGCCATATCATGGGCTCCAGGGTGGGATGGACTCATTCCTGCCACTTCCTAGCTGTGTTCTCTTTCTCCTTATTCCCATGGGCCTGTTTTTGTTTTTGTTTTTTTTTATGTCTGAGATGGAAACAATAGTCCCTGTTTTATACCCACCACATTCTCAAGCCTTAATTTGAAAATAGCGAGTATTTTTAAACTGAGAAGATCCATGTTAAATACTCAGCACTGGGCTAAGGGGATCACAGGTCCCGGCTTCCAGGTTTACTGTGAGGAGTCAGTGCAGTGTTTATAGCCAAGTGTCTGAAAGTGGGAGCCATATCATGGGCTCTAGGGTGGGACGGACTCAATCCTGCTACTTCCTAGCTGTGTTCTCTTTCTCCTTATTCCCATGGGCCTGTTTTGTTTTGTTTTGTTTTTAATCTCTGAGATGGAAATAATAGTCCCTGTCTTATACCCACCACATTCTCGAGCCTTAATTTGAAAATAGCGAGTATTTTTAAACTGAGAAGATCCATGTTAAATACTTAGCACCGGGCCTCCCTCATGGGACTCACTTTGGAAGTACTCTCTTTGCAGCAGAAGTAGTGATAGGAATTATCACCATCATCATCATTCTTTATTGACCTCTTGCCCCGAATGCCAGAGTCCATGTATTTAAGAAAGAGCAGCCACTGCCATGTCCACTGTCCTCACTATAACATTGTCATCTGGGCTCTGAGGGTGGCTCATTAAGGTCTCAGTAGCTGACTGGTCAGCCAGAGTTGTGTTCATGTGTCCAGGCTCAGACACAACGCTGTTTTGGTGGCTTATGGGGCCAAAGGGGAGGGGGATGCCCATGCAGGTAATTGGCTTTATTAGCTCAGCTGTATAATTTTATGGCTCATGTCCGAAAGCAAATTAATACAGAAATATGATATTAGAATGGCTTCCAAAGCCCTAGTGCCACTTGGCAACTTTGTGATTACTCACTTGCTTACTCGCTCTTCTAACTATCATTTTAGAGCTCTGTATCCTGGCCGTGTTCGTCAGGCACTATCTCTGTTCTTCAAGCACCATGTGTGATCAGCCTCAAAGGCCTGCCATGATTTTTTTTTTTAAAACAAGAGGCAGTAACCTGCCATATTCTTAAGTCTTAATTTCATATAAGTGAAAATAACCCCCAGAGAGTCAGGAGAGACGACCAAAAAAAGTGAGTGCACACACGTGGCCCGTGCACCACCTACCTGGGATGCTGACTCACACGAGCGTGCATTTAGCCATCAGTGCTCATGGAGCAGCCACAGTGACTAGGGCACTGGTCCAGATGCCAGGAGGAGGGCTCTGCCCTTGCGCGACTGACAGGCCAGTGGTGAAGCCAGACAACGGGAGACACACACATCTAGTGGGGTTGCCGAGAGCCTTCGGAGCAGAGACAGCTCAGGGAAGCCTTCCTGGAGGAGGCGAGGTCTGAGATGAGAGTTAAAGGATGAGTATAGTGAGGAGGCAGAAGAGGGCAGGGAAAAGCATTTCCGGGCAAAGAGCATAGAATGTGGAGACTGGAGTTCCAAGAAGGCACGTGTATTTTGGAAGAATGGAAACAGGGTCAAGGTAGCCAAAGAAGGACTTGGGGTGGGGGTCGGTGGCAGGCCTGGAGAGGTAGGTAGGGGCTTCTGAATGCCCTGGATGCCAGCAGCTTGGCCTGAGCTCCAGTCTCAGGCCCACTGCCATGTGCAGCCAGCTGGCCCTCTTAGGCAGCCCTTGTGTCTGAATAGCGTTCCGTGGATGCTCTGCTCAGCTGGGCTGTTTGGGAACTGGGCTGCCCCTCTGGCAGGAGGGACCCCAGAACTATGGTCTTCATTCCCTCTGGGCCTTGGCGCCCCTTGCTGCCCACCCCAGCCCGTTCTACTCTGCCTGCCTGGCTCCATCCTGATATGGCTGTCCTCGGGCTGGACAAGCGCAATGGTCTGTTCCTGCGTTGTCATCATCGTTGGTATGTGAGCCTCCCAAGTTTAAGGTTCATGTCCAGTCATTTCAGCGTGCTCAGTGCTTCTCACCATTCATGGCTCGTTTCAGACACACTCTGTTTGTTGAGTGCAGTTAACTTGCTAAAGGAAGAAAGTAATGGGATTCTCCCCACTTTCCCGGTCTCTAGAGAGTGTCAGAAGCTATAGTCTTCCCTTTTGATTGCAGCTTAAATGCTGGGGCTTTCATTTATGTAGGAAAAGGGAAAGCAGTTTACAGCTGGGTTTCTGAGGACCACACGGGCTGTTTAATACTAGCACCTTGGAGACATCTATTTCCTGCACTTCTAAACCCAATTTCTTCATCCACTTGCTGAGAGGCAGTATGACTTCCTCGATTATGAACTTGCCTAAGTGAGCCCGTTCGTAATAATATGTGTAATTAAATCAAGATGTATAACGCGACAGACGTGAAAGCAGCATGAAACTGACACGTGTAGAGAAACACGTTGGGCTGTATTGAACAGTGAGCCACAGTTTGCACGCTCTTTAGGAAAAACAACCTTCCCTCTTCTTTATTTCCCCCAGCAAGAACTGCTGCTGGATTGAACCTATCCGGGTGGATTTCCCTTCTTCACATAATAGCTCAATTTATCAGATTTGGTGGTAGAGAGCAGGGGAGAGGGGAGAGACCCTTGACATGTCTACATATCTGTTTCCCACACATTTGACCATCCCTTGAGAGGACGGGGGCATTCACCTGCTGTGGAGAGTTTCCTGTCTGTCGGGAAACTTCTAGAACTTCTCCTCCGGGCTCGGCAATTACAGAGTTTTCCTTAATGACGCTCACCCATCTCTGAAGCGCACGGGCGAGGCAAGTGTGGAGGGACTCCTGAACCAGCTGGTCTTGGAGCACCTGCAGCTGGCTCCTCTGCTGTGGGGTGAGTACTGCCTGTCACCTCTGGGTGCGTGTGCTCCTTTGCTCAGAACTCGCGGGCTTGCATTTGGTGGTGTGTGCCAAGGTCTTCGGGGAACTGGGTGAGGAGGGGAGCTCACCACTGCGTGGACATCTGCATCTCTCCTGAGCTCGGTCCGTGGGTGTCTGGTCAGCACAGGCTAGTGACCAGGCTAGTGGCCAGGCTTCTGCCCTCTGAGCACAGGCGTGGTGACGACATGGACGTGCCCTCGGATCCCCTTACTGCAGAGCCCGCGTCCTCCGCGGCGGCGCTTACGGTGTCTGCGTGGATGTGTGATGAGTGATGGGGTGGTGGGAGGGGGCGAGGCGGTGGTTCGGCCTCTCGCCTGGACAAGCTCTGAGTCTGTTTGGTGAACACCCTAACTCACCCTGGTACTCTGCCCGAGAGAGTGCTGGGAGGTGGCACTTAGAACAAGGTGTTTGAACGCTCACTGCCTGTCACACCTGGAACTTTCACCCCAGTCTGTGCCTTCCTAAATAGCAGTGGAAAAATTTTGTTGAGAAACAACTGAAATGTAGAATTGTGGTTGAAATGAGAGTCTGTATTATTCTCTGGAAATGATCCTGTCATGTATTCTGTGCTGGGTCAGATGCAGACAATCATGGATGTGCCTTCTTTCTCTGCTTTAACCCAGAAACTGTTGTGAGTCAGTATCTGGTCTTTCCTCCAGTTAATTTGTTAGCTTGACCTCCCTGTTTTGCTCTTTAGAGACACAGGAGAATTACCCCAGGGGCTGGAGGAGAGAGACCTCTCCCCCTGGTGTTCCCTCACTGGTCTTCAGTTTGTGAGAACCCCTCGAGCTGCCCGGGGCTGCCCACTCTCCTGGGCTCCCCACTGCCACAGGTGAAGGTTGTTGGGGGTCTGGTGAGCGGCGCTGACATGGTAACTGTGAATGGACTGCGCCCGACACCCGGGGGCTCCTTCCTCGGTGTCGGCCTGCCTCGCTGGTCCAGCCCCAGTGAGAGGAGGTGGGTGGTGTTTCTGCAGAACGTGTCCCAGTTTGCACCTCTCAGGGTGTCCCTCACTTTCCTAGCTCGCAGGGCCTTGTCTCTCGGTGACCTGGGCTCAGACAGCGACTTCCACCAGATGCACCGGCCAAGGAGGGTCGGACACCCAGCCCTCCTGCCCCTGTCCTGGACAGGCCCCAGGGATCCAGCTCTAGGAACCAGTGACACATAGTGTGTATTAAGGCATTGAGTTGGTCAAAAGAAGGGAGTGACTCAAGGCACTGGCTGACTGGAAGTGAGCCCTGCAGGGTCGAACTCCTTCCAGAGATGGGGGTGGGGGCACTTTGCTGGGTTTGCGTTGGTCTCCTTACAGGTGTTTTCCTTGTCACGTGTCATGTGCACACCAGTGCAGGTATTAAGGATTTTATCCTGGAGAAGATGCATGAGTTGTTACCCATAGGACCAGGACTCAAAGGCGTTTCCTCCAGGAGGTCTCATGGGCGCGCCTACGACGGCAGGCAGCCCCGCCCAGCGCCAGCCTGCGTGGCCCGGGTCCTGTCTCTGAGGGTCCGCACACCCCAGAAACACCTCATGATATCTCCCTGTTCCGTGTCATGATTAATTTAACTGTCGCCACGTCTGGCAGTTTCCGGGGAACATCCGTCTGCATGCATTTTTCTCTGATTTTCCTCAGCTTGCTCGTTTTGGAGTTATGAAGTCAAAAGACATGCAATGTTTAAGGCTCTTGGGCTGTTTTGTCGAGTGGACGTGTGACTCTTGACCATTGACGGTGCCATGGGCGTTGTGGGAGCCCGAGTTTCTGAGGTGACTTTCCCACCCTGTAGAGTGTAGTTCCAGCTCAGGAGCCCAGAGTTAAGGCTGCGAGTTTCGTCTGCCCCCCTCCTGCCCCGGGCTGGCCTCCCCAGCGCACCGTCCGTCTGCATTGGGGTGGGGTCATCATCCCTGGCCCCAGCGCACGCCACCTCCCCCCTCCCTGTCACCTGTGCCATGGAGCCGACGTATTGGGGTCACTGGCTCCTTTCCGCATTACCCGGGCTGTCCCTACTGGTTTTTCAGAGGCAAGTTTCCTTACCCTGGAATCTTGACCTTCCCATTCATTCACTTCACAAAAGCAATATATTCTCATTATAGAAAAGCAGAGCAAATCCAAAAAGTTCAATGGAGAAAAATTATCTTTTTCCACTCTTCCGCCCCCAAACCACTGTTTCATTTCTTTTTTGTGCCTTTCTGAGTCTTTCTGCTATCCCCCAATTTACATTTTGTTCGCCGAGATGATCATACCGTTCTTGTACTCTGTGTCCTTTTTTTAATATATATACTTGAGAAAACAAGTATTTTTCATCCATTTCTCAAGTGTAAAACACGCCTTACAGTTGCTGTTCAAGTCCTTGTTATAATTTCATCAAGTGGATGCGGGCTGACTTACTGCTTGTTCTGGTGTCTGGATATTTCTGCTTTTTGGAGGTGTTTGTTGTTACGTAAGTTACCTGCACTGGCTGTACACAAAGCTTCTTGTTTCGGGGTCACGCTCTCCACAGGGAGACCCTGAAACTATTCCTGTTTTGTGGGCTGGTGCCAAAGAGCACAGCGTCTGTGTCTGCATCACCTGTTACAGGGGGGCCTGTTGACAGAACCCAGCACGCGTCTCAGTCCTGGCTCTGCTGCTTCCTCATGGGGCACCGTCCTTGGGCAAGTCAGCAAGTTCTCTGGGCCTGGGTCTCCCATTTGTAAACTGGAGGTGCAAGGGCAAGGTTTGAGGAGAGGCCTGTGATGCGGCGAGAGCCTGTCCCTTCCCTCTCAGAGTGGACTGGGCCTGGGGCAGTGGAGACCACCGGGATTGATGTCGTGTGGGGGTCCTGGAGGAGAGGGAGCCAGGTTCTGGGCTGGATTCTGGGGTGGCCCCAGGACTGTGTGCATTCCTTCTGCAGAGCATCCCAGGGCAAGGCGAGAGAGAGGGCAGGGCTGGGGAGGGCCTGGGACAGGACCCCTAGCCGGCTGCCTCCTGTCTCCGTTCTCTGGGAGCAGAACTGCGGGCTGGGAGAGGCTGCGCTCCCACGAGGATGGGAGCCTGGCAGAGCCCAGCGGGCCTCCTGACGGCCTGTGTTGAGGGCCGGTTCCAGTTGTTTCCATGGATACCGGGTGGTGGTGACTAACGGACTGAGCAGTTTCTCACACTGATTTGATTGTCCCACGGCTCTGCCCCATCTCCCTCCCCAGCTGACAGCGAGCGCTCTCCTCATCATGGCTTCTCAGATGCACAGCGCCTAGTCTGTGCCTCTGGATTGCGGTCAGGTGTCAGCTACACTGTGGAGGGGATGCTTTCAGTGCACGTCCTCCAGATAATCACCAAGTAAGCCCCCGCCCCAGTGCTGAGCTGTGATGTGCAGGAAGCACTTGTGGGCACGAGGGTAATGCCCGTCTGGGAGACAGCGGCCAGGTGGCGCTTTGTGTGGGGCCTCCCACTGCTGTGCCCAGAGAACCACATGCCCTCATATTTGGGGAGCAAGCCACTGTGCCTAAACTCTCTATGTGGTTTTTCTGACCCGTGCAAGTCTTCAGGTCGTAATTACCATCCCCCTGTTACAAATTGGGTGTTAGTTCTAGAAGGTCTTGTAGGTCTTCATAGAACCATTCAACTTCAACTTCTTCAGCATTACTCGTTGGAGCATAGACTTGGATTACTGTGATATTGAATGGTTTGCCTTGGAAACAGAGATCATTCTGTTGTTTTTGAGATTGCACCCAAATACTGCATTTCAGACTCTCTTGTTGACTATGAGGGCCACTCTATTTCTTCTAAGGGATTCTTGCCCACAGTAGTAGATATAATGGTCATCTGAGTTAAATTCACCTGTTCCCGTCCATTTTAGTTCACTGATTCCTAAAATGTTGATGTTGACTCTTGCCATCTCCTATTTGATCACTTCCAATTTGCCTTGATTCATGGACCTAACATTCCAGGTTCCTATGCAATGTTGTTCTTTGCATTGGACTTTACTTCCTTCACCAGTCACATCCACAACTGGGCGTTGTTTTTGCTTTGGCTCCGTCTCTTCATTCTTTCCGGTGTTATTTCTCCACTCTTCTCCAGTAGCATATTGGGCACCTACTGACCTGGAGAGTTCATCTTTCATCCCAAAGAAAGGCAATGCCAAAGAATGTTCAAACTACTGCACAATTGTACTCATCTCACATGCTAGCAAACTAATGCTCAAAATTCTCTGAGCCAGGCTACAACAGTACGTGAACCGTGAACTTCCAGATGTTCAAGCTGGATTTAGAAAAGGCAGAGGAATCAGAGATCAAATTGCCAACATCCGTTGGATCATCAAAAAAGCAAGAGTTTCAGAAAAACATCTTCTTCTTTATTGACTACGCCAAAGCCTTTGACTGTATGGATCACAGCAAACTGTGGAAAATTTTTAAAGAGATGGGAATGCCAGACCACCTTACCTGCCTCCTGAGAAATCCGTATGCAGGTTAGGAAGCAGCAGTTAGAACTGGACATGGAAAAACAGACTTGTTACAAACAGGGAAAGGAGTACGTCAAGGTTGTGTATTGTCACCTTGCTTATTTAACTTATATGCAGAGTACATCATGAGAAACACTGGGCTAGAGGAAGCACAAGCTGGAATCAAGATTTCTGGGAGAAATATAAATAACCTCAGATATGCAGATGACACCACCCTTATGGCAGAAAGCCAAGAAAAAGTAAAGAGCTTCTTGATAAAAGTAAAAGAGGAGAGTGAAAAAGTTGGCTTAAAACTCAACATTCAGAAAACAAAGATCATGGCATCCAGTCCCATCACTTCATGGCAAATAGATGGGGAAACAATGGAAACAATGACAAACTTTTATTTTGGGGGGCTCCAAAATCACTGCAGATGGTGACTGCAGCCGTGAAATTAAAAGACGCTTGCTCCTTGGAAGAAAAGCTATGACCAACGTAGACAGCATATTAAAAAGCAGAGCCATTACTTTGCCAACATAGGTCTGTCTAGTCAAAGCTGTGGTTTTTCCAGTAAGTCATGTATGGATGTGAGAGTTGGACTATAAAGAAAGCTGATCACCGAAGAATTGATGCTTTTGACCTGTGGTGTTGGAGAAGACTCTTGAGAGTCCCTTGAACCACAGGGAGATCAAACCAGTCCATCCTAAAGGAAATCAGTCCTGAATATTCATTGGAAGGACTGATGCTGAATTTGAAGCTCCAATACTTTGGCCATCTGATGCAAAGAACTGACTCATTGGCAAAGACCCTGATGCTGGGAAAGATTGAAGGCGGGAAGAGAAGGGGCTGACAGAGGATGAGATGGTTGGATGGCATCACCGACTTGATGGACATGAGTTTGAGCAAGCTCTAGGAGGTGGTTTTGGACAGGGAAGCCTGGTGTGCTGCAGTCCATGGGGTCGCAAAGAGTCGGACACGAGGACACGACTGAGCGACTGAACTGAACTGTTACAAATTAGGAAACAGATTCATGAGTGTTTGTTGCATGAAGTTTCAGTGAATAGGCAGATTCCTGGATGGGTGGATCCATCCATCTGCACCCAGGTGCTGGGGACCCAGAGGTAAGTTAGACTTGATCCCTGCCTTCTAGACACTGCTGGTCTGATGCAGGTAGAGGAGGCCAGGTCGGTCAGCAGACTACCCCACACAACCTGGTGTGCTTGCCGGCTGTTCTGGAAGCAGCGGCCAGAGGCAGCCCTGGACCCTGACACCTGGAACCACCTGTCTCAAAGGAGCTAGCAGTGCGCTTGGGACGAGGCTCATGGGCCTCCCCAGGGGACAGAACCACTGCAGTGTGCTGTGCGTTCATCGTGTCTGAATGTTGCTCCATCTGCCACAGTGGTCCCTTGTGCATAGTCCACCTCTGTTCAGGAGTCTGGACCCAGGTGCACCAGGCAGCCAGCCTGTCCTGTGCCCAAGCTCCGGCTGCTTCCGCCCTCTGGGGGCCCTTGGGGAGACATGCCCCAAGTTCTGCAGAACATCCTCTCATTGAGCTTGTACCTGGAGGCCTCGGTGAGGGGTCGTCAGTTTGTTTATGTCATGAGATTCGTGGATGAACGGCCGCACTTGAGTCTTTGGACGTACATGGCTGTATGTGGCCCAGGCTTCCCTGGTGGTTGAGCTGCCCGCTGACCTCCATCTCCTGTTGAGGTAGCTTAGCAATGGTGCTGGGCTATGCGTTCTCCCCCATGGCCCACGTCTCCAAACAGCTGTGCCCAGGAAGAGTGTCAGCACTCAGGCCCGCTGACCAGGCCGGGTGTATGGGGCCAGGTTAACCAGACTTTGGTAAGTCCCAGACGCCAGAAACCCAGATATGATCCTTGGGTTGGAGAGATCCCCCTGGAGAAGGAAATGACCACCCACTCCAGTAGTCTTGCCTGGAGAATCCTATGGGCAGAGGAGCCTGGGGGGGCTGCAGTCCCTGGGGTCACACAGAGTCGGACTCGATGGAGCGCTTGTCAGCAGAGGCTGATGGGCTGAGGACCCCTCCCCAGGGCTGAGCGGTGGGTGGCCAGTGGTCATCTGGTCTGAAGCCCAGCTGGCCCGGTGGTGGGAGCAGGGAAGCCAAGGGGCTGAGTCATTGTCTCTTTGGCACCTTTGCCAAATATAAATATGTAAATTGATTTAAAAAGGGGGGAAATTTATAAAAGAAGGTAAAACATGCAGAGCGTGTTTTCCTCCCTGGGTACCTTGGGAGAACTTTCTCCACTCTCCTTTCTTGCTTAATGGCGCAGACTGGGTATCCTTCCATATCAATACACGCACATGTAGGTGGAGCTGCAAGGGTCTTTGTAACCGCAGGTAAGATGTGTGTGATTCATTTACTCTGTATCTTTGGGTGGACCCTTAGCATCTTTTGCTATTATAAACGTTGTTGCAGCAAATATCCTTATAAGTATTCTGGTGCTCCCAGGAGTGAGTCAAGCTGGAAATTACTTATTTAAATTTAGCAATCTCTTTAAAAAAAAAAAACCTTTTATTTTTATATCATACTTGGAAAGACTTTCCTCATTTAGCTTACATTTTAAAAAATTCTATTATTTTCATGGACTCTGTTGTTTTAACATTGAAATCTTTTATTTATCTGGAATTTCTTAAGGTGTGAGGAGTGAGGCATGGATCTACCTTTTCTTTTTCCAGAAAACTGTATAGTTATCCGCAAGATACTTAATAATCTGTCTTCATAAATAAGCAATGCCATTTTCTCATGTGCTTAGGAAAAACTTTGAATTCTCTTCCATTAATCTGTCTATCCACTAACCAGTAATATCCTTGTATGTATATTCTAAGTTTACAGTGTATTTTATTTATTTTATTTAATTTTTTTAATTTATTTATTTTAGTTGGAGGCTAATTACTTTACAGTATTGTAGTGGTTTTTGCCATACATTGACATGAATCAGCCATGGGTTTACATGTGTTCCCCATCCTGAACAATATTGGCTTGGATAATCCTCTTCAATGTCTTTTTCTTGCATTTGTTTCTTTGTTTATTTAAATATTGTGGTAAAAAATCACATAATACAAATTTGCCATCTTAACCAAGGTTGCTGTTTAGTTGTGTTAACTGTATTTTTGTTATTATGTCAAAGATCTGTAGAATTTTTTCATTTTATCAAATCAACCCTATACCCATTGAACGTCTTCCATATGTATTTTTCTGACTTCAGTGAGAGCTTGTGTGGCTCACTTTTTAAAAAAGAAAACTTGTCTAGGTCTTTAATTGCCTTTTTGAGCTTTTTTTCCCTATTTTTGCTTCTTTTATATAATTTTGCTTGTTTTTTTTCTTGATTGAGCAAGCTAACACATGATCTACTTTCTTGATTAATTATATACCCTCTCTTTTCTAATTAAGTAATTCTTCTATCTTCATTGATTTTTTTTCTTTCTGCCTGATTTGAGCTTATATTATTTTTCCCTCACTTACTGGGTTGGACATTTTAATCATTCATTTAAAATTTCCTATTATTAGTATAGTTTTATGGGGCTATGAATTTTCCTATGATTCCATTTTCTATGACTTCCATTTCCATTTCCTATAGTATGGCTTTAACCATATTCTGGTATTAAAATTTCTCATGTTGGATATTTTCAGGCATTCTGTGATTTTAGTTTGTTTCATCTTTATCTCAAGAGTTGTTTAAACCATAGCCTTTTTGTTTTCTCATTTTGTTATAACTTTCTAATGTAACAGCACTGTGATCAGTTTAGTACTATTCTCACCTCTTAGAATTTACTGAGATTTCTTTGTGGTTAATTTTTTGTGTCTGACTACTCCATGGACATTTAAAAGGAAGGCTTATTCCTTGTTTTAAGTGTATTGAGTTGAAATGTGTCACCTGGCTCTACCTTACCAATTTGCGTAGGGTTTTAAGATCCTTCCTTATTTGATCTCACCTGGACTTTGAGAAGTGAATTACAGTTACTGCTAACATGGATTGTCTTCACCCCGATGGCCTTCTGTCCATCAATGTGATGCTGTCTATCCTGTAATATGTGCAGTATGAAGGCTGATGGGCTTTAGTGCATAAATGTCATAATTCTTCTCGCTCTGTTGTGCCTTTTACCACTTAAAGTGTCTTCGTCTGTCTCCTCTAATGTTTTTGCCCTTTATTCAATCTGGTCTGATTCTACAGCTCCCATCCTTGCTTTCTTTTTGTTTGGCTGATGTACCTTTGCCTCTTGTTTAGGCTTAAACATTTGAGAATTACTTTTTCCCCCCATGTGGTTCTCTTAGATGAAGCATAGAGTTGAGTTTTGTTTGTGATCTAACTTCAGTGTCTTTTTCATTAATAAGTGAGTTTAGACCACCTACATTCTTTGATATGGCATGTGTGTTTGGCCTTAACTGTCATAGATTCTGTTATGCTTTTCTTTTTTTTAAAAATAATTTCTCAAAAAAATAAAAAATAAAAAAAAATAAAATAGTTTCTCATCTTGACTTTTGTGATCTGTGTCTTCTTGGTTTTATTTTGTGTGATGATTTTATTTTTTTCTTCCTCTTACTCTTTAAGCTCTCTTCTCTTGTTTCCCCATTCCCCCATCACCTTCTAAGGCCATGCCTGCCTTATTTTTCTCCACAATTATTATTATTCTCTGAAAGTTCATTACCAATGCAGGTTTGCTTTTTATTTTCTTGTTTGTCTCTCCACCCCTGCTGGAGTATAAGCTCCACAGAGAGAGAATCTGGTCTTCGCCGTACTCTCAGAACCTGAAACTATTACTGGGACGTTTCAGTGACAGCTGAACATATCAGCTGGATAAATATTTGCTGAAGGAATTAATAATGTAACCTTCACAATCTATCTCAGAAGCAGGTAGTGTTATTCTTGTGTTTTCGGGGGACAGAAATGTAAAGCATCCGCAGGGTCATTCAGCCAGTGACTGGCAGAGTGAAGACTGGAGCTCAGTCTCTGTGACTCCAGAGTCCACGTTTTCCCCATTTTTGTGCCTCCTGGAATCATATGATGAGCTGGTGACCTACAGCTGGATTTCAAGCCTGGGTCTACTGACTTTTAACCAGAATTTCCACACGCTTTTAGAAGTAAATGTTAAGGAAAAAGAAAAAAAAGAGGAAGCAATTGTGTTGTTATTGACAGACCTGCAGAAAAGTTGTAAGCACCGTGGTTAGAATTCTTTTCTGAGCTGCTTTAGGGTCAGTGGCTGGCTTGGTGCACCGTCATCCCAAACTCTGCATTTCCTACAAACAAAGGCCTTCTCTCATTTCACCACAATACAGCCGTCAAAATCAGGAAGTGTCCGTTCCATCAATACCACCCCGTACCGAGACCTCATTCAGGTTTTGCCAGTTGTCCCAATGGTGTCCTTTGTCCCTGAAGGTTCTGGATGGGGTTCAGAGCCACTGCTGCCTTCAGTCAGCATGTCTCTTGCCTCCATTGGTTTGGAACAATTCCTGTCTTTGACTTTTTTTTTTTAACCTTGATGTGTCCATATATTACCAACCAGCCATTTGTGGAATGCCCTCAACCTGGGTTCGTGTGATGTGTCATCTTGATTAGAGTCAATGCCCATGTCCCTGGCAGGAGCCACACCTCTCAGATGGCCTGTGAGCTCCGTTTGTCCCACAGAGACAAATGTGTTGGCCGCCTTGCTCACCTGACAGGGAGCTGCCCGCCAGCCTTCTCACCTGTCAGGTTCCTTTATAATCACTAACCATTCTGTTGAAACTTGGTGAACACCAATTACTCATCATACTTTTCTTTGTCCCTTTGCTCTGCATGGAGTCACCTTCTCCTACTTTACTCAGTGGATTAAACATGTTGCCACCCTTATTCATTCTGACGTACCGTGGTGCTCTGTCAGGCTGACTTCTGTGCCTGTCGACACGTCTCCATCCTCTGAACAGTCCCTTGCTTCCTGGCACCAGGTGTCCCAGGTTCATCGTCGAGTACCACTCTGACAGCATCCATTTTCCCAAGAGGTCTCTGTTCCCGTTAGTGAAGACCAGTGTTTAGAACCCGAGATGCAGACACAAGGATGGTTGTTCCTCCTGGGGAGCTGCTACTCCCCAGCCTTCTCGGAGGGCAGAGCCCAGGATATACGTGGACACGTAGGGACAAACTTGCACACACACACACAGTGTCTCCTGTCTGTACTGACAGCCACCAGTTCACTCTGATACCTCTCATTCCATCCAGCACAGCAAGGATCCTTCAGGTTTGTCCCCTTTCCTCGCTTCCTTGGCGATAAGCAATTGGCTTCCTTTATCTCTCATGGAAAAGCCAATCCGCCAGTGCCCCCGCTATAACCAGTTTCCCACCTCTGCCCCAGCCCTGCCCCGCACTCAGCGTCTCAACCTCTTGACATTGCATGGGCGGATCCCAGTGGGGTGCAGATGCCCTCCAAGCCCTCCTGGTCCCTCATTTCCCCTGCTCCGACCCCCTCCCTGCTCCCCATGCCACCCTTCCCCCACCCCATCTCTGCTCCCCTTCCCCCCGCTGGGGGGGGAGGGTGTGGGCTCAGTGCTCCAGCTAGCAGCTTCCCCACATCCCAGCTCCATCTCTTGCCAACAGCCCAGCCTCCTCCCTCCCCCACCCCTGATGACCCTTCTCCTGCTCCTCCAGTCACTGCCTTCTGTTCTGCTGCCCAAGGTGTCCTAAAAGCGGTGGTCCTCCCTGCCCCAGGTCGTCCTGCCAGCCCCTGTCACCAGGGACAGGGCCAGAAGGCCAGCATTTGGGGTTCAGACTCCTCCTGCACTCACGTGGCTTCCTCATATGTGCAGAGCACCTTGAAGGCTGCTTCCCATCCAGAGGGGCTGTGGGGGCTCCTGGGGGGGTCGCGTCCACTCCCCTGGTGGCCCATCCAAGCAGCCTTGCCTGCCTTTCCTCCTCCAAGGCCCAGGTCCCCTGTGGACCTGACCTGCCCCTGTGCGGCCTGGCCCTGTCGCTTCCCCTGCACTGCCCATCCTTGGCACAGTCACAGTGAGCGCTGGCCCGGGTGGGTGCACCATGCTCTATATGTTGGCCATGCCAGCTCCGCGCCCTTGGGCTGGTAGTGCCTTCATATTCTTCTTAAGTTGCCCCCGTCTTGCCGTCTGAGGTGGAAGCCCTTTGAGTACAGACACAGGATAAGCTTCTCTTATTTCCCCCGCTTCACTTGAGAAGATGCTGGAGAGTGTTTATGCCTGGTTTTTAGTCTACAAGGTACTGACAGGTCCATGTGGCCTCAGAGCCTGGAAGAGCCCTGTCGGGGAGGTGGCCCCGTCGTCCCGGCTCACAGAGGACAGCCGGGGGTGTGCCGCCAGAAGGGGGAATTGCCCAAGGTCTCCCTCCCAGGACATCGAGTCCAGGCCTCTGACTCCCTCTGTCTTGCTGCCCTGAGACCTTGAACCTGGCTGTCAGGCTGGTGACAGCAGCGCGGGAAGCTTCTGCGGCAAGTGAGGAGGGGCAGCTGCCAAGATCTGGGTGTGGGGTGGGGCAGGGGGCGCCCAGTTTCCCCCGAGAAGAGCAGGTGGTGGTCAGGAGGCTTGAGCCGTCTTCTCGCGGAGCCAGGGACGGGTTGAGGGGCAGCGGGGGGAGACCAGTGGCGACCGCCTCTCCCAGGCCTCAGTTCCAGCTCACTCACCTCCACTTCCATGTGGACTTGGGAGGCAGCGCCCTGGGCTGGAGTCCTGGCTTCGTGACCCCAGTGACTGTCTTGACCTAAGACCCGGGAGATGGCCGTGAGGATCAGCAGCCAACCGATAATAAACGCGAGCCTGCCGTCCTCCTGTGGCTCCACAAGGCGTCTCCTGGGGAACCCAGGCCTGTCCCGAGTAGTTAAACTCCCAGCCCTGTGCCCCTGCCCCACCCAGACTGCCTGGGCGGCCAGGTGACCCAGGCGAGGCCCACGTTGGAACCCGCAGTGGCAGGCAGTGCTGACCCCAGGTCCTCAATGCCCAAGTCCCGGCCAGGAACCACTGGGCTTTCTGGCCATCCCGGGTCGTGTCGCTGTGGCCTCAAATCCCAGCTTCTATTTCCAGTCCTCTGCGGGCAGAAGTCTGTTCACTGCCCGTGCCGGCAGGCCCTCCGTGTCTCACCAGTGGGTGCATATTTTTAGCTGCAGCATTCAGACCAAGGCTGCCAGTGAGACGGCGTGCGGGGCGCATGCGGTGGGGGTGGTGATGGAGGGGGTGCCTCCGCCTTTCCCACGTGGACAAATCTGCCATCTCAGCCTTTGTCAAAGGCCAAAGCATCTTTTCTAGATGTGCCAGTGGAGGCCTGGTCAGTGCAGGCCTACTGCCGGAGGCTTGGGTGAGGGAGCAGCAGGGTCCCCTAGTGGGGAGCTGGCTCCTGGCCCCGCCCACAGGCACAGCAGCTCAGCCCCCTCCTCGCCACCAGAGGGAAGGGCCTCACTGGCCATCTGGTCAGCAGCCCAGAGGCTGCTGGGGTGGCCGGAGGGGAGCCTGGTCAGTTACAGCACAGCCAACACCCAGGTGACTGTGCCGGGTTCCTGCAGGGGGGTCGTTTGCAGAGGGAAGCACCCCCCGACCCCTGCAGGGGACTGTAGGGGAGCTGCTCCTGGTTGCACCGGGGAGCAGCAGGGCCGGGCTCCGGTCTTTTCTCCCCAGTCTGGTGGGGCCCTCCGTCTGGGGCCCTCCGTCCCTGGCTGCGCTGGGAGCCAGGCCGTGCGGTGGCCCCTCGCCCGTCTGCTCACCCCTCCCTCGTGCCCGCAGGGCCTGTTCATTTTTTCACAGGGAGCCTTGCCCTCAGTGAGCTGGTTGGCACTCCAGGTGCTGAGCCGAGCCCCGGACTCTGCAGGCGCCGAAAGGGGCCTTGGGAAGCATCTCATGTATTTGTTCTCCCACTTGGCATTAAGTTCAACCAATTCCTGTTGGCTTTTTCTCATGGAGAAGATGAGCCAGATGACCTTCCATCTGTATTTTAGGAAGTGTCTGCTGAGATAAAGGCCCAGGTCTCGGGTGGGGATTCTGGTTTCCTGATCAGAGGAGGGGCCCTGGGGCTGTGCTGCCGGCTTCAGGAGGTGGGGCTGACCTTTGGGCAGCCTGTCCCTGCTCAGCGGTGTCTCAGCCCAGACCAGATGAAGTTAGGCCTGTAAGCACAAGGCCGGGCAGGAGGAAAGGGACACTGCGCGCGCGTTTGCATCTCAGGAGGCCTGAGGGATGTGGTGGGGCCGTGCAGAGCTTGGTCCTTCCTGATGGGTGGGTGTCCAGGAGGCAGGGGCGGGAGGGAGCAGGCACTGGCCTTCGAGCCTTGAGGTCTGGCCTTTGGGGAGTGCTCAGGGGCAGAGGTGTCTCCGTTTGGTGGGGGGAGAGACAGCTTACAGCTCTGACCACTCATCCAGGATCAAGCATCCGGAAGTCGGGCTGGGTCAGGGCCCCGGGCTCGCCATTCCAGGGCTCCTCGTACCCTGGCAATCGGCCAGCAGAGGGGAAGACGTGCCTTTTCCTGGTGCAGGGACAGCTGGGTGCCCCACACCAACAGCTTCCATGGCCTCGCCCGGAGCTGCCCTCTGGCCCTTCTGAACAGCTGAGCAGACGGGTCCCGACAGGAGGGATGGCTTGACTGGGTCTCCTTCCTGTCCAAGTCGCTCACGGGTGGTGGTGTCCGAGCCGACCCCACTGCAGCCCAGGCTGGGAGGGGCACTTGTCTGAAGCACATGTCTGCAGAAGCTCTGACTTCAGTCGTGGGCCCGAGTGACCGTGGATAGCTGATTCTACCTGAGTGCTCACTTCCTCCTCCCCAAACAGTCCTTCCCTCGGGCGGACAGCAGGTGGAGTGAGGGACCACGTGCATGGCCATGACCGCGGTGACGACCTCGGGGGAGAGCTCGTGGGAGCGAGGGTGCGGACGGGGCCCCTGCCTTGGGGCCCTTTGTTCGCAAAACTAGAACCGGTCTTCCTCTTGTGGTCTGTCCCTCTCGCTCAGCCGCCACCAGACAGGGCTCCTGGCTCAGCTCGACTTTACCCTCCGTTTTCGGGTCTCACCCACGTTATTTGAAATGTGCTAAATAAGCAGAGAGCAGATGCGTAAGGAGAGTGTTTGACATTAAGCTGTTTAGTTTCTTAGGAAGGAAAGGAGGTCTGGAAGCAAATGTGGGTCAGCTCAAGCTGCAATGCTAAGAGGTTTGGGGGGTGGAATAACTCCTTCCCATTTGAGGGATGGACAAAGGAAGCCATCCTTTAAAAGGCGCTGGCTTCAGGGCCACTTTGAAGCCAGACCTTGAGCCTGACAAGGCAGCTTCAAAGACTCCGCTGCTGACCTTTTCCAGGCGGCTCCTGACAACATCCTTCTCCCCGAGGCCTTGGCTGGTGATTCGTCACCGGACAGTTGATTGAGTCCAGCAGCTGAAAAAAACCAGCCGAGTGACCTTCGCTCTTGGAGATGTCAGTTTTCTCAGAGAGTCGGCCCTGTGGCTCGAAACACATTTCCCCAGCCTCTCTTGGAGGTGGGAGATGTTCAGATCCTGGTGGAATAGAGAAATGCAGGGCAGCGCCCCGTCTGCCGGAACCACAGCAGAAGCCACGTGCCTAGATCCTCCTCCTCGGGTCTGAGGCATCTCCTTGCAGAACCGCAGTCTCTGGGTCTGAATGGACCACGGTCCCGGTTTACAGGGCTGAGTGGGAGGTTAGTGGACACAGTGTGTCCCCGGCGTCTGTCTAGCAAGGGTGCGTGGTGCACATTACCTTCTCAGCAGTAGTAGCTGATCAGACTCGGATCTGCTGAGCTTGGCCATCGTGTCGAGAGCTCCTGGAGCCTCTGGGTTCCCCTCTGCAGAGAGCTGACCGCTTTCTGCAGGTGTTTCACCCCGTCCCCCCAAAGTGCACCGTTTCTAGTGGAGGAACCCAGGTTTCTTGAGGGTGGGGCAAAGTTCCATCATAACAAGGCACCCAAGGGCAGGACGGCAAGGCAGACATGATTGCTGTGCTTTGTCACAGAGGAGACCTGGGCCAGAGACTAGGAGCACTGGCCATAGTCCTCCCGCCTGCAGGTTCCACAGCTCTCCGCCCGTCTAGTGTGGATGGGCAGCAGCAGCCGCTCCTCCTGATGGCGTATGTGGCCCTGATGGAACGTCCAGGAGTACAGCCGTGGGAAGGTGCCAGAGAGCCACTTCCTGCCAACCTGCGAGATGCCCGCTCGGCCGGGGCCACACGGCTCCTGGGATCTGCAGGCTGCATTGTCTGCTTATTTCAGCCTTGTCAAGAAGCAGCCATGTTCAGGGGCCAGGTGGGGGCAGTCCCCACAGCGGGAACCCACGGCTCTGCTAGAGGCCTGGAGAGAGGCTGCCCTCAGGCAGGGGGACCGGACCAGTCAGCACCTGCTTCCTGGGCACACACCATGAACCCTGCTCGGGGCCTGGAACGGGGGCCGGGAGGCTGGGCTGGTAGTAGACGCTGAAGGCAGTGTAGCATGGCCTGGTGGAAGGAGCTGGGCCTTGGATATCCTGAGCCTGGGTCCTGGCTTATCCGAGGACCATGAGCGTGTCGTGAGGACTGTTGGAACCACCCTGTGCTTGGGGCTCAGGACACAGCATCAGAGAGGCTCAGATCCTGGTTTCAGGGAGCACTTACCACCCGCCCCGCAGTCACTCATGCCCCTCAGCGGCGTGACAGGACCAAGGCAGTGCGGGCATTCAGGGAGCAGGGCAGGCAGGCAATAGTGGGTGGGTTTCCTGGGGAGGGGCTGGAGGAGGTGGCGTGGGCAGAGATAAGAGGAGATGGGGGCAGTGCAGGCCTGCGGATGCCGTGTGTCAGGATGGGGCTCTCCATGGGGCCGAGTGCCTGGAGCCCAGACGGTGAGGGGCAGCTGAGATGGGCGAGCACCAGCTCCTGTGGCCTTGGCAAGGGGGCGGGGCTAATTGTTATCCTTCTCCAACCTTGTCTGAGTCCCCAGTCCAGCAGGTGATGAGGCATCTAGGGAGTCCAGATGCATGTGTTTTGTAACAGGAGGACGCAGGGGCCCCACCTGTGGCCTGTTTTCTTTGTGAGACAGGAGTGGAGATCGGGTCACGGGGCTGGGGGCACCGTGGATGCTGGAGGTCTGAGGCGTAGGGAAGCATCTAGCTGCAGTCCAGGGCATGGAAGGAGCTTGGCCGCAGTCAGAGCTCAGTAGATACGTGCTGAGTTAGTGCAGGAGGAGGCAAGGGAGGAGGAGAGGGATGTGGTCAAGAAAGGGGCAGATTCGGTTCCCAGACGATAAAGTAGGGAAGAGAGAGGGAGGCAGCGGAGCAGAGGCTGGTAGGTGCCATGCCTGACAGACGGACGGAAGCTTCTCTGTCCATCCACCCAAGCTGCCGGAGATCGTGGGCAGGGCCTGGAGGGACCAGGGAGCAGGTGGGACCTGCAGCAGAGGATCTTTCCTGCACTGCGTTTCTGGTGGGGGTGGGGGAGGGCCCTGTGAGCCTTGCCCAATTCTATTCCTTGCTCCCTGCCCCGCCGCCACCCTGAAACCAGGGGGAGGACACGGATGGGTCGCACGGCGTTGTCGGGGTGCTCACAGTCGGGGAGGCCTGGCGATGGCTGGGAGCGAGACCACCCTTGGTTGTCTCCTTCTCAGATGCAGAAGCTGCGAGGCCGCCTTTAGGAGGAAGTGTGCATTTTCCTCGCTTTCCGAAGCTGTGGCGCGTGGTCAGCCACACGCCTTTTCTATTTCTGGAAGCACGAACTTTATTATGCAGAAATCCAGCCTTGCTTAGTAAGCACCAGAAAGCCCCAAGTTCACCAGACGTCTCTGTGGATTATGGGGTGGCGAGCAACGCCGATGGCTGCTCCTGAGATGGGGCACCATGACGTGGAGCGGACAGTTGCAGGCCCCTGTGGGCCCTGAGCTGGGGCACGGGGCTCAGACCACATGCCTGGGCCTCCGGGGCTTGGGTTCAAGTCAATGTCCCCCCTTGAGCTGTGGCTTGGGCCAGTGCTTGGGGGATGGGGCAGGGGCCCCCGAAGTTCTCATAGGGAGCTGAGAACAGGAAGCCACGCCGTGCCTGGGTGCCGTGAGAGAGGAGGCTGAAAGTAGCTGTGGGATTGCAACGTGCAGAGTAGGGGGAGAGGTTTCTAGAAGGAGACAGTGGGGTGAGCAGGGCCGAGGGGTGGGGCTGGCGAGGTGCTGACCCGCGTCCAAGACCCCGACAACCACCCTGCACGCCTTCTCCAACCCCGATGACCACACCCCCACGCCTTCTCCAACCCCGATGACCACAACCCCACACCTTCTTCCGCCGGGAGCGCCCGGGTCTTCCTGCTCTGTGAGGACGCAGCACGGGCACCGCCTCCCGTCAGAGCTGCCCACTCCGGGTTCTGGAGCACCCTGCTGCCCCGCTTCCCCTCACAGACATGGACCCCCCGGAGAGACGAGGGTGGCTGAGTCTCGTCTGTGGTCTGTGTCCCCATGCCGGGCACAGCGCCGGAGCCCTGGCGGGCGCCTGGAGATCATCTGAACGGAAGATGGGGGCTTGAGCGGACTGAGGGGCATTTGAGTGGACGGACGTGGGAGTGTGAGCGGACGTGCATTCCCTGCCACCCTGTCCGGTCCTGCCGGTCTCTCCCTCAGCCTCCTCCCCCTCCCTCAGCAGTCCTTTTGGGCTGGTGCCGGGTTGTGACTTGGGGAGAAATTGCTTCTGAAAGCAAGCCTGTCTCATTTACAAGTGGAGACAGTGCTCAGATGGTTAGTGCCCTTGCTCCTGAGAAAAGGTGATGAGTCGTTTGCTTGCCCGGCCCCACCCCTTCCAAGTCTGGTGCTTTTGCTGTTGGCCTGCGTTCCAGGTGAGCCTGCGGAAGGCCGGTGGTGTCTGCACAGTGTCTCCTGCCAGAGCTCCGGCGCCATCCGGAGTCGTGGGTCCCCTCCCCACCTCCTGGTCTGGGGAGGCAGCGCTTACAGCCCTCTGAGGTCGTCTCCGGGGGGCATCAGTGGCTGCAGGATGCCAGCCCCTGGGAGACCTGGTGCTGGTCCTGGGAGCGTCCCAGGTGGAGGTGGGGTTTGGAAGAGGCACGTCGAGATGAGGCACCAGGCCCATAGCTGCCTGGAGGGTGAGACACCTAACCCAATGTCTGCACCCCTCTTCCCATGGACCCCCCCCCCAACTGGCCACCGCAAAGCCCCAGGTCCTTGTGATGTGAGAGTGTGGTGGAGAGGGCTCCCGGAGTGAGGGGGGCACGATCAGACTGAGAAGGGGAGGGGCCTGCACTGGGCTGTCACCCCTTGCCAATAGGGTCTTGTTTCATCTCTGGTGTGACCCAGGGAGGTGGGGAGAGCAGTCCACTCGGCAAGTGGGAGGACTGAGGGATAGGGACTCGGGGAGCTGGGGTCAAGGTCAGATGGCGTGTCCGGGCTCCCACCGAGCACACGGCCTCCCAGTCCTCTGGTTCTGTAGGAGGCTGCTCTGGCGGGGCCTGGCGACAGACCGGGGGCACTGGGCGGTCACCTCAGGGACTCGCCCGTCTCCCAAGCTGTGGAAACTGTGCATCCGAGGGTGCCCCCAAGGCACAGGGTCAGGCTGGCCTTCCGGGAGGAGACTGCTGTTTTCTGGGCAGCTTCCCAATGCCCTACACCTGACGGAGCTTCTTGGGTCCAGGCCCTAGGCTGGCCACTTCAGACTCACCAGAAGAGGTTATAGGAGGGGATTCCTGACCCCTGTCGCATAAGCATCCTTATGTAGAGGCTCAGGAGTGAGGCCCAAGTCCGCACATTTAACAGGCAGCCAACACAACAATTCCCATGAACCGAGCTGGGGGCCCTGCCCCTCCTGTCCTGGGTCTCCATGCGACCTGTGGCTCTGGGGATGCCACTGTCATGTGAAGCTGCTGAATCCTAGGCTGAGGGAAGTGATGTGACTTGGCGAGGCACTGGAGCCAGGATGCAGGCGCCACTGGGGCCCCAGAGCTGAGTGCCAGGCACTCCGTGACCCAAAGGGCTGTGCGGTCACAGCCTGAGGTTCTCAGCAGGAGACTGGGAGGCCCGGACCCTGCTTCCCCGGCTCCGAGGAGAGCCAGTACTGAGCGGCTTCAGGGTCCCGATTCAGAACCTTTGGGCCTGATTATTTATTTGCCCTTCGATCTGCGGCCCAGCTCCTGGTTACAGGGTCGCTGGGTAGGCCCGATCGTCTCCCTGGAGTGTTTGTGGAGGAGGCAGTCTCCCGCCTCCCTGAGACGTGAACAAATAGTGGTTTAATAATTGACGCTCCCATCTCAGGAGCACCTAGCCAGCTGCATCTGCAGGGAATTGATCGCCCTGTGGAAGGAGCGGGCACCCCACCCAGAGCCCGGGGCCCCTGCTCGCCGTGGCTTCAGGCTGGCAGGAGGGGGCAGGTCGGTGTGACTTATGGGGGCGAGGGTGCCAGCGTGTCCTTGGTGCCCACTCTGTGGGGCTTGATCAAGACCCAGCCCCACCAGCGAGTGTTCTGAGAGGTCTGAGCAGGGGAGGAGGGAGGGAGGAGGTTGTCAGAGCCACGCTTGTTCCCACCTGACCGTGTGCTAGCCTCCAGCTGAGCCCTCGTTGTGGAGGAGCTGCCGTCTTCACTGCAACTCTCATCCAGGGCTCAGAGAGGTCGCACTCCCTCCCCAGAGCCAAGTGGCCGCGTTTGATTCTGGGTGCCTGGCTGGGTGTCCCTTTACCAAGGTATCCCGAACACTGGACACCGTGCCTGGGGCTCCCACATGTCCTCCCACCCACCCCAGCACCGAGGGAGACCCTCCGTGAGCAGCCCCAGCCAGGTACGGGGCACAGGCCAGGCTCTGGAGGGCGGAATCGCCGCCCAGACTGCACGGGACCCCAACCAGGCCTGCGCGTGCCGAGCTCTTAGCGCCTTTCCAGAACTAGAAGCATCGTGAGCAGTGACATCTGCGACCTGGGGTTCCAGGGAGCAGGGCCTGCCCTTTGAGCCTGACTCAGAATGAGATGATTTCGGTTCTTGATGTTCCACAGCCATCAGGGGAGTGGAGAGACTTTTCACGTGTTGGAAGAGCTCAACTGACAGAGATTTCTGAGCACAATGAGCCTCTCAGACCCTCCGGGATCTGACAAGCTGGGAGAGAGCAATGTGTCTCCTTCTCCAGAACGCTCGAAGACATGGCGCGGCCAGATGTGTGCGTTTTCCTGGTTTTCTGGTTTTACTGCAGTGAGACCATTTGCTCAGAGAATTAAAACTAAACAAAAATATTAAACAAAACTCCAAATAACATTTACATATTTTGCATATTCGTTGTGTAAGTTATATGTAATCAATCTATGTGATGTTTGCCTATAATTACAATAATTAGGTGGCATATGCAATATTAAAATATTAAACATCCCCATATTTATTTAGAAGTAGAAATAACAAAACCAGAGTGAGACCCCCCTGCCTCCCATTCGAGGTCACCCCTGTGGGGTTCCCCTACTCAGCTACTGTGCACCCTAACCACAGGAGGCGCCTGTCCCCAGGCCCTGCCCCAGGTTCCCGGAGTCAGCGCGGGGCCCGCCCACCCTCCGCCCTTGACTTTCCTCTGGGTCTGTTCCCCCCTTCCCCTCCCTCCCCCGGGCCGGCCCTGCCCTCTCCTGGTCCTGACCATTGCTGACCCGGAAGGAAAGAGACACAGCCTCTTGGCTTTAGAGCTGGCTCACACCCTCAGGGAGACAGTGGTTGGAGCCCTGTTCACTTGGTCACGGTTCATTCATCTGTTTGCTTGCTCGTTGATTCAGCAAGTGTCCCGTGAACCCCTGCCTTGTGCTCGGCATAAACCAGGGTCTGGCCCTCTTGGTCCATCTCTCCCAGGGCAGGGCAGACAGACCCTGAGTCCCTGAGTCCATGCCCCGTGGGGGATACCAAGAGGGAACCACGGCGCTACCTTCCTCACTGTTCAGGGAGGAGATCTGGAAGGTGTTTCTGAGCGACTGTGCGCCGATCCCTGGACCACCCCCAGCTGTTCACCCCACCAGGCCCCAGGCTGCCCACTGGAGACCGTGTTCTCGTCTCTAGGAAGGGCCCCTGCACACCCGTGTTCCCACTCGGGGGGCAGGTACTGAGCCTGGGGCTCGCTGACCACACAGGCTGTGACAAGCAGGCCTTCCCAGGATGGTGGCACCTCGAGGTGCTGAACGGGATGGGAGAGTCAGCTCAGTACCGTCCACGACAACCTAGAGGGTGGGCGGGAACTTCAAGAAGGAGGGGACGTACATATGTGTACTGCTGATTCACGTGGATACACGGCAGAAACCAACACAATATTGCAAAGCAGTTATCCTCCAATTAAAAATAAATTTTAAAAAAGAACCTTCCACGAGATGCCTAGATCAGAACCATTCCCGGGAAAGAAGGTGCAGAGAATGCCTTGGAGCTAAGAACACGTGTGGCCTGTTGAGCAGCTGGCACGGATGCTTGGAAGGTGGGAGTGGGCAGGGGTCTGCGGACAGCCATGTCTCTGCTGCCTCCGAGGGGCCCCCACCTCCAGGTCCACCCTCATTTTGAAGGATTGTGGCCCAGCCTGTTCAGTGAAGGGTGATGAACTCATCTTCTCATCTCATTAATCAAAACCACAGACCTGCCAGCCAGAGCTGCTGCCAGCGCGCAGTGACTGGTGTCACCGTGCGGAGCCGTGTGCGCTCTAGCCGCGGGGAGGAGGCGGGTTTTCTTAGGTTTGTGCTGCCTAAAGGAGGACAACCATACAATTTCCAATGGGTTGTTTGAATGTTGAAAACCATCACCATTAATACTCTCAGTGCCTCCAGGAGCACCAGCCGGGAGCTGGGCCTGGGGATCACTGGGGAAGGACCCAGGAAGCAGAGAGAAACCTGTCGGAGGCTCGGGCACTAGGCACTCACCCTCCTGGAGACATGACCACAGTGGTGCTCATTCATACATCCGGTTATTGAATACCGTGTGCCGTAGCACATAACTGAGCCTGTGTTGTTTATTTAATATAGCAAATAATGCAGCCGTATTATAGAGTCAGAGCAGTTCCTAGGCAGTTCCCTTACAATTATGAAGACGTTAAAATGAGGAGCTGCAGACCTGATCAGAGCAGGGTGCGAGGAGATGACCCGCCGTGCTCCTCCCCTCCCCTCCCTGCTCCCTGGTGGGCTTCTCCCACAGCTGAGCAGGCGGGGCTGGCCGGGCTGAGGGCTCCTGGTCAGCGCGCAGCTCTGCCCATGACGGGAGCAGCGTCCTGGGCACAGCCGGGCGTCGGCCACTTCCCACGTGCACTGCACTCCATGTGGGGTCTCGGGCCCCAGCAGAGCTGTCTTTTCCTCGGCTTTCTGGACAAGTGCAGAGGAGAGAGACTCTCCAGAAATCTCCTGCCCGAGATGGGCTCTGGGGACCAGTGGGCATGGGCAGGTGTGCCCTGCAGTCACCTGCATCGAGAGTTACGAACGGAGCAGAAGCCTGATACAATGTGATCAAGGTGATCACGTTCAGTGTTTAATGTCCGTGGAGCACCCTGCCCTGAGCAGACCTGCCTCCAACTGACACACATGGTCGGTCTGGACCTTCAGCCTGTGTGGGGCCGAAGTTGGCTCATTAGAGAGGGAGATGTACGTGCTAAGCCAAGGCAAGGCTGCTTCAGAAAAGGGAACAGCTCAGGACATGGTTGGCCTAGAGCTTAGGCCCTGGGGTCTGGAGTCTCTCTTCTGAAACCCACTAATTCATCCAAGCCTGTAGATCTCTATTTCGGGGCCTTGGAGATATAGAAACACACATACATATTTATATGGAGAGGGCCGAGTCTGTATATTTCTGTGTCTTTGTATAGAGAGATCCAACTTTAGATGTGTGTGCACATGTGGATTTTTGCATGGATACATGTACGTGCATGTGTAGTCTATGCAGTGTATCCTGGTTCTCACATCATTGGAAGATTTTCTTCTCCAGATTATTTACCAGGTCATCCATCAGTGTGTCAGTGGCCCTCTGGTGTGTGTGGCTCTGTGTGCACACATGCACATGTGTTTCGCTCACCTCCTGTCATCATGAGCCGTAACATGGGCTTCAGGTCAGGGAGGCCAGATGATGCCATTTCCTGGGCAGGTGGTCGGGTGGCTCTCAGAGTGAGTTCCACGCCTGTCCTCCCGTGATGCCCAGAGCTGCTGGTGGGTGGGCTAGCAGGGTTTGCCTGACGCCCCAGGGGCCCAGCTGTCGGGAGTGAAGCTGTCAGCTGCCGTATTCCCATTGCCCGTCTCTGTTCTCAGTCCCCTCCCTCAAAGCCTGCTGAGAAAGCCCTTTCCATTGAGCGATCTGCCCACCAGCCTCTGCAGTGAGGCCCTGCAGAGCTTCTGAAATTCTCCATCGGGGACCTTGCTCTGTCCCTGGAGACCAAAGTCCAGGCCCCAGCATCCCAGGGCCCCTGCTCGGCGACAGGGGCCCCTGCTCGGCGACAGGAATCCCCTGCTGTGGGTCAGGAGGGGCGGTGGGTGGTGTGTCGGCGGTGGTCCTTTGTGCTGGAGGGTCTTGAAGGTGGTCCTCTCCCCAGACCTTCCGAGGGGGACACGGATGCTCAGCCTCGTCCCTGGGCGAGTGCAAGGCTGTCGTTTCTCTTTCTCGTGTTTGTCTTGAAGGGTGACGCAGGGCTGAGCGAGCATGCTCGCTGGGTGCAGGGCCCCGTGAGTGTGTGTGTGTCCACGTGTGTGTGTGTGTCCATCACCCGGATGGGATGGATCGATCGACCCCGTTTCTCCTCCAGGATGAACACAGGTCCCGTTCTTTCCTTGCCTCAGCACTTCCGGGTGATCATGGGAAAGTGCTTGTAGCGCAAATGCTTCCCCTTCTCAGAAATTGCTTCTTTGTTTCTGTTCACCTTGAGCCACAGTCAGCTTTCTTGCCAGAAGCCTTGTTTTTGGAACACAGGCTCATTTGCTCCCGAGGGGCCCTCCCCGGCCCGATCTGAGCGGTCTGGGGTGCTGTCCCTCCCGGTTGGGGGACTCGTCCTCCTGTGTGTCCACAGTGATGGGGTTTGGGGGCCCCGTAGGGCTGGGACAGCGGCGGGTCCGGATCCTGGCAGAAAGTCACCTCTTGATGGGTAATCGTTGAATGGATGATTGAAAGAATGAATGTTTTGATTGACTTGACCAGATAGTTTCAATCACTTCTTAGTGAATTTGGATAATCAATCTATCTGATTAAAAAAAGATACCGATTTGATGTTGTATTGGATTCACAGACCGCACCGTGTGATCAGAACCCTAACTGGTAGTGCCCACCCCTGGCCTCCCTGGCAGGAAGGGTGGGCAGCCTTGGTAGCCTGCAGGACTGAGTGGGAGTGGAGCTGAGAAAGTACCCCGTGCACATGTGGCCCTGAGCCGGTCCCCCCGGGGCTTGGTTCCCTTGAGTTTCTCAGACATCTGAACACATCAGCCAGCTTCCAGCGTGTCTGAAATCCTGTTTCTCACCCAGATTAACTAGAACTCAGTGAAATGGTTACATTTTCTTTCCAAGACCACTAATGTGTGCGAGAGTTCATTTCTTTTTTAAAAATGAATTCGTTTTTGACTACACTGGGTCTTTGTTGCTACACGTGGGCTTTCTCTAGTGGTGGTAAGCAGGAGCTACTCTCTAGTTGCGACGCTCAGGCTTCTTATTGTGGTGCCTTCTCTTGGTGCAGACTCTGAAACACGTGGGCTCGGTAGCTGTGGCACACGGGTTTAGTTGCTCCGTGGCATGTGGGATCTTAGTTCCCGGATCAGGGATTGAATCCATGTCCCCTGCATTGGCAGGCAGATTGTTAACCTCTGGACCACCAGGGATGTCCCCAAGAGCGAATTTCCTTCAATGTTTTGTAAATATCTTCGTTTTCACTGTGTTCCCACAGTGATGTTTTCATTGCACCTGCTCTGCTGATCTTGGGTGTGGCTCAGCTTGTCCCACCAGAGTCGTGGGGACCTGAGGTTTGCAGGCTGGTGAGGACTGGGGGTGAGGCTGGAGCTGGGCCATTGGTTGGAAATACGGCAGAAGAGACTAGCAAATAGCATCCAGGTCATCACCCTCCCGCAGAGCTGGCTGCTGTCATGGGGTGAGACTAGGAGCTCCGTCCAGTTTAGGGTTGGTGGTTGGCTTCTGTGGGGGGCCCAGGTCCATATCCCTTCTTGCCATGATTATTAAAAGGCCCTCACTGGTGTCCTCCAGGTTCGGGCCTTCACAGACTTTCCTGAACTCTCCTTGTGACTCTCGGGGCCCAACACAGCCACTCCTTCCAGGTCTCTCTGTTGACCAGGTCCCAGGTAGGTGATGCTCCTGGTTGCCACAACCCTGCCCATGCCTCTCCCTGCCTTCCCTGCTTGCCCTTTGAGCTGCCGCCGCCTCCAAGAAGCCTTCCGCGTTCCCTGTCCTTGATTTGCCCTCATCCCAGCGCTCTTTCCCTGGGATGAGACTCAGGGGCTGACTCAGCTGCCCACATGCCAGGCCGTGAGCCCCCGAGCATGGGGACCAAGTCTGTGACGGACAGAGGCTGCAGGTCGTATCCTGTAGTCTGAGGTGTGGCTACTGCGGCAGAAACCCCAAAATGATAGTGGGTGAAATAAAGTTGAGACGTCTCCGTCACACAGAAGCCAGTGGCAGGCAGGCCCAGGGTGGTGTGACGTGCCCAGTGCCAGGGGCCTGGACCCTCCCCCACCCCCCAACTGGCTGCAGCCAAGGATTTCAACGGAAGGAGGAAGAGGAGGGAGGAGGCACTGCGGGCCCCCGTTGGGAGGCTTCCTGGAATCTGTACAGACCCCCTGTCTTTACATCCCATCAGCCAAAGTTTAGTCCCAGTGCTTCTCCTGCCCACAGCTGCCAGTCCCAGGGCTAGAGGTGGCGGGACCGGCCAGGAGCATCCTAGCACAGTCGGCCCCGCTTGTCCTGCCGAACACCTCTCTCTTCCCCTCCCAGCCTCGGACCTCAATGTCCTCATCTGTAAGACAAAGAGTGCTCAGGCTCACCTGCTGGGTTTCAGGACATTAGATTAGACACGCCTGTCCTGGGGCCTGGACACTTCAGTGTAGATTGCAGAGCATCGCCTGGTGACTAGCACGCGGCCCCAGAGCAGAGGGACGAGTGCTCTAAAGTCAGTCGCCTGGCACGAGGAGGTGGTGGTGCCTCGCTGTGCTGTGCGGCGAGGACCTGGCTGTGGTGGGGCACAGCCTGCTCCCCCTGCCCCCTTTGCCAGGGTCAGCCCTGCACCCCGAGTCCTCCCCTGCCAGTCTGCTCCTGCCTCCCAGTGTTTCAGGAGCTGTGGTCATGGCCCTGGGCAAGAAAGCAAGAGCAAGCGTTGACTCCGTTGACTGCCGTGATGGAGCGCCAGACGATTGTGTTTATTTGTTGGGGCTGCGGCGAGGCTGTGTTTGTGGGTGGGGGCACCTGCTCTGGCAGGAGGGGGTGGGGGTCCGCTCTGCCCTCCAGTGCTCCCTGCTCACTGTGAGTGGGGCCGGCGGGGGTAGGCCTGGCTGGAGGGCTCTGTCCCAGGACAGAGCTGGACAGGAGCGGGTTATAAAGCAGCTTGCCCCAGGCAGGACGCCTGCCCTGGCAGGAGCCCTTAAAAGGGAGAAGGAGGTGCAGCCCCAAGGCCAAGCAGGAGCGGGACTTCAGCAGCCAGGAAAGTACCTGCCCCCCAGCTGTCCAGCAAGGCTGGAGCCTGGCCACGTGGGTATCAGGCAACCTTTTAAACGCACAGCATGGTGCCTGGGCCTTAGAAGACCCCCAGGAAGTGGTGGTTTCTTTTGAATTCATCTGTGACTGTCTGGGCTCTGGATGAAGTTGATTTGTGTTTCCCTGATCCTCCTGCTTCCCAGGTGGCGCCAGTGGTAAAGAACCCGCCTGCCAGTGCAGGAGACTTAAGAGACTCGAGTTCAATCCCTGGGTCAGGAAGATTCCCCTAGAGGAGGGCATGGCCACCCACTCCAGTATTCTTGCCTGGAGAATCCCGTGCACAGAGGAGCCTGGTGGGCTACAGTCCACGGGGTCACAAAGAGTGGGACATGACTGAAGATGCTTAGCATGCACACCCATGACACCCTGCTCACTGAGACCCCAGGATCCCACACCGGATGAGGATACTGGCGTGTCAGCTGTGCCTCTGGGTGAGAGGCTGTGGGGATGAGGGCTCTGGACTGTGGGCAGAGGAGGAAGGCACCGCTGTCCCCCAGCCTCACCAGGGGCCTGTCCCCAAACTACAGGCCTAGAGAAGCCACGCGATGCCCCCAGGGCCACCCACCTTGTCAAGAGCACAGCCAGCAGCCAGAGGGAGACTGGTTGCCAAGCTCACATTCCTTCCACTCCCAGACAGAGCAGGAGGTGGCTGGGGGTCCTTCTGCAGGAAGCAGGGTGTCAGGAGGGCCTAGATGGACCCCCCCATGACCCGGCCGAGGTCACTCAGGAACCGGGTTGCTATGAATTGCTGCCCCAAGGGCACTTCTGGCCCAAGACCAAAACAGCAAATGAGGGTCATTATCATCTCCCTGCTGGCTCCCCCGCTTGCTCTGGGGCCTGCAGACTTGCACCAGGAGGGCCCTCGGGAATTCCTGGGTTGGCTAGCAGCACCTGAGCCCCCCTGGCATTCCTGGGGAGCCATGCCAGGTTGGCCCAGCAGTTGTAAGAAGCTGCATTCAGGTTTGCCTCAGTGCCATGACTACCATGTCATGTGCCATTAAAACACCTGGTAAATGATGACTAGCATTCACTCAATTATTCATTCAGCAGATATTCATCTGTGCTCTTTGCCAAGCCCTGGGTGTGTAGTGGTGCTGGGTCCCATGGCATTTCCAGGCCCCTGGCTTGAGGTCCTCCAGGCGCGGGGTCAGGGCTGGGGACCACTCCTGGGGGCCTTACTGTGTGCACGTGTCTGGGGCTCGGGTGGCAAGATCAGCTGAGCTTTGTCTCTCTTGCCTTTGGTGGGAAGCAGACACTGTGGGGGCAGCAGAGTAATTGTTAACAGCCCTGCTTCCTTCGGTGTCCACGTCTCAGAAAGTGGAGCCCATTGGAGACAGCACAGGGCAGGCTGTGGAAGCCATGGGTCCTGGGAAGGAGAGGCCACCGGTTTTTACCCTATGTCCCCAGGCCTGGCCGGGGGCTGGCCCTTCCCATCTCAGGAGGGCACCCTCATTCCCTTGGGAACACTCCTTCCTTCCTCCTTTTTGTGTTAACCAAACCGGGGAGTCACCCAACAGAGCCAGCAGCTTCCTGGGGGAAGTGGCATTTCAGGGGTGCCCTGGAGGAACAAGGAGTGAACACTCATGGGGTGCAGCTGATGGCAGGAGTGTGGAGTGCGGGCACGTGTGAAGGGCTAAAACTCCTTCCGACGGTCACCATCCAGTGGACACACATGAGGATCCTGTCAGCTCAGGGCCTTGGTCTGCTCACTGCCACTGTCCCCAGTGTCAGCCCCTTGTTCCCTGCAGTGGTGGCCTGTCTGGTTCCCTCTCTCGGTGTGGACGTCACTTGTTGAGAGCTGTCCCTAGCCCCCGGGGTGAATGGGATGCACCCCACCCAGACCCTGCTCTCACTGTACCCACTACTCAGCCGGGTGTCCCACGAGGGCAGGACCATGACGTTCACGTCCTCTAAGTGTGTCCCCAACCCCAGGAGCAGCATCAGGCTTACAGCAGACACTCCATGTTTGCAGGATGCGCAAGGGAGCCAGTGCCCAAGGCTTCGCCCATGGGAGTCGCAGGGACCCAGGCAGGCAAGAATGGCAGAGCCTCTTTAGGCCAAGATAACAACGTGAACAAAGGCCCACATGGGCTGCCCCTCTTGTGCATTAGGTATTATTTGGCAGGTGATGGTACCAAACAGGCCTCCCGTTATGGTCAAGCAGCCCCCGGAGAACATGGCTGTGTGTATTTTCACCAGCCCGGTGTCAGCTCCCCATCACTGCAAGGCTGGCTGACCGGGGCTGCAGCTGCCCGCCTGCCTGCCCACCAGCTGGCAAAGGCCCTGAGCTCCCCTTAGCAGGGCTGGAAAGAGGGAGGTGTACTGACGATCAAGCTCCCAGGCAACCCCTGGTTGTCCAGCCTCATTCACAGGAGCCGTCCGTCCGAGGCAGCTGTAAACATGCGTTTGAGGGCCGACACTGTCTAGCGGGCTTCAGCTGGGCAGCCGCTCCGAGGCAGAGGTCACTGTGGCTGCTGAGGTCAGGGGGACATGTCTGTCATCACAGCCAGCAGCCTGGTTCTGGGGTGCCCCAGCCCCCGGAAGGAAGTAGGCTGATGTAATGCCGGCCGGGATGCCGGCCCCGGGAAGCTCCGAGGCCCCAGGTCCAGCGGCAGCGGGGAAAGGACGCTCTTCCCAGGGTGCCTCGCCCGGCACAGGCCCTTGGGCTCCGTCCCCAGGGCTGCCCTGCCCCGCCTGCTCACGTGCCTAGTTGTCCGTCCCTGTCCGCCGAGCCACTGTTTGGGGGCTGAGTGGGACAGAGGTGGTCCCTGTGCTCATAGACTCCCCAGCCCACAGGGCAGAAAAGCACTCAAGTACATAGGATGTCAGCCAACCAAGGTAAGGGCTGTACGGGGGAGCAGGTCCAGCCAATGCGAGGTCCCAGACACCGTGCGGCAGGGCCTCGGGCGGGGTCTGGGGCGGCTGCACGCAGGGAGCAGCCCCCCGTCCCACCCCGGCCTGCCGTCTGGAGACGATGACGGGACCCCTTCTTCCCCTGCCCACCCGGGGGCTGTCTCGGGGCTGCGTGAGTGTGGAGTGTGATCCAGCCCTTCCCACGGTCACCGTGCACTTCCATCATGGCGATAATAAGGACCACAATCTGGCCAGCAAGCTTGAACAGCCTTTCTGTTCTACACAGATGTGTTGTCTTGGGACTTTAAAGCTTATATATAAATTTTCTTCTCTTCACTTTCTCTTGATTCCCCATCCACACCCCGCTGTTGGGAGACCCTCGGGGTCCCACCGTGAACTGTTGTGACTTTGCTCCTTCCAAATCTCACAGCTGAACCTGGACTTGAACCTAGGTTCCTAAGGCTCCAACTCCTCATCATTGTTTTTCTTTCTAAGAGAGAAAAAAAAATAACAGAGGGAGAAGGCGTTCCTGTCAGACTTTCTGACTCCCTGGAGGTGGTGCGGCCCAATCACAGCTTCCTGTTCTTAACAACAGGAGCAAACATTTGCGTTTTTAGACAATCATATTCTCTAGTTTACAAAATAAAACACCTCCACGTAGAAGCACCTTCCTCAAAGAGCATTTGTTCCGTCTCAGAACAAGTCACACGTGTGCTGAGATTTCCAAGCCTTGGTCTCTCCTCGGGAATTCAGCAGAATGTTCCAGGCCTTCGGGAAGCCCTGCTTGTTTACCTTCTGGTGTCCAGACGAATTGGGAGTTTTTGGTCCTTAACTAAGTTGTCCGTCCCACGGTCTGCAGCATCCCGCCTGTGGAAGTGAGGGGAACAGCTCTGGGATCAGATGGGCTGGATCCCGGGCCTAGCCCAAGCTCCCTGTCCTCCAAGTCTGTCTGCCAGAGGGGCCCGACAGCCTCCGGCGTGTCTGGACTTGGGGAGGATCCCAGAAGCAGATGCACAGCCAGCCCAGGGGTCAGCACCAAAACAGTGTCCTCCAGAGTCTGAGAAGGGCGAGTGGTTCTTTGTCCAGGAGCGCATCCCTTCCCTTGGTGAAAAGTACCATTTATCCCAAAATAAGTACAGTTTGTCCAAGTGGCTGGCAATCAGCCACCCCGCTGCCCCACTGGAGCTTGGGGAATGTGGTTAATTCTTGAGCATCACCAGGCTTCTTCTGCTGTCCCCTGAGCCCGGTCCTCCTCATCACTGCTTCTGTAGGCTTTCTAGGGAAACTTTCATCGTATTTTTAATCTTCAGCTTCGCCTCTCGTGTCTCGGCAGACCAAGCGGCTTGGATCCTCTCCACCCCACTCTGACAGTTCTTATCAATCTCCTCCTTAATTAAAGACGGCAGATTTGGCCTCTGTGCCTCTTATCTGCCATCAGCTGGGGCCCGATCAGGTTACAGCAGCGGTGACTGGCCTCTCGTGCTGCCGCGTCCACTGCTGTCCCCCGGGCTACGAGGTGGGGTGTTCCGTGGATGTAAAATAGATGTGCGGATGGATGAGTGGGTGGATACACGCTGAGAGACGGACAGACGGCGCTCCAAAAGCATCGACCCACAGCAGAGAGGTGGGTGATAAGGACGCATATCACCCTGCGATGCTGTGCAGAGCCAGGAAGGGCCTGCGGGATTTTGCTCAGTGCTTTTCAAAATTTATTAGTCAGATGCAGCGTATCTGCAACCCAACATATAAAGCAAATGAAAGGCTGCTAAGCTCTGGTTCTAGGCTGTGTGGAGGCCAGAGAGGCTGGTCGGGTGGGTGAAGTCCTGCCCCCCAACCCACCCCAGTTTTTAAAAAATTAGTGCTCAGTACTTCCCTGGAGGTCCAGTGGCTAGAACTCCATGCTCCTGATGCAGAGGGCCCTGGGTTTGGTCCCTGGTTGGGGAACTAGACCCCTACTTGCCCCAAGTAAGACTTGGTGCAGCCAAAGAAATAAATGTTTAAAATTTGGTGCTCTAGTGGGTGCAGAGCTCTGAAAGGGGAGACGGGCGCTTATGCGTTGTGTTCACATCAGCACACCCCCATCCGCAGAAGAGCCTGAACACCAACGGCCAGATGGCAGGCTCCCCCTCACGGGGCACCTTGGTCTTTGAAATCTTCCCCTCAGCGTTCAGTCACTCTGTCCAAGGGAGTCGCCCCTGCAGTGAGAACCCGCGGCGCCCGGCATGGGAACGCCCCAGTTTAAGGACGGCTGGGGGCCGGGGGCCTGGGCCTGGGGCAGCCGGCCCCGCCCAGCAGCGCCTCTCCTCCCACCTGTGACCGGCCTTGTCAGAGCCTCACGTCTTCAGGCAGGGATGTTCACGGCCGAGCCCATGGGTCTCAGGTGTGACCCATCTTGATCCTCTGTTGCCCATAGCGCCAGGGAGGCCTGCGTGTGTGGAGCTGGTCGCACCAGGGGCAGGTGGGAAACATGCCGCTCTGCAGCCTGTGGACCTGTGTCTGCACTCAGGCTGTTCTGCCCGAGCCCTGGGTCAGCCTGACCAGTAGACCCCTCTGGGTCCCGCTCCCTCGGCTGGAGGCGGCGGCGATGGCAGTCCCTGGGGCGGAGAGCCACAGAGCTCAGGGGTCCCCGGCACTGGCAAGGTGGCTGGTGGGTCCCCACAAGTGGCTCCGTCTTCATAAAGGAGCCACCTCACGCACTCCATGTGCACGGCACTTAGTGAGCACCCACGGTGCTCAGTCACAGACTCTTGGCCCAGTTATCCCCCACGGAGCCCTCCACTGTCCCTGGGACGTTTCACTGGATATGAGTGTGCAGCATGGATTGTCCCAGGTTTCTGCTATACCTGTAGGTGCAGGTGTACCAGGAGAGGAGGAATGCCTCTTTGGGGAGTTTCTGCTTCCTAGGAAGAGAATTCTCTGCTCTGCTGGGCATGCACATGGCCGACCCCTGCAGTTGAGCATTTCATTCTATACCAGAGGGGTGGAGATCTGAGCTGGGAAGGGGAGGGGTCAGCTGCCTATCCAGGAGCACGCCATGCTCACCACCGAAGGAGAATTCTCTGAAGAAGGTAAAGCCAGTGGCAGAATCTTGAAAGCTAAGGAGAAGTCAGCCGGGGCAGGGGAGCTTCTAGAAGATTCTCTACTCAGGGTATCACCAGGCTAAAACTGGGGTGTTTCTTGGGTGGAATTCTTCCCTGGAGGCCCTGGAAAAAGTCCACTTCCACGCTCTGTCTTATCGTTGGCAGAATTCAGGTCCTTATGGCTGTAGGACTGAGGTCCCTGGTTCCTTGCTGACAATCAGCAGGGGTGACTGTCAGCTCCCAAGGCTGCCCCCCGTTGGCTGATATGTGTCCCCTCCCTCCACGCCTGCAGTGGCATGGAGAATCCTTTTTACGCTCTGAACCTCTGACTTCCTCTTCTGACCACAACTGGAGAACATTCTCTGCGTTAAAGGGTTCCCCAATTAGGTTAGGCCCACTTTGAACATCTCCCTTTCACCAGATGGGGCTTCCCTGATGGCTGCTCAGTTGGTGAAGAATCTGCCTGCAATGCAGGAGACCCCAGTTCGATTCCTGGGTCAGGAAGATACCCTGAAGAAGGGATAGGCTACCCACTCCAGTATTCTTGGGCTTCCCTTGTGGCTCAGCTGGTAAAGAATTCGCCTGCAATGCGGGAGACCTGGGTTCGATCCCTGGGTACAGGAGATCCCCTGGAGAAGGGAAAGGCTACCCAGTGCAGTATTCTGGCCTGGAGAATTCCATGGACTGTTTAGTCCATGGGGTCACAAAGAGTCGGACACGACTGAGCGACTTTCACTTTCACTTTTCACCAGATGACATAACATAATCACAGCAGTGATAGTGTCGTGTTCACGGTGTTATACCCACACACAAGAGGAGATTATACAGGCGTGGAGGGAGGAGGGACAGCTGATCTGACTTGGGGGCCAGCCTGCTTCTGGAGGAGGCTGCCCGGGCAGAGTCGTGAACACTGAGCAGAGTCCGGTGGGCACTCCAAGCAGGGAACAGACCCCCCCCCCAACCTTCGCTCACTCCAGTGGGCCTCAGGAGCCTTCCCCTAGAGCACTAGGGCCACTCTTAGCCTAGACCTCAAGTCCTTGGTGAATCCACGGACCAAGGATTTCGGCATAAATGGTGAGGTCAGAGTGCCAGGCCCTGGCTGGCCCCCTGCCTCCCAGAACTGACCAGCAGTGGCCCCGGGTGGGCACGGCAGGTCTCGCTGGCTGCTCACGGCCCAGAATCCCGAGTACCTCCTCTCTCTGTGTCACACATGCCTGTCAGACTTGGAGCCCGATGGCAGTCGGATGGTACCATGTACATGCTGCTGTTTTTACAGGAAGGCCAAAGAAGAAAGAGGCTATTTTGCACTTAGATTAGAAAATGCATCCAGGAGGTAGCAGAGTCCATCTCGAGAGACCGGGGAGTCTGGCGGGGCAGTGACAGCTTTGCCCCAGAAGCTCTTGAGCCCAGTGACCCCACCCTCACCCCTTTCATAACCTGTTACTGGTGGGGATACCCGTGACAGCCTGATGGAAGGGTGCCAGGGATGGGGGGAAAGTGTAGCTGGGACAGCGAGGGCCTTTGTCAGAAACCTGTCCAGCACGCAGAGCCGTCACAGAGGCTCCTGCAGGCGAGCTGAGCATGGGCCCCGGGGCCACACCGCCTGTGCCAAGACCCCTCCAGCAAATGATGTCTGTCACTCAACTGACTACAGCGCAAGCTGCTTTGCATAAAAATGAGCCTGTTTAAAGCACCTCCTGTGTCCGCCAGCCTCTCTTCTGGTGGGTGAGAATCCCTGCCATGAGGGCATGGGTGACAGGTGGAGGGTGCTGTGCATGGAGAGGCATGGGACGTGGTGTGCCCACAGGCTGTGGGGGTCCCAGAGGGGCCGTGGCTGAGCGTGGGCGCAAATCCAGGGTTACCCAGTTCCCTATAGAGAGCAGAATTATAGGTAATCACTCAAATTGAGGTGATCTGTGTGTTTGTATTCACAGGTGGTGTGCATACGTGTGTTTGGGCATGTGTGTGCATGTGCCTCTCTAGCCCGTGTTAGGATTGAGTATGAAGAAAGCCCATTGACATCTGGGCATCCGCCATGGTTCTTCTGACTCATGTCTTCATCCGTCTTGATTGCTTCCTGTAGATTGTACTTATGGGATCGCTCTAGAATCTGCCACTTTTCCCATTTCCCGTGGAATGGTCTTGGCCCAGAGCCTCACCCTCTCGAGCCTGGGCCATCCCCATCATCAGCCCCTCCCCGCCACATGTGTGGGAACCTTTCTCTGGGCTCCTGGGACCCAGATCTCCCACCGTCACCTTCTCACCCTGACACACAGCTGACTCCCGCACCCACGAGACTTCCCAGTAAGATCAGGTCTGAGCAGGTGCCTGGCCCTTAGAGGAAGCTCAGAAGGTACTTCGGGAATGAATACATCTCCCGTCTGACCCTCAGGTCCACCCTCCTGCCCCAGGGCTTGGCGTCCGGCCCCCTCAGCTCTCACAGCTGCCCCCTGCTCCTGGGCACGGGGACAGCCCTGCCCCAGGTCCCTGCCCTCCCGGCAGGGCGGACGCCCTGGCTGCAGCTGCTCGCCCCTTCTCTGTGGGCAAGTGGCCTGTGCTACCCCTCCCCCCTTCCTCCCCAGGGCCTGGCACGGCGCTTGCACCGTGGGTGCTTGGGCCAGGGAGTGGCCAGAGCCCTTCAGCCTTGAGACCTGACTCCGCCTCCTTGTCTGGAGCTGCAGCTGCCCGGGTCAGGGGCCAGTGGCCCCCCAGGACCCTCCCCGGGGTGTGTGTCACCAGCCCTGTCCTACAGAACGCTGGGATGAAAACAAGCCAGGAAACTCCATCTCCTGGGGATGGAAGTGACCTTTTCCTCAGAACTTACTATGGAGATGAAATCTCCATTTTTATTGGGAACGGTAATTGATCCCATAGGGATTGAGGCAGCGATTCTCAGGTCAGAGTCACCGAGAGGCCCACGCAGCCCCTCCCGGGTCCCACAGCTCGCCTCCACGGCCACAGCCATCCCGCGAGCAGCACTGCCCTGAGTGATGCTGGCTGGGATAGTGGTCTCGAGAGTCTCGGTGCCCACACCAGCGGGCGTGCCCCGCTCCCCCCACACCCCCGCCGTCTCAGGCTGCAGTCTTGCCTCTGGTCCTTCGGAGACCCGGGCCCTCAGTAACATCTTCCCAGTCCCTTCTCATGGGCTGACCCATTTCAGTGCCCCCCCGACGCCCCTCTTAGCCCAGGTAACCCAGGTGGGGACACTTGTAATCCCTCCTCCACCTGCTTGACCTCACTTGGACCTTAACAGCTGAGTTTTGCTTAGAAACAAAGGAGAAAAGAACCACACAACCAGTGTTCAAAGTGCCCATCTGGCATGCGAGGAGCCGTGCTGTGGGCAGGCAGCTGAGTTCATGGTTCCCTGGTGAGGATCCCTGACCCCAGAACCATTATGTGAGCCCCGCCCATGTTGTTCCAGTGGCCCCAGCATTGGAAGCCAGCGGGAAGAGGGCTTGGTACATGTTTCTGTTACCAGGGCCACCTCCGCCCCCTTCCTGTGAGCTCATGGCTGAGCCCTGTCCTGTCCTGCCGCTCCCGGTCCACACGCCTCTGCTATGGTGCAGGCCGTCACTAACACCCATGTGAAATGTGGCCCCTGGACACATCCCCTGAAAGTGAACGTCGCTCAGCCTGCTCTTTGTGACCCCATGGATGAAATTCTCCAGGCCAGAATACTGGAATGGGTAGCCTTTCCCTTCTCCAGGGAATCTTCCCAACCCGGGGATCAAACCCAGGTCTCCCGCATTGCGGGCAGATTCTTTACCAACTGAGCCACCAGGGAAGCCCAAGAACACTGGAGTGGGTAGCCTGTCCCTTCTCCAGGGGATCTTCCCGACCCAGGGATTGAACCCAGGTCTCCCGCATTGCAGGCAGATTCTTTACCAACTGAGCCACCAGGGAGGTCCAGCTCTTCAAGCACGGTTTGTAAAGATGCCCCAGCAGGGTCACCTGGGCCCCTTCTCCCCAGGCTCTGAGCAGGACGGGCCTGGGTCTGCTTGCCCTGTGGATCCAGAAGCCAGTAGTCCCTCTGTGCACACGAGTTCCGGGGCTCAGCCCGCTGTCTCGCACGTGGGGGGCTGCCCTGAGGAAGCTGTTGAGGTCACCTCCCTGTGTGTCACTGACTCCCGGGAGCTGCCTGTGTCTCTGTGTCCCTGTATCTCTCCACATCTGTGTCCTTGGTGCCAGCGCTCTGCCGGATCATGAATTGCCAGAAGTCACTGGCACGTCCCCAGGGCCCGACATGAGGCTGGCCCAGCCCGGCTCCAGGCAGGGATTTTCAGTTGAGCTGATGAGCCAGTCTGTCCAGACCCTGCAGGCTGGAGAGCTTCCACAGCGAGTGTGCGTGTGGCGTGGGGTGGGAGGGGGTGGTCTCTTGGGTGGGCCACCCCTCGTCCCCCGGGGCTCTGGCAGCAGGAGGCCCCTGATAGAGCTGCGCTGATGGGAGGCCGGGAAGAGCTCTCAGACCTCTCGGCCCAATGGCTCAGCGCCACGCGATTCGTCCCTGAGCCAGGGGCCATTAGGGCCCTGCCGATAGTCGAGCACGGCCCTGCCACCCTCCCCTCGCCCTCCAGCCCTGCAGTGGGGCCCCAGCTGCTGCCTCTCGATTCCTATTTACCGGTTATGATGCTGCTGAGAAGCCTTGATCTCTCTGTTCAGAAGCCTCAGCACACTTCTTACGGGTCCTATAGGCAGGGGTCACGCTTGGGCCAATGACAAGCATGGGCCTTGGGATTGGTTTTCAGTCTAGAAAGCACTTAAAAGCCAGTTATTAAATTCTTTAAATTATACAGGTAATCCCTGTTCATTTCCACCAGTGAAATAGCGCTGAGTGGCACCGCGTGTGTGCCCCTCCCCTCTCCATTCCTGCCTACTGAGGAGGAAACCAGTGCCGGTGCCCGGGTGTACATGTTTATATCCTGCGGGTGTCTCAGGCACACGGAGCTGCATGCACACAGGTTTATACGTATGAAATGTGTCTCTTCTCCCTAAGTGGTGGTATTCAGTCGCTCAGTCGTGTCCGACTCTTTGCGACCCCAAGGACTGCAGCACGCCAGGCTTCCCTGTCCTTCACCGTCTCCCGGAGTTTGCTCAACCTCATGTCCATTGAGTTGGTGATGCCACTCCCTACGTGGGGTCCTGCCACTGTTAGGCTCCTCTCCGGCCTGGGTACTGGACGCTCCATGTGCACGAGGCCCCCTGCCTCAGAGGGCCCTCCTGCGGGAGGTCAGTGCCCACCTGTCTGTGTCCTCCCGTTTCACCCTGATGGGGAAGACAGACCACTGTTGCTCTGGTTTGCCTCTCCCTGATGGCTGGCAAGCTTGGGGATCTCCTCTGTTTGTTGACCCTGTAGACCCCTCCCCTTGAATCCCCTGGTGCACCCTCTGCCCCTCTTCCTGGGAGACACTGTGTCTTTTTCTCACCCACCCATGGGAAGTCGTAACCTGGGCAGAAGAGCCGGTTGTCCGCTGAACAAGCCGTGGGTACGTCTTCCTCGTCTCTTGTTTCCTGTGACTTTGTGCCTTTGCCATAATGAGTCCCTTCGTTTTCCTGCAGTTCAGTGTCCTCTGAGGAATGTCTCCCGCACTTCCTGTTTTATCCATGTTCTTTTCGTTTCTTTCTTCATTTAGAACGTTAATCTATTTGGAATTTATTTGCGCATGTAGAACGAGGTGGATCCTGGCCTGTCGTCCTAGAAATGTTTAGGCAGTTATGCCAGAGCCAATTTATTTTGAAAACCACACTTTCTCCTCTGAATTAGCATACCATCTATGTAATATATTTAGTTCCCATGTAAACATGGATCTACTTCTGGATTCTCTGATCTGTGATGTTGAAAACATTTGTCTGCTTCTGCACTCATACCATGCCCTTTAGATTAAGTCTTAACATCTGGCAAAGCAAGCCCCGTGCTTCTTTTGCTATTCTTCTTTTATACTTTTCTTAGTTGTATGCATTAGAAGGACATTTTTGTCCAGTTAAAAGTTACATTCTAATTAGAAATGTAGCAAATTTATATATGTGTATATATATATATTTGAATATGTAAAATATTTTCTTTAAAAATAGTTCTTATAATTTAGTTTTTTTTCTATTTTAAGAACTGTTTATTTGGGGAGAGGTCTTCTAAATCTTTTCTATCAAATAACTTTTGGCATTTATTAATATAATCCTGATTTTTCTCCCTTAACTTTAAAGTGCTGTGGTGAGTTAGGCTGATTGGCTTCTTGGTGTGAGCCATCCTTAGGATAAACTGTTCTCAGTCACGGTGAGCAATTCTGTGACGCACTGATGTGTTTGACTGGCTCATAGTTCATCTGTATTCTTTGCATCTCTGGTCATAAGTGGAAGTTACCTGCAGTTGTCCCTGAAACGCTGTCTCCAGATGTCACCTCTGTGCGCTGACGAGGTGGTCCCCGTCTCAGGGAGGGGGTGGCCCCCAGGAGCAGCGTGCTTCTAGGGAGTAAGTGCTGTGGTTGAGAAGTGTGTGAGGGGCTGCAAGAGGGGAAGGCAGTCTAGGGGGCTGTGCCCGAGGAGGGCAGGGTGTCGACATAGGAGCTGATCCTTTTCGAATGACTGAGACGGTGCCAAGGGGCAGGCAGCAGGCACTGGGCCCCCAGGACGTCCATCGGGTGGACAGGTGAGGAATGTGAGCAGGGCATGGGGTAGTCCTAGTGATCTGGGCATGGAGAGGATGTGAGGCTCAGGTCAGCTGCGTGACCTTGAGCAAGTGACTTACCACCCCTGCACCCCAATCTCGTCCCTGACATGAGGTGGTAACACGTGCCTTCTGTGCTGGAAAAATGAGGACCCCGGGACCCCAGGGGCTGTCCGTCCAAGGACGGGAGACTTGGGCAGGGGCCGCTGTTTCTCCCATGCCTGGCCACCCACAGCTTCCTCCCTACTCTATTGGAGGGGAGTTAAAGCCAGTTGGCAGCCCGACTTTTGCCTCCCTGACCTTGGCTTTGGAGCTGCCACAGGCTGAGTGGGGCAGCTGCCTGTGGCAGCCGGAGCACACGGGCCTTGGTGGCACGGGTGGCCTGCCTGAGCCCCCGCAGACGCGCCGCCGCTGGTCCTGAGGCTGCGCCCGTGGTCTGTCCGCCTTGGGCATCCTTCCAGACATCTCTCAGGACAGGAGCTCCCGCTGTTCTCAGCAACTGGCCTCTTTCTTCCAGGCCAGCTAGCAGGGTTTAGGGGGAAGAGGAGTTTGGATTCAGATGTGGATTCAGAGTCTAGCTCTGCTACTTGTTAGCAGAAAACCCAAGAAAGGTGAGTGTTCTGAACCTCCGTCTCACGTCTGCCTGGACCGAGGCATGAGAACCAAGCCCAGATATCAGCTCAGCTCCTAATATGACTCCGAAGTCAACTGTTGTTGTTTAGTTGCTCAGCCGTGTCTGACTCTGCAACCCCATGGACTATAGCCTGCCAGGCTCCTCTGTCCATGGGATTCTCCAGGTGAGAACACTGGAGTGGGTTGCCGTTTCCTACTCCAGGGAATCTTCCTGACTCGGGAATTGAACCCGGTCTCCTGCATTGGCACATGGATTCTTTACCACTGAGCTACCTGGGAAGCCGCTAAGGTTGACTTGCCCAAGGTCAGACAGGTGTGAAATCTCATCGGCTGTGTCACCAGCACGCAGGCCCACTGAGCCTCCTCCAGCCAGCAGGGAGAGGGGCTTGTGCTGGTCCCGTTTCACAGCTCAGACCAGCGGCAGCAGTTGCCCCTGGGGGCACAGATCCCTTAAGGGTGCAGAGCGCAGGCTCCTATTCGTGTGTGCTTCGGCTTGCAGAGCAGCACCCCTGCCGCAGGCCTCATGCTGCATTGCCCTTGTGCCCTGTTCACAGGCTCTTCCTGCCCGCCCCCCCCCCCTACTGGGCCTGCTGACCCGCGCCTGCTGGCCGCTGCACCTTTGTCCTTGGTGTCCGCTGAGCTCTGCCCATCACTCTTCACCTCTTCCCAGGATGGCCGCCCTCCTCCCCAGCTCTTATGGCCTGTCTCTCTGTGGCCTCAGCTGTATCTGTTCCATCACTCTCCTCTCTGGGTGTTTCCGGAGGCAGTGGACAGTCACACGGGTGCCTCGGCCCATCTGCGTGGCTCTCCTGCCTCCCCTGTCTTTCCAGTTCCCTGATGACTCCTCACCCAGGGCAGATGTGCTTGGATGCCAGGTGTACCCACGGGAACATCGGCTGTGGGAGCGCTCGCGGGGACTTGGGGGGGGGCGGGGTGTGGGAAGGCGGGAGGAACTGGGCGGATGCTCAGCGGTGTCCACTCGGGGAAGCGCGCAGTCAGCCTCCGGGCCAGCCATAGGTGTGGGGTTGATTATCTGTGGTTGTGCGGTGGAGCGGAGCGTAATCGTATCGGCTCCTGGTGTCTGCTGGGCGCTCTTGTGGTCTTGGGTGTGATGATGCTAGTGGGGGCGGGGCTGCTGCTCCCTAGCACTTGGGATGGCAGGTAGGCAGGTTCGCGGAGGACCCCGGGTGCCAGCGGCAAACCCAGACTTGGCCAAGACAGAGGAAGGGCATCACGGTGGGAAGGGACAGAAACGTAGGGCGGCCTGGGGCTCGTCCCCCGTGAGGTCTCTACCTGGGCGCCCACGCGCCGGGGGTTTCACAGCCCGCCTCCCTCCAAAGCTGGCCGGCACCCGGTGGCACTCAGGGCATCTGGTGCTGCTGCTGGGCTGCTGCCCTGACGCTGCCAGCCTGTCGTCATGCTGGTAGGACGGCCTCGCTCCCATCACTGCCCCTGTTTAGGCCAAATGCTGCCGATACAGCAACCCAGGGCAAAGTGCTGAGTCCGCCTTCAGGCGAGGCTGTACTGTAAAGTACGTTTTAGCAGCAGCTTCTGTACAAGTCAAGCTAACAACTTTTTTTTGCTCTGGGGGTACATGCTAAGTGGGACAAGATAAATGGATTATCCGAGCTTTGCATTCATCTCCCTCTCGGGGGTTATAAAGTTAGGTGTTTTTAGGGATGAAATATTATAGTCTCTAGAGATTTTATAACCTAGTTTTGAACTAAGTTGGGTACAAGAACTCAGAGGTCTAAGTCAGCCACATCCCCCCTTAGCAAAGAAAAATAAAAACCTACAAAGGACCAGCCAGACCCGTGTGTGAGTTGTAACAGAAGCTGAAAGTGGAAACGACCAAGCTAGGTGTCCACCAGCTGGTGTCTCAGCGACTCGGGGTCTACCATATGATGGAGCATTGCTCAGACATTGAAAGGAATGGGGTGTTGAGATATGCTGAAATGTGGATGCATGTTTAACATATCATGTGAAGTGAAAGAAGCCAGACATTAAAAGTTACACATCATCCGATTCCATTTGTTTGAAGCATCTGGAATAGGTAAATCTGTAGAGACAGGAAGTAGATCAGTGGTTGTCGGGGGCGAGGGGGTCAATGTGACAGCTCCTGGGTACAGTGTTCCTGCTTAGCGGGGGACCTGCTCTGGACTTAGATGGTGGTGATGGTTACACACTATGAACGTGCTAGAAACTCTGGATTATATACCTTAAGGCGGCAAGCTGTGTTGTGTATGAGGTAGATCTCAAAGATGTTCAAAAATAATAACTTACTAAAAAACCAGGCAGAACCCCACCTCTTCCACCCTCAGGCTCTGCGACCTTAGCTAGGCTCCTTAAGCTTTCTGCATCTTGCCCTCTCCTGTGTTAAATGAAACTCGTGACACCTGCCTGTGCAGGGGACGTCCCATCCCACCCCGTGCTGGTGTGTCCCCCACCCCACCATTCGGCTGCGCACCTGTTGCGGACCGTTCTACGCTGCCCACCATCAGAGGCTTTCTGGGGCGTCAGACAGAGAGCCCTGGGAGACAGGAGCCCTGCTCGGCACTTCAAACACACTGTGGAGCCCATTTCGGTCTCTGGAACATTCTCTCTCCAAGCCTCTGTGTGGCCTGGAGTTCTCAAACACTCAGGCAAGAAGGCAGCGTGAGCACCCCCACCAGATCCACGTCCCCCCAGACCTGCAGACACTCCCAAGGGAACGCACGTCTCAGTCTCAGGGCATCTGCCCTTTATCTGGGCTGAAAGCCGGGGCCCCACCCACCTGGCAAGGCCTGGAGAGTTCAGTGGGGATAGGAGAGCTTAAAGGAGGCAGAGAGCCTTGATCTGATTTTCACCAACTACCCAAGTGGGTGCCCCGTTAGGAGGTGCTTCTGGACCCCTAATGTGAGAGGAGCCCTCCCTGGCTGGGGTGGGGGCCTATGGTGATGTGTGATGAGTGACGCTTGAGTCCCATCGGGAAACACGCTGGGAGCATTACTGCTCCAGACAGCAGAGAAACTGGCTGCAGACCCAGCTCTTCTGTAGTCTGGCCGGTAGGGGCTGGCCGAGCCCCTGGCTGGTTGAACTTCAGGCTCCAACCCTGCTGGAGGCGTGTGAGCCAAGGGCTGGAGCCGGTGCTGCCCCCATGGGCTCATGTGCTGTTTGCAGACCGGGGCGCCCTGGGGCCTGGGGCACGGGCACTTCCTGGCTTCGCAGAGCTAGCTCACTGACTGTCCAGACCACACATTTGGATGGCGTTCCCTTCAGATCGTTGCCAAGGTGACCGAGATATATATCCCCACTCTGGAGCATCCCACCGCTGGCCAAATGTGCACAGCCAGGCAAGGAGGGGAGCCCTGCTCTGCACTCCCACCCTGCACCCACCCCCTCCTCTGACTGCTTATCTGGCCTCTCAGAGACATGATTTCTAAATGTGAGGCTTAATTATCTGACGGCAAATCAAATCCTCCATGACTTTTACGCTCTGTTCTTTCCGTGAGAATAACTGCGCACTGAACTTTTCATCTCAACAGTAAATCCCTCGCTCACGCAGCAGCCGGGAGCCAGCCTCCACTGCGAGTCGCTCCACACACGGGTCCCCACGGGGCAATTCAGTTGATTCATTTGTTCGACGCCTATTAAATGCCTACTGCATGCCAGGGATAGAGCAGGGAGCACGCCGGCACCACCCTGCCCTCCAGGGCCCACTTTCTATCAGTCAGTTCAGTCGCTTAGTTGTGTCTGACTCTTTGTGACCCCATGGGCTGTGGCACACCAGGCCTGCTTGTCCATCACCAACTTCCAGAGCTTACTCAAACTCATGTCCATCATGTCGGTGATGCCATCCAACCATCTCATCCTCTGTTGTCCCCTTCTCCTCCTGCCTGCAGTCTTTCCCAGCATCATGGTCTTTTCAAATGAGTCAGTTCTTCGCATCGGTGGCCAAAGGATTGGAGCTTCAGTTTCAGCATTAGTCTTTCCAATGAATAGTCAGAGCTGATTTCCTTTAGGATGGACTGGCTGGATCGCCTTGCTGTCCAAGGACTCTCACTTTCTATAGGGGAGACAAACGTCTGGTGGTGGCTGGAGACAGGGAGGGCAGGGAAGGCCTTGCTGAGGGGGCAGCATCAGCAAAGACCCCAAGGAAGGTGGGCCAAGCCAGGGAGTATTAAGGAGGGACATTCGAGGCCCAGGAAGGGGCAGTGCCAGGGATCTAGGGGGAAACAGCTGACCATGTACAGGAGCTGGCAGGGGACCCAGAGCCCGAGCAGAGTGACGGGACTTGGGGAGCGGGCAGGCCATGGCGGGGGGGGGTCTGACCATGTACAGGAGCTGGCAGGGGACCCAGGGCCCGAGCAGAGTGATGGGGGTTGGGGAGCGGGCAGGCCACCGGGGGGTCTCCGGGGATGTGTTAGCTTTTTGGCTTCTGCTGTAGTACCATAGTTTTCCTTCAACAAATCTCTAAGAGAAGATGAAGGGCCTTGGGGGCAGGTACTGAGAAAGCTCAGCCGGCAGGTGCTGAGGGCCTACTGTGTGCACCAGGCTAGGGCCTCTGCATGCGGGAGGGCTCAGATGCTTCTGGGAGGGAGGAAGAAATCGACAGACAGTGAAACGGTGCCTGGGCTGCTGGGAGCCCAGAGAGAGTCACTGGGAAGGTCTTCACAAGAGGTCCTCCCAGCTGCAAGGGTGGATGTCGTGCGGACTAAAGGAGAGGGTTTTCCCGGAAGTCCTATGTAGGGACGGGAGCTCCTGAAGGCCCTGGGGCATGCTCCTGCCAGTTGATGCTGACCACCCAGTCCACGGACAGCAGGGCGGGGGTTATGAGAGAACGGAGGTGATGAGTGACATGTGTAAGGCCCCTCGGTTCATGGCAGTGCAGGCAGCAGAGGGTGCTGGGTATGTGGGGCTGCGCCTTGAAGGTGTTCTGTGCCCAGTGCTCTGCCAGTCTCAGTAAACGTTTGATGAGTGACTGACTGAGCCCCAGCCGTGGAGCACCGGGGCAGAAGGTGCAGTTGTGGGGACGTGGCCCCTTTCAGAAGCCAGTGAGGGGAGTGGTTCCGGCAGGTTGTGGCTTAGTGCTTGATGCATGTGGTTATGGGGATTATACTTGTCTGCACGCAGAGCTGGGACAGGCTAAGAAGTGGCTTTCCAGGGAATTTCCTGGTGATTCTGTGGCTGGGACTCGGTGCTCTCGCTGCTGGGGCCCAGGTTCAACTCCTGGTCAGGGAACTAAGATCCTGCAAGCCATGGAATGCAGCAAAAAAAAAAAACAAACTAAGTCTCTCCAAAGGAGATCCAAGCCTTCCTTTCCAGGAACTTGTGACTGTGACTGTATGTGGTCAAAAGGGGTCTTTGTAGGTGTGAATTAAGGGACTTGAGGTTATCCCAGATAACATGCATGCGTGCATGCTAAGTTGCTTTAGTTGTGTCCGACTCTTTACAACCCTATGGACTATAGCCCGCCAGCCTCCTCTGTCCATAGTATTCTCCAGGCAAGAATACTGGAGTGGGTTGCTGTGTCCTCCTCCAGGGGATCTTCCCGACCCAGGGATTGAACCTGCATCTCCTGAGTCTCCTGCATTGGCAGGCAGGTTCTTTACCACTAGCGCTACCTGGGAAGCCCCTCCCAGATAATACTCACGGGCCCTAAATGCAGCAGTGTGTTGTTATAAGAGGGAGGCCGAAGAAGGTACGACACACAGAAGAGAAGGCCGTGTGACCCCAGAGGCAGAGGTTGGAGCAATGCAGCTACAAGCCAGGGAAAGTCGGCAGCCAGCAAAGGCTGGAAGAACAAGGAACAGAGTCTCCCAGGGCTCTGACAGGAGTGCGCCTCTGCCAGAACCTCGGTTCAGCCCAGCAATGCTGATTTCAGACTTCTGGCTCCTGAGCGGTTAGATGGCTGTGGGTTTGAGCCACTCGGTTTGAGGTAATTTGTTAAAGCAGCCCAGGAGCCTCTTCCAAGCAGTATTGCTTGGATCCCATTGTGTGTTCCCATACTGGCTTATTGAAGTGATGGCCAAGATCCAGAGTTTTAGAAGATAACCATTTGGAGCAGTGGCTCACAGTCTCCAGTGGATCGGAGTCAATTATACCCTTGTATCCAGAGCCAATCCCTACAAAGCACAGATCCTGATGTAGCCACACCATGGGTAGCACCCTCCGTGCCTCCCCACCACCCCCTCCTTGAAGAAGGCATACACAGAAGCAATCAGAAGCATCTATCGCTATCGTTCCAGCTCTCATCTTCGCCCAGCTTAGCTGCTGTACCCTTGCCCAGCCCTTGTATCTTCAGAAGCTTCTCTTTAGGATGATAAGGTCATATTTCTAAATCCTAGGTCCAATTAAAAGTCTCTGTTTCCATGCAAGATTGGTATATCAATTATATTTCTATACACTAGCAATGAACACAAAGTTAAGAGCACAACTCCATCTACATTGGCAGCACAAAAGAATAAACCTAAGAAGTGTATATGCTGAAAATTACAAAATATCCTTGAAAGAAATTAAAATGTTTAAAAACCTAACTAATTAGAAATCTTTTGTTCGTGGATCAGAAGACTTAATTTTGTTAAGATCTATCTTCCCCAAATTGATCTGCAGATTCAATACAATCCTTATCAAAATTCCAGCTGGTCTCTTGGCAGAAATTGGCAAGCTGAGCCTAGAATACAAATTCAAGGGGCCCAGAATACCCAAAATAATATTGAAAAAAAAAAAAACGAATAAAGTTGGACAACTCACACTTCCTAATTTCAAACTTACTATGAAGTCATACCTATTTATTAAAGAAAATCCACATGTAAGTGGACGCGTTCAAGTCAAACCCGTGTTATTCAAGAGTCTGCTGTGTTTTCAACAAATTGCTGGGACAACTGGATATCCATATGCAAAAGAATGAAGCTGTACCCCTTCTTTACACCATATGTCAAAATTAAGTCCAAATGAATCAAATACCTAAAAAGAAAAGCTAAAACTATAAAGCACTTAGAAGAAAACATAGAGATAAATCTTCATGGCCTTGGACTTGGCACCCTTTCCTTAGATATGATACCGTTGTTATTGTACAACGACAAAAAGATAACTTGCACTTCATCAAATGCAAGTCCCAATCACAATATGAGGCCACTTGTCACCTGCTAGGATCAAGTGGGGAACTGGAACCATATACTGCTAGTACGAATGTAAAATTGTGCAGCTGCTTTAGAAAGTCATAAGCTTCCTATATGACCCAGCAGTTCCACTCTAAGATGCATATATACCCAAGAGAATTGAAAACTTGTTCACACAAAAACTTGTACACAAATGTTCATGGCAGCATCTTCATAGCAGCCAAGCAGTGGAGACAACACAAACATCCGTCAACCGATGAACAGATAAATGTGAATCATCCACACTGTGGAATATTACTTGGCCATGAAAAGGAATGGGGGATCCTGATCCATGCTGCCACATGGATGAACCTTGAGAACATTGTGCCGAATGAAAGAAGCCAGACACACAAGCTCACCTACTGGCTGATTCCTTTCATATGAGATGTCTAGAACAGGCCAATCTATAGAGACAGAAGTAGATGAGTGTTACCTGGCTGGGAGGTGGGGGTGGGGGACAGTGTGGGGAGTGACTGCATCACCTAGCTCCTGAGCACGCACCCCAGAATCAGGGTCCTGGGGCTGGAACAGACCTCCCAGGTGACTGAGGTGGAGTCCTCTCCCTGAGCCCTAGCACTGCTGAGTAACCTGTGTGCATCCCCCACCCCCCAGGGCAGAGCTGGACTCTCAGCTCCTGGAGAAGCCCAAGGCTCTGCTCACTGACTGACTTTGTGAATATCACCACAAGCAGCGCAGGAAAGAGAGGGAGTGTCCTGAGCAGGCTTCCTCCCCCTCCATCTCTGCTCTGCTGAGAATCAGGCTCTTACTGATGCCGGCAGAGCCCCTCCACCTTCTCCTGCATTGGCTTTGCTTAGTGACTGTTCACCACAGCTGGTGACCCCGAGCATCACATGCTGGGGTCCCTGTCCCCTCCCACTGCTGTTCAGCAGAGGGGGGTTTCAGGCTGGTAATTGGTTTGTGCTTGGCTGGTTTTCATTTCCAAAGCTCTGCCTCCCACCTCTCGCGTCTCCCCAGCCCGTCTTGAATTGTGACCCCATGGCTTCCCGACACTCCAGCTGTGTACTCTGGTTTCAGGTTAGCTGTGGGCTCTTTGTCAGATAATTGAAAGGATGCTTTCAGATGCTAAGTGGTGGCTGTAAGTGCTCATCAAAGTGTCCACTTGCTGATGACTTCACCTCTCCCACCGCCCCCACCGTACTCCTACCCGGCGTTGATTACAGATCCCATCAGCTGCACTGCCTAGCAATTAAGCCATGTGAGCCCCAGGGGAGAGCTGTGTCTGAATCATGGAAGCTCAGGCTGCTCAGGCTGGAAGGGTCCCTGGGGGTTGTCTGGCCACCTCCCCCATCTTCCAGGTAGTGCTCTGAGATCTCTGTGTCCAGGTGTCTCACTGAAGCGCCCGCGGAGAGGGCCCTGCCAGTGCAGGGTGGCACCTGGCTCTTCCAGCTCACCAGCGGTGGCCTTTCTTCCTCCAGAGGTGTCGGGCGGATGGGTCCTGTGCACGATGCAGGCACGGCAAAGCAGAGTGGGCTCTGTGCTGGAGCAGAACAGCTGGGCCCGTCCCTCTTTCACCGTGGCCTCTGGGGACCTGGGCCAGACCCTGAGTCCTGAGTATAAAGAGTCCAACACGGAGCAAAGAATCCTCTCCAGTGCCTGTCCCTAGAGGATCTGATATCTCCCCAAGAACCCAGCACATTCTTTCTTCCCAGGGCTCTGAGAGTCCTAAGGGAATTAGGGTCAAGACATGCCCAGCACACAGTAGGGCCTGCACAAACCCTGGTTCCTGTCTTTTCACTCCCTGACTATCCTCCCCCAGCCTTAGGAAAGGAACGATGGGCTTTCTTGGCCATGGGCCTGCTCTCAGGTCTTCTCAACAACAGACACGGCTATCGTCACACGAGCAGCTTTAATGTGCAATGAAGTCCCAGCAGTCGCTGCTGCACGAGCGTGTCTTCTGCTGTGCGGCTGTGCACCTGACAGAAACGACAGGGTGAGCGCGGTCTGTGGGCCACGGGCCAGGAACAGGGCTGGAGAGGATGGCCCGGTCACTGTCCTGCTCCTGGGGGTGCACGATCGCCAGGCAGGGTTCACACCTGGGTTCCCAGAGCTTGTCCCCCGGGGGCGCCTGGTGTGAAGAGCTGTGTTTTGGATGCTGCCCGCCGCCACCCCCCCCCAGGTGGCCAGGGTCACCGCTTGGCCTGGGTCCCCTCTTCTCCCAGACGCCTGTCTGACAGCCACCTTGGGCAGCCCTCCTGAGTCATGCGATAGTTCGGAGCCTTCCTGGACAGCGAGAATCCCATGGCAGTCACGTGGTGCATGCTAGGGCTGGTAAGGAGGGCAGCGTGGGCTGTGGACAGTACCCAGTGCCAGTGGGGCAGGATGGGGTCCCAGACCAATCTGTGAGCTCCTGGGCGCACTTCCAGAGAGTGGGCTCCCGTTCTCCATGGCTCCGGAGCTCACGGCCCCTCCCCTTGGCTGCTGCCTCCCTAAACAAGCAGACCCTCCACTGGGAGCAGCCATAGAACGACAGGCTTGGCAGCAGAGGGGGCTGGCTGGGCGGGAGCCAGGCCCCCCACTGCTGGGTGTAGGGTGCTCTGCAGAGAGGAGCACCCCTCGATGGATGTGGTAGGAATGGAGCAGAGTCAAGGTTGCCTTTCAAAAGCTCCTCTGACGTGGAACCAGCTCTGGGCCAGGCGTGTCACCCTCTATGAGATGGCTCCTCTCTATGGAGCCCCCAGAGCCATCACCCCACTTCCCGAGGAGGTGGGGATCATGTCCCATTTAAGAGAGGAGGAAACGGAGGCTCAGAGAAGTTAAGCGTCTCTCCCAGGGCACACCGCCTAGTAAGTGGCCCAGGCTGGTTTTAAATGTGGCTCCATTGCACCTGGCTGCCTTGGCCCCAACTGGGTGAGCAGCTCCCTTCACAGCCAGACCCAGTGAGTCACTTGGCCAGCAAGCCTGGCCCTTGGCTCTGAGACTGCCCCGCCGGCAGCCAGCTCTGGTCCCCCTGACACACGACAGCTCGAGGAAGCCCTTTGTCACTCTGCTTTCCTGTGAATGATGGTTCTGTTCACCTGTCAGCGCTGGACAAACAGGATTTAAAGTCCAACCAAGCAGTGTCGCTTTGCCCCAGAGGTGGCGCAGGCCCAGGCCTGGACGTCAGCTCCACAGGGCGCCATGATGTGGGAGGTGGGCGCCCAGACCCGGACCCGCCGAGCCCGGTGCCAGCTGAGGGGGCGCTGACCTGCTGGGCACTGGCTCCTCCAAGGGCTGGAGGGGTTGCTTTCACAGAAGTGGGGTCCTGTGGCCCGGCCGCAGCTGCCTCTCAAGCCCCAAGTCCAGATTCCTACCAACAGGCTTCATGTGTTCCTGTATGTGTGTGAATGTGTGTGTGTGTGCGTGTGTGTGTGTGTGTGCACGCAGGCTGCAGGGGGGCCTATGTGTGTATGGGGTGTGTGTGTGGGGGGGGTGTATGTATGGGGTGTGTGGGAGTGTGTGTGTGTGTGTATGTACACACAGGCTGCAGAGTGCCTGTGGCTGGCCAGTGGTGGACTGACAGGGTTTGTTCTCGCAGGGCGTAAGGTTGCCCCTCTCCGAGCACCCGTCCATGCCCGGCGGTGAGCGTTGTCCCCCGGGTGCTGCGGACGTGCGGGGCCGTGTGGTCTGTTGGTCATCCCACCACTGCCCACTGGATGCTCGCGTCCCTCCCCCAGGTGTGACGACCAGACTGTCTCCAAACCTCGTCACAGGTCCTGGGGTGGGGGGGAGGGCAGAGTCACCCCTTGTCCGAAACCCTTGCTTTGTTCTCCCAGCGCCAAGTCCCAGGGTGGAGACCGCCCCCTGCGCCCTGCAGCAAGTGTGGGCCCCCGGGCCTGCGCCCCCGACTCCTGCATCTTTAGTCCCCCCACCCCCCACCACATGGCACCTCTCACTGGAGAACAAAGCCGGCCTCCCAGTGTCATTTGTTCTCCGGTCACAGTTTTGAAAATCTGGGCGGTCGATTCGGAACGTCTGAATTTGATTAGCGGAGCCGAGCTCTCTGGCATCAGTGTTCGCAGAGCACTTGGGCTCCCAGTTCAAACAGGGCTAACCTTATCTTTGGGAAAGTAGAGTGTGTTTGAGGCCTGATCACAGACATTAAAGCCATTAATTAGTAATGAGATTCAATTTCCCGGTGTCCTTGCCCGTGTGTGTCCTGATGCAGAGATGGTGCTGCGAACGTTTTCCGCAGATGCGTGGACAAACACCTGCTGTCCCAGTTCAGCGGCCACACGTCGTAATGTTCCCCAGCCCGGCCAGGCCCCAAGTAACCCCATTACTGAGAAAGATGAGCCCCGGCCGGCCGGGGTGGAGGGGAGGAAGCAGGAGAGGCCCTCCTTAATGAGATTAGCGATGTCAGTGCTCCAGCTGAGGCCTGTTAATAAAATGGAAGAGAGCTCACTCAATGAGGCTCCCTTTCCACCCTCCCGCGTTAACACAGTTCTCTCTCCCTTGGTTTTGCTAACCTCTACCACCTACCACCGCCTGCCTCCCTCTGGTTCAGGGTCAAAGGTGTGCTTACCTTTTATCCCAGCCCAGGACCCCAGGGAACTAGTAGCCAGGAGCACATGCTGCATCTGGCCAGAGTGGAAGGCCACATGGATGGGGGACAGTGGGAGGTATGGGTGTCCAGGGCGATGAGCCCCGGCACTGCCCCCCCCGCCACTGGCCGGGTGAGCTTTGGCATTGTTTTGACTCACCACCCCGCCACCCCACCACCTCCATCTCCAGCCACCAAGGCTGGACAGGAAGATACTGATCACTCAGAAGTGCTTCCAGGTCATGCGAGATGATGGACACACAGATCGGGGCCTCTAGGAAGTCCGCAGCAAGACACACAGCCCCTCCCGTTCTGAAGTGTGGCTGAGCTGGGCTGAACTTCAAGCAGCCCGGGGTGAAGGAGGCCAAGGCAGAAGAGATGCCTGAGGGCAGGGCAGGTGCAGCCTGTGGACCAGACCGCCTGCACAGCCTGGCCACCTCCAAGGGGCTCCCAGATAGCCTGGGGGGCTAGCAGTGGGCCTGTGACCTCGCCCATGTGAGCGCAGCTCCAGGGGTGTCACAGCACACCTGTGTCCTGCCCTGCCTCTGTGTTCTCCAGCTGTGGGTCCGCCCGGCAGGCGCCCACCTGGAGGGGAGGGCGTGGGGCTGTGGCGAATAGTGCTGAGTGCGTTGTACTTGCCCGGGCAGGAGCTGCAGGCCTCATGTCTCTGGCATACTTTTTTTTTTTATCATCCTATGACATTTGGATTAATGTCTGTGCTGATGATCTTCGCTGCACTGTCCTCTTAAGTCCCAGGAGGTATTTGCATCTTAGCGTACAGCAAGTTTCTCATGTCAGAGAGGGTTGAGTGTATGTACTTCGGCTCTTTTAAAACAAGGTCCCCCTTCATTTGGACTTTTCTTCCAAACCCTCTGGTCTGACCCGGAGACTGTCGGCAGAGGGGCCCCCGGGTCTGGTGGTGTCCCTTGAGAGCCCTGGGGTTGGCACAGCTGGAAAGCAGGCAGCCTGGCTGTGATTTGCAGGGTTGTCTGCTCAGACCGGTGGTGGGCCGACCGTGTGCTGGGCGAGGCCATGGGCCCTAGGGCCGGTGGTGTGACGCTGCCCTGGTTTCCTGCCGTCTCTTCCCACCGACTCTCTGCTGGGTCTGTTCTTTCCCTGAAAAGGAAGGTGGGGAGCAGACGGAGCCCAGGCCCAGGCCGAGGTGTCTGCAACCATCACCCCTGTGCGTGGACAGCCACCCCGGGGCCTTTGTGGGGGGCAGAGAGAGAACCCATTTCCACAAACTCCAGGGACCCCGGTACACGGAGGCATCAGCACCCGTGACCACAGACCTCACAGATGGGCTGGGATTTCGGTCACTCATCTAGCTGGGTTCCAACCTGCCCCAGCCTCTCCGAGCCTCAGTCTGCTCCCATGAGGGCGGGGTCCTTGTAGGTCTGTGTGGGGGGTAGTGGGAGAGTGTAAAGCCTGCACCCCCGGAGCAGGCAGCCCTGGGGGGCAGTGGGTGACACGGTGGGTGGTCCTGGGCATTCCCCCATGGGGGTGGCTGTTGGGAAGTGCGCCAGGGGGTCCCCGGCCTCCCCGAGTGCCGGTCTCTGCCGGGGGGTGGTGCTGCCCACCGACCAGCGAGCCGAGCAGGTGCTGGGAGTGGGAGGCCTGGGCCATGACTCCTGGCTGCGCCCTCCCCGGCGGCCGGCATCTCCTCCCGGCCTGACGGTTAACAGTTCTGACAGGCCAGGCTATTTTTAGAAACCTGTTCCCACATCTCTTCCCTGTGGGAAAAGGAAAGCAAGTTAAAATTTCAAATTAACCCCCCACCCCACCCTCCTGCAGCACACACAGTGGCCCCTTGGGGTGCAGGCCGCGCGGGGGGGCGTCTGTGGAGGGTCCTCTGCACGCCAGGCTCTGCGAGGGGCGCTTACATCTGAGATGGGTGGTGGGGGGCAGACGACATCACGGCGGGACCCAGCAGAGACCCCATCAGGGACAGGGGGCAGCTTGTCGGGGTCACCCGGCCGGGAGGGCCAGGGCCGGCTGGGACGGGGCCGCCTGGCTCCGAGCCCGGCGCCCCGTGTTGTTCCTTGGGTTGGCAGCAAAGGGGCACCTAGCGGGGGTGGGGTGAGTCCCGCTGCAGGTGGTCTCCCCTTTCACTTCCCAGCAGCCCTCTGTGCCTCCCGGCGCTCTTCTGCTTCCAACTAAGGTGCTGACGGTTGCCCTGGAACGAGGCAGCACGTCACCCCCCCAACCCTGTTACCAGGCAACCTGAGGCCCAGCCACGCAGTCATAGGTCACTCCAAGTCACACCTTGGAGCAGCTTTCCTGTGGGGCCTGGCTGATACACATTGGCCTCTGGGCAGAAGCTGGCCCAGGTGCCAGAGGGCAGGGACATTTGGCCCAGGGCTTGAAATACCAATGGCTTGATTTGAAAAATAAAGTGGACATTAAGCAGTCACTAGATTTTAAAAAATTAACCTGATAAAGGTTTTAATATTAGAAAAAAAAAAACCCTGACGCTGGGAAAGACTGAAGGCAAAAGGAGAAGAGGGCATCAGAGGATGAGATGGTTAGATAGCATCACTGACTCCATGGACATGAGTCTGAACAAACTCTGAGAGATGGTGAAGGACAGGGAAGCCTGGAGTTCTGTAGTCCATGGGGTCGCAAAGAGTTGGATACACCTTAGCGACTGAACACAACTGATAAAGATTTAGAAAAAGACTTGAACATATATCACTGTCTTTGACTTGCTCATTTATGTTGAAGTTTCCGGCAAGGCCCCTTCCTGTTTTGGGGGTTGACAGTGAGACCCCCCGGGCAGAAGTCAGCTCGGAACCGAGGTCCTCATCCTCAGAGCAGGCCCAGCAGCCGTCCCTCCGGGCTGTGATTAGAGCAAGGATGCTCCTGTCTGCAGCAGGCCTGGAGGGCCGGCCAGTGCCGCCCCCCCCGCCCCCCCAACCATCTGCTTGGGCCGCGGCACAGACGTGAAGCAGCTCAGTCACCCTGAACCAGAGTTCTCCTCCTCCAGTTTAAATTAAGCGGTGACTAGATGTTCCCCCAGGCAGAGGCTGTACTCCTCATCCGTCACTTGGGTGTTGTTCATGGAAGAGGCCTGGCCTTCCTGGTAATAAAGTGAGCCCCTCGCGCCCCGGCTGACTCAGTTTCCGGAGGTTTAGCAGCTTTGTCGGAGGTCTGGTTGACACACAGTAAACTAAACATATCCAAAGGGTACGATCTGATACGTTTGGACAAATGTATTCCCTGGTGAAGGGCTTCCCAGGTGACCCAGTGGTAAAGAACCTGCCTGCCAACGAAGGAGACACAGGAGATGCGGGTTTGATTCCTGGGTTGGGAAGATCCCCTGGAGGGGGGCACAGCACCCCACTCTGGTATTCTTGCCTGGAGAATCCCGTGGACAGAGGAGCCTGGCGGGCTACAGTCCATGGGGTCGCAAAGAGTGGGACACGGCTAAGCGACTGAGCACGCACGTAGGCATCCCCTGGTAAAGCCTTCTCCACCTGAGCTTCCTCTTGCCCTGTGGTAGCGCCTCCTTTCTGGCCCCCCAGTGCCGCCCCACTCCCATCACCGACCGGCTTTCCGTCAGTGTAGGTTAGTTTCATATCAGTGGATTCTTGCACTGTGTACTCTCCTGTGACCGGCCTCTTTCATTTGGAATGACCATTTTGAGATTCCTTCCTGTTGTGCATCTCCGCAGTCTGCCCCTTCCCGTTGCCAGGGGGCACCCCATCAGAGGCGCCCACCTTGTACCTCTCACCCGCTCCCTCCATAGACTCTTGGCTCGCTTCCAGCTTGGGGCCGTTAAAAAGCAGCCGTGGCCATTCCTGTAACAGTCTTGTACAGACTTACACATTCATTTCTTTGGCATCACGCTCTCGGACTGGAGTCTTTGGGTCCCATGGGAGATGTTTGTTGTTCTTAACATCACCCCTCTCATTCCTGACACCGATCACTTGCATCCTCTCTCGTTTTTCCCGATCAGGGCGGCTGAAGGTTTGCTAATTCTACTGAGCTTCCCAAAGAACCGGCTTTTGGTTTCATCGATTTTCTCTATTGATTTTCTGTTTTCCATTTCATTGATTTCCACTTTGCCGTTTATTTCCTTCCTTTTTTTAAACATCGGATTTAATCTGTTCTTCTGTTTCTAATTTCTTAGTGTAGAAGCTGAAATCATAAATTTGAGATTTTCACTTTCCTCTAATAGGTATTTAGTGCCGTAAATTCCCCAGTAAGCATTACTTTATTGGCATCTCACAAATCTCGATAAATTTTCATTTTCCGTCAGCTCAAAAAAATTTCTAACTTCCAATTTAATTTCTTTTCTGACCAGAGGGTTATTTGGAAGTATATCGTCTAGTTTCTAAATATTTGGGGATTTTCCAGATCTCTTTCTGTTATTAAATGCTAATATAATACCATTGTTGTCAGAGAATATACTTTGTATGACAATCTTCTTAAACTTACAGTTGAGAATATGGTCTATATTGATGAATGTTTCATGTGCTCTTGAAAGTAATGTGTGTTCTGTTTGGGTAGTGTGCTCTAAAAATGTTAACTAGGTCAAGTTGTTTGACAGTATTGTTCAAGTCTTTTATGTCCTGACTGATTTTCTGTTTACTTGTTGTTATCAATTATTGAGAATAAGAAATACACACCTTAAAACTGTGTATTTTGTTGTGTCTGTTGGTTGCTCTATCAGATTTAGCTTTACAAATTTTGAACTTCTGTTACTATATATATAGACATTTAGGATTCTTAGGTCATTTTGATGAACTGATTGCTTTATCATTATGAAATAACATTCAAAACTTCATATCACTTGCAATGATGTTAACACAGCCATTCCAGTCACTTTTGCATTAGTGAGATTGCCTGATATACCTTTTCCCATACTTACAATTTTAACCTGTTTCTTTATAAAATGCATTTCTTTTTAGCAACATATGGTTAGATCTTGTTTAGTTTAGTTTTATTTTGCTTTTATCCTGATGATGTCTGCCTTTCATTTGGGTCCATTTAATGTTAACATTTGATGTGATTATTAAGTTTATCTTTAAGTCTATGATATTCTCTCTTCTGTCTGTCTGTTCCAACTGTTCTTTGTTCCATTTTCCTATTTTACTGCCTTCTTCTTTGGACTTGTTAAGTATTTTTATGATTCCATTTTTAAAAATAGGCTTTATTCTTTACAATAGTTCTAGGTTCACAGCAGCCTTGAGTGAAAAGTACAGAGAGTTCCTGTTCACCTGCTACCCCTCCGCCGCCCCATTGTCAGTATCCGCGCCGGAGTGGGACATGTAGCTTCACCATCAGTGAGCCTACCTTCTTGAGTATTACCCAGAATCTACAGTTTACGTTAGGATTCATTTTTGGTGTGGTTCCTTCTATGGATTTTGACAAATGTATTAATGTAACGACATATGTGCACCGTTAAAAGTATGCAGAATAATTTTCGTGCCCTAAAAATCTTCAGTGCTCCACCTCTTCATCTCCCCCAAGATCCCTGACAACCACTGATCTTTTTACTGTCTCCACAGTTCTGCCTTTTCCAAAATGTCATATAGTTGGAATCATACAGTATGTAACATTTTCAGATTGGCTTTTTTCACTTAGTAATATTCATTTAAAATTCCCCCATGTCTTTTCATGGCATGACAGCTCATTTATTTTAGTTTTGAATAATATTCCATTGTCTGGATGTACCACAGTATATATTTATCCATTCACTCACTAAAGGGCATCTTGGTTACTTCCAGTTCAGTTCAGTCGCTCAGTCATGTCCGACTCTTTGCAACCCTGTGAACCGCAGCACGCCAGGCCTCCCTGTCCATCAGCAACTCCCAGAGTTTACCCAAACTCATGTCCATTGAGTCGGTGGTGCCATCCAACCATCTCATCCTCTGTCATCCCCTTCTCCTCCTGCCCTCAATATTTCCCAGCATCTGGGTCTTTTCAAATGAGTCAGCTCTTCGCATCAGGTGGCCAAAGTATTGGAGTTTCAGCTTCAACATCAGTCCTTCCAATGAACACTCAGGACTGATCTCCTTTAGGATGGACTGGTTGAATCTCCTTGCAGTCCAAGGGACTCTCAAGAGTCTTCTCCAACACCACAGTTCAAAACCATCAATTCTTCGGTGCTCAGCTTTCTTTATAGTCCAACTCTCACATCCATACATGACTACTGGAAAAACCATAGCCTTGACTAGACGGGCCTTTGGCAAAGTAATGTCTCTGCTTTTTAATATGCTGTCTAGGTTACTCATAACTTTCCTTCCAAGGAGTAAGCATCTTTTAATTTCATGGCTGTAGTCACCATTTGCAGTGATTTAGGAGCCCCCAAAAATAAAGTCTGACACTGTTTCCCCATCTATCTGCCATGAAGTGATGGAACTGGATGCCATGATCTTAGTTTTCTGAATGTTGAGCTTTAAGCCAACTTTTTGACTCTCCTCTTTCACTTTCATCAAGAAGCTCTTTAGTTCCTCTTCACTTTCTGCCATAAGGGTGGTGTCATCTGCATATCTGAGGTTATTGATATTTCTCCCGGCAATCTTGATTCTAGCTTGTGCTTCTTCCAGCCCAGCATTTCTCATGATGTACTCTGCATATAAGTTAAATAAGCAGGGTGACAATATACAGCCTTGACGGCCTCCTTTTCCTATTTGGAACCAGTCTGTTGTTCCATGTCCAGTTCTAACTGTTGCTTCCTGACCTGCATACAGGTTTCTCAAGAGGCAGGTCAGGTGGTCTGGTATTCCCATCTCTTTCAGAATTTTCCACAGTTTCTTGTGATCCACACAGTCAAAGGCTTTGGCATAATCAATAAAGCAGAAATAGATGTTTTTCTGGAACTCTCTTGCTTTTTCGATGATCCAGCGGATGTTGGCAATTTGATCTCTGGTTCCTCTGCCTTTTCTAAAACCAGCTTGAACATCTGAAAGTTCATGGTTCACGTATTGGTTACTTCCAAGTTTTGGCATTAGTGAATAAAGCATCCATATGCAGGTTTTCTTTGGACATAAGTTTTCAGATGATCTGGGTAAATAGCAAAGGGCATGATTATTGGATCATATGGTAAAAGTTTGGTTTTGTAAGAAATCCCCAAACTGGCTTTGCAAATGATTGTGCCCTTTGCACTCCCGTCAGCAATGAGTGGGAGTTCCAGTTGCTCCTTACTAACATCATTTGGTGTTGTCAGTGCTTTAGAATTTCAGTGTTTAGAATACAGGTGTGTAGTTGTATCTTGTTTTAAACTGCAGTTCCCTAATTACATATGATGTTGAGCATCTCTTTATAAAATGCTTGTTTGCCATAAGTTATCTTTTTTTGGTGAGGTGTCTTCAGCACATTTTTTGAGTTGTTTTCTTGTTATTGAGCTTTAAGAGTTCTTTGTATATTTTAGATAACAGTCTTCTACCAGACATGTGTTTTGCAAATATTTCCTCCCAGGCTTGTCTTCTTATTCCCTTGACGGTGTCTTTTGCAGAGAGGAGTTTTTAATTTTAATGCTTTCCACCTTACCAATTCTTTATTTTATGGATAGTGCCTTTGATGTATTTTAAAATTCATCACTATACCAAGGTCATGTAGACTTCTCTCTTAGGTTATGTTCCAGAAATTGTATACTTTTGCACTTTACATTTACATGACCCGTTTTAATCTAATTTCTGTGATGAGTGTAAGGTCTAGATGCATTTTTAATTTTTTTGGCATGCGGATGTCCTGTCATTCCAGCACCATTTGTTGAAAACATTGTCATTTTTCCACTGTATCACTTTTGTTCCTTTGTCAAAGCTTGGTGGATTGTATTTACCTGGATCTATCTCTGGGCTCTTTTCTGTTCCATTGATCTATTTGCCTGTTCTTTTACCAATACTACACTATCTTAATTACTGTACCTTTTAGTAAGTCTTGAAGTCAGGTAGTGTCAGTTCTTCACCTTTGCTCTTTTCTTTCAGTATAATGTTGGCTGCTTTGGTTTTTGAGTTGGTTGGTTTGTTTTTGCCACTCCATATGAACTTTAGAAACTGTTTGCCAGTGTCCATGAAGTTACCTTCTAGGGTTTTGATTTTGATTTCAGTGACTCTATAAATCAGGTTGAGAAAAAACTGACATCTTGACAGTATTGAGTCTATTCACAAGCATGGAATATCTCTTTCTACATTTTAATTATTTCTTTGATTACTTTCATCAGAGTTTTCTTGATTTCCTCACATAGATCTTAAACATATTTTGTTAGATTTTTACCTATGTATTTCATTTTGGGGGGTGCTAACTAACTTAAAAAAAAATACTCATTTATGTAGTTGATGTGTTTGGCTGCACTGGGTCCTAGTTGCGGCGTGCAGGGTCTTCCACCTTTGCTGTGGCATGCGGGGTCTTTAGCTGCACCATGCAGCCTCTTAATTGTCACATGTGGAATCTGGTTCCCTGACCAAGAATGGAACTCGGGCAACCCTGCCTTGGGAGCATGGAGTCTTAGCCACTGGACCATCAGGGAAGTCCAGCTGATTGATTTTGTATATTTATTATCCCTCGTATCCTCCAACCTAGCTATAATCACTTAGTTCCAAGCGGTTTTTTAGTTAGCTTTTTGTATTTTCTACATAGACAATCATGTCATCTGTGAACAAAGACAATTTATCTCCCTTTTGGCTAAAACTATGACTTTTTTTTTTAAACTATATTATGTTAGTGCCTGTTTTAGGTATAGTATACATCTTTAACTTAAAGTGACATTGTAAACTTGATGTTTATACCTTCTTCTTCCTGAGTGGTATCACTGTTATCATGCATCTTATTTGTGTGAAAATTATAAACCACAAAAAAATCTTTATTATTTTATAGAGTTTTCAACAAGAACAAAATCTTATATATTCACCCATGTAGTCACCATTTCCTGTGCCTTTGTTTCTTCTTACCTGCGTCTCCATCCGTTGTCATTTTCTTTGTACCTGAAAGACTTTATTTTCACCTTTCTGAAAATGCAGGTCTGTTTCTGCTAAATTCTTTCTGCTTTTGTATTTCTGAAAGAAATTTTCGCCTTATTTTTTGGAAGAGTTGTTTTCAGCCTGGTTTCAAATTCTTGGTTAGTGGTTCTGTACCCCATCCTGTCCAGCACTTACACCATCTCCTCTTTTACATGTTTCTGATGAGAAACCACTGTCATTCTTACCTTTGTTCCTCCATGTGTGATATTTGTTCTCTGACTGCTTTAAGGATTATTTTCATTATGACTGGGTTTGATTGTAGTGTGCCTTGGTATAGTTTACTTCTTGTGCTTGGGGGTTTGTTTAGCTTCTTGGATCTTGGAGTTTATAGTTTATAGTTGTGTTTTTTTAATCAATTTTGGGGAAAAAATGGCCCTTATTTCTCAGTTATTTTTTGTGTCTCCCCATGCTCCTGTCCTTCAGGGGACTCCAACTGCAGGTAGGTCTGGCCACTTGAAATTTTCTAAGAACTTACCGATATTCTTCTTGTAAAGGTTTTAATCTGCATATTTCATTTTGGGTCTTTTGTATTGCTGTGTCTTCAAGTACACTTATTTTTCCTTCTGCAATGTAGTCTGCTATTAACCCCATCCCACTTATTTCTATCTCAAATATTGTACATTTCATTGATAGAAGTTTGGATTGAGTCTTTTTTGTACCTTCCCTGTCATTGCTTATCTTTTTGAATACCTGAGATTATTACAGTTGCTTTAATGTTCTCATTTGCTAATTCTGGTGTTAGTTCTAGACCTGTTTTTATTGTTGGCTTTTTTTCCCTCCTCATCATGAGTCATATTTTTCTGTTTCTTTGAATGCTTAGTAATCTTCCATTGGATGGCAGACATGATCAATTTTGCCTTATTGGGTGCGGGATATAAATATGCTCGAGATTCTGGGACACAGTTCTATTGCTTAGAAAAGGTTATGTCATTTTGGTTTTTGCTTTCAAGATCTTTTAAGCAAGACCAGAGCATCTTTTAGTCTAAGGCTGATTCTTTCCCACTGCAAAGCCAAGAGCTTTCCAGCTAGGCCACCACTTTCTGAATTCTGATGTTCTCTCGTCTGGCTGGTGGGAGCTGGTTCTGCCCTGGGTCTGTGTGAGCGGCAGCTTCTCCCATGTTCTCTCGTCTGGCTGGTGGGAGCGGGTTCTGCCCCGGGTCTGTGTGAGCGGCGGCTTCTCTCATGTTCTGTCGTCTGGCTGGTGGGAGCGGGTTCTGCCCCGGGTCTGTGTGAGCGGCAGCTTCTCTCATGTTCTCTCGTCTGGCTGGAGGGAGCGGGTTCTGCCCCGGGTCTGTGTGAGCGGCAGCTTCTCCCATGTTCTCTCGTCTGGCTGGTGGGAGCGGGTTCTGCCCCGGGTCTGTGTGAGCAGCGGCTTCTCTCGTGTTCTCTCGTCTGGCTGGTGGGAGCGGGTTCTGCCCCGGGTCTGTGTGAGCGGCAGCTTCTCCCTGCGACCATTGCAGGCGGCCCTTCCCCGCCGTGCCTGTGTGTTGGGTGTTGCTGATTCCTCAGGGGCCCCTCTGGGTCTCCGAGGTCTCCCTCTCTTGTCCTTGCTCTTTTCTCCACTGTTCTCTCCTGTAAGCTCTGGTGGCCTTCACCTCCCTGACTCACAGGTCCAGCCCCTCAACTCACAGAGCCTTTGGGCTCCCCCTAAGCTCCCCATTCCCTGTGTCGTGGTCCAGATACGTCTCAAGGCAGGAAGCTGAGGAGTCGTGGGCTCACTGCATCTCTCAGGGCTCACTGTACCTTGTTGCATAATGACCAGTGTGTTGAAAACCCTGGTTTCATGTCTCCTGCCCAGTTTCTTTTGTGTTTTGCTGTGCTGGGGTGAATGTCAATTTGTCCCCGTTTTTCCTTGGCTGGAAGTGAAAGTCTCTTTCACCCTAGTTGTTTCCATGTGGTTTCGTTTCACCAAAGTGCACATAAGTTTGCGAGCAGTCTCATGGCCAGCATGAGTAACTTACCTGTTATTGTCAAGGAGAAAGTCATTCATTTGTTCATTTACTCATTCAGGAAATGCTTGCCTGGCCCCCGCAAGGCCAGGAGGAGAACACAGGAATAAACCAGGCACACCTATGGGGCTTTTTGGGACCCAGGTCCAAGGACTTTTAACAGCTCCCTTGGGGAAACTTAAGATGAATAAAGCCTTCCGTCATTCATCCATCTGACACTCACTAATGTGCCAGGCCGTCTCGGCACAGCCCCAAGGAGCACGTGGGCCGGGTACTAGGTGTGTAATCAGAAAACGACCGCTGAGCACTGAGACCAGAATCCAGAGAACAGATCATGTGCTGGTTTTGACCATGAGGTAGAAAGAGGACCCTTCCCAGAAAGGTAATCCTGGAACTGAACTTTGAAAGACGATCAATGTGGGAACCAGAGCATTTGGGGCTCCAAGACAAGGCTGGCAGGGGCGCCCCAGGCAAGGGTCACGTACAGACTCAGGAGGTGGCGCTGCAGGAGATGCAGAGAGTTTAAGGAAGATCAGATCTGTGGTTTAAGAAAAAAAAAAAGATTATATCATCATTTGCTAAGGATTCAAAGGCATGACGGACTTCTGGTTTTATTGTCAAAACCAAAACCAAATCATTTTTGGTTTCCCTGAAGGAACTTCATGGTGGTTTCTCAAGTAAAATTTCTAATTACTTCTGTTGGCGTGGGAGCATATTCTACACCAGATTCTTGAAGGTCGCGCCACACGGGCCTTTCCGTGACACACATGTGTGCCTTTCCCCGTGTGCATGCGTGCACACGGGCAGACCACTGACGGGGCGGGCAGGCCCACCCGACAGAAGCCCCCCGGAGGCCAGGCTCAGGGAGGAAATGCAGGCAAAGAGCCTGGCTGCTGCATGGCCAGCGCTCTGATCAGGTGATTGATCCGGTAACTAAGGTCCTGGTTCCTGAATGAGTTGTTAACGTGTCCTCATTCTACAAACAGGCCATGTTGCCACCCTTACCTCCGTGCCACCCACCCTTTCCCATTAGCCCACCCCTCCTTGGGCCACAGGGGACAGATTGGTCAGCGCTGTGTTGTGAAAGATGGGGTGATGTCAGTGGGCTGTTGAGCTCCGCTGCTGGCCCCGGGGAGCAGGCTCTGCTCATGCCGCTGGGTGGTCATCTGGCAGCACCAGGCCTGGCATCCTCATGCTCGCAGCCTCATAGGGTAGAGAACATGCCACCTGAGAGCCAAGGACGTACACCCGGATCCTGAGTGCCGCCTGAACTAACTGTGGTCCCGACGGGTCTGCCCAGCATGGTCTTCTCATCCCTGGTAAGGCAGTGGCCAGGCTGGCGGCCAACAAACACCCAGGTCCTCTGAGAGTGCCTGGTGGAGGGTAGGGGGAGGGCAGTAGGTTAGGGGTGACTTGAGGGGCAGGAATGAGGCGGTCACATGTCAAGTGCATGTACCCGAGTCACCGTTGCAGGCAGGAGTTAAGAAGGGACCTGCCTTTGGGTGGACCCCAGAAAGTGAAAGTGCAAGTCACTCAGTCGTGTCCTACTCTTTGCGACCCCATGGAGTATACAGTCCATGGAATTCTCCAGGCCAGAATACTGAAGTGAGTAGTTGTTCCCTTCTCCATGGGATCTTCCCAACCCAGGATCAAACCCAGGTCTCCCGCGTTGCAGACGGATTCTTTACCAGCTGAGCCACCAGGGAAGCCCAAGAATACTAGAGTGGGTAGCCTGTCTCTTCTCCAGCGAATCTTCCTAACCCTGGAATCAAACCAGGACCCCAGCGGCAGACTTAAATTCAGTGACCTAAATGGAGAGGACGTTCCACGTGGGTCCCACGTGGGGGTCCAAGCGCCAGGGCCAGAAGGACAGACAGCCATAGAGGGCAGGACAGAGAGCTTGGTCCTGAAGGGCTTCACCTGGCCCCACATGAAGGCAGGGGTACCCCGCTATACTCACACTTGGCCGAGGCCAGGCCTCCTGGCCCGGGGTGACGCCCAGCCATGCCCGCTGCCTGCTCCCTCCGGGGTGTAACCTAGCCCCCTGACAGCAGCTGCTCATTTCCAGTCTCGGTGCCCAGCCTGGGCCAAAGGCCCGCTGCTCAGTTTCTGGGAAAAGCAAAATCTATCAGCTCGTGAAAAGGGGAAATGTTTACAGGAAAGGAAGGCACAAAACGAATGAATAATTGCAGCCCTGTTCTCGGCCCCCAGAGACCAATATTCTACGCTCTTGCTTTTATTAGAAAAGTGAGCCAGAGCGAGCCCCCCTTGAGAACTGGGGCCGCCTCCGCCCAGGTCCCTCCCTGCATAGGATGCCGAGCGCGGAGCCCGGGAGTTCAGCCCCAGGCCAGCGGCCACCAGCACGCCTCTGGGCCACTCTGGCCGTGAGTGTGCTGGGCACGAAGGCCCTGCTGGCCCCCAAATCACAGCCTTCAGCCTGCTTCTTCACCAGTATCACCTTGATGTCACACAGTGCCATTGGGTCATTTCCCTCGAGCCCAGCAGACTCTGTTGTTAACAGCAAGTTCTCCGTGGCTCCCTGGGCCCCAGAGTGGGCGCAATGGTGATGGAGGGGATGGGGGTTGGGCTTGAGCAGCTGAGGTCACTTCCCAGCTCTGTCCCTCACTTGTCAGTCAGGTGAATTCCACCCCCACCACCCCCCCACCCCCGTTACCAAGCCCTGAGCGGGAACCGTCATCTCAGTAATTAATAGTAATGAGCCACTCTGGGGTTGACAGAAGATACTGTTCTTGCAGTAAGTGTTCTGAAGCTCGTCACCACCTGTTTCTGGTGTGGGGACATGAAGGACACAGTGCTGTCCTGAGGTGGGCAAGGCCGGGGCCCCAGGAGGAGGTGGCGGCCCGCTGGATGGTTACATCAAAGGTCACCCTGGATGAGCCATGTGCAGACAGAGAGAGCCACCCACTGTGCACACATGAGTGTACATGTGCATGCACACGTATGTGCACGCAGCCCCAAGGCTGGCTGCTTTCCCAGCCCCACCCACCCACCCAGTCTAGGCCACCAGCATCCTGCTTCCCCTGGGCCCCTTCCAGGGCCTTCACCTCGCCTCTCTCCGCGTCACCACCACCGTCTCTCTTCACGCCATCTGGGGGACCCTCTGCACCCGCGTCTCAGGCTGTCTCTCCTCTGCTGAAACCCCAGTCACTCCTCAGCTCCCTCCAGCTCCCCCAGCCGTCCCTGCCGCCTCTCCCCCTCCTCTGTCCTGCCCGCCCAGGCGAGCCCTTGCTTGCCCGTCCACCAGCCTGGGAAGCTCTGCTCACGCCCTGCACCTGCCCACCCCGCACCGCCTTTCCAGCACAGCCCACATCTCTCCCCACCCCCATCCCATTTCCTTCCTCGACCCAGCCCTCAGCAACGTGGGGTGCGCCAGTCAGGTGCTTCTGCCTTCCCCACGAGAACCCGGGTTTCGAGAAAGCAGGCCCTTGTTTGCCTGTCTCTTTTATTTCTTTCTAGAAATTTGTCTTCTTTCTAGAAGGGCACCTGACATGTAGGAGGAGCTGGTGAAGGGTCATTGGAAGAAGGAATGCAGTAACTGGCCGGTTGGTTTCAGTCGGCAGGGCTGCGTGGCCATGGGCCCACAGAGAGGGCGGGCATCCAGCCCAGTGGGTGTGATGGGCACCTGGGGACGCTGACATGGCCGGGCGTGGAGAGGGCAGCGTGGGGCGGGGGGCCATGCAAGCCGGATGCCGCTGTCCCGTCAATGCTGAGGCCCCTCTGCGGTGGTGCTCCCCCCCACCTCATTTTCCACTATGGGCTGCCTCCATCTGCTGCTCTGCCCTGCACCAAGGGGCGATTGAGCCTCAGGACGAGCTCCTCTGTTGCAGCCAGGGCCTCTGGCTGCCCTGGGGAAGCTTTTATCTTCACATACTGTAATTTTTAATGATCCCAGTTAGCACTAGTGTTTACTCTGGATTTTCGTTAAAAACATATTAAAGCCACCAGCACATGGAAAGACAGAGGCAAGAAAACCCGGGTATGCCAGGCGTTGGTCTGGCGTGACCGACCTTACCACACTGCCTGCCAGGTGGGCACAGAGCTTGGTGCTGCGGAGGGAGCCAGACCTCCCTGTCCCTGTACATGCAGACCTGCCCTAGCCATGCCCACCTGTGCTCATGCACACGCACGTGGGCCATTTGACTTGATTCACAGTCACGCTCCATTTGGATCCCAGGAGATTCTGTAAGCGGGCTATATATAGGCTGCAGAGATTGGCAGGACAGATCGATAGCCATTGGCCATGTGTAGGCAGCAGGCGCCCCTGCCATCCCTGCAGGCCGGGCTGCAGTATAATCACGCTCCCACCGACGGCACGGCCACCGTTCGCCGAGTCGTCTCCCTGCCCCTCCCACCTGGGCTGCTGTCCAGATTCCTGCCAGGGGCGTGTTCTCTGGGCCCCAGCTCTGAGCAGACGCGGGGGCTGCAGGACCTGTGTCCCAGGACACACCTGACCCGGATGTGGGTGCCCTGCAGGGGCGGTTGGGGGGGGGCATGTGCACACACACACATCACGGCTGTGCTGGGGTCTGAATCAGGAGACACGTGTCCTCCTCAGCTGCCGCTCCTGCAGGGTTTGCTTTGAGCCAGTCACCCCTCCCCCCAGGGAAAGTGGGTGCAGGTGGTCAGCGGGGTTCCTCGCAGCTGCACAGTTCCAGTCCTCAGTGGCCTGGGCAGAGTCTTCTGTCTTTGTACATTTTTTATTTGAAAGTGTACGGTTAGGTCCCTGTTTTGGAAGAGTGGGCACACAAGGATCGCTGCCGGGCGTCCACTGAAGTCGGTTACATCCTGCCCTAGGCAGGGCCTGTGGGCTCTGAGGCTCAGAGGAAGGATGCCAGAAAGCCCCAGGACCAGCTGGGCCCCTGACTTCATCCACCCGCTGTGGCTTCAGCTAATCTGTTTCCACTGGCCACACTGGACTGGGGCCCACCCTAAGGAGCCCCTTTTAGTTTAATTACCTCTTTAAGGACCAGCTCTCCAAATACTTCCCTAGTGGGCGTCCCTAGTGGCTCAGATGGTAAACAAACAATCTGCCTGCATTGCAGGATTCAATCCCTGGGTTGCGAAGATCCCCTGGAGAAGGGAATGGCCACCCACTCCAGTACTCTCGCCTGAAGAATCCCATGGACAGAGGAGCCTGGTGGGCTACAGTCCATGGGGTCGCACAGAGTTGGACACGATTGAGTGACTTAACACTTTGAGCACTCCAAATGCAGTCACATTCTGAGCTGCAGGTGGTAGCGTTTCAGTAAATGAATCTGACAGTTTAGCCCCAGCTTTAGACATGACATACACTGGTGTCCATGTAATACAGGTGCTCACAAAGAAGTTAAGTATTAGCAGCAATCCCATAATCCAGAAGTGGTGACTATGAGCAAAGAGGTTTGTCATTGTCTAGATTAGTTCCTGTGTACATCTTTTATAAAAACGAGATGTAATGGAAGAATAAAGGTGTATAATTATCCTTCTTCTTCACATACACAGTCACTGTCTTTCCGTAGCAGATGTACGTCTACAACATGATGTTTCATGACTGCATAGCGTTCTTTCATATGCTAACCTATGTAATGTATGTTTCCTAATCTATGTAGTCTGTCCCCTCTATTTTTGGACCATAGGCGGTTTCCAGTCTCTCCGTGTTATAATCCAAATGCACACACACCAATAACCTCCTTGAAGTGAAATCACCCACTCATTGTGTCTGTTTCTCGAGGCTGTTTGCTACTTATTTCGAGATTGCCCTGCATACACACTATAGCTTCTAGATGCTAACCAGCCGTGTCTGTAAATATCCATTTCCCTTGACGCTTGCCAGCGGTGGCTCATATTTTCCTTAGAAACTGGTGCCAGTCCACTGGGTCAGCACGGAAAAGCACTGCCTCCTTTCTGCTTTCTCTGCCTACTGGCCAGGCTTGGCTTCTCGCCACGTGGGCATCAGCTGTCTGTGCTTCTCCTTGGATGCAGCCCCGGTGTGTCTGCTGGGTCCCTGCCTCTGTTCAGAATGTGGACCCGGCCAGCTCCCACTACCTTCCCATCTCTGCCCTTGGCTCCCGTGTCTCTTGCATTTGGAAGCTTCTCCCTGCCCTCCCACCTGTGTGCTCCTGCCCGAACCCCCACCTGGGTCCGTCTCTCTGTCTCAGGCTTCGTCTCCTGGCGCCTTGTGTTTCTCCCTGCATGGAGCTGACTGACCACCTGCTTCGGAACACGTGGCTGGAACGAGGAAAGCGGGGCTTTGTGATCAAACGGGGCAGGTGTTGTCGGGTGGTGTGTTCCCGGAGCACTGGGAGGCTGCCTGCCACCTGTGATCTGAGGATTCGCCCTTCCCACCTGGCACAGCTGTTGTGTGAAGGCCCTGGAGACAGGAGGGGCCGTGGTCGTCACTGTGGGCCTCACAGCCTCAGGAGGGGGCAGCAGCAGGTACAGTGCTGGGACTGTTGGTGGGCTTGTGCCTGGGCTCAGCTGTGCGGGGGGCACACATTCGTAGTAGGAAGTCAGGACCTGTGACCACGCTATAGCAGTGAACTTGTGGACGCCCAGACCAGCGATCCCCTCTGGAGAACAGACGCTCGCAGGGGATGCGATGTGGACCTGGCTTTCCCCTTGAAGAAGGTGCTCAGGAGAAGCCAGGTGGGGACGCCGGTGTAGGCAGACCCCAGCCCTGAGACCCCTCTGTGGTCTCCTCTGGCGGGGAGCTTGGAATTGGAGACCCTAAGGGCAAACGCCATGAGCTGAGTGCCTTTTCAGGGACTAGCTTGCACGTGCATCCCCACGCAATGCCAGGTTAGCATGTCACAGAGAAGGAATTGGAAGTGCCCCGAAGTGGCCCAACCCCTCTGAAGTCCAGTGGGTGGTAAACTTGAGAGCCCTGATGTGAGTGGGTGTCTGATATCAGAGACCTTGGTGCAGGGGTCAGTGTCCGTGTTTTGAAGGAAGGCTGCAGATGGGGCTGCAGTTTGTATTTGCAGAAAAGTGGTCTGTCACCTTGGGGGCTCACGAGCATACAGTCATGCTCACCCTGGGGATGGAGGCTCAGAGGTGGGCTGGGGCCTCGGGGCACAGCAGAGGACAGGTCCCAGGGTGGTGGGCTGGGGCCTTAGGACTCTGGCCCCCTCTGTTCCCAGGTGGGGACGGAGCTGAGAGGCCACCTGCCCAGGGACAAGTCCCCGCCCCCACAAAGCGGGAAAGCTCCTCCTCCTTTCCATGGCGGTTCCTTGATGTTTGGGGCCAAAGAGATTTGGCAGGTCCCCTTGGGGCCTTGTGAAAAAGGGGAAAAAAGCAAAACATCCCGCTATTGAATCGCTTTGCGTGTTAGATGTTATGTCTATGAAAATTGCTCCACGATTATTTTTGTACTTGTAACCCTTTGGGGGATAAAGAGTTCTGCGTCCTTAAAGGGGCCACCGCTGGTTTCCGAGCTCCGGATCGGATGCCAGAGAACCTGGGTGAGTGAGTCTCCCACTCCTGGCCCCACCGAGGTCCCTGATGGGAGGGATGCCAGGGGCATGTGATTGGGGCAGATCATCCTCTCCCTGTGGGTACAAACCCGCTTGTGGGAGAAGGACTATCTTGGGTGTAACTCACGGGCAGGGTGGAGCGGGCCTTGCATTCAGAGAACACGGGTCTCACACACTCACACCTGCTGCTCTTGCTTTCAGCCTCCAGAGTCTCCCCTGACTCAGCACGTGGGGCCTGCCCTCCCTGCACCGGGACCCCGGCTCCATAGCCTGCCTGAGGGACTTCAGAATCCGCCTTCTCTTGTCAGTCCTTGATGGGGATTCTGAGCTGCCTTCATTTTCCTTTCCTGTCTCCTCTTAACTGAGAGCCTCTTTCCCTCACCTCTCTTCCTCCTGCCTGGGCCCAGCCATCCTTCAAGACACTGGCCGCTAACCCCTCAGGGCCCCAGAGTATGTCAAGGATCAGATGAAAACTTGGCACCATCTGTCCAGGAAGGCGCAGACTCGCACAAGTCCTTCCAGGGGGGCAGCCAGGACCCTGCAGAGGTGGGCTGAGCTTTCAGAGCCCCCACCCACTGTGGACTCTCCCCAGCTCTGCCTGGTCCTCCCTCCTTCTTCTCCCAGAACTCCAGCGTCTACCCAGAACCTTTCTGAGCATGGTCTGTAAGCAAGGAGCAATAGGGTGGAGGGCAGATGAACCAGCTGGGGGCAGGTAGGGCTGGCAGGGTGCATGGACGTGGGGTGAGACCCTCCCCTAGCTCTGGGCATCCCAGAGAGGTGCTCTATATTCCTCTGGGGGAGCCCAAGTATCTGCTCACCGAGACTGACCACCAATGACCATTGGTCTTGTGTTGCTGAAGACCCGCTGTATGCCAGGTGCTCAGCCTGAGCCGGGAGAGAAGACTGAAGCCCTGGAGGGGCATCGTCTCATGGGGGCAGGGGTTCGGGGCGGAGGAGGCATGCAGCCATGGGACCAGAACACACACACTTTCTGCCAGGCATTGGCATCTCCTTCCCCCCAAGGTCCTTGGAACCCATTGGCGGGATCCGACATCCAAAGCCCACCTGGGCGAGGGGACTCATCCCCTGGGCCTGGCTGACTCAGATCTGTCCATCCTTCCCTTGCTCTGTACAGAACCCCTGGGGACAAGGGCTCCCCCACGATGCCAGCTGTGGGACTGGTGTGTCCTGGGCATTTAGACTCCAGAAGTGCACCGCTGGAGGGGTAAGCAACCCAGCTGAGTGGGCATCCAACCTGGTGCTTGGAAAGTGGGGGCGGCCACCCCAAGACAAGGGCCGTGCTGGGGCCTACGTGTGAAGTGCGGCCAGGGGTGTGGGCCGTGGGCATTCTTCCTGGGACCTCCCCAGGGCTCTCCCTCTGTGACGGGCTCTGTCCTGCTCTCAGCGCCATCCCGTTGCTGCCTCACATCTCCCATCCCCGCCTTCCTCCAGGATCGCGCTTGACGGCACAGTCGCGGAGACACCCACAGTGTCACGGCCTCCTGTGACCCCCGTCCTCCTCCTTTACAGCCGCAACTTCAGTGAGTGCTCTCCACCCGCTCCTCCCTCTCCCAGGCTCTCTCGAGCCCCCTCCTTCCCCTCGCTCACCGCTAGCATCCCTGGCCCCGTCACCTGTCCTGTCACTACATTGTCACCGTCAATCACATCATCCTCCTCACACCTTATCCACTCGACTCCTGGGACACGTTTCTCCCTGGGGTCACACCGTCTCTCCTCATCCCCCACCTCCAGGTGTCGTGGGGCCCCTGGGCTCTGACCTGCTCCCGGATTCTCATGCAGTGCAGCTCTGCTTCTATCCCTGCCCTCAGCTCCTTTCTTAAAGCAGAGACGTGGCTTAGGTGTCACAGGGTTTGCCCCTCAGTGGTTCTGGTGTCTTCACAGAGCCATGCAGCCAGCACCGATGTCTGGTTTCGGAGCAGTCTCCTGGCCCCACCACGAAAGTCCGTGCCCAGTAGTTGTCACTACCCGTCTCCCCCTGGGGCCCCCGGCGACCACCCATCTGCTTCCTCTCTCACCATCTGCCTGTCCTGGACAGTCCATTATCAGCGCATCGCATGGCCCGTGGCTTTGCACCCAGTTCTCATGAGTGCAATGTTTCCGAGGCGTGTGCCAGGACACGCATCTGTGTGCATGCCTGTCCTCAGCCCCTCACACACCTCCCTGGGTGTCGAAGGGGCCCTGCGGCTCACCACGCCCAAATCACATTCTGCTTACCCCAGACTCCCTGGTGGCCCCCTCCCTAGTCCGCTCACGCGGTGGCTCAGGCTCCACCCCGGGTGCCTTCCACACCAGCGATGCACTCGCGAAGCCTCCAGAACACCACCGGGTCTGACTGCATCTTCCTTCACCGCTGCCGCTCCGCCCCCTCCCCAGTCCCCTGCGGGAGCCCACTGACCGGCTCAGCTCCCATCCCGCACTGCCGGCTCCCTGAAGCCCCGGTGAGCCCGCAAGGCCGAGGTCAGCCATCTGGTCTCTCTCTGCCCAGCGTCCCCTGGGGTTTCTGTCTCACCTGATGGAAAGACTACACACTTCTGCCTGGTCCCTGGGGCCTCTGTACCCACTCTCCCTTCGCCAGCACTCCTTCTCCAGGTGTCCATCTGTACATCCGGCTCCTGCTCACAGAGAACATCCCTGACAGCCAGCGTATATCAGCCTCTCACCCTGCCCTCCTCCTCCACACCTCAGGACCACCTGCCCGGCCAGCTGAGACGTGTGTGCACGTGTGTGTGTGTGTGTGTGTTCACTTGTCTGCTGCTTTCCTATGGGCTCAGTGAGAACACCTGAGGTGGGTGAACAGGTGGATGGAAGGACAGACCTAAAGGGCTCTCTGCAGGGGAAGACGGACCACAGCTTTCCCCAGATCCTGTTTCTCTAGGACTGGATAAAAGCATTTCAGTAGAGAGTCATTTTCCTAGATGAGTCCACGGTATGTCTCATTCTTCCGGAAGGCCAGGCCTTAGTATGATTTTGGTGAAATACCCCAAGCCGTGCGTTCAGACAGAGACATGCTTTAACCCCAGCACCGCTCGAGGGTACAATCACATCACTTAACCTCTCCAAGCCTGGGTATTTTTCTTTCTCTCAACCGTCGCTTACTGGGCTACTGAGAAGACAGTCATCTGAAACATGCCCGCTGCTGGATCTACATCCTGCTAGTGTCAAGCCAAGGCCCTCAGTAAATACTCCTCTCTTTCCTGTTTGATGAGAGAATGTAGAAGTTTCCACCAGTCCTGTTACTAAGACCTGTTCCACTTCCAGGAAGCCGGGTGGTGGGGTGGCTAGTGGTGGGCTCAGGGTTCCACCCCAACTGTGCAGCCCTGTGACCCCCGCAGCCTGGGCCTGGGTTCCCCCCTCATTTTCCGAGTGAGCTGCAGTGAAGAGGGGCTGCCCAGGGCTTCTGGCCGCACAAAGCCTGGCCTAACTGGCCCACCCGCTTCCTAAGCAAACAGGTGCTGCTTGGAAGGAGGTGGTGGTGGCGACGATGAAATTGTTCTGGAGAACAAACTGTTTCCAGCGTCCTGATTTGCATTCCGGCTCCTGATGTGGTCATTACAGCCTTTCTTCGGGGGTCTCTAAAGCAGCAGCCCTCCCTCCAGCCGGCCTTGGGGGGACTGCCCTGTGTGCAGTGGGGGCCCTGCTGAGGTACCTTAAGCTGTGATCCAGCCTGTTCAGACCTGGGCCACCCCCCGATCAGCGTGTGTGGGGGTGCGACCAGGAGCCCCCTGTCCCCTGCGGAGGGCCGTCTGTGCTCCTCGTGGCTTTGTGTGCTGCAGAGCGTGTCAGTCAGGGATCTGCATCTAAACTTGGTACCAGAGCCGGGGGTGGGGGCCGCGTAGGGAGGAGAGGAAGCAGAGGTGCAGGGGGGCAGCCAGACCGGGGGTGAGGGGCACTGGAGCTGGCAACAGGGGGGCCACAGCGCCAGCCTTCAGGAAGGAGCCGTGCACTGTGGAAGCCAGGGTGGAGCTGGGCAGCTCTGGCTTCAGGCCAACTGTCGGGGCGTCCCTGTGGGTCCTTGGGCACAGCCCAGCCCGGAGAGCAGAGACAGGTTGAGGGCTCACCAGCGGGTCCCCCGGGGTGGGGGAGGTGCGGAGGCCCAGGATCCATGGGTCTGGACCCAGAACCAGGTCATCAGTCCCGGAGTTGGTGGGAGACGTGGGAGGGAATGACATCCCCCACAAGGGTGAGGAGGGAGGAGGGCAGGGCAACCCACTCCAGCATTCCTGCCTGGAGAATCCCATGGACAGAGGAGCCTGGCGGGCTACAGTCCGTGGGGTCACTCAGAGTCAGACACTACAGAAGCGACTGAGCATGCACTCCGGGGTGCGGAGGCAGGGGGACCTCCCGGCCCTGGCGCTCGCACTGTGTCCTGTCCCAGCCCCTAACTCTGAAGGCCACACTTGTAAACTTGGACTCGGCCCCCTAGCCACGATGGAGGTGTGTGTGTCAGGTTAGGAGGATGACGTGGCTTCTGTCCTGGCTTGCCAGCCTGGTTTAGAGCTGCGGAATATCTAGCCCTGGGGGAGGCAGTCCCCACCTGCGCTCCAGCCCTGGGCCCAGCCAGCAGTGTGGCAGGCCTGGCCTGGCAGGCCTCTTCCCCAGCCCTCGCCAGCAAAGGCCTCGGCAGCCTACCCCACGTGTCAGAAGCCTTGGTCCCCTGCCCAAGGTGCTACTCTGGGGCCGAAATGGCTTTCCTGATAATTAAGCAGACAAGATGGCACACAGTCAGCGTCCACGTGGCTTTTAAACATTCCCTGTTTCTCCTGGAAGCAGTGCTGTGTTGGCCCAGAGAGGTACGGGCTGCTTCTCACGTGATGGTGGGAGGCTGATTGGTCAAACCAGGAGGGCGCAAGGGTGGGGCAGGGAGGCTGAATAACCACACCAACCCCCCTCAGCGATTCAAGGTCCCTACACCTGCTCCTTCACAACCTTCTCCGAGCCGGGCGTCACCTCCTCTGTGCTTCGAAAACCAGCCCCAAGCCCTCCCTCCAGGGACCCTCGCCCTGCCCACCTCTCTGTCTCTGCACTCACCCCCACTCTGCCCTGACCCCTCCAGCCTGGGAGCTGCACTCACCCCCCACACTCACGCCATTCTGGGGGCCTCTCAAAGCGGGGGTGGAGTGGCGTTGCTGGAGGTGGGAGTGAAAAGGAGCGTCTGGTGGCATCTGCAGAGTCCATCCAATACCACATGGGGCTGGCTGGCTGTGTGCACTGGGGCAGAATGGGGGGCCTAGAAGGAGCCTGGCGTGGGGTCCAGGTTTCAGAGGGCAGGGGGGACGGGCTCACAGCCCAGAGGAGGCGGTTCCGGGAGGAAGGGGCATCTGTGACGCTATCTGGGGCTCAGGTGAGGATGGAGAGCCCAGCCTGGAGCCCAGGTCAGACTTCCCGGAGGGGCAAGGAGTCTGACAGGCCGCCAGGACTAAGTCGAGTTGTCCCAGGCACAAGCGTGGGTGTGGGGCAGCCCAGGTGATACCGAGCCTTTCCTTAACTTCCCTGGGCTTCAGCCTTCTCATACATAAAACGGCAACACTGATACCTTCTCTGCAGCACGGGGGCGGGGTGCTGGGGGGCACATGGGTTACAGGAGTCTCTGACCAATGCCCAGCCCAGCGGCAGTGAGTGGTGAACCCCACCGTCTTACAACCCAGGGTGTCGTCACACTAGGAGGAGCTCCAGGGTGGCCGGCACATGCCCCGGGGACTTCCAGAACCCAGAGTGAGCTCCGCAGCGCCCCCCCTCACCCCCCCCAATGAATCCCCAGGGCCCCAGGGCTCCAGGGTTCCCCACCCGTCAGGGCTGAGTGAACTCATCTCCCAAGATGTTGCCTGCCTTCTGGCCCTTTAGACAGTTCGCTGAGCCAGAAGGATGGGGAGCTCCTTGTCTCTGGGCTTTGGGGCTGGGCGGCTGTGAGTCCAAAGATCCACTGGAGTTCCTGGCCTGTTCAGGGCTGAGGAGCTCGGCCTCTGACCGTGGGCCTGGCCTGAGAGACGCCATCGACCGTCTACGGGGAGGCAGGGTCTGGGTCACGTGGGCAGACAAAGGGACCAGGGCATGTGCGGAAGTAGGGGGCTGCTAGGGGTGGAGGGGAAGCGAAAGAGGCAGAGGGGTTTGCTTCATGGATGTGGTGGGGGCAGGCGGGGCAGAGGCGCCACAGGGGTTAGGGTTGGGGTTAGGGTTTAGGGCTAGGGTTAGGACAGCCGTCGCAGCCGCTCCTCCGGCCTCGGCCAGGGCCCCAGGGCTGACCATGCACCCTTCACGTGCTCCAGCACGGAGACACAGGTTGGGAACACCCGTCTGGCATGGGGGTCTGAACCCAGGCCTGGAGCCCCGAGGCCTCCACACCTTGGGGGTGGTTGGGGTGAGATTTAGGCCCCAGACGCCATGGGCCTGGTGATGAGCTGTGAGGGGGAATGCAAGTGACCCGAGTTTCTTTTGTACCAGCCTTGGGGTGCTGGGCCCACTCACTGAGCCATGAACATGGTGTTTCCCAGGCTCAGCCAGGGCTCACAGAGGGGCCCTGCTGGCTCCTAGACCAGAGACCACCCCAGGAGACCTGGGTCTGACAGCCCCCAAGGGTGGGCGGGGGGTCACATGTGCCCCCCCCCCCCAGAGCTTGGTGCCCTAATGACATCGCCCTGCTGTCCCCCCAGCTCCCCAGGGAAGAGGCGGCCCCACACACTGCTGCCTGTCTCCCGAGCCCTGTGGGAGGACCCAGTGGCCCTGGGCAGGTTGCAGCCCTGGTGTGCCCGCTGCTGCAGGACGGGGAGGGCCGGTCACTGCGTGTTGGCAGGGATTTCCTGAGCTCCTGCTGGGGACACAGGAGCAAGCAGACCCCTTCTGGCCTCGCTCAGCCTTTGCCTGCAGGTCATGAAGGCTGCGGAGAGACGGCCTGGTGGTGCGGAGGTCTGGTGAGGTCACACGGGCCTCACCTTGCCCTGGCCCTGCCACACCCCAGCTGTGGACCCCGGCACGGGGTCCAGGGAGGTGACCGTGTTCTGGGGAATGGTGGAAGCCCAGCTCCTCGGGGTCATCCGCGAGCCCCTAATCTCCACCCCCACCCTCCTGCATCTCTGGGGACTTTTTGTCTTTAATTTTTCATTTTCAGTTAATGAGAAACCACTGGGCAAACAACCAGGGAGGCCTGTGTCAGCTTTCAACTGAGGCTCGACCCTGTTTAAGGGAGCGGAGGGTGGATGTAGCACTTGAACTAAGAGGCCTTCTCATAGGGGTCCGCAGCCCAGGGGGTGGGAAGTTCGTCCTCTGCAAACTTAAATGCAGGCCCTGAGGCCAGGCGGGAGGCAGGCCTGCTGCTGTCTGTAGCAGGGCCAGACCTGTGGACGTCACTACCAAAAAAGATGGGAAGTGCCATGCCCCAGAAGAGGTTTGTGAGCTCACCCATTCCATCAGGAGCGCTGAGAGAGGCCACTCGGGGGGTCTGAGCAGAGATTGAGGGCCTGGAGCCTCCCCGCTGGGGGCTGCGGAGCCCTGGTGACCTTGGAGGAGCTCACGCCCTGCTGGGTGCTGAGAAAGAAGCAATTGCAGCTCAGAGCTTTCAGCTCAGAGACAAACAGAGCCAGGAATTGGGGGGTGTGTGCAGGAGCTTTAGGGGCTCCTTGCTCTATTTGGGCAGATGCAGGAGGGCTTCTCGGAGGAGGGAGTAAGGGCACAAGGGCCTGCAGGGTGAGGACCAAATCTTCTTGGCTGTGGGGCCTCTGGGGACACTGAGTGCATCAGAGAAGCCAGCAGTCCTTCCAGAATGGTGCAAGGCCCGTCTGGGATCAGAGGGCCACGAGTCAGCTGTGGGCCCCTGGGCAAGCGCCTTCTCTTCTGGCTCAGGGCTGCCCAGGTGGCCCCTTAGCCTGAGCCTGGCCCAGCTCTGGCACGTTTCACAGCGCACTGTGCAGGCTGGGGGTGCTGTCTGGCCCCAGCTCCTCCTCTGCACACAGAGGTCCCGGCCAATAGGAGAGGCAGCAGCCCCCAGACACCTGTCCTCCGCCGGGCGCGGCTCCGGTGGAGGGGACATGGAGGGCAGCAGATGGGAGCTGGCGCGGGCCCCAGGAGACAGGCCCCCAGGAGCCAGTTGGCCCATACTCATTTTCAGGGGGCCTTCCTTACTCCAACAAAGCCTGGACCTTTGTGTGTGTCAGCCCCCGAAAGCCTCTGGGATGCTCAGGGCCCCGCCTGAGCCCGGGCGGGGGCCTCGGCCCACAGGGTCGCCTCTGGTGAGGGTGATCAGGCCCAGAACAAGGCCCTCGCCATGTGGACAGCCAGCTGGGCTCATCGTCCGGAGGCTGGTCTGCTCTGGAGTCTCCCTGCCCTGTCTGACCTCTGTGCTCTGGGTCGGAGGAGGGACAGTGGGTTTGTGCAGGCCTCAGCCCCGCCCCCACCCCACACTGCGAGCTCCACCGAGGGGCTTTCTCCGGTGCTGCCCGCCCTGGCCTGGGGTAGAGGGTCCGTGGGGGGGCCCCCTTACCGCATCCTCCTGAGCCCCTAAGCCTACCTGCCAAAGGGCTGGCGGCCAAGTCTCGGTAGGGCAGTGCCCTGGGGGCTCAATGGGCACCCCTTATCATGGCCAGGAGTGGCCTGACCCCAATCCCAGTCCGGCGCAGGGCAGCTGGCTGAGCACCGCCCTATCTGTCTAGCGGCCCAGCTCCCATGGTTCAGGCGCACAGGCTGCTCGGCAGGTTCTCTTGTGGCCTGTGTCCTTCCTGAGTGATCTCTGCACTCTGGGATGCTATGTGTCTGGGAAGCAGTGGCTGTCACTGCTTAAAGAGTCTGTTGACATGATAAATGTTGATCGAGCACCAGGCAGGTGTCAGGCCCTGGGCTGTGTGCAAAAAGGCTGAGACTGGGGCTAGGGGGCATGGGGGCCAGTCCTGGCACAGCAACTAGATACCAAATGAGCCCACATGCCGCCCTGGCTCAGTAGAGAGAACGGTCTGAAGTAGACTTGGAGGGCTAAGCCCAGGCCTGAGCACCATGAAGCCTGTCTTGAAGCCATCCAGCTCATTCCTCCCATGTTATATAGAGATGAGCTAGCAGAGGCTCAGAGAAGTTAAGTGATTTCCCTAAGGTCACACAGCAAGCCATAGGCAGGCCTTGTTCATTCATCAGTTCAGTGACTGAACCTGAGCCCTGCCCTCAAAGAGCTCACCTCTATTAATGAGACATTTTGTCAACGGAAAATCCTGGCATGAGGCTATACATGATATGATGGGGCTTGTGCAAGGCTGGTTGTGATTCAGGAAGTCTTCCTGAAGGAAGCGCTGCTCGAGCTGAGTTTTGGAAAGGACCAGAGGAGCTGGTAAGGCAGAGAGTATGGGGGGATCCTGTGAGGAGGTGATGGATGGCAGGAAGGGCGTCACAGGGCGCTGGGGAAGAGCAAGCAGAGGAGGAGCGGCAGGCGGCCTTCAGCTTGGTCTAGAATACTCTGGAGGCTATCAGTCCTGTTACCGACACCCTTTCTTCTCAGTGGAAACCTTTTCTTTTCTTCTTGGCTGTCTCCCCCTACCCCCCCAACCCTCTGGACTGACCCAGGAATCCAGAGACCTGGCTTCTAGGCCTGGCCCCACTACCAGACAGCAGAAATTCTGCAAATCCCAGGGAGACCCAAGGTACCTGGGCCCTGCTGGGCACCAGGGGATGGAGGAAGGCGTGCACCCATTGTCGTGCAGGCAGGACCCCAGGTAAATGCCGAGTGCTGAGCGCAGCGCAGGTAAGGCTAAGCTGGACAAGCAGACAGGGCAGCTTTAACAGCCTGTGCAAAGGTCCAGTGGCATGAAACCAGCTGCACAGCCCCTCCCCATGCCTGCTGGGATGACCACCTCCCCACGTGCCCTTCCCTCCGGCCCTCAGCTCTCTCATCTGGGAAGGAAGGTCTTAGATTCCTCCCTATCCTCTTGGCGCCAGCAGCCACCCGTGTGGTCTGACCCTGTGGGGCAGGCAGTCCGTGGCTGGGGTGACCTTGTATGGGGAGGACCAGGCTGGACGCAGAGACACGGGAGCCGCAGAGGGGCCTGCCTGGGTGGCAGCGGTCTCTGCTTTATTGAGAAAGTCTTGAGAGAAGATGAAAAATGAGAGATTGAAAAGGTAGGGACGCTGCTCAGGGACAGTGGAGTCATTTTAAATTCTCTGCTGTCCTCAGAATTATGTCTTTGCATAATGCCACCAGCCAGCAGGCACAACGTTCATTCTTTTGTCCCGTTTTTTCCCCTGGTTTATCGTCAGTCGTCTGAGGTGCTTGTCCAGAAGGAGAAGGTTGAAGGCAGAGGACTTAACGGAGGCCCTGTCTCCAGCATGCAGTGGTGGTGTTCCCTGTGCAGAAGGCAGTTCTGTTCCAATGGGGAAAGGAGGGGGTCCCAGGTTCCAGGACCCACCCCACATCGGATTCACAGCCTGGCCCTGGGTGCGGTGGCTCTGCACCGGGTCCCAGCGTCCCTTCTGAAAGGAGACGGTTTGGATAGATGAGACCTGGAGGCCTGTAAGCCGCACAGCTGTAACAAACAGCCCCAAATTTCAGGGGCCCAACACAGCAGCTATACTTTATGTCTCGTGGTGTGGGAGGTAGGGCCTGTCTGGGGCTCATGGGGGGGTCCCTGGTCCCGCCCACCAGTGGCCCCGCCCACTACCCGTGGCCCCGCCCACCGCCCTTAACCTGTGGCTCCTCCCCGGACCCTTCTCAGCATCTTTAGTTCTGTCACTCGGCCGAGCAGGAACTGCAGGAGGGATGAGTCTATGGGCCAGCTTTGCGGGGTGTGTGTCATTGTCCCCCTACTGTCCCCTGGCTGCGACTCAGGGCTGTGTCCATGCCTTACCACTGCAGGCGCTGGGCCCTGGGGGAAAGGGACTGGTTTGGTGAACACCCAGCCTGCCTCCGCTGCCAGAACGTCTCAAGGGCAAGTGTTCCCTGAGGGAAGAGCCAGCCTAGCAGGCCCCCAGGCGGACGGGGACGGTGAGCAGGGCCGTGAGCCCCCAGGGGCTGGGGCGCGCTGCCAGGGAGGAGACAGAGGGCCGGCCAGCAGCGCGGCACCCTCCGGCGAGACTCTGTCCCAAATGCAGGGTCTTCACACCCACCCGGCCTTGAGCTGCACCTGCACCGCTGCCCGTGGTCCCCATCATCACACCTTGAGCCTGTCGGGCACGTCTCTGCCCCGGCTTGGAGCTCAGCTGTTTCTCAGCTCCGCACCCTAGCCCTCTGGCTGCATCAGGGGAGGAGGCAGAAGCTCTGGCTCTCCCGGTAGCAGGACATGGTCTGAGGTCCACCACCTTGCTCACCTGGCCCTCCGACCCGGGGGGGCGACCACGGGCAGGGTGACCCCTGACCTGACCGGTGGTGTGGGCCGATTGCGTTTCTCCCTGTCACTGAAGCAGGTTCGCATGGTCCCCGGGCAGCCACGGGCCACGTGGGACACAGCCGCCTGGGACTCCCCCGCAACTGGCCCCTGTGCGGACGTGCCCAGGAAGCCTGAGAACATCTCCATGAGCGAGCTCCCAGCCTCACGCATCTCCCCTCCAACTCCAGCTCGCCTTAATTTTAATTTAATTCCCTTTAATCTTTAATGAAAAGTTGTAAAAGTAAATTATTTACCCAAGAGAGCCAAACGGCTCCTCAGGAGCTGTTCTCAACTGGAGGGTAATTACACGTGCGGGTCTGGAGCAGCCTCCCTCCCCGGGTGCTGGGGAGGAGGCATTCTGGTTTATGAACTAATTAGCTACCTCAGTGACTGTTAAAAACACACGACGTTTGGCACCTTGAGAGCAGGGCCCTGGTCCCACGCAGTGCCTTCCTTGATGAGCGCCCAAGGGCAGGATGAGCCCGTGACCCTGGGGCCCCGGGCAGCCCAAGCTGAGCTCTTGGGAACAGCCCTGCCCCTGGTCCATCCCTCCCGTCACATCCCTCTGTCTGAGCCCCACACAGCGAACAGAAGGACCACCCCCCTTCCCCACAGGGAGGGAGGCTCAGAGGCAGGGGGAGGCGCAGGGGGCTGTGTGGTTTCACACCTCCTCCCCAGATGCCCACTGCCTATTTTTGTGTAAGATCCTCTCCCAGAGCACTGTCGCCCCTACCTGCAGGGCATTTCTGCGCTTCTAACCTCTTTTGCCAATTCACAGCAAAGTAGCAAAATAACACTGGAAACTTCTGGACTAAGGGAAACCATATTTGGTGCAGTTGGTCAAGACTTGGAGGAGTGGGCAATGCTAGGAGAGGCTGTGTGTGCATGCATGCATGTGTGTGTGTGTGGACTGAAATGTGGGTGCTGAGGGCCCCCATAGTACCCTAGGTTGGTACACTCTTGTCTCTGAGCTTCCTAATAGCCACAGAGAGTAGGTCAGTGACTTGGCTCTCATTGGTACCCAGGAAAGACTTAACTGCCTTGGTTGCATATGGAGCAACTAGCTACGTTTGCAGTAGAGGAAGTTCACCAGTTTTTACTGGATCGTTGGAAATTATAGGGTTTTCTGCTAGGTCTGCCTGTGCCTTCTCCCAAGGACAGCTGGTGTTGAGGAGGGTGAAGCAAAACTAACAGGCCAGAGGCCTTGCCTTGGTTCTCAGCCCACATCCCAAGACTCAGCTATTGTTCTTTTCTCACTTGAGGTTATTATTTTTTTTTGCTTCATTTAAAGGGTGACAAAGCTTGATTAATTCTCAAACCTAGCCTTGCCTGAATCAAATTTGGCTCTAAAATCTAGGCCCATCCAAGATTTATGTCAACTGGAAAAATGTGTGTGCCTTGTGAAATCTGAAATTCAAATACATCTTAGCTAAAGCCCGCTTGGTAGATCTTTGAGAACCTGACTCCCTTTGGCTGCTCTGGGGTCTTCCCCTCACTCATTCCTCCTGTGGAGTCCTTGTGTCTCTAAAGTGTTGTGTCCAGAATCAAACCGTAAGTCTGCTTAGCCATCCAGTTTTGTCAAAGAAACCAAAGGCCCAGAAACAAAGGCGAGCCCGGGACAGCATCCTTGTCGGGAGTCCAGGCTCCAGGGGAAGAACAAGCCCCCACCGCCGACTGTGGGAGCCGAGCCCTAAGGAAGGAATGAGCAGACCGTTAGATGGGTCAGTTGAGCAAGAAATCTACGAGCCCCTCCTCTTTGCCATGAAAAGTGACTTGCCTGTGACCTTGGGGCCTGCTGATGTCTTCTGTGTTTCCTTCGGCCCCCAGGGGAGCATGCTGTGTAGGCTCCACCCAGAGTCCCACCCTGCCCATTGTCCATGCCTCACAGAGTGTGCCCTTGGCCCTGGACACACACACACACACACACACACACACACACACACACACGCGCGCGCGCGCGCGCGTCAGAATAGACCTAAGAAGCGCAACTCCGGGGAGCCACCAGGCAGGACTTTTCCTTTGAAAAGTCCACAGTGGTTTAGAACTGGTGGACTGTTCACAGCCGTCTGGCAAGTGTCTCTCAAGCGCCAGGAGTGTCTGCCCACCCCTGACCTTCACACCCACCTACTCCGTGGACCATACTGGAGAGACGCTGTGGACACTGCAGGGCCAGCCTGACCATTGTCCTGTCCCTGACTTTCTCTCCTCGGGCTCCACTCTCTACCCAGTCCTCCTCTTGGCCCCGGAACCCCTGCTCCCAGCTGCCTCTCTGGAGTCCGGGTCCTGACACGGTGTGCTGGCCTCGGATCTGCTCAGCCCTCTGTCCTCTGCCGTGCTCACGGGGAGAGGGGCCCAGTCTACATCCCAGCCCTTGGCCCAGCCCCAGGCTCCAGAGGACGAGTGGGGTTAAGGGATTGGGATTCCAGAAGGTTCTCAGCCAGGGAGAGATGAGTGAAGAAGACCAGAAAGAAGGCCTTTGCAAACCTGTGTCTGGGTCAGAGGGCAGAGGCCCACGTCCACCCTGTGGACCATGAGGGCCGCAGCAACCTGGGCAGGCGCGGTTTTGGCAGGAGATGCCACTGCACCGCGCTGGGATGGCATGACAGAAAAGGCAGACGGTGCAAGTGCCGGGAGGAACGTGGAGAATCTGAACGCTGCGGGTGGGACGGCGAGGTCATGCCGCTGCTGCAGAGCACAGCCTGGTGATCCCTCGGCCTGTTAAACGCCCACCCCCTCCAACCGGCGTTTCCGCTCCGAGGTGTGTGCCCTCGAGAACCGGAGAACTGTGTCTACACAGACCCTGTCCTCCAGCGTCCGCAGCGGCATCACTCACAACAGACAAGGGTGGAGTCACCCGGTTGCCCGTTCACAAACGCGTGGACCACCAGCTGTGATGTGTCCATCGTGAGAAGGAGCGAAGCATAGATGCCCACAGACTGAGCCCCAACAGCATCACACTTGGGGAGGGAAGCCTGCTCCTAAAGACCAAGAATGTATGGTTACGGGGGATTCCCTGGTGGCTCAGACAGTAAAGAATCTACCTGCAATGCAGGAGACCCAGGTTCGATCCCTGGGTTGGGAGGATCCCCTGGAGAAGGGAATGGCAACCCACTGTTGTGTGACAGTCCATAGACCTGGGGTGTCTGTAGAGCTAGAAGCTTGAATCCTGGTTGTTCGGGGGTGGGGGACAGGTGGAAGTGGAGAAAGGGTAGGGGGTCACTTTTGGAGGTGATGAAAACATTCTCACATTGCCTGAGCGATGATTGCTCAGATCTGGGACTAGATGAAAAGCCATGGAATTGTGCACTTCAGTGGGTGAGCTGTGGTTTGTGAACTAAATCTCAGTAAAGCTGTATGAAAAATAACACAAGCTCTGGCCATCAGGGTTCCCGTGAGAGCTGAGTGCTCAGCTGTGCACCTGGGCAGCCGGCTGTGGGCCTCTCCTCACCGGGACAGGGTCCCCTGTAAGTGAGGCTGTGTCCATGCCACCTGGCGGGCTTGGTCTGGGGACTGCGTGAGGTGATGAAACCTTAGGAGAGTGGCCATGGTGCCCTCAGGAGCTCCTGTCCCCCAAGAACAGTAATGGTGAGATGAGAGGCGGGCAGTGCCTGTGGGGAGAGGGAGAAGGGAGGGGGCAGGGAGAGGGGAGGGAGGGGCCCCTGCGTGCAGAGGCCAAGCCAGGCCACCCCCTCCCCTCGGGCCCTGGCCCTGTTGCTAGGCTCCTCTGAGCCAGGAACCCTCTGTAGTAAGTTCTGTGCCCGTGTCTCCTGGGCACCAGGAAGGCCAGCTCCCTCCAGGCACAGAGTGCAGCGGAGGCTGTGTTTGGCGAGGCTGGGCGGGGGTCTAAAACTGGCCCTGCCTGGGGAAGCAGAGCTCTTCCCACCCCTCCTGGGAGAGAGGGGAAGCCAAAGCAGAAAGACCTGGCCCCCGCCCCAGAAGCAGGACTCCAGTGCCCCCCACCCCTGTGGGTGGCGGACCCTCCGTCAGGGCCCTGGCAGCCCCGTCTCTTCTCTACACCTCAGCATCCCTGCTCAAAACCCACGGAAACCATGCCTGTGCCCTCTGCCCTCCAGGAACCCGTGAGGCCGTGAGGGTTCCTGGCCTCGGGTTAGGCTCTGGATGGGTGGGCGGAGGGCTCACTCTGCCTCCAGGTGCAGCCTCGGGGTGCGGGAAGCTCCCCCACCCTCTGCGCGCTCTCCCCGCGTGAACCCCCACCCCGCCGTCCCCACGGTGGCCGCCCTTGGCCGGCACCGGCCAGCTGCCTTTCTCCCCGTACTTCCCTCACCGGAGTGGGCCCCGCAGGCCCTTCCCTCCTCTCGCCTTCTATTTATAGCCGTGTTCCTGCCAGAGCCTGGCAACGTGCTGTAGCATAAACGCGGCAGCCGCTTCGGGAGGGATACTGGGCCAGATAGAATGAAGTCCGTGACTCCGGCTGGTATTAAAAGTGAAGGAGAAGCGGGCTGGGGGCGGCGGGAGGAGATGGACTGCAGCCCGATTTAATGCTCCAAGGGAAGAGGCTAATCCGCTCCCAGGTGGTTTCTTACAACATGAGCTGCTCCTGCTCAAATAATCTCCACAAAAGCCTGGTGTGTGAGTCAGGATCAGAGCCGGGCGGCAGCAGCCCGGTTCTGAGGTCCCCTCTTCGGGACACTCAAGGGGGGCCTGGCCCAGTCTCTTCGAGTTCCAGGGAGCCCAAGGGGGTGGGGTGCCACTGGAATGTGAACCTCTTGAGAGTCCCTTGGACTGCAAGGAGATCCAACTAGTCCATCCTAAAGGAGATCAGTCCTAAGTGTTCATTGGAAGGACTGATGTTGAGGCTGAAACTCCAATACTTTGGCCACCTGATGTGAAGAACTGACGCATCTGAAAAGACCCTGATGCTGGGAAAGATTGAGGGCAGGAGGAGAAGGGGACGACAGAGGATGAGATGGTTGGATGGCGTCACCGACTCAATGGACATGAGTTTGGGTGGGCTCTGGGAGTTGGTGTTGGACAGGGAAGCCTGGCGTGCTGCAGTTCATGGGGTCGCAAAGAGTGGGACACGACTGAGTGACTGAGCTGAACTGACCCTGGCCCCAAAGCCCACTCATCCACTCTCTGATTCATCCATTCATTTGGTCTGCTGCTGCTGCTGCTAAGTCGCTTCAGTCGTGTCCGACTCTGTGCAACCCCATAGATGGCAGCTGGCCAGGCTCCGCCGTCCCTGGGATTCTCCAGGCAACTATACTGGAGTGGGTTGCCATTTCCTTCTCCAGTGCATGAAAGGGAAAAGTGAAAGTGAAGTCGCTCAGTCATGTCCAACTCTTAGCAACCCCATGGGCTGTAGCCTACCAGGCTCCTCCGTCCATGGGATTTTCCAAGCAAGAGTACTGGAGTGGGGTGCCATTGCCTTCTCTGATTCATTTGGTCAACAAAGATGAAATAGAAGAGCGCCTGCCTGGCCCAGGTGCTGGGGCAAGAAGAGAGCAACACAGACAGTTAACAAGCAGGTGGGCAAACGAGGGAACTTTAGAGAAGATGCCGAGGGCCAGGAGATGCAGATTGAGGGAGAGTGCCGGGCAGGAAGGCGCTGTGCTGTGTGGTTAGAGACTGCCTCTTCCAGGAGGGGCCCATGCGGATTGGCTGGTGCGAAGTCCCGGGGCCGGGGTGGACTGGGCCTGCAGGAGGACCGGGGTGGAGAGGCAGTGTTATTGGAACACAGGGAGGGGGAGGAACCTGGCTCAGGGCCGAGCAGGGCCCAGGAGACCAGCGTCAGTGGCCACCCTGTGGTCAAAGCTCCCTTTTATTCTGAGTGTCTTCCGCCTCCCCGGCCACACAGCCTCCCCCCCTCTCTCCTGCCCCTCCTGCCCTTACAAGGACCTTGGAGATGATGACATCGGGCAGCCCGGATGCTCCAAGCTACTCAGCTTCTCAGGTCCTTACCATGTGTCAGGCTCCAGGGGGTAGGGCGTGGATGTCTTTGGGGGTGTCACTCTGTCTCCCACACCCCTACTTGGGTTGCACAGAGTTCCGGGGGTCTCCCAGGGAGAAGGCTAGATTCACAGAGCTGGAGTTCGGTCTGTCCCGCCCACCACTCCCACGGAACCCGCAGGTTGAGGTCTCTGGTGCGTGGCTCCTCCGCAGCCAGAGGGTCAGGAGACAGGCCTCCAGGCCGGGACACCCCTCCCGACCTCCCTGGGGGAGCCCCCTCCCTGGGGCTGGGACCCTCCAGGTCCTGCATGTGGCCCGCCGACACGTGAGCTGTGGTCTGCGTTCTTCCCCGACACAGCGGCCCAGGAAATGCTAGCAGGACTGGATCCTGTGGCCCTGGTGCTCTCTGTCCATCGTGTCAGCGCTGCGCTGGCTCACCCGCCCACATCCGCATTCACTGCCAGCTCCCGCGGGTGAGGAAGGGCCTGGAGAAGCTATATAAATGCAGAGTGTCCTCGTGGGCTGGGGATTAAAGCCAGCCCGCCCTGCACAGTCTCAGGGTGGATGTGGGCGTGACGGTGATAAGATACAGCGGGGCGGCCCTGCGCCCCAACCCTGCTGCTTTCAGGTTTCCAGTTCTTGCAAAACCTTGGTGAAGTAGACTTTCCTCGTATCTCCTAAAGGAGAGGATGCCGGGGCCCAGAGAGGGCGAACGGGAGGACTGGAAGAAGCCGCTCAGCTCCTCCCTCCTCTGCCTGTTTTCAGGACACTGTCCCTGATATCCCAGCCCATGCCTCGCGCCCTGGCTGGAGAGCAGTACCCCGGCCGGCCTGCAGGTGACTCTGTAGAGGCCCACCTGGCCGGGCCCCTGCCTCGCCCTTGGCCCGTGCATGGTTCCCTCCAGGTCCGAGTCCCTCTCCTGGCTGTCTGCCGCCTGCAGGAGCCCCTGGGGGTCAGGGCCAGAGCTTAGCTCTTCCAGCCAGGGGCATCTAGGAGGCTCTCTGGGACCCCCAGCCTGCAGGCCAGGAGAGCAGGGCTGGGCCCTGCAGGTCTCCCACCCCCAGGCTGGCACAGTGCGGGCGGCAGCCGTGGCGGGTGGAGGAGCGGGTGAAGGAAGGGGGAGCCGGCAGCCGGGGCCCTGACGCTCTGGCACCCCGTGTCCCTGCAGACGTGCTGGTGGATGGACAGCCCTGTGACCGCCAGGCGGCAGCCTGCCGGGTAGGCGACCCGGTGCGCCTGGAGGTGCGGCTGACCAACCGGAGCCCGCGCAGCGTGGGCCCCTTTGCCCTCAGCGTGGTGCCCTTCCAGGACCACCAGAACGGCGTGCACAACTACGACCTGCGCCACGCCGTGTCCTTCGTGGGCTCTGGCACCTTCTACTTGGACAAGGTGCGTGGGGTCCTCCCCCGGGGCGGTAGACACAGAGGCTCTGCGTCGACCCTCGTCCGCCTGACTCTCCTGGAGACCCCAGACAGTTCACGTCTCCGAACGCGAGTCCTGGGAGCAGGGCCACGATGGGGAGGCAGGGCTGTCGAGGAGCTGAGGTGGGGCATCCAGGGCAGCATTGCCCTGCCCCTGATGGGCAGCTCCCACTTGCTCGGCGGTCACTGTGCCCAAAGGAGCAGATGAGGTCACAAAACACGGTCCTCCAGCTTCGCTCACCGGTGGAGATGTGCCTTTGGCCCCAGACACTCCCCAGCTCGCTGACCCGCAGCAGCCCAGGGAGGGAAGTGCTGTCAGCTCCTTCCCGGGACGGGAGCTGAGGCCCAGAGCGGTGCAGTGACTTGCCGTGGGCAACACCTCAGAGAAGCCCTGGGGGGTCGCGGAGCCAGGCCTGGGGGTCCTCCCCTGTCCCCACATCGGGTCGGTTCAGGGTCTCCGCAGGCTTCAGGGGCCCTGTGGCTCCTGGCTCTCACCTCTGCCTCCTCTCTCAGGTGCAGCCATCAGGCCAGGCGGCCTGCCTCGGGGCGCTCCTCTTTCTCTACACGGGCGACTTCTTCCTCCACATCCAGTTCCACGAGGACGGCCCCAGCAAGGAGCTGCCCCCATCCTGGTTCTGCCTGCCCAGCGTGCACGTGCGCGCCGTGGAGGCGCAAGCCTGAGCACCCCCGCTCCGTCCCGGGTCCCTGTTCCTTCAGGGAGAGATGACCAGAGGCCCCCAGGGACGGGGCCATGGCCTCTGCCATGACGCCTGTCCCCTCCTCCCGGCCCCCAGCCTGCATCCCCCATGTCTGCCCACTGTGTCCTCTCTGGGACTCACAGGGGCCCTCGCACACGGCAGCCTGGCCCCTTCCCACCCTGGCTGTCGGGGCCCCCCAGCGAGCTTGGGCTAAGGCAGATGCTGACCCAGATCCCAGAGTGTGGCCATCCACCCAGTCCAGGCCTGGGGTCCCTGCACCTGTTCCCGTGACCTAGGGTTCACAACCCAGCTGGTAGGAAGAGAAGGCAAGTGTGAAGGAGGGGCCCTGCCCAGGTGGGTCTGGGGAGCCTCCCCCAGCCCCCTCAGCCCTTGGAATCCCCCGAAGGCTGGCTCTTCTCCTGGGGCCCCGAGGCAGCAGAGCTGGGAGAGACGGCACCATGGGTGACACCGAGAGTTCCCCCCTGCCCCCGGGGAGTGGACACCCCTGTGTCAGCTGTCCTGGGCCCTGGGCTAGTTCCAGGCCGGGCTTGGGGGCGTGGCCTGTGTGTGTCTGTGTATCGGTGACAGATTCTCCAATAAAGGGCCTGCCTTGCTTCTCTGCTGGTCACCTGCATCCTTGCCTCTGCTTGTCCAGCACGGTCAGGCGGCGGCCCCCCCAGCTCGTCAGCCCCCAGCCCAGGTAGGGGTGCCTGCGACCCCCCAGGGCACGCACGGCTGGTGCCCAGCAGGGTTGGAGCCGTGTCTGTCTGCCCCTGTGAACCCCAGCCCCTCCCCAAGCATGTGCTCTTTGGGCCTGGTTCGCATCTCTCTGGGAACATGTCTTGAGTGCCGCACCATGGTCCCCAGCCCCCAGCCCCCAGGATGGCTCTGGCCTCCCCAGCCTTTCACTTCCTCTCCTGAGATACACACGGGCTTCTCTTGTGGCTCAGCTGGTAAAGAATCCGCCTGCAATGCGGGAGACCCGGGTTCGATCCTTGGGTTGGGAAGATCCTCTGGAGGAGGGAACGGCTACCCACTCCAGTATTCTGGCCTGGAGAATCCCATGGACTGTATAGTCCCTGGGGTTGCAAAGAGTCGGACACGACTGAGCGACTCAGCACACACCTGAGATGCACACACACTTGGGAAGGTGTTTGGGGGTGACACAGGCCTCTAGAGGTTGAGGTGAAGATTGGAGGTGAGTGTCCTGTAAGCAGCCTTGGACCCACCCCCCCGTGACAGTAGCCTTCGCCCACTCCCCTCTCACTGCTCCCTGGGTCACTCAGAGCCCCCCACCCTGGGCAGCTGCCACCCACCCGCTGCCCTCACTCCAGGCGGGCTCTGAGCCCCAGCCCCGCCCAGGCACCCTCAGGCAGGCTTTGTCCAGCAAACTCCTCATCCTGAGCAGGGTCCCGGGGCACAAGAGTGGGGCTGGGAGAAGCCAGAGGTGTCCGAGGCTCCCGGGTCCCCCCACTTCCTCGTGGCAGCAGGGCCGTGGCTGACCCCCACACCAGGCAGAGCGGGAGGGGCAGGGAGCAGGCCGTTGTGGGCCTGGGGTGAGAGGCTGCTGAGAGCTCCGGGCTCCGGGCAGCAGGGAGCTCCCGGGCCCGCCTCACACGGGCTGCACACGTGCGCTGGTCAGCGCCTCCCGGAGCCAGGCGTGGTGGGGACCGGCCCTGCTGTGCTGTCCCCCAACGCTCCGGGCCCGTGGGCACTGCCCCACGCAGACTCAGGGCCGCGGGCTGCCTGAGCCGGGTCTGAGTGTCTACCTCTCTGGCGGGGTCCCCAGGAGACCACTCTGACTGCTTCTGCCCCTCTCCGGCTCTCAGGGGTCAGGCTGCCCCCGGCGGTTTTGTGGGCGGCTTGTCGCCTCCCAGGAGCTGGGCTGAGGGTGGGCTTCCTGCCTTGCCCCGAGCGGGGCTGTGCTGCCCTGCGGTGGCAGGGAGGGGGGACTGGTGCAAACGCACAGAGCTGCCGTGAGGCCCTTGGCGCCCGTCCCCCCCCACTCCACCAGCCTCCTCCCTCTCGGGCCTTGCTTCTCCGAGGCCTGCCCAGGGCATACACCCGGCTGCTTGTACAGGCCCACCCAGTGAGGGTCTTCACTTGAGGGCCCCGGGGCACACAAGCTCGTCTGGGAGCTGGGGGACCCCAACGGGGGAGTGAGGGGTCGGGGTCAGGGACAAGCCAGTGTAGAAGGACCAGTGGGTCCCCAGGGATGATGTCCTCAAGGAGCCTGGGGGGAGTGAGAATGCGGCGTCCGCCCTGGCCCACCCCCAGCAGCAAGGGCTGGCCCGTGTGTTTCATCCCTGAACACCAGCCGTCCTCAGTCGTGAATAGACCAGACACTGGCCTTGGGAACCCCAGGGTGCTGGGAATTCCAGGGAACCTTGGGGACCAGGAGTGGGGGCTTGCCATGGCCATTTTCCAAGATCAGCTGAGTGCGACACAATAGACACTCAGTCTCTGCCCTCAGCCTCCGATACAGCTCTTTCACCCCCTTGGAATCTCCTGGGTGACAGCAGCACCTTTTGTTCTGAAGAGGTGGCTATGGGTGGGCTCCTGGGTGGCTTCAGGGTGGTCACCAGAAAGGCCCAGCAAGACCAAGTGAAGCTTGGACCTTCCTGTCCCACCCCCACTGTCCAGGAGGGGAGAGGGGCTGGAGGGTGAGTTAATCGATCAAACCTGCAAGATGGAGCCCTCATAGAACGCCCTCCACGGCGGGTGTGGAGGGCTTCTTGGTCGGTGAACACGTCCACGAGCTGGAGACCATACATGCCAGCTCCATGGGGACACAAGTTCCTGCACCAGGGACCCTCCCAGACCTCGCCCTTGGCACCTCCTCATCTGTATCCTTTGTAATATTGCTTACAATCAACTGGTCAACGTAAGTAACGTGTTTTCCTGAATTCTCTGAGCTGTTCTAGCAAACTGTCAAACCTGAGGAGGGGTCATGGGAACCCCAAGTGTTTTCTAGTTTCCTAAACAAATACAGCAGTTACCAGAGAAGTTACCAGATGCACCGAGAGAGAAGTCTCAAGGCTTCTTGGAGGAGGGGTGCTGGAAGGGTGACCCAGGTGAGGCCTGTTGTGAATGCCTCCCACGATGGAGGAGATGAACTGAGTCCAGTCCAAGGGCAGCCCTGCGAGGACCATGAATAATTGGAGCTCCGTCGTGGGGTCAGCAGGAGCCAGGGAACCGTGTAGAGCAGGGGTGGGGCATTTGTGTGGCTGGATCGTTCCAGCTGTGTGGCCGAGGCAGCAAGCCCAGGTGCTGATGGTCTGGATGATGCGTCCTGGTTCTTCAGGTCCCAGACTGTCAGCTCCTGGGCGCGACAGTCCTACAGCTTCTGTGTCTGGACCCCTCCTCCTTCCGAGGGCCAGAGGAGGCTAAGCCAGGAATAGCCTGTGTCCTTTTCATCTCGCCAGCTGAGCCAGCTTGGCCTTGCCCTCCTGACATTTGGTCCCTTCGGGCAGGACAGGCCTGCAGCGACCCTATAATCACCCTGCCATCAGACTCTTGTCGTCTGAAATTCACCGAGCAGAGTCTGGGTCCACGGGAAGATGCCCGAGCTACTGAACTCCGACTCAGCCATTTGTCAACTCTGCGACCTCAGACACGTCACTTAGGACTCGATTTTTTTTTCCATCTGAATAAATGGAGATGAAAATACTTATTTCATGGGAACTTTTATGTTAAGAGTTTTGTTTGATCTCCAACTTTTCTACACATGAGAGCAACTCCTCGTGAATACTGGTTCCCACCTCGCCCCCCTTTTGTTGCCTGCATCCTGCCATCCACACCCTGGCATGTGCCCGCAATCGCAGAGCTGAACACGTGAGATCACTGTTTCCCTTTAGGCCTCTGCACAGGTTCATTGATAGGTAACATGAGAGAACATGAAGCAGGTATTTCTAATGCAGATGCTCAAATGGGAAGGGATTCCCTGACGCAGGAGTGAGCTCCGTGACTTTGTGAGGAAGTGAAAGCTGCAAGTGTGGATGGTTTCAAACAATGCAGCTGTTGGATGAGGTCTCTGAGTCTGCCATCCAAGAAGCCACTGTCATTAGAGGTCTGAAGAGCCAGCCTGGTCCCAGTAAGCAGAGAAGAGGGTGAGGTATGCATGTGACCTGGTTCCTGGGGCCTCTGAACAGTGTCTTAATGGATTAAGACAAATAATAGGGAAATATCAAAAGAGGGTGTCAACATGATGGAGCAGAGGCCCAGACCAAGCTCCTATTGAAAACAACTGAAAACGATGGTAATTATGTAAAAAACACATTTGCGATTGCATCCATAAGCTGGCAGGAAAGTAAGAGATACTCAGCCTGGTACCTGTGTGTAGGCAGAATCCAAAAAGGCTAGCAGTGAATTGACGCCAACTTTCATTCGGAGGGTTTTGCCAAAGCAGGAGCATCAGTTTTTGCAGCCTCGCGAAACAGGAAGGAGGAAGACAAACCCCAGAGCCCACCAGGCAAGAAGTCTAATAGAAGACCGCTCCCCAGTGATTCGGGAGCCCTACCAAACTCAGAGAAGGGAAATGAAACCGTCCTGACTGCACCCAGTGATTCCATCCCACTTTGATTCCATCCCACGTTGGCCCTCCCATGGATCTGCAGTCCCAAGGTGCAGTCCTGGAAAGCCACCCCCACACTTCAAGACGTTCATTAATTTGAAAATGATCCTAGATATATACACACACTCGACATCTTACAGAATAGAATGTATCCTTTCTGGAGGAATCTACTCTTGTCCCAAATCTCCAAGGATTTCTACAAGGAACATGAATAATTCAGAGTTATCAAAGAAAGAAAGTCATTAAATATACAAGGAAACAATGCATCATGTGTGAGCGCCTGAAGAAATAAAAGCAGCAAACTTAGGCCTGAAAAGGAATAGGGTATTTGATTTATCAGACACAGACTACAAAATAAGTATGCTTTATATGTTATGGGAAATGAAAAAGAAGATTATAATGGGTCTAGAACATCATAAAATAATAATCAAATGGACCACCTCCTATACTTGAAAAAGAGAGCTGAAATTAAATACTTAACGAATAGGTTGGAGAGTATATTAAACCCAGCTTGAGAGAGAGCTAGTAAATGAAAGATAGAGCTGAAAACATTATAAGAAGTGCAGCCCAGAAAGACCAAAAAATGTGAAAGAGACTTAAGGAAGCACAGAATACAGAGTGAGACACCCTCATATACATCTAATCAAGTTCCTAGAGAAGTGGGTACAGAGGACAGAGAAAAGTCAGTATTTGAAGGCATAACGACTGAGAACTTCTCAGGACTGATAAAGACACAAGTCCACATATTTAACAAGCCCAATAAATTCCAAGTAGCATAACATTTAAAAGACACAATAAACATGTCATAATACAGTTTCAAAGACTAGATGCAAAGGGATGATTTAAAAGGAGCTAGAAAGACAAATTTGCCTTCAAAGAAGTGGCAAGTTGATTGACAACTGACTTCTCATCAGCAAAAACAAAGTCCAGAGGTCAGTGGTATAGAGAATGAGAATGCACTGAGTGATACAAGTATTTTCCAACGGATGAAATGGTTATACTTTCATTTCAACAAAAATAGGGTTTTCCACCACTGAAACCTCACTAACAGGAATTCTGAAGAATGAATCTCAGGCAGAAAGAATTGATGCCAGATAGAAAGTCAGAGACGCAAGGAGGAAGGAACAATGGATTGAGTGGCCCACGTGGATAAATCTAAATCAGACATTTACTGTATGATAATTAAGTTAAAATAGAATTGACATGTATAGAAAAATAACATTTTGGTAAGGGGATGATTGGAATCAATGTTTTCTAAAAAGCTGCTTTAATTTCAATTCTAAAGATTCAGGAGGAGGATAAAGATATTGAGTAACATAGACTTAGGCTTTGGTGCTGGGTTTATGGGAGTTTCAGTTTCTGGGATCAGCATTAAGAACATGAGAAATAGTATGAACAAGTTTCTCCAAAAAAATTAGATAAGGAAAACTAACTATTCAATCAAAAAGAAGGAAAGAAGGAAAAGAAAAAGGACCAAAGAAATAAATAGAAATGACAGAACAAATAAAATGGCAATCACAATGATATTATGATCCCCATATTGCAATTGAAAAAAATGGGGCACAGAGCAATTAAGTAACAGCTAAAAGTGGTTAAAAATAAGTTATAGAAATAAAGCATATCAGTACTTAGAATAAATTATACTAAATATCCCAGATAAAAGACTAGATATAAAACCCACAAAATCATGTTTATGATGTTTACAAGAGACACTAAAACATAAGGATATAGTAGGTTGAAATAAAATGTTGGAAAAAATGTATCAGAAAAAAATCCTAATAAACTGTGAGTCTAAAAAATAAAGTACTTAAAGTGATAAAAATAATAACATCATGACAACAAAAGTAATAACATCAGGACGCCTATAATAATTCCAGTTATGTGTGCAACCAATAATACAACTTTAAATACACAAAGAAAACCTGGTAGAACTAAAAGGAGGCATGGACAAATCTCTCACAGTAACTAAAGGATGGAGAAGACAAAAATCATTAAAGATATAAAAGATTTGTAAAACTCCATCATTAAATTTGATTTAACGGAGTTATACTGAATACTCAGCAGCCTAGAAAAAATTTTTTATCAAGCACATATGTAAGATTTGCTTTATGGTCCTGTAAATAGTTGAATCAAGCTGAATCAAAATTGCCGGAAGAAGTATCAGCAACCTCAGGTATGTAGATAATACCACTCTAATGGCAGAAAGTGAAGAAGAACTAAAGAGTCTCTTAAAGAGACTGAAAGAGGAGAGTGAAAGAAGCTGGCTTAAAAGTCAACATTCAGAAAACAAAGGACAGGGAAGCCTGGCGTGTTGCAGCCCATGGGGTCACAAAGAGGTGGACACAACAACTGAACACAACACGTGGTTGAAGGACTGTTTCCATGCAGATGCTTTATCTGTGCCCAATATACCCAAGTTCGAAATATATCTCAAAAAGATAGTTATGAAGCGCTCATGTCTTTGAAATTTAGTAAATACTTCTAGATAACTCAGAGTTGAGAGAAGAAATCACCATGGAAAGTAGGAGATACTGAAAGTGAACAACAACAAAAGTATATCAGAACTTGTATGACGCAGATAAATCAGTATTTGGAGGAATGTTTTATGAACTTAAATGCTTATATTCAAAAGAGAAAAGTGTGAAAGTTAATGAACAAAGCACCATCTCCAGGAGCTAAAAGAGATGGCAGAGGAGATCAAAGAAAATAGAAGAATATAATAAAGATAAGATCATAAGTTAATAAAAAAAAAGAAAGAGAGCCACAATAGCAAAAAGCCAAAGGTTGTTTCTTGAAAAGGCTAATAAAATTGAGAAAACTCTGAGTAGATTAATAAAGAAAAAAGAAAAGGCACAAATAGCCACATTACAAATAAAGAGGGAACATCAGATCTTACAGACAACAATAGAATATTATAAGAGGAAATTATGGTGACATTCATAACAATAAGCTTGAAAGTGTAAATGAAATATAAAATTTCTAATAAATATAATACAAATTAAAATCTCTGGTCGTAAATAGGATGAATAATCCTAAAACCATTAAAGAAATCAAATCCATAGTTAAAAATCTTAAAAATTCTTTTCAAAAATAAAATTCCAGGTCCAGATGGTTTTTACCAGTGAATTCTAATTCAAGGAACAAAAAACTCCAATGCTACACAAAATATTTATGAACATGGGAAAAGATGGTAAAGCACTCAAATATATTTCATGAGGCTGGTATAACCTTGATATCAAAATCTAACAAACACAGCATAAGAAAAGAAAATTTTAGGCTAAATCCTACATCAATGTAGATGCAAGAATTTGAATCTAAATGTTAGCAAACAGATTCAGTAACGTGTAAAAGAAGACCATGATCAAGCTGTATTCATCCAGAGAATGCAAGGTTGGTTTTACATTGGAAAAGATATTAATGAATCCACCACACTAGCAAATTAAAGAAGAAAAAGCATATAATTCTTAGAGACATGGGGAAAGTCCTTCATAAGAGTCAACATCCTTTTATGACTTTCAAACCCCTCCCCCCCCAACAGAAGCCTCTTAGTAATCTAGGTCTAGAAGAGTTTCTTTAACCTAATAAAAGGATATCTATAAAGAATATACATAGAGCAAACATTATTCTTAATGTTGAAATGTAAGCACTCTCTTTAAGATGGAGAACAAAACAAGGGGGCACATTATCCCCACTTTTATTCAACATTGGGTAACCGGTCCATGCCAGCACGGAAACTTAGGTACAAGGGCAAATAAAAGGCATAAGAGCTGGAAACAAAGAAACAAAATTGTCATTATTTGCACATTTTATCATCAGTTATACTTAAATCCTAGAGAATCTTCAGGTTTATTAGAATTAGTAAGTGCTTAGCAATGTTAGGGCTTCCCTGGTGGCTCACAGGGTAAAGTGTCTGCCTGCAATGCAGGAGATCCAGGTTCGATCCCTGGGTTGGGAAGATCCCCTGGAGAAGGAAATGGCAACCCACTCTAGTATTCTTAGCTGGAAAATCCCATGGACAGAGGAACCTGGTGGGCATAGTCCATGGGTCTCAAAGAGTCAGACATGACTGAGTGACTTCACTTTCACTTTCTTTAGCAATGTTGTTGGATACAAAATCAATGTAGAAAATCCACAGCATTTTAGACCACAACCAAAACCATCTAGAAAATAGTTATAAACATTACCTTTTATAGAACTACAAAAAGTATAAAGAATTCATGGTAGGCAGAATAATGACATTCCAAATATGTCCATGTCCTGATTCCTAGAACCTGTGACAATGATGGGTTCATGGCAAAGAGTAATTATGGGTACAGATAAAGTTGCTGCTAACTTGACTTTAGGGAGATGATTCTGGATTATCCATGTGGGTCCAGTGTATTCACAAGGTTCCTTAAAAGGGAAAGAGGGAAACAAAAGAAAACTAGAGAGATGGCGGTGTGAGAAGAATTTAGCCTGATGTTGCTGGCTTTGAAGATGGAGGAAGGGACCGTGAGCCTCAACCTCGAAAAGCTGGAGAAGGCAAGGAAACAGATTCTCCACTAGAGCTTTCTCTCACAAGGACGAAGCCCTGGGCACATCTTGACTTTTGCCCAGAGAGACTCATTTTGGACTCTGACTTTAAGAACTTCAAGATAAGCAACTTGTGCTGTTTAAGCCACCAAGTTTGCAGTAACTTGGTACAGAAACAAAAGGAAAATAACATAGAATCCAGGAATAAATATTTTCTCTAATGTGAAAGACCATTATGAAGAAAGTTATAAAAAATTTGTGGGAAGACATTAAAGGAGATCCAAATAAATAGTTGGAAGACTCTCTCATAAAGATGTAAATTCCCACTAAATTGATCTATCGGTTCAACACAACACCAATGAAAATCTTAACAACTTTTAGTGAAGCTTGGCAAACTGATTCTAAAATTCATATATAAAATGCAAAGGCCCAATAATAGCCAACATACTCTTGAAGAATAAGTCAAAATGTATCATAATGCTAAACAAGTACACAATGTGGAATAGAAAAATGGACCAATGGAAAGTCCAGAAACAGAGGCATGCATATAGGGACATGTGATATGTGAAATACTGCTGTCACATATCAGTGGGAAGAGGATGGACTTTTCCCTAAATGGTCTCAGAAAGTAAGCTAGTAGCCATAGGGAAAGAGGTATTGGGCTCTAGTACACACCACACATAAAAATCTACTGTAGGTTAAGACCTAAATGTAAAAGGCAAAGTATAAAACATTTACAAGATATTAAAGATATCTTATGATCCCAGGGTAGGGATAGATGTCCTAAAATAAGGACCGTGTCCTAAAATAATAAACAAGAAGCACAAGCCATAAAAAATGATAAATTTCACTATATTAAAACTAAGAATTTCTTTTCATCAAAAGATACATAAAGAAGATGGAAAGACAAGTCACAAACTGGGAGAAACTTGAGGAGAGTCTCCCACTCTCATGTGATTATTTAGCCTAGAAATAATGTAGGTCACTCATGCTCACAATCCATAGAAAACAACAAGTCACCCGACAGCAGACGTGTGGCCTGTCCCTTATAGTGAGAAGAGTATGAGCAGCAGAAGCTTCTCCCACTCCTAGTGCGGCTGAACTGGTCATGTGCTATGACCCAGTGATTTCACTACCATGTACATACCGCAATGAATACACACATGGCTTGTGCAATGTGAGCTGGGTGCCAGAATGTTTATTGCATAGTTGTTCATAGCAGGAAAAAAAAAAAAAAGGACATCAGTTCACATTCCATAGAAAGGATGGAATGCACAGACCCACTTTAGCATATCTGTATAGCAGAATACTGTACAATGATGAATATGCAACAAAGTGGCCCCATTTCCAAAACATAACATTGATGGAAGAAAGTGGCCAACAGAAAAGCACATGCAATATGATTCCAATTACATGAAGTCCCCAAAGCAAAAAGTTTTTTTTTTTTTTAAAAGCAATAAGGATAAGCAAGTGAGTTACTTTTACAAAATTTAGCATAGATTCCCTGTGGAGTAGAGAAAAAGGATGGAATTTGAGAGGGAAAATTGGACTCTGGGAATCAAATGATGTTCCATTTATTCACCTGAGTAGTGAAAACTTAGTTCTGTGCTTCTCCCTAAAAATTGAGATGTTCAATTCAGGCCCAGGTGATGAGACCTGTCAAAGACATGGCTTTTGGTAAAAAAAAAAAAAAAGAAGAAGAAGAAAGAAAGCTCCTTTGGCGCAGATTCAGCAAACCAATGAAGAAATTCTTTCCTTCTTCCACCTTTAGAATTCGGTTTGCCATTTCAAACCTGCTGATTAATCACAGTGTGTTCCTGGCAGCTGCCCAGGCCAGCTCCTCTGAAAATAGGTGAAGTGGGAGCCCTAGGGCAGGAGCACCTTCAGCACCACGGACAGCAACCCACTTTTGGCCCTTCAGAGACCAGCTGCAAAGGGATTCAGAGAATTGCCTAAGGGCAGAGGCTTTCACAGTCTTGGCCCAACCCACCAGCAGGCAGAGGATGAAAGAGAACCCAGGTCTCCTGATACCTGATCCACTCTATGTTCCATTGCTCCTGGCTTTGGCTAAATGGACTGGAACTCCTCCCTGAACCAGGAAGTCACCAGGGGACTTCCACGTGTAAGTCTTCCACATAGAAAGCTTGGGCTTTGCAGTGAGTGTCAGCAGGGTTGAGATCTGGACTCTGCCCCCACCCTCTAAATGCTCTCGGAAGTCTCTGCCGCTCGCCAAGTCTCAGTGTCAATCATATCCACTCCCCACAGAGTTGCTGCAAGAATTCAATAATATTAGATCTTGTGCTCTGGTACACAATTAAAACCAAGAAAATTCCCTTTCCCTCAGCGTATTTCAAACAGAAAAAAAAAAAATCCTTTGGAACATTTAAAAGAAGCTGAAACAATTAGAGTCTGTTTTAGAAATAAACCCCACAAAATTTCCATATAAAATCTTGGCATTTGCTAACAGATATTAAAGTTCCTTTGGATGTCATAGTTCTGGCCCTCTGGTTCATTTCAGCCCCCTGATCATTGTCTAATGTGTCTTTACTTTGCTATGCCAAGAGATACTCAGAGAAGGGGGTGACGATATGCTCACAAAATGTCCCAAGGCTAAGGGTCCTCGATCACACACTCCTTCCCCACAACGAACCTGAAGGGTGATATATTGTTCTTTTAATTAGTCACTGGATTCCATTTGCTAGGATTTTATTTAGAAGTTTTCATCTATATTAATAAGTGCCGTTGGTCTACAATTCCCTTTTTGTTGTTGTTGTTCAGTCACTAAGTCATGTCCAACTCTTTGTGACCCCAGGGACTGCAGCATGCCAGGCTTCCCTGTACTTCACCATCTCCCACAGCTTGCTCAAACTCATGTCCATCAAGTCGGTGATGCCATCCAACCATCTTATCCTCTGTCATCCCCTTCTCCCCCTGCCTTCAATATTTCCCAGCATCAGGGTCTTTTCTCATGAGTTGACTCTTCACCTTATTTTATTTTAAAGATATTCTAGATGCACAGAATGAATAAGGGAATTTCTCTTCTATCCTTTTCCATGCCCCCAAATAGTTTAAACAGTATTAAAATGATTAGTTCGTTAGAAATTAGATAAAATTCAGCAGTAAGCCTGTCTTATTCTGCAGTCTTTTCACTGACAGATCTCCAATCACCTTCTAATCTCTTCTATGGTAATTGGTCTATTAAAATTTTCCATTTTTTCTTGGACTGATTTTGGTAATTTACTTTTACTAGGAAATCATCCATTTCCCTGAGGTTTTCAATTTGTTATCATAGAGTTGCATATAATATTCTCTCATAATTATTTTTATCTCCCCTGTATCTGTAGTTATATTGGTATGTCTGCCTTCTCATTCCTAATCTTGTGTAATTTTACTCTCTCTCTCCATTCTCCATAATTGGACTCACGAGGGTTTTTTTTTCTATTTTATTAGCCATTTCAAAGAACAAGCTTTTGCATTTATATATTCTTCCCACTATTTAAAATTTTTTTCTATTTCATCAATTTCAGTTCTTAACCTTATGAATTCCCTTTTTCTTGTTTCTTTTGTTGTTTCTTTTCCTAATTGCTTGAAACAAGTACTAAAAACGATGCTATGTTTAGTCTTTGCCCCCTCTAATGGAAGTATTTCAGGTTGTGTGTTTCTAAGCTGTGTTAACCTTAGCGTGTGTGTGTGTATATATATCTATATGTATATATACATACATACATATTTGATGTGGACTGTTTTAAAAGTCTTTATTGAATTTGTTCCAATATTGCTTCTGTCTTTTGTTTGTTTTGGCTGCAAGGCATGTGGGATCTTAGCTGCCCGACCAGCAATGGAACCCACACTCCCTGCATTGGAAGGTGAAACCTTAACCATTAATAAGGGAGCCAAATACACTTTATAAGCAAATTTAGAACATTGCTGCATAACTCTTGGATTGAAGAGAAAAATCAAGAGAGAAATTACATACTATCTGGGAAAAGAAACAAGGGAAAAAATGGTGAAACACATACTAGGGACTTGCCTGGTGGTCCAGTGGTTAAGATTTCACCTTCTAACGCATGGGCTTCCCTGGCGGCTCAGACGGTAAAGAGTCTGCCTGCAATGTGGGAGACCCAGGCTCAGTCCCTGGGTCGGGAAGATCTCCTGGAGAAGGGAATGGCAACCCACTCCTGTATTCTTGCCTGGAGAATCTGATAACCCACTCCAGTGTTCTTGCTTGGAAAATCCCATGGACAGAGGAGTCTGGTAGGCTATACTGTCCATGGGGTCACAAAGAGTCAGACACGATTGAGTGACTAACACTTTCACTCTATTGAATATGGCTGGAGCATGAAGCCTGTGAAAACTTCACTCTTATGTTCTTGAATCTGATAATATTTTCTTGTCAGCCTATTGTATACTGATTTTCCTCAGTGACCTTTGGGCACATGAACAGGGATTCACTATTTGATTAAAAAAAAAATATATATATATATATGTAAAAATGTATAAAACTATGTATTATATATCCATTCACAGTTATTGTTTGCATTATTCAATTCTGTGTTATTACTTTGTTGTTTTTTAATTTTAAATATACATAAAAGGAGAGAGATAATACATAAAAGCATCCATCACCAAGATTCAATAACTGTACATTTTGCTACATATGTTTTTTACTGAGGTATTTATAATTAAATTATAGGCTTAATTTCACCCCTAGATACGAGTTTGCCTCTTTACTAAAGAAGGACTTTTCCCTACTTAACCATGATACCATTACTGTACCTGAGAAAAAACAACGATGTTCTATAATATAAAACTCCATCCATAGTCAAATTTCCCTAATTGTCCCTAAAATGACTTTTACAAATCTGATTTGTTCAAACTAGGATCGAGTCAATGGCCATGCAATATATTTGATTGCCTCATAACTTCCAACTGCTTTTAAATTTCTAATACTCTTGTCCATTTCTCACAAAAATGTGCAGTTTTTTCTCACTATAATTTTATCTTTATCAGGTTTTCTTTCCTTTACTAAGAGGTTGCACTTAGATATTTAGTTCTTTTTTGTTGCTGTTGTTGTTTTAAATACAGGCTTATGACTGCATACCACTTTATTGTATAACATTCTAATGTATCATATATAATTATTTTAAACCATGTTGAGATTAATATCTGCCAGTCCTACTTTATACTTTGTTTTCATCTGCTTTATCCTTATAGATGTTTTCCCAGAAACATATTTTATCTTTTAATATTTATTTATTTGGCTGTGTCAAGTCTTACTTCCATCGTGTGGAATCTTTCGTTGTGGCATGCATACTCAGTTGCTCTGTGGGACATGGGATCCTAGTTCACGACCAGTATTCAAAACTGCAGCCCCCACATTGCAAGCCAGATTCTAAACCACAGGACCACCAGGGAGGTCCCTCTCAGCAATTTATTTTAAGTGTTTAAAATATTATTTTGTTTCAAGTGCATTTCTAATAAACAGCTGACAATTGGCCTTCCTTCCTTTTTCTTGTTGAACCCCATGTGAAAGGGTCTGACCTTCCATGGGAGAACTCAATTCTTTCCATTTAAGATATGAATGCTTACATATATAATGTAATTCCTGTGAGATGATATTGTTGATTATTTTGTATCATTGTTTCTTCCTCACTTTTGATGGCTTGATCAAGTTACTGTTCCTTCCATCTTCCCCTGTCTTAAATCTGAAAGTCCCCACTTAGGCCCTTCTCTCACCTGTCTCCCCCAAATTCGTATGTTGAAGCACTCACCCTCAGAGTAGCTGTTTTGGAGATAGAGCTTCTCGGGGGGTAATTAAGGTTAAATGAGGTCATAAGGGTGGGTCCCAGATCCAGGAGGATTAGTGTCCTTCTAGGAAGAGACACCCAAACTCTCTCTCTCTCTCCTCCCCCTCCTTCCAGCACCTGCACAAAGAGGTCGTGCGAGCACCCAGCAAGACGGCAGCCATCACAAACCAAGGGGCAAGACTTCAGAACAAAACCTGTCTTGCAGGCCCCTTGATCCCAGACTTCCAGCCTCCAGAAACAAGTATGTGTTGTGTAAGCCTGTGGCAAGACTGGTATTTTGTTATGCTCGCCCAAGTGGATAGACCCTAAGATTCCTTCTATTGCATTGATGGTCACCCCCCTTCCCTGTTTCCCACATCTCGCTACTTTGAAAATAAGATACCAACTATTCCACACAATAAGATGTTCTATTTTTCTGCTAATTATTCCCCCTCAGTCTAAGAAGATGACCCTTCCAGACGTCTTTTATTTTCTTCCTTTCCCCTCTCCCTCCAAGATGAGATCCTTACAGTTTATCATTTGCCCCCCTGGCCATAACTCGTAGCTACTGCTGAGCTACGACTTTTATAAACAGACTATCATTAGAATTTTTCCTTCCAGTACAGACCTTCAGTTTCAGGAACCCTTACTTAGCACTTAGATGGCACAGTCTGAGACAGGTCTATCCTTATTCATTTTTGTTTAATTTACCCACATATCAAGGTCTGCTGCTCACCACTATGTCTTTCCCTTTTCATTTTTCTTCATTCTCTGGGCTCTGTCCTGTCTCCTTTATTTCCAGATTTGAGTCTTCTCTCGAGTCTCTTTTTTTTTCAGTTCTTTGGTTTTTTTTTCAGAAGGGGTGGAGAATAGACGAGAATTTGGAAAGTGTCATTGCTGAATCTTCCTTCGCCTTCACAGGTGAGCAGTAACTTACCTGGGGACAGGATGCTTGGGCGAAGGTCTATGCTGGGTGTGAGGGTGGACAGACGTCTTTTGGGTTGGCCTCCAGATGTGATGGAGGAGGTTTCTGGGCAGAATCCTTTGGGACCGTGGTGAGATCTGCCAGGTTCCCTCTCCCTGTCAGGGATCATGGGAGCCTAGGGCAGGGGAGTGCCTTCCAGCCTGGGCCTCAGGGGACCAAGTGCATAGAGCTACTGTCAACTCAACACGGGCAGGAAACAGCCTTTGTGATCTGAACGGCTGATTTTGTTTTTAATTTAAAAATTGTTCTGGTACTGATGTGTCTTAGTCAGCTCAGGCTGCTGTAAGAAAATACCGCAGTCGGTGGTGGGGGTGAGGGGAATGGCTTAAACAGCAGACACTTATCCCTCACAGTCTGGAGGCTGGGGAGTCCAAGATCGGGCACTGGCAGGCCCGGCACCTGGCAGGAGCCCTCTTCCTGGTTTGCAGATGGCCCATTCTCATCCTGTCCTCACATGGCCGAGGCGGCCGTGGGGGAAGTAGTTTCTGGTCTCCTCCTCTTTCTATAAGAACTCTAATCCCGTTTGGGGCCCCACACCCATGACCTCATCTAAACTTGTTACCCCCCCCAAAAGCCCCACAACCAAGTGCCATCACGCTGGGGGGTAGGGTTTCAGCAAATCAATCTGGTGGGAGGGTCACAAGCATTCAGCCTATAACATGCTGTATAAACTACCCCATCTGACTGATTCAGAAGCCATTTGGATATGAGATGTTCTCACTCTCCAAGTATAATTCTCTCCTTCCTGTTGGGCTCTGGCCCCTCCCCCCACATCCCCACCCAGGTGGTATGATTTTTCTTTATCAGCAATTTGGGGGCTAAGATCTGATAGCAGAATGTTTTCTGGTTCCCAATGTTTGTCTGGTTCCCCAAGAAGCAGATGTTGAAATGCAACTAAACACACAAGAAATTTACTAGGGAGGACACTTAAGTGAGGGGTTTCCCAAATGGCTCAGTGGTAAAGAATCCACTTGCCAATGCAGGAGACACAGGAGACGAAGGTTTGATCCCTGGGTTGGGAAGATCCTCTGGAGGAGGAAATGGCAACCGACTCCAGTATTCTTGCCTGGAGAATCCCATGGACAGAGGAGCCTGGCGGGCTACAGTCCATGGGGTCGCAGAGTCGACATGACTGAGCATGCAGAGCATGCATGCACACTTTGAGAGGAAATGGGGAGGGAGCTGGGAGAGCCATCACACCGTGATCCCACTTAACTGAAAGAGGGAGGGAAGAAAGGATCGTAGGTGGAAACTGAATACTCAGTCAAATCCTGCTGCCAAAGGTGCCTGCTCAGAAAAGGCAAATAGACAGGGGATGAAGCGAGGCCTGGGCCCAGAGTCTGGCCTGACCCTTCTCCCGATGCTCTCCACTATAGCTGAGACGCCTGCCGTGCAAGCCAGACCTCAGGTCAGTATGGCCAAGCATGGCTGCACAGGAGAGGACGCAGGGCAGGGTGCACCGAGTTGTAGACAGTGCTGCGGTTGCAGGATCACGGAGGCGAGCACGTACACAGTGACTTGGTCGTGATGTGTAAGCTTCCTGACCTCACCTCTGTGCCTCCAGGGCCTGGACCAGGAACTGGCCGAGTAGATGCTTAACAGACACTCGTGTCAAGAAAGAATGAACACCGGTAGCTCTATTCTGGTCTCAGATTCTAAGATGAAGTCTAGGGGAGAGAGAGACTCTGGGGTGGGAACATCAAAGAGGAGTTCATCTGGACCAAAGTCGGGGACTCTTACCCCGATAGTCTCAGCCCCACCCAGCATCTCCCCGCTTCTTTCTGATCTGCCCCCACATCGTCCCACCTCTTTGATGCCTGCATCTCCCCTTCTTCTCTCTGATACCCCCAGGCTCTCTGCCCTTCTCTCTGGTCCTCCACTCCCCCCTCTTTCTTTCTGATGTTCCGATCTTCCTGTTCCAGCCCCTGCTCTGCTGGATTCAAAATCGCAGGACAGTGGTGCAGGAGTCAACAGTGCCCCAGCACTCAGTGAAGAAACAGTAGCCTATGAGAGTGAAAAAGAGTGAAAGTCTTAGTCACTTGGTTGTCTGCCTCTTTAAGACCCCATGGATGGTAGCTCTCCAGGCTCCTCTGTTCATGGGATTCTCTAAGCAAGAATACTGGAGTGGGTTGCCTTTCCCTTCTCTGGGGGATCTTCCTGACCCAGTGATCAAACCCGGGTCTCCTACATTGCAGGTAGATTCTTTACCATCTGAGCTTCCAGGGAAGTCCCAGCTTATGAGAGAGTGAGGTTCAAAGCTGGAGACAGAGACAAACACAACCAGCTCACCTGTGCCACTCACTCTGCTAAGGGCAAAACACATCACATCCCCATTTCACAGATGAGGAAACTGAGACTCAGGTGAAGTGACAGGCCCAAGGTCACTCAGAACCATCCAACTCCAAAACCAAGTGGCTTACTCTACCCCTACCCCAAGCTCAGAGACTGTGCTGGTGTGGTGCCTGGCTTTTCATCCTCATCCCCACCTCCAGGCTGGAGAGCTCCCCAGGCACACTGTGGGGCTGATACTGCAGGAAGGGGGTGCCCCACACCATCCAATGAGGGGGTGTGCCTCAGCTCCCTCCCTGCTCAGTGCACACATGGACTTCTGTGAATGTACGGGTGAATTGAATCTTTCTCTCAAAGCCTCAGAGAACCTTCATGATCTGGCCCAGCCTCCTACCCCCCTGGAGGCTTGGAGCCCTGCCCTCTGAACTCACCTTGTGCCAACTTCCCCTGGGCTTACATCCCAGTCACATCTGCCTTCTGGCTTTTCCCTGAATAAGCCAAGGTCCCTCCCCTGGCCCCAGGGCTTTTGCACAGGCTGTTCCCTCTGCTTAGACACTTTTTCCTGAATCCGAACATGTCATTCATGTCTCCAGTTTCAATGCCATCCCTGACTTGTTGTTCAGTTTCCAAGTCATGTCTGACTCTTTGTGACCCCATGGACTGCAGCATTCCAGGCCTTCCTGTTCCTCATATCCTCTAGGAGTTTGCCCGAATTCATGTCCATTGAGTTGGTGATACCATCCAACCATCTCATCCTATGTCACTCTCTTCTTCTGCCCTCAATCTTTCCCAGCATCAGGGTCTTTTCCAATGAGTCAGCTGTTCACATCAGGTGGCCAAAGTATTGGAGTTTCAGCTTCAGCATCAGTCCTTGCAATGAACATTGTTGATTGACCCTAAAGGTTGATTTTCTTTAGGATGGACTGGTTGGATCTCCTTGCAGTTCAAGGGACTCTCAAGAGTCTTCTCCAACACCACAGTTCAAAAACATCAATTCTTTGGTGCTCCATCTCTGACTACTGCCCCCACTAATGTCCCTCTGTCCAGCACACATTTCACCGTCCCATGTTTTTCACCGTCCTGCAATCACCCATCCCTGGCTTTACCCTGATAGTTAACTGGTTCATTGTTCACTCTCCCAGCAGGACGGCTGTTCCGTGACAGCAGGGATCTTGCTACTGGCTCCCTAACACCCCTGGAGGCAAGAGCTGGATTGTTAAGCTAGTAGACCCCCTGGAGACGCTCCGGGGGATGGGCGCTGGACCTGGCCTTGGGGCCCTGGTAGGTGGATGGTGTCCCAGCCCTGCTGACAATGATGACTTTGTGATCTCCCATAAGTGCCTGGACTTCTTTGGGCTACTGCCTCCTTATTTGTCAAATGAGGAAGGAATCCTAACTGCCAGCATCCCTTCCGGCACTGTGGGAAGAGGATCAAACCCTGGACAGTGTTCTACAATGCGCGCATCCTCAGAGCGTTCACTGTGCCTGCTCCACACTCAGAATGAGAGAGCTGGGCATCAGCCCTTCCCACAGCCTGGGGACTGGCAGGCAAAGTCCCCTCTGCCGGGAAGCCCTCTGGGGACCAGAGTTGAGTCTGGTCTGGGTGCCCACACCCTCGTGTGACCCAGAGGTCTCCAACTCCAGACCTGCCATCTCCTGTTCACTTTGCAGTCACAAACTCCCAGTCCCCGCCTGGCATGGAGGCCCCCAGGCTAGCAAGCGCTATCAGGGCAGACAGCAGCTCAGGGCAGAGAAAGCCCCTCAGAAGCTCCAGACCCTGCAGAGCCCCACTAGGCGGTAATTCAACTCTGGATGTTTCCTGAGCCCTACTCTGTACTGGGGACTCAGGTCAGACAAGCCCTGTCCTAGGACTCTCACGTCCTGGACCAAAGCAGGGGATGGAGCAACAGTGCTGAGTACAGGACTGTTTGCACAACAGCACATGGGCTATGCTCTAGACCCAGCCTGAGCCAGGAGGGCTTCCTGGAGGAGGCACCCTGCCCTCTCTCCCCTCCCCTGAGAGGGTGACGAGCTCTGTGATAATACACAGGATACACCTGCAAGTCCCCAAAATAGCAGCGGTGCGTACAGAGATGCCGCATTCTTACTGCGAAATCGCTGCCATCTCGGCTGCGTTTGCAAAAATACCTTCTGCCACACAAAGGTGAAAATGGCAGAGGCGAGAACCAGGCTTCGGAAAAGGAAAAATATTTAAACACTTTCCTCGGGGATCTTTAAGCTCTCGGCACGGGGACAGTGATGGTGCTGTGTGACTGGGCTAAAGTTAGCTCCCACCAGGGTAGCTGGCTGCAGGCAGCGTCTCCACCGGGAGCGTGTGGTGGCTGGCACGGCTCCTCGGCCAGCAGGCAGGGCGTGCGGAGAGGAGGGCGGTGGACCCACACTGCGTGCCCCCTGCCCCCCATGGGCACCACACACGCCTGCCTGCACTGCATCTGGACGGATGGGGCACCTCCATCCTTGCCAACCAACCCGGGGGTGTGCAGAGGGGGTCACTCACTGGCCCGTGGTCACAGCAGGTGGAGACGACAAGCCTGGAATTGGGATCCCAGACACCCGACTCGGAAGGCTGTTCCACAGTTGAGTGCCGTTAGGGTCCGTCTGGGAGAATCGAGTTTGCGAATGAAGAAGAGAGCCTGGTCACACCACGTGTGCACCTTGCAGACAGGCTGCTTCCATGGAGATGGTCCCCAGCCTGGCTTCCACACCCCGGCTCTGTCCCTTCCCCGTGCTGGACAATTTCCAGGTGTTCCCGTTCAATGACAGCAACTACCGCATGAAACAATCGTGCCTCACACCCAAGTTCAAGCTTTCTTGATGTCCCTTGGTTAGAGCATTCTCCATAAACTATTGTTTCTGTTTATTCTTAATAGCAGGAGATTTTTTTTTAGATTTCTTATTTTTATTTATGTTATCATTTTTATTACGAAGGAGAAGAGCTGGGTTCAACAGATGTTGAACGTCTCTCTATGGGTGTTTAACCGTCTAATTAGTTCAGGCCCTGGGTGATGAGGAGGTGACCAAGAAAGGTCACCGATGCCGTTTCCTGGCCACCGCTATGTCGTTCTCAAATCCATTTCATTCATCTAGTCAGCAGACGCCCAGGAGCCTCTGCTCTGCCAAGTGCTGGGTACCCAGCAGCGGAGGTCGGGGATAGGATGGCCCTCCCCCTGCCCAGGAGCCCCGCTGTGGGCATGGACACAGGCCCTCCCATCTCCTGGGCCTGCTTTGGGAACAGCCTCCCGCAGGTATTGGCCCTGCTGCCCTGGCCTCGGTTAATGAGACCCTCCTGGTGGGCACAGGGTTCGGGCTCATCCATCTGTCCCCCTCGGGAGCTGTCAGCTGGTGAAGCTAATGCTGATGGCCTGATTGATCCTGGCAGCCCTGGGGCTCCGAGGGGAAGGCGATGGCGCTATTTATGGATCAGGTGTGGAGCTGGGCAGTTGTTCAGGCCACATTAAGAAGCCTGAAATCCATTAATCACGTTTTCTCCAGTAAAGCAAGGGTGTGTGTGCGGCGGGCAGTGGGGGCCGTCCTTGGTTTGAAGGAAGGAGCCTTGGCCTGGCCTTGCCTCTGCCCTCATTTGCATGTCAGCCTGGGTCCCAGGGAGGGCTGGCCAGCTCCTCATCAGCTAGATGAAATTCCCACTCTTAAAAGTCTTCTAACTCTGGGGGCACATCCGGAGCCCCGATTCCGCACACCGATTGTTCCTGCAACAGTTTAGAGTGTGATCTCTTTGGCGTCTTTGCCCACACAGCTGCAATTCAAGACCTCACTGCACACAGAGAACCCTGGGGCTCAGAAACCTCAGGTGAGATCCCCTAGGGCTCACATCTCAGGGAGGAGCCCCACCCAGTTTGGGGCTCACGTCCTCACATCCACCTGCTGACTGACATTCTGGGCAGCTGGAAGTGTAACAACCAGAAGCTCACGGGCTGTGACAGTCCACTCTCTGAACGACCTCCCTGGCCCTTGAGACATCCTGGAACCTTCTGGGCAGACTGAGCCAGGCCCAGCCTCACTTTCCCTTTTGTGTCATGGCTCTACCTCTTGCGTCTCAAAGCCCCTTCCTGCCCTCCTTCCCCGACTCTCACCACGTCAGCCCTGCGGCTGGCCCTGGCATCTCTGGGTCTAATCACAGAGCCAGTGAAGTCACTGTGAGCCCTTCCCGGGTACCAGGGACTGAGCTGACCCTCCCTCTTCCTTCGCAGCCTTGCTGCCATCATCCTGGCCCAGCCTGCTTGCCTGGGCTGGAAGAGAAAGGCATGGCCTTCCAGCTCCCAGCACATTCCACCAAACATCTGCCGTCATGGTCACCGCCCTGAGCGTGGAGCCTTGGCTTCACCACCAGCCAGTGGGATGACGGTGGTCTCACAGGGTCAGCACAAGTACTTGATGCCCCAGCTCAAGCCGAACACCCAGCAGGTGCTCGAGAAAGACTCCCTCAGGACCATCACAGCAGGGGCCATACACCACTATCATGGTGCCACTCTCAATCAAGAGCTTCTCATGGCCCCCTCTGTCCTCCTACAATGGGTGTAAATTCTTCTTTGCTATGGGGCCAGATTGGTGATGGCTCTGAAAGGAAACAGGTGAATGTTGAGCCCAGAATGAGCCCTGTGTGTATACCTGTGTTCAAGATTCTCAGGCTGTAACAACAGATCCTGACCTAAGACAGGGCTGGGGTTGATTAGCAATGTCTGCCATGGGCCAGGGTCAAGGGAAGGCAGCCTGTATGCCAATATCGGTGAGCCCAGCCACTCCCCTCTTGAAGCTCACTGCTTCCTGTTTGAGCTCTTGTTGCTTCCTGCTCTCTCTTCCACCTTTGTCTTTTGTGTCCTTTCTCCTCCTCCTTCATTGCACTGGACCCCCAGGGGCATCAGAGTCAGGGCCTAAACCTTGGGCCCTTCGAGGTCCTGGCAGGTAACCACCTTAGCCATCTGCATAGCTTTTGTTTTTCTTTTACTCTTTTGCATGTAGTTCTTCCTGCCCTCCTATGAGAGATCTTGCTTGGGGCAGTGACCTCAAACCTACTGGCACATGAATTCAACTCTGCTCTTTAGTCTTTAAAACATTTATTGTATACCTTGGGGCTCCCCTGGTGGCTCAAACGGTAAAAAATCTGCCTGCAATGCAGGAGACCTGGGCTCTATCCCTGGGTCGGGAAGATCCCCTGGAGAAAGGGAATGGCTACCCACTCCAATATTCTCGCTCGGAGAATTCCACGGACAGAGGAGCCTACTGTGTGGCAGGTCCGGTGTGACTGAGTTGAGGCTGGCATGGCCCCTGCCCTCAAGGCGCTCACGCACTGGCAGGGGAGATGTGACTGGCACCGAAGGGGTCCCGGGATATAAATAAGTGCAGGGATGCGGGTGCCTCATCCAGCCTAGGGACAGGGGAAGCTTCTGGAGGAGATGCCAGAGCTGGATCTTGACGACAAGGAGATGAGAGCCTGAGGAGGGCAGGGAACTGTAATGCGGCAGAGGGAACATCGTGAGCAAAGGCACAGAGGAGTGAAGACCGGAAGAGGCAGCAGCCCTGGACGCCGGCCCCACCCCACGGTGGACGACCCACAGATACATCGCTGATAGGGAAGGGGCGTTGGACCCGGAGTGAGGTCCACCTGACTCACTGCGGGGCCAGAATAAACTGGCTGGCCCACTACCCTGGGTAAGACAGGGTAGTGATTCTAACCCCAGGGGCTCTGGACACCCCACCATGTGTAGAGAACTGAGAAAACAAGTAGGCAGTAGACGGAGTTATAAAACCATGACGTTCTCTATTATCTAATCAGATACACCTGGCTTTACTAAGGAAGACACTGCGGTCCAGGGATGCTCAGGGACAGTTCCCTGGAGGAGCACAGACAAGTTGCCAGCACACAGGCACCAGCCTGCTCAGGTCTCCTGGGGACCAACTCACACTGGCCTAAACCAAAGAGTGAATGAAGCATTTGCTCCCGGGAGATGGCCTGCAGCTTCCCTCCACCTTGACACCTCAAGAAATGCTTTTCCTGGGCTCTCATTGGCTAGGAGGTGAGCCACGCCCAGCCAATCACTGAGGACTAGGGGAACCTGGCCAACTGGCCACACCTGAGCTCTGGATCCACCTCTAGGCTGAGCTGGAGTTCGTGTTCCCAGACCACAGAGGCAAAGAGGGAGGTGGTCTCTGCAGACCCACGTCCAGCAGCCTAACTGCTTTCTGGACTGAGCAACCCACAGCGCTATAGCTGAGCGACAGCCTTGGGGAAGAGTGGCTGGGGCCAGGGAAGGTGTCAAGACCCAGGCTCTGCTCCAGGGAGCTCACCTCCCCCTGTGGGTCAAGACCATGGCAGGACAGGGCAGGGGGAGCCGTTGTGGGTGCTGGGGGGCCAGACCAGGAAGCCTTCCTCTTTCTCCCTTCCCCCACCAAGAACCCTCCAGAGGCCCAGCTCCTAGGCTTGTGTCTCTGGAGTCCAAAGGCTGTATTTGGAAGGGGAGAGGAAAGAAGGGCCCTTGTCTGGGACTCTTCGTGGCACTGTGAACTTGGGGTCGGAAGGCAGCCAGCCAGGTCCTTGAAGGAACGCAGGACAGAAGCCAGGAGGAAGTTCAGTGCTGGTTCTGGACCCAAATTGCCTAACGTCCCTGGGCACGTGCTCCTCTCCCGTTGGAAGCGTTCCCATCTATAAAACAAGCGGTTCGGACTAGTTTCTCTCTGACGTCCCTTCCAATGCTGCACACAAGGCTGCTCCGTTTGCCTGAAAGGTTGTCTGTAAACTGAATAAAAAGTGGCTCCCTACAAAGCTTGGAATCCGTGGGTGGACAGCTTCCCATTCCCCGCTCCCGCACTTGCCAGGGGTTTCTACCAGGGGTTGACTCAAAGCCGGCGACCTGTGGGTCGGAGTCCACTGCCCCCTGGTGGCGTCCGGGCGGCTTCCGGACGGCGTGGGCCCGACGGCTGTGACTCAGGGGTGGCACCGCGGCCGCGCGGCGGGAGGCCCGGCTGGGGTTCCGCCGTGGGCCGAGCCGCCACGGCGCAATTAATTACCAGCTGCTGGGAATCCTTGTCGCCCGCTCGCGGTGACTCACCGGGTGGCCAGGCTCATTCGCTGAGCGCGGGGGCCTCGGTTTCCAAAATGAATTTTGGGGAGAGTGCCCGCTAGGGGGTGGGGCTCCCCGCCCCCACGCCCGAGGGCGAGCTCGGACCCAGCGGGGACCCAGCGGCCCAGAAGTCGCCCGCAGCGCGGGTTCCCTTCCCCGGTACGCACGCCCGGGGCGCAGCCACCCGCAAGTCCCCAAAATGTGATGGACAGCATTCCAGCCGGGGAGCCTCCGTGGGTCCCCAGACTCGCTCGACCCTGAGTCCTGTGGACAGGGAGCCCAGCACGGCCCGAGGGGATGATCTGCAGGGATCTGGGCTCTTGGAGTGAGCTGAGCGAGGGTTGAGTTTAATTCCCTGGCCCAGAGACCGTGGCTAGCTTCTGCCCCGTTTTTTTTTTAGCCCGCCGCCCGGGGGGAGGCGCCCCTTCCCCCAAGTCTCCCGTTTCTTGGCCGAGGTCCAAGGGAAGGGGCGCCCAGGGGTCTCCGCGACTCCCGCTTGCCCCTTTGGGCTCCATTGCTCAAAAGGCGATTAAAGGGGCTGATGGTCGAGGGAAACTCCCTCGACGACCTGAGGGAAGATGCGGGGAAAGAGGGCAAAGGAGGCTGAAACAGAAGGTGAGTCAAGGCGAGCGAGGGCCCCTCTCTGGGCTCAGGGAGCAGCTGCGCCCAGGCCGAGGCCCGGGCTTCCTCCCCAGGCTGGCCGGGAGAGGCGCCGTCGCGAGGGGCGGGGAGCGGCGGGGAGGGTCAGGGTTGAGTTCCGGGGACACCCCGCGCCCAGCCTCGGGGAACTAAGGAGTGTTTCTCGGAAAAGCAACAGGAAGCGGACAGGGGAACGCGGCGTCCTCCCCAGCGCCCCCATCCCAGGAGCGGCGGCTCCTGCCATCCTCAGCACTCTCTCCGGGGCACAGCTCAGGTCGGCCGAGGCTGGGCCGACCGGCCGGCGGGATCCCAGCGCGCCAAGAGGAGGTGCATCCAGACCCGTGACACACGCCCTCGGCCAGGTGGCTGCCCCTGGGGGGAGCCGCGAGCGGCAGCGCGCTCCTCTCGGGCGCCCGCGGACCCGCCCCTCGTGCGCCCACTCTCCGCCGGATTTCTCCTCTCCCTTAAGCTGCCTGCCTGCCTTCTCCGGCTGCATGCCGTCTCTGCGCCCGAGCACGGGTCTCTCAAACTCTCTGCCTCTCGGGGAGGTGGACTCGAGCCGCCCGAGCAGCCTCATTTATCCTCCCACCCCCCGCCGAAACCTGCCGGCGCTCCGCCCCCCGCCCCCCACTCGGGTGACACCCGGCCCTCCGCCCGCCTCCGCCCCCTCCCCGGTGCCACCGGGCGCCCCTCCCCGGCCCCCTCCGCGTGCGCCCTGCGCCGCGCTCGGTCTGCAGCGGGAGCCGCCGCCGCGGCTGCCTCGCCAGCTGGCTGGGGACCAGGCGGGAGGTGGCGCACCCAGGAGGCTGCGGGAGGGGGGAAGGAGGGAGGGAGGCCGGGCCTCGGCGTAGCCCGGCCCCCGCCCCCCGTGGCCCTCCCGCCGGAGCCGGGCTACCACGCGCGCGCGCGCGCGCACACACACACACACACACACACACACACACACATACACACACACGCGCGCCCGCGCGCGCATACATACACTCACTCACACGGGCACACATACGCACAGACACACGCACACACACTCGGGCTCCCTCCGGCGCGCACGCACGCAGCGCTCCAGGCAGACCAGCGCTGCGGCCGCCTCCCCGGACGCCTGGACGCCGGAGGGCCCCGACCCCGGCGCGGCTCATGCGCCCGCGCCCACCCCGCATCTCCGCGAGGCCCGCGGGACCCCTCCCGCCGCCGCCGCCGCCGCGCCCGCCGCCCCCGGAGGAGCGGACTGGCCGACCGCCGCCGCGCCGTCCCCCGGCCGCCCCCGAGGCCGCTCCGCCGCGGGCCCTGCCGCCCGGGGGCCGCGCCCCGCTCCCGCGCCTCGGGGGCTGAGCCGAGCAAACTTCGCGGAGTGGCCGACGCCTGGCGGGGACCCCGCCGCGTCCCGGCGCGCTCGGGTGGACGCAGGGCGCTCGGACCTCCGGGCAGCCGGCCGCCCCGCCCGCGGCACCTGCTCGGCCCCTTCCCCGCTCGCTGGGGACTCCGGAGACGCCGCCACTTCGCAAACTTTTTCACCCCCCTTCGAAGGGGGGCGCGGAGGGCTAAAGGGGGAAGGAGGTCCCGCGGGGCGCGCGCAAACCTGCGGGCTCCTAGCTGGGCGCCGCCTCCCCGGAGCCGGACCCGGAGGGGCGCGGGCCCCGGCGGCCGCGCTCCGGCTCCCGCTCCCGCCCCTGCTTTTCCGGCGGGAGCGGGGGGCGGGGTGCGGAGGGCAGCGAGGCCCTCGCAGTGCCCGGCGGGGCCGCCGTGCATGGCCCTGCGCAGTGGGGCGGGCTGTTTTGGCCGGGTCTGGCGCAGGGTGTCGGGGCTCCCGGACTCCTGGCCCCGGCGCTCCAGCAGCCTCCTGTGCCTGTCCGCCTTCTCGCCGGAGCCCGGGCCCGCGCCGCCCCTGCCCCGCCAGCCGCCTCGCGGTGGCAGCGGCTGTGGCGGCCCCGGCGGAGGGGGCCCCCCCCAGCCTCCCCGCCCCCCGCCTCCCCGCTGCTGCTGCTGCTGCTGCCGCTTACAACTTGGAGGCGGCGGCGGCGGCGGAGGAGGCGGCGGCGGCGGCCGCCGGGCGCTGCAGTGGGACGCGCGCGGCTGCGAGCCTGCGGGACATGCCCCCCGCGCCGGCTCCTTGCTGGCGGCCATGAAGAGGCAGAACGTGCGGACTCTGTCCCTCATCGTCTGCACCTTCACCTACCTGCTGGTGGGCGCCGCCGTCTTCGACGCCCTCGAGTCGGACCACGAGATGCGCGAGGAGGAGAAACTCAAAGCCGAGGAGATCCGGATCAAGGGCAAGTACAACATCAGCAGCGAGGACTACCGGCAGCTGGAGCTGGTGATCCTGCAGTCGGAGCCACACCGCGCCGGCGTCCAGTGGAAATTCGCCGGCTCCTTCTACTTTGCCATCACGGTCATCACCACCATAGGTAAGAGCTGGGCGCGCCGCCGCCCGGCTCCCCGCGTCCCGGGAGGAGTCCGGGGAGGCGGCTGAGCGCGCAGCGCAGGGCTGGGTGCGGGGCGCCGAGGGTTAAACGCCGCCTGTCGCCGGCGAGGGGGGTGGCCCTCCCCGCAGCGCCCCCTCCTCTCCGGGAGCCCCCCGCCTCTCCTGCGCCTCCTTGCCGGCCTCACCCCTCGCGGACCCCACCCGGGGCTCTCCTCCGCGCCGGTGTCTGGACCGGGCGTGCGAACCCGAAGCGAGCGTGCCGAGCCTGGAGGGCGGAGGCGCCACTTTTGCGAAGAGAGTGGAGCGCTAAGAATAATCCCGTAGCAGACACCCACCCACCCACCGCCCCGGCGCGGGCTGGGCTTCGCGGGGCTCCAAGCCTTACACTTACTACCTCTCTCGGAGTTGGAGAGGGCTGGCTTGGCACCCGCGGCGCGGAGACAGACTCAGATGGCCCGGGCACTGCTCTTGGAGCGTGGGAGGCGCTGACCCTCGCCAGCCTTCTCCGAGCCCACATCTCAGCCTTCCTCCCTCCAGGCTCCTCTTCTTCCAGAGCTGGAGCCCGGTTGTGCCAGGCCCCTGGGAGGAGAGTTTGCTGTTTGGTGATGTGGGGGGCGGGCGGGGGGGAGAGACTGAGGGGCTGTGACAGCCCGCTGAAAGGCTCTAGGAGGGCGGGGGCTGGGGTGGGGTGGGAACAGGACCAGTCCACCCCAGGGCTGTGACGGTGGGTGAGGCAAGTGTGCTTATTGCTGAGAAGGTGGGGAAGTTCTGGCCCGGTTCAGGGAGAGATGTACCATTTGGTACATCCTGTGGGTCCTGAGCCCAAAGGCACTCCCCACCAAGCAGTCTCTGGGAGGTTCCTAGGGCAGGACCCCCACTGAGGCCTAGGGGTTTGGAAAACTTGTGTCTATCACACTTTGAAACGTGTGGGAAGGATCAGGTCACTGCAGCCCAGTGGAGAGGGGGACCCCTCCCCACGGTGGCAGGAGGTAGGGTGGCATCTTTGCTTTGCAACTTGTCCCAGCGCGGCTCCTGGCCTCTCCATGGCCACCTCCTTGGACCTGTCGGGGCCACCGCGTTGGCTCACAGCCATCGCTGTTTTGCCCTCCTCCATTTATTTGTGCCCCTGCACCCTGAGCAAAGGCCTCCTCTTCCCCCATCCTCTCATCATCCCTCCTGCCTGACTTCTCTGGACCTCTTTTTCTGATTTTCCTTCCCCTTGATATTTTCCTTTCTCTGGAAAGCTCTGCATGCTGCAAAAACAGTATTTCTCAGTGCCATATGCAACAGGAAGCGCCAGCACAGGACGGCTTGTCTTTCCTTCTTGGTTGAAAAGACTTTGTAGAGAGTCATCTTGTTTGAAATGTTTAATTCATTGCTGTAGGTTTCTATGTTTTCAGAAGGAAATCGTCCTTCTGTTGTCAGCAAAACCAGCTTTGCTCCCTCTTGCCACACGCCCTTGGCCCTGTGGCCAAAACACAGAAAAGTCCTTCCTTTCCCACCCTGTGCTTCCAGCTCCTGAAAGGGCCAGCCGGCCAGCGTTTCTGTCTTTAAACTTTCAGCGTGAGCTGTGGCCAAGACACACATGTGTGGGACTGCAATCTAGTGGGGCAGGGGCCTGCTTGTGGGAATGTACCTCCCCCTCTCACCAGCTGACCGCCCTGGGGAAGGGGAAGAACTCATCATTCCCAGAAGGGCCTTGAGTGATGTAGACCCGAAACAGATGAAACCTGTGAGCGTGCAGGCCTCCAGGAGTGACATGAGCCCAGGAAACCTCGCTTGGGCTGGTCCTGAGAATTGAATTGCAGCATTGGTGAGATGGTGGTTGGAGTTACAAATCAAACCCAGAGATGGTCCATTTATCTGATCAGGTTCTTGTCGATTGAGTTGATTGATTCTGATTGGCAGTTCTGGACATGTGCTTCTAACAGTTAGGGCTCCAAAGAGAAAGAGTTGAGACATGGTGGCTGAGTGTATCTTAGCCAGAGGTGCGGGTAGGACTCTGGTCAGCACAGGAGAAAAGGCCGCTGATTACTGGGTGACTTTTTCTCAGTTCTTTTGTTGAATTTCAAACTGATTTTCCAGAAAGAAAGGTTGGAATACATGTGTAAGGTTAGGAAGACAAGACTGTCCTAACAGCGCTTCCCTGCCATGGAAGCCCACTGACCGGGCTTGGAACATGAGGCCGGTCAGACCTGGAAGACCGTGGCGCGCGTGGGGTGGGCTGGTTCCTGACTCCCAGCCTCAGTTACCCCCACCTGTAGGAGAGGTGTGGCTTGGTAACACCCACTGGGGTGACTGAAGGGCCAGTGGGCTCCCTCATGCCTGCAGCCACCTGGTACAGCGCTGTCTGCACTTAGTAGGTGAGAATCCGGGAATTTTTACATCAGCCTCAGATTCTCCCCTAAGAAGCTGTTTAGCTCTGAAGAGCTTGCATTTGCAGGAAACCAAGCACCTTTCTAGTTATTTCTGTTTGTTTTCTTTTTTTTAATATAAATGTAAATTAAGGTGCTTCTAGGCCTAGAACAACACCCAGCCCCAAGCCAGGCCCTCTGAGGAGCCGTCTTCTATCCGGTGGTGATGTTGATGAGTCACGTGCGTCTTCGAGGGGTTCTTTTTCATCTCACCTTCAGCGGTTTCTTGAGGCTGTGTGCTCCAGCTTCTAGTTCCAGCCTCCGAGGTGGGGCAGGCGCTACCCGCACTCACTCTGCTGATGAGCCCTGCTTTCCAGATGAATGCACTTATTAGCGCACTTGGTGAAATGGATTTTAAGAACACGTATAATGACCACTTTGCCTTGGATCCGTGGCCGCCGTCTCTGTAAGAGACTTTGCTGGGCTCTCATGCCGACCACAGCCCCTGCTGTCCCGGGAGGCCCGGACTCAGCCCCCTTTGTCCCGAGGAGGGACGAGCACAGGTCCCACTGGCTTTGAGAGGGCAGACTCACTTCCGTAGTTGATCTGGGTCTGGGAGCCGTCTGTCCCCGCTTGCTGCTTTTGAGGTCTGTGCCACTTGTAGCTACTGCCGAGTAGATCATGTTGTTGGTTCTAAATTTGGCAAGCCCTAGGCCTTTGGAACTCTCCATCACATCAAGATGAAAGTCCTTCTGCACACCCTGCCGTGCCTGCCTGATTCGCAGGAGGGTTGGATGCCCTCCCACCCCACTTGCTGGGCTGTCGGGAGGAGCGGTAGGACTAGGCCTGGCAGGGCTGTAGAGTGCCCGGGCTGAGTTGCTCTGCCGGGGCTAAGGCCCGGGTGGGGAAGGAACCCCAACAAACTTGCACTCTTCCTACGGAGGCGCTTGAGGCCAAAATTGTGTCCCACACTCAGCTACTACACCTGACAGCAGCGGGAATCTCGACACTTCTCTTCAGACTCTTCACATCTGTGTTCTAAGCTGTTACCACCTTCGGGATCATTAAGGAAGAAACTGTGCTTAGAATTCTGATCTCATTTGGAGGATCTAAGAGGACAATTTAAAAACTGGTCCTCACAGGGGAAGGAGGGAGTGGAGGACGTGGTTTTATGTTTTTGCTGCTGTTTGGAGGAGGGGAGACTGACACGGGGGGGGATCCCCCTAGCTAAAGGCGGGGTGGCTGCTGCAGGAACCAAGGTGGTCGGCTCAGGGAGCAGGTCTCTGGCGGGGAGTGGGACGCCGTCCCTGCTCAAGGTCCCCTGAGAATGCGGTGGGACATCCCCTTTCCCCGCTCACACACAGGACCTTGAACAGCGTTCTCGCCAAGTGGAAAGTGTTTCCCGCGTCGTCCTCTCGTGCTCTTGGTGCGGTGTTCCATCCATAGTTTACACCCTCGCTGCGCTGCCCCTGCCTGGCCTGTGTTGCCTCTGAGGCTCTGGGACCATCTAAGATGATAAGATAAGATCTGGCCTTGAGGCAGGAGGGGGGCTGGGAAGCCACATAGTTGGGTACAGTCCAGAGGGAAGCGCAGGGAGAGCTGAACTCAGTTAACCCTTCCTGTGCGGCCAGCAGGCAACCTGGGTTGGTGAGCGTCCCCGTTGGCCCTTGTCCTCCAGGATGCTTGTCTTCCCCTCCACCCCTCACTGCCACTGCCCTCAGTGCCTCCTCCAGCTCCAGTGTTGTTGATGCCATTTATTCTGCCCCTGGGGGAAGTGTGTCCTCCCTGGCACCCTGGGTCCCATGCAGAGCCCCGCATGGAGTGGGCACCTCCAGGAGAACCCTGAATAGGAGCAGGACCCCTGAGTACAGGGCTTCCACACACGTCACCCCCGAGGAGGGAGGGAGCATCATCCCACTTTACAGATGAGCAAACTGAAGCCCAGAGGAGGCGGTGTGAACTGGGGCAGAGGGCCCAGAACTCTGTAGTCGGGATTTCCTCACTGCCAGCTCCAAGTACAGATTCCACCAGGAGCCACGGACAGGCCTCTGGGATATTCCATCTGTGTCTTTCTGCTTCTCCCTTTACCTCCAGCAATCCTGCTCAGCCAGACTCAGGTGGAGGCCTGGCCACCCCGCACACAGCGGGCTGGAGGGGAGGGCTGGGGTCTCCTTGTGACCTTCTGTATGGCAATGGGCTGGGTATGGCCACATGAGAGGCTGTGCTGAGCTCCGCCTCCCAGGCCTGCCCAGACCTGGCCTTGCTCTGTGTGGCCCTGGTCCTTCAGGCCTGTTTAACCACGTCCTGAGGGAGGCAGAGGGGTGGGTGCCCTGACTCAGGGCGACCTGAGAGAGAGATGGCTCTCCCGAGGTGTAGGAGACACCACCACGGTGAGGGCTTCGAGATGACAGGTACAATGTGAGGCCCCGTGTGTGGACACCTGTTGTCTTCATCAGCCTCGACTTTCACTAGCTGAGTCTGGGAAGTTCGGACAGGAGGTGAACCAGGCTTCCATGTGCATCTCCTCCCCTGTGGCCCTGTGTCCACATCTCCGCCTGCCCACCCCACGCCCTCCCTCTCCAAGTCCTCCCTGCACCTGTGTTCACACCTGTCCCTGCCCATCCCCATGCACCTGTGTTCACACCTGTCCCTGCCCGTCCCCATGCACCTGTGTTCACACCTGTCCCCGACGTCCTCCCTATACCCATGTGTCACACCCCACACACCCACGTGTGCACCCTTCTTTCCTCCATGCTGTCATTCGCTTACTTGTTCACTCACTCCTCATTGCTCGGAGCATTCACTCAGCTCTGTTCATGGCTCACGCTTTCCTGTATTGGTGGGATGTTACCTAGCTCCTCCCATGTGCAGAGTTGGGTGGGGGCTGCTGTGAGGGGGGAGGTGCATGGCACCCCAGCGGGCTCAGTGAGTGTTAATGCCTCGATGGCAGGGGGTCTTCAAGTTGTTCCAGCCTCATCTTCCCATCTGATCAGCTGATCCCAGTCACTTTTAATTTGAAAATTTTTAAGACATTTGTACGAAAAAGCACACCTATCACAAATGTATTGCTCAGTGATCCCTGTAAACAAACCCTGCCATGCAACCAGAACTGAGCTCAAGAGACAGAACATTGCCAGCCCCCCAAATCCTCCATCATCAGCCAGCCTTTTCTTGAATGCTTCTAGTGACAGGGAGCTCATTGCTTCCCATGTGATGAAGTACGTGTGCCTCAATAAATGTGGAGGTTATTGTGTGAAGTTCTGATGTGGGCCTCCACATGGAAAAGGGGTTTGCATGTTGAGGGCGGGCCTTCTGTCAATGGGCTGGCCAGTCTCCATGATGGTCACTTGAGGAGGGACCAGAAGGTCTCCATATAGAAACTGGAACTTGGGGGTCCAGACCTGAAAGAGGAGAGACAACTCAGCAGCCAGAGTGTGGTGGGTCTGGAGCAGGAGGCATGTGGCGTGGTTCAAGGTGTGATGGGCACAGGGAGCCAGGATGGACAGTAAGGTCCCGGGCACCTGACCTGTGCTCTGACTTACACCAGCTGTGCTAGAGGACCGGGGAAAGCACAGGAGGAAATGAGTGGAATGCTGAGATTAGGAAGCAAGGCCCCTGGGCTGGTGAAGCAGAGGCAGTGGGCACTCTTGAGAGAGTCCATGGGCAACGGGGTCTGGGATGTGAAAGCTTGGGTGAGGGTCTTCTCCTCCAGCTGGTGGACATCCTCCTCCTTGCCACCCATGCGCAGGGCCGGGGGTGTCTGATATTCACTTTCTTAAGGGGTTATGTTCAGAGTTTCCTTCTGCCTGTCCTCACTCTGGGACCTCTACTCGTAGAAAGTTCTCCCTTTCAAACTGAAGGCACTCTCCCTGTGGTTTAACAGCTCTCCGGCAGAAGGGCTGAGTAGGGCTTGGTTCCCTTCCTGGCTTGAAACAGTCTTGGGATTTTGGAGATGGTCCCAGGGCCCCTGAGTTTCTTTCGATAATGCCTTCATAAGCTGGGCCCCTCTCCTCTGAGCAGTTTTGGCACACGTGTGTGCTCTCCAAGTCAGGTCTGATCACGCAGCAAGAGCAGAGAATCACCTCCCCTGGTCTAGCACTATACTTCTGTTAATGCTCCCACTTAGTATGCCAGCTTTTCTGGGCAGCCTCCTCCCTGCACCGAAGAATTCTGAGCTTTTGGCCCCCTCGAACGTCTGTCGTCTGCTCCAAGAGAGCTCTCCTGTAGTCACTGTCTTGAAGTGGGGTGAACCCAGGCCCTGATGTTGATCTCAGAGCATAAAACAGTTATGTGCTGTGGAACCAGAGAAATAGATGATCGATGGAAAGAAATTGCAGCAGGGGAAGATGAGAAAATTTAGGAGCTCCGTGAGTGCATTGGCCCGGCTTGTCAGGACACCGTGAGATGTCTGCCCCTGGGCCTGGGAGACACAGAGCGTCCCCAGCTGGTGACCGTCTGTTGGCTCGGCCACCTTCCCAGCCATGCTCCTTCCTGGTGTCTTGGTCCTGAGCGAGGAGGGGGCCTGGCCGGGGAACAGCTGCTTGAAGGTGGGGCAGCCCCTTGCGCGGGCTTGTCCTGACCTGCCCTCACCCTTGCCACATTCCCAGCCCTGGGAGGGTCCCTGGGTGGTGGCAGTGTGGTGAAGGAGGGGGCCAGACCCAGAGGTGGGTGAGCTGTGGGCTGTGGTGGGCTGGTGGCCGTGCAGGTGTGCTCGGTGTGCAAGGGCCATGCTGGGCCTGGCGTGTGGAGAGCAGAGGGGCCCAGGGCTAGGCCCAACCTCTGGCCTCGGTCTTCCATCCGGAGGTGTGGGTCATGGGGCCGCCTGCCTCCAGAGCCTGAGTGCAGAGGGACTCAAGGGGCCGGCAGATCACGGGGGTCCCCTCGCCTCGAGCAGGACAGCTCACGTCTGCCTGTCCTCGAGGCCCCATCCTGGACACACCCCCTTAACCTGGGCTTCCTCATCCGTGAAATGGGGACGCAGAGCTTGGCGGCTGTGTGGAGCATCAGAGAACATTCCAGAACGTGCAGTGAGAGGCCTCCTCTCCCAGCCCCAGGCTCTGCTGTGATGACAGCGGCTGGCAGGTGCCTCCCGCCTCCCTGCACCGCACCAGCTCTGGGGCCCTGGGACCATCTCCAAATTCCCAAGACTGTTTCAGGACAGTAAGGGAACCACGCTTGGAGTGTCGTCATCACAGCCTCCCAGCCTGGCTCCCTGCCCACCCTCTGGGGGCTGTCCCACCCCAGCCTCTCTCCAGCCCCTGCCCCTGCAGGTTCCTGTCGCCCTGGCCATTGTGGGCGCTGCTCCGTGTCCACACCGCATTAGAGAACAACCCTGGAGATAGCAAACCTTCTGGCCTGCAGCAGAAGGAGGCTGCCATGGTGGGAGGGGGGCCAGGCTGGGGGCTTCTGGAATCATGGGGTCCCAGCCTAGGCTGTAGGTCTTCTCACCCCAGGCTTGTTGGGAAAATGTGACTTCCTGGGAGGCCACCCTCCTCCACCCTGCAGCCGCAGCCACAGCCACCCTTCTGAAGCCCACGCCACCAAATTCCGCTGCCACTGACTCCTTGCACCCCCAACCTCTCGGGTCAGAGCCAGGCCCACCGTTCCTTGCGCAGGGCACCCCAGGTCTGTGTGTGTGCAGCAACCTCCCCAGTGGACACCTGAGTGCCCAGGGCAGGGCTGGACGCCCACTGGTCTCGGGCTTCCCGGGGCCCCGCTCAGGGCACCTGCTGGGGGCCGAGGTTCACGCCTGGTCCCGAGAGCTGGAGAGACTTTGAACTGAGTGCTTAGGGGCCCTCTTCCTGCTTGGCTGGGCCCCGGGGCTACCGGGCAGGTGCAGGACACAGGCCCAGCTTCTTGAACCTCGGCTGTCAGTTTTAGGGAAGATGGCATTTTGGAGACCCATCTCGCTGATGGGGAGCACCTTTCTCCCGCAGCTCGGATGTGTGATCTCAGCCCCCAGGGCCACCACCAGTGACAGGCCCGTGTGAGTCTGCTGGGCACCTGGAGGGGAGAGACACCCACCTGCAAAATAGCCTGGGGCTGTCACGGTCCTGCCAGACATGCGGGGCAGGAGGCCAGAGGCCTCCTAGAGGCCAGTATCACTGGCCTTTGCCCGGGGCCGGGGGGCACAGGTGTTTGCCCTCTGCGGCGTGTTGTCATGGCACCCAGCCCTCCGCCCTGTGGCATCCTTCCTGCCCTTCCAGCCTCCCCCCTCCACCGCCGTCTCCCTCCACCCTTCCCTGGACACCCCTGGTGGGCCGCTCCCACCTGAGACCCTGCCCGTGCTGGTCCCCCTGCCAGGCTGGCCCGTGCACTCACAGGGCGCTGGGGTCCCCCTCGGGTCTGTCCCCTGACACTGTCGGGAGGTGACAGTGGGCCCTGTTGCTGTGCTGGGTCTGTGCACATGAAAGATGCTAGAGGGCTGTGGTCAGGACTCTCATCCCGGTGTCCTGAGCCCCAGGAATGTACTTGCTGGATGCTTGATGACTGACTGCCCGATGGACTATCCGGGACTAGACGTTAGTGAGTGTGAAGCATGTGCAGTGGTGTCTTTGGTCCCCATTGGCCACTTGTTGGAGGTGTGTGAGGGGGCAGGCATCTGGGGTGCAGTGAGTCTTGGGGTGGGCGAGACCTGCTAGGGGGTGAGGGGCAGAGACTGGCGCTGGCAGCTGCTGTGGATGCTGCAGCCCTGGGGTGTCCAGGCTGAGTGGGTCTGCTCCTGGAGCCCGGGCCCCCTGAGTCACTGTGGGCGCACGTCTGCCCCCTTTCTGTTCCCCCCACACCTTCTTACCTTGGTCTTCAGTGCAGCGGAGCTTGGCGGGGATCTGCCTGCTGGCTCTTGGGGGTTCCTTTGGGTACTTCCTGGTGCTCACTGGCAGTGTCCCTGCTTCTGTGGGCAGGAGACCATGACTGCTCATGATCCACGATGAGGATGGCACTGTGAATGCCGTGAAGAGCACAGGCTGTGCCTGGGACCCCGGCTCTGGTCCCCGTGTGACCTTGGGCCAGGGCACAGTTCCCCCCTCCCACCACGGACGTTTGGGGCTGGATGCCTCTTTGCGACTTCCCTGGTGGCTCAAACGGTTAAAGCGTCTGCCTGCAGTGCGGGATACCCGGGTTCGATCCCTGGGTCAGGAAGATCCTCTGGGGGAGGGAATGGCACCCCACTCCAGTACTCTTGCCTGGAAAATCCCATGGACAGAGGAGCCTGGTGGGCTACAGTCCATGGGGTCACAAAGAGCGGGACACGACTGAGCGACTTCACTTTTGCTTCCACCTCTTTGCAGTGGGGGCTGTCCTGTGCATTGTAGGACATGAGCAGCACCCCTGGTCTCCATCCTCTAGTTGCTGGTGGCAACTCCCCTCCTCACCCAGCAATGACAGACAAAAATGTCTCTAGACATTGCCATGCGGCCTCCAAAGTGCACAGTGTCCCCTGCCCTGCTGACTTCTCCTGCAGACGGGGAGAAAAAGCCACCTCCACAGAACGTGGTGGTGGGGTGCTGAGTGATGTGGCACGTGCACGTGCGCATTGGGTACCTGGGAAGTGGGTTCCTTCCGTCTGCCTGCTTCCTCCTTTCTGCCTGGAGGAGGCCACACAACCACCTAGGGTGGGCCAGGGTCTTTGGAGGGAGGTGACTCAGGCACAGTCCTGTGTGGAGGGGAGATGGGAGCTCAGATGCCCCTGGGGTGACTCACTCGGGGTGGTGGGAGAGGCGTTGGGGAAAACCACAGGAGGACACTCGGCCTCCCCTCTCCCCAGGCAGAAGCTCCCTCGCAGCGTTGTTCTGTCGTAGGGGGCGTGGATTCTGCTCCAGTCTAGCGGCGAGGCCCCAGGTGCGTCTGGAGGCTGCCCCATGCCTCTTGATCCTCACATGTGCAACATTGGGACTTTTTCTCTCTTGGACTCTGGTGACCGCTGGCGGTGCAGGGCTGGACTGGATGGGCTCTGACCGCAAGTCTCATCTGGGCCCCAGGAAAGGGCCTGACCCGGGATGCTGAGAGCTGTGGGGGATGTTCCCGCTGAGTCCAGTTGTCATGAGAGGTTTCTCAGTGTGAGCGCCATTTTCGGGGAGGCAGTGACCTCTTTGACCCCACCCCAAGTGCCGAGGGGCATTTATTTGGTCTAGCATCTATTTGGAACAAGTGTTTAGGCCAGAGGGATTCAACCACCAGTGAGCTCAGTGGATGCCAGTGTGTGTCAGTTCACAAAGTAGCTCTCATATGGCTGAAAAGGAGAAGTAGTGAACTGTGGCAAAGATGGTTTTATGAAGAGGGGGGAAGTTCCCCATCATTCCCCTGTGGTCGTGTGGTCACATGTGGGAATGGCTTTAGCTTTTCATGTTCACACTTTCATCTTTGCCCAAATGTGTGCCTACTGTTTCTGTCATTTCACCAGGATGAATCTCTCAGACACTGTGTTCAGCAGCCTGTAGCAGAGAGCCTAGGCCACAGTGACTGGACCAAACAGCAGTGAAAGAGTCTCGGGCAGGTCGTTGGGCTGATAGGGAGCCCCATGATGCCTGCGGAGACCCAGGCTCCTTCTGTCTTTCTGCCCAGCCAGTTTTCTCGGCTTCAGTCCTTAGGTGCCTCACAGCTCTAAGATGCTGCTCCATCTTAGCATCCAGCATCACCTCCAGCATCCTCTCCTGGCAGGAAAAAGAGAATAGAAGACAAAGGTGTGCACCCACTGAAGCCGCTCCGTTCTAAACAGATTTCCTGGATGGGCCTCCCAAGGACTTTTACTCACATCTCATTGGCCAGGAGTGTGTCTCATGGCCAACCCTAACTGCGAGGGAGTCTGGGGAGATACGACATGTTGCTTTTCAAGCTGAATGGATTCTGAAGGAGACGAAGGAGTAGAGATAGGTATTGGTATTCTTCCATGGTGTCTGTGGCATATGCCTAGCATTTCAGAATCCTTTAAGTTTACATCAGACACATCAAACATTACCTTGTATTTCTGCAGTCTTAAAGAAAATCTATTTTCATAGCTCCATATCCACTAAAGGAATGTATGATCATCTTTTTAATCACTTCTATATTTATAATGTTTTAATGTATATGGGGAAAGATTGAGGGCAAGAGGAGAAGGGGGTGACAGAGGACAAGATGGTTGAATGACATGACTGACTCAATGGACATGGATTTGAGCAAACTCAAGGAAATGATGAAGAACAGGGAAGCCTGGCATGCTGCAGTCCATGGGGTCGCAAAGAGTCAGACATGGCTTAGCAACTGAACAACAACAAATGTGTATGTGTCTTTTCTTTTCTTCTTGGCAATTATTGAACATCTCTGTGAGTGTGTGTGTGTGTGTGGATTCTGCTGGGTTTGCTGTCACGGTAGGGTTCCTGGGTCAGAGGGCACGAGCACCTGGTAGTGTTGTGTGTTGTTCTGTAAACACAACAGCATATGGTGCAGGGATTTTGCTCTCACTGCAATTGCAGCATCCCTCAGCAATACTGAAGGCTTTTTTTTTTTTTGATGTTCTTACTATTTCAGAACATTTTCCAAGTAATCTTTGTGTGGCCTGAACCAGGTCATGTGGGGTTGGAGGGCTGGTGTCCATAGCTGTGGACTCAGCTGGTCCAAGGGGGTCTGTGGGTTCAGTTGACACCCAGAACTCACAATCTCCCAGACACCCCAGAACCAGGCAGAGAGAGGGGAGCCAGTGAGCTTTGGCCCGGCTCCCAGGGTAGGAGGTTTTGCTTGATGATGATCTGATGCAGCCAATTGACTTGGCCACTGGAACCCTGAGCTGAGAGGCAGCCCCACTGGGGAAGAGGGCTGCGTGTGACCCATCAGTCACGTGGTCACGGGTATAGCATGGATGGTGGCGGCATGCCTGCCCACCCTAAGCTGGTGAGAGACAGAACTTCAGAGGTGGAGGGCTTTTCCATCAATATGCCTGGAGTCACATTTCTGTGATGACCCTGTAGCTTGTCCTTGGTATTACTAGTTTACAAGGCAAAGTCCCATCCACTTCTACCTTTTATCCACGTAACAATTCTGTAGCATGAGACCAGAGACGTCCAGTGGCTTCCCAAGGTCACACATGGAGTTTGGGACTTGAAACCCAGATCTCCTGCCCTCAAGCCCGACATTCTCTTCTTGATACCACTGTTTACCTGCCTCAGTGATTATTGCATCTGGTCCTACCCTTTGAGAGTGGATCATTGCTTGATACTCCAGTGATAGGGACCTCACTGCCTCACAAAGTTAGTAGGGAAAGGCAGGTGTGGGATCAATGTTAAAACAAAAGAAAACACAAGGTCTCTCATCTCTTGTCTCAGTCGTGCTGACCAGAGCACCCCAGGACAAGCTTAACTGCTAGTCCCTAGTCACCACAGTAGAGCTATCACTCAGAGAGTTTTGTTTTTCTTCAGACACCATCTCAATTAATTTCATGCTCTCCACAACCCTATCAGATGGATATTTTCATGTATTCCATTTTACAGATGATACGGAAGATCAGAGAGGTTAAGTAATTTGCCCAAGGTCACACAGCAGAATAGTAGCTAAGCCAGGAGTTATACTCAGGCAGTCTGACTATAGAGTCTGAGCTTATATCTGTTTGGTTGTACACTGCTTCTTTTGACCTTTTGTCTCAGTTAGGTAGTGGCATGTAACAAATCACCCACAAACCTAGAGGTTTAAAAGAGCAACCGTTTTTTTTTATCACTCACAGACTGTGGGTCAGCTGGGATTGGCTGCTCCAGAGAGCTCTGCTGGGCAGCTTTTTCTCACTGCTGGTCTGCAACCTGATGGGGCAGCTCTGTCCCAAGCCATTGTGTGTTTTCCTCTCGGTAATGGCAGAGGTGCATGAGGGCAGCAAAAGCAAGTGAGATGTCTCATGTCCTGACCCTGCTACCGTGCTGTCATTTCGGCCACATCTTCTCATCAGAAGCAAGTCAGGTGACGCAGTCCAGAGCCAAAGGGCCGGAGGTGTGCCTGCCCACGGTGGGGCCAAGGCCGGGGCGCTGTCTGCTCACCCTCCTGGCTGACCGACAGTCTGTCCTCACCCTTTGCTGAGCCCTCCTCGCTCTCATGCCTAGCTGCCTGGTGCGGTGGAGGGAACATACCTTTGGACTCTCATCTGGGTTCAAGCACTGCCCATTTCAGCGCTGTAAGGCGCATGCTGTTCTCTCATCGGTGAAGTGCCCAGTGTACCTCTACTCTTGGTGAAGCTCAGGCTGCACAGAGTACCTTAGACTGAGTAGCTTAAGCAACAGACACTTATTGTTATTATTTTTTTAAATTCTGGAGACCAGAAGTCCGAGATCAAGGTGTTGGCGTGATTGGTTCCTTCTGAGGCTCTCTCCTTGGCTGAGAGAGGACCATCTCCCTGTCTTCACATAGTCATACCTCTGTGGGTGTCTGTTCTAATCTCCTCTTCTTATAAAGACACCAGTTTCCCTGGTGGTTCAGTGGTGAAGAATCTGCCTTGCAATGCAAGGAACACTGGTTTGATCCCTGATCCGGGAAGATCCCACAGTTGTGGCAAAGCAACTAAGCCACAACTATGAAGAAAGTGCTCTAGAGCCTGTGAGCTACAGCTGCTGAGCCCTTGTGTTGCAGTTACTGAAGTCCATGCACCTAGAGCCTGTGCTCTGCAATGGGAGAAGCCACTGCAGTGAGAACCCCAGGCACTGCACCGAAGAGTAGCCCCCGCTCGCCGCAGCTAGAGGAAGCCTGCGTGCAGCAACGAAGACCCACCACAGCCAAAGAGAGACTCCAGTCACGGTGGACTACTCTGCCACTCTGGTGACCTCATGTTAACATGTGCATGCGTGCTAGGTCACGTCAGTCATGTCTGACTCTCTGCGAGCCTTTGGACTGTAGCCCACCAGGCTCCTCTGTCCATGGGATTCTCCAGGCAAGAATACTGGAGTGGTGGCTTACCATGCCCTCCTCCAGGGAACCTTCTGGACCCAGGGATCAAACCCACATCTCTTATGTCTCCTACATTGTCAGGCGGGTTCTTTACCACTAGTGCCACCATAATCACTGCTTTAAAGACCCCATCTCCGAATTTGGTCCCAGTCTGAGATGGAGACTTAGGACTTCAACATACAAATTTGGGGAGATACAACTCAAGGGACATGAGTTTGAGCAAACTCCAGGAGATGGTGAAGGGACGGGAGCCTGGCATGCTGCAGTCCGTGGAGATGCAAAGAGTCAGACATGACTGAGCGACTGAACAACAACGACAAATTCAGCCCATGGCCTAGGGCTGCCGGGAGCCTTGAAAGAGAAGATGGAAATGAAAGTACCTACCCAGGCTTACCATGCAGAATTTCCTGCACAGATGTTAGTTCTCTGCCCCATCACATGTAAGATAGTGAGTGTGTATCCTTATGGCCAAGGAGGTTTTGTTGCCTCACCGTCTTAAGTATTCCATCATTATTTTCAAAACCTGGTTATAAGTCGGGTTAAAAGGCTGCCATGGTAGAGTGGACCCAGCCTGGGGTGTGTCACCAAGAGCTCAAATCGATGCTCCACGTCTTACTGGCTGGGGGATGACAGGCAAACCCTTTCCCTGGTCTCAGCCTCAGTGTCCCCATTTGTACAAGGATCATTTGTGGATGATCCTTCAGCATGTTTTGAGGTATATGAGGTCTATTGCACAGAAGTAGAAGTTTGAAAGAATTTAAACTTCTCTTTTAACTGTTTTTTTTAAACAGGTAGCATGTGTTACTTCTTTAATTAAGCACATACATATTAATGTTACATTGTTGGTGTGATTATTTTATTATGATTATATGTAATATTGGGGATTCCCAGGTGGCTCAGTGGTAAAGAATTTACCTGCCAATGCAGGAGACGCAGGTTTGATCCCTGGGTCAGGGAGATCTCCTGGAGAAGGAAATGGCAACCCATTCCAGTATTCTTGCCTGGGAAATTCCAGACAGAGGAGCCTGGAGGGCTACAGTCCATGGGTTGCAAAAGAGTCTGACACAGCTTAGTGACTAAACAACAACATATAATATTAATAAATGAATTCTTATCTTTTAGAGATATTTACTGAAATATTTAAAGATCAGATGAAATGTCTGAGATTTGCTTCAAAATTTTCTGAATTGCAGAGGAAGTGGGTGGAGATTCAGGTGAAATAAGATTGGCCATAGGTTGTTAATTATTGAAGTTTTATTATTTGTGTTTGGGAGTGTGTATACTTTCACCCTCTACCTTAGTCTATATTTGAGAATTTTTATACTGAAAAACTTCAAGTATTGAGCAAAAACATAAAGTAGAAGTGGAAGTCTCGTCATTGTCTGGCCCCTCAGCCCCACTTCCAGGTGATGGCTGAGGCAGGTTGCTGAGTAGAATAGTATGAAACACTTAGCTCCCATGCAGGCTCTGGCCTGCTCACAAGTTTTCTTTAGCCCTCATGGTGCTTGAAAATATTTTAAATTAGTTGCCAACATATACTGATCTTAAAAACAAAAAAGAGTTCTTGGTTTTATTATATTACAGTTAGGTTATCTATCGTATTGATTTTTGCTTTTGTATTTATTAACTATTTATTTTACATTCTTTAGTTTTATTTTTCTTTTCTTCCCTTCACACCCTGACAGTTACTAGTCTTTGTGTTTCTTGAATAAATGTATCAGAGGCTATACATGTTCCTTTGCTTGCCACTTTGGCTGTGTCCCATAGGTCTCTCATTATCACTTATTTGTAAACAATTTGAAAATTAGTTTTTTTCTTGAGTCCAAGAGTTATCTGAAGTATGTGTTTTAATATTGTGCACACAGAGAGTTATACACATAAAGTTAGCATAGTGGTTACAAGCATGAGCTTTGGAGCCAGATTTCCTGGGTATGGAGCCAGGTTTCCTGAGCAAGGAAGAATCCTTGGTCATTTACTAGCTGTGACCTTGGGCTTTTCCCATCTATAAAATGAGGATAATGGTAGAAGTAATAGTAATAATAATAATTAAAATAATAATAATAAAATAGCCCACAAGTTGATAAAATTGTTAGCTATTCCATTCCAAACATTTATTGAGTGTTCACTATCTCAGGCACATTGCTAAAGCATAATTTCTATATTCTAATGTTTACTAGGCATTTTCTTTGTGGCTCAGTGATTGCTTTTTTGTAGAGTTTCATGTATATTTGAAAAGAACACCTATCTCTTTGTTGTGCATGAAGCTCTATGTAAGTCTGATAAATCAAACTTGTTTATTATATTGTTCAAAACCTTTCAAGGGTTACTATTAGTGATTATTGCCTAAATTGACCTGCATACATATTGCATTAAGCATATATACTATTTGAAATTATCATTATTTTGTTAATTTTTATGCCTTTAATGGAACGTGTGCTCTGTCCAGTTCACCACAGTCCCCATCATCATCACATAAGGTCACCTCACTAATTTGCTTCAGCTACTTGGCTTTAGAGACATTTCTGCTTGTGTCCCTGCCCTATAATCATCTGATTATCATTGTTATTAGGTCTACTTAATTTCTGAGGGAGACATGTTAGTGTCTCTTTCAGTGCTTTGTCACTGTAACTGTGGTTTGTCACTTTTTTGTATTTCTGTCAATTTTAGGTTTATGTATTTTGAAGCGATGTGGTTAGATGCATAAAGGTTCATATTTGTTATTTCGTCTGGGTGTGGAGATAAGCTTGCCTTTATACGACAAGCTTTTTAAAATTGTGTTTGATATTTTTGCCTTGGGTTCTTTTTTCCCTGATATTATTTCTGTGCCTGCTTTCTTTTATTAGCATTTGTTATATATATAAATGTAGGCGAGTGTATATGTATGTATATATATATGTCTATGTGTGTGTGTGTATGTTCATATTTTTAGCTTAACTTTACCCTTTTTCTTCTAGGAAGATTTTAATATGGCTTGTAACAAAATGCCCAAGAATAAGGTACAGAGGTCCAAGACTCTGGACTCTGTGTGTGATTCATGTATAGGATGGCCATGATAGAACATCTGGTTTACTTGGAGTTTCCTAGGGTAAAGGACAAAAAAGAAAAGACGTCAAATGTTCGAGCTCCTGTTGTAGAGCGGTTGGCACTAAATTGCACAAGAATTTGCTCTCGCGCCCTCACTGAGGGCTCACTGAGTCCAGTGTTGGTGTCAGGTCCATCAGTGAGGGCTCTGCTGAGGTGTGGCTGACCTGGAGGTAACCGGAGGACGTGGAGTTCCCAGAGAATGTCTGGGTGGAACGTCCAGGGAGTGACGGTGTTGGGCTCTGCGGGACTCTGTCCAGGGTCATCTGGGGTCCCAGTTCCTTTGATTTTCTTGCTTCATCTTCTCTGTGTGTCGTCACTTATACTCATGCGGATCACATCTGTGTTCCAGGCAGGAAGAAGTAGGATGGGCTATGCCAGCTGAGATTTCTCTGTGAACAAACTTTCCTGGAAGCCCGACCCAGCAACTTCTGCTTCTCCCTCATGTGCCGGGGGGGGGGGGGGTGACATGGCCACCCTTAGCCCAGTCCTTGGAAGATGATGGAGAAGGGGGTGTGGCCACCTGCCCCATTTCACACCTCCCCAGAGGTGTAGGAGCTTGGATCCTGGACTCCAGGAGTGAAAGGGAGCTCCCAACAGCCTGTTTCAGGGCCTTGCAGCTTCTGCCTGTATGGCCTCCGAGCCCTTGGCCAGGGTCAGCTAACACATGGCCTGGGGTGTGACCCAGTACCTTGTGGTCAGCTCCAACACCGCAGGCAGGTTTCCCTTCCCTGCCTGGGTTGCATCTCCCGAGTGGGAAGTGATCCCGCAGGCAAGGTTGGCTCTGAGGTCCCCGGTGGCTGGCGATGGAAACCCCTGGACCTACTGCTGAAGACACAGGCCACTGGCTGCTTTATTTGGCGTCTCAGGGTGTCCTGAGAGATAGGTCCCTCATCAAGGGATGGGAGGAGAAGATGAGGCATGCTGTCAGCAGGGGAGCACCTCTTGGGGTGGGAGGGGCAGAGATGAGGGGGGTGAGCAGAGGGAGCCACTGGCCCAGGTAGTGTTCCTGTCCCTGGCTGCCTCCTCCTCACTCCTGATGTCCCAGACACCTTCTCCCCACCCACCGACAGGGCAAGTGCTGGCAGGCCAATGCCCTCATCTCCTTAAGCCATTCCTCCTGGGCCCAGCAGTGACCCTTACAGCTGTTGGTGCCTTTTCCTCACTTCTGCCTATCAAGTGGACATTGGCCATCTGCCAGGACCATGTCCTGCCCCCTTCCCCAGGCCCCGATGCTCCCCTGGCTGAAGTCCCGCCTGCTCCCACAGCCAGGAGACCCAGCCATCAGAAATGTTCTGGGTTTTTTCCTTCAGATTTTGTTTTCCAGCTCAGCTTCGGTCCTTTCTGGGCACACAGAGGAGCCCTCTCTCATTCTTGGCTTCCTCTGGGAATGACCTAAGCATTTGTTTTTAAAGGGCTGGCGGGGGGCCACGGGGCATTATGCAACCGTGCACTGGGACCACGTTACCCACTCGGCCTTGTCCCAGCGCATGCATTTCTGAGATGGCTCAAGGTCTGTGCTGATGTGCGGCAAGCTGGCCACGGGCCATCAGATCAGATGGAGTCACTCTGCTGCTCCGAAGCTGTCGATGGCTCCCAGCTGCCTACGGCGTCCAGGCTCTGCTCACAGCGGACCTTGGAGTCTGAGCGCTTACCTGCCTCTTGGCTTCATGCAGCAGGCACCCTGTGCCATGTAGCCGGAGCCCCTAACCACTGAAGACCCCTCCTCTCTGGCTGGTCAGCTCCCTATTATTCTGTAGCTCCAGGCCCCCACCAGCTCAGCCCCCATCTCCCTGTGTTGTGCTCAGCTCCCCCCAAGCCCAACTTCCTCCCCTGCCCCTGGCCTTCCCAGCAGAGACTGAGACGTTTGTCCACCAGTGTCTGGCACCTGGCAGACCTTCGCAGACTGTTGGTTGAATGAATATAGGCATGGAAGTGGAACAGCTTCCATGGGGGCTATTTAATTGTTCTAGAATATTCTCCAAGTCTTTCAGACAAGCAAATCCTTGAAAAGCCACAGCCCACGAATCTGAATAGCAGGTGTCTACAAGAAGTGGTGGGTAGTGCAGCTGTGGGGGCAGCCCCCCTTTCGGTGAGAGTGGGCTTCTCCTTGTGCCTCTTGGCCGCCTGGCTTGCTCTGAGGACCCTGCCATTTTTCCTGCAGATCCCAGGATGCTGCAGGACCTGGTTTGGTTCCCTTGGGGTTGGAAGTTTCGTATGAGCAGGCCTAGGAAGGAAGAGGGCCTTCCATCGTCCACCTGGGGCTACGCCTCTCTTCCAGGTCGCTCGCTCTCCTGAGCCCCAAGTGTGGTTCTGACTATGGGCCACACACACTGCCAGTCAGTTAAATAAAAATTCTCTGCAGCATCACTCTGTGCACTGGTCCACGCCCCAACCTCTCTAGGGTACTGGGTCCAGGCGTCCACTGCAGGTGGCCAGTGCCCCATCCCATGATGTAGGATTGACCTACCACTGGCCTCACTAGGGAAGCTTTTGGAACTTTAGTACCTTCCAGCAAAGGGAGCAGTCAACTTGCTATTCCCTGTGATGTGGGGTGAGCTTACCCCCCCTCACCCCCGCATGACAAGCCTGTAGCCCTTGTCCCAGCCCCCAAGCCCTCAGGGCCTCTGGGAAATCTGCTGGGTCAAGTCCAGACTTCTGAGATAAGTGGACCTCCCCTCATGACTCCACCCATCTCTGTCAGCATCCTCTCTCCTTTACACTGTGGGCCGTGCCTCCTGCCTCCCACCTTTGCTCAGGCTAGTCCTCTGTTGTTCAGTCGCTCAGTTGGACTCTTTGTGACCCCTTAGACTGCAGCACACCAGGCTTCTCTGTCCTTCACTATCTCCCAGAGTTTGCTCGAACTCATGTCCATTGAGTCGGTGATGCCATCCAACCACCTCATCCTCTGTCACCCCCTTTTTCTCCTGCCCTCAGTCTTTGCCAGCATCAGGGTCTTTTCCAGTGAGTCAGCTCTGCATCAAGTGGCCAGAGGATTGAAGCTTCAGCTTCAGCATCACTCCTTCCAATGAATATTCAGGACTGGTTTCCTTTAGGATTGACTGATTGAATCTCCTTGCTGTCCAAGGGTCTCTCAAGAGTCTTATCCAGTGCCACAATTCGGAAGCATCAACTCTTTGGCGCTCAGCCTTCTTTATGGTCCAAGTCTCACATCCGTACATGACTACTGGAAAAACCACAGCTTTGACTAGACAGATCTTTGTCGGCAAAGTGATGTCTCTGCTTTTTAATACATTGTCTAGGTTTGTCATAGCTTTTCTTCCAGGGAGTAAGTGTCTTTTAATTTTGTGGCTGCAATCACCATCTGCAGTGATTTTGGAGCCCAAGAAAATAAAAACTGTCACTGTTTCCACTTTTTGTCCATCTATTTGCCTTGAAGTGATGGGACCAGATGTCATGATCTTAGTTTTTTGAATGTTGAGTTTTAAGCCAGCTTTTTCTGCCCGATACCTTTTTAGGCTGTTCTGTTGGTTCTTTATTCACCATGCATGTGTGGAGCAGCTTGTTGGCGAGAGGAGCCCTGCCCTGTGGTTAGAGCTGTTGTGGGCTCATCCCCACGGGTGCACATCCTGGTCTGCCTCTTGAACACCTCAGTATTTTTATATGTAAAATGGGTAGATGAATGGCTGCTTCTGAGAGGTTTTGCGAGGATTAAGTGAGAGAAGGTGAGTACAGCACTTGGCCTGGAACCTGGCACATGGTCCATAATGGATGGATGCTGGATATGGTGATGGTGATGTGCTGAACTCTGCCAAGTGTGGTTGGCTGAGAGGTAACTGAAACAGACACGAATGCCACATGTCTGCTCGGGATGATAGTTGTTAAATGAGTAAATGCAAGCCTGAAGCTCCAAGTCATGGCATGTGCTGTAAAGGGCAAGTGGGTGCTGTGAGAGTGAGCGATGGGGGCTGAACCCCGATGAGGTGGCCAAGGGTGGTGTGTGCCAGAAGTGCCATTTAAGCTGAGACTTGATGTAGGGACAAGGCACTTCCCCAGGATGAAGGAGCATCGCAGTGTGTGCAAAGGCCCTGTGGCAGGAGAGGGGTTGCAAGAAGGCTGGGGCGAGGCTGGAGCATGCACCCCAGGCTGGGTGGGTGGGGCCTGGAACAGTTGGAGGGAAGGGGCCGAGCTCTGGAATTAGAGAATTTGACCAGTGGGGCTCAAATCCTGGCTCCACTGTTCCCTAGTGTGTGGCTTCCTTAACACCTCCCATAACCTGTGAGATATTAGAGTCCAGGAGGGCCACTTCCTCTGTGGGAAGGATCCTCCCTTCTGCCCCTCGCCCAGCCCTGGGGCTGTCCCCTTCCAACTACAGCCCTTGAAGGTGTGCAGGGCCCACTGCAGACCCCAGATGAAGCCCTCGCTCTGATTTCTGGGGCCATCGAAGCAGGAGGCCAGGGCGGGTAAATGAAGGGTACACCTTGGCCGCCCTGGGGAAGGCCTCTTCCTGAAGCTGGGGCCTGCCCTGCGTCTGTGACACCCCCGCAGGATTGGGCTCTGGGACTTACGGTCCATCCACCTCTGCCACTGCTGGCCAAGGCCAGGCCAGGCGCCCATACTTGGCTGGCCCTGGGCAGAGTCTGTGCCAGCCGGAAGAAATGCTGCCAATGCCTGCTGGGCTCGGGCCTGAGGCCCCAAGTCCCCGCAGGCGTGGAGTGGGACCAGGTGGCTTGGGGGGCAGGACCCGGGAGCTGCGGCCCCAGGCTCACCCCCTGGGGGGTCACTCCATCAGTTGGTGACTAACGGCTGTGACAGGGCTCCAGGCATGGCCAGGAACGAGCCCCCGGCTTTGGGTGGACTGCAGACTCCAGGGCCGGAGTGGAGGTGGGAGGGCAGCGTGCTGTGGGCTCTATCCTTGCTTCATTCTGGTCCACACATCCTAGCTCAGTGTTTAAGGAGTTAGCAAGGCAGGCGTCCACCTGGAGTCCCGCTCTGCCCCCGGTGTGGAGCTGCTTCCCCCATCTGGCTTCAGTCTCTCTTTTGTGAGAAAGGAACCTGGGTGTCTCTAAAAAGACCTGGTTCAAATCCTAACCTGTGCCCTCACAGGCTGTGTGACCTAGTGTGAGCTCATCAATTGCTCTGAGCGGTTTTCGCATCTGTAAAATGGGACTGCTGGTGTGAGGACTGAGAAAATACTGGCACGTGTTAACCCTTGTTGACCTTGGCTGGTTCCTGCTAACAGTTCCCCGGTTTTATCCAGGGACGTGCACACCCAGAGGTGCTGGGTGGAATGACCTCTACCTGTGTCCGTGAGGATTGTGTTCACTTCTTGAGCGTTTTGTAAAAGTCTGACCACAGCAGCTTAACCAGTTCAGGATTTTCCCTAGAACAGGTAGTTTGGGTGTCTGCAGGCCAGGCAGAGGATGAGAAGGTTGGATGGCATCACCGACTCGATGGACATGAGATTGGGTAAACTCCGGGAGCTGGTGATGGACAGGGAGGCCTGGCGTGCTGCGGTCCATGGGGTCACAAAGAGTCAGACACGACTGAGCGACTGGACTGAACTGAACTGACTGAGGCCAGGCAGGTACCGCTCCTTGGGGAAGTCGCTGAGGACCCAGCCCCTTCCGGCCCCTGCGCCCCCGTCTTACTGAGCAGCTTTTGTTTGTCATTCCTCATCCTGCTTCCTCGTGGGAAGAAGGGAAGGAGTGAAGTCTGGAGTCCAGGGGCCACACCTGTGTACTCCCAGAGCCCTGCCCGACGCCCGCTCCAGCCGTCACTGGCAGATTGGGGGCCTGTGCCCACACCTGGTGTTTCTAGCTGGGCCCATGGCTATTCCACGTCCAACTGGGGTTTTCTCGGTAAAGAAAAAGGGGGAACAGCATGGAGTGGCCCTACAAGATTCAGGCCCTGAATAGAATGCTTCCTATTCTGAAATGAGTTTAAAACAACGCAAACCTGCAAGTGCCTCAGGGGTGGTCTTTCAGGTCAGCATAGACTGGGTCTCTGCAGCAGCCGCTGTGTTTCTGCCGCTATGCGGGTATAATGTGGAGCCACATCCGGTGAGGATGGGTGCAGCTTTCTTGCCCACTTAACACCAGGGGAGAGGCCCTTCATTGCTGAGTCTTACAGCAAGGCCTTAGGTCCACATCGGAGCCCACAAGCCCCCGTGCTGGCCCTCAGCCTGGCCACAGTGCCCCAAGGCCAGCAGGCCCCAGACTCCCAAAGGGGATAGCGTTTGTGGATGTTAGAAGTGGCTGTGCAGTGGACCAGGGACCTTCCCAGGAGTGGGCCCAGAGGCCCTTGGGGACCCCAGAGGACATCCTAGAAGCGTGAGGACCCAGCCCCTCAGAGCCTCACCCCTGCAGAACTGGAGGCCCCTGAGGAAGGGCTCAGCTGGTGCGGACTGAGATCCAGATGCGCTTTGAAGTGACGTGGAGCGGGGTGTCCCGGGAGCCTGTGTGAACACGGGGCAGTGGTCCCAGGGGCACAGAGACCTTGGGGCTCATAGCCCACAGAGGACAGGTGGGTTCAGATCCCGAATATGAGGGCGGTGGGGCCCGAGAGACCCACCTCCCAGGAGAGTCCTCGCCACGACCCCCTGGAGTCCTTCTGTCTGAAAGAGGGGTATCCACGCTTGGCGGAATCCTGATACCAAAGCTTCCTGGGGTTCTTGGGGTCTTGTGGAGCCTGAGGAAGAAGGTGGGGCTTGCAGGTCCGGAGCTCCAGGCCAAGCAGCAGGACAGCTGAGCCGTCAGGCTGGGCTTCCAGTTACCACGCTGGCCGTGGGGGCGTCCAGCTTGTTTCTCTTCTTGTCAAGGGTTACAACCCACTTTTTGCCCTGTGCTTAGTGCTCAGCGTTTAGAGGAATTATGCTCTTGCTTGGCCCCGGGCTGCCTCTTGGGGTTTGAACAAACCAGGCAGGCCGGGTGATGAACACTTCTTGGCCTTTGGGGTCAGACTAGCCTATAGGACCGGTGTTGTGGACAGAGCTACGGGGAGGGGGGTGAGGCAGACCTGCTCGGGAGCCCAGCGCAGTCCCTCCTCCCCGGCATGGCTCGGTGTCTCGGCCTCAGTTTCCCCATCTGCCACATGGGGTTTGCATACCCAGAGGCAGCAGTGAATGCATCTGATACCCCGCACAGGCGCAGCTGCTGCAGGACCTGCTGGACCCGGGGTAAACCTTGAGTTGGTAGATGTGAGCGATGGGCCGTGGAGGGTACAGGGTGGTGAGCAAGGGAGTGGCCGTCTCCCAGCTGGTGAGAGACTCTCGGTGTGTCAGCAGCATGGCCTCCCTGTGCTGGTGAGAGCCGCTAGTGACGTGAGCACCCACCTCGCGTGGGATGGTGGCATCTGAGGCACCTTGTGTGCAGAGGGCAGCGTCCCTCTAGGTCCCCTTTGGTCTGCGGGCCCCTGGGATATGTTCCTCCTTCTCAAGCCCAAGTGGGCTCCTGGGGCAGGCAGGCCCAGTCTTGGGGGCCAGTGTCCTTCTCTGATGCCTCACGTCCGCTCAGCTGGGGGCAGTGTCTGTCCCACTTGATTCCTTTGTCCTGAGTGCCTGCAGTTTGCACTCAGCCCAGCTGAGGGTGAGCAGCTTCCCAGGTGGCAATAGCGGTAAAGAACCTGCCTGCCAATGCAGGAGACACAGGAGACACGGGTTCGATCCCTGGGTCGGGAAGATCCCCTAGAGGAGGAAATGGCAACCTACTCCAGTATTCTTGTCTGGAGAATCTCATGGACAGAGGGGTCTGGCAGGCTACAGTCCATGGAAGTGCAAACATTCTGAAGCGTGTGATGTATGGCACAACTGGCATGGCTTTACAATATTGTGTGTCCATTTCTGCCATACATCAGCACATGCCATACATGGACACGAGTGAAGCGTTTTAGCACAAGAGCTGGGAGTGAGCAGCTCCTGACGGCAGCCCTGAAGGACGATAGAGCCTCAGGCCAGACTGTGACATCCTCAGCAGGAGGTGGGGCTGGAGAGGGGACAGGCACCATGCTGACCTGTCTCTGGGGGAAGCAGGTGCATTCCGGGGCCCCACAGCTTGGCTTTCATCCTGCTTTGCAGCCCCCCTGCCATGGGCCATGGACAAGCGATTCAGCTCCTTTGTGCCTTGAGTTGGGGAAGGGTAGATTGAGCATGTACTTGGGAAGAGCTTAGGATGGTGCCTGACGTGGGGCTGATCCCACGCCAGCCCTGTCATCAATCTCAGAGAATCAGACACAAGCTAGGGCTGGAAGGCCCTCTGGGGACACACATCTCATTCTCCAGGTGTCCTAGTGTGAGGAACTCTACTGTTTTCATCAGGCAAGATTCACGAGTGCCCACTCTGCACCAGCCCCAGCTAGGGGAGCAGAAGCGTGGGACAGGTTGTCACTTGGTCCTCAGACAGCTCACAGTCCAGGGCAGGAGACAGAGGAGGACCTGGCTAATGGTGGTACAGAGGATCAAGGACCAGGAGGGGCTCGAGGCATCTTTGTTGTTGCAGAGGAGTCAGGGCTGTGTATCCATCAGCGTAACAAAGACCTCCACATCCCTCCATGTGCTATTGGCTTAGCACAATACAAGTTTATTTTTTATGAAATGCTTTATTTTTATTTATTTTATATGCATTTATGTTTAACTGGAGGATAACTGCTTTACAATGTTGTGTGTCCATTTCTGCCTTACATCAGCCATATGAATCAGCCATAGGTATACATATGTCCCCTCCCTCTTGAACCTCCCTCCCACCTCTCACCCCTCTAGGTTGTCACAGAGCACCAGTTTGAGCTCCCTGAGTCATACAGCAAATTCCCACTGGCTCTCTATTTCACATGTAGTCAAGTATATGTTTTCATGGTACTGTCTCCATTCACCCCACCCTCTCCTTCCCCTACTGCGTCCATAAATCTGTTCTCTATGTCTGCGTCTCCATTGCTGCCCTGCAGATGGGTTCATCAGTACCATCTTTCTAGTTTGCTCTCACGTTAATGCAGATTACAGACTCTGCTCCGCTAGTTCACTCAGGGCCCTGGGCTCCTTCCATCTTGTGGCTCTGTCTTCTCCTAGTTCCTTGGAGTCCTCTCCATTCCACTGGCCAGTGGGGAAAGAGAACCTGGAGGTGTGTGCAGAGACAGCCCTGCTGTGTTTCACACCCACCAACATCCTATTGACCAGCAGTGGTCATGTGATCCTGCCTGCCTGCAAAGAAGTCTGGGAGTTGTAGTCCAGTTGTGTGTCCAGGAGGAAGCTTGTGAGGTTTTCCATAACCAGTGGGGTTTGTCCTGAGAGGCTTCTGGGAGAAGCTGAGGCTAGTTCGGACTGCAGAGAATGGCTGGGAGTGGGGAGGGAAGATGGGCCCTCCAGGTGGGGATACAGCTTGGGTGAGGGCTGGAAGAGTCCAGCACATGAGGGGAGACGAGAACCCCAGGGCATCGGGTGCGTGGAAGGGTGTGCGGGGGGTCGTGGGATGTCTCCCCTCTGTCCTCCCCTCCCCCTGAGGGTCTGGGTGTCCGTTCCCAGTTGAGGCACTGCCTGTGCCCCGAGCAGGCCCCGCCATGGGCATCATTACCTCCATCGGTCCTTCCACCTCTGCTCCCTTTGGGGCTGGTGGACAACCAGGGCTCTGGGAGATGAGTATTTTTCCTGTAGCTTGCTCAGCCAAATAGCATGGAGCCAGGATTTGAATCCCAGTGTGTCTCAGTCCATGGCCAGTGCTGTTTATATCCGTGTCAGCTGAGCCAGGAGTGCCTGGGGGGACCCAGTGTGGGGAAGGTCCTGGGGCTGATGTGCTAGGGGCAGGGCCCTTGGGTGTGGCTTTCAGGGCGGCACTTGCTGTGCACAGCCTGTGCTGAACCCCTGGTCATCGCTTGGCCTCAGGGCCACCGGTCCCTGAGCCCTTCTGACCCTGGCAGCATGGGCCCCATCACAGCACCGTTATTCCCCGTCAACATGTCAGCGAAGGAGCAGGGCCCCAGGCCGAGCAGATGAGGGAGGCTGTCTGGCCTCCCTGGTGGGGGAGGCGCAGGTGTGACAGGCAGAGCTCAGTGTCAGGGCCAGAGGTCCTGGCTTCGTGTCCTGACTCCCTGCTTCATGGCGGTGAGCCTTGTATGAGAGAGAGCCTCAGACTCCCCATGTGTGGAACGGGGGTGCTGGGTCCCCTGCCTTGCAGACAGAAGGTCCTCGGGGCACTGTCATCTGTCCACCTGACTCTGGTGCCCTGTCTTGGTCAGCTCAGTGACCATAACAAAATCCCGCAAGCTGGGTGGCTTAAACAACAGAAGTTTATTTCTCACAGCCCTGGAGGCTGCAAAGCCTGAGATGAGGGCACCAGGATGATCACGTGAGGGCCCTCTTCCTGGTTTGCAGACGGCCGCCTTCTCATGGATCATTCTATGTTGGAGAGAGAGCGCTCTGGTCCCTTCCTCTTCCTGTGAGGTCACAAATCCCATCATGGGGCCCCACCCTCACGATCTCATCTGTAACCAGTTACCTCCCAAAGGCCCCATCTCCAGGACCATCACATTGGGCGTCAGGGTGTCACCATATAGACCTTCAGTTCAGTTCAGTTCAGTCGCTCAGTCGTGTCTGACTCTTTGCAACCCCATGGACTGCAGCACACCAGGCCTCCCTGTCCATCACCAACTCCCTGAGTCCACCCAAACTCATCTCCATCGAGTTGGTGATGCCATCCAACCATCTCATCCTCTGTCGTCTCCTTCTCCTCCCATCTTCCATCTTTCCCAGCATCAAGGTCTTTTCCAATGAGTCAGCTTCGCATCAGGTGGCCAAAGTATTGGAGTTTCAGCATCAGTCCTTCCAATGAACATTCAGGACTGATCTCCTTTAGGATGGACCGGCTGGATCTCCTTGCCGTCCAAGGGACTCTCAAGAGTCTTCTCCAACACCACAGTTCAAAAGCATCAATTCTTCGGCACTCAGCTTTCTTTATAGTCCAACTCTCACATCCATATATGACCACTGGAAAAACCATAGCCTTGACTAGATGGACCTTTGTTGGCAAAGTAGTGTCTCTGCTTTTTAATATGCTGTCTAGGTTGGTCATAACTTTTCTTCCAAGGAGTAAGCGTCTTTTAATTTCATGGCTGTAGTCACCATCTGCAGTGATTTCGAAGCCCAAGAAAATAAAGTCAGCCACTGTTTCCCCATCTATCTGCCATGAAGTGATGGGACCAGATGCCATGACACTTGTTTTCTGAATGTTGAGCTTTAAGCCAACTTTTTCACTCTCCTCTTTCACTTTCATCAAGAGGCTCTTTAGTTCTTCACTTTCTGCCATAAGGGTGGTGTCATCTGCATATCTGAGGTTATTGATATTTCTCCCAGCAATCTTGATTCCAGCTTGTGCTTCTTCCAGCCCAGCGTTTCTCATGATGTACTCTGCATGTAAGTTAAATAAGTTCAGTTCAATTCAGTTCAGTTGCTCAGTCGTGTCCGACTCTTTGCGACCCTGTGAATTGCAGCATGCCAGGCCTCTCTGTCCATCACCAACTCCGGAGTCTACCCAAACCCATGTCCATCGAGTCAGTGATGCCATCCAACCATCTCATCCTCTGTTGTCTCCTTCTCCTCCTGCCCCCAATCCTACCCAGCATTAGGGTCTTTTCCAATGAGTCAACTCTTCCCATGAAGTGGCCAAAGTATTGGAGTTTCAGCTTCAACATCAGTCCTTCCAATGAACACCCAGGATTGATCTCCTTTAGGATGGATTGATTGGATCTCCTTGCAGTCCAAGGGACTCCCAAGAGTCTTCTCCAACACCACAGTTCAAAAGCATCAATTCTGTGGCGCTCAGCTTTCTTCACCGTCCAACTCTCACATCCATACATGACCACTGGAAAAACCATAGCCTTGACTAGATGGACTTTTGTTGGCAAAGTAATGTCTCTGCTTTTAAATATGCTATCTAGGTTGGCCATAACCTTCCTTCCAAGGAGTAAGCGTCTTTTAATTTCATGGCTGCAATCACCATCAGCAGTGATTTTGGAGCCCAAAAAAATAAAGTCTGACACTGTTTCCACTGTTTCCCCCGCTGAAAGAAACACAAGCTGGAATCAAGATTGCCAGGAGAAATATCAATAACCTCAGATATGCAGATGACACCACCCTTATGGCAGAAAGTGAAGAAGAACTAAAGAGCCTCTTGATGAAAGTGAAAGAGGAGAGTGAAAAAGTTGGCTTAAAGCTCAATGTTCAAAAAAAAAAAAAAAAGTTAAATAAGCAGGGTGACAATATACAGTCTTGACGTACTCCTTTCCCTATTTGGAACCAGTCTGTTGTTCCATGTCCAGTTCTAACTGTTGCTTCTTGACCTGCATATGGACTTTGGGGAGACACAAACATTCAGTGCCTAACACCCAAAATGGGCCGTGGGAGACAAGGTTGGGGTTATGTCTTCCTGTTGTGTGCAGTGGTCTAGGGCTGGAAAGATGGTCCAGACAGATGAACTGGCAGGAGGGCTGAGCCTCCTCAGGCTGGAGCAGTGGGGTCCGGCCCCAGAGGAAGTACGAGGGTGGTGGGTGGGCTGAGTGCTCAGCCTAATGCTGGGATGGGTTGTCTTCTCCCCATGGGACCCTGAGAAGGCAGTGGGGAGGCGGGGCCGTCTCTTGGACAGCGTTTGCACAACCTGCAAAGGTTTTTAACCTGCTGTCTCAAACGTGCACAGCTGGAGTCCTGCTTCTATACACAGGTTGTCTCTCTGGCCTGTGTTTGCCAGCTGTGTGGCTCTTGTGAGCTCTTGAAGCTCTATCCCCAACTGTAAAATGGGCTGCTGGCGTTTACCAGGTCAGCTTCTCAGGGCAGTCAAGTGAGACAGGGACTGTCCAGGGGGTTGATGGAAGTTCGGAGTTCCCACTGACCACCCTGGCACCAGTCAGGCACTGCCAAAATCACCCCTCCTGACTCCTGGCACAGGCCCCTCAAGGTTTTCTTTCTTTGTAGCAGCTTTATTGAGATACAGGCCTTAGACCATGTTCTTGTTTAGTTGCTAAGTCATGTCTGACTCTTTGCGACCCCATGGACCGAAGAGTCCAGGGGATCTTCCCGACCCAGGGATCGAACCCACATCTCTTATGTCTCCTGCATTGGCAGGCAGATTCTTTACCACTGAGCCACCAGGGAAGCCCTCTTGGACCATATTAGCTCTGCATTTAGGGTGTACAATCCCATATTTTTAGCACATTCACAGATTGTGCAGCTTTTGGAGCCATTTGTCTTCCCCAAAGAAACCCTGTACCCTATAATAGTCCCCCTGCCTCCCTCCCCAGCTTGAAACCACCGCTGATCCCCTGAGGGCTCTCAGGCAGGGCTTTGAGCCCTTACTGAGTGTTGGCTTGGCCCCTGGGCGGATGAGGTCTTGAAGCCGAGGACCCAGGGCCCTCCCTGCCACTCTCTGGGCCTGCACCCCATTCTGCACAGGGTGGGGCAGGGGCTCTGTCGGTGGTGTGTCGGCTGGACCCACGGCTCTTTACTTTTCCTGCTTTGTCTCGTCTCCCCCTGGACCGGCTGCTGCCTGGCCTCGTCCACCTTGTGGGCCTGGCACCTGGCCTCAGGGGAGGTGACGCTGGGGAGACGGGTCAGGGAAGATCTGTGACGGTCCTGCAGGCTGGGGCAGCTTCTCCCGTGGCCCGGCCCGGTCTGCATGTTCTAGGGTGTTCCTGGACCACTGAGCTCCTAGCCCACTGTGTCCCTGGAAAAGACATGGGATTGGAAAGGGGGCCGGGCCCTCTGCCCCTGAGGTGGGCCAAGTCCCAGGGCGCCTGGGCCCATGTCTGCACTCCACCGGAGGTGGCTCTCGGGCGTGGGGCCGTTGCCATGGAAATTGTGTATTGGGATCTATTTTGAGACCATTTCGTAGCATGATTTTTAAGGCTGCCTAGTGTTGGCTGTTGGTTTTCCTACGTTTTTCCTGAGTGAGTGGGTTTTGACTGGCCAGCAGGGCTGGGCGGGGTTTGTTTCTGGCTCTGGCCCTGCCCAGAGCACAGTCTGAGCAGTTGGTAATGGGAGGGGGGGCCTTGCGAGGACCCCCTGCAGAGGGTGTGATGGAGTATCCCCCTCCCCACCCCACTTCTGGCCAGCCAGGGCATCAGTGGGCAGGACTGTGCCCTGGGGGACAGATGCTGAACCCAGGAGAGGCCCATCCCTGGGACTTCGATGAGAGCCTGGGGGTGAGGGACAATGGAGCCTTGATGGAACCCTGATGAGTGACTGCTGTCCGCAGCTCTCCCACTGTTCCCCAGCCTGATGAGGGGTCTGGCCACGCTCTTGGCTCCCAGTGGCCCCCCCACCTCCCCCACATGGCGTTCACTGGAGCCTGGACTGCAGCTGAGAGTGTGTACACTTAACATCTGCCTCTCTCACTGGGCTGCAGACTGCATGGGGACAGACCGGGGCTGTGCTACTCCTGCCATCCCCACGGTGTGCCTGGCACAAGGGAGCCGTGAATAAAGACGTGTGAATAAGAGAGTGAATGTGAGTGCGTGGCCTCGGGGAGGGGGCTCGAAGCGTGCCAGGCCTCCTGCTTGGGGGGGCTTCTGGTGGCATCTGTCCCCTCCCTGGGGGCAGGCTTCAGGGTCCTGATGCCGGGGCCGCAGAGCAGAGGAGTGAAGGTGTCGGCCAGAGGGGGTCCAGGAGTGTGACCTCTGGGAGGGCGGAGCCGCCCATGGAGAGCCTGTCTTTGGGGTCAGGGGGCCTGGAGCCCGGGCGTGGGCTCTCTCTGCTGCCTGGCTCCAGGAGTGGCTGCCAGGTGACCTGCCTATGCCCATACAGGCCAGCTGCTGCTCTTGCCTGGATATTCTCTCACTGATGTAATGATTGAAGCAGACATGGATCCAGGAAGGAAGCCCATGGGATGGGCAAGGGACACTCCCGCTCCTGCTCCACGAGGCTGGGTGGGGGCAGCGGTCAAGGTGATGTGGCCGCAGAGCCTCTGCTTGGTGATCGGGGTGATGGGGGTGTCCCCTGGGCTGTCACCTGATCCTGGAGCTGGATAGACTCGAGGTGGGAGGTTAGGCTGCCAAACGTGTCCCATTGCAGTGTTTCTAACTTGGATAAATAAAACAAACACTGGGGGGACTTCCCTGGTGTTCCAGTGGTTAAGACTCTGCTTCCACTGCAGGGACCGAGGGTTCGGTCTCTGGTCAGGAAACTAGGATCCCACATGCAATGTGGTACACAGCCAAAAAAAATAAAAATAAAAACATTATAATCAGGTCAGCCATACGTGATCATTGTAAATAAAGTTAGAAAGTACAAGTGAGGAAAAGGATCTGATTTCTCCTCACTGAATCTGCCACTCTTAGTGCATTGGTCCACACTTTTCAAGTACAAAGGCAGCTGGCATCGTTTCCTGTTCTTATTCTTATTTTTGTTTACTTTATAAGAAAACAGGATTGTACTACACTTACTTGGGCTTCCCAGGTGGCTCTAGTCTAGAGAACCCACCTGCCAATGCAGGAGACATAAGAGACATGGGTTTGATTCCTGGATTGGGAAGATCCCCTGGAGGAGGGCATGACAACCCACTCCAGTATTCTTTCCTGGAGAATCCCATGGACAGAGGAGCCTGGTGGGCTGCAGTCCATAGGGTGGCAAAGAGTCGGACATGACTGAAGTGATTTAGCACGCATGCACCATGCTTACTCGCCTAGACCTTTGGCATTTGCCATTTAGTGTATCCAGAACCTTTCAGGAACAGAAGCAGAACAGCGGACATCTCCAGTCCTGCTTTAATGGCCAATCTGTGCAGTGGGCTCTTAATAAGCAATAATGAGCTGCTCTTATGTTGGAGATTCTGGTCTTCTCCAGTCCCGCGGTTGTCAGGAGTGCTGTGATGAGCATGGTGTGCACAGTCCCCTGTCCACTCGTCTGCTGTTGCTCTTGGGTGCAGTCCTGTGAGTCCAGTGTCATCGCCTGCAGCCCGCTCTGCTCTGTCCTCACCAGCGATGCCTGGGCTGTGAAGGTGGAGCCCGTGTTGGGGGGCCCCTTTGGCAGGCGTGGTCAGCAGCTCATGTGTGGGGATCTGCTCTGTGGGGGATGCCCCCTAACTTCCTTGGGGTTGCCAAACCTTCTCTACTCACACAGCAATTATGTGCGTAATTGAGAGCCTCGGTCTTCTCATCTCAACAGTGGGGATAACTGAGTTCACCTCACTGGGTCTTCCTGCAGGTGAAGTCTCACAGCGCTGGGTCCCTCACGGTGTTGGGTGCTGGCCTTTCTAAGGAAAGGTGGAGATGATGCCTCTGGCCAGGTGGCATCTGTCCATCCCGGGGCAGGGCGAGGGCGCAGGAGAGCTGCAGATTTCAGCAGAACCTACCTGGGAGTGAATCACTTCACCCTCTATGCCCCATGGTGTCTGGGACTGATTTCACATCATTTTGTAGTGATGACAGAGGGGATGGGCATGAACAAGGCAAGGGGGCGCCAGTGCCCTCGTCTGCCACCTTCAGGGCCCACTGGGGCTCCTGCAAATCATTCAGGGAGGATAGGAGGTAGGGGTTCAGATGAGCAATTGCTGTCATGACTGAATTAGCAGTTCCTGCGTGGTGGGTCAGAGCCATCAGAAGCCTGAGGGGTGTGTGTTTCTGGGGTGTCTATGCAGCCCTTCTTAACAGTGGACTGGGTGTCGTTAGCCGAGCGATTCCCAGAGGAAGGGAGTCGAGGCTGGTGTGGTGTGTGCTGCAGGCAGCAGGCCCTGTGGTCCCCATGTTCCCTCCAGCTCCCTGCCTGCAGCTGGGTGGCCCTCCCTGTGATCCTGCCCCTCCACATGGGCCTGTCCTTGGGTCCTGCCTTGTCCAGAGCCTGGGAGTGGGGGCTCTGTGCGCCAGTGGACCCTCTTGTGCCTGAGAAGGCAGTGCAGCTGTGATGTCGGGGTCAGGATCCTTTTCAGTTGACGCCATAGCGGCCCTGCCCTGGGGAGGGGGTGTAAGGCCGCCTGGAGGGGTTGCTGGAGGAGGCCGGGCCCCAGGCCCAGGTGCTGCTGGCCAGTCTGGCTGCCGCTGCTCCTTCTTGGTCCCGACTGAGCCCTTACACTGCTCAGGTTATGATGCTATGGGGACCACCAGGAGGGATGCAGTCAGAGACGCACAGGGGCATTGAGGGCGATGGAGGGGTGCGTCCATTGGCTCTGGGTGGTGGTACAGGCAGGGAGGGGCCACGGAGGGTCCCGAAGGAAGTGGCCACCCTGAACAGCTGCCCACAGGTCGCCCTGGGCCCTGTTGACAAATCTCCTTAATGGAGGTTTCAGAACAGTGTCTCAGGATCCGAGAAGGTGGGGCCTGTTTGGTCACATTTTCTCCCTGGGTGACACCTCCGGAGCCTGTCTGGGCCTCTTGGAACCAGAGGGGGTTACGATAGGATCACGCTTGGGGACCCCAGCCGTGGAGGGCCTGAGCCCAGACTCCTGCCTGTGCCCATCCCACTACACGTGATCCAGAGATGGTGCTGCCTCCCCCACCCCAAGCCCAGGCTCCTTAGGAGGAAGCAGGGGGCCCAGGCAGGTGTGCACTGGGGCGGCTCTACTGGTGGATCATCAGTGGGTGTGAGAGTGTGAGGCTCAGCCTGGCGCAGGCACAGGTGATGGGACCTGCCAGGCCAGAGGGCTGCTGAGTCCTGTGGGGCCTCTTCGTTTTAACCACAGGTCCCAGAGGCATGGGGAGAGCCAGGGTCTGGATGCTGGCCGCTCTGGGCCACCCTCGGGCTGGGTGGCCTCAGTGGGCAGGACCTTCTGCGGGACCTCGGTGTTGTCTGCAGGGAAAGGAAGGGCCAGCTGGTGGCTCTGGGAGACTTCAGGCTGAGAGGGGAGAGGGACAGGTTTAACTCCCTGGCCCAGAGCCCACCCACATGCCCCCCGCCACCCTCCCCAGGAAATCGGAGGACAGGTCCCCGCAGCGGTAGATGCAGTGTTGCCCGAGCTGCTGGCACTCCCTCCCTCTCTCCCTCCTCCCCACCTCCTCCTTCCTCTCCCCGCCCCCTCACCTCTTCTCTCTTCATTTCTTTTCCACAATCAGAAAAATATGAGGATCACAGCCATGAAATCGATTCTCTGTCCACCGCCGTGGTCTCTGGGTCTCTTGTGCCGCCCCACCCCCCTCCTCTCTGAATGCCCTGGAGACCCCAGCAGAACTCGGAAGACACCCTAAAGATGGGACCTTTGGTCATGTATTTTTTTCCCTCTTGTTAAAAGATATTTTATTGTTGCTATTGTTGGGACCCAGGGTAGGTTGCCCCAAAGTGTGCCTCGGTGTCATAGTGACTATTGTTATTTTTTTTAATTAATTTTTGTTAGAGTATTGTGATAGTGTTGTGTTAGGTCCTGCTGTACAGCGCAGTGAATCCGGCCATGGAATTTTCCAGGCGAGAATGCTGGAATGGGTTACTTGTTTCCTAGTCCAGTAGTTACACATATACTATTTATTTGTTTTTAAGTCAGTGGACACTCTCTAAGGGCCGTGTCCAAAGGCAGCAGGCTCTGTCCATGGTCCTGAAGGGAGCAGGCTCTCTCCGTGGTCTCGGCCTTGACTGTGGAGTCAGGCAGCTCTGAGCTCTCAGCACAGATGGTTGGACCAGCCCCTTGGCCTTGGAGGCCTTAGCATCTCCGAGTTGTAGGGGGGTGTACAGGGACCCTCAGGGGTCCTGGCAGGAATTCAGAGAGAACATGTCCCACACGGGATGCCACGTGGCCCTCCTTCTGGGAACCTCCATCATGCTCCCCACCTCTGGCCTCTGCCTGCACCCTGTAGGATGGAGGTCTGGCTCCTAGTGAGCTGCTGCATGACCTGATCCCGGCCGGGTCTCCTCACCTGTGATTGGGGGATGAGAGGTGTGGCAAGGCCTCCCTGTGTCCCTCTGGAGCAGAGGTTTTAAGTGCCTGACCTGTTGGAGGCTTTTCATAAGCTGTGACCCGTGGCTGGTGTGGATGGGTCACATAGAAATGTTTTAAGGTGTTGTTGGTGTTCCGTTAGGGAACGTTTCTCTGTCTCTAGCGTAGATGCCTCATGTCTGAAAGCACTTGGTCTCTGCATCAGCGGCCCGGAAACCATCGCCTGCCGGGCCCTGTGCTCTGGGCTCTCTCATGTCACGGAGCTGCGCATGGAATGTGGGCGTGGGCCTGACCCCCCTGCCCCCGTGGGCGCCTCTGAGGCTGAGTGGCCTTGGCTGCATCACGTCTGGCACGCAGACCCCCGCTGGGCCCTGTCTCCCTACGGGGCCCTTGACAGCAGAGCTGTCAGGTGCTGGGTGAGTGGGTGGTGCGCCAGCCTCCGATGCAGCCACAGGGATGCCGTGGATGGAGGTGGGGCAGGGAGCATTTTGTTCAAGGGCAAGAGCCAGCCCTCCAGGCCAGAGCAAGGCCATGGACATCAGTGCTCAAGGAGGTACGTGGCTGAAAGTTGGAACATGGATGGAAGAACTGTAACTGGAAAGAAATAAAAATTGCACTAGGTGTTGGTGAAAGGGTTGGTGAGGTGTCAGGTGTTAGGTATGGTGTAATGTGGATCTGGATTTTTCTGCGGGGCTTTTTCTGATGGCAGATATTTGAACACCTGCCGGATGCAGTGTTGCTGTGGCTCAGAGCACAGGCTCAGGTGGGCAGCCAGGTTCAAGTGCTGGCTGTGCCGCTCATTGGCCTCCAGAGCTGGCGGACGAATGGGTCCTCCCTTTCCTCAGTTTTCTCATCTGTAAAATGGGACGATTGAGCTTGTAGAGAGTGCCAGCAAGGAGCTGACCCATTCAAATCTGCCAGTGCCCAAGAGGTAGGTAATCACACATATGTATTTATTTAACAATTCATAGAAGGGGCATATTGTAGCAAGGTTAAAGAGACTGTTGTATATTGTTTTAACAGGTTTATTCCCATTATACAGGTAGGGACACCAAGGCTTGGGACTATGAGGAACTTGCCTCTGGTCACTAGCCAGTACTTGGTAAAAGCAGGATTTGCCCTTGTGTCTCTATTAGTTACTGTTGTTTGCTTCAAGTTTTCTCTGCTCTAGACTAGGGATGCCTACCTGTCACACGACACACGGCTGGCAGCCAGGATCAGATCCCAGATGGGTCTCCATTCTTCCCTTGCAGGATTCAGTTTTGGGCTGTGAACACTTAGTGCATCCCAGGTGCAGTGCTGATGGAGTAAAATGTGCTTCGAGGAGCTGAGCTGAGCTCCGGTGAGGTGGGAAGAGCCAAGTTCCTCCCCTTCGGCCCAGCAGCGCCTCACCTGGCAGCCGGGTGGACAGGGGAGTCTCAGCCAGCCCTTCTGGGAGTCTGGGAGTTCTCCTGGGAGTTCCAGTGGTTAGGACTCAGCGCTTTCACTACCGAGGGCCTGGGTTCAACCCCTGGTGAGGGAACCAAGGTCCCCATCCTCGGCCTACTGCTCCGTCATGTCCCCATCACATCCTTGTGTCCTGCTGAGTTTCTGTCTGGGTGGTTGACTCTGCAGGTCTTCGCTGCTTGAGTGTGAGGTGGACCCCCTCAGGCTGCATTCTGGCGAGACCCTCAGGGGACTGTGCACGTTCAAGCTGAAGTGCTGGTCTGGGGACAGCAGGCTGGGGTCATCCTGCCTCGGCTGTTCTGGAGTGGATCGTGAGATAGTGTCCCTTACCACCACCCCGCTTTGCGCCTCTTCATCCCATTTCACAAGAAGGAAGTTGTTAGGGGCCAGGAGGGGGAAGGAGCCCAGCTCTGTGGGGACCACCTGTGAGGTGCTTCCAACAGGGCAGGCACCTGACAGCTGCAGAAGAAAGGCCTGCTTCACCTGGACATGTCCACACACCAGGGACTAGGGTACCTCGCGCAGCAGGGAGACGGTAGGGCCGTCTCTGACCACATGTCTGTCTCACTCCGGCCACACCTGCGTCTTCGCTCACTGAGCCCTGGGCAGGGCAGCGGGACCACGGCCTCCTCACTTGCCCTTCCCTGCCTGCCGTAGCACTCAGCAGCCCAGGGGCTGGGGGAGGCCCAGGGCCGGACTGAGGAGGAGAGGCCGCTGGGACCACAGGGAGTGAGTCGGCTCAGTGGCCCTGAGCCCCAGCATTGTTGGGGGGTGGATTTGGAGCACAGCTGGCCCTGGGCTGGCCTGGGGCAGGGCAACGCCACCCGCCCGGCCAGTGCTGTCCAGTCCTGAGCACCTGGTAGCTCCAGCTGGGGTGCTGCAGATGCTGGCTGCCCCTTCCACCATGGAGTGGGCAGCTCGGAATTATAAGGAGATTGTCATGGCAACAGGGAGGCAGATTGGGTGGTGCTCAGACTCCCTGGGTGGCGGGACCCAGGCCTCAGCCCAGAGGAAGACCTGGGGAGCTAGGCCATTGCCCCTCTGAGCCTCGGTTTTCCCATGAAGGAAACAGGCTGTGCCTATGCCTTAGGGCCATCCAGCAGGCATGGGTGTCGAGGCAGCAGCCTGGTGGGGGGACTTGTGCTGAGCTCTGATTCTGCAGAGGGCAAGTCTCACCTCTCTGTGCCTCAGTTTCCTTATCTGCAAAATGGGCGTGTGTGAATCACCATCCTCTTAACTGCTCCACCCAGTTCCTCCAGCAGCTGTCCCCCTTGCCCCACTGTTGGATCCTCCTCCCTTCTAGTTGCTGGGACTGGAAACCTCGGGTTCATTCAAGATGAGGCCCAGCCTCCGGCCCTCCTCCTGCCACCCTGGCCACATTCTGGACAGTTCACTGATGCTGGCCTGGCCCCCTCCTCACCCTGCGCCTGTCCGGCTGGTCCCCTCCAGTCCCCACACTGCAGCCAGAGTGAGTGTGACCCCGCTGAAGACAGAATCTGACTGCATTCTCCTGGCTTTCATTCCGAGGGGGATGGAAGCTTCTGGAAGGTTCGAGTCAAGTCATCACAGTGGACTACCCGCCTGTCCCCCTCCCCAGGAAGCAGGTCCCCCTGCTCCCAGTGCTCTTCGTGCTCCCACCCACCCAGAACCACATCTTCCTCCAGCAGAGTGCTCCCCACGTGCACACCTCCACTCACACTGAGATCTGCTCAGAGCCCACTGGCCTGTACTCTCTCCTGTCCCTGACACCCCTCCTGTGTTGTCACCTGGGCCAGCGGACTCTGAGACCTCCTTAGGCAGATGGTTTGACTTCTCTGAGCCTCAGTTTTTCCCGTCTCAAATATGGAGAAGGCCGTAGACACAGAAGGGTGAGCGTGACTGTCTCGCGTGATAAGCTTCTTAATGGCAGACAGCACATATCATTGATAATCAACACGTGTTTGTTGACTGGGTGAGAAATATATCCAATGTGTAGGCTTTACTCAGACATTTTTGTGCTTTATTTGAAGGAGTTGGGCCAAAATAACCCCATTCTTCCCTGAGCTCTTATTGCTGAGTGCGGGCTACCTGTGGTTTGGTGGTGTAAGTGCTTTTCAGACATTCTCCCATTTCATCCATATGAGGATATTCCAGAGAGGCCGAGGCTCAGTTTTATTGCCAGTACTAGCACCTTCAGAAATGTGTTACTCACCCAGGGTCACATAAAAATAAATAAAACTGCTCTGACCAGCTATTTGATGGAGTAGGTACTACACTTACATAATTCAGATTTAAGTCAAGATACAAAGGTGTTCATTTAAATAACTCACTGCCTGTTCTTTTCATTCCACCTGCATCTTTTTTTCCCTGTCCTTCCTAATAAAGAGGGAATCATTTTTATTAAAGTCTTATTTTTCTGATAGAGACACAAATATCTATTATTATCCCTCCCTTTCATATATAAAAGGCAGCATCTCAATCACTGTTCCATCTCTTGCTCTCTCATAACAGTAAGTCCTGGAGACCTTGGCATACCAGTATGTAACCTCCCCTTCCTTTTCTCTTTTCTTTTTTTCACATCGGCATAATATTCCATTGTGCAAATGTAGCTGAGTTCAGTGAGTCCTCTGCTGATTTGTGTTCTATTCCTGATAGAAGAGGATTAGAAGCAACTCATGAATGAATAACTTTGTATGAACATCATTTCATATGTGTGCAGGTGTACCTTGAGGATAACTGCAGAAGTGGAATTGCAAATGCATTTGCAAATTTGGTAAGAGTAGAAATTCCCCTCAATTGGGTTGGACCATTGTGCCTGCCTGCCAGCAACCTGTTAGTGGGAAATGGTAGTTTGGTGTAGCTTGAGGGTGAAGTTGAGTATCTTTTCCTTATGTGTTGAGTGGTTATTTGTGTTTCTTTCTTTCTTTCTTTTTAGGAAATTGTCTGTACTTGTCGTTTGCCCAGGCTCCCCACCCAGTTTCAAATTCCACCTCTCCTAGAACTTGAGAAGAAATGGGGAACTAATAATAAAAAGAGAAGGAGGAACCTTTGAGAATCAGGCCCCGAGGGAAGGAGCCCACCCTCCCCGCTTTCTGATCACTTGGCTGATGCTGTTGGATAGTGGCCGGCAGGTGCCTTGAGCCTGGCACTGGGGTCAGGTCTGAGCTAGAGAGGTGTCCGGGGCCCGGTGCCAGAGGGCAGGACAGGGCGGCCGTCTCCATTTCTAGTTGATGTGGCCAAGGCAGAGGGCAGGACAGGGCCACCGTCCATTTCTAGTTGATGTGGCCGAGGCAGAGGGCAGAGAAGAGAGACCCAGCCTGTACCCTCAATCCTAGGCATGAGCTTTGCTTCAGAAATTTGAAATGGACTAGTGGGGCCAGTAAGAAAAACCTTGGGTCTTGTCTTAGGAGCCCGAGGCCCAAGCCTACAGCTGTGTCTCTGAGTTTTGGTTGGGGTCTTGGGCCAGTCCCTTATGACAGTCATAGCCCCTATCCACACGGGGTACCTTGGGGCACAAGCACTTTCTGACTTATGAACTCAGTTGATGCCCACAGGACTCCCAGTGACTGCACGTGCTGGTCCTCCCTGCTGGAATACCTCCCTTGATAACTTGTCCTGCCTCAACATTTTAATTTTTATTTTCCTATCACTTCTGATTTTGTCCCCTTAGGGAGCTTCCCAGGACCATCTTCTCCACAACCCCCTAGAAAACATTAGGTCTCCCCACCCCTTTACCCTCTGAACATGGAGTCTCAGCACCTTGGACAGCGCCCAAGTCAGTGGGGACATAGAGGGGGAATCCAGGGGCCCTGACAAGCCCAGGGCTTCTTGGAGAGACAGCAAGCTACCACCTACAGAGCTCTTGGAACACGGCCTTGCTAGCCATGACCATGCCATCAGCTCTGCTTGGCAGGCAGTGAAAGGGCTTTGCTCAAGGACCCACTTGGTCCCCTTCTCCCACGGTGGACAGCAGGGAACTCACTCCCAGGTGCACGTGTACTCTGGTCTGGTGGCATTTAGCCCAGGGGCAAGTGGCGGCAGAAGTTTGAAGGGCAGGGTGGTGAGAGGGTGCACCCTGCACCCTCCTTCCAGCAGCATTGCTGGCAGCGGCTCCCTCTCCCAGGGGACGGTCCCACAGCTCCTCCCTGGCCTAGTGACCTGATCCTGGCCTGCCTCCTCTTACTGCCTGAGCCTGGTGGCAGCTTCTTGTCTCCCACTCTGGGCTGCCTCACCTTTCTTGCTGCCACTGTGACTGGATGGAATTCCCTCTGTTCTAAATTTTTCAAGTGGGTCCTCCTTTCCTGCTCAGACTCCTAAGAAGGTTTATATTCAGAGAGACTCAGCGACCTACCCAAGGTCACACCGCCAGTTAGGCACACCAATCCTGGCTCAAACTAGTGCGTGCCTTTCTCCTGCTAAGTGCGGCCTAGCTTCCCTGGGAACACAAGGGTGGGCTTTCTGGAGGCAGCTGAGCCCCAGGGGAGGAATAGGACTTAGATGGGAGGACCTAGCAGGGTGGAGACAGCTGTGCCGTGGTAGGTACAGCATGTGCAGTGGTGTGGAGAGGAACGTGATGGGTTAGAATGGATGTCGAGGCCAGGGGGTGCAGAAAGATGGGGCTGAAAGAGGGAAGCACAGCCTATGGAGGGGGGAGGGTTGGGGTGGGAGACAGGGGAGCCCTGGCATTGGGACTTGATCCTATTTGTATTGGAGAGGATCACCCTGGCCACTGGGTGGTTTGTCCCTGAGGATGCGGAGGCCGAGAGGAGGTCATGGCCCCTGTCCAGGTGACAGAGGATGGTGGCCTGCACCCGGGCAGTGCATGGAGCCCAGGAGAAGCGACAGATCTGAGAGAGAATCAAGATGGTTCAGGAAGGGTCTGTGGTAGTGGACAGAGCATTGTGTGGGTTTGAGCCCCCCCCCAAAAAAAACTTGGCTTAAAGGAGGAAGTGATCGATTGTTTCCAGAAAGGCAGGGGCAGGAAGGCAGAGGCTTCCTGAAGGAGGGGCCATCTGACAAGGTTCTGAGCACCCAGCTGCTTGCTCGTCTGTCTCCTCCTTGGGATTGGGACCCCCTCCTACCCCCTGGAAAGAGCAGCCTTGGCTGGCTGGCCCGAGATGTTGGGGGAGAAGCAAGCATGGTCCCACCTGAGACGATGCGGGAAGAGGAGAGCGTTGGATGGCAGGAACAGTGTGGACGGAGGCCTGGAGGTGGGCACATGCTTGTTGTATCCGGACAGCGGTCATGCGGGGGTGGGGGTCGAAGAGGCTGGACAGTCAGGGTCAGGGGCTGAACCACCTCTGGCTCGCCATCAGGTGGCTCCTATTTTGCGTCCTGTGCTCCCGAGGGCCAGGCTGACCGTGGGAAGGGCTGACGGCTGAGACCTCTCAGTTCAGATCTGGGCACCAGTGAGGTTTGTTCAGCTGCACCTGGGGGCATAAGTTGAGTTTGGTTGCTCAGTTGTGCCCGACTCTTTGCAACCCCATGGACTGCAGCATGCCAGGCTTCCCTATCCATTACCAACTTCCGGAGCTTGCTCAAACTCATGTCCATCGAGTCAGTGATGCCATCCAACCATCTCATCCTCTGTCGTCCCCTTCTCCTCCTGCCTTCAATCTTTCCCAGTATCAGGGTCTTTTCTAATGAGTCAGTTCTTCGCACCAGGTGGCCAAAGTATTGGAGCTTCAGCTTCAGTATCAGTCCTTCCAATGAATATTCAGGACTGATTTCCTTTAGGATGGACTGGTTGGATCTCCTTGCAGTCCAAGAGACCCTTAAGAGTCTTCTCCAACACCACAGTTCAAAAGTATCAATTCTTTGGCGCTCAGCTTTCTTTATAGTCCAACTCTCACATCCATACATGACTACTGGAAAAACCATAGCCTAGACTAGTTGGACCTTTGTCAGCACAGTAATGTCTCTGCTTTTTAATATGCTGTCTAGGTTGGTCATAACTTTCCTTCCAAGGAGTAAGTGTCTTTTAATTTCATGGCTGTAATCACCATCTGCAGTGATTTTGGAGCCCCCCAAAATAAAGTCTGACACTGTTTCCATTGTTTTCCCACCTATTTGCCATGAAGTGATGGGACCAGATGCCATGATCTTAGTTTTCTGAATGTTGAGCTTTAAGCCAACTTTTTTACTCTCCTCTTTCACTTTCATCAAAAGGCTCTTTAGTTCCTGTTCACTTTCTGCCATAAGGGTGGTGTCATCTGCGTATCTGAGGTTATTGATATTTCTCCCCCAATCTTGATTCCAGCTTGTGCTGTATCCAGCCTGGCATTTCTCATGATGTACTCTGCATATAAGTTAAATAAACAGGTGACAATATACAGCCTTGACGTACTCCTTTCCCAATTTGGAGCCAGTTTGTTGTTCCATGTCCAGTTCTAACTGTTGCTTCTTGACCTGCATACAGGTTTCTCAAGAGGCTGGTAAGGTGGTCTGGTGTTCCCGTCTCTTAAAGAATTTTGCAGTTTGTTGTGATCCACACAGTCTACGGCTGTGGGCATCAGCCACCACCTGATCCTGGCTCATCTGAACCTCCCTCCCTGTGCCTACGAGAAGAGTGAAGCAGAAGGGCCCCGAGTCACTTGAGTGAGTGTCCATGGAGCCTTGTGGCTCTGTGCCTACCAGAGAGCAGCCTTAGCTCATCTGACCCAAAGCTTGCCCCATCTCCCTCCAAGGATTCTTGTTCCCATTACACAGATGAGGAAGCTGAGGCTCACAGGACTCCAGGAACTTTCCCAAGGCCCTGCCGCGTTGCTCTGCCTCTCACTTGCCTTAGGTGAGAGTCCTCTTTTGAACTCTGTCTTCTCCTCCAGGAAGCCTTCTATGACTACCCTGGGTTGGCCCGCTACATCTGCCTTCTCCCTTCTGACTCTAGTTGAATGAGGAGCCCCTGGATGAGAAGGCTCAGGGCATGGGAGAAGCAGGCTGTTGGGGTTAGCCATGCCTGCTTGTGCCAGCTTAATTAAGCAGTTACGGCCCTTCTCTGGGCCTCAGTTTACTCAGATGAGAGATGAGGGTGCAGTGCCTTCCTGGCAGTGTGCACGGGGGAGTCACCACCTTGTGACACCGCAGCACCGGGCTTGGCGCCACCCAGCTCCCCACTTCTTTTCTGGCCCTGGTGGGAGTCCAGCCTCTCCTGCCCCTTCCCTCCCTCACCCCCAGCTCAGGGCTCTGTAAAATCTGCCTAGTCAGGTCTGAATGAGGGGGAGCCAGCCCGCCGGCGTGTCTGGGTGGCGAGAGCGGCTATTTTGGGAACGAGCGGGGAAGGAGTGTTTTGTTTTGTTTGCTCCTCGTGATTACAAGAGGTGGCAGAGTCCTGCTTCTCCTCCCCTGGACATCGCGTGAAGGCTGAGCTGAGGATAGGGAAGGGACAAGGTCTGCGGCTCTCGGTGAGATGGACTGTCAGACCTCCTGACGACTGGAGGCCACCTGAGGTCTACAGCCTAGCCCCCATCACTCATCACTGTCAGCTTGCTCCCAAGCAGCATCTGAGAGAAGGGCGTGGAGGAGGGGAGGGCTGGGAAGGCAGGGAACTCAGTCCTGCCACACCAGGGTTTTATTTCCAGCTCTGCCATCTGCTCCTTTGTCCACTCATCCACCCACTGCTCTGTCCATTTGCAACCAACCATCCTTCTACCCATTCACCCATCTTCCCATCTGTCTACCCACCCATCCACCCATTTGTGCATATGAAACATCTATTCATTGAAACAGTTTTCCACCCATCCATCAATCCATCTCACCATCCATCCATGCATCCATCTACCCATCCACACAACCATCCATCCATCCATCTCACTGCACCATTCACCCACTCACCTGTCCGTTTACCCACCCATCCATCCTCTTACCTATTCATGTTTACCTGTTATCTCTCCATCCATCCATTTGTCCATATGAAACATCTATTCATTGAAACACTTTTCTACCCATCCATCAAACCATCTCACCATCCATCCATGCATCCATCTACCCATCCGCACATCCATCCATCCATCCACCCATCTTCACCATTCACCCACTCACCCGCCCATTTACCCACCTGTTCTCTCTCCATTCATCCATCCACCCAATCTTCCACCCCATTTATCCAGTTGAACCATCTATCTATCCATCCATCCACTTATTCGTATATTCACCCACCCATCCATTCACCTACCCATTCATCCACAGATACCACAGGGGCCCCATAAATCTGTGCATTGTCTTGTATGAGGCTCCAGGATAGGATGGCAAATAAGACACGCTATTGCCACCTGCCTTTCCCACTAGAGGCCGCGATTAAACAGCTAACTTGGCATTTGGTGCTTATCTTTCTGGACCTTACCGTATCCCTAGGGTTCTGAGAGGATGTGAACCAGGTGCCTTGTGAGAGAAGCACGAGGGGCCAAAATGAAAGGCTCCTGGTGGGGGAGATGTTCCAGGTGTGATTGGGAGAAAGGCCAAGAGTCCGCCCAGCACACTCCTTCTCTGCTCCCTCTGCTGAGAGGGGAGCCGGGGAGGCTCCGAGGTGGGAGGGGGCTTATTTCGGGGGGCAGGAGGGTCTGCAGCTCAGTGAGGGAGGAGGTGGTCAGACAACAAGACCCCAGAGGGCTGGAGAGTGTCTGTCTGTGCCTGATATAGAGCGTGGCACACCTGGAAGGTCTGGACCTAGGGACACACGCCCTGGGGCTGGCTTCTTGTTCAGAAACTGTCTTCTTTGATCAGGCAGAGCCGTCCCTAGGTGAAGGGGCCTGGGGCAGTGCGACCTTGGAGCACCCCAGCGATTTTGGGGCTTATGTTTTACAGTACACGTTAAAAACACTGCCCAGGGCTTTCCCTAGCAGTATAAGCAGAAAATTCACATAAACCTTTGCTGTTCCTAGGTTGTGCTTGGACTTAGAGTCTTCTTTTTTTCTTAAAGCATCTTCCTTTTCTTCCTCAGGTGTATTAAGCTGCAAAGCTCTGTTTCTGAGAGAATTGAATGGACACGGCCTTGGGCACGGGGCTCAGTGTCCTGGTCTGGGCTCTGATTTGCTATGTGGCCTTTGGGCACTCACTCGCCCACTCTGGGCCTCCACTACCTCCAGGCTGAAAGGAACATGGGGATTAGAGCCTACCCCTTCTGTGCTGAGGCTCTGGGTTTGGGGGACGTGGGGATTGTGCGGCCTCGGGCCGCCTGGAGCAGAAATTCTTGGGAAGGTGTTGCGGAGAGCTGAGCCAGGCTTGTGTGGGGTGGAGTGAGCTTCTGGGCCCCCAGACAGCGTGGAAGACGGGTTCTTCCTGAGCCGATAATACCATCTTGTGTTTGTGGAGCGATTTATGGATTTTGAAAGCATTTTCCCTTGTGTCATCTGGTTTGAGTTTTGAGTGTCTGTTGAACAAGTGTTTGCATATGGTGGATGAGGGGAAGCTGGGCCCTGCGGGGTCAGGGAGGCAGTGGGAATGGTTCCTCACATTCCCGGGGGTCCTCAGCCACACCCCAGAAATGTCTGGAGAGAGCGGGAGGAAGGGTGGGTCTTGGGTGAGGGGTCCTAGGTGTGGACCACTGGAACCATGGACCCTGAAATTGGGAGGAGGGTCACCTGCTGGGGGCAGGCTGGGGGGACTAGGTAGGCAGGGGCTCCGGGCAGGGGGCACCTCAGTTCGATTCAGAGCAAATATAGCAGCGAGAAAGCAGACATTTCAGGTGGTCTGTTTATTGTCTGTGCTCAGTCGCTTCAGTCCTGTCCAACTCTTTGTGACTCCAGGGATTGTAGCCCACCGGGCTCCTCTGTCCATGGGATTCTCCAGGTGAGAATACTGGAGTGGGCTGCCATTTCCCCCTCCAGGGGATCTTCCCCAACCAGGGATCAAACCCATTTTTCTTACGTCTCCTGCATTGGCAGGTAGGCTCTTTACCACTAGCGCCGCCTGGGAAACCCACTCTTTATTATGTTGAGGTAAAACCAGTGTGTTTAAAATGTGTCCAAACACTTCCTGGCGAGTTATTTGTGAACTCATATAACAAAATGTACTTTTTAATAAAAAGAATGGTCTCAGCCACTTGGAAATGGGTCTGGGATCAGAGGCTCGTGGGATGGTTCTCCATCAGTTCCTGCAGGGAGCCCTGAGCAGCAGGGCCCAGGTGGGCCAGCGCTCCGGCTGCCTCCACCATCCACTTGTGGAAGGAGGCCCCCGATGTGGCCCGCAGGGAGCCAGGCAGTCTGCCATCATGGCCCACGGCCACCATCCCTTGCCCCTGAGGTACCACGTTCTGGCTCCAGGAGGATGGAGCCAGGGTCCGGAGCCCCTGCCTGGTCTCGGTGGCTTTGAACCCAGAGGGACCCTGGGCCGCTGCCGCCGGGGGCTGGGAGTCAGGGGAGTCCCCTGCGTGCCACCTGCTGACAGGCAGTCCCGGCGGCTGGAGGTTGACAGCGTTTGGCTGTGCGGTGCTTGCTGTATTTATGGACCCATAAAATATTAAATAATCATCACGTAGCACTTTTTTCTCCTGAAACCTCTTTAGGGTTCATATTTCCATCATTTGGAAGGCAGAACAAATAACCATTTAATTAACCTCCAGCTCCTAGCATGAGAATCCTGTCCGTCAGGACGCCTGGGTGGGCAGCCCCCATCTCTTCCCGCCCCTCACCTGATGGATATCAGATGAAGCCCCTTCCACCCAGCTTTTTACACTGAGGGGTGCTGATGCCGGCCGCAGGCCAGTGGCAGGACAGGGGTTGAACCCTGAGCCCCTGGGACAGCCTAGGGGCCAGGTAGGGAGGGCAGTTCTCCCAAATCAGGGAGTGCTGTGTGCGTGTGGTCAGCTCGCCCTGCCCAGGTTGCTCAGGTGCTGGTCCTTAAATGCATTCATTATTTTACTTTACTTTTCAAAACCTCTGTTGGAGTACCCTAAATCAAATCCCTTTCGATTATACAGTGGAAGTGAGAAATGAATTTAAGGGACTAGATCTGATAGACAGAGTGCCTGATGAACTATAGACAGAGGTTTGTGACATTGTACAGGAGATAGGGATCAAGACCATCCCCAGGAAAAAAAAATGCAAAAAAGCAAACTGGCTGTCTGAGGAGGCCTTACAAATAGCTGTGAAAACAAGAGAAGCAAAAAGCAAAGAAGAAAAGGAAAGATATACCCATTTGAATGCAGAGTTCCAAAGAATAGCAAGGAGATAAGAAAGCCTTCCTCAGTGATCAGTGCAAAGAAATAGAGGAAAACAATAGAATGGGAAAGACTAGAGATCTCTTCAAGAAAATTAGAGATAACAAGGGAACATTTCATGCAAAGATGGGCTCAATAAAGGACAGAAATGGTAGGGACCTAAAAGAAGCAGAAGATATTAAGAAGAGGTGGCAAGAATACACTGAAGAACTGTACAAAAAAGATGTTCATGACCCAGATAATCATGATGGTGTGATCACTCACCTAGAGCCAGACATCCTAGAATGTGAAGTCAAGTGGGCCTTAGAAAGCATCACTACGAACAAAGATAGTGGAGGTGATGGCATTCCAGTGGAGCTATTTCAAATCCTAAAAGACGATGCTGTGAACGTGCTGCACTCAATATGCCAGCAAATTTGGCAAACTCGGCAGTGGCCACAGGACTAGAAAATGTCAGTTTTCATTCCAGTCTCAAAGAAAGGCAATGCCAAAGAATGCTCAAACTACTGCACAATTGCACTCATCTCACACACTAGTAAAGTAATGCTCAAAATTCTCCAAGCCAGGCTTCAGCAATACATGAACTATGAACTTCCAGATGTTCAAGCTGGTTTTAGAAAAGGCAGAGGAACCAGAGATCAAATTGCCAACATCCTCTGGATCATCGAAAAAGCAAGAGAGTTCCAGAAAAACATCTATTTCTGCTTTATTGACTATGCCAAAGCCTTTGACTGTGTGGATCACAATAAACTGTGGAAAATTCTGAAAGAGATGGGAATACCAGACCACCTGACCTGTCTCTTGAGAAACCTGTATTCAGGTCAGGAAGCAACAGTTAGAACTGGACATGGAACAACAGACTGCTTCCAAATAGGAAAAGGAGTCCAATATACAGCCAAGGCTGTATATTGTCACCCTGCTTATTTAACTTATATGCAGAGGACTTCATGAGAAACGCTGGGCTGGAAGAAGCACAAGCTGGAATCAAGATTTCTGGGAGAAATATCAATAACCTCAGATATGCAGATGACACCACCCTTATGGCAGAAAGTGAAGAAGAACTAAAGACCCTGTTGATGAAAGTGAAAGAGGAGAGTAAAAAAGTTGGCTTAAAACTCAACATTCAGAAAACTAAGATCATGACATCTTGTCCCATCACTGCATGGGAAATAGATGCGGAAACAGTGTCAGACTTTATTTTTTTGGGCTCCAAAATCACTGCAGATGGTGACTACAGCCATGAAATTAAAAGATGCTTACTCCTTGGAAGGAAAGTTATGACCAACCTAGACAGCATATTAAAAAGCAAAGACATTACTTTGCCAACAAAGGTCCATCTAGTCAAGGCTATGGCTTTTCTAGTCGTCATATATGGATATAAGAGTTGGACTATAAAGAAAGCTGAGCGCCGAAGAATTGATGCTTTTGAACTGTGGTGTTGGAGAAGACTCTTGAGAGTCCCTTGGACTGCAAGGAGATCCAACCCGTCCATCCTAGAGGAGATCAGTCCCGAGTGTTCATTGGAAGGACTGATGCTGAAGCTGAAACTCCAATACTTGGGCCACCTGATGCGAAGAGCTGACTCATTAGAAAAGACCCTGATGCTGAGAAATATTGAAGGCAGGAGAAGGGGACGACAGAGGATGAGATGATTGGATGGTATCACCGACTCAATGGACATGAGTTTGGGTAAACTCTGGGAGTTGATGATGGACAGGGAGACGTGGCATTCCTGGCATTCATGGGATCACAAAGAGTTGGACATGACTGAGTGACTGAACTGAACTGAACTGAATTGGAGTTTAGTTGCCTTACAATGTTGTGTTAATTTCTTCTGTATAGCAAAGTGAATCAGCTTTTATATATGTGTACAAATATCCCCTGTGTCATCACAGAGCACAAAGTAGAGTTCCCTGTGCTATACAGTAGGTTCTCATTAGTTTTATACAGAGTGCTATATATACGTCAATCCCAGTCTCCCAATTCATCCCACCACCACCCACTCCCCTTGGCGTCCATACATTTTTTCCTGTATGCTTGTGTCTATTTCTGCTTTGCTTATAGGTTCATCTGTACCATTTTTCTAGACTTCACGTATATGTGTTAATACACGATCTTTCTTTTTCTCCTTATAATTTATTTCACTCTGTATAACAGACTCTAGGGCCATCCATGTCTGCAAATGCACCATTTCATTCCTTTTATGGCTGAGTCATATTCCATTGTGTGTATATGTATATATACCACTTCTTTATCCATTCCTCTGTTGATGGACATGCAGTTTGCTTCCATGTCCTGCATATTGTAAATAGGGCTGCAGTGAACATTGGGGTGCATTGTATCTTTTGGAATTACAGTTTTCCCTAGGTATATGCCTGTTGCATTTCCTAGGACTTCTGGCTATTGAAATTCACAGCAACCAGAATCTCAACAAATTCTGGTCTGGTTGCAAACGTTCAATCTGTACCTGGTGCAAAGCCCATCGCTTCCTGCCATGGCTAGGTGGCCAGGACCTGAGATGGGAGGGGACATGGTCTCCCCTGAGGGTTGCCTTCCTCAGGGAGCAGGAGGGGTGGGGAGGGGCAGGGCAGCCACACACACTGGCTAGGCATGGGGCACCTTGGCTCCGCCCTGTCCTAAGTCAGCACTGCCCCCACCACCCACCCTCGGACTCTTTGGGGCCCTGTTAACTGTAATAATAAGAATTGAATGACCCAGTATGTGTGCCGGGCTATTTCAGGGTTCACAGTGAGACCTGCAGCTGGGCTGGGCGAGGGAGTTACTGGTACCCATAGGCCTGGCGTGCAGATGACATGAGTGAGCTGAGGCTTTACCTGTGTTACCAGGAGGTGCCCCAACTTTGCCCTCAAAATAGTCTGTGCTTCACAAAGCAGCCAGGCTGATCCGTAGAAAAGTAAACTCAGATTAAAGACTCTGGAGCTTGCTGTGGGTGAAATGAGAAGCCCTAGCGAGTTCGGAGCCAAGCTTCTCCCATGGCCTCGGATCTTAACCTCCCTTAGCAGACTGTCCCTGCCCCAGGGCCTTTGCATGTGCCGCTCTCTCTGCCTGCCATGCCCTCCTCTTGGGTACCTGCCTGACTTGCCCTCTCACTGCCTTTCGGGAAGTAGAACAGAGGGTCTTCCCTGACCACATGCTTCCCCATACTACTTCTCCCCCTGGTGAATGGCGAGTTTCCACTCAGCTTCTGCGGATCCTCAGTTCTGGTGGGGAGACTTTGTTTACTGCTCACTAGTGGTGCTGCTCTGTTCTCTGCTGTGTCCCCAGACCTTAGAACATGCCAGGTGCTCAGTCAATGTTCTCTTAATGAATGACTGAGGCAGAGAGGTTAAGTAATTAGCCCAGGGCCACATAGCTGAGAAGTGGAAGGGCTGGGATTGGAGGCCGGGCAGCACAGCCCTGGAACCAGACCCAGTTGACTCACAGGTGCTGAGCAGCCATCAGAGACACTGGAGCAGGGCAGTGCAGGAGGAGGGGGTGGGGAGTTAGACCAGGGTGGGTGCAGCGTCCACGCAAGGACTCCGGGGGCGGCGTGTGCGGGGGTCACGTAGGGGCAGTGTATGGGGCCCACCCTGTGCCTCTGGTTTTGCTCAGTCCGCTCGCTTCCGACACCCACGATGTCCATGGGCTGCCAACCCCCACATCCAAAGGCGAGCTGTCACCTGGCCTGCCTCGCCCCTGGCACCAGCATTTGCATAATTAAACACACTCTTCTGACACGCCACTCTGGCCAATTTTCCAGATCGTGTCTACTTGAAAATCCTGTCATTTTCCACCAGATGAGTTAGAGTGAAAAAGGATCATTTAACCGGAGTGCATCCATCTTCAGCGCCAGTGAGCAGTCCGGCCGTTTGCAGTTGAGGGTGTGTGTGCGCGGGAGGAGGGGATGCTTCTCGGAGGGCCAAGAGCAGCTCAGCCTTCTTCGATTCTTTGGGGGATGTCTTACGGAAGTGAATTGTGAGAGTCCATGGCAGTAACTCCTTAGGCTTCCGGTGGCTCCTTTCCCCTTATAACCTGCCACAGAGGGGCTTCCCAGGTGGCTATGTGGTAAGAAACCTGCCTGCCAATGCAGGAGACACAGGAGATGTGGGTTTGATCCCTGGGTCGGGATGATCCTCTGGAGGAGGAAATGCCCACTTACTACAGTATTCTTGCCTGGAAGATTCCGTGGGCAGAGGAGCCTGGCAGGCTCTGGTCCATGGGGTCGCAAAGAGTCAGACACGACTGAGCGACTGAGCGTGCCCGCATGCACCTGCCATGGGGGGAGCCGTGAGGTGGAGATTGAAATCGGGGAAGAAAGGGGGCAGCAGTGGCCCCCACCTCGGTCCCCGGGATGCAGTTGCAGACAGCAGGGTGGCTGGTGGGCCTCTGTCTGTCCCACCCACCTGTAGCCCAGGGGTGGCTCCCTGCGGGCAGGCGCTGTGTCCCTACCTGTCTGCAAGTTCTTTTCATTGGTTAAGCCAGGCTCTGGGTTGAGACACAGCTGTCCTGGGTGGCTGGTGCCAGTGGGCATTTATGGTCACTAGCAGGTGGCAGCGAGTTCCCGAATTTGTGTGCTGAGCTAGTGACCGGCCCCTCAGTGAGGGGGTGTAGGAGGCAGCAGCCCCACGTGGGGGTCGACACTGCAGCTACTACCACCTTGAGTCGGGGTTGTGTGTGAGAGCCCCCCTACCTCCAGCTGAGCCATAGTACTTGTCATAGAAATCAATCCTTGTAAGGCATACAATTCAGTGGCGTTTTCTACATTCAGCGTTGTGGAACCATCACCTCTGTCTGCTTCCAAAACATTTTCATCCTCCCAAAAAAACACCCCGTACCCATTAAACACTAACTCACCGTTCCCTACTCCCTCCAGCCCTGAAACAGGCATCGCTTGTTTTACTGCGCTTCGCAGATACTGTTTTTTGCAAATTGAAGGTTTGTGGCAACCATGCGTCAAGCAAGTCTATTGACACTATTTTTTTTCTGACAACATTGGCTCACTTTGTGTCTCTGTGTCACATTTCAGTAATTCTCACAGTATTTCAACCTTTTTCTTTATTGTTGTATTTGTTACAGTGACCAGGGATCTTCTGCCTTTGTATTATATTAATAATTGTTGGGGTACTTTTTTTGCAACAAAGTATTTTAAAATTAAGATACATCCATTTTCTTAGATATAATGCTATCACATGCTTAATAGACTGCAGTGTAATATCAACATAGCTCTTATGTGCACTGGGAAACCAAAACATTCATGTTCATTGCCACATTCGGTTCATTGGGGTGGTCTGAGTCCTAGCTCGAAATATCTCTGAGGTGCTCCTGTTGCCTGCTCTCTGCTCCTGTGGACCCGCCTCTTCTGGCTGTTTCGTGGGATTTCATCATGTGCGGCCTTTTGCGTCTGGCTCCTTCCTCCCAGCAGAATGCCCTCGAGGTCCACCCACGCTGTCGCCCATGTCAGACCTTCACTTTCTGCACTGTGCGTCCACGGCTCAGGGTTGTGCCGTTGTGGGGACAGACACGTTCATGTGCAGGTGGTCACTTGGGTTGTCTCCACCTTTTGGCCGTTGTGGATAGGGTTGCTGTGAACGTGGACTTGTCCGAGTTCTGTTGTCAGTTCTCCAGTGCACGTACTTAGGAGTGGAATTGCTGGGTGATGCAGTCGTTCTGGGTTTAGCCTTTGGAGGAACGGTCAAACTGTTTTATACAATGGCCGCCCCATCTTATATTCTGCAGTAGCCTCTTGAGCAGGGGGCAAAGGTGGGACTTGGAGACTTGCGGGTTCCTTTTAGAGCAGAACTCAGGGCGGAGCACTTTGAGGTTCAGAGCCTTCTAGACCTCCCTTTCAGAGGAAAACCAAAGCCCTTACAATGGTCCACAGCCCTGCCCGTCGAATCCCCGTGCCCCTATCATTGCCTCCTCCCCACCACTGGCGACCCCCGGCCGCCCTGGCCCCTCTTCTCTCCTTCAGCAGGCCAGCAAGCCTGTGCCTCAGGGCCTTTGCACAGCTGTCCCATAGCCATGGGGTCGGGCAGAAGACCATGACACGTGCCCTTACCACCCACTCTCCAGTTGTGTACTTTACTTACTTATTGTGGTGGGAAATCACTGTCTGCCTCCTTTCCTTGAGTGTGTGTGTGTGCTTGTGCTTAGTCGTGTCCGACTCTTGGGACCCCGTGGACTGTAGCCCGCCAGGCTCCTCTGCCCATTGACTTTTCTAGGCGAGAGTGTGAGAGTGGATTGCTATTTCCTATTCCAGCCTCCCTCCCTTCCTCTCCCCACAAAAGAATCCACGTGTCTACAGCTGTGCCTGATGGTTAAGTAAATATTTGCTGAGTGGGTGAATGAAGGTGAGGACACAGGTGAGCTCTTTCCCCACACCTCCCACCAACTTCTCAGGGGCCTACGGGCTTGAGGAGGCCAGGACCCCCCTTCAGACTTTGCCCCTGGGCCCGCCCCCCCCTGCGTCCGTGTCCCCTGGAAAGCCCACACTTCCTGGAGCACAGCCCCAGCCCCCTGCTCATGCCTGTGAACCTCAGACCTAAGAGAATCCCGCTGCCAGCCCAGAGGAGCAGGAGCGCCTGGTTAGGGGCCCAGTGCGCGGAGGGACCGGTTCCCCTTTATGTGCTCAGCACACCTGCCCTGTGGATGTCTTAGCACTGGGGACCAGCAGTAAGACAGTGTGCCAGGGTCCCCTATGAGAGATGTCAGAGATCTCTTTTTTGGGGCAGCCACGTCAGTTCACCATGTTCAGCTGAGGGTTACCCATTAGTTACCGAGTCTATGTTTGTGCCATAAACTTAGAGCCCATTTCTGGGAGTTCTTGTTTATCATGATTTATTTTTATCTTGTTAGGGGCAAGATTTTAAAATGCTGGAAAGGTAACCAGAACTACCACATCCAAAATGGCTTTCCCCAGTGGCTCCACGGTAAAGAATCTGCCTGCAATGCAGGAGCCACGGGGGATGCAGGTTTGATCCCTGGGTCGGGAAGATCCCCTGGAGGAGGAAATGGTAACCCACTCCAGTCCTCTTGCCTGGAGAATCCCATGGGCAGGGGAGCCTGGTGGGCTACAGTTCGTGAGGTCACAAACAGTTGGACACAACTGAAGCGACTTAGCATGTACCATCTGAAACACCATTCCTTTATTCAGTCCATCAGTCGGCAAATGTCCCCGGAATACCTGTATTCCCATGGCTAAGATACTGCCTGACTCAAAGTCGGAGCACTGTCCTTGAGGGCACCCATCCGTTTACAGCAGACTGTCCCCCCTGCTCTGTGTGAGAGGACTCTTCTGGGTCATCGTGGGGGTCATTAACGAGCAATATTGCTGAGGTCAAGTCCAAGATAGAGCCCCGTGGCCTGCCACTGGAGACCTCCTTCCACGCTAATCTGGTCCCCAGAATCTCCGTTGTACTAGTTACTAACAGAAGTTCGGAAGCCACTTGTCTGTCTAAACATGTTCACCCATCTTCTCCACAGGATACTGGAGGAGACTCAGAAACTGATGACTTTGGCCACATGTCTATTGTGAGTGGTGTTGGTCTTTCCAAACGGAAGCAGCGCTGCTTCTGCGGAGCTGGCGTGGGGCCAGCAGGCCGCGGGCTGCCTCCCGGCAGCTGCAGAGATGCCCTGCTCGCGGCCTTTCCCAGCAGGTGCTGGCCCCAGGGGTCTTCTGCTTGCTGCACCTGGGCAGGGCTTCCTGGGGAGGTGACACCCGCCGGGCCTTGAACACTGGGTGCAATTCCCAACTGAGAAGTGGGGGAGGGATCCTTGTGGGGAGTGGCAGGACCCCTGGGTGGAGGTGTTGGAGGATGGGCAGTGGGGAAGGGGCAGGTTTTTCCTGGGGGCTCTGACCACGCCAGGAGGGGCAGCTGGGTGAGAACTGGGAGGACTTGGGGTGTGAGGCTAAGGCAGTGGGGTGCTGAGCAGTGTTGGGGATCTTCAGCAGGGGCATGGCGGCATGCAGGTCTGAGATGCAGGAGACCCCCCCACCTGTAGCCAGGGTGGAGATTGGGGAGCAGTGGGGGAGTGGAAGGCCCCTGTAACAGTGACAATCCCCCCACACACCTCTCGAGGCTTCAAAGGCAGGCGCTCCACGTCGATGGCTAATTGGCTGCAGGTGACATGGGGGGGTGTCTGGCTGAAGCTGTCCCCAAGACAGACGTGGGCCAGGCTAGTGGTGGCAGGTCCCCAGTGCCAGGAGGGCAGAGGGCTGGCTTCCCTGGAGCACCTGCCCTGGGCAAGCCCACTTTCAGGTTTTTCAGAACACCTTGTCCTATAGCGCTTTCTGCACCCTGGGTGGGACGCAGATCTGGCCTTGATTTGCAGACACGAAAGCCCAGGCCTGGGAAGCCTCCCGGCTCTTCTCCTGCCTGGTGTTGCCAAGTTCCTGAGGACCCCAAAGGCCTGGCCTGGTCCCGTGCTAAGGGCAGGTGAGCCTGGGCGGGCAAGGGGAGTGGCCTTTTCCCTCTGCAGCTGAATCCTTGAGTGGGATGGACCTTGGGCTCACAGTCCAGCCCCAGTCTTTGGAGGGTGAAAGAATCCTGACCTCTTCTTTAGGTGGGTCCACTGGAGCCCAGAGAGGGTGAGTGAGGTGCCTAAAGCCACACAGCACGCATCTTCCACTTAGCCTTGGTGCTCAGGGCCCCAGGGGCGCCCGTGGAATGCTTCCTTGAGACCCTTTGGAGCCCTCGGGGGAGCCCCTGCTTGGCAGGGGGGGGCCACGGCCCATGGTCCTAGTGTGTGCGTGCATGCCAGCTGAGTCGCTTTAGTCGTGTCTGACTCTTTGCGACCCCATGGACTGTAGCCCGCCAGGCTCCTCTGTCTGTGGGATTTCCCAAGCTAGAACACTGGAGTGGGTTGTCACGTCCTCCTCCAAGGGATCTTCCCTACCCAGGGATCAAACCCGTATCTCCTGTGTCGCCTGCCTTGGCGGGTAGGTTCTTCTACCGCTAGCGCCACCTGGGAAGCCCTGTGGTTCACTCTCCATGTTCTTAACTCTGAGATGACAAGCAGGGCCCAGGGTGGGGAGGGGAGCAGCTTCGTGTCTCAGTCTGATGCCAGCCTTCTGTTTCTGCAGCCTCTTCCTGCCTGGTGTGGACCTGGGTGGGCCAGGCAGCAGACCCCCCACTGCGCTCCCCGGCATGGGAGGTGGCTACCAATCAGGCCTTGAGAGCCACAGCTCCGAGTCGGCGGCAGTGAAGCCCAGGGCTGAGTGGGCACCCCTGAGCCCGGGGACCCGCCTGAGCGCCCCCCGTGCCTACCCCACCCGCCTGCCCGCACAGCCCTGCCCGGGAAGCCCGTCCAAACTGTGGGCTGTGATCCATTAGTGGGTCATGAAATCAATTTAGCGGGTCACAGCCAGAATATTAAAAAGCAAACTAGAATAGAGGGGAATCAAATAATGGGATAGAGAGAGAGAGGGAACATGCCATCAGGAGAGCCTGTGCTGAGACCCGGCTGGCTGCGCACACTCGCCATGTCACACTTGTTCCTGACTGTGCTGGGCTCAGCCCGTCTGGGTCTGACTGTCGACTCTGCCACCTGCAAGCGGGGGGCGCCGGTCCAGTCCTCCCTCTGCCCCTTGTCGGTCGGACGGGGTGATAAGGATGATGGTAGGACCTACACCCACCGGTCCCCAAACCCCTCATCTGCAGAGCGCTGTGTACTGGCAGGTCTGGCCCTGTCTGACGACAAGACTGTTAAAGCCGGGATTATCGTAACTTCAGCAACAGCTGCTAGCTCCTGGGTGTGCGTGGATGCCGCCGGAGGGGTAGGGACCACAGCCACCACCCTAGGGGGCCCTGGGTTGATGCCGAGAGCACCCCAGGGCCTGGAGAGCTGGGGTCCATGGCACTGTGGCAAGAGACCGCCCCCCAGCCCTGGGGGTGAGGAAGTGCTGGGTGGATGAAGAGGGTGCTCTGTCTGGGCGACCATGGGGGCCCCCTGGAGGAGTGGCAGGTGAACCAGGGCCTGAAGGATGGGAGAGGCTCTGGGTAGCAGGTTGGGAGGGGGTAGGCATAATTCCAGGCAGAGCGGGTGGAGGGGGCTGCTGGCAGTATGGTTGGACTGGAGCCAGGGCAGGGGGCCTGCGGGTCTGTCCAGGGGACAGCTCCAGAGAGGCAGACTGCCTGTGGAGGGCCACCCCCGCTCCCCTCCTCCCCTTCCCTCCTCCTACCCTCCTCCCCACCTCAGTCCCTCCCCTCTTTTCACTGTTATCATCGTAGGGGCTGCTTACTGGGAGCCCTGGGCTCACCCTTAGAATTCTGAGAGCCCCTGTGCTCCTCCTGGGCTTCCCTGGTAGTTCAGACAGTAGAGTCCACTTGCCAGTGCAGGAGACTTGGGTTCAATGCCTGGTCGGGAAGATCCCCTGGAGAAGGGAATGGCTCCCCACTCCGGTATTCTGCCCTGGAAAATTCCGTGGACAGAGGAGCCTGGCAGTGACCCTCCTCCCTGCCTGGCCCGCTCAGTCCCTGGAGCCCCCTTCCCCATAGGAGCCCTCCCCTCCAGTCATCTGCCCGCTAAGCCTCTAGCTCAGAAAAGGTGCACCCATTTCGGGGCCCGGGGGGTGGTCTCCAGCCCTGCTCCCTGCCCTCTCGAGGGCCTTTCTTAGAATCACCCTTTTAGTTTCACGCAGCCTTTGGCTCAGGCAATCCTTCTGTCTGGGACCCTGTCCCTCCCTCTTCTCTGCCCCCAGGGTTTTGTCCAGCTGCAGCTGAGTCCTGAAGTGGGACAGGTGTGAAGTCCTCTCCTCCAGGGCACCCTCTCTGGGCCCCAGTCCCAGTGAGGGACACCCGCCGGCTTCCAGGGTCCCCTCCTGATTTCCCACAGCCCAGGGGACCAGAGTGGACCTTGAACCTGGCTTCCAGAGTGGGGGGCTCTGGCTCTTGCCTGATCAGCCTGACTTGTCCACTGGGAGCTCCCTGGGCTCCCATGATGCCTGCACACAGTGGGTGGTCTCTCCAACCACCTCTCAAATGCTCCCTGTTGGAATATCAGGAGGACTTCCTGTAAGAGGGGCCTTTGTGGTATGGGATTAGCTTGGAGACGCAGGGGTGGAGGTGATCCGGCTTGGCTGGTTTCATGGATTCTGAACTGTGCTGAGCCCGGTGCTGGCAGTGAGTCCTTGCTTTGTGGGACTGTGATGGGATGGGGTGAGGAGGTGTTAGATTCTCCACCTGATGGATAAAGGCGCCTGTGACCTTGGCAAGCCAGCTCACCTGCTGCAAGGGTGAGAGGCAGAGGGATATGGCCGAAGGTGTGTGGGGGCTCTTGGGAGGCCTAGCTGAGTTTGGGGCAGGTGGGGGAAGGTCTTGACTGTCAGACCCAGGGGTCTGGGCCTCGTTGGAGGGTCTGGAGGGTCCCTGGGGGTATCTGAGCAGGGGGCAGATGGTAGTTGTCCCCTTTCCGACCACAGTACCCAAGTCGTGTTCATCAGCCACCTGCCCCCAGACCCGCTCTCCTGCCGGACAGAGAGGATCCCGGTGCCCAGAGTGGATTAAACGCTCAGGCTGGGCCAGAGTTAGCTGGCCGAGCCCTCTGCCCGAGTGGGGGAGCCATTGCAGGGCTTGGTACTCCTCTCTGCGGAGTGGGCGTGGCAGCGAAGGATGCTGGAGGAGGCGTCCTGCTTGGTCACTTCACGGCGGGGAAGCCATTGGCGAGCAGGAGTGGGCATCACCGTCACCCAGCAAAGTCAGAAACCAGCCCTTGGCCTCCTGGGTCTGGGTTCTGGAATTTTCTCTGCTCTCCCCGCCAGTCCCTCCCCCATCCTCACCGTGTCTCTCGGGTGTGGGATCCAGCCTGGGGCTTCTACCTCCTCGGAGTGGGGCCGACCCCACTGCCGCTCCCGTAAGTCCTCTGAGCAGATGGGTTCTGCCAAGAGAAAGGAGCTTCTCCCAGGGTCCTCTCTGGGGGCGACCTCTCGAGAGCTGTGTGTGCTTTTGGCCCCTAGGCTAAGCCAGGAGGGGAGGGTCCCAGCTGGAGCCCAGGGAGGGCATGTTGACTGGCAGAATCACTTTTCACTTGACAAGACTGGGGCCTAGTTCAGACCCATGGCATTCTACAGGAGGCTCACTTTAAAAAAAAAACAACTCAGACTTTTAAAAAAATGTGCTTTTAAGCTCACTGAAATTGTTGATTGGTTTTGATTACAACAAATGAGTGAATTAGAGTTCTTCTTTTTCAATTAATTTAATTGTTTTGGTGCTGCTCCCAGTTTTTCCAGTGGGGGTAGGATCTCCTTTGTTCAAGGACCTCTGGTTCCAACCACGTTTTTAGCATCTCCTGAGCCTAAGCCACTATCTCTGAAAGAGCCGCTAAATTTGCTCTTGGTGAGGGATGGAATTTAGTTGATTTCAGTTTCAGGTAAAAGGCTGCCCCTAAGCCATAGAAGACACTTGGGGTTTTAGGAGCACCCTAGCTGGAGTAAGGACAGTCCAAAGTACCTTCTCTGATGCAGGAATCTATTCAGGACCACCCTCGGTGAGTGGTCATCGAGCCCTAGCTTGCATGCTGTCAACCGTGAGGAGCTCACTACCTCACCAGGCTATGGCCGGCCCCTGAAGTGGACATCTGTCTGGCAGAGCCTGAGAGTAGGCCTGTTCACTGCACGGGGTGATCCCTGCCAGTGGGACAGCTCCTCTACCGGGCCCTTCCAGAGCCCTTCTCATCTCCTGCAGCTCCAGCCTTGCCTTCAGGGAGCTCCCGGTCAGGTCTGGGCCAGCGAGGTCCAGGGAAGCATATAACCAAGGGGATCATGGCCCTGCAGAAGCAGGGTTAGGAAAGTTGCGATGGATGGGCTGCCAGGGTCAGCTTATCCTGCAAGAGACCAGGCTGCTGGTGAGAAGGGGCTTGGCCTGCTCATGGATGAAGGTGTACATGTGTGTTAGATACTGGGCACGCAGCAGGGCTTCCCAGATGGTGCTAGTGGTAAAGAACCCACCTGCCAATGCAGGAGATGTAAGAGACGTGAGTTTGATCCCTGGGCAGGAAGATCCCCTGCAGGAGGGCATGGCAACCCACTCCAGTATTCTTGTCTGGAGAATCCCATGGACAGAGGAGCCTGGCGGGCTATAGTCCATGGAATGGCAGAGTTGGACATGACTCAAGTGACTTAGCACGCATGCATGCGGCAGTGGCGGGCTGGAGAGGTGGGCATGGGTAAGAGTGGGTGCAGACACTGTTTGGGGTGACCATCACATTGCCACTCCACCTCCAGGAGAAGAAAGGTCACGAGGCCCATGTCCTGGGTGTTGAGGAAGACTGAGGATGACAGGAGCAGGCCCAGCACCCCTTGGGTCATCTGCTGCAGGCCGTGTGGTCCCTGCGGAGCCCGGCACGCTGAGGGGCGGCCTTGCTGCAGCAGGCTGGGGAGAGCCAGGTTGTTTGAGGAGGTGGGAGTTGGAGGAGGAAGTGCCCTGAGTGTCCTGGGCCTTAGGGCGGAGCTGGGGTGCAGCTGCAGGGTGGTCCAGGCCTCCACTGCCACCCCCAAAGGTGCAGGTCACAGGGTGCCCCAAGCCACCAGGAGAGACAGAGCCCCTGCTTGGTGTCAGGCTGTGGGCTGGGTGAGGCCCCGATCATCTTCCTTAGTCCTCTCTAGAAACTAGGAGCCTGAAACACAGGCATGAAAGTCATTTTTAAAGGTGGCTGATCCAGCAATAAGTATGCATTCTGACCAGTGCATTCAGTCACAGGGATGATGGTGGGTCCAGTGACTACGGTGAACCCCCAGTGAAGATGTGTGTCCGTGAGGTTTCAGAATGTCCCCAATGGCACACGTGGGAGGGAAACACATCCCGTTTCTGCTGAAGTCACACCAGCGGCTGCTACAGACCCCTTTGGTTTGCTGTTCCCAAGTGTATAGGAATTGCCACATTGCAGCTAGAGGGGGCTGACAATGAAGGTGGTGTATTTTCTTCCCATCCAGATTTTGAATTATAGCCACAGACCGCCAGGGTTCAGGATCCCTGCCCTGAGGACAGATGGACTTGTAGTTTTAGGAGGCCCTTGTGAACCCCAGGTGGCTCTGGTGCAGGTCTGTGACCAGGGTGAACAGCATTGAAGAAATAACAATTCTCTGGCTGACCCCGGCCAGCACATGGCTGCAGGAGTGAGGGGAAGACCCCAACCTAGTCCAGAAGGGCCCCACAAATGAGCCCAGACTGCTGTCTGGGAGAAAGAGGTGTGAAGCATCACGGGTTGTGGTACCATCCCATCCATCACCCCGCCGGAGGTCAACAACGTGGCTGGTTTGGGGGGTGGAACGTGAGCAGCATTGCAGGAGCTTGGCGGGGGCTCTGGGGGAGAGCAAAGGGGGAAAGACATGTGAGGGGGTGTGTTAGGTGACGGATAGACTAGGGTTCAAGTCACCAGCTGGACTGCCGATGGGCTCAAGCAGGGGCGTTGTGGATGCGAAGACCATGGGCACCATTTCCTTTAAGCTCCACACGATCTCTCCGTGCTGCGTGGAGCTGAGCACGGTGCCCAGGGCTCTGTCCGCAGTGTTAGCCGAGGCTGGTCTTCCTGCTCTCCTGGGGCCGGGAAGCCTGCCGAGCACAGGAGGCCCTGGGAGGCATGCCTTACCCGGCAAAGCAGAAGGAGGCTGGGCTCGGGCTAGTTTGGAGGTGTGATTAGCGGGCTCAGAGGCCGCAGGACCTGCCACCGGAGGCTAGTGTGGGGATCAGGCGAGGGCTGGCAGTCAGCCCTGGACAGGCAGGCCCTCCCCCCGATGACCGTCTCTGTGATTGATGGGGAAGAGCTGGGGTCCTTGCCTTACCTTGCAGTTGTGGACACTGACCTTAGAGAGAAAGTCTGAGACCCAGTCGGGCAGTCTCACAAGGTCTGGCCAGGGCTTGCTTGTGTGGAGCCGGCAAGCTGGGTTCTGGTTGACTTGAGGGGTGCTGGTCCATGTGGTCTCACTCCCGCAGGGAAGCTGGCGTCTTGCCACACACACAGGGGCTGGGCTTTGGAGGCAGTCAGAGAGGCCAGTCCTGGAGGGAAGCACTTTTCTAGCCTTTTAGGCGTTGCATGTTGTTTGTTTGTCTGGCTCTTTGTGACCCCATGGACTGGAGCCCACCAGGCTCCTCTGTCCATGGGATTCTCCAAGCAAGAGTACTGGAGTGGGTTGCCCTTTCTTCCTCCAGGGGATCTTCCCGACCCAGGGATCGAACTGGCGTCTCCTGCATCTCCAGCATTGGCAGGCAGGTTCATTTACCACTGAGCCACCTGGGAAGCCCCCGTGTGCTATGACCCCCATGTGGCTACAATGAACCTCATGGCCAGGCTCAAAGTCCACATCCTCAGAGTTGTGAGGTAGAGTCACAGGCCATCGCAGTGCAACCTGCTTTGTATTAACAGCTTGGTTTTCATTCCTTCCCAGTTGCCTGGCACAAGGCAACTGTTTATTCACCCTGTGGCCTCGGGGTGTGTTGGCACTCTTGGACAGAGAAGGAAGAGTAGCTAGCATGTGTTGGTCACCTACTATATGCCAGGCATGGCATATGAGCAGATGTCTGTGGTCACACCACCTGGGGTCAAATCCAGCTGGTGGCCTGGCCCCTGGTAAGGTTCTTCACCTTCCCTTTGCTCCATTTCTGCTTCTGCAAATGCTGGTACCTGCTGGGGAATTATGGTGAGAGTTGGTTGGCTTATCCACTCAGCATCACTTAGCATAAAGTGCTCAGTGAATGTTAGCTAATATTTCATGAGAAAAGTGGAGCTCAGAGAGGTGCAGTAATTTGCCCAAGGTGGTATAGCTAGCTCCTAGATAGACCTCAAAGCTCGGGTTCCCTTCTCTCCACGCCCCTCCCACTTATGTTAATTAGCAGCGCATGCCCCTGCAAACCACAGAGCTCCATGTGAATGCTGCAGCTTTGATATCTGGGTGATGTTAACTTGGCAACAAGTGCCCAGAATACATCAGAGGAAGTTCAGCCCCCCACCCTGCTGTGTCTACTCTGTCATTCACACAAGACTGGCTGACAAGGGAGTGGGAGCATGTTTCTTGGCCAGACTGTGGGCTCCTTCCATTTCTCCCCTTTCCCAGTCAGGATCCCAGCTCCATTTGCACTGGAAGTAAAGAAGGAGACAAGATTTAAATTGAGTTTGAGATGACACTTTAGACTTTCCTGAGGTTTGAATAACTGAAAGGGACTGGAAAATTATGGAATTTCCCCCAATTCTTATGAAGGGACAATGGGGCAGACAGAGTGTGGTTGAAGGCAGTGGCTGAGGCAAACATTGAACCAGTCCTTACATCTGTGAAGTTCTGTCCCATGCAGTTTGGGGCTCTTAGGTTATTAGGTAGTATATGTTTGTAATTGTGATGCCTTCCTGAAAGACTGAAACTTGTATCCTTATAAAATATCCTTCTTTGTCTCTATTAAAAATATTTGTCTTGAAGTTTGTTTTATCTGATAGTAGTATGGCAACTCCAGCTCTTTTGGTAAGTTTGCGTGGTCTGTATTTTCCATCCTTTTGCTTTAAACCTGTTTGTGTCCTTGAATCTAAAGTGTGTCTTTCATAGACAGCCTGTAGTTGGATCCTGTTTTTGTTCTTTGTCCATTCTGCCGGTTTCTATCTGTTAATTGTGCTGTGCAGTAAGTTTATATTTAATGTAGTCACTGATAATGTAGGCTTCAAGTCTGTTGTTTTGCCGTTTGCTTTCTATATGTGTTCTTTTCTGTGCCTTGATTCCTACATTATTGTGTTTAAATATTTTCTAGTATATAATTTTGATTTCCTTGTTGTTTCTTTCACTATATATATTTTTTATTTTCTCAAGTTCCCCTGGGGATTATAATTCACATCTTAACCTTAAAAAGTCTAGTTTGGATTGATACCCACTTAGTTTCCTTTTCTAAAATATTAATTAATTAAGTTGGCTACATCAGATCTTGCAGTGCACAACCTTCTCTAGTTGCAGCACGTGCTCCAGAGTCCACAGGCTCAGTAGTTGTGGCATGTGGGCTAACTTGCCATGCAGTATGTGGGATCTTAGTTCCCTGACCAGGGATCGAATCCATGTCCTTTGCATTGGAAGACAGGTTCTTAACCATTGGACCACCAGGGAAGTCCCCCGACTTAATGGTATGTAAAAACTTCTCCATTATAGCTCTATTTCTTCTCTCTTCCTTTGTACTATTATTATAAAAAAAATTACACCTTATTTCCTGGTGATCCAGTGGTTGTGACTTCAGGTTTTCACTGCTGAGGACGTAGGTTCAACCCTTGGTTAGGGAACTACAATCCTGAAAACCATGCGATGCAGCCAAAGGAAAAAAAAATTGCATCTTTACATGATATAAGCCCTTCAGCACTGTTTTATTATTATTGCTTTTTTCAGCCATTGTAAATCAGATAGGAGAAGAAAAGGGTTACATATCAAACGCGTATGTATCCTTATATATTTACGTATGTTGTTATCTTAACTGGCATTCTTTATTTCTTTGTGTGGATTTGAATTACTGTCAAATGTCCTTTCATTAAGCCTGAAGGGCTTCTTTTAATATTTCTTATAAGGTCAGACTACCAGCAATGAATTTTTTGAGTTTTTGTTTATCTGGGAATGGCTAACTTTCTCCTCTGTTCTTGGAGGGTAGTTTTGCTGGCTATAGAATTTTTGGTTAATGGTCTTTTTCTTTCAACACTTTGAACATGTCATCCCAGTGCCTTCTGGCCTCTGTGGTGTCAGATGAGACGTCAGCTATAAGCTTAATGAGGAATCCCTGTACACGTTGGGTTATTCTTCTCTTGCTTCTTTCAACAGTCTATCCTTGTTTACGACTCAATAGCTTAATTATTACTGTTTAGGTGTGGATCTCTTTGAGATTATCCTATTTGTAGTTTGTTAGTCTTCTTTGATGTGCAGATTAATTTTTTCATCAAATTTTGGAAGATTTGGGTCATTATTTCTTTGTATCTCCTTTCTGCCCTTTTCTCTTTCTCTTCCAGGACTATAAGGGAATAAATGGTAGATCTTTTATTATAGTCTCACAGGTCTCTGAAGACTCTATTCATCTTTTTCTCCATATTTTTTCTGTCCCTCAGACTTGATAATCTCAATTAACCTGTCTTTGGGTTCACTTTTTTTTCTTCTGTCAGTTCATATTTGATGTTGAGCCCTCTGGTGGATTGTTCATTAAAGTTATTGTACTTTTCAATCCTAGAGTTTTTATTAAAGAACAGTTTCTACCTCTTTACTCTTTAGTGAGACTCTTTCATGCTTTCCTTTGTTTTACAGACGTGGTTCCTTTCAGTCTTCTAACGTATTTATAACACTTGATTTAGCATCTCTACTAATCTCTGGCTTCCTCACAGACAGTGTCTGTTGACTCCCTCCTCCACCTTTTTCCCCCATGTATGGGCCTTACTGTCCTGTGTCTTTGTGTATCTTAGAATTTTCTGTTGAAAAGTGAAAGTCACCCAGTCATGTCTGACTTTGTGATCCCATGGACTATACAGTCGCTGGAATTCTGCAGGTAAGAATACTGGAGTGGGCAGCCGTTCCCTTCTCCAGGGCATCTTCCCAACCCAGGGACTGAACCCAGGTCTCCCACATTGCAGGCAGATTCTTTACCCGCTGAGCCACCAGGGAAGCCCGTTGAAAACTAGATGTTTAAACTGATATGATATGAAAACTCTGGAAATCAAATTTCTCCTTACCCTCCAGGATTTAATGTTGTTGCTTTTGTTGTTGTTGTTACTTTTTGTTGTCAATGATGCTGCTGTTGGCTGGCTTAGCAACTGTCCTGGATGAATTCTGTAAATTCTGTATTCTTTGTCACATGTAGCCAAGAAGTCTCTGCTGGCTTAGTTTAGTTGTCCACTAGTTATTGGACAGAGATTTCCTTAAATGCCTTAAGCCAATAAAAGTCTTTGCCGAGAAATTTGTATAGGGGTTGGGGTACACATTGCCCTGGCAGGCAGTTTACAACTCCATCTTAGCCTTTATTCCTGCTTGGGTAGACCCTCATGTTCATCTTGAAGTGGGAGTTTAGGGCTATATAAAATGTTCCCTGTAATGTAATGTGCGCAATCCTGTATATGCATGTGGCCTTCTAGATTCACAGGAATATGTCAGAGGTTTTCAAAGTCATCCACTCCCTAGTTTTTCCTTTTTAAATTTTTGGTCAACCTCTTGTTATGAGGTTGGTACAAACATAATTGCAATTTCAGACTGAATTTTAAGTCATTACAGCTAGGCTCAAACATATCTTTATTAATCAAAATAGGAACTATTACAATCAACACATTTTTGCCAATGAGAAATAAGTTTGTTACTCCTGTTGCATAAAAATCCATGCTTTAGGATTTGACAAACTCTTGGAAAACATTTTCTTCCTCCTGTTGGTTGTGGAAGCATTTTCCCTGCAAAAAGTTGTGTTGGCAAGAGGTCAAGTGAATATAGTAAATGAGGCAAAACTTAACAGCCCAATTCGTTCAACTTTGGAAGCGGTTGTGTGAGATGCGGTCGGGTGTTGTCATGCAGACTTGGACCCATTCTGTTGACCAATGCTGGCTGCAGGCATTGCAGTTTTCGGTGCCTCTCACCAATTTGCTGGTTTCGCTGGGGTTCAGAAAGCTGTAGTGGATCAGTGCAGCAGACCGCCAGTGATCCTGACCTTTTTTTGGTGCAAGTTTGGCTTTGGGAAGTGCTTTGAGCTTCTTCTCAGTACAGCCACTGAGTTGGTCATCACCAGTTGTATAAAATCCACTTTTAGTCACATGTCACAATCTGATCAAGAAATGGTTCATTGTTGCTGTGTAGAATAAGAGAAGACAACACTTCAAAATAATGATTTTTTTTATTTTCAGTCAGCTCCATGAGACATCCACTTATCGAGCTTTTTCACCTTTCCAATTTGCTTCAAATGCTGAATGACCATAGAATGATTTTCATTGAGTTATTTGGCAATTTCTCAAGTGGTTTTAAGAGAATCAGCTTCGATAATCCTCTCAACTGGTCATTGTCAACTTCTGATGGTTGGCCACTGCACTCTTCATCTTCATGGCTCTCATCTCCTTTGCAAAACTTCTTGAATCACTACTGCACTAAACATTCATTAGCAGTTCCTGGGCCAAATGTGTTACTGATTTTGCGAGTTGTCTTTGCTGCTTTATGACCCATTTGAACTTGAATAAGAAAATCACTCGAATTTGTTTTTTGTTTAATATCATTTCCCTAGTCTAAAACAAATATAAAATAAATGGTAAGTAATGTCATTAGCTTATAGCAAGAAATGTCCATTAAAATGATGTATAACATAACCACATTTAAGAATGTATTTCAGTATCAAATGGCAAAGTTCAACAATGCAAAACTGCAATTACTTTTGCACCAATCTAATAGCTCCAACTAGTAATGCCACTTCAGGCAGCTGCACTGTTAAAAAATTGCCTCTGATTATTTTCAGCAAATGCCCTGGGGGGATATGCTTTCTCACTGAGCAGGCTCTAAGTCAGGTCAAATAAAGACTAGCTGTGCAAGTGGAACTTTCAGGAAGCTGTGAGACAGATCACATAGTGGTAATTCTCTGGGTATGGGATTTTGTGAGGAACGCTAACCCTCCTCTGTCCACTCTGGATGTTGGGGTGCTGTTTTCACTGCTGTCATGAATGCTCTGCTGTTGGTTTTCAAGGCTACTGTGGAGCTGGGGACAGGGAGACAGGACCAGAAAAAGTTGAAATGCCATAAGGCTTTCCTTTCTTACTACAATTTAGTCATTTTTCTTGAATAAACATCTTAGATTATTGAAAGGCTTTAGTTAATTTCCAGAATTTGAAAACGTTGATTTTGACACTTTTCCCAGTGCTGTCGTTGTTTCTCTGGAGGTAGATTTTTGGAAGTCCTTACTCTGCCATTCTGGAAGCTGGCCCTCCATCAGTGAAGTTCTGTGACCTCAGAAAGCACATTAAGGGTTGGGTTCATCGGTAGTAGGTGGGATCCACCTCTGCTGAAAGGAAAGGGCCACAGGGGGCAGGGGAAAGAGAGACTCTAGATCTGGCCAGGTGAGAGGCTCAGGAATTGACTGAATCCTGGGCCACAGGACCAGCCCTGTTCATCTCAGCTGGGATGACTCTAGTCCTGACTGTGATCGTTAGCATGAGAAGGTCATACCAGCTGTGTGACCTGGGGCAAATCGCTTGACCTCGCTAAGCATGTGTCTTCATCCAGGAACATGGGCCTATCCTCCCTAGAAGATGGGCATGCCTGGGAAGAAGGTTCTCATTAGATGTTGCCCTCAGAGGGAGGGGGGCAATGAGGGATCTTCTTCATTGTTGAATCTCTTGCAGTGCTCAGCCCAGGTTCAGGCATTTCACTGGCTACTGGTCTTTCTGTGTGATACGAATTAAACACCAAGGGCCAGAAACAGTGTGCTTTGGGCTAAAACACAAATGGTTATTAGCAACAGAGACAAATTAGAGATCAATGGATTTCCTATTTAGCCTATTTAAGTAAAGAAATTATGGCTCATCTACTTGAAGTTTATGAAGAATTAAAAATGATGTTTATGAAGAATTTCTATTGGCAATATAGTGGCACAGCATTTTCTTATAAGTAGAAAAAAGAATGCTACATAATTGCTTATGTATGATTTGCTCTCAGCCGTGGAAGATGTATTTAGGAAAAGGTTGGAGGAGATATAACAAGATATTCACAGGACTCCTCTTGAGTGGTGGCACTGTGGGTAATTCTTTCCTGCTTCTGTAGACTTCATCTTTAAACTTCTGATGCTCTTCACTAGGCAAGTATTATTCCTACAATTAGCAATTTGCAAAATGGAAAAACCTCAAAAGTAGAAAATAAAGTGAAGTGGCTGGAAGTCTAGGAGATAAATGAAGGAGGGTTAGATCAATGGGGATTTTTCCATCTCTTGTTTTGTATCTCAGTGTTTGATCTCTGCAAGGTTAGGTGACTTGCCCAAGGTCACATGGCTGAGACATGGAGGAGGTAGTGCTAGGACCTGGGTCCTCTCTCATAGTTATGACAGAGTGATTACAGATGTAGAGCATCCCCTTTGGAGATACCAGCTCGCTCCCCTTGCTGGTGGTGTCAGATGCTGGGTGTGATGGAAATTGGTGGTGACAGATTCAGGAGAGCGTCCATCCCAGTGACTGTCACCCTTGGCTCTTTTTTGGGAAGGGTATTAAGGGCAGTGCTCTGGGCAGTCATGCTTTTCTCGCTGTGGGGCTGGTACCCAGAAGCTTACATCAGTGGGTGTCTGCCTTTGGGGACCCTATGAGCGTCCATCCAGACTGCACCCAAACTCTCGGAGAGCCAGTCAACTTTCCACCTCATGGCAGGCTCAGAAATGGGCACCAAACCCAGAGTCTGGTTCAGGTCAGGGCGGCGGCTCTCGGACCCCAGTCTGTGGGTGGTTCTACAGTGTAGACTCCAGGGTCTGCTCCCAGGGTCCTGATTCCATGGATCAGGGCCTGGAATCTGCATTTTGACCATTGCCCCAGTCCCATGAATGGCCTGTGGCCATGCTTTGCAGAACGCTGGGCTAGGGAACACCTGAGTGGGTGGTGCCTCGGAAGGCAGGGATGTGGGGTTTTGCAAAAGAAAGACACATGTGGAGGTGGCCCAGGATTGGCCGGAGGAGTCAACGACCACTGGTGGAACTTGTGTGTGCCCGGCCCTGGGCCGTGTGCATCACAGCACATTGCCCCTCCACCCCCGCCGTTGTGGGGGTTCCTTTCCCTTTGACAGATGAGGACTTGGAGGCACAGTGAGGCTAAGTGACTTACTCAGGCACACGACCTGTGTGAGCACTGCTAGTCCAACTTTAGACCAGCCAGTGCAGGGCTCCCCGAATGTCACCTCCACCCTTTGGGGGAAAGGCCAGACAGCTTTCCCAGTACTCTACACACCTGGTCCTTCCAGCAGACTGTCCTAGAGTAATGGTGTTCTGGGGTCAGGTTTTGACCGGCAGAAAGGTTGGTCTATGGCTATGTTTTGCAGAACTCTGGGCTCGGGGACACATGAGTGGTGTTCTTGTCCTCCCCGTCTCATCCTCATCCCATCCAAGGATGGGAAGGGGATCAGGTCTCCGCTCGCATTTGCTGAGGGCCTGCTATGGGTCTGTGATGCCATTTCATGTCCACTGCGGTGTTCTAAGGAAGATCAGTGATGGATGGCGACCTTGTATTGTTTTGAGCGGTAATGCAGCAATTTCTATATACCTGGCCCTGTTTGATCAGAGTTCGAGTTGCCCTAATGAGCCCTCCCAGCCTCCCCAGGCAGCAGGACTGATCTCATTCTATGTGGCAGAGTGGGAACTGGGTCCCAGTGAGGCCAGCGCTCTTCCTGTGACCCAAGCCTAGTGCCCTTCCTAGACCCGTCCCTCGAAGGCCTCTTCTCCCTGGGGCCAGCACCTGGGTCTCTGAGGAGTGTGGTGCAGCCAGGAGGGGACCTCGCCGGGACAGTCATGGAAGCGGAGCCCGCGGTCCTCGTCTTCCCCGGGGCCGGGCAGGGCCCAGGCCGCTCTAGGGAGAGCACGGCCGTGTGTGCAGCAGGATGGGCGCTCCCCTCTGGCCTGGCTCCCTTGGCCGAGGCCGAGTCTTCAGTCCTGCGTAAGCAGCCCTGGGACACCGAGCCTCTCACCAGACAGACAGAGGGCCGCTCTTGCAGCCCAAGGGCCATCTCTCACCCACAGACAGCTGGCAGGCTCTTTAATTAAAAGGGCTCCGTGGCTCGGCTTCTGTGTGTGGACACTCCCTGCAGCCAGGGTGGGGGTGTCTGGGCAGGCTCTTCTCTGCAGGGGTGAGTGGGGGGAAGGGTAGCCTCCCCTTCTCAAGTGCTGAGCCCAGGGCTGGGCTCCTCATTTACAACCAGGGGCAGGGTAGGGGGCTCGGCATGTGAGACCCCGGGGAAGTGATGGCGTCTTTGTGCTTCAGGTGAACAGAGGATACGGTAGGCTTCCCTGAGAGCCCGTATTCTTTTCCACATCTTTCACCCTACCCTCGTGGCTGCGTGTCTTCTGTGATGATGCCGCTGATTTACAGCCTTCACAGCAGTGTCCGACACAGAGCACCCTCCCCGCGTCATCCTCATCGTCATCTTCATCATCGCCATCATCACCCTCGTTGCCGTCATCACTCGCTTGGCCTTGCCAGCGCCTAGCACAGAGCCCGACACACAGCATCACCCTCTTCGTCATTATCACCGTATCGTTGTCATCTTTATAATCCACATCGTCCTCATCACCACCATCCTCCTCCTCTTCTTCCTCATCACCGTCATCCCTGCCATCCTCATGCCGTCATGCTTGTCGTAACTGTATTGTCCATCTCCTGCTTATTGTCATAATTGTCTTCATCCTCCTCCTCCTCCCCATTGTCATGGCCATTATCATCATCATAGTTGTTGTCAGCATCTTCAAGACCACCCTCCTCCTCGTCATCCTCATCACCGTCATCTTCATAATTTGTTCATCCTCCTCCTCCTCCCCATTGTCACAGCCATTATCTCATCATAGTTGTTAGCACCATCCTCATCACCACCCTCCTCCTCGTCGTCCTCCTTATCAGCATCATCGTCATCCTTGTCACCTGCCTCCTCCTCCTCCTCGTTACCATCATCATGTCCGTTGTCATGGTCATCGTTTCCATCATTTCTGTCATCATCCAAATCTTCCTCTCCTTCCTCCCCTTCCCCGCCATCACCCCCATCCTCACTGTCATCACTCTCTTGGGCTCCTCAGTGCCCGGCACACGGTAGGTGCTCCGTAGATACTTGTTGAGTGAAAGGATGAAGTAAGTGACGACATGGCACTGGGGCTGCGGAGATGACAGCCACCGGCGCTTCACCCCCTAACGCAGGAAAGGAGATGCTCCCACCTGGCCCCACGGCCGTCTGCTCTCATAGAGGTGGGCCTCACCTTCGGAGAGTTCTGAGCCCTTTGGCCCGGATGTCAGCCCTTGGCCTTTCCCTCGTCCAAGCCCCACCTGCCCCTCCGCTGCCTTCTCTCCTTCCTGCTCTGGCCCCCTTCCCAAGGCCCTGCCCTGAACCTCCCCACGGGAGAGTGGGCACTGCTTTGTCACAGGAGGACAGTCAGACCCCACCCTGCGGCACGGTGGCCTTGCGGATGGGGGATCGAGGGGGCAGCCTTCTGGGTTCGACTGCCCCTTTGCTGTCTTCACGGCTGTGTGATCCTGTGCTGGTTACTGGCCCCTGAGCCTTGGCTTGCTTGTTTAAAATCTCGGGGGTAGTGCTGGGAAATCCCATGGACAGAGGTGCCTGGAGGACTACAGTCCCTGAGGTGCAAAGAGTCGGACACGACTGAGCGCATATGTGCATGTAGTGACCGTACCCCCCGAGTTTAGAACAGTGCTGGGCACGTGGCAGGCATATGGTTTCTATTTGCTCATTCATTCATTCATTCATGTCGCAAATGTTTTATTGAGAGTCTATGTACCAGACACTGGGGGTGCTTCTGGCTGTGAGGGAGACAAGCTTTAGGGAGCTCCGTGAGGGGCCCCGCCTGCCCCCCTCTGCCTGCGGCCCGGCCGCCCGCCCTCCGTGGCCGGGCTCCGTGTGCAGCTGTGACCCAGCTGCCCGGCCGCTGTGGTAGGGGACTCCTGTTCATCATGGATCCCCGGTGCTCCAGGCAGGACCCCCCCCCGAGCCCTTGAGCGTTCCCGCACACACCAGGGGAGGCCCAGTCAGCCTCTGCTGGTTTAGTTCTATATCATCTGCCTTTCCCTGGGGACCGCAATGACACACGGTGTCAGCTGGAGGGAACACACAGAGGGGACTGCCCCTGTATGGCAGTTCAGCAAGCAGCTGCCCTGCCCTCATGCCAGGCATGGTCCTGGGGCTCGGGGAATAAGCCAGAGGCTTCCCTGGTCTGGGAGGATGGACGGTGCCGCACAGGCGAGCCAGCCCCTCCAGGAGACGGGCAGGGGTGGGGAATCTCGAGATGGGGGGAGACGGCACAGTCCTGCAGGGCTGGCGACGGTGGACCTGCTGCCCCTGCGGCCCTCGGGCCGAGGGGAGTGAGGGCTCCCGTGAGGGCACACGGCACACCCTGGCACACAGACACCAACGCCTCCTTTCCAGGAGGGTGGCAGAGACATCGATGAGGCAGAGGCTCTGTAGACGTTCGTCTGTGCATCTGGATGCCTGCCTTTCTGCGAAGGAGGTCAGGGTCCCGGGCCGCGCCCCCACGGGCAGTAACTGGCCGGGGCTGCCCACACACTCTGTCCTTCCTCAGGGTCTCCTCCTCCCTCTGGCCTCTAGGACAAGTCCTGCTCCCTCGGGACGGGCACTTACCAGTCACCGGAGGCCGTCAGCCTGAGGGTGCCATGAGACGGGGCCCCTTGCCTCCTCACCGGGTGCTTCCGCTGAGCCCTTGAGCCGTCCTGGCCTGAGGGGCCCGAGGTGAACCAAGGGGAGCCACGGAGTGTGCTGGCAACCACGGCCAACGGAACAGCACGTGCCAAGTCCCTGGGGCTGAAATAGCAGAAAGGAGGCTCATGTGTGCCTGGGACAAGCTCATTTATTAATGTAACATTTGCAGGGGGTCTGGGAAGCCACAAGGCAAAAATCAAAGAGCAGAAGGGTCCAGGGAGAGGCCCCTGACCTTAGGGAGGCTGCTGCCTGGGGTTTCATGTCTGTCACCTTCTTTAACACTTGCAGACAGCCTTGGGGGAGGTGGGGGTTTCCCTGGCTTCCAGGACAGACGCGGGTGCGAGGTGCTGGCGTGTGATCCCGAAGTCACACCGACAGACAGGCAGGCCGAGCTGGTGTGGCTCCGTGCTGGGGTTTTTCCACTCTGCCTGGAGACACCTTTGGCTGCCGTTATGTAAGCGAGGGTCTGGAAGTGCTATGGTCTGGGCCGTGTGTCTGTGTGTCTCTGTGTGTGTGTGTATATCTGTGTGTGGTGTCTGTGTGTATCTCTGTGTGTCTCTGTGTATGTGTGTCTCTGTGTCTCTGTGTGTGTGTCTGTGGTGTCTGTGTGTCTGCGTCTATGTCTGTGTGTCTGCATCTATGTGTATGTCTCTGTGTGTATCTCTGTGTCTTTGTATGTGTGTCTATGTATATCTCTGTGTGTGTGTTTGTGTGTGGTGTTTGTGTGTATCTCTGTGTGTCTCTGTGTGTCTGTGTGTATCTCTGTGTGTGTCTCTGTGTGTCTGTGTGTGTCAGTGTGTGTCAGTGTCTGTGTCTGTCTGTGTGTATGTCTCTGTGTGTCTGTATCTGTGTGTTTGTGTGTTTGTGTGTGGTGTCTGTGTGTATCTCTGTGTGTCTCTGTGTGTGTGGTGTCTGTGTGTATCAGTGTCTATGTCTGTCTATGTGTGTGTCTCTGTGTGTGTGTGTGTGTGTGTATCTCTGTGTGTCTCTGTGTGTGTCTGTGTGTGTCAGTGTCTATGTCTGTCTGTGTATATCTGTGTCTATGTGTATGTCTCTCTGTGTGTTTGTGTGTATCTGTGTGTGTGTGTGTATCTCTGTGTCTATCTGTGTGTGTGTATCTGTGTCTGTGTGTGTGTCTATGTGTATGTCTGTGTGTCTATGTGTGTATCTGTGTGTGTGCATGCCTGTGTATGTCTTCCTGCAGGTGCCAGCTGCAGCCTCTTGAGAAGGAGGTCAACACGGGTGGCTGTGTGGCAGCCAAGGTTGCCCGCATATTAGTGCGTGTCCTTGGGCCAGTGACTTGGCTGAAACCCTTTAATCCTCCACGCTCCTTGAGGCTGTTGCTCTTGTTACTCAGGATTTCCAACAAGGGGACTGAGGACAGAGGCCGTGTTCTGAGCCTTGCCCCGCGGTGTTTTTAAGTGTGCACATTTGATGCATGTTCACTGTTAATAATTAGGGAAGGAGTGAGTGGGCTTCTCGGGTTCCTCGGCTTCATCTTGCTTCTTTGCCATTACTCTCCAGAGTGTCTCGGGCCCCAGAGGTACGTGTGTGTGTGTCATCTGAATGTGCCTCTGTGTATACGCAGATGTATCTGTGTATGCCTGTGTGTGCACACATGTGTGTATGTAGTGTGTGTCTGCATATGTGTGTGCATGAGTGCATGTGCTGTGTCTGCATGCGTATGTATCTGCGTGTGCCTCTGTGTATATGTCTGCATATGTGTGTGCATGCAGGTATATGGTATGTGTGCCTGCATGTGCAAATGTATCTATATACAGCCATGTATGCATGAGTCTGTGTGTGTATTTGCACACACATGCACAGGGACTGTCAGCATCGTACAGCAGGCTGCACTCTGGCATCACTGCCACGTCCCAGGCCTTGCCCCACTGCTAAGGGAATGTCCCCAAGGTCACACAGCCAGTCATGGCCCTGAGCCCAAGTCTTCCCACCTGTGAAATGGACACAACCGTCCCTGCCTGGCCGCCCTGGCAGATGTGGGGATAGGTACAGGGGGCTCTGTCGTGTCTGCACCTAAGTCAGGGGTCTCTGCGGGCTCCTCTTGGGCTGCAAGGTTGGCAGTGACGGTCTTCACGTGTCTGGCCTTCGTGTGTGGCCTCCTTGCTAGCAGATGCCATCTCTGAGTGCCTCTGGTGAGCCGGGGGCCCAGAAGGCGCTCCCCCCCGACACCCCCGGCCTCTTGCTCCCTGAGTTCCTCTGCTGCTTGGGTCACAGCCACCGCGGGTCAGCAGGGCCTCTGCTGAGCACGGTCACTCAGGAACCCGGCTCCCAGCACTTGGAGGCCCCATCCTCCCCAAGGTCCTGAGTCCTCTCCCTGTCGGGGCGGAGCGGGGAGGAGGAAGGGAGCAGATGAGAGTCACATGGCGGGCCTTCAGGGCCCCGCTGGCCCTGAGTCCTGAGGGGCGCTGTGGGCAGCTGTGCTGGGGGCCGGGGAGGGCCCCCACCCAGGTGGGCACCAGCGCCTGGGGCTAGACCACCTGCTTCTTGAGGAAGTGAGCAGCTCTCGGTCTGCGAGACGTGGGTGGCTGCCAACGTGTGTGCACGGAGATGGCCTCCGTTCTCACCACCGCCACGTGCTTGGGTGAGGCCGGGTGGTGACCTCTAAGGCCGACCACTGACCCCACCAGCTCTCACAGGCCCCTGTGCCCCCTACTCGGTGGGAGAGGGGGAATCCACGGGGCTGGAGGGGAACCCAGAGTCCCGGGCCCAGATCTCCTGCCTCAGGGTTCTGCCCTGGAAAAAGATGCCAGCATGGTCGGCCCGCGTGAACGTGGGCAATTTGGGAAGCTGAGCGTTTCCCTTCACTCGGCTCATCAGGTGTCCGAGAGGCAGAGATGACGATTTTCAGCTGTGAAAGCACCAGTGTCTTTGCTCTCCCGGCCCCATCCCCCCACTGGCGTGGATCATGCTCCTTTCAGGGAGGGGGTTGCCAGGCTTAACCGCAGGCCACCTGAATCCGTGTCCCTTAGGTCCCTGTGTGCCCAGAGCTCCTTTGGGATTCGCAGTGAGGGAGAAGAGGGCCTCCTGGAGGAGGTGGCCTTTGAACTGGGTCCTGAAAAGGGGGCAAGGGCTTCCCAGAGGGAGGCGCATGCTGTGTCTGCAGGGAGCTGGGAAGCTGTGGCACCTGGGTGGGGCTGGGCGGCTGGGGTCCCAGCACTCAGAGTCCTAAGTGCGTTGATATCCAAGCCTCTGTCTATTTTGCCCGAAGGATCTTTCCTCCATGAATTCCACCTGCTCCCTCCCTCTTCTGCACTCCAGGCCCTGAAGGAAGAGTCCCCACTTCTAACAGAAACAAAGCACAAGTTTGAATATTTTGTTTCACTTAAAAAAAATACCCAAGTATCAGTTATTACTGAATGAGACAGTATTCTTGCGTATGAAAGCTGACTTACAATTTTCTTATTCTGATATAGACTTTTCGAAAGTCAGCCCAATTTTATATAATTTTTCTTGTGAACCTGATTTTTATATTTAGTTTGTTTCCCCATATTTCCTTGCAGTTTTTCTTTTCTTTTTTTCAGAGGCGGTTATGGACTGTGGGTGGTGAGGGAAGGAGAGTGGAACGGGAGAGATGGAGGATCCAGCTCCACCCGGTTCTGGGGCTCCTCATCCATGGCTGGGAGATAACACCACTAACTGTGCGAAGGGTACTCCCTCTCCTACAGGGTGCTCCCCCTCCTTCAGAGTGCTCCCTCTCCTGTAGGGTGCTCCCCCTCCTTCAGAGTGCTCTCTCTCCTGCAGAGTGAATGAGTTAAGGACGGTGACCCCTCCCTGGCCCCGTGTATGCCCTCAGTAGACTGTGGTTGTGGCCACCACCATCATCTGTTATTATTACTGTTATTATTGGTTGGTGGTAACTTCAGAGAGGCTCACCACATGACACATGGCCTCTGAGAAAAAGATGAATGGCTACCGCCACCCACCCACCCCTGCCCCACACCAGTTTCCTGATTCTGGATGCAGTCCCAGGGGAGTGCGGGCTGGTGGCTGCAGCGGCTTCTGCAGTCGTCCACGTGCCCGCCAGAGGGCGCGCTTGCATTTTGGTCTCGACTGGCGGCGCGCGGAGGCTCCTTAGCGAGTGGGCCTGAAAATACCGAGGGCTGTGGGCTTTAACTGGCATCTCAATCCCTTGCGCTCTTTCCTGACCACACTGTCTGCGATCCTCTTCAGAAGCAAACCTATCTGGTGGATGGAGGGCCTCTAGCCTACTCCAGCAGAGGGGTTCTATGCCTCTGTGGGTCCAAGCCTGAGATATTTGAGGGGCTGGGGGCTGGGAGTGGGGTATGCCTTGACTGGGTCCTGCTCCCGTTGTCTGTCCTGTTCAGGTCAGAGCCGGGACCCTGGAAGCTGGGAAGAGTCTGCTTTAAAAATAATGTTTTTTTCTTCTCTTTTATGGCTGAGTAATATCCCAAACACCACGTTTTCTTTTTATTTAATTATTTTTATTGGTTTATGACATTGTATGTTTCTTGTGCGGTGTTAAATGTCTGCTTCTGTACAAAGCAAGGCATGCAAGTGAAAGTGAAGTCACTCAGCCTTTGAGATCCCATGGACTGTAACCTACTAGGCTCCTCTGTCCATGGGATTTTCCGGGCAAGAGTATTGGAGTGGATTGCCATTTCCTTCTCCAGAGGATCTTCCCGACCCAGGGATCGAACCCAGGTCTCCTGCATTGTAGGCAGGCGCTTTACCATCTGAGCCGCCTGCTCACCTCCAAAAGTTTAGTTTCCGTCTGTCCCCATGCTGTTGACCCCCTTTAACCTTTTCCCCTCCTCCCACTGCCCCTTCCCTTCTGTAACCACTGTCCTGGTTCTCTGTATCCGTGTGTTTATTTTTGTTTGGTTTGTGCATTTACTGTTTTTTTTTTAATATTAAAATATTTTATTGAAGTAATTGATTTATAATGTTGTGTTTGTTTCAGGTGTACAGCAAAGTGATTCAGGTTATATGAACAGTGCTGCTATGAACACTGGGGTGCCTGTATCTTTTTGAATTAGTTTTGTCCAGATATATGCCCAGGAGTGGGATTGCTGGATCACACAGTAGCTCTATTTTTAGTTTTCTAAGGAACTTCCATCCTTCTCTTCATAGTGGCTGCACCAATTTACATTCCCACTATCAGTGTAGGAGGGTTTCTTTTTCTCCACACCCTCTAAATTGTTTATTATCTTTAGACATTTTGATGATGGCCGTTCTGGCCAGTAAAGTGGATACCTCATTGCAGTTTTGATTTGCATTTCACTAATAGTTAGTGATGTTGAGCATCTTCTCATGTGCCTGTTGATCATCTATATGTCTTCTTTGAAGAAATGTTTATTTAGATCTTCTGCCCATTTTTTGAATGGGTTTTTTTTTTTCATATTGAGCTATATGAGCTGTTTGTGTATTTTGGAAATTAATTCCTTTGTTGATTACATCATTTACAAATATTTTCTCCCATTCTGTAGGTTGTCTTTTTGTTTAGTTTATGATTTCCTTTGCTGTGCAAACGCTTTTAAGTTTAATTAGGTTCCACACCACATTTTCTTTATCTATTCATCCATCAGTGGACACTTAGGTTGCTTCCGTTCCTGTTTTTAAGGCTGAATAATATCCCATTGTAGGGAGAGACCACACTTTGCTAATCCATTGTCTGTTGATGGACATCTGGGCTGTTTCCACCTTTTGGCTGCTGTGAATGGTGCTCTGTGAACATGCATGGAGTATTTGAATACCTATTTTAAATGCTTTTGACTATACCTAGGAGTAGAGTTGCTAAAAATAGTCTCTAAAGGGAGTATTTTTTTTGTTACTTTTTTCTGCTCTTAAGAGAACATTCTTAGGCAAACTATAAAGTCTTGCCTTTTACTTTCCCGCTATGTCTGGGTGGTCACCACTGTCTGTCGTGGGTCATTTCCAGCACGTGCCGGGGCCCCTGCCCCCAGCCAGGATGCATCTAGGCCCCATCTGAGGGTCTCCTGATGGCAGCCTCCTGAGTCTTTGTGGGACTAAAGGAGAAGCACACGGGGCTGCCCAGACTCAGTTTCCTCATCTGTAAGATGGGAACAATAACGGGGCATTGGGTCCCACTGGATTCTCATAACATGGAGGGGGCGGGGCCCAGGGAGGTGCAGCCCAGGGCTGGGGTGGGGTGGGGAAGCCCAGCGGGAGTCTGGACCAGCGTTTCCAGGAGCCCCCCATCCCATCCGCCAGGCCCTCCTGAGTGATAACACAGGCCCAGCGAAAGGTGAAATGTCTGTTCAGCACAAGCAGGGGGAGTGGGCACCGGGTTTGTACGAGCAGGAAGGTCCCTGAGGCCGGGTGGGCTCTGCTCTCAGCTGGCACCCCCCACCCCATCCGTCCCAGCTCTCCCAGGAAGGGGCTCACCAGGCTCTCCTCGGCAAGGGGGTCCTCCCTCTAATGACCAGGAGCTGTCATTAGAAAACTGTGGCTTGTGAGCTTGCATATTTTTAAAAATATATTTTTAGGTCTCCTTTCCATCTTAAGAACAAATAATGAAGCGAAACCCAAAGGGAACATTTTGGGAAGTGAATAATAATAATAATAAAAAGCCTATGAGGGAATTGCTCTGTCATTAAATAAAACACAAAACCTGCCAGGTTTTCCTCCAGAGATCACAGTGCCAAACCGGTGACTGAGCAAGGTGCCTCCAGGCACCTCCAAGAGGAGCCAGGGCTCAGGCCTTCGTGTCCCCGGCCCGGACAGGGAGCCTCGGGTTCTCATCTGTGAGTAGCAGTCGAGGATTTGTGGACCGAACCCCGTGGGGATGGTAGGAAGGGGCCTCCGTCTGCCCAGGATGGCCATGCTTGCCGGGCCGTGGTTTTGCTTGGCGCTCCGTGGGGGGCGGGGCTGACCTCTGCCTACTTGGGGAAGGTGCGTCTGTGGCCTTTATTTGTGCATCTGTGAAATGGAGCCAGCGGGTGACTCTTGTGGCAGGAACCTTGCTGTGATGGGGCAAGGTGTACAGGGCCGGTGGGTGCCGTGAGACAGGGCTTAGCGGTGGGGTGCCGCGGCCTGGCTGGCCCCTCACTGCCCCCCTCCTGTCCCCGCCTGCCCTCTCCTCAAATCCATTCTCTTCTCTCCTCCTTTCCTTCTGGCTCTGGAGCCTCGTGACTTCTGCGTTAGACAAACAAATGGTCAGTTTTGTCTTATTTTGTTTGGCCTGGGCCACATTTTAAAATGTTTCATTAGATGCTAATTAGATTCCATATTTTCAATATCCAGTATTTCCAGCTTCTCTTTAAAAATTGGTCACCCTGGCCTGCAGCCCTGGTCCCAAGGCTTGGGGAACAGCTGCTCTTTCTGGGGACTCGGTTCTCCAGCTGGCCACCGGCCGCCCACAGGCCTGGTTTGGCCTCACCTCCAACAGACCTGGTGGCCTGTAAGAGAAACCGTGTGAGGTACAGGGGCCCGTGAATTGCAGAGTGCTTTGTTTTCCACCCCAAATTGCCCTTCATTATTTCTAGTCATGCTGAGGTGTAGGACATGTTGAGTGTTAATCCATTGCAATCAAAACACTCGCTGAAGCCAGATTATTGGGACACAGATGGGAGTGGCTGAGAAGAGCTGAATGGAGACTGGACTCAGACCCGGGGGTGGAAAGAAAGCCCCCATTTCTCAGGACAGTCTCCTCTGTGGCTGGGCTCATCCTCATGGTGGTGAAATGACTTCCGAGGCTCTGGACATCACAGTCTGGCTCCTTTCTGGCAGGAAAGAGCAAAAGGCTCATTGGTTCAGAGCTTGGCCAGTGGACCCAAGCAGAGCCCACAAGAAACGTCATCCCCTTTTGGGCTGAATAGGGGTCCTGCACCTTGGCCCAAGCCCCCATGGTGGGACCCGGGGTATATTTGGGTTCCGTTACATCGTGAGAAGGGTTCCTTGACCTGGAGCTGTCACAGAGGTGGACCTTCCAGATGAGAGAATGAATGCAGAAAAGCTTTGTAGGCTGTGGAGTGCTGTGGAGGTGACCCTCACTCCCCTCTACAGAGGAGAAAGTCAAGGCTTAGCGTCTGGGTGGCTTTCCCAGCGTCGTGGTTGGTGAAACAGGAGATGGAGCCAGATGTGGTCCTTGGGCCTTCCTGATCTCTACCCAGGAGCCTCAGGAGGACCCTTCCTATCCACTCTCACCGCCCCCCCACAGGGCCTGTGATTCATTCTCCTTTTTGGTGTCTGCAGACGCCTGGGGCTCAGGAATCCCGGGGAGCCCGTACAGGGGGCTGGAGAGAGGCTGGTGCCGGGAGGATGGATGAGTGGGAGGCTGGTTGCAGCTGAAGTGGGGGGGAGGTTCCAGAAAGGACGGGGGGCCGAGGGCAGCTCCCTTCCCTGGCCCATCCCTCTCCAAAGCCACCCTGAGTCATTCTTTAATAGAATTTGTGCCTATTTTAATTCCTACAGGCACAGAATCCTTGTGTGTCCTTTATAAATATTTCATTCTCTTCCAGCAGCAAATTTCCTGATGTCCAAATGCCTGGGTGGCCGCCTCCTTCCCTGGGCTGCGCGTTCGGTGGATCACTCTCACCTGGCACCTGGCCTTGATGGCCGCCCCCACTCAGAGTGGCAGAGCACTCCAGGAGCTTGAGATCGCAGTGAACTTGACCAAGGAGAACGAGGCCTGGGCAGAGAGGTGATCACCCATGGTCCCTGAAGGGCAGAGTCTAACCCAGCCTGTCTCTTGTCCCCACCCCCCCCACCCCCCAACAGTGTCCTGGAGGGGAATTCAGAGCCAGGTTGGTCATTTCTGGCCAAGGGATCCCAGCAGGCTTCACGGAGGGACACCCCACAGTGGGGGAAGCTTTGCAAATGGTGAAGGGCTGTGAAAGTCTGGAGAGGTCGTTTACGGCCAGCTGTTGATGAGCTTAGATTTCGGGGGAGCCATGGGCAGTCCTGAGGTGTCGGGAGTGAGGCTGGTCTGCGCCCCCCTTGCCCCGTTGCCTTATACTTTTCCCAGTGAGGACAGCCCGCTGGATGCTCACAGTGTCTTAGGGAAACGCTGCCCAGAGCAGGAGCCGGGCCTGGGAATTTGTCAAACCTGGTGGCTGCCATGCTCCTGGGGAATCTAGCAGGAAATCCGGGGTGGGGGCACAGGGCGTTTTTCTGGGAGTGCTGCCTTGTCACCTCAGTGGGCTCTTTGGGGCGCCCCCAACCCCGTAGGAACCATGAGTTTCATTACCCTCCTTGCCCGCCTGGCTCCACTGAGGGGGCAGAGCCGATTCATTTGTTTTATTTGTTAGCTTGCTGCAGCCCTGAGATGCAGGCCTCTTCTCTGCAAAACCTCTCCCAGGACAGATCAAAGAGACCCACTAAGTATATTAAAGGGGCCGCGAAAATCAGGCTGGATGATGCAGTGTCTCGGGCAAAGCTGCGCCCAGCCGTGCCGGTCTCATGGATGGGCCAGGGCCTCAAGGCAGGCGTGGAAGATGGAGGTCACGTGTGCAGGGATGCTGCCTTCTAAATCCTGAGTGACTGCTCTGTGCCAGGCTCTGGGATGCACAGGGGCGGGCCAGGAGTGGGCTTCTGCCCACCTGGGGGTCACATTCTGGTGAGAAGGCAGTGCCCTCAGCGTCTGCGTGTCGTTCTGGGTGGGGGCTCAGCTCCGGGTGCCCTGGCCCGAAGGCTGCAGAATGCAGGTCTGGGTGAAGGCACGGAGAGGGGCCGTGAACCTGGCATCAGTTCTGGGGGGGTTGGTAACAGAATGCCAGACTGCGGGGCTCAAACAACACACATGTCTCAGAGTTCTGGAGGCTGGAAGTCCGAGATAAAGGTGACAGCAAGTTCAGTGCCTGGGTGGGGGGATGGGTGGGTGGGCTCTCATCTTGCCCGCCGACAGCCACTTTCTCACCAAGTCCTCACGTGACAGAGACAGAGGAGCGCTGGCTCCTTCATCTCCTTATAAGGGGACCAGTCCCATCAGAGGGGCCCACATTCATGACCTCATGTAACCTCATCCCAGAGGCCCCACCTCAAATGTCATCTCCCTGAGGGACTGGAGGAATGTTTAGTCCTTAGCAGGGACCCGATGCTCTGGTGAGCGGTCAGTTCCCACTGCCTCTCTGTCCCTCTCTGCTCCTGGTCCTTGGCCCCATTTCACAGACGAGGAAATGGAAGTGTCTTTCTCAGATGCTCAGGAGTCAAAGGGCTCTACTTCCTGTCATGGCCCCGAGGCACCTTGAATTTGATTCAGAGTCTGTGTCCCCGTCAGCTCCAGCTTTGGGCCAGGACCTGGGAGCACCTCTGGGGTGGGCCTCCCCCTGACTCCGCTCCGCTCACCTGCCTCCTGGTCAGTGACAATGGGCTGGGAGCTGCAAGGCGAGGACCCAGCAGGGGCTGGCTGGTGAGTGAGCTGGGATGAGGCATTGCCTGAAATGGACTCCGGGGTGATTCCCTATGCTTGGACCCTGAACTGGCGTCCTGGAACTCAGGGAGCATGGTGCTGGAGTCAGAGCTGCCGTGTGTGCACACTGGGGGTGCTTTGCAGGCCATCACCGGTCCCCATGGCTGTCTTCACACCCAGAGGCCTGGCTGCTTAGGACCACGAGCACATCTGAATCTCAGGCTCTGCATCCGTGGAGAGTCAGCAGCGAGGGGGCTGCAGGGCTGCGTGCAGAGGGACAGTGAGAGCCGCTGTGCCCCCTGCGTGCAGGGAGCTTCGTACCCAGCGGCCTGTGGCCTTTGCGTTCCCCAGTCTGAGGAGGTCTGGGTGACAGTCACGCTGGTCACTGCTGGGCTCTCGCAGGGCTGGGGAGGGATGACCCCGTCTCCTGTGGAGTGGCCGTGACCTGGTCTCACTGTCCCCTTCCAGCTGCATTTCCCACATCCGTCCAGTGATGTGAGTGCATCTTCCAAGGTCACAGAGCAGGAGACCAGAGGCTTCCGCCTGGGGCTGGGGTTTCAGAGTCTCTCCTGGGCCCCATGGCCACCTCCTGAACCCTGTATGGATCAATTTTAGAAGTCTCTTTGGTGAAAGGATGAACCGTTTACGATGATGGAAGGATGAACAGTATGGTCCCTAGGTGGGATTCCTGAGGTTATGTTGGTGGAGGAGAAAGTGGCTTCCAGTGCCCAGAGAAACCTAGAGCTTAGAGGCTCTAGGGGGGAGTCTAGAGTCTTAGAGGGCAAAGCTGGGTGGAGGTGTGGCTCTGAGCTCATGGGGTTGGGCCTCACAGGTGGGGTGGAAGGTGACTGAGGAGAACACGCACCAGCCTGGGAGTCCTCGGTGGCATTGGCGACACTCATGCCCTCCACCTAAGGAGATTCTGGTTGTGGGCTGGCTAGTGGCCCTAAGATATCAGGGGAAGACAAAAAGCCCCTGTGGACCCCCTGTCCCAAGCACAGATAGTGTGTATAGTCAAGGCTCTGAGTGAGTCTGGATAACATACGGGTAGATGCTTGAATCCAGCTCTGCCTAAGAAGGCCAGGCTGCCTTCATTCACTCACAGATTAGAAAAAAAAAAAAAGACAGTCTTTTAGGATTTGAGTTGTCACATAGGTTTTGTGATGGCATTGAGTATTTGTAGCTTGTTCTCCTTTTGGGTTTTCTATCCTGTTGCATTGAGCTATAGGTCTGTTTTTGTGCCAGTACCATACTATTTTGATTACTGTAGCCTTGTAGTATAGTCTGAAGTCAGGGAGCCTGATTCCTCCTACTCCATTTTTGTTTCTCAAGATTTCCTTGTCTATTCACTCAGTAGTGAAAGGCCTCAGAGACCTGTAGGGCACTGTAACCAGGTGTCCTAGAAGAAAGAGAGTAAGTCAAACAGAAGAAATAATAGCCAAAACTCACACACAAATTTACAGATTCAAGAAACTCGGTAAACTTCAAGCAAGATAAATACAAAGAAAACATCAGAATCAAGCTGCCAAAATCCAGAGAAATCTTGAAAGCATCAAAGAGAAACAGTGCATTGCATACAGTGAAACAACTATTTGAACAGCACTTCTTAATCATAAATGACAGAGGCCAGGAAACAGTGGAACAACATCTTTAAAGAGCCTTTTAAATACCATAACCCATAACTGTCTATCCAGGGAAAATATCTTTTGAGAATGAAGACAAAATCCACTCTCAGAATCAAAACTTGTTTCCAGCTGCCCTGCACAGCAGCATGATTTCTAAAGGAGGTGCTTCTGCCTGGAGGGAAATGACGCCAGATGGAGACTAAGGTCTTCAGGAAAGAACGAAGTGCATCTTGGTAAACAAATGGGTTTATATTTATACAAAATGCAGGGGTGGGAGTCCCATGACATCTCCATATAGCTCACCTGTGCAGCTGATATAAAACCCAGATGGATGCTGGAAAACAGTAGACGGTTGGCAACTTAATAAGGCGGTAAATTAGCTAGTGGTTCTGGATGGGATCTATTTACTGGAAGGAAACAGCATAGTATTTGCTGGGTCAAAACCAGGTGCCCAGCCCCCAGCCCTTCCTGTGATGGGTGAAGCAGTGGCCCTTCTCAGGGCCTGGACAGCAGTATGCCTGTGTATCTCATCCCTGGGGGTGTCAGTTCTGCAGCCTGCCACCCTGCAGAAAGAAAGAACGCTATCATTTTGACACCCTGTGGTATCTCTCACTGGTCTGTTACAGCAATGACATCCCTTAGCAAGACAGGTACACAAGAGTGTGGGCCTAGAACACCCCAAAGCTTAGGGCCTTCCAGGTGAATAAGTCTCCAAGGGCCCAGTGGTCCAGGGTGCAGGACTGTTCCCACTGCAGCTACCACCTTGCAGAGCCTCCAGGAAGGAGGAAGCTGTGCTGGATACCTTCAGTTTCCACATTGAGATGCACCCATCTTCACCCCGCTCCCCACCAGGCAGGCTAAGTCTGTCTGAGCCACCTCTAGGGCTTCTTGGCCCTCTGGTGTCCAGCTGAGTTCATTCATGGGACAGCCCCAGCAGGAGGTCTGAGGAAGGGAGGGAGATGAGGACCTTGGTAATAAGTGACGTCTTCAGTGGGTTCATACCATGGAGCGACTCTCTACAAGTGCCAGCAGCTACATCCACGGCGTGTGGACTGACAGCTCTCCATGACTGCAGGAGGTGGCACTCTCAACTTGAACAGTTAATTAATGGGCTATTTATAGCGTGGGAGTGTGAGGAGGGTAGAAGGTGTGGTGGCCTGGGACGAGCAAAGCCCTTGGCTGATATACCATGTGTATGCTCCACTGGATCCGCTTCCCATATCTGCTTATGATGCAATGGGATGGGCACTGCATGCAAACAGGACACATATGAAGTCTACATCTAGACTATTCATTGTCTATGGTATGCACAGACATAGCACCTGTGGACGCTTTATACAAATACATGTGGCATATGCTTGGAACTTTGTGAAAGGTGGATGTGTTAGAGTAACTGGATGTGGATGTGAAGCGTAGAGGCGAAAGCCACATGCCATCTACATATGTTAGACTAACTAACACGCAGAGTGTCTCCTGTATACCCACAGCACACACACACTTGGTGCAGGATGTGGGTGAGCATGGAAGGAGCGCTCAGGACACAGGATCTGTGTACCACATGTATGCCCATGCTGTGGGGATCATACTTACTCGTATCTCAACAGCATTGTTTAATTCCTAAGTCGTGTCCAACTCTTTACGACCCCATGGACTGTAGCCTACCAGGCTCCTCCATCCACGGGGTTTCCCAGGCAGGAATCCTTGAGTGGTTTGCCCTTTCCTCCTTCAGGGGGATCTTCCTGACCCAGGGATTGAACCCATATCCCCTACATTGGCAGGCAGATTCTTTACCACTGAGCCACCAGGGAAGCTCTCAATAGCATACACACTATCTACAGATTACGGTGCAAGAGACGCAGCAGAGAGCATACAAAATGCACATATGCCACGAGTGAGGGAAGATGGCCTCTCCTTCTCAAGAAGAAATTGTAGTTAATACACAGAAACCTACTGTATTTCTATATGTGAACAATGAAAGATTAGAAAGAGAAATTGAGGAAATAATCCAATTTTGATTTAAATTTTTTTAAAAAATTGGAATACAATTGCTTTACAATGCTGTGTTAGCTTCTGCTAACAGTGCAATGAAGTGAATCTTCTATGCGTGTATATATATATCCCCTCCCTCTTGGACTTCCCTCCCACCCACCCCCACAGGCCAGCACAGAGCACTGGGCTGGGCTCCTGTGCTATACAGCAGGTCCACACTGACCGCCTTACACATGGTAGTGTGTATATGTCAGTCCTCATCCCCCAGCTCAGCCCACCCTCCCCTCCCCACCTTCCCCTTGCCCCTGTGTCTGCATGTCCATTCTCTGCGTCTGCGTTTCTATTCCTGTCCTGGAAACAGGTTCATCTGTTCCATTTTCTAGACTGCACATGTATGCATTATTGTTGTTCAGTTGCTCAGTTGTGTCCAACTCTTTGCGACCTCATGGACTGCAGCACACCAGGCTTCCCTGTCCTTCACTCTCTGCTGGAGTTTGCTCAAACTGATGTCCATTGAGTCGGTGATGCTATCTAACCATCTCATCCTCTGTCGTCCCCTTCTTTTGCCTTCAATCTTTCCCAGCATCAGGATCTTTTCTAATGAGTTGACTCTTCACGTCTGGTGGTCAAAGTATTGGAGCTTTAGCATCAGACCTTCTGATGAATATTCGGGATGTATTTCCTTTAGGATTGAATTTGATCTCCTTGCTGTCTAAGGGACTCTCAAGACTCTTCTCCAGCACCACAATTCAAAAGCATCAATATATGCGTTAATATACGATTTGTTTTTCTGACTGACTTATTCCTCTCTTCAGATTAGATAATTTCTATTGATATGCCTGTCATTTTCTTCTTGCTATTTCCTCGTGTGTCCTTTCTGATCCAACTCCAATGTTGTCCTGCCATTTCTCCTCTTTCATAAAGGCCATGGGGTCTCTGAGGGGGTCGGAGCTCTGTGCTGCCTCAATGGGACTGAGGGCCAGAGAGGGTATGAACTTTTGATGTCACCTCTGCAGTGAAAGTGTGACTCCCAGTCAGGCAGGACGTGGCACAAGTTCATGGCAGGGGAAAGGCAGGCAGGCTGAACATAAGTGATGAATCCCTGGTGGAGAGGTGTGGGCTAGAGCAGTCAGGGTAGGCTTCCTGGACGAGGCAGTGGGAGGGGGCAGGTCCCTACTGAGTCCCAGGCCCTGCCCTTTGATCTCAGCAGGTCTGCACAACAACCTACCTCAAAGTTACTATCCCATGTAACAGGTGAGAACACCCAGGCTGGGAGAGGTGGTCTGCAGCCCATGGTAATACACCTGGTTAAGTGACCATGAGCACGTGGCTCAGGGGAGCACCAGGGAAACCCTTCTTGGTGGGGCAAGATTGGAGATGTTGGAAGGCCATGTTCATCCTCCAAGTTCGCAGTCCACATACTGCCTGTGACCCTTGTTTTTTTTCTGTGCAATGTTAGTCCTGGAGCTTGAACTAGCCTTAGGTTCCTCCTGCCATATTGTGCCAACCCTACCCAGGCTCTGACATGATCACTGAGCAGCTGAGTGACCCTGGCAGGTAATTCGCCTTTCCAGCACCACCATGCTCAGTTGAACCTGAGGGAATACAGGCTCAGCTTTGCATAGCTCATGCAGGGAATCAACAGAGGGGTGTTCTGTGGAGCTGCGTGAAGAGTTTCAGAGGCACCTACACATGTGGGGTCTTTAAGGATTGTGTGTCCCCTCGATTCTGACAAGGCCTCATTCACACAGCGGCACGGATTTATTCTGTCCTTTGTTAAAGAGGTATTTTGTGTACTCGGTGTTTCTCTAGGTGTGGGGATACTGCAGTGAACAAAGGAGGTAAACATTTTTGCTCCTGTGGTGTTTATGCTCCACTCAGCAGGGACCTCTAGATTCAAGACCTCTGCTTTTAAGCCTCATTTGCTGAAAACTCTGGGTTTAAATCCCAATTCTGAAGTAATCAAGTTACCCTGCTATTAAATAACTGTTTTCCTGCCAGTGGTGTCGGATGCATTGTGTCTGTTTTATAGGGTTAGCACAAGAGGTGGTGTATGATGGGTGTCGCACAGACTAACTAGTTGATTGGCTAGCTGAGCTGGGCACGGGAAACCTGGGCAGGAGGCAGGGGGTTCTCCAGACCATGCTGAGCTTTCTGGCACCACTCTTGAGGCTGTGGAAACTGGGGTTCTTTTTCCCCCTTTACCAGCACACTCAGAACCGAGCCAAGTGGATCGATCATCTCCTTCCACCCTGTGCACCCCTCTGACCTTCTGAGATGTCCCCGCCTCCCTGGGTGGCCCCACTGCTCCCAGTGGGGGAGGTGCAAGGATCCATACTTCCTGAGCTTTCCACCCACCTGTCCGCCTAACCTGGCCTTAGACCCAGCGTTTATTTAAGAATACAATCATGGTGGTCAACAGCAACAACAAGAAAGCCCAGTTAGCATTCTTTGACTGATTGCTCTTACGGTTGATCCATGGTGGGCATATTTCATTTTTCTCCCTTGGGCTGGCTACGTCTGCAGCTTTCTGCAAAATCGTATGAGTGAATATGCTGCTTTTCTTTGGAAAACCTTCCTGTTACTCTAAGAACAGTAAAATGACCCCCAAACTTCTCTTCCGACTGCCCTAAATTAAGTGCTCCAAACTTGGAGGAACATTTCTTCATTGATTCTTGCCTGTTCTTCCCACCACCCCCCCTCAAGTTACCCCAGCTGCCTCCCAACTGCAATGCCCACATCCACCCCACGCCACCCCAGACTTAAGGAGACCCCGCCTCACTGCCTCTCCGTTTTCTCACCTCCTCCTGCAGGTTATGGGCACGCTGCTCCCGGCACGGACGCGGGCAAGGCCTTCTGCATGTTCTACGCGGTGCTGGGCATTCCGCTGACGCTGGTCATGTTCCAGAGCCTGGGCGAGCGGATGAACACGTTCGTGCGCTACCTGCTGAAGCGCATCAAGAGGTGCTGCGGCCTGCGCAACACGGAGGTGTCCATGGAGAACATGGTGACCGTGGGCTTCTTCTCCTGCATGGGGACGCTGTGCATCGGCGCGGCCGCCTTCTCCCAGTGCGAGGAGTGGAGCTTCTTCCACGCCTACTACTACTGCTTCATCACGTTGACTACCATTGGGTTCGGGGACTACGTGGCCCTGCAGACCAAGGGCGCCCTGCAAAAGAAGCCGCTCTACGTGGCCTTTAGCTTTATGTATATCCTGGTGGGGCTGACGGTCATCGGGGCCTTCCTCAACCTGGTGGTCCTCAGGTTCCTGACCATGAACAGCGAGGACGAGCGGCGGGACGCCGAGGAGCGGGCGTCCCTGGCCGGCAACCGCAACAGCATGGTCATCCACATCCCCGAGGAGGCACGGCAAGGCCGGCCCCGGTACAAGGCGGACGTGGCGGACCTGCAGTCCGTGTGCTCCTGCACCTGCTACCGCCCGCAGGAGTACGGTGGCCGCTTGGCGGCACATCAGAACTCCTTCAGCACCAAGCTCGCCCCCCAGTACTTCCACTCCATCTCTTACAAGATCGAGGAGATCTCGCCAAGCACATTAAAAAACAGCCTCTTTCCGTCCCCCATCAGCTCCATCTCCCCCGGGTTACACAGCTTTACCGACAACCACAGGCTAATGAGACGACGGAAGTCCATCTAGGTCTGGGGCAGGAAATACAAGCCCGAGTCTTGTGTCCTCTTTGACGTTCAGTCTCATGGGGCCAACTTGTCTTATTTATTATGATTATTCTTTATGATTATGATTATCGTCATCATTTTTTTTTTCCTTTCTCTCCTTCCTTCCTTTCTTGGTTTCATTTCTTCCCCACCTTTCCAGCGAGACAGAGCAGGCCAAAAGGAAAAGAAAGCCCGTCTTCCTCTGAAACTCGCATCTGAGCATGAAGCATGGATTTTGTCCTTCTTCCCAGCAAAGTATGCCTTACATTTCTCCCCAACCTGCCCCATATCTTGGGGTGGGGAGGGGTGGCTTTCCCAGGACAGGTGTGAGACCCAGACAAGGAGACAGAGCCCAGAGGATACCAACCCAAAGTTGCACACCCCGCTGAGTGCCCACCCACAGTGGCCTCTCCGACCCAACTCCTCTCTCCTCCCCAAGCAGCGGGTGGCCGTACGTGTGTGGTCTGAGTGTGTGCGAGTGAGGGCACACACCAGTGTGTGTCTGTGTGTGTATGTGTGACGAGATGGAAAGTACCAGGTGTTCATCTTTCTTTTCCATCACACAGTTCTGTTAATAGCCTGCTTTTGGCTGCTTCTAAACAAAAAGGGGAAAACAAAACCCAGGAGGTTTTTGATTTATCATCTTGCTGAATCAAGCATGTTCCATAAGCAGCCTTTATCCCAGGCGTGTCATGATCACATTTTTTAACTGCTAGGTTCTAAATTCTATTAACTTCTTTTTAGGGGGTGGGTGGGCAAGCCATCATGGATCATTGTAGCTTGCCAGTTCAAAAATTTTTTAAACAAGCATGCTCTTTGTTAAACTGGTATGCGTTAACAACACAAGAAAACAAAAAACTAGCAATGGAATAATCAAAAGCCAATAATATTAATTTATTAGAGACATTTTTAATTTTGCTATCTCTAGTTCCAACAATTTTCCATGTAACTGGAATTGTCGGGGGAAGCTGGAAAATTGTTGCAACCACAGAGTATCTATTTTATTATTTCTCTCTTATTTATGTAACAATGTGGATGTTGTGTGCAGCGTCTACCTACATGAGTGAGAATTATAGTCTGGGATGCTTCAATGAGAATGGGTATTAGTAAATGGATGTGGTTTCTTTTCCTAATGAACAATGACAGGGCATTCCTCGTTTTAAAGAATATATATAATGTATTTTAAAGTGTGTCTCCAACAGCATTTGATTTGTAAACAAGGGAATGTTGATGTTGGTCTCAGGAAGAGTTTGGAGGCAAAGAGCTGCGTCTTGGCCTGCTGGGAACTTGTCAATCTCAGGGGATGACTTTTTCTGAGTAATGGAGAAATTCCTCCCCACTGTCAAGAGGGGATGACCCCCAAAGTGAAGGCCTCCTTATCTCCTAGAGGCCAGTTGGGCTATAGAACGTGGCATCTTGAAGGCCCTTCCCATGCAGGAATAAAGTAAAGTCTGACCTCCAGATTCACGGAGGGGACCTTCATTCCCTCATCACTGTTTCTGCCATCTCTAAAAAACCAGCCATCCTCATTCCCCTTTTTCAAAAACTGGAAGTTCACGGCTCTTGGGTGGAAATAGGCTTTGGCTGGGCACTCAGGAGGGGAAGTGGGAGCCCCAGTGTGATTTCCCAGAATGGAGGATCTGCTCCCTAGGAAGAGCAGACCTACAAGGTTTCCTAAGAGATGGCCCCAGTGCACCCGCCCCAAGTGTCTGGGCCACTGGACTGAACACAGCCCTCGAGATTTCCCTGAAAAGGCAAGCACTTTAACATTAGGTTCCTTGTTGAAAATAATCCCTTTGTCTGGGACACGAGGTCTGCGGAAGGAGTCTGGGAATCTGATTCTCTAGACCAAAATGCACAGTTACTAACCTTCAAGGCCGTATCGATTAACTCATTTTTAAGAATAAAAGAAAAAATTGAGATCTCTAAAATCTGTCTAGAGAATAGAAGCAGTTGCTCTTTAAATTTTTTCTCTCTTAAAAGACCTTATTGGCTCTAGGGGGTCACAGGTGCAAGAGTACTCATGCACATTTGCAGATTGCTTCATGCTCTGGAGGAAGGTGCTCAGAGTAAGTGTGGGTTTCTCAAGAAAACCTTTGTAAGACTTGACCTTGAATGGGGCAGGGTGTGTGATAATCTTTATCTGTAAAGAAACAGAGGCACTGAGAAGGTGAGTGATTTGCTCAATGTCAGAAAACTGGCCTTGACTAGAACTGAGACTTTAGTTTCAGTCTGGACCCCCAAGAGGGTCCAAGAAACTGACTCTGCCATACCATGACACTCTCATTCAGCCTTCAGATGAGGGAACCTGCTTCTCTTTCTCCGCACGTAAATATACCAGGTTCTTAAAGTCAGAGGAACATGGGCTCAACCCGTCATTCAGGACTATTCCCCCCACCAGGGTACAGCAGTTATAAAGCATCTGCGTAAATGCTTCCAAATGACAGGGAACTCCTCCCTTTGCAAGAAAGTTTAGAAAACATCCCATAATCTCTGTTTCCACAGAACTGACTCTTCTTTGTAGGATTAAGGATAGTAGGATGAAGTCTTTTATGTTGGATGACCACCAACTTAAGTGTCTGAACCAACTTGAGATTTCTCTTAGTTCTGTATCCCTTCCCCTGCCCCCCGCCCTTTGCTACCCATGTGGCCCCCTAAAGGACACTTACCAAGCCTTCTCTTCTGAAGTTAAACATCCTTGTTTATACTCAGAGCGTTCGAGGGGGAGGTGATCCTTGGTTGGCTTCCCTTGTGATGTCTGTCTTTTTCTCAGATGGTCCAGCTCTTCCCTACCATGCTGTCTGGCCAAGGAGTCCTCCAGATCCATCCAGTGAGGTGCTCTGATGGGGGTGCTGAGTCAGGGGTTTTCCTCTTGATAAAACAGGCCCGGGGCCTCTCTACCTAGAGCGTGGCCCTCCTGATCAGCACTGGAGTCCTCAAAAGACGGAGGGACGCTTCATCTGAGTCACATCGCTGAGGTTCCCCCTCATCTTCAGAGCAGGGAACTGAGGTCCAGAAAGGCTCTGGACACAAATCTGAGGCCCCACAGCCAGAACCTGTGTCTTCCCACTTGTCTCTCCTCCTGCTGCTTTCCTGGATGCTTTGTTACTGCTATCACTCATACCCTCCCAACAGTCCCTGTTGCCAGGCTTCTTAGCATCTCAGACCCAAGTCTCTCCGCCTCTCATACCTGGTGATTTCCTTCTTTCAGCCCAGTTTTCCCACACTCTTCTTCCGGTTGACCACACCCGCTCAGGGAATGGGAAGAAATCTCACCAGGTTGTTTGGATTTGGGCTTCAACTTGTGTTAAAGCGAGCTGAGGAAGAGCCACATTCTACCAGAACCAGAGGAAATAGGCCTGCCACCCAGTCCCTGATGGGGTCTAGAGATCAACACACCACGTAGATACTTAGATGTTTTAGATTCTTGCTTGAATGCTTTCCCACTAGGAGATCTCAATCCATCCCCTCCATCAAAGACCAAAGGAATGTAGGCAATGGTATTGATTATCCCAGCAACTCTGGGCACCATGCTTTCTAGAGACCATCCCATTTTAATCTTCATGACATCCATCCTGGGTGGATGGTGCTGTCATATTGCCCTGCTAGACTCTTTACATAGGAGTGAACCAATCTTTTTGGGTTTTGAGGTACCTAGTCAGCACCAGGGCTGAGATCAGAGTTCTTTCCCTCCACAGTCTGTCCTGAAATTCAGGCAGCAGCCTGGTAAATACAGCTCTAAATTTAAACACACTCTCTGAAGCATCTGTTGTATTCCCCTTGTGCATTTCCCATTGGGTAGGAGGGTACCAGCACTTTGGAATGATCACAGCAGATCACTTGCAGCCCAGGAATTCCCACTTGGTCCCTAATCCTTCCAGGAAAGGAAGCAGATGGATGCAGACTGCTGCCCAGGATGCCTGCCTTTGCAGGTGCTCATTAAAACCCATCCATAAAAAAGGGTGAGTTGACTGCTTAATCTTGGCTTACCACTAGGTCTCTGCACACGGGGCCTCAACTGGGAGACTATCTGGATGGTGACTCAGAAACCCACAGATAAGCCTAGGCAGGTCATTCTTCTCTGACTCCAGATCCAAAAGCCTTGTGGGTCCTGATTCCTGATCACTAGCAGCTCAAAGCTAGAGGGAAGAATTGTTTAAAAGCATTCACTGTACACATCACGTGAGAGAGAAAAAAAACAGAGGTAAAAATGATTATAGGAGGAAAACTATCTATCACTGAGGTTTCTGGTCTTATGTCTTTAGCTGATCTTTTTTTTTTTCTTTTCATAGAATAGGTCCTAATTAGGGTACCCTAGTTAAGGGCATCTATGGAGGTGTGGGTTTGAGGCTGGTGCCAGACCATGTCCATCCTCTTGATGGGATGGACCACATCATCTGTCAAACATGGCAGGGAATCGTGTCTGCACTCTGAAAGGGGCGGGACTTGGAGCCTGCTGCCTGGGGATGCTAAAGACTGATTCTTACAGAGCCACAGTGTGTGTGGGAACCAGGAGCATCCCAGGCAAGAAAAGGATGGGAGGACAACCTGGCTCTCACCTCCACTTCTCTGGGCTCCTGGAAGTCCTTTCCCCTCCCTGGGCCTCGGTGGCATCCTCATCCATGCAGTGGGCCAGCTTGGGTGGAACTCGTGAGCCTTTAGCACAGAATCAGTTTGACTGATGAGAGACATTTGGCCCGATGTTCTGGTCACTGGGCACATTTGAGCCACAAAAATGAAAATCCCAAATCGTTTTGCTTGGCAGCGTCCTAGGAGCTGGGAAGATGGAGAAGGAATAGGCAGGGGGCATTGAGAACAGTGGTCATCGTGAACACCAAGGACCCGGGTGGGCTGGGTTCCTCCACGCCCTGGGCGTACATCCATTTTATGTGGCTGTTACTTGAGCCCACTTTAATAGAGGTTGCTGTTTCAGAGGAAAAAAAACATCTATTACCATGATTCCTCCCTGCTCCCCCCCACTCCACCCCTACATTCCAACTTCCAGTTGTGAAAACCCAGATTCACAGAAAAACTAGAAGACCAGAAGGATGAAATTCTGTACCCCTTTCACCCAGACTCACTAGCCTTCACTACTTTGCCATATTTGCTTAATCCCCTCCCACCCTCCACACCACCCCCTTCACACCCAGAGATACTGGGAGGAGGAAGTGGCCTCTCTAACTTCTAGGTGGTTGGACCAAAGGAAAAATTGTTTCTCTCGCAGGAACGAGAGCATTCTCTTCGGTAACAGTGCTGTAATCACCACTAAGAAGTTTAGCGTTTGTACAATAAAATTATCTAAGAGGCAACCCATATTCACATTTCCTACTTTGTCCCAAAATTGTCCTCCAGGGCTTCTTATGTGAATCTGACAATCCAAGGTTGCATCTCACATTGCTTGTCTGCTTGCGCCAGACCCCTCCAATCTAGGGCATTTTTCTCCTGTTTTTGTTTGTCATGATGTTGCTGGTTTGGAGTCTGAGACAGTTATCCTGTGGGCTGGCCCACAACCTGACTCTTTTTCCTTAGGTTAAAGAATTTTAGGCAAAAGAGCCACATAATTGATGTTGTAATGATGAATGCAGTTGAGAAGTCTGGCTCTCTGGAGACCTGTTCTTACCTCTCTCATAGATAAACAAGGCATGTTAAATGCCATTCTCCTGTCTTGGAGACACTAACTGAAGCTGCAGGAGAGGTGTCCAGGAGCCCCTGATGCTGGGTCTCATCACCAAAGCCGAATCAGGCTCTGCTATTTCAAACTTCTCACGTAGATCTCTCTTCTGTGCTGAGAGTCAGAATCATTCCCCTAAACACCTGAGGGGAGGGTCCAGCTATAAATAGACAAAGCACAGAGACATCTTTTCATCCATTATAAAGGGCTGGCAGGTTGAGCCCAGTAGGGTGGCTGGAAGGATACCTGTGAGCCAGTGGGGTACTTGGCACCCAGGTGCTTTTCAATGAGTGGTGGTGAGTGCCTTTTCAATCAATACTCAAAAATGTAATTTGTTGGTATGGCACTCTTCTTGGCCATTAAGTGCTAAGACTGGTGACCTCTTTTTGATATGTTTGTTTGCACTGGCAAGTTCTATAGCATGGTCTTCTCAGTCCCAGTAACATATAGCAACTCACCCACTGTGGCTCAGTACATTTTATTTTGATCAAGAAAATACATCCACCTGGGTTCCTACCTCTGAGCCTCTGCCCATGCTGTTCCCACTCTCAAGTGTGGATGTGGAGATGGGAGCATCTCATGAATCCTTTCAAAGCTCCTCCTGACAGTTTGCTCCATGAACGACTCAGTGATGCCCTCCTCTGGGGTCCCCGGTCCTTCTTTCCATAATGGTTGAATATTCTGGGAATATGTTGGGAATGACTCTGATGCTGGGAAAGATTGAGGGAAGGAGGAGAAAGGGGTGACAGAGGATGAGATGGTTGGATGGCATCACTGACTCAATGGACACGAGTTTGAGCAAACTCCAGGAGACAGTGAAGGACAGGGGAGCCTCGCATGCTGCATACCATGGGGTTGCAAAGAGTCGGACAGGACTTAGTGACTAAACAGCAACAATACTGGGATAAGAAGTAGACCTCCAATGGTCCTGGCTATTAAGTGCTGCACAGCACCCACAGTAGGGAATAAAGACGATCAGATTTCCAGCATCTTGCCTAAATGGCCATCTGTGGCTCTCATCAAGGCATGTCTTAACTTCAGTACAGACCTTTGTTCCATCCTTGGAAACCAACACACATCCTCTGTTAAAAAACACAAAACCTCAGCTTTGCCCCTTTGCAAACCATCACCCTACCGTTGGCAACTCAATGGTATTTCCTCGGTAGTGTTGGGTGGGCCACACAAGATGGGGCCATGAGCTGTCCACAGCTGGGCATTTCCCATAAAACATGATTGGTAGGTCTACAGGGGCTTCCCTGGTAGCTCAAACGGTAAAGATTCTGCCTACAATGCAGGAGACTCAGGTTCGATCAAACTGCAGGCTCACACTTGTGACATTTCACCGGGCAGCGAGTGAGCCCTGAGATGTGAATGTCGCCTGGAGGCAGGTCAGCACTGTCTTCTCACCGAGGTACTTCTTATAGATGCTGAGCAGTGTGTGACACACAGGGAGTGACAGGACCCCAGCCTCCACTCTGCACCTGCCCAGTGCTCACTCTGGGACCCTGAGACAGGCCAGGGCAGGCTCCTTTTCCTCCACAGAGTAGCAGGGGAGTAAAGCTACACACGTACATGGGACCAGCTTCTGCTTTTCACAGGCAGGTGGTGGTTTTGCCTCTCTGAGCCTCAGTGTTCCTGCCTTTAAGTTGGAGATTCCAGAAGCAGCCACTGTGTGCAGCGGGGTTCAAGGACAGCCTGTGATGATGTTTACGGGCCCCTGCTCTGAGCCGAGTGCCAAGCGAGACCTCTTACATTTGCGTTTCTCATAATGGCCAGTCCGAGACTCCTGCAAGGTTACTCCTGAGCTTTGACTTGCAGTCCAGCTGTGAAAGGAGGTGGATTGGTCTGGTAGAGGAACTTAGGCAGGGCTTCATGGAGGAGGAGGAGGAATCTTTTGGTAATCTTTGAGGGGAGCCTTGAAGGAGCAAGTGGACACTTTTAGGCAAAGGCACAGGTGTGTGAAAGTGAGGGGAGCAGAGGTCTTGTTCAGTAGTCAGAATATTCTGCCACAGCGTCACATCTGACAGACGAGGCAGCGAACTGTCCAGACCCTTCACAAGCTGGTTACATCTTCAGTCATCCAGGCCATTCTCCTGCTCAAGAACCTTCCATGGCTCCCCAGTGCCCACACATTTATTTCAAGGTCCCCTCCACTCTATCAACCATAGCCTGAGTCTTGGTCTCTGATGGCGGAGTCATCCATCCTGATGTCCCTACTGGGTCCTCCTCTGATAATAAGCCTGAAAATAGATCCTGGAGTCTCAAGTCGCATCCAACTTGAATTCTATGGTGTCCCATTGTTTAGATGTCCCCCTGCCCCCTCCATCTTCTAGACATTAGCTATAGTTTGCATATGGGAATATTTCTGGATAAGATCTTGTCTAGCATCTTCTGAAGCATTCTGGGGGCTTATTCTGATGAAGACTTCTGACAACTTGACCAAAGATTAGCATGAAACCAGTAAAAGGAAAATGTTGTATAATTCTTGGGCTTCCTTGGCATGAAGAATCTGCCATTTCCTGATGGAATCTCGGAGCATCAGACTTTGAGACTGCCTGTGACCAGGGAACAGGGAAGAGAGGAGGACATATTTAAGGGTGAGGGCACTTTGTGCTTGAGAAGATTTTATTCCTCACATCATCCCATTCACTCTTGGGTCCTGACCCCAGCCTCTCCAGAGACTCCAGTCCAGTTTCCTGAAGACCCCTACCATCCAGACAGCCACTCTTGGTCTTGAAGAGGGAGGTCTTACGAAGTTTAGCCATAAGCCTCGGCTGCTAAAAAAGCATACAACCTCAGCTTTGCCCCTTTCAGCTCCTCAGGCCTTCTTAAGCACCCCTGACAATGGCTTCCCTTCCTTCCTCTTTGTAACCGGCCACATGGCCTTGGCCAATCATTCCCTCTCCTCTTCTACAAAGGACGGAGTGGCAGGGAAGAGGCAGGCATCCCCCAGACAGATACTGGTGAAGATGAAAAGAGATGAAGGTCACTATGTACCAGGCTCTTGGTTGACATTTCCTTGAGGGGTGGCTTTGGAGGAAAGATGACCAAGTCCTCCCAACATAGGGTTCACTAAGCTGGGCTCCCTTCCCCTGGGGACGTCACATTTTCCAGATAGAGTTAGTCTAGAACCTTCTTTGCACCAAAGAATCGTGTCTTTACCAGCTCCTCTGACTCTTCTTTTGATGGGTTCTCTTTTGCAGCCCTGCTCAATCCCCAGTGGGCTGGATGCTCGGTGATGGTGTTGAGGGGGACGTTTCCCAGTAAACCAAAGCCCACCTTTCCCTGACAAACCTTGGGGAGTGTCCCACCCTCCCTTAACCTGAGAGACCACTGCAGCTACCTCTGAGCTGCAGCCCCAGTGGGCCTGGTGGCTCTGCAGCCCCTCTCTGAACAGTGTTGCCTGCTGCTTGATTCCCTTATTCAGCGATTATTCACAGAGCCTTTGGGCATCTGCCATAAGCCAACTTCAAGCGGGAGGCCATTGTGGTGAACTGGACAGTCACATTCCCTGCCCTCATAAAGCTAAAATTCCAATGGATCGTATGCTCCCAAGATGCACAAGGCATCAAAACAGAGGCAGATGAGCAGTTCTTGGAAGCAGAATGTGGTTCCGCTCTTGCTTCATTTTCTTGAGCTGAATTTTAGAAAAATAAAAATAATCCAATGAAAGGCAAAACACGATTAGTGGGAACCCAATGAAGCAGAACCCACAATTAACAAGATTTCTCTATAATTTGATGGCTCCTCAGAGAAGAACACAGTCCTGAAAAAGGCTGATTATATATTTTGCTTATTCAGCCCCACAAATAGCTTTTTGACAGCCGTTTGGGGCTGGAAGGGACCTCCAGGGGCCATCTGAGTCCACTCTGTGCTTTATCAGAAACCTCCACTGAGTAGAAAACGCACCAGGTCAGGTGAAGCTATTGGCCTTATCGAGTGAAATTGAAATAGAACAGACTGACCCCAACTGAGAGGTTGAGGCTCTCTCACGTGTCCATAAATGTTGATCAGAAGGTTTGCAATTTATCAAACACAGGACCCATAGGCAAAGATGTCAAAGAGGATGAGGAGGTTTAAGCCACTGAACTGCTTAACGAGGAGGAAGAATTCCTAGTCAATTCCCAGCAGGCCAAGAAATTGCTGATACTCCCTCTATACTTTTTAAACTTCAGCCAACTGTGTATTCTTGTACCTCAAAACATTAAACTTTACGGAAGCGGTCGTTTGTGACCCTAGGTGTAGAAGAAGTTAAGCTTGAATTAAATTCAAACACTGGTTAAAATGATTGGCCCGTATGCACAGGAGATTCATTCTGGGGGGTGGGGGGACAGAGGTGTGATCGTCATTGATTCCTTTGAGGTGCGCACGCATATGCACTGACTGGGTATCTTTGGGTCTCTGTTTTTTTTCTGTTTTGGGGGCATTGCTGGACATTCTCATGACTGCATTGGTAAAAGGACCTGCGTGTTTTCTGATGGTGATGCTGCTGCCTGGAGGGCCTCCAGAACTCACTCCCCGGGAGTGATGACAATTAGGAAGTTTCGACCAGAAGCTGGGTCAGCCTGGCCATGTTCCCGGAGGATGGAATGGTTTGTCCCAAACCCCCTAGCAGGGACCTCCCTTCCCACGTTGGTGGGCATCTGGGATTTGGACCACAGGCCCAAGTGTGGTCAAGGCATCAGACCTTGGGTGGGAAGCCGCACCAGATTTGGCAAAGCCAGTGATCCCCAGTGGACCACAGTGAACCAAATTCAGAGAAGCCTACTGTTCCTGTTCCTGTTTGTTTTCCTTTTGTTTCTCTTCTCTGGCCTTCTCCGCCTGTGGAGAGGGTGCCTTCACAAATGGCCTTAGAATGCCGTTCTGAAGTTTAACAGAATGAGACAACCATCCAATGAATATCAGAGGTATTTACTATCGCAGCTTATCTGAAGAATGAAAAACAAAAACAAAACTGTATCACCAATGTTTACAAGTCCGAGTAGACATCCAGCCCATGTAAAATATGTAATTTATGCAAGGGATTGCATCTTTCTTTTGTAACGAATGCACTAAGCAACACTGTATATATTTTACAATGTCTTTACAGAAAAAAAGAAAGAATCATTTACTGTAGTGTTGTAAAATAATGCACTTTTCTAATTTTTTCATTAAAATCTCTATGGCACGTTTGCAAATGTGTCGTGGTCTTCCTTCACTGAGAACGGGGAGCTAAGGGCTGTTTTCATCCAGGCTTTTTCCTGCTTTGAGCTCACATCTGGAAAACTTTCTCAAACAAGGTGGACAGAGTCAAAACTGGGCATCCGTCTTGTCACTGGTCTTCCTCACTGCAGGCAGGCCTGCTGAGAAGCCTTACTGCTAAAAACCCCAGCAAGGACTTCAAATAAAATTGACTGAGATCTGATTTGCCACTTTTTGTTTTTTGGGCTGAGGAATTTGTCTGCAAAACATGAGACGACTCCTTTTGCCCTTTTTCTACCTGCCTCTGTGTGTATGGAAAAAAGAGGGAAAAACAGGCAAATAAAGATGCTCAAATCATCTCTCCATCAAAGGAAAACTCTGCTCCTGGCAACCTACAGTAGCTGCTGAAACATTAGAGTCTTCTGACTTCACTCGTGTTGCAGAAGCCTGGGCGTTGTGGAACTCTGTCTAGTGAGGGGAGGGAGGGCAGGGTCAGAGATTCCCAGTGGGATAGTGGTCATGGTGTTTAGTTGCTCACTTGTGTCTGACTCTTTGCAACCTCATGGACTGCAGCACGGCAGCCTTCCCTGTCCATCATCAACTCCCGGAGCTTGCTCAAACTCACATCCATCAAGTCAGTGATGTCGTCCAACCATCTCATCCTTTGTCATCCCCTTCTCCTCTTGTCTTCAATCTTTCCCAGAATCAGGGTCTTTTCCAATGAGTCGACTCTTCGTATCAGGGGTGGTAGTTCTCTGATTTTGCCCTCATTCGGAAGGCCCTTTGAAAACACAGATTGCTGGGCTCACCGTCAGGGTGGTCCAGGATGGGGCCGCGACTGCGTTTCTGACAAGGTCTCAGCAGGCCTGATGCTGCTGGAGGGGTCCCACACCTTGAGGAACCTGATCCTCTCCATACGGTCCCAACTCCGAGATGAAGGAGAGATTCTGGACCAAAGCACATCGTGGCCACAGGTGTGACTTGTCTTTCTACCTGTCTGGTGGGAAATGTACTCTTTCATGGGGTACCTGCTACCTGCTCTGCTCTGCTCCCCCATAACAGAGGCTCATGCAGGGAACATGCCTGCCCCTGGTAAGAACCTTGATTCTTAATGATTGACATCACATCACCAGTTTGTCACCTGATAAAACACCTTGTTTTGGGGGCAGGGTCTTCCAGGCCAGAGGCTGGACACCTTTGACTGTAAAGAGCCAGATGGTACGTATTTTAGACTTAATACAATCCCCTAGCTCTGCTGCTACAGCAGGAAGGCATGCAGAGATGATACATAGATATGCACAAGCTCAGCTGTGGCCAGTACACCTGCCTTTATGGAGACTGAGATGTGAATTTCACATGAATTTTCATGGGACACAAATATTCTTCATCTTTGGTATCACCCCCCCCACCCCCCGCCCTGTCCCACCTCATTCCTGGGGCTCAGATGGTAAAGAATCTGCCTGCAATACAGGAGACCCTGCACAATAATCCAGGGGAGACATGGTCACGTGGACCAGGAGGATTCGTAGAGGTGAGGAGGATTCAATCCCTGGGTGGGGAAGATCCCCTGGAGGAGGAAATGGCAACCCACTCCAGTATTCTTGCCTGGAAAATTCCATGGACAAAGGAGCCTGGCAGGACACAGTCCAAGGGATCACAAAGAGTCCGATGACTGAGCGACTAACACACACTGCCCCCCCACTGCCCCCCCCCACCATTTAATTACCTAAAATTCATTCTTAATTGGTGGGCAGCAGAGAGACTGTGGGCCGGATGTTTGAGATCTGGAGGCCTCAATTTGCAGACCCCTGCCTAAGCTCTTCTCCAGATACAGACTCATTTTATGTTCCCACAAGTCCAAGCCTGACAATATTATCACCATCCAATGTTCTCATCTGAGCCAGGTTTCTCACAACAGCAGCAAGGGCAAGAAATCAGTTCACGGGTCAGAGGAGCTCTTGTTTTACTCCTTCTTCAGGGACTTCCACCATTGGCAGGGTTCAGAAAGATGATCAGGCCGACTGGCCCAGGCCAGCCTTCCCTGACCCTCACCCCGTGGTTCTGCTCCTCTCTCTGCACCACCCCACCCCCACCTGAACATCGAGCATCAGCAAAGATGCTGCAGAAACACAGCAGGTACACGTGAGGGCCAGATGCAGCCTTCCCACCCCAACCCCCAGGTGAGGTCAGGGAGCCCAGGCCATTGTTCCCAGTGATGCCACCTCAGAGAAAACCTGCTCAGTCCAGGTCTCCTTGTCCTGCCTCTAGGAGGTTCCCAAGAAGATACCAGGCAGCTTCTGGCAGAGGGTTCTACAGTGTGTGTCAACATTTTAGAGATGATGGTCTCTCCCTGATCCACGAGTCTCAGGGTGCGGTGATGGGCCTTCATCCTGTGTCAGCCCAACTGGGCTGCTGGGGACCCAGGTGGTCCTGTAGAGGACAACAGTTAGGAGTGGCTTCCTCCTGCTCTCCCTCCCTCTCTCCCCTCCCCCCTCCCTCCCCCCTTCCCTCCTCCCTCCCTCACATTCAACAAGCACATAAAAATCTCCAGTCTGTATATCAGGCTGCCTGTTGCACATGTCCACCTGGGTTTCCATCAGGCATCTCCAACTTTAAGGGCCCAACATGAACCCCTGCTCATCCCTTCCACCCATCTCCCCAGATTCCTGCTTCTCTTGAAGGGCATCTCATCTAAGTCAGCACCATCCTTCTGGTTGTTCAGGCCAAAGAACTTTGGAATTATCCTTGACTCCTTTCTTTTATACCCCAAATCCAACCCAAGGTCCTATGGGTTCTATCTTCAACCTTTATCTGGACTCTGACCCCTCCTCCTCACCTCTACCAATCCCCCTGGTCCACATGACCATGTCTCCCCTGGATTATTGTGTCAGCCCTTCCCCTTCCCCCGATCCCCTAGTTCAGTCACTCAGTCATATCTGACTCTCTGCGACCCCGTGGACTGCAGCATGCCAGGCTTCCCTGTCCATCACCAACTCCTGGAGCTTGCTCAAACTCATGTCTATCAAGTCAGTGATGCCATCCAACCATCTCATCCTCTGTCATCCCCTTCTCCTCCCCTAACCCCCTGTTTTCATTATAGAAGCCACAGAATGCCTTTGCGTTTTAAACTCAGGCTTAATGAAACATAACTCACACACAGGACAAATCACCCTTTCTGAATATAGAATTTTCCAAATTCTGACAACACACAGAAACTTACAGCAATCCTTCTCGAGTGTAACTAAGGTCAAGCCCCTTTCCTGGAGACTGACAGCTCACTACATACAGCTCCTCAGAGCCTTTACTATATGAAGAACCTCAGAGCTTTTTTAACCCAGTGACTCCCGAGCGTAATGGGTAAAGGAGGCCTCCCTCCCCAGGGCACCTCTTTATAAGCATCACAACCCCACCCAGAACACCCTGGTGCATCAGTTCTTCCCAGCGCCCCACTCTTCAGGCACAGACAGTTGGCACATCCTGGTCCACTGGGTGTATGGAATCATGTGACTAGCTCTGGCTGACGAATCATGAGCAGTGGCCTTGGTCCCTTCTCAGCTGCAGAAATGTTGGTGTGAGACCCTCCAGAACACCATGCTGACAGCTTTCAAGGTAGTGGTTTCCGAGTTCAGGTCCTGAAGTGAGGTAGGGCATTGAGTCCCTGCTTGGCCCATGTGGGCACAGGAAGTGAGGGAGAAAAATACCTTTAAAGCATGAAGATGTTGGGGTTGGGACTGTCCATGACCTATTTCCTGACTGAGCCATGTGCCTTGGAACACTGGTTTCTGGGGTGGGTGGTGCCAGGCATGTGTTTGGTTCGTAAAGAAACCAGGCTCCTCTTCCGAGTTCACCGTTGAAACTATATACAAACCCTTGTGTCCCTGTCCTTGTAAATAAAAGGCCTTTGTTTTAGTCTCTCAGGCCTCTCATGAGTCTCAAAAGGCTGGCTGGAGAGTTAGAGATGTGAAGATGTAGAAACCAAGTTCAACTGCTGCCAGGTGACAATTTAGACTATAAATCCCCCACGTGGCAGGGTCACCGAACCCCCAGTTCCCTGAAAGATAAAGGCCTGATACACATTCCTAGGTTGTTTTTCTAGGAAGCAGACGCCCTGCAGAAAACTGCTGACCACAGCACCTAGACCCTAGACTGTTGAAACCGGAAGGTTGACGATGCTTGAAACTTCACCCTGATGCCAACCCATCTGAGAATTGTCCATGAGCTGATCATGCACCTTGCAACTCCTCCCTCACCCTGCCTTTGAAACCCCTCCCTTGAAACGCATCAGGGAGTTAAGCCCAAGCTGTCCATTCTCTTTGCTTGGCACCCTGCAATAAGCGCTGTACTTTTCTCCAGCACAGCCCAAAGTCAGTAGATTGACTTTACTGCCTGTGGGCAAGTGGACCCAATTCTGGTTGTGTAACAACCATAATTATCTGAGTTGAGTTAGCGGCCAGCCTGCAGCATCTTCCTGGAGACAGCTGCATGCAGTGAAATCAGTTCCACATCAGGGTCTTACTTATCTGGGTTAAGCACAAGCTACTCCAGCCCCATTCCCACCTTTGGCATGTCCAGCATCTCCCCTACGTGCAGAGGAGCCCACATCAGGGGTAGCAACACCCTCTACAAATGAGGATGTTAAGAAAGCCTCTTCCTTTCCAGGCTCCTCAATATCCTTCAGTCAGCAGCGGCAGAAGAGGGACCAGCAGCGTTGGCTGTGGGTAAAATCCAGATCTTGCTTTTCATAATGTGTCTAGCGCTGGAAGCAGCAGGGAACAAGCCTCAGCCTGGCTGTGATCCCAGTCCCACCAAGCCCTCCTGAGAGCTCAAATCATTCATCCAAAGAGAGAACATGAGATGGCTGTGGGGAGCTCTAGGCGAGGGTCAGTGACACAGCCTGGGCGTCCTTTCCAAGTCCCCTCCCCCTGAGGAGTTAGAAAGTCTATATAGACTCAGCTATTAAATTGCCTGAGAAGCTCAAGTCCACTGTGTTAGCAGCTCTGATCAGCTCAGCCTCAACCAAACCCAAACAGCCAGAGGATGTAAGACTTTCTCACTGGGCCCACCTGCAGGGTTGGACACAGTGGGGGGGACGGGGGTGGGGAGGGGGACGCTCTGGGTCAGCCTCCCAGCTCTGTGCCCACAGTCTTAGGTGGCAATGCTGTTTAACCTTGCTACACTGCAGGTTTCCCATATGTAAAGCAGGCCTCTTTTGAGGAATTATTATTATTGACATCACCCCATGAGTCAGGGTACCTACTGAGATAATACATGCAAAGCTCATAATAAATGCTAGCTGTGTGCCAGTGCTGTTTTGAGACCCTGTGCTTGCAGTTATTATTTTAAGTTCCGCGGTATGCATTCCACACACATTCCCTTTGACTGTGTGTCTGCCGTGGGCTGTGTGTCTACTGTGAAAAGTGGCTTCCAGTGTGTTTATTCGTCTGGTGCCCACCCTCTTGTGCTCTTTCTTCTAGTAATAGTCCAGACTCGAGCCAAATTACTGACCCAGAACCCTTCGAAGGAAGGGGAGGCCAGGTGCCCTTGAGGAAGTAGCCGAGTCCATCACCAACAGTGTATACTACTGATCTTCCCAGCCTTCCCTGAAGGGACCTGTGGCCATTTACCAGGGTGACTGTGCAGTGGGGAAAGAGGAATAGTCAGACTTTTTGGGAGGATTCCTAGACACTGGCTCTGAGCTAACACTAATTCCAAGAGACCCCAAAACATCACTGTGATCCCACCATCAGAGTAGGAGCTTATACAGGTCAGGTGATCAACAAGGTCAAGTCTGTCTCACAGTGGGTCCAGGGGGTCCAGGGGGTCCCCCGAGTCACCCCGTGTGGGCTGCTTCAAGTTCTGGACTGCATTGATGGGCAGGGGCACTCAGCACTGGTGAGCTCTCTGCACTGGTTCCCGCTCCCAGCCACAGGCGTGGTCTGCCACCCGGGCTGGGCTAATGACAGCACCGTGTCCCCTGGGCCACCACTGCAATCGCTCCAAGGATGAGCACATGATGACCCTAAAGCGGCCAGTACGAGCCCTCTCTTTTCTTCCCCAGCAGGACTTGGCGGAAGAGCTGTGTCTGCTACCAGCTGGGGCCTCTCGAAGCAGGCGGGCTGGGAGGATGAAGCTGGCATTCAGACGCAGAGCCTGAGAGTGTGCAGGCCTTGAATCAAGTTATTCTTGAGACCACATCTTCCCCCGCCCTTTCCACTGATGATAGAAGCTAATCCATTTCAACAAGCCAGTGCGAACTTGGACTGGACTCTAGTGTCCTGTGTCAAGTGCTTGCTGAAATGTTCCTATTCTCGCCTCCAAATCTCTCTCCACCTTTATACAGTCTGGTCTGTGTCCATGGAAATGAACCTGTGTGGCTTCCATTTAGATTCAGCCAATGAAGAGCTCTGTCAGGAAGTCAGGAGGTTGGAAGCAGCAGGGTGGGAGTGGTGGCAGCATTTATTCCCTTTGCTCACCTTGTAGACTTTGGTGTCTGGGTGTTTCCTACAGCAAGAGTCCCATCCTCTCCTGGGTGGCCTTCTCCACACAGCCTCTGCTCTCAGGTTCGGAACTGCCCCTCTTTTCCTGACTCAGGGGGCAACAGTGGCCTGATATTATTAGCTCCTGGTACTGCACTGTCCTTTATGGCTTCCTTATACTCTTAAGGTTTTGAAAATAGTCCCTTCATTAAACTGTTCTCAGGACTTGCCTGGAGGTCCAGCGGTTAAGACTTTGCCTTCCAGCGCACGGGGTGCGGGCTCGATCCCTGGTTGGGGAGCTGAGATCCCATGTGCCCCACAGTCAAAAAAACCAAAACATAAAACAGAAGCAATGTTGTAACACATTCAATAAAGACTTAAAAATGGCCCACCCAATGTACGCATGCGATCTGTCTTCTGGCAGACCCTGAGCTACACCCACTGACTGGCCGCTTATAGTTGTTCAGTCTCTCAGTTGTGTCCGACTCTTTGAAACCCCATGGACTGCAGCACGGCAGCCTTCCCTGTCCCTCACTATCTCCTGGAGCTTGCTCGAACTCATGTCCTTGGAGTTGTGATGCCTTCCAAGCATCTTGCCCTCTGTCTCCCCGTTCTCCTCCTGCCCTCAGTCTTTCACAGCATCAGGGTCTTTTCCAATGAGTCATGACTGCTACCCTCAGACAACTCAGCCTAGGCAGGCAAAATGTCACCATGCGATCCTCTCATCCTGAGCGCTGGGTGTGCATCTCTGCCAAGGCACTGATCTTGGAGAAGTTAACTTCGGTTGTCCAGGAAAGGAGAGCAATTGCTTAGTATATGAGTGATTAGGACATGAGGGCTGTGATTGATCATCTCCAGGATTATGTGGCCATGTCTCCTGCAAAACCAGAACCCATTATCTGCTGGGAGAAAGGCGAGCAGGTGGAGACTGGGCGTGGAGGAATGGACAGGGGAGTGGGGAGGACAATGGAGAGGACCTCCTCCATGCTCACCTGCAAGACGGGAGCCATGACCCAGTCCATGGGACTCGTCTGCTGCACTGTGCTGCAGCCCAGTGGACACAGGAGGACATGGAGGACACAACCTATCCTTCCTTTGTTTGGACACAAAAGCCCAGCGTGATGAGGCTCAGCCCTGCTTCCACCCCCGAGGTCCAGCCGTCCCCTGACTTCCCAGGGTTCAGGGTGGCTGGCCCCAACACGGCTCTGGACTTAAGGGACAGGACGCAGCTTATGTGGGCTCTTCCCTCAGCTCTTCTCTTAGGAAGCACCGCCTGCCCCATGTTCCCCTTCAGGGGGTAACAGGGCTGATTCCTCCCTGGAGATACAAACCTCCCACTCCTGACGTATACAGCCCACCCCGTTCCTAGCTCCAGCACTAGAATCAGGACCTTGGTTTTCTGCATTTCTCAGCTGACCCTTCTTCTGCGGCCCCTCTGATGGGGTCCTCAGACCCTGGGTGCTGGGTTAGCTGTGAGGTAAACTCAGTGAGGTGGGGGTAGGCGGGGAGGGTGTGCATTCACTGCACAGAGCAGATGGTGTGGGCTTGTACAGCCACTCTGCGAACCGTGAGGTCCCCACAGACCCATCAGAGAAGTAAGCCCGCTTACCAGGCCTCCTGCGTTGTCCTGTTGCCATGGCAACACCCCAGTGCAACACCAGGAATAGATGGTTTTTAAAAGGGGGGGGGGTGTGCTGGCATCTTGTGAAAAATATTAGCAATAGCTGGGGGGGGGCTGAGTGGGCACAGGGGCCTGGGCTGCCCACTCAGTGCAGGGCTGCCCCCTTCCACCCTGTCCTGCCAACAAGCAGCCGTTCCTTACATCCTTGAGACAAATGTCAGCTGCTTTCATGGAGCGCAGGTGACAGTCTGGGCACAATGGGGAGTGAGGTATGAACCCACAGGGGCAGATGGGGGTTTAATCAAGACCCATTCATCTCTGAGCCCTGGAGGCCAGGGCCTACCCCGGACCACATGGCCTTCCACAGTTAAAGACAAAACTCAAAGCCTGGGGTCGTATGGGCCCGAGTCTTTATCCTGGGTCCTCATCTTCTTGCTGAGCAAGCCCCAGGCAAGTGTCTTAACCTCTCAAACACTCAATGCTGCAATCAGCCTGGGATCAACCAGAGAAGCAGAAGCAGGAGGAGATAAAGTTTTAGGAGGCTTATTGCAAGGAGTTGGTTTACATGACTATGGGGTCTGGCTCAGCTGAGTCTGGAGTCCACAGGGCAGACCTCCAGGAAGGGCAGACTGGACTTCTCCAGCACAGGCTCAGGCTGCTGTCCATAGGTGGGTTTTTTTTTTTTTTTCCTCTGTCAGGGAGGCCTCAGCTCTGCTTTCAAAGCCTTTCAGTGGACAGCACAAGGCCCACCCAGATTATCTAGGATGATCTTTCTTACTGGAAGTCAACTGAGAGTGGCCTTTAATCATATCTACAAAAATACCTTTCCAGCAACACCTAGATGAGTGCTTGGCTGAGAAATGGGGGTCTGTTTGATACATAAGAAGATTAGGACTGGCGGTGCCTCTGTAAAGTGGGGACAGTGTCCATGGGCTTTTGTGGGAGCTTACTGCGTGATTTACATGTGGCATCTCATTCAAGCCTAGTGCTAGCAATAAAGACAAGTGATAACTGCAGTCAACAACTGTGGAAACTCACTGTGTGCCTGGCACATTCTAAGTGCCTGTTTCGTCCTTGCCATGAGCCCGTCTGGGAGGTATCACTTTGATCTTCATGGACCAAAGAGGTTATTTAACCTGAGTCTAAGATTTATAGGATCCAGAAGTCAAATAAAGGCGTCTTTTAAACCAGGTGCTATGCTGGACCTTTCCTTATGCTATTCCTTTCCCTGGAGAAGGAAATGGCAACCCACTCCAGTATCCTTGTCTGGAAAATGTCATAGACAGAGGGACCTAGTGGGCTGCAGTCCATGGGGTCGCAAGGAGTCGGCCACGACTGAGCGACTAACACTAACACTGTGCTGGACATTTTACAGATGAAAGTGATGTGAGAGGATTAAATTCCATCTGATAAGAGTAAAGAAATATCCTCTACATGTTCACGCCTTCTTGGCTCATTCTTTAAGCAGGCGGCTTCACCTGCCTGCCTCACTGGTCCTCTCACCTGTCCTCAGTGCCTGCCTGTGCAGTGGACGTTATCGTCCTTGTGTGGTCGCTGGAGACTCAGAGACCATAGGTCAGGCGAGGAGTCGAACCGAGGTCTGTGCCCCTTGGTACCTGGCCTTGTTGGAGGAAGTTTGTTGGAGGAAGTGCCTGGTTTGGCCCTGGGGCTCTTGAACGCAAGCTCCTGGGCTGAGATCTGGGCTGACTTCCCTAAGGATGCGTGTGCTGGCCACCCTCCAGACCTGTTCTCTGCCTGCCCCCTTTCCCTGCTCTGTGCCCCAGGAGGCTGACCCTGTGAACTTCATCACCCAGGTGCCCTCTGGCTTCTTGCTGGAGTTGGTCAAGAGGAGACACTGCTAGGAGACGGAAGCGGGAGAAGAGACAGATTAGAGTATATGCTGACATTGACCCCTCCCTGCCTTGCCATGGAACAGTAGTGGCCTGTCTTTCTCTGGGCTGGGCAACACCCATCACGTCCTTTCTCCCAGCCCGTGCTAGGCCCCAGAGTGGCAAAGGTTTCCATGGTTCTCAGACCTCTGGCGCCTCACTCTCCCTTCCTTGTCCCCTTAACTCTGCCCTCATCTCTACTGAAGGTCTCTGCATTACACCCCCTCAAAGGAAACCCTCTGCACACTCCATCGTCTCCTGCTGGAGCCCTGAGAGAAGTTTAGCTCTGGGAACTGCTAGGTGGCTGCCCACGTCGGGTGATGGAAAGTCTGCAGGACTGGGGAGCTTGGCATGCCAGGGCCATTCCAACCTCTGCAAAAGGTCAACATGCTTTATGAGCGTTTGATAGGATCACTGGAGTCTGGCCCCCTGGATGTGAGGGAGAAGCAGGGTGCCAAAGTCATTATGATTTGCTGGGGACATTGCAGACTTTAACATTAACTATCCCCCCTTCTCGGGTCCCCCAGTCCCAGGCAGACGGGGACAGGTGGTCACTCCCAGAGTGAAGTTATCTCTCTTTTGCTGTACATGACTCTCACTGCCCTTGCTGCTCAAGGATGCTGCAACAAAAACAGTGAACAGCCTTTGGCTCAAACCAGCCACACAGGCCTACAAGAGTTAAACCATCTTGGTTCCTCTTTAGCTGTTACTCCCAACAAACACTTGTAGCTGGCCTTATCCTTCACAAAGCTAGTTACTCTGATTCCATCTAGATCGTACTCTGTACCTGGCATTCTTCTCCCTCTACACTCGCTTGTAACATTCTGCATTTCAGAAATTAAGGTCACGGGCTGGTAACTTCACGGACACCAGACCCAGTTGTTGAGTTGTCTGATGTCAGCTGTGGCCATTCGGAAATTTTAAAAAGCAAAAAAAAAAAAAAATACAAGACCTACATGAGGATGTAAAACCTCTCCCTATTCCCAAGAAAGGGGGGCACGGTTCTTGAGGCGCTAGCCTGCTGTGTTTCCCTTTTGCCTGGCAAAAATAAAGCCACTCTTTCCTATTTCCTCCATACTCTGTCTCCATGTTTCTGTTTGGCATCAGTGGACAGGGAGCCAAGGTTCTGGCAACACGGAGACGCCTAAACTCACGCCCAGGAGGCTGGTCGTGGCTCCATGGAGGAGGTGAGAGCATCTCAATCTGCAGAGACGGAGGCCCAGAGGGAAAGGGGCAGAAGTCCTGACGTCCCGCCTCCCTGGGGAGCCCACAGCCTGGAAGTGCCACTTCCTTCCTCCATTCTCTTTGAGGCATGGCTGGGTCTAATTGCTTGGCAGATTGTACCCCAGGGCCCGGCACAATGACTGAGTATTTAATAATAATTAAAAGACAATAAGATAAGCGCTCCTCCTCTGTAATCTCTCTGGAGAGTCTGTATTTCCCTAGGCACACTTAATTGCTGTAAGGACATTGTCGACTTACAAGCCACGTCCTCTTAAAGCCCTGACAGGGAAGGATGAGCAGAGGTGTGTGTTGGGTCCGTGATGCCAGGCAAGGGATGGGGCTACATTACCCCCGTTTACACACTGTCCCCTTGCCCCATGGATGATCAGCCTGGTGCCTACCCTCACTGGCTCAGCAAACAACCGACTGAGCACTCACTCTGTGCCAGGCATCCTCAGGAGGTGGGCAGATGGCACTGAACCAGACCGTGAAGCAGAGCAGTAAGTGGTTTCAGGGCTTGCTGTGTGCATGTCACCCTCCCAATGTCTCTATTCAGACCAGGGCAATCAGAACAGTGTCAGGTGGAGAGAGCCCTCCTTGAGGGTCCATACCCTGAGGCTTGGCCGTGTCTTTGAGGCATTTGTCAAACTCTGATCCCACCCATCACTGATACATCAAATCTCAAAAGGCAGCCAGTGATCACTGTCTGCTCTGAATCAAAGCGGAGCCTCTCAACACGTTCTCTGGTTGATGACAAGGCCTCACCCACAGGCTGCTGTTGTCCTAAGCCACTGAGAAGCCATGCCATGAATAGGTTCTGGACAGAGAAAGGCCACCGTCTGAATTATTTGCCACATACTATAAGACCCTGCAAGTCCTGCCCAGCCTCCAACACACTCCCCCTGGCTCCCTGCCCTCCAGATACGATCATTTTCTTCCTGGTATCCTCAGGTCACCTGGTGTTCTCCCAACTCAGGGCCTGGGCCCTGCTCCTAGGTCTGCATGGAGGGTCGCCTCTCCTGGGGCCTGGCCAATTCCTACTCATCCTTTGGGTCTCAGAGGCGGGCTTCCTTGGCTGTACCCCCTGGGCCCCCTCAGTGTAAACTATAGTTTTCTCTTGTATGGTCTCATGATGCCCTAGACTTCTTTCACGTGTGCAGGCTCTGCCTCTCAGTCGTGTCCGACTCTTTGTGGCCCCATGTCCACCAGGCTTCTCTGTCCATGGGATTCTCCAGGCAAGAGTATTGGAGTGGGTTGCCATGTCCTCCTCCAGGGGATCTTCCTGACCCAGGGATCAAACTCGTGTCTTCTGCATCTCTTGTGTTGGCAGGCAGATGTTCTCATTCACAGCTCTTGTGACAACTTGTTAGAAGACAGTAACCAAAGTATTGGACACCTACATGTGTCTCCCAACTCTGAGAGCAGAATCTATAACATTGTCATTGCTGTGTCCTCAGGTTACTTATCAAACAGCAGGCAGTTAATAAGTGCTTGCTGATTTAAATCAATAAAGTCCAACTTTCTGTTTCACATCATGGATGCAGTGTCTCTGAGGATACAAGTGTATTTCCTCCACTTTTCTTCCTGCTTTGTCTCATTTCAATGCTGTTTTACCTTCCTGCTTATTTTGGCTTCTGCTTTTTATGTTAAAGACTTTCCCCTCATATTTTTGGTACTCTTCACCTGGCTGTTATGTTTAAGAATGGGGAACAATGAAGTGGATGGGGTCTCTGGGCACAGGGTGGGACTTGCTGACTGTGAACCTCAATGTAGGGTGATCTAGCAAGGTGTTTTTGGGAAGAGCCCCTGATGGTGGGCAGAGGTTTGCAAAGAGCACTCTTTCCAACTCCTGTCTAAAGGACTGAGGTTAAGCTGTCAGTGGTTAGGAGCTGAGAAAGAGAAGGAATTGGAATGTTTCATTGTTCGATGTGCACATGACCGTTTAATGCCCTAGTTTTCTACATTAACATTTCTGTCCCTAAGTATCCAAGGATCTTCTAGGTTAGAGATGCTCTGTTTTACTCACTTCAGTGAATAAATTTCCAGTCTTCTGCCAGGGGAGGGGAGGGGAAGCTCTGAAGGGGGGTTGGGCGAAAGGGGTTTTCTAAGGATGTTTCTAAATTGCTATCATTGAATCTTTCTTATTCTAAGCTCCCATTTCACCGTCCACCTCTGCAAGTACCTGGTACATTGATTCCTGAGCCTTCTGAGGACTCGGTACATCCAGTTGTGTCTGTTGGCTTTCCCACTGCCCAGTTAGTACTTGGATTTCTCAGCGAGGCTGAGCTAAGTACTATTACCCCGTCTGCTTTCCTTTTACTGAAGTGTGTTGCTATCTACTACTATTTTCTTCCTGTCCCTCTAGATGCAGAGATAAAAAATTCTCTTCTCTGCAGTTTTCATGGAGACTTAGGAGAAAATGGAAACAGATATGTTTGCACTCTATGGCGTCTTTAGGGCAGACAGAACATTTCAGCTCCAAGACCCTCAGCAGACACGTCTCTTGCCCATCTCTGCCCACAGGCCGCTGTGCGACTTGCTCTCCGGGCAGTCTCTTTAGTTTGGAAATCATATGACAAATTAGTTACTTTCATCTTGGGCAATGAAATGATCATTTGGGTTCCCTCTGTCCTGAAGAGGAGACTGAGCTTCTCATAAATCCATGTTGATACAGGTTGTGACCCTGGGTGGGAACAAAGACCATGGAAGCTTGTGGAGGAGGAGAACAGCCAACGGAGGGGATTTAAAAATGTGTCAAAGAGAGAAAAACAACAGGGACAGTTTGTACCTGAGGGCTGGAGTTGTCCTGGAGCACTAAGGCCAGTGATACGGCATCAGCACACACAGTGAGTAAAGCTTTCTGAATAAAGCCTCCTTATGAGGCTAAGTTCAGTGATGGCCAAGGTGAGAGACCTTGAGCTCTGCAGAAGCCGGGCTGCCCAAAGCTCAGGATGAACCAGCCTGTGTGTGAAAACTTAGTAGCAATCAGCTCATCTGAGGACTTCTCTGGACCGTTTAGGTCAGTGGCTCTTAACTTGGGCAAGTTAGGGTTAACTTCGAGGGGTATTTGGCCAAGTTTGGAGACAGGTTTGATTGCCGCAGCTCCTGGGGAGTGGGGGGTGGGAGTGCTACTGGCATCTTGGCATCTAGTGGGTAGAGGCCAGGGATGCTGCTAAACATCCTACTATGTGCAGGACAGACCACCCCCCCTTGCCCCACCAAAAAAAAAAAAAAGAATTTTCATCTAAAACATCAGTAATGCCATATGTGGAACCCTGCTCTAAAAGACACCTGATCGAAGTCTAACAGCATCTATTGCAATGAGGTACTTGATGTTCAGTATCTTGACTCCAGACTTGGAGGTTTGTTGAGATTCATACCTTCACTCTGGCAATGAAGAAATGAGCAGAGAGGAAAAGCAGGTTCCTCCTGGGGTCCTGTCGCTCAGGGCTTTGGGCCCAGGCCTTTGGTACCCAGACCTGGCTGCAGAGATGCCGGGTGGGCTGTAATCACAACCTGGTGCGAAGATGCTTCTGCTGGGGAGATACACTAGCAGGCAACTTGGTGCCTGAAACCATGTGTGGAGGGAGGGGGTTTCCTTTGGGAACGGAGGAATCACAATTTTAATTTTTTGAATAGACAATTCATTTACATAGTTCAAAATTCAAGAAGCACAAAAGAGGACTCAGTGAAGTTTCTTTCTCACTCCTGTCCCTATCTATCCAGTGCCCAGCCACACAGACAACCAATTTAGCCTGTTTTTTTTTTTAATATATACACCTTTCTAAAGATAAGGCATTTAAATTTTCTTAGGAAAAAAAAAAACTTGTGTGTGCGTTTTATAATGAACATGTATTGCTTGTTTAATGAGCAAACAGAACCCAAGAGAATAAAATTATCCATAATCCTACTCCAGGAAAAAGTCACCATGCATCCTTTGGTGTGTAACTGTTTGGATGCATTTTTCTATTCAAAATCTACGAAGAACTCTCTCTACATGTATATAGGAAAATAACTTTGGTGCAACATAATACAAAACTTTATAAAAATAATAGTAATAAATAATAATATAAAAACAACTTCCCAACTTACTTCATTCTGTATGATACTCTCTAGGTTATCCACATCTCTGCAAATGACCCAATTTTGTTCTTTATGGGTAATATGCCATTGTATATATGTGCTAGGTCACTTCAGTCATGTCCAACTCTTTGCAACCCCGTGGACTATAACCCACCAAGTTCTTCTGCCCATAGGATTCTCCAGGCAAGAATACTGGAGTGAGTTGCTGTGCCCTCCTCTGTATATATGTACCACATCTTTATCTATTCCTCTGTTGATGGACATTTAGTTTGTTTCTATGTTCTGGCTACTGTAGATAGTGCTGCAGTGAACCTGATGTATTATGCACTATTGATACTATGTATAAAGTAGATAACTGAGAACCTACTGTATAGCAAAAAACACTTCTAATTGAACTTAAGGTAAACTATGAATTGTTAAAGAAAAAATAAACTAAAAACAAAATGTGAATTGTTACAGAACAAAAAAGTAAATTAAAGGCAACTTTCCAAAAGCAAAATAGGAAACTCAGAAGCTGAACAGTAAGAGAAACTTGACTAAAAAGATTAAAAATTTGAATAACAATAAGGGCTATACAGTCAAAAGACATAATAGCCTGAGGCAGTGTTTATCTTTATAATACCAGTTTAATGGGTAGGAGTCTTATGTAACCCATATGAAAAATAAAAATTAGCATTTTTAATATTCAAGTAGCACACTTTTCTGTCCTACTCAGGAAGGCCTCCAGCGCACCAAGCTTATTAGATTTTTTCCTAAATTTTCTTTTAAGAGTTTTATTATGCACATTTGTTATTACTTAAATCTTTACATTTTTACGTTCATTTTTCACATATGTACACTTCAATTTTTTATCCACCTGGTGCTCAGTTTTGCACGTGGTATGACTTGGGGGTCTGGCTTTGCTCTCTTCCAAAAAGGGAGCCAATCAACACCAGCAACATTCACAACCTAGACAGTTATTTTCCCATTGAATTGAAATACAGTCTTTATCATAGAGTGAGCTCTCCAAGGTATGCAAATCAGATCATAATTTTTAAAAACACAGGCATGATTCTCACACAGATGTAAAGATAAAACATTAAATATTTTGCTTAACTGAATAATGAGAAAACTTGTGAGGTGGTACAACCAGTTCAAAGGAGAATTCAAAGAACACATTTATAGATATGAAATACTGAAATGGATGTGCCAATGGAGCTGAAATGGATTTATCTGGTGCTGGAGGGGGTGGAGGATTCATCACATTTCACCTCAAGAATGATTTTGCACTGTTATCAGTTATCTCCAGCTTCCAGAGTTGTCATGTAACTTCCATAAATTCAGCATCACTTGAGGGAGAGAGTGCTATGATGCACCATCATTTTCCATTGAAGTTTACATTTCCCACATGTTTGATCAAAGTTCAAAAATTATTCTTGATCACAGAGTAAGGCTGGTCTCATTAATTTGGGCCTGGTTATATACATAGGTACACCTAGTCTGTTAATTTACCATATAGGCCCTAAGCTTGCTTTGCTGAAAGTTTTCATAAGAAATCTCAGATTAGACTTTTAACTAAGGAGTCCACAGAACTTTGAAGAATGGAAAGGCAGTTTGGACAACAAAAATACCTTCAACACTGTGCTTTAGGACAAAACTACTCTTCCTTGCAAAACAGAAGCATGTGCATGGTTATGTGTCTTTGCAAACACTCTCCCAAGTAAAGTATCAAACGCTTATCTACTAAATTAGTATACTAACTATATTAGTTATTTAAGTAGTATTTTACAGAAAACTGAGGGATAAATGAGAACTATGTGTTGCACACCAGTGTTTGAGCTTGTTAGAGCTCATGGAAACACACAACACAGCTAAACAGACACACATATTCCTTATATAACATCTCAGTGGCAAACAAACCTGTTCTCAACAGACCCAAAGATGCAGCCTTGCGGTAGTGTATAAAAACAGGGAGCAAAATCACATAACCTAAAAGCCAGGCTCTGTGATCTGGGTTTCAGAATTCTATTTCACCTAGAACTTATCTAGGCATCCAATGAGTATCACTAACTCAATTTAACATCAGTCCAAGGGTTTAAGTTATCTAAAGATCTTGGAAATTGTCTTCAAGCTGACAAACTACAAAACAGATACAAGTTCATCACAAGAATGATTTAATTTAGATAAATACAAATTTATTTTTCATATAATATTGAGCATGTAGGACTAATGTTAGCTCCTTTGATCTGTAAACCTGAAACAGTTTTGGAAGAACATCCCCCAGTAGAATAAAAACATATGCTTGTATTATACTTAACATCAATAGGAGATTTAACACTGACAAACCAGAGAAGAAAAAGCTCAGTTTTCTTTGAACTAAAAATATTAATCTTAGTTGCCAAAAGATATATGCTAAATTCTGTGAGCCTGAACTCTTAAAATATTTGAGTTGGCTTTTTAAAAATAGCCATGTTGAGATAAAACTGAATTTTATCGTATGCATATTATAAGTGTAAAATTCAATTTGGAGGGTGTATTTTTATAAGTTGTACCCAAAAAATCACTGCAATTTTAGAATGCTTCCATCACCCCCAAAAGTAGTCACTCCCATCAGCCCTAGACAACCGTTAATCTTCTTTGTCTCCATTGATTTGCCCATTGTGGACAGATTGTATTCCTAAGAACATACAGCGTGCTGTCCTGTGTGTCTGACTTCTCTTGTTGGGCACAGTGTTTTTAGGTTTATCAGCGTTCTAGGTGATGTACTTCATTCCTGTTTGCTGCTCACTGGGATTCCAGTGTGTGGGTGGAGACCACACTTTGTATTATATTCCATATTCATCAGGGGATAGACACCTGGGTCGTTTCAGTTTTGGGGTTATTCAGATTTATTGTTATTATGAATAGGTTTTATTCATTTCTAGCTTTTTATTGTTAGAGAAAAACTTTGTTAATGTATATCTGGATATTCTTTGCCCTAAGAAATTGAAAGTCTGAATTTTTTATTTGTATTTTTTTTTACCTAAGTGTCTAAGATTTCCTGGATTTATTGTTATGCAATTATAGCATCTGTAAATAAAGATGCCTCCTTCAAAGATTTTTTTTTTTTTTGATGTGGGCCATTCTTAAAGTCTTTATTGATCTTGTTACAATGTTGCTTCTGTTTTTTACTTTTAAAAAATTTTTTAGCCATTAGGTTTATGGGATCTCAGCTTGCTAACTAGGGATTGAACCTGTACTTCCTGCATTGGAAGGTGAAATTTTAACCACTGGACCACCTGGGAAGTCCCAGATATCTTTTTCAAATACATGTCCTAGGCATTTACTTTTCATATATTATGCTTGTTGATAGCTCTAAAAATATTAATAGTTTTTGATAGACAGTCTTTATAATATCTACTAACAAACATTACATGGGAAAATGCTCTAGATTTTAATGAAAATCCTTTAATAGGTAGTAGTTTCTATTTAATCCTATTTCACACAAGTTTTATTAGGAATTACTGAACTGCATGAAAATGCCAATTTGGTAACCATTGATACAATTATTTAACCTCCATCATGTAATTTATTACCTTCACAGGCTAGAGTTCCTGAGATTGAATTCTCTCTGTTCTCTCAGACTAAAACTGACTTGGTCACTGTCTACTGATGCTGGAGACTGGGTTCCATGGAAACAGGTTCTTAGATGGAGAATTGTGTGCAGCAACAATAGAGGGAGAGAAGGAAGCAGGGTTGGACAGAAAGGGATGTTGAACTGCTAACCCTACAAGGGATGCTGGGACTAATTGATGGATTGAGAGGTCTTGGACTGAGGCAAGGTGGTTGGGCCTTTGTACCCCCTATACCTACCAAGAAGGGGGTTATAACCTTGGACTTTGGGGAGTCACTCTGTCTAGTCAAGGTCAATGCCCAGGAAAGGTCTCAGCTGAGAGCTATCAGCCACCAACACTCCCATCTGCTGGGAGTAATTCCATCAACAAAAGTGGTACATATATACTATCATGTGTGAAACAGCTAGTGGGAAGTTGTTATATAATACAGGGAGCACTAAAGTGCTGGGAGCACTAAAGCACAGCCTGATGTTCTGTGATAATCCAGAGGGGTGGGATGGGGGGAGGGGGAGGGAGGCTCAGGGGGGAGGAGATACATGTATAATTATGACTGATTAGCATTGTATAGTGGAAACCAACACAACACTGTAAAGCAATTTTCCTCCAATTAAAAAATAAACTTTAAAAGTGGTAGTGTGAGATTTGTGTGATGGACCATATCATCTACTACAACTGACATATGGATGTGCCAACAAGTTGAATGACTTTCATTTATATTCATAATACATGTATATTTGGATTTAGTTTAGATTGATAGTGTTATGGTAGTTCTAGAAAATTAAATGGTGAGCTTTCCATCTGTTTCTGGTATTTATAAAGTCCTCAACGATCTCACCTAGGAGGCTGGGTATGAGTAGCAAAGGGGACCATGGAGCAGACCCCAAGACTCTGACACTTAAAGGCAGGGTCAAGGAAGAAGATGCAGTGAAGGAGATGGAGAAGAGGCAGGTGTCGGGGGAGGAAGCCCCTACAGTGGTGCTGAGTTCCTGGGGCTCCACAGTAGCTGTCATTTAGATTTCCCCTAAGGTGAATATTAGAAGGGGATCTTTCCTCTCTAGCCCAGATGTTTCCTCCTAGGTGGGAAGAGCTCCCCTTTAATGTTAACACTCCTTGCTTTGTGTCACCTCTTCATTCGTTTGGCATCAGGGAGAGTGTAATCTGACCAGCTGATAAGCTCGGGAAGAATGGACTGAGCACAGCAGCTCAGCCCTCCCTCTCCTCCTCTGGGTACCAGAGAGAGCATCATTCTCCCAGCTCCTTCGGGCCAAGCCTGGGTGCTGCACGTCCGGAATGAGGTGCATGTGATTGCTGACCTTGGTGCTCACTTAGCAAGCCGTTTAGTTCTTACAAGGAGTTACAATATCCAGGCTCCACCTTTATCAAAAATAAAGCTGATACACTGGAGCTTCACCTGCCACTCTTTCATAGGTTCTCTGTGTTCTGAAACCCAGGGAGGGTGAGGGGGGCATTTATCTTGGCACCATCTAAAAATTTAGCTTACCTTCCCTACTCTTACCATGAAAATCAAATTTCAAGCTTTTGTCATAGTAGGATCCAGTTCACTTTTTAGATTCCAGTTGACTGTTATTAAAACTAGTCCATCTAACATTATATTCTCTGAACAATGGGTAGAGTTAAACTCAATTCAAGTATCAAGATTTAACTTGTGTATCTGTGGAGTTAAGTTCAGACATTTACATGCTCACATTTAATCCTTGCAATAGTACTATGGTTTTAGATGGGCTTCCCAGGTGGCTCAGTGGTAAAGAATCTGGCTTCCATTGCAGAAGACACAGGTGACGCAGGTTTGATCCCTGGGTGGGGAAGATCCCCTGGAGGAGGAAATGGCTACCCACTCCAGTATTCTTGCCTGCAGAATCCCATGGACAGAGGACCCTGGCGGGCTACAATCCATAGCATCGCAAAGAGTCAGATGCAGCTGAGCACGCATGAATGCATGGTTTAGATGCTATGATTAATCAAACCATAGCAACATTTAACTGGCTTAATACATACAGTTTCAGTTCTTTTACACAATTACTCCCCTTTTTTGGAGAAAGTTTAATGGGCAGTAAACTTCTAAGGCCATACATATACATATCTGAAGGTGACTTGCCTTTGTATATGAACAGCCAGAATTGAAAGCATCATATGATATTGCAGAAGAGCCCCATATTAGGAAAGATGAACTAATTTAAACTCATTTATTAAAAACAAAAATGCCTGACTCTCCAACTGGGCTACAAAAAAACTCAGATACATTTTTCTTAACAAAAAACTCAAAGACTTGTTTATCTTTCTGTCTTTACCTTTCTGTTTTTGTTTCAGGGCAATGCAAACAGAAAGGTGGCATGGAGATACTGATTTCAAGCACAGAATGAAATGGAATCAAGAGCTTTTTTGTATTGATAAATGATCCAATTCACAATGGACAGAAATAGTTTGATAATATGTTCAGTACATAGGTATAAACTAATATATTCAAAGTTCTAAGAATACCTATTATGCTCATGTATGTGATTCCTTTTCCCCAAATCCTGCTGAAATGACCAGTCTAATAAAATATGACAATTATATAGTGCTAGTGTATTCTTGGAAAGAGTCTGATGAAAACAGCAGACATTGTTGCAGAACCAGTGCTGAAAAGGACTTGCTTTTTGTCTTCTCATCCACACGGATTGAGATTCTTTACAGATATTTGAAAGACAATGTGAAAATAGACAATTAGTCTGAACAAAAAGCAAATAGTCTCCAGTGAAGTAGAGTTACTAGGGCAATTGGAGAGAAGAAACAATCCTCTAGGGTCAGGACCTCACAGGAAAGAGTATAACAGAAAGGATAGTTGGTGTATGTGTGAAGATTCTTTTGGTTGTGAGTGAAAAAAAACGTAGTGGTCCATTTACCTATTGCTGTGCAAGAAACCATCCAAATTCTTAGTGGCTCAAAACAATTCATTATGTCTCATGGTTCTGTGGGTTGATTAGACTCAGCTGAGTGGTCCTTGCTTGGGAGTGCACATGTGATGATTCTTATATTTGTGTATTTGTAGATGTAGTGGGTACATGTGTTACTCAGGGTTCTCCAAAGGAAACGAGTCAATAGAATATATACATATATAAGAGAGAGAGAGATTTAAGGAATTGGCTTATGTAATTATGGAGGCTGGGAAGTCCAAAATCTGCAGGGTAGACCTGCAGGTTAGAGACCCGGGCAGAACTGATGTTGTAGTTCAAGTACAAATCCTGTCTTCTGGCCAAATTTCCTCTTGCTTGGTGGAGGTCGGTCTTTTGTTCTATTTGGGCCTTCAACTGCTTAGATGAGACTCACCCACATGATTGAGGACAATCTGATTTGCCCAAAGTCCACCGAGTTAAATGTTATTCTCATCCCAAAACACTCTTCAGAGACACCCAAACATATGGAATAATGTTTGGCCAAATATCTGGGTGCTGTAGCTCAGCCAAGTTGACATGTAAAAATCAACCCCCTCAGGACAGGCCAGCATCCTGGAAATTCAGGCGAGAACTGATATTGCAGTCTTGAGTTCAGAGGCTGGAAACTTAGGCAGAACTTCTATACTGCAGTCTGAAAGCAGAATTTCTTCCTTTTGGGGAGATGTCAACTTTGCTCTGAAGACCTTCAACTGATTGAATAAAGCAGATAACAGGGATGGGCCTCATCCAAAGTCTTCTGATTTGAATGTTAATCTCATCTAAAAATGGCTGGTGTTTGGCCAAACAACTAACTGGGTACCATAACTTAGCCAAGGTGACACATAAGATTTACCATCTGAAGTCATCTGAAGGCTTCACTGAGCTGGATGTTAAGGTGGTTCACTCACAGAGTTGGCCATGGATGCTGGCTTGGTGGTTGCTCTATTATCCCTGAGATAGGCACATGGCTTCTTCATGGAGCTTGGACTTCTCACAGCTTGGTGGCTGGATTCCTGAAAGGAGTTTCCCAAGGGTGGGCAAATCCAAGACTTCTCTAGATAAACCATCTTCTTTTCCTTATTTGGTTTGTCTTGAGCTGAGGTTGATGGACTTCTTGCTCTGCTCTCTGGGTCCCAGTGCTGGAATCACCAGAGGACAGCAACTTCTGAACACAGAACTGTTCTGTTTGACAGATTCCTCAGAACTGGAGGCAAGTGAGGGAGATCTTAAAACCAGAAGAGCAGCCTCTTTTTTCTTGCAATCTCTAAATGCCCCAGCTGTGGTTTTCTTGTCTCCCAGAACTCATTCATCAGCTTGTCTGCTAGCTGGATCAGAATGGGCTAGAGCTGACTGCAGGCTAAGAACCAAGGAGTCTGTTTTTTTTCCTCATAGGAGCCTTTGTCTAATATAAGCTACAGTGCCCTTTTCTTAGGTTTATGCTAGTTATCCAGCTTCTAAAAAACTATCCAACATATTATTTTGGTATTTCTGTTACGGCAATTACATTTATTAAAAATCAAACCAGTCAATCCTAAAGGAAATCAACCCTGAATATTCATCAGAAGGACTGATGCTAAAGCTGAAGCTTCAATACTTTGGCCACCTGTTGCCTGACTCATTGGCAAAGACTCATTGGAAAAGTCCCTGATACTGGGAAAGATTGAAGGTAGGATGAGAAGGGAACTACAGGGGGTGAGATGGTTGGATGGCATCACCGACTCAATGGACATGAATTTGAGTGAACTCAGGGAGATAGTGAAGGACAGGCAAGCCTGACGTGCTGCAATCTATGGTGCCACAAAGAGTCAGACAAGGACTTAGTGACTTAACAATGAAAGAAATCAGGATCATACTGCTAATTTTTGTGTTAATCTTTGGGTGCAGGGAGGAACAGGAGATATGAAGAAGGAACACAGATGGCTTCCAAGGTATTGAAAATGTTGGATTAACTTGAATAGTAGATGTATATTCAAAGAAAGATAAGGCAAATTCTCTTAGGTTGTAAACACCCTTCTACATGTACAATACACTCTTAAACTGGTTTATAAAACACATCTACTTGCATTTTAAGAGAAACACGTGAACCATAACAGAAAGGTTTTCTATGGGTGATCAAATTTTCTACCTCTTGCTGAATCATTCTTTTTAACCTTTTGGCTAGAAAAGTGTCTGCTTCCACCAGGTTTTCAAATTTATCACAAAGTTGCAAGTATCATTTGTTAGATTTTCAAACAGTCTTCATGTTGCAGAGTAATTTAATAAGCTCCCATAGAGTTGCAAATACAACCATAGATACAGAAATATGAGAATATCTTCCTTTTAAAATCTGGTTCCTCCATGCAAATATCCACATGTGGTTTTACATACATGCCCAAATCAGATGATATACATTATATAGTGTGTTCTGGGCAGGGTTACAGTGCGAAGGGTTACCTTGGAAGGGAAAGCAGCCCCAGAAGGTGACCACATGACTGAGGCTTAGTTGGCATGGGGAGAAGTAGCAGGAGATATAGTCAGGGGAGCAAGGTAGGGCCATTGTACCCAGAGCTCTACAGGCAAGAATTTTGGATTTTATCATAAGCACCATGGAGGTCACAGAAAAAGAATATATCAATAAATACAAATATGCCTCATTACGTCTGATGGCTGTGTGACCCTGGTTGTATGATGTAGAAGCATATAGCATTGTTAGAAATACCCTACCATGTGTAAAATGCATAGCTAGTGGGAAGCTGCTGTGTAGCATAGGGGGCTCAGCTCAGTGCTCTGTGATGACCTAGAGGGGTGGGGTGAGGGAAGCTGGGAGGCGGGGGTAGGGTGGGGGGGGTTCAAGAGGGAGGAGTTATATGTATACATATAACTGATTCACGTTGTTGTACAGTAAAAATCAAAACATTGTAAAGCAATCATATTCCAATAAAAATCCTATTAATGGATATTTTAGCTGGTTTTTGCTATTTTAAACGTAGTGGGTTGAGTATCTGCAAATATTTTTGTGTTGTTTAGTTGTTAAGTCGTGTTCGACTCTGCAACCCCATGGATCAACATGGAACAACAAAACTGACTCTCTTTACTTTTTTTTTTTCCCTACTGTTGAGGTTTCTCCTTTCACAAATTTGTTAGTGTTTGTGTTGTTTCTATTGAGGCTTGCATTTATTCATTTGCATCTGCTACTATTTGGGAATTTTAAAGTTTAAGCTTTCCTTTCTTATTTGTAGGTGGTTTTTACAATTAGGTATTTTTGTTTGGCACACGAACTTTAAATACATTTGAGAGATCATTTTGTTTGAATTTCAATTGAAAATTAAGCATTTTAACATCAGAAAATAACCCTCAGAGATGGGCATAATCAAAGACTTGAAAAGTACCTGGGCTTCTAACCCTCTGGGTGACACTAGACCAGATAATTCTCTAGGGGGTGTGGGTGGGGTGGGTTTGTGCCTTAGGAGTCATCTAGCTGCCTGGCCTCAACCCGCTAGCTGCTGGCAACTATCCTCTCCCCAATCCTGTTTGATAAGCAGGACTGTCTCTAGATGTTGCCAAGCATTCCACACTAGACACCATGGGAGAAGTTCATTCTCTCCCACTTGTATTGCCGCCCAAGGGAGGGAACTAGCAGCATCACCCTCAGCATGCCAGGAGTTGTCCTACCCTTTTATTATCAGTGATGGGATCCTTCTTGAAGTCTGGCCAGTGAGTGACCCAAGTCTAGTGTTTAATTAGACCATTGACTGGCTTACTTAACCAAACCAAAATCTAAGCCTATAAATGCCTCAAGGTTACAACATTGAAATCTGAGGACAGCCAATCATAGACTAGCAACAGGCTTTAAGCTATAGCCAATCAATTTCCTTTCTCCACATCTGCACCTTTCTCTGTATATGTAAGTCTTTCCCCAGCTCCTGCTGGCTGAATGCCCCAGCCACTTCCAGTTTGGTGCTATGTGATTCGAGCGGATTTTTGCTCAAATAAGCCTTTCGGTCTTTAAAATGTGCCTGGGTTTGATACTAGATCCCCATTCTGAGCATCTGCCTCTCAAGACCACTTCCAGTAACACCTTAGTTACCATCCCCCTAGAAGCGGATCCTGGGGCAAGGATTCAAGGGCAAGTTCACTGCCTCATTCCTTCACCAGCATCTCCTGGGGTCATCCTCCAATCAATGGTACATCCTCAGGCAAGTTAACCCTGAGGAACCAGAGGTGGATGCCACTGGAGAACTCTGGGGACCAACCCAGAACACATGACTCTGGATTGCTGTTGTTCAGTTGCTAAGTCATGTCTGATTCTTTGCGACCCAGTGGACTGCAGCATTCCAGGCTTCCTTGTCCTTCACTCTCTCCTGGAGTTTGCTCAGATTCGTGTCCATTGAGTCAGTGATGCTATCCAACCATCTCATCCCTCTGCCACTCTCTTCTCCTTTTGCCTTCAATCTTTCCAAGCGTCAGACTCAGGGTTATCCCACCCAAGAAGTGAGAGAGAGAGATATTTTTGTATAGCTTTATGTCAGCTCCTGGCTAGGGTGGCTTCTGGGAGGTGAAATTCTCAGGCACTTAAGTCTGCATGTGCACAGAGCAGCCTCCAGTGGCCAGAAACAGCTGTGAGATGGAGAGGGGAAGATGCTGGCAGTTACCAGGGAAGAACTGCAGAGACACCTGTAGCATCTGCTACTGTGAACTACTGGGGTTCTGACCACTACTGGAAGCTAGAGCTCTCTAAAAGTTTCTGGACCCCTCTGAGGAACCACGCAGAATGTGCTGTGCAAGGCATGAAATAGGGGAGTATAATTCTACAATATTCTATTACCCTCTGGCCAAATGGTAGCTGCCTTGCAATTCCACGTCTGAGGCTGAGCCAGAATGGAAACGTGGACTCCCACAGGTATTTGTGTAGTGGCAACAGAAACCCTGGGGCAGGAAGCAAGACAGATGTGGTGCAATTAATATGAGGTGTCAGACTACACTTCTGTACTTGCTGCAGCAATGCTGAAGCATAAACGTAGACTGGGAGAGTGAGAGATGGGGCAAAAATCCCTAAATCAACGTGGATTGACCTAGAGACTATCATACAGAATGCAGTAAGTCAGAAAAAAATCAAATACATATTAATGCAAATATGTGGAATCTAGAAAAATGGTATCGATCTTATTTGCAAAACAGACAGATGTAGAGAACACACATGGAGACCAAGGAGAGGAAAAGAGGGGGGTGGAATGAATTGGGAGACTGGGATTGACATATATACACTATGATACTTTTTATAGGTAACTAGTGAGAACTTGCTACATAGCACAGGGAGCTCTACTCAGTTCTCTGCGGTGACCTAAATGGGAAGGAAATCCTAAAAAGAGCGGATATATGTATAACATAGCTGATTCACTTTGTTGCACAGCAGAAACCAACATAGCATTGTAAAGCAACTGTGTGTATTGCTCAGTCATGTCTGATTTTTTGTGGCCCCATGGCCTGCAACCCACCAGGCTCCTCTGTCCCTGGGATTTTCTAGCCAAGAATACTGGAGCAGGTTATCATTCCCTCCTCCAGGGGATCTTCCCCACCCAGGGATTGAATCCAGTGTCTCCTGCACTGGCAGGTGGATCTGGATCCTTTACCACTGAGCCACCTGGGAAGCCCCAAATAAAAATTAATCCAAGTCTTTGAATTCTCTCTTCTACATTTTATGAAAGAAGTTCTGGCATCTTGACACTTGATAAAAGCCAACACTGAACGCCTGTTTAAACCAACATCTTTACTCCTAGCTGCTTAAGATAACACATCAGAGCTGAACCTTTATAATAAGCACTCTGGCTGGTAATTTTGGACCAATGCAATTCCCTGGTTTAATGCACTTATGATCTATTTCCCCATATATACCTAGGTGTGAGCTAATAGAACCACCAAAAGTTGTGATCATAACTGTGTACATGCTTGCTTCCTATTTTCAACGTGTCTCCTCCATATGTTTTGGTCCAACTGCAGTTACTGATTTGGAGGGAAAGAGGGTTGGTGGAGGTGGGCTTTCAGGGGATACAGAGCCCTCTGCAAGGCAAATTCCTCAGGTGAAGTCATGGCTAGAGGACAACAGCCAAGACCAGGGAGGAGAGGCTACTTTACACTTAGGCAGAAACGAAGGTCAGTGGGACTTGGAAGTTCATGATTGATTTGAAAATAGAATCCTGAAAACCCGGAATAAGGATATTTCAATGAATCTGACTTTCATGAATTAAGAGCCCTTCTGTGGATAAGAAACTAAGTTTTTTAATTCTTTCACCACTTGAAGCATCAAAATTTGGTTTGATGTTGTAATACATTGACCCTATAGCTACAATAGGTGAGATATTCTTTCAGGGATTTTTTTTTTTTTTAAACAAGCTCCTCATTTCTGACAATGCCTTGCACTGAAAAATGTTGGCCTGAGCTTGTCATTTTTTTCCTGTGACCTCTCTAGTATCTTCAGAAATAGGCAGACCATGTCATTTTCAGTCAAATGCCATACAATTCAGGGTCCAGGAAAACAGAAAAACCACTGTAGGTATTTCAAACAGAAATGATCAGATTTAGAGAACAATGGAGGGACCAAATTTAGAGGGATCAACTCTTTCAGGTTCTCTGATGCAGACTCATAGAGCAGCTGCTACCTAGAGTTAGAATGCTTATGAAACCACTGCTAACTTCACAACTCCCCTGCAGTTTCTTGAAGGACACTGCTTAAGTCTGATTTTGGCAAGCACATGCATTAGAGGTGAAGAAACGGATTCTGTTTCAGTATCACTTTTCTAGGCTTATATGAGGATTTCTCACTAGCAGAATGTAAATGACATCTAGGATCCCAGACGTAAGGGTCTGGTCTGAACTTCTAACTCCCCCAGCACAGAGAAAAAACAGAATAAACTCTGGTTTATTCTGGAGTTTGTTCTTTCCCCAAAACAAACTTAAAATAATAGCCAACACACACACAAAACAAATATGTTCCTGAAATTTTTGACTCAGAGCCAGAATCATTGAGGTTCTGAAATGGTGAGGAGGAAAAAAAATTCCAATTATGACAAGAGGATTGGGTAAGAACAGTTTTTACTAAGAAATGGGTTTGGACATTGATTTGTTCATATATACGTAGATAATTGGTTGAAATTAGTGCTCAGCATCTGCAAAGTTTTGAAAGTAATTGTTTGGAGAGATGCCTTCTCAACAGTCAATTTTGACACTTAATTGAAGACATGAAATTTTCATTGCTAAATTTGTCAGATGCTTAGAATCTATTTATAATGAGTTTGTGTCTTGGCCAAGTTGAATGCTTGATAAATCTTAGACTTTAACTATTTACTAAGAAAAAAATTCATTGATTTATGGTTTATGTATCCTAAAGCAAAATAAAGTCTGAATTATTGAATATTAGGCATTCAATATCAAGTATATGATTTAACTTTTAATTTCCCTTTTAAGTAAAAGGAATAAAGCAGTCAGGATAGAATGACTGTGCTTAGAAATCACCAAGAGAGAAGGCTTTGGCCTTAGTATAAAACAAAAAACAAATGACAAATGTTTGTAAGCCTTTAAACTCTTGTTTGAGGCAATTACCTCTGAGTGGAAAGGGAAGGGGAGATTGGCTAGTTCAGTTCGCCTTACTTTTTTGGAGCTCTGTAAAAAGTTATTAAACACCACAGATTTAAACAAATCAGAATTGTAGTATTATACTCTATTTTTTTAAACAAGTGCAAAATTTGAGTTTTCACAACTGTCAAATTTGACAAATGTTGCAAATTGTGTTAGGGAAAATATTTTTTATAGCAAAGTGCTAATAGGCTTTAGCAAGTTAATGGTGATTCATTTTTCACCTCTATAATACCTATGAAATTGCTAAAACTGCAAGATTGAATTATAGGTATAGTCTATCATGCAAAAATTTAATTATGTACTTAAAGCTAAATTTAGATATTTGTAATAACCATGAACTAACTCTGTATATATGTTTCTGAAATTTTACAGATTACTTTGTTATTAGAAGTATCTAAAAACAATGTTAATATGTCATTTATGCACAGACATAATGCTGCAACAGCTATTGGATAATATATTTTTTGTGGTCTTAATATCATAGATGGTAAATGGGTCTTCTTGTTGTTTAGTTGCTCAATCATGTCCGACTCTTGTGACCTCATGGACTGCAGCCCATCAGACTCCTCTGTCCATTGATTTACCAGGCAAGAATAGTGGAGTGGGTTGCCATTTCCTTCTCTAGGTAAATAGCACTAGTCCAGGTGAACTTCAGATAATTTTTTAGGTGGCAAGATTTATCATTTCTTCCTTTAAAATTTTCAATATTGATTTAAATTTCTTGATGGTCTTAATTTCTCCATCTCCTATCCTTCCCTCCTCCAGAGAATACTGAGAAATTGTAGTTTAATACTGGAACGTGGTGTGGAAAAGAATAGCATATTTGTAGTAATAAGGTATAAATGTTGTCTATAATACGGGATTATCTATAGATGATTGACACAGACACTTCAGAGATACCAATTTTTAAAAATTAAAAAAATTATTTTTAGTTGAAGGATAATGGCTTTACAATATTGTGTTGGTTTCTGCCATATATCAACATGAATCAACCATAAGTTGTAATACGTTAATAGTAGGGAAAATTTTGTATGGGAGTCTATGGGGACTCTTTACCATGCACTACAATATTCCTAAACAGAAACTGGCTTAAATATTCAAGTCTAATAATAAAAGTACTTTTAAAAGGATAGCTATAGAAATCAGTTATAAAACTATTGATGAACTCCCAATGTGTAAGGATGTCTTTGCATGACAGTAACAGTGCAAAGAAGGGAGAATACAATTACATTGGAGCAAAAGTTTTGTATACTATTATGTTAGTCAGGGTTCTTTTTGTACGGTGTTTTACACATAAATGTGAGAGATCAAATGCAAATAAATATTGACAATTGGTGACCTGGAAAAAGAATGTATTATTCTTTCAAGTTTTTAAAATAGCTTTGAAAGTGTTTAAGAAGATCTAGGGAAAAAATATTTTTAAGTATTTTAAATACGATTGTATAGTTTGTCTTGGAAACGAACAGAGATCATTCTGTCATTTTTGAGTCTGCACCCAAGAACTGCATTTCGGACTCTCTTGTTGACCATGATGGCTACTCCATTTCTTCTAAGGGATTCTTGCCCACAGTAGTAGATATAATGGTCATCTGAGTTAAATTCGACCATTCCAGTCCATTTTAGTTAACTGATTCCTAAAATGACAATGTTCACTCTTATCTCCTGTTTGACCACTTCCAATTTACCTTGATTCATGGACCTAACATTCCAGGTTCCTATGCAATATTGTTCTTTACATCATCAGACTTTACATCCATCACCAGTCACTTCCACAACTGGGCGGTGTTTTTGCTTTGGCTCTGTCCTTCATTCTTTCTGGTGTTAGTTCTCCACTCTTCTCCAGTAGCATATTGGGCACCTACCGACCTGGGGAGTTCATCTTTCAGTGTCATATCTTTATGCCTTTTCATACTGTTCACAGGGTTCTCAAGTCAAGAATACTGAAGTGGTTTTCCATTCCCTTCTCCAGTGGACCACATTTTGTCAGAACTCTCCACCATGACCCGTCCATCTTGGGTGGCCCTATGTGGCATGGCTCATAGTTTCATCGAGTTAGACAAGGCTGTGGTCCATGTGATCAGTTTGATTAGCTTTCTGTGATTGTGGTTTTCATTCTGTCTGCCCTCTGACAGATAAGGATAACAAGCTTATGAAGCTCCCTGATGGGAGAGACTGACTGAGGGGGAAACTGGGTCTTGTTCTGAAGGGCACAATTGCATTCATCTCACACACTAGCAAAGTAATGCTCAAAATTCTCCAAGCCAGGCTTCAACAGTACGTGAACTGTGAACTTCCAGATGTTCAAGTTGGATTAGGAAAGGCAGAGGAACCAGAGATCAAATTGCCAACATCTGTTGGATCATCAAGAAAGCAAGAGAGTTCCAGAAAAACATCTACTTCTGCTTTATTGACTATGCCAAAACATTTGACTGTGTGGATCAAAACAAACTGTGGGAAATTCTTAAAGAGATGGGAATATCAGACCACCTTACCTGCCTCCTGAGAAATCTGTATACAGGCCAAGAAGCAACAGTTAGAACCGGACATGGAACAACAGACTGGTTCCAAATCTGGAAAGGACTATATCAAGGCTGTCTATTGTCACTCTGCGTATTTAACTTATATGCAGAGTATATCATGCAAAATGCCAGGCTGGATGAAGCACAAGCTGGAATAAAGATTGCTAAAGATGGTAGGGAGAAATATCAATAATCTCAGATACTCAGATGACACCACCCTTATGGCAGAAAGGGAAAAACAAAAGAGCCTTTTGATGAAAAGTGAAAGAGGAGAGTGAAAAAGTTGGCTTAAAACTCAACATTCAGAAAACTAAGATCATGGCATCCGGTCGCATCTCTTCACGGCAAATAAATGGGGAAACAATGGAAAGAGTGACAGACTTTATATTTGGGGGCTCTGAAATCACTGCATATGGTGACTACAGCCATGAAATTAAAAGACACTTGCTCCTTGGAAGAAAAACTATGACCAACCTAGATAGCACACTATAAAGCAGAAACATTATTTTGCCAACAAAGGTCCATCTGGTCAAAGCTATGGTTTTTCCGGTAGTCATGTATGGATGTGAGAGTTGGACTATAAAGAAAGCTGAGCACCAAAGAATTGATGCTCTTGAACTGTGGTGTTGGAGAAGACTCTTGAGAGTCCCTTGGACTGCAAGGAGATCAAACCAATTAATCCTAAAAGAAATAAGCCCTGAATATTCACTGGAGGGACTAATGCTGAAGCTGAAACTTCAGTACTCTGGCCACCTGATGAGAAGAGCTGACTCATTGGAAAAGACGCTGATGCTGGGAAAGATTGAGGGCAGGAGAAGAAGGGGAAGACAGAGGATGAGATAGTTGGATGGCATCACCGACTCAATGGACATGGGTTTCGGTGGACTTCGGGAGTTGGTGATGGACAGGGAGGCCTGGCGTGTTGCAGTCCACGGGATTGCAAAGAGTTGGACAAGACTGAGTGACTGAACTGAACTGAAATACAGTTGAGACAAATGATGTGAGTCTACTTGGATTTTTTTCAGAAATATAAAAAAATACACACGTAGAACATCATGTACAAGGCTACAGAAGTGGAGAACCTATTCTTATAAAGGCATAAGGGAAGTGATATTAAATACAAAATTAGTGTGTCAGTTCTGTTTTATACCTTTGCGTTCAAAGAGTCATTACTGTACAGTATACCTCTCTCTTGTAACTGAAAAAACTGCATGGCAGCCTATCAACACAGGTAAGCAGTTTAAGAGATGTAACAATATCTCCAATACTGTATTATAAGTGACTGTAATACTGTATGTCATAAAGATTTCACAATATTTCATTCATTAATGTATAGGCTAGGCTACCTTGAAGCAATTGCATTGACTATGCCAGCTTACCATTAAGAAATCATATTGCTGCTTCTTATCAATGTATGGATTATACCTGTAAATGAATTTTTCACATTATCTTTTCATTTCTGAAGTCTGGTGTTAGTAGTTACATATAACATACAGTTTGTGTTATAGGAAACAATCTTGATATAAGTACAGATGGACCAGCTTGTAAAAGACAAACTTACAGTATCAATAAATGCAGCACTGTGAATGTATTCTCTTATGATTTTCTTATAGTAATCTAGAGAACATCTAGAATACAGTCTATAGTACACATAACATACAAAATATGTTACCAGTAAGGCTTCTGCTTAACAGTGGGCTTTGGGAGAGTCCAATGTTATCCATGGATTTTCAGCTGCAAGGTGGGTCATTGCCCCTAATTCCTACATTGTTTACATTGTTCAAGGTCAACAATAAATATTAATGAAAATAGATCTATATTTTGGCTTGTAGAACAAAGAGCTCTAAAAGGAAATGTAAGAAAAATTCCAAGAACTAGTCTCTACCTAAGCCCTCCTTATAGTTTCATCTAGGTAAGTATCGATTCTATCTTGTTTCACTGTGTTTCCTGGTGACTCCTGGCACACCTTTGTTTTCAGACAGCCTGGCTGTTCCCACATGACAAGATCAGAGAAAATCAACTGGACCATTTCACAGTGCAACTAATCAAGATGGCAATGTGGAGTGCTTCCATACAAAAATCATTTGTGAGAAGTAGAAAATTCAGTGTACAGGACCACATCATCCCTAGATACTGCAGACAACTTTGTGTCATCCTGGCATCCCAGCTCCAATTTCAGCTCAAAGGACCACAAGCTGTAAGTAGGGTCAAACACCTGCAGAAGCAATCAGAATTCCCTTTATAGGAATAAGAAAAACTTAGTGTGGTGTAGATGTACTTCTTTTGCAATCTACACGTCTATACAGAAAAACTGGAAACTAAAGCATTAGTAAGAAAGTTGAAAGACTATTTTCTGTCACTAGTCAAAGGGGTAGACTAGATGATTTATGCTAAATAAACTCAGGCACCAGCTTGGAATCGTGGATTCTAGCCCTGACAGGCAGACTTTCTGATAGGTTTACCAGGCTTATAAGACCAAAGAGCAGGGAGGACAGGTGAGAATCATGTGCCTCAAAGTATTATTGGCCATGACTGGCATATTGGGGTTGATAAAAAAAAAAAAAAGCACGGAAGAAAGTTGAGGGAATTTGGGGAAAATATAATCCTAAAGTTTAAAAATAATTGTTATTACAATATGTGGGAATCGTTTGAAATAACCCATTATAAGACATTCAAGAAGAAAAATGTTAAGGGACCCCACTGCGCCAATTGTGTAGGGGCAAAATCTTAATTGTCCAGGAGGCAGATGAGAAGGGCATCATGCTGTAAATGCTGAATGCAGGCTTAGGAGTAATTTAAGGTCCTGAGATTGAGAATTAAGAGGCCTCCAGTCTATTTCTCTGGTCCTAGAATGGGCTCTTCATATTTTGTAGCTCCTGTTTAAGGTAGGAGTTAAGATCCTGTTTCATAGTCTAGGGTGGTCATGACCATCCAAAAACTGGTGCCAACTGAACTGTGGGCATAGAAAGACAACTTCCAGGGTATCAGACATGCCTGGGTCCTCCCCCAATGTGGGAACATAGATGTCACCCATAGTTAGCGTATCTGTGAGCACAGCCTCTGATCATAGCATCCTGTTTATGTGTAGAGGCATAAAGCTATCTGGCTTTGTTACTGGTGGAAGTGAAGTGCAAGTCATTCAGTTGTGTCCAACTCTCTGTGACCCCATGGACTATATAGTCCATGGAATTCTCCAGGCCAGAATACTGGAGTGGGTAGCCTTTCCCTTCTCCAGGGGATCTTCCTGACCCAGGGATTGAACCCAGGTCTCCCACATTGCAGGTGGATTCTTTACCCACTGAGTCACTGGTAGCAAATGCTAAAAAACTGGACTATTGGTTCAAGGAAAATATTGTGTGAAGGCTGAGAAGATCCTAAGCAGTATTTTATTGCCTTATTATCTAAAGGTAGTTTTGTGAGATTTAACAAACACACAGGATGTCAAGTTTAAGTAAAGTGAGTGAGTGACCACACAATAATTGGTATACACATATTTAAAATTTTTTTCTGAAATTCAAATTTAACTGGGCATCCCTGTGTTTTATCTGGCAAAACTAGAGAAGATTATGTATCAGAATAGACTCTTTGGGGTAAAATATGCAAAAACCTAGAGATACTGAGTCCAAAGGGCTAAGCTAAATTAGACACTTCTGTTTGCATATTCTGTTAATACTGACACCAAACCAAGCTGCAATATTTAATTGGTGCTAATAGAAGTGGGTCCAACATAGCAAGAAAATTTAATACAGCCAAAAAAGCAAATGCAGTATATAAATTGGTGACCAACTATGTACAGTCATCAGAAATTAGACTTCTGGCATGAAAAAACCCTTTCCAAACGATCTCAAGACTTTAAATTATTGGGCTTAGAGCCATCGTCATGCTGGGAAAGACTGAAGGCAAAAGGAGAAGAGGGCGGCAGGTGGTTAGATGGCATTACCAACTCAGCAGACATGAACTTGGGTAAACTCCAGGAGAGAGTGAGGGGCAGGGAGGCCTGGTGTGCTGATTTCATGGAGTCTCAGAGTCGGACACAACTTAGTGACTGACCGACAACAACAACAAAGCCATTGTCAGGCCAGACATCCAGCCTCTTTTTAGTTTTTAAACAGATCCCAAACAGTTAATGTGGTGTGGTAAGTATATTCTTTAAACTCCTATGATCCCCAAATAGAAGTATATTTAAAAGTGACATAGCAACATGCCAAAAGCTGGTGAGGAGGTCGTGGCCTGTTGGGTGTCGGGTTTAGAAATATCAGGAGGAGGCCAGGAGATTACAATCTGTACCGGGGCTCTAGACTCTGCATGAGTCAAGTCACACAAGCCAGGCTTATTACATGAAGCAGGACTGAAGGACATGAGGTGTCATCACGGGATCTTTTCAACATTTTTACACTGGGCCTTTTAAGAATGCAAGGGCTGACTCAGCCAGAATATTTTAAATATTCCAATAAAGTAGTCCTGCAGAATACTTTAAATTAGAGACCTTTTTGCATTGGTAAACCATTCAGGCAAAGAAGTGGTTTTAAACGTAGAAAGAACGGATGTGATTGACATGGGCCTAGGAGCCAGGGGTTTCAAGTTGGTGTGGCTTTCATCCGCTATCAACTCCAGTGACTCACTAGTGGATTTGTTCCTCTTTTCAGTCATACAACTCTGGGCCTTCCAGATTTAGAGCCACTGGTTCTCCGAAGGGAAACCTTGCGTCAGAGTACACAGTGAAAGATCAACTCAATGATCCATGGTTGCTCCCCAAGCACTCAAGATTCCTTGAGTAGAGGGACTAGGAGACAAGAAGGGACACCACCTGACAGGGGTAACTGGCTCCCATCACCAGCAGGAAGTAGGGCAGGAAAGAATGTTTAGTGCCTAGAGACTTCTTGATAATCCCTTGCTCTGCTGTGATCCTAAAGGGGCAGGTATACAACATCCCTGGCCTGAGAAGAGCATGATTTCAGACTCAGATCCATGAATCATGAGGGTCTTGTTCATGCCACCAGGAAATCCACCAAGACCAGAGGAGAAATATAAGGATACGGGAAATCCAGAATGTAGGGGAGAGCGAAAGCAGCTCAGTCATATCTGACTCTTTGTGACCCCATGGACTATACAGTTCTTTACCAGCTGAGCTACAAGGGAAGCCCAAGAAACTGGAGTGGGTAGCCATTCCCCTTCGCCAAGGATCTTCCCAGCCCAGGGATTGAACCCAGGGCTCCTGCGTTGCAGGCAGATTCTTTACCAGCTGAGCCACAAGGGAAGCCCAAAGGTTTGGAGAGGTCCCACCAAGATTTGAACTCGGATTGCTGGATTCAAATTCCAGAGTGTGGGAGGCTGTGTATTAGTTGCAGCCCCAAGACCAGCTGCTTGTCTCCAATCTTCTTCTATTCTTCCTTATTCTATATATGCCTCAGGAAAAGAACCCTCCTCTGCCCTCCAGAATCCTAGGGGAAATTCCTACCAGGAAGTAGATTTGAGTAGGACAGGGGCTGTGGTGCACACGGGCATACACTGCCCAAACTCTTCTCCAGGAACAAAGAGCTCCTTCCCCGATGCTACTTGGAATGCTACCTGAATGTTACCAGCAGATTAAGAAGCAGAGACACTTTGCCGACAAAGGTCCATACAGTCAAAGCAATGGTTTTTCCAGTGGTCATGTATGGATGTGAGAATTGGACTATCAAGAAGGCTGAAAACCAAAGAATAGATGCTTTCCAACTATGGTGCTGGAGAAGACTAAGAGTCCCTTGGACAGCAAGGAGATCAAACCAGTGAATCCTAGAGAAATCAACCCTGATTATTATTGGAACAACTAATGCTGAAGCTCCAATACTTTGGCCACCTGATGCGAAGAGCTGACTCCTTGGAAAAGACCCTGAAGCTGGGAAAGATTGAAGGCAAATGGAGACGGGTGAGGCAGAGCATGAGATGGTTGGATAGTGTCACTGACCCAGTGGACATGAATTTGAGCAAACTAGGAGCTTCCCCTGTAGCTCAGTTGGTAAAGAATCTGCCTGCAATGCAGGAGACCTGCGTTTGATCCCTGGGTCGGGAAGATCCCCTGGAGAAGGAAACGGCAACCCACTCCAGTATTCTTGCCTGAAGAATCCCACGGACAGAGGAGCCTGGTGGGCTACAGCCCATGGGGTCGTAAGAGTTGGACATGACTTAGCAGCTAAACCACTACCACCACCACGAGATAGTGGCGGGCAGAGGAGCCTGGTGTGCTGCAGCTCATGGAGTTGCAAAGAGTCAGACACAACTTAGCAACTGAGCAACCACCTGAGGAAAGTGCTCCCTGAAGAAAGCCCTGAGCTTTTACTACTAGCCCTGAGCTGTGGGGTTGCCTCAGCTGAGGGAAACTTCTTTGCTTAAGCTCATGTACCATTCTCGGGGTGTCAAGCCTCTCACCCCATCTGAATTACTCTGTGGGGTCAGTAGTATCCTCCATTAGAATGTGTCATTGGTGAGCTTCTCTCCATCCAATCCCCCCACCTCCCCAGGTACTGGTCCCAAAGGTATACTACTTATGCATTAATCTCCTTCTACAAAATGGATTCCTGAGTAGTTCAATACACAATAGCTTCTTCCCTCAAGGACTGTGGCTAGTCTCATTCAATCTCTTGAGCTCAGTCTGTCATACTTCCAGACTGACAAAAATCTGTATGATTCCAGAAACACTGCATTTGGTGGCAGGTGTTTGTCTTCTGAAATGATCGGAGACAGAGAAGTCACAGCAATGTCCATAGAGAATTAATCCTGGAGGACACGGCGTGAGAGAAAAAGGGACCCCACATTCAGAGATTCAGGTGTGGATGATCATGAGACCAGAGGAACGGATGGTCTTTGAGAGGGGCTGGTCTTTCTTTGACAGAAGGGCCAATATGACTCATAGAGGGAGTCACTGATGTTCTGGAAGAAGGTCCACACTTCATTCCTGAATCCTGAGATTAATCAGATCTGAGGAAAAATGTGGACAGGACAACATCTGACATGTGTTGTCAATTACCAGGGATTTTCAGGGGGATGTCTGAGCTGGGGTCAGGACTGCATCCATTTTGTATGGTTGTTAAACCACACTCTACAATTGGTTCATTAAGGTTGAGAGTTGAAGCCAGTTCCACCAAGACGGTCTAATTTGTGTACATGATCTTGCCAAATGTCTCCCAGTATTTCTTGGTTGTCTTGCAGTTGGACTGAGCGACTGACAGCCACAACCTGGTTTTGCTGACATGAGACTCCTTGGAAGTGCACCAGCTCAATCACATAGGTCCTACACGGTTATTCAGTTTATTCTATGACTCCCAGAAGACTTTTAAACTGATGTAAAATTCACATAAAATTCACCATTTAAAAAATTTTAATGTCTACTATTCAGTACTCTTCAGTGGCATTTATTACATTCAAAATGTTGTACTGCTGTTGGTGTACTAAACATCACCACTGTTTAGTTACAGAATATTTTCATCATCCCCAAAAGGAAATCTCATATCCACTATTTCTTCATACGGATCTGAGTTGCTGTCTAGTGTCCTTTGCACTGAAGTCTGAAGGCTCCTTTTGGTCTTTGTCTACTCATTAAGTTGTATCCAACTCTTTTGCAACCCCATGGACTGTAGCCGACTATGCTCCTCTGTCCATGGGATTTCCCAAGCCATGTTACTGGACTGTGTTGCCGTTTCCTTCTCCAGGGGATCTTGCTGACTCAGGGATCGAACCCATGTCTTCCTGCATTGGCAGGGGTATTCTTTACCACTGAGCCACCTGGGAAGCCCAAAGGCTCCTTTAGCATTCCTTATAGGAAGGAGAGTTCTCAGTTCGGTTCAGTCGCTCGTTCGTGTCCAACTCTTTGCATACCCATGGACTGCAGCACGCCAGGCCTCCCTGTCCATCACCAACTCCTAGAGTTTACTCAAACTCACGTCCATTGAGTTAGTGATGCCATCCAACCATCTCATCCTCTGTCATCCCCTTCTCCTCCCGACTTCAGTCTCTCCCAGCATCAGGGTCTTTTCAAATGAATCAGTTCTTCGCATCTGGTGGCCAAAGTATTGGAGTTTCAGCTTCAGCATTAGTCCTTCTATCGAATATTCAAGGACTAATTTCTTTTAGGATGGACTGGTTGGATCTCCTTGCACTCCAAGGGACTCTCAAGAGTCTTCTCCAACACCACAGTTCAAAAGCATCAATTCTTTGGCGTTCAGTTTTCTTTATAGACCAACTCTCACATCCATATATGACTACTGGAAAAACCATAGCCTTGACTAGATGGACTTCTGTCGGCAAAGTAATGTCTCTGTGTTTTAATATACTGTCTAGTTTGGGCATAACTGTTCTTCCAAGGAGCAAGCGTCTTTTAATTTCATAGCTGTAATCACCATCTGCAGTGATTTTGGAGCCCCCCAAAATAAAGTCTCTTGCTGTTTCCATTGTTTCCTCATCTGTTTGCCATGAAGTGATGGGACCGGATGCCATGATCTTAGTTTTCTGAATGTTGAGCTTTAAGCCAACTTTTTCATTCTCCTCTTTCACTTTTCATCAAGAGTCTCTTTAGTTCTTCTTCGCTTTCTGCCATAAAGGTGGTGTCATCTGCATATCTGAGGTTACCGATATTTCTCCTGGCAATCTTGATTCCAGCTTGTGCTTCATCCAGCCTGGCATTTCTCATGATGTACTCTGCATATAAGTTAAATAAGCAAGGTGACGATATACAGCCTTGACGTAATTCTTTCCTTATTTGGAACCAGTCTGTTGTTTCATGTCCAGTTCTAGCTTTTGCTTCCTGACCTGCATATAGATTTCTCAAGAGGCAGGTCAGGTGGTCTGGTATGCCCATCTCTTTAAGAACTTTCCACAGTTTGTTGTGATCCACACAGTCAAAGGCTTTGGCAGCAGAGCCAAAGCAGAAACACCACCCAGTTGTGGATGTGACTGGTGATGGAAGTAAAGTCCGATGATGTAAAGAGCAATATTGCATAGGAACCTGGAATGTTTTGTCCATGAATCAAGGCAAATTGGAAGCGGTCAAACAGGAGATGACAAGAATTTGGAAATCTTGAACTCGGAATTCAAGAATTTTAGGAATCTGTGAACTAAAATGGACTGGAAAGGACAGCTCTACTAGTGACAGAACATAGAACCTCATAATATTTAAGATTAACTGTACGTGTGGCTAGTTTTCTGTGTCCACTTGATTGGGCCACTGGGTGCCCAAGTATTTGGTCAAACATTCTGGGTTTGTCTGTGCAGGTGGTTTTTGGAGGAGATTAACATTTAAATGGGTAGATTAAGCAGATTGGAGGGGGACACCCAGATTAGGAAGGACAATCTGTGGGAGGTCTTCAGTAGAATGACAGACCTTCTTCCAAGAGAGAATTCTTCCTGCCCGCCTGTCTTCAAATGGGCATGTTGGCATTCTCCCTGCTTTGAACTAAAATGGAAATACTGGCTCTTCCTGGGTCTTGGACCTGCTGGCCTTCAGACAGGAACCATACCATTGGCTCTCCAGCTTGCTGAGTCACTCTGTGTATCTTGAGACTTGCCCACCTCTGTAACTGCATGAGTCAGTACCTTATTACTGACCTTCCCACTGACTCTGTTCCTCTGGGGAGTTCTGACTAACACAGCATGTTGGCTGGTGAATGTTATCTCATCAGTGTCACAGTCCACTCGGCATTGCATTTCCCATGGGGTGGCCATTTCATCAGCACTCAGTTACCTTGTATGCGCTGCACTGACTAGGTCGTTCATTGCTCTCATTCTAGGTTTCTTGCAGCTGGGAACAAGGATGAGTCCTTGGGGTTTTATTGTTTAGGAGATTAGCGCAAGGTGGTGGTGGATCCAGGACAATAGCTCAGTTCCATGGATTCCCATCATCAGGTAATAAAGACCTGTCAGCCTAAGTCAGAAGACCTTAGGACTCCATCCCTTCTCCACCAGGAACTCGGTGTGTTACTTGAGCAAGTATAGCACCAAACCCACGTGCCCCCACCTTCTAAAGTGGGACAGTGGTTTCTGTACATTTCCGAGAGAGGGACACACTTCCCTGTTGCCAGTCACAGCTCCTTCCCCAGTTATTTGGGACCATGGGGCTCATGTCGCCACGAATCCCACAGAAGCACTATTCCTAAGAAAAAGATTGACTAACCACAATCAAGCTTGTCAAATTGTTTCCTCATGGACCAATAACATTTACTTAATTATTGATTCTGAATTTGCTATTTACTTTTTTACAACAGTACTCTCAGTCTGGCACCCAGCCAGTACTTGGTGAATATATTCATGAAATCTAGTTACAAGTTTTCTGAGGTCAAAGACTGTATAATGGCTGAGATCCCATCCATGTCTTGCATCCTGGGCACAGTTAATGCAGTTTTATTCCTGAAGAGGGGCCTAGAGACAATAGCTTCCTTTTTGTTCATTTCCTCCTCAGGAGAAGCATCAGCATTAAGAATTTTGGCCAAGTTTTACTGTGAGCATCCTGCCTTTTGCAGTCTCACAGGACACCTGCCACCCCATAGGTTTATTTGGATCAAGCAAGTGACACTCCGAAGCTTTACATAGATTCCTACTGGTCGATGAAGCCGCGTCTACATCCATCACCATTTAATCCTCAGAGGCCATAAGAGCTAGTGAATGAAATTGCATCCCCAGGACAGGGCCTAGCTCTCCGTGGGCACTGTGATGGCAGCTGTTTTCCTCATTACGGGGTCTAATTAGAGACCATTCTGCAACTCCATTTGGATCGATATGGCTGCTTTTATTGAACAGAGGACCACATAAGACTCGGCTGTTTCTAACAACTGCCAGGTTAAACGGAAATTAGTGGGGAGAAGTTTAATAAAGAGCATCAGGAAAGGCTTCAGTGCATAGTCCTCCCACAAGCACACAAGGCTCCACCCCTCGGTGTTCAGTGCTCCTCCACTGCTCCCCCCTCTAAACTCCCACCTGACACTGGTTTCCATGGTGATGCAGAATCCCTCGACTGCTGTCAGACCAGTCAAGTGTTCAGCCATCTCTTTCCTGTCCTGCCCTTTTGAGCCAACAACCCTGGCTTCCTGAACTGGGGGTAGTCAGTTTCCAAGATTCTTTTCTGAAGGATCGAGGAAGGTTTCAAAGGAAAGAAGGGCTCTTTGAAGGGGCTTGGTTCTGGCAGGACCGCCTCATGGTCTCTTTCTGGGTCCTGTTGGACAAAGGCTGTCATGCCCTCCACCCGCTTAGGGACTTGCATGCCTGCAGCCCTGCTTGCTGCTCCCTTAGGGTGAGCAAGAGTGAGGACAGGAGAGCTGGTAAGGGAGAAAGGGAAGGAGGCAGTCAGGGCGCCTTGGGAGACTGGTTCCCTGCAAAGGCAGTCATGTAGCCCTGCTCACTGCATCCCAACAGCACTTTCAGACATCCCTCCCCTTCCCCAAGAACCTGGACCTCACAGGGTTCATGGGCCTGCTCTCCAAGGACTCAGTCCCTGGACCAGGAGAGTCCTCTGTGGAGGGACACCTTTTGCTTGCTTCCTCTGCCTTTTCCTTCCTCCTCCAGTTAACTAGAATGATGAGCACTTGGGCCTGGAGCCCCTTTCTTGCTGGTTGCAAGTTCATGGGTTTCCTGGTATAAGCAATCCCTTTGAGGGATTGAGCCTTTGAGGATTTCTGGAGGGTGAGTATAGTGATCACCTCTCTTCAGGTGGAAAGAAGACACCTTGAGAAGGGAGGAAGGTTTCCTATGTCATATTTAAAAATGAGAAGACTACTTAATGTGTTTTCATGGCACATTTGGGATGTAGGTAAACAGGAGGTACCTTTGGTACCTTGCTGGGGAAGAGTGCTAGGCTTTCAGAGGAAAGAGCAGTGATGTCAGCTTAGATTAAGTGCAGAAGTAGCCACTGAAACTATGGGCCTAGAGCCAAAAGGAACATGCAGGCCCTCTCTTATTAACTGTCAAGAATGCCAAATGCAGGGCCCAGGGTGTGTGTGACTTCCCAGGTAATGTGCTCATGAAGACGGACCTGGATTAAGAGACTTGGTGTAGGGACTGGACATTTGACCTGGGTCTGAACAATATCACTAGAATATAGACATGTCACCATAAGGTCATTTTCTACATTAAAGTATCTTGAGTTTTTCCAAAGTAACTATTGAGCTTTAGAAGTTACATTTAGCTGTGTCTGCTTCTGGAGAGAAGATTGGTCATAACTGCTGAAACTAGGAAAAATTACCAAAAAAAAAAATCTTCACAGGCATCAGAAGCACAGATGACTAGATAAACTAAGTTCCAGAGACAGAAACTGTCAGGGTGACTTGCTTATGGCTGACCGTATTTTGCTAGCGGCAGCTGTCAGTTCCGGGCATGGGCTGAGGATCTGAATGGTCCTGGCTGGGCTCTGCTGGGACAAAGAGCAGGAGCGTTTCTATTGATTGTACAGGGCTGCTGTGACAAATTGGAAATTTGAAGGGCTTTGAGTGCATGACCAGTTTTCCCAGGGGACATCTTCTAGGTCTTTGGGCTGCTTGGAAGGCTGGGACTTGGGTTGAAAGCTTATAGATAGCAGAGTGAACCATTTGCCATCCTCCCATGCTTGAACACAGCCCCACGCACACTGCTGTCTCCTCTGAAGACATCTTCCGGGTGTCTAGGCTGTGGGAAAGGGGTAGGATTCTCTGACAGGCAGAGTGAGATCTCCAAAATCCTTCATGGTGAAAGAAACAGACCTCCCAAGCTCTCAACTGAAGCCCAGAAATAAGGACAAGCCAGAGTCTTACTAAAAGGACCACCTGGCCTTGATCAGCTCAGTCTTTGATGTAGGGTGAGGGGAGGGTCTCCTCACCCACACACTCAAAGATGACCCGTTTCTGGTAGGAGGCATTCTTGGATTTTTTAATTTAAAATTCATAATGCCATTTGTTTGAGTTGTTAGACATGCAAAGAGAATATAGCGAAGATTAACAAGAAAACCTAAGCAGACCCAGTGCCCATCTGATCTTAACTCTATGAAGAACGTCAGTGCTCCCCCTAGGACCCTCACATCCCACCTTACCATCTGTGTGGGAACAATTCCTCATACTTTATGAGCATAAGAATGTGACGAGGGGTTAGCAAAACAAGGGATGCTATGCACCAATTTCTCTCATGTAGTTTCAAAAGTTCTCAATAATTTTAATACATCAGATCAGTGATCTATAAAAATAATTCAGCATGATCAAATGGGTTTTGCCCCCCAGGAATGCAAGAGCTATTTTAAACCTAGGGCAAGAACTCAGTGAATTTCACATTAACAAATAAAGCCAAAAAAGTCATGATCACTGGGATATATGTAGAAACAGCATGAAAAAAAAAATCACAACACCTTGTCGTTGTTAAAGAAAGTAGCATCAGCAGATAAGGAAGAAAAAAATTCTACAGTAAACATTGTACTTTAGTGGTGAAATATTGGAAATGTTTCTTCTCAGTTGTCCAAAGTCATTACTTTTCCTGAATGATATACTGAAGGTATAATAAAGTAGAAAGACATGGAAGGCCTAAGGATTCTAGGGAAAGAAAATATGCCTAGTGACTATGTATAAAATCCAAAAGCAGCTACAATCTGAGGACAATTTTTTTAAACAAATCACTGGATATGAGGTTAACATTTTTAAAAATCAACTGCATTTCTTCACACAGAAAAGAGGTGGAAGATGAAAAAGAAAGAACTGAGTACAGGTATGTTAGCACTGCAACTAATTAAGTTCATGTATGGTGAGTGTGCACTTTTCTGAGTGTACATTGTACTTTTTAGTGAAAATAAAATTGTCACAGCAGATTTCCACTACAGGGAAAGACTGTTCTTCAGACTCAGCAAAAAACAAATCAATGAAAATGAAAAGGTAACCTATGGAATGGGAGAAAATATTTTCTAATCATATCTAATGAGGATTCTATCCAAAATACATAAAGAGCCTGTAAGTCAACTATACTCCAGTTAAAGAACCTGTACAACTCAATAGCAAAAAAGAAAACCACCAAGTTAAGATGGGGCAGAAGAACTGACTAGACATTTCTCAAGAGCAGTCACACAAGTGGCAAACAGATACATGAGAAAAGGCTCGACATCGCTAATCAGGGCGATACAGATCAAGACCGTGAGATATCACCTCGCCCTGGTTAGAATGGCTTTCAGAAAAGGACTGTGTTGGCAAGGGTGTGGAGAAAAAGGAAACTTTGTGCACGGTTGGTGGGAAGGTAAGTTGGAGCAGCCACCAGGGAAAACAGTAAGGAGGACCCCACCCCAACCCCAGAAAAAAACCAGCAAGGAGGACCCCACCCCAACCCCAGAAAAAAAAAACAAAAACCGAAGAAGGGCCCCAGTGCTTGAAAACTGGCAGGGGTAGGGAGCGGGGGGAATAAAATCAATGTAAACTTTATAAAAACCCAGCATAGGGGATTTCTGTACTTTGAGATTTTAAGATGTAGTCATGTATTTTGAACATTTCTAAAACAGCAGCAAGTCAAGCTAACAGAATAAGGATTTAAGTCTTCCTATAACACGTTTATCCCCATTAACATCAGAATTCAGTGTAGCATAATTACGACTTATGTGGGCACTTAACATGTACCCACTCATGAGAAGTCCATCCATGCACCCGACCAGTGCCAGCCAAGGGACTTGATATGGGCTTTGTCTGTGGTGTCCAGCCTAGAAACCAAGATACAGGACTCCACCTTCATTCCTAGTCATAACCCAAGAGTCTTCTCCTGGCCTTGAACTAGAGTCCTCAGCAAGCAATCAAGATACCAATTGTTTCCTGGAGCATTCCACAGCAGAACTCCAAGAGAAGGCTCTGGAACACTGCTAGCCTGGGCCCCAACCACGTAGACACTGTAGCTGGACTGAGTGGTCAGCCAGGCTATTACTGTGGCTCTAGTCAGCTACCGAGTGACTTCACTTTCACTTTTCACTTTCATGCATTGGAGAAGGAAAGGGCAACCCACTCCAGTGTTCCTGCCTGGAGAATCCCAGGGACAGAGAAGCCTGTTGGGCTGCCGTCTATGGGGTCGCACAGAGTCGGACACGACTGACGTGACGCAGCAGCAGCAGCAGCAGTCAGCTATGCTTGTGGAACGCTGGGAGCTGGGTCTCTGCAGCACCTCACTCTGTGGCCCAATAACCCTTGAGTCCAGTACCTTCTTTTAAAAATTGGTAAAGAGGGCTTCCTGGTGGCTCAGTGGTAAAGAATCCGCCTGCCAATGCAGAAGACATGGGTTTGATCCCCGATTTAGGAAGATCCCACATGCTGCACAACAACTAAGCCTGCACACCACAGCTATGGGCACGTGCTCTAGAGCCTGGGAACCACAGCTACTAGAGCCTGTGCTCTGCAACAAGAGACGCCATCGCAGTGAGAAGCCTGCACATGGCAACTGGAGAAAGCCTGTGCACAACTACGAAAATCCAGATCAACCAGAAGTTGGGAAAGATATCAGTGACATTCCAGATAAAGACTCACCCCCCGCCCCCAGCACCTTGAGGACTTTGATCGGGCTGTTGTGTCTCTCCAGTGTCTAGTAACATCTGAGAAACACTTTCCCCATGCCCCATTGCGTCTCTCTCTTTCTCCTTGGAGGAGAACAACATGAGCAGAGATGGCTTTGAGGCAGGACTCATCCTCAAGTCTTGCCTCCCTGCCCCTCAAGCTTTCCCAGGGCTTGGGGACCTGAGGGCAGTGAAGTACCAGTGATGAAGTAGGAAGCATGATGTGCCTGCTGTGCTGGTGACTCTGGGCTTCCAGACTGTGGTCCATATTCCACTGGCAGTTCATGAGATGGTTACAGTGAGAACACTGGGAACACTTTAATAGTTTTGTTCTGTTATTAGAAGAGTTATTATGTCCTTGAAATAAATAGTAGTTCTTATAGCCTATGATATAATGGTTGTATCAGGAATTGTAACGTCAAACACATTTAAAGAAAACACTAATTTAAAATAAACGGGATATCATTTGGTCTATTGTGTTACAGAGGATATATTCCTCTCCTACACCCACATCAGCACAAAGGAATCCGCCAGAAACTGAAAGCAGGTGGGATGTGATTGAAGAGAGAAAACCAGGCGTTTGTCTTTCAGTCTCTTTGTGACTATCTTTTATTTCCCCTTCAACTTCCATCAAGGGAGATGGTTTAGTGTCAAATTCAAGACCACATAGGAAGAGACAGCCAGCCTCATGAAGCTCAGAAGCCTCCCGGGTTCCCCTCCCCATGTATCTACCGACATAGGAGGTGCGCAGAGGAGGAGGAACAAAGAGAGGCAGGTTAGCCTCAACTCAAGGGGTCTGTAACCTCCTAAGTGCCCAGTTCAAGGGTGACACTTGCCTCCAGACCAGACTGCCCACCCACGCCCCATTTCACCTTTGGTCAGTGGCCAGATAGCCCGGAAGCTTGCCCTCTGGGGGAGAATCAGGTAGAACATGGCCCTTTAGAGGGGGCAGCTTCCCATGGACCACATTATGTTTCAAAATAGTGTTAACAGAATCTGAACCCTCTGCATCAGCATCCACACAAGACACCACACAAACACCCCGGACCGTGCTGGGGATGCTGAGTGCTGTTTGTGACCTGGAACAGGTCCCTCTGGCCTGCAGTATGAAGACTGCAACTGGAAACTCCAAAAGCCTGTTCACCTCTGGACATCAGGTGGCACTGAAGAATAATTGCCACTGGTTGCTTTTTGAGGGACAAATCAAGGTTCTGTCGTGGTGACATTTTTGTCCTTGGAGACCCTCTAACATGGGCAGAGGTCACAGATGCAGTGTGATTTATTTTGGGAGAAGGTTCCAGCTGAGAAGGAAGCCAACTCAGTGGGCCTTTTGTGCTTGTTATGACATGGGAAAAAAGGCACCTCTTGCTCAAAACTGCCATCAAATACAAGTATAGAATATGTGGTAGGGTGGGGAGTGTCGATGGCAAAACTTCGGCTTCACATTTGACATCAGAGGCCAAACAAAATGAGCTTTGGGGACAACATGGCACTGTGAGTCCAAGGGGTCCCCAGATAACAGGATGAAAGCCAAGCAGAGGGGCAGCAAGATAGCTGGGCAGCAGGACTGCCAGCAATGAAGAGATCTTGACCCCTCTTAGCACATTCAGAGATTCTCCAACCCAGCAGCTTCCCCAGCAGATGGGACTTTCTTAGAACCGTTCTCTGCAAGGCCTTGGTCACCTGACTTGTGTGTCTGATGCCCGAGTTGTGAGTGGGTCATTTTTCAGATGAAGAGTTGCTACTTGGTGGACAATGTAAAGATATTGTGAACTATTTGGGGGTTGCGTCTAGGATTTCCTCTGAGGTTCCTGTAGTCAAGGTCACGGCAGAGGCAGACATCGGTCTGTTTCCAACAGGGGTTGGGGGCAGAAGAGATCTGCGAAGGGGATTGCACTTAAGGCAAGTCTGGGGGACAGTGGCCCAGAGGTCAGGTGATCAGGACACAAGTCACTCCAGCCACCCTCAGACCCATCGCATAGAAACCAGAGCCACGAGGAAGCTAACATGAACCTTACACAACCTGGGCTTTCCCAGGTGACACTAGTGGTAAAGAACCCGCTGCCAGTGCAGGAGACAGAAGAGACTCTAGTTCGATCCCTGGGTCAGGAAGAGCCCCTGGAGGAAGGCACGGCAACCCAGTCCACTGTTCTTGCCTGGAGAATCCCATAGACAGAGGAGACTGGAGGGGGGCTACAGTCCATGGGGTCGCACAGAGTCAGACACGACTGAAGTGACTTAGTCCTGCACAGCACATACACACTCAGATCCTACCTACCCCACAACCCCAGACTGTAAGGTAAGAGATTTCATTTGTTGCAGCTGTATGGAAACCACACCCTTAAGATGTGGGAAACACTCTTCCTGGGTGTTGTGTGTACGAGATAACACCCTCATCTGACCTGCTCCCCAGCCCACACGGTCGCTTACTGTACGACCTGAGCAACAAGGCTGCATAGGACGGCATGGTGAGACCCACACAGACCAGAATCAACACAGAGCAGCTTCCACTTCCCACAGAGGCCACGCGGTGGGCTCATAGCACACCTGCAGCCCTGGGGTTAGCTCCGAACAGCTGACACACCCTGGCATGGGGACTCTGAAACGCTCCTGGGGTGGCCTCAAAGGTGGCATGTGGAGACCAACTCCAAGAGATGCTTCAGTCAGAGATACAGGGGGACAGGACCCTGACCTGAGGGGCAGCAGAAAGTATCAGGCCATGGATCCTGCTCCATACATAGATTAGGAATATTCAGGCCAAAGTTGTTGTTTTTTTTTAGTATAAAAACTCCTTTAAAAGAAAGTCTTTAGGTACACAGCAAAATTGAGAGGAAGGTACAGACATTTCCCACATGCCTCTCCCTGCCCCCATGCACAGACTCCCGTATTACCCACAACTCACACCACTGTAGGGATGTTAACACTTGCAGTGTTTGATGAACTGACACATCATTGTCCAGAGCTGACCTTAGGTTTACTCTTCGTGCTGTACATTTTGTGTGTTCCAACAGCCATACAATGACATATACCTATCGTGGTCATAGATGGTATTTTCAGGGTCATGCACAGTGTTTTCACTGCCCTAAAAACCCTGTGCTCCCCCTACACCTCCATTTTTGTTTCTCTTGAGCAGGTCTCAGCTCCAGCTTCCACTGGTCTCTCTCTGCCTGCAGGTCTTTGACCCTGAACTTATTTGTAGTACCTTCTGGGCAACCCACTCCGATTTTCTTGTCAGGAGAAGCCCATGGACAGAGGAGCCTGGCGGGCTACATGCCATAGGGTTGCAAAGAGCTGAACAACATTGAAGCAACTCAGCACGCATGCACTGGGCGCTTCTCTCATCCAAGTGCAGAGAGCCCGGGGTAAGGACTGTTTCAGGACACAGAAGACCGTGTTCTAGGACGAGTGTTGGGAAGTCCTGCCCCCTCTCTGGTTGCAGGCGACTCACTGAACACCTGCTCCCCCAAAGGGTCTTCCATCCCACCATCACGGAGGACTCTCCCCTCCATTGTAAGAGCTGGAAGTGCACTCTGAGGCTTATGCCCTGCTCTGCGGGCTCTGTCAGTTTCAGCACTGGTAAGAAACAGGAGCAGTAGTGTTGCTCAGGGAGCCACTTCCTTAGATCAATGTCACTGTGAGAATAAGTGACTCATTGGCAGTTTCTACATTTGATGCCTCTGATGAGATGTCACGGGAAAGCATCTCTTCAATTCTGGGATGCCTCAGGAAGGGAACTCACGTTAAGTCTGGGAAGGTGAATCTATTTGACTTTGCTCCGAGCACCTAACCTTCCAGAATTAGGTCACTTCCTCACTTCTGATGCTGGAGCCACTGAGAACTCTCAGGGGAAGCTCCTCTCTCGGTCCTCCTGTCGCCCACCGAGAAACACCAACACACATTGTGCAACACTTTTTCCTTCAGGGACCCCACACTGTGTTCCCAGCAAGAACGTCCCCCTACCCCCACCCTCTCCAAGCCTCCATCCTGGTGAGATGAGGACCGCCAGTCCTTCAGAGCTGAACTGGAGGTGGTTAAGCACAAAGTCCCTTGGAAGAGTCCACGATTGATGGTGAGGCCACACCCACTTTTGCCCATGGTTTCTGGACACATGGGTTCTTCCTATTGGGATGGAGCGCCACATAGAGTTCTACTTGATGTGAATTCTGGACCCAGAGGATGGCACCCACCCTCATGGAGCCCTGCCTGAGCTCATGTTCTGGTGATATAGATAGCAGCAGGCCATTGCTTAGTCAGGACAATTCTGTGGTGCTTTAAGCAGATGGCCTGCCTTGGTTTAGCACCCTGGGAACCTGCAGTGTGATTTTCTCATGGTGGTTTACCATGAGCTCCACGATGCCCCCTTACCCACTGGTCACATCTCCCATACCCTGGGGTCTGCCTGACTGTATGACCCAAGAGTCAGGGCTTATGCCCCACAGCCCAGACCCTCTGCAGAGCCCATACCTGCTCTCAGCCTCACACAGAGCTGGTGGCCTCCCTCATGTCATCCAGTGTACAAGTTGGGACAACGCAGGTTGGGACTTAGATTTGGAGAGTGGCTTCTAGAACCCTGATAAGCATGGCAGGCACAGTGGTTCTTTACTGTTCTAGACGCAAGATACAATTTGTCTTTTTCCTTTGCAGAGATGTCTCAGGATGTCTTTGACCTCTTTGTTCTAAGAGTCCTTACTGAAACAGCAAGTTCCCCAAATCCTCGGAGAATTTCTCTCCCACCTTCTGAGGTGCACATGTCTTACCAAGTCCTCCTACATGCCAGCCCCCTCTAATTCATCATGCATGCTGAGCACGGCGTTAATGTAATGGGATTCTTCTTCTTCAGGATGCTTGACCATATCAGTCATTTGAAATAGAATATAATAAGAGAGGGAAGTTTACGAAGTCCTGGGAGGAAACTGGATGCATACTGTTGAATGCACTGAATGGCAAAGTGCTCTGATCCTCTTGCCCTGTTGAGATGTAAGTGAAAGCACCCGCCAAGTCAGTGGGCATACAGAACACAGCTGATGCTCCTGAGTAACCCCTGCTCTACCAAGGATGCTGTGCCTGCCACAGCTGCTAGGATCAGGACTTTACTTCAGGCTCATGGTGGTCTATAGTCATCCTGCAGAATCTCTCCAATTTCTGTCATGGCAAGTGAACAACCTGGGAATGTAATGAAGACAGCCACTCCTGCATCTTGAGCATCCTTAAGGATGGTCTGGATCTTGGCCATTACCCTGGGATACAGTATTGTTCAGGAGTTATTTCTGCTGGGAGAAGAGACAGCTTAAGCCGCTTCCACTTGGCCTTGCCTACAATGATAGCTTGTTTCACGGGCAAAGAACAACATGCATCATTCCACTTCAAGGATGTCACATTCCCAGTCGTGTATCCAGGGTCTAGAGATAAGGCAATAAGGTGTGTCTGCAGACATAGTGGACCTAGAGAAAGCTGGGCTTTGACCAAGTGCCCACTTAAAACTTGGCCCCAAATGTCTTTTAATCAGAAGTCACAATGAAGGTGGCTAGAGGGTTTTGGATATCAAAGAGTTTTGACTCTAAAACAATTCTTGAAGTAGCCAAGTTCCTCTTTTCCTCACAGTATTGTTTGGAGTAAATGGCCATAGGTCTTCTTGAGAAAGACCTGGTCAAATTACAAGAAAATATATTTGTGTTGTGGATCCTTTGGATATCTGACCACTTCTTTAGTCAATAGGTGCTGGGTCTAAAAGCCATCTTAGGTCTAGGAATTGTGAGATATTTTAACCTACTACTGCTCTATCTACTGTTTATAATTCTCACTTCCTTTTGATCATATTCATAGGCTAAACTAGATATGCATCCAAGTAGTATACAGCCTAGTATCTGACAGGTTCTATTAAGTCATCTCTACTGTTCTTTGAAGGTCATGGCCTCTTGGCTACAACAGTCACTTTCCAACCATCAGTGGATAGGCGCTGCCCTCTGGCCTCTACTGCTTGAGCTGGGGTGTGGAGCAATCCCCACTGCTGACCAGTGATCTGAGTTCCATGAGTGCTGCTACCATCAGCCCTGTCCTGCAGGGGAGCCACCACTGCACTGAATGATGCTGTGCCCTTCTCAGAGCATCATTGGTGGCCTTCCTGAAGCCGTGTCATCCAGGCCTTTGCAAGGGCATCATCTTCTGGACTCACATAATACACACTCCCTAGTGTGCTGACTTTCCTGGGTCCCTTTATCCCTCTCTGCTGTCTGCTAGGGCAACTCAAACATTTCAGTTAGAAACCTGAGAAAACTCTGGTGGAGCAAGGGGCCAGTGCAATGGGTTTTTTGTTGCCTCAGGGTTTTAGGGCTGTCAGAGGAAGGGTTAGAGATGAGGATTCCTTCTGCTGTCCCTCTTCAAGAGGGCCTCCGCCTTTTCTAAGGCACTTGAGATACACTGGGCTCTATAACCCATTCTTTCCACATAACCCCAATTAACATAGTGGATGCCATTCCTTGTGGAGGGGATTGAGCTTCCAAGTAAGACTAAGTCTTGTCTTCCTGTGCCATTGAGCTTGTTATGGAAGGAACCATTCTGAAACTCAAGACCATATATCTGAGATCAATGAGAGTCATTGATTAGAACGTCTCACCTTGCAACCGTAGATAGCCAGAAGCCCCCAAGAGGGCCCGGTTTGTCTTCTCTGATATTTACCATGTGTCCAAATGTGGTGGCTGCTACATCACAAAGATGTAGAGCTGAATAATCAAGTTTTATGGCAATTCTTCCACTGGGTGGGCAGTGGATATAGTTCTGGGCGCTAATGAACACAAGTTTCCAATCTCATTGATAAGCAGCATTTGGGAAGACTATAGTAAGATGGGAGTTCCTCAAGAGAAAGGTCTCTCCCTTCTTGGGTAATTTCCCTCAATTCAGCTCCTAGCCTCTCTGGCAGTTGTCTCAACTTGTACCCTTCTTACATCTCTAAAAGTTCATTTTCCCCTAAAAATTTGTATTGCAAGATGTAGGAAAAGGGATTAAGTTCTTTTAACATCTCTGTATTCTTAGTGTAAAAGCAAAGGAAAAGAGTGGCTTAAAAAATAAGGCCAAGCTACCTGAGATTTCCTTCATAGAAGAGGTATTTTAAGAGTCAAGTGTTATCCTTGCAAACAGACTGTGTAGAGATTTTAAGTTCTTTGCATCCTTTTGAAGTTTAGTTACTAGTAAGCTGTACTGTAATTGAGCACATGATCTAACACCATCATTTAAACTCCTTTAGTGTCTCAAAGCCATGAAATAGCCATCTACCTCGTCTGGACACCGTCTTGTGTTTATGGCAACCATGGTTACAGAGAGATGTAGTCTATGAATGTGGAGCTGAAATCAGGAAACCTAAAGGGTTGGGAAAACTCCCAGAGTAAATTCAAACCAACACATTCATACCCACAATCCCTATCTCTAAGGCAATGATTTTGAAAAAGTTCCATTTATTTATTCAGCTAGCCAGACAGCTCACATTTAGGCTTTTTGTTGGATATTTCACATAGAACAGTCTTTTTATCTAGTTCTTCAGATAACATTAGAAGATACACACCTCTCTAAACTAGCTATGTCATCAAGAACAGTTAATTGTTTATCTGAGTATGCAACTTAGTTAAGTGAAAGTTAAGTTAGAAGAAGGTCACAACATTCAAAGAACAAAGCATTCCCATGAGGACAGAGCTGGGGGTGGGGGGGGGGTGTGGTCATATATCTCAAACCATGGATTTTCATGGCATGTCAATTAGAATCCACTTACTTGAGCTGTGCAAGTGGACACGATCTTCCCTTTGGGAATGGGCATGGCACCTTTCTGGATTAGACTATGGCACATAGGTTATGATCAGACTAGACTATGGCATATAGCAAACTCCGAGAGATAGTGAAGGACAGGGAAGCCTGGTGTGCCACAGTCCACAGGGAGGCAAAGAGTCAGACATGAGTTGGAGACTGAACAACAACATAGGTCTAAAATCCTCCTGAGTTACTGTGGACATGGCTCTTAGCTTATCCTTTTTGCATCAAGAGTGGAGGGATTTCTAGTTTCATAAACTAGAAACTTAGCAAACTTAGAAAGTTTCATAAACTTGCTAAGGCTGCCCTTATTCCCAAACGATCAGTCTGCTTTCTTTGGGTTAATAGAGACTTTTATTTAAATCTTCCATGAATGGCTTATCTTCCAGCCACCATTTTTTTCCCCCAAGTTGGAAAGCTGGTAGGGATCAGAGAACTTAATGAACCTAAGAACTTTTTGCTGCTTTCAAAGAAGAGTGTAAAATCCATTACAGCTCCTGGGTGGTGCTGTGTGATCTGTTGACCATGGAGACGTAATACCCAAGTTCTCATATGCTTTCTGTATCCATGAAAGTCTGGGAAGTCAGTGAATAAGCTAGAAGATTCTTGCTGCCCAGCTGTGGGGAGTGAGGCTAACAAGCCACTTTCAGATTCAGGGCTGCCTCGTGTGAAGCTCCTCTTCCCATGATCACACCCTTCTCAGGACATCAACAGCCAATGACCCTAAAAGGTGGGAGTGCAAGGATCTGGCTGTTCTAACCCAAGGATTTGGATCCAGATTCAAGTTCAGTATTTCCTCTGCCTGATCCTATGTCTTCCCTCTTCTTGACTCAGGTTCTGGGCCTAGTATACATCCTTTTTTTCTTTAAAAACTTTGTTGGAATTGCTTTAGAATAGTTCTGCTGTACAGACCCAAAGTGAATCAGCTGTAGGTATACATATATCCCCCCTTTTTAAAAAATTTCTTTCCCATTTAGGGCTTCCCTAAAGGCTCAGTGGTTAAAAAAAAAAAAAGAATCTACTTGCCAATGCAGGGGATGTGGGTTTGATCCCTGGGTCAGAAAGATCCTCTGGAGAAGGAAATGGCAACCCACTCCAGTATTCTTGCCTGGAAAATCCCATGGGCAGAGGATTTTGGAGGGCTACAGTCCATGAGGTCACAAAAGAGTTGGATATGACTAAGCAACTAAGACAACAACCCATTTAGTCACTACAGGGCACTGAGTAGATTTCCCTGTGCTATACAGTAGGTTCTCATTAGTTATTTTATACATATGATAGGCATCCTTTCTATAGGACCATTTCTCAACATCTGTTCATAGAGAAGACAACCCATAAAAGAACAGAAATACGAGATTCAGAGAAAAACCATACAAGTTAGGGAAGGGGAGGCAGGACATCTGGTCATTTGGCACTTGTTCTTTTTGTCCATCTTCAGACAGTTGCAGGAGGTCTTGTTTAATGCCTTGTTCCATCACTGGCAGGAAGCAACACTAATGCTGGTCTTCTCTGAAACTAAGTTTGGTCCCAGTACCTGTTGAAAGCTTCCCACCCATCTCTCTCATGGCCTTCGGCCAAAGGCAGAAGTCATATCATTTGGATCCTAACCAGCACAGTGATTCCAGTTAGAAGCTTGAGACTAATCTGTAGAGTTACTTATAGTCTTTTCATTGCCTGGTAAGTTATAGGAATATCTGACTTCACAAACATAACTGTAGCTCTGAAGAGTCTGCATAGGCTCCACCAGCCAAATGTAACAGCAAAATAGTGCTCATAAACAGGACTAGGTTCTGATTAGGGAAACATAAGGACATGCCCCCAAATCCAGCTGGGTCTTGTTGTGAGAAGCCAGGTGGCTTTTTAATCTAGTTACAGAGCTTTGTACCTGATTGAATGTACTATATGTAGCTCCAGCAAGAAGTGTTTGTGCTAGCCCCAATTCCTCCTTGCTTAGAGAGCAGGAACAAGTGAAAAATAAAAATCAAGCAGTACATAACTGATCATCACAACTATGGCTGATGAATTTAAACTGGATTGCTGGGTCTCTAGAGAAGAGCTTGTCCAGGGCGAGAGACATCACTGATCACTTTCCATTTGTATTATCCCTACGCTGCAGGAATCCAAGCTTGCACAGCCTGTGTGAACAGTGAACTACCAGAGATTCTATTTAGCCATAGTCACTAATTTTGGAGGTTTCTGGGTATTCTTAAAGAGAAACAGTCCACTGGATGGGAGGTGGTTTCTTTTTTGAAAAAAGTTTTAATTGGAGGATAATTGCTTTAGAGTGTCATGTTGGTTTCTGGTCTACAACAGTGTGAATCAGCCGTAAGTATACATCTATCCCCTCTCTCGAGCCTCCCTCCCACTCAGCCCCTTCCTGTTCCTCTAGACTGTCACAGAGCACTGAGCTGAGCTCCCTGTGTTGTACAGTAGCTGATGGGAGACAGTTTTAAGTCTGGAAGTCTAGTAATGACCCCTTGTTCTCTCTGTTCCCAAGGGGCCCTGTGGGACAGTGTCCTCTCCTAGGCTCCGGGTATACATGACAAGTAATCTTCTGTGACTCTCATCTGTCCAGCCATATCACCATAGTGTGTGTGTGGGGGAGGGTTATTAAAATAATGCACAGCAGTAGACTTAGTCTGAGAAGGAGCACTCACAGTGTCTTTGTTTTGGCTTAAGTGTCAGATGATGAACATAAGGAATTGGAAGAGGATGAGGGTAAGCACAGAGACATGTTCAGGTGGCTGCTAGGTTGTGTCAGTAAGTAGTGGGCAGGATTAGTAGATGTCAAGGGAATAAAGAGATGCTGGGGAAGTCAGAAAGCCAGTATTATTTTCACTGTCTGGAAGGAAGCAATAATTCCCCGCAGTCAGCAGCTCAATTTGACACTTTGGGGCTGGAAACTGTCTCCTCTCTGCAGGAGTCACCTTCCAGGAAGTTCTGGAAGTAGGAGAGGAGGGAGCCTCCAGACTAGGGACCCTGGGATGTGAGAACCTCCTGACTGTGAGCTTCCTGGGTTTCTGTCTGACCTTCTGTACACCTTTGCCTGGGCACCAGAGAGATCAGAAGTCAGAAAATGCCAGCGGGCACAGATGAGAAACAGCCCCCTGGGGAAAGGATGTCCAACGTGGCAGGAGCCCCTTAATCACACCTTTCTGGTTTTTTTTTTTTTTAATTGATGACCACCTAGTATGAAAATAAAGGAATCACTTTTTAAAAATTCTGGCTGCAGTAGGTCTTCATTGCAATGCACAGTCTTCTCTTGTTGTGGCTCTAGAGTGTGTGGTCTTAATATTTGCTGTGCACAGGCTCAGTAGCCCCAACTAAGCCCTGTGGTTATGTGAGAATCTCTGCCCAGGGATCAAACCTGTATCACCTACATGGGAAGGCAGAGTCTTCACCACTGGACCACCAGGGAAGTCCACACCTGCCTGTTCTTCAGTTGAGAAGAGTCAAGCTCCTCCCCTATACCCTAGTGATCAGGGCTGTGGCAGGGTTCACGGAGAACCTTTTCTCCACTCCTGCAGAGCGAGGAGGAGGAGGCCCTTTCCCTCAGAGCCTGTGGGCACAATGCCCATGTCCACCCCACTTCCCTTCTGGGGATGGCAGCTCTCCTTCCCGCCCTGAGAAGACCCTGGGGTAACATTGGTGGGATCCACCAGAACAGCACGGCAGGAGCTTTATTAACTGAGCCAGCATTTGATCTACGGCTCCTAAGTGGGGTGTGCTTTCTGAGCAAACGGGTTGACCACCTGCTAAAATGAAAGATCAGTAGGAATCAGTCTTAAAATATTCAGAAGCCTAAGGAACAACCCCAAATATCGCACAGTCATATCAAGATCCAGAAACATTCCTAGGCTTTCAGACCACACCAGGCCAGTCTCATCTCCTAGTGTCTGGTGGAAAGACTAGGATTCCTACAAGAACCATTCAGGACCCCCCTGCCCTGAGACCTCGGGCTTTAACCTAACACCGCAGGATAGAGACTGATTCAAGTTTTGCCTCTGGAATAGATGGTGAAGGCCAAATGGGCAGAAGTGCCCAGTTTTCCTTTCATGGAGAAGGATGTGGAATCTAGGGCTTAGGCACAAGGCAACAGCCCCATTCTGCCACAGTTTAAGCCCAAATCCTCACTATAGGCAGGTTGCCTTCAGAGAGGACTTCTCCAGGAGCCTGATCCTTCTGGTTATTTCAGGTTATGATATAGTCTTCAATTATGAAAGATACGGGGGTGAGGGAGATTTGATTTGTGTTAGAGTATCATGGGCTCAACGTTACTTGCAAAGACTCAAGTACTGAGTCATATCAGGGACATTTAGAAACTTTCTTGTTCCTCATTCACTGCTATAGAATTTTTAAAACTCTTGAGTAAACTGATATACAACATATATTCTGCCTTGGGCTCCTTCGGGTTGTCTAATATCACTTCATAGCAATAATAATCCTCTCTAAAAAATCACAGCAAATCTGAAGCCATCTGTATCTCTCGATCAAGGCCAAGAGTTGTACTTTCACCAACCGTGCTGGGAATGGAGGACTCAGTCAAAACTGGCACATCTACTTTTTTAAAAAAGGTTCTTTTGTGACCTGATTTTCCCCAAAACCCCTAGTTTTAGGGCTTTCATCACCACCAGGGACACAGAAACTCAAGAATGTACTTTCGGCCATGATAGTGCAACCACCTACCTTGGAGGTCCCTCTCACACTGGGACCTGCTATGACTCAGTTCTCAGGACAAAAGCAGGCTAACCCTGGGAGATGGTTTATTCCCCCTGACCATCGGGCCATAGGGAGTTTGGTTTTGTTACAGAGTTAAGAATTGGACACTTTAGTGCATTTACCAAAACTCAACTTATCTGGTGGTTCACGTTTAGAGCTCTACCTTACAGTATGCATGCTGAAGTGTTTGAGGGTGATCTGTACTGATATCTGTAACTTACTTCACATGCATCTCCCTTTATTTTTTAATATATATTTTTAAAAGTTTTACAGTGTTGTTGGTTTCTGCCATACAACAGAATGTTTTGTTTTCGGGAAAACAAAACCCGACCACCCCCATGACCAAACAAAACAACTTAACACCTTAAATCTCAACAGTTCTCATGTAGGGGTGACAACTCTGGAAGTCAGTTATCAGAACAGGGTAGGGACTTCAACAAAGATTTTTTTTTTTTTTTTTTGCATTTATAAATTTATTTATTTTAGTTGGGGACTAATTACTTTACAATATTGTAATAGTTTTTGCCATACATTGACATGAATCAGCCATGGGTTTACATGTGTTCCCCTTCCTGGACCCCCCACCCACCTCCCTCCCCGTCGAAGGTGAGGGTGGGACGTTCTGGGAGAATAGCATTGAAACATGTATATTATCATATGTGAAACAGAACACCATTCCATGTTCAATGCATGAGACAAGGGCTCATGGCCGGGGCAATGGGATGACCCAACAAAGATTTTTAAAAGACTTTTGATGAGGACCATTTTTAAAGTCTTGGTTGCATTTGTTACAATGTTGCTTCTGTTTTATATTTTAGCTTTTTGGCCCCGAGGCTTGTGGGATCTTAGATCCCCAACCAGGGATTGAACCCACAGCCCCTACACCGGAAGGCGAAGTTCTAACCACTGGACCTCTAGGGAAGTCCCAGGACTTTATTCCAAAAAGGTCATTCCCCTCATCCGTGGACCACCCTAAAAGTGCCCTCCAGTATTGGGTAGGAAGACATTGTGCTCACGAAGGAGCCACATTCCCAGAGCTGCCCTCTGATGGCTGGGGATCTGCTGGCAGGTGCCCACTTGTGCTCTTGCAAACAAGCTGCAGAGGGAGGTGTAGTCATTCCCCCAGATCCAGCCACAGGGATGCTCTCCGCTGGATGCCATGTCATCTGTGACCCAGACTAAGTGCCCACGGGGACCTTCTGCCCCCAAATACGTCTTGACTGAGTGCATCTTTCAGAAGCACAGCTAGTACCAGCCTTTCATGTGGTTTATCTGCCAGGCTTCCCTTCACGGTGACAAAGTCTTTGTGGTGCAGCTGGAAGACAGGCTACTGGCTCAGGTCTAACGACGCCACTTCTGAGAAAACGCTCCCAGACACCCTGTCTCAGAGGGAGAATAGCCCAGGACTTGGAGTTCATCACTTTTTGGTTTACTTTAAGCAGACAGTTGCCCACCTGGGACACAAGCTGACCAAGAGGCAACTGACCCACAGATCATCCAGTTTAGTGAATGCCTGGCCCTTGACACCAGCACTGCGTTTGGTTGTCTGTATTGTTGTTGTTTAGTTGCTGAGTCGTGTCCAACTCTTTTGCGACCCCACAGACTGTAGCCCACCAGGCTTCTCTGTCCATGGGATTTCCCAGGCAAGAATACTGGAGTAGGTTCCCATGCCCTCCCCTCCAGGGGAGCTTCCTGACTCAGAGATCAAACCTGCATCTCCTGCATCGGCAGGTGGGTTCTTTACCACTGAGCCACCTGGGAAGCCCAGTTGTCTGCACTGGTGGTGTACTAATCCTCAATTCAGGAACAGAGGAGATTTTCCCTCCCTCCTAAGAGGGTCTCGGTGTGGATGGTGGAACCAGGCTCCTTATCAGCAACGAGTCACTAACTCTAGTCAACCTCACTAGACAAGGACCAAGACCGACAGAAAATCTGCTCACAGGTAACTGAAGTCACCTCACCTGCATGGCACCAGGTGGAGGTGAGGCTCGGCAAGGGCCAGCCCGGTGAAGGGTCAAGGTCAGGGTCCTTCATTACACTTCAAGCTCAACTCAGTTCAGTTGCTCATTCATGTCCAACTCTTTGTGACCCCATGAACCGTAGCACGCCAGGCCTCCCATCCATCACCAACTCCCGGAGTCTACCCAAACCCATGTCCATCGAGTCAATGATGCCATCCAACCATCTCATCCTCTGTCGTCCCCTTCTCCTCCCACCTTCAATCTTTCCCAGCATTAGGGTCTTTTCAAATGAGTCAGCTCTTCGCATCAGGTGGCCAAAGTATTGGAGTTACAGCTTCAACATCAGTCCTTCCAATGAACACCCAGGAATGATCTCCTTTAGGATGGACTGGTTGGATCTCCTTGCAGTCCAAGGGACTCTGAAGAGTCTTCTCCAACACCACAGTTCAAAAGCATCAATTCTGCGGTGCTCAGCTTTCTTCACAGTCCAACTCTCACATCCATACATGACCACTGGAAAAACCACAGCCTTGACTAGACGGACCTTTGTTGGCAAAGTAATGTCTCTGCTTTTAAATATGCTATCTAGGTTGGTCATAACCTTCCTTTCAAGGAGTAAGCATCTTTTAATTTCCTGGCTGCAATCACCATCAGCAGTGATTTTGGAGCCCAAAAAAATGAAGTCTGACACTGTTTCCACTGTTTCCCCATCTATTTCCCATGAAGTGATGGGACCAGATGCCATGATCTTAGTTTTCTGAATGTTGAGCTTTAAGCCAACTTTTTCACTCTCCTCTTTTACTTTCATCAAGAGGCTCTTTAGTTCTTCTTCGCTTTCTGCCATAAGGGTGGTGTCATCTGCATATCTGAGGTTATTGATATTTCTCCCGGCAATCTTGATTCCAGCTTGTGTTTCTTCCAGCCCAGCGTTTCTCATGATGTACTCTGCATATAAGTTAAATAAGCAGGGTGACAATATACAGCCTTGACATACTCCTTTTCCTATTTGGAACCAGTCTGTTGTTCCATGTCCAGTTCTAACTGTTGCTTCCTGACCTGCATACAGGTTTCTCAAGAGACAGGTCAGATGGTCTGGTAGTCCCATCTCTTTCAGAATTTTCCACAGTTTATTGTGATCGACACAGTCAAAGGCTTTGGCATAGTCAATAAAGCAGAAATAGATGTTTTTCTGGAACTCTCTTGCTTTTTCGATGATCCAGCGGATGTTGGCAATTTGATCTCTGGTTCTTCTGCCTTTTCTAAAACCAGCTTGAACATCTGGAAGTTCACGGTTCACGTATTGCTGAAGCCTGGTTTGGTGAATTTTGAGCATTACCTTACTAGTGTGTGAGATGAGTGCAAATGTGCGGTAGTTTGAGCATTCTTTGATATTGCCTTTCTTTGGGATTGGAACGAAAACTGACCTTTTCCAGTCCTGTGGCCACTGCTGAGTTTTCCAAATTTGCTGGCGTATCGAGTGCAGCACTTTCACAGCATCATCTTTCAGGATTTGAAATAGCTCAACTGGAATCCCATCACCTCCACTAGTTTTGTTCGTAGTGATGCTTTCTAAGGCCCACTTGACTTCACATTCCAGGATGTCTGGCTCTAGGTGAGTGACCACACCATCACGATTATCTGGGTCGTGAAGATTTCTGTACAGTTCTTCTGTGTATTGTTGCCATCTCTTCTTAATATCTTCTGCTTCTGTTAGGTCCATACCATTTCTGTCCTTTATCGAGCCCATCTTTGCATGAAATGTTCCCTTGGTATCTCTAATTTTCTTGAAGAGATCTCTAGCCTTTCCCAATCTGTTGTTTTCCTCTATTTCTTTGCATTGATCACTGAGGAAGGCTTTCTTATCTCTCCTTGTTATTCTTTGGAACTCTGCATTCAAATAGGTATATCTTTCCTTTTCTCCTTTGCTTTTCACTTCTCTTCTTTTCACAGCTATTTATAAGACCTCTTCAGACAGCTATTTTGCTTTTTTGCATTTCTTTTTCTTGGAGATGGTCTTGCTCCCTGTCTCCTATACAGTGTCATGAACCTCCGTCCATAGTTCATCAGGCACTCTATCAGATCTCGTCCCTTAAATCTATTTCTCACGTCCACTGTATAATCATAAGGGATTTGATTTAGGTCATACCTGAATGGTCTAGTGGTTTTCTGTACTTTCTTCAATTTAAGTCTGAATTTGGCAATAAGGAGTTCATGACCTGAGCCGCAGTCAGCTCCTGGTCTTGTTTTTGCTGACTGCATAGAGCTTCTCCATCTTTGGCTGCAAAGAATATAATCAATCTCATTTTGGTGTTGACCATCTGGTCATGTCCATGTGTAGAGTCTTCTGGTGTTGTTGGAAGAGGGTGTTTGCTATGACCAGTGTGTTCTCTTGGCAAAACTCTATTAGCCTTTGCCCTGCTTCATTCTGTACTCCAAGGCCAAATTTGCCTGTTACTCCAGGTGTTTCCTGACTTCCTACTTTTGCATTCCAGTCCCCTATAATGAAAAGGACATGTGACCCCATGGACTATACAGTCCATGAAATTCTCCAGAATACTGGAGTAGGTAGCCTTTCCCTTTCTCCAGGGGCTCTTCCCACCTCTGGTCTTAGAAGCAGCCACTATTCCTTAATCCTATGAGCAGAGGCTGGAGCCAAGCTTTCTCCCAACAAATTCTGGTCTTTCTCGCTCGGGACTCTGGGATCCCCTGAGCATTCTTACCGACCTGACATTTAGACCTAATACCTATCAAGTGACGTTTTGGAAAGATTTTGCTTTTTATGCTCTTAACTCCTATATCCCGATGAGTCTCTCAGTAGAGAACGGAGGAATGAGGCTCATGGGAGAACGCTGGCGATGACAGCCACAGGACTTGTTCTCCATCTGAGCCTGCGCACACAGACCTCTGAATTAGGAGTTGCAGGCATCGCTGCCCCCGGGGAGTAATGAGCCTGTCCTCTGGGCACCTTGAGTCTCCCAGTGTCCACCACGGGGGCCACCGCGGCTCCCTAGTGCCCCACACGCCCACATCTAAGTGGCTCCTGCGCAGACATCGTGGGACAGTGTCAGGCCACCAGTGATGGGACCCTGCCCACTGCACAGTCTAACCTGATGAGCTTCTGAACACTGACACCTCATGTGCATCAATTGCAGCCATTCAAGGCTCAGTTTTATAACAGCTTTTAGTATTGTTACCTCTCTGAGAATTAGAAACCGTCACCCACCAACACAAACCCTTATTGTTTGGAACAGCTAAATGACTGGCAAAACCCTCAAGGGGACTTCTCTCAGCCATAATAGAGGGCAGGGTAGCTTGCAGAAGCTAGAGTGAGAAGCCAGGCTTGTGATCAATACAGGATGAGTTTAATGGCTTCTTCGAAAGAAGCACATAAGCGGTGAACTGTGGTATTTTTGTCACCATAAAGGGAGTTTAAAATGCAGCAGCATTTACAGCAGAATAGCAACAGCTAGGCAACACCCCACATTGTGAGTCTGCTCCCCAGGATGACGCTTAGAGGCATTTGCTAGTCCCATGCATCTTCATGTTCTCCACGAGGAGCGCTGACCTCGTCTGCATCTGAAATGCAGCTGATGGCTTTTGCGGCAGCGTTCGGGGGCTGCCTCGAGCAACCTAGTTAGCACTTCAAGGCCAGCTGACTTTCCGCTCCTGCACTCAGTAGTGGTTTAGTCCTTGTCCCCCAGCTTTGGGCCTCTGTCACACTGTGAGGGTGCCTGTGAGTGCCTCAGAAGCTCTTACCTACCCACCTTGTCTTACTAGTTAGGATGCCAGCATCAAAGCAGCCTAGAAAGCCTGTTTACTAGGATGGAAAGAAGTCAGGCTAGTACCAAGTTCACTTAAGGTATTTCCTAACATAGGAGGGGATATGCCCTGTGGCATATTAGACCCAAGCGTGGAAGCATGTCACGAGATGCTGGAAACTGGGGTTAGGGTCTCTTCCTCTTGGAACATGAATGCTGACCAGAGAAGTGATGCAACTGACAAGGATTGTTAAACCCCTGCCCGGGTTAAGGAAACAAAAGATTGGGTTCAGTTTAGTTCATGAACTGCCCCAGTCCTAGAGGGGACGGTTAAACTGGCACAAATTCAATTTCCACAGCTTGTACCTTATTGATAGCCTGGTACCCAGGTAGCACTTTGGCAACAGGAGGCAACATGCCCTATGCTTCACAAGTTAGTGCGTGTGGTCTGGTCTTAAGGAGTTTCTAGTGGACAGCTATGCTGAGAATGACCTTCGGCTACTTTTCAGCCCTCTCATTCCAGGAGCATTCAAGTCTGACCTAATTAATAAAGGGGTCTAAGGACCATAGCCTCCATTTTAGGCACCCACTGCCTAGAACAGGAGCCAGCATCCTGATCCCTGCCTGTCCTAGGTTCGCGTCCCTTCTTACCAATGCTGTGTGCTTCCCCACCTCCCCAAACGGCTGGCCCAGATGGCGAGGGAGTGGGCTGAGAGTCTGTGGCTCTCAGTTCAGGTCTGAGAAGCTGCTTAAGTCCTCCCCGAACCTCAAGAGGACTTGATGAAGTGGCCCCTAGAAGACAGTGCCCAGTGCTGGCCCCACTGCTTACGGAGGGAAAGCAGCCTGGATGTAGGAAGGCCTGCAGCTCAGCTTAGGGTCTCAGGTTCATCTCCTTACTCCTCCGCATTTTTGTTCTTTGACGTGTTGGTTCTAGTATGGTTAGACTGGCCTGATTCTTGTGGAAGGCAGACAGCGATAGCCCTAGCCCCTCAAAGTTTCTCAACTTCCAATTCCCAAGCTTTGCAGAGGCCCTGCCTTGGCTCTCACCCTAATGTTAGTTTCTGTGGAGATGTTGGGAAGAGAGAAGCTTTTGAAACCCTGCTGTTTCCTCTGAGGCTGTCATTAGGGGCCCAGCCAGCTCCTTCCTGTCCTGTTCTTCTGGATAAACTATCTGAGCTTCGCCTATAACACCCTGGACCAAGGACATGCTGTCCCCATCCTCTTTTAAGGAGAAAGGAAAAGCCTATAAACAGAAGAGGCTCTTTGCGCAAAGAGGCGGCTGCAGACAGCAGCGGTGGAGATGCCAAGATGGGCTTTTGTTGGTTGCAGCCTCTTTACACTTTAGCAGGAGAAAGAAAGAGGCAGGAGCATCTTCAGGAGAGAGAGCTGAACCCAGAGAAAGAGGTGAATTTGCAAGCTTGAAAACTGTTAAAGTGAGTGCAGAGAAAGAGAGAGTGAGCTGGGCAGTCAGACAAGAAGAGGAAATTTATTAGAGGGAAAAGAGAGGGTGACTGGCTCTTAAGGAGAACCAGCATCTTCCCTTTCTGACGGAGTCCTTCTTATACCCCACCAAAGAAAAATTCCCTGAGGCGATGGTCACGTAGTTGGAGGTCTGAAATCTGGTGGTGTCGCAGCTTTGAGAAGCTAGAGTGCCAGTGAGATAACAGGATGCCATTTGGGCAATTAGATCAGTCTCACAGATCACTGTGATTTTATTCTTCGTTTGCTAGGTCAACATAATGAGCCATCTTATCAATGAGACCCCACGTGGGCCCTGTCAAAAACAACCCCCAGCAACCCCCCCACGCCACCCGTCAGGGAGCAGCAGAGCCCCGGAGCAGCTCAGGGCGGTCAGGTGCCATCACCTGAGAGGGGGAGGGGGGGTGCAACCCTCCTCCTTATGCGCCCACGTTCTCCCTGCCCCCCACTCAGCCCGACTCCAGCCACCTGTGCCCGCAGCCCCTCACCTGCCCACGCCCCATCAGCCTCCTGTCAGGTTTGGGGTCTGAGGAGGGGCAGCTGGGGCCTCCAAGGGCCCAGTCTGTGAGCACAGCTAATTAGGACGGAGGCTAGACACTTACTCTGAAGAAGAAAGCCACTCATGGGCCTCCTTCCTGGCCTTGGGGGGCAGCCATGGGGGAGGGAACCTTGTTGCAGATGAGCTAAGGGTCCAGGTGGGGTGAACAGCTTGTTCCTGCTGCCTGTGACTGTCTCCATGTTAGCTCGAAAAGTCCTGTGTCCTGGGAGACTCCGCAGCCCTGGGCAGACCAGATGATGTGGTGACTTCCCCTGGGTTCTGGAGCAAAACTCCACCAGGCAGGGTGACTGGACTGGCCCCCCACAACTGGCAGGGGTTGGACTGGGGGCTGTAGGAAGTGTTCTGCTTTAATGAAATGTTTTTGTGTTTTTCCTTCACCACTTAGATTTATGAACAACCTCAGACCGCTCTCAACTCTGCCAGTTTAAACCCAAGAAGCCTTCCCTAATGCTCATAATTCAGGTTGTTTTAATTTTTGGTAGAAAAGGTTAAAAGTTTTGTCAGCTTTGTTAAATGCATATTTCTGTATATTATGAATAAACACCGATTTTGTATGGGGAGACTTTTTTTTAAAAGAAGTTTGATTATCCCCCTTTTGAGGTGTTAAATGTCAGGTTTTCAGCATTAGGATTCAGTCTACATGAAAGATGCTTGTTCTGATCCTAAAGTAGAATGTAAGAGGCTCAGTTTGTCAGTTCAGTTGCTCAGTCGTGTCCGACTCTTTGCGATCCCAGGGACTACAGCACGCCAGGCTTCCCTGTCCATCACCAACTCCCAGAGTTTGCTCAAACTCATGCCCATCAAGTCGGTGATGCTATCCAACCATCTCATCTTCTGTCATCCCCTTCTTCTCCTGCCTTTAATCTTTCCCAGCATCAGAGTCTTCTCCAATGTAAACGACTAGAGTTAGGAATTTGGAATTTTGACTCTGCAGTGGTTATAGGTTTCATTGTATTTGTCCTCAGGACCGGGAAATCCAGTGAGTTTAACAAATTAAATGGGTTTTATTTCATTGCTAGCTTTGAAGTGTTAAAACAAAGCATCTTGAAATGACTTCATTTGTAAAGTTTCACTTTAATGGATATGTATTGATTTTAGGGAACACATCTTAAATGTATGTATGTATACATACGAAGACTCTTATTGTTTATATGTAGTTAATTAAAACATTCCGGAATAAACACTATAAGGTGTTTGAATATGTTTAGTCTATATCCTAGGGGCCTTCAATTAACTTTGAAGTAACTTAAATGAGATTCTACACCTGGAGGAGACTACCAGATACCCCTCTGCTTCTAAGGGACATTAGAAGTAATTTCTCTTTGGTACAGTAAGCATCGGCCAAGCCATGTGGCTGCCTTGAAAGCTGCACAGATGCCAGTGCCTTGGGTGGACAGGGTCTAGGGACCCAGCAGCCCGTCAGCCCAGCACTTTCTCTTACACCCCAGATTAAGACCAACTTGTGGGGCTGCGAACATCCTTGAAGAGATGAAAGCTTTGACCTGTTCTTGTAGGTATCAGTGCATTTGCCCCGGAGGAACATTTTCACCCTGTTTTTGGAACGCTTGGGGACAAAGTGTAGGGAACTCTCTGAACTTATGGAAATACCTGACTGCAGGGGGCTTGACTGCTAGTGAATGCTTGTGTGTTTATCTGAATGGGCTCTAAGCCTCACCTTGGTTGTGATGCACATTCTGCTTGTAGGGTTATGGACGGGATAATACTTTCCACCTGCCTCTATTGCCTGATAATTGGTTAAAAACACAAAAACAACAAGTAACAGCTGTGGAGTGGTCCAATCACTTCCGGTCATTTTGCAATAACGTTTCTGAAGTCCTGTCCACCCCTCATGCCCCTACACACACACACTTGGGTGGCTTGGCTTTACCTGATTGGCAAAGGAGATATTTTCTAAAAATAGTTCTCTTGTTTTAAGAATTTTTTGGTGATGTGAACCATTTTTTAAAAGTCTTTATTGAATTTGTTACAATACTGCTTCTGTTTTATGTTTTGGTTTCTTGGCCCCAAGGCACGTGGAATTTTAGCTTCCTGACCAGGAACCAAACCCATGCCTCCTGCCTTGGAAGGCAAAATCTTAACCATTGGACTGCCAGGGAAGTCCCTGTAAATGGTTCTTTATAACCCTGTCTGCTGGGTAGCTTAACACCTGCGTCCACAGAATGAACAAACAGTTTAGGGCATCTCTGTTCTTTAAACCCATATTCTGTGCATTTGTTGAGCACCTCTGACATTCTGGGAAATGCCATCACTGCTGTGAATAGCAGTGAATCTAATCAACACAAAACCCAGTATTCATGGAACTTGAGTTTTAGTGGGAGCAGGTAGATAACAAGCAATGATACTTCTTGCATGTTGGATGGAGACTATAGCAGAAATCATCATGTCATGTGGATTGGTGGGGGTGGGGGGTACCATTTAAAATCAGGTTAAAAGGCAGAATTAAGCAAAGCCTGCAGGAGCCCCTGTGCCTGTCTAGGGGAGACTCATTTAATTGGTGGAGCTGTTTGTGCGAAGGCCCTCAGGTGGGACTGGGCCTGGTTTGTTCCAGAAACAACTGTGCAGTCAAACTTTCTAGATAGTGGGGAGGGGCTTAGGGAATGAGGCTAGGGAGATAATTGCCAGGGCACCTGGGCCCTTGAAAGATTTTGTCATAACTTTAGCTTTCCCTTTATGGGACTTGGAAAAGCCCTAAATGATTTAATCTGACTTATGTTCTCAGAGTATGTATGTACTTTACTGTAACTGTGGTTGTCAGCAGGTGCATAGACCCTGGAGCAGTAGAATCAGCTGACCTGGGAGTTTGTTGTTGTTATTTAGTCGCTCAGTTGTGTCTAACTCGGTGTGACCACATGGGCTGGAGCACACCAGGCTTCCCTGTCCTTCGCTGTCTCTCAGAGTTTACCTAAACTCAAGTCCATTGAGTTGGTGACACCATCCAACTATCTCATCCTCTGTCGTCCCCTTCTCCCACCTACAATCTTTCACAGCATCAGGGTCTTTTCCAATGAGTCAGCTCTTCGCATCAGGTGGCCAAAGTACTGGAGCTTCAGCATCAGTCCTTCCAATGAGTATTCAGGGTTGATTTCCTTTAGGGAGTTTTTTAGGCGGGCACATTCCAAGCCCCCACCCCAGACCTCATGAATCAGGAGCAGCAGCAGCAAACTGGGTTTCACCAAGCTCTCCAGGGAGGAGATGAACTACAGACTGCCCAGTTATGTTTGAATACAATTGATAAACAGTGAAAACATTTTTAGTATAACAAAGTCCCATGCAATATTGCATACTTACATGAAAAAAGTGCTTATCTAAAATTCAAATAGTTAAATTTGAATTTAGTTAAATTTGACTAGGCATCCTGTACTTTCACTTGCTCAGCCTGTTAACCCTACCTCTGGATGATCCTGATGCACACTGAAGTTTGAGAACCACTGTTCTAGAAGCTACTGATGACCCACCCAGGTGTCCTTTACCTGGCCAGGGTAACCACCCTGCCTCTGGGAATGCTGATGGCTTTGAAGGTGGAGGAAGAAGCCACAAGCCAAGGAATGTGGATGTCCTTTGGGAACTGAAAGAGGCTAGGACACAGATTTATAGATTCACCCCCAAAGCCTTGAGATTACAGTGCTGTGGCTGAGAGCCAAGGAATGTGGGCAGCTTCTAGAAACTGGACAAATTAAGGGAACAGATTCTTGCCTAGAGCCTACAGAAAGAAGGCACATTAGGACTTCTGACTCCAGAACTGTAAGAGCATCAATTTGTATTGTTTTAAGCCATTGTTTTAAGCCACGACGTTTGGAGTAACGTGTTATAATAGGAAGCAGAGCCAGGAGAAAACCCTCTCAGAGTGGCTCTTCCCATCTGAGGGGAAGATGGGGAAGATGAAGCAAGGACACAGGTTCAGGACTGCCTTCTGCCCTGCTGCCCCTGGACCTTGTCGGAGGGAAGAGCCTCCCTGTTCTCTTCTGATCCCAGAGGCGACCCACCCCGCCAACAGCTGGCTGGTTAAACTGCAGCCCTTGCCTGACCCAGAAGCTCTCCTGGGTTCTCTGGTTTTGTGGTATCTCAGTTCCCTCTGGAGGGACCCTGATCATGATCTGCTCTGTTGTCTTCTGGGTTGATTTCAGGTTTCTAAGTGGACACCTTGCAGTTTGACCATCCCCTGTGTTTGTAACACACGTTATTTCTGCCTCAGGTACTATGGAGCTGAACTGCTTCACCGCAGAAGAATTCATCTTTAGAAAAGCAGCCAGAATACTAATTATCACTAATTTCCCAGGAGGATTGTCTGCAAAATTATCTAAGAGGAACTGATCTCCTTCAACACACCATTTCCTCAAGTTTCCTTAGCTACATAGCACAGAGGCACATTTTAAAGGCTGTTGTTTCTCACTATTCTGGGATGACAGTGACAAAGGAGTCTTTTTTTTTTTTTTTTATAAATTTATTTATTTTAGTTGGGGGCTAATTACTTTACAATATTGTAATAGTTTTTGCCATACATTGACATGAATCAGCCATGGGTTTACATGTGTTCCCCTTCCCGGACCCCCCACCCACCTCCCTCCCCATCCCATCCTTCTGGATCATCCCATTGCCCCGGCCCTGAGCCCTTGTCACATGCATCGAACATGGAATGGTGCTCTGTTTCACATATGACAATACACATGTCTCAGTGCCATTCTCCCAGAACGTCCCACCCTCACCTTCTCCCTCAGAGTCCATAAAATTGTTCCATGCATCTGTGTCTCTTATTCTGTCTCGCTTATAGGGTTATCGTTACCATCTTTCAAATTCCATATATATGCATTAGTATACTGTATTGTTGTTTTTCTTTCTGGCTTACTTCACTCTGTATAATGGGCTCCAGTTTCATCCATCTCAGTAGAACCGATTCAAATGTATTTTTTTTAATGGCTGAGTAATATTCCATTGTGTATATGTACCACAGCTTCCTTATCCATTCGTCTGCTGATGGACATCTAGGTTGCTTCCATGTCCTGGCTATTGTAAACAGTGCTGCGATGAACATTGGGGTACACGCGTCTCTTTCAATTCTGGTTTCCTCGGTGTATATGCCCAGCAGTGGGATTGCTGGGTCATATGGCAGTTCTATTCCCAGTTTTTTAAGGAATCTCCACACTGTTCTCCATAGTGGCTGTACTAGTTTGCATTCCCACCAACAGTGTAAGAGGGTTCTCTTTTCTCCACACCCTCTCCAGCATTTACTGCTTGTAGACTTTTGGATAGCAGCCATTCTGACTGGTGTGAAATGATACCTCATTGTGGTTTTGATTTGCATTTCTCTAATAATGAGTGATGTTGAGCATCTTTTCATGTGTTTGTTAGCCATCTGTATGTCTTCTTTGGAGAAATGTCTGTTTAGTTCTTTGGCCCATTTTTTGATCGGGTCGTTTATTTTTCGGGAATACAGCTGCAGAAGTTGCTTGTATATTTTTGAGATTAATTGTTTGTCTGTTGCTTCATTTGCTATTATTTTCTCCCATTCTGAAGGCTGTCTTTTCACCTTGTTTATAGTTTCCTTTGTTGTGCAAAAGCTTTTAATTTTAATTAGGTCCCATTTGTTTATTTTTGCTTTTATTTCCAATATTCTGGGAGGTGGGTCATGGAGGATCCTGCTGTGATTTATGTCGGAGAGTGTTTTGCCTATGTTTTCCTCTAGGAGTTTTATTGTTTCCGGTCTTACGTTTAGATCTTTAATCCATTTTGAGTTTATTTTTGTGTACGGTGTTAGGAAGTGTTCTAGTTTCATTCTTTTACAAGTGGTTGACCAGTTTTCCCAGCACCACTTGTTAAAGAGATTGTCTTGTGTACGGTGTTAGGAAGTGTTCTAGTTTCATTCTTTTACAAGTGGTTGACCAGTTTTCCCAGCACCACTTGTTAAAGAGGTTGTCTTTTCTCCATTGTATATTCTTGCCTCCTTTGTCGAAGATAAGGTGTCCATATGTGCGTGGGTTTATCTCTGGGCTTTCTATTTTGTTCCATTGATCTATATTTCTATCTTTGTGCCAGTACCATACTGTCTTGATGACTGTGGCTTTGTAGTAGAGACTGAAGTCAGGCAGGTTGATTCCTCCAGTTCCATTCTTCTTCCTCAAGATTGCTTTGGCTATTCGAGGTTTCTTATATTTCCATACAAATTGTGAGATGATTTGTTCTAGTTCTGTGAAAAATACCATTGGTAGCTTGATAGGGATTGCATTGAATCTGTAGATTGCTTTGGGTAGAATACTCATTTTCACTATATTAATTCTTCCAATCCATGAACACGGTATATTTCTCCATCTGTTTGTGTCCTCTTTGATTTCTTTCATCAGTGTTTTATAGTTTTCTATATATAAGTCTTTTGTTTCTTTAGGTAGATATATTCCTAAGTATTTTATTCTTTTTGATGCAATGGTGAATGGTATTGTTTCCTTAATTTCTCTTTCTGTTTTCTCATTATTGGAGTATAGGAATGCAAGGGATTTCTGTGTGTTAATTTTATATCCTGCAACTTTACTATATTCATTGATCAACTCTAGTAATTCTCTAGAACACTTCCTAACACCGTACACAAAAATAAACTCAAAATGGATTAAAGATCTAAACGTAAGACCAGAAACAATAAAACTCCTAGAGGAAAACATAGGCAAAACACTCTCCGACATAAATCACAGCAGGATCCTCCATGACCCACCTCCCAGAATATTGGAAATAAAAGCAAAAATAAACAAATGGGACCTAATTAAAATTAAAAGCTTTTGCACAACAAAGGAAACTATAAACAAGGTGAAAAGACAGCCTTCAGAATGGGAGAAAATAATAGCAAATGAAGCAACAGACAAACAATTAATCTCAAAAATATACAAGCAACTTCTGCAGCTGAATTCCCGAAAAATAAATGACCCAATCAAAAAATGGGCCAAAGAACTAAACAGACATTTCTCCAAAGAAGACATACAGATGGCTAACAAACACATGAAAAGATGCTCAACATCACTCATTATTAGAGAAATGCAAATCAAAACCACAATGAGGTATCATTTCACACCAGTCAGAATGGCTGCTATCCAAAAGTCTACAAGCAATAAATGCTGGAGAGGGTGTGGAGAAAAGGGAACCCTCTTACACTGTTGGTGGGAATGCAAACTAGTACAGCCACTATGGAGAACAGTGTGGAGATTCCTTAAAAAACTGGGAATAGAACTGCCATATGACCCAGCAATCCCACTGCTGGGCATATACACCGAGGAAACCAGAATTGAAAGAGACGCGTGTACCCCAATGTTCATCGCAGCACTGTTTACAATAGCCAGGACATGGAAGCAACCTAGATGTCCATCAGCAGATGAATGGATAAGGAAGCTGTGGTACATATACACAATGGAATATTACTCAGCCATTAAAAAAAATACATTTGAACCGGTTCTACTGAGATGGATGAAACTGGAGCCCATTATACAGAGTGAAGTAAGCCAGAAAGAAAAACAACAATACAGTATACTAATGCATATATATGGAATCTGAAAGATGGTAACGATAACCCTATATGCGGGACAGAATGAGAGACACAGATGCATGGAACAATTTTATGGACTCTGAGGGAGAAGGTGAGGGTGGGACGTTCTGGGAGAATGGCATTGAGACATGTGTATTGTCATATGTGAAACAGAGCACCATTCCATGTTCGATGCATGTGACAAGGGCTCGGGGCCGGGGCAGTGGGATGATCCAGAGGGATGGGAGGGGGAGGGAGGTGGGTGGGGGGTTCGGGAAGGGGAACACATGTAAACCCATGGCTGATTCTTGTCAATGTATGGCAAAAACTATTGTAAAGTAATTAGCCCCCAAGTAAAATAAATAAATTTATAAAAAAAAAAAAAAAAAAGAGATTGTCTTTTCTCCATTGTATATTCTGGCCTCCTTTGTCGAAGATAAGGTGTCCATATGTGCGTGGGTTTATCTCTGGGCTTTCTATTTTGTTCCATTGATCTATATTTCTATCTTTGTGCCAATACCATACTGTCTTGATGACTGTGGCTTTGTAGTAGAGCCTGAAGTCAGGCAGCTTGATTCCTCCAGTTCCATTCTTCTTCCTCAAGATTGCTTTGGCTATTCGAGGTTTCTTATATTTCCATACAAATTGTGAGATGATTTGTTCTAGTTCTGTGAAAAATACCATTGGTAGCTTGATAGGGATTGCATTGAATCTGTAGATTGCTTTGGGTAGAATACTCATTTTCACTATATTAATTCTTCCAATCCATGAACACGGTATATTTCTCCATCTGTTTGTGTCCTCTTTGATTTCTTTCATCAGTGTTTTATAGTTTTCTATATATAAGTCTTTTGTTTCTTTAGGTAGATATATTCCTAAGTATTTTATTCTTTTTGATGCAGTGGTGAATGGTATTGTTTCCTTAATTTCTCTTTCTGTTTTCTCAATATTGGAGTATAGGAATGCAAGGGATTTCTGTGTGTTAATTTTATATCCTGCAACTTTACTATATTCATTGATCAACTCTAGTAATTTTCTAGTAGAGTCTTTAGGGTTTTCTATGTAGAGGATCATGTCATCTGCAAACAGTGAGAGTTTTACTTCTTCTTTTCCTATCTGTATTCCTTTTATTTCTTTTTCAGCTCTGATTGCTGTGGCCAAAACTTCCAAAACTATGTTGAATAGTAGTGGTGAAAGTGGGCACCCTTGCCTTGTTCCTGACTTTAGGGGAAATGCTTTCAATTTTTCACCATTGAGGATAATGTTTGCTGTGGGTTTGTCATATATAGCTTTTATTATGTTGAGATATGTTCCTTCTATTCCTGCTTTCTGGAGGGTTTTAATCATAAATGGATGCTGAATTTTGTCAAAGGCTTTTTCTGCATCTATTGAGATAACCATATGGTTTTTTTCTTTCAATTTGTTAATGTGGTGTATTACATTGATTGATTTGCGGATGTTAAAAAAACCTTGCATTCCTGGGATAAAGCCCACTTGGTCATGATGTATGATCTTTTTAATATGATGTTGGATTCTGTTTGCTAGAATTTTATTAAGGATTTTTGCATCCATGTTCATCAGTGATATTGGCCTGTAGTTTTCCTTTTTTGTGACATCTTTGTCTGGTTTTGGAATTAGGGTGATGGTGGCCTCATAGAATGAGTTTGGAAGTTTACCATCTTCTGCAATTTTCTGGAAGAGTTTGAGTAGGATAGGTGTTAGCTCTTCTCTAAATTTTTGGTAGAATTCCGCTGTGAAGCCGTCTGGTCCTGGGCTTTTGTTTGCTGGAAGATTTCTGATTACAGTTTCGATTTCTGTGCTTGTGATGGGTCTGTTAAGATCTTCTATTTCTTCCTGGTTCAGTTTTGGAAAGTTATACTTTTCTAAGAATTTGTCCATTTCTTCCAAGTTGTCCATTTTATTGGCATATAGCTGTTGGTAGTAGTCTCTTATGATCCTTTGTATTTCTGTGGAGTCTGTTGTGATCTCTCCATTTTCATTTCTAATTTTGTTGATCTGATTCTTCTCCCTTTGTTTCTTGATGAGTCTGGCTAATGGCTTATCAATTTTGTTTATCTTCTCGAAAAACCAGCTTTTAGTTTTGTTGATTTTTGCTATGGTCTCTTTTGTTTCTTTTGCATTTATTTCTGCCCTAATTTTTAAGATTTCTTTCCTTCTACTGACCCTGGGGTTTTTCATTTCTTCCTTCTCTAGTTGCTTTAGGTGTAGAGTTAGTTGATTTATTTGATTTTTTTCTTGTTTCTTGAGGTACGCCTGTATTGCTATGAACCTTCCCCTTAGTATTGCTTTTACAGTGTCCCATAGGTTTTGGGTTGTTGTGCTTTCATTTTCATTCGTTTCTATGCATAATTTTATTTCTTTTTTGATTTCTTCTGTGATTTGTTGGTTATTCAGAAGCGTGTTGTTTAGCCTCCATATGTTGGAACTTTTAATAGTTTTTTTCCTGTAATTGAGGTCTAATCTTACTGCATTGTGGTCAGAGAAGATGGCTGGGATGATTTCAATTTTTTTGAATTTACCAAGGCTAGATTTATGGCCCAGGATGTGATCTATCCTGGAGAAAGTTCCATGTGCACTTGAGAAAAAGGTAAAATTGATTGTTTTGGGGTGGAAACTCCTGTAAATATCAATTAAATCTAATTTGTCTATTGTATCATTTAAAGTTTGTGTTTCCTTGTTAATTTTCTGTTTAGTTGATCTATCCATATGCGTGAGTGGAGTATTAAAGTCTCCCACTATTATTGTGTTATTGTTAATTTCCCCTTTCATACTTGTTAGTATTTGCCTTATATATTGTGGTGCTCCTATGTTGGGTGCATATATATTTATGATTGTTACGTCTTCTTCTTGAATTGATCCTTTGATCTTTATGTAGTGTCCTTCTTTGTCCCTTTTCACATCCTTTATTTTAAAGTCTATTTTATCTGAAATGAGTATTGCGACTCCTGCTTTCTTTTGGTCTCCGTTTGCATGGAATATATTTTTCCATCCTTTCACTTTCAGCCTGTGTGTGTCCCTAGTTTTGAGGTGGGTCTCTTGTAGACAGCATATATAGGGGTCTTGTTTTTGTATCCATTCAGCAACCCTTTGTCTTTTGGTTGGGGCATTCAACCCATTTACATTTAAGGTAATTATTGATAAGTATGATCCCGTTGCCATTTACTTTGTTGTTTTGAGTTCGTGTTGAAACATCCTTTCTGTGTTTCCTGTTTAGAGAAGATCCTTTAGCATTTGCTGGAGAGCTGGTTTGGTGGTGCTGAATTCCCTCAGCTCTTGCTTGTCTGTAAAGCTTTTGAATTCTCCTTCATATCTGAATGAGATCCTTGCTGGGTACAGTAATCTGGGTTGTAGATTATTCTCTTCCATTACTTTAAGTATGTCCTGCCATTCCCTTCTAGCCTGAAGGGTTTCTATTGAAAGATCAGCTGTTATCCTTATGGGGATCCCCTTGTGTGTTATTTGTTGTTTTTCCCTTGCTGCTTTTAATATTTGTTCTTTGTGTTTGATCTTTGTTAATTTGATTAATATGTGTCTTGGGGTGTTTCGCCTTGGGTTTATCCTGTTTGGAACTCTCTGGGTTTCTTGGACTTCTGTGACTATTTCTTTCCTCAATTTAGGGAAATTCTCAACTATTATCTCCTCGAGTATTTTTTCATGGCCTTTCCTTTTATCTTCTTCTTCTGGGACTCCTATGATTCGAATGTTGGGGCGTTTCATATTGTCCCAGAGGTCCCGGAGGTTTTCCTCATTTCTTTTGATTCTTTTTTCTTTTTTCCTCTCTGCTTCGTTTATTTCCATCATTCTATCTTCTACCTCACTTATCCTATCTTCTGCCTCCGTTATTCTACTGTTGGTTCCCTCCAGAGTGTCTTTTATCTCCTTTATTTCATTATTCATTCTATATTGATTCCTTTTTATTTCTTCTAAGTCCTTGATAAACATTTCTTGCATCTTCTCAATCTTTGTCTCCAGGCTATTTATCTGTAACTCCATTTTGCTTTCAAGATTTTGGATCATTTTTATTATCCTTATTCTAAATTCTTTTTCAGATAGATTCCCTATCTCCTCCTCTTTTGTTTGGCTTTGTGGGCATTTCTCATTTTCCTTTACTTGCTGAGTATTTCTCTGCCTTTTCATCTTGTTTAGATTGCTGTGTTAGGCGTGGCCCTTCTGTATTCTGGTAGTATGAAGTTCCTCTTTGTTGTGGAGGTTCCTCACTGCGGTTGGGGTTGGACAGGTGGCTTGTCAAGGTTTCCTGGTTGGGGGAGCTTGTGTCGGTGTTCTGGTGGGTGGAGCTGGATTTCTGCTCTCTAGAGTGTAATGGAGTGACCAGTATTAATTTTTGAGATGTCTATGGATTTGGTGTGCCTCTGGGCAGCCTGTATATTGATGCTCAGGTCTATGTTCCTGCGTTGCTGGAGAATTTGTGTGGTATGTCTTGCTCTGGAACTTATTGTCTCTTGGGTGGAGCTTGGTTTCAGTGAATTTATGGAAGCTATTGGATGGTCTCTTATTAATTAATGTTTCCCCTGGCTTTCAGTCTTATTCTTGCAGTAGCCTCAAGACTTCTCCTTCCATACAGCCTCAATAATAAAACTTTTAGGTTAATGGTGAAAAGATTCTCCACAGTGAGGGATACCCAGAAAGGTTCACTGAGTTACATGGAGAGATGAGGTGGGGGGGGTGGGTTGAGGTGACCAGGAGGGGAAGAGGGGAATTCAAATGTGGAGAGAGCAATCTAGCCAGTAAGCACTTCCTTCTGTGCTTTCCACAGTTTGGAACCCTCAGAGTGATTCACAGAGATACATAGAGAGGGGGGAGGAAGGTAATAGAGGTGAGCATGAGTAGAAAGGGAGGAATTAAGAGGGGAGAGAGAGATCTGGGCAGTATCCTGTTCCTGAAGTGTTCTCCGGTACCCAGAACACCCTCAGAGATTCACAGAATTGGGTTGAGAAGAGAAGGAGGAGGGTGGGAGATAGAGGTTCCCTGGGGGAGAAGAAAGAGCATCAATAGGGGGAGAGAGTGATCAGGCCAGTGATCACACTCCTGAGTAAAAATGGGTCCTAAAGATTGGGTTCTTAAATGTACAAAGTTGATATCAAATATGTAAAACAAAGATTAAAAATCTAGAGTAGAGGTTAGACTCTTATAAAACTTACAATCTAAAAAAAAAGAAAAAAGGAAACAGTGTAAAAAGAAAAAAAACAGTAAAACCGTAAAAAAAGAAACAGTAAAAAAATGTAGAACAGGAAAAAAAACATTAAAAAAAAGAAAACACAAAAGGTATAAGATATATGTATGTAGTTTGCTTCAAAAATAGGGGTTTTTTTTTTTTTTGCAAGTTAATAGTGGGTTATGAAAATGAAAGTTAAAGGTGTAATAGAGGACTTGAAGAAAAAGGAAAGAAGAGAAAAAAAAATTTTTTTTTAATTTAAAAAAAAATTAAAAAAAATAATAATAATAATAGTAAAAAATATATATATCCCGGACTTTCTCTGGAGCTGTTGTGAGCAGTGTGGGATCTGCTCAGTTTTAGATAGATCCTTATTCCTGCTTATACTTTTCAAGATCTATAGGTCCTTTTTAATGCAGTCGGTATTAACTACAGGGATCTTAATCTGTTGGCCTGTCTCTTCCAAAGCGCTTCCCTCTGTTTATTTGGCTTCTGTTTGGAGATCTCTTCAGTATCTAATTTCCGCCCTGCAACAAAGCGGTGGAGGTGATCTCTTTAGGTTCGCTTGTTCAATCGTGCTGTGGGGAGGAAGGAACACTGCAATTCTGGCGTGTGTGTGGTAAGCTCGCAGTGTCTCGGCCGCACTGGGTTCGCCTCCGCTCACGGCGTGTGTGCTTTCCCCGTCTACCCTGCTCAGGCTTCAGGTTACTCGGCCGGGGAGCGGGCCCTGAGCTGCGTGCACTTCCCAGGTCTAAGCCGCTCAGGTTCAGGCTCCCGGTTACTCCACAAAGGCGCAGACTCGGTTTCGCCCGCGGCTTGTGCCGTTCCCGGTCGGCGCTGCCCAGGCGGCCAGAAGTTTGGCGAGGGCGCTGTCCCCTGTTGGGGCGGTGCGGCTTATCACCACCCTGGTCCCCGCCTCGGTTTACGGGCGCGCCCGGCTCCGGTGTGCTTTGTGTCGGTTCTGGGGAGCTGGTCTCTGGCTGCGACCCTCCCGGCGGCTGTCGACCCTCCGGGATCTCAGGCAGTCTTTGCTTAGAAACTGAGAGCCTGTTTGCAGTTTGGTAGGGGGTGCCCTCTCTGGAGCCGAGTTTGCCCCTTTCCGGCTCTGGCGGGCCCCGCCTGCCCGCTGTGTCCGGCGGGGGATGGGGCGGTCCGCAGCCGGCTAGCTCTCCTCTGGTATCGCTCAGTCCTTTGTTCTGTGAGCGGGCCGGCAGTGCCTTAGAGTTGGGCTTTTCGCGGGATAGTTCTCTCTCTCTCGCTGTCCCACAGTTTAGGTTACTATCTCACGTTAGCTCCCTTAGATCGCCCTCGGGGCACTCGGGCCCGGTCCTTACCCTAGGCAATGCCGCCCGCTCCTCTCCGTTCAGCCCCCACTTGCTGGTGGCGGATGATGCGAGCGTCTGGGGTTCTTTGCTGGGAGTTGCTTTAGGCACGTAATCTGTGGATTTTATTTATTTTTTCCCTCCCAGTTACGTTGCCCTCCGAGATAAAAAATCCTCCCCCACACCCGCCGGTGAGAGGGTTTCCTGGTGCTTGGAAATTCCTCCTCTTTTACGACTCCCTCCCCGGGACGGGTCTCCGTCCCTAACTCTTTTGTCTCTCTTTTTATCTTTTATAATTTCTCCTACCTCTTTTGAAGATAATGCGCAGTTTTTGTGAAAGCCTGACGTCCTCAGCCAGCCTTCAGAAGTAGTTTTGTGAAGTTTGGTCAGCGTTCAGATGTTCTTTCGATAAATTTGTAGAGGAGAGAGTGGTCTCTCCGTCCTATTCCTCCGCCATCTTAGCCCCGCCTCGACAAAGGAGTCTTGATTTGGAGTCTGTGCAGAATTCATTGCATGGAAATGTGGTGTAATAGGGAGGAAGGAAGACTGGAGAACCAAGAGGTCTCAGCTGGAACTCTGCATTCCTCAGATGCACCCGCGTGGATTGAACTCATCCAAGCCACACTTTTCTCATCGGTGAACAAGGAGTTCTCAGAATGCCCTCTTTCCCCCACTCCCTCCATGTCAGGAATGGGCATGCCCGGCTCAGACCTCCCTTCAGGAGAGAGCCCGCCCTGGGGAGTGTATGAGCGGGTGGCCCCCGGCTTCCACATCTTTGGGACCTGCTCTCCCAGCAGCACCCAGTGATGCAGAGCGCAGTGGGAACACTGGGGCTGGGGCGTTTTTGTCCAGTGCAGTCTCCTTTCACGACTGGTCTTTGCTCTGCTCTACTCTGATGGCCTGAGTGTGAATTGATGTGAATTTTCAAGACTATGCTGTGGTCACCTATTTTTGTTTTTTTCCTAAATACTCAAGTAATAATGTTTATTAAATCAATAAGAACTTTTAAAAAATATTGAAGTACAGTTGATTTATACTGTCATGTAACTGTGGTCACTTTGTAACCAATCTCTTCGCTTCTCTTGCATCCCTCGATTTTTTTTTTTTTTTTTTTTGATGAGGACCATTTTGAAAGTCTTCATTGAATTTGTTAAAATAGTGTTTCTGTTTTACGTGTTTTGGCTTTCTGGCTGTGACTAGGGATTGAACCTGGATCCCTGCATTAGAAGGTGAAGTCCTAACCACTGCACCACCATGGAAGTCCCTTGTATTCCTTCTGAGGGTCTGTTTTCTGAAGGGCCTGGACAGTTGGACCTACAGATGGAAAAATGCATACTTCATCAGTGTACAAATCAGTAAGTATTCATATGTTGAATACCTCCATGTAAGCAGCACACAGGTCAACAGAAAAACTATCAGAGGACAGACAAGTCCTCTTGTATCTTCTGAGAGTCTCTATCCCCACCTAACAGTAACTACCATCTGACTTTTGACAGCATAATCTTAGTAATGAAGCCTACGAAAGACATTATAAGAAAAAAAAAAATAGTGGCTACTGTTTCTCATGAATATAAATGCAAAATCCTTTAACAAACACTAGCAAACTGATCCAGCAATATAGCTACTTGTAGCCAATAATATATCTGGAACCTTGACATCTCTTGAAACTCTTCTTTTGTTATAAGTAAAATTTGAAAATGTCATCATGGACTTCAAGCATTTTCTCACCCAGTGTTATTTCTTCTCTTCCTGACTTTTCCACTCTGCTGGAAATTTGGTCTCTAGGTATCCATGAATTTGAGGAAAGCTTCTTGTCAACTTGGCTAGGTTGGACAAGTCATCAGTTACTCAATAACAACATTAACCTAGATGCTTCTGTAAATGAATTTTCCAGATATGGTAAAAGTTCATACTTAGCTGACTTTAAATTAGGGGAATTCTTTGACTGGGCCTCAGTTAATCAGTTGGAATATCTTTTATGCTTTTCCTGCAGAGGGAGAGAGGCTCCTGCCTTTGGACCATAAGTCCATTGGTTTCTTGTATGTTCTGCTCTTCCCTTCTTGATGGCCTTTCCTACACCCTTCAGACTTGCATGACCACCTCCTGCAGTTGTGTAATCCAATAAATCAGTCCCAGTCACCCCCTCCATCCCCATTCCCTCCTACACACACACACATACACACAGTCTATTTCACACACAGGGTCTATTTCTCTAATCGAGCCTTGATTGATACAATTACTCTGTTGCTGTTACCAAATCAATTACTCTACTTTCAATTTTCTCAAAGCTTTTGAGCAGATGCTCTTCTGTTAGAAAAAGTTATCCTCTGGGTTGTTGATTTAACAATGTGGAGTTGTGGAAAGCACTGTTGTCAAGAGACAGAAGTTCCCATGGTCACTTCAATTCTTCAGACCTGTCTTTCCTTGTGGGCAGCATCAGTGTTGGCTTAACCATCCCTGGGCCAGAGCCCTCGAGAAGACAGAAGTGGGGAATGAGATGCAGTTTTGCCACGTCACTTGCTTGGTTCAAGGTAACTCTTTTCTTTCATGACCTCTTTCATCCATCATGTCAGTCTGTCCCAAGCCAAAAAAAAAAAATCTATTCTTAAAATGATGAGTGTAACATGGACTGGTTTAAGGATGGTAACTGTGCATCAGTGGATGGTAATAAATGATACATTTAATGCAATTGATGTCAAAGTTATAGATCCTCTTATTTCATACTTTGTATTCACTTCACCTGCTCAGAGTCTCCAGAACATGACTAATGACCCTTTGACAGTTTAAGTGTCTAACCTTTATTTGCTGAATGAGATTACATAAAGAATCTTAGGGACAATTTAAGGGACAAAGCACTGAAATTTTCAACTACAGTTGGTGACCCAGGAAAATGACAAGGTCGCCACTCTCCTCTCCAGTCCTGCTTGACTACCTAGAACTCCAGAATCTTTTTCCCATCTGGGATTTGGCTCCAGCTGTTCCTTCTGGTGGTGCATCCTTTCCTTCCAACCCCACGAGTGTGACTTTAAGCAAGTTAACCACATTTCCTGGCCCCAGACCACTCCTCTGTGAGATGCAAGGAGAAGACAGATGATCCTTGAGGTGTCTTCATTCCAGCTGGGAAACCGTCTGAGCATGAAATTTAAGTATGAATTTTCAGCATCACCTTTCTTTGCAAGATGGAAAACAGAGGGATGAGAGAATGGCTCTGGCTCATTATTTGCAAATGAGGGATTGGGAAGATTGATGTATTTGCCCAGAAGAAAAATAAACTTGAATGTAAGGTCTGTAAAGTGTACCCTTCATGAAATTGTGAATTTTTCAAGAGGAAGAAGCGACATACTCTCGGGGTTATTGCTTGACTTGAGGCAGAGAAGGTATTTGTAGTCCCTGCCAGAACTTGGAAAAGCAGTGAGACAGGAGCCAGTGTCCTGCCTGCACCATCCAAGACATGCACATTGGCCTCCCCAGGCTCCCTGCAGCCGTGGCCTTCCTGTTCCCTCTCCTTGCCATCTGGGTCAACCTGCTCGCCCTGCGTTTGACTCTCCATCCTGCAGTTATTCCCTTAGTCCTGCTGGCTCACATTCTTCTTGTTCAGGCCAAGGGAAGGCTGTCTTTTGCCAAGAACCCCAGAAGTCATGGCATAGGGAGTAAGTAAAATGCCAGCTGAGGCTGCAGAGATGTATAAATGGATTTAGATTCAACCAATATTTATCACATGCTCACTGGGTGCCAGCCCTCTGCCAGAGCTTTTACTTTATTTTTAAAATACTTTTTTACTTATTTATTTGGCTCTACTGGGTCTTAGTTGCTGCATGCAGGATCTTTGATCTTAGTTCCAGCATATGAACTCTTGTGGCATGTGGGATCTAGTTCCCTGACAAGGGATTGAACCTGGGCCACCTGCATTGAGAGCAAGGAGTCTTAGCCACTGGACCACCAGTGAAGTCCCTGCCAGAGCTTTTAAACCCATTCTGTCACAACAACCCTGTGGTTAAATGTAGTGGGCTGAATGGTGATCACCCCCCGCCCCCTGCAATTACAACCACATACTAATCCCCTGAAACTGAACATCTTATTTGGAGAATGATCTTTGCAGATATAATTAAGTTTAGCCTCTTGGGTTATGCGATCACCTGGATTATCCAGTTCAGTTTAGTCACTTAGTCATGTCCGACTCTTTGCGATTATCCAAGTGGGCCCTAAATCCAATGTGAAGTGTCCTCCTGAGAGCAAAGCAGAGGGAGAGTTGACACACAGAATAGAGGAGGAGGCCAGATGACCAATGAGGCAGAGACTCAAGGGCTGCAGCCACCAGCTCAGGCATGCCTGGAGCCACCAGAAGCTGGAAGAGGCAAGGGGTGGATTCTCCTCTAGAACCTTTGGAAGAAGCATAGCTCTGCAGACACCTTGATTTTTGACTCTGGCCTCTGGATCAAATAAATGTCTACTGTTTTGAGCCACAAAACCATGATTATTTAATACAACAGTGCTAGGAAACTAAAGCTCCAATACTTGGGCCACCTGATGTGAAGAGCTGACTCACTGGAAAAGACCCTGATGGTGGGAAAGATTGAAGGCAGGAGGAGAAGGGGACGACAGAGGATGAGATGGTTGGATGGCATCACCGACGCAATGGACATGAATTTGAGCAAGCTCCGGGAGATAGTGAAGGACAGAGGGGTCAGTACTGCAATCCATGGGGTCACAAAGAGTTGGACACGACTTAGCAACTGAATAGCCACCACCACAAAGGAAACTAATATACACAGGTATCCTCCATAGAGGGAATAACCAAGAAGCTTTGATGTCATTGGGGTTGGTGGTCTCCTAATATTTATTTGAAAGGGGATTTCTTTCTCGAGTCCCACCTATTCCTTTCTACTGGAAACTTGTTGTTTTTTTTTTTTTTTTCCTGAGTGTCCCTCCTCCAGGAAGTAGGGTGCTGCAGAGAGAGGGATCTCATTCCTACTTCGGGGTGTGTGTTCATTCCTTGGGAAGGAACACAGGGCCTCGTCCTGGGTGCTGAGTTACCAGGTGAGGTCTGACGAGCCTTTTGGGAAAACAGTCCTTGATCCTAATAGAGAACCAGGAAGTGACACTCCTTTCTTCCACAAGGTGTCAGCGGATCACATGTGAAGCTTATACGATTATTAGCAATCTTGCTCCTGGCTTGGGGGTGAAATAAAAAAATCCTCACCCTTGGGGGTGAGGATGGCAGAATGGACAGATTAAAAAAGGAATAACAACAGTTTTTGCAGATATCTCGAAGGCACTGAGGCCTGTGTTATTGCTGGACTGAATGTTATATTATGTGAGGTTATGGATGTCCTTATGTTTTTATTTTGACTAGACCTATCTCTGTATCCTACGATGACACAGTTTCTATTTAAGACAGTCTGTGTACCAGGGGGGTTTCCCTGGTGGCTCAGGCAGTAAAGAATCTGCCTGCAATGCAGGAGACCCGGGTTCCACCCCTGGGTCAGGAAGATTCCCCTGGAGGAAGACATGGCAACCCATTCCAATATCCTTGCCTGGAGAATTCTGTGGACAGAGGAGTCTACGAGGCTCCAGTCCATGGAGTCACAGAGAGTTGGATGAGTATTTAATACACACACACACAAGTATCAGGAATTGTACAGAAGCCATTTATTCTTCAAATAGCCCAGCAAAGCCTTGGCCATTTTACACATAATAAGACTGAGGTTCAGAACTCGTGTCTTGTGCAAGGCCACATGACTGATAATTTGGGTCATCGGACTCAGATGCCAGGTCTTTGATTCCCAAGACAGACAGTTAATTAGCTGAATTAAAGTCTCTGTCCTTCACTTTCACATCAAATATTTGCAATCTATCCTTTTAAGAATATCCCTTTAAGAATTCCTTTAATGGAAAATGTTTCAAAGAATTGAAAGATTTTGATAAGTTCAATATTCTGCTGAAATAAGTCAATGACCACTCATTCAATATTTATTTCAGATTGTTTCCTTAAAATAGGGGCCAAAAAGTTTTGAAAAAACAAAGGGCAAGGTTGAATCTTGAAAATAGTTTGGATGTGATTGAGTCTTATTTATCTTACCGGATACAGGGGTGGGTGGTTACCTATAGTGATTTCTTCCAAGCTTTGTTCTGAGGATCAGGTGTGATCATACCTGAAAAAATGCTGAAAAGCTATAACAAACCTAGACAGCATATTAAAAAGCAGAGACATTACTTTGCTGAAAAAGATCCATCTAGTCAAAGCTATGGTTTTTCCAGTAGTCATGTGTGAATGGGAGAGTTGGACCATAAAGAAAGCTGAACACCAAAGAATTGATGCTTTTGAATTGTGGTGTTGCAGAAGACTCCTGACAGTCCCTTGGACTGCAAGGAGATTCACCCATCAATCCTAAAGGAAATCAGTCCTGAATATTCATTGGAAGGACTGATGCTGAAACTCTTATACTTTGGCCACCTGAAGCAAAGAGCCACTCATTGGAAAAGACCCTGATGTTGGGAAAGATTGAAGGCAGGAGGAGAAGGGGATGACAGAGGATGAGATGGTTAGATGGCATCACCAACTTGATGGACATGAGTTTGAGTGAGCTCTGGGAGTTGGTGATGGACAGGGAACTGTGGCGTGCTGCACTCCATGGGGTCACAGAGTCAGACATAACTGAGCGACTGAACTGAATGGTGATGGGAACCACTGCATTTGGGGCTTTGAGTTCTTAATCTGGGACCAGTCACCAGACAGAAACCACATAAGTTATTTTAACAGAGAAAATACAGAGAATTGTTAATTGGGTAATAAAAGGATAGTATTATAGAGGTTGGGCTTCCCTGGAGGCTCAGAAGGTAAAGAATCTGCCTGCAATGCGGGAGAGTCTGGCTGGACCCCTGGGTTGGGAAGATCCCCTAGAGAAGGGAATGGCAACCCACTCCAGTTTTCTTGCCTGGAGAGTTCCATGGACAGAGAATCTTGGAGGGTTACAGTCCATGGGGTCACAAAGAGTTGGACACGACTGAGCGACTGACACTTCACTTTCATCACAGAGGTAGCAATTTCCGGGCTAGGGGATCAAAGAGAAAGGGCTAGAAGGACAGGTATTAAGATGTAGACATTTGGAGGAGGGGTCATGGAGCTGAAACCCATCGTTCTGAGAAAGGATCTGCTCTGTTGGTGCTGGTATCTGAGGTGCCCTGAAGAAGCTGGTTCTGTGAGTGTTGGAAAAAAAAACAACAACTACTACAAGCTAGATTTCATGGCTCCCAGAGGAAGGAGTGAGCCACTGCAAGGGTGGAGAAACCTTGTGCTGTGAGACTCCTGGGTACAGGAAGTCGATGGGACCTCCCTGGGATGCAAACAAGGAGTGTCTCTCTCCTCCAGCATCCAATCCAGAGTCCTCATTGCCCGACTGAGCCTGGAACCAGAGAGCCAAGCAGAAATGTGGTTTGCAGTCCTAGACCCAGTATTGCAGAACGGAGGACTTGAAAGGTGGGTAAAGGGCTATGACCTAATAATTTAGTAGCTGGCACTTGGTCCTCATGTTTAAGTCCTGCAAGATCCTTGCAAAGTAGCTATTGTCATTTCCATTTTATGTTGTAGAAAATCATAGCTGGGAGACATTCGACTTTCCCAGAGTTCAGAATGTTCCAGAACCAGGATTATAATCCAGTTCTGTTTATCTCTGCAAAATCCTCTGAGGGTTAGCTTCTGACTCATTTTACTTCATATTCAACTACAATATTCAATAAATATTTATCAGTCTCCTAGATGCCAAGCACTATTATATGGAATGGGGATATGGTAGTGAATAAATCATAATACTTCTCCTCCTAGAATTTATAATCTCTATTAAGCATTACTAACACATACACATAGGCACTCTATTTATGGTATGTGTCTCACAATTTTAATGTCTGTGTACAAATAAAAGTTACTTTTTTTACAAATGAGAGCCACTAGGAAGGGAATTTTAGAACAAAATATTAGTGAATTCTGAATTTTCCATAGATGTCTTCATTATCTTCTCCATTCCTTTATTTTTTTCTAGGTTGTTGAATACTTGCTTACATTTACTCTTTCTTGCTTTTTTTCCTTCTGTGATTTCAGATTACACTTTTTTGGTTCTGTTCTACTCTTTGTTGGTTTCTATTTTAACTATGGTATGGCAAGAGATCGTGAACTGTTTATCAATTCACTGAAATGTGTTGAGACATTTTTACAAGGCTTGTGAGGGGAATATGTGTGTGCATGTAATTGTTCAGTCATAATACTGCTAATCTTTTACATTAAATCATTACATTAAAATATACCATGAATTGAGGAATTGTCACTTTTTCTTTAATTTTTATTTTATATATTTTTAGACTATGTTTTGTACAGAAAGATGCAGGCAAGGTCATGCATGTGATATCTTTTGGATGGATAGTTTATCATTCTGTTGACTGGATCCTTTTATTCTTTCAATGTTTTTCTCTTGATTCTTTTTTTTTTAAATCTAATATTGCATGCTAAGTCGATTTAGTTGTTTCTGATTCTTTGTGACCCTGTGGACTGTAGCCCACCAGGCTCCTCTCTCCATGGATTCCCCAGGCAAGAATACTGGAGTGGGTTGCCATGCCCTCCTTAGGGAAACTTCCCCACCCAGGGATCAAACCTGTATCTCTTGCATCTTCTGCATTGGCAGGCAGGTTCTTTACCACTAGCACCATCTGGGAAGCCCAATTTAATACTAAACATTGCTAAAATAACTTTCTGGGTTATATAACTGGAAGGTTGTTTTCCATATTGAATATCTAAGTATATATCTTGAGTTCATTATCTAAGTATATATCTTGAACTGTGGTGTTGGAGAAGACTCTTGAGAGTTCCTTGGACTGTAAGGAGATCAAACCAGTCAATCCTAAAGGAAATTAATCCTTTATATTCATTGGAAGAACTGATGCTGAAGCTGAAGCTCTAATACTTTGGCCACCTGATTCAAAAAGCCAACTCATTAGAAAAGACCCTGATGCTAGGAAAGATTGAAGGCATGAGAAGAAGGGGATAACAGAGGATGAGATGGTTGGATGGCATCACCGACTCAATGGACATGAGTTTGAGCAAACTCAGGGAGATAGTGAAGGACTGGGAAGCCTGATGTACTGCAATCCATGGGGTCACAGAGTCGTACATGACTGAGAGACTGAACAGCAACGTCTTGAGTTAGTAACTAACCCTTCAACAGTGCGCCTATATGTCAAGTATTGTTCTGAGCATGATTACATATGCAAATTCATATAATCCTCACAACTCCCTAAAAGATGGTTATCTTTGTGTTACAGGTCAGAAAACTGAGGCTTGAATCCACATAAATAAGTAGCCAAGCTGAGTTTCAAATCCACATCTTCTAGCTCCTGAGTCACACATTTAACCACTACTGTTCACTGCAAATGCATCAAGCTTAGTTAGGATTAGAATTTGGGGTTGAAAATTACTTTCCTTTGGCACCCGAAGATATCATCTCATTCCCATCTGCATCAGTTCTCTAGTGGATGAGAAATCTGTTCTGAAACAGATTTTTGGTGAACGATCTATTCTTTTTGGAAAGCTTCTGGGATTTTCTCCTCTTTCTTTATGTTTTAAAGTCTCTCTAGACATCCATGCCTTTTGCTTAGAGCTCAGAATATCATCCTCAAAGTGAGAGTCTCTGTCAAAAATCTCCACTTTCGGAATATTTTTGGTTACTATCTCCTTCGTCAGCATCCATTCATTTCCTGCTCCGGCACCGTTACTCCATGGATGTTGGAGATTCCCCATGTAGCCTCTGGGCTGCTTCTCAAGTCTTTCGTGTTCTGTATCATCCACGTTGCATTTGGGCAATTTCCTCAGGTCTCTCTCTCCACGCACCACCTATTTGTTCTATCGGATCGAGCTAAGAGTTTATCCTAATGGAATTACAAAATCATCTTATTTTTATTTATCTATTTTTAGTTACACCATTTGGCACGCAGGATCTTAGTTGGGAGCCCGTTTGTCCCTTGCAGTGGCAGCATGGAGTCTTAACCACTGGACCTCCAGGGAAGTCCCATAAAATCATTTTATTATGACAAAATTTATGGATCATAAATCAAACCCATTTAAAGAGTACATTTCAACTTTTTTTTTTTTTTAGCATATTCATGGAGTTACATAATTATCACCACCATTTAACTTTGGAATGTTTTCATCGCTCCAAAAAGAAACCTACCCATTCAGTCATTCCCCACCTCTTTGCTCCCTTCAGGCCTTCAATGCCCTGGAAAGGGAACTAATCTACTTTCTGTCTCTATACATCTGCCTGTCTTGGGCATACCATAAAAGTGGAACCATACAGCATGTGGCCTTTTGTGTCTGGCTTCTTTTAATTAGTATAATTTTTTAATTTAAATATAGTTGAGGTATAATATTGTATGTTTTAGCTATACACTATAGTGATTCATGTTTTTTAAAGGTTATACTCCATTTATAGCTATAATAAAATTTTGGCTATATTCCCTGTGCTGTACCATATATCTGAATTAAATAAGAGTTTGTACCTTTTAATTACCTTCATAACTATATCTTTGCAGTAAGTTTTAAAATTGTGAATCATCCAATTTTGCTCTTTTTCAACACTATTTTGGCTATTCTGACCTCTGAACTTTCAAATAAATTTCAGTATTTTCTGGTCAATTTCTGCAGAATAAACTCCATTTGGATTTTAGGAGATTACATAAAATCTGTAGATTACTTGAGGGATTATTGCTGCTTTACCAATATTAGGTTTTCTGATCCATAAACAACAGCTTTCCTTACGTTTGCATTGACATTTACTTGGTGGGCCTCCTAGATGGACCTAATGGTAAAAATTCTGCCTGCCAATGCAGGAGACAAAAGAGACGAGGGTTCGATCCCTGGGTTGGGAAGATCCCCTGGAGAAGGAAATGGAAACCCAATCCAGGATCCTTGCCTGGAAAATCCCATGGACAGAGGAGCATGGTGGGCTACAGTCCATGGGGTCGTAAAGTGTCTGAGCACAATATTTTATACTTGCCATGTAGAAGTCTTGCATTTCTTTTTTTAAGATATATTTAAATATTTTAATCTTATAAATGTTATTATAGATGGAACTGTTTCCTTAATTTCACTTTAGGATTGTTCACTGCTGGTATATAGAAATACAATTGAAGTTTATGCATTGATTTTGTATCCTGCCATGCTGCTGAAGCCTTTTATCAGCTTTAGCAGTTTTTTTAGTGGGTTCCTCCAGATTTTCTATATACATGATAATGTCATCTGCAAACAGAGATAGCTTTATGTCTTCCTTTTAAAGCGTTTCCTGCTTAATTGTGCCAACTATAACCTTCACTAAAACGTGGAATAGAAATGGCAAGGGCAGACGACCTTGTCCTGTTCTTGACCTTAGGAGCAAACATTCAATCTTTCACCCTTAAGAAGGACGTGAGTTGTGGGTTTCTCACAGATGGACTTCCATCTGGCTGAGAATTCTTTTATTCCTAGATTGTTGAATGTTTTTATTATGAAAGGACAGTTGATTTTTGTCAAATACTTTTTCTGCATTAATTGAGATCACCGTGTGGCTTTTGTTCTTTAATCTGTTAATATAGAGTATTCCATTGATTGATAAGTCATAGTCCAGGCCATAGTTTTATCATGGCTGGGGCTCCAGACCTCAGCTGCTAGTCCTGGCAGGGAATGCGCCTTCCTATGGGGCTGGGGGAAGACTCTGTTTCTTTTTCTTCTGTGCCCCCAGTATCTAGGATCAGGGTGCGCCTGTCATAATAACTAAAGAGAGCAAGGATGTTTCTCCATTTGTTGAAAGATGTATTCTAGTTGTCTAGAATTTGAACGATTAAACACACAAAAAATGAGCTTGGGGAAAATGCTTTACGAAAGATCAGCTATCCCTGACCTGCTCACTCAGACCTCGAGTCCTCAGAGCTAGGTTTCTTACTTCGAGCCGAAGAAAACTCTTACACACGTGCTAGCCCCATCAGCAAGAGTGGCTTTTCCCAGCTCTTGATTCTGGTCAATGTTGGGTCACCTGGGCTCACAGGGACTGAAGGCTTTAAAACACTGGGTGTCTATCTGTAGTAGATTATCCAGAGCCATGGAGAGTTTATACACACAGAAGTGAGATGACCCTTCCGGTAGTCATGGAGTAGGACAGTGGTTCTCAAAGTGAGGTCCTTAGACCAGCGTCAGGAGCCTCCTCCGAGAACGTGTTAGAAATGCAAATCTGTGACTCCCACCCCAGACCTCTGAATCAGAATCTCTGATCTGTGTCCTTAAAAGCTTTCTGGGTAACTCTTGTGTATACTAAAGCTCAAGTACCCCCTGGGGAAAACTAGGAGACCAGTGGCAAAGGGCACTGAACCATTACAGGTGAAGGCTTTATTTAAGCTGGAGGAGATGAAACCAGAGAAGAAGAGAGAGAAGTTTAGGAAAAATAGAGACAGGCTGTGATGACTGTGCATATGAGTGGGGAGAAAGGAGACCAGGGTGAAGGATGGTTCTGGATTTGAGCTGGGTGACTTGGCAATGCCATGGACCAAAATAGGGACTCAATAAAGGGAGAGAAATAGGTTTAGAGCAAGAACAGGATGGGCTTCATACCTGACTCACTCATATATTTTGGAGTCAGGAGATCTTGTTGAAAATCCCCAGCAAGCCACTCTTGAGCCGTATGACTGTTACGTGAGTCACTTTCAGCTCTTTGAGCCTCCGTTGCTTTGGCTGCAGAGACTAATTGACAACAACATCTTTGTGTTGTATTGAAATAGAAAGAAAAAATAAATAAAAGACTGCTGCTTGTGAAAGGTCTTTGTTAGGGCTACAACACTCTGAAAGTGAAAGTCTCACAGTCGTGTCCAGCTCTTTGTGATCCCATGGACTGTAGCCTGCCCAGCTCCTCTATCCATGGACTTCTCCAGGCGAGAATACCGGAGTGGGTTGCCATCACTCTACGTATTTGCAAAGTCTTAAGAGTCGGAAGGAATGGAGGTCAATTCCCGACTTGCCACTTATTACTGGGAACCCTAGGTCCACCACTTCCCACCTTAGTTTCCTCAGATGTTACTTGAGCGTGATAGGATCTACATCAATGGTGGTTGTAAGAATTAATTAGCTTGTGGAGGTCACGTAGCACAGATCCTGACCCTGGTGGGTGCTCATAGACGCTAATCATTATTACTAAATATAACAGTGTTACTTCTGGAGATACCGTGGAACACAGTTAGCTTAATATCAAGTTTACAGTGTACATTTCCAATGCTCTAGCTCTCAGAGAAGACTCAAGTTTCAGCTCAAGTCGACCGCTCATTACCATTGCAACATGGCTGGTTCTGTGTGTCTTAAGAAGAGCCCAGAGAGCAAAGGCTTCAGAGCCTGGATGAGCACGCTCTGCCGCTCAGTCCTGTCCAGCTCTGCGGCCCCATGCACTGCAGCCCGCCAGGCTCCTCTGTCCATGGGAGTCTCCAGGCAAGAGTACTGGAGTGGGTTGCCACTTCCTCCTCCAGGGCATCTTCCCCACCCAGGGATCGAACTCCTGTTGTCTCTTGTGTTTCCTGCATTGGCGGGTGGATTCCAGGCCTTTGCTAACTATGTGGGTCTTATTTCCTGAGGTGAGTATGTTTTGAAATGGGAATGATAGTGCCGATGCATGAGTTCTATTTGGAGGGGGATCCAAAAACAGACCCTAAAATTAATTATTATTTTTGCCAGAAACAGGTGCAGGAGGAACATTGAATCACACTATGCCCTCAGATCCTTGTTGCTTCAGCAGAAGCTGCCTGCCTCCTGCAGGACCCTCCAGAAATCACGCCCCACTGTGACATCATCATTAAAATGTTCTGCATCGCTCCCCAAAAATCACCCAGAGAACAAAGCCGGTGCCCCTTGTGCTGAGCCTCTAATGAGACTCCTAATTGGGTCTCCAGCCCTGAAATTTTCATTTAAGCACATTGTTAAACTGTTCATTCTAATCAACATCATCCACACAGCACTTCATCTGTTATTCACACGCTCCAGCCCATCTCCCGATTCAGCAGAGGCAGATAACAAGCGCTCAAGTTGCCCAGTTGGGGAACACTGAGTTCTGATGATTTTCTCCCAGTGGTCTCTTCTCTGCTCTCCGTCTCCTCCTGCTGCGGAGTCTTCTTGCCAGGACCCTCCTCACGCTGCCGCCGCCTCCAGTCCCTCTTCCGCTAATGAGCTACACAAAGGGCCACCAGCGATTTCTTTGAATCCAGTCCTAATTCGGCCACTTCTCCACCACCATCCCCCGTGGGGATCTGTATTCCTCGGGGAATCAAATCGAAACTTCCTGGAGAGGATTCTGAGCTCCCGCAAACTACATTTCCATTCCCTCCCACTCTCTTTCTTCCTCTTTTCATCTGCCCTCTGCTGACTCATCCCTCCCTGACCCACTGCCAAGGTCAATGTCAGCTCAGAACCCTTCCCCTGTGCTTCCTACCCTCTGGTCCCCACTCTCTCTCCAGGGGTGTGTTGCAGTTCTATCGTCTTTAAGACTCGGCTCAAACACACTTCATTCCTGACGTCTGTCTTTGTCTCCATCCCCACCAAGGAATTTAAATGCTGTGCTTTGTGTTACATTGTTCTTTTTTTAAAAAAACTATTTTATATTGGAGTACAGCAGATTAACAACATTATGGTCATTTCAGGTGGACAGCAAAGGGACTCAGCCATACATAAACATGTGTCCAGTACATTTTTCTTTAGGACACAAGGAAAAAAGGAAATATACCATGATGTAAATAATTATGTTCAAGGAGTCTCAGCCACTTGTCAAGGTTGTTTGGGAACAAGAACCATATTTCCTCCCACGTTATAGGGTTCATAACTCTAGTGACATAGGACCGGTTTGCCCTCAAAGACCAGCTCCTTCCAGTTCCATCAGCATCCTCTTCATTCTAACGTTTGTCCTGATTTAGCTTTTCACATGGTTATTTTATTATTGAAAGTAGCATTAAAACAGGCCTGGAATCTGCATTATATGTACTCTGCAGTGTGAGAAGCACCATCTCCGTGGCGTGTGGAGGGTGGGTTTTGATACAGTACAGGCTCTATCAGGAAACCTGGTAGAACCCCTACCTAGCACCTGACTCCAAGAGTCGGTGCTGGGAAAAGGGAGTGATGGTGGGCATAAACTAACTGGCTTAGGGGGGCAGGGCTCTGGCCCAGGCCATCATCAGAAAATTGGGGTTTTCCTTTCTATTTTTAAAAATATTTATTTTTATTTTTGGCTGCATCAGCTCTTGGTTATTGCATGTGGGATCTTTTGTTGCCATGTGCAGGCTCTTCAGCGCAGTGAGCAGCCTCAGTGGGTGTGGCACGTGGGCTTAGCTTCTCCGCGGCATGTGGGAACTTAGTTCCCAGACTAGGGATTGAACCTGGATCCCCTGCATTGGAAGGTGGATTCTTAACCACAGGGAAATTGGGGTTATTCTTCCCAGAAGAACTACCAGCTTCAGCAGTGGGCCCACACAGTGAGAGCATCCAGGAAGCAAATGCATAAAAGTGCTTGGCCCAGGGTGTGGTCACTTCCGAACCCTGTGAGGCCACAGAACTCCAAAGAGCAGTTCTGGCAGGGCATGGGTCGGGTCTCTCCACTCTCTATCTTGTATGTAGAAGCAGAACTAACCCCATTAGAGCAAATAAGCCTCTGGACAAGAAAGAGACATACTCACACTGACAAAGCTGTTCTGGAGGCCTCTAGGACTCACCTTATTCGTCCACCCTCTGCCCTGAGGAAGGGGGTCCCAGGGTCCACCCACTTAATTTATTTCACAACAGTGTCATAAAGCAGGTACTGCAGGTCTCCACTGTCTGTCTAAACCCAGGTCTAGACTCATCCCAAATTCCAGCTTCAGGTGGTAACAAGGGGTTAAAGGCTGAAGGCATATATGCATGCTAAGTCGCTCCAATCATGTCCAAATCTTTGCGACCCCATGGACTGTAGCTTGCCAGCTTCTCTGTCCATGGAATTTTCCAGGCAAGAAGATTGGAGTGGGTTGCCATTCCCTTCTCCAGGGGATCTTCCCAACTCAGGATTGAATCTGGGTCTCCCACATTGCAGGCAGATTCTTTACCGTCAGCATCACCAGGGACATCCTAAAGGCAGAATATTAAGGTATAAATTAAACAAGAGGCATCTGTCTTGCCCTGACAAACAGAAAACACTCAGAGAGGAGCAGGCCTGATCTGCCTGAAATGCAAATGAATAGGCAGAGGCCTGAGGATCTGCCATTTGGTCCATGGTCCAAGCAGGTGAGGGCTCTCGAGCTCTCGGGAAGCGGCTTCCTGGCTCCAGCATGGTAGTCGTAAGGCAGATCAGCCAACTGCAGATGCACCAGAAGGGCCACAATCTGGCCCGGACGCTGCAGAGGAGACCTTGGCACCTGAACTTGACATTTGCCGCTGGCAACGAGATCCGTGTTTGCATCAAAGTGATCCCTTTGCTGAGCACTCAGTTCTTTTCAAAGTCATTTCTCCATCAATCATCCAAGTGTTTGTGCTACTTTTTCATCAGTGAGTTGATTTGGTGTTTGTACGATGAGATGGTTAGATAGCATCACTGACTCAATGGATGTGAATTTGAGCAAACTCTGGGAGATAGTGAAGGACAGCCTGGCATGTTGCAGTCCATGGGGTTACAGAGAGTCAGAGACGAAATTAGCAACTAAACAATCACAGTCTCCCACTCATCCGGGCCTCTGGAGGCTGACTTTCTAGGTTGGGATCCACGTTCCAACAGCGATTACAAGGGAGGTCTTCAATAAGTTACTTAACCTCTCCTTATTTCAGTCTTATCTATACAATGGAGTTTTTTGAGGATTAAATCAGAAAACACAGGTAAAGGGCTTACTATCATGCCTGGTCTATTGTAAATTTCCAGTAAGTATCACCTTCATTAATAGGGTCAGATGGGTGTAAGATGCACGTATGAAGGTGTATCTGAAACCGTTTTGCAAACACGTATAAATAAAGAATGTTACTACAACTTGTCCTTCCTGTTGTGCAGGCCTGGCATAGATGTGACAGGTAATGTTTCCTTGTTCCACACGAAGTACCTGCACACAGAGCGATGGGTGAAGATGCGTGCCACCTGGTACCTGATGGAAGGGCCCTTCCTACACTGCTGTAGTTTCTCTTGGTGCCTGATTACAGGGTTCAGACAGGGCGTGAGGCCTCCCTGAAGGCCTGAATCTCCAACGTTGGAGGCTGGTAGGCTCCCCCTATCTGGAAGGTCTTACCATGACCTCCTTGTGACCTCCTTTGTGCTCATCTTCGCGTGTCTGTATCAGCTTAGTTATTAGTTATTCTGAGTGAGCTGGGATGCTAGCCCAGCCCTTCACTAGCTTTCTCAATACACACAGGTTCCTTCCAGACTTGCATGGTTGAAACTTTCCCTATGGGCCCAAGGAGTCACTGGGGGCGATCTCACGGAGGACTCAGAAGTTTTTCCCTCCCCCTGGCGCTCTCGAACCCTACGCAGGGCTGCCCTTGTGATGGTTCTTACTTGACACGGGTGACACTCCTGCCTCAGGCAGAATGCTGGAAAACGCAGTCCATCACCCCACCTGCCTAGAGGTGGAAGACAAAGTCATGGCCCCTAACCTGAGCTCTGGTTCCAGACATTTTGGGTTCAAACCCAGGCTCTGCAGCTCACAAGCTGTCTCTGTGAATCTGTCCTCTTATGTGAAAAACGGGGACAAAAATGGAAGAAAACCCACAGGAAAGAGAGATAACAGTGCTGTCCTGACGCTCAGCCTCTGCTTTAGATTGGCAACTGCCTGGCATCCATCTCATAATTTGCTGTTATCGTATAAGCAAAATTCCTTCACTGTATGACACACGATGAAGGCTGATTCTATTTCCATTTTACAGGTAAGTTTAATTAAATTCAGAGAGCTTGTAGCTCCTTCTCAATGACTTAAGTGTTACATAGTACAATTGCAACCAGAAATCCAAACCTCTAACTCTCAACTTCAAGTCTAGGGCTCTATCCACCAAAGCTGTACGACCAGCCAAGCTAGGAACAAGCCAACAGTCACATTTCTAACTACAAAGACAGACTGACACACAGATATACACATAGACATACATGTGTATATATACACACTCTTCAATCCTATAGGGGATGAGAGAGTCCAGTTTTGAGAGTATCTGTTTGTCCAGGGTAATGCCTCTTACCTCTTGGCTAATTGAAAAGATAAGTGGTTTTGCTTTTGGAATCATAAGATTCCAACTAGCTCATACTGGGAGCTCAAAGACTTTAATTTCTCATTTGCTTTTCTGTTGGAATTTCATCAACTGCCTTTTTTTTTTTTTTAAGTGATAATCTCTTGAGAATAACCCACACTTATTGGACCTATTATACCTGGGACTAAGCCAAGTGCTTCACATGAAACAAATTAGCCCTCACAGCAATTTTTTGGGTAGGTGTTACCATTATCCTGATCTTGCAGATTTGGAAAATGAGGCAAAGAACTTTTAAATAGCTTGCTTAAGGTCATATAGCTTCAAACCCATGAAGTTTGATCTTTATTGCTAAGCAGAGTATTCATGATTGCATGTGACTTGATACCTGGCATTGTAGTTGATACATCTGTGTATTAAATGTGTAACTTTACAAAAAGCCAGGAAGGCATTGCATCAATTGGGGTAAAAATCAGGAGAGCAGACACCATTCTGTGTTGGAGGAGGTTGAGAGGATGCCACCTCTGGTTGACCCACGAGCTGGATCCAGGAGGTTGGGCTCCTCAGCCCCTTCCCCTGTCCTTGGAATACCAGCTGGGCCCACAGTCCCCCCGGCAGGTGCCACGTTCAAGGACACAGCCTTGAGAGAGCAGCATTGATTTCATCTGGATGAGGTAAGTGGAGAATTGCTTATTGTCCAAGAGAAAGACCAGGACCACTGGAAGGATTAAAACTGAAGAAGGGGTATATTGAGAAATTCAATTTGTTTACCTCCTTTGTGTGTACCTAGGAAGAGATGCATTACAGAGGAGCAAGAGAAGTCCAGTCACCGTGTGCTAAACACGTGCATGTTCATACCTTTCACTGTTGCTCAAGTCACCTTCTCCCCGAAATGCTCTTCTCTGTTGGCTTCCATTCTCAGCCTTCCCACTAGGACAGAGTTTGTGAGTGCCTTCCCGTTTTACCCACATTGGAACTAATTACTGACCATTTTTGAGGCTTTGGGTAAAGTTACATTTAGAGCATCTGTCAATTACAGATCATTAATGGATTGCGTTCTCTTCCAGGGCATAAAAGTCTCAGAAAATGAGGTCACTGAAGAGTCTGGGCAACTAAAACACTGAAATGTCCACAAAGGTAACTCAATGTGCCTGTGAGGCATCTTCATCTCCTTAACAAAAAAACTGTAAATCGTATTGAAGACATTCAAAGCTATTTGAGGCTGAGGGCAGAAAGAAAATGTTGGGGCTCATTATAGATGAAAGGGGGATGCATTTTTGCATCTGTTCTTTCCAGCTCATTATACTCTCTCCCTCAAGTTCAACAAATTAAAACTTGGCTGGTTTCCATCTCATTAGGGATCAATTTGCATGAATTATAGGTTTGCATTATTCAAGATCTGTGTTTAACTACAAGAATGGTGTTAAAAAAAGAAGAAAAGGAAGTAACAGAAGAAGTAACCCTTACCTTTCAGCTTTTTATGTCCGTTTCACATTTGGCTTTATTGCCAAAGCATAGAAAATATTTGAGGATTAAAAGCTGCTAGAAGAAAAGAGTAGATAAAGCTTGTCATGAGTTTAGAGCCTTCTCGCCAGCTGGAACCCCCTCCATCTTCTTTGGGCTGTTCCAGGTCTACTTGTCTCCAGAGCCCTGGGTCAGGCACCTCATCCCCTGCAGGAAGCAGGACGTGAGTGTGAAAGAAACAGGAGTTTTCAAGTTAACTGGGCTGGAGTTTGACTCCTGGCTCCCATCCTAGTTAATAATAAGTACTGTTCTAGGTGTTTTCACACATGTGTTCCTACTTCATTTTATTCTCTCAGCAAGCCTGTGTGGCCTGTTATTCTCACCTTGGAACCTGAGGTTTAGGTAGGACTTTCCAAATTCCCAGAATTGGGAAGTAGAGGTGCCCAGACTGAGACTTCATCTCTCTGCTCAGAGCCGTGCTTTCAGATCTTGTCGACAAAGACAAGTAGGGGTACCTTGTTCTTGGGAGTACAGTCCCTTTGAATCACCACTAATTCACACCTGAGCTGCCTGTACCTCTTTCCTGCCCGCACTTGCCATCTCTCCATGCTGTTCAAATGTCTCTCTCTGCAGACTGGCCTTATCAATAAGAATAGTGAAATACAAGCTTTCTCCCATCTATTGGTTCTTAGCCAGATGGAAGCAGCATCAACTGCCATTTCCAAAGTTTATTTGCTGTTTAATCTTGGGCAAGTGAATTATTTCAGCCCTCTTGAGCCTCTGCTTTTACATCTGTACTTTGGGGTAAGGAAACCTATACCTCATTGGGTTTTTGTGAGATTGTGATCACTGGTTTTTACTGATCACTAAATAATATATGCAAAGTCCTGAGCATAGGAACTGGCCAGTAAATTACAGTCAGGACAAAAGCACAGGATTTGAGCTTATCCTCCATACATTCCTGGTAAATGATGCAATCATCCCCATCTTACAGGTCAAGGAAATGAAGCTCAGAGGAAGTGAAGTCATTGATCCAGTGTAAGTAGGTGGTGGGACAGGCATACAAAGTCAGGCCCCTGGGCTTCACAGCCTCTGCAGTTCCATTATATTTCCTGTGACGCTTTAGAAGTAGTTTTACAACAAGACCCAACTCCTCCCTATGCAAGAGCATCTTGCTACAATGACAATCCCTTTTTCTGTGAGACACTTTCTTTAGCCATCAAGCTCTCTCCTTCAAGTAAACACTTCTTAGTAAGTTGATTATTTTACAGATGAATAGGGAGTTGCCCAGGCTTCCCTGGTGGCTCAGATGATAAAGAATCTGCCTGCAATGTGGGAGACCCAGGTTCAATCTCTGGGTCAGAAAGATCCCCTGGAGAAGGGCATGAGAACCCACTCCAGTCTTCTTGCCTGGAGAATCCCGTGGACAGGGGAGCCTGGTAGACTACAGTCTATGGGGTCACAAAGAGTTGGACATGACTGAGTGATTAACAGGGAAGTTGGCTGTTTGTGGCAGGAGAGAGAGAGAGAGAGAGAGAGAGAGAGAGAGACCCCTGCTCACTGGCCTTTTAAGACATATGTGAAGTTACTCCTGGTCAGAACACTCCAGGGCCAAGTAAAGACCCACTGATGCAGATCAAGCTTCTTATTTCCCTAATGATAGGGCCAAGACCTGCAGAGGAAAGTGAATTTCCCAGGTTCACACAGTGATACAGGTACGAGCAAGAGGACTAGAACTCACATCTCTTGTTACCCAATGTTCTTTCTTGCCTACTGTTTCCCATCTCAACCCACAGGGACCATGGAATGTAGACTTTTACAGATGAAAAGGCCTGTGCGTCATCTCCATTTGGCCTCCTCTCGTTCTGTAGAGAGGACCAGGTGGGGACCCCCATCAAAAGGTGAGTTCCTGTGACTCAGCCACTTGTACTTCACAGATGAGTGTGGAGTCTACATGACCTTGTTGACATAATGAAGTCCAAATGGGCCGTGGTAGATACACCTCCTTTTACAGTTTTAAAGCAGTTCATTCTTTTCAATGCAAGTGACTATCTTTTCGTGACAAGAAATCAAGAATGAAGTGCTGTGTAAGATTCAGAAGCAAATGTCCCTGTTTATACCTTATCTCCCAAACCAACTCCCCAACTTAAAGGTGAGTTCTGTGAAGTAGTTATGAACTTTCCAAAGTTCACATTCTGCACTTACAAACACCCTCATGTTTTACAGACACACACAGTCACATACATGGACACTGTCCACATACACAATATTGACATCTGTCATGGGCTGCACTGTGAACCCTGAAATGATTAGAATCTTTCAGATGCTAGCCCCAATACTTCAGAAACATGACTATTTAAAGTTAGAGTCTTCAGAGAGGGAATTAAGTTAAAATGAGGTTAGTAGGGTGGGCTCTAATCCAGCGTCACTCAAGTCCTCATAAAGAAGAGGAACTTTGGACACAAATTGGCACAATGAGAAGACCTGGTGAGGATATGAGGAGAACACAGCATCTACAAGCCAAGAAGAGAGGCCTCAGGAGGCACCAACCCTGAGGACAACTTGATTTTGGACTTCTAGCTTCCAGAACTTCTGTTGTTTGAGCCATCCAGGCTGGGGCAGTATGTTACAACAGCCCAGAAAACTAGCCCAATGTCATCTGAGAACAAGCGGTATCCTACCACACCTGTTTGCTGAGGTTTGTGTTTACACTTTATCAAGGACACCTCTGGTAGACTTATAAATCTATGTTACATTGTTCTCTCAAATACATCAGTGTGAAGGTAATATATTAAAGTCTATTTTATAGCAGGACCATGGCAAGGATTTTGAGGCCAGCAAGAAAGGACATGTCCAAAGAACTTGTTATTTCATCTACAACAATTCTTTGCATTTGTCTATCTTAGAGCATGCGGCAAGAATGAAGGATTCTGGAATCAGAAGATCTTGGTGCTCTGGACTGAAATATGTCCCTCCAACAAATTCATATGTTGAAGCCCTAATGTTTAATTGTGTTTTGGAGGTAATTAAGGCTAAATGGGGCTTCCCTGGTAGCTCAGACGGTAAAGAATCTGCCTGCAATGCAAGAGACTTGGGATCAATCCCTGGGTTGGGAGAATGGATTCCTAGAGAAGGGAATGGCAACCCACTCCAGTGTTCTTGCCTGGAGAATCCCATGGACAGAGGAGCCTGGTGGATTACAGTCCATAAGGTCGCAAAGAGTCAGACATGACTGAGTGACTGAACACACGTTTAGATGAGGTAATAGGAGTGAAGTCTTAATCCAGGAGGAACTGGTGGCATTGTGAGAAGCGGGAGATCTGTGTGTGTGTGTCTGTGCACATGCTTTGAGGAATGGCCAGGTGAGGACCCAGCCACAGAACGCAGCTGTCTGAAAGTGGGAAAGAGGGTCCCCATCAGGAGGTAAATTGGCCGGCGCTGTCATCTTGGACTTCCCAACTTGTATAACTGTGAGAAAATACATTTCTCTTGTTTAAACCTCCCAGTCTGAGGTATGTGGTTAAAGCAGTTCAAACTAAGACACTTGGCTTGAATTACCCTGGCTCTTGCCATATGAGACAAGGTGGTTGTTGTTTAGTCTCTAGGTCATGTCTGAGTCTTTGTGACCCCATGGACTGTAGCCCGCCAGGCTCCTCTGTCCATGGGATTCTCCAGGCAAGAATATGGAGTGGGTTGCCATTTCCTCCTCCAGGGGATCTTCCTGACCAGGAATTGAACCCGCATCTCCTGCATTGGCAGGCAGATTCTTTACCACTGAGCCACCAAGGAAGCCCCAAGAGACAAGGCACTAAGTTGGAGTTTCCTCATCTATAAGATGGAGCGATGTAATATGTAACATGTAATATCTACTTCTTTTGTTTCTGGGAAGTCTCTTGAACCAGAAATTGCAAACCAAGTTCCTTGCATTTCAGAAGTTTGCAAAGACAGACAGTGAACCCATCCCCCACCATAAGAAATTTCTCTCCTCCCATCAGACGTCAAACTCCCTGAGAACAAGGAATGTATACAAAAATCCTTTTGTATCTTCAGTGTATCTGGGGTGGAATGATATATTTAATACATCATCTCTTTTTGGTACTTAACTTCACACCAACACACTGCTGTTCACACTCCTCCTTGACATGCTGATTCCTGAAAAATCGTGATAAGGACTCCCTTTCTGTATCCTTTCTCTTCCTCTCTTGCCCTTTCTTGCTTTGTTGTTCTGTCTTGGAAAAAAAACCCAAGCCTGTAAAAGAATTCTTTCCTGCTCTGTGCCTGCATCCAAGTAACTAAACATGGCAGGAGAACCCCAGAACTACCATGGTCCCACTTAAAATATATGACTCTGAACCTCTAAGCAAGAATACTGGAGTGGGTAGCCACTCCCTTCTCCAGGGGATCTTCCCAACCCAGGGATCGAACCTGGGTCTCCTGTACTGCAGGGAGATTCATTACTGTCTGAGCCCCCAGGGAAGCTGAACCTCTGAGGTGTGCTCTTTAATGTAACCTCACCATCCTTACACCTTCTCCCGGTCTGGTCACGCTCCCACACTCTGCATGGTGACACACTGTCCCTCTAGACCAGCAATCTCTCCTTCATCCTTACTCTCAGGGGATGGTGTTGCTTCTAGTTAGAAAAATAGAATTGATAAGAAATTCCACATGTTTTCACGCCCACACCTCCCCACCTATCAGCATCTGTCCCTACACCTTCTGCCTTCTCTCCAAGTATCTTTGATAAATTCTCTAAGTAACATTTCACGGCCAGCCCTTCCTCTCCTACATGCGGTCATACCCCCTTCTCCTACTCAAGGACACAGAGACAGTGATTTTCCACTACCTTCTGCATCACCACTTCTCCACTTGACTAGACGGCTTCCCTGAGCTTTAAAACTCGCTATTATTTCTCCCACCTTAAAAATCCAGCGCTGATCTCACTTTTCCTTCCCTGCTCTGTTCCATTTTCTGCTCCTGTTTTCAGAAAAACTCCCTAAAATAGTTGTCTCCTCTTGCTGTTTCAAATTCTTTTCTTCCTTTTCTCTCTTTCGACTCTGAGCCCTTGTCGCCACTTATAAAGACATGACTTGATAACATCAACATCTGTTCCCTGCTGTGAAACGCTGTGGTCATTCCAGAGCCTGCATCTTAGTTAAACTGTGAGTAGTGCTGTCGGCTTCATCCTTCTCCTTCAAAATTGTAAATGTTTCTTTTCTTCCAGAACAACACATACAAAGAACCTGCCTGTCAATGCAGGAGACACAAGAGACATGAGTTTGATCCCTCGGTTGGGAAGATTCCCTTGGAGTAGGAAATGGAGACCTGCTCTAGGATTCTTGCTTGGAAAAGCTCATGGACAGAGGAGCCGGGTGGGGTCCAGTCCCTGGGGTCACAAAGAGTCAGATACTACTGAGTGACTGAACACACATACACAAACGTATATTAGTCAAGGTCTTGGCAGATATAGATAAAATAGCAGGGATTTTAAAGAGACAGTTTCATGAATGGACTGTTGAGAGAAGCCTGACAGAGCAAAAGGATGCTATTAATCTGAAGAATAATCATCCCAGGAAGCTGTTGGCATTTTCAGACCTGAAGGGGTGAAGGGTGCAAATGTTGTTACAGGAACTTGTTGGGGGTTGGAACCAAAAAAGGGGGTGCACAGGGTGTGGTCCTGGAGAACGTAACCCCTGCCAGAACTGCTCTGAGGAAGGATGGCAGGGAGGAGAAGTGCCCCATCACCCCACCTGTATCCTCTGATGTCCGGACAGAGATGCTCATTAGATAAACCCAAAGGGGAACCAGAGGGCAAGCAAGCCCACGGGACGGATCAAGTGGGGGCAGCCTTCCAGGGCACTTGCAGCCAGAAAAGACAGAGAAAGGACCTAAGACGGCAGCAGCGACTGGAGAGCAGATGACACCGACTGCCCCTCTCCATCCGGGCTGGGTGCCCTCCTGTGAAGCTGGCCTTCCCAGGACAGAATCATCATCCTCAGGCGTCTTCTTCCCTTCTCTAACTACACTTCCTTTGTGACCTTTTAAGGTCTCATGGCCTCCAGTACCATCCATTTGCTAATGACCTTGACATTTATATCCTCAGATGAAACTTCGCTTGGAAACCTGTTCTTATATTCAACTACTGCTCAACAGTAGCCCTTGTTTCCAGGTCCACAACTAAATTCTTGAGCATCCACACCGCCCCCCCCTCCAACACCTGCTCCTCCAAGAGTCTTCTCTATCTAAGGTCGTGATGATTTGATATTTCTAGTTTCTAGGTCAACAGTCTTGGCTTCATTCTAGCTTAGTTTTGTTAAATCTCACATCAAATATCCAGTTTATCAACACATAGTTTTTACTCTACTTTGAAAACAGTTCAAGAATTAAACACTTCTCCTCACCTTGACTGCTAAGACCCTTGGCCAAGCAGCATTGCCAGTTACACAGACTATCGCAGTAGCCTGTGTGGAGGGTGCAGTGGTGTGCTTCCCAGACCTTGTGGCCCCCTCAGAACTGAGCCTGCATTCCCTCCACTGCTGAAGGGTTGGTGGCTGAAGGTTCTCAGTGAGTCCCTCACTGGGAATTGTCCTCCCCTGAAGAGAGCTGCCTAACTCAAGTCCCATCTTTGTCTTGGAGTCAGTATGCATCTAGTTTCTGGCCCCTATGGGGTAGAAAGACCCAGCTCTCTTAAGTCTGGACAACACTAAAGGACCATTGCAGCTTCCAAGACCCCTGGGATCATATGAAGCTTTCTTGCACCTGCATCTCTGAACAAACCCTCCCTCCACTAAATCTGTTCCCCCTCCCCTCCACATAAATCCAAGGTGATCCCTGCTAAAGTTTCTTCATGAAGATTTCTATCTTGGAGTCTGGCAGGGAAACATATCTAAGAAGGCTTCTCGGTGACCTCCCTGAGATCATTCTCATCCTCCTGTAGTCTATCGCTAAACACTGCAGCAAGAGCGCCCTTTTGAAGCTCAAGTTAATGCTGTGGACAATAGTATGGCAGTTCCTTGAAAAATCAAACATAGCATTGCAATACAATCCAGCAATTCCTCTTGTGCATATTTATTTATCCAAAAGAGTTGAAAGAAGGTCTTAAAGAGCTCTTTGCACACCCACATTCATAGCAGCATTATTCATAATAGCCAAAAGGTGAGAACAATGCAAGTGTCCGTTGATGAATAAATGGGTAAAAAAATGTGGTATATATACACAATGGAGTATAATTCAGCCCTAAAAAGGAAGAAGGAAATGGCAACCCACTCCAGTATTCTTGCCTGGAGAATCCCAGGGATGGGGGAGCCTCGTGGGCTGCCATCTATGGGGTCGCACAGAGTCGGACACGACTGAGGCAACTTAGTAGCAGCAAAACGGAAGAAAATTCTGACACATGCTATACTATGGATGAGCCTGGGAGACATTATTCTAAGCAAAGTAAACCAATTACACAACCACACATGTTGTTTGATTCCAATAATATGGAGTACCTTGTGTAGTCAAAGTGATAGAGACACAAAGTAGCATGGTGGTAGGGGCTGGGGGGAGGGGGAATGGGGAGATGTTGTTTAATGATTACAGAGTTTCAGTTTTGCAAGATGAAAAGGATTGTTAGGAGAGTATGTTTTATGTAATGTGTATTCTATCACAATTAAAAAACAAACAAGCCAAAAAAAAAAAAACCCTCAGATCATGTCATATCCTGCTCTAAACTTTTTGGTGGTTCCCCCTTTTATTCAGAGCAAGATCAAAGTCCTTAGGGTCAAGCGTCTCGGTGACATGACCCCATTAACTCTCTAAGCGTCTCGGTGACATGACCCCATTAACTCTCTGAGTCTAGTCTCTTCTTGGCTACATGGGCCTCCATGAAGTCCCTCCAATATGGCAGCCCTGCTGCTATGCGCCCCATCCTTGCTGCTTCTCCTGCCGGGAACCCCTTCCCTGCTATATTTGTGTGGCTCATCTCATCTCCTTCAAGCCAATGCTCAAGTTCACCTTCTCCTGGTGGGCTTTCCTCATCTATGCGATTGCAGCCCTCCCTCCCCCCTGGCATTCTATCTCCATCCTCGAATTCACTCTTCTCCCTAAAACATAATTATTTCTCCCATACTATAACACTTACTTCTTTTAATTATTGCAGGCCATTCTGCCTCTTCTAGAATGTCCTCTCTAAGACAGGAATGTTTGCCTCTTTTCTCATGGCTATATCACAAGTGCTGGAAAAGTGATCAGCACATAGTAGGTGGTCAATAAAAACTTGCAGAATGAGTGTTAGGAACTGGGGATATATTTTATTAATGAAATAAAATTTGTTTGCCCCTTCTCCATCTTTAGGACAGTTAAGAAGAGGTTTCTAAAAACATAATACAGTTTGGAACATTTTTTCCCATAGATTTAGTCTCACCTGGGAAGGATTTAATCAGAACAGCTCATTTTTTAAGAGGAAATGCCCCTGAGGATGGATGTTTCTGTGCCTGGTATAAAGATGATCTTTGATTTTGCCTCATGTGATTGCAAGAACACACTTGAAATGTTTCTGTCTCACTTTTGGATGCTAAGTTCCTGGAAAGGGAGATGGCCTAGTTAAAAAGGCAGGAGTCAACCTAGATGTCCATCAACAGATGAATGGATAAAGAAGCTGTAGTACATATACACCATGGAATATTACTCAGCCATAAAAAGGAACACATTTGAGTCAGTTCTAATGAGGTGGATGAACCTAGAGCTTATTATATACGGTGAAGTAAGTCAGAAAGAGAAAAACAAATATATTAATGCATATATATGGAATCTAGAAAGATGGTACTGATGAATCTATTTGCAGGGCAGCAGTGGAAACACAGAGAGTACGGATTTGTGGACACAGGTGGGGGAAGGAGAGGGTGGGACGAATGGAGAAAGTAGCATGGAAACATGTACATTATCTTTTGTAAAATGGAGAGCCAGTGGGAATTTGCTGTGCTCAAGTCGGTGCTCTGTGACAACCTAGAGGGATGGGATGGGGTGGGAGGTGGGAGGGAGGTTCAACAGGGAAGGGACACATGTACACCTATGGCTAATTGGTGCTGATGTATGGCAGAGACCAACACACTATTGTAAACCAATTATCCTGCAGTTAAAAATAATTATCTTTTTTAAAAGGCAGGAGTAATGTTTCTAGCAGCATGGCAAGTTTCCCAATATGAATGATCCAAGTAGGTCCCTGTAGAGCAGAGGGAAGTGAAAGGTACCCTCACTTGGAAGGTAGAGTAGAGGGAAGTGAGGTCCCTTAAGTAGTAGGTCCTTGTAGAGTAGAGGGAAATGAGAGGCACCAGAGATGCAGGGCGTCAGCTCTCACTGTGGGCTACTGCAACACCCCAGATCTATACTCACTCATATGCTTGGCAAATATGAGCGTGCAGGGCTCTGCTACCTTTTTCAGGAGCCATTCCGGTCATGCCTTTAAGACTAGAGTCCAGTAAAAAGAACCCACTGAAGACCACACCATGATTTCAGCTTATCGTATATCTTCCAAGCTGTAGTGCTGAGGGAGAGAGGAGGATGAATAATTTATTTGAACTTCAAATTATTGGGCCATTTATTAAAATAAATTTAAAGTCATGGTCCATTATGCATTCCGGTTTATTGCATGCTAAGGTATTAATTGGTTTCCCTGGATTCAGAGAAGTTTGGCTCTGTTGCTCCAGTGTTCAGCTCTAGTTTCTGGACTGAAACATTCAGAATCCAGCTTGCAGGCCTGTGCAAATAGGACTATGCATTTATTAAATGGTCTGCTTTCCTAGGACAATGATTTCCGGAGTACTGAGTGATAAAATCTTATATTTTGCCCTAAACCTTACTTTTATAATTTTTTTCAAATTTAGACAGAGGAGAAATGGATATTTTTTTAACCTAATGAAGGCATCTAATTTGATTCATCAGTGTTCCAGACCCAGGAGGACTAGAACAGGAGTACTGGTGCATAAGGATGAACACAGAGAATGACGATAACAAATTCACCACTTTCCCCAAGTTTCCTTGTGTCTCCCTTAGTAACCTCTTCCTTACATGCTTCCTCATACTCTCAGTTCCCAGGTGATCATCAACCTACTTTTAGTTATCATAGAGTAGTGCATTTTGTGTGTGTGTGTTAGTTTCAATTGCACAGCAAAGTGATTCAGTTTTACATATATCCATCCTTTTTCTTTTCCTGTCTAGGTTGTTACAGAACACTGAGTAGAGTTCCCTGTGCTATACAGTAGGTCCTTGTTGATTATTTGTTTTATATATAGTAGTGTGTGTATGTTAATCCCAAACTGCTAATTTATGCTCTCCTCCACATTTCCCCTTTGGTAACTATAAGTTTGTTTTCAAAATCTGTGAGTCTGTTTCTGTTTTGTAAATAAGTTCATTTGTACCAGTAGTGAATTTTTAATGTGTTTTAGTTTGTTTATTTATTGGCCATGCCTGTTGCATGTGGAATCTCAGCTACCCCACAAGGGATCGAACTCACACCCTCTTCATTAGAAGCGTGCAGTCTTAACCACTGGACTGCCAGGAAAGTCCTATGTATGAGTAGTTAGCTTATAAAATGGGATCATGCAGCGTGTACTTCTTTCATCTAACTTGCCTTCACTGGGGATAATTATCTGAAGATTTATGCATGTTGTTGCAGGCAACGATGGTTTCTTCCTTTTTGTTCTAAGCACCATTTCACTGCATGGACATCCCAAAACACGTCTACACGTTTACTTGTTGACGGATATTTGGGCTGGTTTCCAGTATTTGTCTATTAGAAATGAAGCAACTAGGGATGTTTGTGCACAAGTCTTTGTGTGGACCTGAACTTCCATTTATTTGGAGGGGCGGGGGTGACCTGTGGGTGAAACGGCTAGATCAAAAGGCAGGTGAATGTTCATTTTCTTAAGAAACGGCCTGTTTACTATCATGATTGTACCATTTCACATTTGCACCTACTTTTCTCTACCAGGTGGAGGCAGGAGCTTGGGATCCCTCCTGGACGTCCCTCCAGTGACACCCAAGGAGGAGTCTCCTACTTACAGCTGGGTGGGATGGGGTCCTGGCTGCCCATGTGGTCTCCACTGACCTGGGGAAGGGGGAGTTGTGCCTTATTACTGGTGGGCAGGCATGACAGCCCTGACTCCCTACTTGGCCATCATCCTAGTGAGACGGAGGGGGCCCTCAGCACAGCCTCCACAGGGTTGGTGTCGGTGGGCAGCCAGTTTTTTCCTGGGTGTTTGTAGGGCAAAGGGTGGTTGTTGTCTAAAAGGTCTCTGTCTCGCTAGGCTGCCTCTTCCCTGGTCCTCTGCCTGGAAGGGCTTTCATTGGGGCATTTTTGGTTGCAGCCATTGGTGTTTCCGAGTTGCTGTTTCCTTCAGCTTTAAATCTGAGATACATGAGGCAGAAAGAAAACCCAGGGAGATCCCTACCTTCTCATTCCTGGGGTCCTGAGGTTCCTACCTGGCCTGCCTTCTCTCCATGGTTCAGAATCCTTCTATGTTTATCTTGGTAACGTCCAAGCTCATTCTCAGGTTGAAAGTGTTTTCTTCTGTTTCTGATTACTTGAATGTTTTTATCATAACAGGGTGTTAGATACTCTCAGACGCTTTTTCTGCATCTGCTGAGATAATCATGTGGTGTTTGTCCTATATTCTATTAATATGGTGCATTACACTGATAGTTTTTGATTGTTGAACCAATGTTATGCTCCTGGGATAAATCCCACTTGGTTGGGTTGTATAATCCTTTCCATATGTTGCTGATTTGGTTTGCTGGTTAATTTGTTGAGGATTATGCATCTATATTCATAAAGGACATTGATCTGTGGTTTTCTTGGGATGTTGTAGATTGATTTTGGTATCAGGATAATACTGGCTCCACAGAATGAGTTGAGGGAAATGATCTTTTATTTTTTGCAAAAATTTGAGAAGAATTGGTGTTAATTCTTTAAATGACTGGCAGACTTCACCAACGAAGGAGGTTCTGGACACTTTGTTCAAAATTTTTTGATTACTGATTCAATCTCTACTTGTTAGAAGTAGAGATTAGTTAGAACTGACTATCTTCTTCAGTCAGTTTTAGTACTGTTTTTTTTAGAAATTTGACCATTTCATCTAGGATGTTTAATCTGTTGGCATAAACTTGTTCCTAGCATTTTCTTACGATCTTTTTATTTCTGTAAAGTTCATAGCAACATCTCCTCTTTCATTTCTGATTTTAGTTATTTGAGTATTTCTTTTTTTGGTTAGTCTACCTAAAGACCATAAATTTTGTTGATCTTTCCAAAGAACAAGTTATTAATTTTCTCTCTTGTTTTCATGTTCTCTGTTTCATTGATTTATGCTAATCTAATCTTCCTTTTGCTTGGTTCATGTTTAATTAACTTCTCTATTTTCTTAAGATAAGAAGTTAGGCTACCAACTTGAGGTCTCTCTCTTTTTTAATAGAGCAGTTATAGGTATAAATTTCCCTCTAAACACTGTTTTAACTGAATCCCATAAGCTCTGGTTCACTGTGTTTTTGTTTTCACTCATCTTGATGTATTTTCTAATTTCTCTTGTGATTTTTTTCTTTGGCTTCTCGGTTATTTAACAATGTATTGCTTCGTGTCCACATACTTGTAGATTTCCCAAATTTCCTCCTGCTGTTGATTTCTAATTTCATTCCACTGTGGTCAGAAAACACACTTTGTATGATTTAACTTCTTTTAAATTTATTAAGATTTGCTTTACAGCCTCACATGTGGTCTGTCCTGGAGAATGTGTGCTTGAGATGATGGTGTGTCTGCTGGGGTTGGATGAAGTCCTCTATATATGTCTGTTAGGTTCAGTTTTGGTTTATCATGTTCAAGTCTTCCATTTACTTGTTATCTTCTGTCTAGTTGCTCTGTATGTTATTGAAAGTGTGGCATTATTCAGCTATTTTGTTAAATTCTTTATTTCTATCTTACATCTTTCAATTTTGCCTTATATTTTGTTTTTGTCTTACCCTTCATGCTTAATGAGAATCTCTGGAGATGAACCTCATAACTACGCATTCTTAACATGTTCATTGAAGTTTGAGAACCACAGTTCAAGTTAGAATAACATATTTTAGTGATTGACTGAAGCCCAGGGAAGGGAAGAGGTTTTCTCAGTCTGTTGGCATCTAATCCAGGTTATCCCAGTGAGTTGTATCAGAAGTGGGGTTAACAAGGTTAAAGGCTACACTCTTATGGACTTCCCTGGTGGTCCAGTGGGTTAAGACTCTGCGCTCCCAGTGCAGGGGGCACAGCTTCAATTCCTAGTTGGGCAGCAAACTAAGATCCACATGATGCATGGTGTGCAGCCAGGAAAGAAAAGAAAAAGGCTATGCTCTTACTTTGAGAGAATAACAAACTCCCTAACACAGCAACAGAAACAAAGAAAATTTATAACGCAAATGCCAAAATCCACAAGAAAACAATGAAATTCAAAATGACAACACTAATATGATAGGTGAAGTTATTTTGCTGGAATGAAATGCTGATTGTAACATGGATGATCACAGTTGCTACAGGACAAGTCTTGTTGAATTTTTCATGCCTTTACTGCTCTTTGCCACATACAGAAAATTTTCTCTATCTATGTGTCTCACCCTAAACTATCAAAAAATCTTGTCTCATGCAGCTCACTAGCATTTTCCTCTACTGATCCAGACATAAACACATTATTTACACGATAATCTGCTTTATTCTTCTCTCATTAGTCTGAGACAGTTAATACAATATTATTAGCCACTCAGTGCCAATATGGTCATAAACAAAAATGATTATGCCTTGATAACAGGTTTCTGTAGATTAGTATTTCAAAAGTATGCCTGTATCCCCACAGCACTGGGTATGAAGAATCTAATCCTTTTTAATATATTCATGCAATCAAATCAGATATCAAAGCAGGAGAAGCTAGTTAAGCAAATGGGTATTAAAAACAAGTGTGCAAACAAAAGCACAGTTGATTTTCTAACTGTTCTTCCCTTTGGAAAGCCTACACTACAAAATAAGTTTGCTTCATATATTGAGTGGCAGAATGGATTTAATCAGTTTTCACTACATACAAATCATCTCAAAATGTAGTGGTTTAACATAACATCAATTATGGATATTCTAAGTCTGTGGGTCAGTACTTAGGCTGGGCTCAGCTAGGTTGTCTGCTTATTTATCCAGGCTTAGCTGACCTTGACTGGGACTTACTGGTGAATTTGTTCAACTCCCAGAATGGCTGGGGAACAGTAGAAATTGAACAGGGGCACCAGGATTCTCCTCCATGAAAAATCCTCCAACAACAACAACAAAAACTAGACCTGTTGCCATGGAAACTGAGGTCCAAGAGTGACAGAAGAAGCTTGCATCTCCTCTTGGGGCCCAGGCAAACTTGACATGACATTACAGCAAAGCAAGTAAGAGGATGGAAAAACAGACTACACTCTTGTTGGGAGAAGCTGCAAAGAATTGGGGCTGATTTAAAAAAAAAAAATCTACCACAGAGCTCTACCTAAGAAGTCGGAAAAATTCTGAATTCCATAACAATTGCCCATGTGTGCTCTGAATTCTAGATTTTGAGCAGATACCAGAGGGCGGCAAATTACAGTCTGTGGGCCAAATTGAGCCTCTCTCTGTTCTTGCAAATAAAGTCTTATTAGAACACATTTTATATTGTTTATGGCAGCTTTCATGTTACAATAGCAGAGCTTAATAGTTGCAACTGAGACTGGATGGCTACAAAGTCTAAACATTTATTATCTGGCCTTTTACAGAAAACTTCTCTGGCCTCTGCTCAAGACCCTCATGTAATAGTAGGACCTGATATGCATTTTAATCTGTGACCATGTTGGCACCAAGTGGCTGGTAATAGTGAATTACCATTTAAATACTATTTAAATTATTTTAGACTTATTACAGTTGCTTCCTGGAGAGCCAGTTTCCACCCAGTATATATTTTTTTTAATATCTTGGCTAATATCCTATGCTTACTTTATTCCAGATAAGCTTTAGAAGCCCTTTGTGAAATTTTATAGTATCACACTAAGATTTATGTTGGAGTTGTATAAACATAAGTCAAAAAGACTTTGTCAGATTTTAGTCTGGGGATGGGGTGGCTCTTTTGGTTTTCATTATTTTGTTTGTTTTCAACTCACTTGTGTCCATTTATTTTAAGCTTGTCAAGGTATTTCATCCTCTTTATTGCTCTTAGGAGAGAAAAAAAGTTTTAATGTACTTCATAGTAAATGTTCAGGCACATTAGAAGAAGCCATTAAGAAATACTTAATGGGGTAATTTAATTAAAGCCAGTTCTCTGAGACTCTTTACTCTGCCTCTCTTTATTAGCTTTCTTTGCATATTTGCATACATTTGAAGGTAGAAAATTACATATTACTTAAAAAGTATTTCAAAATACATATCCCTCCCTGTGTCATCAAATAGTGACAGCTAATATTATGTTCTTCAGATGTCTGCACATCAGTCATCTAAACTCTTCTCTTCTGCTCTGCACTCAAGCATTATCAATGTATCCTTTGGTTCCAGGTTGTACCCTCTGGTCCTTTGGCTGAATCAAGTCAAAATTCTTCAGTGATGTTTACACAAGGCCTGTGTATCTCTCTGGGCTCCAACTTAGCTCAGAGAGCATCACCTTCCCTTTCTCTCTGCGGTGGGGACCTTGACATGGCCTTGACAATGATTTGGAATGACTTGAACCCTGGAGTTGAGGGGATGACAGCCAGGGAATGGGAAAGATGGAGAGGCTGTCACATGTCCCTCCCTACTGTTACAACATCTCGACCGGAGCCAGCATTCTGGGCACTCTAGCACCACGGCGCACGCTCCCCCAGCCATGCCTTGTGCTGGAGTGCATGGTAGGGATGGAGGCTACCTACAGGACTCTTCCAAGCCACAGTTTTTGCCGGCGCCCGTCTTGGGTTCTGTTTTGAGACAAGCCGCTTCCTCCAGGTTCCTCTCAGTGGCTCTCATTTCCACCTAACAGATGGTGATTTTCACTTCATTGGTTCATCCATTGGCAGCCCGAGTCCATGCTCTAGGTCACTCCCAATATGTCTTTGGCTCGGGGAGAAGGCAAACTGGTGGTGAATAATTTCCTGTGCCTATGAGTTGGTAAGGATGCCAAATTACACTCATCTCAAATCATGCTTGTCCATTTTTTAAGGATGGCTTTGCTAATTGGACTAGGCAACTCTCTGTTGACCTAATTTTAGTGTTATAAAGAAAGAATTTGGAAATATTATCACATAAGAATGCTTTCGTGATTTTGTCATTGCTTTGTTTTGAGAAGAGAGGGGCAATATGGACATAACTGTCCTCTAACGGAACTTGAAGCACTTTCCAGGGACACAAACAAATACTTCTTTCATGCTGTTCCAAAGAGAGAGATGTAAAGAACTGAGTGAGTATTCTCAGATGACATTTGTTTCCCATATAAGGAAATTTTATTTTTACATGCTCAGATGTTCAAAAATGTAAATGGCTTCTTCAATAGGTGGTGAGCTCTCTAGCAATGGAGGTATTTAAGGCATTTGGTGGGACGCTTATGGAGGGAACAATTGGCTCGAGGATCTCAACTGTTATTTCTTACAGTGCTCAAAATGGTATCCTGCACTTAAGAAGCAGCACAGAACAGAAATAGTACACACACTAGAATCAGAATGACTTGGTTTGAATCATCTTTTATTGCTTACCTTGGGGCAAATCACTTAATCTCTCTAAGGCTTAGGCTCCCCTTCTGTCAAATAAAGGTCACCTAGATGTCACTGCTCCTCTGTCTTCATTTGCTAGGGCTGCCATAACAATACCAAAGACTGGGGTGGTTTAAACAGCAGAAATTAATTTTCTCATAACTCTGGAAGCCAGAAGTCCAAGATCAAGCTATCAGCAAGGTTGGTTTCCTCAGAGGCCTCTCTCCTTGCTGTGTAGACAGTCATCTTCTCCCTGTGTCCTCATGGGGTCTTTTCGCTTCAGCCGTATCCGGCTCTGTGTGACCGCATGGACTGTAGCCCACCAGGCTCCTCTGTCCATTGGCTTCTCCAGACAAGAATACTGGAGCATGTTGCCATGCCCTCCTCCAGGGGATCTTCCCAGCCCAGGGATTGAACCTGCAGCTCTTACATCTCCTGCATTGGAAGGCGAGTTCTTTACCACTGGTGTCACCTGGGAAGGCTTTCCTTTGAGTGTCTGTGTTCTAATCTCTTCTTATAAGCACACCAGACAGATGCGATTAGGGTCCACCCTGGCAGCCTCATTTTAACTCAATTATTCTTGTAAGATTCCACGAGGGAAAAGGAGGATAGGCTCCAGGATTCCACCCTATCTGGGGCACGATTTAGAATCACGAGTCAGTGTTCCTCTTTTTGAAACAAGTGAATCCCAAGCTAATTAATCCCTCAGTGAGTAACCCTTCACTGCTTAAATGCCTCCATTACTGGTGAGCTCATCACATAATCCAAGCAGTAACTTCCGTTTCTGAACATGTGAGTGTATAAAAATAAATCTCCCCTATAGGAAAGAGAAATGTCATCTTAGAAATTTTAGCTAGTTCCTTGCTGCTCACCCTTTGGAGTGGCATGGAGAGACTATTTCTTTCTAGCATCTGTGCCTCTTCTGGGATTGTTTAGTCGTGTTTTTCCTCTATTCTCTCCACCTGCTCCCTCAGTAACATCAATCTCTGAAGCCCCTCTTTATTTCTAGATTCCATCCCCTATTCTATTATCAAAGTCTCCCTCACCTCTGCCATTAAGCAGAGCATGTCTCCTTGATACTTATGTGTACAGACCCACCTGGTGCTCTGCAAACACAGGGCCCACCTCTGAGAAGTGCACCTCCTTCTTGGAAGGCAATTTACAAGGGCTTCTAGAGACTACCCACCTGCCCAGAAGGCTTATGGTAGGATTTCTCCTGACTACACACAGGGCTACCTCATTCTCTTACTGGGAGGAATTGTGCTGAACAAAACTTTCCCTGTCTTCTTCAGCTTGCTACTAATTGCTTGCCTCTCAGGTGGGAGAGGAGGAGGAGTGAGAATCTTAGCCATTCTCATAAGGTTTTTTCCCCTCAAATGAATGCATGAATAGATACATGCTGTAAAGAAATTCAAGGATTCAAAAGGGTATTGTACTATGTGAGCTGGCCCTGAGATGACTTTGATTTTCTGCTCCCAAGGGGTGTTGTATTAACTCAGAATTGCTCATTCTGACTCATTTTCTTTCCGTTTCTACACAGCTCTATGTTTAATAGTTCACGTTTGTGGAATACTCACTGTGGGCCAGATACCTGTCCAAGAGCTTTAGTTATGTTGACTCATGGAATCTTCACAACCATCCTGTATGGAGGGTCTCTGGCTATTTCCCTTTTATCCTGGAGAAACTGAGGCAGAGGAAGTTAGTAACCTGCCTAAGCTGGTGAGGCCAGTTAGAGGCAGAGATGGTACAAGTTCAGACATCCTGGATCCACAGGTGAAGCCAACACCACTCTTTCCCAGTGATGGAACATCCTGAATTCACTTCAAGGTCTGCCTATGATCAGGGGTGTCTTGAGTCCCAACTAGTGATGAGCTGATTAAATGACAGCCAAGAGGAAGCAGAGATGTTCTGGAGAAATAGATTATAAATGGGAGCTGGTTGACCACAAAGACCACAGAACCCCAGGGCTCTAAAGATACCATCAGGTCACTTAGTCCAACTGTCAACTGGCTGTTTGGTCCACTTTGCACAGCATCCCCTTGTAAACTGTGATAAAGTTAAATCCCAAGCTCCACACTTCCCAGCTGACTTTAAGATGCTACTTACATCACCAAGATTCAGCCGCTCATCATTAAGATGGTATATTGATGCCTGCCTACTGGTTGTGGTGAGTGTTTTAATGAACAGAATAAAGCTATCAGTGCAATGTCTAGAATACAGCACACGGTTAATATTGCTGGCTGTAGTCAGCACTTTGCAGTTAACATAGCAGCTTTCACATCTTCCAGTCTTGTTGGAAGTAAAAGATAAATCAACCAAAAAGCAATACTGTGGGGCTTCTCTGTGGTCCAGTGGTTAAGAATCAGCCTTGCAATGCAGGGGACCTGGGTTCAATCCCCGGTCCAGGAAGATCCCATGTGCCACAGAGCAATGAACCCTGCGTGCCACAACTCCTGAAGCCTAAGTGCTGAGAACTTGTGCTTCGCACCAGAGGAGCCACCACAGTGAGAAGCCCGTACCTGACAGTGAAGGGTAGCCCACCCACACACATCCCCAAGTCACCGCAACTAGAGCATATAATGAAGACTCACCACAGCCAAAACACTGAAGAATTCTTTTACTTAAAAAGAAAGCAATACTGTGTATGAATATTTTCCTGATTGTAAGTAGCAACAGAATGTTAATTATTTTTTTCTAAGGAAAACTAAGCTTGTAAGTGGTGGAGCTTGTGTGATTTTAGGGCATCTGCTTCAAAATCTGAGGCCTTTGTTCTATTTGTTGTTCAGTCACTCAGTCATGTCGCATCCCCATGGACTGCAGTACGTCAGACTTCCCTGTCCTTGAGTTTGCTCAAACTCATATCCATTGAGTCGGTGATGCCATCCAACCATCTCGTCCTCTGTTGTCCCCTTCTCCTACTGCCTTCACTCTTTCCTAGCATCAGGGTCTTTTCCAATGAGTCAGCTTTGTCACCTTCCTCATTCGTTTATTTGATAGGTGCTTATCACCAGGCGCTATCCTAGCTGTTGGAGACACAACTGTGAAGCTAGCCGCGAGACGACCTGGGCAGAGAGAACCTCAAGCTGAGTGGAAAATGCCTGTAAATTCCCTGAGCTTATTTTGAGGAGCAGGAAAAAAAAAAAGCCTGTCCTGGAGTTGAGTGAACAAGGTGAGCTCAGAGAGATGCAAGAGCTTGGAGAATGCAGAACCTTTCAATTAAACACTAAGGACCTGTCTAGCTGCTAAACTGGGTATATATTTGTCAAATGCATATTTTCAAGTGTCAGAATACCAAGTCAAAGTAACTCAAATTTTAAAAAAAGAAAAGGAATTTACCATCCCACCATTTGGAAAGCAGTCTGGGGCAGCTCAGAGAATCAGGAGATAGGAACTCCTCTCCGTCCGCTCCGGAAGCTCTGCTGGTCTCTGTACAGCCAGTGGCCCCGGTCCCAGCTCAGCACTCTTGGGGGGAAAAAGGAGCCTTTCTTGTCCAGCACCTGGAATAGAGACCCCCCAAAGGTGAATTCTGGTTAGCTGTGTGGGTCGTGTGACCTGTCCTTGGCCAAACCCCTGCCCTCAAGATGTAAGTGATAAACTTGATCAGCCCCACCTGCATTGGGCTATTGCAGGAGGAAGAGTGGGATGGTCAAGCTGAGTAGACTGTTGTTGCAGTTATTAAAAACAAGGCAGCAAACCCAGCATGGAGTTGCTTCTGCTAAGTCCATGTCACCAAACCGAGACTCACCTTCATTACAATTTCTGCTCTCCCAGAAATGGAATCATAAATCAATCAGGAATCATTTGATCAGGACTAGTTAGGTCACCTGGCTGAGACACCCCTGCTGTCCCTTAAAGAAAAGAGACCTTGCCATAGCCCAATCTGCTTTTTTTGGTCTAGTAGAACATTCATGTCCTGCTCTTTTCTGCCCATAAGTCTTTCATTTTATACAGCTCCTTGGAGTCCTTTCTATCTGCTACATTGAATACTGCCCAGAAATTGTTGAATGAAGCCAATAATATCTTTAAAATCTACTCAGTGGAATTGTGTTTTTTAAGACAGTCCAGGATGACTACAGACCAGAGGAAACCCAAACCACAAGAAGACTGTTTCATGTCCAGATACTGCGTCCGGTCCACTGCAGGGAGGGTTTGCCAGTCCCAGGAAAGGAGGCCTTCGGTCCCCCCAAAACTGGCACAGAGGGAGGCCAGGTGTAGAAGGAAGAGAGAGGAGAAGGTGCAGAATGTGAATGGGAGTTAAATCAGTCCCTTTCCTCCTTGAGCCTTTAGTATGTAAATTTCTCTGGTGGGGCTCCAGGAGGGAGGGAGCGAGGGAGTCTGAGCTCCAGCAGAAGGGAGAGGGAAAGAGGGTGAATTCCAGAAGGGAAAGCGGGAGAAGAGCACAGCATGTTCAGGAAATCATAAATAACCCGGGGTTTGCAGTTCTCCCGGTGTAGGTTGGAATGGTTGATGGGGCCAGATGGCGGTGGCCTGAATCAGGCCATGCTGGGGACCGTGCTCTCTGCTAGGTAAGGGGGACCTGGGGCAGGTCTGCTGGTTCAGTGGGATCTGATCTGTGGTCAGTTCAGTTCAGTCGCTCAGTCGTGTTCGACTCTTTGTGACCCCATGGACTGCAGCACGCCAGGCCTCCCTGTCCATCATCAACTCCTGGAGTTTATTCATGTCCATTGAGTCGGTGATGCCATCCAACCATCTCATCCTCTGTCATCCCCTCCTCCTCCCACCTTCAATCTTTACCAGCATCAGGGTCTTTTCAAATGTGTCAGTTCTTCACATTAGGTGGCCAAAGTATTGGAGTTTCAGCTTCAGCATCAGTCCTTCCAATGAATATTCAGGACTGATTTCCTTTAGGATCGATTTGTTGGATCTCCTTGCTAGCAGTGCTTTAAAATATTGTTTTCTCCTCCCTGAAGTCTTCCCCGATTGATGTTGTTTATGCCAATTTCTTAATTCTCTCTTTTCTAGGGATGCATGGTTTGCCTGAAAGTGGAAGAGAACAATTTAATGTCCATCCATGGTTAAGAAAAATCCACACTGGGATTGGTGAGGCATTAAAAATAATGCATGGGCAGATAATGCATGACACAGCAAGGTGGCCAGGAGGTATGGTAAAGTGAAACACGCACAACGGGGAGTGAGGGGTATGGTAAGATCCCACTTACTCTTCTGGAAAGAAAAGATGATTCCAGAATAGGAAAAGGTAAGGAAGGGGATGTAGAAACCGTGCGTGGTGAGTGGTGGACCCTGGTGGGGCCATGTCAGCCGGCGGCCCAGGGATGGTCTCTAAAAGGCTGTGAACTCAGGATATTGACTAGGAATCAACACACACATATGTTTTTTTGGGAGGTTGGGAGAGCCCTTTACCTCTATCCCATTTTCAAAGATACTAAGAGAGGCCCAGGTGCACCAAAGTGCTCAGAAGTGTGGCTGTCAGAAGAAGATGCCTTCCTATTCCAGGAGGCTGAGCCCGTAGGATACTAAGAGGGTTGACCTGAGTATCTCTGGGGATGAGGATTTGAGTGTGAAGTCTCTGGCTGCTATTCAGCACCCCATAATTGGATTATTTCAGCAGAGGGATACTTCATTGCTAATTGGCATAGGGAGAGCGCCAGGAGCCAAGGTGTCCCTCTAGAGGAGGGAGGGGGGAAATTAGAGGAGGCTTGAATACAGAGAGGTGCCTTTGGAGACGTTTAAATGGGTTTGAGAGGGAGCCTGTCACATCTGGTTGTTGTGATAATTAGATTAGGAAGCAGAGAGATGAGGAGAGATGGCGTCCAGTGTAATCTGCACAGACTCGGCTGGAGCCCAGAGGTGGATCTGAAAATAGGTGGTGTGCAGAGGTGACCTCCAGAGGACCACACAGCCTGGAACCTGAGGCATGCAGCCCCAGCCCTGGAGGGCATCTGTGCTGAGGCTTCCAGCCCAGTCCACGGAGCCATCTGTGGACCGGAACCCCTGGGGTGCTTGTTTGACGGTACAGCTTCTCAGGTCCTGCCCCTGCACATCCCAGACCAATAGACCCAGGTTTGGCCCCAGGGGTCTGCATTTTAAACAAATCTCTGGGTAATTCCGAGGCTTGTTCAATTTAGCAGTCACTGACCTATTTCAACAGCAGCAGCTGAGAGCAGGGTGAGGACTTTCACCTGGGATCATGCCATGAACACACCACCACATGCGCTGGGCCATGAACTTTGCACACAGTGTATCTCATTTATCCCTCCTGGGCAGCCCTGCAGTTGACAGATGAGGGTACTGAGATTCCGAGAGGACTGGAGACACGGCCAAGGCCACAGAGCTAGTGAGCGATGCACAGCAGACAGCATCAATGCTCCAGGGCCCCTTAGGTCATTGCTGTCAGGGTTTCCTAACACAATCACAGAGTACCCCACCCATGAAATGGCACCTGGTTGATGCCAGCTGATCCATCTGATGCCAGCTCTCCCAGCTGATCCCTGCCCCCCCCACCCAGGATCTCAGCTCTTGATTCCAACTTCAACTTTCTCCTGTGCCCTCACTTTGTTAAAGATGTAGCCACTCATTTTTCTGCTGTCGTTGTTGGGAGAAGAAATGGAAACCTCTGAATTGTCACTCCTAGTTCCTGGCTCTCTCCATTAAGCCATGCATCTTCCCATCCACAGTGTTTTGACCCAACTCCTGTGCACATCAGGGGCTCACTTGCAGTCTGTGCTGTCGGCTGGTGGGGCATTCGGCAGTGACCACAGCCAGGCTGGCTTCGATGAGTGTCAGTCCCAGCCTGGGCTTAATCTCCATTCCTGACACCATGCCCTGGGTACGTGAGCCCACTGATTATAAAGACAAGATGACTGGGGAAAGAGGTCAGCAGACATCCAGAGAATGAATCGTTCCATCCACCTGGTTACGAAGGTCCTCCTCTGGTAAAGGTGCTCTGTGGTGAGCATTCACTCATGACACAAACGTCTTCAGGGTTGTTTCCATTCAGAGGGGTCTATCAACACACATCTTCCCCAGACACCCTCATTATCAATTTCCCAACCATCTTACTTTCAAGTCTTCATCTCTCCAGCCAAACTGTTAGTCAATGTTCATGAACCAGTATAGATGGAGACCTCTCCTTTTGAGCAAACAGAATAGCCAGAGGTGTGCCTCTTGATGTTCTGGCCACTGCAAGGCCTTCACTTTATTGCCTTGATAGTCCTGTAGGTCTTCTCTGTGGCTGAAGCTCTGCCTCTGTCCACTTTTTGCCTATTGCCAGAATCTTGTGCAGAACTCTCTGTCAACAAGGCTGGCCTATTTTCTTCTTTAGTTAACTGGTCATGGGAATTCCCCTTGAGGTGATGGGTACTAACTTGAGGGAGGGGAGATGATGTAGACAGAAGAAGAGTCCTGGGAGTCACAGTCATCTGCCCATGGAATTTGCTTGAACCTTCATATCCTATTAATCCAATCTGTACACACCATTTTTCTTGATGATGGAGTGCTTCAGTGCATGCCAACGTGATGGGTCAGGCAACATCCGATTCATGATGGGGACATCAGGTTGTCTAGTGATTTGGTGTGTTGCAGCCAAGCATTTGCTCTCTCCCAGGGCCTGTATCAAGCCAGGGAATCTCAGAAGAATAGGATCTGAAGAGGATGGCATAGCTTCACTCCAAATCCTTCAAAATTTGTGCTGTGATTCTTCCATGGGACCTGCCACGGGCTCCAGAAAGCATCTGTATCTACCAGAGACTTCAAACACCATCAGATCTGCTGGTTACATGGCCTGAGGGCAGAGCATCTTGAGTGACAGCTCTGACCTGATCCAGTGCCTTTTCTCCCTCCGGTTCTTAATCAGCGTGGGCAGCCTTCATGTTACTTGGAAAAATGGGTCACCAAATGAAGCATATGTCACCTCTAAGATCCAGAGAGACCCAGGAGGCATTGTGTTTATTTCATAGTGGGAGAAGGGACCAGATACAGAAGTCTGTAGTTCACCTTGGAAGAAATACATCAACATGCCCCAGATCACTGGATTCCTAGAAATTTCACTGAATTTTCTTGGAATTAAAAAAAAAAAAATTTGACCATACCACATGGCGTGTGGGATATTAGTTCCCTGACCAGGGATCAAACCTATGCTCCCTGCAATGGAAGCATGGAGTCTTAACCACTGGACCACCATGGAATTTTCTTGGAATTTAAGATTCTGTTGTTGGTCAGCAGTTTGGAATGGGCTCAACTGGGTGGCTCTTTCGCTGTCACTCCCTATTTGGCTCCGGCAGAGGCATCATCTGGCAGTTCACCTGGGGCAGGTTAGTCCCAGGTGGCCTCACCCACATGTCTGGCAGTGGGTGCTGGCTCTAGATTGGACTTCTGTCTCCATTTAGTCTCTGATTCTCAGGGAAGGAAGCCCAGGCTTCCTCGTATGGTGCTGTCAGCGTTCTAAGAAAGAGCAGAAGCTTAGGGATCATCAGGTCCAGGATCAGAACTCCCCACAGTTTTGCTTTTGCTCCATCCTAAAGGTCAAGTAAATTACAAGCTGGCTCAGATTCTCGGGGCTGAAAGAGCAGGGATAGGTGGAGAAATAGACTCTACTTCTTCATGGGAAGAACCACAAAGCTGTGTGTAACAGCACATGGATACAGGGAGGGGAGGAATTTGTGGCTATTGCTTGTAGTCCCCCACAGAATTCATTGATGTACGAAATTCAGGTCAGCCTCAGGGGGCACGGAGCAAGCCCCAGGGTGTAGGTGACACCCAGAATAATACTTTAAGAAAACCTATGAGAATACAAGCAAGAGCGATGCCTTCAAAGAGGTAACCTTGAATTCTCCCCAGGTTATTTATAAAGTGCATCATTTGAAGTACATCAGTTATTTAATGGTCATTAACCTCCATTTGCTGGTGCTCACTGAGATACACTGGAGAGCTGACACCAAATTTGAGACCAACTCTTCTAGACAAGAAGGAATATCCAAGAAGGAGCAAGGGGAGATGATTTTCCTGGAACTCCTGTGTCCTGTTCCGTTCTGGACAAATAATATTTCTGGAGTTTATACCTATCAGTTTACAAGAGGGTTTAGTGACCTAAAATTCAATTAGATGAATTAATCTAGATGATCACCAAAGAATTGATACTGTGGTGCTGGAGAAGACTCGTGACAATCCCTTGGGCTGTAAGATCAAACCAGTCCATCCTAAAGGAAATGAACCCTGAATATTCATTGGAAGGACTGATGCTGAAGCTCCAATACTTTGGCCACCTGATGCAAAGAGCTGACTCATTGAAAGAGACCCTGAGGCTGGGAAAGATTGAAGGCAGGAGGAGAAGGGGATGACAGAGGATGAGATGGTTGGATGGCATCACCGACTCGATGGACATGAATTTGAGCAAACTCCGGGAGATAGTGAAGGACAGGGGAGCCTGGTGTGCTACAGTTCATGGGGTTGCAAAGAGTTGGATATGACTTAGCAACTGAACAACAACAACAAAACATCTAGACATACTCTCACATCATCTAAATATATTCTCTTGAGTTTTCTTTCTACTATAGAATTAAGAAATGATGTATTGACATAGAAAACAAAGTTATGGTCACCAAAAGGGGAAGGCGCCAGAGGATAAATTAGGAGTCAGATACACACTACTATATATAAAATAGATAAACAACAAGATCCTGCTGTATCACATAGGAAACTATATTTAACGCCTTATAATAACTTAAAAACAATCTCAAGTCTGTTAGCCAAGAATATGCATTTAGTAACCTTACCTTTAATTTAATCACATTCTTGGCTTAAACTTGATTTTGGAATTCTGTAGATATTCCTCCATTGTTTTGTGACATTTAATATGGATCTGGAAAGCTTGAGTTCTGCTTGATGTTTTGCTTTCTTTTGTGTGTGATTAATTTTTTTCTGCTTGAAATGTATTGTTTTTTACCTGTTGAGTTCAATATATCAACTAAGAAATGCTGTGGAGTTGAAGAATTTGAAACAATTCCACAGTGATAGATTCATATCTGTCTTTCTATGTCATTTCTGTATTTTAGAAAAATTCCCTTATTTTTACCTTTAAATATGTCTTCTGTACCTTTGTTGGATTTTCTCCTTTAGAGCCACCAATTATAGTTAGTTTGTCTTATTTTTGTCCTACGTACCTACTAGTCATCTTTAGTTGCTTTATTTTTATTTATTTGTTTGTTTGTCTGCAGTGGGTCTTAGTTGTGGCATGTGGGATCAGGTTCCCTGCCCAGGGATTGAACCTGAGGCCCCTGCATTGGGACCATGGAGTCTTAGCCACTGGACCACCAGGACCTTTAGTTGCCTCAATATTTCTCCTCTTCATCAGAAATCACTAGTTGAAACCCACCCCTCTATGCTGATGGTTCAACAGTCAACCGTGTTTATTCTGTTTAATAAACTTACTGGTTCTGTAATGTCAATTTGATAAATCTCCCATATACATTAAGAGAAAGAAAAAAATGAATTCATTATTCTAAAACGTCTGTACATAAATGGGGGAAGATAAAGATTATTCCAGTGTCTTCCTCCATAGGGATACAGCTGTTGACATATATTCAAATGTTAAGATTTAAATTGAATACTGTTACCAGGCAGACTCAGTTGTGTAATCTACATTTGCAGTCCACAGTGTCACAAAGAGTCAGACATGACTGAATGACTGAACAACCACATCCATCTCTCCAGACCTACTTTGTGCACTTTTCCATTCTGCCCTGTGTTCCAGTGGGCTACCCACTGTGGGCCATGTCCCATGGGCTCCCTAGGACCTTCCTTCCGATTGAGTTCAGGCAAGAGAGGCAATAGCAGGAGATCAGAAGGGAGCCAAGAGAGGTCCCTCTCTCCGGGCTGGACCACAGCTGGGAGGGCCTGGGCTCCTCTCCGCAGGTCACAGCTCCCATCAGACAGCCCTTCCCTACAGCTCCAATCCTCGCTGGCTTTCAGCATCAGCCTCTTCCGTGCGTCCCCTCAGCCCACCGGGGTTATACCTACCTCTTGCTGTTGTTTGCACCTCTGTGCTTCATCATCTCCTGCTGATTTTTCTGAATGTTTCCCTCACCTTTGTTAGTAGATTCTCTGCTTCATTATTTTCATTCACCCTTTTTGAATATGCCATCTGTTTCCCATTTAACCTTGACTGTAATGATCTATAAGCATAAAATCCTTTAGCGATTAAACTTTATATTCCTCGGGAAACACATTAAAGCCTTGAAATCCAGATGTCTGGAAAAAACTTGGTGTCTTTGTTTGTTTTGTGTGCTTATTTTTGTTGCCTCCCCTTCTCGGTGTGCTCCAGTGGCTTACGTGCCATTTCTTTGCATTTCAATCACCTCTAGATGCCTCTCACTTCTATTCGCTCAGATATAGTGAGCTTACTTCCTGACTGACTGCTCGTCCAACGTGAGGCAAGGCCTTTTCTCTAAAAGTCACAGATTCCATCTACTCTTCTGACTCAGGGAATTGCTAGAGGTTAGATGAGAGGTTACGTCAGCTGAGATGGATTGGGGATTAATGTTAGAAAAAAAAGTTCAGTACCACCTTTCGGGGATTTGATGACATGTCTGGTGGCAGGTGTTTGGAGATAGTAACTCATTCCACAGGGGATACCTCTGGGCTTCATATTTTCCTCCCCAGTGTAGTTGGCTACCCTCATTTCTATCAGAGAGAGACAAAAGCCAGACCCCTCTGTGGCAGATTAGAGATAAACACAAAGTGTATGATACACTTACCACTGAAAATGGGTTCTACTTCCCTTCTCCTTGAATCCAGACTGGCCTGGGTCTGCTTTTATCACAGATTACACAGGACATAATCCGATACTCGCTCTAGGGCTGCCCTTTAAGATTGGCAACTTCTGCCTGTTCTCCTAGAAGACAGCCACCATAGAAGAAGGACAGCTATCCTGAGAGCACCACGCTGTGAGAAGCCCAACCCACACGCAGCAGCCCCTGCAGAGGACATGTCCTGTGGAGACAGAGGGACCAAAGAACATAGAAATGCTGAACTTGTGTGTGAAGAGGCCAGCTTGGAAATGGGTCCTCCAACCCAGCTGCATCCCTGGACACCCCATGGTTAGGAGTCCCCATAGACTTCGTGGGTCTGAATCTCTGACCCACAAAACTGGGAGCCAAATAAATCACCAGATTTGGGGACAGTTTGCGATGCAGCGATAGATAACAAGAATAATCTCTTTCGATGATTTTGCCCCAGTGATTGTTTTTCTAGTGCTCTTTCATCAGATGAGAAAAATTTCCATTCAATTCCATTTCCCTCTGAACTTGGGGTTGGTTCAGCAGTTCTGCTTCATGGATAAAGGTGGGATTAGAAGTGGTGCCATGCTGCAGTTCTCTTTATAGATAAGGACAGGCCTGGGGGGAGATAGCAGGAAGTCATGACTTGCAAACTGGGTGAGCTTGCTGGAAACATGGGAACTAAAAGGAAAGTGGGAAGATCTTTTATTTACTCCTTAGTTGTCCAACATATATGTGGTACCTGTCATGTGCTAGACAGTGGACTAACCATGAGGATAAATGGGTGAATAATGAAGAGGGATACCTTTCAGGAGTTTACAGAGTACACAGACCCAGGAACCAATGACTAGGGAATCATGTGATAAGTGCTTTTTGCAGAGCTGCAGAGAAGAAGGGTCCTCTAAGTGCTCCCTTAGGGGATGGGCACTGAATTGAATCCAGGAGGAGGTGGTCACAGATGGGAGAGGAAATGCTACACTCAGAAGAAAGGTACTGCAAAACCAAGGAAATAAAAAAGTTCTGGGAACTAGGTGTGACCCACGCACAAAGCAGAGAAACTTGATCATGGGCTGCAATCTTTATATCATGGGTAAAGCTTTTTTTTTTTTTTTAAATTCATTGATTTGTAGTATTGGCCATTTTTTTTCTAGAGCAAATTGTCCTACCACAGTCAATTTCAAGCTAACAACAGTTTAACAACTGGCTTGTGAAAAACCTGAGTATTAACAATGGTTGCTCAGAAGATGATATGAACCGACTCTAGCACACCACTGGACCAACTGAAGGAGCTTTAGAGCTTTATGTATATACAAATACAGGAACCAATTTGTATTCCACAGTATCACTGTGTAACTGTTCCAGAGCCCATTGCAATAATCTAGATGAAAGATTCTTAGTTTAGCTATATATATATATGTTATTAAATACATTAAAATAAGCATTACTAAAGTGTAACATTGTATATTAAATATAATAAATACATATGTTTTAGAGGAAAGTTAATAAGCTTTGATGCCAGTTTAGATGCAATAAGTAAAGAAAAGGGGCCAGAGATAGGCAGAGGATTTGGAGACACAATTTGAGAATCAAATCACGTGCATCAAAGGATCTTGTCTTCAGAAGACAGTGGCAAGCCACTGAAAGATTTAAATTGGGGAAGGAGACAATTGGATATGTGGTTTTCTCTTGAAGACAAATGATACCTCTCGGAAAATGCTTATGTAGAAAGGCTCTTGACATGACCATATATTATAATAGGTTAGGGAGATTGGCTTTAAATTTTTTAAAAAACAAATTTCAGATGGCAACATCTTATCACAGAATTGCAAAGATGGTTTAACCAGAACATACACTAAGGCAATGAAACACCTTAACATATTTAAGGAAGAAAAGATAAGGTTATTGTCACTTGGCATGGGAAAAAATAAGTGTTAAATAAAAAAAAAATTCAACACCGATTTATGATAAAAATTCTTATGAGAAAAATAGAAACCAAAGGGAGCCTCCTTAACCGACTAAAGAGTATTGATTTTAAAATAGAGTAAGCATCATACTTAGGGTGACCTGTTAGAAGCATTTCTACTACTATATTGAAAACAGGAGCAAATACTTTCTATCAGCATGTCTATTTGACATTTTACTGGAGATCCTACTTAGCATAGTAAGAAGAGAAGAATAAAAAACGAGAGACAAAAGAGTTACAAGGAAAGAGAAAATTGCAAAGAAGTACAAAAGAAGAGAGAAAATTTCCCTTATTTACAAATAAATGAATCTCTCTTCCTTGGCAAAGAGACCATATTAGATGAGTACTATTACCTCCCACAATTTTTCCAATCTGGATAATGAAGATAAGTAATTTGTGTGACTGCAAAGAGGTGGAGTCCTTTAATAAGACATCCTCCTTGCAGGCAGAAAGTTCCTTAAAACCCATTAAATGCATTACTTGCTGGGCTTCAAAGCCGTCAAGGGTCCCCCAACAGCTGTAGGGTAGCACTCAACTTCTTTGCACAGCATATCTTCTTGTAATCTGGGTCCCACCCTTCTACCCCTTCTCAGGTTCTGCTGCTGATGGCTCAGTCTTGGGCTTGCTTGGATTCCCTCGCGCTGTGCTTAGTTGTTCAGTCATGTCGAACTCTGAGACCCGATGGACCGTAGCCCTCCAGGCTTCCCTGCCCATGGGGATTCTCCAGGCAAGAATACTGGAGTGGGTTGCCATGCCCTCCTCCAGGGGCTCTTTCCAACCCAGGGATTGAACCCAGGTCTCCCTCACTAAAGGTGGATTCTTCACCATCAGAGACACCGGGGAAGCCCTGGATCCCCGTGGGCACCCTGCAATTCCTTCCCAGGTGATGCTGTTCACCAGGCTCCTACTTCACCATAACGCTCCAGAGCAGCACCTGGAAAGCTCTTTGCTTCCCCCTACTGGCCTTCATGAACTACTGGTGAGGACAAGGAAGTCCATAGCCTTCCCCCATGATAATCACCCTTGGGACTGCATGATCCCCATAGATTTTATACAGACATTCCTGTTGTGTTGTGCTGCTCAAATTCCCCTTCATCACTAAAGGATACATTTTGCCAGCTGCTGGGAAGGCTGTTGGCTGACTTGTCCACTCTTGACTCTTTTAGGAACTGCTGAGGGAAGATACCCAGCCCTGGGCCACATCCCTCACCTTCTAGCCAATTCATACCCAGGGGTTGCTCAAAAAGTGGAGTAAAGTGTGGGCCACTTCTTCCAGACCAGGCCAGTTCTGAAGGGTTATTCCAGCTCCAGAGTTTCCAGTAGGTTCCTTGGAAGTCTTGTCATGACTTATTACAGCCCTATCTGCACCCCTAGAGGTGAAGATCTGAGGCTTCTTCCCAGTGAGTGTCCTGCATCTTCTTTCCACCTGCTTCTGAGGAACCGGGCCCAGAGCCCCTACCCTGAGGCAGGTAGGTTGTGCTCATAGCTGGGCCTCCTCCAGAAGCTGCATTGTCCATGATCATCTTAGGTGACTCTTCAATTCAGGAAGGTCTGTGAAAGCCTAGTAGGTTGCTGTCCGCTGGACCTGGGTCCCAAAACCTGTTCTGTCACTGTCTTCTTCCCACCCTTGGCAAGTCAAAGGCCTAGCTCTTTCTTTTCCTGAAAACAAAACAGTGAACTGAGATTTCTTAAAACCTGCCTCAGAGGACTGTTGAAAAGTTTGAATAAGATAAATGCTTGCTAATCATATATGTTGAAAAGCTTAGCAACATGCCACACGTAGATGGGGCATTGTGTAAATGCTTGCCCTCTTGAGAAGTGGAGAGATGTGGGTGAATATAAATTGAAATCTAAGAGCCACAAAATACTAAATAGAACACACCAAAACCCTCCAGTCCCACAAGATCTGAGCTCAGACTGCTTGAAATTCTTTTCTTTGGCTGAAAGCATTGTCTTTCGCCCCTGTTAGCATGAGAATGTCCTCTGGGTAACTTCAATTGTCACTCAAAAAATTCCTGAAGTTTTTGAAAGTCCCTTCTGTAGCCCAGGCTCTGTTAATCATTTTCCCTCCAGGGCTGGTTTGAGGGAAAGCTGAGATCAAGAGGCACTAAATACTTGGAGGAGGAAGAGAGGAGTGTGGGTGAGGGGCCTTGGGGAAAGCTCGAGGGAGGAGACGAGCTGAATACCCCCACACCTGCTCCTGGTCCTTGGAGCACCTGGCCGCTACTGCCTGGAACTCTTCCCCAGCTCCATCTCCTCCTGACTCCCTGACCAAGTCCATCCCAGAAACCTGTGGTCCAGATTAAATTCTGAGAAAACGACTTCAGTGCCTAGAGGATCATCATCACCTTGAAATGAGAGTGGAGTTGGCAGCGGGAAGCTGGCAGCAGCCTCCTGCTGCTTGGTGGCTTGACCACCTGCTTCTCATTGTCGGTTCTGAGGCTACATCTCCACGCCTCCCTGAAGTCTCAGCTCACCAGCCTCTCCCTCACTGTGACTCGCCTGCTCTGGTGCCCAGCCCCAGGAAGGCACATCCTCTTCTGTTGGCCCCCCTCAGCCTTCTTAGGAGCATCAAGATGCTGAGTGCAGTGGGTTTTCTCCAGAGGGCAGGCCCAGGTCATCAGTCATACCCCCAGGGAATAGAGGACCTTCCGAGCTTGATTCCTGACCCTGACACTCTGGGCTGGACCACCTGGAAGGAGGCCTTGGATCTGCCCTTGAATGCTGACACTTCCACCCCAGATTCATCCCCAGCTGGTTATACCTTCCCTCATCAGGATATGGGTGGAAATGGCCAGGGCCCCTGCCGGGCTTGGTCATTGCAGACTGATCCTCAGGTATGCAGTGTCCCCCGCAGCTGCGCAGATGGACGCTGTCAGGGGACTGCCGCTGGAGGTGGCTGGTCCCCATGCTGTGCACCCCCCTGATGGCCGCAGAGAAGACAGGATGAAGGAGACAAAATCATAAAAGAGAAATAAGAAAGGGAGAGAAGAAAGATGAAGGTATGAATGGGATTACGTGATCTACAAACATGGTTATCCTGAGACTCATAGGTTTCAAAGGTTATCAGGCCGGCTCCTGAGTCAACTTTAACTCTCAGCCTTCAATAATCAGAACCCCCACTGCCCACCTAGCTCCATCATGTCCCCTGGGAAGACGGGACCAACAATTTCTTAGAGTTACAATAACAAGGTCCAATATATGTACAGTGTCTTATACTTTTCCAAGAACATTCACTTACCTTCTCAGATTTAATGACCATTCCATTGTTATATGAAGTTAGTTTCCCACTTTGGATGTTCTTTTTTTCTGTACTGTGTTATTTAAAGTCTATCAGAACTTGGAGATGAAAACAGCACCACCATGTGTATATCCATTTTCAGGTGAGTGAAATTAACCAAAGAGATGAAGGAATTTGCTGTAAGCCACACAGATGTTAAGTGGCAGAACTGAATGCAGGTACCCTTATTAAAAATCCTGAGTTTCAGTTTGTGGGAGCAATTGTAGGAGCCCCCCCGCCAGCATATGCTGCACCTTCAAGGGAGCCTGAGCCAAGCATGGTCTCAGTGCCTCTCTGGGACTGAATCTCCCCTCCCAAAGGCACTCTGAAAACATCAACATAGATTTATTTAAAGGTGAGGTGGAGGGATCCCAAAATAATCTTGTATTTGAGTACCATAAAAACCAGATTTCGGGGGGAAAGTAGCAAGTGTTGTATTTCTACTTATATATGAAAGAAAAACAATAAAAAGATCATGGTGAAAAAAGACACCCAAAATATCAGATCAGTAAAAAAAAAAAAAAGCAAAGAAAAAATAATAACAGCTCCTCAGTGGGGAAATTTAAAAAAATTCTGTCTTCATCACACTTCACTCTTTCCAAAAAAGAAAGAAAACAGCATCTGATTTTCCTGGAATAAATTTGTGAAAAATATGTGTTTTCTATGTTTTCCTCCATCCTAGTAGGATGCCACGTTCTAAGAGGTGTCTGTCCTTGCCTCCCCAGTGAGAGGCTCTCTCACCCTCTCTCATTCTCATTTTCTGCCCTGTGGAGCACAAAGCATTAACTTCCTGACTTACCCTGAAGCAGACTTGCAGGATCTGGCTGCCTCTTGGCCAGAGACATCATTTGCTCACCTTGGGGGCCTCTCCATAGGGCAGCTGATAGCATGGCAGCTGGCTTCCCCTAGAATGAGAACCCAGAGAGCAAGAATAAAAAAGGGCCAGCGAGAGACAGAAGAAACAGTCTTTTTATAACCTAATCTCAGGAGTGCGACCCCACTGCTTTTATCTTATTCATTCAATAGAAGTGAGTCACTAAACCCAGCCTATACTTAGAGGGAGGATATAATACTGTGGTGTAAATATCAGGATGTGAGGTCCTTGGGGGTCATCTTAGAGGCTGCCTCCTCCCACACGCTGAGTCTTGGACTGGGAAGATTTGTGGAATCCAGCCGAATAAACCCGAACTGCAACTGACCTCGAGACCCACAGATGAGAAATAAATGATGGCTGTCATAAGTCAATGAGATTTGGCCAAGGGTTATTACTGAAGAGAAAGTTGGCTAAAGCACTCAGTCAAATGGAAACTTCCTCTCCCCTACTCAGGGCTTCATATCCTCTTTTTCTGATTTATTTTTCTCCATAGAATCTGGAGTATATCATATCTACAATATAGTATATCTTATGAAGAAAAAGTTGTTCAGTCATGTCTGACTCTTTGAGACCCCATGGACTGTAGCCCACCAGGCTTCTCTGTCCATGGAATTCTTCAGGCAAGAATGCTGGAGTGGGTTGCTATTCCCTTCTCCAAGGGATTTGCCTGACCCAGGAATCGAACCTGGGTTTCCTGCATTGTGGGCAAATTCTTTACCATCTGAGCCACCAGGGAAGCCAACAATATAGTATATCTTATACTAAATAAAATATACACTATATATTTCAATTTTTTGTTTTATTGTTTCTAGTAGGCTTCACCTACTAGAATGTACATTCTGTGAGGGTTGGGATTTTTGTCAGTTTTGTCTATTGCTATATCCTCAGCAATTATAACAGTCAGAATAATGTCTAGAACATAATTCCTCCTGATAGATATTTGTTGAATGGATGAATGAGTAAATGCTGATGCAAGAGGCAGTTCTGGGGAATCGATGATGTTAAAGGGAGTCTATTTTCAGAAATAAGAGTGACTACTATATCAGGGTGTAAATATCAGGATGTGAAGTCATTACGAGTCATCTGAGAGGCTGGCCCCCCACTCTGAGTCCCTAGGCTTCAGGTACTTATTGTAAACCCAGGGTGGGTGAGAAGTTTACATCAGTTGGTCCAACATCACAGAAGAAGTTTGCATCCAGGAGAAACAACTTAACATGTTACTGCGATAGTCACACACACACACACACACAACATCACAGAAGAAGTTTGCATCCAGGAGAAACAACATGTTACTGCGATAGCCACACACACAAACACACACACACACACACAACACCAGAAGTGAGACAAACATGCAAAGAGGCCCCTCTAGGCAGGGCTGGTGGATACAAAGTCAACAGTCATCACCCTTTGAGTTCCTGATGTCTATGTGATGTTAAACACAAATCACAGGTGGCTTTTGTAATAGTCTGTGAGGGCTCCATAACTAAGTACAACAACTGGCTGGCTTAAAACAACAGAAATTTATTCTCCTGTAGTTTTGGAGGCTAGAAATTTCACAATCCAGGTGCCAACAAAGTTAGCTCCTTTTGAAGGATTCTAAGGTCTGCTCCATGCTCCTCTCATCACTGCTGGAGGTTGCTGGCAACACTTGGCATTCCTTGGCTTATAGGCTCATCATTCCAATCTCCACCTCTATTATCATATGTGTTCTCCTTATATGTCTCTTTCATCATGTGTGTTCTCCTTATACGTCTCTGTGTCTCTTTCCTTCTTCTTATAAGGACTTGAGTCATATTGGATTAGGATCATCCTCATGACCTTATTTGGGCTTCCCTGGTGGCTCAGATGGTAAAGAATCTGTTTGCAATGCAGGAGACCTGGGTTCAATGCCTGGGTCGGGAAGATCCCCTGGAGAAGAAATGGCAACTCACTCTAGTATTCTTGCCTGGAGAATAAGGACAGGAACCCTGCTGTACTGCAGTTCATGGGGTTGCAAAGAGTCTGACATAACCTAGCAACTGAGCAACAACAACAATGATCTTATTTAACCTGATTGTATCTGCAAAAACCCTATTTCCAAATAAGGTCACATTCACAGATACTAGGGGTTCAGACTTCAATGTATCTTTTTTGGGGGAACACAGTTCACCAACAATAGACTCTGACTTCTTGGAGGTTAAAAATGGTTGGTGAGGCAGGAGGAGGACGGCAGATGCAGACACTGTGATCCTCTGGTGCTTCAGAAAGCAGAATGTCACCCAACCACATGGTGGGGAGTGCTGAGTTGGAGTCTGAAAGGAGATGACATCCAAGCTGAGGCTTGAAGAGCAAGAAGTAATTAACCAGGGGCTGAAGCTGGGTTAGGTAAACAGCTATTGCAGATGATTCTGTGCCAGGCACTGCTGGAGAGCTGTATGTGATGAGAGAACAAGGTCACGATTTAGTGGGAAGGTGGGCACTGGGGCAAGTGCCCAGGACATGGAAGCAACATAAATGCCCATTGACAGATGAATGGATTAAGAAGATGTAGTACATATATACAATGGAATACTACTCGGCCATAAAAAAAGAGTGAAATAAAGCAATTTGTAGCAACATGGATGCATCTGGAGATTATCATACTAAGTGAAGTCAGACAGAGAAAGACAAATATCATATGATATCACTTATATGCAGAATCTTTTAAAAAAATGATACAAATGAACTTATTTACAAAACAGAAATAGATTCACAGACTTAGAAAACAAACTTGTGGTTAAAACAAACTTATGGTTACCAAAGGGGAAATGTGGGGGAGAGGGATAAGTTAGGAAGTTGGCATTAACATATACACACCACTGCATATAAAATAAATCATCAATAAGAACCTACTGCATAGCATAGGGAACTCTACTCAATATTCTGTAATAACCTATATGGGAAAAAAAATCTGAAAAAGAATATGTACATGTGCACTTGTGGTTCTCGAGAAGACTCTTGAGAGTCCCTTGGACTGTAAGATCAAACCAGTCAACCCTAAAGGAAATCAATACTAAATATTCATTGGAAGGACTGATGCTGAACCTAAAGCTCCAATACTTTGGCCACCTGATGTGAAGAGTTGACTCATGAAAAGACTCTGATGCTGGGAAAGATTGAGGGCAAGAGGAGAAGGAGACGACAGAGGATGAGATGGTTGGATAGCATCACTGACTTAATGGACATGAGTTTGAGCAAACCCTGAGAGATAGTGGAGGGCAGGGGAGCCTGGTGGGCTACAGTCCATAGGGTGGCAAAGAGCTGGACATGACTTAACTGAACAACATGTATAACTGAATCACTTTGCCGTACACCTGGCAGTAACACAACATTGTAAATCAAGTATTCTCCAATATAAATATTAAAAATTATACTGCCCTTAGGACACTCAACCCTTATTAATGAAGTAGAGTTTCTAGGAAGTCCTTCCCCAGCCAAACATCCCCATCCTCTGTGCTCATCTGGGTCCCACGTCCTCCAGGAAGATTTTCTAGCTGATTTCAGTGCTTACTTTCCTTTTGTTTCTCTGAAATCTTATGAAATATAAAGCCTACATCTCAGAACTTATTTTCAAGGAGATATCTAATTTGTCTATTCGTCCTAGATTCTATTATAAACCATGAGGATTTGGTGGAGGGTTAGAGAGAGGACTACTTTCAAGGCTACGACAATCTAATGCCTAATACCGGTTGGAAGTTTAATAACTGCCTGACCCTGTTCTGGTCACTTGAACTAGCTCAAGCAGTCACCTCACATACCCTCTGGAGCTACCAGAGCACGATTCTGTACCTCGTTCAAAGTCACAGAGCTGGTAAGTGACAGAGCCGGGATTTGACCCTGAGCCGAGTGATTTTAGATCCCGTGTTTTTAAAACCCTCTGCCATATCTGGACTGCAGCCTGATACAGTCCATCATGATTGTATGACAAGGACCAGCGCTTTCATGTCTTTGAGCTACAGATTTGTGCTAGGCATGTCAGTCTGCCTGTGCATCTGACTTCTTTTATTGTGACTGTCTCTGCCTGTGACCCCAGGTGCTGAGTCATTTGTTGGACAGCCGTATGTGTGTGTGAGGAAGATCTGATTACTTGAAAGGCTCTGCCCACGACGAGAAAATCAGACCCCCTTTTCCTGGTGAACAGCAGGAGGAAAGACCCAGGGCAGTTGAAAATCAGCAGTGGGGCCATTTCCCTTGGTCCCCATGAGCCGAGGTAGAAAAGAAGGGAGTGAGACAGAGTCTGGGAACCAGAGGGCCACCCTCCATGCCTTCAAGTACAGGTCTCGGAGGAGTATGAAAAATCTAAATTCAAATAGCTTGGTAGATGGTTATGACCGCATATTTGTCAACGTAGGGATATTAGAAAACATGTTACTCACAGCTTGCCAAGCTTGGCTTGTAGCTTGTAAATAATTGGATTTATTATTATTGGGCTTCTCTCTGTATCCGTGCCCTGGTCTTGTGCATGTTGGGGGCCAGTCTGTGTAAGCCACGAGGACAAATAAACCAGGCTGGGTGGAGAGTAATGGTGGGGAACGGCTATTTTAGACTGAGGATCAGGTGCTCCTCTGCTGGGCACAGACCAGGTGGGAGGGAGGGAGAAGGCTACAGAGCAGCCTGTGGGAAGGGACCCTGGCAGAGCAAGTCCGAGGACTCTGAGATGGGAGGATACTTAGGAGATTTGAAATGGGGGGAAACAAAAAACTGCAGTAAGTATGGTCTGAGCAGAAGAACAGAAGAGAGGACTGCAGGAGACAAAGAGAAAATGTATTTGGGGGCCAGATACTATATGCACCCTTGGAAAGTGTTTGTTTTGCATTCTATTCTCAGTGAGATAGGAAGCCATGGGGGTGGTTATTTTTCTTTCTTTTCTACCATGCAACTTTTGAGTCATAAGTCAATGGAGGAGAGATAAGCCAAGTATTATAAAAGCATAACCCAATACAACAACAAAAAAAACTAATTAAAGAATTACAATAGACTTTGGAAACCGTGGCTTCGGCAGACCAATCTTCAGTGGCTGGAATAGAAACGATTCCTGCACACACACTGAGTTTAATTTCTTGTATCACATTGGCTAAATTAGGGGCAAGATATGTGGCGCCAGACGACTTTTGGATTTCTCTGAGCAGCTGAGTGAACTTTGGTCTCTGGGCTTCAGATTGCTTTTCTTGTTTTAACCATTTTAAGCGTGTGGGAAAGAACAGAAACTAGCATAAAAACAGGTGTACACTCACCATCCAGTTCTACTCAGTTCTAACATCTTGCCAGGCCAGAAACACTGTAAGTACAGCTGAGGCCTGTGCTATAACAGAGTAACGACAGACAGCTCCCCATCACCGGCCCCATGCCAGGCCCTTCACATCTGCCAGCTCTTCCAACCCTCACCGCAGTCCTTTGAGGTGCGAGTGGGAGCATCCTCCTTTTATAAAGGGGGACCGTGAGGCACACAGAAATCTTGCGATGGCTAAGGTGATGCTTGTCTCTGGGAGGCTGGTATCCGAACCAGACAACCGGGTTCTGTGCCCTTAACCTCCATGCTCCTTTGACTTTCAAACATATAGTTTTTTTGTGGTTTTTGTTTTTCACGTTTCCAAAATTGGTATCATCCTGGCCTTATCATAATGCAATTGTTCTTCCTACCACATTTGTGAGATTCATCCATGTAATGTATTTAGGCATTCATTCAAACATTGTCTGGTATGCCAATACTGAACACTTTCAAATTTATTATTACGGTTTCTGTTGATAAATATTGATACAGTTTCTTTTTTATCTCTCTCTTATGGATAGTACAGAGAACATTCTTCTCCCCTATGAACATTTATATGTATTTCCCCTGGGCAGTGTATCTCAACTCTGGCTATACATGTAAAAGAATTGTAAAATGAGAGAATTCAAAAGAAGGGAGAATGAATGCACACTCGACCCCTAGACATTCCAGTTTCATTAATCTTCTTGGTTTAATTTGATTTTTAGCTTGCTAGGCAATTCTAAGGTACATCCAGATTTCAGAACCACCATCTGACACCATATCCCCATGATGCCTCTGTACAGAAGGACAGAATTATCAAAATTTGTATTATATTACCAAACTGCTCTTCAAAGTAGTTTTCCCAATTTACTTTCCCATCAATGATGTACGAAGATCAATTATTTCTCCTTTTTACTTCTTGACCTTGGTAAAACATTGTCACTCACTCATGCTTTTTCTGATGGGTTCATTAGGGAATTAGCAATTCTATTGATATTTTCAAAGAATCGGTTTTTGGTTTTGATGAACTTTTCTATTTTACATTTTTCTAATTCTATCAGTTTCTATTTATAGCATTTATTTCTTATATGCTTCCTTTTCAATTTTTCCATTTTTTTGAGATCAGTTCAGTTCAGTTGCTCAGTCATGTCCGACTCTTTGCGACCCCATGAATCCCAGCACACCAGGCCTCCCTATCCATCACCAACTCCCGGAGTCCACTTAAACTCATATCCATTGAGTCGGTGATGCCACCCAACCATCTCATCCCCTGTAGTCCCCTTCTCCTCCCGCCCCCAATTCTTCCCAGCATCAGGGTCTTTTCCAATGAGTCAACTCTTCGAATGAGGTGGCCAAAGTATTGGAGTTTCAGCTTCAACATCAGACCTTCCAATGAACACCCAGGAAAGATCTCCTTTAGGATGGACTGGTTGGATCTCCTTGCAGTCCAAGGGACTCTCAAGAGTCTTCTCCAACACCACAGTTTAAAAGCATCAATTCTTAAGCACTCAGCTTTCTTCACAGTCCAACTCTCACATCCTTACATGACTACTGGAAGAACCATAGCCTTGACTAGATGGACTTTTGTTGGTAAAGTAATGCCTCTGCTTTTTAATATGCTATCTAGTTTGGTCATAACTTTCCTTCCAAGGTGTAAGTATCTTTTAATTTCATGGCTGCAATCACCATCTGCAGTGATTTTGGAGCCCAAAAAAATAAAGTCTGACACTGTTTCCACTGTTTCCCCATCTATTTCCCATGAAGTGATGGGACCAGATGCCATGATCTTAGTTTTCTGAATGTTGAGCTTTAAGCCAACTTTTTCACTCTTCTCTTTCACTTTCATCAAGAGGCTTTTTAGTTCCTCTTCACTTTCTGCCATAAGGGTGGTGGCATCTGCATATCTGAGGTTATTGATATTTCTCCCGGCAATCTTGATTTCAGCTTGTGCTTCTTCTAGCCCAGCATTTCTCATGATGTACTCTGCATAGAAGTTAAATAAGCAGGGTGACAATATACAGCCTTAACAGACTCCTTTTCCTATTTGGAACCAGTCTGTTGTTCCATGTCCAGTTCTAACTGTTGCTTCCTGTCCTGCATATAGGTTTCTCAAGAGGCAGGTCAGGTGGTGGTCTGGTATTCTCATCTCTTTCAGAATTTTCCACAGTTTATTGTGATCCACACAGTCAAAGGCTTTGGCATAGTCAATAAAGCAGAAATAGATATTTTTCTGGAACTCCCTTGCTTTTTCAATGATCCAGTGGATGTTGGCAATTTGATCTCTGGTTCCTCTGCCTTTTCTAAAACCAGCTTGAACATCTGGAAGTTCATGGTTCATGTATTGCTGAAGACTGGCTTGGAGAATTTTGAGCATTACTTTGCTAGCATGTGAGATGAGTGCAATTGTGTGGTAGTTCGAGCACTCTTTGGCATTGCCTTTCTTTGGGATTGGAATGAAAACTGACTTTTCCAGTCCTGTGGCCACTGCTGAATTTTCCAAATTTGCTGGCATATTGAGTGCAGTACTTTCACAGCATCATCTTTGAGGATTTGAAATAGCTCAACTGGAATTCCATCACCTCCACTAGCTTTGTTCGCAGTGATGCTTTCTAAGGCCCACTTGACTTCACATTCCAGGATGTCTGGCCCTAGGTGAGTGATCACACCATAGTGATTATCTGGGTCGTGAAGATCTTTTTTGTACAGTTCTTCTGTGTATTCTAGCCACCTCTTCTTAATATCTTCTGCTTCTGTTTTGAGATAGAATCAAATTAATTTTTACCTTCACTCCCTTTCTAATATTATGTGAACTTGAGGCTGTACGTTTCTCTCCAGGGACTGTTAGTTGCCTTGCAGAAGTTTTGCTACCTTGTCTCTTCAATGTTCAGTTCAAAACCTTTCTGCTTTTCGTTGTAATATTTTTTCTTTGAGATGCATTATTTAAAAGCATATTGCTTAACTTACAAATAGTTTGGTGATTTAAAATTTATCTTTTGCTATATATATTTCTAGCTTAATTTTACTGTGATAATATAATAAGGGGCTTCCCAGGTAACTCAGTGGTAAAGAATCCACCGGCCATTGCAGGAGATACAGGTTTGATCCCTGGGTAAGGAAGATCCCCTGGAGAAGGAAATGGCAACCACTCCAGTATTCTTGCCTGGGCAATCTCTTGACAGAAGAGCCTGGTGGGCCACAGTCCATGGGGTTGCACAGAATCGGACATGAATTAGTGACTAAACAACAACAATATAATAAGAATAATCACAATCATTTGAATTTTGTAAAGACTTGCTTTTCAATCCATCATATGGTAAGTCTTGGAAAGTGGTCGTGTACACTTGAGAACAATGTATATATAGGTGCAGGGTTCATAACATTAAATAATTTGTTTGCTGTTCTGATTTTCTTTATCTGTATAGATTTTTTTCCTGTATGATCTAGCAGCTATTGTAAGGAATGTGAGAAAATTGCCGATATCCTTGTGAATTTCTTCTCCTTCAGGTTCTGTCATTTTGCTGTGTGTTTTGAAGCTATATGCAGGCTTGGAATTGTTATTCCTTCCAGGTGATTTGGCTCCTTTTTCATTAAGAAAATGTCTTTTTTTCTTTAGTAATGTTTTGCCTTAAAGTCTACCTTAGTATAGCTAAACCAGTTTTCTTAGGGTTAGTAGTCACATGATATGCACATTTCATCCTTCGCTTTGTGTGTTTCTGTATCCTTATAATAAAGGCTTGACTCCTGTCTGCAAAAGTATTACTGTATTTTCTTTTACATCTATTCTGATAATCTCAGTGTTTTAAGTGAGTATTTATTCCATTCACAATTAAAGCAAGCACTAATAAAAGTGGGGATCTATCAACCTTTCTATTGAGTCATCTACTTATTCTATGCTCCTATTTCTGTTCTTCGTAATTTTTTGCCTTTTAGATTCAAAAAGTTGCTTTCTTTTTCTCTGAAATTAGTTATACATCTGTTATTATTCTTTTAGTGATTACTCAGTGATTCGAATGTGGGTCCTTGATATATTGTAATCTAAAACAACAACAACAAAGAATAAAGGTAATAATTAGACTATTCCAAGGTCCTAGCATTATGAGAAAACTGATTTGTATTGAATTTGTAGTAAGTCAGGGGGCAACCACTAGAATGCTAACAAGTTCATCCTGTAATTCTATATCTAGCAAAAGTAGCTTCAAAGATGAAGGTGAAACAAAATCACTTCTGAAAGAAATGAGCGATAATTTAATATCATCAGATCGGCTCTAAATACCAAAGGCAGAAGAAAGTGATTCCTTATTAAACTAGGAAATGTGACATGAGATGAAGAGCCCAAATTTAACGGACATGTGTAGAACAGAAATTTCTAAAAGCCATGCAAAAGATGAGAGGAGTAGAAAGAGTTAAAGAATTTTAAATTTCGATCATTATGAGAATTTATATGAAATACAGATAATTTTAGCATTTTAGCCTCCCCTATCATACAGCTTCAGAATTCAGCAAATGTCTCGAAAGGGCCAGATAGTAAATGCCTGTCTAGATGGGGCCAGACTTTATTTAGGCTTTGTGGGCCATGTGGTCTCTTCTCAGCTCTGCCATCAGAGCAGGAGAGCAGCCACAAGCAGTCTGTAAACGAATTGACATGGCCGTCGTCCAATAACTGGCTTGAGATGCCATTTTTGGTAGATATAGTTCGGAAAATATAGAGAGATTTCATATCTGAGTGTGTCTATTTATAGAACTTGTAACCATGCCTTTGGACTGTTTACTTAGGTCTTAGTTATTATGGTTTTAAAATTAATCTTTAAATCTTCTAGATAAAAAAAAATCCTTCCCCTTGTTATTCCTCAAAATTGTCTACGTTATCCTTGACCTTTTACTCCACTGGATCTATTTTAAGATCAGTTTGCCAAGTTCCTGAAAAGCCCTGTGAGACTTTTCTGAGTAATGGAAAGGTTCTAAGTCTTAGTTGGGGTGCTGTTTACCCTGATGTAGATGTTTGTCAAACTGTACCCTTGAAAATTAGATGCATTTTAATGTAAATTATAGTGCAAAAAATTGATGTTACAAAGAAAAACCAACTCACTAATCAACCAAAACTTGTCAGAATTTGGCCTGGAATAACAATTCATTGGAAGGACTGATGTTGAAGCTGAAACTCCAATACTTTGGCCACCTGATATGGAGAGTTGACTCTTTGGAAAAGACCCTGATGCTGGGAAAGATTGAGGGCAGGAGGAGAAGGGAGTGGCAGAGGATGAAATAGTAAGATAGTATCACCAACTCAACATACGTAAATTTGAGCAAACTCTGGGAGATAGTGAAGGACAGAGGAGCCTGGCATGCTGCAGTCCATAGGGTCACAGAGTTGGATTTAGTGACTGAACAACAGCAAAACAACAGCAAAATCATGCTTAACACATGGGAAAAAAATGACATATTTCTAAAGAATTCACTTGAACTAGGATAACTGGATCAACTACTGTATGTCAGTCCATTTTGTAGGTCCTGATGATAAATCTTCCCATCCTTAACCATGATATATAGATCTTCATTAGTGCAGGTCATTTTATGTTTTAAATATTTTTTCTTACCTTCTTTGTGATAAACTTGCACACATTTGGTTAGATTTATTCTTAGTTAACTTAAATTTTGTTTCTTTCAGTGATTGAATCTTTCAAAAAATTCAATGTCTAATGGGTTATTAATGTTGATTTTTGAGTGGATTTCTCTATGAAATACCTGTTTCTCAGAGCTTTATTTCCTACAGTGGTAAAATATGCAAGTTGGACTGTTTGAACTGTTAAGATCTTTTTCAGCAACATGATTCTATGTTTTTTTCTTTTCTTTGGGGCTGCTAAAACCTTCAAGAATGTCAAGGACACTTTTAAAATTGCATCATCAAAAGACCTTTCTATTTATGTCTAAAGCTTGCCCAGTGCCAGTCTGGGTCACATTAGGGCAATTTCCTTTGCAATTTATTCCTATTGTCTAAAAGAAGGCATTGTCTGCAGAGATTTTGCTGTTAGAAAGGAAAACAAAATAAACTTTGTTTCCTCTCAGAAAATACAAAATGTACTGATTTAAATATTTGTAAGATACAGAAATGCATAATATGAAAAGCAAAATCCCCCTGAAATCCCATCTCAGAGAGAAAAAAAAAACACCACACTAATCAATTCACTATCCGTTTCTCCCACATTATTGGTGTTTATACCATTTATGCATATTTATACACCCAACAAGCATTTGTTGATTCCCTCTGAGAGGCAGATTTCAGTCTCATCTTACAGCACAGACCATCATTGTTCAGTTCTGTCGCTCAGTCATGTCCGACTCTTTGCGACCCCATGAATCGCAGCACTCCAGGCCTCCCTGTCCATCACCAACTCCCGGAGTCCACCCAAACTCATGTCCATTGAGTCGGTGATGCCATCCAACCATCTCATCCTCTGTCGTCCCCTTCTCCTCCTGCCCCCAATCCTTCCCAACATTAGGGTCTTTTCCAATGAGTTAACTCTTTGCATGAGGTGGCCAAAGTATTGGAGTTTCAGCTTCAACATCAGTCCTTCCAGTGAACACCCAGGACTGATCTCCTTTAGGATGGGTGGTTGGATCTCCTTGCAGTCCAAGGGACTCTGAAGAGTCTTCTCCAACACCACAGTTCAAAAGCATCAATTCTGCGGTACTCAGCTGTCTTCACCGTCCAACTCTCACATCCATACATGACCACTGGAAAAACCACAGCCTTGACTAGACAGACCTTTGTTGGCAAAGTAATGTCTCTGCTTTTAAATATGCTATCTAGGTTGGTCATAACCTTCTTTTCAAGGAGTAAGCATCTTTTAATTTCCTGGCTGCAATCACCATCAGCAGTGATTTTGGAGCCCAAAAAAATAAAGTCTGACACTGTTTCCGCTGTTTCCCCATCTATTTCCCATGAAGTGATGGGACCAGATGCCATGATCTTAGTTTTCTGAATATTGAGCTTTAAGTCAACTTTTTCACTCTCCTCTTTTACTTTCATCAAGAGGCTCTTTAGTTCTTCTTCACTTTCTGCCCTAAGGGTGGTGTCATCTGCATATCTGAGGTTATTGATATTTCTCCCGGCAATCTTGATTCCAGCTTGTGTTTCTTCCAGCCCAGCGTTTCGCATGATGTACTCTACATATAAGTTAAATAAGCAGGGTGACAATATACATCCTTGACATACTCCTTTTCCTATTTGGAACCAGTCTGTTGTTCCATGTCCAGTTCTAACTGTTGCTTCCTGACCTGCATACAGGTTTCTCAAGAGACAGGTCAGATGGTCTGGTATTCCCATCTCTTTCAGAATTTTCCACAGTTTATTGTGATCGACACAGTCAAAGGCTTTGGCATAGTCAATAAAGCAGAAATAGATGTTTTTCTGGAACTCTCTTGCTTTTTCGATGATCCAGCAGATGTTGTTACCCTTGCCTAAAACCTCCAGTATCTTATACAGATAGTCAATAAGCACAGAGAAGATGTTCAAAGTTGCTAATATTAGAGAAAATGTAGATCAAAACTAGAATGAGGTACCACCTCACCTTGGTCAGAATGGCCATCATTAAAAAGTCTACAAATAACAAATGCTGGAGAGAGTGTGGAGAAAAGGGAACCCTCCCACACTGTCAGTGGGGATGTAAATTGGTGCAGCCACTATGGAGAACAGGATGGCAGTTCCTTAGAAAACTAAAAACAGAGCTATAATATGATCCTGCAATCCCACTCCTGGGCATAGTATCTGGACAAAACTCTAATTCAAAAAGATACAGGCACCCCAATGTTCACAGCACTATTCACAATAGCCAGGACCTGGAAACAACCTAAACGTCCATCAACAGATAAATGGATAAAGAAGATATGGTGCATGTGAAATGGTACAATGATACAATGGAATACTACTTGGTCATAAAAAAGGAAATAATGCTATTTGCAGCAAGATGGGTGGACCTAGAAATTTTCATACTAAGTGAAATAAGTCAGAATGAGGAAGACAAATGCCGTATGATATCACTTATATGTGGAATCTAAAATATGACACAAAGGGCCTTATCTACCAAATAGGAACTGACTTGCAGACATAGAGAAGAGACTGTGGTTGCTAAGGGGTGGGAGAGGGATGGGGTGGGAGTCTGGAATTAGCAGATGTAAGCTCTTATATATGGAGGCTTCCCTGGTGGCTCAACTGTAAAAAGAATCCACCTGCCAATGCCTGGCAATACAGGAGATGTGTGTCCAATCCCTGGGTCGGGAAGATCCTCTGGAGAAGGGAATGGCAACCCATTCCAGTATTCTTGCCTAGAGAATTCCATGGACAGAGGAGCCTGGCAGGCTACAACTCATGGGGTCCCAAAGAGTCAGACACGACTGAGCACTAACACTTTAACTTTCACCTGCACGAAGAGGTGTTCTGATGACTTTGGAGAAAGGTTATATCCTGCAAACGCTTCTGGAGTTTAAAAAATTAGTCTAATCGATTTCAGGGAGCAAAGCGAGAAAGTGCATTGCCAAGCCCTTGAGATATTTTTGGATCTGTCTGTATTCTGCAATGACAATGGGCTTCTTGGGGTCCCAAGGGAGTCCTCATTCCCTGTCCACAGGATCAAGGTTTCCTTTGGGAAGAAAGTCAGGGGAGTGGACAGTGATGTGCCCAGGAAGGTCAGGGATCCAGTTGATGGTCTACCATTTAGGGACAGATTCTCCAAATCTATAGAAGTCTTAGAAATCATCTCACCTTATCATCTCATTCCTTGTAAACAATGATTTGAGAAAGCATCTTGACAAAGATGGCTAGCTTTTAAATTAGAACCCTTTGCAGATCACCATGCTGGAATGGCAGTGTAGGCAAGTGTTAAATTCAGATTTTGAAAGTTGAAACTTTTTCTTTAGACCTTGGTCCCACCATATTCTAGCTGTGTGTTATGTTTTTCTTGTATTTATCCAGTTCTTCCTGCCCCATTTGTTGAAAATTTATTCTCTCCATTGAACTGTCAAATAACAGATGATATATATGATTTGCTCTATTCCTTTGACCCTATTCATCTATTTGTCTAGTGTTACACCAATGCCACACTCTCTTGGATACTGTAGATTTCTCTTAAGTTGTGATATCAGGTATGTGAGAGTTTTAGACTTTTCTTCAAGATTGTTTTGGCTATTTTAGGTCCTTGGCATTCCTATATAATTTTAGAAACAATTTTTCTCATCTGAGTAATAAAATCAGCAGCACCAAATATGAATAAATAACCAGCATTCATGGGACATATTACTACATGTTGGACAATATGCCAAGCACTTCAAATACATGATCACATTTAATCGTCAATAAATCTTAACAATAGGTACATGCGTGCTCAGTCGTATCTGACTCTTTGTGACTGTATTATGAACTGTAGCCTGCCAGGCCCCTCTGTCCATGGGGTTCTCCAGGCAAGAATACTGGAGTGGATTGTCATTTCCTTCTGCAGGGGATCTTCCTAACCCAGGGATCGAACATAATTCTCTTGCATTGGCAGGAGGATTCTTCACCACTGAGCCACCTGGGAAGCCCAAAAATAGGTACTCAGTATAATTTTATAGATGCAAAAATTGAGAGTTAAGTAGTTTTAATAACTTTAAAATTTTAAACCCAGTTCCCTCTCTCCCCACATCCGATGCTTGTTAACACCTCTGAAGGATGCCTGTAAAGCCCTTGACTTTTCCCATTAGTTCCTATTTTCACAAGAACTTGATTTTATTAGTCTCAGGTAAATAGAGCATCACAGCCATCAGGGGCAGAGGAAGAGTCAATCAAATTAAACACCTCCAAGGAGCTTGCAAAGAGTTATAATAAGCAAATAGATATCAACAGTAGTAATTAGCACTCTTGTGGCTGAAGGAAAGTCAATGGTGATGATTTGTGAATTTCACCGTGAGGATAAAACATTTTCTTTTCTTCCCCTGACTTGTTCAATGTGTCTGTTTCTCCATTGTTCTTGTGTCTGTCAACTTTGAGCCTACATTTTGAGAATGAATCTTAGTTCTAAATCATGGAGAGTGCTTTGGTGATAGTTTCACATACATGAATGAAGAGTTTATAGAAAAAGCAGTGGCAGAAAAGACAAGTTCTTGGAAATGACTTCAAATTAAACAGATATGTAAAGGTTTGGGATCTCTTTGACCCCAAACCTTTGGCTTTTATTCAGACTTCTGTCCTGTTGAGAGAGAGACAGAGACAGAGAGAGAGAGAGAGAGAGGGAAAGAGAAAGAAAGAAAGAGACCGAGAGAGCACCAAGTAAGAACTCCAGGAGAAGCAGGTGCTGGGGCCATGAGCATATTTTCTAACGAGATGTTTTGTTGGGTGGATTCCATCCCCCTGAGCTCCATGGGGGAGTGGAGGCCGTACACTGTTCTGAAACAGCACACACACTTGTAACCCAAGGAAATGCTCCACTAAGGACTGCAATAGATGTGGAAATTCTGTTTCCCAAGGAACACCTATTAGACTCCGAGTTTGGAAGTAAGTGATTGACAACCAAGAGCTTGCCTCCAAAATAAACCCTAGAAGCCAAGAGCAGACCCTTGAATCTTACCACATTTTGAACTTCTCTTTTGGACAGCTTTCACTGTGGGGAATTTTTCCTTCCCATTCACCTAAGGTAGGCTGCCATCCAAAATTCCGTCCCTTATTCTGCTCTTTTAGGTGAAAATGACAAACACTCTTCCTCTTCTAGAAGCCTAATCTTCAGCACTGAAGACCCTGATCAGGGTTCTCCAAGGTACCTATAGGACCCTTGGTCATACACCATCACCCTTTCCCTTGGGCATTTCATTTCAGACTAAAAACTAATGGGGTGCCCAGGTGACATTATTATGTCCCTACTGTATTGATGGAAGAGGGTGTTCTGGCTTACAGAAGGATGATGTGTGAGAAAAGTTCTAGATTAAAGAGGCAGATTTGCAGGTACATAGGGTAAAGAAGATACTGGAGTAACTTGAACCCACCAGCATAGATTAAAGGTTTTGGGATCCCTGCAACTGTGATCTGCATTGTCACATACTCATTTATGGGGCTTTTCTTGGTGGGGGAGTCAGGGCCTCCAGGGAGGATCTATGACCCCTCCCCTTCCCAATGGGAGACAAGAATGGAAAATCTTGGAAGCCTGAAGAATAGCAGCATTGATGATCAGGCAGAGCAAAGAAACTTATGAAAAACATGGGAAAAAACAATTAATTTGACCCCAAAGGTATTAAGATATTTCCACATACATAGGAGCTGGGGGACTCAGGGACACGTGTGCCCCCTCTCAGCACCACAGTTCCCTTTGTCTGACAGATGCTAGACTCCTGATATCAGGGTTCTCTCTCTTGAGCCCCATTATTTCCTACTCTTGCGCCCAAACAGCCGTTTCCAGAGGTAGAATCAAAGTTGGGTTTATTAATCAACCCAGAAGAGAATATATCTCCCACTCAAGAGTCATGGAGCTGTCTGGCTGGGAAAGATGGAAACACTCCCCACCCATGCCCCTGGCACCAGCATCTTTATCAGTTGTGTAGGGAATCAGATTCAGCTGCATTATCTTTCCTCTCACCCGGCATGGCCTGACAGAGACACGATGGATGGAAATGAACACACTTTGAAGCAGCACTTCATCCGGCCTCCATCTTCATTATTGGCAGGCATGGCCGAGGAAAAGTCTCAATCTGCTGGGTTAGGCTGTCTCTGTGTGTCTAACATTGGCACTTTCTGCTGGGTTGCATGAGATGTTTAGAATTTAAAGCCCAAAGACTTCTGGAATCACAAGGTAAACCCTTTTCTCTCCATCAAACTCATCTGTAAGGTCAGAAACTGGACTAGAATTTTCCTAAGGTTCCTTCTCACTCTTAGATGGTATCTATTCAAGCCACATCATCCTCAAGACACAAAACCAGAGAGGAATGAACAACAGCTCCACAATCACACAGCAAGTTAGAAGGTGCCCGAATGGTAAATAAGTCTGACTGGTGCAAAGAAACACACTGAGGAGATAACTTTGGTTTTTCAAACCTGCCCCAGTGCTTCTCTTGCTGTCCTTGCATGCACATGGCTACCTTTCACCAGGAGAGAGGAACAGTGTCATTGAACCACAAATCACAGCATCGAACTTCAAAGCTTTCTGTCCACAAATTGTGTTTTCCAGCAAGAGGATCATCATCCATGAAATTTCCCAAGTGGAAAGTCCTTTATTCAGGTAAGACTGTCTTTAAGGGAATTTCTTCTCATCTACCAACCACCTCTAATTCCATAAATAAAGAAGAAACTTTAATACCCAAAGCTCGGCCTTTCTGTCATTTGTCAAAGTGCGTTTATTTCTGCCAGGGCCAGTGTTGTGAGCTGTCATCCACAATTAATCCCTCATCTTAAAAGAAGGATCTGAAGTTGGCTAAGGGGTGAGTGCCAAGTTCTGTGATGAGGTTCCCCAGAGATGCTCAGATTTTGTCCTGGTGTGACCCTGCACAAACCAGTCAGAACCGATGCTAGCCATGCCAGCCTTCAAGCCTTATGGTGGGGGTGGGGGTGGGTGGGTACAGAGCAGACACCAGCCCTCATCTTCTCCATCTTTCAGAACAGGACAAAAGGCCAGAAATGTGAGCAAACTGCCAACCTTGCATGGAGATGCAGAGTGAAAACTGAGACGTGTGTCTGCCTGAGTCAGGTCTATGCTCTCTGCATGTGGACATAAGCCTTCCACCTCTCCTGACTTCTGGCCTCTGCCTCCCATCCCCTCGCTGCTCTGGGTCACCCTCCACTGGGTTGTCCACGCAGACTGCTGGAAAGCATACCAGCAACACAGTGGAGGGGAACAGCAACCACCCAAACTGTGCTCAGCACCAGCCCCAGTTTTACTTAATCCTTACCACCACCCTTACAGAAAGGCAGGGATGGTCTTATCAGCCTGCAGCTCCCAGTACAGACCTTAGGTACAGAATAGGTGCTTAATAAATATATGTTGAGTGTATTTGCTGACTCGACGCTTACAGTGAGGAATCAGAAGCTGAGAACAGGGTAGCAATTGGCCCATGGACCTCTGGTGTTGGATAAAATATTGGAACTTGAATAAAAATAAAATAAACCGTTAAGAAAAGTGCCAGGCACTCTTGGTAAATGTTAATTGCTTATTTCTTACAGGAACTCAAAGAGGCAAGTCTGGTGAAGTCATCCTTTTCAGAGGTGAGGACTCGGGCACAGAGAAGGTTATTAATTGCTCAAGGTCACAGAGCAAGCAAGTAGCAGAGCCTGAATGTGGCTCAAGGGCCTGAGCCCTGATCCCTCAACTTTGCTGCAGCCACCGTTTCTCATGGCATCACAGCCTGCATCGAAGCATTGGCCATGAGTCTGTGGACAAGTGAAGGGTTAATGGTTATGCTCATAGCAGTTGTTTCCATTGGTGCCAAATTATCGGGCCTGGTAACCTGTATCAGGGCCGCATGGACAGATACAAACCTTACACCAGCAGACTGGTGAGTGGGCACTGGCCCTAGAAGGTGGTCACCCACCCATGTGGCCCCAGGTCCCACTACCCCCATGCAGAGCTGCTCGTAAGACAGGAGCTCTGCTGGGCGGCAAGTCCACCTTCTCATTCGGGCCTCTCCTTCTACAGGCTGTGCACACACCTGTGTCTCCCAGGATGGCTGCCTGCCCTGGACAAAACAGCACCTTCCAGTGCGATACCCTGGTTCTACGATGTGATGCAGCAAAGAGCTGTGTGGATACAGCCAATCACAGACAACCTCACAGTGGGTGGCACTGGAGAGTGAACTGTGCCTTCCCAAAACACGAGTGGAAGCCCTAACTTCCCAGTGTCTCAGGGCTTGGAGAGGGGAGCCAATTATCAATTAAAGAGGAAATGTCATTAAATAGAGGTCACTGGGGTGTGCCCTAATCTAGGAGGGCTGATGTCCGTATGTGGAAATGGATTAAGATGCAGACACACATGGAAGGGTGGGCATCAACCAACTACAAAGTACCAACTGCAGTCCCTGGTCAGGCTTAGCCACTCAGTCGTGTACGACTGTTTGTGACCCCAAGGACTGACCCACCAGGCTTCTCTCTCTATGGATTTCTCCAGGCAAGAACACTGGAGTGGGTGGCCATTTCCTTCTCCAGGGGATCTTCCCAACCCAGGGATTGAACCCAGGTATCCTGCATGGCAGGCAGATTATTTACTGTCTGAGTCACCAGGGAAGCCCACCAACTGCAATACAAACTGGCGATTGTCATCGACCTCTACACAGATTAAATAATGAGCTGCTACAGCTGCTGACCTTCAACACCCCCTGAAAGGAGCTCAGGGTGGAGAGCGGGAATGAGGCACTCTGTGCTCCGGGGAAAATGGCAGAACAGGTCTTCAAACAGATATTTTCCAGAGCAGATTTTCTGAGCCCAATTCTTACATCTCCTCAGAGCTAGAAAAGTACCTTAATCCTTCATGGTGATGTCTGTTCCTTGTGTCCAGCAGAAACCTTCTGCAAAAATAAGTGTTTGATTGCATGTCCAGCCCCTTCACCAAAATCACATGTCTACTGAGCCTCCCCCACCTCCCTTCAGAGCAGTTTCTCACAGCTATCTGAGATGTTGTCTCCTGGACTATAGTTCTCACTGTGCCTTCAATAAAACTTAACTCACAACTCCCGTTCTGTGCATTGTTTCAGTTGACAAAGCCAAGGAGAGAATCCTCAGAAGAAACTAATCCCACCGACAACTTGATCTCAGAGTTCTCCCTCCATCATTGTGAGAAAATAAATTTAAAGCCCCGGAGTCCATGGTACTTCATTAAAGCAGCCTGAGCTAAAAACTGGCTTAAACAAATTCAGACTTATTTTTACCTGAAGGTAGGTTGTCCAGGGCTGGTCACCAAGAACCCAGAATATTCCTTTCCTTTTAGCCTTTCTTCCTCTGGTTTCAGGGTGGCGTCTGCTTTTTAGGTAGTTAGAAGGGGAAAAGGCATAGGAGGCAGGATTTCTTCTGGTGTGGTTTCTCCCTTTTATTAGAGGGTTTTCATTGGCCAGAGCCAAAATCACATGACCACTTCACTACAAGGAGTATGGAGAATTCCTTTCAGCTATTCTGTGCCTTCCCCAGATAATTTAGGGCTAGGTAGGTAGGTAGCTGGAGAAGGCAATGGCACCCCACTCCTGTACTCTTGCCTGGAAAATCCCATGGATGGAGGAGCCTGGTAGGCTACAGTCCATGGGGTCGCTAAGAGTCGGACACGACTGAGCGACTTCACTTTCACTTTTCCCTTTCATGCACTGGAGAAGGAAATGGCAACCCACTCCAGTATTCTTGCCTGGAGAATCCCAGGGACGGCGGAGCCTGGTGGGCTGCCATCTATGGGGTCGCACAGAGTCGGACACGACTGAAGCGACTTAGCAGCAGCAGCAGCAGGTAGGTAGCACGGTGCTTCTCAGGTGTCGCAGTGGTAAAAAATCCACCTGCCAGTGCAGGAGACTTAAGGGACTTGGGTTCAATCCTTGAGTCGGGAAGGTCCCCTGGAGGAGGGCATGGCAACCACTCCAGGATTCTTACCTGGAGAATCCCGTGGACAGAGAAGCCTGGTGGGCTACAGTCCATGGGGTCATAAAATGTTGGACACGACTGAAGAGACTTAGCACTCATGTGCACAGGGAGGCGGCACACGGATGCTGAGTAGACAAATTATAGGGTCTGCAGCCTCAGTTGGGGCATCTTCTGAAAAGCCAAGCCACACACTCCTGTCACAAGACCTCATTCTGGAGGTAGGGTCCCCTCAGCTAGCAGCACCATCTCCCTGCAAAGTGGAGTTGAAACTGAGCAGGACTCTGTGCGGCTCCTGGGCACAAAAGTCTTTCTGTGTCCCCCAGTTTTTGTTTTTGTTTTTTTTTTGCTTGCAGGAAATAGGTTTCATTCAGCCTCCAAGACCTTCCGGGAGATCCAAAGAGCAAGTTCAAACAGTTGCTAATCAGGGAAGGAAGAGGATGCAAAAACTAGGGAGAAGCAGAAACAATAGTGCAGCCTTGGGCAGGGTCCTGGCTCCCCCTCAAGCGATACACATAACAATATCTTTGAGCTGTTTTGCAGATACTGAAACTCCCACCAAGTGGGAGAAGTTAACAGTTAGTTAGTTCAGTCGCTCTGCTGCTACTGCTGCTAAGTCGCTTCAGTCATGTCCGACTCTGTGCGACCCCATAGACAGCAGCCCACCAGGCTCCGCCATCCCTGGGATTCTCCAGGCAAGAATACTGGAGTGGGTTGCTATTTCCTTCTCCAGTGCATGAAAGGGAAAAGTAAAAGTGAAGTCGCTCAGTTGTGTCCAACTGTTTGCATCCCCATGGACTGCAGCATGCCAGCCTTTCCCGTCCATCACCAACTCCTGGAGCTTGCTCAAACTCATGTCCGTCGAATCAGTGATGCCATCCAGCCATGTCATCCTCTGTCGTCCCCCTCTCCTCCTGCCTTCAATCTTTCCCAGCATCAGGGTCTTTTCCAATGAGTCAGTTCTTTGCATCAGGTGGCCAAAGTTTCAATTTCAGCGTCAGTCCTTCCAATGATTATTCAGGACTGATTTCCTTTAGGATGGACTAGTTGGATCTCCTTGCAGTCCAAGGGACTCTCAAGAGTCTTCTCCAATACCACTGTTCAAAAGCATCAATTCTTCGGCACTCAGCTTTCTTTATAGCCCAACTCTCACATCCATACACGACTACTGGAAAAACCATAGCTTTGACTAGACAGACATTTGTCTGCAAAGTAATGTCTCTGCTTTTTAATATGCTGGCTAGGTTGGTCATAGCTTTTCTTCCAAGGAGCAAGGGTCTTTTAATTTCATGACTGAAGTCACCATCTGCAGTGATTTTGGAGCCCCCCAAAATAAAGTCTGTCACTGTATCCATTGTTTCCCCATCAATTTGCTATGAAGTGATGTTAACATGAAGTTAACAGTATGCAGCTCAGAAGCACGTAGACCCCAGACCAGTTGGAACCAGAAGGTGGATGATGCTGGGTCCCATTTACCTCCTCATGAAACCATCACTATCCACGATCGTGGTCACCCTCTCTGAACCATTACTGTAAAACTCCTCACTACCTGCTACAGGCCAGAACACACAGTTTTGAGGGCATTACCCCACTCTGGTCTCATTTACCAGGCAGAGCAATAAAGCTATGCTTTTCTACTTCAGCCAAACCTCTGTTTTTGAGATTCAATCTGCTACCGGTGCACAGAGGCAGAATTTTGGCTACACAGTCAGGTGTTCACCAGGTAGAGCCATCTGCCCACTTAGCGGGGCCATCTCATCATTTCGTAATGCTGCAAGGAGAACCGACTCCTGGGATTGTGTGGGATACTACGCCATGTTTATTTGCAGATGAGAAATCCAGGCATTCAATCTGCTCTGTAGAAAATGAGAATTTGTTCCTTCAGGGCTTTTGGCCGCTCATCAATTTCCAGTTTGGTAAATTATCCTCACGAGGCAGAGCTACGCATACTCCGGTGAGATGGGGTGACTGCTCAAAAGTGGGTGTTTGCCCTGGCACGACAGTATCTGTCCCTGTCCCCAGAGTGTCCCTGGACCAGAGAAATCTCCTCCCAGTCCTCTCTAGGAGTGATGTGGGGAGACAATAAGAGGCGTTCACTGCAGTGCCTACTTGATGGCCAGATGATGGGGTCTGGGGAACTTTCCTACTGGGAGTTGGGAGTGGCTGGGGGTCAAGACTGGGATTCCTGGACCTTGGAGAATTTCTGCTCATTAGCACTGCTCTTTGGTGGCTCAGATGGTCAAGAATCCACCTGTGAGGCAGGAGACCCGGGTTCAACCCCTGGGTCAGGAATATCCCCTGGAGAAGGGAATGGCAGCCCACCCCAGTATCTTGCCTGGGAAATCCCATGGAGTGAGGCTATAGACCATGAGGTCGCAAAGAGCTGGACACGACTGAGTGACTAACACTCACTTCACACTTCACTAAGACTCATTTAAGTGGTGTTTGCATCGGGCGAAGGGAATAGCTGTCTGATTGATTTCCTTTTCTTTCTGAGAAAGGTGGACAGAGCTTCTTCATAATATGCTGGGGTCCTTTATGTTTGCTTCCGAGCCTTTATCACCAACAAGATCATCTTCGGGTTTGTCTAGTCGTCATCCCATTCAATGGCTGGCCAAGTGTCTTAGTCCGTAGCAGGATACCGTGGACTGTTTGGCTTATAAACTTCAGGAATAGATTTCTCACAGTTCTGGGGTCCAGGCCGGCCAAGATCAAGGCATCAGCTGATGCAGTGTCTGGTGGGAACCAGCTTCCTGGTTCACAGATAACTGTCTTCTCCCTGTCTCCTCACATCGTGGAAAGGAAGGGAGCTCTCCAGGGTCTCTCTTATAAAGGCACTAATCCCACTCATGATGGTTTCATTTCCATTATCTAATCACCCCCTGAAGCCCTCACCTCCAAACACCATCATTTTGGGAATAAACTTTCAACACAGGGGTTTTGGGGGGAACAAACATTCAGTCTACAGCATCCTGTGTTCGGCTGGTCCATTTAGGACTTGAATTTGTAGTAAGTCCTCTTTTCACAGGTTGCTAATGTCTTGTCTAAGCAAAGCCCAAATCCTCCCTGAATCTCCAGGCTGCATTGACTGCCCCCGTGGTGCTCCCATCAGACCTTACAACCCCCACTGTCATAGCACACACCATGCTGCTCTCACATTCGGCTGTTAGGAGAATCTTCTTTCCGAGACTGAAATCCACCGTGGCAACCTGGGAGGCTGTAACCAAATCATGCCAGTTTTCCACATCACAGTTCCTTCATCTCTAGAATGGAAATAATAGCAAACCTGTTCTTCCTTCTTCTCTTATTGGCTTGTGAGGATTCAATAAGCAACGTTGATGAAAATAAGTGGAGAATGAAGTCCAAAAAGAATCAATTTCCAAACTCTGAGTTTTAGTCTCATAATTTGAAGTTTGGATCTACTCATGTTTCCCAGATGAAGTCCACATTTCACCTGGAAGAGATGGACGTGTTCCAAGCAGTGCCTGAAGTTCAGAAAAAGAAACATTTTGTGTGGTTTCATGCTTGGAGCATCCATCTTACGTATAGATTTTTGTGGGGAAAAAAAAAGGTGATTTACAAATATTACCTTGATGTGAAGAATGGGGTTTGATCTGTTTGGAGTGGAGTATAAAATGTGTAAGCATTTTTTCAAATAGAAGAGCATATTTGCTTGAAAGCACTTTCTCCATTGAGTGGGTATTTCGGTGCAGCTGACCCAGATGCAGGGAGAGGCTCTGCTCTCCCGTATAGACGAGGGCTTTGGAGTCGGGCCACGGGGAGCAGTGGAGCCAGAGAACACACCGTCCTCCCAGCTCCTCCTGCCAGGATTCTTCCAGGAGGTCCTTCCCATCTGTCTCTGATTGCTCCCAACCCAGCCTCATGTCTGTCACCACAGCAAGAAGCAGCATCCTAGGAACGTGAGAAGAGATAAAAATAGAGGTAGGGAAGGAGCCGAGGGGCTGAAATATTGTACTATTTGAAGGTTCCCATAAAGACCTGGCTTGGGGGACTTCCCTGGCAGTCCACTGGCTGAGACTCCTGACTCCCAATGTAGGGGGCTTAGGTTCCATCCCTGGTCAGGGAACTAGATCCCACATGTTGCAACTAAAAAAAAAAAAAAGATTCTACTTGACACAACTAAAGACCCTGCATGCTGCAGCAAAGATCAAAGATCTTGTGTGCTGCAACTGAGACTAGGTGCAGCCAAATGAATAAATAAAAAGACCTGACTTGAGAGGAAAAGAGTGCTCTCTCCATCCTGGTGTGGGAATGGTACCTTGCTTTCCCACAGCGCATACTGCTTGAGAGCAAACATGAAGCCAAGAGGACCTCAACATGCCCTAGGGCTGCCCAGGGTCACTGGGCTGCAATGAAAGGGGTAGGAGTCACATTGCTTGAGCATCTCTTAAGTTCAGTGCTGGGCACCTCCTGATCATCACATCGTTTAATCACCACACACACCCCTGAAGACATACTATTCCCTCCGCTGGGTAGACAAGGAACCAGAGGCTACAGGAAATTCCTAAAATCGCTAAGAGTCACACTCTCATAGATGGCGGGACTGGGGTTAAAACACATCTTGGTTTGAACCCAGAGCCCACCCACTTACCTACCATCCTGGGGTGTGCTTGGAACTCGGGCATTTTCCATTTTAATGAGAAGGCAAATTACCCAGCATGTGTTTGGCACATAGCAAGCACTCTATGTGTGCATCCTTCATGAGCAGCTAGAAAGAACATGGTGGACCCGCCAATGTTCCGCACTTGCTGTATCCTGTGCTTGTGCTCACACCTTCCTCTGTGTGTGCGTGTGTGTGTGTTAGTCGCTCAGTCATGTCTGTCTCTGTGTGACTCCATGGACTGTAGCCCGCCAGGCTCCTCAGTCCATGGGATTCCCCAGGCAAAAATACTGGAGTGGGTTGTCATGCCCTCCTCCAGGGGATCTTCCTGACCCAGGGATTAAACCTGGGTCTCCTGCATTGCAGGCAGATTCTTTACCATCTGAGCCACCAGGGAAGCCCTTTATCTTTCCACTCCCTGCCTGTCCCGTCTTTCCTTCAGTTGAAGTTCTGGTTTGGGAAACCATTCCAGCTCCTCCAGCCCGAACACTCCTCTCCTTGGTATATTCTTGATTTCATGTTTTTCCAGCGTGTGTTTTCTTCTCTCTCCTGGTATCCAGCCATTCACACGTTTTGGGTCTCTTCTGTGTCAGTAGGCTGGTCACTGGAAAGGGTGTGATGTCCATAAGATCCTGACTTTGTCCCTGGAAAGGCACAGACCACAAAGCAGAAGTAAATACAGGGCACCTGTTGCCCCAAGGAGAGTCAGATCGAGAACACTGATTCAGAAAGCCTCAAAACTCCATCCCATTCTGTGTGTTGAAGCATTTCAGAGCCCCCTTTTACTGACTCAGACAATTTCACGTGGTAAGCTTCAAGATGTCCTCACTGGAGATGAGGAAAGCCAGCCTTCACTAAAGTGTCACAGTCTATACCAGAAGCTATTCCATGGTTTATCATCCAAATCTCTCACATGAGCTATAACCCTCGTGTTCAGTTCAGTTCAGTCACTCAGTCGGGTCCGACTCTTTGTGACCCTATGGGCTTCAGCACACCAGGCTTCCCTGTCCATCACCAACTCCCGAAGAATATCCAAATTCATGTCCATTGAGTCAGTGATGCCATCCAACAATCTCATCCTCTGTCGTCCCCTTCTCCTCCCGCCTTCAATCTTTCCCAGCATCAGAGTCTTTTCAAATGAGTCAGTTATTTGCATCAGATGGCCAAAGGATTGGAGTTCCAGCTTCAGCATCAGTCCTTCCAATGAATATTGAGGACTGATTTCCTTCAATATTCAATAGACTGGTTGGATCTCCCTGCAGTCCAAGGGACTCTGAAGAGTCTTCTCCAACACCACAGTTCAAAAGCATCAATCCTTCGGCACTCAGCTTTCTTTAAGGCCCAACTCTCACATCCATGCATGACTACTGGAAAAACCATAGCCTTGACTATAGCCCATGCATTAGAAGAACTAATGAACAGTTTCAAGAGCACTTGTCCATTTCCTTTACTTCCTCGAGCAGCACAGACACATTTCAAGTCACACGTCGGTACCCTTTTTCCATCAACGGTGAAGCTGGGGACATTCGGTCATAGCCAGGGCTGGTGGCAGAGTGGAAGTGGGTGTGGGGAGGGATTTCAATCTCAAACCAATCCTCATTTTGGTGCTTGCCCTCATGCTAACAGCAAACATCGTGGCTCACATTTTACAAAAGCTTTCAGCCTTCGTCTTTCAGCATCCCTCTGCTGTGCTGCTGCTGCTGCTGCTCACGCAGGATTTTGAAATTCTCTCCTCCCCTGGCTTTCTTCCTCCCTTGTTTTTCTGTTTAACTCACATTTTTCCCATTTTTTCTCAGTTTCTTGGACAGCCTTTGCTATCCACTTTCTTCCTCTACAGGGCTTCCCTGGTGGCTCATATGGTAAAGAATCTGCCTACAATGCAGGAGACTTGGGTTCGATCCCTGGCTTGAGAAGATCCCCTAGAGAAGGAAATGGCAACCCACTCCAGTATTTTTGCCTGGAGAATCCCATGGACAGAGGAGCCTGGCAGGTTACAGTCCACGGCGTCACAAAGAGACAGACACAACTGAGCAGCTAATACTTTTACTTTCTTCCTCTAGAGGCAGGGGTCCCCCAGGCCCTGTCCTGGGTCACTGCACTTCTTCCCCACAGCTGTGCTGGAGGGAGCCTCGTCCGCCCTTACGGTTTACCACTTTCCCACTCAGCTCCATCTCCAGCCACCGCACTGCTCACCAGTTCTGGTTCCGGCTCTCCAAGTACCTCTGGAGCATCTGCACCTGGTGGTACCTGATGTGAAGTTAACCACTCACTGTCCTCTCTCCTGGATCTGCTGTCTCTTGCCTTTCTTTGGGTATGTAGGGGTGGGGGCCTCCAGCGGGAGGGAGGCACACCTTTGGCACAAAGTGGGAAATGAGAGACTACTGGGTTTAAAGAATTTACACTGCAGGTGGAAAAACCAAGGACCAGAAAGGGGCAGTGAGCTGTCCAAAGTCACACAGCACAGCCACAATAATGTCACCATTTTTCACCTCATTTCCCACCGAGGTAAATTTCAGGACATTCATTCAAACAACTATGTAGACATCTCCAACATACCACTGCAAGTCACCTGCTATGTGCAGTCCACAGAGATAGAAACAGCCAGTAGCAGAGAGAATGAGACATTATCTCAAGAAACTTATGGATGCCTGGGAGAGACAGACACACACTCAGCTAACAAACAACAAACACCATGTAAGTCCTCAATATTTTGTGTAAGTCCTAAATATTTTATAAAGCACAATGAATCAAACTTTGCAGTGTCTGCTGCTCCTCCCTCCCTCCCTCCTACAGCTCCCAGGGATTTGTTTCAAAATGCTGATATGTTTCCCCTTTATGCTGCAGTGGTGGCCCCCGGAGGGTTAGCGAAGGGAGAAGGTAAAAGGAACTCAGGCATCTTGGCCTCAAAGACCATTGTCTGTGGCTCCGGCTGCTCTGAGACCGTAAGCCCGGTGTCTGCGCTTGGCAGTCACTTACATATTTAATTTGACCTCAGGAAAATAGCTTTCTCTCAGTTTCTTGGGAAACTTTGTTTATTCTATTTTCAAAATCCCAGCCAGGAAGAAGTTAGAGGTTTGGCAGCGGGAACAGGCAGCTTCCAGGCCATTTGGCTGTTGCGACCCCATTTAATTAACTGACCGTCTGTGCAGGCTGGATACACGAGGCATGGAAATGAGAGGCTATTTGTGGAACTGAGGAGAAGGAAAGGAATGAGTGATTCAGGTTTGTAGGCGTGTCCTCCTCCTCTGCTCGGAGAGTGGCTATACCCGTTCCCCGGCACTGTGTTCCCATGTGGGCTCCCCCAGTCCCTCTTCTTGCCTGCTTTCCAGGGGCCTCGTGCTGCATCAGAAAAAGCCCAGGGATCTGGGGGTGGGTCCAGGCTCTGCCTCTAATGAGACACTTGCCCACTGACAAGTCTTCTCACCTCTCTGGGCTCAGCTCCCTCAGATGTGCCAGGAAGGAACTGGACTCTGTGATACAAAAATTCTTCTTCATCTCTTAACCCTCAGTGGTCTTAACCCATGCCAGGCCCCAGGCTCGATGAGTGGAGATTCTGATGTCATGTGTGTGCCAAGTCTCTTCAGTCATGTCCAACTCTTTACCACCCCATGGACTGTAGCCCACCAGGCTCCTCTGTCTATGGGATTTTCTAGGCAAGAATACTGGAGTGGGTTGCCATTTCCTGCTCTGGGGGATCTTCCCGACTCACGGGTCAAACCTGTGTCTCTTATGTCTCCTGCATTGGCAGGCGGGTTCTTACCCCTAATGCCACCTGGGAAGCCCCTTTGCTGTCATGGAACTTACCTTATCAGTAGGGAGACAGAAAACAAAGAAGTAAAGAAGTAGATAGGCATCCTTTGAGGATGTGATGTGTGCCCTGAATGAAACAAAAGAATGAAAAAGGAGCCCAGAGTGTATGTATCTGATGCCACCTTCCTTCATCCCTCATAGCTCCTTCCAAGAAGAAGCCAGGGGGCCCTGGAGCCATTGCTATGATCCACAACTGTCAGCTTTCTTGGCAGAAAATGGGGGGGGGGGGCGGAATAGGGAAGAATAGACCTGGAGAGGCAAACAGCTTTTATTTCTCACAACCTCAAAAGAAATTGAAATTACATCAAGTGTTAAATAGCTCACAGTTCAAAGAGGAAATTGTAATATGACATTGTCAATATCTTGTCATTGCTAACGATGAAAGTATTACACCACCAAACCATGTATTTTATGTTGGGAAAAAAGAAAAGCTTACGACATTAGTTAAACATCAGGAAGTCTGAAAAAAGGACAAGACAGTTCTCCTCTACCTCTTTCTAATGTACAAGAGACATCTAAATGTAAAACCAGGAGATAGTGACTTAGAAAACAAATATAAAGCAGAGCAATATTTGCTCCTTTGAAGAGCTAATGTTTTACACATGCTTGTGCTCTTGTACTCAGTTGCTAAGTCATGACCTATTCTTTGTGACCCCATGGACTGCAGCCACCAGGCTCCTCTGTCCATGGGACTTCCCAGGCAAGAATATTGAGTGGGTTGCCATTTCCAGGGGTCTTCCCCACCCAGGGATCCAACCCGTGTCTCTTGCACTGGGAGGTGGATTCTTTACTACTGAGCAACCAGGGAAGCCCAATATTTTACACAGTATCTGATAATACTTGTCAAGGAAAAAAAATGACAGAGTGTAAACATAATCACTAGGAATTAGATACGACATAATTACCAATGCTAAGATATTAAAGATATACTGGTCTCTGATGAATGCAATATGTCAATAAATGAAAACAGACAACATGGAAATTTTCTTAAAAAATAAGACTCACATGTCTTTAGAGTACGGCCCTCCCAAGCACGAGGAAAATGTATATAAAATTCCAATTTGATACAAATGCCTCCAAAAGAATAGAACTCAGCCCAAACTCATTTTGCATTGAATATATATAACCTCAAACCCAAACAGAAAAGGACAGCACAAGAATGAAAAATTGAGGCCAAGTTCCTCATGAAAAGAGATCCAAAGTCTTGAACAAGATATTAACAAACTAAGTCTAGATGAGGAAGTGAGGCAAAGTTAAACGCTCTGCCCCAAGTTCATGGACTGTAGGTGGCAGATCCAGGTCTTACTTTAACCTGTATCTCTAGAGAGAGGGCTCTGTTGACTGTTATCATTAGGATGGCGTCAACAGGTTTGCTGTTGTCCAGTTGCTCAGTCACGTCTGACTCTTTGCGACCCTATGCACTGCAGCACATCAGGCTTCCCTGTCCTTCACTATCTCTTGGAATTTGCTCAAACTCATGTCCATTGGGTTGACGATGCCATCCAATCATCTGATCCTCTGTTGTCCCTTTGTCCTCCTGCCTTCAATCTTTCCTGGCATCAGGGTCTTTTTCAATGGGCCGGCTCTTTGCATCAGGTGGCCAAAGCATTGGTGTTTCAGGTTCAGCATGAGTCCTTCCAATGAATATTCAGGGTTAATTTCCTTTAGGATTGACCAGTTTGATCTCCTTGACCACTGCTGTCAAGAGATCTCAATTCAGTTCAGTTTAGTCGCTCAGTCGTGTACAACTCTTTGCGACCCCATGAATCCCAGCATGCCAGGCCTCCCTGTCTATCACCAACTCCCGGAGTTTACCCAAACCCATGTCCATCGAGTCAGTGATGCCATCCAACCATCTCATCCTCTGTCATCCCCTTCTCCTCCTGCCCCCAATCCTTCCAAGCATTAGGGTCTTTTCCAATGAGTCAACTGTTCGCATGAGGTGGCCAAAGTATTGGAGTTTCAGCTTCAACATCAGTGCTTCCAATGAACACCCAGGACTGATCTCCTTTAGGATGGATTGATTGGATCTCCTTGTAGTCCAAGGGACTCTGAAGAGTCTTCTCCAACACCACAGTTCAAAAGCATCAATTCTGCGGTGCTCAGCTTTCTTCACAGTCCAACTCTCACATCCATACATGACCACTGGAAAAACCATAGCCTTGACTAGATGGACTTTTGTTGGCAAAGTAATGTCTCTACTTTTAAATATGCTATCTAGGTTGGCCATAACCTTCCTTCCAAGGAGTAAGCGTCTTTTAATTTCCTGGCTGCAATCACCATCAGCAGTGATTTTGGTGCTCAAAAAAATAAAGTCTGACACTGTTTCCGCTGTTTCCCCATCTATTTCCCATGAAGTGATGGGACCAGATGCCATGATCTTAGTTTTCTGAATGTTGAGCTTTAAGCCAACTTTTTCACTCTTCTCTTTCACTTTCATCAAGAGGCTCTTTAGTTCTTCTTCACTTTCTGCCATAAGGGTGGTGTCATCTGCATATCTGAGGTTATTGATATTTCTCCTGGCAATCTTGATTCCAGCTTGTGTTTCTTCCAGCCCAGCGTTTCTCATGATGTACTCTGCATAGAAGTTAAATAAGCAGGATGACAATATACAGCCTTGACATACTCCTTTTCCTATTTGGAACCAGTCTGTTGTTCCATGTCCAGTTCTAACTGTTGCTTCCTGACCTGCATACAGGTTTCTCAAGAGACAGGTCAGATGGTCTGGTATCCCCATCTCTTTCAGAATTTTCCACAGTTTATTGTGATCCACACAGTCAAACGCTTTGGCATAGTCAAAAAAGCAGGAATAGATGTTTTTCTGGAACTCTCTTGCTTTTTTGATGACCCAGCGGATATTGGCAATTTGATCTCTGGTTCCTCTGCCTTTTCTAAAACCAGCTTGAACATCTGGAAGTTCACGGTTCACGTATTGCTGAAGCCTGGCTTGGAGAATTGTGAGCATTACTTTACTAGCGTGTGAGATGAGTGCAATTGTGCGGTAGTTTGAGCATTCTTTGGCATTGCCTTTCTTTGGGATTGGGATGAAACTGACCTTTTCCAGTCCTGTGGCCACTGCTGAGTTTTCCAAATTTGCTGGCATATCGAGTGCAGCACTTTCACAGCATCATCTTCAGGATTTGAAATAGCTCAACTGGAATTTCATCACCTCCACTAGCTTTGTTCGTAGTGATGCTTTCTAAGGCCCACTTGACTTCACATTCTAGGATGTCTGGCTCTAGGTGAGTGATCACACCATCGTGATTATCTGGGTCATGAAGATCTTTTTTGTACAGTTCTTCTGTGTATTCTAGCCACCTCTTCTTAATATCCTCTGCTTCTGTTAGGTCCATACCATTTCTGTCCTTTATCGAGTCCATCTCTGCATGAAATATTCCCTTGGTATCTCTAATTTTCTTGAAGAGATCTCTAGTCTTTCCCAATCTCTTCTTTTCCTCTATTTCTTTGCACTGATCGCTGAGGAAGGCTTTCTTTCTTTCTTTTTTTTTTTTTTTGCAGGTGAATTATTTTTATTTTTTTTAATAAATTTATTTATTTTAGTTGGGGGCTAATTACTTTACAATATTGTAGTAGTTTTTGCCATACATTGACATGAATCAGCCATGGGTTTACATGTGTCCCCCTTCCTGGACCCCCCACCCACCTCCCTCCCCATCCCATCCCTCTGGGTCATCCCATTGCCCCGGCCCTGAGCATTTGTCTCATGCATCGAACATGGAATGGTGTTCTGTTTCACATATGATAATATACATAATATACATGTTTCAATGCTATTCTCCCAGAACGTCCCACCCTCACCTTCTCCCTCAGAGTCCATAAGACTGTTCTATGCATCTGTGTCTCTTATTCTGTCTCGTATATAGGGTTATCGTTACCTTCTTTCAAATTCCATATATATGCATTAGTATACTGTATTGGTGTTTTTCTTTCTGGCTTACTTCACTCTGTATAATGGGTTCCAGTTTCATCCATCTCAATAGAACCGATTCAAATGTATTTTTTTTTAATGGCCGAATAATATTCCATTGTGTATATGTACCACAGCTTCCTTATCCATTCGTCTGCTGATGGACATCTAGGTTGCGTCCATGTCCTGGCTATTGTAAACAGTGCTGCGATGAACATTGGGGTACACGCGTCTCTTTCAGTTCTGGTGAGGAAGGCTTTCTTATCTCTCCTTGCTATTCTTTGCATTCAGATGGGAATATCTTTCCCTTTCTCCTTTGGTTTTCACTTCTATTCTCTTCCCAGCTATCTGTAAGGCCTCCTCAGACAGCCATTTTGCTTTTATTCATTTTTTTCATTTCTTTTCCATGGGGATGGTCTTGATCCCTGTCTCCTGTACAATGTCATGAACCTCTGTCCATAGTTCATCAGGCACTCTGTCTATCAGATCTAGTCCCTTAAATCTATTTGTCACTTCTACTGTATACTCATAAGGGATTTGATCTAGGTCATACCTGAATGGACTAATGGTTTTCCCTACTTTCTTCAATTTAAGTCTGAATTTGGTAATAAGCTGTTCATGACCTGAGCCACAGTCTGCTCCCGGTCTTGTTTTTGCTGACTGTATAGAGCTTCTCCATCTTTGGCTGAAAAGAATATTATCAATCTGATTTCGGTGTTGACCATCTGGTGATGTCTATGTGTAGAGTCTTCTCTTGTGTTGTTGGAAGAGGCTGTTTGCTATGACCAGTGCATTCTCTTGGCAAAACTCTATTAGCCTTTGCCCTGCTTCATTCTGTACTCCAAGGCCAAATTTGCCTCTTATGCCAGGTGTTTCCTGATTTCCTACTTTTGCATTCCAGTCCCCTATAAGGAAAAGGACATCTTTTTTGGGTGTTAGTTCTAGAAGATCTTGTAGGTCTTCATAGAACCGTTCAACTTCAGCTTCTTCAGTGTTACTGGTCGGGGCATAGACTTGGATTACCGTGATAGTGAATGGTTTGCCTTGAAAACGAAGAGATCATTCTGTCGTTTTTGAGATTGCATCCAAGTACTGCATTTTGGACTCTTTTGTTGACCATGATGGCTACTCCATTTCTTCTAGGGATTCTTTCCCACAGTAGTAGATATAATGGTCATCTGAGTTAAATTCACCCATTCCAGTCCATCTTAGTTCACTGATTCCTAGAAGGTCGACATTCACTCTTGCCATCTCCTGTTTGACCACTTCCAATTTGCCTTGATTCATGGACCTAACATTCCAGGTTCCTATGCAATATTGTTCTTTACAGCATCGGACTTTGCTTCTATCACAAGTCATATCCACAGCTGGGTATTGTTTTTGCTTGGCTCCATCCCATTATTCTTTCTGGAGTTATTTCTCCACTTATCTCCAGTAGCATATTGGGCACCTACTAACCTGGGGAGTTCATCTTTCAGTGTCCTATCTTTTTGCCTTTTCATACTGTTCATGGGGTTCTCAAGGCAAGAATACTGTCAAGAGATCTAGACTTTTGCAAATCAAGAACAATGAGGGTGTTCTCCACAGCTAGGCAGGACTTTGAGCACTTCATTGCTTTCCTTACTGGTTCTCTTCCAGCCTATTTTGTGATCAGGGGTGGGGTAACCAACTCTTCCCAGCTTTTCTGAGACTGCTTCTATTGTTTTTTTTTCTATTTGGCCAGGCTATGTGGCATGAAGCTGAAATTGAAGCTGCAATACTTTGGCCACATGATGCAAAGAGTTGACTCACTGGAAAAGACCTTGATGCTGAGAAATATTGAGGGTAGGAGGAGAAGGGGTGACAGAGGATGAGATGGTTGGATGGCATCATTGATCCAATGGACATGAGTTTGAGCAAACTCCCAGAAATGATGAAGGACAGGAAAACCTGGCGTGCTGCAGTCCATGGGGTTGCAAAGAGCCGGACATGACTGAGTGAATGAACAACAACATGGCCTGCAGGATCTTCCCCAACCAGGGATCAAACCCATGCCACCTGCGCTGGGAGCATGGAGTCTTAACTAGAATGCCTGCTCTCTTTTCAGAATTAAAAGTCTCACTTCCTAGGAACACCTCAGTCCTGGGCAAATCAAGACCACCTGTCACCCCAGATGGCAACCACCTGGGATTCCTTGTTTTCCCGAAAGCTCCCTCCAGCAAAGAGCACAGAGTCCACAGGAAAGGTCAGTTTGGCTACTGATAGCTGCGGACAAGTCTCAGATTCCATTAGAGGCCTGACAAGTATAAACCTTCATCAACATCAAATCTACTGAGCACTTTCTGGTGGCAGAACCTGAGGCAGACTCTCACTAATGCTGCATTTACCATGACAATCACCCATCAAGATAAGTGTCACCACCTCCATTTTGTACGAGAAAGCGGGAAGCGAAATGGACAGGAAGATACAAGGGAGGAAAGTGTGAATGAGTTAATCAATGAATAAAGTAATAACCTCACTGCTTCCATTAAAGTGACAGCCTTGATTAACATGGTGGCATCTGGGCTTACCCCTGCTTGCAGGGCCCACTGGAGCTTGAACAATGAGCCCCAGGCCCCCGAGGATGGGACATGGGCTCCCTGCCCAGGTCCGGCTGTCACCTGAGTCCTCCCCAGAGCATCCCCTCTGCATGATCCTGAAAGCAAGCACGTGGCTTGTCCTGTTGTTGGCTGTGAGTCAGGAGAGAATGATTCTTCCTCCTTGAACGGGAGAGAGGAGGCCAGGCAGCTCTGGTGAGGCCCCAGGCTGACCTGAGACCCTGGGCAGCAAGGAATGCGGCACTGTGGGCTGGAGCTGGCGTTCAGAGGCCTCACAGGTACTCAGCCTGGAAGGCCTGGGCTTGGGAAGCCCCTGGACCCTCGAGATGGCTGGGCTCAGCACATAACCAGGCACACAGTAGGCATTTAATGGACTTCGGGGCTCTCTGGCTCTGAAGAATTGCTTTTATAACAAGCTGGTTATTCACTTCTTTCTCTTTTTAGAGGGTGAGCACTGGCAGACTAGGAGTTCACATTGGTGCATCTCTATGTTCTCTGGACTGAGCACGGTATCTGGTACCCAAAGATGCTCAGGAAATGCTGATTTCTTTTCTGCCCCTCTTCCCCTCCTGATGTTTACACTGGCTTGATGAGCAGCCTCCACACAATGAGGGTAAGACATGACCTTGAACTGCCTGAGTGGGCACACACCCAAGTCCTTGCTGCTGCCCTGGCATAGTGGGGATGGGGAGCCAAACAGACCTGGGTTCAGTTTCCAGGGTCACTCCAGGCTTCGTTTTCCTCACCTGCAACATGGTGGCTGCCTGGCTGGGTGTTTTTATAGTTAAAGGCTGTGTTGAATAGAACTGTATAAGAAGTATTCCACAAATGAATTCCATCTTCAAAAAAGTTAACTTCAATGACTCTTTTTTTAAGAGCTTCTCATACTCTCTGGATGTTATCACCTCCACGAGGAGTCTGTTATGAGCCTCATAAGTCAAATGTACCGGTCATTTTGTCAAGGAATGTTTTGAACGACGAGTGTTCTTGGAACACAGTTTGGGAATACTGAGACATCCTTCGGTAGGCACTAAAAGTAGCATTGGCTTGTAGTATTATTTTCAGATTACTGTTGTTTTATTACTTATTTACCAACTGAAATCATACAGAGAACCTGAATCTAAACAGCCCCGAGATCATGTTTCAAAATTCACAAACCATTTTCCAAAGAGAATTTTGTGCTGGATTGAGTCAGGCCCATCTCCCATGAATTTGCAGCAGGTTTAAAACATACAAATTGAAAGCAGACAAATCCCTTCTCTCCTTGCTAATTAGGATGATGGATTGTATAGAGGTGATCCTGCCATGTCACAGCAGAGATGATGCTGTTGCTTTTAATTAACCAAACAGGGATTTGAGGGAAGCAGGAAGAGTGGAGACCAGTCACCAAATGTACACAGAAGGACTCGCCCCAAACACACCAAATCTCCAAGGACTGGCGACAAAGTGACTCAAGGACGCAGTCACCACTTAGCGTCTTTAATGGTCTCTTTCCACCAGATAAAGTAAAGAAGTAATGAGACAGAGAAGAAATAGCAGGTTCCCTGTACTTAACAGCACCAGACTTTTTCCAAGTCTTCTTGGGCATGAGCTCTTATTCCTTAGACACAGCCAATCCCAAACAGTCACTTGAGTCGTGAGTGACTTTCCATCGTTTAAATGTACATTGCTGTATCCAATGAGTTCTGTTGGTCTTAAGGCCTGTCCAACACCCCCCAGGTTTCTTGGAAGCATGGCTTCGGGAAACAGGCCCTAGACTGGAAGGCCACTTCTGGGTTAATTTACAGAGGGCATTTCTTTCTTTCTTTTTAAACAGTGTATGTATTTGTTTGTTTACATGTATTTAGTTTTGGATGCACTGGGTCTGCATTGCCGCTTGCAGGCTTTCTCTAGGGTTGGTGAGCAGAGGCTGCTCTCCAGTTGTGCTGCTCAGGCCTCTCATTGCAGTGGCAGCTCTCGCTGCAGAGCATGGGCTCTAGGCGAGCAGGCGCCAGTAGTTGCGCTGTTCAGGCTTAGTTGCCCTGTGGCATGTGGTGTCCTCCCAGACCAGGGCTCAAACCCTGCATGAGCAGGCAGACTCCCAGCCACTGGACCACTGGGGCAGCCCTGCAGAGGGCACTTCTGAAGGTCCCTGCTCCACGCATCTTTCCTTTCCAAGGAGTTGAATCACTTCTCCATGAGAGTCTTTGTTTGGACTGTGGCGGGCCCTGACTAGTTTCTCTCAATTCAACAGACATTTGATTATCACCTGCTAGGTTCTGGGTCGTGGGGTATACGGAGAAGCCCAAACCCACCTCTGATCTCAAGGAGCAAACAGTCTAATTAGATTGGTAAACACAGACACATAAATATAATGTCTATCACACACAATAACTCAAGGGGGGCTGGGTGGTCAGAAAAGGTGTCACAGAAGAAATTCCCCCTGAGTATGGTTCAGAGGATTTGTAGGAGTTCATTGGGTGGGCTTGATGGAAGGAAAGGTTTTTGGATGGAGGGAATAGCAATTGCAAAGTAACTAAATGAAAAGGTATAGTTTATGTAAAGAACTGAAGTCAATCAACTATTGGGACAACATGCTTGTCTGTGTGTGTGTTATAGGGGCAACAGGGTGGGAGACGGTGAGAAGTGGAGTGACCAGCTTGTATTTCAAGGCAGGCATGTCTCCTAACTTTTTAACTGGAGTTGGTGCCATTTAATGGGATGGGGATATTGATGAGGAACAGGCTTAAAGATGCTTTAGAATCAAGAGCTGCTTTGACACAAGTCAGAAAAGTCTACAAATTAATTGCTTTCTTCCAGAACTCAATGGACCATCACAGAAGCAACTCATTTGCAGCAAACACCTCCCCTATGTTGAAGCACACCCATTCTCCTATAACAGCAGACAGCAAAAGTTTGGGGTTTTGCCTTAAATTCTGCCTCCTCTTTGCTTGCCGATTTTGAAAAAACAGATCAACTTCCCCTGTTCGGTTGAAAAAGGAGATGGCAGGAAGAAGGGGTGTCTGGGAGGTGGGGGTTTAGCGGTACCCCGAGGTGTGGAGACAGTGTGAGCAGACCAGGAAGCTGACCTTGTTTTCACAAGGCAGGAGGCTGGGCTTCACCTACCAGACAGCATCTTCTTTTACCTGCATCTTCTTTTACCTGCCTCCAACTCAGCGCCACAAAGAGATGCTCCCAAAATGCAGTCTGACCTGAGTTTTTTCCCAGGCTTCTTCCTTAAACTGCTCCTCCAAGCCAGGTCCCCTGCGCTCTGGACCCTGACTCACTTCCCAGCCTCACCCCCTTCTCACCACTGACCTCTGATTGTTTCTGAGTTTTGTCTGCCAAGGGCCCCCAGTGTGTCCCCTTCTCCCGACCTTTGCCCTTGATGGAAACAGCATGTCCTAACCCCAGGGGGACAGCCTGCAGCCAATGGCTGGCTGATAAGGGACACAAGTGACCAGCCTCCCTGCCTAAGGGGACCATCCCAACGTATCCTGTGGATCCAGGCCGAGCTTTCTCCACTCCTCTGTTCTGCACCTCTTTACTCCCTTCCAGGTTTCTCCCGGGAGCCCCGCCCTTAACAAGTCACATGATGCCAAACCCCTGTCTCAGGCTCTGCTGCTAAGGAACCTGACCTTGGACAGACTCCTAAACCCAAATCTGCTCCCCAGGCCACTACCAGAGCTCTCCATTCACTCATAGTCTCTCTCTGTCCTGCTCTGTGCCCTGTGATGCTGAGAGACAACAGCGAAACTGTCTTCAGGACTGAGTGCCTCCTAGCATCCAGGTGGTTTGGCCAATGGAGGCTGGAAGTGAGGGTGCAGGGGGCAGAGAATTGGGGTGTTTGCTCCTCTGCTCCTGCCCTGTTTGGGCTCCTGTGCCTGTGTCCATCTCTGCCAGTCTCCGACTTTGAACCCAGCTCTTAACACTGAGTCCTCCTTTCCCTTCTTCATTAGGGGTGGCAACGTCTCCCTCACCCACCCACTGCTGCTCCCCTAACTCTGCATCCTTTGTTAGGGTCCCTTCTGCACAGAATCCCTTCATCCAACATGTCCAGCTGAGGGACATCTGCTTTGAGCCAGGCACCCTCACTTCTTCAGGTTTCATTTGACAGGTTGATGCGAATTGATTGTTAATGGCTGCCTACAGTGCTGTGTTTTGAGAGATGTGAGTGTTTAGTCCTAGCCCAGCAGGGAAGGGCACTGACATCTACTAGCGATGCCTGTCAGTGTGCAGCATGGGAATTCTGACATGAGCGCCGTGTTCGGCCATCCCTGAACGAGATGCTCAATCCCTGACCTCCCTTCCCGCTCAGGCTCCTAGTGATTCAGACTTCTGAATCACTCTGTCCATTTATGGACAGAAGTGAGCTTCCCTGACAACAGCAACCTAAAGAAAATGCCAGAGTTAATCACTCTGGCCAATAGGCCGACAACTTACTCAAACAAACCCGTGATACCTGGGACACCTTTCCTGAGTGGCCTGAGGCAGATGAACTGTGTGCTTGCCGCTGACAGTAGTGGCCCACCAGGGGGCAGCCTTCCACAGGCTGTTGGATGCCAGGTAGAAAAAGACCAGGGGGTTCCTCAGCTGTAAACCCTTCCAGTTACAGGTGGGCTGATTCAGACCTGAGAGCAAGGATGGATTTGCTCAAGGCCATGGGAAGGTAACGGGAAGTCATCACAAGAGCACAAGACCAGATCCAGGAACTTTTTTTGAAATTTTGCCTCTACCCCAACTCTCTCATCTTTCCTTGAATGTACTTCTTGACCAGTTACTGTGGGCCAATTTTTGGCATGTTCTGAGAGTTCCCTTAGAATAACTCTACAAGCCTAAGCCTATGGAAAGACCTGATGCTGGGAAAAATTGAAGGCAGGAGGAGAAGGGGACGACAGAGGATGAGATAGTTGGATGGCATCACTGACTCAATGGAGATGCTGCTGCTGCTGCTAAGTCGCTTCAGTCATGTTCGATTCCATGCGACTCCATAGATGGCAGCCCACCAGGCTCCTCCATCCCTGGGATTCTCCAGACAAGAATACTGGAGTGGGTTGCCATTTCTTTCTCCAATGGAGATGAGTTTGAGTAAACTCCGGGAGTTGATGATGGACAGGGAGGTCTGATATGCTGCAGTCCATGGGGTCGCAAAGAAGTCGGACATGACTGAGTGACTGAACTGAACTGAACTGAAGCTTATGAAGGTGGGTATGGGGGCCCTGGGCTTCCTAGGTGGTTCAGTGGGTAAAGAATCCACCTGCAATGCAGGAGACTTGGGTTTGATCCCTGGGTCAGGAAGTTCCCCCGGAGGAGGGCATGGCAACCCACTCCAGTATTCCTGCCTGGAGAATTCCATGGACAGAGGAGCCTGGCAGGCTACAGTCCATGCAGATGCAAAGAGTCAGACATGACTGAAGCAACTAAGCATGCATGCATGCACATGGGGGCCCTAAACAAAAGTCACACAGATCAATGTGAAATTTCTGAAACTGATTTCAATTATGAAGGTGATGAATGTGGATAGGGGTGGGCTTTAGGTAGAGGGACATTTTGGCTACAAAAGACCTGAGCTGTAAGGGATTAGGAGCAAGTGGGTTAATAGTCCAGGAGGCGGGCATAGTTGACAGAAGGACCCTGGGAAGAAGGAGGGATTGGGACATGGGCTGGAGTGTTTGGACTCCAGTGGTGATGAGGTAAATCACTGGGGAAGAGGAGGGAGAGGTAGGGCTGATTGAGAGGGGTGAGGCCAGGAACACAGTCAAGGCTGACTGAACGCATCCAGCCAAGCACTCCGCGAAGCTGGGAGTAGACTAGCTGGGGGAAGTGAGTGTGGGGCTGGGGAAGGTCCAGAGGGGACAAATCAGGACCTAAGGGTCCTCGTCTGCACTGTGCAGGTACCAGGTGTGTCCACGCACTGCGAGCTTCCAGTGGGGTCTGAGTGGGAATGCATCTTGCCCTTGTAAAGAGCAGTGGGCATGATGGCCCTTTCATTCCCCTGGTTGGTGAGCTAGCCTCATTCACTTCCTGCTTGGCAGTAAGTGCACTGCTGCTGATGCTCACCAGCCCTGAAGCCCTGGGGTCAGGACCCCTGCCATCCAGAAAGGAAGCTGTCTCCCTCTCCCTCTGGACCTGGCTCTGTCTTCTGGTCCCTGCCCCTCCTTTGACCCTCTGCCTCACTCTTCTCTCCTCAACCCACTCCCCTACCTAGGCAGTGGCTTTAAAACTCCCCTTTGAAAAAAAAAAAAAAACTCCCCTTTGAGGTCTCTGAGCTGCTCCCCTCCTCAGGACCCCCTAGGGCTCCATCTTCCCTGGATGCAGACATAGTTAAAGACGCTTTGTACAGATGGAAGTCACCCAGGTCCTTCCAGTCACACTCTGTCCTCACTAGCCAGTTGCTCCCCCCACGTGGCACCTCCTGGCTCCCGGACTCCCCTCTGGAATGCCCCTGCTCTCTTCTTGACCCCCTGGGCCTCTATTTGCCCTGGAAAGCTCAGTGAATTGACCTTTCTGAATCCCCGGGGTGATGGGTCTCTTCCCCTCCCCCACCCCAGTCCCCCCAGTCCCCCCAGTCCTTGCCACGTCCAGTAGAACACACATATGACCGTGAGGCCTGTTTCTCTCCTACATGGTCAGCTCCCTGAAGGTTAGGGTGTCCTGTCCCCCACGAGGCCCAGCACAGGGCTCCTGCTTAGTAGGCAGTCAGCGAAGCTCATCAGAATATGAATATACGAGTCAAGGAATAAGTAACTGAACGCAAGTCTATGGGACGTTTCTCCTAAAAGACGCATTGACAGTAGCTACCCCCTCCCCCCCCCGCCAGAGTGCAGCAGACTGAGGGGTAAGCCCACCGCATCCTAGAAAGCCCCTCTCACCCTACAGAAAAAAACATTAAAAAGATAAAAGTATCATTTCGTCTTCAGCTCTGTTTCTTTCTGCGGCAGCCATCAAGAATAAACTAGATTCCAATTAGCAGCCAAGACCCAGAAACCGAAGGATGAGTCTTCCTCCCTGCCATTGTGAGCAAACCAACCAGCAATAAATTCCCAATTAGTGGGAAGAAAAATTGATTGAAACTTTTTTTTTCTTTCTTCCACTTTTGTTTGGCGCTTCCTGTAAACAGGCTGTGTGGCCGGCATTCAAGAGGAAAGAAAATTGAATGCAATGTCATTTTAAGCTTGCCGCAATTAATGTCATGCCAGGTAAGCCATGCAAAGGAACATTAAAAGACTACAAAAGTAATTTGACGCTTAAACACCAGCAAAAGTCATCTCCCTATATGCATGTGTATATATATATATAGATCTCTATTTTAGCTGTTGTTGTTGAGTTGCTAAGTTGTGTCTGACTCTTTGCAACCCCATAGACTTGAGTCCACCAGTCACCTCTGTCCATGGGATTTCCCAGACAAGAATACTGGAGTGGGTTGCCATTTCCTCTCCATATCTTAGCTGTGGCTGCCATAATAAGAATACCATAGCCCAGGCAGCTTAAACAACAAACATTTACTTCTCACAGCCTTGGAGGGTGGGGAATCTGAGCCCAGGTGATGGCAGAGGGGGCGTCTGGTGAGGCCTGACTTGCACACAGCTGCTTTCTCGCTGCTGTGTGCTCACATGGCCTCTCCTCAGTGTGCGCTCCTGGAGAGCGCTCTTCCTCTTCTTCTTGTGTGCTCAGTCGCTTGGTTGTGTCTGATTCTCTGCGACCTCGTGGACTGTAGCCCACCAGGCTCCTCTGTCTATGGTATTTCCCAGATAAGAATACTGGAGTTGGTTGCCATTTCCTCCTCCTGGGGATCTTCCCCACTCAGGGATTGCACCCGCGTCTCCCACGGCTCCTGCATTAGCAGGTGGTTCTTTACCACTGAGTCACTTGGGAAGCCATATGAGTGGGTATGCATATATATTCAGTTTAGAACAGTATTTTTAACAGCATTTTCCCCCAGATATTTTTATGCCCATTACCCATCTAGCTATGATTCAAAACCAGGCTTGGGATTTGCAGTTGGATCTGTATTCATGTTGTGTCTTGACCTAGTTCTGCAAGATACTTGGCCTCCCTGAGCGTCAATCTCCTCTGTAAGATGGGAACATTAGAAAACCTACCATAGAGAGTGCTTGTGGGGATGAAATTAGATGATTTATTAGTTTGTCCATTCATTCTTCTGGTCTTCCTTGCCGCAGAGAAGAGGGTGTGATGAAAAATGTGATGGAGTTCCACCCCCGAGATGACTACACCGTGGGCAAAGCAGGCTTGGAAAGGTGCTGAGATGCTGGTACCTGCAGGCACAGGGGTGACCATTACAGGGGTCAGTAGCTACCCTGATTGGCACTGAGACATGGTCAAGAGGCAGACAATGAGCTCAGCAGGATTCTTACCTGCCAGTCCTTACCTGCTGCCCGCCTCTGTGTCCCTTCTCTATAACAATCTGTTGTTCAGTCACTAACACATGTCTGGCTCTTTGCAACCCCATGGACTGCAGCACGCCAGTCTTCCCTATCTTCCACTATCTCCTGGAGTTTGCTCAAATTCATGTCTATTGAAACAGTGATGCCATCTCCAATGAGAAGATACCATCTCATCCTCTGTCATCCCCTTCTCCTCCTGCCTTCAGTCTTTTCCAGCATCAAGGTCTTTTCCAATAAGTCAGCTCTTCACCTCAGGTGGCCAAAGTACTGGAGCTTCAGCTTCAGCATCAGTCCTTCCAACAAATATTCAGGGTTGATTTCCTTTAGGGAAGGTATTAATATTACAAGTGACTCCACAGGTGGTAGGGGACCATGGCTTTCACTCTCTTTCCTGGATCCCTAATGACCCCTGCTGGACTCTTGCCCCAACAGCTGACTTCAACCTGGCAGCTGGAACTATTTTCATAAAATGTTAAGTCTGATACCAGTAACTCTACTCACACCTCCAGTGCTTTCTTTCTCTTGCTCACCAAAGAAGCTAATTTTCTGCCCTACAGTCTGGCCTCCTTCAACCTCCCCCACTCCACCTTCTCACTCAGGACTGGCCCTCAGTTTAGAGGCATGGGGGCCAGGTCTTGGAACCCCCACACTGTCCCTCTCTGGATGTGGACTGCAGCTGGGGAGGGGGAATGTTTGGGGAAGGCAGCCGTCTCCAGGAAGAGCAAACGTTCCATGAACCCTGAGATGGTGGTTCTGGCTGAGGGCTTCTCTATCAGAATACATGTCAATTTCAATCAAGATGATTTACACCCTTTCCAGGGAGGATGGGCTCCAGTGAAATTATACTTGATGTCAAGTGGGTAGCTGACCTCTTTGAGGAATGGTGCTGTCTCAGATGCTCAGTGCAGACCTTGGCTGTTGACACAATGGACGTTGTGGCTGCAGAAGCTAGGGTACCCTTGGTGAACCCACGCATAGCCTCCCTTTCTGCCAGCTTGGCCACTTACCATGGTTATATGTATGAGAAACTCTGGCCACTTGGGATCAGGTGTTCCTTCTCTACCAGGACCAAGAGTCACACTGGCTGCTGTGTGTTGGAAAGACCTTACTCCAGACATATAAGGTCCAGATTGTGAGTCTCCTTATTAGGGCATGCTGGTAAAGAATCTGCCTGCCAATGCAGGAGACATAATCAGATGCAGATTTGATCCCTGGGTCAGGAAGATCCCCTGGAGGAGAAAATGGCAACTCACTCCAGTATTCTTGCCTGGAGAATCCCATGGACAGAGGAACCTGGCGGGCTACAGTCCACGGAGTTGCCAGAGAGTCAGATAAGACAGAGCATCTGAACACACACACATAAACCTCACCCAGCATCTTTCCCCACCACAGGTACCTGTAGTACCTTAGGGTCTGTGAGGTCGTAGAGCCAGAGTGACCATGCATGACACTACAGGGGGACCTGCCACGGAGCCCTTTCCTGGTCCTGCTCAGAGCCAGTGGCCTTCTGTACTGCAGGGTGAATAGGTTGGAAGAGCATTCCAAAAGCAGGATATGCATTTCCTCTGGAACTCAGCCAGAGCTGCTAGACACCATGCTTCCTTCTTAGTGGTAGAGGAAGGGTAGATGCGGTAATTTCGCATTTTCTTTGGTAGGAAAGCCCCAGAATGCCCCAGGCCACTAGAGCCCAAAAAATGTCACTAGTCTCAGAATGTTCCAGACTACTAGACCCTTAAATATTAACATAGTTTATTTCTCACATTTCAGAGCTTGTGTTTCTTATAGAGATCTTCTTCAACAAAGTTGGTATTATCTTGTGCATTCTGTCCAATTTGCAAGATGCCACTGATGGGTTAAATCAATGGAATGTCCAGACAGTCATATTCTCATATTTAAGGGAGCAGAGAGTTAGCATACTGGGAAAGACTAGTCATGTACAGGTGTTCTTCTGAAATAAAAAAGAAGGGTTTCAGTTGTCCTTCCTGACGGAACTGGAAAAGAATGTCTTCACAAAATCAGTGGCTGGGTACCATGCACCTAAAACACCACTGAGTCAGTGAAAACACAGTCGTCAGGAGGAGGGCTTTGTGAAGCATATATCTAAAAAAGACTCATATCTGGCATATTAAAAAAAAAAAGAAAAGAAAAAGCAACGAAAACAGACTTGGAATCCAACCGAAAGGCGGGCAGAAGACTTAAACAGAGATTTCACCAATGGTTGATAAGTAAAAGAAAAAGTGGTCAATTTTATGTCTTCAAGGAAATAAAAATTAAAGACACAATGACATAAAACCACACAGCAGCCCATGAAAGCCTAGACTAATGAATATTTGGCAATACCAAGTGTTGGTAAAGAAGGGGAGCAGTGGAACTTATGTGTTACTCTGGGAGTACGAACTGATTCGACCATTTTAGACATTGACATTCTCAAAGACACAGCAATTTCATTCTTATGTACATTTCTGAAAGAATTGTGTTCACATATTTATCAAATGATACAAACAAACATGTTTAGGGCAGGCTATATTATAACAGCCCTAAACTGGAAACAACCCAATGTCCATCCACAGTTCAGTTCAGTTCAGTTCAGCTCAGTCTCTCAGTCGTGTACAACTCTTTACGACCCCATGAATTGCAGCACGCCAGGCCTCCCTGTCCATCACCAACTCCCGGAGGCCATCCAAACCCATGTCCATCGAGTCGGTGATGCCATTCAACCATCTCATTCTCTTTCATCCCCTTCTCCTCCTGCCCCCAATCCTACCCAGCATCAGGGTCTTTTCCAATGAGTCAACCCTTCGCATGAGGTGGCCAAAGTATCGGAGTTTCAGCTTCAACATCAGACCTTCCAATGAACACCCAGAATTGATCTCTTTTAGGATGGATTGATTGGATCTCCTTGCAGTGCAAGGGACTCTCAAGAGTCTTCTCCAACACCACAGTTCAAAAGCATCAATTCTGCGGCGTTCAGCTTTCTTCACCGTCCAACTCTCACATCCATACATGACCACTGGAAAAACCATAGCCTTGACTAGATGGACTTTTGTTGGCAAAGTAATGTCTCTGCTTTTAAATATGCTATCTAGGTTGGCCATAACCTTCCTTCCAAGGAGTAAGCGTCTTTTAATTTCATGGCTGCAGTCACCATCAGCAGTGATTCTGGAGCCCAAAAAAATAAAGTCTGACACTGTTTCCACTGTTTCCCCATCTATTTCCCATGAAGTGATGGGACCAGATGCCATGATCTTAGTTTTCTGAATGTTGAGCTTTAAGCCAACTTTTTCATTCTCCTCTTTCACCTTCATCAAGAGGCTCTTTAGTTCTTCTTCACTTTCTGCCATAAGGGTGGTGTCATCTGCATATCTGAGGTTATTGATATTTCTCTCGGCAATCTTGATTCCAGCTTGTGTTTCTTCCAGCCCAGCGTTTCTCATGATGTACTCTGCATATAAGTTAAATAAGCAGGGTGACAATATACAGCCTTGACGTACTCCTTTTCCTATTTGGAACCAGTCTGTTGTTCCATGTCCAGTTCTAACTGTTGCTTCCTGACCTGCATACAGGTTTCTCAAGAGACAGGTCAGATGGTCTGGTATCCCCATCTCTTTCAGAATTTTCCACAGTTTATTGTGATCCACACAGTCAAACGCTTTGGCATAGTCAATAAAGCAGAAATAGATGTTTTTCTGGAACTCTCTTGCTTTTTTGATGACCCAGCGGATATTGGCAATTTGATCTCTGGTTCCTCTGCCTTTTCTAAAACCAGCTTGAACATCTGGAAGTTCACAGTTCACGAATTGTTGAAGCCTGGCTTGGAGAATTTTGAGCATTACTTTACTAGCATGTGAGATGAGTGCAATTGTGCGGTAGTTTGAGCATTCTTTGGCATTGCCTTTCTTTGGGATTGGAATGAAAACTGACCTTTTCCAGTCCTGTGGCCACTGCTGAGTTTTCCAAATTTGCTGGCATATCGAGTGCAGCACTTTCACAGCATCATCTTCAGGATTTGAAATAGCTCAACTGGAATTCCATCACCTCCACTAGCTTTGTTCGCAGTGATGCTTTCTAAGGCCCACTTGACTTCACATTCCAGGATATCTGGCTCTAGGTGAGTGATCACACCATCGTGATTATCTGGGTCATGAAGATCTTTTTTGTACAGTTCTTCTGTGTATTCTAGCCACCTCTTCTTAATATCTTCTGCTTCTGTTAGGTCCATACCATTTCTGTCCTTTATCAAGCCCATCTTTGCATGAAATGTTCCTTTGGTATATCTAATTTTCTTGAAGAGATCTCTAGTTTTTCCCAATCCATTGTTTTCCTCTATTTCTTTGCACTGATCGCTGAGGAAGGCTTTCTTATCTCTCCTTGCTATCCTTTGGAACTCTGCATTCAGATGGGAATATCTTTCCTTTTCTCCTTTGCTTTTCGCTTCTCTTCTCTTCCCAGCTATCTGTAAGGCCTCCTCAGACAGCCATTTTGCTTTTTTGCATTTCTTTTCCATGGGGATTTTCTTGATCCCTGTCTCCTGTACAATGTCTCGAACCTTTGTCCATAGTTCATTAGGCACTCTGTCTATCAGGTCTAGTCCCTTAAATCTATTTGTCACTTCTACTGTATACTCATAAGGGATTTGATCTAGGTCATACCTGAATGGTCTAGTGGTTTTCCCTACTTTCTTCAATTTAAGTCTGAATTTGGCAATAAGCAGTACATTATCTGAGCCACAGTCTGCTCCTGGTCTTGTTTTTGCTGACTGTATAGAGCTTCTCCATCTTTGGCTGAAAAGAATATAATCAATCTGATTTCGGTGTTGACCATCTGGTGATGTCCACGTGTAGAGTCTTCTCTTGTGTTGTTGGAATAGGGTGTTTGCTATTACCAGTGCGTTCTCATGGGAAAACTCTATTAGCCTTTGCTCTTCTTCATTCTGTACTCCAAGGCCAAACTTGCCTGTTACGCCAGGTGTTTCTTGACTTCCTACTTTTGCATTCCAGTCCCCTATAAGGAAAAGGACATCTTTTTTGGGTGTTAGTTCTAGAAGGTCTTGTAGGTCTTCATAGAACCGTTCAACTTCAGCTTCTTCGGTGTTACTGGTCAGGGCATAGACTTGGATTACCGTGATATTGAATGGTTTGCCTTGGAAACGAACGGAGATCATTCTATCGTTTTTGAGATTGCATCCAAGTACTGCATTTTGGACTCTTTTGTTGACCATGATGGCTGCTCCATTTCCTCTAAGGGATTCTTTCCCACAGTAGTAGATATAATGGTCATCTGAGTTAAATTCACCCATTCCAGTCCATCTTAGTTCACTGATTCCTAGAAGGTCGACATTCACTCTTGCCATCTCCTGTTTGACCACTTCCAATTTGCCTTGATTCATGGACCTAACATTCCAGGTTCCTATGTAATATTGCTCTTTACAGCATCTGACTTTGCATCTATCACCAGTCACATCCACAGCTGGGTATCGTTTTTGCTTTGGCTCCATCCCATCATTCTTTCTGGAGTTATTTCTCCACTTATCTCCAGTAGCATATTGGGCACCTACTGACCTGGGGAGTTCATCTTTCAGTGTCCTATCTTTTTGCCTTTTCATACTGTTCATGGGGTTCTCAAGGCAGAATACTGAAGTGGTTTGCCATGCCCTTCTCCAGTGGACCACATTCTGTCAGACCTCTCCACCATCACCCATCCGTCTTGGGTGGCCCCACACGGCATGGCTTAGTTTCATTGAGATAGACAAGGCTGTGGTCCGTGTGATCAGATTAGCTAGTTTTCTGTCATTTTAGTTTCAGTGTGTCTGCCCTCTGATGCCCTCTCGCAACACTTACCGTCTTACTTGGGTTTCTCTTAGCTTGGGCCTTGGGTAATTCCTCTCGCCGCCGCCGCCGCCGGCCCCCAGCCCCCGGCCCGGCCTAGCCCCTGTCAGCCACCGCCCCTGGCTCCCGGACCCCGGCCCGGCCTAGCTCTTCTCGGCCATGCTTCTGCGCCGAGCCAGAAGCAGAATGGATAAATGAAGTGGTGTGTTCAGGGAAAAGATTACATAGTAACAATGCGAATGAATAACCGCAACTATAGAAAACATTGTGGGTGGATTCACAGCTATTTTGAGGGGGCCAGGGGAAAGCCAAACACGAAAGAGAACCTACTATATGACTCCATTTGGATGAAGTTTAAAAAATAAACAAAACTCATGTATGATGTTTGAAATTAGCTGCATGGTTACTTTTGGGGGATAGTCAGTGACTGGAAGGGGGCAGGAGACATTTTTGAATTCTGCTCAAGATCTGTTTCTTTATTGGGTTGTTAGTAACATGTGTGTATTTGGTTTGAAAAATGTCATTGAGCTGGATTTTGTTCACTGCTTTGTATGTGTTATACTCTGATGAAATCTGTTATGAAAAAGTGACCTTATGCGTAAATTTGCCATGCACTCCTCTGCTCAAAACCTTTCAGTGATTTTCTATTGCACTCCAAAGAAGATCTAAACCCATTGGCCAGGTCTCCCTGGCTTTGAGGGCATGGTCCAGCCTGTCTCTACTGAAGGCATAATACTGAAGACAGACGAATTGGTCAGGCTCTGAGATACACTGCCTGAGTTGAAGTTCCAGTTCTCTGCATAGTACCTGGGCAGCTGAGTGACTTAATTCTTTGCTGTATCTCCATCCACTCAATTTTGAGACTAACTCTGTAGAATTATTTGATGCTAAAGCAAAATGATGCATATAAAGTGAAAATTGAAAGTCGCTCAGTCATGTCCAACTATTTGAGACCCCATAGGAATAGTCCATGGAATTCTCTAGGCCAGAATAATGGAGTGGGTAGCCTTTCCCTTGTCTAGTGGATCTTCCCAACCCAGAGATCAAACCCAGGTCTCCTGCATTGCAGGCAGATTCTTTACCAGCTGAACCGCAACTGAGAAAATGTATGTCCACAGTGAACAATATAACCAGCCTGCTTTGCTTTCATTATCTTGAACATATCAACCCTTTTTTCCCCTCCATCTCAGACCTTCCGTACTGTGCTCCCTCTAGTTGGAATTCTCTTACCCCATCTCAAGAAACAAATCTTATGGAAGAGTCGTTACATTTGGACAAAGAGTTCCTTGAGGTTAAGTAATTCATCTAAGATCCCATGGTTTGGTGGTGGCAGAATTTAAGCTTGGACTCTCATTGTCTGTGTTCCAGCCCAGGGCTTTTCCTGGAGTCACATGTCAGTTGCCTGAAGGAAAAGGCTTCATTGTGTTCGAGAGTTTCCTGTGGAGGTATGGATCAGCAGTGGCCTGCCACAGGGGCAGGGGCTCAGGGTGCAGGAGACCTGGTCACACAGCCTGTGGCATGAGCCCTCTTGGAGGAGGTCACCATTAAACCCTCCATAGAGCTGCCGAGCAGATGACCCACTGACTGCAGAACAATTATACCAAAGAAATTCTTGCACTGTTAAGAAAGTTCTAGGACCCACAATGGATTTCCCAACCTGGGGATCTGGAAAAGGAACTGAGAACCCCCAGGGAATTTGACTTTGGAGGCCAGTGGGATTTGATTACAGAACTTACACAGGACTAGGGGAAACAGATGCTTTGTGGGCACAAATAAAACCCTGTGCGCATCAGGAACCAGGAGAATGGAGCAGGGACCCCAAAAGAGACTGACCCAGAATTGCCTGGGAGTGTCCAGGAGTCTCCAGCAGAGGTGTGGGTTGGTGGTGGTGTGCTGCAGGGTCGGAGGCACTGACTGTGGCAGTGCACGCAAGGGACCTTTTGAAGGAGGCCTCCATTATCTTCATTACCTCCACCATAGCTTGGTCTCAGGTCAAACAACAGGGAGGGAACACAGCCCCATCGATCAACAGAAAATTGGATTAAAAATTTACTGAGCATGGCCCCGCCCATCAGAACAAGACCCAGTTTCCCACACAGTCAGTCTCTCCCAATAGGAAGCTTCCATAAGTCTCTTATCTTTATCAGAGGGCAGACAGGATGAAAACCACAATCACAGAAAACTAATCAAACTGATCACATGGACCACAGCCTTGTCTAACTCAATGAAACCATGAAACATGCTGTGTAGGGCCACCCAAGATGGACGGGTCATGGTGGAGAGTTCTGACAAAATGTGGTCCACGGGAGAAGGGAAAGGCAAACAATTTCTGCATTCTTGCCTTGAGAACCCCATGAACAGTAAGATAAAGCAAAGATATAACACTTGAAAGATGAACTCCCCAGGTTGGTAGATGCCCAATGTACTACTGGGGAAGAGTGGAGAAATAACTCCAGAAAGAATGAAGAGACAGAGCCAAAGAAAAAAACAATGCCTAGTTGTGTATGTGACTGGTGATGGAAGTAAAGTCCGATGCTGTAAAGAACAATATTGCATAGGAATATTGGAATGTTCCTATGTTCCTGGAATGTTAAGTCCATGAATCAAGGTAAATTAGAAGTGGTCAAACAGGAGATAGCAAGAGTGAACACTGACATTTTAGGAATTAGTGAACTAAAATGGGCTGGAATGGGCGAATTTAATTCAGATGACCATTATATCTACTACTGTGGGCAAGAATCCTTTAGAAGAAATGGAGTAGCCCTCATAGTCAACAAAAGAGTCTGAAATGTAGTACTTGGGTGCATTCTCAAAAATAACAGAATGATCTCTGTTCATTTCCAAGGCAAACCATTCAATATCACTGTAATCCAAGTCTATGCCCCAATGAGTAATGCTGAAGAAGCTGAAGATGAATGGTTCTATGAAGACCTACAAGACCTTCTAGAACTAACAACCCAAAAAGATGTCCTTTTCATCATAGAGGACACTTTTCATCATAGTGTTCCTTTTCATCAAAAGTAGGAATTCAAGAGATACCTGGAGTAAGAGGCAAATTTGGTCTTGGAGTACAGAATGAAGCAGGGCACAGGCTAACAGAGTTTTGCCAAGAGTATACACTGGTCATCACAAACACCCTCTTCCAACAACACAAGAGAAGACTCTACACATAGACATCACCAGATGGTCAATACAGAAATAAGACTGATTATATTCTTTTCAGCCAAAGATGGAGAAGCTCTATACAGTCAGCAAAAACAAGACCAGGAGCTGACTGTGGCTCAGATCATGAACTCCTTGTTGCCAGATTCAGACTTAAATGGAAGAAAGTAGGGAAAACCACTAGACCATTCAGATATGACCTAAATAAAATCCCTTATGATTATACAGTGGAAGTAATAAATAGATTCAAGGGATTAGATCTGATAGACAGAGTGCCTGAATAACTATGGACGGAGGTTCGTGACATTGTACAGGAGGCTGTGATCAACACCATCCCCAAGAAAAAGAAACGCAAAAAGGCAAAATGGTTATCTGAAGAGGCCTTACAAATAGCTGTGAAAAGAGAAGAGAAAGGGAAAGAAGAAAAGGAAAGATGTTCCCATTTGAATGCAGAGTTCCAAAGAATAGCAAGGAGAGATAAGAAAGCCTTCATCAGTGATCAGGGCAAAGAAACAGAGGAAAACAACAGAATGGGAAAGACTAGAGATCTCTTCAAGAAAATCAGAGATACCAAGGGACCATTTCATGCAACGATGGGCACAATAAAGGGCAGAAATGGTATGGACCTAACAAAAGCAGAAGACATTAAGGAGAGGTGGCAAGAATACACAGAAGAACTAATCAAAAAAGATCTTCATGACCCAGATAACTATGATGGTGTGATCACTCACCTAGAGCCAGACATCCTGGAATATGAAGTCAAGTGGGCCTTAGGAAGAATCCCTATGAACAAAGCTAGTGGAGGTGATGGAATTCCAGTGGAGCTATTTCAAATCCTCAAAGGTGATGCTGTGAAAGTGCTGCACTCAATATGCCAGAAAATATGGAATACTCAGCAGTGGCCACAGGTCTGGAAAAAGTCAGTTTTCATTCCAATCCCAAAGAAAGGCAATGCAAAGAATGTTCAAACTACTGCACGATTGTACTCATCTCATAGGCTAGCAAAGTAATGCTCAAAATTCTCCAAGCCAGGCTTCAACAGTACATGAACCATGGACTTCCAGATGTTTAAGCTGGATTTAGAAAAAGCAGAGGAACCAGAGATCAAATTGCCAACATTCGTTGGATCATTGAAAAAGCAAGAGAATACCAGAAAAACATCTACTTCTCAAAGCCTTTTACTGTGTACATCACAACAAACTGTGGAAAATTCTTAAAGAGATGGGAATACTAGACCACTTTACCTGCCTCCTGAGAAATGTGTATGCAAGTCAAGAAGCAACAGTTAGAACTGGACATGGAACAACAGACTGGTTCCAAATTGGAAAAGGAGTATGTCAAGGCTGTATATTGTCACCCTGCTTATTTAACTGACATGCAGAGTACATCATGCAAAATGCCGGGCTGGATAAAGCACAAGCTGGAATCAAGATTGCTGGGAGAAATATTAGTAACCTCAGATACCCAGATGATACCACCCTTATGGCAGAAAGTGAAGAAGACCTAAAGAGTCTCTTGATGAAAGTGAAAGAGGAGAGTGAAAAAGCTGGCTTAAAACTCAACATTCAAAAAACTAGGATCATGGCATCTGGTCCCATCACTTCATGGCAGATAGATGGGGAAACAATGGAAACAGTGACAGACTTTAGGTTTTTGGGCTCCAAAATCACTGCAGATGGTGACTGCAGTCATGAAATTAAAAGACCCTTGCTCCTTGGAAGAAAAGCTATGACCAACCTAGCCAGCATATTAAAAAGCAGAGACGTTAGTTTGCCAAAAAATGTCTGTCTAGTCAAAGCTATGGTTTTTCCAGTAGTCGTGTATGGTTGTGAGAGTTGGACTATAAGGAAAGCTGAGCACCAAAGAATTGATGCTTTTGAACTGTGGTGTTGGAGAAGACTCCTGAGAGTTCCCTGGACTGCAAGGAGATCCAACTAGTCCATCCTAAAGAAAATCATTCCTGAATAATCATTGGAAGAACTGATGCTGAAGCAGAAACTCCATTACTTTGGCCATCTGATATGAAGAACTGACTCCTTGTAAAAGACTGGGAAAGATTGAAGGCAGTAGGAGAAGGGGGTGACAGAGGATAAGATGGTTGGATGGCATCACTGACTCAATGGACATGAGTTTGAGCAAGCTCCGGGAGTTGGTGAGGGACAGGGAAGCCTGGTGTGCTGCAGTCTATGAGCTCACAAAGAGTTGGACATGACTGAGTGACTGAACTGAACTGAAAACTTGTTTAGTAAACTTTTCTTGTGGTTTAAAAATCTTGGGAAGGGTATTGAGGAATTGAATTGCTTTCTTGAATCTTGGTCCCTGAATGAGCTTTCAGTCCTGTTTGGGAGACAACACATAAACACTCAAAATCAAATAACACTTTTATGTTTTAGTTACAGCTGAAGAACTTTCACGAAGCATGGTTAACTGCTAAGGGGTCAGTGCAGACAGGATTCAAGTTTAGAGCAGGGAGGGCTCTATATGGGTGGGGCTCTGAAGAGAAGCTTCCAGGAGGGCTGAGACAATGAACTGCAAGTTGGGGAGAAGTTGCAAAGTCAGAGGATGGGGCAAACATTCCTGGAGGGTTGAAGAGCACAGTCCAGATAATCCCAATGGTGTGTGGTCAGGACAGTGAGAACCCGGCCTGTCTGAAGTCAAGCTTTACAAGTAGAGTGAACAGGAAATGTACCGGGGAGGTGGCGCCCAGGTTTTAGAGAAACTTGGATGCTGGAAAAAGAAGTGTAACTTTATTGCTGGGCTTCCCTGGCTGAGACGGTTAAGAATCCGCCTGCAATGCAGGAGACTTGGGTTCAATCCCTGGGTTGGGAAGATCCCCTGAAGGAGGGCATGGCAACCTACTCCAGTATTCTTGCCTGGAGAATCCCCATGGACAAAGGACTTGGCAGACTACAGTCTACAGGGTCACGAAGAGTCGGACATGACTGAGCGTCTAAGCACAGCACAGCACAACTTTATTGCTGATTTATAATTGTGTTGCTTTCCTTAAATGGAACTGGAAATGGGCTGGCCAGATTACAAAATCTGGTCCTGGTTTGAGGATTGGTGGAAGAGTGGAAGAGAGCTGGGCTGAAGCCATGTTCCTTTGGTGTCAGAACCAAACCTGCCGCACAGCAGTGCCAAAGACAAAAACAGCAACAACCCACAGTGGGTGAGGGCGTGGTGTCACACAGCGCTTCACACTGGTGAGTCTTCCATCCACATTCAACACATCCCTTCCAGCACATTCTCCTTCCCTGAGCCTTGAATCCCACTCAGTCACTGGGGTGGACTGTCCCCAGAGGGGCCTGGTCTCAGACATGAAGGTTCCTTGCAGCTGAGCTAGACCCCAGAGGAGTTGAGAGCTGGAGGCTGCCTGCTGACCCTGCTCCTTGGTGCTGGATGCCGGGCAGTAAGTCCACCCTTGTAGGGGTTGGTGATGCAGTTCCCGGTTTCCATGGTGATGTTTATCATTGTGGTACCTGGAGTCTAGAATACAAGGCATGCCTGGCCTGGGAGATGGATGATGCTTACAGGTTTGAGTCTTACTGATGCTCTCTTGGGTGGAGATTGGAGGTGACACTGTGTTTTTAGGAAGGGCGGGAAGACATGATACAGGCTCTGGGGCCCTTTCTGCACTCCTGGCCATCAATATGGAGGTGTCAACTGAAAAAAAAATGTTGCAGAACCTAAAAGTTGAGAACTATGTTTTATTCATCAGACTTTCTGAGAACTTCAAGCCCAGGAAACAGAACTCTCAGATCACTCTGAGGAGCTGCTCTGAAGAAGTAAGGGAGGAGCCAGGATATATGGGAGTTTTGTAACAAAACCAGGTAGCTGGAATATCAAAAGATTATTGTTAATTAAAGAAAACCGGACATCTTAAGCTTCCCTGGTGGCTCAGATGCTGAAGAATCCGCCTGCAATGCTGGAGACCTGGGTTCAACCCCTGGGTCAGGGAGATCCCCTGGAGGAGGGCATGGCAATACACTCCAGTATTCTTGACTGGAGAATCCCCATGGACAGAGGAGCTCAGCGGGCTACAGTCCATTGGATCACAAAGAGTTGGGCACAACTGAAGTGACTAAGCACAGCACAAAGAAAACCAGATGTCTCAAGGTAAGGAACTGAATATTTTCTATGTACAGGAAGATGCAAGAGTCTGGGCTCGTTGAAATCATCCCTTTGATGTGTACCTCAACCATCTGGGGCCAGAGTTCCGTGCTTTCTCATCCTGAGTCCCTGGGGTACCCTGTTGGGTGGGTCTGCAGTGGCTGAGGGCTTGGTGGCACCACCGGGGCGATTGCAAAGTGACAGCTTAATGGCTGCAGCATCCTTTGTTTACTGGTATCAGAGGAAACACTTTCCATTCACAGAAGAGAGAGAAGTCTGAGGGCATCAGGGCAGGCAGAAAATTCCCTCCTTCCTTCCTTCCTCCCTCCCTTCCTTGAAAGGAACCAACATCAAGTTAGAAGCCATAGGAAGAAGAGTAGGCAGGAGCAAGGGCCCCAGTGAGGCTAAAACATCACAGGAAACAGCCTCATTGACTATGGTTTTTGCTCCCTGACAGCCCACTCCCAAGCTACCAGGGGTAGGGGCTCTGCGGCAGCAAGTCCTGAGGTCCAGGACAATGACAAGACTCCTTGGGGAGAGAGCGGGTTTGAGTAATGCCTCATCTACATGCAGGCAGCAACAAGCAGGATAATTTCCCACCACCTGAGCACTCTTCAGCCCCCAGGCCTTGAGCATGGATGTGCCAGGCTGGCAGGGAGAGGGCCCTGGGGCCGGCATGCACAGCCTGTGTGTGGCTCCGGGTCCCCAAGTGGCCAGTCTGAAGCTGATGTCTGGAATCCAGCCTGAAAACTTTTCTTGGAAGCATGTCCGAGTCAGGGATGCTGCCAACTCTGCCCATCAAACTGGATACGTGCAATGAACCCGCAGGTGGCTCAGATGTGCTGGAGCTTTGGCACAAAATGCTAGTAAAGCTGATATGATGCAAAAGTGGTCCTAGGCCCATGCCAGGCTCTGAACCACACTTGTAAAACTCTCCCTATGAGAACTATGTCATGAGTCTTGTTATCCCCATTTTAAGAGAAGACTCTTGAGAGTCCCTTGGATAGCAAGGAGATCAAACTAGTCAATCCTAAAAGAAATCAACACTGAATATTCATTGGAAGGACTGATGCTGAATTTCCAATACTTTGGCCACCTGAAGCGAAGAGCTGACATTGGAAAAGACCCTGATGCTGGGAAAGATTGAAGGCAAAAGTAGAAGGAGGCAGCAGAGGATGAGGTGGTTAGATAGCATCACTGACTCAATGGATATGAATTTGAGCAAATTCCGGGAGATAGTAAAGGACAGCGAAGCCTGTCGTGCTACATTCCACAGGATTGCAAAGAGTCAAACAGGACTGAGCAACTCAACAATACTACTGAGGTGGGCTGTGCTAACATTTTGAGGGTTTATCTCATCCAACACTCACAGCTCAATGATGTGGGTGCTGCTATGACCCCCTTTCAACAAAATGAGGAAACTGAGGCTGAAAAACGTTGTCTATAATTTAGCAGCCTTTGGTTCTAAGCAACGAGCTGGAAGAGTGAGGGCAGCAAAGGATATCACACTAAATCCTGCTATCCTGGCTGAGAAGGGCAGGTGGAGCTTTGCTTTAAAGGGAGGCCTTGAGATAATTTGGTTTCCCAGGTAGCTCAGTGGGAAAGAATCTGCCTGCCAAAGCAAGAGACAGAAGAGATGTGGGTTTGATCCCTGGGTCAGAAAGATCCCTGGGGAGGGCAAGCAACCTGCTCCAGGATTCTTGCCTGGGAAATCCCATGGATAGAGGAGCCTGGCAGGGTAGAGTCCACAGAGTTGCAAAGAGTCGGACATGACTCAAGCAACTTAGTACACATGCGTGCTTGAGATAATCCAGGCCACCCTGTGGCCTCCTGCTTCCTTGCTTATTCACTGGGAGCTGTCATAGTTGACCTTGACATCATCAGGCTGTTATGCAGAGAGGGAATAAAAATGTAGCAGACTCGATCCCAAGAGCAATTGCTGGTCCCTCTTGGTGTTCAGGGCAGTGATCTGAGCTCCTTGAGGGAAGCAAAGACCAAATGAGTGATGCCCCAGAGGAGCATGTGGATCAACAGGGAGACTGAAGCCATCACAGCTTCTGCTCTGTGTCAGAGGGCATGCAGGGTGCTTTTACATATTCGTTTCCTCACTTAAAGCTGGGGCAACCAAGGGTGCTGAGTGACTGGTCTTAGGAACATTTTCATTGTAAGGCAACTGGGATAATAAAGGATTCATATGCCAAATGGTAGGGCTTTCCTTTTAGCTCAGTTGGTAAAGAATCCACCTGCAATGCAGGAGATCCCAGTTTGATTCCTGGGTCGGGGAGATCCCCTGGAGAAGGGATAGTCTACCCACTCCAGGATTCTTGAGTTTCCCAGGTGGCTCAGCTGGTAAAGAATCCACCCGAAATGCAGGAGACCTTGGTTTGATCCCTGGGTTGGGAAGATCCCCTGGAGAAGGGAAAGGCTACCCACTCCAGTATTCTGGCCTGGAGAATTCCATGGGGTTGCAAAGAGTCAGATACGACTGAGTGACTTTCACTTTCACTTTTCATGCCCAATGGTAGGAGAAAATGTAGAGGGATCCAGGCTTGTTTATTACCATCTATAAGAAATGATAATGATATTGATAATGACTGTGTTTGCCATATCAGCAAACAAAGCATGTTGCAGCTATCAGTCCATCAGCCACTTCAGTGTCCCCAACGGTGTACCCTGAGCAGATTCAGGATGGAAAAGAACAGGATACTGGCCCCAGATAAAAGTGCATATCAAAGGAATGATTTCCATCAGCCCAGACTCTTGTACCTTCCCATACATAGAAAAGGGGTAAAATTCATTAACTTGAGATGTTTTTTTTTTCTTTAATAGTATTCTTTTGATATTCCTACGACCTGGTTTTTCTTATAAATCCCCCTATATATCCTGGCTCCTCCCATACCCCTTCAGAACAGACCCTCTGAGCTGTCTGCCTTCTGGGCTTAAGTCCTCAGTATGTCTGCAGAATAAAATATAATTCCCAGGTGGCACAGTGATAAATCCACCTGCTAATGCAGGAGACACAAGAGACTTGGGTTCGGGAAGATCCCCTGGAGTAGGAATGGCAACCCACTTCAGTATTCTTGCCTGGAGAATCCCATGGACAGAGGAGCCTGGTGGACTCCTCTGTACCGGTGTACAGAGGCTGAATTTTGGCATCAGAGTCATGCGTGCAGCAGGTGGAAGCAACCTAGTGGGCTGGGTTGCTGGGGATGAGGCTCCAGAAAGAAGGGATAGAAGTCTCTGTGCATCCCACTCTCTGAGATTCTCTGGTTATGTTTCAAACACCTTCATTTGAACTTCTGTGCTTTTTGCAAGAAGCAAGAATGGGGTTAATCTGCTTCCAGTTAAAGGCAACCACTTGCTTGTTCTCTCTGGGAAAATGCAAGATTTGCAAAGTTGACTCTAATTAAGAATCACAGACCTTCTTAAGGAAACAGTGATTATGCATCACAATGAAAGGAGAAACAGAGCCCAGGAATGGAGAATTGGCCAATTGTTCTTCCCAGCTGGGAGCACCAGTCCCCTTTTGATAGCAAGCTTATTGTCTGTGTGTATAAATTTTCCAAATTCTCCCCCAGTGGCTCAAAGGAGGAATAAAGAAGAACCATTTTTAACCTTCTGAAATGAAAAGGAGTCCCAAACCTGCTCTGAATTTTGGCTGTGCAGACACTCCTGTCTAAGGACCACATTTATTGCTCCGGATCTCCCTCTGGAATCAGGTTTATTTCAGAGGAATTCTTGTCCACAAAAGAGGAGAAACAAGGACTTGGACTTACTTGGGAAATGGCTGTCAAATCAGTTATGCCCTGAATAAGATATGCTCAGTTGCTCAGCCATGTCCAACTCTTTGAGACCCCATGAACTGTAGCCTGCCAGTCTCCTCTGTCCATGGGATTTTTCAGGCAAGAATACAGGAGTGTGTTGCCACTCCCTTCTCCAGGGCATCTTCCCAACCCAGGGATCAATAGCTTTATTGCTTTGTCAGGCAAAGGGGACCACAGCAGGTTATTGCTCTCAAAACTGTGTCCCACCTTGGAAGGGGTAATGAGGAGTTTTATAGTAACTGTTCAAGGAGCAGGGCATGGTCAGCTCATGGACATTCTTCTGATGGTTTCTTGGTGAGAAGTGGGAGTCAGCATCATCAACCTTCTGGTTCCAACTGGTCTAGGATCTTATGTGCTTATGGGCAGCATGCAGTTAACTTCTTCCACCAGGTATGAGTTTTAGTATCTGCAAAACAGCTCAAAGGATATGGCTCAGAATATTGTCTACAGTCCTTGAGGAAGAACTAAAAGTTCTTGATTTTCTTTAATGGCAAGAGCATTCTTATTTTGTCTTCTGTTCAGTTCAGTCACTCAGTCGTGTCCAACTCTTTGCAACCCCATGGACTGCAGCATGCCAGGCTTCCCTGTCCATCACCAACTCCCAGAGCTTGCTCAAACTCACGTCCATCGAGCTGGTGATGCCATCCAACCGTCTCATCTTCTGTCATCCCCTTCTCCTCCTGCCTTCAATCTTTCCCAGCATCAGGGTCTTTCCCAGTAAGTCAATTATTTGCAGCAGGTGGCCAAAGTATTGGAGCTTCAACTTCAGCATCAGTCCTTCCAATATTTTGTCTTGCTTGACTGTTTTTCTTTCTTTCTGCATTTTCTCACTTTTCTGATTAAAATCATTCTTTGACTAAATTTTTCTCCAGTAAAAAGCAGGCAGAAAACATGGGTTGGGGTCTATTCTGGGAAGGCCTCATAGGGTCCTGCTGGGTTACAAGGCAGGGTTGTCTTCAAGGGCATCACCAACTCAGTGGACATGAGTTTGAGCAAGCTCCAGTAGACGGTGAAGGACAGGGAAGCCTGATGTATGCAATGAGTCGGCCACAAGTGAGCAACTGAACAACAACACATTCAAATGATAAAGAGGTTAATAGGGTTACAGCTCTGAGAGGAGTGGCCCTGGATATGGGTGTCAGATATCAAATGACACTTGGGTTGGGAGGGAGGGGCTGTAGAAATGGGGGGTCACGTGTCCCTTCTGGAGGGTTGTGGCTCCAGCCCGTGCTGGCCCAGTGTTCCCAGAGAGACTTGTTTCTGAAAACGAGCTGGCATCTGGATCCTTCTGAGAAATATTATCACTGTTAAGTATCAGCCACTAAATCAGTTCATCCTTACATGCCCAGGACAAATGAGATGTAATCTGGGAGGCTAATTTGACCTTCTGGCTTCCAGCTTTCAACTTCTGTCCTAGAGGATGAGAAACGAGGTTCTGCTAAGGTGGTGACAAGCACCACATGCTGTGTCCTCCCAAATTTGTATGCTGAGACTAACCCCCCAGTGATGGTATTGGAGGGAGGACCTCTGGAGGGGGGTGATTAGGGCATGTGAGATGTGAGTGGGGCCCCCATGATGCAATTAGTGCCCTCATTTGAGGAGGAAGAGAACTAGCCCTCTCTCTCCAGCATGTGGGGACACAGAGAGAAAGTGGCCATCTATAATCAGGGGGCCCGCCACCACCCCAGAACCAGATGGTGCTGGCACACTGCTGATGGGCCCCCATGCCTCCAAAACTGTGAGAAGTCACTGTCTGCTGTTTAAGCCACCCAGCCTGTGGCATTCTTTCTCAGCAGCTTGAACTCAGAGGAGTCCACTTGGTGGGCAGCAGATCCCTTGGTGACCACGCTCACCCAGGTTGCCTGTGGGGAGAGGCTCGTCTGTGTTCTTCTTTGCTCTTCCAGGATGCTGTGAGCAGGGGTACATGTGCTTATGTACCTGTATGCAGCCTCCCACGAGTTCAGGGTGTCGACTCAAGCTAAAGAGACTTTGGTTCTTCCCTGTGGTTGTCAAAAGTACCACAGGTGGTCCCCAAAGAGCTGCTTAATTATTCTTTTGGTTACTCCAGAGAGCATCTGGGGGCGGGTGCTGACACAGGAGGGTCTTCAGGAGGGCTTCACACAGGCACCTCCTGCATTTTAACAAACTTTTATTGGAATAGAGTTGCTTTACAGTGTTGTATTACTTCCTGCTGTATAGCAAAGTGAATCAGTTATATGTATACATATAACCCCTCTCTTTTGGATTTCCTTCCCATTTAGGTTACCATTGAGTACTGAGTGGCATTCCCTGTGCTATACAGTAGGTTCTTATCAGTTATTTATTTTGTACATAGTAGAGTATATATGTTAGGGCTTCCCTGGTGGCTCAGACAGTAAAGAATCCACCTGCCAATGCAGGAGACACGGGTTCAATCCCTGGGTCGGGAAGATCCCTTGGAGGAGAAAATGGCAACCCACCCCAGTATTCTGGCCTGGAGAATCCTGGCAGGCTATGGTCCATGGGATTGCAAAGAATCGGACACAACTGAGTGACTAAGCATGCACACAGTGTATATATATTAATTTCAATCTCCCTGTTTACCTCCTGCTTTTTGAAAGCTTTTCTTTACCACTTCACTTTTACAAAAAGCCTACAGTAGTACCCTTTTTTGAAAACAGAAGAGGATTTTCACTTTAACAAAAATAGCGAAAAGTGAAACTCACATCCAGTGTTTGTTTTGCAGGGAGCTGAGCTGTTATGGAGGCACTGAGCACTCAATGCCGTGAGTATAGCCCTGGCAAACCTCCTTTCTTCCCCAGGAGCCGTCTCACACCTCAGCATCCACCTGCGCTAAGCTTTGAACCGATTCTGTGCTTTATCTTGATTTATTTTGTGTATCCATTAGCAAGACATGTCCTAAGGCAATTGCTTCTTTGCTTTACATCATTTCGACTTAGGGAAGATTTCATATGTATGCTCTGCTTTTGCGTATCAGGGGATGCCTGTGTACTGAGAGCTGACAGATTTTAATGGCACCACTCCAGTTCAGTGTATCACCGCGGGCTCCATGTGATGTAGGACTGTGCCCAGGAGGGAGTGGGTTAGTTAACAGGGAGCAGCTCAGAGGTAAGGGCAGGGGGAAGGTGGGTGAGGATAGACCGACAGGCCTGCCACCAACTCCTTGCTCTGGTGATGGAGCTAATAACACGAACAGAAATCATGCCAACATCTTCCCTGGTTGACTGCCTCTGTGTGTCAGTACTTGACAATGTTATTGGGATCAATCTTCACAACCACCCCCAGAGTGACATGGTATAATTAGTTCCCATTTATAGGGGAGTCCATCATTAGCTTGTACCCACAGATCAAGCCAGCTGACCCAGCAACCAGCCTGGCCATGTTCCTCCTCCCTCACGGGGCTCTGGCCACTTGAGCTCCTGACCGTGCCTTCAGCCCTGCTCATCTCGCTTGGTTTTGCACTTGGTTCAGAGCAGGCGGTGGGGGGATGGTGGACACCCTGCACCAGGCTGCTCTGATTACACAACTTACTAATATCCACTCTTCTAGAGGGTAGGAGAGCGGATGACATGGATTGTGTAATGTGCCCCATACAGCGAGTGCTGCAATAGGTACATTTTAGGGAACCCCACCTCAATATTGAGTCTCCCCTGGTGGCTCAGTGGTAAAGAATCTGCCTGCCAATTCAGGAGATGGGGGCGCAATCCCTGGATAGGGAAGATCCCCTGGAGAAGGAAATGGCTACCCACTCCAGTATTCTTGTCTGGAGCATCCCATGGACAGAGGAGCCTGGCGGGCTATAGTCCATGGGGTTGCAGAGTCAGACACGACTGAGCACAAACACATACACGGCAAACACCTCGAAACCTCAGTGGCTTTGAGCCTCAGATGTTTGTACCTCTCATTCACAGGGCTGGGGTCAAGTTCAGCTTGGCTCCAGCATCTACGTTTTCCTGGGACCAGTCGCCGCCCAGGGCTGCATCTGCTCCCTGTGGCAGGAGCACCAGCGGGGCAAAGGAAACAAAGAAAATGGGCAACTTTCAATGTTTGAGGTTGAAGTGGGTTGTCATCCAAAATCCTCTGTGTCCTGAAGTCTGGATCAGGGCAAGACTCTTCCTCCAGGCAGAGACTGACACTGGAATATTCCTCTCCCTGGCCTGTCCCGGGGAGAGGTCACAGTCCTGAGCATTGCAGTTATGCATGCAAACCAGCTGGTTGTAGTTGTCTCTTTCTTATTTTTTCCCCTCCTGACTGTGGTATCATTCCCCTTGTTTGCACATATTCTGAATCACCTACTTAAAGGAAATTTTTCTTGCCCAGATCTATGCATCCTTGTATGCTACCTAAACGCAAATGAACAAAAGAGCACAAACCTGCCAAGATGTATTTTTAATGACTTGGCACTCCTTGAGAGAAAGCCCTGGGCATGTTGCTGCTGCCTGCCAACTCCATACTTTTGCTGTGGACGAGCACCCACAGGAAGTAATCAGTGCGTGATGAAGGCTGTAACACACAGAGGTGATGACTCAGGGGCATCATGGCCCTTTAGTTACCAACTGCTGGAAGCCTCTACCTCCTCATCTGTAAAAAGGGAACGTTGCCTATGATGCTGAATTAAAGGCAGCCCTGCAGTGTGCTGAGAGAGTGGTGTTGGAATCAGACCTAGAATATGAATCAGGGTGGGCACTTCCATCGCTTCCCCACACCTCAATGTCCTCATCTAAAAATAGAGGAGAACAGCTTTGAACTCATAAAATTACCCCCAGGACAAAATGTATGAGGATTTGGAAGGGATTTCGTACAACAACGAGTGTGAGGCACTTCCAATAGGGTTTGATGGCATTGGAATGATTGTCCCTGTTTGTTTTTCAGACCAAACAATAAACTGTGGTTTGCTGATGTGTGGTGAGTGGTAGGGTATTTGTTTTATCACTTTTATTGACTCAGCTGCTGGAGAGAGTTTGTGCCAGACAGGGACTGCCAAAAAGAGTATACTGGAGTCTGCTGGCTTTCAGTCACCTAGCTCAGAGCCTGTTGTCTGTCTCTTTTTTGTCTGTGATGCCAGGCTCCTGGGAGCACACTGGTGTCCCAGTGTGGGAGACTATAAAAAGGGCTGCAAATCCTTCCCTTGCCTGTATCCATGCCTGGCCATGTTTTGATACACAGAGTCTGTTTCTCTGCCTCTTGAGTCTGGGTTGGCCGTGGCACTAACTTTAGTCAGTGGGAGGTTTGCAAACATGAAGCAAGCAGAGACTCAAGAGTACTTGCCCCCTGGGGCTCTGCCTTGGGGCATCTGGGGTCCTACTGGATGGTTCACCTGGTGAATGAAGAGAGCCACGCCATCCAGTCTCCCCCACTGCTCTGCTCATCTGGCATCCAGCCAACCCCTGAAGCAGAGTCATTAGCTGGTCGGTACTTGACCACATGAGCCCAGTTAAGAGAAGAACAGCAGGCTGGCTGAGCCTGGTCCAAATGGAAACCTACAAAATCATGACTCTTGTGTGATGCTACGAAGTGTGGTTTTCTTATACAGTTAAAGCTCATGACACAATCAGTGCTCCTGGTGAAGACCACGCACTTTCCATCTTGATTGGGTTCCTTCCATAGGCATGTGATAATGTTGATAAACAGAGTAGCGGGCTGTGTCTGGGTCCCCACAAACCATGCTCATGTTCAATGGTTCAGTAGAACCATTCATAGAACTCAGGAAAGCTATTCTACTCATGGTCACAATTTATTGCAAAACAAGGGTACACATTAAAATCATCAAATGAAACAAGACACACTTCCTGTTGTCCACTTCCGGTGGGGTTGTATGAACCACCTTTAGTTCTCTGAACAGCCCTGTGTGACATCATGCAACTTTCTGTGCCCTGATAAAGGGGAAGAGCACTTCTCGGGCAGGAGAATAATTCAGACCCAAGTGTCAGAAAGTTCGTGGCTCAGATGATGTCAGACGTGTGCTGTGTATAGAAGCTTAGTGTGGTTGGAGCCCAGGTTGCTATGAACATCCTAGAACGCTGTCATTTACATAAGAGCTAGCAAACCAGCCTTGTGCAAGGCTCCTTTACAGATCTCTTTAGTCAAGTCTCCCTTCCCCTCACCCTCAGTCTCCTACGTATAGAATGAGCTGGTCAGATGAGATCACCTCCAAGGCCTCATTTAGTTTCATGATGCTCTGACCCTCCAAACTTGAAATGTCACTTGCAGGACTCACTGACTTGGGGCCTGGATTCTGACAATGCCCTTTAAATGTCAGAGATTGTATTTCCTTAGTCATTATTCTAATGATCTGCTTGTCTTATTCATTCCAAATGGAGATGTGATCTATTTCCAGTCCCCAAGATAATCAAGTTTTAATTAATTTGGAAGAAGGATCCGGAGGTATCAGTAATTCCATGGCTCTTCCATCCCTTGAAAGTGTGAGAGACATGAACCCTGTGTTCATCCCCTGGTTCGTTCATTCAACAAGCACATCTTCAGCCCTATTGTGCACCAGGCACAGAGCTGCATACCCAGGGCACATGGATGCAGAGATATGACTACATGGAGCTCACAGGTCAAGGATGGACAGTGACAATGAGTGACAGCCATGGTGCAGGGTGATCTGTGCTTTGCTGAAGGAAGCATCAGTCCTTCATGAACCCAGATGGGGCCACCCACCCAGGTTGCACACCGCCCCCCCAGAGAATGCTCCCTAAAAAAGCAAGCTGGGCATTTAAGATGAAGATGACTTGCCAATGATGTGGGTTGGGGGGAGGAGAAGAATGGGAGGGTGCACCAGGCAGAGAGGGCAGTGCTGGCAGGGCGAAAGACATCAAGGACGTTCACCAAACTGAATGTAAGTTGGGTGCTTTTATGGGCCATACAACATATGAGGTTCCTTACTTAAGCCAGCCAGTGGGCTGCTGCTTTCACGATCTCCTCTCCACAGAAGAGTAAATTGAGCTTGGGGACATTACATATAAAAACCAAAGAAAGCAACTCAAGTTAGTTAAAAGCAGAACTTGATGCTAAGAATCTCTGTCTGCAAACGAGAGCAGGGGGAATATTTGGAGAAGTACTTCCCTGAGGTTAGAGAGAAGACAAGTGGGATCACATGGGTCTAGGGAGATAGCTAAGGGCCAGGGAACTGGGAGGGACTTGTGTGAGAGGCTGAATTTGGCTTTTACTCAAGGAACCAACAATGGAGAGAGGAGGATGAGATGGTTGGGTGGCATCATTGACTTAAAGGACATGAATTTGAGCAAACTCTGGGAGAAATTGGAGGACAGAGGAAGCCTGTCATGCTGCAGTCCATGGGGTCACAAAGAATCGGACACGACTGAACAACTGAACAACATGGAACCAACCATATGCAGTGATAGGAATGGAGTCTTGAGCCCAGGTAACACCTGCTGCAGTGACCCAGGCAGAAGCCAGGGGTGTGAAGTCCTCCAGGAGCAGTGGAACAAAGATATAAGAGGTCAGCCATGTTGTGTGAGTTCAGAGTCATATAGCCTTGGGCTTGACTGTGGGCAAGCCATGGTCTCAAGGACAAATGGGAGTCCCAGATTCTAGTCACGGCTCAAATTGCTCGGCTCTCCGACCTTGAGAAAGTTACCTGAACTCTTCATACCTCCATTTCCTAGCTGATTAGTGAAGCTAAGTAGAATCAACGTTGAGTTGTTGAGGTTTCATCTATCTAATGTATGCTACACAGGAGATCTGTTGTATAATGCAGGAAGACTAGAGGACAATTGAATTAATAAGTTCACGAGGGAGTGAATGAATCAACGAATGAAAAACCTTGAAGGGAAAAGGACTATGGCTAGACCTGACCACACCCCTGACATCTCCTTCTAGGTCCTGGTACATGTCAGCATTCTACTTCTAATTTCAGTGGCAATATCAGGAGACTGCCAGGATTTGCTCCTAGATTCTAGTTGTGTGACCTTGGGCAAGTGGCTTGGGTTCCTATAAGATTCAGATGACAGGATTCTAACTGCTTCAATTTCATAGGATCATCATGAAGATTCAGTGACTTAATATACATAAAGCACAATAAAACTTAAAAATTCAGTCCTTTGAAGATCTAAAAATACTTACTTAAACATGAGCTCCTGTGACAGTCACAGATTCTCTTCGTACAGGTAGGGCAGAAGTTTTCATAGGTGAGAAGGCAGAGGGACAAATATAAAGTTATTCCCTTTTTTTCTGAAGTCAGGAACACTAGAGTCCTGGGCTCCTCGACCCACCTGCATGAGTTGTTCATCGTGCTCTCCTGGCAGAGCCAGTCTACTTATCCCCAGGCTATGTTTCATCAGTTCCTGCTCCTTGAAGGTCAAGACTTCAGGCTTTTCCTCCTGGGAAGCTCTCCATGACCTGAAAAGCGCAAAGTCACTTGTCCACAGTCCATGTGGATGAAATGGGATATCCAGGTTGGCATTCATACCCTCTCCCCTCATGACCAGTGTGTTTTCTTTCTTTCTTTTTTTTTTTTTTTTGGCTGTACTACCCCAGCATGCGGGATCTTAGTTCCCTGACTAGGGGACCAGGGATCGAACCTGCATCCCCTGCAGTGGAAGCACGGGGTTGTAACCACTGCACTGTCCGAGATGTCCCAACCAGTGTGCTTTTAGAGACAGTGAACATCATGAAAGACTTGGAATGGGCAAAAGGGGATTGGATATTTTTCCAGCAGAACCCTAGGCATTATCTGGGTTTATCTGATCATATAAGGTTCTGAGTCCCTCAGAATCTATAACTGGACTACTTTACAACTGTAAGTTATATACATATATATATATATATATATAAGACTTTTTTTTCCCATAGAGATGTAAAGGAATTTCAAATTTTATCTGGTGGTGATGTAATTGACTTACCCACCCTGACCCAATGGAAGAGCTTCATTCAAACATTACATTTGGTTGGATAGCAATCAGTTTTTTATCTGTTAGCAAATTCTTTTCAACATCTCTGATTCTTGATTATATGTGTCTCTTCTTCAGATTTTTCTTTTGAGAAATTTTAATATATTAACGATTCTTCTGTTAACAAATGGGTTTAATAAAATCTTTGGACAAATGTTCATTTTATATGTATATGAAAGTCATGATCTTTGTTATTTTGAAAATTATCTTTTAATAACATCATAGTGGGCTAGGGATAGAGGGAAGGAAATAAACATATATATGAAACAGATGCAGGGATATGTCAAAGGGATGTATACAAATAAATGTTTGCAGAATGGACATATACATTTTTGCATATCTCTAAATGTTTCTTTGGTGGTAGTTTAGTCACTAGGTCATTTCCGACTCTTGTGACCCCATGGACTATAACCCTCCAGGCTCCTCTGTCCATTGGATTCTCTAGGCAAGAACACGGGGGTGGGTTGCCATTTCCTTCTCCGGGGCCCTTTCCCACCCAGGAATCAAACCTAGGTCTCCTTCATTGCAGGCAGATTCTTTACTGACTGAGCTATGAGGAAATCTCCTCATGTTTCTTTAGATGAACACATACATCTCTAAGTACATAAGTGCACAGCCTCAACACTAATTTTGAGGCTAAATTTGCTAAAGAAATTACTAGAGGATATACTTCAGAAAGAAGGAAAAAAGCCTTCAAAGCAAGAAAGAATAGTGAATTAATAGATGGATAAACAAGTAAATAATTCCCAACAAACATTCTTGGTGTTTAATAACTTAAATATATATGGTTGAATATACATAATAAAATACCAACATAATTACATGGAACTGAGTAAGGGTTTATGAGAACCAAACTGACACAATTTACTTGGGAAAGAAAAATGTGGTTTTTGATTAATCTTAGAACATGTAGAGTAATTTTAATAGTAAAATGTCAAGGACAGACTCTAAAAGATTGGAAATGAAAACTGTGAACAAGTTCCAAATTGGGAAATAAAATAAACAAACAAGTAAAATTAGAGGAAAAACATCTCTCAAGATTTAGCAGGTGTTCCCAGAGCCTACCCATCCCTTCTCAACCCACTCTGGTATTCAACTGTGAGCTTCTCCCAATGACAATGTCTTCATGCTTCTTTCTGGCTCAGATACAGCAAATTTAATGCCTCAGAATTTTTGTAGGAGTTATATTCACAGAGAAATACAATGGTATTAGCCATGGTCTAGCTCTTTTGGGAGGGAGGTAGGTTTTTGCTGTTCTTATATTATTATACTCTATACATTGAATATATATACACACATATAAAACCTCTCCTGTGTTTCATGGGGCTTCCCAGGTGGCACTAGTTGTAAAAAACCTGCCTGCCAATTCAGGAAAGAGACTCAGGTTTGATCCCTGGGTCAGGAAGATCCCCTGGAGGAGGGCAGAGCAACCCACTCCAGTGTTCTTGCCTGGAAAATCCCATGGACAGAGGAGCCTGGCAGGCTACAGTTCATGGGGTTGCAAAGAGTCCAATATGACTGAAGCGACTTAGCACACAGCACACTGTTTCCTATTGTTCAATATTTTACAATTTTGGTAAAATATGTGGAACATAAAATCTACCATTTTAATCATTTTTAGGTGTGTGGTTCAATGGCATTAAGTGCATTCACATTTTTGCTCCACCATCAACATCTTCCATCCCCAGAGCTCTTTTCATCTTCCCAAATTGAAAATCTATGCCCATTAAACAATAACTTCCCATTCTTTCCTCCCTACCACCATCTCCTTTCTGTCTCTATGAACTTGACTAGATACTCCTACAAGTGGATCATGCACTGTTTGTCCTGCTGCACCTGGTTTCTTTCACTGAGCATAATGCACTCAAGGTTCATCCATGTTCTCCATGAGTCAGAATTTTCTTCCTTTTAAAGGCTGAATAACATTCCATGATATGTAAGTACCACATTTTATTTATCCACTCATGCATCAAAGGACATTTGGTTCACTTCTACCCCAGGGTTATTTGAATAGTGCTGCTGTGAAAATGGGCATGCAGATTTTTTTTTTTTTTTTTGGAGTTCCTGATTTGAATTCTTTGGGTTATATACTCAGAAGTGGGATTGCTGGATCATATGGTAGTTCTATTTTGAATTTTGGGGGAAAGTTCATATTGTTTTTCATAGTTTTCACTGTTTTATGTTCCCACCAGCAGTGCACAAGGGTTACAGTTTCTCTGGTATGTTATTTTGAAAGAAGAGGAAGCTGGGGCTCACTAGTGCCATCTGCCACAGATGTAGTAAGAGGAACCGCACACATGTGGGGTGTGAAGCTCCTGACCTACAGGCGTGTCTCCTCCTCCATTGCAGCAGGAAACCCCACCAGCTGCCAGCTCAACAGCAAAAGCCAACTCTATCCTCAACCTCATGCAGACTCATGGAAACGGGAACATAATTAACAATGAGACTGGGGCTTCTGACTGCCCAACTGACAGAAATTAATAGGATTTACAAAATTCATGACTGGCAAAGGATTAGAGAAAAAGGACTTTTCATATATTGCTGATGGGATTATAAATTACCAGGGTCATTTCTGAAAGTAATCTGTTCTATTAAAATAAAAAATCCATCTAACTTTTGACCCAATAATCTACTTTGGGGAATATCTACTATGAAAATAAAATTATCAGCATGTAAGAATGTACAATGATATCTTTGCAGAGTTTTTTGTGGCAAGAGAAAAAATCTGGTAAAATGCCATTATGGTTTACTTACTATGCTGCAATTTACTTATTTCCCTTGCTAGAAAGTAGCTGCAAATATGTAAAAGAAAAGATGTGCATCTCAATATATTGATTATAGTTAATATGATTATCGAGGGTAGAGAAAAGTCTAGAAGGTAGATACACAACTCTTAAAACTGAGCACCTGAAAGACTTGATTCAAATTCCAAGTCAGTTACTCACTAAGACAGGCTGCCTTCTCTCTTGCGAATATCCATCACTGTCTTGCCAACGTGAAAATTCCTGTTCATCATCGAGGCCCCAGCTTGACCACCTCCTTCCTTGTGGATACCTCCTGACCCTTGTTCCAGGAGGAGATTACTTCCTACACAAACCTCCCACATCTAGGGCAGGATTTAGTCATAATGTTCACTGCATGGAATTGTAATTCAGTGAATCTCTCTGAAATGCTTTACTGGACTACAGACTTCTCAAGGACAGGAAATTTCATTCATTCATTTTTCATTCTTTCTTGATACCCATGCGCCCTTCTCCTCCCCAGCCAGGACACAGGCCCTGTAATTAGAGATGAGGGGTGGGGAGCAGTATACTTCAGGGTTATGTAAATTTCTATCATAACGTGAGGTTGGAGAAGGGCAAATACTCTTTTATCATTCTAAAGTCAAGGCTATATTTGCAAACAGTAGGGATCTCTTATGTAAGTTTTATGAGATATTTTGGCAAGAAACTAATCCTCATGGTGTAAGGCATATTTTTTTTTTAAATATTAAGAAAAAAAATTAAGTGAGGCCCGAAGTGGCCTCAAGTGAGGTCCTCACCAGCTCTTTTGCCCCATTCCCAAGACCGGGTGTCACTCTGGCCATCCAGCAGCAGAAATGGGGTGGAGGAGAGTGTGCCTTTCCCTGAGTCCCAGGGCCTGATTGTTGACGTTGGACAGAAGGAGACTTGTGGGGAAGGATGGAGAGGTTGTCCTTGGTAAAATGGCAAGGGGGTAGGAAGGGACCCAGAAAGGCTGATATGAGGGTTTAAGTTCTTGCAAAGATGGGGAGAGGTGATGACCAGATCAGTGATACAGCCCCACCTCCTCGTTGTCAAGGACTTGTAGCTCTGGAGCCTCCAGGGCAAGAAATTCTTACTTCAGGAGAACAGTGTGAAAGGCCATACAGTCGTCTCCTGGAATCTATGGGGGACTAGTTCCAGGATCTCTACAGATAACCAAAAATCATGAATGCTCCAGCCCTTTATATAAAATGGCATGGAACTGGGACTTCTCTGGTGGTCTAGTGGTCGAGATGCTACACTTACAGTGTGGGGGGGCTCAGGTTTGATAGCTGGACAGGGAACTAAGATGCCACATACTGTGGCAGCTTGGCCAAGAAAATATAAATAAATAAATATTTAAAACTAAAAAAAAATTAAAAACGACAGAAAGAGAAGAATAATACAGTAAAATGAGAAAGTTTTTAATGGTGTAGTATTTACAATCTATGCACATCCTCTGTATACTTTAAATCATCTCTAGATTACTTATAATACTTAATACAATGTAAATGCTATGTAAATAGTTGTAAATACAATGTAAATGCTATATGAATAGTTGCTGAGTTATAGCAAATTCAAGCTTTGCTTTAAGGAACTTTCTGGACTTAAAACTCCCCGGTTCCAAATTTGTGGATTCATTCAACCACAGATCAAAATATATACATATTTTAACAGCACTTATACTGCTGGTTTATCATAGGATATTGAGTATAGTTCTCTGTGCTGTATAGTAGGACCTTGCTGTTTACCCATTCTACACATAAAAGCTTATGTCTCCTAACCCCAACCACCCACTCCATCCCTCCCCCAACTATCTCCCTCCTGGCAACGAACAGTCTGTCCTCTACGCCTATGAGTCTGGTTCTGTTTCATGTGTTCATCACTCAGTCGTGTCTGACTCTTTGTGACCCCGTGGACTGTAGCTCACCAGGCTCTGTCTACGGAATTCTCCAGGCAAGAATACTGGAGTGGGTAGCCATATCCTTTTCCAGAGGATCTTCCTGACCCAGGGATTGAACCTGGGTCTCTTGCATTGCAGGCAGACTCTTCACTGACTAAGTCACTAGGGAAGACCCATTCTGTTTCATAGATGGGTTCATTTGTGTCATATTTTAGGTTTCACATAGAAGTGATATCATATGTCAACCCACTTCTGGTCTTGGGCAGAACTGAGTAGTTTCAAGCTAAGTCTCCTCTAGGGTTTGTACAGCAGTAAATGTTTAATGACTCTTTAAGGTGGGTGGGGAAAGCCTGCTCTCTTGATTTGCCAATTTTCCTGAAGGAACACGCCCACCGTGGTCACAGTCAAGCTCCCAGTGGGATGCCATCACTGAAGAAAGGGGCAGAGGTGCTCGCATTCAGCATTTACAAATCACTGTAGCTGGCTCCTGCTCTCCACTGGTTTTTGCAGCCGCAGCCCTATTACTCTTCATGCTCTAAATGTTTGTCAGGAGCCTTTCCCTCTCCTGGCAAAGGTGGGCAAGTGAGAAGCGAGGCAGGAGATGTGAGCTTTTGCAGTCTGTCAAGATGATTGATACTGCCCAGCCAGAGGGCTGGGGCAGTGGCTGCTTGCACAGCAGACAGAGAAGGACGAGTGATATCTGTGATACAGAGAGGGCAGGCTGTTTATGAAAGTGGGCTTATTTTTTCTTAAACAAGAGGGATGGGGATTGCCACTCCATAGCCAGGACATCATTGCTCTGCCCCTACTTTTCTTGCTTTTGCTGTAAGACTTTCATCACAGGAGGGCAGCTCTGCAAGTCAGTCCTTGCTCATCCCCTGGCATCAGGCTCCTGACCTCTGACCCGTTCTGCAGGGGGACACAGGTGACCTCTGTGCAGCAGTCCTACCCCTGGCAGACTGGGTGGGATTGAACAAGGTTTTAATCTCCTTGGCTTCACCTGCAGAATGGAGATCATAACGTCTACCCCACATGTATTCACTTAAACATTTTTTGGCAACTATCGTGTTGCTTCTTGGGGAACCCAGTTGTTGTGAGGAAAATGCTTGCAGATCTATGGGACATGCCAAGTACAGAGTATGTGCTCCATACACTGTGGTTTTCTTCCTTTTCTTCTTTGCTGAGATCTCTTTCACAAACCAACTTCTCTGTTCCGAAATCCCCATCAGAGGAATCCTTCCTCTATACTAGAAAAAGCCCACATCCTTTTGCTGATTTGACTCTCACAGTTAAGCTGCTCAGGAAAAATAATCTCTCAGAATTGAGGCTGTGCCTACTCTCTGACCAAGTGATGTCATTTCTAGAAATGTAGCATAGAGACACACAACAGAGCAATACATACTATACACACACGCAAATTTGTTGCAGTGTGTTTTGTAATAGGAAAAGAGAAAAATATCCATTGATGGAGGAATAAAGAACAGCATGTTCTACTATCTGAGAAGAGCTTTCTAGTACTAAGCATGGCACCTGGCATGTGACAGGCTCTCAATAAATGTTGAATAAATAAATGCATTATGACCATTTCAACAGAGAAGCCAGATCTCAATCAGCTGAAATTGACTGATGCCCAAGGCTGGTGTGCTGCAGTCCATGGGGTCACAAAGAGTCGGGCACAACTGAGCAACTGAACAACAACAAGATTTTTAAGTGAAAAAAGCAAGTTGCAGAGCAGCATATTTTTTTCTATTTCATAAAATGGATTCATTTTATTTCTCTCTCTTTCTGCATCAAAATACCTTTCAATGCCCAGAAAATATCTGCAAAGCTGTAGAAGAAACACTTTGGCATTAACTTCTAGAGAATGAGGTGGGAGACTGGTTCTGTAATGTGTTTTTATTCAACGATATCCATTAGGCAAATTTACATGAAAATCAGCACAGCCCTGCTTTACCATTCCTCACAACTGCCTGATATTTCATTATACGGAGTTCTCATCATTTGTTTGTGTTGCTATTTAGGTTATCGCCAATTTTTCACAATTATAAGTAGTGCCAAGGTGATCATTCTTGTGCATACATCTTTGTCCATAGAGACTGTATTCCTAGGTGTTAGGGGGAAAAAATGTTTTCATGTTACCTTGAATACTCTGTTTCTTGATTAATTTTGGAACCGTGAGACAGCTCAGTCACTCACCTGCTTCAAGAGCACGAACCAAAAAACCTCTGTATCTCAGTAAATCTCAGTTGCATCTTCTTAAGATTGGAGTTTCCAATCCTGAGGGGTTGTTGCAAGAATAAGACAGAATTAGTGAATGGAAATTGATGAGCTCCCAAGGGCTCACTACAAGCTCACACTATATAATCAATAGGTGGCAGCTGTGATTATTACTTGAAGCCAATGGAACCAGAAGAACCAGGCAAAGGAGCCAGTCGTGCCTGAGAGAGTTGTGATTCCAAAGGCAGATGAGCGAGAGGTCAAGCACTGCAGTCAGGTCCTGGAGGGGGATGTGGAAGGGGACTAGGTCAGCAAGCACAGGCGGTGGTCACTTGCTCCTCCTCTCTTCTCCAAAGAACCTTTTCCAAGAGACAGAGAATCTCCTTCTTGATTCTAAAGACCCAGGGCTATGAGATCATGGGGATTCCGTCACTGGCAGCAAAGACTGACTCCCCCACTCAATGAGGAACAAAGCCAGGGCAGCCTGGCCAGCAGAAGACTCAGCACAACCAGACTGGCCCTTACTCGGAGGCCACAGAGGTCTCATGGTCAGGTCCAGGAACACTGGATCTGGGGGCCTGTGGTGGCCTGAGGCAATGAGCTTTGATGGCAGGAGGAACTGGGTCGATCCATGGACGTGGTCATCTCTCGCCTTCTTAGGATTCCAGAAATTCTAGAAGCAGGAGCTCGTTCAGGGACAGAAGTGGGCAGGGGGCCCAGGGGATTTGAAATTCAGTCTTTTAAGAATCTGCTTCTGTCTTCCAACCCTGCATTTGCGCAGGTGGCTGACCAAGGCACGGGGTGAGGTTGTGTCAGTCTCTTTCAACTCAGTTGAATTAAAATTCAAAACTGTTGAAGAACTAAGCAGCAGTGTCTCCTTCTGTCTCCACCGACCAGTAATGTGTGAGCATCAGACACAGTTCGGGCAAGACACCCAGCACCTTGCATATGGGTGTGATGACTGTCACTAGTTTCCTCCCCTCACAGTACCTTGAGACTCTCAGCAGGAGACAGACATAGACTGTGCAGACTTCATTCATTCAACAAGTGTTTGTTGAGTGCCCTCCAAGTGTCAGACTTTGTGCTAGGCAGTGGGTTTATGGCGCCGGCTCTTGGAGATTTCAAATTCAAGTGGGAGATTTTGATGATCAAGAGCATATTATAAACAGTGATGATTGCTAGTGAGAAAAGACATCCAGGGAGAGGAAGTAAGGTTTGTGATGCGGCTGTTTATATAGAAAGGATGGTGAGGGAAGGACTGCGGAAGCAGGTAACTTTTGAGCAAAGACCTGAGGGAAGTGAAGGTGCAGGACGTCTGAGGAAGTTTAGCCTGTGACACCCCAAAGTGGAAGAGATTGGGGTGCTTTGGAAGAACAGCTGGCTGGAGAACATTGAGTGAAAAATGGTCAAAAAGGGCCGTCGGACAAATCACTAAGAACTCAAAGTACGAGGAAGGACTTGAGGTTTGATTTTCTGTGTGAAGAGAGGCCTTTGAAGGGTTTCCAGGAAGGGTGATGCAATTTGAATTATATTTTTAAATGATCCCTCTGGAGGCGGCTGCTGGGAGCAGAGCCTGTGATGGGTGAGTTGGGGAGGGGCTGACCAGACTCTCCTTGAGCAAATCACGCATTCCAAACACCCTCTCCACCTCCAGAGGAAACTGAGATGCGTGGGCCCTTTTTATCCCATTAAGGTGAACGCAGAAAAGATTGTGGTCTTGGCTCCACAGAGGAAATCGTTTTTTCAATTTGCGGTCACAACTACTTTTGCTCAGAAATCACTGGAAGACTGATGCATCCACTCTTCTGTGTGCCATCCTGTGAAATACTGGTGAGGTTCCTCCAGAGCAGAGAATGGCTCCCCGCTCCAGGATTCTGGCCTGGAGAATTCCATGGACTGTATAGTCCATGGGGTCGCAAAGAGTCGGACACGACTGAGTGACTTTCACTTCACTTCCTCCAGGACCAGGCTGCGACAGCGTCACCATGGCCGCCCCCTGGGCGGTGCCACCCAGGACCCAGGTACAAGCTAGTGCAGGACAGGTGAAGGCTGGCATCACACGAGACCAAGGACTCCAGGCAACTGGTCATTCGTTTCCACCTGGAAGAGTCTGGGCTTCCAGAGCAGAGAGATAGCGCAAACCCTGCTTCATGTTCTGCTAGACACAGATGTCATTTTTTAAAAGAGAAGCCTGCAATTGTATGGAAAGGAATAAATGGATTTCTAACCCCAAATCTCATCTTTATGTGCAATTTTCTCTACTCTTGAAATGAAAAGAAAATGGAACAAAGACGAAGCTTTGTAAATAACAAAGCATTATCCAGCAAAGTACAGAAATAATGAGTCTTTGAAGGCTTAAAAAATCCTCCACATGATGTCCATTGTTTAATAGTGAAATTACCTTTGTGGAAGACCCCTTACAAAAATGACCAGGGGAACGGGTGGCCAATCAAAGCTCAGCTTAGTACAAGCATCCCCTCTGGATTGTTGAATTGATGCAAGAGTGAGTCTTAGAGTGTTTAGGGGCACAGATTGACAAGGATTCATACATGAGATAAGTTGCTGATTGATGGTTTTATCTTTGGAATTATGAGACCAAGTAGAACAATTATTCATGTCATCTTACTGTGAGTCATAGGGGTGGGAAGAGTGGCCACAACAGCAATCTATACTCTGATGCTTTTTGTTGTGTAATTCACATGTGGATATAGTCCCTTTGTCTTGACGGTAAGGGTTACAGTTCATTCGCAAATTCTAGTTTTTAGTTTTCTCACTATTTCAGGGAGACTTGTGCAAGTTATTCCTTGGTTTACCTACCTGCTAAACAGGTGGGAGGATGATCTTGTTTGCTATTTAAGAAGCTTGTGCATCCAGATATTCTATAAGTTAGCAAAAGGCAATCAATTCCAAGCTTTATGAAACACTTGTGTTTGTAACAAGGATGTTAAATGTGTCAGGAGATGTAGATCACTCTTCTACGTGGTTTCTAAAGATATTGGCACATGCACACGCACACACACACACATACTGCAGGGTGTAATAGGTTATTAAATACGTACACTACTGATTCAGTCAGAACCCCCGCAGGGCCCACACATGAACCTCTCCTTAAGCCTCAAGATTTTTCCTCCCTGTGTCTTCTTCCCTTTGAAACCCATCAAGTGTCTTAGGTTCATCTTATAATAGAATCTCTTTCCAATCAAGTTGTGAATAGCTTAAAAAGTAATTTTCTGCTAAACCCTGGAGAAGACCTAGATTTTTAAAAATGACAGCTTCAGGAATTCCCTGGCAGTCCCATGGTCAGAACTCTGCTCTTCCTCTGCAAGGGGCTCAGGAGGTTTGAGCCCTGGTCGAGGAAGGGACCTGAGATAGATCCTGTTCGGTTCAGTTCAGTCGCTCAGTCGTGTATGACTCTTTGAGACCCCATGGACTGCAGCATGCCAGGCCTCCCTGTCCATCACCAACTCCCGGAGTTTACTCAAACGCATGTCCATTGAGTCAGTGATGCCATCCAACCATCTCATCCTCTGTTGTCCGCTTTTCCTCCCACCAAAGAGAAAGGACTGCCTCTTTCCAAGCAATTTTAACGGAAAAAATCTCACAATAGAGAAAGGCAGTGTTCAACATGAGAGATAAATCTATGTCATTTAAATTAATGTTTCATCTATAGAACAGATCTAGAAGAGTAAACTAAAAATCAAAATAGTCATTTACTTTAGGTGATGGGACAGAGGGTGATTGTTTTTTGCTACTCAACCTACTGTTGACAATGTATTCATCTGTCTTTACTCTTTCATTTAAACTGAACTTAGTTATTATTAACTTTCAAAGCTAATTCTTTCTGTACCCCTGCTTTGGAAAGTTGGTCCATTCTAGTTTACTTGGAAGAATGATCTTGAGAAAGTTTTAAACTTTAGGGCTTTCTTTCGGTTGACAGGTTTCTCAGTGGTGCATTCAATGCAGTAGGGCATGGTCAAGTGAGCATGAAGTTGGCTTCGCACTGGAACACTGTCATTTGCCAGCTTGGTGAACCTCACTTTCTCCATCTGTGAAATGGAGGTAATAATCTAGTGAGCAGGGGAATTTTATAAGTTTACAACAGAGGGCACATAATAGCTGTACAGCAGATATTATTTTGTTTATGATAAAAAAACCTGACAGTTGCCTTAACAAAGAATTTATATAGCTACAATTACGTGAAAAGATGCTCCACATTGTATATCATCAGGGAACTGCAAATTTAAAAAATTAAAACTACTATACACCTATTAGAATGGATAAATTCCAAAACATGGACTACACCAAATGCTGGCAAGAATGTGTAGGAGCAGGAACACTCATTCATTGCTTGTGGGAATGCAAAAAAGATACAGTCACTATAAAAGACAGTTTGTTAGTTTCTTACAAAACTAAATCTACTATTCCCAGACAATCCAGTAATTATGCTTTATGGTATCTACCCAAATGATTTGAAAACTTATGTCCACACAAATATCTGCACACAGATGTTACTAAAGCTTCATTTGTAATTGTCAGAGCTTGGAAGAAACTAAGATATCCTTCAGTAGGTGAGTGGATAAAAAGTTGTGGTCCATCCATATGGTGGGGAATATCATTCAGTAGTAAAATGAAGTGAGCTATCAAGTCATGAGAAGACATGGAAGAACCTTTAAGGTATATTACTAACTGAAAGAAACCAAGCAGAAAAGTCTGCACATTCTGATTCCAACTATGTGAGTTTTCCTTAAAACTAAGGAAAAAATAAGAACATCAATGGCTGTCTGGGGAGTGGAGAGAGAAAGGATGGGTAGGTGGACCACAGAGGATTTTTAGGGCAGTGCAGCGGCTCTGGATAACAGTGTAGTTGTGGACACATGTCTTTATACATTTGTCCAAACCTGCAGAGTGTACAGGGAGTGACCCCTCATATAAACTGTGGATTCAAGTAATAATAATGTGTCCATGTAGGGTCATCAATTGTGACACACGTACCACTCCAGTGGGGAGTGTTGATGGCAGTATCGTGGGAAGGGGAAATGTGGGATCTCTTTATACTTTCCCCTCAATTTCACTCGGAACTTAAAACTCTTACAAAGGAAAAGTCTCTTAATTTAAGAAAGAGGAAAAACTTACCCTGGGACTTTCCTGGTGATCCAGTGGCTGAGACTCCAAGCTCTCAATGCAGAGGGCCGAGGTTCAATCCCTGGTCAGGGAGCTAGATCCCACGTGCTGCCACTAAGAGTTCATATACTGCAAATAAGACCCTGCATGATGAGACTAAGGCTCATCCGGGCAGCCAAATAAATAATAAATAAAATTAATATTAAAAAAATTAAAAAAAAACTAACCCTGCTTGTTTAAATCACCTGATATACATTCAATAGTAGGAAGTTTATTTTTTGCAAAGAATGAGAGAAAAAAGGGGAAAAAAACCCAAGAATTTTAAAAGTATCAGCTTAACAACTAAAAGTTATTTAAATGGTAAGTGGTTTTAGTTTTCAGTAAGTCTGCCAAGGAGGCAGCAAATTCTATAAGGCCTACAGAAAAGAAAGTTATGAATCATTTAGGGCTTAGGGCACTAGACAGCCAATCTGAACTTTAAAAATATACTCTGTTCAAGTATCAAATGAAAAAAATCCATCATAAAGCTGACTTAATGGCTTTTTTATGGGGTAGTATTGTTTCTTAAATTTTGGAACTGAATCTATGATGCAAATATCAATATTTAATGTTGATACTGAATATCATAAGCTCAAAATCAAACTTAAAAAAAGTCAGTGTTCTAATTGTATGTATCCTCTTCAGCTTTTTATAAAAGCTATGGCTGCACATTCAGCAACCTATTTATGAAAGGATTTATTATGGCCAGAATTTGTGGCTAAAAAATAATCATCTGGTGGATGGAGAAAATGTGACAATTCATAGAATGGAATACAACCTGCCAATAAACATAGACGGAGCTACTGACATACATACTCTGAATGAATTTCAAAACCATTATGTGGCATGAAAGAAGCCAGACACAAAAGAATACCATATGATTCCAGTTATAGAAAACTCTAGGAAAAACAAATCGTACTGAAGTGACAAAAAGCCATCAGTAGTTGCCTGGGCTGGAAAAAAGCAGAGAAGAAACTATACAAGTTACAAGTCTTTGTAGCTATATCGTTTAAAAAATATTTTATTTATTTATTTGGCTGTGTCAGGTCTTAGCTGCATGTGGGATCTAGTTCCCTGACCACGAATTGAACCAGGGACTCTTGCACTGGGAGCATGGAGCCTTAGCTACTGGACCATCAGTGAAGTCTCTTGTAACCATATCTTGACGTTTATTTACATTGTTGTATTTCTATATCAAGACTCTTCAAACTGCACATAAAAATATACCTCAATAACATTTATTTAAAAATAAAAAACTAGAGCGATCAACATCATCAGTAACCCTCCCACCCCCACCCTATTCATTGAAAAATTACAGTCTATCAGGGTTTGTTGTTACTCTGAATTTCCTAGACCCTTCTCAACTGTATTCAAGATCTGGCATAATTTTGAGAGCAATTTTCCCTCTGGCAATTGCTCGAAGCTATCATCAAAGAGAAGATAAGCTCTTCTACCCAAAAATAAAAACTACTGGACTACAATCAGGAGTGTCTGATGACTTTACGTAGTGTTTGAGAATTTTTTGAGTAAGTTGCCAATATGTGAAGTTCAGGAGATTTCTCATTTAAAAAAATAGAAAACAGAATTTCTGGCTTTTCGGGAAATATCAAGTTTGCATCGCGTTGCTTTAATTTCTCAGAGGCAGCAAGCAGCTGGCTGGAGCTGAAGAGCAGGTCTGCTTTGGTTGAGATCTCGCGGGTGCTCTCTAATTAGCCACAGGGCCCACCCCTCCTGGGCTTCCCTGATGCCTCAGTGGGTAAAGAATCTGCCTGCAGTGAAGGAGATGCAAGCTCAATACCTGGGTCAGGAAGATCCCCTGGAGAAGGAAATGTATTCTTGCCTGGGAAATCCCATGGACAACCCCGGTGCGCTACGGTCTATGGGATCACAAAGATTCAGACGTGACTGAGTGGCTGAAACAAACATGTTGATCTGATGTCTCATTCTTCTTCTCCCTCTCCACCCCTCCTTACCTGTCTTGGTAGCTCCTATCAACCAGGGACATCCTCTAAGAAGGGGATGGCACTCTCAGGAACCAGGGAGGAGGGCACCAGCTCTGCAGTGGGGGTCTGAGCACCAAGGAGAACCAAGGCCCATGTCTGGGCTTTATTGGCAACACATTTTGCTCAGAAGAAATTAAAGAGGGGAGCTGTGGTTGATTGAAGGGACAGTCCCATAAGTGGGGAGGCTCCCCTAAATCATGTTCAAACAGAGGCTGCACAGAACCTGGACAGCTCTCAGACAGCAAGTAATCCCAGCCTCGGAGGCTGTGCCAGGCATCCTTTCAAGTTCCTTCCACAGCAGAGGCACTTTGACTCCCAAAGAGCTGCTTTTCTCACTCATCTCTTCCTTTTGCTGTGATTGAAGCAAGGAGGGTGTGAGCAGCTGAAGCTGACAGTGCAATTACCACGTGCCAGGCTTGCAGCTCCAGCCCATTCAGCCCCGTGATAAAGAAATCGGGTCCCACACTTCTCAGTTGAACTCATTAAGGTTCTGAGAGATTGACGGTCTTTCCCAGGTACCCACCATGAACATGTAGAGTGGCCAGAGGCAGAGCCAGGTTTGAGGGTTGCCTGATTTTTTGCCCAGAAAAAGCTAGTATTTATAAACACAACAGAAACCACAGAAACTCCAAGCATGCAAACAAAAGACCAGTTAAGTTCACCAAAGAGAATAAGGACATAACGTGATGGAAAGGACGGAACGTGGTGATTATTAGAAGTAGAAGAATAAAAGGAATAAAATGAAAATGAGCAGGCTGAAACAAAGCCAAGAAACCAAAACCAAACAATGAGCAGCTGAGATTAGCCTCTTGTCAGGGAAGGAAATCTCAGTGTGAGTCCAGGAGGGGGGTCAGTCAGTGGGCTCCAAGGGCTTTGGGGAGTCGGGGTTGGGGGGCTCAAGGTGGTTATGCTAATCAGGTGTGGGGTCTGAATTCCAGACAGGGCAGAATGGGTCCATAGGTCTGAGCAGGACAGGTGGATATGAACCCCGTGTCCACCGGTCAGGAAGGAGTTCTTTGGAAACAAGATTGATTTTGATCCCCCTTAGGCAAGTGCAGCTGAGGGGCCCGGTCATTTCCCTGTAGCAGAAACCACCCCATGTCTCAGGACCGATGGCCTGATGAAATCGGCTACACTCGTCAGGAACACATAGCTGCGATGAGAAAGTCCAGTCTTCCCATCTCACAGAAGAGCACACTGGAGCCCAGAGAGGGTTCACTCTTGTGAATCACGAGTCACCAACAGAGCCAGGACCATGCAGCAGGTCTCTGGAGACCTCAGGACAAAGGTGGGCTGTTCCTCCAGTGTTCTAGCCCGCGGTGAGGGTCCCTGGAACCAGAGGACAAACTGACATCTCTCCCATCGTGGTTTGCCCAGGACCCAACAGAAGAAAGTATGAACCAGTGAGTAAATGGATAGAAGAGTGAGTGAACACATAGCTGGGCAGGACCGAGCTCCAGCTGGCATCTGGTCCACCACCCGTCTCAGGACATATTTCTGGAGCAGTATTCATGCCATGATATCTAGATTTCAAAGTGATTCCTCTCTCAGAAGTCATAATCTCTAACACAAACGGCTCCCGCAATCCTTCCTGATGGAATGATGTTAAATTGGAAGAAATATTTTATCTGAGACTGCTTTCTCCAGCCCCGAAGACACTGGTTTAATGATTTTCATTGTTTAGAGTTTTCTGTTTTTATGGCCTTTTGCTCATTCCTGCACCATGAGTGGAAGCTGAGGAGGCTCATTCAGTGATGACCAGGAAGGAGAGGGGGCTAATGTCTTACACTGAGTCCTGCTGATGCAAGAGAAGAGAAAGTGAAAGTCGCTCAGTTGTGTCCGACTCTGCGGCCCCATGAAGTATATGGTCCATGGGATTCTCCAGGCCAGAATACTGGAGTGGGCAGCCATTCTCTTCTCCAGGGGATCTTCCCAACCCAGGTATCGAACCCAGGTCTCCCGCATTGCAGGTGGATTCTTTACCAGCTGAGCCACAAGGGAAGGAAGGGAACTAGGATGCAACAGGGTTAGCTCAGTGGTTTTCAGCCAAGGTGACTGGTGTCCCCAAGGATCCCTGGCAATGCCTGGAGACACTCCTGGGGTCCCAGTTGGAGAGGAGGTTCTATCGCTATCTAGTGAGTGGAGCCAAGGAGGCTGCTCACTATTCTGTGGTTCATAGGGCAGCCCGCGCAGCAAAGAGTGATCTAGTCCCCAAAGTCAATAGTGACGAGGGTGGAAAGTTAGCTGAAGAGAGCTGGACAAAACATACTTTGATCAGCATTGGAAAAATGAATGGCTTCATTACGAATACTATTTTATGTCTGACTATGGTTGTCTTTCTGACAACGATATCAGAAAAAAGTTCATAACATTTAAAAAAAAATTATCTATACTCTCACCACCCTAAGATACCTCTTGGTATGTTTTAGGTAGTGTGGTGGAGAAGGTGGTGGTAATTTAGTTGCTAAGCTGTGTCCGACTCTTTGTGACCCCATGGACTGTAGCTTGCCAGGCTCCTCTGTTCATGGGGTTTCCCAGGCAAGAATACTGGAGTGGGTTGCCATTTCCTTCTCCAGGGTATCTTTCAGGATCAGGGGTCAAACTCATGTCTCCTTTTTGGCAGGTGAATTCTTTACCACTGAGCCACCTGGAAAGCTTTAGGTAGTAGAGTGGGAGGTAAAATAAGGGTATTTTAAAAAGTCAGATGGCTCTGGGTTCAAATGATGTGGCATCATATGGTCACTGAAGAGCTTGCCTCTCTCATCTCAGCTTGCCCTGTTTTAGAAACTCGGGTAACTCTCATTTCTGCAGATAGCCAAGTGATTAGAGCAGAACAGCTATTATTTAAAGCACTATATGCATAGTAGTTTTCCAAATTTTATTTTCCAATTCCTAGGCACAGGCATCCATGGCTATAACAGAACTGTCTTCACAACATTGATGCAAGTTTTCTATGCCACTTTATTTTTTAACAATATTAATTATGCTTTTAGGGTGAATAAACACCATTTGCTTTGTACCTTCCCAACAGTTGAATCAGTTCAGTTCAGTCGCTCAGTCGTGTCTGACTCTTTGCAACCCCATGAATTGCAGCACGCCAGGCCTCTCTGTCCATCACCAACTCCCAGAGTCTACCCAAACCCATGTCCATCGAGTCGGTGATTCCATCCAACCATCTCATCCTCTGTTGTCCCCTTCTCCTCCTGCCCCCAATCCTACCCAGCATTAGGGTCTTTTCAATGAGTCAAGTCTTCACATGAGGTGGCCAAAGTATTGGAGTTTCAGCTTCAACATCAATCCTTCCAATGAACACCCAGGATTGATCTCTTTTAGGATGGATTGATTGGATCTCCTTGCAGACCAAGGAACTCTCAAGAGTCTTCTCCAACACCACAGTTCAAAAACATCAATTCTGCAGCGCTCAGCTTTCTTCACCGTCCAACTCTCACATCCATACATGACCACTGGAAAAACCATAGCCTTGACTAGACGGACTTTTGTTGGCAAAGTAATGTCTCTGCTTTTAAATATACTATCTAGGTTGGATAATCCATACTTAATGAATCCAACGAATATCATGCGCATACAGCCTTCCCCACTGGGGACTCTTTCCCTCAGGTAAATTCTGGGTGAGGGGAGGGAGTCACTGGGTTAAGGAGCGTAGACAGTGTAATGGTCTCTGGCAATTTAGGACATAGCATCGATGAGGAGTTAGAAGCCAGGAGAGGAGGCACGAAACAGGAGGAAGAACAAGCAATTACCTGGGGATCCTGAGGAAGACGGACCAGCCTTTGCCATGTCTGTGCAGTTCTGTTTTGTCAAGTTCAATCAAGTTAACATGGGCACAATATTTTAATCTATTCTGTCACCTTCCTTCCAATTCTGTAAGTTGACCCCCAAGTGACATTTATAGCAATTTTCCTCACCAGGATCCAGTCTACGGTCAGGTATCGCATTTGGCTGTCAGTTCTTGATATCTCTTGATTTAATAGATTGAATAATAACTTTGTTGGTGCCCGTCTGTCTTTATCCACGTACTATTAACCATCTCCATACCTCTCTGGGGTTCACAGAGCTGGCTGCCCCTCTGACCTGCTGAGTTTTCTGGTCAATGTTCCCACCTTATCTATGACAGTCCAGCACTGCCACCTGGCTCTTCAGGTAAGGATCCTGTAATTTCTTTTGCAGTGTACCAGCATCCTCCCTAGACCTGACCACCCACCCTGAGGAGCCTGGGGTGAGATGAACATTGGACTGACTCTTTCCTACCTCCTCCCTGGCCCCCCACCCGCCTCATTGGTACCAACTTCTCAGAGGGCTGGAGGGAGGGAGGCATGGAAGAGGAAGAAAAATGGTTTTCTCCTTCTGCAGAAACCACGTTGTGGTCCATTCCTGGTTGCCTTATTTTGCTCAGACGTTCAGATGCTGCCTCTCTCATGGGGCTTTGTGAATCTTTGAAGATTCTTTTCCATATAGTTCATTACAGAGTGATGGGTAGAATTCACTGATTCTGTCTCCCTGCCTTTCCCCCAGTCCCTTCTTGGGGGTTTCAAACCTCCTTTCCTTTGCTGAATAGCTTTGTGACCTTGAACAAATTACTTGCCATCTCTGAGCATTAGTCTCCCGAGCTGCAAGCAAGGGGTGATGCTGACCATCTTACTGGATGCCTCCAAAGGCTATCTTAAATGAAGTTGCCTGTGTAAACCTCCTGGGGTGATGAGGACCAGGATCAAGAGTTATGAAGATAATTCTGCATCTGCACACAGTCTGATCTACTCAGTATTTTATGTGGGTCAAAGTGCACTGTACCATACCTTCCACCATAAATGTCAGTGGGAAAATCAGGGAAAGAAAATGAATGATGGAGAAGAAATGAGCTTCCCCTGGGTTGCCATATAGAAACAATAACCCAGAGATTTCTTCTAGTTTCTGTTCTTCCTCCCCTCACTGCTTCTAGGCATCCATTGTCATCCTTTATGTAAATAACTCTCAAATCCATGCCCAGCCCTTAGTTAGCACATGAACGAATGAGTGAAAAAAAAGATAACAAAATCCCCAGTACCTCCACCCACGTCCATGGGGTAGCTCAGACTGCTGTCTGTCTCCGTAATGTTCTGTTATAAATACAACAACGGCAAACGTCATATGCTGGATTTCACTTTATAAAACATCCTCACTTCCATTCATCCCACGCAATCCTTGCAAACCTGTGAGGTAGGGGTTATCAACTGCACCTAACTGGTGAAGAGACTGAGGATTGAAAAATAAGAAAAATAGCACAGACTGAACACTTAGGGGTGCTGTGTTCTTGTCACGTGACACCCAGACAACCCTATGAGGTATCTGTCATTATCCCTCGTTTACAAGTGAAGGAGCCAAAACAAAGAGAGGTTAAGGGACTTATCAAGTACCTGCTAGATTTGAACATGGAAGAGACACCGTGCCCTTGAGCCCAGGCCAGGAGAGAACTTGTACATCTCTGTTGATTCTCTTATGAACAAGCCCTCGATGGTGCTGGAGAAAGAGGGACCACAGAGCAGACACCAGCTACACCAGCTGAGTCCATTGTAGACTGGCCAGCCCCAGGTTAACTATACCTGGCTATAGAGCCAAGTTCTCAGCAGAACTGAAGACAGAAGGGACACCTAGTGGAACCCAAATTTGGGGATAAATGGATGGTAGTTGTCTTAATCTACTAAACTTTGAGACAGTTCCTTAATGTAGCAAAAATCTACTGACTCATGAAAAGATAACAAGCATCATTATTTATTAAGTGAATTCTGATTAAAACCCCGTGGTTTCAACACTTCACACCAACTAGGGCTACTGTAATTGAGAATTGGTTCCAGGCCTCTCCCTCACCTTCTCCTGGTTTGGTGGCAACATTTGGAGTTCCCCAACTTGTAGAAATGTCATCCCCATCTCTGCTTTTCCCTTCTCACAGGGCTCTATGAGCATGCATGTCTGTGCCTACATTTCTCCTTTTAAATGACGTTGGGTTAAGGGCCCCCCACGGTATGACCTCAACTTTACTAATTATATTTGCAATAACTCCATTTTCAGTCAAGGTTGTATTCTGAGCTGGGAATTAGGCTTTCAACATATGAGTTTGGGGGAGCTTAATTCCATCTGTAACAGCTCCTCAAACATGTGTGTAAAATGAAGTTCTGTAACTAGTTTTACAAGCAAATTGAGAGAACCCAACCTTTACATTTGGAAGCACAAGTGCACCATTATACAGTCTTAAGGACTATCGAAATGGTCTTAATCAAACTTCTATTCACATAAGGGAGGAAGTGGAGTCCCAGAGGAAGGTGACGAGTTGTCCAAAGTCACAGGGGCCAGAAGCCAGGACACCGGATGGCTTCTTTTAGAAACGGTCCTGCCACATCACACTTCATTCTCACATACGCACAATTTAGTCCATTCCTGGGCCTTTAGCAGACAATTTCTAAAAGCTATAAAGGGTTCTTCGGTGAGGCCTCCTGAACTCAAAAACCCTTCGCAGCCCTAAAACAGATTTGCTGCAGGATTAAAACCCCCAGAGACGGAGTCTGGCCTGGCCCTGGGCCACAATTATCCTGAAAGCCTGGAGATGCTCTTGCCCCCAGAACAAAAGGACGGGCCTTGGTGTCAAGAAGAAAAGCTCCCAAGAAAGATCTCTCAGTCTAACAGTTGGGCAAACACACTCGAAATACTTTTATTCTATTAGAAACCAGCTCTGCCAAGGCAGGGATTTTGTTCAGCTCAACAGCATACAGATTTTGACATGGATTTGGAAGAAATGCAGGTGAAAGTAAAAAATGTTAGTGGTTCAGTCATGCTTGACTCTGTGCAGACCCCATGGACTGTAGCCCACCAGGCTCCTCTGTTCATGGGACTCTCCAGGCAAGATTACTGGAGTGGGAAGCCATTTCCCACTCCAGGAGATCTTCTTGACCCAGGAATCAGACCTGTGTCTCCTGCATCAGCAGACGGGTTCTCTACCACTGTGACACTTGGGAAGCCCCAATAATATACACATGCTATATATACATGTAACAAATTTAAGACTTTGGAAACATGAACTGAGTTCCCTGAGAATGTGAATAAAGGAAAGCAAAGTGAGCCCTGAGATTCTGAGTTTTCAACCCAATGGCAACTTTCAGGTCGTAGTGAAGGGAGGCGTGAGCCAAGCAGAGCCCAGCAGTCACACTGAGTTGAGAAGACAGGATTAAGAGCTGGGAGGTGGGTCAAGGGGACAGAATTTGTGGAGCAAGATATCAAAGAGAGCTTCAGAGAGAGAACACTTGAGACCCGCAGAGGGCGCCTCATTGTTCTTCCTCTGGTGACTGATCTGACTTTGTAAAGCTCAGGCATTTGGTAGAGTATTCAGGACGGCACCTCTTTAGTAGGATGGCTAACTTAGCTCTAGGCTAAAGGCTGCTTTGGACCTGCCCTTATAAAGCTGAAAAGCAATGTATCACCCATCTCAAAAACTTAACTGTATCCCAGGACAAAGCTACCACCATTTAAAGAAATACTATGAAATCCAGCACCAATGCAATTTCTAGAATTCAATCAATCAGGCACAGAAGAAGGAAAATGTAACTGAGATTCAGAAGAAGAAAAAAATCAATCAACAGAAAGTGACATGTGGATAACAGAGATGGAAGGATCAGATAAGGCCATCAAATATATTATATTGGGTTGGCCAAAAGTTCAAAAGATGTTACAGAAAAGCCCAAATGAGCCTTTTGGCCAACCCCATAAATATGTGCCATATGTTTAGAAGATAGATAGTAACATAAATAAAATAAAGAGAGAAATAGAAAATATTGAGATATCTTAAAAATACTTGCAGTGATAAAAATATGGTATCAGAAAAGAAATATATTGGTTAGAATTAACAACAGAATAAACTTGAAGAAATTATCAGTAAGCTGAACACACAGGAACTGTTCAAAATGAAGCACAGGGAGGAAAAAGGGAGGAAAGCAATGAGAATAGAGAATCAGGGGCTGTTTTCATAATATCAAATTATTTAACATACATACAATTGGAGTCCTTAAAGAGAGGGGCCAAAAATAAGTGTGTGAAATAATGGATGGAAGTTTTCAAAATGGTAAAAACCATAAATCCGAAGAAGGGAGTTCACATACAGCAAGCAAGAAGAATTTTAAAGTATCAAGACATCTTATGTTGTTGAAAACCAGTGATAAAAATCCTAAGGCTCCCAAAGAAAAAAAGACATATTACATACTTGACCCAAAGGTCCCTATGAAAGGACCATAAATGGTAAATATCTGAGTGAAGATACATTTTATTTTCAGTACCTTACAAAGATCACTGAAAGTGTAAAGCAAATGTAATTTCAATTGTGAAATTTAAACCAAATATAGCAATATATAATAAGAACTAGAGCATGAAGGCCAGGAAAAGATATTGCCAACATACTGTCAGGGTTTTAAAGTTAGTGAAATGTGACTATATGAAGACATTAATATTATTTGAAATCGCAGAATGCCCACTTTAAAAAAAAGTAAAACTAAGAAATACAGCTGAGACATTCGTGAAAATAAAATGAAATTAAAATTTGATCCAAAAGAAGATAGTAAAGGAAGTGACAGGAAACAGATAGAACAAATAGAAAATGTATAGCAAGATGGTAGATTTTAACCAAACTGTACTGATTAAACACTGTAAATGCATAGTGACAGAAAAGGTCAGAGGGAATTTTTGGTGGCAATGGAAATTGTTCTGTATCCTGAGTGTGACGGGAGTTTCATGACTGTTTGTATTTACCAAATTGCACCAATCTGTACAGTTACAATTAGTGAACTTTATTTGATGCAAATTATACCTCAATAAACTGTTTCAAAATAAAAGCAAATAGAAAGTTGCAAGGAGAAGCAAGTGAAAAATAAAATGGGCTGAAAGTCAGATTGGAAAATCGATACATACATGCACACAGGTGTGCATCATGTGTGCAAAGCTCTGCTGCTTTTCCTTTTTGAAGTTAATAATTTACACAACTTAGAAAATGCCAGAGAATACAAAAGTATTCTATATAATCTTATCTTTCTAGATTTTAGCACTATTTTTTCTCAAGCATATTCTTCCAAGCATCAACACATCTATGCTTACATAGATACAAAACTGTATTTTTCTCACTAAGAAGATTTTCACATGACACATAAGGTTTTCAAGCAAAAATATTTTGGAAGCATTTTCTGATGTTGATAAACATAAATACATTTTTACAGCCATCATTTTAGGAGCTGCCTGGAATTCCACTGTATATGTATACGCGTGTGTGTGTATTTAACCATTCCCATCTACCATACAGGTGGTTGGGCTTTTCTGCTGGCTCATTGGTAAAGAATCCACTCTCCAATGCAGGAGATGTGGGTTTGTTCCCTGGGTCGGGAAGAGCCCCTAGAGAAGGGATGGAAACCCACTCTAGTATTCTTGCCTGGGAAAACCCATGGACAGAGGAGGCCGGTGGGCTACAGTCCATGGGGTTCCAAAAGAGTTGGACATGACTTAGTGACTAAACATCAACAACAGACACAGATGGTTATTTGGGTTGTTTAATGGTTAACAGATTGTTTCCTATTTAAAATTTTTGTCTTTAGCAATATTGTATTGAACACACTAGTGTTTGCTATTTTTCTTTTCATTAGGATAAAATATAAGACTTGGAATTGTTCAAAGTGAAAACCCTCTTTTCACAAGGACTTTTACAATCTCCCTAAAGATCATGCCAGCTCACACTCCTTTCTAGCAGAACATACGAATACCAGTGTTCTCATATCCTCACGCACCATGAATATCTTTAGATTTCTGATCTGTCCTTACCAGATGTGTCGCTATATTGTTTCAGTGTATGTGTGTGTGTGTGTGCATTTAAGAGCTTTTGCAAAGTGTTTCCAGAGACTTTCAGCTGCTGTTAACAAGTATCCCTAAGAAGCTCAAGACCCAGGAAAAGGTAAGGCTGGAGCCTCTTCATAACAAATCTTTGATGTATCTCTGTGATGCATTATAGCTTCTAACATGCTTTCCAATATTATATAATTTAAAAAATGAATGTGATTAGGCCCACTTCACAAGGTTAGTATTGGGAGTAAAGGACAGAACACTTTTTAGTGGAACACTCTTTCTTACAGAAGCATTGGAAACCACTCAATTTTCAACACCTAAAGATTAGCTCAACAATGTATACCATCCATGTAATAAAACACACTGGTAGCTGTAAGGGTGTTGTAGGAATGAGCTTACTGAGCTGGGAAAACGGTGATGATAGTTGTGAAGTGGAGGAAAAAATAGGTTATAAGTAGGCATGCACACTATGGTTGCATTCTTTTGGTAAAGAATCATATACAAGTAGAAAATGATCTGAATTACATGCATTTTTATATTCACATTGATTTTTCTGGATAGGTGGGTGAACTTTATATCTTATGTTTTTCTTTGGACTCTTCTGATGGCCAACGTGTTGGCTGTAACAACAAAAAGCCAATTTCATAAGAACAAGCAACACCAAAATTGCTTAAAGTGCCTAATGGGTGCCCAGTAAATACTTATTATCCTCTGACATTTCAGCATCTCTGAGTACAGGTCATTATCTTCTCCACGTGCTGTGTGACACTGGGGAAGTCGAGCTTCCGGGGCTGCGGGTACTTGACCCAAGGTTACCCAGCTAATGGGAGGCAGTGTGGACACTTCAACTAGTCCTCCGATCCCAAAGAGCTCGCCTTTCTGCTTCATTCATTACTGCACAACTCATTTGCCCCAAACCTTTCCTCTCCTCTGCCTTCTGGTAGCAAAATTCCATGGCAAGTTGGTCCTCCATCTTACACTTTCTCTTCCATTATGGGTCAAGATGACTTTGAGAAGTTCCAGCAGGTGGATGTCTTTAGAAAGGACCTAGGTTCACCTGCATGAATGGGGCCCTGCAGGGACAGCCGCCCTTCCCACAACCACCCCACCCCTCAGCCCCCAGAGCCCATGAGCCAGGATGCTTCAGGCTCTAGGGAGAAGCTAGGATAGTGATACTGTAAAGATAGCTGCCTCCCAGCCAATGTTGGAGTTGCATGGTGGTTGCTGTGACCCATCCCAAGCGCCATCAGAAAGGTGGATGGAGGGGGCCCTGGAGGAGGAGCTGCTGAGGTTGCTCAGGGCCCAAATAGGCCCGTGTGTCTCAGACTGCAGCGCCACCCACACGATGCTGGACGCTTGATGAAAAAGCCTCCCTCTGTGTGATTGTTACTCCGCAGCAAATCACCCAAGGAGGAAACTGAGTAGATGCTAGCATGGTACCCACTTCACTTAGAAGTTAAATGGCTGAGACGCAGCCAGCGCAGAGTCCAGGTGGGTTGGAACCCACACTCTCCAGGTTCAATCCACAAAGGCCCAATGGAGACACACTTAGCACAGTGCCTGCCATCAGGGTGTGTCTTCCGTCCTTTGGGCCCCCCTTCGCTGGGAGGCAAGAGCTAGAGGACACAGATAGAGGGCTTCGTGTTGCAAGCCTAGTTCTATGGCCGTGGTCAATGGCTTAATCCTCACTGAACATCACCTTCTACTTAAGCAAAATAGGGATGTAACTCGTAGGATAGTCAAGACTGGAGCTGCTGGCTATGTGAAACACCTGTTAAAGCAAGCCAGCATGTAGCATACAGGGCATCCGTCCATACAGACAGGCCCCTGTGTGAGCAGGTGGAACTTCTGCTCCCTGGTGGTGGTGTGGGGGGGTGGGAGCTTCAATAAGCTCAGACTCCCCAAGGCTCATCACTGGCCCCCACTGCTCCCAGGGGGTGTCATGACTCATGGTAGAAACAAGCCCCCAGCAGTCAGCCAGGCGTATGTATCAACCCTGTCTTTGCCACTTTCTAGCTGTGTGTCTTACGTGGGCTGTTTAATCTCTCAGTCTGCCCATCTGTAGTGAAAGTGAGAGTCACTCAGTTGTGTCCGACTCTTTGCAACCCCATGGACTATAGAGTCCATGGAATTCTCCAGGCCAGAACACTGGAGTGGACAGCCTTTCCCTTCTGCAGGGGATCTTCCCAACTCAGGGATCGAACCCAGGTCTCCCGCATTGCAGGCAAATTCTTTACCAGCTGAGCCACAGTAAATTGAGGGAAATTACACCCACCTGGAGAGATTGAACAAATTAAATCCAGCAGGTAGAAAGCGACCCTCAAGAGGGCAGGGCTTGCTGTCTGTCGTTTGCTGCTCTCTTCCTAGCTGCCAGGAGAAGAACTGCTTACAGTGGACAATAAATATATTGTGAACACAGGGACCCAGGGGAGCATGAGGCAGCGTGGGGTGGGTTCATGAGTCTCATTAAGGAATGGAGAGCAAATGAGCTGACGTTTGTGTGTTAGTTGCTTCAGTTGTATCTGACTCTTTGTGACCCCATGGACTGAAGCCCACCAAGCTCCTCTGTCCATGGGGATTCTCCAGGCAAGAATACCGGAGTGGGTAGCCATGCCCTCCTCCAAGGGATCTTTCTTACCCAGGGATCATACCCGGGTTTCCTGCACTGCAGTCAGATTCTTTACCATTTGAGCCACCAGGGAAGCCTGAGCTAACATTTACTCTCAGCTTAATCACCACATCCCAACATACACTAACATGAACATGGAAGTCTTGTGTCCTGATGGGCACCATGTCTGAATACTGCTGGTCACCGGGACTGCACGTGGCTCCCAGCATCCCTGCCCCTCAAAGCCCCACAAATTCTGCTCGGCGGGGATGCTCCACCACACCCCTTGAAGCTCCCGCTGCCTATATCCTCTTAGAAGAGATGGCCCCGTCCCCCCAACTAGTGTGGAGCTTCTCCTTCTGCACCAATGCCCCACGTGCTGAGAAGATGGTGCTTGGCCATCAAACACCAGCTGGAATCCTGGGCCACCAGTTCGGAGGTTGGTTACCTTTGGGTGGCTCATGATCCCTCACTGAGCCTGTTTTCTCACTGGAGTAATGGAGCTATGTAACTTCTTTTGCACAGTTGTTGGAGCTAACAATATCTAAGGACCCACCCCACCCTCCACTCCTTCATACACTAAGAATCCTGCAAGACCATCTCTACCATCGGCACCAATGGTGAAAACTTTGTCTCTGGTGACACCTACTGGTGCCTGGTCTGTGGGGGTGGAGGACACCCTGAGGCTTTTGGAGTCACAGGGTGTGGGGAGCTGGAGCTTAGGACAACCTAGTGTTATGGCTGAGGATGAGGCCTGTGCCCCTACGGCTGCATGGCGCCCCCACCAGTGGGATCACCTCCTGCTCGCGCTCAGGACCCTCACAAACCTCTCTGCGGTTCAGCATCTGGGGGAAGCTTTGGGAAGAAAACAGGAGGTAAAAGCCGCCTCTCCAGGCCTGCCCTTAGCTTCCCCTTACACGTGGGATGAACCCAAGCTCAGTGCCTTGGTGACAAGACCCCCCACTACCAGCCTCTGGCAGACTCCTCTAACCTGGGTCTCTTCCTCCGTGCCCTCCCTGTGTTGGGACCTGTGGGGACCCCTACAGGTCCTTCTGCCTCGGACACTCTTATCCTGCAGGTTTGTTTCCATCCAAGGGTCTCTGTTCACTGGCTGCCCAGCCCCCTCCCAGCATGTGGTCTCTGCCCCAAGTCCACCCTGCATCCCTCTGTTTGCTTCCCAGAAGCAGCCATCAGCTCAGGAAATGAACAGAGAGCAGACCAATGACAGGTCCTGGTTACATCAGTCTCTCCCACCGGAGGGGGCATCCCAGGTGGTGCTAGTGGTAGAGAATCTGCCTGCCAGTGCAGGAGATGTAAGAGACGTGGGTTCAATCCCCTACCCCCTGCCCTGGCCCTGTGTATTCCCTAGATCAGAAGCAAATCCAGCACACGTGGATCTGTTGATAGATTTATCCATATTGATCAGAACTGCTTGCAGGATTGTTGTGAGGTTTCAGTACCATAATATGGGTATTGTGTGTGGTTCAGGGTAGCTGGCATGATACAGCTGGTTGAGAAATAGAAGCAGATAATCAGGTGCTGTTTATGGTCTTTCCAAGTCAGTGTGTGTGCGAAGGGACCAGTGTGGCTTTTAAAATGTGTTTCAGGAGGCTTCTTAGAGACTGTGATGGGCAAGACCATGCCCCTTGCCTGTTCTACCTCTTGGACTTTGGAGAAAGGTTTTGTTTAAGGAAAACCTCTCTCCATCCCCTGCAATGTCCCTCCCCATCCCCCCCACCCTCCCAAAAAAGTAGAATGTTGAACTGTGTGTCATCATCTGTGTGGAAAGAAGTCTGCTCACCACTCAAGGGTCCTGGCTCTGATCCCAGTTCTGTCTCGTCTGGGGGTTGTGACCATGGACAACTCACTTCTATTTTCTGGGAGTCAATTTCCTGGAATATCCATGAACTATTTCACCTTCCTCTCTGGTATGTGAGGATTAAATTCAATGTCTGCACCCCCAGACCACTATTAACCGCTTAGCAGAAAGCAGCTCTAAAGCCAGGGAACCTGGTGCAAATATTCCTCTGCCAGCCCACCTAGGTGTGTGATAGCGGATTAATGTCTTCATCTCTCTGGGCCTCAGATTTCACAGGTGGAAGATGGCTAAACTTAGAGTTGCTGTGAAAATTGATTGAGCCAAGGGTGAGGGTGGTGGCTAAAGCACCTGAACCTGCAGCTGGCGCATCAGCCCTTGGGACTGAAAAAATGTGACTTCCTCTGTCTCCCAGGTTCTGACCCCAGACTGCCTGGAGCTTTCTGAGGGCTGCTGGGGAGGGCTGCATGGAGCTCCTTTCATCCAGGAAAATACTCTGCAACTCTTCCCCTTCTCTTTTGATTTACACTGAAAGGCTTTGAGATGCTGTAGGTGCACAGAGGTAATTTTGGGTCTCAATATTCTTTCTCTCGGTGGGGTGGAGACGCCGGACTTTGCCCCCTCACCACCGAAGTGCTGGCTCTTCCTGTGTCCCAGGCATCTGTGGCTGGGCCACACTGGGCCCCGAGTGGAGGTGGTGCAACTGTCTGCAGGCAGCCCCCACAGGGCCAACCCTAGACCTCCCTCGTGGCCCTACCTTCCCCCATCTCCAGCGTACTGTGGACAGGCTGCCACACCTGCGGGCAGCGGGAAGTGCGATGGTCCAGCTGGTGGGTCCTCCTCTATTCTGACACCATGGTGGGGGTGGGGGTCTGCAAAATGTTTCCCCAAAGCCAGGGCTCTGGTTTATTCTGCTGAGAAAATTCTGAGTTAGGACCTGGTCTCTTTCTTTCGTAGCGATGGAAAGAAAGGGAATCTGGGAGCATCTGCAACAAAGCAAGCACTGCGTCAGATCACAGTGCACCTTACCTTAATTTTCCCCAAATTCAGGAAATTGTGATCATTATACCCACTTCTCAGGCACTTATATGTGCCAGGTTATGAACTTTGAGAGTAACATACTTGTATAAGAAATTGAAGCCCATGAGCAATGCTTTATGACCAAATTTGAGAAGGCAGATTAGCAAAAAGAAGATAAAAATCACCCCAAGGGCCATCACTGTTGACACCTTCAAGTACATTGCTCTGGACTTATTTTGAAAGGTCCCTGTAAGTGGAGTGGCATGGTGATATGAAAGACTTCTGGAATTACACTCTGAGTTTGAATTCTGTTCCAACCACTTACTATCTGTTGACCTTGAGTAAGTCTTGCTCTTTGCCTCGATTATCTTACCCCAAAATGACAGTGTTAGTATGGGTGTATCTTGGAGATATTACGGATTCAGTTCTGGAGCACTGCAATAAAGCAAATCACACAAATATTTTTTGGCTTCCCAGTGCTTATCCCAGTTTTGTTTCTATTGTACTATAGTCTATTAAGTATGAAATAGCATTATTTAAGGAAACAACACACAAATCTCAATCAAAAAATACCTCACTGCTAAAGTGTAGCTTTCCCAGTGGCTCAATGATCAAGAACCCGCCTGCAGTGAAGGAGACACAAGAGACCTGGGTTCGATCCCTGGATTGGGAAGATCCCCTGGAGGAGGAAATGGCAACCCACTCCAGTATTCTTGCCTGGAAAGTTCCATGGACAGAGGAGCCTGGTGGGCTACAGTCCATGAGATTGCAAAGAGTCAGACACAAGTGAGTATACACTCACACACATTCCTAAAAAAGCTGTCATCTGAGCCTTCAACAAGTTGCAGAGGGAACAAAGATCACTGATCACAGCTTACCAGAACAAATACAAGAATTAAAAAGCTTGAGCTTCTGCAAGGATTCCCAAAATGGGACAAAAGAGACATGAAGTCAGTACATGCTGTTGGAAGAAGAGTCCTGGTAGACTTGCTTCATGCAGGGTTGTCACAAGCCTTCAATTTCTGAAGAAAAAAAAAAGAAAAGAAAGAAATGGAGTATCTGCAAAGTACAATAAAGCAAATCACAATAGAAGGAGGTGTGCCTGTGTCTATGCCATGGGGACGCTGTCAGGAGCAGAGGAGATGGATGATGCAGGTGAAGTACCGGTTTGAGAGAGCTCAATATAAACCAGCACAGGTGTGTGGAGATGTAGTCATTCAGAGCATTGAGCCAGCATTATATGACAGACAGCTGGCTAAGGACGTGTGTGTGTGTGTGTGAATTGTTTACCAAATTTGATTTGACCCTTCACACCACTTGTCTGGGTGAGGGAAGAAAGTTTAACCCAAAGAAAAGCAAACTCTTTTAATCCCCGTTAATGACTCTTGAAAGCAAAAGGGGGTGAACTCACCCTCCCATTCTCAATGTGGTACCCAATATCTAGCAAGCATCCAAGAAATGTTTGTTTGGCGAAGAAATGAATGGTGGAACAAGCGAGCAAGTTAATTCTGAGAGCAGTTTTAGAGGTTGGGAGGTTTAAAGGTTGGGAGGACAGATTCTAGTTCTCAAAGATCTTGGTCCACAGCAGAACTGTCCGAGGGGGAACGGCAGGCGGACAAACTAGTGTTCGGGGGCTGACCTACCCACTTTGTGGGTCAGGAGCATCTTCACAGCTTGGCATACCTCTGCTCTCCTATGTGCACTATACCATCTCATGGGGATCACCTCCGAGCCTCAGTCCCTGGTAGCCACTGCGATCATCATCACTGCTGACCCTCCTGCCAATCCTGGTGTTGGCTGGCTGGCCTTGGGGCCGCGAAGGAACTGTGCCATGAGGCTGCCAGCTGTCTGACTCATTCGTCTCCTCCTCTTCTCCGCCCCGGCCCACTTGGAATGTCATCATCTCGTCTGTGGTTAGCTGCACTCAGCAGCGGCTGCTGGGAGGTGATGGATGGGCAGTGATTGCTTCCTGTCTGCTACCCAGCAGGGCCATCTGGGCATTCTTCTCCAGCTTCTACTGGTCCTGCTGATCCTCTGCCTGATCTCCAGCCTGCATGTTGAATGTGCCTGAATTTTAAAATATGACTCTCCATTTGGCAGAATTTACCTAATTCTCTATTATTCAAACCTCCAAACATTTTTTTTTTTAATTTGTGCAATGGGAAAAGAAATCTACCCCCTGAGATGACCATTGTGTGGAAAGTACCCATCCCCATGCTCAGGGGCATCCTGTTAGTGTTGGCACTCTGTCACTGCTGTCTGACTGTTGGAGGGACATCCAGGCAACTCAGAAACAGGAGCAAAGGAAGGGCCGGAGGCTGGGTGTGCTTGTCTGCTCTGCAGAAAGACCGTCTAAGGATGACTGAAGGTAGATGGTCTTCAGAGACACCCTGTATAATGCTGGACCTCCTCCCACCTACACAACACACGGCCTCCCATTTTGCCAAAGAGAAAAATGCTGCTAAGTCACTTCAGTCATGTCCGACTCGGTGCGACCCTATAGACGGCAGCCCACCAGGCTCTGCCATCCCTGGGATTCTCCAGGCAAGAATACTGGAGTGGGGTGCCATGTCATTGAACCCAAATCTCTTGGGTCTCCTGCATTAGCAGCTGGATCCTTTACCACTGAACTATCTTGCAGTCTATGACAACAATGGGATTTATGGTGGGGCCTTAGCCGTGTGCTAACATCGTAGCATCTTCAGGGGCTGGTTAGCCATGTCTACATCCAGATCGACTCCCAGTAAAAACCCTGGGCATCAAAGCCTGGGTGAGCTTTTCTGAGGGGCTATATTCCACATGGGTTGTCATGCCTTGCTTCTGAGAGAGTCAAGTGCTTTCCATACAACTCCATTGGGAGAAGAGACCTGGAGACTCATCCTGGCATCTCCTGGACTCTGTCCTATGCACCTTTTCCACTGCTGACTTTTTAATTTATTTTTTAATTGGAGGATAATTGCTTTGCAATACTGTGTTGGTTTCTGCCATACAACTACATGAATCAGCCATGGGTATACATATGTCCCCTCCCCCTTGAACCTTCACTTCCCACCCCATCCCACCCCTCTAGGTTGTCACAGAGCACCAGTTTGAGCTCCCTGCATCAGACAGCAAATTCCCACTGGATACCTGTTTCATATATGGTAATGTTTATGTTTCCATGCTAGTCTCTCAATTCATGCCACCCTCTCCTTCCCCGACTGGGTCCAGAAGTCTGATTTTAATCTGTATTTTTTCACTGTGCTAAATTGTAACTGAGTCTAACAGCTTTGCTGAGTCCTTCTAGTGAAATACTGTGACTGAGGGTGGTTTTGAGGACCCAAAACATAACTATTCCGAGCTCCTGGGTTGCCTATGCCCTGTTTATATTTTACCCTCAGAAACACCACAATGGATGTTTAGCAAATGTATGAAAATGGAAGTGGATGGATAAACGTAGGCCCGTCAGTTCCCTCCACCTCTGCTGTAGGATGCAGTGGTCCTCCCACTCTATGGGGGTACCTTTCTCAAGGTAACAGTGAGTGACTTTTGTTCATCCATCTGCCCATCTCCCCTCGGCTTTCCCAGGTGTGTTTCCTTGGCATCTGGCTGAACGAGTCCTCTTTCAGTGTGCTGGTGCAGAAACCAAAGAAAGCCTAAGTAAGAATCGACATTTCATACCGTTTACCTCTGTATACATTTTTCCTGATTCTGATGTTCATTTTACCTGAATTTAGCCTCCATCAATAACCCTTTTCTCATCTTCATCAAAAGTAATTATAAAACAATACACACTTTTGTGTGCAGGCTTCAACTCACTCCAGTGGACCATCTTAGGGTAAAGACAGGTCAAGTCTAACTCATTCTACCCCTTCATCTCTCTCCAGGCCAACTACTGCCCTGGCTCCCACTGCCCTGGCCACAGTCAGGAGAAAGTCACCATCACTTCGCAGGAGCATCTTTGATGGTCTCCGAAAGGTCTGTTCCCAGCCCTCCTTGCTCACCCCTCACGTGGCTGGGAGAGTGACATCCTCCCCTGTGGCTCTGATCATGCCTCCTGCCCTCCCCGTGCTGAGCATCTTCCCATGGCTCCCCATTGCCTTTGCAAGATGTGAGTCAAACACCCCCGCGTGGCCAATGTCCATTCTGATCTGGTCCCCGATGTCCCCTCCTTCATGTCACCCCCAGGAGGTTTTGCCGGCCCCTCCGCACCTGCTGTGAGCCCCTGCCACCCTGAAGCAGCTGCTTTTTCCAGAACAAACCTGACTCACTCAGGCCCTTAGGCCTTTGCCCAGTCTTAACAGCTACATGGCATTTCCCTCTACCTGATCAACTTTGACCTATCCTTCCAAATTCAAGCAGGGTTTTGCTCCTCCAGGAAGCCCTCCTTGACTTCACAGCTGGGTGGGGAAAATAATACATGTGTTCCTATAGTGTCTTGGGCATCCCCAGCTAATCATTTGCTCATTACACTGAAATGATGGATTTATGTATTTGTTTTACTCTCTGTATATTGAACTCATGGAAAGCAGAGATTTTTGTCTTGTTAACCACTAGAATCTGAGCTAATAGAGGCACACCTCATTTTACTGCATTTTGCTTTATGGTGCTTCACAGATACTATGGTGTTTCATGGGTTTTTATTTGTTTTAAAAAACAGAAAAAAAGTGAAAGTTTGCGGCAATCCTTTGTTAAGCAAGTCTGTTTTCCCAATTTTTCCAAGGACATCTGCTCACTTTGAATCTCTGTGTCTCATTTTGAGAATTCTCACAATATTTCAAAGTTTTTCTTTATTACATTTGTGATGATAATCTGATCAGTTGACGTTTGATTTTACTTTCACAAAGAGATTGATTACTACTCACTGAAGGATCAGAGGATGGTTAGCATATTTTAGCAGTAAAACATTTTTAAACACTTTTTTAGACATAATGCTGTTGCACACTTAGTCGATTACAGTCTAATTAATGCTGTTGTTTAGTATAGAGTAAACATAATTTGGGGGCTTTCCAGGTGGCGCTAGTGGTAAAGAACCCACCTGCCAATGCAGGAAACAAAAGAGACCTGGGTTCGATGCCTGGGTTGGGACGATCCCCTGGAGAAGGGAATGGCAACCGCTTCAGTATTCTTGTCTGGAGAATCCCATGGACAGAGGAGCCTGGCAGGCTACAGTCCATAAGGTCATAAAGAGTTGAAACACAATTGAAGCGACTTTGTGTGCATACGAACAAATTTTTATACAACCTGGGAAACAAAAACATTCGTGAGACTCCCTTTATTGTGGTGGTTTGGAACCTGATCCTCCACGTCTGAGGGGTGCCTGGAATAGAAGGGATTAGTAGGTGAACATCCTTTGGATTCCTCTCTTCCGTCTCCACCTGCTCCCTTGATTTTCTTTGGACAGGAGCACCTCAAACAAAAATATATACTTTTAGAGGTGAATGAAAACCTTTTCCAAGCCCACCGTCTGATGAGAGAAAGGGGCAGTGACATTTCTGTACACCCCAAGTCGTTACACATTTGGAACAACTACACCTGCGGGGAGTCAGGAAAGGCCGTCTCCACGCGACCTCCCAGGATGAGGGGAGATGCACACGGTGGTGATGGAGCTGGCCATCAGCAAGCAGTTAAACACCCCCCATCAGCACTTGAAGCCACACGATTTGGTGATTTGGGGGCTTGAATGAGACACCTTCTCATCATTTCAGCATTAAACAATTGCCTCTTTATCTCACAGAGCCTCGCGTAAGAGTCTGCCTACCTCGGGAACATTTTTCATTTTCCTTCCGGGCCCTTATTTATTGCAGGCAATTCATCTTTCTCTCGGTGCCCTTTGCTGCCACCTCTTTAATTGCTTGTTGTTCAAAGCTTTTCATGTTTAAGTTTACTTTTTTTAATTCAGTAACCAGAAAGGCACAGCTTTAAAAGAAATATGTGGGAAACTATACTAGAAAGAGTTTAGGAAAGTCAGGAGTTTAATGGGGTTTCTGAGAGTTTGCCGTGATGTATTTCAGGAGGCGACAGAAGGACAGTACAAGAAGAGAGAAGTAGATGGGACCTTGGGGAACCTGTAAGTTTTTCCTGGGCTTCATGTTGCAGTTTCTATTTATTCCATGTGCCATTTATGTCCTGTGGGTCTTGGGATGCACACAACTCCTCCTGCAAGGAAGGAACGGCCTGGATTTGTGTCTATGGAGTTTATAAAAGGAGAGGCAAGCACAGAAGGCCATTTCTCCTTTCTCATCAATCAGCCATTACTTTCCTTTGGGACAGTGGTTCAAGTCTGAAAGCAATTGCCTGGTGAACGCGCATCTTCTCAGGAAAGCCGGGCCGGCAGGAAGCCTCGGGAGGAAGCAGTCACCTTGATGAATTCTCCAGCCTCTGGGGACTTGCAGGTTCAGCGATAGCTTCAGCAACCCCCGGGGGCTGTGCTTTGGCTCAGTGGGGCACTCACATTAGCTGACTGCGCGGGAGTGGGTACATGAACCAAATCCACTTTATCATGCTACAGTGAGAGGCAGCTCTCCCCACTGGCAGGCTCGTGTTAGTGTGACAATCCCATTGCTCCCTGTAGGTGGACCGATCAAAGGCTGTCAAAACACCTGAAAGCTTTGAACAAATCCATAGAAGAAGAATTACAAATTCAGGAAATAACAAGATAGGTGCATGTAGATAATTCTGATGGTGAAATTTGTGGGTGAAACTGGAAACTATTAAAATGTCTTGCAGTGGGGGAACTGGTAAGATTGTGGTATAACCAAATAGTGGACTAACACTAACCTACAATAGTTTAAATTTATATTTGGTAAAATAGGCAGTTGTTAAGTGTAGACAATATGTTCATTTTACAAAACATAGTGGAAAGCTTGTATCAGCATTGCATGTGTGTGTGTGTGTGTGTGTGTGTGTGTGTGTGTGTAGAGGAGAAACTAAGGAGCAATACCTGAAATTTTTAACATTATTTATCCCAGAACGGGGAGAAGGCAATGGCACCCCACTCCAGTACTCTTGCCTGGAAAATCCCGTGGATGGAGGAGCCTGGTAGGCTACAGTCCATGGGGTCGCTAAGAGCCGGACACGACTGAGTGACTTCACTTTCGCTTTTCGCATTCATGCACTGGAGAAGGAAATGGCAACCCACTCCAGTATTCTTGCCTGGAGAATCCCAGGGACAGCGGAGCCTGGTGGGCTGCCATCTATGGGGTCGCACAGAGTCAGACACGACTGAAGAGACTTAGCAGCAGCAGCAGCAGCATCCCAGAACGATGGTCCTTACGTTTAAATTTTCTACTTATTCCACAATGAACATCCATTATGTTTATACTTAAAGGAAATATATATTTTCATAGCTTATAAGATGCATGTTTACACATTTCATATTAAAATATAAGTATACAGAAAAACTCTGATAGCAGAGTATGCTGGAAAAAAACTTTTAAAATGAGGCAGACCTTGTTTATTAAATCATTGATTCTGCCATTTTCTACCTCTCAGACCTTAGATTTAAAACAGAAGTTCACCTTTAAGTTGTTTATTCAAATGGGGATCTATAAGAACTCGGACACAATTCCTGTGAGATATAGCATAGAGCCCCTAGCACATAATTTCTGCTCAAATAAGAGAGCTGTTATCACTATTATTAGAGAACAATAACATTCCAGTTTTCTTCTATGCAGGGACTTGCACGGATGTGATCTTGTGACTCAGAGCAAAGGAGGCTGACTGGGGGGCCAGGTCTCAGTGTGAGGCTGCCGGGGTCCTGGGCCTCGGGGCAGCCAGGTCCTGGCAGCACCTGCTGGCATGGCCACCGTTGGCCTCCATGACTCTGCTTTCCCTGTGTGCTCCATGGACCAGCCTCTCCTGCTTTGCGAGTTCTCTCTTATGCACGATGATGGTAATGACTTTAGTCAGAATGGATGGCCTTCCTTTCTCCTTTGGATGGAAGGGAGGTCTCTGCTCCCATCCCTTCTTCATTCTTGGGAACAGCTCTTTGGGGACCTCAGATCTTACTTTATCACCACATTCAAAACCCAGAAACACAACCATGGCACTACCTCTGAAACCCCTGCCCAGGAAGTGCGTATTTTTTTCTTTTCCTTTTGTCCTGGGGAATAGACGATTAACAAACAATGTTGTGATAGTTACAGGTGAACAGCTAAGGGACTCAGCCATAACATACACATGTATCCATTCTCCCCCAAGCCCCGTCCCCTCCAGAGGACACTGAGCAGGGGTCCAGGACGCACACAATCTGACGCAAGTCCTGGCATGTAGGACTCTCCGGCTTCCAGCAGTCTCACCAACCCTCTCTTGCAGTCGGACATCTTTTTAAACAATATTTAAATTCAAGCTCTGCCTAGTCTCAGCTGATGATTTGGGGTGAGTCACTTCCCCAGGCTGGGCCTTTGCCAAGTCTCATCTCCCCACCTGGCAGGGCCTTTATGCATCATCTTGTCCAAACTCATCTCGACAGATGAACAGTCACTCCGCCCCCGGCCCCATCACTCAGCAGCCCCACTGATCAGGCTGGGCCCACCCTCACCCCTCTGCTGGAGAAGCGGGGGCTGGGGCATCCCAGGCCATGAGAGGCAGTGGTGGCTCACGGGCATGGAGGGGGGCCCCCACGGCAGACAAGTCTATTAATCAGAGTTGCAATGTGCCGAGGAAATTCAGTGTGAAGTCTGACTCCAAGAAATATTTCCAATTTGAGTTTTCTGTTATTTATCTTGCTGATTTTAGGAATGAGCATCATGCATGGGATCCCTACTCTATGCTAAGCAAGGGCAAGGTATGCTAATACTTCCTAATTCTTCCATCAATGCTTCAGGGATATTAACGTTCTCATTTCAAGGAAGAGGTTCTTATACTTTAGAGATGAGATGGAGAGACTGAGAGATGGCCAGCTGTCACAGTTAGTAAGTGGGCTATAAAATGCAAATGATGGTTATTATTGAAATAAGGAGCTAGAACTCTTCCTAAATCCCATTTTTCCCCTTTCACAAGTGAGGAAATTGAGGTTTCAAGAGGGTACCAGGTCTGGGGTCCCCAGAGCTGCTCTTCCAGATGCTGAGCTCCTTGGCATTCTTCACCACATGCAGTCGCTTGAGGCTGTGTCCATGGCCTCTGCCCCTCGTTTTGGAAACTCGCCTGCACTTCCACGTTCAGTAATGTCTGCAGATCTAGGCATGCCCGTCTGTCATTACGAGGCTTCTTGGGAGAAATCTGCCTTGATGACAAGATGAGGCTGTGGCCTCGAGGAGAGGCTTCAGCCTGAGCTTGGGATGTGGCAGGAGAGGAGGAGGGTGTGGGTCCAGGTGGCCTCTGGGCCAGAGGAGCCAGAGGAAGGTGCTTCTCTGAGTGCCTGCGAAGTGAGCTACAGGTTTTTGTTTTGTTCGCTTGTTTTTTCACATCCTGTTATTTTTGATGACCTGCCTTCCCCTCGTTACCTGTGTGTAGGAGTTTCTGTCTTCTTGGTTCCTGAATAGAGAACTTGGAACAAGCTTGGATGAGGATCACCATAGTTCAGACTCATGTCAGATTCTATTGTTCGTATATTCAGAATAAATGAGTAAAAAAATATACACAGAGTAAATAAAATACAGCAGGTGCCAACAAAATGGTACTAAGAGGAAAGTTATAACAAAGTCCTACTATAAGATCAGATAAACAACCTATCTTTATGCCTCAAGGAGCTAAGAAAAAGGACAAACTAAGCCCAGAGTTAGCAGAAGGAAGGAGGCTGAGAGCAGAAATACATGACATACAGACCAGAACAATAGATCAATGAGAATAAGAGCTGTTTTTCTAAAAAATAATTAAAAAGTGATTCATATAAATGGAGAAATGAAATAGGAGACATTACAGCTGATGCCACAGAAATATGAAGGACCTTAAAAATACTACGAGAACAGAGTGGTGCGGGGACGTGAAGGGGAGATTATTTTTTATTGGTTATAATGTTTTTGTTTTTCATTGGTTAGAAAGTTTGTTATGTGAGATGAATAAATTTTTAGAGATCCATGCTACAACACAGTACCTTTAGTTAACAATAACTGAAGGTTAAAATTATGTGCACTTTAAAGTATGTTTACTTTAAAATGTTGAGAGGAGAGATCTCGTATTAAGTATTCTCACCAAGACAAAAACCCATGAAAGAACATAAGAACCTTTTTGGAGACTATTAACATGTTAGTACCTGGGTTATGGAGAAGTTTCACAGGTATAATTATATGTCCAAACTCACCAAGACATGTATGTTAGATATATGCAATTTTCTGTATACCAGGTATACCTCAATAAAGCAAATAATTTAATTCATTTATAGTGAATAAGTGGGCAAATGAATAAAAATCCTAACTTCCATACATGCAGACTGTGACCTGAGGAACAAAATGCAGCCCCACAGGTTAGCAGCAGGCAGACTTGACTTCACATGCTGGTTTTGATGCATATTAGTGGCTCAATTCTTTTGAGTCTATTTCCTTTTCTCTAAAATAGGGTAATAATTCTTACCAGTATGGTTGTTGGGAAGACAAATGCCAGCTTTTGTTTATGTTGTTCGGTTCAGGTGCTCAGTCGTGTCCGACTCTCTGCGACCCCATGGACTGCAGCACGCCAGGCCTCCCTGTCCATCACCAACTCTCAGAGTTTACTCAAACTCATGTCCATCGGTCGGTGATGCCATCCAACCATCTCCTCCTCTGTCATCCCCTTCTCCTCCCACCTTCGACCTTTCCAATGAGTCAGTTCTTCGCCTCAGGGGGCCAAAGTATTGGAGTTTCAGCTTCAGCATCAGTCCTTCCAATGAATATTCAGGACTGATTTCCTTTAGGATGGACTGGTTGGATCTCCTTGCTGTCCTTATGTTGTTATTCTATGATTAATTTTCAGTCCCATGATGACGATTAAATTGGTCACCAGTCCTGGTCTGAGTCGGCTGAGTGCATCAGAGGGGCGGGGAGGGGGGTCCAGGGGCTACACTGGCCTGCAATAGACTCTCTCCAGATGTCTAGTCTTTGACCTTGTGAAATACGACCATATAAGCAGAAGTGGACTTTGGGGTAAACCTTCCTTGGGGAGCAGCTGAGTCATCTGGTTTAGAATGATGTGGATTCCACTGAGCTATGCAATCTGTGAGTAGAAAAGGACGCGGGCTGGCTTTGCTGCCTTTTTTAAATTGTGCCGAGTTCTATTTCAGTGAATCCTGAGAGACCTTCTGCTCTGAAGACCAGAGCCAGACTGGATGGAAGAACCCCAGAGGGGACACCCAGCGCCGCTGCTTCCCGGGCATACAGCGCCCTCTAGTGGCAGGGATCCCAAGCGTTCTCGCAGCTTCCTTTGAGCAGCTGTTTCTGAAGGGATGCTCTTGAGATTCCCACCATCGTCTGGGCTGTTCTGTCTCCCTTGGAAGTCTGGAGATTTAGGAGGGAAGGAGGAAAAGGGGAGTCCTCTCATTGTGCTCAGATGTGGGCTCATGTAATGGGTCTGGGCTGTAGCACGAACTTGCTGAATGACCCGCAATTGTTTGCCTGGCCTCTGTTTCCTCAGTGTTTGTAAGAAATTAGAAGACAGATAATGCAGGTATAAGCACCCTGAGAATTTCCTGACACTCCGTAGACTCACAATAATTATTTACCTTGACTTCAAATTCAATATTTTCCTTTTTAAGTTAGATGAAATTGCTGAAGTCCAGAAAAAAAGCTGAAATCTTTCCATAGGTGTTAATGGAGTGCCAAAGAGTGGTGGATTCACAAATCTCTAAAACCTGCCTTCCCCAACCAGGAGTTCATAAACTCAACGGAGAGAAAGCAGTGTGCAAGAATATAACTTTATTTAAGATGGTTGCCTGAAAGTGAACCTTCTTAATGTATTGTTAATAAGCTAGTTAGGTTGAGACTGTGGTCTCATTGTAATTGTATCCCTGCTTCACAGATGGGAAAGGAGTTAATGGTTCTAATAACCATGCCTGGTCCATAGGGTACACACGAGAGTGAGAAGGCAGCAACAGTCACATGAGCAAACTCCCTTTGGGGTTAACTTGAATCTACTGCACCTTGAAAAGAGCAATTAGGAAATGCAGTTAAGTATGCTATAGCCTTTGACCCAGTATTACATTCCCAATAAATTATTCTAAGCAAACAGTTTACATGAAAGTTTTAAAAAGAAATTAGTCACATGCAGAAGATACTGTTAACAGGACTTGGTAAAGGACACAAATATGGACATAATCTAACGGTAAATAGAATTAGTCAGAGAGACCCTGATGGAGCCATACAGAGTTAGAATGAGGAAGACACGGAAAGGTGAGAAGATGTATGCAGTTAAGGACAAATATAAGAGCAGAGTAGAAGGTTGCAAATATTTACAGCTAAAAAAGATGTACATACAATAAGAGGAAATGGTATATTAGGATGTAATTTTGCTATCATTATAAAAAATGAGCACATTTTCATGTAAAGATACAAATTTTATGTAAAGATCTTAATCCTAATACAAAGTGAATAAAAATAAAAATACAGCTTATTATCAATTGTGCAAGAGTAAGAACCAAATGATGACGTAATTTCAGAATGGCGAGAGGTCCCTTCTGGGTTGGGTGGTTTGTACTGCCATCTGGGAGTTGGTGACTCATTTTCTGAATAATGAAAGTAGGAAAGCTGTAGCTGTCCCTGGAGATGGAATAACCCAGGGATTAGGAACATAGGCTTTGGAGCCAAAGTGGGTAGATTTGAATCCTTGTCTGTTGTGCTGCTCCACCTTCAGCAATACTTTAATCTTGTGACTCAGCATCCTTCCTGGCCCCGTGAGATCGTAAGAGGACTTAAATGGCTCTTGTGAAGCTCACGTTAGTTAATAGATGGAAAGAGTTCAGTGCACAGTTAGCATTTTTTTTTGATGTCTTATCACCATAATTCTCATCATCATCATTGTATATTTGAGGGCTAGGAGAGGATTTAGACACTGAAAAGGCTTGGATATGGGACAGCATTAACCTTTACCAGTCCCAATTTCCATGGAGTAGACAGTAACAGATGTTACAGGGCAGATCTGTGGAGTCATGTAAAAATCCAGGGTCCATTTGGATACTATCTCATAGGGACCTTTGAGGTTCACGGGGAAGATGTGGGGACAGAAGGCAACACATCCCATAAAGGCATGCTTATATCAGCCACCAAGACCCCAGAGGTGGCTGGCAGTAGCATTACCAAGAAGCCATTTCTTTAGTGTCTTCACTGAATTGCATGAAGCAATAAATAAAAACCTCATATCGATTTTATGCTCCAATTTTACACTCGGGATGCTGGAAAAAGTTCAGCAAGTGAATAAAAGAAATCAAGCTGAATTTTAGACTTGGTGGACTCAGCAGCAGAATTTTGGATTGCACAACCCTGAGAGTTCATTGTCCTTTAAGTGTTAGTCGATCAGTTGTGCCCAACTCTTTGAGACTCCATGGACTGCAACCCACCGGTCGCCTCTGTCCATGAGATTTTCCAGGCAAGGATACTGGAGTGGGTTGCTATTTCCTTCTCCAGGGGATCTTCCCGACCCAGGGATCGAACCCTGGTTTCCTGCACTGTGGGCAGATTGTTTACTGACTGAGCTGCAAGGGAAGCTCATTGTCCTTTATGGGACCATAAACCTGGCAGGGATGAGGGTGGGGAACAGGGAGGCTCTGAGCCAAGGCAACAGCCAAGGAAGTTCTGTGTCCAGAGGGGCTACCTTCCTATGGCTTTTCTGAGGGCTCCAAACCAGAGATGCCTGGTGCAACAGCAATCAGCACATGTGTGTTCTACAAGCGAGCACCAAGGCCCCACGCAATGGCTGGCCACACGGGTAAGGGGCTACGTAGATGATGGGAAGAGAGAACCCAAGGTTCAAATCAGGAAGGCTGTGCAAGACGTGGATTTATATCCACCAACTGAGTATGTATGGTGCTGCAAGCACCGGGGCCTCAGAGAAGTATGGTTCTAGGCCTATCTGTTCTAAACCCAGGTCTCCTCAAGGTCGCTAGGTCCCTAAAGCTCCTTCATAAAATTCTCCAACATCTTCATGTTATGAGAAGCCAAGAAGGATCCTCCCCACTTTATGGACTTCGAGGCAGATGACCTTGCAAAGGTGCAGTGACCCAAGTTCAGCCTTTGTTTAAGTAGAAGCCACTACCTGAGAGGTGGTGGCACCCACCTGGCTCCAGCCCTGCCCCCAAAATCCATGCCCCACAAGAGGGCGAGCATCCTGCATTTTTCATGGCACCAGATGCCTTTTTGAACTTGGTTTTTCTTGCAAAGTAGTTCTTAACAGCACTGGAGAAGGAAATGGCAACACACTCCAGTATTCTTGCCTGGAGAATCCCAAGGACAGGGGAGCCTGGTGGGCTACCATCTATGGGGTCGCACAGAGTCGGACACGACTGAAGCAACTTAGCAGCAGCAGCAGCAGCAGCAGTTCTTAACAGGAAAAGTTTTAATCTCCATATGTATCATTGATTATCCACTGGGTGCCAAACCTTTGTTAGATACTGTGTAGACCAAGGAAGAGAAGTTCTATTAGCTGATATGATGAACACTCTGCACCTGAGGTTAAGGGAAAAAAAAGACTTGATCCTAGTTATTTCCTGGAAGGACCCCCTTGTCTGCAGGAGGAAGTCTTGACCAGGAACTACAGCTGAATGGATTTAACAGAATAAATGCTCTGATAGCTCTGTGTTACCTCCATGGGCGGCCAAAGCAAAGGCACCCACGTCCCCTTGGGGAAGTAGGTGCAGGCCTGGACTGCTTCCTGGAAGAGGAAACACTTTAGCTCAGTAGAAGTTAAGCTCAGAGTTTCTCAGTTTTAGCAGCATGGACATTTTTGGCTGGATGAATCTTTGTGGTGGGGGGTTGTCCTGGGCATTGCAGCATGTTTAGCAGCATCCTTGGCCTCTGCTGCTGCTGCTAAGTCACTTCAGTCGCGTCTGACTCTGTGCGACCCCATAGACGGCAGCCCACCAGGCTCCGCCGTCCCTGGGATTCTCCAGGCAAGAACACTGGAGTGGGTTGCCATTTCCTTCTCCAATGCATGAAAGTGAAAAGTGAAAGTGACGTCGCTCAGTCGTGTCTGACTCTTTGCGACCCCATGGACTGTAGCCTACCAGGCTCCTCTGTCCGTGGGATTTTCCAGGCAAGAGTACTGGAGTGGGCTGCCATTGCCTTCTCCATCCTTGGCCTCTGCTCAGGTGTAAAAACCAGAAATGTCTCTAGATATTGCTCCTGTCTCATTGAGAGCCACGGATGGAGCTCCATGAAGGCAGGTGGGGGTGTATCTAGAAAACATAACTCAGCTTTATCTGTAGGGAGTCCTTGCGTGCCCTGCTGTGAGGCTCAACTGGCAGAGGCAGTAGCTAGCAGTGATGTCCCCACTCAGCTCAGCTTCTAATTAGGCAGACATTTTGGGGCAGCCACTGGTCGGATCCTGCCCCAGGTGGCTTTCCTACAGAACAGCGAGCCCTCATGGTTTCCGGCCAGTCCTACATGGATCCATGATGTCAGCATCTGATTTCAGTGTGGTGTGGGCTTCCTCTTACAGTGTAGACAGTGTGTGAACAAAGGGAGTTTGAAAACAGAAGAATCCTGGTTCTGGTTCCAAGTGAGGGTCTGTTCGAAATTCTGAGATTCATAGAAGCTTGGGAGCCAGAAGTCGGCCGTGGAGGCCATCTGATCCATTATGTGGGTGGTCGGTAGAAGGAAGGAAGGAAGGGGCTCAGATAAGTCTTTTCCCCAAAGACCCTCCACACCCCAGCAGTGAATTTATATGGGCTCCAGACACTGGAAAGGGACTTCTACTTCCCTGGGTAATAGTCCAGGCAAAATAAACTACGACAGGGACAATGACACACCCTGTCTCATGCATTCCTTCTGGATGCGCGCAACAGGTGCATGAGCAACAGCAGGACAAAAGACTTGCAGCCATTAAGAATTATTGGCCAACACTTTGTTGTTACACAGTCAAGAGTAGTGAGTTCTTAAAAGAAGGCATCACACGGAGACAGTACGTGTCATTGAGCTATTGTGTGCTTAGTTGCTCAGTCGCGTCCAACTGCTTGCAATCCAATGGACTGTAGCCCACCAGGCTCCTCCACCCATGGGATTCTCCAGGCAACAATACTGGAGTGGGTTGTTATTTCCTTCTCCGAGGGATCTTCCCGACCCAAGGATCGAACCCGAGTCTCCTGCATTGCAGGCAGATTCTTGACTGTCTGAGCCACCAGGGAAGCCCATTCCATCCTGAGCTATCAGCAGACCTTCTCCTGAGCTCGCAACAACTCTAGAGAAGACGTGACCTGCCAGAGGCCACACAAGGAGCAGGTGACCCGCATGTCTGACCCCAGCTCCCCTGCTCCTAACCCCTGTGCTGGCCAAGGCGCTTCCTGCCCACTCCCCAGAGATAATTTAAGGGCTGGTGAAACTGATGACGTGTGAAGTCATTTTTGAAATAAAACCACGATCCTTAGATAAAAGAGAGTGACCTGGAGGGCTTATTAAAGCAGATTGCTGGGCTCCTCCACCCCACCAGAAGTTCACCCTGGGTGATGCTGCCAATCCAGCCTACCTGATGTGTTATGTGGCATCTGCATCTGAAGATACAGGAGATGCATGTTTGGATAAATATCTTAGAAGTCCCACACATACAGTTTACCCCGATCCTGGTTGCTCACGGCTGGCTGAATCAGCGCCCCCGACTCCTATTCTTAGCCTGTGCCTTCATGTGCGTTATTCATGGTTATTGGGTTGGATAACTGTGGTCGAGCACCTTCTATTCTTATCATAATTAAAGGGTTTTAGGGGAAAATCAGCATAATTGCTACATGCCCTCACATAGCCTTGTAGGGTTGGGACGGAAAATGATGGGAGTTAGAATAAAGTACCACAGGCCTGCCCATGGTGATGAAGGCCACAGATTTTCCTGTTCAGGGTTCTCACAGCCCAGGCAGAGGTGGAAGAGGACAGTTGATCTTTCCTCCAGCTCCATCTGATGCTCACGAGTTTGCCAAGGGAATGGTCCTGGGTCCCTGGTACGGCAGGGCTCCACACTTCAGCTTTAAGTGCAGTGCACAGAGATGACCCAGAGGTGCCCAGGGCTGAGGCTAGATCAAGGTCGTTGACCATCATGTGCCACTAGATACCCCCCCTGCTTCCCTGATGGTTGTCAGGGTGCTGAACCCTGAGGCAGGACAGTCTGAGCCTGTGGACTCTGAACATGATGGGTTTATTCAAACCCAGTATGGAACTCGTGAGACTATTACCCCATAAGACTTGGTTTCCTCATCTCTGTTGGCCACTATAACAACTCCTGCCTCAGCATTAATGTGAAGATTAAATAAAGGATAATCACATGTGGAAACACTCAAGATTAGCTGTAGCTGTGCTTACCCCAGAGAACTATTGACATTTATGTATACCTTGTACACCTAATGGTGTCTTCTATACCCTCCAAGTCAATGCATCCTGTCCCCCAGAGGCTGGCCCCACAGCTGACCACATCCAAGCTCTTAACAGTTACCCTAAGGATTCCTTCCTAAAGCCCACAGCTTCTTGAGATGTGGCACAGAGCGTCTCAACTAATGAGCACACAAATCACGTGGGTTTCTTATTAAAACGCCTTCACTCTTCAAGGTGTGGGCCCTCAACCAGGAGCCTTGACATCACCTGGGAACTTGTGAAGATGGCAGGATCACAGGACCCATGTCAGACCTGTTGAATCAGAACCTGCCTTTTAACTAATGCCGCAATTTGCACATTCACTAGAGCTTGAGAAGTCCCAGCTCAACAGGAAAATCCTGTTAGTAACTGGGCTTTACTCGGGATGTTTTAGAAGGAAATCACTCCTTGGCTCATTGTATGGCTAATCCTCTTTCTTCCACGGCCATTTACATCTAATAATACTACTTCTCAGCACTTACTGTCAGATTACATATATACACATGTATTCGTGACTTTAATCCTTGGAGCAACTCCATAAGGTGGATACTGCAAACTACAGATGAGCCAGCTAGGAACTGGTAACTAGGTGACCTGAGGCAGGCAGTGTTAACTCTCCTAACCACTGGGCCAGGATCTGACCCCAGACCCTTCTTACGGTCAGGGCTTCACCATCCAGAACTCACCAAGTGGAGGACCTCCACGTCTGCACAAATTGGAAGGAGATACAGTCCGAGTGGCAGATGACGCAGTATGACAGTCACACAGTACTGTAACTGCAAACCAGCAACAAAGCAACTGCTTTGTGGAAATTTGATAATGAAAACTTATAGTAAACTGCAAGACACCAGAAAGTCTTCCCCTGACCTCTAGGTCTTGCCCCTTTGGTGTGGACAATCCTTGGACCCCCAGGTGCTGAGAAGTGGGGTGGTGGTAGATTTCTTCCTGGATGTGAGTCTTCTGCAGGAAGGGGGGATATGTGGATGGCATGTCAGAATCAGAAGGTGCCTGGAGAGGCCAGGAGATCCTGGTGAGGAGGGTATGTGAGCCTCCATAACCCTGGAACTAACAGAAGTGTATCTATACACTTACCCAGCTTTTTAGTTTTCAGAGCATTTTGTATTATCTAATTCCATCCTCCTAACCTTACGAGTAAGCCATGTTTGAAATACTGATTTCTGTTTTAAAGGAGAGAAAATCGGGACTCCCACCTTTTCCCCTCAATGGCATTCCCAGTGCCACTTATAAATTAGCATCCAAAAACATTTTTGCAAGCAAAGTCTGGAAACATCACTGATTCCCTTGTTAGAGGTATCAACCAGATTTGGGAGGCCAAATGACTTATCCCACCCACCTAATCTCTCCAGATTCAGAGCAGTTAGGTACTTTTTAAATCAACCACATGTGAGTCAGACAACACCTTAGGAACAGTTTGTGTGAAGGTCTCTGACCAAACCACAATCCTTGCCATCTCCAGGGTAACAGTCTTGCAACCCCAGGAGGTCTTTCCTTCTGCTCCCAGCTAAAGGGGTCTGTACAGACCCGTTTCCAACAGGGAGACAAGCCATGACTCACCCCTTGTGGGAATAGTTGACATTCTTAAGATGTACTGCACAGTCCTTGATCATGTGCCCCATTGATGAGCATTTGAAAGTAGAAGTATTGAGTCTGAGACTCAGAGCTTAAGTGACCTACTTTGTGGGTGCAGAGACGGAAAGCTGGAGCTCCAAACTGAACACAGTTGTTCCGAATGCATGTGTCTGTACCAGGATTCCTCAAAGGACAGTCCACAGACTCATCACCAATAAAGAATGACTTCAGTACTTACTATACATTGATTCCGTGGTACAGACAATAAGATACTTGATGAGAACCTCTGGAGTGGGGCTGTAACTTAGAGTGAGGCTGTCTGCTGGCCACTCAAAAGCCATTAGAGAGGCCAGATTGGTGGAAAGGAAAGTTTATTTTGGATGCCAGCAACTGGAGGAGAGGGGAGACATCTATCCAAAGGCTGACCACCACCACCCCCCCGGCCCCACGCACCGACAATCAGGGGGCAAGAGCTCTTACAGGCTGAGGGAAGGGGGTACAGGCAGTAACAGCACGGTCAGCTCTGACAGTCATCTTGAGATTGGTCATCAGTTGTTTGACCAGCATCATCTTGGTTGTTTTATGTACAGTCTTCAGTTCCAGGGTCAGTTTGTTCCCATTTCCTTGAGGGCAGTTCTTGAATTGTTTCAGCTTACATCATGGCTACTGTCTGGTCATGATGTATGTATTCAACTTCCCCACCTGGTGGGAGTTTCTGCATCTACATGACAGCTTATAGGTTATGGCTCAGAATATTATCTATAGCCCTTGAGAAGGAATCAGAAGTTGCTGACTTTGCTTAGTGACTATTATTATTTGGTCTCCTCTGATTGTTTTTGTTTCTGTATTTTCTCACTTCTGATTATTCTTTAAACTTGGAATAGATTTAAAATTTTTCCACAGACAAAAGGCAGGCAGAGGACATAGAGGGCAGGGGCAAGGACCAAGGGTCATGCTCCATTTCTGGGCCTGCAATCTGCTTTTTAGAAGCTCACCGGCATCTTGCTGCTCTCTCAGCTTTGAAAGACAGCCATCAGTACAGTTAGCACTTCTAGTCAGTATAGCCATCACATCACGTTTTTCTCAAATGTCTTTCCTCGCAATGTCCTCCCCCTGCAATTTCAGGAAAATTGTTGTCCTTTATTCTACTTGATGACTTCCTAGTACTTGTTGTGACATTGATAGGTGGCTGCTCAGATGATTTGTCACCCTAGTCTCATCTGAGACATCAGTAATCCCAATGAACAGATGTGACAAAGACTTAGGGAGATTAAGGAACTTCGCCAGGCATTACAGTTATTAAGAGATGGGTGAGCCTGAATTCAAATGCAGGAGGACCTGATGTCAAAGTCCAGTGTTTGAGTTTAACTATCCCAGTGATGATATAGAACAGTATTTAACACATGGTGTGTGCTTGATATTTGTTGAATGACTGAGTGAGTCACTGCATCCTTGGTGAACTCACTTGTTCTGAGCTCCTTCATGCCGTGTTAGAACTCAGGGAGGGTCACACCTGCAGTGTGGGTACAAATGACAGTGAGTACAAAATGACAGGCAGTGAGAAGGGTACCACAGGGCAATTGCGCTGGTAATTCCCCTTCAACTCCTGACCAGGGGCTGCCTCTGGCTGCTTCAGAAGGTGTTTAAAAGCTGAGCTGAATTGCACTCGAGAGAGAAAAGCTTGAAACCTCAGGAGAAACAGACAGCATCTCCTGGAGACATCAGACATCCCTGGGCAAACAGCCTCCTTCTAAAACACCCCCAGGGGAAGCAGGGGGGTGAGGAACCCCCCTTCCCCCAGGCTCACCAGAGCTGGTGGTGTCCACACCTCTCCACCAGGGTTGGCACCTTCCCTGCAGGAGCTGTGAGCCAGGGCTACATCCACTGCTCATCAGAGCACCTCCCTGTGGGTCTTGCATCGAGGGTCAGGAGGGATGGGGGCTCCTGTTCTCTTGGGCTTAAGATCTTGGGCTGCAGGCTCCAAGCGGAGCTGCCCATGGCTCTGTTTTGGAGAATACAGTCAGGGACACAGGGTAGGGATCAGTATGAGGAAGTGTGGTGAGGGCCCCAGGAGATTGAGACCTTGCAGAGGCTTCTGGAAACTTGTCCGGGAACGTGGGTGATGGTGTTCCCAGGGTCCAGGTTGGGGCACAATGAGCTCTGCAGCCGATTTTCCATTAGATGTGGACAAAGTTCTCGACTTGATCATTGAGGAAACCGAGACAGCTTGTCTGCTAGCCAACAAGACACACACCAGAAGCTCCCCAGAACCCCTGGACCCTGAGCTTCCTGGTTACTGGCTCACAGACGCAGCCTGGAGGTCCCTGTCACTGCCACCCCCTCATGAAGCCAGAGCTAGGCTCTCTAGTGGGGTGGGCAGCTTGGACCTGAGTGTGCTGGTGAGGCCTGTTCTCCATCAGGTTAACATTTCACGTGAGGCACAGTTAGATCAGTTAACTGGAAGTCAGATATTCCTAGAACAGACCCATGTTAGCCTTCTGGTCAGTCTCAGACAGCGAGAATTCTTCTAACCCCACAGTGGAAATGGGTCATCGCATTAGTCCCTGAAGCTGCCATTAAAAAATATCACAAACTGGGTGACTCAGAAACAAAACTGAACCATGGTTCTGGATGACAGAAGTTGGAGGTCAAGGTGAGAGCAGACTTGGTTCCCTCTGGGGGCTCTGAAGAAGGGTCTGTTTCACACCCCTTTTGTTGCTGCTGGTGGTAGCTTGGCTTTTGCATGATTCCCTTCAATCTCTGCGGCCATCTCACGTGGGTTTCTTCCCAATGTATCTCGATCTGTGTTCAAGTTCCTTTCTGATAAGGACAAAGGTCATTGAATCCCAGTTCATTGAATCCAATAGGCCTTCATTCTTAAGGTGATTGCATCTGAAGAGATCCTATTTCCAAGCAGTGTCACATTCAAGAGTACTAGGGATTAGGACTTGAACCTGTGTTTTGAGGGCCTTAAGTGTGATTTTGGACCAAACTAAAATTTGGTCCCTAAGGATTCAGGCTGGAGTGTACTAAGTTCTTTTACCAGGCTTATGCAGCATGGATAACTGTTTAGAACATCTTCGGCTATGTATCATGGATACCACCTATTTCTAAAAAGGTCTATTTACCATATCCAACATGTTAATTAGAGAAACACTTGGTATTGATCAAAGGTAAAGCCTACCACTACTCATACCTGGAGGGATTTTCTGATTGAAATTCTATTCGACCATCTGAGATGTGATTTTCTTAAAACAGTAATTTCCCCTCAAGACATGGTGTAAATTCACCAGCACACACATTGGTAACTGTTTATGATAAAGTGTAAGTGAACTAAAGATGCTGTAACATCAAGCAACAGTCATATCTACTTCACTTGGTTGCCAAGGTAAAAATAAGACAATACATTCAATTATCTCTGGTTAACAAACAACCCAAGGAAGAGATATGAAGCCACGAGCTTAATAAACACAGTTAATACATCATAGAGGGGGAGTGAAAATACAGTCTCTGCTCCTCAGTTTCTCACTGAGCTTACACTCCCTTCTTATTCCTTACTCTCTTGACAGCTGAGCGACCTTGGATGGGTCACTTGCCCTCTCCCAGTGGTAGTATCCCCCACTGTTTAAAGATTGAGAAACTGCTTTGTCTGCCAGGATGCTTGTGGGTCAATGGAAGGAAGAGCACTCTGTGGATTCTAAGCTGGTAGATATGCCAGGAGGTTTGTGATGGGGTGTTTCCTGCTTCCAGAATGGTCTAATGTCTTAGTTCTTTTATCAAGCACTAAAACAGGTATGGAAGGTCAGGCATCTAGGTCTAAAAATAGTTTCTCTCTGTCACTCAAGGAAATGCAATGGAAGTTACTCTTTGAAACAATCTTCCAGCCGAGTCTGATCACAAGGAGGTTGGCAGGACTTTTTCTTAGAACCAGGTTTTATGGGTCTTCCTGTGTAGCCAACCCCCCGCCCACAATCTTTTCTAGGAAGGACAGTCATTGAGACAACTAGATGTCTCTCCAGGGAGTAAAAATCTCCTCTGATCCCCTTAACTCAGCCATCCTGCAAAACGTATTTCTAAATTTAATTAGAAGAGTTTTTACCATTTTAAAGTAATATAGCTACATATTAAATACCTGAGAGCCAGAGAATAGCCTGTAACATCTCCCCCCGACCCAATCACAATGATTACTTGTATTGGTTTCAGCACATTCTCACATATTTCAATATTTACATAGAAGAAATCATTCTGCTTTTTATCCTGTTTTTTCCCTGCTTACATTATGGTGTAAGCTTTTTCCCCTTGTTATTTTAGAGTTTTAACTCATTTAAAAGAGCTGAGTGTATATACTGAAATTTATATATCCATTTCCCTATTATTGATTATTCAAGGCTCTTTCTAGTTTTTTCCCCATTAAAAATGCCTTAGGGAATATATTTATACATAGATGTTGCTTTTATGTCTCAGACAAGAAATTACATCCTTAGGCTCAGTTCCCAGAAGTGAGTTATTGGGTCAAAGAATATAAGTATTTCTTTGCTTCTGGAAGTATTTGCCAAACTGCTTTCCAAAATAGTCATTTACAATAAAAGAGGGACAGGGAGAGAGAGAGAGTTCTATCCCAACTCCAGTGATTTTTGTTTTATTTTCTCCTTCAGTCGCAGATATTTTAACAAGCAAAGCGTTTTTCTTCACATTTGGCTTTCTTTGCATGTGAGATTGGCCGTTGTGTATCCATTTGCTTCCTATGATTTCTGTAAATCCTATGACCTTCTTTATATGTGGTATTAGGCATCACTGGAGATCTTTGCCACCCCATGGACTGTAGCCCACCAGGCTCCTCTGTCCATCGGATTCCCCAGGCCAGAATACTGGAGTGGGTCATCACGCCCTCCTCCAGGTTATCTTCCCAACCCAGGGATCAAACCCACGTCTCTTAAGTCTCCTGAATTGGCAGGCAGGTTCTTTACCACTGAGCCACCTGGGAAGCCCACAGAGGTTCAGGCACAAGGCAGTCTGGGCTGATTGCACAGACTTGGGGTCCAAGTGACTGGCAAAGGATTTGAGCCTTGTGGTCAGTAGTGAGCAGGGTTTAGGGAACTGGTGGGTAACAGAAGCAAGGGGAAAGCTGAGATCCAGGGTCTATAGCGTGTGATGCTCTGTTGTAATTCACACCCTCAGTGGCAGAGAAAGCCTGGGAATGAGGAGTTAGATGGTGGCCACTGTCCAAAGGTGCAGGCTCATTCCGTAGCCTGGTGTGTGTCCCTGGAGCTGAATCATTCAGCCTGGATGAGTCTGCTGTGCACCTGGCCCAGCATCAGTATCCAGTCCCAAGCAGCCCACGTGAAGTGCAAGCCCTGTCTTCAGGGCCCAACAACTTATTGGGAACAACTGACAACCTTCAAAGGGAAATCCACAAATGGGCATAGGGGCCATCCAGTCCCCAGAGCTCAGCACAGTGCTCACCGCAATGGCACACCCTTGCTAAGTATGCATCATGTTAATTAGCAGGTAACAGTAGAATAGAAACAGTGACAGACTTTTCTTGGGCTCCAAAGTCACCGCAGATGCTGACTGCCACCATGAAATTAAAAGACACCTGATCCTTACAAGAAAAGCTGTGACAAACCTAGACAGTGTTTTGCAAAGCAGAGACACTTTGCTGACAAAAATCTGAATAGTCAAAGCTATGATTTTTCCTGTAGTCATGCACGGATATGAGTTGGATCATAAAGAAGGCTGAGCACTGAAAAATTGATGCTTTTGAATTGTGGTGCTGGACAAGACTCTTGAGAGTCCCTTGGACAGCAAGGAGATCAAACCAGTCAGTCCTAAAGGAAGTCAGTCCTGAACATTCATTGAAAGGAGTGATGCTGAAGCTCGAATACTTTGGCCACCTGATGCGAAGAGCTGACTTGTTGGAAAAGACCTTGGCGCCGAGAAAGATTGAGGGCAGGAGGAAAAGGGGACAACAGAGGAAGATATGGTTAGATGGCATCACCAACTCAATGGACATGAGTTTGAGCAAACTCCAGGAGATAGTGAAGGACAAGGAAGCCTAGAATGCTGCAGTCCATGGGGACACAAAGAGCTGACATGACTTAGTAACCGAACAATGACAACAGTTGAATGGTTAGCGTGTCTGATGTTTAATGTCCTGGAACCAGACCCATACATCAAGGAGAAGGAAACAGAATTGTCAAGATTAGAGCTGAGGCCTGTGACACCATTTGAATTTTAGCAGCTCAAGAAAATCCTAAAGTAGATGATAGCTGAAGACTGTTCTTTCCTTCCTATACATGGTAGAAAGTTCCAGTAAAACGCTAAAAGCATTGGCTTTCAAGTCAGAACCTAGACTCCTACCTTGACTTGGCCACTTACTAGATCATAGGTTGTTCAAACATACTTAATGTCTAGTCTCCCACCTCAAAATTAGGGAAGATAACATATCTCTGAGAGGTTCTGAGGATTAACCAAATGAAAACAGTTGGCACCTGGTGGATGCTTCCTAAATGTTCAAGAAGCAGTCGAGTTTGAAGGGGCTGTAATCATGATCCATCCGACTGGTGGGGACCCCATCGTCTTTACCACATTGGTTCTAACTGCCTTATATCATCTCATCAGAAGAGCCATCACATCCAAATAACAATCCTGAGTCTTGGCAGGATTTCAGATGAGACTTAATTCAGTTAAGTGTGAATTATACAAGCTTTTCCTGGATGAGGGGCTGGTGCTGAAGAGACAGGTTCACTTATCCATTTATTAAATACTTGCCAGAACCTACCATCGTAAACCATGGGGAGAATCTAGCGAGATTCCTATCTCTTTAGCAACAGAATTCACATCTCAAGAACCAAGAGATTGACAGCCTAAAGGGCTCTCAAATGCTGAGTTGTGAAACTGGCTACCTATTCAAGGAAAAATTGCTTTTATAAATTGGCTTGTTTTACAATTTCAACTGAGACTACCAAAGCTTTTCTCATGAGGCCTTGCCATTATCTGGAGCATGTTGGTCCTGGACACAGATTTTACAGTGGCATTTGGAGAGCAAATCCAATCAAGGGGATCTTAGGTAACAAACACTTAAAAAAAAAAACGAACCCTTTGGGTTCATCCTTAGACCACCTGGAAAGAACACAGATTTCTTGTTTTGTGGGATTGTAATCAGGTCTGTGTGGGCTTGCTGATTGAGTCATCTGAATCATTATTGTAGCCCCAGGGAATTTCATGGAACTTGGAGCAGAGTTTGTCGCCTGAGCTACGCCTGTGGAATGACAATCTCATAGTCATAATGGAATCAGCCAAAGCAATCCATTTATTTGTTCATCTTCTTGAGTGTTCATTGAGCCTTTCCTGTCTGCCAAGCCCTCTGGAGAATATAAAATTGAATCAGATGAGGGCTGTGCTCACAGTCCAGTAGAGAAGACATGCCAAGTGCAGAGTGGAGAGAACTGAGACTTGGGGGAAGAACTGATAAAGTTACTTGGTTTTAAGACAGATTATTTCTGGATGAGATGAGAGGTGGAATAGGAGGTCTGGACTATCTTCATGATAGCAGTTGAACTGAGTTATATAAACAGCAGCAGAAACCAACACAACATTGTAAAACTATATTCCAATAAAACTTGAATTATACTTTACCTATCTGATAGGTAAAAATATATATAACACACATACCATGTGTTTTATCCACTATGTATCTGGCAATTTTCCTATGATAGCTTGTAAATTCTGACCCTCCAAAAAAACTCAAGTTGCTGCATACATGACTGCCATTTTATGTGTAAAAATAGCTCAGATGTTAGCAGTGTTCAAGATCACTGTGGAGTACATATGTAACAGGATAGAGTTTGAAACAAGGTTAATCTGTCCAACTCAAACTCTTCTCCTGGCACTGTGCTGCCCACATATATTGGTTGGCCGACATTTAAATGGAGCTCAGACATGGCCAGATAGGGAGGCAGGATGTGTTTGACTGATGGAGAGCACCACATTAATGGTGGTGGAGTGAGCAAGGGTGGAAGGTGTATGCTTTCTCTTGCAGGCAGTGGGGAGCCACAGACGTTTGTGGAAGAGAAATAGCTGGAACAGAACACAAAGAGAGATGAAGGTAAAGAGATGTAGCCTCAATGATTGAAGCTGGATGGGGAGACCTCAAAGAGAGGAGAGGACCAGGCGTGCCTTCCTGTGCCATAAAGCCTGGGTTAGCACGAGGACAAGCAGCCAATTCCTGGTGAGGGGTTCGGAACATGCCACCCCAACGTGTCCCACCCCAGCATATTATTTTGAGCTGAAAGTACTTGAGAAACAGATGTAGGAAGGACTGCTGGCCTATCTACTTCTGCCCTTCAAGCAGGTCATAAAATTTTCCTGACAAAAGGTCACACTACAGCAGGTGGAGAAGGACATTCTTATCACTGGAGACAGTGACAACACCAAATTGAACCCATAGGAGCCAACCTACTCAGACAACCCTTATCTCCCATTCCTTCCCCATCTATTTCCCACTTATTGGCCTATAATTTACTGTCCTTAGACCAAGCCCCTTTGTCTGCTCACATCCTCACAATCATTGTAGATAAAAAGATGTGAAAACGTTTTAGGACCAGCAACTTCTTCAGGTCTTCATTTTCCTTCTGAAGACTCCCATATATGTATTAAAGATATTAAATCTGTATGTTTTTCTCCCATTACTCTGTCTTAGGTTCTAAGAATTAAGCTGACAAGAGGGTAGAGGAAGCTTTTCTTCCCTGACACTGGGGAAGCTGGAAGGCCCATCTTCATTGCTAACCTGCTGGTGATGGTCAGTTTCCCATGAGCTTCATCAACACAAGCTTGTACGTGGTGAGGTAGACGAAGACAGAGACACAGACCCCTGAACCCATGATACTCACAGACAGGCAGGACCCTTGCTCATACACACACCGGATGCTCACGTAACAGATCATAGGATGTTTTCCAAATTCAGAAACATGGAAGAAGTGCAGAGATGTGCAGCTTGCATGCAGGCACCCACGTTCACTGCTCCACGTAGCATATGAGCTCCCTCTACTGATGGAGTTGAAGACTCAGCTGGTGGACGGCACCAGGACTGTCACTCCCTGGCCTCCAGTCTGAGGCTCAGAAGGGCTAAGAAGCGGGTTCAAGTCCACACGGCCAGGAAGAGGCAGAGCCAGGACCAATCGTCCTGATTTCGTCAGTTTCCTGTTTCTGTAAGATAAGGCCTAGTCTTCACGAGATTGTTGTAGGAATTAAATAATGCATGCACACTGTTCATTTAGGAGCTGGCACCTCGCAGGTGCTCAAGGCACAGGAGTTCATTTTAACTTAGTGCACAGACACACAGAGATTCCTATCAATCCCAGGATGTTAGAACCAGTGACACCGTAGCGATCTTCCTCTTACTTTGCAAAGAGGAAGTGGAGGTGCCTAGATGGTGCGGCCAGGGACTGACCAAAGTGGAGTGGAGCGCTCAGGTTTCCCAACACAGGCCAAGAGATTGGCCTTTGAGCTAGTGGAGGAAAGACTTGGCCAATTGATGTAAGCCACCCTCTGTCTTTGGCCTCCCCGTTGCTGACACAAACAGCATGTGAACCAAGTGACCACGGAGACAGGCACTGGCCAAACAGCATGGGCTCTCACTTACCAAGGTTGATTTAATGACTTTGAATCTCTGGCAAGGACCAAAGTCAAGTGCAGGGGTTAATAGCTGCCTGTTGCTCTGACTAGGCCATGAGAAAGTCACCACGGGAAAAGAATAGAAGCAAAATATAGCAATACAGCATAACCCAAATAAAAGTGCATTGGGTTGATCAGTTGGGTTGTCATGCCCTGCTAAGCTAAGGAAAAACATAGTGTGGGCCTTGGAATGCCGGACCAGCGCAAGTTCAGAACGCTGCTTCTGCACACACTAAGATGTTTTCCCAAGGCATATGCGGGTCTGTGACCTCCAGCCAGGTGATAGCCCTTGTACAAGAAAATAACAAAGATAGTTTAATCGATAAAATGGGAGACGTGACTGGAGGCACAGGAGGCTGACTTCATCATAGCACAGCAGATACTTTGTGCTTGTCAAGACACTAAATAAAAGTGATGTGGCTCCAAGGAACAGGGCTCTTGACCCAAGAGGTCTTGAGTCCCCTGGTCCCATCTTTAAAACTTTAATTCTGTCTCTAGCTGCTTTTTCCCAAGCTGTGCGTCAACCACTTTCGATCCCTACCTGCTGTGCTGGCTGCAGCAGTCAAGGCCCTGGCCTGGCACCGTCATTCTAGGGGACCAACTTGGAGGTAAGCAGACTCCTGGGATCCCTCTACCACTGAAGGAGGAGGGACTTCTGATAGGAGCAGACATTCGGGGCATGGGCTTGCCTTTCCTCTGGATTTTAGCCAGCATCCTCACCGAGTCCTTACTGACTGAATGTTTGATCTGCTGGCCTAGGGTCCTACTTAATATATCATGAAATCAAGATACCCATTTTACAAAGGGGAGGACCAGTGGGCATAAGAAATGCAAGTCACGTGACAGACTGTGACACCCAAGTGCCGCCTGCCTTCATAAAGTGTGAAGCAGCCAGCTGCAGGCACAGCTGTAGCCCCAGCTGAGAGGTAACAATTTGAGAATTTGGGGCCAGTCCCTAGGATGCAGTAGATGTACTGAATCAGAGATATTAAGTCTGTGTCCCCAGGAGGAACAATATATAAGTCTGGGAATAAAGGGTGTAAGCCAGTGGGGTCACACTTAACATCTACCCAAATGACTCACAATGGCAACCTTGTGTTTACTGAGCCCATAACTCGGGGCTTTGCAGGATTAGGTGTCCTGGTCCCCCGGGGGGTATCATTTCGCCAGGGGGCAGAGGTTGAACTCTAAGCTCTAGCTTCCTTTAGGAACTTTAGGCTACTTGTGATCAGAGACCAGCAGACAAGAGCTGTCAGCACGTGAGTAGGAGTCATTAGTCCTGATCAGGAGATGGGGCCACTGTGACATAAGAAGGGCAGGAATGAATATGGTTGGACCCAAATTATCCATCCGGATACTTCTTGGAGCTCCTCTGCCCAACTGCGATGGTAAATGGGTACATACAGCAAACTAGTTCAAGTCCTCAGGGATAGGAGTCTGGATCCAGCAGAGGTACTAGGTGAGGGTGATATTGTCTAGGATGGAGAAAGGAAGCGGTGCCACAGGTATCCGTTACAGGTTTGAGATCAGGCGCCACGGTGGGAAGGGATATTTCATTCCACCCTTTAAGCTCCTTACATGTAGACAGGCCCATGGGAATCCTGGAATAGCTGCTCCCTGAGTCTGTATGAAGACTACAATGGCCCTCCCTTCCCTGTATGCAAATTTAACCTTCACCAGCTCTCAGCTGCCTATGGATCAGGCAGTGGCTTGAGGGTTTGTAATCCTCTCAGTTGAAGGTGAGGTTGTCAATTCTCAGCACCCCTTGTAAGGTTTCCACACACTACACTGTTTGCTTCTGTTTCAAACTGTAACAGCCTCTAATATTCCTGGAATGTATACCACATAAGTGAGTGTCTGTCATAACTTACAGGTCACACTGTGGACTCCATAAGTGGTTTAATGTAGTTATAACTATGTTCTTACAAGTAACTTCTGAGATGCATGTAATTCTCCTCTGAGGTAGGGAAAAACAACTGAAATTGTTCAGCGAGTAGGTGAGACCTGCAATGGAAAACCAGCTCTGGCTCCATTGGGTTGTATCCCTCCTCCGGTTATTTTTTGCATATTGAGCAAATGGTTGACTGTTAGCTAATAAGTGTGATTATTTGACTGTGTTGATTTTACAGATCATAAATCTGACTCATGAGTTACTTCCTTTGATCCATACAACCTACCATGTTGGCAATACTCTTTAACCGTCACGTTACAAATGAGGAAATTGTGGCTGGTCCTCTCCTGTTCCTCCTTCATCTCCTGCCTGACCAGGGTTTGAAAAGTGATCAACCAGGATGTTAACTCTAAAACCCTGTTCATTTCTTAGTGAACTCAAGAAAATGTTAATGCCATTTATGTTTTAAGCACATTTCATTAAGAGATCAGTTAATTAGTTAGCTACCTGAAGTTCTGAACCTCAACTAAGATAGTTGCATGTAAAAATTGTCTGTACCCTATAAAGGACCATGCCAGTGGGTTGACAATAAGAACCCATATTTGTAAGCATTCTGGAATTTCTAGATAATCTTGATTTTCAAGGGAATAGGGGTAGTAAGATAATATTGTGCTCAGTACCATAGTGGAAATAGGTGGTGAGAGGCAGACCTGTGTGTGATAAAGAATGATTTTCACCCAGGCTCATGGCACTATAGGAGACTTTCTACACTGTAGATAGACGATAAGTTGGAAGATGGAAGGGAACTCGGCAGGAGGAATCCAGCTCAACTAAGACAGGTGAGACCAGAGGCACAGCCCTGCTACTCGGCGTGACACGGCAGAGCTCACGTGAAGGTCACTGCCTGACTCAGACTAGTCCCAGCACATCCTGAAAATAAAGGGAAATCTGCTTCTGACACTTTTGGAAGGAGACAGGGTATGCATTACAAAGAAATATTGCATGTACTTGCTGAAAAAACCTCAGCTCAAGAATGCAGACAGAATGGCATTACCCTCCTAAACTCCCTCCCTTGAAACTCATCTCCAGGGAAGCAATGCCTCTCTCTCCTAGGTTGCCTTTGCTGCTTTACGTTACTATTTTAAAGATAGCTCTTAAAACCTGAAGACTCACTGTATGTCTGCAAACTTGTATCCGGATTATGATGTATCCCACTCATTAACTGACAGGGGAAGGTGGTGGTGAATGCAAAGGTGGTGTCAGTTGAAGCTAGATGTCTTGTTACTGCAGTTGCCTGTACATGTGTGCATTTTGCACGTGTGTTTAAATACAATCTAACCTCCTTCCCTCATTTATTTCACACCCCTGCTATTCGGAGAAGGCAATGGCAACCCACTCCAGTACTCTTGCCTGGAAAATCCCATGGACAGAGGAGCCTGGTAGGCTGCAGGCCATGGGGTCGCTAAGAGTCAGAAACGACTGAGCGACTTCACTTTCCCTTTTCCCTTTCATGCATTGGAGAAGGAAATGGCAACCCACTCCAGTGTTCTTGCCTGGAGAATCCCAGGGACGGGGGAGCCTGGTGGGCAGCCATCTATGGGGTCGCACAAAGTCGGACACGACTGAAGCGATTTAGCAGCAGCAGCTATTTAGGAAGCAAATCAATGCATCATAAATAATGGGCAGAGAAGGGAGTGTTGGGTAAGTGAGGCTTATTTTCCTGGGAGAGTTATTAAAATTAGTATTAAAAATGCCCCTGTTAACTCCTGAGAGAAGGGAAAAATCTTCGGGGTCATGAAATAGAGGAAAACAAGTACCTTATAGCTCAGCCAAATTCCCCTCTATTTCTACAGGGTGAGAAGGCTGAAGCACAGGAGGTCCAGGTGATCTAGGCCAGGCTGCCCAGTGGATGGACAAGGACACAGGACTCAGGCTAATTCTTGTTGAATGAGGTGGGAGGCATGGATCCCCAAACTGGGCTGCCCACAACTCATGCAGTGTTGAGAGATTACCTCCAGATTTTCATAGTGTCCGGTTGTCTCTAGATAACAGGAATAAAAATACTGAAGAAAAAAAGATTCTGACCTCAGAACTTACTAGCAATGCGACTTTGAGTAAGTCTCTTGACTTCTCTACACCTCAATTTCCTTATCTCTTTAGAGATAAAGAGATCTTATGGTTCCTTTTCAGAATCAAGTGAGCTCAATATGTACTGGACTCATCTCTTTCCCATCACAGACAAAAAAAGCCCCTTCGGGGAAAGGTGAGATTGTTACACAATAGTTATAGCAAAACTGGCCAAGAGGGTGTGGGGACTTCCAACCTCCAGCACAGGTCAGTCACTGGCTACGGTCACTGCAGGGAGATGTAAACTGCCAGGCATTTCTAGCCACCTGTGCTCTAATCAGAGCAGCCCAGGGTTCACAGTGAGGATGTCCACCATCCTATGCAGTGATCAGCTTGGCTTTTGAAGGGGTCAGTCTAGGGCTATGGTGGGCCCAACAACTCCATCTCAAGGGCACCATTCACCTCTTTCATTCCACAGGAACCTCGGCTGGGGTGGGGTCCACTGGGCCTTTCCTGCCGTTATGGCTCCCTACCCCACTGGTCAAGGAACTAGTGAGCATTTGGTCAGTTGCTGGGTCCATCCTGATGGTGCCCTTGGAAACTGGGGATGGAATAGATGGGCCTGTGGACCATTCTGAGCTCTGCTGGTTTGAGCTGGGTCAGATCCATTTATCCCTTGACCTTCAGAAGTCCTTACCCTCTTGGGGGGCTTTGGAGACTCCTAGAAGGCAATGGCACCCCACTCCAGTACTCTTGCCTGGAAAATCCCATGGATGGAGGAGCCTGGTGGGCTGCAGTCCATGGGGTCGCTAACAGTCGGACACCACTGAGCGACTTCACTTTCACTTTTCACTTTCATGCATTGGAGAAGGAAATGGCAACCCACTCCAGTGTTCTTGCCTGGAGAATCCCAGGGACGGGGGAGCCTGGTGGGCTGCCGTCTATGGAGTCGCACAGAGTCGGACACGACTGAAGCAACTTAGCATCAGCAGCAGCAGCAGAAGCATGTCAGTTCACTCACATCCAAAGGCCCTAGAAGGAGGTCTTTCCCTACTGTCTAGTTATTTGAGAACACTATAGGATCTTTTGAGCAGAAACTGAAAAATAAAATCTGTGATCACCTATAGTGATTTAACGCCAGGTGTTATGTGTTGCTAGATCCATTCCAAAGGAACCTTTTTTTTCATTAAATATGTCCTCAGACAGAACTGACTCAGTTCTGAAAATTGAGGGATCAAGACTTTCTGCTAGCCTCTGCTCACTCTCCCTTTATCTAAATGCCTATGTGTGAATTTATATGTATTTTCACATATATACACATACAGGAAAGGCAGCCAGCAAAATAATTGTGTTATATTTATAGATATGAAATCCCTTTGTCAGCAGCCTATTCATCTTGCCCTTATGAACTACGTGGCCCATTAGATTCCTGTGGGTAAAGGCCCCTGGGTGTCGTTGTGGTCTTGCACCTAGTCAGTCATGTGATCCTTGATCTTGATGGTTGGTCACGGTCCCTCTATGGCCTGTGCTCCTCTGTAATCCTATCATCTCACTGACACCAGGGGGCCCAGCGTTTCCAAACATCACCCTCTTCTGAGACCTGACAGCATGACTCAATGTCAGCACCCTCCCCCAGCTCATTGAACTGAAACGTGTTCTCTAGAACACCCAGAGAATGCTGTCGGTTGATGGACTTTCTGGTCTCCTATCATAGATCCTCCCTAGTGTGTCTTCTTGCCTGAGCCTTCCTTCCTGGGGACAGAGTTCCAGCATCCTGTTGAGATCTTCTCCCATAGCATTCATAATCTTTCCTAGCATGTAGTAGAACTGTCTCAAGGATCCTTGCCAAGGCATTAAATCCCAAGCCAAGGGAGAATGCCCCATGTCACTCATTCATCTTTTTACCTTTTTCTTGTCGAGGATCCTGAAGATCTCAGGTATTCTCCTCCTGGTTCCTCATAGTAAGTACAGTTGGGTCATATCTTGAAGCTGCTTTGATAAATAACTTATTCCTTGAACACTGTTAGCATTACCCAATCTGGTCACAGTGAAACTGACCCAAGTTAGTTAACATGTACGACTCATGGCAAACTTCTGCTAACTAGAGCACAGTGTGTATGTACATTTGCTTTTGTCTTAAGAGTGGAGTCTGCAAGGCTAAAGTTTGGGATTTCATTAACCTCCTCCTTTTAGTGAAGTTCATTCTTTAATATACATTTTTTCATCACATTCTGAACTGAATTTGATCCTGGGGGGGTCTCCCAAACTCCTTTTTTCTAAACTCACAAACATTAAAGTTTAGTCTTTCATGCTTTTGTAAAATGTCCAAAAAGAAATTTAAAAGCACAGTATCTTATTTTCACCATTCCATATGATACAGAATTGCTATTATACCATATACCCAGAGCTTCATCTATTCTGCCTGTCTGGTTTTGGTATTGTCTGACCATTAATTCCAACCTTATATCATGAATTGTTACCTCTGCTTTTAATTTCTGGAATAGACTGGTGAATCAGTACTATTTCTTCCTTAAGTGTTTACTAGAATTCAGACCAATCTGGGCCTGGTACATTTATGTTTTAATTATTGGTTCTATTTGATATAGGGCTATCCAGATTATCAGTTTTTCCTTGCAAGTTTTGATAGTTTCTCTTTCAAAGAGCCTGGTCAACTTCATCTAAATTATCAAAGTGGTGGGCCTATGTCACAGTCATATTCTTATATTATTCCTTTAATGTCTATGAGTTCGGTAGTGATAAGAGCCCTGTTTCATCTGTCACTGATACTTTGTGTCTTTTCTCCATTAGCCTGGTGAGAAGTTCACTTTTATTGATCTTTACAAAGAACCTGTTTTCCTGATTTCAATCCATTCATTTTTTCTCTATTGTTTTAGGCTTAATTTGATCTTCCTCTACTTTTAAGGTATAAGTTCAGGTTACTGACTTTAGGCCCTTAATCTTTCCTAATACATTTATTTAGTCTATAAATTTTCCTCTAAGCACAGCTTTTGCTTCATCCTAGAAGTTGATATGTAGAATTTAGTTCAAAACTTTAATCTTGATACTTTCTTTGAAAAATGTGTTTACAAGTATGTTTAGTTTGCAAATGTTTGAAGCTTCTCCTAGTTTAATCGTATAGTGTGAGAACATTTTATGACTTGTTCTTTTAAATTCAAGGTGCATTCTAAACCCCGAATGTGATCGATTCTGGTGACGATATCATACAGGCTTGAGAAAGGTGTATTCTGTTGAAATATTCCATACATGTTGATTAGATCAAGTTGATTGACAGTGCTGTTCAGGCTGACTTTAAAGTTACTGGTTTCCTGCTTTATTTTTCCGTTCAGCTCCCTGTTTGAGGAATTCCTGCATTCTCATTAGGCAAATAAATTTAAAATTGTTATGACTCCTTGAAAAGTTAATACTATATCATTGTATAATGCCCCTTCTATTCCTTCTAAATTTTCCTTGTTCTAAAATCTGCTTTGTCTGAAATAGAGCTAGTTTTCTTTCTGGCCGTTTTAACATAGTCTTTCTTCATCCCATTACTTTTAACCATTCAGTGTCTTTAAGAAGTTTGTTTCTTGTAGACAAATCATGTAGACCTTTCCTTAAATCCACTGGAAATTTCTTTTAGTTGGTGTATTTACACCACTTAATTGAATTGATATATAAGGTAAGGAGCAGTGGCTGTGTTTTGCTGGAGCAGCCGTGAAGAGATACCCCACGTCCAAGGTAAGAGAAACCCAAGTAAGATGGTAGGTGTTGCGAGAGGGCATCAGAGGGCAGACACACTGAAATCATAATCACAGAAAACTAGCCAATCTGATCACATAGACCACAGCCTTGTCTAACTCAATGAAACTAAGCCATGCTGTGTGGGGCCACCCAAGATGGATGGGTCATGGTGGAGAGGTCTGACGGAATGTGGTCCACTGGAGAAGGAAATGGCAAACCACTTCAGTATTCTTGCCTTGAGAACCCCATGAACAGTATGAAAAGGCAAAATGATAGGATCATGAAAAAGGAACTCCTCACAGGTCAGTAGGTGCCCAATATGCTATTGGAGATCAGTGGAGAAATGACTCCAGAAAGAATGAAGGGATGGAGCCGAAGCAAAAACACCACCCAGTTGTGGATGGGACTTGGTGATAGAAGCAAGGTCTGATGCTGTAAAGAGCAATATTGCATAGGAACCTGGAATGTTAAGTCCATGAATCAAGGCAAATTGGAAGTGGTCAAACAGAAGATGGCAAGAGTGAAGGTTGACATTCTAGGAATCAGCACACTAAAATGGACTGGAATGGGTGAATTTAACTCAGATGACCATTCTATCTACTACTGTGGGCAGGAATCCCTTAGAAGAAATGGAGTAGCCTTCATAGTCAACAAAAGAGTCCGAAATGCAGTACTTGGATGCAATCTCAAAAACGACAGAATGATCTGTTCCTTTCCAAGGCAAACCATTCAATACCACAGTAATCCAAGCCTATGCCCCGACCAGTAACGCTGAAGAAGCTGAACTTGAATGGTTCTTTGAAGATCTACAAGGTCTTTTAGAACTAATACCCAAAAAAGATGTCCTTTTCATTATAGGGGACTGGAATGCAAAAGTAGGAAATCAAGAAACACCTAGAGTAACAGGCAAATTTGGCCTTGGAATACAAAATGAAGCAGGGCAAAGGCTAATAGAGTTTTGCCAAGAGAACACACTGGTCATAGCAAACACCCTCTTACTACAACACAAGAGAAGACTCTATACATGGACATCACCAGATGGTCATCACCAGATGGTCAACACCGAAATCAGATTGATTATGTTCTTTGCAGCCAAAGATGGAGAAGCTCTATACAGTCAGCAAAAACAAGACCGGGAGCTGACTGTGGCTTGGGTCATGAACTCCTTATTGCCAAATTCAGACTGAAATTGGTCTAGTGGTTTTCTGTACTTTCTTCATTCAGGTATGACCTAAATCAAGTCCCTTATGATTATACAGTGAAAGTGAGAAATAGATTTAAGGGACTAGATCTGATAGACAGAGTGCCTGATGAACTATGGACGGAGGTTCATGACATTGTACAGGAGACAGGGATCAAGACCATCCCCATGGAAAAGAAATGCAAAAAAGCAAAATGGCTCTCTGAAGAGACCTTACAAATAGCTGAGCAAAGAAAAGAAGCTAAAAGCAAAGGAGAAAAGGAAAGATATACCCATTTGAATGCAGAGTTCCAAAGAATAGCAAGGAGAGATAAGAAAGTCTTCCTCAGCAATCAGTGCAAAGAAATAGAGGAAAACAACAGATTGGGAAAGACTAGAGATCTCGTCAAGAAAATTAGAGATCCCAAAGGAATATTTCATCCAAAGATGGGCTCGATAAAGGACAGAAATGGTATGGACCTAACAGAAGCAGAAGATATTAAGAAGAGGTGGCAAGAATACACAGAAGAACTGTACAAAAAAGATCTTCATGACCCAGATAATCACGATGATGTGATTACTCACCTAGAGCCATACATCCTGGAATGTGAAGTCAAGTGGGCCTTAGAAAGCATCACTACAAACAAAGCTAGTGGAGGTGATGGAATTCCAGTTGAACTATTTCAAATTCTGAAAGATGATGCTGTGAAAGTGCTGCACTCAATATGCCAGCAAATGTGGAAAACTCAGCAGTGGCCACAGGCCTGGAAAAGGTCAGTTTTCATCCCAATCCCAAAGAAAGGCAATGCCAAAGAATGCTCAAACTACTGCACAATTGTACTCATCTCACACGCTAGTAAAGTAATGCTCAAAATTCTCCAAGCCAAGCTTCAGCAATACGTGAATTGTGAACTTCCAGATGTTCAAGCTGGTTTTAGAAAAAGCAGAGGAACCAGAGATCAAATTGCCAACATCTGCTGGATCATCAAAAAAGCAAGAGAGTTCCAGAAAAACATCCACTTCTGCTTTATTGACTATGCCAAAGCCTTTGACTGTGTGGATCACAATAAACTGTGGAAAATTTTGAAAGAGATGGGCATACCAGACCACCTGACCTGCCTCTTGAGAAACCTGTATGCAGGTCAGGAAGCAACAGTTAGAACTGGACATGGAACAACAGACTGGTTCCAAATAGGAAAAGGAGTACGTCAAGGCTGTATATTTAACATCTATACAGAGTATCATGAGAAACGCTGGGCTGGAGGAAGCACAAGCTGGAATCAAGATTGCCGGGAGAAATACCATTAACCTCAGATATGCAGATGACACCACCTTTATGGCAGAAAGTGAAGAAGAACTAAAAAGCCTCTTGATGAAAGTGAGAGAAGAGTGAAAAAGTTGGCTTAAAGCTCAACATTCAGAAAACTAAGATCATGGCATCTGGTCCCATCACTTCATGGGAAATAGATGGGGAAACAGTGGAAACAGTGTCAGGCTTTTTTTGGGGGGGAGGGGCTCAAAATCACTGCAGATGGTGACTGCAGCCATGAAATTAAAAGATGCTTACTCCGTGGAAGGAAAGTTATGACCAACCTAGACAGCATATTAAAAAGCAGAGACATTCCTTTGCCAACAAAGTCCGTCCAATCAAGGTTATGGTTTTCCCAGTAATCATGTATAGATGTGAGAGTTGGACTGTAAAGAAAGCTGAGCACCAAAGAATTGATGCTTTTAAACTGTGGTGTTGGAGAAGACTCTTGAAGAGTCCCTTGGACTGCAAGGAGATCCAACCAGTCCATCCTAAAGGAGCTCAGTCCTGGGTGTTCATTGGAAGGACTGATGTTGAAGCTGAAACTCCAATCCTTTGGCCACCCGATGGGAAGAATTGGCTCATTGGAAAAGGCCCTGATGCTGGGAAGGATTGGAGGCTGGAGAAGAAGGGGACCACAGAGGATGAGATGGCTGGATGGCATTACCGACTCGATGGACATGAGTTTGGGTAGACTCCGGGGGTTGGTGATGGACAGGGAGGCCTGGTGTGCTGTGATTCATGGGGTCGCAAAGAGTCAGACACGACTGAGCGACTGAACTGAACATCTCTTCATCTGCTCAGTCTGCTATAACAAGATGGCATAGACCTGGTTGCTTAAACAGCCTGGATGCTGGGAAGTCCAAGTCACCAGCTGATTTGGTTCTTGGTGAAGGCATTCTACCTCACATACAGACACCCAGCCTTTTCACTGTGTCCTCATGTAAGACAGCAAAAGTGAAGTCTCTTGTGTCTCTTAAAATAACACTAACTATACCAGATTAGGTTGTATGTCAAAGGTCTTTGTTCTTTATACAATTGTTTTTTTGCCCCCTTATAACCATTCAGGATGTGGTTTATATATCTCCCAATTTATACATGAGAACTGAAGGTGGTTCTTCAATGTCTAAAAGTATTTAAATTTTAAGTTTCTCAAAAGATGTAGTTTTAAAATAGAGCTTAGTCTTCCCAGATGGCTCAGTGGTAAAGAATCCACCTGCAATGCAGGAGATACAAGTTTGATCCCTGGATTGGGAAGATCTCCTGGAGAAGGGAATGGCAACCCACTCCAGTATTCTTGGCTGGGAAATCCCATGGACAAAGAAGCCTGGCAGGCTATAATCCATGGGGTTGCAAAAGAGTCAGACTCAGCTCAGCAACTGAAAACATACAGTATAGAGCTAATAAGTACTAAGGACCCTAACGTTGTGTGTCATACTCTGCAAGTTGCCTTTTGCAACATCATCTCATTGATTCCAAGGGTGCTATGAAATGGGCATTACTGATCCAGCTCTGTTGGTGAGGAAAAAGATTCAAGGGAATACAACAATTGTGTTTTATCTACAAGGTATGAGAATGAGGCTTTTCTGGATCTAAAACCTTCTGCTACAGGCTGCCACTTTCATTGGAGTGTGTTTCTTACACTCCAATGCTAGAGGATTATGGCTGACTGGCCATGGGCAAGGCCCTGTGACATACTTGACTCATGCTGGTTTCATCTGGACCTCACACCTCTCTGTGCAGTACCAGTGAGCTGACAGGGATGCTGGCTTTCAAGGATGGGATCCCTGAGCACCCAGAGAGGATCGTGGGAGTCTTGCCAGTGGCAGCCTATGCTGAGACTGTTTCGTTTCTTGAGTTTTTAGCCCTTCTGCTCACTTTTCCTGATCCACATGGTAATAGCATCTGGAATGAATAGATTTGTGGCACTTTGTGGCAGTGATGTGCTTTATGTCAGGTGTTCCAGGTGTTTGAGTGCCCGACTTCAGCTCGACCTAGCAGAACACAATGCTGTTTGACTTTTGAAGTCATGAAGAATGGAGACCAAGAAAAAGATGAGGCAGCTTAGACCCTCTCATGTAAACAATTTGCCAATATGCCCCTTCTCTGGGCCACGTGAACTCCTGGCTTAGGAGTTGCTGCCTTGAATATCCAGGCTTCCCTTTTCCATGTGCATACAGGCTGCTTTTCAACTACCAGCTCCATTTAGCTCATCGGCATTCAGGCTGGTACCATAAAGCACACCTTTATCATAAGTCACAGATTAAGCTGCTACCCTACAAAATATTTGTTGACACAAGAAGAAAAGGCAAGGGGTGCATTCCTCAGCCTCAACACGACTCTATTTTTGCCAAGTTTGCTTTGAGGAACACTTGCCAGGTCACCACAACCAACTGTAGGGATCCAAGGAGATCAAAATAACACATCCCATCATTGATGTATTATGACTTCTACAACGATGGTTACTAGCATTATAATTGTTTACTACATGCCCAAACAGAGTTAAGCACTTTGCCTGCTGTGTTAGCCAGTCTGGGATGCCATAATGAAATGTCACCACCTGCACGATTTACATAGGAAATTTCTCACAGCTCCAAGGTCAAGATGCCAGGGTGGTCGGGCTCTGGTGAGAGCCTCTCCTGGCTGGCAGAGACCTTCTCCTACTGTATCCTCCATTATTACTGACTAGGGTTTCTTGGCTGCCTTAATAAAAATCGACCAGAGGCCAGACCAAAAGTTCAGGCCAGGTTTTATCAGGACCCCTGATGCAGAAGGTGCGCCTAGGGTTGGGTAGGAGGGGTTGCTCAGGTGGCTTGCTCACCCCTTAGGTAGTGTTGTGTGCAGGGGGCATGTGCAGTACCCTGATTTTGTTCAACCCCCCACTTTTGCTCCAGGCTGTTCAGAAATGGAAGTTGGGTTGTTTGGTCTCCTCATCTCTTTTGTCCAGAATTTGTCCCAACTGCTCATGCATGCAGTGATTTTTAGTCCCATACAGTTTTTGTATTTTCTTGCTCGAGGAATGTCCAGGTGCAAACATTATAGCATTGCAAAGGGTCGTAGGTCCCAGCCTGTCTCAACATGGTGCTTCTTCCTCTTCTAAGGGCACTAATCCCATCTTGAGGCCCCATCCTCATGACCTCATGTAAACCTCATCACTTCCCCAAAGCTCCATCTCTTAGTACTATCGCATTGGAGGTTAGAGCTTCAACATGAGTTTGGGGGATGAGGACACAGATATTCAGTCCATAATATGTGCATTACCTTCTCATTGAATCTTCACAATAATCCCATGAAATTAAACTAGCCCTTAGCATTTCCATTTTACTGATGAAATAAATAGTTTAAAAATTTATGTCAGTCCATACAAGTGAGAGGTTGAATGGAGTTTCAGATTCGGGTAATGAGTGATACCAGTCTGTGCTGGGAAATAGTACAGGAGCCCAAAGTGGGAAAATAGCTCTATAGTCCCTTCCTTATTCGACTTTAAGATGCTCCTTTTCATTGTTGTCTGTTATATTTGCATATTTATCTTGTACAGGTGGCTTTCACAAGCATTTCCCCCTTTATTCCTACTTTTAAAAAATGAGTTCCTCCATCTGAATTACAATTCAAAGGCTCAGCAAGATTAAGTGGGTTTTCCTTCCCTATCTCAGCAACATGTTGATCTTGAACTTCGAAATTTTAGTGACTCATGTTACACAGGAAAGTAGAAACAGGTGCACTGATTATTATGTAGGTTTCCATGAGATTCTATAGCCATGTTAATATGCACCCAGAACTTTAAGATTACTCGAGGACTGCACTTTCACATTTTCTGGAAAGAAATCTTAAATGCAACATGTATTGGGCCTTGAGCAGACTGATAAAGTAATACAATTCATCACCATGTCCTGAGGAAGTCCTCTGTGCCAGGTATGGGTGGAGTTCTCAGGAATGAGGGAAGAAAGTGCTCCCCTGTTAGGAGCTGAGTGCCCAGGAAGCACTCAGGTGCCTGTGTGTCCACAGGGCAAAGCAGAACGGGGCAGGTTCTGTGGGACTCCCGAGGACAGGCTATTTTCCCTGGATAGACAGAGGCTTTGGGGGGAGGAACAGGGACATTGCAGTCAGGCATGCCTGGGTTCGAATCACCTTAACATCCACAGCAAGGTCTGGGGCTTGTCACTTAAGACTCTTACTGCTTCTCCTTGGGGCTTAGTTCCACCATAACCACATTTCATCACACACTCGCCAGGCTTGATACTAGTTCAGATTTATCTGTGAAATCTAAGATCACTATTTCTGCAATCAGATTATCACAGTCACCTGGGGAAATTTAAAAACCCACAGATCCAATAGAATTCCTCATGGCTCATGTCCCTGGAAGGCTTTGACTTTGTGGCACCAGGGAATCAGCAATTCTAGCTTGTTCTGTTACTGAGGTTTCCTGGGAGAGGAACACTCAGGAAACAGAACAACACAGGAAAATAAATTGCAAAGCCACAGAAGCAAAGTTGAAGCAGAGAGATAAACCCATCACTACAGCCCAGGCAAGATAATCACAGTGACTTGTGCTGGAAGAGTCAGCAAGGGTTGGAAGTGGTTTGATTGACAGTGGAAGGGAAGAAGGTTCTAAGAAGGTTTAGAAGAGAACCAGCTTTCTAGAATAAAAGTTAGAACACGTTATCTAATAAACATTTTACTGGCTCAGTGGCTCCCATGACTGAGGCCCCCAAGGCTATTTGTGACCTATCCTCCTCATCACCCCAACTTTCCTGCCTCATTTTCAGGAACTCTGCATGGGATATAGTTCCTTATATGTGCAGACATCTTAGTTCTCTGAGCATTTGTACACACTGTTCCCAGCATGTGGAACACCCAAAAATCCACATCCATTATCTTCAGTGATCTAAACATTCAGAAAATTCAAATTCACAACTGTAATAGCACGTGTTATGGACTGGATGTTTGTGTCCCACTAAAAATTCATGTTAGACCCTGACTCCCAATATGGCTATATTTAGAGAAAGGGCCTTGAAGGAAGTGATAGGATTATATTAGGATTATATCAGTTTGTAACGGTGGGTCTCTGGTCTGATAAAGTGAGGGTCCCTATAAGGGACACTAGGTAGCTCAGACTGTCATAAGAGTGAGCCAAAGACCGTTGGCAAGCCAGAAAGTCTTACTAGAAACCAAATTGACCAGAGCCATGAACTTGGCTTCTAGCCTCTAGAACTGAGAAAATACATTTGTATTTAAGCCATCCAATTTGTGGTATTTGGTATGGGAGCCTGAGCAGAGTAATAGAGCATGTACAGTTGGTAGGGAGGCAAGGAGCTAGTGCTCTAGGACTTATGTTCCTACTCATGAGAAAATGCTAACATACATTAGGCCTTAGTATTCCAAGAATGCAGATTAGAGTGGTCATAGGATAAACTGCTGGACAGTGGAAGAATAATGAGATAAGAGAGGAGAGGGGAAGAAATGAGCGATATGAATTATTTTGTTAATCCAGAATAAGAACAAAAAGAACACAAAATGAGAAGAGAAAGAATCCTCCATAAAGCACCAGGAGTATCTGAAGAATGCCCCAGAGCCAAAGGCATTTCAGGCAGAAGAGGAAACTCCTCAGATGGTGAACAAAAATGGTATTTTTCAGAGTTCAGTATAATCAGTGTATTTCTAGAGACAACTGCTTTCACTTCGCAAACTACCTACATTTTCCCTCAAATAACTAGTTTTGACCCTGGGACGTGGACCATTTATTTGGATGGAGGAAGCCCCAACAGCTTGTCAGTGTAGGGTTTGGGAGAGTCCAGTAGAAGCGGGTGCAGACCCTGCCTCCCTGGAAGGTCTGGCTTAACTACTTTGCTGCCATTCATGTTCCCTATTTCTAATTCCTTCATTTTGGCCTTTAGCAGAGGCCGAGGCTGCAGTTTACCCCTTGCAGGCTTCATATGACAGTCATGACGTAGAATCTGTAACAAGGGTTAACAGAGTTGGGAGCTCTCTAAGCCCATGACACTAAGAAGGGTCCTTTCATTATTTTTTCCCTGAAGGCAGGTAAGTAGCATGGTACAGTGACAGGGCTTTCAATGTCCGTGAATGTCTTTCAAGTTCCCGAGCAGTCCACTACACAGCCTGGGTTTAGAAAAGTCAGAAGAATCAGCAATCAAATTGCCAACATCCATTGGATCAGAGAAAGCAAGGAAATTCCAGAAAAACATCTACTACTGCTTCGCTGACTATGCTAAAGCTTTGACTGTGTGGATCACAATTGGAAAATTCTTGGAGATGGAAGTACAAGACCATCTCACCTGTCTCCTGAGAAACCTGTAAAGAGGTCAAGAAGCAAGAGTTAGAACCTTACATGGAACTACTGACTGGTTCAAAATTGGGAAAGGAGTACAACAAAGCTATATTTTGTTACCCTGTTTACTTATATGTAGAGAGGGAAGTGAAAGTCACTCAGTAGTGTCTGACTCTTTGCAACCCCATGGACTATACAGTCCATTTACTCTCTAGGCCAGAATACTAGAGTGGGTAGCCTTTCCCTTCTCCAGGGGACCTTCCAAACCCAGGGATCCAACCCAAGTCTCCTGCATTGCAGGCAGATTCTTTACCAGCTGAGCCACGAGGGAAGCCCTATATGTAGTAGAGAATGTCATGTGAAATGCTAGGCTGGATGACTCACAAACTGGAATCAAGGTTGCTGGAAAAACAACTTCATATATGCAGATACCACCCTAATGGCAGAAAGCAAGGAGGAACTAAAGAGCCTTTTGATGAAGGTGAAAGAGGAGTGAAAAATCTGGCTTAAAATTCAATATGCAAAATACTAGGATCATGGAATCTGGTCCCATTATTTCATGGCGAATATAAGGGGAAAAAGTGGAAGCAGTGTTAGATTTTATTTTCTTGGGCTCCAAAATAGCGCAGACAGTGGCTACAGTGCTGAAACTAAGACACTTGCTCCTTGGAAAGAAAGCTATGACGAACCTAGACAGTGCATTAAAAAGCAGAGACACCACTTTTCTGACAAAGGTTTGTCTAGTCAAAGCTGTGGTTTTTCTAGTAGTCATGTACAGATGTTAGTTGGACCATAAAGGCTGAGCAACACAGAATTGATGGTTTTGAATTGTAGTGCTGGAGAAGACTCTTGAGAGTCCCTTGGACTGCAAGGGGATCAAATAAGTCAATCCTATAGGAAATCAACCCTGAATATTCATCGGAAGGACTGATGCTGAAGCTCCAATACTCTGGTCACCTGATGAGAAGAGCCAACTGATTGGAAGAGACCCTGAGGCTGGGGAAGACTGAGGGCAGGAGGAGAAGGGGCAACAAAGAATGAGATGGTTAGATGGCATCACTGACTCAATGGACATGAATTTGAGCAAACTCTGGGAGACAGTGGAGGACAGAGGAGCCTGAAGTGCTGTAGTCTGTGGGGCTGGCTACAGAGTCAGACACTACTAAGTGACTGAACAGATTCAACACCCCACTCAACATGACCACAGTGGACAAACACTTGATTTGTCCAGAGAAGTTGTTGCAGGTATCCTTCCTCTGCCACACTGTTTCAGTTTGTGATGTAGTCTTGTTCTCAGGGAAGCTGGGTCCTCCCTCACTCCTGAGGATCTCAGTTTAAGAAAATATTCTATGGACTTGTGTTGGTGGCCTGAAGTTACATGAGCCCCGGTTTGTGTAAGACTGACGGAAGGCACCTTGTTCGTGTTTATGTGCATAGATTTTCCTCTGGACTTCAGTAGTGCTCCTTCTCAGTTCTGTTCTGCTTGTCTGTCTCGGATGTGTCTGCTAAGCACTGAGATCCCAGGAAACAAGGCAGCCTGGAGGCCAGGCCTGGCTGCCCTCTCTGGACCATTCAGGGGGCTACAACTGACCAGGGTGACTATTGGGGGAAGAAGTGTCTGCTACCAGCCAGGACTTCCATCGTCATGGAAACCTGAGCTCCATCCGCAGCTGTCCTATTTGTCACGGCCTTAAGTTAAAATTCATCCCCATCATTCAAACATCCAACGGGTGACTCACCCACATCCTTTCTGGAAAATGAGACCTTGTTAAGCCCTCCTCGATTCCCGCCCTCCCATCCCATTCCTTTTATTACATGGTGAGATAGGACCTAGGTGAGAACAAGTCATTCCTTCAGTCTTGCAGAGAAACCAGGGCTCCCATGAATAAAATATTCTAGTCAACGTTAATAGCTTTTGAAAATGAAGCCAGGAGCAAAAGCTCACAGGTTTCTCCATGGGCAGATTCTTTAACTCAGAAGTCTGCGAAGCTAAGAGAAAATGCAATCTTAAACGGCATCATTAATGCATCACCTGCGCTTAGCCCAGGGCACAACTGTTTTGGAATAAGTCGATGCATGCAGGAGCGGGGGACTTTAGGTAACATGGGACATGGCTCATGCACACTACATTGTAAAATCCATAGAGCCAGTAGGACAGTTTGTTTCCGCAGTGACAAGGACTTGGGTGGCCCTCTGGTTACAGTGCTGTAAGGGAGGTGCCAAATGTCCAGCACAGCAAGGAAAACCTCAGCCACATCTCAGCTGATTCACTTTCCACCTGGTGTCCTGGGTGTCACAAAATCCCCTCCCCAACATGCTCACCCTCCGGTGACGGGGTTTGCTATCCCAGGGAAGAGACTAAGGTGAGAGCGAGTTCCCTTGCCTTCTGAGCACCAGCACCTCAAATCCTCTCCTACTCAAAGACTCCCTTCCTGACACAATCCACATGATAAGTCTGCATTAAACCTGGTTTCTAATGATCCACCAGAGGCTAAATGCTAGGAAAAATTCTGAAACAGCCCTCTAGACCACCATTTCCATAACTCCAGGTTTCCTCATTTGAAGAAAGTGGTTGGATCAACCTCCAGAACATTAGACATCACTCTGGAGCACAAGCATTCCTTCACTGTGGGCACAAGGTGGTCCCTCCCCGTGGTGCCCAGCCTGGAGAGTCCATGAAGTCAGAAAGGCCAGGCTCCATGTAGATGTGAAGTGACCCCTCCCCTCCCACTCATCTGATACTCGGGCATCCTCGAACAATTGAGGAAGATCAAAGCAAGCCAGTGCAGATCACAGAGAACAAAGACAAGGTCTGAAGTCTGAAGATTTTAGAAACAAATTTACATACATTTAGAAGCCACTTTACTTTTTACTTTTAACATGAGAACCAGGAAAGTGTGGTCTACACAATTTGACTAGGATGAAAAGTCACTCAACGTTTTTGAAGTTGACCAGGAAGGATGACAGAAAAGGCTTCTTCTAGAAGAAGAAGCAAACCTGCTAGGATCAGAGAGTGCACCATTTCTAGACCTGGTACTTTCTGCCTCCAGGCCTCTTGACCCACATGTGTACATACGCCCTCGGCATTACGCCCTGTTCTCAGAGCCAGTGACCTTTCTTGACCTTATGATTAGCACCAGCCATCTCTAGCCACAGGCCAGCTTGCTTTTAGCCCCACATGGAACCAGACAAGGTGCCATCCCTCATCATTCAGCCTGGCTCCTGGGGGTTTACTTCAGACCAGGGTACTATCATCTGGCTTCTTTGCAGGAATCATAAGCCAGTTCAGAGAGGAGTATGAAATGCCAAACAGATACATCAGCATCTAACAGAATGCTCCTTTGGCCCCTGTCCAAGTTTCAGGAGGTTCAAGGACACAGTACATTTTAGGTCCAGAAGTTTCTCCACAGAAATCTGTCTAGTACAGAGGTCTGTTTCAAACAGCCATCTTTGCATTTATGGACATCACGGAGCACTGGTGGGATAACAACGGCCTTCTTGGTCCCAGGTAATGGTACTTTAAGGGAATATTCTCTACGGACAGTTCTAAAACCTCCGTGGCTTCTGAGATGGAGGTTGTGGACATGAGTCCTGGCTCGCTGCCTTGAGCAAAACGGCCATGCATCTGGAAGCTGACACTGGTCGGCAGGCCAAGACTACTGAGTCGGGAAGGGGGAAGATCAATATTGGGCCAAGAGGGCACAGAGTGAGGTCCAAGGACAACCAAGCCATGGGCATGGATGAGCCTCCTGGAGCAACATACAGCTTTGAAGGGGCCCCACGCCACCTTTACACTCTCATACTGAGTCCTGAGCACCAGGCTTCAGTTAACACCAGCCCTTAATCGAGATCCAATCTCTGTAAAGATTCTTGTTCCTATACTTCAACACCTCAGGTTTCTCAGCCCTCTGGATGGGTCCCTACTGGCAGTTTGGGAGGTCCAGTGCTGGCTTGGGATCCAGCATGTGGATTTTATCCTGGAGACAGTCACTGCTCACATCAGGCCATACCATCCTCTGACTTCACATGTAACTACCCATCCTTCCACCCTCTTTGTAAAAACAGCATCACTCCCTGTCCTCTTTCTGTCATTTGTTTTTATATATTAAACTATGATTGACTTACAGGGTTAGTTTCAGGTGTACAGCTTCAGATTTAATATTCATTATAGGTTATTACAAGATACGGAATGAGACGTCCGTGTGCTATACAGTAAATCCTTCTTTATGGCTTCCTATATTCTTAATGGGTCACTATCAGAAGAGACGTTCACCTCTCCAGTCATAGAAAGTCCTATTACCCTACATTTGTCATCTATGCCTGCCTCTTAGCTGATGACTGAGAGCTGCCTCATGTCTGTCACCCACACCTCTAGTGAACAGGGATAAAGCAGCCAGTCCAAGAAGTCACTGCATTGATCTCAGTGCCACTTCAGCGAGATTTCTCTCCCTCCAGGCCCCCTTTCCCTTTTTCTCGGGCAACCTGGTTTTGCAGAGGGGTCCCTCCCTTCATAGAGCTCATTCTCTCCCAAACCAGAGGCTACTGAAGTGCCCAAAGTCCTAAGGGTTAAAGAGAAAATCTTTGGTGCCTGAATCAAGAAGCCCAGTTCCCGCTGTACTATACTAAAAAGTTTTGCCAACCCACTGCCACATTGCAACATTTCTAGTTTAGTATATACAGTTTATATTTCATTAAGAGAACCCAGCTTTACTCTTTACACTGGTTTTAGGACATTCTATTAAACTTGTGCTTTGAAAAGTCTGTTCGTTTAAGATACCATGATCTAGGTAGACCCATGACTCCCTGGATATCTAGTTATGGACAACTCTCTGAACATCACTGCCTGTCTGGGTTTCAAGGACACTAGGACCAGGATGAGGCTGAAGATTCCTTTGCAGCATCTGGCATCTATGTTGGTTTATCTTTTAAAGAGAAGCAGATTTGGACTTTGACAAATGGACTAATGCTCACAGTCCCTCATCACTCAAGGGTTCTCACAAAACAAAACCAAACTCAGAGAAAACTGGTATTTGCCAGAGGGGAAGAAGGTGGGAAAAGGTGGGTGAAGGGCAGGGCCGTGAAACACTTCCAGATACAATCATAGGGATGTCATGTACTACATTACTAGAGCTGCCATGTTGTATATCTAAAAGTCACAGAACAAACCTTCAGTTCTCATCACGAGAACCACTTGTCACTTGAATGGCGATCACTTCAGTGTATACAAATAATGATTTTGTATACCTCAAACTTATGTCAATTTGACTCAAAATTATGAAAACTTTAGTGATCAGAAATAAAGTGACCCTCAGTGACACTCAAAACAGGCTCATGCTAATAGAAATAATTTCTAGTTCAGTAAACTTTTCTTTAGTAATGAGAATAGGCATGCTTCACTTAAGACCAAACTAAATGTTTGTTGAAGTGGCCCTGGGGTTTTTCCTGGCTCAAGTGATTCAATAGTCTGTGAAGTTCAGAAAAATCTTCACACCTTCCAAGCCTGGAATACGGAAGAGACTTTGCATTCCTACTCTTTCATAAGGTAAACATGGAATGGGGGCTCTGGCTTTGGTTTCTTTTGTAGGTGAACTTGGAGAGGGGAGAAGGCCTAGTATGTCCTGTGTCTTGTCCTGTGCTCTCATGATGGAGATGGGAGTCCTCTGTCCGACTCCTGAACCACATACAGTGGATCCACTAGTCCACTGATCCCAGTCATGCTCTGTCTCAGAGACGAAGAGCTGCCCTAGAGACACCCCAAAGCAATGGTGGCTCGACCACAGTGCCTTTAGCAAGGGCAGTGGGTGTGGCCTGCAGCCCCCCCAGGGCCTGGCGAGCAGCTTAAGACTCCATACAACCGGGAGGACAGGAGCATTGAGCCCTGCCGGATGGCCCGGCAGCCTCAGAGCCAGAATTGGAGGACAGAAGATGCTCACAATGGAGGACAAGGAGCAAAACAGGAGAGACGGAAAAACAATAAACTTACTGAGGGTGAGTTATGAATAGACATCGGAATAGACAATCTGGGCCGCTGAGCAGCCCCACCGGCAGGGGGATGCAAGTGATCCCTGGTTTCAGACACAAGCAAGACCTCAAAAGCAGAGCTTATGGCCAATTCCTAAGGGAAGAGCAGTTGCATCCACAAGAATGGCCTCAAGCTTGGGCTCAGGAATGCTTACAAACAGCAGCCAGGGGAAAGCAGACATTGTCACCCTATCACAAACACCAGTATCCTCTCCAGCCTTCCTGGTATTGCTGCCAGGGAAGAACGGACTAGACAAGCAGGCACACCTCAGAATGCAGGTGCGGCTTTAGAACCAGAGAGGTGGGCACCTGGAAGTGGGTCCTGAGCGCGTCAGGAGGCCCCGGTCCCAGGCCTCACTGACTGTGCCCCTGAACCAAAGCATCCCATCCACTGTCCCCAGAGGCCCCTCCCTTCTGCCCCACCATCTTCTCAAGAGCATCCAATCATTTGCTCAGCAGAGCTCTTTTCTCCCCCACACACTTTGTTCCTCAAGTTCCTCCAGGGGCTTTGGGGGCCAGTCACAGGGAAGGTCCAGCCCACCCAGACTGCAGGAGAGAACTCACCCTCCAAGGACACTTACGAGGTCCCTGATCAACAGTGTGACCTGGGGAGGGAGGGGCTCAGATCCCCTCCCCTCCCCTCCCCTCTGGGGTCCACAACTTGGAAATGCGAGGAGCACAGTGAGCACCGAGGCCTGGGCTCACTGCCCACCCCCAAGACTCCCCTCGATCCTGACTCTGACCATCCCCAGCAGCGGGGGCAGCATTTGAGTCAGCCAGGAACATTCCACACACGAGACAGAGGTGGATGAGCGGCCCCAGGTTGTCCTTGCACAGGGGAGGGGGCAGAGGAAGGGACAATCCTGTAGCTTTGACACACGTAACAAGCACCGTGTGCCAAAGAGCTACATCCCTGACAGCACCAGAGTCTGCAGAAACCGAAGTTAACCCCCTTAGATGAAAGCTCCTCTCAACCACAAAGCCCCAGGAAGGGGCATCACCTCTTCTCTGTGACAAAGAGTAAGAGGAGGATCTTAGAAGACCCTCTGCAAGGAAGAATGTCAGGCTCCTCTGGACACATTGCAGAGCTCAGCAGGGCCTCAGCTTGAGAAAGGCATCAGAGCCTCTCTCCTCCACCCTCGTAGGGCTTCTTTCCAAGGATGCAGAGCCAGCCTGACAAAGGAACTAGGACACCCATCATGTTGGGGACCAAGACAAAGGCAAGAACAGCCATCACCTGGAAGCCCAGAGAGGGTTTCCCTCCATCCTGTGGATGGCACCCTGCTTCCCTGATGGTTGCCAAAGCTTAGATGGTCTCTGGAGACCAGCATGGGTACCAGTCAGTGGATGTCCTCAAAGTCTGAATGAACCAGAGCATTCTGAGGACACAGGATCCCCTCCCTGCCATCTCCACGATGCCAGAACTGAAGACAGCAAGTGTAGATCTGAAAACTCACCCAACACAGGTGTCCTTTGGGCAGGATCAGAAGTTGAGCCCGAAGGTAGGTTGGTGTAGGAAGAGGATGCTCCACATCTGGACCATGGGAGTCCAGGAGCATGCTTGTGTCCTAGCCGTGAGCACTGGACCTGGTGATGGCCTGGTCTTCATCTAGCGATGGCTAACTCAAAGGTCAAGCCCATAGGATGACGGAATCTTTAAGTCTTGGCACATTTAAAACATGCAGAAAATAGCAGACAAAGGTATAATAGCAACTCCATGAAATCCCTCGGGGAGTTTGTGAAACTGACTCTTTCCATAGTTGTAGCAACTTTGCACATATGAGCACGCAGGTTTACCCATGGTCTTTCCTCGTGTTTTATGAAGTGTTGTCGAAGTCTCTTGGTTGTCTTTCATCTGTCTCCCCCCTTCTTTAAGTGTGAACTTTGAAAGATACATCCTAGATTATCAACCTATGTGACTTTCCATTGGTGCAAATGTTTGTAAGTTCAAAATTGTTCTCAGATTCATATATGAAGCTAACTCCTTGAACTGGGTGTTACCCTAATTCTGGGTTGTCTGATAAATGTGTAATCAAAATCTTGTCATTTGTTCCTGGATAAATATCAGGAGTTATTGACCCTCTGTACTTTCTAGAGGATCTTCCATTTTTCTCTTAAAATTGCCACCTGCCAATTTTGGCAGACACCAGCTCTGTGGCAGGTAGAATGCCTTAAAATCTTTTTGTTTCCCCACACAGCATGTGAGATCTTAGCTCCCTGATTAGGGATCAAACCTCTAGACTCTGCAGTGGAAGCAAGGAGTCAACCACCGGCCCACCAGGAAGTCCCATTTTATCCCATCCTTGGGGTCTTCAATCAGCGTTATCATGGATGGCAATGACCTTCTGAAAGTTTCGTTTTGTAAAGCTTCTTTTACGCAGAAGCTACAGGCTAGGCACATAATATTCACTACTTAACCACTCTCAATTTGTCTAGACTATGGAGATTCAAATTTTTAAAAAGACATTCAACTTTTGCCCCATTCACTGGGGCATCTTTTGCCCCAGTGAGTTGTTAGGTTTTGGTGGTACTAGAGATCCTTGCATGAACTGCCTGGAGGAAGAGACAGCTGGAGGTCTAGTTCTGTAGGATTTAGACATCAAGACAAGTCTCATATCAAAGCCACAGATTCCATATCACCCTGCATGGTCCCTTTTTTTTTTTTTTTTACTATTACCCTGGTTTCCAGCTTCTCCTTATGAAAAAGCTAACAGACAGCCTGAAATCTTACATGAGTAGAAAAAGGAATGTAGGCTGACTCAAAATCCTGGCCTTGTGGAAGTCACATCCTTTTCCAGTCTTGCTGTGGATACAAAACCCAGCGGGTCTCTGTGCTGCCCCTGGGGGCTGTTGGTCCCGCAACTTCATAGTGTTAACTGTTTAGCTGCACTTGGACTTGCACCTGCCCCGATGGCAGCCACTAAGTTGTCGAGACGTCTCCTCCTAGAGGGTGTATTTATATCTGCGTGTGTGTAGATCTGGCCTAGTTTCTGGGGCTCAGTAAAAGTTTAACACCTCACATCCCTTTAACCTGTCACCACCACTGTCCTAGAGGTTGTTAGCCAGGATTCAAGAGGCTTTCTGCTAACTCACGGATTAACTCAGTGAATGTAATCAAAGCAGGAGGTGCCATCAGTGAGGTAGTATCAAGAGAAAAACAGAAGACAGAGAAGTAGCATAGGGAATGTGGGATGCAGCAGAGGTCTAACCTGCATGCGACTGTGGTCTCAGAAGGAAGAGGGTAGGACTAACAATATAACAACAGTTTCCCAAAACTAAGATCCATATTAACTTTTGCCTTCAGTGAGAACTATTTGCATTTTACTTTAAATGACGTCTACTGTGAGCCCCACATCCTGGTCCACATCCGTCACATTCAACCCCCATCAACCAATTCCTAAAAGTATACTGAGTGTCACCAAATCCAGGACTTGATATAAAAAGCTTGGCTTCTAAACTACTGTGATGTAGCCAGGCAAGTTCTGGGGCTCTCCTGGGTGCTCATCTGACACCAGGCCCAACACAAGGCACAGGAGGACACCCAGTCTTCGTCCACGTCTAGAGAACCTACTCCTTTAGGTAGAACTCCTGGGTGGCCAGGCTCTTGGCATTGAATTGGGACAAGTCTGAAGAGATTTGAGGCATTCCCTTGGTTTGGAAAGACATAGGAGATGGCAGTTACACTTAAATGTAGGGATAAAAAGTGCACAAACATAGGTCACCCCAAATCACTCCCTGGAATAACCTGAAGACAGGTTTGTAAAACTGAAGCTCACTTGTGAGGCTCAATTCCAGACACAATGTTTAGAAATTTTCCCCGAGGAGCCTTGTGGTGTTGCTGGGAGAAGCGAGTGAGTGGAGTTTTAGGAAGAATTCTTCGGATTTGGAATTAAGACGGTAGGATAGATGTTTCCAGAAAAGATTATTCCTCAAGATACATCCTGCCAACACCCAGGATGTTGTTACCTTCTCCATACCTCATCAAAAGCAAGTAGCCCTTATTTTTTCCCCATATAGCCAATATTTTATAGTAGCTATAAAGTATAATCAGGCTATAAACCAGTATTGTACACCTGTAAAAATGTTGTATAGCAACTATAATTCAATAAGAAAATTCAAAACATTAACCTAAATGAAAGTGACTCCATACCCAACAGCACGTGGTTTTTGTGTTTTTTCTTTTTTAAACACACAGTACTTTACACTTGTAACCATCCTGGTAAAGCCCATTACCAACCTTGTCTGTCTGTCCCTCATTCTCTGCCTGCTAACACATCCCTGCATGTTATAACAGACGTGAAGAGCAAGGTTGGATTGTTGACTTCAGTTCCCTTATCTTTAATACAAACACGAATTTGCCTAACCCTTTGTGATCACAAGATGAGTAGAGACAGTTTCCAGAGTGGGGACACCACAGATCTTCCGAGTAGACTTAATGCAGGTTGACATGAGGGCATATTACAGGGTAGATAGGATCTGCCTGTTAACATAAGGCAAGGTGACTGTTTCTAGGACTAATGGAAAGGGCTCATCTCAGCCTTAGGCTTGGATTCATAGTTTATTTGGCTCATCTTAAGTATAGGAAAGGAAGACACCTAATATCACAACTTCTTCCAACTGCCATTTTCAAAGATTAGGAACAGAGGAATATAGTAGATTCAGATACCGACCAGTTACTCCCACTGGCTACTCACTAGGACTTGAATTTGGGCTGTCTAGACTTGAATTTGCACGTATGACCCAGATATCAGAAAGTTCCATTAGAGATGGGGGTCAGAGGTCAATAGGAGCTTGCGAGGGGCAGTTGACACCTTGTCAACAGGCACCACAAAGGGGGAGAGTCGCCCACGAGGGCCTGAGGAGACCAGTGAAACCAGAGCTTACAGAAGATTGTTGATAGAGCCACAGTTTGTTCCCTGCATTTTTATAGGCAAATAACCTTGAGAACAGATTTTCCCATCAGGCAGCTGATGGAAAGTCTAGGAGACTGTAGTCCGAGTCTACTTTTATTTAGAATGTAGGTTAGCTATAAGACACCACGTAAAGAGCCTGAAGTCACAATTCTAAGCCCTCCCGTGACATGGCTGCTTGTGCTGTCTTGGATCTGTAGGTCAGTGTGGCTCGTGACAGATTTCTAGGTGAGCACAGAACTGGACATAGATGACCATCCTCAGGGCCAGAAAGACACCCTAGTGCCAGGGAGACAGGAGACCTTGAAGCCATCCCTCACTGATTTTAGGGCTCAGGCTGTTTACCAGGAGCTTCCCTGGAAGGCTACCCTTCAGAGAACCATTGATATTTTAGTTACTCCGATTTGCAGCATCATGAAGCCTTACAGAAAAATCTAGGGATAAGTCTGGCAGATGCCAGAGAAGGAAGAAAGTTCCTCAAAAGGACGTCACGGTGAGTAGAAGAGGTTTCTTAGATGTAGACCTCCCAGCACGGGGGGGATATGCCCAGGGAGCCCTGAGGAGAGTCCTTGGGTCATTCAGGTCCAAAATGAAGAGGGACAATTTTTAAAGTCTAGAGTCAGAAAAGCTGGACCAGGACCTCCAGGACTGTACACCAGCTATCATCTTGCCACCAAAAAGGATGTCAGGGGAAGCCCCTATGTGAAGGACTATAAGTGGTCAAGAAAATTCTATTAGGTTTTGGGAATAGAAATGTCAGTGGCTTATAGCTATTGTGGCCCCATACTTGAGTTTTTCACATTAAAATGGTGGTGAGTCAGCACCCAGGTCACCAATGAGAAGCCTGCAATATTGGGGTCACCCCAGGCTCCCCATGACTAACCCTCAGCCAGTTATTGTCCTGGCTCAGTCCCTCCACACTTCACACTCTGGCACATCCATCATGAAGACATGTCCAGAGAGCCTCGGGCCCCGGGGTCACTTCAGGACCCCCGTCCTCCTGCCAACATACGTCCAAGACCAAGCCACGTTCATGCAGGCTTGTTCAACTCAGACTCTTAGGATACATGAATTCATGGATTTAACCTGTCTCAGAGGTTGTCCTGAGGTCCCTGTTCTTGAAAACAGACAGCTAGTCTACAAAGTGGTCAGTTCTTCCTTTGCCAGGCTGGTGTCTGAATAAAGGCACTGAGGAGTCACTCATGCAAGCCAGGAGCCAGAGGAACAAAGTGTGGACATAGTGGCATTGACCGCCAGGACTGTTGCAGCAAAAACAGAAATGAGTGAACAGCCTTATGGCACATACTAGCCAAACAGACCTACAAGAATTAATCTTGGTTACTGTTTAGCTGTTTCTAACACACACGTGTAGCTAGACTTGTCCCTCACAAAGTGAATCACTGACTCCATGTAGATTATACTCTGCACCCTAGCATTCTTCTCCCCTCTCTTGTAGAATTCTGAATTTCAGAAAAAAGGTCATGGGCCAATAACTTCAGGGACACCAGACCTGCTTGCTAAGTTGTCTGATGCCAGCTGTGGCCGTTTTGAAACTTTTCAAAAGAAATGCAAAACCTTCAAGAGGATATAAAACCTCTCCCTATTCCCAAAATAGGGGGCACTGTTCTGGAGGTACTAGCTTGCTGTGTGTTTCCCTTCGGACTGGCAAAAATAAAGCTGCTCTTTTTCTATTTCCTCCACAAACTGTTTCCATATCTCTTTGGCATCAGTGGGCACAGGGCCAAGACTCTGGCAACAGAGACAGTTCAGCAGGCGAAGCGCTAGTAGAAGCGGCCCCCGCCCCCAGCGGGCAGCCCACCTCTGCAGGGCCCACAGGAAGCATTGCCCGAGCCCCTCACTGCTCCCCTCTGTTCTTTCCCACCCCTTGGCTTTTTCTCCAAGGCTCCTGTGATTCCGGAGCCCACCGGATAATCCTAGGTCACCTCCGGGCTCCGAGGTCCGTGGCTCCCTGTGACAATCACTGTCGGAAGACAGAAGGGGGGCAGAAATCAAGGACGTTTCAAGCCGACTGACCCAGGACAACCCCCCAGGCTCTCTGGACTGCAACAACTCAGGGCCGTCAGAGGTGCCAAACCAAGTACGTTCACCCCGTCCTCAAGCCTGCTGTCCTAATGTCACAGTTCGTCAGCTCGGGTCCACTGGGGAGCCTTGCCCATTCTGCCCAGATGACCCTGGTCCCCTCAGTTCCTCCATCAGCAGGCAGACCTCCTGGTTTCCCCGTGGCCTTGGGGACAGCCGCTCACCCGTGGAGGGAAGCGGGGCATCAGGGAGAATCTGTGTCCTCACCCAACACGCAGGTGCCCCAAGTGCAGTTCACTGCTCTCTGTCTTACAGGAGTAGTGAGCACTACTAAAAGCCACAGGAGGAAATGCTGGCCAACTCTGACATGAAAGTGAACCTTGCAGTGGGACTGTCGGACTTGAGGTCCTAGGCTGAACTGAAGTGACATTACGGTTGCCATCCTATTTAATGCTTTGTAGAGGGCTTTTTGTGTGTGAAGAGTCTGAGGGAAGAGCAAACTAGATGCCACCCGCATGCCTACAGGTGGCCCTCATCACCGCCCCGTACATAAGTACCTGCACTCCTTGGTAAGGAGAGACTCAAGACACCTATCCTGAGTGAAGAACCACGGATCTCGAAGGATCCTGAAGCTGCCCCCAAAGCCCATTTAGCTCATGGCCATCTGGCTGTCACTGATGGCTAAGGCCTTCTCCTCTCTGGGTCTTACTAACACAGACTCTTTAAAAGGCTTAAGGTCCCAGGTCTCAGCCTTTCAATCATCTACAGCAGGCAGAACTTAAAGACAGACAGGCAACAACTGGGTGCTGTGATGGCGACCGCCATCTTATTCTATGGAGAAGGAGAGAGAGCGAAGGCAGCGTCTTCTGGCTGAGGAGTCAGCATGGCTCTCTTCCTTCTGGGTCTGTAGTTTCAGGGACAGACTGTTTTGGGCTTCCCAGGTGGCTCTAGTGGTAAAGAACCCACTTGCCAATGCAGGTAGACTGGGACAGAGGTTCGATCCCTGGGTCAGAAAGATCCCCTGGCAACCCACTCCAGTATTCTTGCCTGGAGAATCCCACGCAGAGGAGCCTGGCGCACTATAGTCCATGGGGTCGCAGAGAGTCAGACATGATTGAAGCGACTTAACACGCACACCGCGTTGTTTGCTTCTTTAAAGACAGAGAGGCAGCCTGGCCAGAGCATCCTTCCCTGGGCCTCCCTGCACTCTTGTCTCAGACACTCCGGGGCAGCCTTCTGTGCCCTCTCCACACCCACCGCCCCCCACTGTTTCCACAGCCCCCTTATAGCCTGTTGCCCAGAAGGTTCAGACGGATGGGGTCCTCTCTCTACCTTATTTTCTGTAAAGCAACCTAAGCTTCACCACGGCCTGTTGGCCTGAGGACAGGCACTTTTCAAGGTCCTTTTGCTGAAGAATAAAGGGTTGGGGAGGAAGAGGGGCTTCAGAAGAAAAGAGGCCTTCCCTGTGAGGAGGCCGGCTCAGACCCTCCCAAGCCCTGGGCCCCTCAGAGAGGCCGGAGACAGGCCCCCACGTTTGTCAGAGTGCGATGGCAGAGCAGGAGAGACTTGCAGTGAGAGCGGGCTTAGGGAGGAGAATCAGAGAGAGAGGGAAAAACAGGGACGCTGCCCTGAAGAAAAGCAAAATCCTTCAGGCCCACCAGCCCCGACCTCCCCAGAAACCCACTCAGAGCAAAACCCGACCCCAGGGGCAGAGCCTGGCTCAGCCCACACGAACAATGCAGCCACCCCCCAGCCCTGACTGGCAGCCGCGGACTTCCCCTTATATACCTGCTGCGCTTCCCCACAATCAGCAGTAACGACACCAGCCTGGGCTGGCGTGCTCCTCACCCTCCTCTGCTACAGGTGGAAAGGGACCTTCTAGAAGCTCAGAGCATCTCGCTTCCAGCACCGGGTCCACCTGGAGATGGAGGTGGGGAGGCAGATTCCAAACAGGTCTCAATAGTTGAGCAGCTTCTCTAAATAAGAAAATCTTGCATTTGCAACACCTGCTGCTCACAGAACTGAGGAAAGGGGTTCATCCTTTGCGTGACACCCGGGGATTGAAAGGGCAAAGAATATCACCTCAATTTCACAGGAAAAACCTTAATTTGTGCAGTTGGTGTGTGACCTTGGCCTCACTGAGTTGAGAGCATTTGATGGTGTTACATGGTCACGTTCTACATGGAATAAATTCTCTGAGTTTCCCTAAAACGTCTACCACCACTAGAGAAATACCTTTCAAATACGCTCTAACGTTTCAAAAATATTAACGAAATCTGGCACCCTTCAATTCCTATCATGTACATTGTGTTAATAAAAGAAATATACTCATGGAATTTAAATTTAACAACTTCTTGTGAGAAATTAGTTTAACATGCTTATGGTTTTGTATAACACCAGTGATCATGAATTTTATTTTTAATTTGCTTTTATTGGTGTTTTAATTCTCCAGCAGACTTGGAAGGTCGAACTGAGGACCCAGAGGACATAATGGCTGGGAGAGGGCTCTGCACACCTTTCCTATGCTACCACAGTGGCCCTGGCGTCCTCATAAGACAGACTACATACATGTTTAAGGATATAAGACTCAAAGGAAGAGCCCCCTATAACAACCCAGGAAATGTTGCTTCCTGCTCTTGAAAGCCTTCACCAAACAGAACTGATGTGCCGTGAACATATTCTTGCCTCTATTCATCCTATCGACTTATCTGGCCGCCTAGATGGTAAGGAGTCTGCCTGCAATGAGGGAGACCCGGGTTCGATCCCTGGGTGGGGAAGATCCCCTGGAGGAGGAAATGGCAGCCCACTCCAGTATTCTTGCCTGGCAAATCCCACGGACAGAGGAGCCTGGCAGGCTACAGTCCATGGGGTTGCAAAGAGTCAGACATGACTGAGTGACTCCACTTACTCACTCATTCATCCTATCACGGAGGGAAGTCTTAATATTATGAGGGCTTGTCCTCATACTGTATCCTGAATCCTGGTCAGAATAGGATGCAGGCATATGAATCCACCATTCTCTCGGGAGATTTAGGAATGGACTGAGTCCATCTGTGGAGCACATGGGACAAACGTATATTCCCACTGAAGAGAAGGGTACACATGTTTTTAATGTTTCGGTTTTAGAAGACATCCATCAAATACCAGTCCCAATGTGGTTCATGAACACAGCACCCATTCACCACCACACAGAGTCCGTGGCTCCAACCTCCAGACACATCACTATTCACCTTGGAAACCACAAGCCCGAACAATGGTGCCCACCAGATGTTTTGACCGCTGGACACTCTACGGGTAATTCCACACTGGACCATTCACCTGAGCCTTGCTTCCTGGTGACTGCCCAGTGGATCCCTCTAGCCCTGCCGGGACTTAGGCTAGACAGTCATGGGGCTTTCGCTGTGTTGCTGAGAACCTGTGAGGGAACAAGGACGGAAAGTGAATCTCGATGGTGCCAGGTTACTTGCCCAGTTCGTTTCTCTTCTGTGAGCTCCCGTCTTCCGTTCTCCCCCTCCTTTTGGGTGGACTGTGATTGTGGGCGTGTGCTCAGTCGCTTCCGTCATGTCCGACTCATTGCATCCCCACAGGCCGTAGCCCACCAGGCTCCTCTGTCTTTGGGATTTTTCCTGGCAAGGTTACTGGAGCGGGTTGCCATGCCCTTCTCCTGGGAATCTTCCCAACTTAGAGATCTGACCACGTCTTCTGTGTCTCCTGCATTGCAGGTGGATTCTTTACCACTTGAGCCATCAGGGAATCCCTGACTGTATCTGTCCTTACTCAAAATGTATTCTTGTAAAGATGAGTAATTACAGAGGTCTCCTTTGAGGGTTCGTGAGCATGTCTACAGAGGGTGATATGTAGTATGTTCGAAATAATAAAAACTTCATGGGCCTTAAAATTTTATATTGCATACTTTCCTTTCAGCTCATCTGCCTAGTGTCCCCAGAATTTAATAATGACTCATTCTGAATTCTAAGAATCACCGTACACTTGGCAAAAGCGATTGTGTAAAGAATCCTTAGGGATAATTTAGGTTGATTTGTGATGTGGTATGTTTTGACCAAAATAATTCATTCAGGAACATTTTGATCTCATTACCCTTCCCTCTGCCCTACACTCCAGTCATACTAAAGTAGCTGAATTTTTACAAGCTGTTTTCCTCTGGGGCGTCGGATTTAAGCAGTTTATTCTGAGTGATACATCTCTTTTGTCAAGAACCCGAGAAGTAAGGGCACAGGGGGTAGGTATATAAGGATACAATTGAACCAATGGGAACCCAGAAGCAAGTTGAGAATCCACCACTATTCCTCTAGTACCAGCCCTCAGATGAAGCCTTAAATGTACTGTCTCATACAAGGCTGGGTATGTCGAGTCACACACTGCAGACTGATTAGTGAGAATAATCTTTGAGATTAAAGCCAGTAGTCTCCTCACTGAAATATTTTTTCCAATAGAACTTTTTTTTTTTTCAAATGAACCCTGCACACAACCTCACTAACTCCCACACTCGTGCGTGATTTGTAGGTAACAGCAAAGAGCCCTGCCGGAGTTCATTCCATGCTATCTTCAGGGAGCTGACCAGTTCATGTAGAAAGAGCTGAGGGAGGCTTCTGGGGTCAAGTTTCTTTTCTTCTACGAGAGAAACCTAGTACAAGACGCTCTCCCTTCTCCCCTTGGATCTGGTGTTCATATGTGACCCATGGAATTATGGTAGCAGACTTTCTCTGAGGCTAAGAACAAAGTCACAGAGTTCAAGGCAATGTGAAGACAGGAAAAAACTACACTAGTTTTTTGTAATCTCATTGAGTCACTGAACCAAGCAATGATGAAGTCCCGTATCTCCTCTGGACTTGAAAACATGCAGTAGTCCCTGCCTCTGATGTTAAAGTTGGGCGTTAGGGGTCACTTTCATGGAGCCTGGATCACCCTCACTGGGGAAAAAGCACTCTTGGGGACCTGTCTGCTGCTGCTCCTCCTGTGGACTCCTGGGAGCCTTTGAAGAGCTTCAGGACTCCAAGAAATAAAGTCTGGAAACCTTCTGAGATGTTCCAAATCTTCTTATAAATGTAACAAGATAAAAACGTTATTTACAAGAATTTACAAAGTAGGTGATTGACCATACACTATCTTCAGTTAAGTTTATTCTAAAAAAGAAATACTGGTTAACTTTCAGTTTCTTTATCTTATGATAAGCAAAAGTGTGAATGTCATGTAGACGTCTAAGTCATTTAGTTGTGAGTAACTTTGCTTTATTTTATCTCTATAGGTTATTTTGTTCCTTTATATTTTTATTACTGATGTTTGATTTAATTCATTGTGGTCAGACTCTATGAGCTGTATCTTGGTTATTTCAAACTTGTTGAGATTTATTTCTGATCTAGCGCCTGGTCAAAATTCCAAATGTTTCATATGCATATGAAAGATAAGTTTCAGATTAGGTATATTAATACACTATCCTTTTGTATATTTTATTAATTTGTGTCACTCTGAGAGAAAAATTTAAATCCATGAATGAGTCTTAAAAGTGGTCTGCAGTAGCAGAATGCCTAACCTTTTATTCTGAGATTTTTCAGGAGCTTATTTAGTATGTTCAATATTTTAAACAAATTCATGTATTCAGCAATATTGGCCAAACCCTTTTACTGTGTGCTCATAATGTATCAGACAGTGATGGTCAAAACTGAACAAGAAAAATAACCTGCCAAGAGGGATCTTTCATTGCAGGAGGGAAAACTGAGTCATGAACAGAATGCCATAATATAATTGTGATCTCAAGGAGAGGGAGGAAGCAGGGGTGGGGGACAGGAGGATGACTCATCAGAAGTTTAGAGGAATGCAGAGAAGCATAGGCAAGGATCCACTACTGTCTTATGCCTTGGAAGAAACAGTGTATTATGGTAGCTTCTGGAAGGAGGTGACACTGCTTTGAATTTAAAGCAAGAGTGGGAGATAGATTCACAGTACAGCCACTTTGGGGAATGAAAAAGAGAAAGTAAACTGCAGAGAAGAGCACGACTTGTCCTCTTGCCTTCCTTTAGAAAAGCATTTTAATTTCATACATGAAAATTATCAAAGTTCCAAAAAAGAAGACTCATTAAGAGAATTAAAAACCAAGCCACAGTTTGGGAGAAAATATTTGTGAGGCATGTAACTGATACACGACTTGCATTTAAAATGTACAAAGAACTCTTAAAACTCAAAAATAAACACCCAAGTTTTGGCAAAATTGGTAAAAGAGCTGAACAGACACTTTACCAAAGATGATACAGAGATGGCAAATAAGCATATAAAAAATTAGAGAATTGTAAAGTGAAATGAAAAGATACCACTACAAACATATTTGAATGGCTAAAATCTAAAGAACTAACAATACCAAATGATGACAAGGATGCAGAGCAAAAGGAACTTTCTTTCATTGTTGGTGGAAATGCAAAATGGTACAGCCATTTTGGAAGACTGGTGGGCAGTATTTTACACAGCTAAACATAGTCTTATGAGTCAGCAATTGTGCTCCTAGCTATTTTTTCAAATGACCTGAATACTTAGGTCCATACAAAAACCTACACACAGAGGTTTAGATCAATTTTATTTACCCTTCACTAAAAACTGGAGACAACCAAGATGTCCTTCAAAAGATGAATAGAGAAGCAAACTATGGTACATCCATACAGTGTATCCCTAAGTGTATTACTTAGCAACAAAAAGAATGAACCATCATGCCATGAGAAAACATGGAAAAATGCCTGCTGCTAAGTGAAAGGGGCTAAATAGTGTCTTATTTCAATCACGTAACATTCAGACAAGCAAACCATAAAGAATGTAGAAAGAATAGTGGTCTCCAGGAGTTCGGAGGAAGGAGAAGGAACAGATGAAGCAGAGATTTTTAGGGCAATTAAACTATTCTGTATGATGCTGTACTGGTGGTAGGTTTATGACACCAAATATTTGTCCAAACATATTTTCACTGTACAACACAGAGTGCACTTTCATGTAAGATACGGTCGTTAGTCAGTACAAATGTATCGGTATTCATTCTTTAATTGTAACAACTGTACCACAGTAATTCAAACTGTTAATGGAGGTAATTTGTGCAGGGGAGAGAGAGAACATGGGAAATCTACAGCATCAGCTCAATTTATCAGTAAATCTATTGATTTATTTAATAAATGTAAAACTGTTCTAAAATAGTCTATTAGCTAAAAATAAGTCTAAAAATAAACATCTAGAAGAACATTACAAAGCAGAGGAACTGAGCGCGTAGTTGAGAAATGGCACGTGGGCAGATGAGTTGCTGGGAGTATTTTGTGGGTGTGAACAGGGTCAGGTAGATGCAGGAGTGTGGTTGCCTACCAGTAATTGCACGTGGTTGGACCATAAGTTATAAGACAGAAAAGTCATGAGTGATGGGCTGGGGAAAACAGACAGAGGCCAGTCCATAGATCTAGTTTGGAGAATGAATTCTATCCTGGAGGCAATGGATTTTAAACATGGAGATATAAAATTTGTCTCCTGAGATGGTGTTGACAAGGCCTGTGTGGCTTGTCACACAAGGCTGCTGTGTGGGCCCAATCAGACCGTATCTGTTGAATGTTGACCCAGATCAAGTTGTCAGTAAATGGCCTGTCACTTCTGTAGGAGTCTCAGTGTCTTGATCCCTCAAGGGAGGATCACAAAGTCCTTACACATCTAACTTTACATGTCTAACTTTCTGCTTGTGATAATGTGCACCCAAGTCTGAGGCCTATCAAATCACTTTTAAGGTGTAACCAGTAATGATGAGAGGTAGACTGTCCTGAACTGTGACTGGACTCTCTGGCTCCTCCAAGAGACGTTGGAAACAGCCACATCCACTCAAGATAACCTGGATCAGAGCAAAATTCTAGAAAGTTAAACTCACAGTATGGAATTGTAGTAGAATCATGCTGTCTGAATGACACATTGTGTGTAAAATCTTGAGAAAAGAAAACAGCCAAAAGAAGTGGACAAAAAGCCCAATGTGTCATGACTATCTGGAGGAAGGCTTATTTTATTGAACAAAATCAGTTTGCATTAATATAGCTATAAAAACAGTGGACAATTAATCAGGGTATAAAGTCAAATAATAATTAATATTTATTGAGCACTTTCTACATGCTAGGCACTTGACTGTCATTTCCCTCATTTCTATAGTTAAAGATGACTTCGCAGAGAACTGAACTCATATAATTTGCTCAAGGGCTTCCCAGGTGGCCCAGTGGTAAAGAATCGACCTGCAGTGTACGAAAGCCGGATACAATCCATGGGTCGTGAAGATCTTCTGGAGGAGGAAATGGCAACCCACTCCAGTATTCTTGCCTGGGAAATCCCATGGACAGAGGAGCCTGGTGGGCTGCAGTTCATGGGGTCGCAAAGAGTTGGACATGATTTAATGACTGAGCCAAACCAAATCTCCTCAATATCAACCACGCAGAAAGCAGAAGCGAGATAGAACAACAGGAGGCTCACCTCAGACGTCATGTTCTCATCACAGTGCATTTCTGTCCCCCACTCCATAAGAAAATACCCTACAATAAAATACAACATCAAATTTCATTAATTCCAGGAAGATGTTAACTTTTCAGGAGTGGAGTGCTGTGAGAATACCTTTCTGGACAGACAGAAGTGGGTTCAAGATCTGACTCTGCTATACCCCACCTCTGGGAAAAAGTACTGAAACTCCATAAGCTTCTGGTACTTTAGCTCAGAGTCTTTATTTGAATGAAATGTGATAAGATAAATAAAATGTCTAGCACCCAGTGCTTCACACACACTCTATTCACGTTAGCTCAGCTCTCACCATTTAATTTTTCATGACTTGGTCTCCCGAATGGTTTTTCCCAGCGTGAGAGAATGAACTGATTATTTAGACAGCTCTAGTCTCCCTGTGAAACTAAATAAACAGGCACTCAATTCCAAGTCACGAGCTTGGTCAGTATGAGTCATCCTGCAGAACGAGATAAACTCTTGGAGAACCTGTAAGTTCTGTTCTTTAGTTATATAAAGCTATCGACCAGAGTTTGAGTTCATGAAGTTCATTTTCTGAGCCAGCAGCTGGCTTCCCCCTCTAATATCTGTGCAGTTCATACAAAATTTCTCTTTGATGACTTTGTTTTTATGGCTTCTATTGATGACCATGTAATGAGATGGTTATTAATATCCTAAACTGCTTACTTGGATGGCACATCAACGATAACTTGCTGAGTGAACAAAAACAAGATGTCTCGGTTGGTGAGCTCAGAAGTACACACCCTGTAGATCTCTGGCATCTGGGTAGGGGGCACCTCCTGTGTGCAGTGCCAGCCTCAGCCTTGGCTCTCCTACTCTTCCCCAGGCTGTCAGAGCTCAAGCTGCTATGCCCATGGAGAGCCACTACCCTGCATGGGACAGGGTGACAACTCGAGAGTTCTAAAAGAAGCAAGGGTTATAATTCTACAGGGCAATGTCCAGACCTCCTCTTGCTGCTATTAAGGGTCAGATACTCATTCCTCTATCCTAGCACTCAAGAAACTTGGTACCTGTGTTAGGCTATTTGGCCCAAGTGAAACAGGATGATGGCACAAGTTAAATAGGAAGAAGGATGACACATACCAATATCTACTTGAAGAAGGCAGGGTTTTTCTATTTATTTCTTGATGTATCACAAGTATATAAAATAGAGCTCGGCAATAACAGAGCTTCTGCCCTGTATGATATATTCCTGGGACTATAAGATAAAAGTCCCTGGTGGCTCAATGGTTGAGAGTCCACCTGCCAGTGCAAGGGGCACAGGTTCGATCCCTAGTCTGGGAAGATCCCACATGCAGCAGAGCAACTAAGCCCATGTTACAACTACTGAAGCGGATGTGCCCTAGAGCCTGTGCTCTGCAACAAGAGAAGCCACCACAATGAGAAGCCCTCACACCACAGCTAGAGAGTAGCCCCTGCTCACTGCAACTAGAGAAAGCCCATGTATAGCAATGAAGACTCAGTGCAGCCAAAAAAACAGAATAAACAAATAACTTTTTAAAAAAAAATGTATTCCCAATGCCTGATATGTAACGAATACTCTGTTATCACATATCCCCGTCACCATCACTGGAACCATCACTAAAAAACAACCAGAGAACAATGATGCTACAGATGAACCTCTAATCATGCTCACCCTTAATTGCTTCTCCAACCCTGGAGTTTTCATTTAGCACATTATTAAAATATTCTTATTAACTTGCATCATCAATATATCCTTCATCTATTATTCATATGCTTTAGTTCTGCAGCCTGGTCTGGAAGAAACAGATGCCATGGGGGTTATATTACCCCGTGGCTGAAAATTGCTTTTTTCTGATTCTTCCCTTCTCTCTCCCCATCAGTGCAGTGCTAGTTCAGTTTCTCTTTTTCACTGGCATGGACCAGTTTTAAAGCTTTCTCATCGCTTACATTACTTCTGATTCATTTTCCCCACAATGAAATAGAGCTTCCTGGTTGCCTTCTAAACAATGTGCTGATTGCACCACTTTTCCTTACTGGGCTTAGCATCACCTTCAGAATCCAAACTTTCTTTAGAGACAGTGATTGTTCTTTGCCTAACACAGGAGGTGTTATTGGACCCTGTATGTCCGTTAGTTGCTCCTTGGACTGTAGCCTGCCAGGCCCCTCCGTCCACGGAATTCTCCAGGAAAGAATATTGGAGTGGGTTGCCATTTCCCTCTCCAGAGGATCTTCCCAACCCAGGGATTGAACCCAGGTCTCCTGCATTGCAGGCAGATTCTTTACCATTTGAGCCCTGGTTCAATGGATCAAATGCTTTGGATCAAATCCTAGAATCAATGGATTTAATCCTAGGATCAATGGATCAAATCCTAGAATCAAATGCTTCATCCTAGGACATCAAGTGACTCAGCAACCTCAATTTACTGTCATTGAATAATTGTCACTCGAACTGGCAAATCATTTTTAAAAATTAGTTAAATGGAAGTTATTTAAGTGAGACCAAAACCAATCCAGAGGCACATGTAACCTTCAAGAAAATGTAGCTCACCGTCCACAGTTACCTGCTCTGACTGTGCTGTCCAGTGAATCACGTCTCTCTGAAATCCACATGTTGAAGTTCCAACCTCCATTGTGACTATATCTGGAGAAAGGGTCTTTAGGAATTAAAGTTAGATAACGTCATAAGAGTGGAGCCATAATCTGATGTGAACATGGCCTATGGCCTTATACGAAAAGGAAACTCTCTCTCTCACTCTTGCTCTCCCCACCCCATACCACGTGAGGTCACCAGGAGAAGGTGGATTGTCTGCAGGTCAGGAAGAGAATTCTTTCTAGGACCCACCCATGCCTTCACCCTGACCTGGGACTTCAAGCTTCCAGAATTGTAAGGAAGTAAATTTCTGTTGTCTTGGCCACCCAGTCTATGATATTTTGTCATGTCAGCACAAGCTTACTAATAGATACTATTAATACTCTACTACTTCTCCATCAACTCACACCTACAGAATCACACACAGCTCTCCACTGGCAGCCAACACAACTGGAAAGAATTAGGGGTCTTTTTCAAAGTCTTCACAATGTGCTGTCACCATTGGAGGTGAAACCGAGAGAGAGCCCCCTCAATGGCTTCCCTTCAGGACAGTTACACAATAAAGTTGTGCAAGGAAGACTTTGAGTAGTGTTCTCTATATATGCTCATTATACAGTGGATAAGACAGAGCCTGTATAGTGATCGCAAATGGATTGGTTGGCAGCTCATATTTTTTTCTGAAATATAACTCTTGGAAATTACATGTCATATAGAGGAGTGATGTGTGGATAGACCTCTTAGAAAGGGCATGGTGAATGAAGATATTTATGGTAGAGCTAAATAAACACTAGGAGACATAGCCCATTGGGAAAACACTCAATAACCAGGTGGACAAGGTGAACATATGTGGACATCCATCTGCCTCTTTCTGCAGGAAGCCTGGCATTTTCTCTCTGGGCACAAAGGTTCTGTGGCATCAGGAAGGAAGACTATGCGCAGTCTCCACAAGCTGGACGTCCTTCACCAAGCTGAGCCGGACACTGCTACTGCCAAGTGCTGATGGGTTTTTTTTCTTTTTTTATTTTTATTGGAGTTTAGTTGCTTTACACTGTTGTATTAGTTTCTGCTGCACAGCAAAGTCAATCAGCTATATGTATACGTCTATCCCCCCTTTTTTTGGATTTCCTTCCCACTTGGTTCACCACAGGGCGCTGAGTGGAGTTCCCTGTGCATTACAGTAGGTTCTCATTAGTTACCTATTTTATACATAGCTGTGTGTGTATGTCAATCCCAGTCTCCCAATTCATCCCAGCCACTCCCCTTTTCTCCTGATGACTTACTTCATTCTGTATGACAGTCTCTAGGTCCACCCATGACTCTACAAATGACCCAATTTTGTTTCTTTTTATGGCTGAGCAGTGTTCCATTGTATACATCACCGCTCCTTCTTTATTCATTCCTTTGTATATAGACTTTTGGGTTGTTTCCATGTCCTAGCTACTGTAAGTAGGGCTGCAATGAACATTGGGGTGAATGCGTCCTTTTGAATTATGGTTTTCTCTGGGTATATGCCCATGGTGGGATTGCTGGGTCATATGGCAGTTATATTTTTAGTTTTTTAAGGAACTTTCATACTCTTCTCCATAGCGACTGTATTCATTTGCATCCTCACCTAGAGTACAAGAGGGTTCCCTTTTCCCCACATCTTTCCCAGCATTTATTGTTTGTAGATTTATTGATGATGGCTATTCTGACTGGTGTGAGGTGGTATCTCATTGTAGTTTTGAGTTGCATTTCTCTAATAATTAGTGATGCTGAGCATCTTTTCATGAGTTTGTTACACACTTGTATTTCTCCTTTGGAGAAGTATCTATTTTTGTCTTTGTCTATTTTTCGACTTTTTTTTTATATTGAGCTACATGAACTGTTTGTATATCTTGGAGATCAATTCTTTGTCAGTTTCTTTGTTTGAAAATATTTTATCCCACTCTGAGGGTTGTCTTTTCATCTTGTTTATGGTTTCCTTTGCTGTGCACTGATGATGTCCTTAGCAGTGACTAATGACAAGTAAATACAGTAATAAAATATTAAAGAAGTCTAAGCACTGAAGAATCAATGCTTTTGAACTGTGGTGCTGGAGAAGACTCTTGGGAGTCCCTTGGACAGCAAGGAGATCAAACCAGTCAATCTTAAAGGAAATCAACCCTAAATTTTCATTGGAAAGACTGATGCTAAAGCTGAAGCTTCAATAATTTGGCCATCTGATGTGAAGAGTCTATTCACTGGAGAAGACCTTGATGCTGGAAAAGATTAAGGGTGGGAGGAGAAGGGGGTGACAGAGGATGAAATGGTGGGATGGCATCACGAACTCAATGGACATAGTTTGAGCAAACTCCGGGAGACAATGAAGGGCAGGAGAGCCTGGCATGCTGCAGTCCATGGGGTCACAAAGAGTCAGACACGACTTAGCAACTGAACAACAGAGACCAAATAGAGTTGTGGTTTATCCCTTCTGTCCTGCTGTCCCATAAGCTTCTCTTTTCAATCTCAGAAGTGTCCTACTAGAGAAAGTCGATTGTATGGCCACCCTGCTGATCCGGCACCACTGCCAAACACAATCATCCTGCTGCCTGGTGCTAGGTGCAGTACTTTTTTTCCCTCCATAGTGCAGTGGGCAGCAATTTATTCTAACAGAAACACATACATATTCTACATGCAGATTTGTCTTCCCTGCAGGAAACATTTCCAACAGAACCATCATCATTCAGCGGCTTGTGGAATTCATCACCATAGTATCCCACTTTGCATCGACACTAACCGAGGAAATCATTTTACTGTGAAGGAGAATTCGTAATGAGCTAAAACCTACAAATTAATTTTGTGGCCATGTGCCTTATACAACAAAGTCACTGCCTTGACAAACAGATGGAACGGGCTTCTGAGACTCAGCATAGATTTGAGGTAACTCTGTGCAAGGTTGGGGTGCTGTCCCACGAAATGAGGTGCCTCCCTTACACCAACAGTTTCCTGCATTGTGGTTTGACACAGACATTTCCTTTACTATTATCTGGTTCAAAAGATCCAGAGAGCAGTTAAAACTAGAGTCTAGACCTAAGGCAGAGTCTTCTTTTGTGCTGAGCCTGTATGAAAACTTGCAGCCTATGGGTTACCCTAAGGGTAAATGGATTTAAATAATATTCCCAAATGTGGTATGTGGTTAAATAAAATCCAAAGACACTCACAAAGCATCATATCCTTTTCTGCAGAGTGGTATAAGGTGAAGCAAGTTCTCTCTACCTTTAAAAGGACTTTTTCCACTTGCCCTACACTCTGGAGCCCAGAAACTTCATGAATGTAGCAGAGTACTTACCCAACATGAAGCAGATGTAAATAAAAATCTGTTATCTCACTACCCTAATCCTGAACTAATAGTATTCAGTGATGTCTTGGGTGCCCAGGACTAGAGACAGTGAGAGCCTGTGTCTGATAGAAGTTCTGTGAATTTCCCTTTTCTGTGCACAGCTACCCTGGTGAATAGCCATAGGGTGTTTCTGTGGCCATTTATGTTTCAATAATATACAATGATTGTTTTTAGCAATTTAAAATTGCATTAATTATTTTGAAAGTACATTTCCCCATAAATTTAAATTTTATATGTTTTAATCTCTGAATACATTATTATAGCCTCTCGCTCTTGAAATTACTAATGGTTTTAATCTCAGTTATTTTCCTCTGAAACCTGGAGGTATTTTTTTGCATATTTGTGGTCTGTATTGTTAATTTGAGCCTATGGAATTTTACATCTCCATATTTTTTATTCCTCAATGTGACTTTTCTCTTTTTGTTTAACTTCCTTCACTATCTCATCCTGTTGACTTTTTGTCTTGAATTTTGCTTACCTAGTGGTTTTCTGCTCCATTTTACAGAGGCTCTGCCTTCTTGAATTTTTGAAAAGCCAGTTTAATTCCCATTGAACTGCAATTATACTTCATAAATGAAGTAATGTTTTCTTTAGTCATTATTCAATGATGTGATTTTTTTCTGGATGTACTTTCAGCAGCAAGTAGTGTGGGTACCCAGCACTTCTCTTGGCATACTCAAGTGATGATAGATAAGAAATTCAGCTCAGACTTGCAATTGGATGCCACCTTGGTGTGTTGGAAGGAAGTCTGCCCTCAGAGAGCTGTCCAGGGTGCTGTCCGGGGCACTGAAATGCTTCTACTTTGACAGCTCCTGTTTGGATAGTGCATTGAACCTCCATGGTATTTAAAAGCCAAGACCTAGATGCAATGTGTGCTAATTGCTACTCCAGTTGTTATTGTCCATTGTCCCTCTGAATGGAAATGTGTGTAAGCACACATACCCCTCAAATCTAATTATTTTATGTTTACAAGTACCTACTCATCTACTTACATAACAACACATATGGTGTTACCATAAGATGTCTTACCATATTTCTACCTTCCCTCTTGTCATTGAAATGCTGGCTCCCATCCCCAAAATACTTACTTAGATAAGTAAATTTCTGTATGCCAATCTATGCCTCTGTTGTCCTGCTCTGATGCTGGATCTCAGGCTAGCATTTTGGCCACCACTGGACTGGCTCTGAGGTCAGGTTCTGACAGCATCCTATAGGCCACTGTTTCTGATTCACTTTGGTTTTCCCAGTGACTTTTGGACTAAATTAACTGAAGAAAGAAGGAAGGAAGGAAGGGGGAAGGGAAGGAAAGAAGCAGGGGGGAATAAAAGAAATTTAATCGATTCAGATCTCATCCAAACTTCAAGAATCAGCTCAGAGAAATATTCCCTAGTTATGCAGAATAATAGCCTTCCAAAGATGCCCATGCCCTAACCCACGGAACCTGTGAATATGCTACCTTGCTTGCAAAAAGGATCTTGAAGATGAGATTAAATTAAGCATCTTTGCTGGGAAGTTGTTACAGTGGATCCAAAGTAACCACAGGAGTCCTTCTAAGTGAAATTGGGAGGAACAAAGTCTGAGAGAGGCTTGACTATGACACTCTGCTGGCTGTGAGAATGGAGAATAGACCACTGGCAGAGGAATGCAGGAGGTCTCTAGAAGCAGGAAAAGTCAAGGAAGTGAATTCTACTCTAGAGCCCCAAGAAGGAACACAGCCCTGCCAAACTGTGAGATGCAGGTCTGATTTCTGACCTCCAGAACCATAAGAAATCAAATGTGCTATAAGGCACATGGTTTGTGGTCATTTGTTGGCGTAGCAGTAGGAAGTTAATGCACCCATCTCTGCTGATAACTTACATAAAGAATCTCCTTATGATCCACACCAGGGTTCAGACTCCACAAAGACAGGGGCCCTATCTCTGGTGCCCATGTTTATAGCCAGCACATGGATGTGTTCTCGTGAAACTAACCCCTCCAGTGGTTTAACTTTTGTGGTTTGACTCTTATTCATTTTAGTGGAGACTTTTAGGTCTTTGTATGAATTGCAAATAAAGAGAAATGATCCTGAACTCTACTTTCATTTTGTGTTAATCTCTGAAACAGTCAACTTACCAAGGAAAAACAATTCAGTCAAGGCATGATCATCTAAACATGCCCTGCGTGTGCATTTACTCCTCCACACCTTTCCTGTGCTGGCTCCTCATCAAGAATGCCTGTCCTGGGACTTCCCTGGTGGCCCAGTGACTAGGACTTCACCTTCCAGTGCAGACGGTGCGGGTTCAATCCCTGGTGGAAGAGCTAAGGTCCCACATGCCTCGTGGCCGAAAAACCAAAACAGAAAACAGAAGCAATATTGTAACAAATTCAATGAAGACTTTTAAAATGGCCCACATCAAAAACATCTTAAAAAAAAAAAAAAGAATGCCTGTCCCTTCTTCCCTTCAACTCTTACTGTTGCCACCAGAACAAAGATTAGGAATGCATGGCCCTCTCTCCTCGCGCATTTGAACGCATCAGAGAAAGTTTCCAGGAAGTCACAAGGCTATGGATTGATGACTTCAGAAAGTGAGCTCATCAAAGACAGTGGGGACTATGAGACATTGGTGTATCTTCAGAGATTGCATAATTCACTCAAATTCCCTGTCATGAATGATTGTCTCCAAATAGGGTGGCAAAAACTATAATAGAAACCTAAAATGCTTCTAAGCCTGAACTAAGGGAAAATATCCGGGCTCATTTAGTGTAAAGAGGGATGCATTTTACATCTCTGCCTTCCTACTCATTACATTAAGTGTTAGAAGTTCAACAACCTGAAAGTCAGATTTTTCTATCACATTAAGGACCTGTTGATGACTTACGGCTTTGCATTATTCAAGGGTTTGTTTAATCAGGATTTGCTTAATAAAAAAAGAAATGATGAAGCAGCTTTCACCTTTAAACTCTTCATGTCTGGTTTCAGATTTGGATCTGCACTCATCTAAAAGGAAGATTTTGGTATTGAAAGCAACTGAATTGGAAGCTTTTCTTGCATAACAGTTAAACATTGTTTTTTTCTGAAATGCCTGTGTATCTTCCTCCTGCGGTAATAAGTTCTCATCAGTGGAGACCTGGATGAAGTGTCACTTTGTCCCTCAAAGGGAAGCCAGGTGGGGATGTGAAAGAAGCAAATTTCATTAGGCTGACTTCTGCTGTCAGCTTGGAAATCTGTAGTTTGGATTTGCTCAGGGATAATATCATTCTTTATGCTTTTATAAACGTTATAAATAATACTTTACTTATTTTTGTGAAATGTTATGAAATGTTTAATGAAAAGCTATCTTCATGAATGAGAGTTATCCAAAATTCTGCAAAGAAATCACTGTTCTTTCTACCCTTTTCAGACATGAGAACTTGAGGCTTATAAGACGACTCACCCAAGCTAACCTCTGGCCATAGTAGTGAGGGGTCAAGGCGAAAACCACTGATGTAACACAAGTTCCTCATTTTCCCAACAGCAAGATGAAGGCTTGATTGATAAAAATGAAATTTCTAAAAATTACTCCATGACTTCGTATCAAAGAAGTATTAGAATGCCAACTGAAATGTTTTCCTTCTGGTACCATATTTAGAGATAATTAATAGGGAATTTAGGTCAGAAGCCTGTTTTTCTGATTCTGTTGCTATGAAGTCATGGTGTCTACACGGTGTGAAGTTCTGTTGGATCCCTGGTGGTAGAGTTGATAGGATATGAGGGCTGGATGAGTGGGATGGGTCAGAGTGATGGAGGAGTTGATGATGACTTTTGATTTTTACAATTCCAACATTTCAGTCCATCTTTTTAGAAAATCTCTCTTTATACTTGGCATAGATAAGCTTTCATCCACAAAATATTATCCAAGAAAATATGACTGGGTATGTACCTAGCAGTTGTCACTGGGAATATCTTTTTAATATGAAACAGATGTGTCATGCTATGAAGAATCCATAACTTTGCTCAAGTCAAGATATATTACACCTGTTACCATCTTCCCATCTCTAAGTCCTATTACTCTGTCATGGGAGATCAGACTCATCAGGTCAAAAATGCTCCTTCAGAAAATCTCTCAAGCTACTGCCTAATTCTCTGTTCTCCTCTGTGATATCACATTTTTTTCTCAGTAAGCATTTCTTAACTATGTAAGAGACTAGATATCTGGCTTACAACTAACATAGCTTCTAAAATAATTGAAAAATTCATTTGGAAAATATATAGAATAGAATAGCTGAATTTCAATTAACTACTTGAGACAAAATAGGTAAGTTTCAATACGCTAACATTCATTTGCTCTTGACTACAAAGGGAAGATGTAAAATTTGTTGTATATAATTACTTAACAAGTATTTACTTGTGTTCTAATGATATTATAAGCTAGGAGCCCCAAACATCTAAACCTCTGGGAATATCAGATTTCCAGTCTTCATTCCTACTCAGCTCTGCCAAGAAACTCTGTCTTATATTCTCTACTGCCTCAACTTCAGCAGCTTCATCAATATTGGCTTTGGAAAATTCCCCTGTGTGTTGTTAGTTGCTCAGTCGTGTCCGAGTCTTTGTGACCCCTTGGGCTATAGGTTGTCAGGCTCCTCTGTCCATGAAATTCTCCAGGCAAGAACACAGGAGTGGGGTGCCATTCTCCAGGGGATCTTCCCGACCCAGGGATCCAACCCAGGTCTCCTGCATTGCAGGCAGATTCTTTACCATCTGAGTCACCAGGGACATTTCCCCTAAGGAATCTTTTTTTCTGTGACTGTGTACTACTGTCACTGGCTTGCCACCGCATCTCAGAGGGTTGCCCTGCAAGTACGCTACACCATATATGACTCTTCCCTTCTGATCTTGTAATCAAACTTGACCATGTCTCCTCCTTTGGACCAAGGTGCTTAAGAGTTAAGCACCATAAATTGGATGACAGTTCTGGGAAAGGAGGTCTGGGGTCTCTGAGAAGATGAAGCAGGAAGACAATCTTCATTTGGCACCTCTGGGAAGCCCTCCCAGAGGAGAGGCAGTGTCCTGGAAAACAGGTAGGAGTAAGCCAGGTGCATACACTTAATGGCTAATGTTGAAAATCCAGGTCAGCAGAGGGAAAAGTCACGAGGAAGAGGAGAAAGAGAAGGAAGAGAAGGAGGAGGAAGACAAGGAGAGTTATATTAATTGAAATCCCAGCCCATAGAGATAATCACTATATTTTTTACTATATTCTCCCAGCCATTCTGGCTACAGTCCACGAGGTCTCAAAGAGTCGGACACGACTGAGCGACTGAGCACACACACACGCCCAACCATTCTATATGCAAAAACAGGACAAATGTATACAATGTTATTGGGTAAACATCAGTTCATAGGGAAGCAAAAAGCAAAGGAGAAAAGGAAAGATATACCCATTTGAATGCAGAGTTCCAAAGAATAGCAAGGAGAGATAAGAAAGCATTCCTCAGTGATCAGTGCAAAGAAAGAGAGGAAAACAATAGAATGGGAAAAACTAGAGATCTCCTCAATAAAATTAGAGATACCAAGGGAACATTTTATGCAAAGATGGGCTCAATAAAGGACAGAAATGGTATGGACCTAACAGAAGCAGAAGATATTAAGAAGAGGTGGCAAGAATACACAGAAGAACTGTACAAAAAAGATCTTCATGACCCAGATAATCACGATGGTGTGATCACTCACCTAGAGCCAGACATCCTGGAATGTGAAGTCAAGTGGGCCTTAGGAAGCATCACTACAAACAAAGCTAGTGGAGGTGATGGAATACCAGTTGAGCTATTTCAAATCCTGAAAGATGTTGCTGTGAAAGTGCTGCACTCAATATGCCAGCAAATGTGGAAAACTCAGCAGTGGCCGCAGGACTGGAAAAGGTCAGTTTTCATCCCAATCCCAAAGAAAGGCAATGCCAAAGAATGCTCAAACTACCACACAATTGCACTCATCTCACATGCTAGTAAAGTAATGCTTAAAATTCTCCAAGCCAGGCTTCAGCAATACATGAACCATGAACTTCCAGATGTTCAAGCCGGTTTTAGAAAAAGCAGAGGAACCAGAGATTAAATTGCCAACATCCGCTGGATCATTGAAAAAGCAAGAGAGTTCCAGAAAAACATTTACTTCTGCTTTATTGACTACGCCAAAGCCTTTGACTGTGTGGTTCACAATAAACTGTGGAAAATTCTGAAAGAGATGGGAATACCAGACCACCTGACCTGCCTCTTGAGAAACCTGTATGCAGGTCAGGAAGCAACAGTTAGAACTGGACATGGAACAACAGACTGGTTCCAAATAGGAAAAGGAGTACGTCAAGGCTGTATATTGTCACCCTGCTTATTTAACTTATATGCAGAGTACATCTTGAGAAACGCTGGGCTGGAGGAAGCACAAGCTGGAATCAAGATTGCCGGGAGAAATATCAGTAACCTCAGATATGCAGATGACACCACCGTTATGGCAGAAAGTGAAGAACTAAAGAGCCTCTTGATGAAAGTGAAAGAGGAGAGTGAAAAAGTTGGCTTAAAGCTCAACATTCAGAAAACTAAGATCACGGCACCTGGTCCTATCACTTCATGGCAAGTAGATGGGGAAACAGTGTCAGACTTTATTTTTGGGGGCTCCAAAATCACTGCAGATGGTGACTGCAGCCATGAAATTAAAAGATGTTTACTCCTTGGAAGGAAAGTTATGACCAACCTAGACAGCATATTAAAAAGCAGAGACATTATTTCACCAACAAAGGTCCATCTAGTCAAGGCTATGGTTTTTCCAGTGGTCATGTATGGATGTGAGAGTTGGACTGTAAAGAACGTTGAGTGCAGAAGAACTGATGCTTTTGAACTGTGGTGTTGGAGAAGACTCTTGAGAGTCCCTTGGACTGCAAGGAGATCCAACCAGTCCATCCTAAAGGAAATCAGTTCTGGGTGTTCATTGAAAGGACTGATGTTGAAGCTGAAATTCCAATACTTTGGCCACCTGATGCGAAGAGCTGACTCATTGAAAAAGACCCCGATGCTGGGAAAGATTGAAGGCAGGAGGAGAAGGGGACGACAGAGGATGAGATGGCTGGATGGCATCACCGACTCAATGGACATGAGTTTCAGGAAACATCAGCAACTCCCAAAGTGGCTAAAGTATTGGAGTTTCAGCTTCAACATCAGTCCTTCCAATGACTATCCAGGGCTGATTTCCTTTAGGATGGGCTGGTTGGATCTCCTTGCAGTCCAAGGGACTCTCAAGAATTTTGTCCAACACCACAGTTCAAAAGCATCAATTCTCTGGTGCTCAGCTTTCTTTATAGTCCAACTCACACATCCATACATGACCACTGGAAAAACCATAGCTTTGACTAGATGGACCTTTGTTGGCAAAGTAATGTGTAAACATAGATTGTATTACAGACCCCATGCAACTGTACATAATGCATCATATACATCCTGAAACCCAAGCAGAAGTGTCTTCAGGTACTTGAACAATCCTTGAGTAGTTCAGGTGACCCCATCTGACAACTGACTGACAGGGCAGGTTCTCAGGTGGCAGGTACTCAGTGACATAATTAGGACGCAGTGTTAACTTTTACAGCGATGTCTGATCGAGTAACTTCTTTCCAGCGCAGTTAAAATGGACACACACAAAGAAAGCTTTGTCACACGTGCACACAGACACACAGGTGACTGAGAGCACGCGCAGGGCAGCTGCCTCTCCCATCCTGGGCTCTCAGATGCTGCTTGAGTGGGAGACATATTTCCCGGGTCTAATGGGAAAGCCGCCAGGATCCCGACTCATCTATGTACTTCCTCAGGTTTTCAGTGACCTACAGCTGGTGAATAGTTTCCTAAGCACCACCTCAAAAGAGAAAGTCTGTGGGACTATTTGCTCTCCTTCTGTTTAAATGTTGTTAAGTTTTGTAAAAGTAGAGTAGGTCTGTGGAAGCAAGTTAACCATGACATCCTTTGTTGGTTTGGGGACAGGTGTATGTCTCACAAGTAAATGGAATGTAGAATCTTCCCAGGAATTGCCCCAAATCCATGGATCTTGAGCATTTAGCAGGGGTTATATGGCCACTGGAAGGACTAAAGTTTCACAAAAATGCTAAATACCTTCTGTTGGTGAGATGATCCTTTTTTTTTTTTAAATAAATTTATTTATTTTAGTTGGGGGCTAATTACTTTACAATATTGTAGTGGTTTTTGCCACACACCAACACGAACCAGCCATGGGTCCACACGTGCTCCCCATCCTGAACCCCTCTCCCACCACCCTCCCCATCCCAACCCCCAGGCCATCCCACTGCCCCAGCCCCAAGCATCCGTTCCACGCATTGAACCTAGAATAGTATTCTGCTTCACATATGACAATATACATGTTTCAATGCTATTCTCCCAGAACGTCCCACCCTCACTTTCTCCCTCAGAGTCCATAAGACTGTTCCATGCATCTGTGTCTCTTATTCTGTCTTGCATATAGGGTTATTGTTACCATCTTTCAAATTCCATATATATGCAATATATGCATATATATGTATACTGTATTGGTATTTTTCTTTCTGGCTTACTTCACTCTGTATACTGGGCTCCAGTTTCATCCATCTCAATAGAACTGATTCAAATGTATTCTTTTTAATGGCTGAGTAATATTCCATTGTGTATATGTACCACAGCTTCCTTATCCATTCATCTGCTGATGGACATCTAGGTTGCTTCCATGTCCTGGCTATTGCAAACAGTGCTGTGATGAACATTGGGGTACATGCGACTCTTTCAATTCTGAATTCCAGAAAAATAAATGACCCAATCAAAAAATGGGCCAAAGAACTAAACAGACATTTCTCCAAAGAAGACATACAGATGGCTAACAAACACATGAAAAGATGCTCAACATCACTCATTATTAGAGAAATGCAAATCAAAACCACAATGAGGTACCATTTCACACCAGTCAGAATGGCTGCTATCCAACAGTCTACAAACAATAAATGCTGGAGAGGGTGTGGAGAAAAGGGAACCCTCTTACACTGTTGGTGGGAATGCAAACTAGTACAGCCACTATGGAGAACAGTGTGGAGATTCCTTAAAAAACTGGAAATAGAACTGCCATATGACCCAGCAATCCCACTGCTGGGCATACACACTGAGGAAACCAGAATTGGTGAGATGATCTTACTTGAGTTGGTTTGTGTTTTATTTTTCCCATCCCAGAGGCATTAGGGAAAACCGTTAGAACAACATTTACTCTCCAGGCATATGGAGCACGAGGGCCAGGAAGAGTGAGGGAAACTCCCGCTGCTTTCTGATTTTCAGTGCAGTGTGATTGGTGGGCTTGGGGTGGAGTTCAAACCCTGGTTCGCAGCTTGCTGTCTGTGAGATCTGAAATAAGCCATGTCCTTTCTATGAAGGTGTCTCCTTCCTCTGTCCTACGGGATAAGAAAATAAAGCCTGATTCCAAAATCAGATCTCCACAACTAGTGCCAACATCCTCACACACCAACATCTCACAGACCCAACGCTTCTTCTTCCCAGTGCAGAAGCATAAACTGCTCACAGTGGGTCTTGGAGTCCTGGGATGCACCTTCTGGCTCTTCTGCTGAATCGTCTGGAAATCTGCCAGGGACCGTTCCACAGCCACCGCTGTCCCCCGCCCCGCTTCCGTCTCCTGCTCGGTCCTTGGCCACAGCCTCTCCTCATACCCTTGGCTGGGGGCCTGACAGCCCTTTGACAATGATTCGGTATGACACTGGCCTTGGTGGGGAAGGGACCCCAGCCAGGGAATGGAAGAGATGGTGCTGGTACCTCCACTCAGTCCTCCCTGGCTGGACTTACCAGCCGGTGTCCATGACCCCAGGACCTCTGGCGCTCCGTGGGCACTGCAATTTCCCACAGGGAGCCTGTTTCCTTCCTGGGGACATTCTTTGCTGTGTGATTTGTCTCCTCTCTTGATTGTGTGAGTGCAAGTGAAGGTCACTCAGTTGTGTCCGACACTTTGCAACCCCATGGACTATACAGTCCATGGGATTCTCCAGGCCAGAATACTGGAGTGGGTAGCCTTTCCCTTCTCCAGGGGATCTTCCCAACCCAGGGATTGAACCCAGGGCTCCCACACTGCAGGCAAATTCTTTACCAGCTGAGCCACCAGGGAAGCCTGACTATGTGAAAAGCAGATCCAACTTTGTGCAGCTACCTCTCAGCTCCTGTCCCCCACTCAGCAGATGGCGGTTGTTTACTCCATGGCTCCATCAGCCAGCTCCCTACATTCCTCCCCAGGGCCCTCCTAACATGTCTCTGGCTCAATAGAAAGAAAGCAGTTGGTGACTAATATCCTGTGCATATAAAACCTTTTTAAAAAAATTACTAATTTCAAATGTATGCTCAGTCGTGTCCGACTCTTTTCGACCCTATGGGCTGTAACCCATCAGACTCCTCTGTCCATGGGATTCTCCAGGCAAGAATAGAAAACTGGAGTGGGTTGCCATGCCCTCCTCCAGGGGATCTTCCCTACCCAGGGGTCAAACCTGCATCTCTTATGCCTCCTACATTGGCAGGCAGGTTCTTTACCACTAGCACGACCTGGGAAGCTATTCTTGAAGACTGAGCATTGGCTGAACTAGGCAACCTTTGGAGAAGGAACTTGAAATTGTTGCCATAGAAACATTCATTTGCAACATTGTGGTTCTTTAGCCTTGGGGAGAAAAGAGTCATTGCAGCTGTGACTTACCCTCTAAGTGTTGGAAAGACTTGCTGATAATTTGGGGGAAATATTTCTTTGATGCTACCTCAAAATTTTGAATGAGGATTAAGAGATTCAAATACTGAAAGCGAACTTCTTCTTATTTTGAAGAATAACTTTTACCCCCCCCCCCATTAAAAGAAATCTAGTCGGTTCCTTGGGAGGCGGTGAGCTGTCTGCTACCTTTGATTTTTCAAGTAGAAATGGGATGGGCACCATGTAACTCTTGGAGGAAAGCCTTTGTTCATGATTCATCTACATTACCACCTTGTAGCAATTCTCACAACTTGACCTCTTAAGAAACATTACGGAAGTGTGTAAATGATTCATTCATTGAAGCCAGACAATCTGAATTCTCCTTGCTGCTGCTGCTGCTGCTGCTGCTGCATCGCTTCAGTCGTGCCCGACTCTGTGCAACCCCAGAGACGACAGCTCACCAGGCTCCGCCGTCCCTAGGGTTCTCCAGGCAAGAATACTGGAGTGGGTTGCCATTTCCTTCTCCAGTGCATGAAAGGGAAAAGTGAAAGTGAAGTCACTCAGCCGTGTCCAACTCTTAGCGACCCCATGGACTGTAGCCTACCAGGCTCCTCCGTCCATGAGATCTTCCAGGCAAGAATACTGGAGTGGGGTGCCATTGCCTTCTCCGGAATTCTCCTTGAATAAGCTCTAAAGATGGGTTATTTCAGGTGTATACTGTAGCTTTAGACAATGTCCTTGCCAAACCTCAAGGTGCTTATCCATAAAACAGAGGCTGCGCACGTACCCCTCTGGTCTCTTGCTGAAGCCGCTCTCACTCCCTGCTAACCTGGAACAGAACTCGTCCTCATGGATGTCCCTGAGATAATCCATCTGCACAGAAGCCTCACTGAGCACAGCAGACTTTCCTGAGGTGTCAGGGTGGAGGAGGGCTCACAGGGCATCCTCCACACATAACAACTTACAGAAATGGGCAAATATCTCCCAAACTCCCTTCTCACCTGTGCCTCCTCACAGGCACTTCCTCACAGCTCACAAGTGGGCTGTCTTTGTTTTTCCTCATTCCTCTTTCTACCTGCCCCCTCGCAGATACTTATTCCAGCTCCCCTTTCTTTCTAGATTCCAGCACACACCTACCTTCAAATCTCTTCTAATGCAATTCAACTTCCATGGCTGTCTCAGACCATCAGATGCTCTTCAAAGAAGGGATGTACAGAGGACTCCCTCCTTGGATGGTTTTGTGCATGCATGCTCAGTCACGTCTGACTCTTTGCAGGCCACCAGGCTCCTTTGTTCATGGATTCTCCAGGCAAGAATACTGGAACAGGTTGCCATTTCCTTCTCCACAGGATCTTCCTGACCCAGGAATCAAACCTACATCTCCTGCACTGTCAGCCAGTCTTTACCCCTGCACCACCTGGGAAGCCCCTGGAAGGGTTTATACTGGGTTATTTTTGTGATTTCAATTCTACCTCAGAAAACTCTTAAAAATATTTCTCCTGAATAAACATATTGTCATCTTCATAACGGAGAAGGCAATGGCACCCCACTCCAGTATTCTTGCCTGGAGAATCCCAGGGACAGCGGAGCCTGGTAGGCTGCAGTCCCTGGGGTTGCACAGAGTTGGACACGACTGAAGCGACTTAGCAGCAGCAGCAGCAGCATCTTCATAAGAAAAATTTTCCTCCTTTTCTTGATTCAATGAGCTAATACTAAGATGCCTCAGCTGCCTTATTCATAATGTGATTCATTATTATAACTGAATGCCACAAAATGCTCAGCACCCATTGTTCAGTACTCCTTAGAGGAAACAGATTAAAAAAGGAGGGTGAAGATACGTATAAATGCCAAAGAAAAACCTTTCTAAATGAATGGGTGAATTCATGAATGCCATGAGGGAATTTCAAGTCAACCAAGGTGCTCTGGACTGAATTATACCCCTTCCCTCATTCATTGCTGAATCCCTAACTCCCGTTGTGATGGCATTTGGAAATGGGGTCTTTGGGAAGCTATTAGGGTTAGATGAAGGTGCGGGCCTTGGGATAGGATTAGTACCCTTATAAGAAGAGGAAGAAACACTGAAGCTCTCTCTTCATCCTATGAGGACCTCTTAAGAAGGTGGCCATCTGCAAGCCAGGAAGAGAACTCAATCATGCTGGCTCCCTGATCTTAGACTTTCAACATCCAGAACTATGAGGAAAACATGTTGTTCATTGTAAATCAATTATACCTCAGTAGTTTTTTTTAATGTCTGTCATTTAAGCCACTCAGTCCATTATGTTAAAAAATGCTTTCTCCTTGGAAGAAATCTCTGGCAAACCTAGACAGCATATTAAAAAGCAGAGATATCACTTTGCTGACAAAGGTCTATATAGTCAAAACTATGGTTCTTCCAGTAGTCATGTACAGCTATGAAAGTTGGACCATAAAGATGGCCAAGCCGAAGAACTGCTGCTTTTGAACTGTGATGCTGGAGAAGACTCTTGAGAGTCCCTTGGACAGCAAGGAGATCAAGCCAGTCAATCCTCAAGGAAATCAACCCTGAATATTCATTGGAAGGACTGATACTGAAGCTGAAGCTCCAATACTTTGGGCACCTGATGCAAAGAGCCAACTCATTGGAAAAGACCCTCATGCTGGGAAAGATTGAGGGCAGGAGGAGAAGGGGACGACAGAGCATGAGATGGTTGGATGGCATCACTGACTCTATGGACATGAGTTTGAGTAAATTGCGAGAGATAGTGAAGGACAGGGAAGCCTGGCATGCTGCAGTCCATGGGGGTCGCAGAGAGACAGACACAATTTAGCAACTGACCATTCATTCAAAGGTTGAGGAGCAATATCAATGGTATAATCCCTTGTGTCTAGAAAGAAAAGCTTTACCTGAAAAGGTCCAGAATGAAGCACAGGAAGCTGTGCTGGGTGAGTGACAGACATGGCTGGCTCATGTCAGCCACCAGAGGAGGTGCCATGGGACTGACATAGCTCACAGCTCTGGAAAGGGGTGGATCAGCCTGCATCTGTGCATTTAATTTCCTGGCAAAAGGCACCTTTCTACTCATCACATTTTCAAACACACACATACAGACCAGGGAAGTATTTGTAGGGAGTTGTTTTTTGTCGTTTAGTCGCTCAGTCACTCACTCTTTGCGACCCCATGAACTTTGCACCCCAAGCACACCAGGCTTCCCTGTCCCTCACCATCTCCCCGAGCTTGCTCAAACTCATGTTCATTGTGTCGATGATGCTGTCCAACCATCTAATCTTCTGTTGCCCCCTTCTATTCCTGCTCTCAGTCTTGCCCAGCATCAGGGTCTTTTCCAATGTAGAGAGAGGGCGTGCTACTCCAGGGGGCCGACCCCTGTGCTATGCTGTCTCTACGTGGGTTTGATTGTGAAGGTCTGCAGCTGCTCCCGGGCCTGATAATCGGATTATTCTGGCAGAAGGACATTTCATTGCTAATTAGCACAAGGAGATCTTCCAGGCTTCTCGGGTTGGGGCCTGGCGGATGATAAAAGGCCTGGGTCCTGAATGGTGCCCTTTGAGATGTTTAAATGGGTTTGGGAGAGAGCCTGTCACATCTGGTTGCTGTGATAATTAGATTATGAAACAGGGAGGGAGAGAAGGTGTCCAGTATAATCTGCAGAGACTCTGCCAGAGCCTGGAGCAGGAAACTTGCCATGAAGTTGACCTCCAGAGGGTCACAGTCAACGTGGGCCCCAGGGCCGGAGCTGGGGGCACCGACTCAAGGAACCTCTTTTTGGTGTCTAAGGGCTGTTTAGGACTTTCTAAGGGCTTGTCGAGTGACTTCCAAATATTGGGCACTTGGCCTGTTCTTTTGAAAATATAAGTTTCCAGGCCCTGTCCCTGCAAAGTCTAGGTCACTGGACTTGGCTTTGAACCAGGGGTGAGGCCTGTATTTTTTAAGTTCTTAAGTAGCACTTTTTAATGTATACAGTTTAGTAGTCCCTCCCCTCGTTCAGCGTTGACATTTGGCAGATGGAAATGAGACATCCTGGAGATGTGACAACGGAACCCGCGTATGCTTCTTGGCAGCCCTGCAGTGGTGGCTGTGTTTGCCCAACTTGACAGATGAGGATACCGGAGGTCTGAGAGGACCAGGGACTTGTCCACAGTCACATGGCCAGTCAGCAATGAAATGAGACCCAGCAGTGCCTTCCAGGGGCTGCTGAAAGCACTTGGTCAGAGTCCATAGGCTTATCACCGTCTGGTCCCTGCAGGGTTGCTGAAGGCAGTCACTGGATCCCAGAGGGAAGGGGCGCTGCAGGGGGAACAGCATCTAAGACGAGCTGTGGTTGCCAAGGATGCCGTAGACCTGCAGAGATCTTGCTGGGAGAGGCAAAAGAAGGAAGACCCCGATGTTGCCACCTCCCTGCCCTCAGATCTCCATCAGGGCTCCCCTGTGAGCTTGGAGCAAAGTGAGAAGAGTAGAGAGAGCAAGCAGGGAGGGCGGTAGATAGAAAATTTACTGCACACAAGTTGCAGGAGACATCGGAATGCAATCAAGTAGAATTTTACAGAGATAACCTTGAATTGCTCTAAGTTATTTATAAAGTCTGTAATTTGCAAACCTCAGCGTGTTAATGGTTATTAGTCTCAAATTACTTGGGGCACATCTCTGCATCATTGGAGGTACATCAAAGGAGCCTCACCATGTTTACCAGGATCATCAGAGAAGCGGAAAAAAGATCGTTTAATCGGAACATATATGACCTGCTGTGCGCCTGACAAACGTTTCTACAATGTAAAATGTCAATTGGAAAGAGTATAATTATCTAAAAAGTATAATTCACTTATAGGATCATCTGCATATATCCTATTAGGTTCTCCACCCATTATAGGAAATGAGAGACATGACATATAACGTATATTTACACAATTTGCAATTTGGTGACTCCAAGGGTTTGTTATTTACTGACCATGGAAGCACCTGAGAACAATCACAACCTTTGTATTATCAGCAAAACTACCATTAGTAATGCATTTTATAGGATCTAGCCTGCCTTGTCTTTACTGAACAGATTGGATTAATGGGGCATGGTGTCCAATTACTCAGGAGGTTTCAATCTTATCATTCTTCTATTCTATGCCATTCACTAGGGAAAATTGTTCTTCAATTACATTTGCACCTCTGACTATGAAAAGGCGTTAGGCCAACACTCCTTCCAAGAATACCAAGAAGAGTTTAAAAATATATCATTTCATTTCACATTGCAATTCTATGAATGTGTAATAAACCACCCAATATATTCATATGCACGCACACACATATATTCCATGAGTGTATAAGGAACTACTCCAAAATTTAGAGGCTTAAAATAAACAAAGTAATTCATTTTCTCCAGCGCTTCAACTGGGCATGTGGCTCCAGCAGCCACGTGGCTCAAAGAGGGCTGGAGGATTTATTCCCAGAAGGGTTCACTCCTGGGGCTGGCAAGTTAGCGCTGGTGTTGCTGGAACCTCAGCCAGGTCTCTGGGCCTGCACGACCTCTCCAGATGGCTGGGTTAGCTTCTCACAGCACCACAGCTTCTCCTAGGTTTGAAAAGGAAGCATCCAGAAGTCAGTGTCCCAGAGACCAAGCATCAGTATACATGATTTTGCTGTTTCAGGAGCTAAAAGTTAGCCTCGGGGCCAATCCAAAGCAGGAGTCAATGTGACAGAGCCTACAAAGTACATGTGTTCCAGGAAGCACACTGCACTGGATGTGTGTGTGTGTTTGTTGATTTACTGGCAAAGATAATACATCAAGGAAGTTAGAATTTGGGGCCATAAATCATAGGGAAACTAAAAACAAAATGAGGTGAATCCAAAATCAAATCGCATATTGCTTCTTTCACCTGAGTCATTTTAATGTAATTACAAGTGATAAAAATAGCCCAGACAATCTTGAAGAAGTAGAACAAACATGGAGAACTTTTACTACCAAATATTAAGATTTATATAAATAATTACGACAGTACATTAATAGATGCAGAAATGGGCAAATAGAGGAATGGAATACAATAAAAACTTTCACTAAACACATACATAAATGTAATCAAATAAATGAATTATTCTGGATAAATTGGATATCCATATTTTAAAACTCTGAATATTGATTCCTTCTATGTTGGATCCATAAAATTGATTCCAGATAGATTATAAATCTAAATATAAAGAGAAATTGTTATAAATTCTAAAAGATAACTTGAAGAATGGCTTAATGCTATGATACAGGAATCTTAAAAAAAGATTTTTTAAGCAGGAAAAACATGCATAAACTATTAAGTATTTTTTAAAGATAACTTGTCTAGGATGTAATTAAGAATTTCTATTCATCAAAACACTCCAGTAAGAGAAGAACTGTGCAAACCATGGATAGGAGGAGATGATTATGTCTTATGAATATATAAGATATATCTTATCTCAGAATAAAGAAATCTTTTAAATCAGTAAGAAAAAGAAAGAAAATTCAATAAAAATGAGCAAGAAATTGACTAATTAGTTTGCAAAAAATTTTATCCAAAAGACAAACAAGTATATGAAGTGTGTTCAACCTCTTTGCATGCTCAGTTGCTCAGTCGGGTCCAACTCTTTGTGACCCCATGGACTGTAGCCCACCAGGCTTCTCTATCCATGGGATTTTCCAGGCAAGAATAGGGGGTTGCCATTTCCTACTCCAGGGGATCTTCCGGACCCAGGGATAGAACCCAAGTCTCCCGCATTGGCAGGCAGATTCTTTACAGCTGAGCCCCCTGGGAAGCCTTCAAACTTTTTATGCAAATTTGATGTGCAATGAGATCCCAGTAAATGCCCTCTCACCTCTCAGAAGATAAGACGAAAATGACTGACAATACTAAATGCTGGCAGCTGACTGAGAATTTGTCAACTGCAATCTTCACCAACAGGAGTATAACCACAATTGCAGAGGTCCTCCCCAAGGAGTGAGGGGTCTCCAGCCCCCACACTGGGCTCCCAGCAAAGGGATCCTGAACACGGAAGATGAGCCCCTGGAACATTCAGCTTGTGAAGGCCAGGGAGCTTTTGTATGATAGATCTGGTGGGCTGTAGGAAAAAGAATCTGCTCTTGAAGGGGCTACACAAAACCTCATGTGCTCTAGGTCCCCCAGAAAAGCAGAAGTTTGAAAGGACCCTGGGTCAGAGCCATCTGCTCATCTTGCAGAGCCTTTTGGAGGGGAAGGAGGCAAATGAGGCTCCCCATTTTGGGGAGCACATCCTACCCCAAGGACACTGATGCTGGCAATTGCTATTTTGGAGCCCTCCCTCTAGCCTGTGAGAGCTAGGAGCTTGAACTAAGACAGGGATTCTAAATATGGAAACTCACAGGATTGGATTAAAGAAACATTTAGAGATGACAAATTATCAAGCTACAGTGATTGGCTGGATATGAGAGGCTTAGAAGAGAAGACCATAAGGGATGAGTTTGGAGATGAGATGATGAGTGTGAAGGGCCCTGGATAGACTCAGAAAAGCCTGAAACTCAGAGAATAAAGAGAGGCACTGAAGAATCACAGAGAGGAGAATTAGATCATTAGGGGTGTGGTTTTGCCCTAAAGATATGTGATAGCTCCTAGGAAATAGTCCTCCTGGTAGACTCTAACCTAAAGCTCCATTAGAGCTTTAAGGTCAGTGGCCTTCATGAGTGGTCTATTTGAAATGGCAACATATTTCTGCAAAAAGAAAAAAAAATGGCTCAATTTCAAAATACCTAGCAGTGAAATTCAACACATTTGCATCCTAAAGGAGAGGAAAGAACTGAGCAACTTAACAAGATTAAGGAAATGAAAGATGTATTCATGTCGAACACTGTCTCTAAGGTAAGAGTATACAGGGGAGGAAAACTCATTTCCCTCCACCCTCCTATGTTTTCTGCTGAGAATCCCATAAAAGACACTAACAGTAGAAAAACCGATGTTTAGTAATGTGAGTCCTCCTGTATACATGCGAGAGACCCAGGAAAACTGAATAACCTGTTGAAATGGCCCATCCACCACCCTAAATACTGTGCTTGGAACAGTGACTGTGATGAACATTAGTGACCCTTAATTTTATTACGTGTAAGTCTCCTGTGTCCACAGGTTGGCATTTAGGCCCTTTGTAAATACGGCCTCAGCCGGGCTCCCAACTCTGCCCTACATGTCTCTGGCATCCACCACCGGCTCCTCTGCCCTGCCCGTTCCTGGGGTCACTGCAGCTGGGACTCTGCCTTGCCCAGGGCTGTCCTTGGCACGTTGCCTGGCACTGTTTCCTTCTCTGGCCGCATTGTGCCTGACTTGTGTGCTTTCTCCTTGGAAACCTGCCTCTCCTGACTCCCAGCCGGCTGTCCTCACCTGTCCCCCTCACACTGGCCTAGGCTCACTTGTCCTCCCCATACCTGCCCAGGGAGGGGCCTTAAACCCTAGAATGGCAGTTTCTGTCTCACTCTCCTCTTCTCCACCTTCATTCTAACCCACCATTACTAGTCTGTTCGGTCATCTCTCTGGGGGACTCTGATGACACTCTGGACACAGGCTCCTCCTCCTCACTGTCCACTCTCAGACCCAGGGTCTCCCTCCTCAGGGGGATGGGGCCCACGGGGGGAGTAGGCTGTTGCCTCCCTGCAAACCTGCTCTGTCTGGTCTCGGAGAATGGCCCCACCCACCTCCCACCTGGCACTCAGCCTCTCCCCACCGTCCTGTGAACCAGACCACAAATGTCTCTGTAATTACAGTGAAGATATTACTAATCGTTAACACATAATCAATAGTTAAGCACTTGGCAGACATCACACTAAGAACTTTAAGTGGATTAATTCATTCAGTTAACAGCTATGAAGTGGATCCTGTCACACCTCCTATTTTGCACATCAAACAGCGGTCGGGAGGGGAAGCTGCTTGCCTGGCAGGAGAGGAAGACCCTTCCTAACAGGCTACCCCCTCTCCCCCTCCCACCCCATTTCATTGCCAGAACCTGCCCTGCAACTGCCACAGCGAGCTTCCGAAAACAAGGGAGGGCTATTCTGTTTAGGAACTCCCCATCTTCTGCAGCTGCAAGCCCACCTGTGACCTGCCTACCGACCAGCCTCCAACCCAACTGCCAATGCTCCGAGGCGGTCTAGCCCAGAAATGCCCCGAGCGATGCCTCCACCGGCTCCCATCACCGCCACAGGGCGCGGAGGATGTCAACACATGGAAGCTCTTTGCTGCCCCCTGCCGGCCGCCGGCCGCTATAAGGGAGCCCCCTGGGAGGAAACCTGCAAACCTCTGCACCATCCCATCCGCGGGGTTTCAGCCCCAGGATTCTGGGGGATCTTGCTTCGCACCGCATTCCTGTAACATTCTCCAAACATGAATCCCAGAATCCTCAGCTGAGGGACCTAGCATCTGTAAAGTGCCTTGTCTGATTTTTTGCTGTTGTTGTTTAAAAAGTGCCTTTGCTGACTTTTATTATCAGGCAGGTTTAGAGAAATCAAGTTCCAAACACATTTGAGATCCAGAGGAATGGCCTTCGCCTGTCAGCTCTGCCCCTCCCGCCCCCATCGCCAATCTGAGCATCTCTCTTAGTGTTTGCTGTGTGTGCAAACAGCCCCTCATTCAGTGGGGAAAAAGAGATACCCACTCTTTGAAAAGTATAGTGTTGCACACACAGGGGCTCATATGTACATATTGAATGTTAGCTGTTATTACTGTCCTCTGGCACTGTTTGGTCCACAGGACGGGGGGGTGGGGGGATTGTTTAGATGATAGTGGGGAGTTTGACTCTTTAACATTATAGAAAGGAACACAATTGGCTAAGGTGGGGGAGGGGGTCCCCTTTGGATGGACTGCACAAGATTTCTTCGTTTTTTATTTCTTCTCTCATCTTTGTCCTTCTTCCTCCTTTTCTTTTCTATCTCCTTCTATGGAAGACTAGCCTCAGGGCCCAATACAGGCTGAGGTCACATGGCGGAATGAGACCAGGTTCCTCCCATCAGGAAACTTCCCATCACCTCAGGTGGAAGAGACAAGGAGGAGTCAGGGTGTGGTCCTCCACAGAGGATGCCCAGCTACTCCCCACCCACTGCTGCCCCAGGAGGATCACCCTCTACCTCAGCCACAGTGAACAACACGCAGTTCCTGGGGTGATCGTGCTCCCACCCCATGCCCTAAGTCAGACCCAGACATCCAGAACAGACACTCATGCCTACAAGATGAAACTTTACTTTTTCCCCCAAACTATGTTTAAGGTTGTTAAAGTAATCAGGTGCCCTTGCTTAGACTGGATTACAAAATTCTGAAGATAGGAGACTAGTCTTTAAAAAAAAAAATAGCGAGTCAATTCTTTATTCTGAGAGAAGACCAAATTGACCATTTTTAGGGCAGACTCGACTTTGTTCTGGAAAATCTACTACATGGTGGTACACTGTAGAGAATTTCTTATCCTCATGCCTTGGGAAAAATTTTTAATTCAGCAAAGTGACCCAAATGAGTTCTCTGAGACAAAATGAAAAAGGACATGTTCTGCTTAGTTATGGGAATTAATTGGATGTGGTAATTGGATGTGGAAGAATTCCTGCAGATTTTGTTGCTTCAGTTGGAGCAAAGTCACTTTTCTCTGCATGGGTTAGACTGCCATAGGCCTGAACTTACTTTGTGTTCTTACAAGATTGCATGGCTTCTCACAAAATGAGTTGCGAGGTGAGACCTTGAGGCCCCAGAAAAAAAATCGAACATGTTTAAGATTCATCACATTGTGCTGGAGGAGGAATTTAGGTGAAGCAACCCAAAAGATCTGTGTGGTGCTTCTTCTGGCCGAAGCTGGAGCAGCGGGCCCGGTGGTACCTAAGGTCTGAAGTCAAGGCCCTCTACATTTTTCATCACGAGTTAGCCCTAACCTTGAATCGAACCCAACAAATAAGAGACACCATAAACTCCAAGTCTCTTAACAGGAACTCAGAGCTTATAACCCCCTGGCCAAAAACAATCTTTGCAGCTTTATTGCCCATCGCAGCCATACTTGTCTCAAATTGTCCCAGTCAGGACCATGGCCCCTCACTGTAGTTTATTTCCAGTTGGCTCTGCTGGCAATGACTGTGCCACTACTTCTGTTTCTCTTGGTTGTTTGAAGGTTATGTGAAACGCACATCTCTGTGATGCTTTTTCAGACTTGTCCTGCTCTGCAGAATTGCAGGCCTCCTTGCGCCCCACCCCCGCCCGCATGTCACATTCTTCTGTAAGAGCAGATCACATTTTGGAAACCAGGGCACAGTGAGGCAGGTGAGCAAAGTGGTTGGCAGATCCCACTGTGGAGCAAAAGTGCTAACGTTAAAATCTACATTTCACAACTGGCTGGGAATGTGATTTCGAGCCATTTCCATAAACTCTCTAAATCTCAACTCCCTCTGCACAAACATGCAGATAATTGTGGTAACTGTTCTAAGAGTTTTGAAGAAAGTGCAGCAAAATATGTAAATATCTAAGCACAGTGCTTGGCACTGAAGCTATGCTCAATTCCTATCCACTATCATCATCACTATCACATCACCATTGTCATTATCAAGATACCATCATTCCCATCAGGAGCAGCAGCAACATCATCACCAGTAACATTATCATTATTATCATCCTCACCATCCCCAGCATATCATAGTTAACATCATCATCACCCTCATTGTTATTCCTGTGACGGTCATCATCTTATCACCATCATCTCATCATCCCCATCATCCTTACTATCATCCCCATCATCAACATAATCATCAACACCATCATCATCACTGTCATGCCCATGATGGTCATCATCTCACCATCTCCATCATCTCACCATCTCATCATCTCCATCATCTCCATTATCTCACCATCTCCATCATCTTACCATCTCGTCATTTCCTCATCTCACCATCTCTATCATCTCACCACCTCCATCATCTCACCACCTCCATCATCTCACCACCTCCATCATCTCACTACCTCTATCATCTCCATCATCTCACTATCTCCATCATCTCACCATCTCCATCATCTCACCACCTCCATCATCTCACCATCTCCATCATCTTACCATCTCACCATCTCCGTCATCTCACCATCTCCATCATCTCACCATCTCCATCATCTTACCACCTCCATCATCTCACCATCTCCATCATCTCATCCTCTCCATCCTCCTCGTTATCATCCTCATTAATACCATCATCATTCTCATGATGCTCCTTATCCCTACCATCTTCACCACTGTCATCAGTATCAACATGACTGCTGTCATCATCTGTGTTCCGAGGTCTAGTTCAGTTCTTAGCCTTAGGAGCTCCTTGAGGTTGCCATCCAACAGTCACATGAGTGAACTTGGAGTTTGAGATGATGGTGACCATGTGCTCAATGGCTACCTCCCGAGGCACCTTGAGTCAGAACCACCCAGGGAAGCCACTGCAGATTCCAGGCCCTTGGAAACCGTGAGATGATGCTTCCTTTTCTCTTTTCTTCAGAGATAAATGAGCCTGTAATTCCCTTATTGTCTGATATATGGAACCTATTTTGTACCTCTTTTTTTTTTTTAGTAAATACCCTTATTTTAAAATAAATAAATACATTTTAATTAAATTTCAGTTACTGTTAAATATTTCTATGCTAATTTTTATCCTCTTAAAGACATTTGTACATTTTTAACTTCTCACTGAACACCCTTCTCCCATCAGTTCAGTTGAGTCACTCAGTCACGTCCGACTCTTTGTGACCCCATGAACTGCAGCATGCCAGGCCTCTCTGTCCATCACCAATTCCCAGAGTCTACCCAAACCCATGTCCATTGAGTTGGTGATGCCATCCAACCATCTCATCCTCTGTCGTCCCCTTCTCCTCCCGCCCCCAATCCTACCCAGCATTAGGGTCTTTTCCAATGAGTCAACCCTTCACATGAGGTGGCCAAAGTATTGGAGTTTCAGCTTCAACATCAGACCTTCCAATGAACACCCAGGATTGATCTCTTTTAGGATGGATTGATTGGATCTCCTTGCAGTCCAAGGGACTCTCAAGAGTCTTCTCCAACACCACAGTTCAAAAGCATCAATTCTTCGGCGCTCAGCTTTCTTCACCGTCCAACTCTCACATCCATGCATGACCACTGGAAAAACCATAGCCTTGACTAGATGGACTTCTGTTGGCAAAGTAATGTCTCTGCTTTTAAATATGCTATCTAGGTTGGCCATAACCTTCCTTACAAGGAGTAAGCGTCTTTTAATTTCATGGCTGCGATCACCATCAGCAGTGATTCTGGAGCCCCAAAAAATAAAGTCTGACACTGTTTCCACTGTTTCCCCATCTATTTCCCATGAAGTGATGGGACCAGATGCCATGATCTTAGTTTTCTGAACATTGAGCTTTAAGCCAACTTTTTCACTCTCCTCTTTCACTTTCATCAAGAGGCTCTTTAGTTCTTCTTCACTTTCTGCCATAACGGTGGTGTCATCTGCATATCTGAGGTTATTGATATTTCTCCCAGCAATTTTGATTCCAGCTTGTGTTTCTTCCAGCCCAGCGTTTCTCATGATGTACTCTGCATATAAGTTAAATAAGCAGGGTGACAATATACAGCCTTGACGTACTCCTTTTCCTATTTGGAACCAGTCTGTTGTTCCATGTCCAGTTCTAACTGTTGCTTCCTGACCTGCATACAGGTTTCTCAAGAGACAGGTCAGATGGTCTGGTATTCCCATCTCTTTCAGAATTTTCCACAGTTTATTGTGATCCACACAGTCAAAGGCTTTGGCATAGTCAATAAAGCAGAAATAGATGTTTTTCTGGAACTCTCTTGCTTTTTCGATGATCCAGCGGATATTGGCAATTTGATCTCTGATTCCTCTGCCTTTTCTAAAACCAGCTTGAATATCTGGAACATCTTCTCCCATCACAGTAGTCAAATTTTTTAAAATTTATTTTTAAACCTAAATTATAGTGTGAAGTTGAAGTAAAAGTGTTAGTCGTTCAGTCATGTCAGACTCTTTACAACCCCATGGACTATAGCCCGCCAGGCTCCTCTGTCCATGGAATTCTCCGGCAAGAATACTGGAGTGAGTAGCCATTCCCTTCTCCTGAGGATCTTCCCAACCCAGGGATTGAACCCAGGTCTCCTGCATTGTAGGCAGATTCTAAGCCACCAGGGAAACCCAAATTATAGTGTGTAGCCTCCTAAATGTTCTCATTTAAAATCATTTTGCACTGTCCTATAGGAATAACAACTAGAGTGGGCAGTTTTTGTTTACATTATTGATTTTGCTGGCCTTCTCTCTTTGCTTGGATGGACTTTGTTTATTTCTCGTTTGTTATTTAGTGAGCTGTTTTACTAAGGAGATGATTTTGATCCAGTGTAGCTCATTCTACATAGGTTTACAGTCTCTATGTTCACCCTTACTAAAAAGTCAACAGAAATGTTCCTATCCTCCTGTTTGCAGTCCCATATTCCTATTATTTATTTAGGATCCTGACCTTATGGCCCAGCTCCTGCACCTTCTGCTGGAATTTTCTCTTCCTTCTTAGTCCCCCGTGTTCTTAAGGAAAAGTTAAACTCAGAAGATACACTGGTGGCAGCTTCATTCGGCTTAGTTCCCTGAGCACCGCAGGAGTGTGCTTGGGAGTTGAACTTGTCTATCAAAGATGCATCTGGTGCCCCAGGTGGCATTGTCTCTGGCTCTGATCTCAGCCTCACCTGTAGAGACTTGTGAATGGCAACACACCTTGGGTCTTTCTGCGGTCTGCCCTGGGGCCTTCTTGGAAGCCACTGGAGTTCACTCAGCACTTTTGTTCTGTACAAAAGTGCTGTCAGGAAGTGTCTGTGGGTCTGGCTTTTCATCACTGATTTTTTTAAGTGTTCTTTATTGTGCGGATTTTCTCAAAGACTTAAGTCTTTTGTCACTTAGGCACTGCACTGACTCTTTTTTCCCCAGCCTGCAGCTTACCCATCAATTTACTTACAGATATCATCTGATGAGCACATTGAAACAACGTGTTAAAGCCCAGTTTTTCTCTTGATTTCTTTTACAGGGTTAGTGCTTTTGTGTCCTCAGAAACCTTTGCCTGCGTGAAAGTTGCATATACATGACATGTGTTCTTTTACAAGTTTTAACGGCTCTAAAGATTTTAAAATTTAGTCTATGATTCATTTAAAATGTATTCTAAATACTGTGTCTATATGACTGAAGTAGAGATTTCATTTTTTTAAAATATAGATACTCAATCTTTTAGCAAGTTGACCTTACGAAATTCACTTACCTGTTATATTCTTCTTCTTTTTTTAGAGCCCTTAGATTTTTCTGTAGATACAACCATATCCTTGAGAACGAAGAGTTTGAATTCCTTCTTTGTAATGTTTGTCTTCTTCCCATTCCTTGCCCGTTGCTCTAAGACACCCAGTTCAAGGTTGGGTATAAAAGGTGAGGATGGGCATCTCTTCTTTATACACAATGAGAGAAGGCAAGCATTCCCTATTTATGATTAAGTGTGATGACAGCTGTGGGGTTTTGTAGATGCTCACTATCTATTTCTGATTGATGGTGATTATCATCATGAATAGTTATTAAAATATATTAAATACTTTTTATTCTTTCATTAAAATGGTCAGATGATTTTTCTTATCGATACTCTTTTTAATTGAGGTATAATTGACTGATACTCTTAATCTGGTGAATTATCATGGATTGTTTCTCAAATGCTGAGAACACTCCAACAGTCCTGAGATAAACTTCACTTGGTCTTATTTTATATACTTCTAGACTCACTTTACCAACATTTTGTCACAAATTTTTGCATATATATTTCATTCCTTCCTTCCTGATTTTGTGCTCTATATTTCACTTACAAATTTTACAGACTCCACAATACTGTGTTATTTTTGCTTTCTACAGTCATTATGTTTTAATGAAAAATGTACAGAATAAGATTTTTCATATATTTATGTACGTATTTATAGTGTCTGATATTCTTATTTTTCCTGTAGATCTGAATTTCCATCAAGTGTCTTTTCCATACCTTTTCCACTGTATTTTCTTCACATATTTTTCTTAGCTGTGTTGAAGCCCCCATCTGCTAATTCTAACCTCTGAACCTCCTGTGGGTCTGCTTCAATAGAACATTGTGCCACCTGATTTGGGTTGGTTTGCTTCTTTATATGGTGGGGGGGCTACCCAGGTGGCTCAGTGGTAAGGAATCCACCTGGCAATGCAGGAGACGTGGGTCAGGAAGGTCCTATGGGGAAGGAAATGGTAACCCAGGGGGCCGTGAGGAGTCGGACACAACTGAGTGACTGCGAACAGCAGCCTGGGTTTGTCATGGTGGACTTGCTTGAGTCATCAGTAGGAACATGAGTTGGTAGACCAAAACAGATCCTTAGAGCTCAGCAAGACAACCCCCCTCACATTTTAGAGTATAGAAAACTGGCTCAGAGAGAACCAGTCCAAGTTTACCCAGGAATTAGCTACAGGGTCAGAACTCCAACTCACCATCCATCTATCTCTCTGCTTTTCAAACACCTGCCTCCCGGAGCCTCGGTTCCCTCATTAGTAAACTAAGGGAGTTAGACTAGGTTAACAGCCAGTCCCTTCCAGCCAACATGATTCTATTTTTTCCTTTCATTGTGCCTGTGAAAGCTTTCAAGGGTGTCAAGGACATGATCCATGTTATATCATCAGAGGACCTTTTCTATTTACGCTTAAAGGTTTGTCAGACCATTTCTAGATCACAATTCCAGGGAACAAATAATAGCTTCATGTAAAAAAGTAATAAAAACCAAAAATGAAACTTTTTTTTAAAATTGATTCTCACCAAATCCAAATGTGTTCATGTGAAATATTTATTAGGCATTGTCAAGTATAATAAAAACACTATAATTTCCTCCTCCTTCCATCCACAGATATAACCGCTATAAAGAGTTTGATATATGATTCCCACAATACTAGGGGCTTACATTATATCTATGCTTTATTCCTTCTGCATATGCTCACTGATGTTCTCTTGTGTGCTGGAATACTCTGCAAGACCCCAGGGTAAGGCAACAAGATGCACAGTCTCTCCTCTCATGGACTTTATATTCCGATGACGAAGGCAGACAGGAAGTAAGCAAATGAATCAACAGCAGCATCCCACAGGTAGAGAAAGGGGCGGTGCCTCGGAAGAGGGCTGCTCTGGAGAGCGTGATCAGAGCACATCTGTCTCCGAAACTGATAGCCAATGATACAAAAGAGTCAGACGTTATAAAGTGTGGGGTAAGAGTGAGCTGATGCGAAAAAGCAAAGCCCCGAGAAAGATCAAGCTAAGTGCATTCAGCCCCCAAGCAGAGTGGCTGGCGTGTGGAGGGCAGGGAAGACGAGAGTGAGGCGCAGGGCAACTGGGGTCCAGGTCACGCAGGGCCTCAGCCAGTGAATTAGGTGCCACCTAAGTGCAGCACAGTCAGTGAACAGTGTTAAGCGAAAACCTGAGTCTAATTCATAACTTAAAATGTGATTAAATATAGACTCACATGTAACACATACTTACACTAAAACAGATACATATGCACTCACACATATATTTCATTGAAGAGATGATTCCTTCTTGTTTGAGAAGGTAGGATCTTTCTTCGTATACCCTCTGACACACCTTTCAGTCCATGTCTCTCAGACATCTTCGCTTGTCAGCATCTAGAGGTCACATATGGCTCTTTTCAACAGCGTTTCTCTGTTTTTAATCACCTTAGAAGAGGTGATTTGCAAAGGTTTTAATCACCTTTGTTCCTTTATATGAAGTGGCCATGTGTGTATAATTTCAATTTGCTTATTTCAGTTACTAACGACTCACCTATTCAGCTATCCAGCAAACATTGTTTGAGCCTCTACAGTGCCTAAATCTCTAGGTATTCATAGGAATATGAATGAGTGAAGGGTCCTTGCCCTTAAGAAGCAGCATTTGGGGAAAAGGGTGCACGGTGTATGACCACGTCCTGTCGGGTTTCACGAGGTCTGGAGGGAAGACCGCACAGAGTAACAGGAGCACAGGTGGGGAGGAGTCCAGTCTCAGGATGCTGGGGGTCAGGGGAACCTTGCAGAGTGGCTGGTGCTGAGGGGTTCTGAGCCGTCGGTAGGAAGGTGCACCCCACAGGGCCAGCGAGGGGAAAGCACAGGGAAGGAGGCAGCCCCACGTGTGAAAGGCACTGTCATTAGCACTTGAGGAGACTTCACAGTGATGAGGAAAAAAGGACTTGCACTGGTGGGAAGGACACCTGGGCTCTGACTTGCTTTTTCCTCTAATCCCCGTATCTTCATCGCTCGGTCCCTTCCCTTCTCTGTGCCTCAGTCTCTGCATCTCAAAGGAGCACCCTGGCTTTCACATCCTGTGGCCTTAAGTAAAAATATGACATAAGCAAGACAGTTGTGGGGGGGCGGGGGGTGGAATCTGTTTTGATTGTTCCTGAGCTCCGAAATGCTGCCAAGTCTTTTTTCCCAGCAGACAATATTGAAACAATTAATGGAATGAAAAATACTGATCTCACAGAGGGCATCTTCGACAAACTAAGGGGAATCATTAAATAATACTGTAGTTAAAGTTTCAAAGGAGCAAGGAGGTAGTCTGGTGCCAAGGCCCAGCTGATAATTTGATAATCCTCAACAGCGCCACCTAGAGGTCATCCAGCTTTGGCTTTAATGAAGGAAGGTGTCCCTGGTGTCCCAGTAGTAAAGAATTCGCCTGCAATGCAAGAGATGCCAGCAATGGAGGACCCGGGGGTTTGATCTCTGAGTGAGGAGGACCCCCTGGAGAGGACAATGGCAACCCACTCCAGTACTCTTGCCTGGAGGATCCCATGGACAGAGGAGCCTGGAAGGCTACAGTCCATGGGGTCACAAAAGAGACGCGACTTAGAGACTAAACAACAGCAGTGGGGGAAGCCCACCCTCTGCAGGGTTTGTTCTAGTGCCTGCCACACCCATAACTTCTGCTGAGACCTTCTCAGGCTGTAGCCCTGAGCTGGGGTGTTCATGATCTTTATAAAGTGACTCTCTACAGTCTGAGTCAAAGCATCCTTAGACCGGGGCAGGGCCCTTCCCTGGGGCCGTCAAGCTCCAGCCTGGTCGAAGAGTTCAAACAAGAGTGATGGAACATAGCTGAAATGGGTTCCTTCTTTGAAGAATTTGAAACGGGGATGTGAACAGACCACTGATGAGAAGAGAAAAGGTACAAACATTCACCATGCAGGACATCGTGTTTGCCCTTCCATAACCCAACCCACTTTGCCATTGGGATTGGAAGTGAGTTTGCATCTCTTTCCTAAGCTCCAGGGGCACTTAACCAGAAAGATTAATTCTCCCCTCTTCACTGTGTTGACCAGCATAAGCCAACAGATGCCCGATTTCTCTCCCAGGCCCAGGAAGTGGCTTATGAACACAGGATTTTGCAGGCAATTCTGAGAAACAGGCTCCTTATTTGTGGTTTAAAAATGCAAAACTTGGAACTTGAATGACTGCCATTGTCTCCCCATTATAAGAAAAGGCAATATGAGAAGAAAGCAGACATGCAGAGATGAGCAGAATAAAGGAAGTTGCAGAGAAATAGAGGCAGTGCTCTTCCACTGGTCCTAAATCCACTCTTTTATTGTCTAGGCCAGTTGATTTGGAATTCTGTTTCTTATAAAAAATGTATCTTCAAAAACAAAAAAAGAAAATAAAAACAGTGTGTCCTCTCTAAGACACTGATGCAGGGTGCATGTACTATCAGAATCGTGCACCCTGAGTTCTCCCTGCTTGGGGCCATGATGATCTGGACCAGACTTTAGTGCTAACTCAGATCTTGGTCATTCCAGACCCGGGGACCTGTATATATTCCAGCTTCCCAGTTGTATTTGTCACAATCTTTTCTGGTTACCTTACTTCACAACATATATTTGACTACATCTACCATCCTTGCGTGCGTGGGTGCTTAATCGCTCAGTCATGTCCCACTCTTTGCAACCCATGGATGGTAACCCACAGGCTTCTCTGTCTGTGGGATTTCCCAGGCAAGAATACTAGCGTGGGCTGCCCTTTCCTTCTCCAGGGGATCTTCCCGACCCAAGGATTGAACTCGGGTCTCTTGCATTGTAGGCAGATTCTTTACCATCTGAGCCACAGGGAAGACCACCTCCCATCCTTACTCCTGCTTAAAACCTTTTATTTGGGTTTTCAGTGATTTGAGGATGCAGAGTCAAATCTCTCCTCTGGCCCATAGAGCCCTGCGTGGTCTGGCACAGAAGCTCACTCTTGAGGTTTATTGACTGATGTCGCCTCCTTCTCAAAGCTCAGTGCTCTGGTACACCTGCAGCAGACACCCCCTGTCTCCAGCTCCTGATGTGTCAGATGATTCTGCCAGTGGGCGTGTTTGGGGAGCCCTGTGCGTGCAGACCCCGAATCTGTTTTTGCTAACCATTGCCTTCAGTCTCCAGCAAAGAGGAGGTGTGGTGGAATAAATAGATACGTGAATGATTTCCTACCACTAACAGAAGGGGTCAGTTCTTACTAAGCAGAATCTCTGCAATTAATCCCTTCCAGCAAGTCAGAACATGATATAGAACTTCTTGGGCCACCAAATCAGGTGTCAAGATGTCCCAGGAGTCTCATGCCATCAGAGTGGGAGGAAGGCCCACCTCTTCAGTGGACATGAGCAGGATCAGCTGCTCAGTGATGCCTTGAGAATTGCCAAGGCATGGAGTTACTGCTGTCGTTTCCACTGGATTGAGGAAAGGACTGCGGCTGACACACTCCTCTAGAGTCTAAGAAATATGTCTAATTGATTTCAGGGGTGGTGTGGGGATGGCTTTTACAAAATTCATTGCCAAACCCTTGAAATATATGTGTATTTGAAGTGACAAAGTGTGCTGTGCTTCCCAGGGCAGCTCCTACTTCCTGCCTGGATAGATGGAGGTCGCACTGAGCCGCAGGTTGCCTCAGTGGTACCAGCACTGAACTGTGCAGTCAGAACCCTGAGTTTTAACTCCAGCCTCACCACTTGGGAGCGTGGATTGTCAAACTTTAAGCATGCATTAGAAGTTGGCCTGTCTTCTCCTCTCATCTTTTGTAGATGCTGATTTGAACGGCTGGCCGGCTTGGCATTTGGTTAGCACTCTTCCCTGTGGCTCAGACAGTAAAGAATCCACCTGCAATGCAGGAGACCTGGGTTCAATCCTGAGTCGAGAAGACCCCCTGGAGAAGGAAATGGCAACCCACTCCAGTATCTTGCCTGGAGAATCCCATGGACAGAGGGGCCTGGCAGGCTACTGTCCATGGATTCACAAAGAGTCGGACATGACTGAGAGGCTAACACACACAGATACTTCCCAGAGCACAGATCACAGTGGAAGGTGTCCCTTCATGCGAGATTAGAGCTCGGGCTCTGGTATCAGACCAGTTTGGAGCCCTGACTCTACCCTGCGCTTGGGTTAGAGGCCTGAGGCATTGTTAAACTCTCAGCTCTTTCCTGATCTATAATGGGGGTGGGGGTAGGGGGTATGGAATCTGCTGTAGGCCTCAAACAAAAAGCAATTAGCAAGATGCCCTTCAGTACAGAGCAAGTGTTGAATGTATCTGCCCCAGTGCTTTTCCCGATGAAGTCAAAATTCAGCTCCAGGTCTTGTTACCCAGCTCAGAATTCCACATCCTACACCACGAAGTGGGGCCTGCCTGGGAGACCCACAGGAGGCAACCACCAAAGGCAGAGGGAGCCACAAACATTTCTGACATCGGAAGTCTAGCCAGCCAGAGGAGAGGGCCCTGGGATCTGCTGTTCTTGCTTCTCCATGGGCTGAAAGGAGCCCTGGGGTGGGGTCAGACCCCTCCATTCAGTGGGTTCCACGTGTCTCCATGGACTGGAGGAAGCCTCAGATATAGGGCCAGGCCCTACTCACTGGGTTCCAGGTGTCTTCAAGGCAAGCCGCCCAAGACCTGTTTCCTCACCCTGAAGCTTGGTGGACACCCCCTTGGCTTCTCAGTGTAAATGAGGATGGGCGATGGTATTGTTTAGTTCCCATGACGATGTCAGATGCATAAAAAGCAAGACGTTTTGTGAGATTGGAGAACAGGTTCTTTGCTGAACTGAAACCTAAACTGCTGAAGCTCAGAGATGGAAGGGATTTTAGACTTTTGTGCTTTCCTGAGGCCAGAGAGAGAAAGGAACTTTTCTGCACAGTGAGTTGGAGGAATGATGGGAGGAAAATGCTTATCCTGGCCCTGAGTTCAGTTATTTTCCATTATTCCACACCGTCTTTGCTTGCTCCCTCAGATAATTTATACCGCAGCTCTTTGCAAGAATTAAATGTTGGGGACAACTGCAGAAGACCTGCAGTGAGAAGACCGCAGCCGCTCTGACTGTGTGGCTTGCAGGGGGGCAGTAGGGATGCTGAGAGAGTCAGGAGGGCTGGTCCCCACCCTGCCTCTGCCCACCCTGCCACTCTGAGACTCTGGGGAAGTCACTCTGCCTCTCTGCATCCTCGTCTCTAGGTTGATGGGCATGGATGACATTCTGAGGCATCCATCGATTCTGAAATACCTGTGGTCCAATTCCCCCAGTGATCAGAGACCAAGGCGATTGGCTTTCTTCCAAACAGCCCATCCTGGACATAGCAGTAAACACTCAAGAGAGATTTGAGGATAAATTAACAACGGACTGAAAAGAGCTTTAAAAAAAAAAAAAAAAAAAGCTGCACCACTTGAAAGAAGCCAGCCACAAAGAACACGTAGCGTTTGCTTCCATTTGTATAAAACGTCTAGGAAGGAAAAACCCATAGACAGAAAGTAGAGCTGTGGTTGTCAGAATGATTATGCTCAGAGCAGCGTGACATCTGAAAGGACTTCCACATGAGCCATCGGATAGAAGCCGTAGGAGGACCATGCACGGAATGATAATCACCGGCATTTCACTCCCACAGAACTGGGATCCAGAGACGAGAAGGGATGTGAACGATGACCCACACACCTCAATAGGGGCAGAAGGGGGAGAGGGACCCCTTGGTGCTGTTCTGTGGCTCTCCACAGCCCCTAACCACACCCCCAAACCCAGGCACCATCGAGTAAGAAGAGCCACAGATCCTGCACAAATGCAGGAGGTGGTGTCTGCCCTTTTCTCGCAGGGTTCTACGCCACTCACTCAGCACCCCCAGAGACGCTTGACCCACCAGTCACTCTCCGCGCCCCTTCCCAGCGCCTTCACACTGCAGCCCCTTGCCTTTTCCATTTGCAGCCTGTTGGTGACCGGTGTTCTCAGCCCCCAGATGGACCGGCTTACCCTATGACCTGCCTAGGGATATCTCCCTCCCTCGGGGACCCTTCCCGGACTGTGTCGGGCCCTCTCTCGGGATTCTCCCCTCACGATCTCTCGTCGCACCTCTCCACATGCTTCCTGAACTTCAACAGCTGCAGGGCCCAGGCCCACGTCAAACTCAACTTCATCAGTGTCTCCTCCACTGGACCGTCTCTCGGCCCCCACCCTGGAGGGTGCAGAGACCTCACGTGCAGAGAAAGGGACTGGCTGTATTCCTCAGTCCCGACTCGCCAGCATCAGCATCAAACGTCCCTTCAGGCTTGTGCTCGTCTCTCTCCTCCCCCTCCTCCCTCCTCCTCCTCCTCCCTCCTCCCCTTCTTCTCTCTCTCTGTCTCCATCTCACATCGCGTCTGGTTCCTCCTCTGGTCCTTCCTCAGTTATACCCCTTGTCTCCCCATGAGTAGCTGCTGTGTGTTTGCTGTCATTCCCTGTAGATGTGGCTATCTTCTGGAAGTGTGTCAAGTTGTTTTCTGCGTACGTATTTCGAATGTGTTTTAACGATGTCTTGCTGACATTTCACTCAGCACTTTTAAGACGTAGCCGTGTTATGGGGTGTTCCTCTGGTCTGCTGCTTCTGACTGCTCCGTGTCCACAGTGCGTTCACACAGTTCGCCTGTCTGTTCTGCCACTGATGGGCGACTGGGCATCTTCTACCACCTGCTACCGCAAATGAATAGCCAGCCACGTGCCTTATTTCTGCCGGTTCCGCCTGTCTTCCTGCTCTGAGAGGCCGTCAGCGTCCCTTCCCCCACGCCCCCTCCCACATTCCCCATGGTACCTCCTTGTCGTTGTTGTCAGGATAAAAATTTGTACCTTTCCATTAGCATTTTTAAATGACTGAGTCTCGATGTTTTTACTAAACACGTTAGTAATTTTGACTTCCCGATCCGTCAGTAGCCCTATTTATAGCCTCAGCTCATATTTGTACTCTGTTTAGTGTCTTTTATATTTTATTTTCAGGAATTTTACCTTTTATTACTGATATTAATCATGTGTCTGTTTTGGAAATTGGGGAAAAAAATCTTTTCCCGGCCTGTCGTTAATTTAACTTTTTTTTTGAATGAGGATTGTTATTGTTCGTGTTGGAAGAACCCTCTTGCTCCCTTGAGGCTGCGCTTCCTGCGGACCTGTCCCGCACCTGCATCCTAGCTGACTGCCCCAACGTGTCCTGTCTCCGCTAAGCACCGCCCGCCCGTCCTTCCCGATGGCCCCCTCTCCCCCGCCAGCCCACCAGCGTCCCCGCCGGCCGTGCGGTCTGATCGTGACCGACGCTGTCTCCTCTCCAGGCACCATCGCTGCCCCGGTTTGTTGCTCACCGGCTCTCGCCTACACTGTCCACTGGGCTGCTCTCCCTGCCTCCGGACCCTGCCTCTTCCCACTCCAGGCTCCCAGCTGCTTTAGTGTAGCAGTGCCAGTCACTCAATTGTGTGCACCTCTTTGTGACCCTGTGGACCATAGCCCGCCAGGCTCCTCTGTGGGACTCTCCAGCAAGAATACTGGAGTGGGTTGCCATGCCCTTCTCCAGGGGATCTTCCCAACCCAGGGATCAAACCTGGGTGTCCGGCATTGCAGGCAGATTCTTTACTGTCTGAGCCACCAGGGAAGCCCCCCTAACTGCTTCAGTGCAATTTAAAAAATCCAAGTTTATTATTACTGCTACTACGATCAGTAATGCTATGACTTCTGTTGGTCTGGGGTCGACTTGACTCACTTAAAGGCTCTCACTGGGACGTAGCTACCCTGTTGCAACCAGATGTGGCCGAGGTGGAGTCTGTCTGGAGGCTCCCTCACTCCTGTATCTTCCGGTTGGGGCTCGTTATCGGCTACAACACCTACCTGTGGGCTCTCCGTGTAGCCTGAGCTTCCTCAAGGCATGGTGGCTGAGCTCTAAAAACGAATGTCTCAAGAAAGAGTTAGGAAGAAACTCTTTCCTTTCACGAAAGTCACATGGGGTCACTTCTGCTACCCTGTATTGGTCCAGGCAGTCACCGATCCACCTGGTTTCCAGGGGAGGGGACGGACACTCCTCCTGACTGGGGAGCTGTGGGTCACATGGTCAAGGGAGCACGTGGACTTTTGTTATGACCCACATTTGGAAACTACAAGCTGCCCCACCAGGAAGCTAATTAACTTCTCTGAGCCTTGGTTTCCCCATCTGTAAAATATGGACCCCAGCACAGACGTTACAGGAAGGCTGGTTGAGAGGTTTTCTTCCATGAAACCTGACTTCTGTTAGTAAATATTGAGCATCTGCTTAGTGAAAGCAGAAATGGATTGAACACGGCTGAAGTTCATGATCTTAACAAGCCCACAATCACTAGTAGCTTCAAGTTCCCTGTAGAAAATGACAACATGCAATGTTCAAAGTCGGTATCTCCGTTTGGGAGCGGACCTTTGTGAAAAACATCAGAGCAGGCAACTGCCTGCCTGTGTACTTCTCCCCAAGCCACCGCTGCTTCCTGTCTTCCCTGTTTTCACCCTTGTCCTGAGCTGCTTTCAACCAGATCTGGGCGTATTTCCAGCATCCAATACCCTTAACTGTTTTGTCTTCAAATATTTCATTTTGGAATCAATCCATGTTTAATTAAATAAACAGCCTGGTCCGTGGTAAGGAAAAGACAGAATATTCCCATCTTTACTACAAGAAGCCTTATGTATCCCTCTTCTTTTTATCTGATTATGTGTCTCATATTCACAAATTTCCTCCCATTAATGTCACTATACAACATGTACAAATTTTATGAAATACAAGGCTTAATGTCTTTTATCCCCTTCCCCTTTCCCCTTTGGTAACCATAAGTGTGTTTTCTATGCCTCTGGGTCTATATCTGTTTTATATATAAGTTCATTTGTATCACCATAGGGTTGAAAAGAGTTGGACATGACTTAGCAACTGAACAACAACAACAAATCATTTTCTTTAGATTCCATATGTAAATGATATCATATGATATTTATATTTCTCTATCTGACTTACTAAGTGAAGTAAGTTACTTACTTAGTATGTGACTTATTAGTATGATAATCTCCAGGTCCATTCATGTTGTTGCAAATGGCATTATTTCATTCCTTTTAATGGCTGAGTAATATTCCAATGAATATATATGTATCACATTTTCTCTATCCATTCATCTGTCAATGGACATTTAGATTGCTTCTATGTCTTGGCTATTGTAATTACTGCTGCTATAAACAGTATGCAGTGTGAAGTTCGAGGGCATATGGACTTTGGGGTCAGACAGATAGAAGTACAGTTTACAGGGATGGAATTTACTTGTTGGCTTTAGACACATCACCTTGCCCACTGGGTCTCATTTTTCTTATCTGGGATGATTAGTTAGTAGTTTGTTTTTAGTGCTTAAAATATCAAAATCTATTCCATGAAATACCAGCTCCATGATGCTAATAGATATTCCACATATAAACCAATATGTTATCAAACACGGTTCAACAGTTCTAAGAAGAAACTATTCTTTTAAATTTTATGACTCCTAAAGGGATCTTTCTAGTGACTATTCTAAATCTCCAAGGAAGTACTAGAATATTCAGTTTTTCAATACATCTCTGACACACTGGAAGCATTTTCCACAGAAAACCCTAGTGTTGTACAAACACGCCTGGCGCAATGATGGTGTAAGACAGAATACACATTCCAAAATGCTACCTACTCTTATTATTACTACTACTATTATTGCTAACATAACTATTATTCAGTTATTAATTATTACTTTGCAGCAACAATAATAATGCAAGAGGCCCAAATCTGAAGAAATCCAAGTTACAGTTCAAAATTCAGAAAGTTTTCCAAACAAAATTTTGCATGTTGGATTTTTCTTGGTGCATCTCCTCTGAATTCTACTGGTTTTAGAAGAGACAATTTGAAAACAGACACATCCCTCTTCCCCTTGCTAATTAGCAAGTTGGATTGTTGAGATGGGACTTCTCTATCGCAGCAGAGATGATGCCATTGCTTTTAATTAACCATACAGGGACTTGAATTAATCCAAAAAGAAAGGAAAGTTCTGAACATGTCCACTCACCTGGGTTAAAGACCAAAGAAGTCAAAGAAATAACAGCTGTGGGCATGCGTTTCCTATTGAGCTCCTTACATGACAACAAATTTATACATACAATTCATGGGGTTGCAATGAGTCAGACATGACTGAGCACCATCACCACCACCATGACTTTGAATATTTATAACTGTCTGTGTTTTCATAACATGGGGCTAATGAGAACACGGCCAGAGAAAGCGGTACACTCACATAATTCTGCAGTGCCAGCTTTTTGTCTAGTGCCTTCCTGAATTATGCTATTAATTCCTTGGAAAGTGTGAATCACAGTAGTTGCTAGGTGATGAGTGATTTTCCATTATTCATGAATGCATTCTTGTATATAAACAACAGCTTCTGTGTGCCAGCACCTGTTTTATTCACTGAGACAGAAGCCCTCACCCCCTGCACTCTGGTTCTAGCCCTCCAGCATCCCTAGGTCTCCAGGATGAACAGAAAGCCAGAAAGCACCCAGGCCTTGGGGTCTTTCTTGCCTCTGGGTTCTTGTCTAGACTCTTTCCTGTGTGGGAGTCTGGGCAAGATTCACCATCATTCCTCTTCTCTTTCCTAGGATGAGCTAGATGCCTTCTGATTCCAAGACTGCATGACTCCATGGCTTCAGGTTAACAGAAAAATGAAATCCTTGGGTTGGATGGAGAATACAGGAATATTTACTTTGTCACTGGCCCTAGCTAATTTTTACAACTACTCAGCAGACATTTACTGAACACTTAGTTATTAGGCCATGGGCTGGACACTGGAAAAATAGAGCTTATGATCAAATTGGGGAGAAAAACATACACCAACAAAATAATGCCGTGTGTGGTATTCAGTCCTGATGTGGACATGCTACCAAAGAGATTACAAAAGACAGGGTGGTTGCAGCAGGCCTCACAGAAGTCACTGCTCTGAAGCAGAGTTCTGAAGGTTGAATGTGAGTTTGGCAGTTGAGTAGGGATGGGCGCTCTGGGTAGAGAGAACAGCACATGAAAAAGTGCTGTGAGACTCAATATAGAAAAGGAAATACAAACACACACACACACACACACACACACACACATATATAGTAACTATATATAGTAACATCAAATCTAGAGGCAATCCAGAAAGTCAACTCAAGGGCTTCCCAAGTAACTCAGTGGTAAAGAATCCACCTGCGATAGAGAAGATCCGGGTTCAATCCCTGGGTTGGGGAAGATCCCCTGGAGAAGGAAATGGCACCCTACTGCAGTATTCTTGCCTGGAGAATCCCACGGATGGAGGAGCCTGGCAGGCTACAGTCCATGGGTCAAAAAAGAGTCAGACATGACTGAGCAACAACAAAAAAGAAACCAACCTATGACCTGCAGTAGGTCAAACTACTATCTTTAGCAACCAACTCAGGAAGCCAAACAATAACCCCTATAACAATCAGCCCCACATGGCTAGGGCTTGTTTAATAACTGACAGCTTCCCTAATTTTTGCCCCCATTTCCAGCTTAGGAGCCAATGGAATAAAACAATAGTCACCCCTAAACTGTCATATAGGATGCCCCACTGGAGGTAGTTAGTCCACCTCCAGCTTCTCCAGGCCAACAGCTTCCAGTCAGGGGACATCTGAACTTTTGTGTTTCCTCCACTATAAAGCTTTCCCACTCCTCTGCCTTGATTCTCTGCCAAATGTAAGAGATGGTGGTTGACTCCTTTGCTAGAGCAAGTTCAAAGTAAATAGCCTTTGCTTATTCTCATTCGGGAAATCTTCTTTTAATGTCACAGCACGGAAGCACGATATCATATGTTTTGTGTAAAGAACTGAAAATGTGTATTTTCTGTAGGTGGTTTTGTGTGTGTGTGTTTCTGTGAATGTTAATATGCATTGGTTGAGGGGAGGATGATGGCAGATGGGTTTGGAAAACAGGAAAGACCAAAGCAACTTAGACTTTTGTATAATGTATTAGTTAACCATTGCTGTAGACTAATGTTAGCACAATCTCAGGTGCTTTAAGCAACACACATGTACTATCTCCATTCATGTGGCTCAGGAGTCCAGGCACCCTTAGCTTCAACCAAGGTCTCCGTTGGGACTGGATTGAGGCTGGGCTGGGGAAGGCTCTGCTCCTGGCCCACGTGGCTGCTGGCAGCATTCAGTTTCCTGGGGACTGTTAGTCTGAGGACCTCAGTTTCTTCTGAGGTCCAGCTATTGGCTGGAGGTTGCTGGAGGAGGCAAGGTAATGGTCCCCCAAAGATGTCCATGACTTCAAAACCAGAATCTTGAATATATGCCCTTACATGGACAAAGAGACTTTGCACATGTGATGACAGCTAAGGACCTTGAGATGGAGGTGGGGGTGTTATCCTGGAGTACCCAGGTGGGCCCAGTCCCATCACATGGATCTTTAGTACCAGGGAACATCTCCTAGTTATAGTCAGAGAGAATCGTGAGAACACAAAAGAGATGAGACTGTGGCTGGACTTGAAAAGGGAGGCAGAGGGTCATGAGCCGAGGAGAGCAGGCACCTCCAGGGCCTGGAAAAGGCAAAGGACAGATGCTCCCCCAGAACCTCTGGAAGGAACCCAGCTCCTGATCTGTGCACTGCACAAAGGTCCCCCCAGCCTGAGCCTGTGGCCACTGAAATCCTGCCTGTGCTCTGCTCACCAAGCAACACCCTGTTAAGGGGTGTCCACCCATTGGGGGTCATCTGTCTAATCTGTCCAGCTGAAGATGGTGCCACTTCCTGAATTTCTCTAGAAGGAGCATCCCTGTGTACTCTGCCCACAGGTACCAGACAGCAAGTCCTCTGTTTTCACAAACGCCTCCACAAAGTTACTGTTACCCGCTCCCTGGGAACGAAGCTTAGAAATAAATGACATTTTGCTCTTAACTCCAAGGGATCTAGGCTCTAATTTTAGAGCCCAAGCTCATTCCTGCTTCACACCATTGAGTCCCTGTGCTTTCCCAGATGGTCAGGCTCCCTCCCCGCTGAGTCCATGCATGTGCTTCCTCTTCCCCGGCTGTCTACTAAAGCCACTAAACTAGCCACTCAGTTGTGACCTCAGAGCTGAGATCCAGAGGCAGGCAGCCCCTGGCCTCAGGCAGGCCTTGGGCTTTCCTGCTGAACCCAAACATTTCACAGAATATCCACATTAGATAAGGCCACCCTGCCCATGACGGATCTAGACAAACAAGACTGTTGGGCAATCATGAACAAGAACTTTGTCGAAACCACAAAAATGTGCACATGTCCCCCATCCTGGTTATCAGAGCAACTGCTGCTTTTTTTTTGAGAATCACAGCTGTAGCTGTCACCTTCCTGGTCCCTGAGAGCTGAAGGAGCCTTGCCTCGATTTCTCTCTGCGTTTCTTTCAAAAGCACCTGGGATTTGACAGAGATGTTCGCAGCTGGACTTTAAGAGGTGTGTGGTGGTCAACTGCCCTGAACTGATTCCAACTTGACCACAGGAAGAAGCCTGCGCAGAAGAGACCTGGAGGTGTCTGAAACACCCAGAACAGAGCTCTCCCCACCTCTTCCCACCCTGTGTCACTGCAAAGCCCATGAACAATCCCAGGGAATAAAAACATAGTCTTGGTAATAACATAAAGTCTAACCTTTCCTTTTCCTTTGTGCTTGGTCTGGTTTCACTGCCTCACAGGGGGCCACGAGCAGAGGCCTCATGCCTGGCGCATTGGTCCAGAGTTCCTGATGAAAGATGGCTGCACCCACACTTCAGCTTTCCAGCCTTGTGTAGGATGCTGTGCGTGACATCACCTTAACCAAGATGGTGGCGGCAGTGGGCCGTGTGCAGAGACGCCACGCCTGGGCCTGCAATCAGGAACATCAGAATTCTACTCACCCTCCAGGGCCCAATTCAAATGGCACCTCCTCCACGGAGTCTTCTCTGGAATTTGCCTTAGGAAGGAGTCACTTCTTCCTCTGTATTTCCTGAGGAAGAAAGCTAATCCTTATGGAGAGACGAAGACATGGAAATGAATGAAGACCAAATCCCTGGGATGAAGACACTTCTAAAAGCTCACCTTGAGTTTGCCCTTCTGTTGCCACAGGTAAAATAATAAAAACGCAAAAATACCATTTTGTTTTGGGGGTTTGCCCCTTCAAGAAGCAGCTGGTAAACAGTAAACCTCATTACACAGCACACATTCCAATTAGAAGCTCAAAGCCCAGGAATGGAAGGATGGGTCAGCCCCCTGCCATTGTGAACAAACGAACCAGTAATAAACCCAGCTAACCAAGAGCAATGGGACTTGAATATCTCTACTTACTCTTTCTAGCCCTGCAAGTGGGATTGTGGGGTTGGCATTCAAAAGGAAAAAAATAAAGTCAGTTTAAATTTGTGGGGATTTATGTCTTGCCAGGTAAGTTATTTTAAATTGCTCAAGAGTAACACTAGGGCAAGTAATTATAAAATCAGAAAGGTTATAGCTACACATCTATATGACAGTATCTCCTTATAAACAACAAATACCAATATAACATAAAATTCAAGAAATTTGTTGTAACCAGATCTGGTGTTTATAATTATATCAATCATAGCAATTATAATTACTTCTATCACTTTCCAGATGGATGATATCAATTAGGCTTTTTGAACCTAAATGTTCTCATCCTGTAGAGTGGTGGTGGTTTAGTCACCAAGTCGTGCCTGACTCTTGTGGCACCATGGACTGTAGCCCACCAGGCTCGTCCATCCATGGGATTTTCCAGGTAAGAATACTAGAGTGGGTTGCCATTTCCTTCTCCAGGGGGTCTTCCCAACCTGGGGATTGAACCCAGGTCTCCTGCACTGCAGGCAGACTCTTTACCCACTAAGGACAACTTCAGGACACTGTTTTATGCAAGCAATGAGTTCCCTTCCTTCCCTCTCCCTCTGACAACAGTATGTATTCTCCCTCCTGGCTGAGCATCTCCAGCATCTGCTGGTCTGTCCCAAGACTCCTCTCTCAACCTTTCAACTCCAAAGAGTTAAACTCTATCAAAGTGAAAGTGTTAGTCATTCAGTCATATCCGACTCTTTGTGACCCCACGAACTATAGTCCACCAGGCTCCTCTGTCCGTGGGATTCTCCAGGCAATAAGACTGGAGTGGGTTGCCATTCCCTTCCCCAGGAGATCTTCCCAACCCAGGGATTGAAATCAGGTCTCCTGCATTGCAGGCAGATTCTAAACTCTATCAAGGCCTTTCTCAAATATTTTTTTGTTCATGTGTCCACATCACTGCTCCCTACTGGAATGCCTTCTCCGGTCACGAGCCCCACAGACTGTCCCCATCTTCCCAGACCTGGGTCAGAGCTCATCCCTGCCACAGAGCAGCCCTCAGCCCTCCCTGCTCTGGGCCCAGGGAGCCTGGTCAGCTGTCACAGAGCTTTGACGTCGGGTCATCCTCTGCCCTCTGGGTTGGCAAAGGCAGAAATGTAAACAAATGATTACAGTGAACTGTGACAGTGTTCTGAATGGAGATGAAAAGGAGTCATTCTGTCTGTGGTTAATGAAGGGACCGCTGAGCCTCGGATCCATTGAAAGGGGGTGGGGGGTGCTGTTTATAGGAAAATGGAATCTGAGATACCTGTATGGTGGCTGGTGCTGACCAGGAGCAGAGAGACCACCTGGAGGGTGCGGGGAGGAGCAGAGTGTCAAGTTGGTCCAAGACCCACAGCAAGCGTCACCAGTGCTGCAGTGTGACCCAGGCAGGCAGTGCCCGGCACCCCTGAGCTTGGTGCTGGGAAAGATGACGACAGAGTTTGGTCTGAACACCACATCATCTGAAAGCAGCCCATGGGGAGGGTGCAGTCACTGTGGCTCCCCTTTCTCCCCCTCCCTCAGCCTTCTTGCTCCTGCTCTGCGTGGCCCGAAGCAGGGCAGGAGGTCCGGAGAGCCAGGTAGACAGGCAGCCCCGCTGGACCCAGGGAGCAGGCAGATCTGACCAGCTCTCTGCTCCCACTAGGCCAGACCTTAGCCACTCTCTGGAATTGACTTGACAACTTGACAACACATGGCTTGGATGTCAGGGACGGGGGAGGCAGCTTTAGAGAAAAATGCTTACACTGAGGACAGTACTAAGAGCTGTCAGCACACGGCCAGCTCCAGGCCAGACTCCCGGGCACCACCGCCTCCATGCCTCTCTCCTGACACAGCTGTGAGCTGCCTTTCACTCATCCCATTTTACAGATGACAGCATCACCAATATTTGTGAGTCATTTACACTCGGCGGAGGGCTTCCCAGGTGGCTCAGTGGTAAAGAATCTGCCTGCCAATGCAGAAGACGCGGGTTTGATCCCTGGGTCAGGAAGATCCCCTGGAGGAGGAAATGGCAATCCACTCCAGGATTCTTGCCTGGAAAATCCCATGGACATAGAAGTGTGGTGGGCTATAGTTGGGTCACAGAGTCGGATATGACTGAGTGACTGAGCATGCAGGCATGCACCTCTGTGAGTACTGACTAAGTACCAGAAGGCACTGCCTCATTTAATAAAATAACCCCTCGAGGAAAATGCTATTAAGATCCCCATTTCACAGACAAACAAACTGAGGCTAGAGAGCTCTCCGTATTTACACATACTCACACATCATGAGCTGATGTCAAAACTGCATAGAAGTCAGACCAAATTACCGTCAGGAAGTCTGGTGGGGAGGGTGGAGGCAGGGATCCTGAAGGGCAAGGGAGCAGGATGGGGAGTGAAAACCTTTCCATACAGCAGCTTTAGCCAGGATCTGGTACAGGCTGAGAGGCCGAGGAGCCGCTGCACATTTCCCGATGGCCTTGAGCAAACCAGCTCATCTCTTAGGCCTCCCATTTCCAAGGCGAGAACTGGTTATGATGGTGAATTCCTTTCCAAAGTCCAATGCTACAATGTGGACAGACCTCGGAAATATTATGTTAAGTGGAAGAAACCAGGCACAAAAAGTGACACATTCAATGATGACTTTATATGAAATTTCCACTGTAGGCAAGTCTGTGGAGACAGAAAGGGTATTATTGGTCGTAGGGACCAGACAGGGGGGATGGGGGCTGACTGCTGATGGGCACGGGGTTTCTTTTAGGATGATGAAACTGTTCTGGAACTTAGGGATGATATTGTACAACTCTGTTAATATAGGAAACCCCCTGAAGTACACAGCTTAAAACGGTAAATTTTATGTCAACCACAAATTGGCCCTTGCCAGGGCTGTTTGCCATTTACCTCTACAAGGATTAAGTCATGTGCTGTTGCAGCTAAAGGAGTTCAGGGAGGAGATCAGCAACGGGGCGCTCTGTGCTCCTACAAAGCTGTCAGGACAGGTCTCCAGATAGTTAGATATTCTCAGGAGCTGATTTTATGAGCCCAATTCTTGTATCTCCTTACATGTAAAGAAGCACTAAAATCCTTCATGGTGTCAACTGTTTCTTGTGACTAGCTTCCTAAGACCCACAGAAATGTTGCAATGTATGGAAAAACCACTACAATATTGTAATTCAGTCAGTTCAGTTCAGTCGCTCAGTCGTGTCCGACTCTTTGCGACCCCATGAATCGCAGCACGCCAGGCCTCCCTGTCCATCACCAACTCCCGGAGTCTACTCAAACCCATGTCCATCGAGTCGGTGATGCCATCCAACCATATCATCCTCTGTCGTCCCCCTTCTCCTCCTGCCCCCAATCCTTCCCAGCATTAGGGTCTTTTCCAATGAGTCAACTCTTCGCATGAGGTGGCCAAAGTATTGGAGTTTCAGCTTCAACATCAGTCCTTCCAATGAGCACCCAGGACTGATCTCCTTTAGGATGGACTGGTTGGATCTCCTTGCAGTCCAAGGGACTCTCAAAAGTCTTCTCCAACACCATAGTTCAAAAGCATCAATTCTTCGGTGCTCAGCTTTCTTCACCGTCCAACTCTCACATCCATACATGACCACTGGAAAAACCATAGCCTTGACTAGACAGACCTTTGTTGGCAAAGTAATGTCTCTGCTTTTAAATATGCTGTCTAGGTTGATCATAACATTCCTTCCAAGGAGTAATTAGCCTCCAATAAAATAAATTAATTAATTTAAAACAAAAATATGAGCTTGATTGCATGTACTCCCCCTTCACCAAAATCACATGTATACTGTCCTTCTCCCTGGCTCTTTGGAGCAGGTCCTCAGAGCTATCTGAGGCACTTGCTGTCTGTCTCCTGGGCTGCGGTCCTCATTTTGCCCCAAACAAAATTTAACTCACAGCTCTCATTGTGCATTTTTTAAGTTGACATATGGTAATATGACATACAGATCATATTTCAATAAAAAAGATCAATTTCTATTGACGTTCAGGCTGCGCATTGGGCTCCAGACATTTATGTGTTTTAATTTTTTTGGTCCACCCTGGATCTGAGAAGGAAGGATAAAGGGAGGTCAGGCTCTGGCACCTTAAATCCGGATTGTGTCAGCATTTCCCCACATGTTAAATCGTTCAACCTTGGCCTCAGATCTCTGAGCCTCTATAGTGGTTCTAATTTTATCTGCAGGAATCTGAACTCAGAGAGGGGTGAATTTAGCGGAGGGTGACGTGAAGAATCAGCACTTGGAAGCCTTAATAAAACAGGCAGGTGGTCAGGGGAACTACCCACGACTGTTATTAACAATAAAGTCCTAACAGCACTATAGTCACGCTGACCCGCCAGTGTGCAGACGGTACCGTATTCCCCAGACCTGTGGTCACTCCACACCTGCTTCTCACTTAAGTGTCTGGATCAACTCTATGAGGCAGGAGCTGTTCTTATCCTTTCCTTCTGAACAAGGCTCAGAGGTTCCACAACTTAGCTAAGGTCACAGGCCCACCTGGAACTTACAGGAATGTGTAGCGACAGCGTGCTTGGAGGATCCCGACTTCAAACATAGATGGGCATCATGGAGAATGTACACAGTTGGGACAGACAAGGCTCCATGGGTAGAGCCACAGAAGAGCCGCCCTCTCCACTGAGACGCATCATTTTCTGGCAGCTCAAGTTGCCTCAGAAGGGAGAGGCTGTCAAGGAAAGAACTGAGTTCCCCATTCCTGGAGGCATTCAAGCTGAGGCCACCCAGAAAGGGAGGCTGAGGAGCAGACTCCTAAGGAAGAAGTGTAGGTTGAAGCAGATGACCCCCAAAGCCCGCCATCATTCCTGCATCCAGGGATCCTAAGACAATACACAGATGTCTCTGGGTGTCTGAGCCTCCAGAGTCTTACATATCTCAGCAGGCCCCGTCTTCTGTCCAAGTGAAGACTGGGGTTCGTCCACTGGTTATGTTAGTGGAGCAGCTGTTTTCATAGCTTCCTTTTAGAAAGCACAAGAATTACAAAGTCCAGTATGACAAAGGGACATTTTTTCTTAAGGAAATCAGAAACACTGCTTCACAATGAAACCCCAAGCAGAGGACTGGATGGTGAATTTATGGACTGTTCTTTGTGGCTGTGAGCACTGGCTTCCTTTGGTGGGGAGCTGGTTGTGTGTATACTGTTAGGGTCTACATAGGGGCTCATTGTTAAGATGGCTCACTATGTTGACCTCCCAAACAAAGAATAAAATCACAGTGACCCTTCACACTGACCAAATTGCCCAAACGACATTCTTTTTCTCACTTTTTCTCACCTTCTCAAAGCTATGAGACCTCCAGATTCCAGACCTCCGGCCACGTGACCACAGGACTCAACCGCAGGCTAAAAATTAAGCATCCCTCCAGAGAATTTTTCATTAGTGGGTATAAAGAAAGACCCCATCAGAAAGGGAGGATGTTGGTTCTCCTCAAGTCACCCTCTCATTTCCCTCTAATAAATTTCCCTTTTCTTGCCTGACTGCCTGGCTCACTGTCTTTTTCTCTGCACTCGTCTTCCATATGCAAGCACTGAATTTTCCCCAGAGGCTGGACAGACAATTAAACTGTAAGGGTATCTCTACGCACCAAAGCTACACCAGCAGATCCCAGGAACCAGGGCTTTCGGGAAGCAGCTAAAGCCATGGTAGATGCCCTGGGACAGGAGAGGGGACACAGCGTGGCCAGCCTGCGCCCAAAGGAAGAAAAAGGGGGGAAGCACCCGGCCTCCCCTCTTCCAGCTGCCCTCCAGGCTCACTCTTGGTGACTTGGTGCCCGCCCCCACTAGTAAGTCAGGAACAAAGCTGTCCGGGGAATGCAGGTCCCCGCCCCGCACATGGGAGTGTGCAGGGTGGGCGGACGCGGGGGCACACAGACCCCAAGACCACAGCCGTGCCCCACTCTCATGCGTGTGCTCTCACAACCCCTCGGGGAAGGACCCACAGCCCCCGCTTCACACACAAGGAAACTGAGGCTCAGAGCTGAGTGATTCACTCATTCAGCTCCCGAAGCTGGGCAGCCTCACAGCAGAATTCAAAGCCTGGGCTCTTTCTGCCAAGGCGGTCAGCCCCCAAATGGCAGGGTCGTGCATGGTTCACTTTGTTATCCTTCCCGGGATCACAGCAGCCAGCATATATCTGACATCCGTAAACACTCACAGAATGTCAGTGGGGATGAGTCATGACCGCGTGGGGAGCAAAGACCGCAGGTGGCCTGGGACTTTGCGACAACAGGACTGTGACAGCCCCAGTGGCTTCTGGACCTGGAGTGTGGGATTGGAGCCGAGGCTTGGGGGACACAGTACCTCAGAGTCAGAGGCCTCAGGCCTGTGAGGCTGCTCCAGGTCAGCTCAGATCGTCCTCACGGTCCCCGCAGGCACTCATCTCCCCCACGAGATACAGCAGGGGTGCTTCAAAGCAGCTGTTGTAAACTCCATTGTACCCAAGGGCCAGATGCCGCCTGAGGGTGGGGAGACAGCCAGAGGCGGGGTGGGGGGAGCGCTCTAACTGTGACAAACTGCGACACGCCCTTCCTTCTGGGGGAGGGGGGTCCTCAGCGCCAGTCCGTCCTGCCCAGCGGCGGGGACTGCGTGCCCAGTGTGGCTTCGCAGAGAAGCTAGGTAGGCGATGCACATGTGTGCTCAGCTGCTTCAACCGTGTCCAATGCTTTGAGACCCCGTGGACTGTAACCTGCCAGGCTCCTCTGTCCGTGCGATTCTCCAGGCAAGAAGACTGGAGTGGGGTTGCCATGCCCTCCTCCAGGGGATCTTCCTGACCCAGGGATCGAACCTGAGTCTCCTGAGCCTCCAGCGTTGCAGATGGGTTCTTTAGTGCTCAGCCATCTGGGAAGCCCTGGGTAGGTGAGCTTGAGTGTGAAATTTCAAGATGTTTAAATGGTGGTCATGAATTCAGATTTTTTAACACCACACAGGTAATAATAATAACGACAATGAGAGCGAAAACTTTAAAGGTCAAATCTGACCTGCAGGCCACTGGTTCTGTCCTTCCCCACTGGAGAAACTGACCCGGGCTCCCGGCCTGCAGGCCTGTCCTGGCTGTCACCCCCGGCCATGCCAGCAGGGGGCGCTGTGCCTTTTGTTTACGTATTTGCTTTCTGCCCACCTGTGCCCCTCAATGGCACCCCACTCCAGTACTCTTGCCTGGAAAATCCCATGGACGGAGGAGCCTGGTAGGCTGCAGTCCATGGGGTCGTGAACAGTCGGACACGATTGAGCGGCTTCACCTTCACTTTTCCCTTTCATGCATTGGAGAAGGAAATGGCAACCCACTCCAGTGTTCTTGCCTGAAGAATCCCAGGGATGGGGGAGCCTGGTGGGCTGCCGTCTGTGGGGTCGCACAGAGTCGGACACGACTGAAGCGACTTAGCAGCAGCAGCAGCAGCCCCTCCCAGGGCAGCTTTATGCAGGGCATTCGTGAAAGGCCTTCTCCAGCCATGGCCTTCCCGTTATGAGAAGGCGGTAAAATCAGAGATGCCGAGAGCCGCCCTCAGACCAAGGGAGTGCGGGGAGGCAACCAGGGCAGGGGTCTGGGGGAGACTGCAGAGGGGCAGCGTGGCTGTGTGTGCGCGCATGCGTACGCGCACGCAACCCGGGGTCAGGGACGCGACGTGCAGGGGACTCTGGTGAGCGTGTGTCTGTGCCGCCCTCCCTTCGGGGGTCTGCTTCCTGAGCCCCTGGCCTCCTGAAGCAGAGGGGACTCACCTGGGGGTGGGGGAAAGGCTGGGGAGGAAACTCAGCTGAAAGTGGTTTAGCTGCCGCTGTCAGCTTTCCACCTGAGAGGGGGACAGAGAGAGACAGAGGTATAGAGACGGAAAGACAGACACAGAGAGAGAGAGACAGACACAGACAGAGATACAGAGACAGAAAGACAGAGAGACAGAGAGAGAGACACACACAGAGAGAGACTGGGAGGGACAGGAAGACAAAGAGACAAACACAGAGAGAGAGATGGACAGAGACACAGAGAGAGATACAGAGACAGAAAGATAAAGACACATCGAGAGGGAGCACTCCCTGGGAGTTGAGACGGTGTCACCTGGAGCTGGTCCCTGGGTTCAGCTGGCCTTCAAGCGGCTGATCACTGGTCTCTCGGCTTGACCCAGGGAGCACTTGGCTCTTTGCTCGCTGCCAGCTTACAGATTTTGGACACGTTCTCCTTGAGTGGCTCAAGCTCCAAAGGGCAGCCCTGGCATCCAGGAGGGACCGGGTCGGGAAAGAAAGCCCAGGAGGACTGGGGAGGCGGGCAGGAGGAAGGACGTGTGTGGCAGGGCCTCGGCTGCCAGCTCTCCTGCCTCAGCCCCCTGTCCCCGGGATGGGGTGCTGACTCCACATCAGCCCCCAGCCTGCGTCACCCTGGTCAGTCCTCGGGATACTCAGGCAGCCCGGGCATTGCTATCACCCTCCACTCCCCTGCCCCGACTGTACAGGGGATGAAACGAAGTGCAGAGAGGCTAATGCTGTGCCCAAGGAAGCATGATTTCTAACTAGCAGAGCTGCCAGGACGAGGCACTCCCTTGATCGCCACGAGGATTTGGAGTCTCAGGACGCTGAGACCTCAGCGGGATGCTGGCCTTGGCATGGTCCTGCCTCCCCACGTTCCCAGCCCCGAGGCCTGCCTCCCTCCCCCCTACAGCTCTGTTTCCCCCCCGGGCTGCCGAGGGAGGCCTGGGGGAAGAAGTGAGCCCCTCTCCAGCCTCATGGTACGTGGGGTCCAGCCCAGGTCCACTCACTGAGACTTCGTGATTGCCTCCCCCCTCCATTGACCCTTTTTGTAGCTGTTGGCTGTTCCTCTTATTTCATTTTTAAAATTGACTTCATATTCAATGTGCTCTGGGTTTTTGAGTTCTTTGCATGGAAGTTTGGGTTACTGCTTTGACAATTTTCCCCTACCTCTTACTGAACAGCGTTCTTTTCTGACTCTTCTGTTCACTGAGTTTTTGATGAAAGAAACCACATCTGGTCCTCCGTGTGCCCCCAGAGCCTAGAGTAGCACCCAGCGCCCAGCACCCAGCAGGTGTTGAGAACACACTGAAGCCACGTGTCCAGGGGTTTGGTGCAAGATGAAGTTATCAAGGGGTGTCAGAGCCTCAGATTTATAGACCCTGCTGAATCATCCTTTCAAATTGGCTTAACAAGTTGGTTGTCTTAAAGGTTTGAAGTCAGATTTAATGCTCACTATTTATAGAGCAAGAAAGGAAGGGAACTATTAAAATAATGACAAAGGAAATCTCAATGAAGTGACATTTAAAGGGCGCTGTCAGACATCCAAACTGCACGACAGAGCTCCTCTTGTGACATTATCAAGTTTGCAATTGCCTGGCCTCAGAGAACTAAACAGGGCCTTGATGCTGGTTTTCATCCAATCAAGGATGAGAGGAAGGCAGAGAAAGCAGCTGAGGGACCCTGGGCCATGAAGCCCCAGGACTCACTCAGACGCTGCCTACCTCCAAGCTCCATAGGAAAAAGAGCCTTTTAAGCCTCAAATGCAGGAGAAAGCAGTCAAATAACGCAATGTTTGTGATATTTTTCCATAATATTGGAAATCAACCAAAATGGAGAATGATTTACTCTGATGATTAGATAATTTATACCCTAAATAATATTTATATCAAGTGGGACTTTTTAATAAGAACATGAAATAATATTTAGGATATGTTTGTAATGATATTGGCCAATACTTATAAAATTAAGGATCAAACCATGATATAGTTGGACATTTCCTGTATATTCTCAATAATGTTCAAAATAGCTTTTTCTTGATTAAAATAAAGTCTAGATTAAAAATACTCCAAATTGTTCATAGTGAATATTTGCAAACTTAATATTTGGGAAGATTTCAATTTTAAACATTTTATTAGACTACTTTTCTACTAAATATGCATAGACATGTTTTCTATGGCATCTGTTTTGTAAGAAGAGAAAAAATAAAAGTGTACACATATGAGAAAACTGAAAGCAAACATCTTCCTCGAGTCTCTGCAGATTCCTGGATTTATTCTGGAATTTATTTATAAATATATTTATAAATATGAATCTATCAATTTATTTGTGTCATAAAATTAAAATACATATATTTATAAGTTACAGATTTATAACTTGTAAATATATAAATTATAAATTTACTCATAAATATAAATTCAATAATGCCTTCTTGAAGCAGACTTAAAAATAAATATAAATACAAAACAATTGAATTTCATACTATGACGTGGACCTGGTTTCTAAGAGAACTGAGGTAGCTTTTGTGACCTGAGTCTCACACTGTGTTGGTCACACAGAAAACCTTCCACAATCGCCTTCCTGGCCTCCTTTCATTCTCTCACTGACACCGGTGAATTATCATCAGACTTGCTGTGTTGTATGAGGAGCAAGTTATTTTCCTACAGAAGAACACTCTATGAAGCCGAGTGACTGCAGACACCCCGGGCCCTGTGCTAACATCACTCCCCAGCCGACCTGTCCTGACCTGCCCTAGGTCACCACTCTGCTTCTTCTAACTCATGCAACTGTGAGAATTAGTTCATGTAATTCCAAATTCTGCAATGTGGGCTGGCAGGCTGGAGATGCAGGAAGAGCTGCTGTTGCCATTCAAGTCCAAAGGCTGTCTGCTCCAGAATTCCCTCTTGCTTGGAGGAGATCAGGCTTTTGGGCTAGCCTTGCTTTCAACTGATTAGACAAGGCCCACCCACACGTGGGAGGGTAATCTGCTCCCTCAAATTTCCACCAGTTTAAATGTAATTTAAAACATCCCCAAATAGCCTCACAGAAACACTCAGAGTGTTTGACCACATATCTGGGCACCATGGCCCAGCCACACTGATGCAAAGGTAATCATCACAAGCTGAAAATATAACCAAGTCCATCTCCCCACCCTCATCATGCCTCCCTCTCATGGCTCTTCAGAATTGGTACTGGCAGCACATTGCTTAGTCCCTGCTGGGCTCTTGAGAGAGAGAAGCTAACTGGCTGGATATTGGCAAGGTCAGCTGCCTGGACCATAGGCATCCTGAACTGGCTGCAACAAGTCCACATGTCTGTTCTGACCAGAGAATGTGGTGGGGGTGGTTATGGTGGGCACTCCCCCCTCAGCATGGACCATGAGCAGAAGCTGGCCCTGAGGGGGCAAGTGCCAGCAGGAGCACGGAGTCTTGAGCACCACGGAAACCAAGTGGTGGTGGGAAAGTCCAGAAAGAAAGTGCCTGCCAGTCAGTCCCTAAGGGCGCCAATTCACCCCGGCCTCGTCTGGTTAAAACAACGTGCCCACCGTCAGGAATCACACTGCAACAGGGAGAGAGCCATTCACTAGGTCTGCAGCTTTGGGCCTGAGCGTGATTCAGTCTTTGACATCAGAAGTCAGAGCCCGGGGTGGGAGAGGGCAGGAGTCCTTGGGAGCAATGGAGGCAGTGAGGAGTCCTGGGAACAGAGGGTGGATTTCTGGGAAGAGCCCACAGCCCTCGGGGTGGGAGTATGTCTGGGTCTTCCGAACATAGCAGATTACCCTCCTCCCCTCCGCAGTTCGTTCTGGTGCCTTGTACCTTTCCCCGCCGGTCCTAATAGTGCGTGTGCTTTGGTCTCTAAGAGCGCACCGGGCAGTCAGACCCAGACAGACCAGAGCGGGCCCGAGCGCGGGGCCGGGTCATTACCCGCGCCGGCCACCAGGAGGCGCACTCCTGTCGGGAATCAGCCTGGGCAGAAGCGTTGGCCCCTTGTCCAGCACTCACTCCCTTTTACACCTTTTGCTCCTGTCTTACCATTCCCCTGCTGCTCCCTCTCCCGGCCCACCTGTTCCCCCTGCACTGGCTTGACTTCCAGTGTGAGCCCAAGGAAGAGCTCCACTCTGGGGGCCAGACTGTGATCACAGTCCCAGGCTGGACTGGGTCCCTGAGTGACATGAGGGAGCCCAGAAGCCCCTTTAAGCAGGGCCCATCACTACCCCTCCCCTCCCCTTCTCCGTGCTCACGGGCTTCCTCCAGGCAGCTCACTGTATCCAGAGGCAGCTCCATCACGGGAATGAACTCTGAGCTCCGCAGCTTCACCCTTCAGGTGCTGCCATTCAAAGAGTGGGTGGGTGATTAGCATGGTAATTGGTCGTATCTGCATTTTACAGGCAAGAACCTGAGGTTTGCACTTGTTGAGGGAGTGGCCCTCAACAATCAAGGGAATCGAGAATGCTGTGATTCAGATAAAGATTTGCTGGGATTCGTGCCTCGCCTGTGTGATCCTTTGTCCAGATGCTCCCTTGTCTGTGTGTCTGGACCTGCTGATCCTCTGTCCAGATGCTCCCTTGTCCATGTGTCTGGACCTGCTGATCCTCTGTCCAGATGCTCCCTTGTCCGTGTGTCGGAACCTGCTTTTCTCCCGGGTGGATGCCTGTCTCTTCCCAAGGTTCAAGCTCTCCCCTCGGGAACCAAACAAAAGAGCCCAGGCCAACGTTTCTCCATATGAATTAGCGCTTTCATCACATGATGAACGTGCTGGATAAGAGCTTCTGGCTCTTGTTTCCTGCCTATGGACTCTGAGGCTCTCCGGGGGGCAGAGATCTTACTCAGTCTCCCCAGGTGTTGACATGAATGTAGAGCACTGAGTTCTCCTCCACTTGGCAGTGCCCTGGGCTCCAAGGAGGAGAAAGAGAGTTTCTTAGAGACAATGGGCCAGTAACAGTGCCACCAAGCGACTGGTCACTTTCCTCAAAGATAGCACCTTCCCAAAGAAGTCTGGGGCAGGGGGAAGGTCCATGATGCCCGCCCCCAGCCCTAGGGTTGGAGAGGACGGTTGTGGGATGCTGTAGACTTTGCCTTGCGAGGAGAAAGCATCGGGCTTCTGTGGAAGCAGAGTCGGGTCTCGGGAGGAGCCTGGCAAGCTGACCTGGCAGACGTCCTTGGACTTGGGCGGGGGCGCTGTCAGGCTGGCGTGGGAACTAGACGTGGCCCTCCCGGAAATGCTCCACTGCCTCTCGTGTTTGATGTCCCCGCCAGCCTGGCTTCTGCGGAAGGTTAATGACCACCTGCAACCCTGCATCATCAGATGTGGCACCCACGCCAGCGTCTTCCCCAGAACAGGGACATACAGGGCTCCTAGCAGGCTGCCTTTTTCTCTCCTGCTTTCCATACTCTAGGTCCCTCCAAGGGGCATTAAGAAGGGGCTCCCCGCCCGCCCCTGCTCCTCTGCCTGGCCGGCCCAGACATCCCACTGAAGGTTCCAGCCTCATCAGAGCCCCATGGTATTGGAGTTGCCTAACTATGCTCCACAAAGTGTTTTCTGGAAAATGGTTCCTGTGCAGATGGGTCTGGGACTTCCTGCCGGCGGTTCACAAAGCTCTGGAATCTATTAATGACGCTGTGGGTTTCCATGTGTAGAGTTTGCTGAAATTTAACTTGTTATTTCCCATTCATCATGCTGTTTTTGTTGTTACTGTTCCTCTCCTCCCCCTCCCTCCTCCCCCTCGCCTTCCTCCCCTCCCTCCTCCCCCTTGATTCTCTCCCCTCCCCTTCTTCCTCACCCTCCTCTCCCCTGTCTTCTTCCTTCTTCTCTCCCTCCTCCTTTTCCCAAGAAACCTGTATTTATACCTCATGGAAGACAATTAGAGAAGTATTCCTCTAAGCCAGTCCTGACAGGGAACAGGACTCCTGTTCCTGTTAAACACAGTCTCAGCAGGAAAGGGTCCAGAAGCCATTTAGCCCCTCATGCTTAACATCTGACACTCCCTGTGGTGGGGCTGGGAGAGCCTTGGGCATCTACATCCCTAGCCAGGGTTTACACCTGCCATCTGGTTTTGAAACTGAATTTCTGCCTCAGTTTCCTGTCCAGCACCTCAGCTCTGTGTAGAGTTGGAGGCCAGTCTAGGGATCCAGAGAGACAGACTGGGATCCTGCAAGCTGTGTGGTCCCTGTGAACTTCAACAACTCTCTAATCCTGCCTCAGATCAAGCGCTGGAACCATACCTCTGCCCTGCCTGACTCTGAGAATCGCTACAGACCCTGGGCCCTTGCTGTTCTTCCCCACGCACCTGGGGAGAAGCTCTTACTTATGATAATTATTAAAACAAGAGTTTCAGTATGTGCCAGATATTTTACAGGTATCCTTTAATTTAATGGTCCTACCCACTCCAGTACTCTTGCCTGGAAAATCCCATGGACGGAGGAGTCTGGTAGGCTGCAGTCCTTGGGGTCGTGAAGAGTCGGACACAACTGAGCGACTTCACTTTCACTTTTCACTTTCATGCATTGGAGGAGGAACTGGCAACCCACTCCAGTGTTCTTGCCTGGAGAATCCAGGGACAGAGGAGCCTGGTGGGCCACCGTCTATGAGGTCGCACAGAGTCGGACACAACTGAAGCGACTTAGCAGCAGCAGCAACAACAAAGAATGTTCTCAAGGTGAGCAAGCAGACTCAGAGAGGTCCCGCCACTCATGTGTGTAATCCCCATGGTTGATGAAGTACTGTCAGTACCCCCATCATTCAGGTGAGAAGGAAGATGAGGCTCGAGGGTGCAGTGCATTTGCTTAAGGTCTTCCAGCACAGGCTGGATGTGTGTGTCCTTGGCGCAGCCTGTGGGAGGGTCTAACACAAGCCGAACCAGATAAAGCCTCCAGAGGAGTGGCAGCGACTGGCAGCCTCACACAGGAGGCCTGTGCAGACACAGGCAGGACCCCACAGCCAGGGGGCCTCCTGATGGTGAATTTTCTGTATCGTCCTGGCTGGACCTGCAGATGGCTATCTATTTAAAGGTTATTCTGGGTGTGTCTGGGAGGGTGTTTCTGGAAGATATTGACATTTGAATCCATGGGCTAAGATTGCGCTCCCCAGTGTGGGTGGACCTCATACAATCCGTCGAGGCCAGAATAGAACAAAAAGGTAGAAGGAGGGAGAGTCTGCTCTGCCAACCCCTTGAGCTGGGCTCTGAGTCTTCTCCCGCCCTTGGACTGGAATTGCACCACTGGGTTCCCTGGGTTGATACCCAACTTCAGACAGTAGGTCATGAGACTTCTCAGTCTCTATAACTGGTAAGCCAGTTCCTTGTTAGATAGAGAGATAGATAACAAGGCACCCTGCATGGGTGCTTGCTAAGTCACTTCAGTCATGTCTGACTCTGCAACGCCATAGACTGCAGGACTGTAGCCAGCTAGGCTCCTCTGTCCGTGGGATTCTCCAGGCAAGAAGACTGGAGTGGGTTGCCACGCCCTCCTCCAACGGATCTTCCCAACCCAGGGACTGAACTTGCATCTCTTATGTCTCCTGCATTGGCAGGCAGGTTCTTTACCACTATTGCCACCTGGGAAGCCTCAACAAGGCATCCTACATTTTCATTTTGAGCTAGAATTTGCATAAAATGTAGCCAGTCCTGAACAGCATGTTTTTTAGTTGAAAGGGAATTGGGAGGACTTTATTCTAACCCTCCTTTCACAGCTTGGTTCTCTTGCCCCACGCAGTCCAGCCCCATGAGGGTCCTGCCCAGCCTCTGCGGGGCTCACCAGCTGCCCAGGCCATGCCCAGGACACGGGCTCTTTTGGGAGCTGCCAGGGGTCCCAGCCAGGCTGGCCTCTAAGGGCACAGGCTGTGTGTTTAACTGTTTTCTGAGAAAGTCCCAGAAACTCCCTGCTTCTTCCCCAACAAAGTCTCTCTGGCCACGTGAAGCCCTATGCTGTGAGGCCCGTGGCCCACGGAAAACCCCTCATTGTGGCCGGCACAAAGCCTGAATGCGCTGCTCGGCCCGGAATCCCAGCCTCATTCACTGCATTGTACCCAGAGAAAGAAGGGCGCCTTCAAGTGTGCAGAAAAGAGGGGGCGCGTCTCGCCGTGAGCGTGAAGTCAGCGTCCACCCTCTGGTTCGTGGGGCCTCCACTTTCCCACGGCAACTCCCCCCGCCCCTCCCCTGCTTTGGCCTCATCCTGCCAGCTTTGAATCCGAAGGTCATTTCCAAGGGCGACCCAATCAGGGCATCTTGGCTCAGTAGAAAGGAAAGGTGCTTCTGTGGGGAGGGGACAGGACTGTGGGTGTCAGAAGCTGGGCTGGGCTTTGGTGGCAGAGGGGTTGGGGGCTGGGTGGGCAGCAGGCCTTAGAAGTGCTCTGATGGGCCTGCAGCTGGATGCAGTGTGACTGCCCTGTCCTTAGGAGAGTCTTTCCTAACAGAGTTTTTCCTCCCAGGTTGAAGCACTGCGTTCATTCTGCCCCCAACCAAATCTGATCATGCCTTAAATTTGCCCACCCCCACTTCTTCCTTCCCCCATCTCACCAGCCTCCTGCTTTTGGTTGACTCAGTATAGCAAGGAAGGGCTTCCCAGGTGGCCCAGGGCTAAGGAATCCACCTGGCAATGCAGGAGATGTGGGTTCGATCCCTGGTCCAGGAAGATCCCACACACCTCAGAGCAGCTAAGTCCGCGCGCCACAACTGTTGAGCCTGTGCTCTGGAACCTGGGAGCCGAAACTACTAAGCCACATGCCCCAGGGCCTGTGCCCCGCAACAAGAGAGACCGCAAGGAGGAGCCAGCATATCACGACTAGAGAGCATCCCCCACTCACTGTAACTAGAGAAACACCTGTGTAGCAGTGAAAACCCAGTACAGTCAAAAATAAATAAATAAGATTAAAAAAAAAAAAAAACATTGCAAGGAATCACACCCAGCTGCCTGGCTCCAGCCCTTCAGCTCTCTCTTCCCTGGTCCCTGACCTCCACATGCTCCCTCAGCTCAGACCAGGGCCTGGGTCTGCTCCTAACTGGAGACAGGAGGGGTCTCTGCTCCAGCCGACCCTGCATCCTAACTTCCATGCTGGAACTCAGTCTTCCTGGCTAGTCTGGTGCTGACCTTGGACCTTACCTATAACATTTTCTCATTTAGCCCTGACCCTGGAGCGGGTGAGAATAGCAGGTGCCTTACTGGCTCAGACGGTAAAGTGTCTGCCTACAATGCAGAAGACCTGGGTTCGATCCCTGGGTCTGGAAGATTCCCTGGAGAAGGACATGGCAACCCACTCCAGTATTCTTGCCTGGAAAATCCCATGGACGGAGGAGCCTGGAGGGTTACAGTCCATGGGGTGGCAAAGAGTCGGACAGGACTGAGCGACTTCACTTTCACTTACCTGAGAGCAGGGAGGGGCCGAGAAGGAGCACCAATCACCGAGTCACGCGGGTTACCCAGGGGTGCCTGAGTTTTCTCTGTACCCACGAGCATCTTCTCTTTCATTCTCAGCACCTCACACACATCCCACGTGCAGACCACTCTCCTGAGACTATATGGTTCAATAGAGGACCATGACTAGCTTCTCTGAGCACCTACTAAGTGCTGGCATTTGTGGCTAATTTCACAGGGGGATGTTATTTACGTGAGGAAACCACTGAAGCCTCGCAGTCACCCTTGGACTACTTGCGTGAACCCACGGGATGGGCACCACAAGGCACCTAGGAGATGATGGGTGTTTCAGCCAAAGTTACGCAGCCAGGTAAGTGGCAGCACAAGAGTTCCGGGTGGTCTCCCCTCTCTGCCCCGTGTCCTTGCAGCGGGTGATACTCATACTTCAAAGCGGCTCTCCGAGACCATGTATGCATCCCCCTCCCCAACCCCTGCAGACAGAAGGCGGCCCCTTCCAACCTTTCCTTGTCCAGGTAGCCTGAGGATGGGGCGCATCCCGCAGGCAAGCTCCAGGCCACTGTCGCTCTGTAAATATTTGTCTGCGCCTTTCTCACTGCCCGCAAAGGTGGGTGAGCGCAAAGCCAGACGGGGCATGTGAACACAGGCAGTTTGTCAGCATAATTGATACTGCGAGGCCGGAGGCCCGGCTCAATGGATGCCTGCCGAGCAGATGGGTGAGGATGTGTAATCCCTATAATACAGGCAGGCGTGTAATTTAGGAAAGTGGATTTGTTTTTCTGGAACAACGGGGACAGATAATGCCACTCCATGCAGCCAAGACGGTCTCTGGAGAGTTCAGACCCGCACCGCTTCTCTGGCCTGCGTTTCGAACGCTTGTTCCACAGGCATCCATCACTGGATGGCGGCCCTGTGAGTGAGCGCTCAGTCCTCACTGGGCTCCTGGCCCTGGTCCCCGCCCCCTCCCAGCTGCCCACATCGGGACACAGATTGACCTCTGGGGGGGCATTGGGGCGTGGAGGAAGTCATAAACTAGCTTCTATTTTCTCATCTCTGCAGCAGGGATGATGGTGCCTTCTGCATCGTCACTCATCCAGCCACATCAAGCATACTCGTGGAGCCCCTGTCTCTGTGGGCTGGGCGTAACCAGCTCTGACAATGCTGAGAAGATAGTAGATGCTCCACACATGCACCTTCCAGATTTTTCCTTCTTTCCTAAAACTCCAGTTTATAGATCAGCCTCCCATCCCCAAAGCCGCCCCCAAACTCCCCCATCACTCTTGTCCTGTACAGAGTAAGATCCCTACTTCTTTATTGGGCTCTAACATTGAAGCTATCCAAGAAAAATAAATCTATCAGAAAATAAGGTGTACACATCCTTTAACCACCTGGGACCATTTCTAGGACCTCTCCTGCCTAATTCACAAGCACAGGTAGAGAACAGAGTGAGAACCACATACAAAGATGTTTACTGCAGCAGGTTGTCAGTGAATATAGAACTTGGGAATAGCCATCTATCCCTTGAGGAATCATGACGGAAATTCCTGTTCTTCATTCACTAAGCTTAGCGAAATTTCCTGGCATGTGACGGGCATCTAGTGTGTGTGTGAAATGAAAGAACAGATGGAAATCAAGGTGGCCGTGAACAGAATAAGGTCAGTCTAGAGAAACTGACGCTGACAAGTGCCCAAGATACAGGGTTAGACGGAAAAACAACTATCGAATAGGATGTGTCAGGGGCTTCCCAGGGGACGCTAGTGGTAAAGACCCCGCTGCCCCCTCGCTGATGCAGGAGACACAGGTTCGATCCCTGGGTGGGGAAGATCCCCTGGAGGAGGGCATAGCAACCCACTCAGGTATCTTGCCTGGAGAATCCCATGGACAGAGGAGCCTGGTGGGTTACAGTCCACGGAATGGCAAAGAGTGGGACAGGACTGAAGCAACTTAGCACACATGCAGGGTATGTATAGAATATGTTCTCCTTTTACAAAATAGAATGTGTCTGGGTCCGTACCCAAGAGAACGTCTTTGAATGAACAGAAAATATTGAGAAAGCTACAAAAGCATCTCTTCATTATTGACTTTTGGAAAGAGAAAGGGAGAGCCTGCTTTTTTCTTCCTCCAACTCTCCTGCTTTATTCTTTCCCCCATTTAACAGTGCAGCATGGGTTTCTTACCTTGTAATGAGCATAACCCTGAATCTCCACTTGAATGACTTTCCATCATTTCTTTTATCTGATCTCCTAGCGTTGGACATTGTGACTGTTGCCCATTTTTCACTTTTGTAGACAGTGCTGGTCTGAACACTCTTGGGAACATATCTGTGCTGATGAGCAATGCATTCCGGGAAGTACAATCACTGCCACTTTTACTAATGTTCCTTCCAGTTGTCTTTGACCCACTGAACATGATTTAATTGATTTCACAATCAAGGAATGGTTCAACCTTTACTAGCTCTGACACAGAGCAAGTGACCCTCCGAAGCTCACTTGCCTCACCTGGAAAAGGGAAGTTTATGGCTTGAGATGCTGTCAACCGACAGGGAAGATCCCTGGACGTGGGCAGTCATATCTCCCAGGGTGGCCAGGAATCTTAGCAGGGGACTTCACAGAAAGAAGGAGTTACTGATGTTGGTGTAACTGGTGCAATTTCTAAAACAGAGAAGCCCGGGAATGGGGTGTGAACCCAAGGGCAAGCAACTGACCCAGGACTTGCCTAAGTGGCTTTGGCAGGATCACACCATGAATGTGATGGCTCTGGTTGAGATCACCCTGAATGGGACACCGGGCAAGACCCTGGAAGAAGGAGGTTCTGAGTTGCCAGGAAACCAGCATTTGATTTCTCAGCAGATAACTGTGAACCACTTTTCAGAAATCAGAACATTTTCATGCTAAAAAAGGAAATTTTCAAGTCATGTTTCAGGCTGGGATACATAGAAGAAAAGCTTCTAGAAGAAGACCTAGATTCATAGGCAGGTGGACAACTCTGGCAGGATTCTCAGCAACCAAGCCTCTGTCTTGTACTCATGAGAGAAGGCTGGCCCTGTCACCCTGCCAGCTGTGTTCAAAGTGACACACGCATGTCTGGAAGTGTTTCTCGCACACAGGTACCTAACTCATGACCATGGTGACTGGTGTCATTGTTGTTTAGTTGCTATTATTATTTGCTGTTTCTCCTGGAGAATTCCACGGACAGGGGAGCCCGGTGGGGCTACAGTCTCTGGGGTCACAAAGAGTCAGACACAACTGAGCGACTAACACTTTCAACTTCACTGGAGATGTCAGGGCATCTCAGAAGGATCAGCCCAGGGACTAACTCCCCTCACTCACCAGCTCCTCTCTGCTCTGGACCAGGCACTGTCCTCACCAAAGGATGCAACAGAATTTCTTGCCCTCTTGGGTCTTGTTTCTGTCTGGGGAGACAAAGAGGAAACACTCAAACATAAAATACGCTGTCAGAAAGCACGACCGGCCTGTGCTTAGTCACTCAGTCCTGTCCAACTCTTTGCAACCCCATGGGTTGTAGCCCGCCAGGCTCCTCTGTCCAGAGGGATTTTTCAGGCAAGAATACTGGAGTGGGTTGCCATGCCCTCCCCCAGGGGATCTTCCCAACCTGGGGATTGAATCCAGGTCTCCCGCATTGCAGGCAGATTCTTTACTGTCTGAGCCACCAGGGAAGCCCATGACAGGCCTTGGAGAACCACAAAGCCAAGCAGGGAGCAGGGACAGATGTGGAGCTGGTTTGCATTTTTTTTAATTTAATATTGTCAGAACCCTTACAATTAGATCTACCCTCTTAATCAATTTTTAGGTGTATAATACCATACTGTGCACATTGTTGTATAGACTCTAGAACTGAGTCATCTTGCTTAAGTGAAACTTTGTAGACCCTGAACAGGAACTCTTCCTTTCTTCCTCCCCTAGATCATGGCAACCACCATTCCGTGCCCTCCTTCTATGTATCTGACTAATCCAGGTGCTCAAGAAGTGGAATCATAGAGCGTTTGTCCTTCTGTAACCTGTCCGTTTCACCAAGTGGAATGTCTTCAAGATGCACCTGTGTTGTCACATATGGCAGGATTTCCTTCTTTTTCAAAGCAGAATGACACTCCATCATATGTCCATACCGCACTGTCTCATCCATCTGTCCACGCTGGACATTTAGGTTGTTCCTAAATAACCTTGGATATCATGCCCAGTAAATACAGACGAGGTGGGGAGGGGGCTTGCTGAGGAGGGGGCCTTTGACCCGGGCCCTCTGTGGAGGAGCACATCGCCTGAGGCGGGCCCTCGTGGGAGGGAGGGCCACCAAGAGCCCCGAATGTGCAGGGGGTGCTCCAGGTGGGAGGAAAAGCAGGGAGGCCACTGGGGCTGGCGCTCTGGGACGAGGGTCCAGGGACAGAAGGTGGGGAGGGCAGGGTCCTGGGCAGTTTGTGAAGGAACAGGTGTGGCCTGGGGGCTTCAGAGTCGATTCTAAGCAGAAGGGGAAACCCACAGGAGCGTTTCCAGCTGAGATAAAGAAACTGGGTTTGATTTTCAAAGGATCCCCCTGGAGGCTGGTGGGTGGAAGGAGGAGGGTGCCCAGAATCCATTCCAAACATGCCCCCCACCCCACGCCCTTCCAACCACGGCAATCTGGCCCCATCGCTTTTCTGCAACATTTATCCTGTCAATTGTATTTGATTTGTAACCTATAGCTGACCCCGTGAGAGTCATTGAGATCACCATTCCTTCATTCCTCCACTCACTCATGCATTTCAGGCCTTGTTGGTACCTGTCATACGGCAAGCACCACACTAGGCTTGGGGACACAGCAGTGAACAAGAAGTTGCATTTACTGCCCTTATAGAGATTGAAGAAAAAAGAAGTGCAGGAAATACCCAAGTTTTTTTAAGAGGAAGGAAAAGAATAACTACAAATTTCAATACATGCAGAAGTTTGATAAAGGGGCGTGGTGGGTCAGAATGATTCCTCCTAGGAAAACATCCCTCTCTAACCCCTAGAACATCAGCCTGTGGTGGGATATCACTCTCTGGATTGTGTTATGTTATGGGGCCCACCTGACATTAATAGAGAGAGCTTAATGAGATTGTCTGGGAGAGCCTCACCTAATCCCACGGGCTTCTGAAATCAGCCAAACTTTCTCTGGCTGGTGGCAGAAGAAGGCAGAAAGACATGAGAGCGGTGCTCCCACTGGGCTGGCCCAGGAAGAAGCAGACAGCTAATGGAGAGCGCTGACCTCTCAAAGGGATGCTGGGGCCATGCTCGGCACTGATGGGGAGCCAGAAAACAGGAATCTCTGTGGCACAAACAAGGCACCACAGCCAGCAACCCCAGTGAGCTCGGCAGCCGATTCTTCCCCAGAAATTTCAGAAGGAAGTGTGGCCTGCAACACCTGAATTGCAGCTTCAGGAAACCCTGAGTAGATGATCCCATGATGTTTCCAACCAGAAATGTGATTTATGACTGGCAATCACCTTAAAATTATTCCACATGTTTACCCATGGTGCTAATTATCACCATGATGGAATGGGTGGAAGAAATGAGAAGGAAGTCACAGGGGACATTTTCTAACTCTTCGTCTAATGGATATCCATATACTTTTGTATGCAGAACGATGTGTGTGTGTGTGTGTTAGTCACTTAGTCATGTCTGACTCTTTGCAACCCTGTGGATTGTAGCCCACCAGGCTCCTCTGTCCATAGGATTCTCCAGGCAAGAGTACTGGAGTGGGTAGCCATTCTCTTCTCCAGGTTATCTTCCCGACCCAGAGTTCGAGTCCAGGTCTCCTGCACTGCAGGCAGATTCTTTACTGTTTGAGCCATCAGGAAGCCCAAGCCCATGAGTAATGATACCCATGCATATTTTCTATTTCTGTTTAACACATCTTGAAAATGTGAGCAGCTTGGCATCAGAGTTGGACTCGGCAACTGGACTCAGCAGAGAAAGAGTCCAGAAGGGAAGGAGGCGAGACAGAGCTTTTTGGAATTGTCTTTGCAGAGCCCTCTGCTCACTTCTCCAGGCTCTCAGCTTCCCTTTGCAGAGATGGAGAACAGAAAAAATCCTAGTGTCCATTTCTCAGAGGAAGGGCATGGCCTTGTGAACCCACAGATCCGTTTTCATGAAGAGGTTTGGTTTGGAAGAACATCAGCGAGGAGGGGCTGGAAGGCAGTGCTGAGTATGCCTGGCGTCCTCTCTGGGCCCTGGGGTGCCCAGGTGGGAAGAGAGATGGAAGGGGAGGCCACTGATCTCCAGGGGTTTGTCCAGCCCGGAGAGGCCTTCATCCTGGTTTAACAGTGGCAGCAGGGATTTTCCCGGCAGTCCAGTGATTCACGTTCTGTGCTTCCATTGCAGGGCAAGAGTTCAATCCCTGGTCAGGGAACTAAAATCCCATGTGCTGCTAGGCGCCACACACACAAAAAAATAAAAGGTAACCATTGCATTTGATAAAAATTAAAAACAAGATAATTTTTAAAAAACCATTGGCAGCAGCAGAAGGGAAGATGGGAGGTTGAGAGCTAGGGTGTGTGCTGGGGGCCGTGGGCTCTGTCCGCAGTTGGTGGTCAGGACACACTCAGTCACGATGAGGCCTGGGGCAGGGGGAGAGCCCTGGGTGACAGGATCACTGCAGGGCAGGGTCCTAGAGACAGCCCCAGTGGTGGAAAGGGCCTTCTGTCCTGTGAGCCGACCTCCCTCACCAGGTCTCAGGGGTCGTCAGAGGGGAGAGGTTGTTTGGGGGACACTGCTGGGGCTGCCCCTCAAATATGCAAGTTCGTTTTCAGCATGGGGCTTGGCACTAGCTGTTCTAGGAGGTCTCTCTCTCTCTAACCTTGGATGGTTTCCCAGCTCACCTCCCTGCCATGGCCCATGGGCTGTAGAAAGCCCCCCACTGGCCAAACCCCTGCCCCCCAAGCCCTCCAGACACTCCTGAGAGTCCACACTCTTCTCAGGCCTCCCCAGCTCCACCTGTGCCCTGTTCCCCTCTCTAGCCTGGCCCCTGGCCACAGCCCCCCATGAACCCCAGGCCACAAGGGGTCCTCAACTCCATGCTCAAGTCCTTCACTGCCTGGACAGCTGCCGGTGCCCTAGTGACCTCTGGACACCCTGCAAGCCTCAACTCTGGGTGCCCTCCTTCACACAGGCAGGGCAGGGTTGCTCCCATCTCTAGTCATGGCCTCCTGGTACTGATTCTGGAGTCCGACTCCCTCCCCATTCATTCTCTAACTCATCTTTCTTCTCTGTGTCCTTCACAGCACTTATGATACCCTGGTCATCCAATGTGATGGGCTGCATCCCTGTTTTCTGTCTCCCTGTGATGATGGACACAGGCAACCTCCCCCTCCCGACCAGGCTCTCCATGATACCTGGCACCTGGGTACACACGGGACCCATGACACCTATGTGTTAAGTGACTGTGCCCTCTAGCCCTTTCACGCAGGTGTGATGACTCTCTTCCTACCCTCCCTACCCTACCTGTGTCTCTGATAACCAGGGCACCCATCTCAGCGCCCCCCCGCCCCCAGCATGCCTCCTGTGTTCCATTTACCTGGCACCTGACACTCTGCCTGGTGCCAAGTGGGCCCCTGGTCACCACACGTGGAACGAACTGCCACAGGGACAAAGGGAAATGAGAAGGAGAGGAAGGAAGGGGCTGGATGGCTGAGAATTCCCTGGGTCACAGATGAGCCCCACTCTGTCTGTTTATTAAATCCCTGCTGCCGAGCAGGAGGCCCAATAAAGACACCCAAGGGTTTGGGAGCCTGATTTGGGTCGAGTGGGGCTGAGGGAGGTCATTCGAATTAAGCCATGTTCTCATCTAGTTCAAAATACCCATGCCTGGCCCACTTTTAGGAACAGAGGTCAGCAAGAAAAAGAAGGGCCCCTGGGGCCAGCACCTGTTCCTTCTCTTCTTTTGGAGGCTGGGCAGCCCTTGAGGAAGGAAAGTGTGCTCCTCGCACCTGCCTGGCCCCCACTCCTGCTCTTCTGGGGGACCCCCGCGGAGGGGGGCGGTATGTGTGTGACAATGTTTCTCCCTGAACCTTCGTAGTCCTCATCTCAAAATAAGGACATCAACTCACCCCTCCCCCAGGATGTTCTGAGAGCAGGGAGAGGGGCCACCTGTAGCGAGAGGCAGGCAGCTGCTGTGCCAGGAAGGGGGCTCACAGAGCGCGGCAAAAGCGAGCCCCCCACCCCCGGACCCCTGCCCATCCAAACCTTCCAAACTTGCAAGCAGCTGCTGCCTAGCGAGGGGTTATTTCAGACCAGGCTGTAAAAGGGACCGAAATACCCGCTGAGGTCTATAATTGGACGAGAGTTGTCAGGCCCTGTCCCGGGCTTCTGAGCTCCTTGCCGCCTGGAGCCCGACGCTGTTCCTGCTGCCCTGACCCCTCGCCAGCCTCCTGCCCCCCGCCCCCGCCCCACCGCGACCCCCAGAGGGACACACCATCCCCCTTTCCCCCTTCTTCCGGGAGACTCCCGCCCCTCCGACCCGGCCCCTGGCTCTCCTGGGGACCCGGCAACGCTTTCTCCGCTCGCCCCGCCCCGCCCTCATCGCCCCGCCCACCTCATCGCCCCGCCCCTCCCACCGCCCACCGCCCTCCTCGCCCCGCCCACCGCGCTCCGCGCTGGGGATCCCACCGCCCCGGCCACTTCGCCCCTTGGGGGGACCCGAGCAGCTTTGTTCTTGGGCAGCAGCTGGGCTGGCTGCCGCTGCTGCATTTATTTTTCCCCAAGGAGGTGTCTCCCGTTTCCTTATTTTTCTGTTTGTCACAAACTTTCTGTTTTATCCTCTAAGTGCCAAGCCTCACCTTTTTTACTGTATTTATTTAGTTAGTGGTTGAATAACTAGCTCTCTCCGGACCCCCGGCAGGGGCCAGGGTGCCAGAGCTATTACAGGTCTAACCGAGGGAGTCAGTTCGCTAGATTAGGGGGAGGGTGGGCGGGGTCGCTGGCAGGTGACCCCCGCCCCGGAGCGGGGCTGCCTGGGGCTCGCGGCTTCTCCAGACTCGCTTCTTCTGGATCCGCCTGGACTGGGACCCTGGCCGGCATCTCCCCGAGTCTCTCCCCTGCCAGGTAAGGCCGGCTTCTCTTCTCTGCTGGGGCTGTCGGGGGTCACAGGGCTTGAGGCTTCCCCCATCTCCCCGTGACCAGGATGGGAGCGTCCTGGGGGCGTGAGACCCGGGGGCAGGGCCCTCTCCTCCCTGAGATCTAGCTCCTTCTGGAGCTCCAGCACACTGAGCGCCTCGGGGAGTGACCTCGGTCCTGACAGCTGGACCTGTGCTGGGCCCAGGTTTAGAGTGGGATGGAGCAAAGTCGGCGAGAAGCACCTGTTTGATTCTAGCCGAGCAGCCCTCAGAGACAGGAGCACAGGATGAATGTCGCCCAGCAGCCTGTCAGATGCCCGTTGGTTTCTGAGTTGCTACTTTTGAGTTATTGAGACATCCTAGCTTCTTTCAACTTTCCAATAAGAAATTTGGAGCAGGAGCCAGAAAGATTAAAAAAACAACAACAAGACAAACAGAAAATCGCAAAGAGAGTAAAGTGGGGAAGAATCGTGTCCCTTTGGTTTTGCATTCAGTGTCCAGGAGCTTTGCCTGTTGGTCTCAGTTGACATCTCTTTCCCATCTGAGCAGTGGGTCTCCCTCTCCCAACTTTCTCCTACCCAGGAAGGTGTTTTTGTTCCTTCTCTGCAAAGCCATTCTCTGCAGCAGACCTGAGCTTCTTGTCCCAGGTTATAAAGTGTAATTGGAATTAGTCATATTTTTGGAAAAATGTGCCCTCCCTTCTCCCCACTCAAGTCCAGACTCAGAGATGACTGACAGGGGAGAGGCTTATCAGGCTTGTCCTGAAGGGGGCGACCCCTCAGCCCCCTCCCCAGAACGTCATTCCATTACTTGTCATCTTCCAGCACTTTGTGTGGCATCCCTGTGGGAACACAGGCCATTCCAGCCCCCGTCTGTCTGTGTCTCACTGAGGATGTACACTCAGCAAAATCCGAGGAAGCTAGACTTGTGCTGTGAGAGCGCCCAGTGATGGGCTGCATCTTCAGACCCTTTCTAGTTTAGTTCACTGAGTTGTTCTAGGGAAGTTCTAAACCCCAGGGCTTCTGTGTTGCTGGAGGCTGGGCTGAGTGGGGTGTGCTGTCCAGTTGGCACCGATGCTGGTGAAGGGCAGGAGCCTTGCTGCTCATCTGGCCCTCTGGTCTTAACTCCGTTGCTCTCTCTGGCTGCCCTGAGCTGGGGGAGCTGTGCCCAGGGAGGTACGGGTTCCTTATCTGCCAAGTGAACATGATGAAAGGACGCAGGGTGAACTCTGAGAGTGCCTGGGACCTCGTTGGCATGTGGTATATCTAAGTTAGCTTCTGCTTCACAGACTAGGGGAGGGGGTGACATCAGTGGTTGTACCCCCACCCCATCCTGCATCTCCTTGTCTCTCTGCTGCTCAGGGGCCAGCTGCATGATTTGGGGGAAATTGTCACCTTGTGTCCGTTGGGTGTCCTGTGTTTGGCTAGAGGCTGGAAGTGCTGAGAGTTTCTTTTCCTGGGGATCCAGAAGTGACTCTGGGGATCCATGGGGCCTTTAAGGGGCTTCCCAGGTGATGTTAATGGTAAAAAATCCCCCTGCCATTGCAGGGGACACAAGAGACTTGGGTTGGATCCCTGGGTTGGAAAGATCTGCTGGAGTACGAAATGGCAACCCACTCATTTGCTTGCCTGGAAAATTGCATGGACAGAGGAACCTGGTGGGCTACAGTCCCTGGGGTTGAAAAGAGTCGGACAACTGACTGCCAGAGCACATGCACATCTCCAAGGGGCCTTGAAAATGTTGGGAGCAGAAATTTGTAACTTTTTTTTTTTTGGAGCTTCTTCAAAGTTTCATCAGATTCTCAAAAGTTTTTTCATATTTACAAAATGGTTAAGGAAGTGGCCCACAGGCTGATCCAGCCCACAGACAGTCTTATTGCTTCTTAGGTGTATTTTATGTTTGTTTTAATTACTTTTCAACATAAAATGATCAGGAGATTTCATGTACACATCTTAATCTCTGGCTTCTCTTGAAAAATGAGAAGATGGGACAGCCTTTGGCTTGTGTCCCTGGGAGTCCGTCTATGTAGCTGCACACCAGCCAGGCAGATGCCCCCTCGTCATCCACGGTCATCGGTGTAACCAGCAGGAGGCTTGCCCCCTCTGGACTGGAAGGTCTGGGTTGTTTCTCTCCCTCTGACTCCATTCTAAGAGGGTTGCAGATAAGCGGAGTCACTTTCAGAGGAAAGAACGCAGGCTGCCCTGGGAACAGAGCCGTGGACCGTAAGAAAGAGCCTCTGGTGTGGAGGAAAGAAGACCCGTGGCCAAGGAATCTGGGAGGATGCCATGGAGAAGAGACAGCTGATCCACTCTCTTGGTCCCCAGAGGGTGGAAGCAGGAGGACCAGCGGATGAAATTTCACTGGACACTGGATTCCTGTCCAGTGGGAAGATCGGGTCAGAGACAGAAGGGGTCCGCTGGATCCACTCACTGGGGGATGAGGCTCCAATGCTGGAGGGATTTAAGCAGAGGTTGGATGGCCATTTCACCGGGCCAGCAGGGGTGCCGAGCTGAATGTTGATGGCCAGATGAACATTTAAGGTCTTCTCCCAGCTTGAGGTTCTGCACTTCCTAAGTGCTTCCTTTCCACCCCTAAAATTCTGCTCATCCACTCCTGTGCCCTGCTCTTCCTTCAGTGCCGCTGCTGCTGGAGGCCAGGAGGAGCGTGTGGTCACTTGGGTCAGGACTGTGAACTCTCTGTCGGTCTTTCGTTTCTCGGTTTTGTGAAGAAGGAAATGGAAGCTAAGAGTCTGCATAGCTTACCTCAGGACAGGTAGAGGGAATACAAGAGCCAAGATTCAAAGCCACATCTGGGGGATCAAAGCCCTTATCAGAAGGAGCCACCGTTACAGATGCAGGCAGTCAGGAGAGCCAGAATGAGAAAGGCCCACGGGGATCTTTAGGGTGGGAAAGGGCCCTGAGGATTTCCTAGCCCATCTTCCTACTCAGTAGTGGAAGACACAGCAGCTTGCCTGACAGAAACAACTTTAATCATTTTTATTAAATAAAATGAAATAAATATTTTTATTAATAAAAATCAAATGACAGCAGAAATCAAGGAAGACGTATCTGGTAAGATGAGAAAAGTACAGTTGCCCCATTTTACAGATGAAGGAACAGAGTCCAGGAGAATGTGAACGACTTGACTGTTTTGTATTTAGAGACAGAGATGGGTCTCAAATGCATGTCTACTGAGAGATACCCGGGCATAGAGGGTTTGCCCTTGGTCTTCCTGCCCATTGCGCATGCGTGTGTGTGTGTGTGTGTGTGTGTGTGTGTGTGTGTGTGTGTGTCAAGGCCAGGTGGCCACACTGACCTCTCTTCCTTGCACTTTGCAGTAAATAAGTGAACAAATGTCCACAGGAATTGCAACACTGAATGAGTGAATGACATTTACTACTCCTCAGCCTTATGATTTAGCAAAATTGGTCACTTTCTTTGTGGTTTAGTAAGCACTGTTTTTTATCGCTTCTTTGAATCCCTTTGATGGATGCCCCCCCCCCTCGCCCAATTCCCGCTTGCTGCCTCAGTGAGCATCTTTCTGCAGATGACTTCCGCCCCTCGCGATGCCATCCCTGAGATTATTCCTAAGGAAACGCATTCTGGGTCAAAGGGCACAGCCATGTTAATGGCTCTCAGGAGGTTTTGGGACTGAGCTGAGTAACATCGTGGCCTGAACAGAGGGAAGTCTTGGCCAAGATCCAGGGAATGTGCCGACCAGCCCACCTGCTGTGGTCGTGAGCTTGTTGGAACCCTCTGGTGACAAACCTCATCTGATGGGGTTAAGTTCTCATCTGCTGTCCACCTGCCTTAGCTTGGACACTCCCCGTTACTGGGCGCTCACTACTTCTAGTTAACTCTGCCTAAGTTCTGATAGAGATGAGAACATCATTTTAATTTCTTAAAGTTGGGTTCATAATATAGTTTTGAAAAAAAAAAAGCAATTTGTACCATCCTTTTTGGTTAGAACTCTCTAAAGAGAAGACTCTTTTAACTGCATCCTGACAGATAGGAGCCAGTTGGAACTGGTCTTGACTGCCCGGCAGCCAAGTGGCTGAGGCCAGAGGCTGCTCTTGATTCTATCAAAACAAGAAAAAGCAAACTGAGCTCAACAATACATTCAACAAAATCTCACTGGAAAATCAAACAGCGCTGCAAGCTTCTTTGGGGTGATAGATTCATGACCACACAGGGCTTTCCCAAATAACCATTCCTTTAACAGGCTCTTTCATCTGAAGATTGTGAGATGACTGTCACAGCCACCTTGCCCCATCTCCTTGTCTGGTGCCTGAATCATCTCTGTCCCAGCCTTTGCCCACCTTCTCCTGCCCTACTCCCAGGGGCAGAGGAACTGCCACCTCCCAAGGGGAACCAGTGGTTTGTTAGTGGATATCTTGTTAAAATGAAAGCTTTCTCTCACGAACTCTGTCTGTCAGCCCTTACTTCATGTCTTTGGAGGTACTTAGAATAGTTTAAGGGGACTTCCCCAGCACCCAGCGGTTAAGACTCTGTGCTCCCAGTTCAGGGGTGTAGATTCCACTCCTGTTCAGGGAACTAAGATCCCACATGCCATGCAGTGTGGCCAAAGAAAAAAATCAACAAGAAAGAAGTAGGATAATTGAAATCTCCTTCCCCATGACATTTTTTTGACCTCTGTAAAAACAAGACTAGTGTGACCCTGAGTCTGAGATTGGACCCCAGTTGGTCCCAGGCTATATAATCTACATTCTCCCATCACTCCTGGGGACTAGTTACACTGCTACCCCCTGTGTAGATGGACAGCCCAGTGGCCTGTCCATCCCGGGGCTTACAGACGTTTAGTCCCACAGTAAGTAAGAGGCAGAGTTGGGACTCAAACCCATGCCTTCGTGCAGAATCCATGGCCCAAACAAAATCCCAATCTGGTTTAAGTGTATAAGGTAAATGTGTAGAATTCATCCAATGAGGCATACATACCATATGGACAATCTTTGTTTGTTTTAGAAAATATTTCTCAAGAATGTCTTAAATTATGAGAGTTATCAAGGCTCATTTTTTAGCATTTAAATACATGAATGTTTATTTTTTTTATTAGTGTATCATTGCTTTATAGTTGAAAGTCTGTTTTTCCAAGGGTAACAATATTGACAATGCCCCTGTGTTTTCATCTCCCCAGCTTATCCAATAGCAACATTCTGACAAATACCCTTTCAGAATCTTATATCCAAACATACACATCAATCAAAAATCCAACATTTGAGCAGTTGGGGAACAGTAACAATGACTACTACAACAACTTTACCTACCACTGTGTCTGGCTCATAGGAGGGGCTCTGTTAATAACCGAAGGATTGAATTGTCTGTTTTGCCTGGTCTAATGGTTCCTCTGAGGCCGCTGGGCTGTGGGGCAATGGTCTCCGTTTGCCTTCAGCAAAACGGATGGGCAGGAGAAGACCCCAGATGGCATGTTTGCAGGTCTCTGAGGAAACACCTACTGGCAGCTCAGCTTTTCCCCTTGCTCCTGAGTTGCTGTGGGTGAGTCTGCGTGGGCTTTCCTTGCATCTTGGTCCCCCCACCGGGGCTCCTTGCCCCGGCCCCCCATGCTGCCGACAGCTTCACGTCCTCAACTTCTACTTCGGTAATTCCCCAAGGGCTGGTCTGTTTCTGCCTCTTGGCAATGAGATCCTGGAGTTCATGGGTTTTGTGTTTCTTATCTCTGAACTACTGGTGTCTGCACAATGGTGGGCGCAGTAAAGAACTTGATAAATCTTTGTGGAAGTAATTTCCAAATGGTGATAATTAAGTGCCTGGCACATAGTATCTGTTTAATTAAATTACAGCTTGGTTTAAATCACCAATAAGGGAATGGAATATCAAGATTGGAAAAGTGGTACCGATATTTGCAGTGTCTGGTGCAGCGTCCCACATACAGGCATGCATGGTGGATGCTAGTCCTTCCCCATCAGCGGTGGCGCAGTGGTGGTGGTGGTGAGGGGTGAACTCTGAGTGATGACCAGGCAGCTGTGGACCTTGGGCATTGCTGGGGGTCCCACTGAGCCCTAGAGGCCCGGATTCATGGACTGGGCTGTGTTGGTGGGTGTAAGTCTGGCTTGGATCTGAATTTGGCCCTTCTCTTGACTGTCTGTGTGGTCCAGGATAGTTTAGAGCATCTCTACCGGAGCCAAGGGGATGGGCTCAGAAAACACTGTGAGGGACAGCTTAGGGCCCGGAAATCTCTGGTCAGTGAGTAGATCTGACATCCTTAATGCCTGGTAGGTCAACTTGCTAGAACCTTTAGAAGGTCATACAGGCTCCAAGATTCCCCATCAGCCACACCAGCCTGTTCTTATGTTGGAAAAGAAAGTCCTCAACACCTGATCACCCCTCCCTCAGAGGATGCACTGGCTGTACAGCACATATTAAATGTACTGTGCTAAGTCACTCAGTCATGTCTGAATCTTTGCAACCCTGTGGACTGTAGCCCGTCAGGCTCTCTGTCCATGGGGATTCTCCAGGCAAGAGAGTGGGTTGCCATGCCCTCCTCCAGGGGATCTTTCCAACCCAGGGATCGAACCCAGGTCTCCCACATTGCAGGCGGATTCTTTACCGTCTGAGCCACCAGGGAAACCCAAGAATACTGGAGTGGGTAACCTATTCCTTCTTCAGGGGAACTTCCTGACCCAGGAATCCAACCAGGGTCTCCAGCATTACATACTGAATACAAATACCTATATCTCTTGCCTCTTTGGTTGGTCATTTCCTGATAGCCCTGTCCCCAGGGTTCTGTCCGGTTAGTTCTCTGAATGCCTGCTGTGGGTCAGATGTGCTTAGGGCATCAAGGGGCAGATACCCCGGTGCCCTGAGGCCAAGCTGCTCCTGGTGTGTTCAGGTGGGGGTTCGGGTGCCCCTAGCCAACCACTCACCATGCAGCAGTACTTACTTGAACACAGACCATTGGCACTGTGTGTTTACACACTCCCCCCGGGTAATTTTTGCAAGAATACTAGAGGGAGTTACTAACCACTTTATATTGGAGAAGAGACCTACACCGTTAGGCAACATGTCCAAGGGCAAGAGGCCAGATAGAGCAGAAGCCTCTTTCATTTATGCTCCCCCCACTTTCTCCTCCCCTCCCCTCCTCCCTTCCTTTCTCTGTGTCAGCGTGTTGTCTGTTAAGGCTGGGCTTTCACATCTGACTTCCTAGAGGGTAACATGGAGTCTTGGACGAAAGTGGAGAATTGCCCAAACTATTTTTATTTGTTTTTATTTTTTAAATAGGAGTATAACTGCATCACAATGTTGTATTAGTTTCTGCTGTGCAACTCACATATTCTGTGAGCCATACTCACATATTCCCTCCCCCTTGAGCCTCCCTCCCCCTGACCCCCCATCCCACCCCTCTAGGTCATCACAGAGCAAGCACCAAGCTGAGCTCCCTGCACTATGCAGAAGCCTCCCAGTAGCTAGCTATTTTACACATGGTAGTGTATATATGTCAATGCTGCTCTCAATTCGTTCCACACTCTCCTTCCCCCACAGTGCCCACACGTCCGTTCTCTATGTCTGTGTCTCTATTCCTGCTCTGCAAATAGGTTCATCAGTGCCATTTTCTAGATTCCACACATACGTACTAATATATGGTATTTGCTTGTCTCTTTCTGACTTTCTTCACTCTGTTCATCCACATCGCTGCAACTGACCCCACACTATTTTAAATGCCTTGTTCCTCTTTGGGGCTGTGTTCCTACCATGTGCAGTCTTGGAGGCAGGAACTCTGCCTGATTTCTCTCCATTGCCTACAAAGCTCTGGTGTGGGCTTGGGTGGGAGTAGGGAGGGGACTGGGCCTGCGGCGTGAGTGAGCACCTGTGTGGGTGAGTGGTCTGTGATGAGGTGGGGAGGGAGGGGGGGTGCAGAAATGCGTGACTCCTTGGGTGGAGGGCGGACGAGAGAGCCGACTGATGAAACAGTGAGTGAGAGAGCAAGCTGTGGGTGGATGGATGCACGAAGGCCTTGTGATGCGTTAACATCGCCACATGTTGATCGGCCACGTGTGGATGGTTCTTAGGGGAAAAGGAAGGAAAGAGGATGGGGTAGCAGGGTTCTGTCCTCAGATAGAACCTTTCAAGAGGCTCTTCTGTCCCTCCTGCAAATTCTCCCACCGAGAAATGCTCAGACTGGGTTTGAAAAGCCTGGCTTCACTGGACACAGCAAAGTACAGAGGTGATGAGCCGAGCCCCTCCAGGGGATCTTCCTGACCCAGGAAGAAGAAGGAAAAAAAGATCATAGGAAATAAGATAAAAGAACATAAACACTAGATGAGGGGATGGGATGAGCCAAAGCTGCCTGAGTTCACCTCTGCCCACTGCCAGAGGCCTGGCCAGAGGGGAAATGCCTTAAGTTCAGCTCAGTCACTCCTTAGGCTCATGGATTGATGGCCCAGAGAGAGAGAGAGACAGCCATGCTGGAGCCCATCATAATACAACCTGAAATCAACTCTGAAAATTCACTGGAAGGACTGATGCTGAAGCTGAAGCTCCATTACTTTGGCCACCTGATGCGAAGAACTGACTCATTGGAAAAGATCCTGATGCTGGGAAAGACTGAAGACAAAAGGAGAAGGGGGTAAAAGAGGATGAGATGGTTGGATAGCATCACTGACTCAATGGACATGAGTTTGAACAAACTCTGGGAGATAGTGAAGGACAGGAAGCCTGGCGTGCTGCAGTCCATGGGGTCGCAAAGAGTCAGACAAGACTGAGCTGCTGAACAACAGCAACACACTACAATATCAGCTTCCCACTTGACAGGATTCAGAAGATAAGTAGGTCAGTTTTAATATTGTTTGTGAAATGCTAAAACAATATCATCCCGGGGTCTGTGGGAGCCTGAAGAAGATAGTGACACTCCTTGTGTGGGAAATCAGAGAAGATGCATCCTAGGGGTTTTGAAGGATGAGTAGGAGTCTGACTGGCAAGGAGAAGACTGTTATCACCTCAGAGGTAATGACAGAGGCAGTGGCAAAGGGCTAGGGCAATTGTGGGGTGTTGAAGAAAGAGAGGGAAGTTGCTGAGGCTGGAGAAAAAGGTTCATGAGGAGTTGGTGGGGACCATGAACCTGGAAAAGAAGATCGGGACCAGACTGAGAAAGGCCGGAAGGAGAAGGCTTTCTGCTGGGAATGATGTGAACAGACTTCTGTGCTCCAATGACATCTGTGCTCAAGGCCCATTATAGACTTACAGAGCTTAACCCACAGGGTTACAATCTGGTTCAGGTGTCGGAGTCTCACTCTCAGAAGGAAAAGTGTCTTCAGAGATTCTGGGGTCCTGGGTGCCCCCAGAGCTGAGCCGGGAGCTTGGATTCTAGACTACAGCATCTCTTAAGGTAGGGGCTCCAAGTGAGGGCTTGATCCTCCCTTCAGCTTCCTCACCCGAAGACGGTTAACATCTCTCAGACACCTTCCTGCCCCAAGAATGCAGGATTCTGAGATGTTCTTAGTGCCTTGCGAGGTTGCCAGCACCTGGTTACTGGGGGCACTCAGGCTTAGGTGGAGGCATGAGAAGGGCTGAGAGTGGATTCCAGTGTGGGGCAATGGGGGAGTTTGGGGTAGACCACTCTCTCAGACAGAGGTCTCATATGGTGGTACAAAAGTTACTGGCAACTTGAAACAAGTGCTAAAAAGGGCTCTCTGGTAACAATAACTTCCTTTAATTGAGTGCTCGTAGCTTTTTTTGTTTTTTTAATTGACTGGCAACCGGGCACTGTGGTAGGGACCCTAATCCTTCCCATAAACTGGTGGGGCAGGCTAATCCCCTTGTTACAGACGAGGTGCAGAAGCTTAGACAGTAGCCAAGATCATGCAGCAAACCCGAAAAGTGCTTGACACGGGAACCAAACTCCAGTCTGTCTGTCCCCACGGCCCGTGGCTCTCCATTGACTGTCAATCTCAGCTCTCACCCGGGGACACTGCTTATGGCTCCTCACTGTCCTTCCCCCCCAAAAATGGGGACTCTTCTGGGTCGGCACCTCCCAAATCAGAGTGGGAGCTGCAGCACTATTTATACGCATTGCTTCATCAGACCAGACGCTACTCAAAATAAGTTAAACAGAAATATCTCTGTGTCCTCAGGACCCTGTAATCTGAGAGTCTCTTGTGAAATGAACTGAGACAGTCTATTTGGGGTGGGGTGGTAGAGAGAAAATAAAGAACAAAATCAAGAAGAATTCAGTACTGAAAATGAAAGAAAGAAGAAAAGGGTTACAACAGCTCTCAGATGTTTGCATAGATTCATAGAACCATCAAGAGCAATGAGTGTTTTCTGGTGCTGATGGTGGGGCTCTCTCAAAGGAAGGCATCCTTCTCTGTGCCACCCCATTGGCCCGGGAAGGATGCAGGGGTGGGGTATCTGGATGGACTTTGGAAGTCAGCCCTTGGAAAGGGATTCTGGGAAAGCTGGCCTAAGCTGAGTTGTCAATCAAAGATGAAAGGAGAGGAAGAGGGGAAAAGACACAGAGCAAGGAAGGAGATTAAGGACCCAGGGTGGGGAGGGCACATGGAAGGGCCTGGGTGAGCTCCAGAGATGGAGCCGTATCTGCGGAGCCGTGTAAAGTCCAAGGCCTGTCTGTGGTTTGCAAGTGAAAGAAGCCCAGCTCAGACTGGCTTAGATCTTTAAAAAAATGGGTCTGGAGAAATATTTATCCCCAACACAAAAGAGCTCTGAGTGCTTATGGACTTTGGGCAACACTGGGCTAAGGTGCTCAAGTGACAAAACTCGTCTCGTTCCCCTCAATGGGTGGCTTCCTTCTCCATCAGGATCCCCCTGCCCCCAGGTCATGGCAAATGGCCCTCCACATCTCCAAACTTAGCATCTCTAGCAGAAGCACGCCTCTCTTCCCGGAAGCTCCAGCAGAGTTTCCAGGGATGCCGTGGCTTGAGTTTCATTCACAGTTTTTAGCAACTGGCAGAGAAACGCGACTGGCATCTGGTCTCTTGATAAAAAGAACTGATAGGAAATATTTTTGAATTCCACAGCACAAAGAAGGAGGTTAGAAAAGCACATTTCTCGTTCTATTTCCATCCCCTGCAATGAAATTAATCCTGCATTTTGGTAGCCTGGGGTTTGAGCTGATTCCATGTAAGTCTTTCAATGTCTGAATGGAAGGAGGGCTGGGTGGATGTTCTTGCTGGTAATTAGGATCAGACTCCTAAAGCCCCAAGTTCTTTTGTTTCCTCCTCTTCTTTGAGATACCCAAACTAGTGCTTCCATTCTATAGAGGACAGGGAGCACTCCTCTGTGGTTATGGATGATATCTGTCTAGGACTGAGTTCTAAATCTGCATGTTCCTGGGTGTATGATTTGAGACACATTTGTTGACTTTCCTGAGTTTGAGATTCCTTGATTCTAATCACCGTTTGGTCAGCTTGTTGTGAGGAGATAAAACAATTCATGGCTCTGGCTACTGTTTATAACATTCATGCCATTGTATGTTCACCACATCTGTTATCACATAACCTGTTGGACCAGCTGTCATGCTGTGAGTTTAGACATGTATTTTCACTGCCCTAAAAATCCTCTGTGCTCTGCCTGTTCATCCCTCCCTCCTTCCCCCACCACACACTCCTGGAAACCACTGATCTTTTTATTGTCTCCATAGTTTGGCCTTTTTCATAATGGCATAGAGTTGGAATCATACTGTATGTAGCCTTTTCAGATTGGCTTCTTTCCCTTAGTAATATGCATTTAAGGTTCCTCCAGGTCTTTCCATGGCTAGCTCGCTCATTTCTTTGTAGTGATGAATAATCTTCCATTGTCAGGATGGACCACAGTTTATTTATTGATTCACTTACTGAAGGTCATCTTGGTTGCCTCTACGTCTTGGAAGTTATACATAAAGTTCTATAAACATCCATGTGCAGGTTTTTGTGTGGACCTAAGTTTTTGATTCCTTTAAATAAATGCCAAGGAGGGTGGCTGCTGGGTCATACGGTAAGAACATGTTTAGTTTTGTAAGAAAGCACCAAAGTGTCTTCCAAAGTGGCTGCGCCACTCTGCGCTCCCACCAGCAATGATTGAGGGTTCGTGTTACTCCACATTCTCACCGCCTTTGGTGTTGTCGATGCTCTGAGTCTGGACCATCCTAACAGGTGTGGAGGGGTGTCTCACTGCTGTCTGAATTTGCATTTCCCTGATGACAGGTGATGTGGAACATCTTATCATGTGCTTATTTTCCCTCTGTATATCTTCTTTGGTGAGGGATCTGTCAAGAACCGCAGCTTATTTTAAAAATCAGGTTGCTTTCTTACTGCTGAGTTTTAAGGGTTTTGGGTATATTTTGGAGAACTGTTCTTTATCAGATATATCTTTTGCAAATATTTTCTCCTGATCTATGACTTACCTTTTTATTCTCTTGAAGATTCTGTTTGTTTGTCTTTAGTTGAAAGTACACAACAGAGAATTCTCCACCATGAAAGTCACAGGGAAACACTGGATCACGGGAAGCAAACCAAAGGCACGGAAGTACCCTAGCACTTCTGTGACTAAGTACAGAAGTTGAACGTGAGGCTGACACTAATATGGGGGCAGGGGGGCTGGTGCTTGGCTTCTCCGCCTGCCCCCACCCTGGCTGCACACTGCTTTCCTCCAGGGCTCTGTCCTCCACTCCCTCTTCACTTTCCAAGGAGGGTCTCCTGCCCCACTTTCTCTTCTGAGCTAGACTCAGATGTCTTTGACTTCTCCACCCGAGTGTCTTCCAGGCGACTCAGACTCACTCACTATGTCCTGCTTATCACCCCTACCCCACTCAGTGACCGGCTCCCAGATGTTCAACCTGGAAGTCTGGTACATGGAATCTGCAGCTGGACCACTTGAAAATGTTAGTGTTAGTTGCTCAGTCATGTCTGACTCTTTGCAACCCCACAGACTGTAGTGTGCCAGGCTCCTCTGTCCATGGGGATTCTCCAGGCAAGAATACTGGAGTGAGTTGCCATGCCCTCCTCCAGGTGATCTTCCCGACCCAGGGATCAAATCCAGGTCTCCTGCATTGCAGGCAGATTCTTTACCGTCTGAGCCACGAGGGAAGCCCAAGGACCACTTGACCTCCTTACTGTCTTAGAAAAGATTGTCAGCATCTCTCTTTGTATGTTGCACTAACCTCCTTGTTGATCCCTCTGCTCCATCCATTCTTCTCAATAGGGTTTTCGAAATTGCATCAATATAGGCCACTCCCTTGCATGAGGACATCCACTGCTTCCAAGGGCAAAGTCTGACCCCTTTTTCTAGGTTACTGCCCAAGTCCCTTGACTGCCTTTGTTAACCTGAATTCTTGCCTTCTGCTCCAGCCTGAATTTTCACTGTTGCTTTTACTTCCTCATCTAAATACTTATTGCTCATAAGTGATCCTGGAAGGGAGGTGGGCTATTCCTGGTGAAGACAACCCTTGTCTCCCTGCCTGCTCTCCACCCATCTTTAAGGGCTCAGCTCAGGTGTTACCTCCTCCAGGAAGCCTTCCCTGACTCTCAGGCCTAAGTCAAATGCTTCCCTCTATCAGAGCACTGACCCTACAGAAATGGAAGCATCTACTTGCTTATCTGTGTCCACCATTAGGTCTGAAGCTTCTTGGACAGAGTGTCCTGTTCTGTGTGCCTGGCACTTAGTAAGTGCCTGACCTGCCTTCAGGGCATGATTGAATTGCGGAATAAGTAGACATCAGAGGCCTGGGACCCCTATGCAGTTAACACTGGCCTGTGATGTAGGTGTTGTTATACATGAACGGGCTGAGGTCCAGAGAGGTTAAGTGACTTCCCTGGTTTGCACAGCGACTCATAGGCAGAACTGGACTCTGGACACAGGGTTCTGAAATAGAAGCTCTGTCATTGTCCCAGCTGCTGCAGGAAGAGTCAACACCCCTGAAGGTGCTCGGTCTGTGTTTGGTGACTGAGGAGGACTTGTTGCAGGTCCTACAGGGCAGGGATTTGCATCCAGGAGGCAGGTTCCCCAGCACTCCCAAGGCAGCTGGGCTTTCGGGCTTCCATTGAGACAGAAGCCAACCAGCTTCCTCTGCCCCTTTGCACCTGCAAGTGTGGTCTTCATCAGACAGCACAGCAGAGGCTCAGAAGGACCCGCCTCAGTGGCCTGGGCACAGCCACGCCAGGCTTTTATGTCTCCACCAGATTCCTGCCCAGAGCTTCGTCTGTTGCCCCAGCAACACATCCGCGGTGCCTCACTCCACACAGTCTCCACCCTCCATGGGCAGCGGCCAGACCCTCTGCAGCAGGCAGAGCTCGCACTTTGCCCAGGCTGCCTCTCAATGTGCCAGATCTCATTTTCTCCCTCTAAATTGCCTTCTGCTCAGTGTCTCTTCTCCCCCACCTCTGAGTCCCTGAATAGGGAAGGCTGGTTACTATGGCAATGGGCTGGCTCGTGGAAGGAACTCAGCTCAGTAAATTAATTGCTGGACTTTTGGAGACTAATGGCACAGCCCTGCCTCCCAGGGACAGGGTGTGGCCTGCATCATGCCCGCTTGGCAGCCAAGTCCTAGACAGAGCTGATGAGAGAAATGGAATTGTGGTACCATGCTTGCTGGTGGGGAAGCAAGCCACACAAATCTCACCAGGTACAGTGGCTGTGTCCCTGGTCTGTGCTGGTATCTCTGTGGCACCTTTGTAGAAACTACTTTATGGAACCCTCACAACATCCCCTATGGAGTAGGGATGATCCTCTCTTATGGAGATGGGATGCTCATTTAGTGGCTCCTAAGCATAAAGGTGCCTTACCTGGCCTACCTCCTCAGTAGCCATTTTGCTATGAACACTCCATTCATTCTCTTCTCTACAACATCTTCCAGAAGATAGAAGCACAAGGAACATTTCCTATCTCATTTTGTGATGCCAGCATGATCCTAATCCCAAATAAAGGCATTCAAGAAAAGAAAATGGCAGACCAATATCTCTCGTGAGCCTCACTGCAAAAACTCTCAACAAAATATTAGCAAATGAAATGGCAACCCACTCCAGTGTTCTTGCCTGGAGAATCCCGGGGACGGGGGAGCCTGGTGGGCTGCCATCTGTGGGGTCGCACAGAGTCGGACACGACTGAAGCGACTTAGCAGCAGCAGCATGACAGTGAATAAAGGGAATTCTAGGTCATGGCCAAACAGAGTGTATCCCAGGAATGCAAGGCTGGTTCAATGTTTGGAAATCACTTAATGGAATCCATCACACCAACAAGCAAAGAAGACCCTTCTCTGTCCTCTGGAGGATGCAGGACTTGGTTTTGGCTATATCCATGTTGTTTCTATGCTTAAGAAAGAAGTGTTGCTCCAGCCAGATTCCAATATCCTGAGAAACCCTGTTATGCTTGATTACACCCATGGCCCTGAGATTGCCTGGGACTGAATCCTGGCTACTGGGTGTGTGTCAGGGGCAGGTTCCTGAGTCCTTTGTGCCTCAGTTTCTTAATCTGTAAAATGGGTCTCATGATACTTGCCTTTCAGATTAAATGACTTATTATGTATCAAGTCCTGGGAATGACTCTTGGCAATTAGTAAGCATGTGATATATGTTAAAAAGGTGAGTGTTGGAGAGTGTGGACTTTGGTCATTCAGGCCTGATGGCAGGTCCAGCTCTGACTTTACTGGCCTGGGTGCCTAGAGGAATTGTCTGTGCTCCCTGATCCCAGGTTCATCTTCAGGAGGGTGGGGCTAATAGTACTGCCTTGCAGAGAAGACGTTGCTAAAAGGGGCCTGGCTTGCAGCACACACGTTTCCCCAGCCTGTGAATTTTTAACTCACATATTCACTGGGACAGAGGTCGGCACAGACTGGCCCTGGGGGAGCTTGCTGTAAGGAGTAGTTATTTCTGAGTCCGGTGGACCTGCTTTCACATGCAGCTCTACCCTTCGCCAACTGGGTGTGCTGGGGGCATCTCCCTGCTTGTCAGCCGCGGCTTGCTGGCCTGTGAATGGGAGATGCAGGTGTCCACACCGTGGGGCTGTTCTAGAGATGGTACCTGTGATATATACAGCGTGGAGGCTCTATAGCAATGCTGGGTTTTACCCAGGTACAGGGACCCTTGGGCTTCCCAGGTGGCGCTAGTGGTAAAGAACGCACTTGCCAATGCAGGTAGACATAAGAAAGACAGGTTCAGTTCAGTCCCTGAGTCGGGAAGATCCCCAGGAGGAGGGCATGGCAACCCACTCTAGTATTCTTTCCTGGAGAATCCCATGGACAGTGGAACCTGGAGGGCTACAGTCTGTAGGGTTGCAAAGAGTCGGACACGACTGAAGTGATGTAGCATGCACACACACACAGGGACCCTTGGATGGTGATGGGCTGAAGAAGCAGGTATGGTTGGAGTCCCTGCCCTGGCTTCTGTTACTGACATGGCCTTAAGGTTGCACTAAGGCTTTATTTGCAGCTTTCTTTTTTAAGATTTATTTGTTTATTTTTGCTTTCACTGAGTCTTTGTCACTGTGCACCAGCTTTCTCTAGTTGCAGTGAGTGGGGGCTACTCACTAGCTGCGGTGGGCTGGCTTCTCATTGCAGTGGCTTCTCCTGTTGCAGAGCACAGGCTCTAGGTGCATGGGACCAGCAGTTGTGGCTCTCCGGCTCTAGGGTGCTGGCTCAGTAGCTGTGCACATGGGCTCAGTTGCCTCGCAGCATGTGGGATTTTCCCGGAGCAGGGATCAAACCCGTGTCCCCTGCATTGGCAGCTGGATTCCTAACCACTGGACCACCTGGGAAGCCCTTACTTGCAGTTTTCTTATTTAATCCCCTTGTAGCAACCCGGTAAGGTGGGTTCTGTGAGTATCTCACTCCTCAGTGAGGATGCTAAGATGCAGAGAGGTTGGGTCACTCTCTGAGATTGCAGAGCTGGTGACCGACGCGGATTCGCACCACCAGGCACTCTGGGTTGAGGCTCCGCCCTCCTGACCTCCCGGCGAGGTCTGCCCCCGCCTGCACTGGAACCCACGGAAGCTGTTTTTCTCTTAGTGGCGCTGGCGGGTGATGGAGCTGTGAGAGGGCTGAGCGTGCTGACCTGCGGCCTGGGATGTGGGGTCAGGTGGTCCTCAGCCCAGGTGTGGGGATGCTCCTGGGTTGTTACAGAATCTGCTGCCTATTTCACAGTCAGGCCAACCAGTCCACCCTCACTAGAGAGAGCCGCTCCTGAGATTTCTTCTTATAAGGACACTAATTTATCGTGGGGAACACAACCTCATGACCTCATCTAAACCTAAGTATCTTCCCAAAAGGGGCTTCCCAGGTGGCTCAGACTGTAAAGAATCTGCCTGCAGTGCAGGAGACCTGGGTTGGGAAGATCCCCTGGAGGAGGGCATGGCAACCCACTCCAGTATTCTTGCTTGGAGAATTCCATGGTCAGAGGAGCCTGGTGGGCTGCAGTCTATAGGGTTCCAAAGAGTCGGACACGATTGAGCAACTACCACACGCACACACCTTCCAAGAGACCCCACTTCTAAACACCATCACACTTGGGATTGAGGTTTCAACACATGAATTTGGGGGGACATGATTTAGTCCAGGGAAAAGGGCCTGGACAAACATTTGTAGGTGGTAGGTGAAGAGAAAGGGAGGGTGGGAGGTTGCCAGGAGGGACCACTCAGCACGCCCCAGGATCCACTGGCTCCTCTATTCCCCTAAACGGTCATCTGCATTCAGTGTCCTGTGGATGCTGTGACAAATCATAAAACAATTTAAGCAATGCAGATTTATTATCTTAAAGTGCTCAAGATCAGAATTCCAAAATGGGTCTCACTGGACTAAAATCAAGGGGTTGGCAGGGCTGTCCCCTTCGAAGTCCATAGGGGAGAATTCATTCCTTGCCTCTTCCAGCTTCCAGAGGTCACCTGCATTCCTTGGCTCGTGGCCCCTTCCTCTGTCTTCAGAGCCAACAATGGCTGAGTGAGCAAGTCTTTCTCAGGTTGCTATCTCCCTGTGTTCTGACCCAGATTCTTCCTTTTGTAAGGACCCTTGTGATTACGTGGAGCCCACCCAGATTAATCTCCATATTTTAAGGTCAGGCGATTAGCTATGTATTTTTTTTTTTTTTTTTAGCATTAACTTATTCTTTTTCTCTTTTTCCATTTCCTTATGTATTTCTTGGCTGTGCTGGGTCTCCGCTGCAGTGTGTAGGCTTCTCCAGTTGCAGTGCACAGGCTCTCTAGCTAGGCGTGTGGGCTCAGCAGTTGTGGCACATGGGTTTAGCTGCCCTGTGGCATGTGGGATCTTCGTTCCCCAACCAGGGATTGAATCCACGTCCCCGGCGTTGGAAGACAAATTCTTAACTACTGGCCCACCAAGCAAGTCATGATTTGCAATCTTAATTCCACCTGTAATTTTCATTCTTCCTTGCCATGTAGCATAAAATATTCACAGAGATAAGGATATGGACATCATTTATTAGGTTTATTGTAATAAAAAGTATATAACATAACATTTACCATTTTAAGTGTGTGACTCAGTAGCATCAGCTTCATTCAGATATTGTATAAACATCAGCACTATTTCTGGAACATTTTCATCACCCTGGACAAAAACCCTATAACCATAAAGCAATAACAGATGTCTCACTGCATGTTTAGGCCTTTCTTTAATTTCGTTCAGCAGTGACTTGCGGTTTTCAGTGTACAAGTCTTGCACTTCCTTGGTTCAGTTTATTCCTAAGAATTTTATGCTATTTTTTGATGCTATTGTAAATCAAATTGTTTTTCTTAATTTCTCTATGGATTGTTCATTGCTGCTGGACAGAAGTGCAGCAGACTTTTGAATGCTGATTTTTTTATTCTGCAACTTTGCTGAATTTGTTTGTTGGTTCTAATGGCTTTTTGTGAGTTTTTAGGGTTTCTTACACATGGTAACTATCATCTCACCTTCTCCTGAAATGGTCACAGGACTGTCCCCCTCCTGTTCCTGAGCCCCCATAACCATCCCCCTTCCCTCTATCAGTGTCATTGAGCCTACCTTGCCCTGGCCTGTGTCTTACCTGTCTCCCAGGTGTCAGTGAGTATGGATTTGGTGACATTCATCTGCCTGCCCTCAGAACCTGGCACATGAGGGCCACTGGCAAATATTTGTGAATGAATAAATCAATGGTAACCTCTATAAGCAGTTTCCTTTTCCTGGATCTTGGCATTAGCAATGACAAACAGTTTTTGAAATGGTCATCCACATGAAAATAAAATACTCAAAATGGGAAATAATTTAGCTAATAAACCTCAATGGATCAAAGAAATGCGTTGAAAGCAAGAAGGGATGTTGAGTTAGCAAAAATCAAAGGAATGGTGCCACTCTGTGTGGCCACGTACGTAGTGAGGGGGCACCCCCACACACTCCTACACTGCTGGAGGCAGCGAAAATAGTGCAACCTTTTTGCAAAGCAGTTTGACACTTCATACCAGGGTCCTTTCAAAACCCATAGGATGCCCCAGGTATTTTCCTACAAATCTATTGCAAGAAAATAACTGAATATGGGCAAAGAGATGTTCTCTTGTGACATGCTAAACAAATAAAGCAGCCTATTAATGTCTAAAAGTAGAAAATAAGGTCAGAATAATGATGTTAGTGTCACAGGTCATAGCCTTAGGGAGCAGATAACATGAGGCCTGCAGGTTCTTAATTAATTTGCATCTGTTAATGGATGGATGGGGACTGCAGGGATGGATGAATCAGGGATCCGGAGGTAACACTGAGCTTTGCTCTTAGAAAGTCATACCTTTGGCTGTGTGAAAAGTTGAGTCTCAACAGTGAAGAGGGTTGGGAGGCTGGGTCTGGGGAATTCTTCCCATCAGGGGGTCCAGAGGTTACTGCTGCAGCTTCTCAGCTCAAGGGCCCTCCTTTAAAGGTGTTCTTTCTCCACCCAGGACATGTTCCAGTAGACCCTCATGGTGTCTCTTTCTGGCCAAGAAACGCTTGTTCCCAAGCAAGAGAGAGCCATGGGCCGCCTGCGAGGGAGCATCGTGGCCTGCCTCCTGTGGATGCTGCTGCTTTGGAGTGGGGACTGCGGCTGTCAGGCCCAGAGGGCAGGTGGGGCCGTAGGCTGAATACAGAGCAGTGGGTGTGTGTCCATGCGTGTGTGGGTGTGGGCTGGGGGTGAGCTAGTACCGGTGTGTGTGAGAGCGTGGGTCATCCCAGGTGTGGTGTCCACTGTCCCCCAGCCAGTGTGAGTCATAATCAGCCGTGCTGCTGGGGCGTGTGCACATGTGTGAGAGTGAACACACGTCTGCAGTCGATCACACAACGTGTTGAGCGTGTGTCTGTTGACCGCATACCTGGTGTGGGGACAGCAGTGGGCTTAGTGCCCTGCTGCCTCGTCTGGTTCTTGGGAGGACCTTGGGCCACAGCCCGAGGGGCACCCTGGAGTCCAGCCTGAAGAGGCGGCCAGGACAGTGAGCGGCCAGAAAGTGGGGAAGTTATGGGAGCAGAGACAGCCCAGACGGGAGGGGTGAGAAGTGATGGGACGGTTTGCCCACCTGTCTGAGGGCCTTCTGGGAGGAGTCACGGTCTGTGGGGGATCTGAGAAAGGAGTCTGGGATGGGAGAGGGTTGGTCTATCACGGCACCCAAGCCCGCATGCTGGGTCCATGGTACACAGCTGGACCTGGTCTCAGGGAGAGAACTGTTGCTAGATGGCTGGGTGACCCATTTTACAGATAAGGAACTGAGGCAACAGGTGCACAGTATTGGATAAAAACTATGTAAACTGAAAGGGTTTACTGTGCAGTCCAGGGGACTATATTCAATATCTTATAGTGATTTATAATGGAAAAGAATTTTTAAAAAGACTATACATCGATACATAAATATTTATAAGCAGATCACTTTGCTATAACCCCTGAAACTAACACAATATTATAAATAAACTATACTTTGATTTTTTAAAATGTTGGAAAAAAAAGAGAGGCCCCCGCTCGCCCCACCCCCGCCCCATGAGGTTGAAGGAACGGGAAGGGCTGAGCTAGAGTCATGCTGTTTATCTGGGTCCTCCAAAGAAGAGGAAAAACAAAAACGACAAACTCCGAAGGCTTGCATTTCTCCATCACTTTACAATGGTCTATTCTGCCTGCAACTCACAAAGCTGGGGTAGCTAGAAAGACAGTGATGAGTGTGGACATCCTGTTTTCCATGTGAGGAACACAGGCCTTCCAAGGAGATTTCTGTGCCCCCTGTGGCAGCCACAAGTGCCCAGTTGGCACCAGGATTATCAAATTCAGAAGCGGGAAGGCTCAAGGACCTTCTGTCTCCGCCCCCATTTCATCGAGTAGAAAGCAGTCTGTGGGGTCACAGGGCCCCTGTGGGTGGCAGGACCAAGGCCAGAAGCCAGGGCCCCTCCTGCCACACTGCTCTTCATTCTCACCTGCCCGCAACCTCACCTGTGCCCTGAGCTCCAGGAGAAAGTGGCCCCTTGATGAGGCCTCCCACACAAATGAACCTTCTGCCGCCTACAACCACATCACCTCAAGGGTTAGAGCCATGGGCAGCAATCACCCTGATCAGGCTGGGACATCACTGTCCCAAAGGTAAAAGGATGACCTTTGTGTCCAGGGGAAAAACTCCCCAGGAGTTTTCTCTGAGTCCACACATCTTGGCAAACACACTTTGAAAGCTCTTATCTTGTTAGGGGATCCGTTCTGTGAAGGCAGGGGTTCACCTAGGCTTCTCAGCCAAATGGACTTGGATTTTAAAAAACTAGAGGGGAAGGTAGACATGGAAAATTCAAGGGGAGCACTGGAGCAGGGTGGGATGAGGACATATGCATGTGTGTGTGTATGTGTGTGTGTGTGTGTGTGTGTGTAAATATACCTAGCTTTATTATTTTTGTTTTTTGAACTTAATGCATTGTGTGTAAACACAAGATCAGTACTACAAAGTAATACAATTCACTCATGGCTCTGCTTGCCAGAAAGAAACAATGATTCTTTTTGTAGCTTTTCTCGTCAGTACACAGTTGTATACACATACACACTCACACACACACACACACACAGACATGTGCTTTGCATAGCTAATGATAGATGATAGAGTGGAAGGTGTATCCACGTTGGTAAATATGGCCATCACTGTGGTGGCCTCCTGGCATTCCATTGAATGATGCAGGAAGAATATTATGGGTCCTTATGCGTACCCATGAAGGCAGGCTCCGGGATTTTGCTTGGCAATGCTGCCATGAACTTCCTTACAGTTTTACTTTTGCCCTTCTATGTATCTGCTGGTTTTCTTCGAGTAAATCACTGAATCTGGAATTGGTAGATTCAAAGATACAAGGCTTTTAGGACTCTGATGATGGGGGTGACAAACCCGAGTCACTTCTTGAGCCCACAAAGGGATTCTCCTTATATCCTCACTGGCCACCACAGTAATATTTTTTACTTTTGCCAACTGGACGTTCTAACAAAGTGAGATCTCTCTTTTTGAAAAAAATTTTATTTTCACTGATCAACTGTCTGTGCCAGGTGTTTCCAGAAGCCTTATCCGCTGCTCCTGTTGTCATAGCCAAGACTCAGATTCTGGAAAAATCGAGGGAGGGGCATTTTGATGATTCCCCTGTCTACTTGGGCAGCACTTTGAAGTTTAGAAAACACTTTTCCTCCTATTATCTAACTGTAAAATGGGGACCAGCATGCTCTCCACACAGGGCTGCCCTGTGCATCAGAAATAAACTATAGTGCCGCATTTTATTTAATCAAAAGTGTCATATAGCTTATATAAAGTTTATATTTGTAAAAATATGAGCATATTTTTATAAAGCACTGTAGACTTTCTAAAATATATGAATGCAATCCATTTTATATGATTTCTAATAGTGAGACACTGTGAACTGTTTAACTATCAGACAGGAGAGGACTGGCTAAATAAATTATGTTCATCCCTGCAGCGGAATCTCTGCAGCCATGGAAACCAGCATTATCACACTGGAAATGGGCTCCTGGCGTATCACTGGATGCTGGGAACCAGCTTATATATCAGTGCCATGGGTACAGGCCCACTTCTGCCAACGGCATAAATAAATACACTGTGGGTTAGCAGTGGTTATCTCTGCCCAGATGGAAATAGAAGTGTTTGAAGATTTTTTGGATTGCCTTTTGCAGATTGGAAAGACAATGAAGTCACTTTTGAACCAACATAGTAGGAGTTAACGAAAGTGACAACAGTTGTCAGTAGTGTTACATGACTGTTATTCACTTACATGAATATATCTGTAACCTATATATAATCATATATACTTATATACGGTACATAATATATAATATATATAATTATGTTATTCACTTATATAAATACATATAAACTATATAATTATCTATAGTATATAATTATATGTGTTATTCACTGTATCTTTAGCACATATTAACTATATATGTAGTAAGGTGAACTTCACAGAAATCTTGGGGAGACTCCCCATCACATGGCCTTTAGGGAACCGAGGTCGGGGCTTTAAGGCGGCAGCCCAGCCCCCCTCCCTCCCCTCCACCCCCCCTCACCAAGCGGAGCAGGCGGGGTCTGGAGGCAGATCTGGGGGACCCGGATGACCACGCCCCCAGCCTCCCCCCAAGGACCCAGCCTTTCCCGTCTCCCCTGTAGGTTGCAAAACTGTCCACTACGACTTGGTGTTTCTGCTGGACTCCTCCTCGAGCGTGGGCAAGGAGAACTTCGAGAAGGTCCGGCAGTGGGTGGCCAACCTGGTGGACACGTTCGAGGTGGGCCCGGAGCGCACGCGGGTGGGCGTGGTGCGCTACAGCGATCGCCCGGCTACGGCCTTCGAGCTGGGCCGCTTCGGCTCGCGGGCCGCGGTTCGCGCGGCGGCCCGGCAGCTGGCCTACCACGGCGGCCACACGCACACGGGCGATGCTCTGCGCTTCATCACGCGCCACAGCTTCACGCCGCGCGCCGGCGGCCGCCCCGGGGACCGCGCCTTCAAGCAGGTGGCCATCCTGCTGACCGACGGCCGCAGCCAGGACCTGGTGCTGCCTGCCGCCATGGCCGCGCGCCGCGCCGGCATCCGCATCTTCGCCGTGGGCGTGGGCGAGGCACTACGCGAGGAGCTGGAGGAGATCGCCTCCGAGCCCACGGCGGCGCACGTCTTCCACGTGTCCGACTTCGACGCCATCGACAAGATCCGGGGCAAGCTGCGGCGGCGCCTGTGCGAGAGTGAGTGAGGGCTGTGCTCGGGGCGGGCAGGGCGGGGGTTGGGGGAGACCCGGCTTCCAGGCAGAGGCGGGCCGGAGGACACCCGGTGGCTGCCAGGAAACACATGCGCACCCACCCCGAGGGTGCACACCCATCCCCAGGGTCCCCTGGGCCCTGCACCTCGGGCCTCGAATCCAGGGAAAGAAAATTCAGGAGGGCTGGGTCCTAAACCCCGCCCAGCCTCAGAGTTTGGTTACATGTCTTTGGTTCCAGCTTCATGTCTGCCCTGGGGACCATGCAGTGGCTTCTCAGGGCCCCTGAGTCAGAGCAAGTGCTTGCAGAGGCCTTGCCCAAGCACCTGCTCTCAGAGGTGAGAGATGTCAGGTCCTGCCCCTCTCCTGAGGTGTCACAGTGAAAGATCATGGAAGAACGGGGCACAGACCGCCTTCAGGAACTGTCCCGGGCAAGCCCGAGGCAGCCACTTCAAGATGATGGCCGCTGCTGGTCCCAGAAGCCAGGGGCTCTGGACCTGTTGCTCTCTGAGATCACCCGAGGCCTCTGAGTTATTTGTCTGGAATCTTGACTGTGGCTGGGTCTGGGGGGATGAGAGAGGGAAGAGTATGTGGGTGGAGTGGGGTGGGGGGAACAAGTGGGCAGAGAGCCAGTGGCCCCTAGGGCTCTGACCTGGGCGGCTGACCTCAAGATTCTAGTGGGGTCATCCTGAGGCCAGCCCCCTCTCCAGGACAGGAGGGGCTGGAGTGGGTTTCTCCCTTGCCAACCTTTCCCCTGCTTCAGCCTGTGCCTGCTTCACTGGGGTGACCTTCCTTCCTTGCTGGTAACTTCCCCCTCCAGGGCCCAGGTGGGGGCAGGGAGCAGCGTCAGCCTCTGTCTTACTGACTTCTCTGGGGGACTGAGCCCTGGGTCCGGGAGCCCCTAGGGTCCCACCTAGACAGGGGCAGGAGGCTGGGGCAGTGGAGGAGGGACTGACAGTGGGAACAGCTGGCTGGAGCTGCAGGGACCTGGTCCCAGGGATGAGCCGGCCTTGCAGCTCAGCCTCGTCTGAGACTTGATGCTGCTCTCTGTTTCTTTAGCACTCTGTGGCTTTTTCTCTATGTTGACTCTCTTAATTGCTACTTATTTATTCACAGATACTTACAGGGAATCTTTTTTTTGTGTAGCCTCGTGCTGATTTCTGGGCCTATAGGAAAAGATAAGACACAGCCCCTGCCGTCAGGGCTTTCCTCATCTGTGTTGTTCAGTCTCTAAGTCCTGTCCGACTCTTTGTGACCCCATGGACTGCAGCACGCCAGGATCCCCTGTCTTCCACTATCTCCCAGAGCTTGCTCAAACTCATGTCCATTGAGTCAGTGATGCAATCCAACCATCTCATCTTGTCATACCCTTCTCCTGCTGCCTTCAGTCTTTCTCAGCATCAGGGTCTTTTCTGATGAGTTGACTTTTCACATCAGGTGGCCAAAGTATTGGAACTTCAGCATCAGTCCTTCCAAGGAATATTTAGGATTGATTTCCTTTAGGATTGACTGGTTGGATCTCCTTGTAGTCCAAGGCATTCTCAAGAGTCTTCTCTAGCACCACAGTTTGAAAGCATCAATTCTTTGGTGCTCAGCCTTCTTTATGGTCCAACTCTCACATCCACATATGACTACTGGGAAAACCATAGCTTTGACTATATGGACCTTTGTTAGCAAAGTAATGTCTCTACTTTTTAATATGCTGTCTAGGTTTGTCATAGCTTTTCTTCCAAGGAGTAAGCGTCTTTTAATTTCATGTCTGCAGTCACCATCTGCAGTGATTTTGGAGCCCAAGAAAATGAAGTCTGAGCCTCATCTAGATGTTGGTAAAGACACCAAAAAAAGGAATGTGGTGGGTGAGGTCCTGCTGTGGTTTTGGTGGATGGTGACCTTGAGAATGAGGGAGGGCTTCCTGGAGGAGGTAGCGCTTAGAGAGTTTAAAAGAAAGCACGAGCTTCAGGATGAGTTGGCAGAGTTTAGTCAATGAACTATAATGACTGGAGGAAAGGAGCAGAATGGGGGCTGGTGGCTTTGTGTGATTGTCAAGGCCTGAATAAAGGACAGCCTTGTGTGCATGGGGAGGCATTGAGGGTTCTGGGCAGGATGTGACATGGTCAGATCTTTGCGCAGAAAGTAATGCTGGCCGGATAGCAAGCCCCCTCACAAGACGGCTGGGCAACTTCAGAGAATGGTGTTGGAGCTGGATGCCCAGGCCCGTTTTACAGATGAGGAAAGGGATGCCCAGAGTGTTAAGGGACACTCACCTGCTCCATAATGTGCAATTCACTGGCTGTGGACTTCCATAGGGACTTCATTTGACCCTCCTTACAGCCTCCTAAGATACAGATGCTCCCCTTCTTGCAGAATGCTGAGATCCCGGGGGGCACAGCTGCAAGGCTTGCGGGGCCTTCAGCAGCAGTCCAGAGAGGTGCTGGGACCACGTGGGGAAGAGGAGGAAGGGAGGATGAACCGCTCAGGCAAGGCCAGGTGAAGACTTGATCTAGGTGCATATGGCCAGAAATACCGGCTGACAAGAGGTGGGCGCTGGGACCCAGGTCCAGCCAAGGAGAAGTCATCCAGCCTGGTGCCTCAGGGTCTGTGAGCACCCAGCTGACCCCCCACTCTGGCATTTCTTCATCCTGGAAGTCTGGGTTCAAAGTAGTTCTTCATCTGGCAGAGCAGAATCTAGATTTTGAAGAGGTTCCCCCTCCCAGGGCATGGTTTTGGGAATGGTTCAGACAACCCTGGAGAGGTCAGGTCACTGGATCGTGTTGCCCAGTTAACAAAATGTCAGTGTGGGCACAGAATCTGGGCCGTCAGCCTCTGCCTCATCCCCCTGTGCCCCTAGAACACAGATTTCACCACCGCTGACCCTAGGTCTGAGTCAGGGACAATGATCACAGGTAACAGCAAACCCTGTTCTAACTTGCTTAAAGAGTAAGGCACATGGACATCACCAGGATGTACAGGCCAGCGGTCTGGCAGCCCCGAGCGGAGACCAGGCCCTCTTACTCTCCTGTTGCTCTGCTTGCTCTTGGTGTTAATTCTGTTCTTGGCAGATTTGTGTGTCAGGGTCCGGCAGTGACCAGTGTGGACAGAAGAGATGCTGATGAGGTTCTGTTTGGAGGAGACTGAGGTCAGGGAGGGAGAGGGAGGTGCTGGGAACCAGCGGCGGGAGCGGGGACGGCAGGGAGCCAGGGTCTCTGGGTGGGGAGGGCCTGCGCATCACGAGCTCTGGTCTCCTGTCTTGGGGAGGATTGCGGCTGTCCGCTTGGCCATCACCCAGAGGGAGCAGGAAAGGAGTCCCAGCCTCACTCCCCGCCCGCCCGGCTGGCTGACCTCATCCTGCAGCAGCCAGCGAAGGAGCCGGATGACGCGGACCGGAGCAGGACAGAGAAAGAACAGGTGTGCGTTGGACCCAGGAAAGGAGAGGGTGACCCCACAGCCCTGGACTTGTCCAACTGGACACCTGTAGGCCCTGTGACTGTCCCCACCGTAACCTCGGAGTGAAAGCAAGCTGACTCTCTGGGCCTGAACCATAGGACCCTGTTTGACACTGGAGAGTGGAGCCTCTCCTCCCTGGAGGAAAGGGGTCTGACCCGGGAGGAACACCAGGGACCAGACCCAGGGGGAAAGGATGCAGGTCCAGCCCGCCAGCACGTCGCACGTCGGCTGTGGAAATGTCAGGAGAAAGTCAGGACTCTCCGTCTGCAGGCTTCTCCACATGCCTGAATGGAGGGAAGATTCGAGTTATTCTTAGTCATCTGAAGGGAATCCGGTTTGTAAATACAGCTGGAGGCTGAGGGGGTCCACTCTATTCTGGAGACTCAGGAAGCAAAATCCCTTCACAATTGCTTCAATTAGAAACAAAGCAAAACAAGACAGAAGCGGGACCAGTAACATAGTGGAAAGCACGTGGTGGATTGAATCAAGGAACCCTGCAGCATCCAAACAGCTAGAAGCCCCTTGGCACAGGGAGGGCACCTGCGGGGGATTCATGGTCTGAATCTGGGCTGTTCCCACAGGGGTTGCTCACTGACGACCTGGGAGATCATAGAGTAACAACATGGGTTTCCAGTGTCGTGATCTTTCAGTCTATTCAATCCACTCATTCATTTATTCATTCAGCAGCCATGGTGAATTCACACTAATCTGTTCATTCATTCAACTTCAACCCAACCATGCGTTGTAGTTGGCATTGGTTCACTTCAGTCCATCTATCCATCCATTCATTCATTCATTGAACAGTCACACACTGAGTGAGTCATCTGCCAGGCACATACCAGGTGTCCAGGATGCAGTGATGGAGCTGATGTCCTTCAGCTTTTTCTCCTGGAGGCAGCAGGGAAGTGACAGATTATTATACCGCAGACTGTGCATGCTGGTTGCCTCCTGCCGTTTGAAATTTCTGTTAGTTTGTCTGTGTCAGAGCTGCCTTTACCCATGGAATACAATCCTCACCAGGGAAAGGCTGTTCCTAGGGGTACCAGTGCCTGGAACGGAGCCTAGGATGGAGGAGGAGCTGCCTGAATGTTGTTGAAAAAGAAATTAGGGGCAGCAGCCTGCAGTGGATTCTGTGCTGTGCATGTTGGAAGCAACTCACGCAATGATCTACTGCCTCCCAAATGCAAAGACTAAGCATATTCAGCAAATCTGAAATCATAGCCAACAATAACTGTTTCCCTTGTGTGTATGTTGGTGAGCAGAGAGGAACAATTAGATGTTGAAGGTTGATGAGGGTCTGGAAAAGACAGGCAAGGGGGTGGGGTTGGGGGTGAATCATACCTGCTCCCTACAGCAGGTCAGATCCGGGGATGAAGGACCCCAACCTGACTTCCCGGGGTTGGGGGCGGTGAACAGCACTCAGAGAGCCCTCTATTCTCTGAGCACCAAACGTTTTGAAGGCTGGGGAGAATATTTGAGTTACATTCACACTGTGTTCTTACCCAGCCCAGTTGGGGTGGGGGGAAGGGGTGGTGTCAGTGCTCACATTTTGCATGTGGGGAAACTGGTGCCCTGGTCCCGCGCTGGCCATCACGTGTGGCCAGTGACCAGTCTGGGGCTGGTCCAGACTGAGAAGTGCCTTAGTGACATACCCACTGGATTTTGTAGACGAGGTATGAAAAAAGAGTAAAGCATCTCATGCATATTTTTATATTAATTGCATATTTAAATGATAGTATTATGGAAATTTGGGGCTTCCCTTGTAGTTCAGTCAGTAAGAGTCTGCCTGCAATGCAGGAGACCTGGGTTGGATTCCTGGGTCGGGAAGATTTCCCCTGGAGAAGGAAATGGCAACCTACTCTAGTATTCTTGCCTGGAGAATCCCATGGACAGGAACCTGGCAGGCTACAGCCCACGGGGTCGCGAGAGTTGGACACAACTGAGAGACGAAGCACACAGCACACACACATTCTGGAAATTTAGGGTTCAATACAACATATTCCTAAAAGTAATTTCACCTAGTTCTTTTTACTTTTTTAAAATTGTGGCTGCTAGAAAATTTAACTTTATGTATGAAGCCTACATACGAGGTTCCTCCGTCTTCTGTGATGCTGATGCTGCAGGTGGGAACTGAGATGTGACTGCTTCCAGAGCCTGTGCTTTCCAGCCAGCCTGGCTACAGGAGAGAGGCAGGGCAGTTCGGCGGGACAGAGGGGAAGCTGAGTCCTAGCTCAGTGCACAGGAGGTGAGGGGCCAGTGTCCGGGTGCCGCAGCCCTGGCCCTCAGGCAGCAGAGCCTGGGGTGTGGGGCCGTGGCTGCCCTGCTCTGGGCTGCAAGCCCAGCTGGGAGTGACCATGTGAGCAGAGGAGGGGGTGACGCGGAGATAGGACCAGGCCTGGGATTGGACAGTGCTTTTTCAGGGTAGCCGCTGCGGAAGCTTCTCTTTGTCCAAATTGCTCCTGGACCAGCTGTGGACCCGAACTATCCTTGTGCTTCTCAGGCCTCAGAATGCCATCATCCCTCACTGCTTGGAGCAGAATTCCCATAATCTGCTTCCTAAATCATAGCAGCAGATAGGATAACTTAGTGCCGCCAGCTGATTTTTTTTTTCTATTGCATTTATGGCTTACTTTCTGCATCCGTCCTTTCTCAGAGTTCATATTCACAACGCTTATGTGCTTATGTTGGCTTTTACCCCATGGCCACTCCTGGTCCCTCGGTGAGGTGGCTGGTTCGGGTCACTCCTGAAGTGGCCCTGCTGGCTGGGAGCAGACCTGGCAGTCTGACCTCACTCTGTTTGACTGCAGGGCCTGAGCTCTTCCCACTAACTTTGGATATCAGGAACCATCTTTAAACCAACCATGGCTTTGAAGTCTCACCCCAACCCCCTCAGTAAGTTTTTCTTCTGTTGCTGATGGCACTGAGGGGCCAAGTGGCTTAGCCAGGATCACAGGGAATCAGGCCTTCGACTCTTCACCCAGCTCAGCACCCAGTGCCCGCAAGTCTGAGCTTTTCCAAGCTGTCGTTCTGTAATCCTATCAGATGTCTAATTATTGAACCCTACCAGGGCCTGGTCCAGGCCTGGCTCCTCCTGCACGGTGACCAGTGGCTGTTTGTTCAATAGACAGATGAAGATCATGGTAGCTGAAGAAGTCTTTATTCTCATTTTATCCTCATTTTATCAATGACAGAGATGATCTGCAAACTTAGGACTGCACTAGCAGCAGCAAGCACGCATGGTGGTGTTGTCAGAGCCGTGTTTCTGGCATCATGACCTCCGTGGCCTTGCCCGGTGACCTCCCCTAAGGTCTGCTCTGGCCCGTGGCTCACTGTCCCCCTGGCCCTGGGCTCACCCAGGGAAGCACCTCCATGTCAGGACGTCAGCTCCTGCCCCTCCGTGGCCTGCTGAGGTCCACAGGGGACTGGATCTCAGCCTGGCTTCCTGCAGAGTGTGGGGCGGAGGCCCAGCCCCAGAGCCGCGGCTGTAATTAAGAGCCCTCTCCACCCCGGGCTCGGTCATGGCCACGACACAACCTTTATATAGCTGGTGGTGTGGCCTTCAGCGATCTTGTGGCTTACCAGTGCCCACAGCCGGGGAGCCTCCGCCTGCTTCTATTCTGGGGATGCTCTCTGGTGGTCCTGCCTCCCCTCTCCCCAGGGACAAGGACCATGTCCTGGACTGTGTCCTTTAGCTCTTGGATGTTGGTGTGACTGAGGGCACAGAAGGAGCTTCTCATGTCTCTCTGGTTCATGACATGCAGCCTCCTCCCTCCCTCCCTCCCTCCTCTGTGCTGTGTGTCCACCTGCTGTCCCAGTGGATTTTGACTACTGGATGCGATCCTTACCATGACAACACACACGCAGGGGGGCTTTCTTATGTGTGAGGTGGAATGCATTTTATTGTTCTCCTGCAGATCTCACTGGAAGCATGTCGGCATCCCCTCCCCAGCCATGTGTTTCGCCAGTATGTGATTTTATGCATGTCCTCAGCCCCTGCAAGAAGGGACCCGGTGTCCTGTGCTCGTTAGATCTGCTCACAGACTTGGCTACCGTGAGGATGAGGGAGGTGGGCCCCGGGTCCGGGCGCTGAGATTCCTTGAGAGGCTCTTTCTTGCTTTGGACTGTATCTGCCACAGGCCACTTCACCTTCAGGTGAGGGAATCACTTGAAAATTTGTTCTATGCTTTTTTTTTTAAAATAGCAGAAAACAATTTGAGTAAATCACAGGACTTATTTGTGTGACTGGGAACCGACCAGGTAGACCTTTGAAGACAGCAGCTCACGGCAGCACGAGTCTTAAGGGCTCTCTATTATACTCTTAGGTTACTTTCTCAACACGTATTTTTTGTTTCGCTCTTATCTCCTGGACTTTGTTCTGAGGCAAGGGGATCACGATGGTGAATGATCACATCTGAGATTCTACTTTTAGGGTGATACTTCCCAGAAAGGAGATGGGGGAAAAAATCAAGTGAACAGGAATGTGACTTCATAGAGTGGTTAAGTGCTTTGAAGAAATGAGGAAGGGTCGCATGATACAGGTTCTCAGGTAGGAAGGTTACAGGAAGGCCTTTGAGAAGAGAAAAGCTGAGTTGAAGCTGGAGTGACATGAAACAGCCGTTCACGCCAAGGTTGATGGGCCCAGAGTTCCAGGCAGAGGCAAGTAGGGAACCAAGGGCCTGCTGGAGGCCTGGGCCTGATGCCTGAGGTGAGGGGGCGGCTGGGCCCGGCGGGGGCTGGGCAGTAACGGTGCCCAGGAGGGGGCATTACGGGCCTTACCATCGAGGGGCCCTTACCATCGAGGGGCCCTTACTGTTGAGGGCGGGTGCTGAGGCTTAACTCGGGGGCTTGACTCTCCAGAGTTCCACCCATCTGGGAGGGGACCAAGAACCAGCCAAAGGGCAGAGTGCACCTCAGCGCCTAGGAACGTGCCCTTGAGGACCCAGAGATACTGTCCAGGGAGAGCCTTGGTCTAGCTGTTGGCGTGTCTGGGCAGTGTGTCCAGGCTGGGAGTTTGTTTGGGCCTGTCTCCCTCGGGGCCTGAGTCTTGTGGTCATCAGAGAGGGCACAGCCCTGCGGGTGGCCTTGTTCCCAGGGACCAAGTCCTCCTGTCTCCACCCCATCTCCTTTCCCACGTCCCTTTGCATGGCCCGGAGACTTGGAGGTGAGCTCAGCACGTGCATGCACGCACACACACACCCACACACTCACATACACCCCATAAATCATACATACACCCCCCCACACTCTATACACACCACACACACACACTTACAGACACCCCATAAATCATACATGCACCCCTACATGCTCTACACACACCTACACACACACACACACATCTGGAAGCACACACGTGCCCACGAGGCGACCCGCCCAGCTCGTCCCCCCGGGTGGATCTGAAGCCGGGGCAGAGCCGGCGGCCGCCCCAACTGCGGGTTTGGAGCCGCCACGTGGATGCCTGTGGCCTGGCTCCCGGACCACATCACCCTCAGGAGGCGAGTCCGGGGGTCCCACCCTTTGCCTGAAGGTCACTGGGAGGTCCTCCCTGGGAAAACTTGTCTTGATCGAGGTCACCCCCTGGAAACGGTCATGGGGTTGCTTAATTCTAATTACGTGCTGGGACATTTTATTGGAAAATTACTGAAAGTGATGGAAAACTAAAAACCACCCATCACTCATTCTTGATTTGTGTGCTTGGGGAAGAAGGCAGAGTTGCCCAGCCCGGCCCCACCAGGCCCGCGCCCGACAAGGCCCCTGCCTGACTCCTCTGTCGGCTGCATCTGCGTGACCACGTGTCCAAACCCCAGAGCTTCTGCCTTTAGCTGAACCAGGGAGGGCGGCTTATGCCATCCACACTTCCTGACCGGTGTGTCCTGCTGCACCTAAGGGGCAGGCCCCCTCGCCTGAGTGCTCCCCACCTGACCATCACTCTCTGCTGCTGGGTTCTGGGGTCTTATGATGGCTGTCCTGCCTTTTTAGTCCTGAGCTCTCTGCGGATTTGTCCAGGCAGGGAGGTTCCTAGAGCAGGCTTGCACATGCCCTGTGACTCCCCCGGTGTAGTGTGGGCTGCTGGCGGGCCTTGGCACCCCGCACCCTGAGTGAAGCCTCAGGCCAGTTAGCTCACCTCTTCCTGTCCTGTTCATTGGTACAAAGAGGATGATGGTGACATTTATACCTTGTCAAGCATCCTGAGAATCTAAGGGTTGGGACATGGCAAGTGCTTGACAAAATTATGGCCTTGAGCACACACTCTGCAACTGTCTGCTCTTACTGTGTACATTTGTGTCTGTCAGTGTGTGTGGACTGTAGCCTGCCAGGCTCCTCTGTCCATGGGATTCTCCAGGCAAGAATACTGGAGTGGGTAGCCATTTCCTTCTCTAGGGGATCTTCCCAACCCAGGGATCAAACTTGTATCTCCTGCATTGGCAGGCCAGTTCTTTACCACTGAACCACCAGGGAAGCCCATGTGTGTATATTTATTACTTTTCAGAAACATGATTGAGTTTATATGTTTCACTCAGGGCAGTATTTCTTGACCTTTTAAAAATAATTCTCTCCCTTGAAGGGAACTTACTTAAGTGTTTTGTTCCCTCTCATTGCCTCCTTCTCTGAAGTTGTAATGCCACACCTAACTATTTATGCTGTTGGGTAGGTTGAACTTTGGAGGGCCCCAGACCATTGAACTCCCTTTTCAACCACTCCCTGAAAACCATTTTTACCCCTTTGGAGGCAATATTACCCGCTTTGAGAATGCGTGGTTTCGGGCGTGTGCGAGGATTACAGGATGGGAGTTTGGGGAGGGCCTGCGTTCATGGCCTGCCCTCTGTCCCTGGGGAGCTACAGTGTCGTAGCATCCAGGTTGAGCAGATGGACTGAGGTCTAAAGGCCCCAGTTAAATACAAGTTTCTCTGTTTGATGGATTCCTTTTTTAACCTTTAGTTTTCACTATAAATTGAGGACAATAATATTACTACCTACTCTCTAGAGCCCAGGGGACATGCTCATGAAGGCTCCCTTTGTAGCCTGGCACAGAGTTCGTGACCATCATAATTAGGGTAGGGCACGGCCTTGCCAGCACTTCTGATCTGTGTGTGGCACAGAGACTGGATGGAATCCCGGCTCTGCCCCCTGCCTGCTGAGGGTGCTTGGGCTGGAGTCTGCACCTTTCTGAGCCTTGGTCTCCTCATCTGAAAGAATGTGATATTTACCGATCTGTTGAACAACTTACTGTGGTTCTTGTTGTTTTTATTGCGCTGTTTATTATCATACTTAATACCATGATGCTGGGAAAGATTGAAAGCAAAAGCAGAAGGGGAGCAGCAGAGGATGAAATGGTTATAGCATCACCAACTCAATGGACATGAATTGGAGCAAACTGGTCAAGAGATAGTGAAGGGCAGGGAATCCTGGTGTGCTGCAATTCATGGGATCACAGAGTCAGGTGCAACTGAAAAACAGTATTTTTCTGACAAATCTATATAAAAAAAGTCAAAAACTGAAGTTCTGAGACATAACGACTGGGTCTGAGCTCCTCATCACAGGAGGGAGTCAGGCAGAGTCTAGAAGTTCACGCACTTTGAATTCTGTAAAAGGGGACTAGCCTGTTTAGGAGCGCACGCCCATCCTTGACCGAGTGCACGGGCTGGCTGAGCCCAGCCCGCAGGCCGGATCCGCTCAGGCACCGGGGTTCACACGCTGGGTTTTATTGGAGGATGTAGTTCATGTCAGCTTGTTTACATACTGTCTGTGGCTCTGTTCGCACAACCACAGGCAGAGTGGTTGTGACGCAACCACGTGGCCCGTGAAGCCTGAAGTGTTTACTCCCCGGCTCTGTAGAGGAAAAGATCGCGGACTCCCTATGGTGGGTTCTGATGCAATGGTTGGGAGAATCTGAAGTTGCTGCTGCTGTCTCCTGGCGTGACCCTGGAGAGGGCGTTTCATGGGGTGCTGAGCAGGGTGTGTGGGGTTCCCACCCACCCATTACATTATATTATAAATTAATATATATTTTATATTATAAATTAATTGCAAATTAATATATAATATTATAAATAATATATAATATATTATATATAATCCCACCCATTATACTATAAATTATAAATTATCTAGAAGGCCCCTTCCCTTGTGTGTCTTGATCATCGTCCTGCATAACCTGTCCCTCACCCCAGGAGCTGTTGCTTTATAGGTGCTTCCTCGCCTTGCCATTTTTTAGGGGCAACTCATGTATCCTAAAAAGTCCTTCTGCCATCCCAGGTCTTAGACGAGGATTCACATCCAGGTATGACTAGAAAGGACTCAAGGTCAGCTGTGGGTCTGCGTGCTCCCCTTGCCACTGCCCGGCTGTGGGACGGTCCCAGCCACGGCACTCTTTGTCCCTGGGGTCGTCCCAGACAAAGTGTGTGCACGCAGGCGTGACCGTCTCATTTACTGGCATCGTCACGCCAGGAGTTCCGGCTCAGGGAGGGAGGTTTGACTCTGCACTTGCCACAGTGGCTTTCGTGTTGTGTTGGTAAAGGGATGAAATGTAGTGGCCACAGTGAAATTAGCACTTGCAAAATGTATATACCCGTATACACAGTCTATATATACACACGTGTCTGTATATAAGTATGCATCTGTATAATTAACTACGTGGAGGAATTCTGCCTTCTGAGTGTCTCTCACGTCCTGTAGCTAACCTTGACCTAGCTGAACTGGATTCACATTTGTGGGAGGGCGAGCGGGGCACAGGGGTTACACGGTGTCTGGGGCTTTCCAAGAAATGCGGCTGATTAATTGCTGTGCTTCTGATACAGCCCCACGCTTCCTGGAAGGCTGAAGGAAAACAGTTGTCAAAGCAACATGTTGTTGGCGACTTTTTGGCTGTAAAATGTGTCTGTCTTTGTCCTTTTAATGACACAGATTCTGGTTTCTTTGAGTTTATCCACATATAAACACAACAAATCACAGACACACAGTCACACAAACACAGATACACATATGCACTCAAACACACAGGCATGCAAACACATACACATGCCCACTCATACACACACGGATGAATGTATGTGCCTGCACACCCACACACACCCACCCACACACGAATCTAGAGAGGGGTGGTCAGTACAGCAAAACCCCCTTCCTCCTGACCCTCACCCTGGAAGTTATAAAATTACAGCTTTATTAAAAATCAGTGCATTTTGGGGCTTCCCAGGCAGAGCTAGTGGTAAAGAATCTGCCTGCAAATGCAGGGGACTTAAGAGACGCAGGTTCAGTTCCCGGGTTGGGAAGATCCCCTGGAGGAGGTTATGGCAACCTACTTCAGTATTCTCTCCTGGAGAACCCCATGGACAGAGAAGCCTGGAGGGTTACAATCCATAGGTTTGCAAAGAGTTGGATACAACTGAAGTGACTTAAGACACACATCTGCGTGAAAGAGAGATGGAGGAATGGCATGGGGAATAGAAACAAAAAAAAAAATCAATGCATATTGAGTGTCCGTCTGTGCTTTTGAAATACCTACTCATATTCTGGACGTAGCCAGTGTTGCTTGATCGAGTAGCGAACACATAGTGGGATTTGTTTGTTTGTTTGTTTTCAATAAATCTGTTCCTTGCATCAGTCCAACAACCAGACGTAAGGATGAGTGACCAAGGAGAGGGGGGGCAGTGATGACAGGTGCTCTTGGAGGGGCCCCAGCTCCCCTGCAGGGCGAGCCTGGTGTCCCTTGGTGCTTGCTCCGCCTGGGTGTTTTTTGCTGCAGCCGTGTCTACCTTGGGCCCCAGATCCTGCCCTGAGCTCAGGTTGGACCAGAGAAGCCTGTACTGGTGAACCCAGGGGGACCCATTGTTCCAGAGGTTGGAATGCAGAACTGAGCACCTCCATTGACCTCTGTCTTGACCAAAGCCCGCCCAGCACTGGGGAGGCCCTGTGCCCTGAACCCCAGGCAGGAGAACAAAAGGAAACCTGCCCGCTGTGCACTCTGTGTTACATGTAAGTCACCGATCAAGTATAAAAAGTATCCCCTGAAACATGTCCCATCCCTGTAACATGGGCCTAGGAGGCAGGCGAAACCCCCTTCCAGTGGCGTCCAGGTCATGGTGGCCTGGGAAGGTCCCACCCTGGCCCCAGCCTGCCCAGCCCACACCCAGCCCCCTCCTCTTCACTGCTCCTGCTCAGTTGGGCTTGTCTCATGGGGGTCTTGTGGGGGCAAGGACCCCCCAGGATACGAGGTCGAGTGCTGTCCACAGACCCCACCGACGGCTGCCCCTCACGGCCCCGGTGCCACCAGGCTCAGGGTGGAGCAGGAGAGGGAGCTGGAGCAGAGCCCAGCGGCCCCAGGCAGGTGGGCTGGGCAGGGCCCTAGAGACAGGGTGGATGTCCCCGAGAAGGTGGTCTGAGGGCAGGCCTGGGGTGGGCGGAACGGTTGGCCGGAAGTTAGGAAAGGTGAGTGGAGGTTTGACCAGAGAGCCCAGCCCCTGGTGATGCCCTGGGGAAGACATGGGGCCGGAAGGGACTGGGCAGTGGCCGTGGTCAGCTGGAAGGAGAGGGGTCCCCACCACACTCCCTGCGTGAGGTCGGCAGGAAGCTGCGCTGCGGGAGGGGCTCCGCAGCCCTGGGGGGGGCGCAGCCGCAGCACCTGCCCGCCCCAGGCTGGTCCCTCCTGCGGGTCCTCGGGGGAGGCTGCTGTCTGCAGTGGGCGGGCAGCCCTAGGTGGGGGCCCTGCTCCCCGGACCGTGTGCCCTCATGTCCCAGCCTTCCTCCCGGCCTCAGCCCCAGCTCCGCTCATGGCTGGTTTGTCCCGGGGGTGCAGCCGGACCACGACAGCCATCCCTTGTCGCCGTCTGGCCGTGCTGACCCACCAGCCTCCCTACGGCGCCCACGGAAATGCGGCCGGTGGCTGTTCCAGGAACCCCCCTTCCGCTGACCCTCGGGGAGAGGGGCCAGGGGCAGGCAGCCCTGGGGACCAGCCATGTCCGCCTCTGCCTGGTGCCCTGGGTTCCCACCTTGTCACCCCCCTCCACACACACACAGGCGTTCAGGGCCTGATATGGTGCACGGCTGAGCTGGGCCCCACGTCCGCAGCGGGCTGCAGGCCTTCTGCCTCTGTCCCCTGACTCTGGGGACACGACCCTGAGTCTGGACACAGTCTGACCCCAGGCCGCCTGCTAATGGAGAGGCTGTGGCTGCAAGTAGAGAGAATAAACTCGGTGTCTTTGCTTGCCCATCCGCCCTGAGACCCATAGACGCTGATGGGTGGCGGTCAGGGGTGTGTCTGCGAGGAGGCATTTGGGCTCCCTCAGCTTGCCCTCTTTCCTGAGATGCAGGGGGGAGGTGGTTTGTCCCGGCCACACGCTGAGGGCCTCGGGTCCACGCTGCCCCTGGAGCCTGGCTCCCGAGGCCTCTTCCCGCTGTGGGTCTCCCCCTTCTCCCACCACCCCCACCCCCGGTCTTCCCAGCCCAGTCTTGGCTCCTCTGCACAGGGCCAGGGGGACATGTCTTGTCCACCCTTCTCTGGAGTCATGTGATAATTTTGCCACTTTCTTGGTTTTCATATTTCTCCATCTACTCAGACTCCACGTTAGAAGGAAGGGAGGGTTCGTTTTGCCTAGTTTTTCTCACCCACTCAGCAACCCTCTCACATGGGATCCGTGCCCTGTGCGAAAGCCTTGGTGCTACTCCCCCTCCTCTCTGATCCTGCAGAAGCTCAGGGCTCGGGGGTGCGGGTGACAGGCTGGGCTCGGGTGACACCTCGCTGGGCACCTGCGTCCTGGGGTGAGGGGGGCTGTGACCCCATGGGATCGCCGTGGCCTTGGCCCTGAGTCTGCAGCTTCATGTACTTTCTCTTGTCCAGTCCCTGTTGGGACCCTGAGGGTGGATGCTAAGAGTGTGGATTTGGTCCTGGAACTGAGGAGAGAGTCTCGGAGGGTCGGAGAAGATGGAGGGTGCCTCACACAGAGAGCGCAGCTTCCCCCCACGAAGCCTTCCCCTGCCCTTGACCGTCCGCATGGCGCTTTCGGGGTGCAGGGCGGGGTCGTGCTGCGGTCCCGCACTGGGGCGTGAGCTGTGCCTCCTGGTGGTGAACTCTGTCACTCGGGGGAACCCAATCCTGTCCTCTGAGACGCTCCCTCCTGTAACCTCCGGGCCTCCTCCCTGCCCCAAGTCCTCCTCCGACCTCAGGATCCTCCCCTTCTCAGCTTCCTTTGCTGGTCAGTTCTCATGACCCAGCATGTGATGTGGGAGGCTGGGACCTACTCTGAGACCTTCTCTCTGCCCCCTCCCTCTCCAAACTATTTCCTCCACTCCCCTCCCAGTATGTTAAACGTTGTCCGCACACGGGCAACTCCCAAACTGAAAGCCAGGAGCCTTGTCTTGGAGTAGGAAAGCCAGGCTTATAGATCTGGTTGCTTGCTGGGTGTGTTAAGACACTTCAAACACGGGGTGGCGGGAACTGGACTTGGGTTTTCTGTTTTCCAAATGGGATCTTCCTACAGGTTTCCGGACACTCAGAACATTCTTTCTTTCTGGTTCACTCCTCATCCAGTCAGCCACCCTCCTGCCCACTCTGCTTGGCAGAGAAACCAGGGCCTGACCACCTCTCCCTGCGCACCCCCGTAGCTCTCAGCTACCATCCTTGCCCACCGGCATCGGGGCCCCTAGGCAGGGTGGCATCTCCCACCAGGGCCTGTCAATCCCCACCCCTCCTGGACCACCCCCGCCTTGTTTCATAGTTGCTCCTCCCTGTTTGCCATCCTGGCCGTAGTGTCCACGCTCCTGGTCCCCTGGCCCTGGCCCGCGCCTCTGATGGGTCGCCCTGCTCCTGCTCTCACCTGCCTGCCTCAGACCTCAGTGGAGACACCCTGACCCTCCAGCTAGCTCTGATCCCACTGTTTTAATCCCCCACTGGCCTCAGCACCTTCCAGGGGTTATGATCACATGGATCTTGGAGACATCAGTGCCTGACTTGACCAGTTTCCACCCTGTCTGCTGGACGGCGGCTCCTTGAGCTCTGAGGGCCCCTTACTGTGAGCCCTGGACTGGCTCAGTGCCAGGTGCATGGCAGGCGCTCCTCAGATGTGGCGTGAAGGAGGTTTGCGTTTAGGTGCTTCTCAGACGCCAGGTGCTAATGGTCACTGCTGGGCTGAGCACCTGGGTGCGGGCCGAAGGCTCTACCACCCTCCTAACTTCCAGCTGCCCCAGGCTCCTCCCTGCCAAGCCTCCAGGAGGTCCTCGCAGTCTCTGGTGACACCTACTGGTGCTCAGCCCATGGGACAGTCCCCAGGAGGAAGGAGGCCCAAGGAACAGGGACAGATGGAATCACAGCCTCCTGGCAGGGGTCGCACTTCCAAGGTCACCGTGCTAAACTCTCCCTGCCCCCCTCTGTATCCCGGGCAGAGTCATTTCCTCATTGCCCTGAATTGCAGACCCTGCCTGGGGTTAGGAGGCGTCCCCTGACCCACCTCTGCCCTCTCCCCTCCCTGGACTTTTCTACAGGGCTTGGTACACCCTCCCTCATCCCCCCACCCTGCCTTCACCCCTGGGCCGACCGAGCCACTTCCTCCCTGGGGCTCTGCCCTTGCTGGGACCTTCTGACCCTCTGCTCTTCCTGTGGCTGCTCGCTCCCTTCTGAGCTCTCAGCCCAGACGGCACCAAGCCCAGAGTCTTCTCAAACCCAACGTGTGTCCTGGCCCCCACGCCTAGCGCCCCTCACTGGCCAGTTTCCTCTGCAGACTGATTGCCCAGACGACCCCTTGCTTCTCCGTGTCTGTCTCTGCCTCTGCTTCCGGCGTCCCCCGTGTCTGGCCTGTGACTCCAGCAGGGCAGGGCTGCCTCATCTGTGTGTTTACACGTTTGCTCCTCATGGCAGAATGTCTTGGGTCCAGAAGTGCATATGAGCCCCATGAGGCCCCTGCCATCCTCCAGGCCTCCTGGGGAGGTCCTGGCCTGGCTGCCCTCCGGGACTCCAGGTCACTCCTGGAAACAGCCCTTGCCCCCCCCCCATCCCTGGAGAGCCTGCCGCCCCCTACCCCTACAGCCTCCAGCTGCCTAAGCATCGAGGGTACCAGGGCAAGACGCAGGCCTCCTTCCAAAAAAGTATAATATTGATAACCTGCAAATACTGTACTAGTGAATCACCTTCATATTTTTAAGGCCCATGTAAAAATTCAGAAAAGCAAAAGGGAGGTAAAAACCACTTCAAGTTCTGCCCTCCCAGAAGTAGCCACAGTTTAAGTGTTAACGTATGTTCTTCCCCACCCCGTATGTATATGTCGAGTTGTGATATCAAGTGTGAAAACCCTGGGGTCATACTGAGTCTGAATCCTGCTTCTACCGCTAACTAGAGGTGTGCTTGGAGCAGGTCATCTAAACAGTTTTAGACTCACTTGTCTCATCTGAAAAATGGGAATCATACTACACTGATAAGTGTCACAGAGGAGGCTAAACTCTGGCCTCTGTTGGCAGAAACATGCCTCAGCCGTGCCCTGGGACCTATGAGTACACAGTGTGTGTGCTCATAGGTTGGGGTCTTACTCCTTCCGATCTTCCTCTCCTGGGTGAGGGAGCTGCTGGGAGCAAGTGATGCTCAGCTGGAGGTGATTGGAGAGAGGAGGACGCTGGCCATCTGGAAACATCTAACCCGCTTTTGTGAGAGACGGTGGGGCCGTTCTGGATATGGCACCAGTAGAGGGTACACTCGAGGGCAGAGTCCTGCCATCTGCCCATCCCAGGTTCCCCAGTGTCCTGCCTGGAGCCAGGCGTAAGCGGGCCCAAGCGCACAGGCCTGAGGGGCGGAAGTCAGAGAGCAGGTGAACCCTCCCAGTGCAGAGAGAGGAAACGCCAGCTGTGTGTCGGGGCGTCCAGAGGCAGAAGGTGTGCCCCCGGCAGTAGCAAGCTGGTCATCTGTCCCTGAAGGCTTTGGAGACAAGACAGACTTGGGTCCTCTGTGCTGGGTGACCTTGGGCTGGTGACCTTGGAGAGAAGCTTCGTGCTGTCGTGGTCCCAAGCCAACACCGGGGCCAGCGTGCTGGCTTTGCCTCCTGCTCGCTCTGTGGCCTTGGACAGCATGCTGACTTCTTTATGCCTTTGTTTCCGCATCTGTGAACCGCCGCACCTGGTCCGTAAAGCTGTAGGGTGGAGTTGGTCAGATGTGCTGACGATTTCAATGCGCCTGGCTCAGTGTCTGTGCAGAGCAAGCTCCCTCTGTCTGCTGACTGCGGGGAGAGCTCTGGCCCTGGGCAGAAGCAGACCACGCTGCATGCCCAGCACAGTACCTGGACGTGTGGGCTCTCGGCCATGGAAGCCCGTGGTTCTAATCATTATTCCCTTCATCCCTGGGGCCTTGGGGCCTGGCTCTCCGGAGTGGGGGTGTGTGGACTGTTTTCCTGGCTGGCCTCCTGGCCTTGGAGGAATGACCCCATGAGTCTGCCGGGTGTCTGGCCCGTGTCTGTCCTCCCCCGCCTCCTCCCCTGCCCACTTGGACCGTTGTCATCCTGTCTGTGGTTTGCAGCCCTCAGCAGCATGGCCACGGGGTGATGGATGGGTGATGACCGCCTCCTCCATCGGGCTCTGCTCCCAGCTTCTCTTAGTGCTGCTCAGCTCAGCCGGGGAACCACCTCTGCTCACTCATTCTAGACCCAGTTCAGTTCAGTCGCTCAGTCGCGTCCGACTCTTTGCGACCCCATGAACCGCAGCACGCCAGGCCTCCCTGTCCATCACCAACTCCCTGAGTCCACCCAAACCCATGTGCATTGAGTCGGTGATGCCATCCAGCCATCTCATCCTCTGTCGTCCCCTTCTCCTCCTGCTCTCAATCTTTCCCAGCATCAAGGTCTTTTCCAATGAGTCAGCTCTTCGCATCAAGTGGCCAAAGTATTGGAGTTTCAGCTTCAGCATCAGTCCTTCCAATGAACACCCAGGACTGATCTCCTTTAGGATGGATTGGTTGGATCTCCTTGCAGTCCAAGGGACCCTCAAGAGTCTTCTCCAACACCACAGTTCAAAAGCATCAATTCTTCGGCGCTCAGCTTTCTTTATAGTCCAACTCTAGACACAGGTGGCCCTTTATTCAAACCCAGACACCCTTCCTACCTGGTGAGTTTCTTAACCTCTCTTAGCCTCAGTTCCTCCATCTATGTCATGGGAACAAAGTCTGCCTTCTTGAATGGCTGTTGTGAGTAAAATCTCCAGCATGACTGGCACACGGTAGGCACTCAGTAATTGCCAGCACCCCCATTTACCCCCCACTGGAGAAGCTCTGGACTTGGAGCCAGGGGACTGGAAGGCATGTCTGGGACGGCCTGGCCTGTCTTCATACAGAGCTGCAGGTGGGTCAGCACGAAGCAGAGGACAGCAGAGACCGTCTGTGCTAACCCTCCTCCCCTGATGCTCACGCTCCCTTTTTGCAACTTGGTAAACTGAGGGCAAGTTGAAGTGTTTCTGTTTTTTTTTTTTCTTCCTGAGAACCTGTAGTGAGTTCTCGGCATGTGCCCCAGGGAGCAGCAGCTCTGACCAGCCAAGACTCAGCCTCTGTTGCGGCTTCTGATGAAAAAGAACCCATCCTGGGGAAAGGGAGATCGCGTTCCTCCCAGGAAGTCTAGAGTGTTCTACCTTCCTAAAGGCTGAGGGAATATGGACATCAGTGGGTGAACTTGGGGCAGGGGGAGGTAAACAGGAGCTTTGTCATCAGCCATATCTTTTTTGTGTTCTCACACTTTCAAAAAGGAAAAGCAACCAACTCACCGGGAACTAATTAAATACGCATTTTGACTGCCAAGAACTTACTCTCCTCCTTAATTCCAGAGCAGCTCCTTATGCTGATCCTGAATGATAACCTGAAAAATCCATATTGATTGGTTATGTGATGGTAATCCAGTCTCTCAGTAGCTCCTTTGCTTTTTCTCAAGCTTTTTGCTTGGACGTGGGGGCAGCGGAGTTCCTCTTTCTTCAGTTCTCCTAGACAGTCCTGCAGACGTTATGTCCTGCGTTTGAAGGAGGAAGGGATCCTGCCCCTGCCAGCCCCTTCGGCCTACCTGTCCCCGTCTGTCCGGGGAAGCCGAGGCTTTCTCAGACCCCAGCCTGCCCCCACCCACCACGCGCTTCTGGTGTTTACGCCCTTGACCAGAACCGGGTCACAGGTGCATGTCTAGCTGGAGGGGGTGGCTGGAAAGGTGGGGACCACAAGAGTCATAATTGGCTTGGACCTACTGCTCACCACTTTTCTCCCTGGGCTGACAGTGCTGCTCATCTGAATAAAAGTGACATTCTTTTCGCCAGGAGGAAGTGAGGGATGGATATTTGGGTGGCAGCTAACAGTGCCTGCCCCACTTTGGTGGCTGGGGTTCTGGACTTTTGAGTTCTTCTCACCTGGTCATCAGCACAATGAAGGCCTTTCCTGGGAGGCATCTGGTCTACCACTCAGCATTTGCCTCTTGGCTCAGGCATTGCTGGTCCTTCCATCCATCATGGACTTGCCTCCTGTTCTGAGCCTGGAGCTGGGAAGGCAGTGGAGACAGAGCTGGACTGAGACTCAGCCGGGCCTCTAGACTTAGTGGGGAGGCAGCCATGCTGGTCAGTGCCTTCATCATGGTGCCACCAGCCCTAGGACATGGGGCCCTGCCGAGGGGTCCTCACCCAGGCTGGGGTGAATGGGAGCAAGGGCCAGGGGGCTGCTGATCAGAGTCTGGAGGGTCAAGGAAGAGGATACTGTGAGGCAAGAAGACACAAGGTGTCAGGGCAGCTCTGGCGCTTTCTGGAGCTGACCTGTCTCAGGCCCTAGCCACAGTCAGCCCACGAGTGCCCTGAAGGCAGGGATGCTGTCTTATCTGTTTTCTCATTTGTGGGTCCTTAAAACTAGCTCAGCACCTGGATTGTGTCTGGACCTCTGTAAGTATTTCAGTTCCAATAAGCAAGTTCATGTGGAAATAAATAGATCATTATCCGAGAGGTGGACATGTCTTAGCCAAAGGCACATAGTTATTGGCTGAGAGTGACTTTGGGTGCTCACCTCCACTCCCTGCAAAGAGGTGACCCTCCAGGGCCCCCTCTCCCCTGGGGAGCCTCGATGCAGGGTGTATTTTGGGAGCCATTTTTCCTGACTTATTAAGTCAGCTATAAATTCCCTCTTGAGGCTTTGGCGTGTATGAGGCTTAGTGATGGCTCCCATGAGGGGACTGGCAGGTGGTCTAGGGACTGATTTCTTAAAGTGATTTGGGCACATGTTGACATCTCTGAAACGTTTCCATCTTTTCTGTGTTCGTGGCCTTCGAACTGTCTTTGACCATCTAGGTTTGGGAATCAGGGCCTCCCCCTGGGATATTTGCGGAGACAAAGGCTCAGTGGCTTTGCCTGCTCTGAGCTCCAGCCTTCAGACTCCAGAGACTTGGTCATAATCAAGGCTAGAAAGTTCTGAGTCAACTTGTTTTAAATGATGCACAGTCCCAGCCCATCCCTCTGGCGGCCTGCCAACCTTGAAGCAGTTGGTCGTCACCCGCAGCTGCCGCTGTCCTGGGTGGCGCAGTCTGTATCCTGCACAGCGCCGGCATCCACTTGCATATATGTGGTTCTAGACACAGACAGCTCTGTGCTGTTTCCAAAATAACACCTTCCTTGGGGCCTGTCAGACCTCTGGTGCCTTTGGGGATAAACGTTAAAAATACCTCCTCCCAAATCAGGGAGAATCCCATTCTTGCCCCTCACTCCTGATTGGTAAAGGGTCCCACAGTGAAACACTTGTGCTGGAAAGAAGTCATTGTATATGAAATCCGTGGGATGACAGAACTGCCTGATCTTATGTGATTATTACAATAATGTGTGTTACCAGATTGCTTCCAGGGCAGGGCGGCGTCTATGCTGAGTTGCCTCTGGTGATAAATTTTTTAAGTCCCGTTATGGCTTGATCTTGCCTGTCCTCCAAGCTGCTGCTGCTAAGTCACTTCAGTCGTGTCCGACTCTGTGTGACCCTATAGACGGCAGCCCACCATGCTCCGCCGTCCCTGGGATTCTCCAGGCAAGAATACTGGAGTGGGTTGCCGTTTCCTTCTCCAGTGCATGAAAGGGAAAAGTGAAAGTGAAGTCTCTCAGTCGTCCAACTCTTAGCGATCCCATGGACTATAGCCTACCAGGCTCCTCCATCCATGGGATTTTCCAGGCAAGAGTACTGGAGTGGGGTGCCATTGCCTTCTCCAGTCCTCCAAGCTATCCTAAGACAAATATGTTCTTTGTAAGGGGTCCCACATTACACACGCTCACACCGAGAAAGAGATTAGGGAACTTGAAGGGAAGGCAACACTAGGGCCTGAGACTTGAACATTCACAGTGGGTTCTCTGTCTAGGATTTTTAAAAATTGAAGTATAATTGGTTTACAATGTTGTGTTAGTTTCAGGTGTGCAGCTAAGTGATTCAGTTATGCACGTCTATATACTTATATATTCTTTTTCAGTTTCTTTAATATTCTAGTATAGGTTATTACACGATATTGAATATAGTTCCTTGTGTTATGGTACAGTATGTTCTAATTGATTGTCTACTTGATATATATATATATATATATATATATATATATATATATATATATATATATAGTAGTTTGTGTCTGCCAATCCCAAACTCTTAGTTTATCCCTCCCTCCCCTTTCCCCGGGAGGAGAAGGGGATGACAGAGGATGAGATGGTTGGATGGCATCACTGACTCGATGGACACGAGTTTGAGTAAACTCTGGGAGTTGGTGATGGACAGGGAGGCCTGGCGTGCTGCAGTCCATGGGGTCGCAAAGAGTCGGACATGACTGAGCGAGTGAACTGAATTGAACTGACCCTTTCCCATTTGGTAACAGTAAGTTTCTGGGATTTTTAGGGCAACTGAAAGAGTCCCTTTTCCTTCCAGTTTTTTTTTTTTTAAGGTGAGAAATCATGAAGATGTTTAGATGTGTGATGCCATATAATGAAGTACTTTTTACTGTGTGACTTCCCCATTGCCTCTGTATAACTGAGCAGTCTTGCTTCCTCTGGGATTTGCCTGGAAAGGCACCTGAAGCTCCTCGGGCAGCGGGTGGGCCCCCAGCACATTTCCCGTTCCAGTGACTCCTCTCTGACCTGGGATTCTCATCTATAAGTTCATGCCTTTGTGAGTGACATTCCCTCTCTGCCTGTGCCCCCTTTTGTTCTTTGGTCCAGCTGGCTGAGTCTTACTGTTCCTTTAGGAGAAACCCCAAGCGTCACCTTTCTGGGAAAGTGTCCCTGACCTCCCAGGCTGGGCTGGGTGTTGGGTCCTGAGACCCCCAGGAACCCAGATCCACTTGTGTCACTTAGGACCCTGTTGATCCTGTGGGCATTGCTCTTTGGCTCCCTCTAGTGGACACACTGGGAGCTCCTTGCTGGGACCCTGCCTGTTCTATGTCACCTCTGGGCAGGGCACTGGCAGGAGGGCACATGCTTATCAGGTACATCTGGGAGTAAACGAAACACCAGGTTGGTGTGGCCCTGCTTCTGCCGCTGCTCCCGGCTAGATGCCCCACAAGCTGGGGGGTGGGACGGGGTCTCTGCCATGTCACTTTCCATGGAGGGGACGTCAAGACTGCTCATCGGTCTCTTTCCTCTCGCCCTTCTCAGATGTGCTCTGCCCCAGCGTCCGTGTGGAAGGAGATCGCTTCAAGCACACCAATGGTGGGACCAAGGAGATCACAGGTACGAGAAACAGCCAGCCACCCAGCACAGCTTGCTTTGCGATGCCATTTGCCAGGCCACCTTCCCTGGTCACTCAGATGGTAAAGAGTCTACGTGCAATGCAGCAGACCCAGGTTCGATCCCTGGGTCAGGAAGATCTCCTGGAGAAGGAAATGGCAACCCACTATAGTATTCTTGCCTGGAGAATCCCATGCACAGAAGAGCCTGGCGGGCTACAGTCCATGGGGTGGCAAAGAGTCAGACACGACTGAGCAACTAACACTTCCACTTTCTTCTTTGCTGGACTTGACCACGACCCTCCTGGACTCAAGGGTGGTAGCCTTGCTGGTACTGTCCTCATCGCCGTCTTTCACCAAAGCCCTGGGGATGGTCTGAGCTGTGCAGGTAGCAGCTCCTGTCCATGAACTGCCCACTGGGGAAGGCCATTCAAGTCTTCCACCTGGGAGTCCACGGTGATGCTATAGACATCGGTAGAGAATGAAGTAGGATGAGGGACGTGGGGAATGAGTAAGTGATGGGCAGCCTGAGTAAGAGGGGGAATAAATAGCTGCATTTGGGCGTGAAGGAGAGAGTGAATCAGAGTTATAAATATAGGAGCGAATCAATGGATGAGGGAACAGAGGGACACATGACTGCAGAGCCAGCAGCAGAAATAAACACTGCAGAGGCTGTCTCTGTACACGACAGGGTGACTGGGGGTATGTAGGGATGGCTGAGCTGGCTTCCCCTTCGTCCTGGTGGTGATGAGCGTCTGTCTGCTACTCCCTGTGGCCGGGCGTCCTGCAGACACTTTAGGTGCGTGATCACAGAAGAGCTTTCTTCCTCTTCAGGACAGCAGCCCAGCTCTCCTCACCAGTACCGGCCAGGTTGGGAGCCCCATCCATCTACCTCAAAGCATCTCAGGTCCAGTACTAACCCACGTGCAGTCTCCCTCCCTAGGCAGTGAGCCGTGGGCAATCAGGACCAGGTATCTTGTAGGTGCTGCACTGCCCCGTCCCTACCCCAGGGACCCCTCCTGCCCACATGAACGTGCCAGCATCTGCATCTTGGTGCCTGGGGGATGTTTCTAGAATGGCAGGAGACTGTGCTGCCTGTGTGCACAGCAGGTGAGATGAACCAGGGGGTTAACTCTCCTCGGGTGTAACGGAGTAACCCAGCCCTCAGCCAGTGACCATGGTGAAGAAACACTGAGGCCCTCTGACCCACTTCCTAGAGCGTCCCAGCGGGGTGCCGCCGCAGCCATGTGCCAGGGCTGAGGCTGGAGTTAAGGAGAGAAGGTGCTGCGGACCTGCCAAGTTCAGCACAGCAGGGTAATGGGAGCAGCTTTTGAAAAAGATGCGGTTCGCAAAGGCTCATCTCCAGGTGTTTCCGTAAATGACTACAGCTAGTCTTCGGGCTCAGTGGGGCTGGAGCGGTGAGAACGGGGTGGAGAACAGACCAGGCAGTTGGAGGTAGCGGTCTGGGACTCAGTTTACCCAATTCCGACATAAGATCTCTTAGAACCCCTCCCAGCTCTGAAGACTGAACCTTCTGCAGATTCTAGCACCTGCAGTGTTATGCAGTGCTCTCTGAAGGAGTTATTTAATGGTGAAGGAAGGTGCTGGGCTTGGTCTTACTCTGAAACATGGCCACAGACATTCTGATGGGTCTCTCCCCCTGCCTGCTCTCTGATGTCCAGATAATCATCACCAAGTCCCGACCGTCTCAGATGGTCCCAGCCCTGTGCTTCTTCCCTCCCCTCCCCTCCGGCCCCTGATTTCCAGTCCAGTCCTCGCCAGTCCCCCAGTTCCTCCATCCCTGCGGCCAGAGCGACCTCTGAGCACAGGCGTGGGGTTGTGTTTCTCCCTGCTTTAAAGCCCTTCCGCAGCCCCCACCTCCTGCAGAAAGAAACCCAGGCTGCCTCACGTGGCCCGATCTGCACCCACCTCACTCGCTCCTGGGTCTGCCTCTCGTGGCTCCTGACATTCCGAAATAGTGGGGATTCTCGGAAGGAACCTCGCCAACTCATGTCCGGTGACCTTTGCGTGTCCAGTTACTTTGGATGCCCTTCCCTCCTCTTCTCCCCAGATTTCATTTGTTCTTTAAATTCAGGCTAGGCCTTGCCTCCTCTCAGAAGCCCTCCTTGATGTCTCTCCTCAGCTGGGCCAGGCAGATACTCCACATGCTCCTATACAAGCCCAGCCATCCCCCTTCTTCTCATCTACCCATTATACGGACACTGCTCATCTCTGTGCCAATTTCTCTGTGGACAGTAGACTTCAGGCAGTGGGAGGCATGGTGGGAATTTTGTCCTGTTGATTACTGAAATCTGAGCAGCCAATGGGGTATCTTAAGACGTAGGAAGCCCTGAGTGGTTTAGTGAATTCCTTTCTTCTCTCCTTCCCTCTTTCTATCAGTGGAGCCTCAGTTAAGAACAGCAGTGGAAGCTCATCCTTTTTCAGGGATGGAAGCATGAATCAGATCAGGCCCCATCCCCGCAATTGCTCAGCTTCCTCCACAGATACAGACATCTGTGTGCACCTAGGCCAGACCCACTAAAGACTGGGAAGTGACTCTCATGCCTGAGGCGTCCAGCGAAGCTTGGTCCCTCACAGACATTTGAAGGACTCTGGGCGGTGATCATGGTGTCTCTGATGCCATTTGCTTCAGCCGAGTCCACGACTTCAGGGAGGTGCCCCCTTGCACTTTCTGCATCAAACAATTGCCTCTTTATCTCTCGGTGCATCACATCCGAGTCCGCTTACCTCGGGAACATTTTTCATTTTCCTTCCCGGCCTTTATTTATTGCAGATAATTCATCTTTCTCTCGGTGCCCTTTGCTGCCACCTCATTAATTGCTTGTTCAGTTTCGTGGTGTTTAAGTCTTTTTTTTTTATTCATGGAAACCAGGGAAAGTGGAATTAGACAGTAGAACATATGTTTGCTTTTTGAAAACTCTTTTTTTTCGTTGTTGTTCTCTCACAAATAACTGCTACAGGGAAACCCAACTGAAGGTGGAGGTTTCCAGGAAGAGGGATGGCGCTGTGAAGGGAAGGAGCAGGCCTCTTTCCTGTTCAGCCTTGGCACCTCACTGTGTGGGCATTGGGCACATGCCCGCTGGATTTTGAACCCACTCTCGAGTAAGAGCCGGTGCTCCTTGGGAACCTCTGGGGGCCAGTTCTCCCAGCTTGTCGCCAGTGTTGACATGTGCTTGGCTCAGAGCAGTCTCTCAAAAAAAAACCATATTGTATGAATAAATGAAATCCATGGACAGATGTAGTGGGATAAGAGACTGCAATCATTGTCAGGGGAAGTAATTAATATGAAAACTATTTCGTGGATCTTTCACTGCATGATGAGCTTTGTATCAGATCATTCAAGCTTCACCACAACCCTGTGAGGTGCACGCAAAGACAGTCCCCTTTCTACAGATGACGTCAGCTCAGAGACGTCAGGCACCCCGCCTAAGGTCACATAGCTAGGGCCTCATGGCCAGGAGGAAATGGAAAAACCCACTCCAGTATTCTCTGGCCTGGAGAATCCCGTGAACAGAGGAGCCTGGCCGGGCTGCCACCCGTGGAGTCGCACAGAGTTGGACACGCCTGAGAGACTGACGCTTGCGCTTTCAGGGCCAGCCCAGGCTGGTCTGGCTTGACTGCGACTCAGACTCCCGGGTGGAACTCAGTGCTTTCTGTCCTTGCGGCTCCTTGTGCAGTTTGGAACAGACAGGCTCTCAAGAGTACAAGGTGGATGACTCAGTCCTCTCTTAGGACAGAACTTCATGGTAGAAGACGTTTTAATCATCCCAACGTGAGTGTTCCTTTCCTGTTTTCTGTGGCCACGCCTCAGAGTGTTGGAGCCGGAGGAATCGCCCTGAAGAATCGTGGGTTTGATGCTGCTGATGCTGATCCGCGTGTTAGCCCTGGGGGTGCGGAGCCGAGTGAGGGCCCGGTGCCTGCCCCGGGAGGGCCTCCCTTCACTGGCCAGGAGCGCTTCCTTCCCTGGGGACGCAGTGTCAGGCCAATGCATCCCCCTGATGCGTCCGTGCGGGCATTGTGGTTGGGCTTCTCTGAGGACCGTATCTGCAGGACTCAAGCCAGCCCCCCACACTGGTCCAGGCAGTTTTGTAGAGGGTCTTGGGTCAGGATGTGTGGCTGGTGATGGAGAATCCTGAGGAATAGCTGACCTGCTGAGTCAGCTTCCTACCGTGTGTTGAGTGATCACCTGGGATGCTTAGGACAGCCTCAGGTGGCGTGCCAACCTTCTATCACAGCCAAGCGCCGAGGCTCCTGTGGGTTATGTCGCTGCTCAGCATCACGCAGATACATCACTGACCTGGATGCCCCCCCACCGTCCTGCCAGCTCCCCTGAGCCCCAAGATCATGTCTTTCCTGTTACTTCCCATGACCAGTGAGCGAGGTCCTCTCTTGGAGCCAAAACAAAGCAAAAGACACCTTTCTGTTACTGCAGTATCACAAGCACAGTTGTCTTCTCTCTGATGTGTCTCTCGTCTCTTTGGACAGGTTTTGACTTGATGGACTTGTTCAGTGTGAAGACGATTTTAGGGGAGAGAGAGAATGGGGTGCAGAGCTCCTACGTCCGGATGGGATCCTTCCCTGTGGTGCAGAGGACTGAGTGAGTGCTGGCTTCCCCTGCCAGACCTGCCCTGGACACCTCAGCAAGGGCGGGAAGGAGCCAGTGAGCTTGGCTGCTCGCTGAGCAGTGGGTAGGGGTTTAGCCTGCAGAGTGCCTGGTAAGATCACCCTGCGATGAAGCATCCATATCACTGACCCCAGAAATTCAACCTGTTTCTTAACTGATCTGTTCCCAGAGATGTTACTGGTCCCCCAGTCCTCCTACACCCACCTCTCCATATGGATTTGGTGTCCATCCTCCATTCACTCATGCATGCATTTTTCTATCTCAGAATGGGACAGTAATCTGTTCAAAATCTCATAGTTCCTAGGAAGCAGAAGTTGGCTTCAAATCTGGTCCTCCAACTCCAATCCCTTTACCCTCTCCTGTATATCTGTGTATGTATAAACAGCCAAAGAAAAAGTCTTAGTCTCATGATAGATTTACAGGAAGGTAGTGACAGATAGAGAGATAGGAGCATGCCCTTGAGTTACTACAGTTTTGGTTCCAGACCACCACAGGAAATTGAATGTCAAAACAAAGCAAGTCACAAATTTTTTGGTTTTCCAGTGTGTATCAAAGTTACATTGACACCAAACTGTAGTCTGTTAAGTTTGCAACAGCATTATGTCTAACAAAACAATGTACATATCTTAATTAAAAAAGAATCCTGTGTAACAGTGACACCAATGGACTTGCTTGGTGCAGAGTACCCACCAGTCTTCTGTTTTAAAAAAGCACAGTATGTTCAAAGCATGGTAAAGCTAAAGCAAAATGAGGTGTGCCTGTGTATTGTATAGATAAACAGATGTAGATATAGTTATAAATACATAGATATAGCATGTATACATGGGTTTCCCAGGTGGCTCAATGGGTAAAGAATCTGCCTACCAATGCAGGAAATGCGAGAGACGTGGGTTCAATCCCTGGGTCAGGAAGATCCCCTGAAGAAGGAAATGGCAACCCACTCGAGTATTCTTGCCTGGAAAATTCCATGGACAGAGGAGAGTGGCGGGCTACAGAGTTGGACACAGCTGAGTGACTGAACACACACTCATAGCATATCTGTCTGTATGTTACACGTAAACGTGTGTTGAGATATAAGTGTGTTTAGAAGCTCTGTAGCAGAGTTGGCCTCATTGTTGCAATAAGATGAAAAAGGAAGTGAAGGGCAGTGTCCATCTGAGGCTCCTAAGCCCACGTCTGTGCAGGTGGGTGGGGAAGCCCCCGCCCCCTCCCTCTAATGTGGCAGTGACCGGGGGTGGCCCTGACTCTGGGGGCGGCCCGAGTGAGTGATGGGCGCTGCTCCCAGTACCAGGGTGTGATCCAGGGTGAAATCCCAGCTCAGAGAATGATTCTGAACAGCTAGGCTGACTCGTGGCTCGGATCTGAGACCCAAGAATCAGAGGGAGGACCAGTCTTTGCTCACAGCTCCTACAGCCAAATCAAGGGTCCCTGAGGGTCCACGAGTCTGAGAACCTGGAAGCCAGACGCCCCCTCATTTCCCGTCCTGGCTCTCAGGCCAGACAGCCTCCACCCCCTCCAGTGCAGAAGGCAGTGCCTCTGAGCAGGGCGTGCAGGGCAACAGCTGATGGTGAAGAGGGGTGCTCTGGAGACCAACTGGTCTCTGCCGGGGAGCCTCTGCTGGGCCGCTGAGTCCCAGGAGTTTTGCCCCACCACCCTCAGCTGGGACAGGAGCGTCACAGCTCTGCATGTCCCTGACTTCTGGCAGGGAGCCGCGCCCCCTTGGGACGGCAAAGGGCAGTGTGCCTGCCGTGGAGGGCTGTCTGGGCTGGAGCTGACAGGGTTGAGGGACTTCCCCAGATAAGAGCTGGCCCCCCGCGCTCTGTAGGGGATGGAGGGTGTCCTGTGATGTGGGGCAGTGACCGGGCAGGATAAGACACCCCCGTGCGCCCTTGCAGGGGGGCAGCAAGCAGGGAGAAGTGAGGGCTGGCACAGTCAGCTGCATCTGACCCCGGGACGGGAGGCAGTGTAGCATCTCTCATTGATTTTGGAGAGATGGAAGCAGGTGAGCACTGGAGGGGAGCAGGTGGATTTGAAGGGACCAAGGCAGGGCTCAGAAAGAGTTCTGTGGAGGCCCTGATGGAAGGAAAAGGCAGTGAAGGCAGGTGAGAAGGTGGACTTCACAAATCCAGCAGGTCAGCGTGGCAAGACTCAGTGACCAGGGTGCGTGGGCTTCCTTTACAGCCTCCGCTCTCAGCCTGGTGGCGTCTGTCTCTTGTCTCCCTCCAGGGACGTGTTCCCGCAAGGCTTGCCCGATGAGTATGCCTTTGTCACCACCTTCCGGCTCAGGAAATCGTCCCGGAGAGAAGACTGGTATATCTGGCAGGTCATCGACCAGTACGGCATCCCGCAGGTGTGAGCCGCACGCTGTGTCCTGGTGCGGGCTTCTGTCTCCTCCTCGTGGGCAGGGCAGCGCCCCCTGTGTTTTCTTCAGGAGTCTCTGTCTTGGGCCCTGAAAACGGAGCATCCAGTGTATCTAGGCCCAGGGCACCTGCAGGGACTGGGAGACCCCCGAGGGATTGCAGCCTCCTTTCTCCCCTGATGGGCAAGTGCCCAGCACCCTGGTCTGCTGAAGGCTAGTTCCTGTCTCAGGGACCCTCAGCCCAGCCAGGGAGGTGGCGGCCAGCACTGCTGTCCTGTAGCACATGTTCTGTTAGCGGCATGTTTGTGATGTTGTGGAGGAAACCAGCTCAGAGTCGGCACGACTGGGGCTCAGTCTTTGTGTCTAGTCCTTGGTGCGGGCTCTGAGCCACATTGGCTTTCTGAGTCCTGATGTTTTTAGCTGGAACACAGAGCACCTCCCATGAACTGTTGGTGGAGGCATCGTACGGAGTGATGTCTGTAAAGCATCTAAGATGCTTCCTGATGTGTAATACAGTTTTTATGGTTGTCCTTGGTTTGACCTTGAATGGAGCGCTGCAACCTGTCTTTGCCCACATCGGGTGCATTCTGGTTCTCGTTCCTGTGAAGCTAGGACAGCCCAGCAGCAGCAGGCAGCCGAGTGAGGGCCCACCTCTCTCCAGACCCAGACTGTCAGCACGATGCGTTCATCTGAGATGCAATTCCCAAACCCCTCGTTCTCAGAGCTCATGGACCAGCCATGTCTGTCATTCACCCTTGTCCCCTCTGGATGTATGAGCTGTATTGAGACATGCCTCATCTTCATCTGGGAGACACTGATGTACTTTCATTTGGAATTGAAACAAAACAAAAGCATGCTCAAGCCACAGGACCATGGCAGCCACTCTTATGGGCTGCTCGCTGAGAGGGGACTTGCTCCGTGGTGCTGAGCTCCCTTCCTGAGGTTGAAGCTGAGCCCTGACCCCAAGCACACGTTGTACCCACACTCACACACAGTCAGTAGGAGCCCAGGCTTGTTCTGAGTGCTTCAGAGATCCGTCTTCACTCCTCATAACCACCCTATGAAAACCGTGAAAGGGGTAGTCGCTCAGTCATGTCTGACTCTTTGCGACCCCATGGACTGTAGCCTGCAAGGCTCCTCTGTCAGTGGGATTCTCCAGGCAAGAATACTGGAATGGGTTGCTATTTCCTTCTCCAGGGGCTCTTCCTGGCCCAGGGATCAAACCCAGGTCTCCTGCATCACAGGCAGATTCTTTGTCATCTGAGCCATTGGAGACACCCCATGAATAGGCTCTGCTGTTATCATCTTACAAAGAGGAGGAGGCATCGCAGTGAGCTTAAGCGTCTGCCTGGTGTTTGTAGGTCACGATGGAGGCAGGTGGTATTGGAACCCAGGCCATCAAACTCCAAGTCTGTCTTTTGACGAGTGTGCCCTGCTGGCTCCGGTCCCCATCAGCTAGTCCTGTGGAATGATACTGCTACAGCGTCCCTGGTCAGACGGGTGCAGAGTGCAGTCAGGCTTGGCTGCCCGGTGGCATGATTTCCTGAGCACGAGAGGCTGGACGGAGGAGGTGAGAGTCTGCTCCGGAGGCTGTTTTTGCAGAGAGCAGGCAGCGCACCGTGACCCCCATCCACCGTCTGCAGACACGCACATCTCCAGCTCTGGGGGGTCCGGTGCTGTGGGCCTGGGCGCCTGCCACGACATTCCTGTGGGCGAGCTCGCACTGCCCCCGCAGTCTGGGTCCTCTTCCTTCATGGCATTTGCAGGGCTGTGTGTGCTCCCTCTGCCATGTCCACCCCCTCCTCTTCTGCCAGAATGCGCCCCAGGCTGGAATCCTGCAGAAGCGTGCAGTCAGAACCTGCCTTTTCAGAGAGGCACCTGGCAGTCCCTTTCCATATAACCAGCCTCGGGGTTGACCCTTCCCTGGAAATGCCACGATGGCCACCTCAGCCATGCTCTGGGGAAATCCTGACTGGACCCAGGAAAATTGGGCAGAAGCCAAGTAGCAGATGATCTCTGAGCAGAGTGTTGTGAGCAGCCTTCCTTTGTGCTCTTTGACCTGTAGACCTGTAACTGGACCTAGCTATATTTACCTCCATGACCCCATGTAGGATTACAGCCACCTTTGACCGTTGGCATGTCACTGGGAGAAACTGAGGGACACTCACTCATTCCAGGTCTGATAAAGGGCCAGGAAGGAGACTGGCTCTGGAGCAGGGGTGGAGGGGGGCATACTTAGAGATGAGGCTCCTGACCGGGTGGGCAGCCAGTGCAGGGACCTGAAACCGGGTGCTGGGAGGTGGGCAGACCTGGAACAGGGAGCCTGGGAGACCGTTGTCCTCTTGGCGAGAGATGAAGTTGACTCAGACCAAGCAGTCGTGGGGAACTGGGGAGAAATCGGATTCTGGGTATGTATTTTGAAAATAGAACCAGCAGGGTTTGCTGATGGATCTGACCCATGGGTTGTCTTCCTGAGGCCTCTTGGCTCAGATTGGTAGACACAGGACTTGGGCCTGACAGGCCTTCTTCTGCTCTGTATGGTGCTGGAAGAACTAGAAACATCGGAGAAAAACTCATGGCCTTGTGAAGTTCCCCAAGTCCTCAAGAGTTCAAGGCTCAAACAGGTGAAACCAATTTCAAGAAATAGCAGACTAGGTTTAATCACAAGTATTAGATTATATATATGCAAAGTTTCAGGAGAAGGGCATGGCAACACACTCGAGTATTCCTGCGTGGAGAATCCCCATGGACAGAGGAACCTGACAGGCTACAGTCCATGGAGTTGCAAAGAGTCGGACACAACTGAGCGACTAAGCACAGCACACGAGAAGTTTCAGGTTATTAGGGGTTCATAGTTTTATTTCTCACCGTAATTGTAACATACAACCAGACAGTGCAAAAAATAATAAATCTTAGGTCCCCCTTGGCTGGACTGAGCCCACCTGGAGCCCAGACGGAGAAACCAGAACACCTGGGTGATGTCCTGAACGCTGGCTGATCTGCAGGGCAGTGGGCTCCTTCCTTGAACCTCAGAGCTTCCATTCATTCATTCCTTTTCTATCAAGTGCTACTGTGTGGCGTGTGTTGTCCTAGCTTCTGAGGTTAAAGAGATGAGCGACAGAGACAGAGTGCCTGCTTAGAAAGATCGGGTGGGGCAGGCAAGAAACAGGTGGACAAAATAAGTGAATGAGATACTCTCATGTACTGACCCAAAGTGCTATCAAAAAATAAATCAACATGCCTGAGGATGTGAGAGCACATGACCAGGTTAGAATCCAGTTATATGTGCGTCTCAGAGAAGGCTGCACTGCAGTGGTGTCTTTGAACTTGCTTGATTTATTATAGCTGATATATGGAATAGCGCTTGACTTATAACAAGTACTGTAAATGTTTTACATATCTGTAAATTCATTAAATCCCTGTAACAACTCTATGAAGTTGGCACTATCATTGGTGCTGTTTTACAAATGAAGAAATAGCACAGAGAGGTTAAATAACCTGCCCGAGGTCACGCAGCTTAAAAGTAACTTGCCAGTTTGGGTGTAGGAGGGAAGTAAAACTTTCCTCCAGTTTTCCAGGCATTTTGCAAAAGGCTAGGGGGTAATCCAGTGAACAAGATGGGCAAGTTCCCTGTATTCTGCTGGGGCTTCAATTCCATCCTTAAGGTGAGAGAGAGAACAGGTTAGTGGATGGATCACAGACTGGCACCTGGCATCTGGAAATAGTCTTGTTCTCTGGGCTTTTAAAGGACACTGACACCAGTCAGGGTTTCTGGTCGGTCTCATAACTCAAGCCTCATGCACACTTGCAGGTTCACAAATGTGCTCTTACCGGCATGGCCCCTTCTGGGCATTTGAGACTTTGACCTTTGGATTAACGTGTGAGCTCAAGTCTTCCAGTACAAGGTTGAGAACAGCGTAAAAGGCAGATGTCAGTCATAGCATCGTAATGAGGAGGACCCCAAGGCTTAGGGATGGGAAGCGATGTGCCCGAGGCTGACCAGCTGGGGAGGGTCACGGCCAGGGTCTGACTCTGCGACCTCCCCTCCCCACTGTCCTCGCCCGCCTCGGTCCCATGCAGCTCACGGGGCCCCTGGTGCTCTCCTCCGCAGGTGTCCATCCGGCTGGACGGCGAGAACAAGGCCGTGGAGTACAACGCCGTGGGCGCCATGAAGGACGCCGTCAGGGTGGTCTTCCGGGGCCCCCGGGTCCATGACCTTTTCGACCGGGACTGGCACAAGGTGGCCCTGAGCGTGCAGGCCCAGCACGTCTCCCTGTACGTCGACTGTGCGCTGGTGCAGACGCTGCCCCTCGAGGAGCGGGAAAACATCGACATCCAGGGCAAGACGGTGATCGGCAAGCGCCTCTACGACAGCGTGCCCGTCGACGTGAGTTTCGGGGTCACAGGGTCACCGGGGAGGGGCCTAAGGAGCCGGGTGCCCCCATGCCTGCATGTATCACTTATCAAGTCATCACCATGGGCTGTCTTAGGAGCAAGGACCCCAACTCAGAACACTGCCATGTCCCGTCGTTCATTCACTCATTCAGTGACATAGCCACTTACTCATTTATCGTATATACTGAGCACCTACTGTGTGCCAGGCACTGTGCTCTGCACCGGGGACGTGGGTCATATATCTCCATATCACACTCAAGCTCGTCAAGCAGGGTCGTGTCTGACTCTGTGTGACCCCATGGACTGTGGCCCACTAAGCTTCTCTGTCCATGAAATTTCCAGGCAAGAATACTGGAGTGGGTCGCTGTGCCCTCCTCCAGGGGATCTTCCAGAGCCAGGGATCAAACCTACATCTTCTGTGTCCCCTGCATTGCAGGCAGATTCTTTACTGCTGAGCCACATTTACTTCTATATGTAGCCAAAATTGATGGGTAGGTAGAGTTATATAGTTTCCTTTACATTTAAATAGACTATTTCCCCTTCTCTGATTGTTGGAAATTAGGAAAATATAGGCAAGTATGTGGGAAATAAGTAAAAAGCATCCTCATTCCACTATCCCGGGATGTTAACCGGGAATGATTCAGTAGCTGGAAAGAGCTGTCCTTCCATCTTCATTTCATCACTCTTTCTTCTTTGTCTTCCCTCCTCCTTTGTCTCTCTTTTCCTCTTTCTTTAATAAAGTTTTTCCTCTAGAGATGCATTCAGACACCTACACACACAGACACACACACACTTAACGCACCGTCTTAAAACTGAAGTCATTCTATCCTTCTGACTGGAAGTGTCCCTCGCTTGCCAAGCTGTAAACAAATCATGATCTGGGATAGCTAGCTCTTCCCAAAGCCATTTCTTTCTTTCTTTTTTTTTTTTTTTTTCATGTATTTGCATTTCTGTGATCGAATGTAGTGTTGGATGTGTGCTGGATATTTTGAAATGTATATAATAATGTACAGCAAGTATAGTCACATACTGCTTTTTTTCCTCTCAAAATTATGTGTCTAAGCTTTTATTCATTTTAGCTGCTTCATAATACTTTATTTTAGTGTATGTTTTGCTTATTTGTTCTCCTGTTGGTGGGTGTTTAGATTGCCTTGATGTTTTACCATCATAACTAACAGGTCTTGGGTTTTGAATATGCTGGTGTCTCTCCAGGTGTGCTTTCTTGGAGAAAATGGGGTAATAGAGCCCCTTTATATTAAGGGCACAGTGGTATTGAAGATAGTGATAGAAGCAGATTTGTGATATGAAAAAAGTTCAGTTAAGACACCCTGTGGAGATGCTGAAGAGTTGAAAAGAGGAACATGCTGACCCTTTGGAGACTTGGTGACTGCGTCACAGCCCAGCCTGTAGTGAACGCAGTGGCAGTGAGCGGGGAGAGGAGGGGCTTGCGAGGGCCCAACACACGGAAAGCAGGAGACGCTGCTCCTAGCCTGTGTTCACTCTCTCCTTGCACGCGGGGCTTGTACTTTTGGAAGGATAGGATGTCGGTAGATGACACTGGCTCCCTTTGACATTCAGCTCAGGATCAGACCACCACGCAGGACCCCAAGGAGAAAGTGGGCTGGATCCCTGAGCGGGGCCTGCCTGATACCAGTGGGGAGCCTGGGTTCCGAGCCCCCCAAACTCATCTCTGACCTCACTCCCCCTCCTAGTTTGACCTCCAGCGGGTCGTGATTTACTGTGACTCCCGACACTCGGAACTGGAGACCTGCTGTGACATCCCCTCGGGTCCGGTGAGCAAAGACACTGCCTGGGGGGGAGATGGGCCCTTGACTTCCTTGACTTCCTCCCCGTGACCCCCTGAGGAGGGGATGTCAGGGCCTGGGAGCAGAATCAGGACACCTGCCATCAGCATGGGGCCTGGGAGGGAGCCCGGTGTTCATCACCAGGGCTCCAGTTCCTGGTCAGGTGGGGCGTGGGTTGGGGGAGCAGGTCCCTCCGGCCTCAGTCAGCAGCCCTGGGGGCCCAGCTCTGGGTGGTGAGGGGCAGAGGCTGGCCCCTGTCCCCAGGAGAGAATGGCCTCGGTGCTGCTGGCGCTCTGGGCTCATCAGCAAGATTGGGGAGGCAGCTCGGGGTCAGGAACAGCGGGCCGGACCAGACTGCCTGGTATGCCTGGACCCTCCATGCGGTTCTGCCTGTCCTGGGCCCTCCCCACCTCCGCCTCTGCCCAGGTGCCTCCTCTCTGCTCTCTTTACCGAGTACCCATCCCAAGGATGCTTCAGTAGTCCTGCCTTCCAGGGCTGAAGGCTAAAATCCCCGTACCGTGCTCGGTTGGCCCAGGTCCTGAGTGCAGTGAGCACCCAGTCAGCGTGTCCTGTTCCAGGACGACCGTCGGGCACAGGCACCCAGAGGCGGTCGTTGTCAGAGGTGGGGCTGCAGAGTCAGATGAGCCTGGCTGTTGAGAGAGGAGAGGGAGGAAAGGGAGGAGGACAGATTAAATCAGGAGAGAACAAAGGGAAAGAAGGAGGGAGGCAGGGGAGGGGAAGGGAAGGAGGAAAGAAGGGAGGGAAATAAGTCATTATCCAGCGCTTGCTGGGCTCCTGGTTTCCAGACTCTGAGCTCAATGCTTCAGTTCAGTCCCACTAAACCCTTCTCACCGCATTATGATGAAAATGCCCTTGTCCCCATTTTGCGGAGGTTAACACTGAGGCTCAGAGACATTAAGCGGTTCCCGCAGGCTGCTGAGAGGTCAGTGGAGGGGCCTAGACCGGCTGGCTCGTCTGACTCCAGACGAGCCTGACTCCATGCCCATCTGACTCTGAGGTCTCGGGGCGCCAGGACCTACAGTCAGATACTTGCCCGTCCTTCTCAGGCTCCGGCCTCCTCAGGGTTCCCTGCTCCCCTTGGCCTGGACAGGGAAGCCCTCCAGGGTGCTGGACAAGAAGCCAGGTTCTGACCGCTGTGCTTTCCTCCCAGTGTCAGGTGACCGTGCTGACGGAACCCTCCCCCCCGCCCCAGCCGCCTCCCACCTCCGGCAGTGAGCAGATCGGGTTTTTGAAGACCATCAACTGCTCCTGCCCACCTGGAGAAAAGGTATACAGTCCACCTTCAGCCACAGGCCTGGGGCCCCAGAACTCAGTGGGCTCAGAGCTCACAGACCTAGCAGTGGAGGTGGGAATTTCCCATCATGCATGTGGGCTCCCAGGGCAGGATGACCCCAGGCCCCAGGTAACTCTTGGGTCTGGGGACATCCTTGCTCCTGGGACTTCTTTCGGATCTCTGTGGGCCTTGGGAGGGGAGCCCCTCAGACCCTGCTGGGATGAACATTTTCCTGAAGTTAATGACATCTTCCCAAAGTTTGTCTGCCTCCTGATGTCTTCTTCACTCCTGTGCAACTAAACAGCCAGATTTGCTTTGAGACTATGTGTCAGCAGGGCAGTGGCAGAGGGTTCAGGTGGCTCTGTGGGGTCCACCCTCACCCCTCTATGCTCTGTTGGCCGTGCTGTGTAATCTAAATGTGTATAGGAATAGAGTTTAACGCCTCTTGTTTTAAAACCCAGTGCATTTCTGACTAGCACCACCACCTCCTCTTTGTCTAGATAAAATGTCTTTTTGGATGCCTGGGGCCTTCATCTGTTGTTTTTCTGTAGACCAGCGGCCTTCTTAATAAGAAAAAAATTTCCACTGTTGGAGCAGAACAAACAAATAACACCAGGATGACAAATTGGAGTTGGTCTCCATGAGGCTCTGCTGGACGGGTGGCCCCAGGGCCCTCCGTCTCCAGTGTTCAGCACAGCCATCACTCTGTCTACCCCTCCCAGCTGGAGGCCGGCATGTGGCGGGTGCCCCCGACTTTTCAGGGGTCTTGGGAGACAGACCAGGATACAAAATCGTGATTGAGGTTACTTGGAGTGAACACACTTAAAGAATTTCCCAACAGATTTGTTTCGTTAAACCTGCCTGTCGTGGCAGCCTCTCCTCCCTACCACCTTCCCTCTCCTCTGTTGTCCCTCACTCTCTCCTTTCTTCTTTCCTCCCAGAGGGCCCCCAAGGAGATCTCAGTCAGGTGGGGTGGTCAGACCATGGCCCTACCTATTGGGAGGCCTTGAGGAGCCAGCCCAGTCATGCGGTGAGCTGAAGCTTTTCTGGGGAGTCGGTGAGGTGGGGCACCTCTGGCCTGGTGCTGGGTTCTGATTGGGAGAAGCTAGGGAGGAAGTGAGAGTAGGTGCCCACAGGGTGCCGGGCAGGGCTCCTCCTCCTCCACGGCGCCCTGGGCACACTCAGGGCTTCAGGCCACGGACGACATGCTGATCACATTCTCACCCATCAGTGTCATAACAAAAGCAGCCATCCAAACCCAAATCCTTTGGAGTCTTTGTTCTCCATTAAAAACCCCAAATGAGAAGGGTAACTGCAGCAATGTGAGGTTTGGCGCACCGGCACGCAGACTGTGCCAGGGAGGGCGGCCAGTGGGGCTCTGCCCAGGTCAGGATTTCCCGGAGCCATGCCCTGGTGGGGACCCCTGCGGGGAAGTCGGGGGTCAAGCAGGCGTCCGTCCTCTCTTACCACCTGCCTTCCCCGTTCCCAGCTCACAGACACCCTTTAGATGGCCACTGACCTCGGCTTAGCTTCCGGATCCCCTCCCCCAGCTGTTCCCCCTCTGTGCAGCCCCTCGTGGCTCCCAGTTGCCCTTCTCGCCTCATTTCACTTCACGTTCCCCTCCCAGTTTCCAGGCAGGCAGGAGTGTCCTGTTCCGTGGAGGGGTCGTGATCCTCCTTGCCTTCTGGAGTTTGCATGTGTAGGTTCTTCTGCCTAGAACACCTTTTCCCCCCTCCCTCCTTTTTGTCTGTCTGATGCCTGCTCTTCTTTCAAGACATCCGCAGAGAACCCTTTTCTCATCGCATTGTTGTCTGATTTTCCTCCTTCCTTCCTCCAGGCCCCGCTTCCCTGCTCTCCCTTCCCCTCCTTTTGACTCCTTCCCTCCTTGTATCCTTCTTTCCATTATTCACATCCATCCGTTCAATAATTATTTGTCCAGCACCTGCTATTCGCGTGACATTATGACCCTTTTCTCTGTCTCTCCTTCCATCTACTGTGGCAGTTATCATACTGGATGAAGACTGTCTTCCTGTCTCTACTTCCATAAGCTCATAAATTCCAGATGGCAAAGACTGAGTCGTTCCATGTGTGTATTTTCAGCCAGTGTATTAAATCGTGATTGAGTTGATGGGAAGGTGGGATCCAGGCAGGGTATGAAGCGAGGGATGGAATGGATTATTGGGTGATGCTCCTCAGAGTTTGAGGCTGGCGTCTGTCGACTGAAGGATGGTCTCTCCACCAGGAGCTGTGTTTGGAGGCTAGGTCCCAGCTCCCCATGCAGGTTGGCAGTTCGGGATCAGGAGCTCCCAGTTGCTGTGAACTCTGTCCAGCTTACTGATCAGCATGTGGCTTACTAAGAGACTGGCTTACGAGCCTGTGCCAGGGATCGCCCGCCAGTGAAGAGAGAAGGGGGAAATTAAGACAGAGCCTTACTTGTTTCTTTTGCCTTTCTTCCTTTAGGGTGAGAAGGGCTTCGATGGCCCCGTGGGACTCCCCGGCCCAAAGGTCAGTACTGGAGCCACAGACAAGTCCTTTGAGCCCGAGGATCTTTTGATTTACTCTCTTTGTAAGAAAGAAAAAAAAATAACCAAAACAGTGGTGTGTTAGTTTACTGTCCTGTGGGGTTTTTCTTCTGAGCTTGTTGAGATGGAAGAACAGAGCAAGTGCCATGAAGTTCGGAACCTTTGAGTCTCCTCACAGCTCAGAAGGTCCATTTCTCAGCTTGACAGTGTGCGCTGGAAGGAGGTGGAACACTCACGCCCAGGCTCAGATCCTGTTTGTTCCAACAGCCTCAGTTCTCTGCAGTCAGCTAACCCTTCATCCTTCCTTTCAGGCCTCTATATTCCAGAAACTTTGGGGGTTGGGCTTCAAACAGTCTGTTTAGCACCTGCGATCTGTTTGTTTAAATTGGTTGGAATTATTTTTGTGCATGCTTTCCAAGCTCACCAATTGCTCAAAACCAGGTGTCTCCCCAGGGGGCTCCCCCTTCTTCATTCGGGGACCAGCCTCCTCTCTCTCCACCACTGCCCAGGTTTACAGCACTTATGGAGCAGGACGGGGCTGTCATCTCCCATCATGGTTTTGGTCTCAGAAAGCTGAGAGCCGGAAAGATGTGGATTGCCCCTGGGGGTGGGTCACACAGAGGCTGAGGGCAGAGGTCAGCGTCGCCCAGTGGCTATCACCTGGTCTGGTGTCAGAAAGAGGGGCTGAGTGTAAGGGTGGGGACACAGGGATGCCTCCCTTCTGTCCTCCCTACCTCACTCTCCTCCTCTCCCTCCCCTCCCCCTTTAGTTCCCTCTTCCCCTCCCTCACCTGCATGGATGATGTTCAAGTTCAGCAAACCACTGTGGAGCGCCTGCTAAGGTCCCTTTTTGTCTTTTCCCTCTTTCCTTCCTCTGTATGTATCTCCTTCATCTCCCCTCCTCTCACCCTGCTCCCCTCTCCCAGTCTGCTAGGATGGAGAGGACACACATAGACACACACACGGGCGTGCACGCATGTGCACACACATACACACACAGTCACACACACACAAGCAGCTCGGGGATCCAGGGTACCCGGTGTTCTCTGCAAAGAGGAGAGCGGGGGTTTCTGCTCACTGGGCACCCCCAGGCTGTAGCCTTGACTCCTCGGCTGGCTGTCAGGTGAAAGAAGGGAGCAGAGCCGTCTGGGGCTGTGTGAGCCTCTAAGTAGAAAATGTTTGTCTGAAGCAGCGACTGTTCACAGAATGACTGTGTCTGGGCTGTGGTGGAACAGATCTGGGGTGTGCGGGCGGCAGAGCCCGACCCCCGGCCCTAGGAGAGAAGGCAAGGTGGGAGGCCCCACCGCCTGCAGGGGAGCCTGGCTGCCCTGTGTCTGGTCAGCTGTCCTGGCCCTTCATCCGTGTCCCAGCCCGTCCCTGGGTAGGCGGCTGCGTGAACACTTGTGAGTCCCTTGGCTCCGTTTACCTAGAGGTCACTCAGGTCATGTCAGCAGGCGTGGCCTGGTGGACCTGGGTCCACTCTGGATGCGAGGATGTACCTGTGGGTGACAGGGAGCTGGGTCCCCAGGACTCAGAGGCAGCAGGAAGAGGCCTGACAGGGTGATGGGAGAGAGGGAAGGGGGAGCGGGGCTGGAAGGGGGCCCTGAAGTTGCCTGGGGGGCTCCAGGATGCCTGGGGCCTCTCCTGAGCTGGGTCTGGTAGGATGTGTGGAATCTCCCTTTCCCATTCCCGGGGACCAGCATGCGAGGCTTTCATCCACTCGCTGTCTCAAGCTGCCCTGGGCTCCTGGAATTAGGAGGTTGGGGAAGTTATTCAGATGCTTCTCCCCTCTCCGGGGGTGGGAGGCCTGGCCTCATGGTGCAGTTTGCAGTGACAAAACCAGTTGCTTCCAGGAAATGGGGGCAAGATGGGCCGTGGGCAGCCAGTGTCGGGGAGCCTACCCGAGCGGGGGACCTGACCCAGTGCTGTCTCTGGTTTCCACCCCTCAGGGAGACATGGGAGCCACTGGGCCGGTTGGAGCTCCTGGACCCAAGGGAGAGAAAGGAGATACGGTGAGTGAAGGCCTCTCCACCACGGCTAGTGTAGGGGACCCCTCTACGCGGGCACAGGGGCCTCCCGACCGTTCTGGCCTCACCCCGCACCTCCCCACCTCCAACCCCCGGAATCCCATGCTCCAGATGGGAGCTGCATCTTCTAGCATCAATGGCACAGATTCAGAGAAGGTGGGCCCCAGCCATTGTCCTTGGCTCCAGTCTTCATTAGCTGCGTGACTGTGAGGTTAGTCTCTTAACCTCTCATTTACTCCACTAGCAAAGTAAAGAAAGTAACAACTTTGTCTGTAAAATGCCTGGGCCATGGTAGGTGGTCAGTGAATGAGAGTGAGTATAGCTAGTTCCTTTTAGGTTCTGTGCTCAGGGGGTTCCCTGAAGACAAGACAGACAAGACAGAGTCACTCTCCTAGATGAGTTAGCCTGGTAAATACCACCCTTCGTGTCATCATCTGAGAGCTCGTAATTGTAGCTGTACCGTCTGCCCTTCTTCACCAGTGCTTCATGTGTGTTCCCTCCTTCCTTCTTAGAAACATTTATTTTAAATTGTTATTGGAGTATGGTTGATTTACAGTGTTGTGTTCGTTTCTGCTGTACAGCAGAGTGAATCAGCCATATACATCCCTTCTGTTTTGGATTTCCTTCCCATTTAGGTCACCACGGAGCATTGAATAGAGATCCCTGTGCTATACAGTAGGTTCTCATGGGTTATCTACTTTAGGCATAGTATCAATAGCATATATATGCCAATCTCAATCTCCCAACTCATCCCGCTCCAGAACACAATCTCGTCATTTCTCTGATATGAAAGATACAGAATTTTCAGACTTATATGATACGCTTGTTATCACAGAGCCTGCATGTGTCAGAGGAGAGATTTGAACCTGTTTTAATCTGAGTCTTGTGCTCACCTGCTGAGTTATTCCTTTCACCTGCACTGTGTATATCTGCCTCCTGTAGAGGTAGGAAGCACCTGCTCTGTGCAAAGCAACACGGAAGTAGGAAGACTTGCTGATTTAACAGTGTACATTGTGTACCTGGCTCTGGTTACCTGAGTACTGTTTGACAGTATTCTTTCTCATTTAACCTTCAGATCAGTGTTACAAGGTGGGGGCTAGTGAAACACCCATCTTACTCATACACGGGGAAGAAAAGCAGGTGACCAGAAACAGCCTGCGAGAGGTCTCAGATGTCAGATTTAACAGACAAAGCCTGCAAAGTAGCTGTTAAATTATATCCAGAGAACTAAAGGAAACTGTTCTGAAGGAAATAGAGGGGAGTGTTGTGACGATATCTCATCAAATACAGAGTAGAAAGAGGTATAACAGATTTGAACTGGCTGAAGAAAGAGCCAGAATTCTTGAAAATAAATCAGTGGAGATTATGTAAACTCAAGATCAGAGAGAAAAAATAATGAATAGAAATGAAGAGGCTCAGAGAAATGTGGGGGCCTATGAAGTCAACCAGTGGGCACATAATATGGTTACCAGGAGAGGAGAGGAGCATAAAAAGTATTCAGAGAAATCATGTCTAAAGACATCCTAAACTTGATGAAGCATAGTCATCGACACACTCAGAAAGCCTCAGGAGCTCCAATCAAGAAACGCAAAAGGAGATTCATCCTTAGAAACATAGTATCAATTTGTTGTTCAGTCACTAGGTTGTGTCCAGCTCTTTGCAACCCCATGGGCTGCAGCACGCCAGGCCTCCCTATCCTTCACCGTCTCAGAGTTTGCTTAAACTCATGTCCATTGAGTTGGTGGTGGCATCCAACCATCTAAGCCTCTGTTGTCCCCTTCTCCTCCTGCCCTCAATCTTTCCCAGCATCAGGGTCTTTTCCGATGAGTCAGCTCTTCACGTCAGGTGGCCAAAGTATTGGAGCTTCAACTTCAGCATCAGTCATCAGTGAATATTCAGGGTTGATTTCCTTCAGGATTGACTGCTTTGATCTTGCAGTCCAAGGGACTCTCAAGAGTCTACTCAAGAACCATAACTCAAAAGCATCAGTTATTCAGTGTTCAGCCTTCTTTATGGTCCAACTCCCACATCCATACATGACTGCTGGAAAAACCATACCTTTGACTATATGGACCTTGGTTGGCAAAGTGATGTCTCTGCTTTTTAACATGCTGTCTAGGAGTCTTCCAAGGAGCAAGCATCTTCAATTTCATGACTGCAGTTACCATCTGCAGTGATTCTGGAGCCCAAGAAAATAATATCAATAAAAAATGCTAAAAGACAAAACAAAAAATGGGAAAGCAGCAGAAGAAAAATGAGTCACGATGTGAAAGGAAACCCCAATCACATCATCGCTGAGTCATCACCAGAACTAATTGAGGCCAGAGTGTAGGGATGACAGCTTCAAAGTGATAATTATGATGATGTATCACTGGGTACTTAACAAATATCTGTAATGACAGTAGCTCAAAAAGGGGGGAGATGGAATAGGTCACATAGGAGTATGTTTCTCAATCTCACTGGAAGTAAGTTAGTGTAAGTCTGAGGTTGATCTTGAAAAGTTAAGACATACACGATAAACTTCAAACAACCTTCAAGAAAAATAATTTAAAAGTATATAGTGAAAATATCCTTAAAGAGATTAAAATGTTGCACTAAAAACGTACTCATGTAGTAAAGGAAAGAGTAATAAAGAAGGAAAAAAAGGAACAAAGTCAGGAGACATAGAAAACAAAAAAGTTAGATGCCATATGTAAATCTACCTATATCAAAAACAGCATTGCCTGTAAATGGATTATACAAACTAATTAAAAAAGCAGAGATTTTCAGACTGGACATAAAAGCAAGATCCAGCTGTGTTGTGTCTGGAGAAGACATACTTTAGATTCAAGTATGTAAATAGGCTGAAAATGAAAATGCGGCCAATACACATTCTACGAATTGAAAACATTAAAAATTGGAGTGACTATAGCAATACCAGAGAAAGTAAACTTTAAAAAGTTAATAGAAACAAAGAGAAGCATTTTATAATGATAAAAATGTTGATCCTTCAAAAATGTGTAACAGTTATCAACATATATGCACCCAAGAACAGAACCCCTGAGTGCGTGAAGTAAATACTGAGAATTTAAATGAGAAATAAATAATTAATCACCAATGATTAGAGATGTCAGCACTCCACTTTCAGTAACGGGTGCACAGCAAGGAATGTGGAAAAATTGGAACCCTCATATATGCTGCAGCTGCTTTGAAAAACTGGCTGGCGCTCCTTAAAAGGTTAAACACAGAATTACCGTAAAACCCAGCAGTTCCACTCCTGGGTGCATAGCCGAGAGAAATGAAAACACATGTTTGTACGAAAATTTGTCCACGGATTTTCATAGTGGCATTATTCATCATAACCAAAAAGCAGAAACAACCCAAATGTTCATCACCTGATGAACAGATAAATAAAATGTGTCTTAGTCATGTGATGACATTTTGTTCTGCAATAGAATGAGGTTTGATACAGGCCATAAGGAGGGTGAACCTTGAAAACACTTTGCTAAGAAAACACTGGCTATGAAGCCAGTCATAAAAGCCCACATATTGTATGATTTCGTTTATATAAAATGTCTAATAAGACTTTACTTTCTGTAACCTGTATTAATTGCTACTATATGCTTGTTAAGAAATGATTCCCTTTTGATTGTGATTGAGATTCTACTCAATACTGTTACTCCTGGTCAATCTAATTATAGTACCTACAACTGAGTACAAGTCAAAATTCATTTATGAAACATACATAATCATGCCTCGCTGTTTGTACAAAAAGAACTCCTTGTTAAAACGTCTGCCTTCTTCCACTAATCTAGAGACTTTAGCTGAGCAACTAGCAGTTTAATTATCTGGGCTATACCCACGAGGTTGATTTCAAAATATTATTCACAGCATCAGATCTGAAACTGTAAAAAAAAAAAATGTCTAGAATAGGCAAACCTACAGAGACAGAAAGCATACTAATTGTTGCCCAGAGCAGGGGGTGGGGGAAAAGGGGAGTGACAACTAATGGACATGGGGTTCTTTGCGGGAGGCGATGAAACATTCTAAAATTGATTGTGGTTGTGTTGCACAACTCTATAAACGTACTAAATTGAATTGTACACTTTAAATAGGTGAATTATGTGCTGTGTAGATTATATCTTGGGCTTCCCTGGTGGCTCAGTGGTAAAGAATCTGCCTGCCAGTGCAGGAGATTCAGGTTCGATCCCTGGCTAGGGAAGATCCCCGGAGAAGGAAATGGCAACCCGCTCCAGTATTCTTGCCTGGAGAATCCCATGGACAGAGGAGCCTTGTGGGTTATAGTCCATGGGGGTCACAAAGAGTCAGACGCGACTTAGCAACTAAACAACAGCAGATTACATCTTAAAAAAGCTGATGTGGAAAAAAGAATACTACCATCATATTGAGTAATTGGGAAAATGAAATAAAACTCATGAGAATCAACACTCAGTGAATGATAGACAACTTTTAGAGGTTCCTTGGCAGAGCTTATGAGAAAGCAGCCAACTGTTTGAATCCCAGGCACACTCGCCATGTGTGATGCCATGCCATGGAGATGCTCTGTAGCAAACCTCTGTCTTCTGCTTTCCTCTTCCAGGGCAGAGGACCTTTTTTGCAAGGAGAAAAGGGTGAAAAGGTAAGAACCTCCCTGTTGTTTCATTCCTCCTGGGGCCATGGAGGTGGCCTGGGACTGGGATGAGGGCCTTGGGCTCAAGAGAGTTGTGTGTGCCATGATGCTGCTGGTAAGAATTGTGTGGGAGGGAAGCAGTCTCCTTGCTGAGTGCCTCAGTGTGAAGTGCGATGCGGGAAAGACTTGTCTAGGTCATGGATGCTTCACAGTGCTTAGAGCACAGGGTACTTCATGGGGCTCCTGGGAAGTGGGATACAGAGCTACAGATGTGATTTGAGGACCAGCATGCTTTACATTCAATATCAAAACATGTCCAGGCTTGTTTGCAGTGATGGGAAGAATGGTCTGTGTGTGATCAGACGTGCTGAGAAAGTTTGAATAGCAGGTACCAGTAGAAGTGGGGAGACCAGAGGAGCTTGGAGAATTGTCAGGAGATTGTTGCAGAAGCACAAAAGGAAGGTGAGGAGGGACAGAATGGCAGGCGGCAGCAGCAGGAGTGGACAGATGGAGGGACGGAGGCCTGTTCCGTGCTCCCCAGATACGAATGTTGCACCTTCTCTAACCTTCATCCGTTGTGACGATGATGCACACACTCGAAAGATTCTGGGAAAGAGGGGGATGCTTTCTTAAAGTGTCCCCCTAGAAGAAGCAATAAAACACAGTCACTAAAAATGCCATCTTCTACTCACACCAGTCAGTGATCAAAGCTACATCTCCCGTTTCTCAGGAGAGCAGCCACAAGACTTTGCAGCATATATTCATGTTGATCATTTTGTCAGAGTCTGGGCACTTGCAGACTCAGGATGCAGAGCACTGGACCCTGGGGGGCTCACATCAACCTCCTGCCGTAGGGTTGATGATGTAAAGCAGATGCTGTTCTGTCAAGTTACTATGGAAACAGAGGTCTCACATGCCCAGCCCATTTTCTCTGTAGAGTACCTTTTATTTAGTTCGTTCAGGTCTAGAGATTTACTCTCAGGAGATAAATTGAGGCTGTGCACAAGTACATAGCCACACATTTCCCTCATCGAAATCTATAAGCCAATCTGGAAACAATCTGCTGAGGACAACTACAACACTGTAGAATGAGTCGTCATTGTACAGCTCCATAGCACAATGGCACAGCTCTGTAACGCAATAACACTTAGGGACACATAGTCACATTTAGAAGGATAATTAATGACCCGGAAAATGAAGATAATATTTTGTTAATTTTTAAACCACATTGCAAAATATCTATGCAGCATGACTCATACATTGTGTGTGTGCATGTGCGTGTGTAGAAGAGAGATTAATTCAGGAAGCAAATCCCCATTGTTAACCTCTGGTTGTCTGTGGGTGGCCAAGCTGTGAGGGTCTTTATTTTGTCCCTTATATTCCTTTGTGTCTTCATTGACTCCACAATGAACTTCTCTTTGTTTACCTGTATTAAAAGCACAGGCACACGCACGCATGCATAGGAACTACGGCACAAGAATACAAAGCCCAGAGACAGTGTGACCAGACGGCATAACGTGTGCGAGCTTTGCACCCGGCAGAGCTGAGCGGCTGGTGCTGCTCTCAGCTCTGCCGTCAGAGTCTAGGTCTCCCGATGCCTGAAGCAGGACTGATGGACCACCTTCCACGGTTCCTGTGTAGGCTCAAAGCATCGCACCTGGAACTTGGTTTGATAGTTGCCAGCATGCTGGTTCCTGAGGGCCCAGAGCCAGAGCACAGGGTATTAACAGGACACCCAGATGCTCCTCGGGCTCAGGACTGGGGCCGCCGGAGCCCTCTTGAAGTCAGAGGGCTCAGCCTGGGTCCTGGTCCAGCCTGAGCTCTGAGTAACGTGCTCTCCTTCTCACGTGTTAGTGTCACCAGGAGAAACTGACAGGCTCCCCTTCTCCTGAGAGAAGCAGCTGCATCTCTGCCCCATCCGTTCTGGTTGAGCTCAGGTCAGGCTGCCTCCTCTCGGTGCCCAGAGGTGCCTCCCTGGTGCCCTGGAGTCCAGGCTCCAGCACTACCCTCAGACCTGAGGCTGCCGGGTCAGAGTCCCTGTGGGGGCACTTCCTCACACACGCAGCGCTGGCAGGAGAGGCTCTGGCACGCCTGGCTCTGTCCTCGGTTGACATTCTCTTGCAGTTGGGCATTTTTAGTAAAGTCTGAGTTTAGATTCTGCCACATATGAGCTGTGCGATTTGGGGTGAGTCACCTCCATCTCTGGGTCCCTGCTTCCTCATCAGTGGAAACGAGGGAGTGGGTGTGATGATGCATAAAGGCCGATGCAGGTGGCTGTTTTGAGGCTTGGTCATCAGCCCACCCCCAGCCTGAGTCCCTGGGGCCACCTTCCATAACTCGGAGCCTCGGCTTCTCCTCCAGGGATGCAGGGGGCCAGGGTGAGTCAAGGAGATGACTGAATCCACGGCAGGGAGAAGGCCGCTGGTGACTCACTTGGAAAGAGCTTCACAGACTGGCTTTTTTGCTTGAATATTCTCTCGAAAGCAGTTGCAGAATACCAAGCAGATTGAATGGACAGGAGCCCTATGTGTCTGGAAATCATATTGCTGTGAATTTTGCTGTGTTTTATTTTTTTTTAATTTTTGGTGATACAGTTAACCAGTGTGACAATGTGCATCAGCCTTTTTGAGGGTCGGGCACTCTGTAAACTGTATCCCATGCTGTATGTCTCACTGTTCAGACAGTGCTTCAGGGAAAGCAGTGCCCTGCTCTTTTCACAGATGAGAGAACTAGCTTAGGGGTCAAGTGACCTGCCCAAGATCACTGCTAGTAAGATGGCTAGAAAACACAATCCCTGATGGTTACTAAGGTGAAGGGAAGCTGGGAGGCTGATTGAATCCCCTTTATACTATAGCTGAGCGAACTGAGACTCAGAGCAGGTGACTGGCCCAGGGTCACACAGCTGAAGCACTGCTGGAGCTCTTGCCCCTTAACTCTCCCAGCCCAAGACTGGTGTGTGGCGCTTTCATCCTGGGATGCTTCTGCTCTTCGTTTTGGAAATTAACATCCTCTCTGGTTCCTGTTCTGCCCCATACTCACCCTGGGGTTCTTGGGGTGACCCTCCCTCAGTGTTTTAATATGTATGAAATCAGGGTCAGGGAAAGGGAAAAGCAGGCTTTTAGGGGCTGCCTGAAAAGATCTGCCCACACCTCAGATGTGGGGGACATGGAAAGAGAAAAAGAGACTCGAGCCCTCCTCACAGTGTCTAGAAGACATCTGCAACTAAATCCGTGCTTGTCTAAGGAGTGAATGGGTGGTTGAAATGCAGACCTCCATCATCCAGGACCAGGGGCCAGTAGAGGGGTCACAGAATCTGTGGTCAAAAAGACTGAGCTTCAAATTCATGTTGATTGTGTGTCTCCCCTTGGGTACTTTGAGCCTCAATTTCCTTTTCTATAAAAGATAGGCAAGGAAATAATAGTTCCTACCATGAGAGTTTGCTCAGAGGATTCATCCAGTGCCCTTGCCCTCATAATGGGTCACACTGCTGTTCTTGTCACCCCATCATCATTGGCAGTTCTGTCTTGGTGATGATGGTGATGGTGGTGATGTGATGATGATGGTGATGTGATGGTGATGGTGATGTGATGGTTATATGATGATGGTGATGATGATGGTGTGATGGTGGTGATGATGGTGATATGGTGGTGGTGATGGTGATGTGATGGTAATGGTGATGATGGTGGTGGTGATGGTGATGATAGTGATGTGATGATGGTGATGGTGGTGATGTGATGATGATGTGATGATGGTGGTGATGATGGTGATGTGATGGTGATGTGATGGTGATGTGATGATGGTGATGTGATGGTGATGTGATGATGGTGATGTGATGGTGGTGATGATGGTGATGTGATGGTGGTGATGATGGTGATGTGATGGTGGTGATGATGGTGATGTGATGATGATGGTGACGATGGTGATGTGATGGTGGTGGTGGTGGTGGTGGTGATGGTGATGATAGTGATGTGATGAGGATGAGGTCATGATGGTGACAGTGATGACAGTGATGATGGTGACAACGATGATGGTGGTGATGGTGAAGATGGTGATGTGATGGTGGTGATGATGGTGATATGATGGTGTTGATGGTGGTGATGTGATGGTGATGATAGTGATGTGATGGTGATGATGGTGGTGGTGGTGATGGTGATGCTAGTGATGTGGTGGTGATGATGGTGATGTGGTGATGATGACAGTGATGTGATGGTGGTGATGGTGGTGATGAAGATGATGGTCATGGTGATGGTGACGGTGATGATGGTGACAATGATGACGATGGTGATGGTGATGATTATGGTGGAGATGATGATGATAGGGTAGAGCCACTGCTCTGAGCTGGTTTGGACTAATTTGGGGAGAGTCAGGGAGAGCAGGGAGGGGTGATGACCTCCGTGCCCCCCCACCCTTCGTCCTTCCATGCTGACAAAATAAATGAATAATCATGGTAAAGATATTGGTGTGAGGTTTCCTACAGCTGGGCACAGAGTCTTTTTTCCTTGAAGATGTGGTCCATGAGCCCCACGGGGAGAAAAAGATTTAGAAGCAAAAAAAGACAAGGCCAAACTGTGCGGTGTCCAGTGAGCCTCCTTTTTCATTCCGAGGGTCCTCCTGCTATGGGGACCAGAGCCTTCGGGGGAGGAAACCTGGGAGAGGCTGCATTGTGGTCGCTTCCTGGACCCACAGCGCCCTCTGGTGTGTGGAAGTCAGGGTGTTGATCCAGTTTTCCTCTGCAGGGTTTCATTCGATATTGGGGAGCTCTCTGCCCTTTGGGGGTGCACCACTTTTCTCTGGGAATCTGGCACATGGGGGAATAAGGGTAAAGGAAGCTTTTGTTTTGTGCTCAAACGTGGGCTCATGTGTTGGAAAGAAAGCAGGTTTGGGGAGTTGGGCAGACCTGGTTTGGACCTAGCTCTGCAGTGGCTGCATGGCTTTTAGGTGGTATCTCTCTGAGCCTCAGTCTCATCATCTGTAAAGTGGGGCCGTTGATGCCTGTCTCTTAGGGCTGTGTTTTAGGAGGTTGGCACTGCCTGTGATAGCGCCTGCCTGAATCCCTTAGGTAGGTGCATATAAAAATCTGTCTTTTATCATTCTTCCCTTCATTCGTCTGCTAGAAACTATTGCTAAGATCCATAAATGAGCGACAAGTGCTTCTTCAGGAGGCAGTCTTCAAGTACTGAGTACATGGGAGAGAGTGGTGGGTTCGTGGAGCTCTAAAGCCTGCCGTGGGTGGCCCTCTGGCAGAGAGCAACCCAGATCTGGCGCTGGGAAGACCTACCCCCACACACTCAGTTTCCCTAGAGTGGAGAGTAACCAAGAACAGGGTAGGCAGCAGGCTTCACAGCCCCCTCAGGAGTCTGGATCACAGCTTATAGATGGTGAAGGCCTTTGGGAGACACAGGATGGAATCGGGGTGAAGTGTCTCCAAGCCATGCTTGGGTCAGCAACTCTGTACTCAGCACTTGGTAGTGGGGTAAGAAAAATCCAAACAACAACAACCCAAAAGCCCTTTCTTCAGCATTTTCACAGAACTCTTGTCTGGCAATAAATAAAACTGTATGGATTTTGTGCTTGGGTTTCACAGTGCGGTGCCCCAGAAAAAAATATGTGAGCAAGTAGAAGAAACTCAGCTGAATTTTATTGGGCTGGTTGACTTGGTAGCAGACAGAATTTTCAGTTCAGTTCAGTCACTGAGTCATGTCCGACTCTTTGTGACCCCATGGACAGCAGCACGCCAGGCTTCCCTGTCCATCACCAACTCCCGGAGTTTGCTCAAACTCATGTCCATTGAGTCGGTGATGCCATCCAACCATCTCATCATGTCATCCCCTTGTCCTCCTGCCTTCAGTCTTTCCCAGAATCAGAGTCTTTTCCAACGAGTCAGTTCTTCCCATCAGGTGGCCAAAGTATTGGAGGGCAGTGAGAGTAGGTGGAGGGCATCACCATCTCTCTCGCTCTCATGGAAAAGGCCACCAAGATTTAGGAAAACACTCTTACACAGTGATGTTTTCATTGTAGAAGGTGTGGGAAGAGGGCAAAGTAGTCTATAATGAGCTCTGGTTCATTCAAAAGTGTAAGAGTTACCCAGTCTAGGGCCAGGCACTGGCTGGAGGGTGGGGGAAGGATGGCACAGTGAAGGGCGTGAGCTTTAGAGCAGGGTCAGCCCGCCTGTCTACACCTGAGAGTCAGGGTGGGTGGAGGGGCCGGGGTGGGGTCGGGGTGGGTGATGAAGAGAGAGAACGGAGAATCACTGTGGCCCCTGCAGAGCTTGTAGGGCAGAGCCAGTGGTGGGTGGCAGTGTGGCTACTCACACGGTCCTGATGAGCCCGCAGTCTGAGCTGGCTGGGAGCCCTTCCTATGAGCATCACAGGGGTGCCTGGGGCCCTACTCCAGGGGATGGTCAGACCTGCTGTCACAGTGACAGTTCTCTCATCTCAACACGACAGACCCACCTTGTGCCATCACAGTGTGAAAGACCCGGTCTCTCCCACCGGATCTGTTTCTTTGTTTGGTGTCTTTCAAAGGCAGGCGGTCTTTGAAATTGTGAGATGAGAGGATTTTGTGGAGGTGGAGATGGACTGCCCAGGTGGGTAGGAGTGGAGCATAGGCTCTGCTACTTGATGGATTTTCTCACCAGCACCTCCTTTCAGAGCTAGTGACCAAAAGTCAGGTCCTTAGGTCTCAGCTGTCTCTACATATCACAGGGGTCTGGTGTAGGTAAGACGTGGGCCCTTGCAAGGGATGATGGATCCACTTTTATGTCACAGATTCTGTCTGAGAGGATGGCCTGGGGGCATTAGCACTGGCAGCCAAGGTGAATTCAGTGGCCAGCACTTAGTGATTTTTGTCTGGAGTCGTCTCAGAGAGGTGCCTTGTAGTGGAAAGAATCATGACATCAGCCTTTTATTGACCGCTTTCATCTGCCCGCTGTTCAGTTTATGAGTATCAGCCTCTGCAACTCCTTGGAGTCTGGGGCACGCCTGAGGGCACAGAGTGGTGGGTGAGGGTGGCTAGGACCGTGTATGACCCTACATGCCCCACTGTTAACACCACACTGGGCAATGCCAGTTCCCTGCCCTCCCCTAGAGAGATGCCTTTATCTGGGATTTCTTGACCCTCAAAACCGAGGAACTTATTTTAGGCAGGGACTACATTATAGAGCCTCTGAGCCATAAAATATAAATTATATGTGTGTGTTTATATGTGTGAAACTTCTAAGATGTATTTATACCCTTTGCCTCTAGCTCTAGGTCTCATCCCCTTTGTTCACGACTGGCTTAATCAGCACCCCCATCTCCTATTCTTAGCCTGTGCCTTAATGTGCATTATTCATGGTTATCGAGCTGGATAACTGTGGTCGAGTGCCTTCTATTTTTATCATAATTAAATGATTTAGGGGGAAATAAGTTTAGCTGCCTATGTGTCCTCAAATAGCCTTGTAGGTTGGGGCAGATTGCCGGGAGTTGGAATAAGTAAAGGTGCCACAGACCCTGTCCGTGGTGCTGAAGGACACACTGGGGAAGTTTTGAGTTCATGGGTTCTCGCAGCCCCAGGCAGAGCTGGAATAGGAAAGTATGCACTTTTTCCAGCTCCATCTAACACTCAGGCTCTTGCCAAGTCTCATGGCCCAGTCACAGGGCCAAGGGCTTCATACAGGAGGGTGAGAGCATTTATTGGAAGGGTAAGTGCTGGACTGGGAGAGCAGTAGAGGCCAAGGGCGCAGACCCTAGATGCCAGCTGGCTGGACTCAGATCCCAGCCTGGCCACGTAACAGCTGTGTAACCCTGGCGAAGTCAGTTACTCAACCCTGCAACCCTTGCTTTCCCCCATCTATAAACTGGCAACTATAATTCTACTGGCCTTGGTGGGTTACAGCACAGATGAAGTGAACTAGTGAAAATAAATGACTTCCATTGGTAAGAAGTGCTCATAAATGTTAAGTATAATTACTATTATGCCAGTGTAGTTTTTCACTTTTTTACACCGAATGACATCTTCTGCGTCCTCTGCAGCAATGAGGTCTTATCCCCAGGGGCGGCCGACAGCTGGGAAATGTCACTGTCCCCCACCTCCCCCCCACCTACCCCCACCCCACCGCAGGAGGGCTTGTGCAACTCCCAAAGCCTCGGAAAGCCTGGAGGGTGTTATTGGAAAGCGTGTCCCAGGTGGGCTGACATAGAGGTATAAGGTGTCTCTCTCTTTGTTTACTTCATCCAAAACCACTTGCAGAGCCTCTAGGAATAACAGCAGTCCCCTGTACTCACAAGTGTCTGCCGGGACTGGCTGCTTAGTTTTGGGGTAGATACCGTCGTCCCTGTTTTCAGGCCTGTTTGCCATGTGGCCGGGTGCAGGTGACTCTTTGTCTCTGTGTGGCCGAGCCGGGGATTGTGCCCATGCACTCAGGCACTACGGAGAAGTGGTTCTCAGACTTGAGCAAGCACTCGAACCACACGGAGGGTTTGTTGAACCAGCTGGCCAGGCCCCGCCCCCAGTCTGTCTGATTCCGTGGCCCTAGGGTGAGGCCAGAGAATCCGCCTGTCTAACCAGCCCAGGGATGCTGCTGGGCCAGAGCCACGCTCGGAGGACCACTGTGCAGAGGACCCCTCTGTTCCACCGAAAGGGCCTGTTCCAGCTCAGCCAGGGGGCGAAGAGGAATCCTAACAGGGCATCTCCACAGTGAAGCAGTGCTTTTGTCAGAATTTAGGGGGCAGGCTCTGATATTTAAGTAATAGAACAGGAGGCATATCTGTTTTCCCTCTGTATTTTGCCCAATGAAGTCATCATATGATTCTTGGAGCTCTGGTTCTTGCAAGTGGGCCTGGGTGGGTAATTTCCTGTCAGATGTTACCCACTGGGGCTTCCAATGAGATCATCCAGGCAGTATGTGTGTAGAGGGGGTGAGGTCAGAGCTTTGACTTGGAATCAGGGCCCCAATTTTGAGTCACAGCTGCCAGGGTGAACCTAGGGGAAGCCCCTCACCCCCGAGCCCTGGCTGTTGTCTGTAATGGGTTTCATGTGCATTATCAATGCTCATCCTTTTGTTTGTTTTTCACCCAGGTTTTAGTAATTCTATTCCATAATGACTGTGACATATCATGAAGATGAAGCAAAATGCATTTTCTTTTTATAATTTATTTTTTATTGGTATATAGTTGATTTGCAATGTTGTGCTAATTTCTTCTGTATAGAAAAGTGACTCAGTGATACACACACACACACACACACACACACACACACACACACATATGTTATTTTTCTTCATGGTTTGTCCCAGGATACTGACTATAGTTCCCTATGCTGGACAGTAGGACCTTGTTGTTTATACTTTCTCTATGTGATAGTTTGCAACTACTAACCCCAGACTCCCACTCCATCTCTCCCCTTTTGCCACCAGGAGTCTGTCCTCCATGTCTGTGAGTCTGTTCCATAGATAGGTCCATTTGTGTCCTATGTTAAATTCCACATGTAAGTGATAAGTATGGCATTTTCCTTTCTCTTTCTAACTCCACTTTGTATGAAAATCTCTGCTAGCGTCCATGTTGTTGCAAATAGCATAATTTTGTTATTTTTTTTACAGCTGAGTAGTATTCCATTGTATATATGTAG